>NC_143412.1:18796250-21302500 GCF_059467195.1 Physcomitrium patens | reverse complement strand
TCCTAAACAAGTAAAAAAAACCAAGGTCGACGTGGTAATGGTGGTGGTGGTGGTTACAAGCGAATGCTCGTATACGTAGCAGTGGAGCTAGTCGCTGCCGGTGGTGGTAACTGGGAGGCAGCGGTGTGCGTTCTATCCAGAAAATTTGATGTGGTCCGGGAGCACTGGTGGGTCGGCGAGCCTGGCCGAAGAGGGCGGCAGGGGCCGGGTGAACTGTGAGTTGCAGCACAGTCGGTCCGGTTCCAGATACTCCAAAGTCAACAAGGATGCTCATGCTCATCAAGCCAGCGGCAAGAGTTAGCTTCATTTCCAGGCTAGGAAGCCAAATGGAGTGTTGTGTGTATAGACTTGTTCCTGGTTCCAAGGAACGGAGGTGGGGTGGGTGATGGTGCCTTTGGGAGGAGGAGGAGAAGGCGTGTGTGTGTGTGTTTATATGTGTGTATGTGCTCTTGTATTCTTGCAGGAGGCGTGTATCTTGTTTCGCATGGTGCTGATTGAGAGTGACATTCGTTTATCATGGTTGCCACTGCTCTTCATTGAGAAGCAGCCCTTGGTCTTTTCTTGGTGAAGAAGATTAGAAGGCGTTACTTTGCTTCACCCCGCAATGGCTGCCGTTGCTGTAGCATGCTGGTAATAGTGAGAGTTATGATGAGGATGATGGCGCCGAGGAGGAAGATATTAAGGCACCACCGCATGTGACCTGTTCTTGGCTTGAATGCGTGCCACTAGATTGCTCCTGTCGGCTTGGCAGCTATGCTAATGAGCACTGAACCCTTCATCGCGACGATCTTGTAACGTTAACCCTCCATGCTCCAACCCTTCAAGCCAGTACCACCTACCACCGACCCGTGCATCTCATCGGTTTGCGTTTTTGCAAATACTGATGAGTCCGTAGAGCAATTTGTTACCCGATGTCTCGCAGGTCGGAAAATTGCTATCTAGCTTGTTGGTCCCTGTCAGTACTGCTCATGCACGTTTCGTCGTTCCAAACCCATCTAGCTTCTGTCAGAGAAGTACTCTTCATGTGCTGCCTTGAAGAATATAATTCTTGACAGGTGTGCACGTTTCTATGCAAAGACGATGCCTGAGCGCAGCTACCAAATTCAATGTACATTCTTCTGTTCCGTCAGCAACCTGATTCATGAGGGTAGTTTTCCGATACAAAGGTTCCAAAGTTCCATCTAAACAGATGGTGCGGACTTTTTGCAGTCGCTTGATGAAAGCGACCTGATGGTTCCTTGATCATCAGATTTTCAGTGCGGTGCTCTCTCTCTTCATGTGTGTTGACTACTTTTGCGGGACGTAACTGCGTCTCCACTGGCCAGGCCAAGAAATAGACTCGTAGAGCAAATTATCAGCTTACAGAATAGTTGAACGATCTAAGCATATTATTCCTAGTTCATCTTTGTCCCCTATGTCTTTTCGTCTGGAGCTCCTTCAAGTACAAGATTTGTTAAAATCGATGATTCCACTCCGCCATCCTCAGCGATCGAAATTCTCTTTTGCACCACTTCTGAATCCCTGACAAAGCTCGGAAGTTTGACGTTCCCCTTGATCCTTATCTGCCCTGGTTAGAGTCTCCAAGGTTGCTGTTGGGGATTATCAGCTGCGTGCGGCAGATTTTTTGACTGAGGAGCGCTGCAAAGTATACACACACATCAATATGATGGGCGTCAGTCTTTTTGCCATTTACGAATCACGGCTAATATGAGGACCACTGGGAGCACGCAGGGCTGCCAAAATACAAACGGGATGCAGGGCCAAGTGGAATACAGCAGTGGCAGCGACGGAGTACATCCCGGGCGGAAGTGGGGCGGGGATAATTTCAGAAAGCGCAACTCATCTTCCAGTGGGGAGTACACTCCGGAACGCTCTTCCGAAAGTCAGAACGCCTCCGGGGGCAGCCCCCGCACTGGATATCAAGGTGGGTTCAGCGGCGGCAGCGGAAAGACCGGAGGAACTGTTAGACAATACGTGCGTTCGAAAATGCCTCGATTGCGCTGGACTCCGGACCTACATCAATGCTTTGTAGTAGCTGTGGAACGGCTTGGAGGCCAGGACAGTGAGTAGTTCTCTCCTCTATCGCTCTTTTTTTTTTTTTTTTTTTTTTTTTTTCCTTAAACTTCCTACCTCCACGCAGTCCACTTTCAATACCAACAGTCAGTCGAGAAATTGTTAGAATTCCGTTCAACCTGCGAGGCAATCAGATTGCTGTTACGTGGATCCAGCGGACAATTCAGTCGCCGCAGTTTTCAGGACAATGTTTGACTTGTCGATGAGTAAATGCAGGCGCAACTAGGATATGCTTGCCACACGATAACAATCGTGGAGCGCTCGTAAGAGAATCTTCAACAACAAGTAACCCTACATCAAATCGATTTTCAATGTCGATGACAGAAGCGTTCAGGGTATGCTCTTGTGGAACGCGTCCCGTGATGGGCAGGATTGTGGTATGATCCCTAGTCACAGGGGGCAGCAGGTGTGCGCAGATGGGCAATGTGTGTCACAGTCTAGACTAACTAACTCTTCGGATACAACTGGGAATACAAAGCAATTTTCAGAACGTTATCTCGGTGTACAACGATAGTGAAGGTTCGAAGTGTGGGGCAGTTGAAAGAAAATCCGGCTAATGCAATGATTTTAACCTTAACCCCCCTAATCACAGGGCGTGCATTCCCAAGAGCTCTGAAACAGTTGCTTCGCAGTCTGCCGCATCGCTGCTTGATCGACAAGTGATGGATACTGCTCGTCGCTGCTGTAGGTTGTTGTGCGTTCAATCCCAGGTTCAAATGTCGTCAGTAAAGGTCCACTTCATGCCATCATATGTGATGAAGATGATGTGACTGGTAGATTAATTGAACAATCATTTGTCGCAGGAGCGACACCGAAACTTGTCCTCCAACTGATGGATGTCAAAGGCCTCACTATCGCTCATGTCAAAAGCCATCTGCAGGTATGAATCGTGTTCCAAATTTCTAGAATTTAATCCTGATTTAATTCAAGACAAATCGAAGAACTTCCTCGATGTTGGCCCCAAAGTCTGGTTGGTCCCCAATCTCCTCTTTCTGATCTCCATTAAACGATCTGTGAAGAGTAGTTCTATCGCCAGTGACTCAGGTTTTTGTTTTATAGATAGGCTAGCATTGATAAGGATTAGTCAGTTTTGAAGTCCTTGTGGACCCAAGAGTATCAAACAAGTGTGATTTCTTCACAATGTACAATGATAGTTGAGATTCATCTGCTGGTATGAAGTATCAATGCCCTAGCTCCAGAAATTTCAGATGCGTTGTTCTTAACCACTGAGTTGTGACATTCGTGTTGCAGATGTACCGGAGCATGAAGAACGACGAAAATGGACAGAATGGTACATTACCTTTTTTCTATCCTACTGGTTCCTTATAACACGGAGAGGAAGCAGCTCGAGTGTGACGGCATTGAATGCACCAGTCACGTTCCTTCCCTTCATTAGAGATATCGATATCACTCCAGCAGTGACTCGTAATTGTCAGGCATTGTTTTTTCACTTTGTTATCATTCTATTTATGATCTCGTCATTGCTACTCCAGCCTGCAAACATCATGCTTGGTGCAAATTGCCGTCGCCGCATATTGTAGAGCTGCTTCCACCCTCTCTGTTTAGAAAGTCAATGTAAATAAATCCTGCAAGCTCGATACCCTAGTCGCGCCGCAAATGTCAGGAACTCCTCGTCCAGTTCGTTCCAGTTACACATAGTGCCGGAACCAGTATGTGCGTCTCCAACGAACAGCGTCTTCTAGTCTTCGTTGATTAAGTCAACATCCGTGCCTGTCCCTTGCAGACGTCAATTGCTCTGCGCGATGTATCATCACTACAACAATCGAGTTTGAAAGTCAAGTACATCGCGTCTATCATTGTGCTAGTAGATAAATTCTTCCAAGATCAGAAAGTCTACAGGGGCAGTGTTTCCATGGGAAACTCTCCTCATAATCAACACCGTCGCTTAGTTGGACCGCATTAAGCGTTCATAATTTTGAGCTACTAGAGCGCTAAATTTGGATACTAATGCTAATTACCTAAGATTCGTCAGTGTATTAGTTTACTCCCGTAAATAGAATATTCTACTGGGCTGGATCGCAACATAAAGTACTTCTAATGAATGAGGGAGCAGAAAACAGTACAGGTTAGGTCGAAGTTAGTGGTTACAAGTTTGTCTGCTGCATTTCATGTGCAGTCCAGAAACCTCACGCGTACGAGTTTCATTATTGATGTCATTAGTGCCACCTCGCAGGATTGGAGCAAACGGATCAGATGATAGAAGATCATGGCACTTCCGACACAACATTAGTTCACACGTCCTTGGGGCCTCAGCGGAGGGACCAGTTCCAAGGGCATGCTTCACACGTCAGAGATTCCGATGTCACCAGCAAACCTATCTTTCCGAATTTCGTTCATCGTCACTCTGGAATTCTCCAGCTCTTGGACCATCGTTCTGCCGTATCAAGGTATATCACTTTCAATATAGCATACCATCACATATACAATTATGAGTAGATTCTAGATATTTTAGCCTCTTGTTTGAATCCTGATAAACAAGTTTTTTGCCCAATTAAGTTTCATCAGTCTGTCTCAAAGTCAACGTGAATTCTCTGACAGACATGATGGACATGGAGAGTGGAGCAACCTGGCTTTCTCACAATATGGACCTCCCACTGGACACCGAGATTGGCCTGACGATGAGTTTCAAATGAGATGGAGGAAGAGGGAGCAGAACCTGGCAAGGGGTACTCATGTGACAGGAAATACTTACAGTGACCAATCGGGAATTGACTTGCATGAAGATCGATGGTCATCAAAGCCGTCTTATTCGGTTCCTTCAGACTGGGAAAAAAAATTCCAAAAGTCTCATAATATCGGTATATTCATTCTCCTGCAGCCCGTCGATCCAAGTGAAGAGCTAACTGTTAATGAATGGTTATAATTTGTTGACTAGGAAAGAATCTAAATTTTCCAAGTTGCCTTTGGTTCAGGACTAGGATTTTCTGCATATCAGGAAAGACCTTGGTTGCAATCGGGAGGGGTCGCCCCTACAATGGCCGCTTCTCAGCAATCAAACTCCTTGAAAAGACAGGAATCGACTGCAAGCGAGTGGGACAGATGGCAAGGTCAAGGAGGTAGACAAGATGATTGGTCAAGGCAATCCAAGCATAATGTATCCGACGAACCTACTTCGACACTGGGAGATTCTCGCATACACTTAAAGCAGCTTCTAGATCATAGCTGCAGCTCCTCAAATGTCGAAGAAAAGCAGCAATGCGCAAGGGAGGATGAGGTCACTCTCCAGACTACGAAGTGGCCTGCTGTGTTTGAAATTAGAGACCAGGTGAGAATTTGTGTTTACGTTTTCTCATTTCTGCATTGATTCTTAAGAATGCAGACTCATCAAGCTACTAGCCAAGTTCTTAAATTGTGTGTACATTTGAGCTTTGTGAGAATCCTATGAGCTACTGAATAATGCATTTTGAATGCAGAGCACTCCCGACGGATATGCAGACAGCTGTCGACATGCATTTGCAGAAGATCATGCAGGCATATCAAGTCCATGGTCGATCATGCAGCGCTCAGAGCCGGGGACAGCATCAACCCTATCAAACAACAGGGAGCTTGATGGTACCCTATCCCTATATCCCTACAGCTCCCGCACAGCGCAGAGCTCCTCACCGGTATTAAAGTCTCAACAGTCGATGAGTTTTCCTCATATCGGCGATGATCATCACGAATATCACAGCTCGCTTGGCCCGAGTAAGACTGTGCAACTGTCGTCATCGCAGGGTATCACTTTGGATCTCACTATGTCTACAGGTGCTCCATGTTAGCTTTTAAGCTTCTCCCTGATTCAGTGAAGCAAACCTCTCAAGCTGTACTGAACTATCAACTACTCTTTTTGTTCGTCAGTTCCATGTAGGGGAACTCTCAAGTATCGTCAACAGCTTTTATAGGTATATGACATCTATGCACCTAGTAGATGGCTGTTGGTGAGTTAAAGCTTATATCACTACAACTTAACGCATAAGTAGCGGGAAACGAACAGATTCCTCACCAGCAGCCATCACAGATGGTCGTAGCAGGGGTATGTTATTGTTTGTGGGCACAGATCCTAAACAGGGTCATCAAATTAGGAAGATTGTAGACAATTTTAGATAAATAGCATGACTTACCTCTTTCTCAATGTCCACTTTCTCGTTAGCTGCATTCCTAATTTGAGAATATTGGATAGCATTTCGTTTCGACTTCGACGTATTTGAGATGACCGCAAAGCACTTAACTCGAAATAGCATGCTCCACGTTTTACAGTATGTCAATGGAGTTCATAATCTCTCGAGCCTCATGGATGAATATAGGAGCTCAAACTTTGCGTGCGAAATTGAGTCTGAGGTTGAGTCGGTCGCACACATATTTAAGTTGAATGAATGTGGTGTGTCAGCAAAACCCACTCTCTGACAACTTTGTTGTGCCTCTCATAAATGACCCTCTCACACTGTGTTTGAAAACTAATCTCTACGAAGTCAAGTGTGAAGAAATTTGATGTCTTCAGATGACGATATTGTTCTGGTTCACTTTTTCTAGTACACCTGTTCGCATGTTCATTGTGACGTTTTTCATAATAACTTCAGGCTCTGTTATGATTTGGAAACAGATGTCGATATGATCACAAACACAACACGTTGATTTCTACATGTATTCTAGAAAAAACGCGAGCATCGGTAACTTAGCATGACATGCAGCAAGCTGCAAGGGCACGACGAAGGCAAAAAAGTGCATAGAGGGAGATCAAATTACAAGTTAATAGGAAAAAACTAGGTTCTGCTAGCGAAGTGATGAAGCTCAGGTATGCGAGAACTTGTGCAACTCTCGACTGCACACAGAGTGAAGGTTTTCCATGCAGAGGGAGCGTGTACAGTGGGGAGGGAGCCACGATTCCTTAGCCACTGATCTCAACAACTGCCGGAGCGCGCCGACGAACGCAGTACGCTGTGTCAGTGAACTGAGATATTGGGGATGTTTCAGTTCAGTCACAGCCGAAGCAAATGAGCTCGTAGTGTCGGTCATAAGCACTCTTTACTAAGTTTGCGAAATGAATTGTTGGCAGATAGTCTGGTGCCAGGATCTGTTGTTCAAGGTCTGCGTAGAATATCTGGTTCTCCAAAGCAACAATCCCGAAGCAGAATTCAGCTGGAGTTGTGCAGGTCCAGAGTCCAGAGTTGTAGGTTATCTTAGGTCCCACGTCCCAAATGAAATCCTTAATTCTTGTAATCTAAAATTGATGTTTCAATTCCCCGCTTAGGTCCCAAAAGCAGTGGACGTGGTGAATCGAGCGGAAGTCCCAAAAGGACGTGTCTCGAATATATATATATATATACATGTACATTTTGTTGATAGTATTTTTATTGTCTAAAACTATCAACTAATGCAAACCAAGTAAATCAAAAGATCCTTGAACTTTTATTGACTAAATGCAAACAATGTAATGAGTTCAATGTTTTTTCTTTTACAATAATATTAAAGCTAGTAAGTTTTTAACTACATTAATTGAAATTTCACTTGCAAAAAAATAAATATAGATATTTGTATGGAAAGCATGACTAACAATAAATTAAGCACATGAATAAGATAGAGATATTGAAATGATGTTAAATAGTATTATTGTTAGTAGTAGAAAGTATGGGAATTTGCAATCACATCTCACAAACATTGTATCAATTTATATATATATTGAGAATGAGTTCATTCTACATTATGGAATGTAAAAGCTTTTCTACTACCGTGTGAATTAAATCAAATTAAGATAATAATAACTTTGTACTAATACTCAATTGACAACGTGCATGCCAAGTTCAAATCAACAATGAGAAATTTATGTTCCATGACTTTGATTTTCTTTGCGTCAACAACCACATCAACAACCAAATTAACAACCACGTCAGCATTGCGTATACACTGATTGATACGTCAACAGCCATGTCAACAGCCACGTCAGCATCTCTCTTTCCAGTTGCTTACCGAAAAGATGGACAGTGACAACTCTTACTTTTTCAAACCAACTTTGAATGCTATTGACCTTGTTGGATCATACACTAATGTTCTTTGGAAGATAGGGGTTGAATGGATCTACATGATAGTATCATGTTTGGCTTAAAGAACTTAATCTAATCTGCAGATGATATAGTAGCTTCTACTAAATTTTACAATTGGAAAGTGCTTTAGTTCACCTAGATTATGGAAATTTTTTTTGGAGATCTAACGTTGATAATCACTAATGTATTAGCAACATTGTTTATATATTATGGCCACCATGTTCTTATTAAAGTTGAAATAAATAGTTGATACAAATTCTATGCTGAATCAAATTCCAACATTACATACTTTGGCATAGAAGTATGACCTTCTTTATTTAATAGCCTTTCATACTTGTTGCTAGGCCTTACCAATTTGAATCCAAAATTTTAAGCCAATTGACTTCTAATGCTATGTGAATATTGTCCGGTTCATGTCAGAGCTCTATTTTCTACTTTTTTGACTTTGATATTATTGTAGCCAATATTATAAGATGGTGTGTACATTAGATTATACAAGCTCCATTGTTTTTAAAACAATTTGCTAAAAAAGTATTTTTTTTGCATCTTTTCAGTTTATAAAGTACAGAGCTTTGATTTTTTTATTTCTATATATATATATATATATATATATATATCAATTAAGTAACTTTAGCACATATTCAATGTTTGTATCTTGATTAGAAATAATTACAGAAGAGAATTTTTATATGTTTGATAGTCTTGTTGGATCATGTCCATACACTCACAAAATACTAGATGATAGATAATAGGACCTAATTTACCATTAGTCTTTGACTCCCTAATAAAAATTTCTTAGAGTACCAAAACCTAAGTTTCTTATAAATCTTTTTCTTCAAAAAGTTATCGACATTAGATGTCATTGTCAAGAGGAAAAGCTTTCTCAAGAAAACACATGGTCTTTAATTGCAAGTAGGTTATAAGAAGCATAATATTATCTAAATGAATTCAAATATAAAAAATTAATTTTAATCTCAAACCTAAACTTTTTTTTACTAAAATAACTATAACTTATTTATTAGTAATCTTATCCAAACAAAGTTTAGCTCATTGATATTAATCCAAGCTATAAACTTTAAAATGTCAAAATCAATAAATATTTAAAAAAAAAATAAGAACAAAATCAAAGAAAAGTTAGCCACTTCTTATAGCGGTAGCCCTCAAAACTCCCATCTACAAATTTGCTTGGTTTTTTCTTATTACAACTCTATTTCTTACATACTAATGCTTATTGAAAAGTTAACAATAAGATCTATCTTCTTTCCAAATTTTAATATAAAAAGACAAAAAAATAATAAAAGATATAAAAAATTCCATACTAGTTTTGAAACTTGCCGCCCAAAAACTCTTGCAACCTTTCTTCTATACACATCTACTCAAATAAAAAAATCCTACTTAATGCTAAAAACCCCCTTCTTTAATATTCTTCTAATATCTACCTTCAATTACTATAGAAACACATATCTATCCTAAAAGACAATATCTTCAAAGCTTAAATAATCCATTCAAGGAAATAATTTCATATTCTATGTCTTATTCAAATTTATAAATATATTAGCATTATATATTTTTTTATAAATAAAACTAATTATCTTATAAATATCTTTGATGCACTTAAATTAAGTGCATCAAGATATTGTTATGGAAAATTCAAAGAAGGTCATAGTAACTTCACTAAGTGTCCTTTTGGCATTGACATCCATTAAAGGATATTTGTCTAATTGACTTTTGGTTTCCATCAACTGATCTAATTCAAGCCTAACTTTGGCCAATTTACTTCTAGTTTATATGTTAATGCAAATGAGTCCAATATATTGATTAGTTTATTAACTTTTGATTTGTTGGTGTGGATAAATATTGAGGTGTCATTGGCATACTATAACATCACCTACTGCACTGTAAAGCCTAGTATGATAACTCCATACATCCAATGGTACACTTCATGGCTTATTTGTCCATCAAACACTTTGTTGACTATGATAAATAGAATAGGTACCAATAGATAATTTTATCAAATCCCTCTTTAAATAAAAAAAGATTTAGATATTAGTTTGTTGATGTTAATAGCTTCTTATGTCCCTTCAAAGGTCAACTTTATGATGTTTGTGAATTGTTGCAAAAAATCCATTCTATATATTGTATTGATTAAAAATTACCAATTGACTTAATCATATACCTTAGAGAAGTTGAGTTTTGCGAAAATACAAGATTGATGTGATTTTTGTGGCCTAGGTTAAGGTCTCATGTATTAGGAGGATATTATTTAGAATAAATTTTTTCTATATAAATATACTTTGATTTGGACTAATGATGCCTTTGACAAAAATCTTATAAGTAATGGTAAGTAATATTATTTGCTTTTAGTTATTAAGCTGTATAAGGTCCCCAATTTTTGAAAGTAGAGTAATTAATTTTTTAATTATTCTTTATATAAAGGCTCCACTAATTACCATCTTTTTAATTATTATATCATAGTTTACATTCACACAATTTCAATACTACATGTAGAAAGTGATTTGAACTCCATCTAGTACTGGGGCCTTATCCTTATTAATTTCATTTGTAGTAATATACAACTCATCATCTACAATGGATTTTGTAATGAAAAAGGTGATGTCAGATTAGATCAATAGTTGTATTGTATTAAAAATGATCTCCTCTGCTTTGGTGCCATCACTATCTTATTCATGCATCACTTTTTTTGTACTAAAATATTTAATGCATGCTTCTTCTATTTATTGATGATTGTTGGTCAAGATACCATTATCAATTATAGTAAATCTGATCAAGTATCTTATAAGACTGTCATTGATGGCTTGAAAAAAATTCTTTGACATATTATCATTAGTTTTTTTCATTAAACTTGTGGCAAATCCGTCATCTTGTAAATTTTTGGTTTTTGATGGTAGTAAGGATGTTCTAATATTTCTTTTTTAGTATTTGATAAAATATGTCATTTGATTAAGATAATAGTAATATTTAAGCATCAGCCATATTTATTTGTATTTATTTTTTTAATTGCCACATAATTTTTGCTTGACTGTAATAGTGCATCTTATAAAATTTGATGAATTTTTGTTACTAAGTGATGAAAGAAGAGGCCACAAGATATAGGCCATCTTAGATTTGGATACTGCTTTTAATACTTCTTCATCTCCTAATTAACTTGAGTTCATCTTAAAACAACTTTTTTGACCTTCTTGCTAATAGAAGTTCAATTCAATTATTAGTCGTAGGTGGTTAAAAAAGGCAAGATTTCTCTAGACCTAATACATGCATGTTTAATTGTATATGTTGTCATTGTGTAGCTTAGAAACATAGAATCAATCTAATCTACTTAGGATCTCTGCTTCATCTTGTCTACAATTATTCCATAAAAAGTATAATAGATTGGAATATTTGAAAGGATTATAGATTAATAAATTAGTCTTGAGTTAGTTCTAGGTTATTCTCTCATTGTTAATGAGAAATTGATTGCATATTATAAATTTATTATGTGGTTTTTCCACCATATTAAAATCCCCTCTAATCATCCATTGGTAGTCTATTGGCAAAGATTAAATGAATTCTTGTTTTAATGAGTTGTAATCTTAGGACTTTTTTAGTGCATAAATACTTAAGATCTTAAGATTTATGCCTAGTAGTCTATTTATTGTTATCTAGATAGTTCTATTTTTAATTGAGCCACTACTCATAATAAAATTTGTCATTGTTTTTGTGAGGAAGGTATATACACCACCTCTCCTTGCATCTATACTTCTATCTATGTTATATTCTTTAATAGCTTCTTTAATCCAATATTTTCTTTTAGGCCAAAGAGAGGATCATACTATTTATACTTTACTTCCATGGAATTTGTCTTCTTCAAAAAATATTATATTTATCTTTTTTTTAATATTTTTTATATGATTTTTTTACTCTCAATTTTTTATATACATTGTTTGAATCTTGTACATTCTATATCATGGCTTTGATGATCATAAAATTATTTGGAGGGATGTTGGATATAAGGAGAGATTTTGGCTCATATTACCTTTGTTAGTCAATTTGAGGGAACTCACCATAAATATGATTGTGTTGGATGTATTCCTATATGATAGACTTTTGTTTCTACTTCTTTAATAGAAGCTTGATAAAGTAGGAGAATCTAGTTCCAATCCCCATCATGGTTATTATTCAAGATAGTAGCTTATGTAGTATATAGGTGAATCAAATCTCTTTCCTACAAATATAGGATTTCTATTGAGGTTGAAGTTATGAACCAAGGTTAAGAACAACCTAGTTATAATTGGTGTTCTTACTACTACTTTATAAAGATTTGTATTTCTCAAGCTTATCCTTGTTGAGATATTATGTATGCTTTGAAATAATTGCTAGTTTTTAAATATTGATGGAAGAGCTATGTATTTTGTATAGATTTCTTAGATTGTTTCTTTGATATGAAGTAATTCTCATAGTCTTGTTCTGAAGGTCAGCTCATTATTGGTTACTTGAGTAGCTATTACTTCTCTCTGAACAAGCTACAATGTTGATACATCATTAATAGGAACTTGGCTATTGACAATACTTCTTTGATAATGATTTCATGAATCTTTGTCATTGACTTAGCCAATAGTAGAATTATAGACTAGATTAGTGAATCTAAAGAGTATAATTTTTTTTAATAGGATTAGAAGTATCTAAACTTATATTCTTATTATTAGTTGTATTTGTGGCCAATCGGTCTTATGGAAGATTAATGGAGTTGTGATCATCAATTTTGCTCACTTCTTTTATTTGTACCTCTGTTAATTTTGCTATAATGATTGGAAGTGACTCAAGGTCTTAAAGTTGTAATGGTCCTTGCATTGCTTTCTTTTTCTTGTGAATTAATGTGAATCCATTTACATTGAATTTTGATATGGTATATTTTGTTGTTATTATGCCCAAGCTATGGTATTGATATTGTATATATTTTTCTAAGGTGTTATTTGATTTTATTTGTTGATTGTGTTGATATTGCAGCTTTGTATTTTTGTCACTTTGGTCACTATTGTCTATAACTTGTTTTGGGTTGTTTTATCTTTAGAGGTAATTTTGCATTATATGGTCTCTATTTAAGTACATTCTACACCAAATTGGAAGATTGGAGTAGTGTATTAGTACCTTAGTCATTTTTTTGATCTATTGATATTCAATTCCAAGTTTGATTTTCTATCCTTAACTAGTATCAAATGCGACACAAAATTTGGATTCAGTAAATATGTTATTATATATATATATATATATATAAAATTTTTTAATCTTTAATTAAAGATTATAAGAAATTTTAAATGCAAATGCATTGAATTACCATGATAAGTTCTTGAGGGACATCGAAATTAGAATCAATATACTTTAGTGTCAAGGACATGAATCTTGAAAAAAAAAAATCCTCAATACACTCTTGTATCATTGAAATAAACTAAAAAGTCACTCAAATATGATATAATATTGAACTAAAATGGCTATTGCCCAAAATAAGAAGATTAGAAAGACTTGAAATAAGACTAAAAACTAAAAAGGTATTGTCAAGAGTGAAGAAGGCTTTACTTTTACCTCCATATATATTCTTAACTAAGTGCTATGTGGTGATGTCCTATAAAACTCCCAAAATATATTGACTTTGCAAGACACGTATCTTAACATACAAGGCAAGTTTTTTATATGTATATTACATAGTTAGTTTGTTTCGCAAGCTAGAAGAAGGTAATCTGCAACCTCTAATAAAAATTTTTGACAAAAATAGATAATTCACTCTCTTTAAGAAAAAAATCATTGTTAGAAAATAAGATTTTTTTATTTAAAGGTTGGTAGTCTGTAACTTTCAAAATACAAAAATAGAAGTAGAGTAATCCACTCAGTTCTAAAACAAGACAAAAATAATAAGTTAGTACTCTTATCAAACTATGAAGAATACGAATTTTGAAGAAAAAAAATCCTCAATACACTCTTGTGTTATTGAAGAGAAGTAGAAAGTCACTCAAAGATGATATAATATTGAACTAAAATGGCTATTGCCAAAAACAAGAAGACTAGAAAGTCTTGAAACATGATTAAGGACTAAAAAGGCATTGACAAGAGTGAAGAAGGCTTTACTTTTACCTCCATATATACTCTTAACTAGGAGCTACATGGTGATATCCTATAAGACCTCCAAAATGTATTGACTTTGCAAGACATGTATCTTAACTTATAAGGCAAGTTTTTTATATGCACGCCACATAGTTAGCTTGTTCTGTAAGCTATCAATATGTGGTAAACTTGTTGACTAAGTTTATAACCTATAAATCAACTACAAATACATATTAAGTCAAAACAACGTCTATAAAGCTTCTACGAAGCTTCTCTAGAAGGTCTTATGAAATTAAATTATTTTAATCTATTTTTACATACTCCTACCTAATCATATATGTATTTATTAGAGTATCTATGTATTTTTGTGTTACTTGGCTGCTCTTAGGACAAAAATTATATATCACTATTAGAAATTGCATAGTGTGATATTATATCTATATAGTATAAACATTAGTACATATTTGGCAATAGTCAAGTTTAGTATGGAGAGAGAAAAGAAGCCATAGCCTAAGTCATTGATTATCACCATGCATCCATTTGAAAGTGTAGAATTGAAGTATGTAAGCCATGCCACAATTGCATTCTTTTTTGGTTTACTTTTGATGAAACAAACCACGACTATGTATACATGTATGTAGCGCTCTTTTGTAGCCATGACTTTCTCTAAAATTTAAATGCATTTATTATGGGTATTGATTACAAAGCTTGCATACTTTCTTGCAAAACATGTTGATAGCTCTTTGTCTTCTTGTAATTTTATTGGATTAATATAATCTTGGCTATCTTGTGCACAATTCCATTATATTAGGATTTCATTGATTGTATCATTAGGCATTCTTTGGAGCCTAAAACTATGTCCACTATGGTTGGATGGATTTCTAATACTCACTATCCATTTGGATTACATTTGTATAACTAATTAGTTCTATTAGTTGATTGGAATCCTAATCCTATAAAGGTTCTTTGTCTTTTATCAGTGCTCGCATCTTCTTTTGGACTTGAACTAAAATGAAAGAATGCCTTCATTAATTATTATAATTCAGATTTAGAGACAAGTAAGAGAAATTGTTGCTAAATTATGCTAAGATTAGTCAAATGAGTATCATTGCAAGGACTAATTAGAGCAAATAAAGAACAATCTTCACTCCATTACACATCACTTTCTTACCAAAATGTACAAATTTTTATTATTCAAAGTACATACCTCAGTTCTCAAAAGTAGTTAGATTATAGAGATGATTGAAGTAAGAGTATTAGAAATCTTTCCAAATTAGTTCCTCAAAAGTTTGATAAAAATTGTTTGTATAGTATTTCTAGCTTGTAGGTAATTTGGTTTTTTTTAGAAGTTGTAAACTAAAGGTTGCAAATATGTGACTATGAAAAGTTCTTCTACTTTACTTGGTTCAATTTAATGATCAATTTTTAAAGCTTGATTTGATATTTTGTGATTTTGAAAGAATTACAATTAAATTAATATTGAACTGCAATAACTACCTTTTCAAATCTCCTTTCATGCATAGAGAGCGTATGAATGATTTGGATTGTGAATCTTATTACATCATATTTCAACAACTTGATGTGTCATGTGCCTTTTAAAAAAATTTAGAATACGAAATTTTAGATAAAAATATGTTTTTTTATAAATATCTTTAAAATATATTTGGAGGTAAAATATTAAAGTTAAAATATAATATAAATCGATAATGGTATCATCAAATATACTATGTGAGTAAAATTTTGAATTGTATTTTTAAAGTATATTTTTATAATAGAAGACATTAATTTCTTCTATAAAAGATTCATATTTTAGAATTTAATATTTAAAAAATCATAAATACTATTTTCTTTTACTTTTTCATTCTAGTTGTGAATCATTAGATGTCAGATGTTCAATAGTACTTTTTAAATAAGTTTCGAATTTGATTTTACACATTTTTATTAACATGTACTAATACTAAGTTTTTATTGATCTTCAAATACATAGTATCATCATGAGTTAATCAATATAATTATTTTGTATCATGTGCAATGTTTTCCAACACCCACAGTAACCATTTGTCAAACTTAGTACAATATGTACATAAAATTATTTAACATCTCATAAAAACGTAGTCACTTCATATTTGATTACAGTAAAATTCTGTCCTATTGAGGTAGTCTAAAGACATCAAGTTCCTTACACTTCTTTATTGTTTTAATGTTTGAGTTATTTTCAAATTCAATTCTTTGATTTCAGATTATTAGCATCAATCACAATTACAAGTTTTTCATGTGACATATAAAAAAAATAAAAAAATAAACATTTTCCTTTCATGCTGTAAGACATTCTACGAAGGGAAACAACGTTTTGAACAGAATGATGCTTCAGAATGTCACATTTCTTTGCTTTCATGCCACATTTTTGATCAAACACACATGTTTTATGCTAACATTAGAACACAAATAATCACACCTCAGTTTAAAATCCTACCGAAATTTACTACTTTTGATGAGATTTGACAGATTGGTACACGGGGATGTATTGTAGAGAATTCAAAGAAAAGAAAAGAATGCACAAGGTTTTGGGACAACACCCAATTGAGCTGCATTAAAGACAGTATCAGAACAAGCCTCGCTAACGTTAGAAAGCGAAACTAAGGAAGCTCAAACTCTTGCAGCGTTAGCAATGGCGCAAGAGATGCTTGCCACAACAAACAACGAATTACGAATGGCATTAGAAACCTTGTGGGCGACGATATCGTGGACTTCTTGTGGTCAGGACCACGGTGGTTAAACAAGCTGGGATGAGCTTAGTGCCACTAATCTGCAAATTCAGCCCGTCTGAAACCAGAACAATATGCATGATTTCTGAGGCGACAGAGGGACACACAAAAGACCGAAGAGCTCACCTGTACAGCATATCTTCAATCTCCACGGCCATCGTCCATTATGTCGGAGTGTTTAAGGACGCAAACTCTTTTACTTAGTGCCTCTCCATGTGTCCTACTGTCAGTTTTCTGTATTCCTGGGTTTCAGCACAACTCTCTGATCATTTTGAAGCATATGAACTTTCATCAGTTAGTCATTTGTTACAAAGCCGAGCAACAAATGCTTGTCCTTCGAATGTCTCTTAAAGGATGAAAGAAGGCGTCGAATACAGCATTGTTGAACTCTCATAGGATTCTTCGTGACAAAATAACAACGTAAATAGTGTATACTGGATGTGTAAATTTTAGACTCTAAGCAATAGAGAACTTGCTTACAACTCTAAGGTCGCTGTCCGAACTCCATACGAACAAGTACAACTAATGCGATCAGAAGGTGGCACCTGTGTTCGAAAGGAATGACAAGATGTAAATACTTAAGATGTGGCATCCAGATCCTTGGCTTCCTCGGTAATGCAACAATCCCACCGAGTTCACTGCAGAAAGATCGCCCCGCTTCTCTCAACCTGTACCTCCGATTCTAGGTCCATCACTTCACGCCTTCCAATAACCAAACAACTCAGTAGCTGAGCAAATCCATTCTAACCGTCATATTTGCCCCACATGCAATATGTCTTGTTGTACACAATCTCAAACTTATGAAGGACATGGTGGGCCACCCTTTGCGAACGTGTGCAGGGCATCCTAACCGTACCAGAGTTATTTCAATCTTGGCTTACCGTAAAGTGCCTTTGGAACGCAATTATATTGAGATGACCGCTTTCAGAGCGGAAATTCCGAAACAGGAAAAACCAATGGGAACTCAATCGAGATAATTACCACATTTCTGGCTTTTGGTTTTCCCTTTCCGCCCAGCTCTCTCCAAAATATAAGTCAACTTCAGGATCAAGTTTATGTAGATTCTCCCTACGAGACGTGACACACAGGAGGGGGGTACTGATAAAGTCAAATCAAGTCGACGAGATAATTCGCACATATTTTAAAAAAGCTCCGTATTCGTTGCAAAAGCCATTGCAGCAGTTTTTTAAAGCTAGTGGATGCAGATGTATAATCGAGCCGGCAATTCAGTTCGATGTGGATACACTGGGAGTTGGAATCGAGTTCTCACACGAGATCCTCACCCATGGATTATATGTCCATTGAGTTGAGCATTGCTTCGAACACTGAGCAAGCAGTACTCCGCAGCAGAGGGATCCCAAACAGAGGACCAACTAAGAATCTCCTTCACTCTCCTTACTGCTTTCCCCGCCTCCTCCAGCACCACCTTCCTTCCCTCCAAATTCCAGTAAAGGATGCCTTCAGCTAACGGAGAAGGCTCCGTTGGCTCCATTTAATTCTAGTGGCGGTCAATGGCGATGGTGCTCGAGGAAATTCTTTAACACCTGCCCATCTTCCTATTATCTACTCAATGGCTCCCCCAACAACAAGCCCAGGGCACGCACATCAGAAACAGAAACCTCGAACAACAAAGTTCTTCAAATTTCGAGATACTTTGCAGAATTCCATCTGAAAGACACACAACCTCCTCCGGTGCCGTTGAACCACCGCAATTTTTGTTTATATCTCTAATTCTTATTTTCCTCCCGACAGTGTTACCATCTGAAACCAGACATCCAAATTCCTGCCTGTTGTCGCAACTCCCGTGGGCAGGATCCTCCGCCTCGGGTGCACAATCTCAGCTCAGTGTGCAAGTTCTGGCAGCAATGGACAGAGGAAAAGTAAACCCTAGATCCAGAATAAGGGAAACCGACCTTTGAGGACCATTCAATCTACAATCCTTCTTTGTTGTGGTTTCCAATGAGACTTACAAATGTAGGCATACAGACATGAAAATGCACAGAAACGCAATGAAGGAATCAGGAAGAATATTCCTAAAGCTGATAACCGGCAGCTGGCAGTTCGTTTTGTAATTGTGCGAAGATCACCCGAAAAAGCAGAATAAAAATACAAAAAAGGAAAAGTATGGACAGCACATACTGACCCTAAGGGCGCTCCTAACCCGAAAACAACCCATGACCGCAGACCCCGTAACTGTGAACAGAGCTGTACCCTAACCCGAGCGATGGCTCCCTCGCGACGAAGACAGTGGTGCCTTCGCGAAGACAATGCCCGATCGACAGACTCAATCGTGGCTGCAGTGCAATCGTCTCTCCTTCTTCATCGCGATCTTCACATTCCATCATTTCGCAATAGCATCTTCTCTTCCTGTTGCATTCAACCTGCGTTTCAATGCTTGTGTAGTGATATCGCTTCTGTGGCTGTATCAATCGCGAGCTGTGTTCTGTCCACCAGAAATGAATTGCTAGTGCGAGATTCGAAATCTCTGTGCGCTGATTTGAATTGAGGTCTGGTCTGGTCTGGTCAGCGGAAGTGTGGCGAAGCGACAATGATGTCGCAGGAGGAGCAGGATGCTAGGTTGCTGCAGTGGCTCCGGGAGGATCACATTCAGGTGGATAATTTGTTGCACTGGCTCCACGCTCATCACGGCCCGGGTCCGCCTTCTGTCGCGCAGGTACTTGCTTCATTAGCTTCCTATCTCAGAAGTTCTGTTCTGAAATTGCCGGTCATCTATGGCTGGATGGTCTTATTCCTGGTGTACACAATTCCCCTGTTTGGGGAATCCGCACTTTTCTTACGAGATTTGTTTTTCAAACTAAAACAACACATATATATATATATATATATATATATATATATATTTCATATGTATCATTCGGGTATCTATTGCAGCAGCTCATATCTCAACACTAATAAGGAATATTAGTATATAGGCGTATTGCAGTTGGAATCTTTGGTACTCTCACCCCCGCCTTGGAGTCTCTCTTGCAGCTGATTTCGACTTCGTATAGCTTTCTGCGGAGTTATATCAATGGTTTTGGCAGATTGTTTCTCTAATTTGCTTATTGATGCATCTTTAGGTTAGTATAAGTTGACATGAGCATGCGATTGAAATTGCAATTGAGAAGCTTTTTAGCTGAAATCTTCCTGCGAGGTGTCACTTAACTGAGTCCCACATGTGATATCTTGCGATGATGATGGTGCATACTTAATTAGGGCCTCGCAGTGATCTGTCGTTGCTCCCACAATGCAACAGTGAAATGTTCCCCGTTTGCTTATGAACAGTACCATTTGCAAACAGTTGAGGATTAGGGAAGAAACTCACCGTCTTTGTTCACCTCTTGCTGGTTCCGAATTCAAGTGAAGGCTGACTTGAAAAGAATTTAATATTTCATTTTGATACTTCAGGATCAAGTAACGAAACTCGATGCTTTTACGAGTCATCTGCAATGCGGAGAGCAATTAGCAATAACTACTCCTCAATCTTTTGCTGTAACATTTTTGAATTGTGTCCGAGCGGAAGTGCAACCTCTCTTAGCAATCGCTGATACCAGCGGGGATGTGGTGGTAAAATCTTCTGTCCAACCTACTCAAAGCAAAGAGCCGGAAACCAAGCCGGACGTGAACGCGTGTTTGGAGGTTCTCAAGTCCCCAAAGATTGCCATTGACAGTGTCTCAATTTTCAATGGGAACAAAGTAGTTAAGGATAGACGAAAGTCTACCGGTACGATACTACAAGCCATTCAGGAGCCAAAGCGTTTGGATATGCCAATCTATGATGACGACTTTCCTGCTCTTGGAAATGCGCCAATTTCGAATGCGAAGAAACAAGTTGCTCAGCTAAAGCAGGTAATTCTTTTTACAGTGATGTACTTATCAGTTATCCTGCATTTTTATTTAATTAATGTTTGGTAGAACTTGACGGATTCGCATACATATCTTACTGACTTTTGGCGAGGCTGATGGATGTTCAATCCGCAAACTTGAACAGTTACAAGCTTACGGATTCACTATCTTATTCTTTGACTTGAGAAATGAAAATTTAGATTTTTTTTGTTGTCTCACATTTTGCTAGAAACGGAGGGTCACGCCTACTCCAATGGTGAATCCTGTCGTGGATAGCGCATTCATTTTGGCGAAAGTGGAGGCACCAGTTACTGCTCCACAACATTATGCCAACAAATCCAAATTACCTGGTGCAGGACCAGTGAAAGTGGATATGGATGTCCTCATGCAAAGGTGCGAGAAAACTCGGAAACAAAAACAGAAAGAAAAACCAGAGGTCCCGAAGAAGGAAAACCTGAAAACTTGGAGCTGGGATAAGTTTGATTCACGATCAGCAACAGGTTCCAGTCGGGAAGCATCTGTGAATAATGTAGTTACTGATCCTCGAATTGAAGTAAAACTTGCAGGTAGCATGGAGGATGATCACGCCGAAAGAAAAGACAGTGCCTTTCCGGTCTCTACTCATATCGTAAGCACTTAAATCCAAGTAGTCTACCCGCATGTAAGCATCACTGGATTGCTGATGAGAAAAATTTCTAAATGAAAGTGATGTCTGTTTGCTGGTTTGTTTCTTGTTATTCGATCAGGATTACGCATTTCTTTCTGCTTTTTTGTGCGGATTTGCATATAGGAGCCTAGATTCATCTGGTTTATTTCCTGCAATTTTTTTTAATACAAGGTGTTGAGCTTACGTTCACCAACCCTTGCAGGTGCCAAGAACGAAGTCCATCTCAACTGGTTCTACAAATATTACAACTGTAGACAATGAACAGACATTTTCAGAGTCTAAGAGCTCCATCACAGAGCCTTTACCCTCACATTATCTGTCGAACACAATTATTAACTTCGCTTCAGTGCATGCAACTCTCATGGTTGCTAAATTGGTTCCATCCTTGCTAGAAGAGCTCCATTTTCTTTTGCAACTTCTGAGCCTGGAGCCTATATTTTGTGGAACTAGCTCTGGTGGTTCGAAAAGTGCGCAGAACTCATCAACCGAGTCCAAAAGTGAAAAGTGCCCTCTCTTTGCAACTGGTGATGACTGTGCTGGCTATGCTACGTGTGTATTGGAACAAGCAGGCCGCATATTGGATTGTGGTAAGAATATTGCTGCACCTTGCATATGTGTTGGGCATTGTGGTTAGCTTGCATGAACGTGTTACTTCAACAAAAAAATTAGATCTACATCAGTAACATGGCATCTTACTTGATAGGATCTCTTTGTGCGCATTCGTGTAGTTGGAGAACAGATGCTAGTGGCACTCATCGAGGAACCTGCCATAGCGCGGCACTCTCCAACTCTTATGGTGCGCTTGAAAGCGTCTCTTGCAGACCATCAAGCTGCAGCACTTAGAAGTTTTAAGGCTTATGAGACTGCTAGCCGTAGCAATAATGCGCCTGAGCAGTCCCACACGACGGGTGCAGGCAGGCTGACGCCTGGCTTACCTGTATCCCTTCCTTTTCAAGCTGCACGGGATTCTCGTAATATTTTCAAAACACAGGTGCTTCAATCGTGACATTCTAAAGTGAATTCGTCGTTAGAATCATTAGCTGTTTTTACTGCGGAGACTCTTGGTTACCTGTTCTGTTATTTCACATCCTGTCCTTAAGACATTTATAAGAGTGGCAATTTTTCTTGTTTCATGTGCAGGAGGAGCAGAGGGCTTACAACAACAGGGAACACTGTCGTGACCAATTTTATGCAATTATAAGGGAGGCTGCATCTGCTTACAGTGCATTTGGCTGGAACTCAACTGGTGCTGAAAGTGACGGATATTTAAAAATGAAGGATTCTGTGAGGAATTTCCTACAGGTTCTGCTGGTGGAAAATTATCCCTGGTTTGCTGGTAAAATCCAATTTTTATCATATTTTTGCTACTCTTTTGACGATGCAATCTTGAGCAAGACACTAGTAGCTATGTATGCGAAAGGAGGCTCAAGTTTTGGACAATATCGGCTTCCTTTTGTAGTAATCCATTGTCCTATGTGTTGTATAGTAGAGGATGTGGAACTTCAAGCATTGTGAATGTCATTTAGAAAGTTTGAAGTATGTTTCATATTTTTGCAATTGCAACTCAACAAGGCGTACTGCTGACAGTTTGGTGTTGTTCTTTCAGAGTTGTTCCTGGAGCAAGTTCTGCAGGTTTCTATTCCCATCTCTGAGGAATTTGAGGCTCTAATGTTTTTGCCCAGGAGACTGATTGCTTAGATTATACTGAGGATGTCTCAACTATGATATCATGAATCTTTCTGTTGTGATTTTAATGAAATCTAAATCAGTGATGCTAAGTGTTCAGGTTTTTTGTTTCGTCTTGTGAATTAGGTTTCAAACTGCGGTGAAACAGATCCAGAGGTCACCAATCTCGCCAGACAAGATCCGGCGAAGCTTCAACGTCTGCATGATCGGTTGACATCAACCAACACTGTTCGACTTTCTGCTGCATCACAGAAGCAAGGGGGCAGTGGGTTGGGAAATGCTGATAGCAGGCTTACACTTTCGCCTGGTAGTCCTTGGAGCAAAGTAAAAAGCACAGAGCAGAGGTCACTGTTTACCAAGAACGGGTCAAACAATGAGCTTCCTAGTAATAGCGTCCAGGTGAGCCTCCCTCTCTAGTCGAGCTCTTTCCTATTGTAATGATATTTGTACTCATCTTCTCCTTCTTGTGCTAATTTGGTTCACTCGATAATTACTGCACATCAAAGAGAATTGCTTTTTCAGTGGATAAGTTGAGAAATTACATCATGAACTTTATAAGACCTGCAGGTCCTGAATAAAGGCAGGAGCACTGTAGGAAACGGGAGGGATAGGTCTACTGATCTTGGGAGTACATTTTCAAGCTATTTTCCACAATCCTTGTGCGTATACGTATGGTTTCTGGAGGCTGCAGACAGTCATCGACTCAACACTCAAATGATGTGGAGCATAAAGGGCAAAATCACCATTTTGACACAGTATTGACCCTCACTTTATATTTCCCATCCCCCTCCGGATAAGCCTTACGCATCCACTTGATAACTCTTCCTTTTCCTTTCTTGAATTTTCTCCTTTTGTCTGATCGGAACCTGTTGAGAAGATGATTAATTTATTAGTAATGCACAAATACTATTTTTCTTTTCTTTCACCTTTTTAGTGTGTTTGACGTTACAGAGCTATCATATCTGTGACGTTGAACACACGTTGAAACGTTGACGTCTCCATGCAACATAATTGCCATCTCTGTTTACATTGTTGCTTAAATTATTGCAGATTGCCTCCTTATTCCCGAGATGCTGCTGACATTGGTTCAGGCTTCACCGAGAGAGTACTTGCATTAAAGGCACTTGCTGGACTTCTTGGGTAAGATGCCGTACATTGGACTCGTGAGTCATATTTTGTTGAAACCTATGTAATCAAGTGAAAACAGTTGCTGACCACGTATTATTTCAGATATCTATTTGTTTCTCCAGGTGCTGGCGCTCGACCTCCTATTCCAGGCCCTGGTGCTCACGACAATGTGGGGAACACGCAATGGGATGTAACACGATCAGAACCCCCTGTGAATATACCAGCAGTTCTATCGAAAGCTCAGATCGAAGGATCTGTCCTTCTTAACCTGCCGTGGGTCTTGGAATTTCTACGTTTGCTTAAGGTATGTGACTGACCTTACAAGGTGTATAGGTTTTCAGCCCATTAGAGACATCCAATTGTTCATGCATACACTTTTCAGTTTTTGATGTTCACAGTTTATCATGCGCTTATCCACAAAACAGTGCACTAACAATTTGGTATTTGCAGGCAGACTGGCTAGCATTATCTCATCCTCAATTCCAGACTATTTTGTTTTCCCTTCGGGAAGTGTATTTGTTGCCAATGCTGAACCCTTTGAGCGAACAGTTCGGGGTAAGGTCTTTCGATGAATTTTATCAGGATTTCCCATTATTGTAGAGTACGGGCAATTTTGATAATTCATCATTTAGAGTGGATGGTAATTTAATTTATTGAACATCTTCATGATCTTAAAGAACCTTGGTAACAAAAATAATTTCTCCTCAAATACGGAAAAGATGTTTCATTTATTTTCAATAATTGAGTACTTACAGATTAAATTACTACAGGTAGGAAGCATTTGCATCCTAGCTTCCTTGGATGCTTTCTTTGAGTATATGGACTTAGCCCCTCACAACAGCGAGTGGTCTAAAAAAGATAAAACAAACACAAGCCCTGTGCAACACAGAGAGGTTTCAAGTGTTGAAGGTGAGGATACAAGAAGACTGTCTGAGATTCAAGCAGACGAACGACCCCTTACCTTCAAGGGCCTGGATACAATGCTGGGAATCATTGATTCCCGTTACATCCAACATTGCTGCCCCTTGCTAATGGTGAGGCTTTTTAGAGGATAATCTCATTCTGATATGTGAACATTGCCGATGAAGTTTATCAGATTCTGTGATTTTCTTCTTTTTTCCTTTACATTACGCCGTGAATTCCACGGGGTTGTGCTTTAGTGTGGTGTTTGAACTACAACTGTCAAGTGCTCCAGTATGCTTAGTTAGCTGATGAACCACGGTAGTGTTTTTCCAATAGATAGCATGTTACTTAAGCACGTAAAGCTCATGTATCTGATGTATCAGCTCACTTTGATTTTTTACAGGAATTGAGGGGTGTTCTGGTTGAGGGGAAGAAGCGAAGGCTAAGACAGCGGGAACCAAACTGGCCCGAAAGCCCTGGATTCGCACGAACACGAACAGTACGGAAAATTACTCCTGTGCAGCGGCCAGGGCCTTCTCAAACCTTAGATATATCAAGTAATTCAGCTAACGGAGAGAGAATCACCACAGAGCATGGCTTTGAATCACAAGACGATCAGCTGAAGTTGAAGCTTCAGGTATTGGCTCTTCTTTAATAGCAGACCACTATATTGTATTTTCTTGTCAAGCATTGTAAGAAAAAATTGATAGATTTTCCTTGCATATGTTTGGAAAAAAATGTGTTTTTATAATTTTCATTTTGTTTGTTTTTGATGAGGCTGATTTATTGCAACTTCATTGGCATTTTTTGTGGTTTGGCATGCAGCGCACATTCTTAGAACAACGACCACAGTTACGAAGAGTGGTTGATTTTGTTGTTGACACTGCTGCTGGCAATGCAGCCCGGGCTGCAGTTTTGAAATTAGTGCCTCCTGCTCTCCAAAGCGCCCAGGAAAAGTTACAGGTTTGTATTCAGATATGAGAATAGTTTTATTTAGGACTTTAGAAAATGTATTATAGAAGTTAAGAAGATCAGCAAATCTGGCTATTGATTCTGCTTATCTGAGGAAGACAATGAGTAAGCTTTAACTTTGGTTTCCACTATTGAGTTGTTTGTAAGGCTCGTACACCTGTGATTGCTTCCTACAGATGGTTCTTAGAGGTAAGGGTGCAGATTCATCTCCAGCAAGTAGTCCATCGTGGAGCAATAGCAAAGGCAGCCAAGTGGAAGCAGCTGTTGAGCATGTAAGTATAATTTCATTTTTCGCTACTTTGGAATATATATCACGGAATTAAGCCTTCGAGAGGAGTCCAAAGGTGACTACTTGTATTCTTGTTTCGAGAACGTGTCAATGGTTTCAGCAAATCAATTCTTTCCTGTTGCCGCGCTATTACAGAAGGGACATTTATGCGTGAGGTTGTTGAAGCATTTTTATTCTCCTGTTGTGAAATCCTCTCTTTTGTTTACAGATCATTACAACCACGATTCACCAGCTCCTCGGTCCTGCTTTGGACTATGTCAAGGGACACGCTAAAGATAGAACAGCTGAAGCTTTGGCGGCGCTTGCTGATCCTGATGAATCTTCTTTTGTACTTAGTGTGGCTGCAGGTATGCAATAACATGAGTCTTCCAAAACGAACCATTTCTGGTCTTTCTCACATGTCAGACATCATATAATGTTTGTTGATGAGTTTTTAGCAAACTTCTTGTCAGCGTTGTGCTTATTTATGCTCCTAATTTTTGCTTTTTCCACAGGTATTACAGCTGAGACTGCAGGACAAGCAGCTTGTCAAAAAGCTCTGGCAAGTATTTCTGGAGAGATCCGGAAGCGAATCACAGATGATGTGGAGGCTTGGCGAAGGAAGAAGATGCAAGAGACTCTTGGAGGATCGCCAACCAACGGAAGCAGGCGAATGCGGGCTCAATCTTGGCCTAGGGCTGCTATGCAACATGTTCCTGCAGAATTTACTCATCAAGTAGATATTGGAAGTGTACAAGAAGCTTCTGATCTTTCTGATGCAGTAACCACTGCAGCTGTTCCTACTCCTAATGTTTGTGTCTCTAGGGAGCCTGGAGATGAAAATTCACATTCCAAAAGCAGCAGGTTTGAGGGAAGTCCGCATAAGGTCAACACTGATCCAGGATTCCACTTGAATGGAATGCCAATCAGGTCTTCAATGCGGACAGCTAAGGCTAGCTTGGCCGTTAAGCGTCAGCTCTCCTTCTCGCTAGAGCAAACGAATGAAAATACAGAATCAGCAAATGGCGTTAAATTGAACTCGGCTGTTATTAAGGGCCAAAATGAAACTAGAGAGAAGCTGGCGAATGGCCTATCACAGCTGAGAGAACTTGCGTCTGAGGAATTGCAGAGCAGAAGATGGTCTTTGGGGTCTTCTTTGGAAGTGATTGGACCAAAGAGATCTGACAAATTGTCCGGTTCGAGAGGAACTGAAGTCGAGGAAGCTCACATGAGAAGGTGGTCTGTGGGATCTTCATCTGAAGGAAAGGGACAGAAGAGACATGATAAATTTTCTAATCACTTGGATAAAATGGAAGAGCAAAATGTAATGATTGGTCATATAAATGATGAAGTAGTCGTAGAGTTGACGGGTTCACGAATGTTTTCTTCTAGGATTGTCGAAGCTTGTAGCAATGCTCGCCATTGCTGCTCAGAAAAACCCTTCAGAGATGAGAGTAGACATTTTCTACGCCAGCACCTTGCAATCATTTGCATTTCCATGGAGGGTCTGCTCTCGCGAATCGAAGGTGCAACACCTACAGGGGGTTTTGATGCCTTGGTCTTCAATCAAGATTCACACTTGCAACGTGCTAGGTGAGTCTCGTACCACCGTACCATGTGGGTTTTTCTTTTTTATTGAATGTTTGTTTTAAATCATGGTCTTTGAGTTTAACCTGGACATTAATATATGATCTTATCATTAGATGACCCTGTTTTAACTTTGTAATTTGAAACGGAAGGCCTTGTGGAGCACCGGCATCACACTCTGTTATTAGTGGTACATCCAAGAGCTCAAAGTTGCAGCTTCAAGTGGAACGTGGTCTAGTTCGGCGATCTGTGGCACTAGCAGTTCATCTGCTTCTATGGGACCCAAGTGCAGTGCTGGACTCTTCTTCTGGTAGTGAGGTGCCTGGGCATGGTGCGACTGAACAGGATTACACTGCCTTGAGCAATGAATTGAGTTCCTCATCTGCTGAGTCTAGAGGAGAGATGACAGAAGGCTCGGATGGTTGTGGGCTCTTCTGCTCTCGAGATATAAGTTCTCCTGGATATTGCCCGGAAGCTGAATGGACAATTTTGCATACACTGATGGTCACCTGGAAGTTGTTGGTTGAAGCTGGGATATTATCTAAAGAGTTTCTACTACAAGAGCTGCTGAAGCCCTGGAGATGGAAACTTGCCATGACCTCACAACCTTGGCAGAGATTCATCGACGGTTTCTTTGAGGATTGGTCAGAAACGGTGCAGAAAGGAATTGCATCCGTATTGATAGGCTTGATTGGATCTGGGAAGGAGGCATTTTCTGAGAAGCATGAGATACTTATTTGTACCTTTGTTAAGGTCATGTCGGAGAGAAACATTTTTTGCGAGAATGGAGTGATTGGGAAGTCTAGAGACACTCCCTTAACTACAACTATGGGCCTGAATCGGAGTGGTTATCTGTCGATGAGCAGTGTTAGAACAAAGCAAGACAGATTAGCCAACAGGACGGAGACCCTTGCGGCTGGTTTAGCTTTGCTCATCCTTCAACACTACTTTCCGGAAGTATGTTTCGATGAAAATAGAGTTGAAATTAGCCAGTCCTTCAAAGACGCCGAGGGGAGCTTCATCTCCTTGCGGAAATTGGTACAAGAACTTATTCCAAGAGTGTCAATGTAAGTGTTGCACTCTTACTCATTATTCACGCTTTAAGATTTGTTGCTTGATTTCGACACGTGCTCTTACAGAAAATTTATTAACATATGAAATGCAGGAGTAATTTACCTATTCGAACAAAATAACACAGCATGTGTGTCTTTTACTTACCATGGATTTGTATTGTACTTAATAAAAATATTTGGAACCAGGCAAGCCTGTCTTAGGCATGTATATGATGTGAATTGATGTTTATTAGTCACGACCAGCAGAATCTAAAAATCAGCTGTTTTGCAGGTCATAACGTCAGAATAGGAGACTTTTTCTCTTCAAGTGTACTATAGTTCAAGCCTGTCCAAGTAGCAATATTATGACTCTGTAGAACGCATCAAGTTGGATTCGTATAGGTGACTTGCATTCCCCTGATCCTTATGCCTTCTCTTCTCGTTGGTTAAAATCTGTTGTTCACCAATTACTGAAACATTAGTCTATCCAACTATTGATGTAGGCGGAGTCAATAGATGTGTTTTCAGTTACATTTTTCTTAAGAGAATTTACTGGCTCCTTGCGCTGCTACTTGATGGTAGTGCCATGTATTTGAACAGTTTCGAAGCACTGCTGTATTTAATTGAGATGTAGACTTGTTGCTTTTTCGGCAGGTAGACTTCTGACTTGTCAGTAGTAACTGACGTAGAGCTGTTCCCGCAGTTGCAGATCTGTACATTGCGTACTATTAGAATCTGATCAGGTACTAAAATCCTGACCCTGATATCTAAGGCACTCTTCAGTTGCTATTGTTCCGTCTTTCACATAACGTCAATTGCTATTGTTCCCTAGCTATTGGCGTCAATTTATGAAATTATTGTAGTCATGAATGAGAATTTTGTTTAACTTTTGATGTGTTGCATGCAGCTGATTATTGATTTAAGTCCAGATCTTAGAGTTGATAAAGTTTTATTGGTGAAGGGAATGAAATGGGCAGGATTGCATCACCGATCTACTTAATCACCATTCCTGCCAAAGTAGGAGATCCACGATGCTTAACAACCGATGCAAGCTTTCTAAGGAAAAGTTTGTGATAAGCAAGAGAGATGACAAGGGCAATCCCCACGATTATATTCACGTTTTTATCATCTGGTAGTTAGGCTTGATGGGTGATCTTAGCAATATCGTTTTATTTGAGATCAGATTACGCATCAAATCTCCAGAGGACAGAGATGTGTATTTGGAAGCTCTAGGGTGTAGACCCCCTGCTTGGTACATGCTATCAGCAACGACACTGGGACATTTTTGTAGTATTATATTAAATATGTCGCACAGTTCAATGTTGTATTTAGTAACAGCCTTGCAACTCGCGGAAGAAAGATATGATTTTGTGCTTAAAGAACAGGTATAATATGTAGAAAAACAATTCTAACTACACAATCGTATAGGGGAATGTGGAACGGAAACGCTGTCATTTTCACCTATTACTGTTAACTTTAGATAAAATTTAATTGATGCAACATGGTTATGAGAAGTGACGGCATTATCAAACCAAGTTAACATTTGTTGAACATGATTTAATTTAATCACATGCTGTGGCGGACGACGATAAATCTACCTCTTAGTTCTCTGCTCTGCTATCTTTTCTGCCAGCTTAACATAAAAATCAGCTGACAGCATATCTTTCACTTTTACTTTGAATTGTAGGCTTGCCTCGTAAGTCTGAATAATAGATTCTGGAGACACCAGCAGACCCAGAGCTCCTAAGACACGAACTGAGTTTGCAAGCCTGCAAATTCTTTCTCTTACTTCGAACTGCACAGCACTTTCACCCTCTGCAGCAGAAGCTGATGTGACAACTGACCCAGAACGCTTATTGTCTTTTTGTCCAGGCGCAGAAGTACCAGCTATCCAAATGAATCCATTACAGCCCAAAATGAGATCCACACCGAGATCCTTGAGTTGATGGAAATGTTGTTTGAGTCGTTTGATCAAATAGGGTGCCACCTTCACCAACTGCCCATTCCCTAGCTGTCATGTGTCCAAACCAAATAGCTTAAGAGCAATTACCGTATACAAAACCCCTAAGACTTGTAAAATGAAAGTAATACCTAACACATAAGAGCAATTCTAAAACCCTGACAATCGGACAGAATTTTTACAACAAAATGCCTCTCAAGTCTTGCAATCTAAATGAATCTTAACGGTAAAATCAATCACCTTGCCATACTTGAGGCTTCGTGTGTGCAAGTGGAGGGACCCGTCTTGATGCAAACTCTGTACTTCAGCCTGGTTTCAGAAAATACTGTGAACACCTCGCATCTGAGAAACATTCCCTCTAAGATCACAGCAGAAAAGAGCTAGATGAAGTACTATCGAGATGTCTTTAATATGGACTTGGCAACACCTAACAAGATGGCTGAACTTCTGCATATCTGAGAAGCCCTTACACTGATGAGGTCATTTTCTACATACAAATCGCGCATATTTAATTCATCAATGGCGGTGCGCCTTCTCTGCAGCGACACGTACAAATACAGGAACATTAGAACAAGAGATTACACTTTCAAAACTGAGAGTGATTCGAAGAACCAATAGAAGAATCCTAGAAATAAGGAAGACAGAGATTCGATGCATCAAGAGACCAGTTACACTACCTGGATACCACCGGGTAAATTGACAGCAGCTAAAAGTAATTCTGCATCCTTTCTTGAGTTCACGTCCACTTTCCATCTATTGCCACCGACCTGAAAATGTTACAGACAACAATCGAATACAAATCGATCAGGCGGTACAATGTAATCATATCGATTCCATAAAGAAGAGGCTTCGGCATTCCTTAACAAACCCAATAGTACTTCACTTACAAAACTTTAGACACACACACACAAAACAATATTAACAGGGTTTTAATTAAACTGGCGCAATTTGAGAGCCTTTTCTCATTTTGAGCTGGTGAAAAATGGGAAAAGGTCTTTAGTGAGTAAACGTGAAGAAAAAGGCCCTCAAATTTGAAACTACCAACCTCGGTTACACGTCCAACCACCACGTCCCCAGTCTCTGCATTGTATCTGCCATGCACACCAACTCAGAAATTCCCACAAACTCAAGGAAAAAAAGATACTATCAACTGAATCTTAGAGCTAATAGGAAGAAATACTCTGATATAAAAAATAAAAAAAAAAAAAAAAAAAAAAGAACATTCCGGAGACCTGGCTCGCAGGGGGCGCACCGACACCAGCCTGTTAACCCGCTCCACAACCCCACACACAGTTGCAAGAAGCTGTTCGTTCACGGGCTGAGTCCCGTGACCTCTACAACCAAGTATCATCGCAAAATCAGAATTACCAATCAAATCACAAACAGCACCAACACACTACGTATGCAGAGGAGAATTGCAGTATAACATCAGCATGATTCAAAAAAAAAAAAAAAAAAAAAAAAAAAATCATCTTCATGAAGAATACAACTCATTCGAAACCACAATAGTAGGATGGAACGCGACTCAGTTCCCTAATCCAAACTCGTATGGCATTACCCAAAAAAAGCAGCAGGGAATCACTTGCCTCAGGAAACCAGCCTCGTGGTCGACGGGGATCACATCACCCACATTAACAAACGCGGTGGAGTGCAAACTCCCCGCAGCATTGAGAAGCAGCTGCTGCGCCCGAGAAATGCGTCGCTCATGATCCACTCCCAGTTCCAGTCCCTTCATCTTTTTCTTCCAACCCTACCAACCGTACGCTCGAGATCGATCCGCAATTACATAAGTTTCAGCAACACAAACTCACACATGCACCTCCTCCTCCAACACCAACAATTCCTCCTGGAGCTTCCATAGCCATGGACCTCGCAGGGGTTAGGGTTTAGCGGGGAGCCTGCACGGCAAGGCAAACCGAAGGATGGATGAAAAACGGACGAATGAATCAGCGGCCGGGTCTGTTGGCGGATGGATGTATGGCTTCATCGATGAATACTTCGTGGTTGTTCTGTGGATGAATGAAACGTCGTATCTTTATACAGATATACTGTATTTTGCTTTCGTCTTGGTCCGTAGCTTGCAACTGAGCTTTTTAAAGTGTGATACACCATCATATTCCCATTTATTTTTGTTGGGTCGTTGTATGCAATTTTCTATGCAGGAATCTACTGTGTTTGGGAACTGATATGTCTCAGTATCATTGCTTTTTAAAATAATTCTGTACATTCCATTCAATAAAGTTTCAAGACCACAATAATTTTGTTAAGGTTTTCTAAGGTTTGATTATTAAAAATATTATATATATATATATATATATATACAGATAGATAGATAGATATATATATATATATATATATATAGATATATATATATATATATATAGAGAGAGAGAGAGAGAGAGAGACTCTTGTGTATTTATGGTTTTGTGTGTCACATTGTATAGTGAAATTTTATTTTGTATACAAATAAATAATTTAATATTTCATCATTAGTTGAGACCTCAAAGTTATCAAATTAAAATAAGAATGATGAGTACTAAAATTGTATAACCAATAAGAACTTAAACAAATCAAGCATAGAGGTAGTATTTTTAATGCTTTGAAGACATTTGATACAAGTACTTTATAATTTGTAATCAAAAATCAAAATTTTGAATTCAGCTTGTATGTTTTAACTGAAAAAACATTGAACAACAAATGTGTTGAAAACCATTACTAGTTACTATTTTGATCTTATTGTGTATATGTATTAAAGGTTAATTATAATTTTATATATTTTAATAAAAATAAACTACTATTTATATTCAAGTACTATCTTATAATAATTGTAAAGTTTTATATGATTTTAGATAATTAATCTACATAAAATCCAACGAATATGAATTAAAATATAGTAATAGCTTATTTATATATACAATAATAGATTAGTAAGGTCAATGTAATAATATTTATTATATGCTATAGCTTTACTATTAATAATATTAAATTAAATAATTAAAATACATAATTTATTTATTACATTAAAGTCATAAAGGTAAAGGTTCTATTTTTTTATGTAATATATATATATATATAGTTATATTAGTTCTAAAATCTATATTATTTAACTATTTATTATTTTAAAATATGTTAAATTAATATAACTAATTAATAATTTTATATCTTACAAATACATCTTATACATTTTTGTTTATATAATATAATTTTAGGTAGGTTAATCTCTTTTAGTTATTGTTTAATATTTTTAAATAAATTATGATTTGAATATTTAAATTTACGTATATCCAAAAATATTTAATTTTGTATAATGCATCTTATTTGAATTATTTACACAGATTTAATGCTTAATAAAATTTCATCATCCTCTCTTAGAAATATAGTACTTGGTATGTGTTGTTTACAAGTGTAGGATAAATATTCTAAAAGAGACAAAATATGATATAATTACTTATTCTACTTAATATTTGTATTTTTTATTGTATGTTTTCAAAAGTCTTACATGTTTTTATTGAGCACAACATGAATAGTAAATGTAAGTTTCTATTGCAAAATAAATACTACGCATGTATATATTGGTATTGAATGTTTAAAATAACCATAAACAAAAAGATTGATGTCATTTGAATTTTTGAAAATATTATTGATAATGATAACTTAAACAATCCCACAATAGGAGTTTGTCACGGACACAGAAATACAGGCTCGAGATCTAAGAAGAAGTTCAAGAAGAACTGGCAAGAACTAGATTAATCAGATGAATACAAGAACAATACCAGAGAGGTGAGCTAGAACTCCAAGAGATGTGTTGTTGAGACTGAAGAACTCTTCAGCCTCGATTCCAATATATACTCCTATTTAGGAAGCTTCTCAAGCAACTTCTACTAACTAGGAAGCTTCTCAAGCAACTTTCACCAAGTAAGAAGCTTCTTAAGCAACTTCTATCAACTAGGAAGCTTCTCAAGTAACTTCCACCAATTAGGAAGCTTCTCAAGCGACTTCCACCAACTAGGAAGCTTCTCAAGCAACTTCCACCAACTAGAAAGCTTCTCAAGCAACTTCCACCAACTGGGAAGCTTCTAGAAGGTTCTAGAAACTTGTCTTTAGAAGGTTCTAAGGACTATGTCCCTATCACCCCCTCCTTTAGCTTCGAGGTCTCTGAAAAGCAATATTATTGTTAATCAGTACAAATATAAGAAAATGAAGATCTGTCACATAACGTCTGCTATGAACTCCAACTGTTGTTCACGAGGTGAGTGGTTAATCGATCCTTGAAGCCAACGGTAGAGGCCCACGCCTTAGACTTCTCACCAAGCATGAACTTCCATGTCTTCATTATGAAATTGTCTTGCAAACACGCCTTCTGGCTGACCATCGTAAGTAGGCTCGAATTCAAATACAATCACCAATGATCGGTTACTCGGTATCCTCTATTGTCATCGTGGTATAGGCAGTTCTTAATCTCGGGGTCGCCTTCGTGAGCTAGTCAATTGAGATAATTTGACTGGCATAGTATCTATCTCTTGGCTATCCATATCAGAAGACCATTGAAAAAATTCTACTTTATCAATTATGAGTTTTGGTGGTGCTCTCCCCCTTTCTTATATTCTTGGATGAGCAAGCTTCAGAAAGAAGCTATCGTCGAATTAGCTTAGGTTTATGAAGATGTTGTTGATGAAATTCCTATACCTTTTGTGGCGCATTGGCAAAATTTTCAGCTGCTTCCTACGTTCGCTCATTAATATCGTAGCTGCACCAATGAACAAGATACTCCAACTTGCCCCACCTTTGCCATGAATCTAACACCTTTTCGAACTCATATTTCTCGTGATTCTCGATCTCAATACTAGGTGGCGGACATTGCAGTCTTCGAGAAAAGAACAACTCTCGATAAGGCTCCAACAGAAAAACATGAAAGACTGGATGTACCTTCATAGAAGCCGATAATTCTAGATGGTATGCCACTGGATTGATTTGCTTCTAGATGATAAATGGTCCCAATCTTCGATAGTCCAACTTATCACATGGTCACTTGGTCTTGATATTCCGTCGAAGAAGCTATGCTTTATCTCTAATTTTGAAAGTAGGTGCTTGATTCCGAAATCTATCTGTAGATGCCTTGTAGGATTCTTGAGCGGATTGTAATTGAAGCTTCAACGTAGTTTGAAGCTCTAATAGTTGCTTCGCAAATCCTTCAACTGCTGAATTGTTATTTGTTGACGAACTCAATAAATCAAGCTTTGGATGATATCCATAGTTGGAAAAGAATGGTGTGTATTGAGTCGACGCATGGAGGGTGTTGTTATATGCAAACTCGGCTAGCGGCAGATATGCGGTCCAATCGTCTTGCTGATAGTTGATGTTGCCTCATAAGTATTGTTCCAAGACTTGGTTCACCCAATCTGTTTGGTTGTCAGTTTGAGGATGAAAAGTTGAAGAAACCTTCATATCCACCTTTAGTATCTCAAAAAGAGATCTCCAAAACTTTGATACAAACTGGGTTCCTCGATTTGATACGATATCATCAGGTAGTCTATGATATCGATACACATTATCAAGAAAGAGCCTTGTTGTGACTTTAGTGGACGATGTCTTCTTGCAACGAACAAAGTGCGCCATCTTTGTAAGCCAATCTACCACGACAAAGATGTTGTCTAATGAGTTCGATGATGGAAGGTCCGTGATGAAGTCCATGGAAATTGAAGACCATGGTCAACATGGAATCGGTAATGGTTGTAGAAGTCCATAAGGGTGATTTCGAGGATTCTTGGATCTTGAACAGATGTCACAGGAGAGGACAAAATCTTTCACATCCTTCCATATTTGGGGCCACCAAATATCTCGAGAAATAAGCTCCAAGGTCTTGTTGAATCCAAAATGTCCCGCACCTGGAAAATCATGGCGAGATTGAAGAACTCGAAGTCGTGCTAGTCTTTTTGAGATATACAAGTGTTCTTCAAAGTATAAAAGATCTCCCTCCACCTTGAATTTGTCGTCATTGGCATGTTGCTTAATATCAATGGCTACTAAATCTTTAATGGTCGCGACACGTACTTGATTCAAGAAGTCAGCATCAATTGGCACAATAGTAGCGCAAAGCCGAAATTGCTCTAGCTTCAACAACGTCGTACATTGTTGATCAAACGCTGCTTCTCTAGCCTTTGGTACAAGATTCAATCTCATCTATAAGGCATCGGATAGTCCTTGCTGCTTTTCACGTCGATAAGTGATAACAAAATCGAATCTGGATAGCAACATACTCCACCGAGCTTGACATCGATTTAAAACTCGAGCCGACATGAAATACTCCAAATTCTTGTGATCAGTATATATGGTCACTAGATGTGCAGCTCCTTCAAGAAAATGACGCCATTCTTGGAAAGAATCCACTAAAGCAAGAAGTTCCTCATCATAGATCTGATAATTGATTTCAGCACCAAAAAAACTTTCGAGAATAAAACAAGATGGAACTTCTTGTCTTCTCTTATTTGTGTAAGTACAGCTCCCAAAGCAAAATCCGAAGCATCAGTTTCTAAATAAAAGGCCTTTGTAAAGTCTGGATGTACCAAGATTGGAGCCATAGTAAATGCTGTCTTCAGGTCTTGAAACGCCTTCTCTACTAGAGGTCTCCATTCTAGCTTATCCTTGCATGCCAATCAAGTGAGAGGAGCAGCAACTTGAGATTAATTCTTAATGAACATTTGATAAAAGTTAGCAAAGCCAAGAAAGCATTGTACATCTCTAACCGCCTTTGGAACCTCCTAGGACACGATTGCTTCCACCTTCTTAGGAGCCATCTTCAAGCCTTTTGTAGTCGCAACAAACCCCAAAAACTCCATGTCTATTTGGTGAAATAAATACTTCTTCAACTTGGCATATAGTCCTCACTCGCATAGTTTCTCCAAGACCAAACGAACGTGCTTTTCATGCTCTTCCTCATTTTTGGAAAATATCAGAATATCATCCAAATAAATGACAACAAAATCGTCAAGGTATTCTCGAAAAATATCATTCATCATATGTTGAAAGACTGTTGGACCATTGGTAAGACCAAAAGGCATGACATTATACTCAAAATGGCCATACCTTGTACGGAACGCTGTCTTCCATTCATCTCCTTCCTTGATTCGTACAAGGTTGTAAGCTCCCCTTAGATAAATTTCTGTAAAAATCCTTGTACGTCCAAGTTGTTCTAAGAGACCAGAAATCAAGGGTAATGGATAATGATTCTTCTTTGTTATCTTGTTGAGGCCTCGATAGTCCACGCACATCCGCAATGAGCCATCTTTCTTCTTCACAAATAAGATGGGTGCTCCAACTGACGACTTTGAATGACAGATGAAGTTCTTGGCTATATTCTCGTCGATGTACTTCCGCAACTATGCCAACTCCGTCTGCGATAGATTGTAGATTGGGCCAAAAGGTGGTTGTGCTCCTTCCTACAAGTCTATAGCACAATCATATGGTCGGTGTTCCGATAGCATGTCGGCATTCTTCTTTTGAAATATGTCTTTAAAATTGTTATATTCTCCGATATACTTGCTGTCGAGATCTTCTCCTCGGTAGTTGGAGCTGCATAAATGACAAATGGTGTGCCTTCCTTAGATGATCTTATAAACGTTCTTCCTCCAATGAATAAGGATTTCTCTATTCAGGGTTTTCTACTAGGCTTGCTCTTGGGTGGTTTTGTGGGAAAGATCATCTTCTACAACCTCCAATCTATGGATGGCTTATGCTTTTCGAACCAGGAAAGATCAAGAATAATAGGATTTGATGGGGTTCTAATAATATTGAAAATAATATGGCTACTATGGCCCTTAAACGTCACTTCTATAGGTTCTGATTGATGGATGACACTACCAGATACTAAAGGTCGCCCATCTATGACCTCAACGTGAACAGGTTTGGATTTTTGTACTAAAGGGATCTTATGACACTTGACAAATTCTTTGTCTAAGAAACAAGCAGATGTTCTTGAATCTAATAATGCTAAGGTTCTCAGTTTCTGAGGGCCAATAAATAAAGGGATTGTAAAACAAAGGGCAGGTTGAGCGGAAAGAAAGGAACGTGATTGTTGTTGCGATATTTCACTGTCTAGTCGCATGGTTCCTATTGTCCCTGGACATCCTTGTTTTCCTGAAGAAATGTGCCCCTGGTCTTGACAATGCATGGATTTTGCTTCTTGGGGCAGTTTTCAACTTTGTGGCCTTCTTTACCGCAAGATAAGCATAGACCTTCCTCCATACGTCGCTTTTTTTCTTCTAGAGTAAGGGATTTGACACGTACCACATCAATTTGCATGTCTTCTACCTCTGAATGTGAATTCACGCTGCTTGCTGACATAGTTGGGGCGTAACGAAGCATATGTTGTCTTGAACGTTGATCAAAGCGACGTTGGAATAGGCAATTATCGCACCTCACAACTTGGGTAATAGCTTCATTGAGCATTTGTGGATCAGGAAGAGTTAGCAGCAAATCTTTCACATCGTCCCTTAAATCCCAAAAGAATTGACTCATCAATGCTTCTTCGTCACAATTGATGTCGCATGCTAGTTGCCTGAAATTCAATGCATAAACTGATGTAGAGCGCATCCCTTGTCGTAGTGACCGGATCTTTGTTGTAGCCCATCGAACCTTGTCATGTTTCCCAAATGCTTCCGCAAACGCTTCTAAAAAGGTTTCAAAGTTGTTTAGTATAGATGATCGTTTCTCAAACAAAGGAGCAAACCATGATAGAGCTTGCCCTGTAAGTAAGGTTCCAATAAGCCCAACATGTGACTCCTCCATTGGATAGCATACGGGCTGTAAAACTATTATCAACCTGATTTGGTTGAAAAATCCTGGAAACTTGGAACGCATACCATTGAACTTATCTGGAAGGCTAACTCGGGGCTCGTTATGTTGTAGAACTAACGGTGCTTGTCGAACCTGAGGCAAAGTTGCTTCTCCAAGTGCAGAAGTTTGACGCTGGTGCAACCTAGATTGTGCCATCCCAAATGCTCCATCATTATGAAGCCTTGCCACGACTCCTTCAATTTCTGCAATTCTTTGGGATAATGTATCGAGAGCATTCATGATAGCATCCAACTTGGACTCCGAACTTTCTGTCATACTAATATCTTGGCCTCCAGCCATTTTAAGAGAAGGACAGATATGACTCTACAAGAAGACAATATTGGTTTAGAGGAGGGTACTCCGCAACCTATAAAACGCCTTAAGAGCTTCAAGAAAAGTATTAATTGTTAGGGACATAATCCATAGAACATTCTAGAGACAAGTTTTTAGAACCTTCTAGAAGCAAGTCTTTGGAACCATCTAGAAGCTTCCTAGTTAGTAGAAGTTGCTTAAGAAGCTTCCTAAATAGAAATATATATTGGAATTGAGGCTAAAGAATTCTTCATTCTCGACAACACATCTCTTGGAGCTCTAGCTCACCTCTCTCGTATTCTTTTCATCAGATTAATCTAGTTTTTACCAGTTCTTCCTAAACTTCTTGTTAGATCTCGAGTCTGTATTTCTATGTCTATCATAATTTGTCGAGACTGCACTCACCTCAGATATCAGAGCTTGTTTCTTCTTTGTTAGAGTGTGGATTATTTCTCTACTTGGAAGTGTACTAGCATTTTAGAGGTTGCGGATTACCTTCCTCTAAACTGATACTTCTTTTAATACAATATTGGAGTCTTATTCTTCTTGGAGAGAGTGGATTACCCCTTTTTGTTAAAGCTCTTAAGGCATTTTAGAGGTTACGGAGTACCTTCCTCTAAACCAATATTGTCTTCTTGTAGAGTCATTTCTGTCCTTCTCTTAGAATGGCCGAGGGCCAAGACATTAGTATGACGGAAAGTTCAGAGTCCAAGTTGGATGCTATCATGAATGCCCACGCTATGTTATCGCAAAGAACTGCAGAAATTGAAGGAGTCGTGGCAAGACTTCATAATGATAGAGCATCTGGGATGGCACAATCTAGGTTGCACCAGCCTCAAACTTCTACACTTGGAGAAGCAACTTTGCCTCAAGTTCGACAATTACCACTAGTTCTACAACATAAGGAGCCTCGAGATAGCCTTTCAGACAAGTCCGATGGTACGCATTCCAAGTTTCGAGGATTTGTCAATCAAATCAGGTTGATAACAGTTTTACAACCCGAACGCTATCCAACGGAGGAATCACGTGTTGGGCTAGTTGGAACCTAACTTACAAGACAAGCTCTATCATAGATTTCTCCTTTGTTTGACAAATGATCGTCAATACTAAACAACTTTGAAACCTTTTTGGAGGCGTTTGCGGAAGCATTTGGTGAACACGAAACATTTAAAAAAAACTATTTTGGTTCTTTTATTTGGTGTTTAGAGCATACATTATGTAAATCTTATAAGAAAAAGGATTGAAGAAGGATTTTGGTAGCAAAGAGAAGGAATTAGGGCACCAATGTAGATGAATGGAGATGAAAAATAAAAATCTCCATTCCTATTGGTCAAAAATCATGACCAATGGGCTTTGAGGAGGCTGCCCGAGGCCATATTAGGGATTAGGATTAGTTTCCGGAGGCCATTCGAGTTTTTGAGGCTAGGGTCAGAAGGTTTAGGTTTTTGAATATGGTTTTGGTGCAAAATTTGTGTCATTTGGGGTTTATATGAAGAAGTTATAGGTGCTCAAAGTTAAGGTGTAAGTTTTCGACGCACTGTCACTCTTTTGAGCATACCGCACGCATACGGACAGAAAACGAGGATCGGCGACCGGATTTGAAGACAACACTTTTTCGGCTACAGTTTGTGCATACTGTTTATCGAATTCCAAGCTTTTATGAAGGCGATATTGGCAGTTGAAGTCAGCGCTTGATATCTAAGGGTAGTAAGTAGCCCGAATTACTTGTGCTTGTGATTTGAGCTATATCTTAGACAATTTGATGAGGTTTAAGCTCAAAATTTTCAAGATTGAGTGTAATCTTGTTATAAAGCTTTCTATACAAGTTTTGTGTGATTTAAAGCTTGGGTTTAAGAGATATAAGGAAAATAGTTTTCGGGTGCTTGTAAGTTAGGGTTTTGTTCACCTGCTAGGGTTTCTTAGATGCCGAACGATCGGTGATAGATGTACGGTTCAATTTTTTTGTGGTAAAAGTTAAGTATAGCATCTAGCTTATGTAGAAATTTGACACAAAGTGAACGGTTCGATTAGCTTTTATGAATTTTCAAAGTCTAATGTAAAACGGTCCTTGGCGGAAAGAAATATATTTTGAAGAATTTTAAGATATTTTGAATTTTTATACAAAGCAAGGAGTTTGTTTTTGGGAGCTAAGGCATTATATAAAAAAGAAACTTAAACTCTCTACAGCTAAATACCCAGTGTATTCTCAGATAGAAAATCACGCCATACGACACCGTTCCGTTTGGCCGTCAGTTTGAGGATGAAAAGTCGAAGAAAGCTTGATATCCACCTTCAGTATCTCAAAAAGAGATCTCCAAAACTTTGATACGAACTGAGTTCCTCGATCTGATATGATATTATCTGGTAATCCATGATATCGATACACATTATCAAGAAAAAGCCTTGCTGTGACTTCAGTGGACGATGTCTTCTTGCAAGGAACAAAGTGCGCCATCTTTGTAAGCCGATCTACCACGACAAAGATGCTGTCAAATGAGTTCGATGACGGAAGGTCCATGATGACGTCTATAGAAACTGAAGACCATGGTCGACGTGGAATCGGTAATAGTTGTAGAAGTCCATAAGGGTGATGTCGAGGATTCTTGGATCTTGAATAAATATCGCAGGAAAGGACAAAATCTTTCACATCCTTCCACATTTGGGACCACCAAGAATCTCGAGAAATAAGCTCCAAGGTCTTATTGAATCCAAAATGTCCCGCAGCTGGAAAATCGTGGCGAGATTGAAGAACTCGGAGTCGTATTAGTACTTTTGGGATATACAAGTGCTCCTCAAAGTATAAAAGATCTCCTTCCACCTTGAATTTGTCATCATTGGCATGCTGCTTAATATCAATGGCTACTGAATCTTTAATGGTCGCGACACGTACCTGATTCAAGAAGTCAGCATCAATTGGCACAATAGTAGCGCAAAGCCGAAATTGCTCTAGCTTCAACAATGTTATACATTGTTGATCAAATGCTGCTTCTCCAGTCTTTTGTACAGGATAAGATCTTTTCGATAAGGCATGAGATAGTCTTTGCTACTTTCCTGGTCAATATGTGATAACAAAATGGAACTTAGATAGCAACATACTCCACCGAGCTTCACGTCGATTTAGAACTCGAGCCAACATGAAATACTCCAAATTCTTGTGATCTGTGTATACGGTCACTGGATGTGCAGCTCCTTCAAAAAAAGGATGCCATTCTTTGAAAGAATCTACTATAGCAAGAAGTTCTTTATCGTGGATCTCATAATTGATTTCAGCAGCAAAGAACTTTCGAGAATAGAATGCAACTGGATGGAGCTTCTTATCTTCTTCCATTTGTGAAAGTACAGCTCCTGAAGCCAGATCCAAAGCATCAGTTTCTAAATAAAAGGCCTTTGTAAAGTCTGGATGTACCAAGATTGGAGCCATAGTAAATGCTGTCTTCAGGTCTTGAAACGCCTTCTCTACTAGAGGTCTCCATTCTAGCTTATCCTTGCATGCCAATCAAGTGAGAGGAGCAGCAACTTGAGATTAATTCTTAATGAACATTTGATAAAAGTTAGCAAAGCCAAGAAAGCATTGTACATCTCTAACCGCCTTTGGAACCTCCTAGGACACGATTGCTTCCACCTTCTTAGGAGCCATCTTCAAGCCTTTTGTAGTCGCAACAAACCCCAAAAACTCCATGTCTATTTGGTGAAATAAATACTTCTTCAACTTGGCATATAGTCCTCACTCGCATAGTTTCTCCAAGATCAAACGAATGTGCTTTTCATGCTCTTCCTCATTTTTGGAAAATATCAGAATATCATCTAAATAGATGACAATAAAATTGTCAAGGTACTCTCGGAAAATGTCATTCATCATATGTTGAAAGACTGCTGGACCATTGGTAAGACCAAAGGGCATGACATTATACTCAAAATGGCCATACCTTGTACGGAACGCTGTCTTCCACTCATCTCCTTCCTTGATTCGTACGAGGTTGTAAGCTCCCCTTAGATAAATTTCTGTAAAAATCCTTGTACGTCCAAGTTGTTCTAAGAGACCAGAAATCAAGGGTAACGGATAATGATTCTTCTTTGTTATCTTGTTGAGGCCTCGATAGTCTATGCACATCCGCAATGAGCCATCTTTCTTCTTCACAAATAAGATGGATGCTCCATGCGACGATTTTGAATGACGGATGAAGTCCTTGGCTATATTCTCGTCGATGTACTTCCGCAACTCCACCAATTGTTAGGGACATAATCTTTAGAACCTTCTAGAGACAAGTTTCTAGAACATTCTAGAAGCAAGTCTCTGGAACCTTCTAGAAGCTTCTTAGTTGACAGAAGATATTAGGAACATATTCCTTAGAACCTTCTAGAGATAAGTTTCTAGAACCTTCTAGAAACAAGTCTTTGGAACCTTCTAGAAGCTTCCTAGTTGATAGAAGTTGCTTAAGAAGCTTCCTAAATTGAAGTATATATTGGAATCGAGGCTGAAGAGTTCTTCACTCTGGACAACACATCTCTTGGAGCTCTAGCTTACGTCTCTCGTATTCTTCTCATCCGATTAATCTAGTTCTTGTCAATTCTTCCTGAACTTCTTGTTAGATCTCGAGTCTGTATTTCTGTGTCTGTCATTGTTTGTCGAGACTGCACTCACCTTAGATATCAGAGCTAGTTTCTTCTTTGTTAGAGTGTGGATTACTCCTCTGCTTGGAAGTGTACTAGCTTTTTAGAGGTTGCGGATTACCCTCCTCTAAATTGATACTTCTTTTGTTACAATATTGGAGTCTTATTCTTCTTGGAGAGAATGGATTATTCCTTTTCTTGAAGCTCTTAAGGCATTTTAGAGGTTGCGGAGTACTCTCCTCTAAACCAATATTGTCTTCTTGTAGAGTCATTTCTGTCCTTCTCTTAGAATGGCCGGGGGCCAAGACATTAGTATGACGAAAAGTTCAGAGTCTTAGTTAAATGCTATCATGAATGCCGTGGCTATGTTATCACAAAGAACTGTAGAGATTGAAGGAGTCGTGGCAAGGCTTCATAATGATGGAGCATTTGGGATGGCACAATTTAGGTTGCAGTAGCCTCAAACTTTTGCACTTGGAGAAGCAACTTTGCCTCAGGTTCGAAAAGCACTGCTAGTTCTACAACATAACGAGCCCCAAGTTAGCCTTCCTGATAAGTTGGATGGTACGCGTTCCAAGTTTCGAAGATTCGTCAACCAAATCAAATTGATAATAGTTTTACAGCCCGAACGCTATCTAACGGAGGAGTCACGTATTGGGCTTGTTGGAACCTTACTTACAAGACAAGCTCTATCGTGGGTTGCTTCTTTGTTTGACAAACGATCATCCATACTAAACAACTTTGAAATCTTTTTGGAGGCGTTTGCGGAAGCATTTGGTGAACATGACAAGGTTTTATGGGCTACTACAAAGATCCGGTCACTACGACAAGGGATGCGCTCTACATCAGTCTATGTATTGAACTTTAGGCAATTAGCATGCAACATGAATTGGGACGAAGAAACGTTGATGAGTCAATTCTATTGGGATGTAAGGGACGATGTGAAGGATTTGCTGTTAACTCTTCCTGATCCACAAACGCTCAATGAAGCTATTACCCAAGTTGTGAAGTGCGATAACCGCCTATTGCAATGTCGCCAAGATCAATGTTCAAGACAACATATGATTTGCCATGCCCCAACTATGTCGACAAGGAGTAAGAATTCACATTCAGAGGTAGAGGACATGCAAATTGATGCGGTATGTGTCAAATCCCTTACTCTAGAAGAAAAAAAGCGGCGTATGGAGGGAGGTCTATGCTTGTATTGCGATGAAGAAGGCCACAAAGTTGGAAACTGTCCCAAGAAGCAAAATCGACATATTGTCAAGATTAGGGGCACATTTATTCAGGAAAATGAGGATGCCTAGCCACAAAAGAACCATGCGACTAGATAGGAAATATCACAACAATAACCAAGTTCCTTTCTTTCCGCTCAACCTGCTCTTTGTTTTACAATCTCTTTGCTTATTGGCCCTCAAGAACTGAGAACCTTAGCATTATTAGATTCAGGAGAATTTCCTTGTTTCTTAGACAAAGATTTTGTGAAGCATCACAAGGTCACTTTAGTACAAAAATCCAAACCTGTTCACGTTGAGGTCATAGATGGGCGACCTTTATTGTCTGGTAGTGTCATCCATCAATCAGAACCTATAGAAGTGACGTTTAAGGCCATAGTAGTCATATTATTTTTAATATTATTAGAACCCCATCAAATCCTGTTATTCTTGGTCTTTCCTAGTTGGAAAAGCATAACCCATCCATAGATTGGAAGTTGCCGAAGATGATCTTTCCCACAAAACCACCCAAAAGCAAGCCTAATAGAATACCCCGAATAGAGAAATCCTTATTTATTGGAGCAAGAGCGTTTATAAGATCGTCTAAGGAAGGCACACCGTTTGTTATTTATGCAACTCCAACTATCAGAGTGAAGATCTCGACAACAAATATATCGGAGAATAAAGGATTTTAAAGACATGTTTCAAAAGAAGAATGCCGACATGCTACCCGAACACAGACCATATGATTACGCCTAAGACTTACAAGAAGGAGCACAACCGCCTTTTGGCCCAACCTACAACCTATCGCAGACGGAGTTGGTAGAGTTACGGAAGTACATCGACGAGAATATAGCCAAAGACTTCATCCGTCATTCAAAATCGTCGACTGGAGCACCAACCTTATTTGTGAAGAAGAAAGATGGCTCATTGCGGATGTGCGTGGACTATCGAGGCCTCAACAAGATAACAAAGAAGAATCATTATCCGTTACCCTTGATTTCTGGTCTCTTAGAACAACTTGGACGTACAAGGATTTTTACAGAAATTTATCTAAGGGGAGCTTACAACCTCGTACGAATCAAGGAAGGAGATGAGTGGAAGACAGCGTTCCGTACAAGGTATGGCCATTTTGAGTATAATGTCATGCCTTTTGGTCTTACCAATGGTCCAGCAGTCTTTCAACATATGATGAATGACATTTTCCGAGAGTACCTTGACGATTTTATTGTCATCTATTTAGATGATATTCTGATATTTTCCAAAAATGAGGAAGAGCATGAAAAGCACATTCGTTTGATCTTGGAGAAACTATGCGAGTGAGGACTATATGCCAAGTTGAAGAAGTATTTATTTCACCAAATAGACATGGAGTTTTTGGGGTTTGTTGCGACTACAAAAGGCTTGAAGATGGACCCCAAGAAGGTGGAAGCAATCGTGTCCTGGGAGGTTCCAAAGACGGTGAGAGCTATACAATGCTTTCTTGGCTTTGTCAACTTCTATCAGATCTTCATCAAGAATTAATCTCAAGTTGTTGCTCCTCTCACTCGATTGACATACAAGGATAAGCTGGAATGGGAACCTCTGGCGGAGAAGGCGTTTCAAGACCTAAAAATCTCATTTACTACGGCTCCAATCTAATTACATCCAGACTTTACAAAGGCCTTTTATTTAGAAACTGATGCTTCGGATCTGGCTTTAGGAGCTGTACTTTCACAAATGGAAGAAGATAAGAAGCTCCATCCAGTTGCATTCTATTCTCGAAAGTTCTTTGCTGCTGAAATCAATTATGAGATCCACGATAAAGAACTTCTTGCTATAGTAGATTCTTTCAAAGAATGGCATCCTTTTTTTGAAGGAGCTGCACATCCAGTGACCGTATACACAGATCACAAGAATTTGGAGTATTTCATGTCGGCTCGAGTTCTAAATCGACGTGAAGATCGGTAGAGTATGTTCCTATCTAAGTTCCATTTTTTGATCACATATTGACCAGGAAAGTAGTAAGGACTATCTGATGCCTTATCGAAAAGATCGTATCCTGTACAAAAGACTGGAGAAGCAGCATTTGATCAACAATGTATAACATTGTTGAAGCTAGAGCAATTTCGGCTTTGCGCTACTATTGTGCCAATTGATGCTGACTTCTTGAATCAGGTACGTGTCGCGACCATTAAAGATTCAGTAGCCATTGATATTAAGCAGCATGCCAATGATGACAAATTCAAGGTGGAAGGAGATCTTTTATACTTTGAGGAGCACTTGTATATCCCAAAAGTACTAATACGACTCCGAGTTCTTCAATCTCGCCACGATTTTCCAGCTGCGGGACATTTTGGATTCAATAAGACCTTGGAGCTTATTTCTCGAGATTCTTGGTGGTCCCAAATGTGGAAGGATGTGAAAGATTTTGTCCTTTCCTGCGATATTTATTCAAGATCCAAGAATCCTCGACATCACCCTTATGGACTTCTACAACCATTACCGATTCCACGTCGACCATGGTCTTCAGTTTCTATAGACGTCATCATGGACCTTCCGTCATCGAACTCATTTGACAGCATCTTTGTCGTGGTAGATCGGCTTACAAAGATGGCGCACTTTGTTCCTTGCAAGAAGACATCGTCCACTGAAGTCACAACAAGGCTCTTTTTTGATAATGTGTATCGATATTATGGACTACTAGATAATATCATATCAGATCGAGGAACCCAGTTTGTATCAAAGTTTTGGAGATCTCTTTTTGAGATACTGAAGGTGGATATCAAGCTTTCTTCGACTTTTCATCCTCAAACTGACGGCCAAACGGAACTGGTGAACCAAGTCTTAGAACAATACTTACGATGCAACATCAAATATTAACAAGACGATTGGACCACATATTTGTCGATAGCCAAGTTTGCATATAACAACATCCTCCGTGCGTCGACTCAATACACACCATTCTTTTCCAACTATGAGTATCATCCGAAGCTTGATTTATTGAGTTCGTCAACAAATAACAATCCAGTAGCTGAAGGATTTGCGAAGCAACTATTAGAGCTTCAAACTACGTTGAAGCTTCAATTACAATCTGCTCAAGAATCCTACAAGGCGTCTGCAGATAGATTTCGGAATCAAGCACCTACTTTCAAAATTGGAGATAAAGCATGGCTTCTTCGACGGAATATCAAGACCAAGCGACCATGTGATAAGTTGGACTATCGAAGATTGGGACCATTTATCATCCAAAAGCAAATCAATCCAGTGGCGTACCGTCTGGAATTATCGGCTTCTATGAAGGTACATCCAGTCTTTCATGTTTCTCTATTAGAGCCTTATTGAGAGTCATCTTTTTATGGAAGAGTACAATATCCGCCACCTAGTATTGAGATCGAGAACCACGAGGATTACGAGGTTGAAAAGGTACTGGATTCATGGTGAAGGTGGGGCAAGTTGGAGTATCTTATTCATTGGTGCGGCTACAACATTAATGAGTGAACGTGGGAGTGAGCTGAAAATCTCGCCAATGCGTTGCAAAAGGTACAAGAGTTTCATCAACAACATCATCATAAACCTAAGCCGGTTCGACGATAGCTTCTTTCTGAAGCTTGTTCACCGAAGAATATAAGAAAGGGGGAGAGCACCACCAAAATTCGTAGTTGTTGTAGTTATTTTCTCCAAGATAAAATGGAATTTTTTCAGTAGCCATAGTTTGGTCTTCTGATATGGATAGCTAAGAAATAGATACTATCCTAGTCAGATTATCTCAACCGACTAGCTCATGAAGGCGATTCTGAGATGAAGAATTGCCTACACCACGATGACGATGCAGGATACTGAGTAACCGATCACTGGTGATTGTATTTGAGTTCGAGCCTGCTTACAATGGTCAGCCAGAAGGCGTATTTGCAGGACAATTTCACAATGAGGATACGAAAGTTCATGCTTGGTCAGAAGTTGAAGGAGTGGGCCACTACCATTGGCTTCAAGGGCCGATGAACCACTTACCTTGTGAACAACAGTTGGAGTTCATAGCAAACGTTATTCGACAGATCTTCATTTTCTTGCGTTGGTACTGATCAACAACATTGCTTCTGAAAGACCTTGAAGCTAAAGGAGGGGGTGATATTAGGGACATAATCCTTAGAACCTTCTAGAAGCAAGTCTCTGGAACCTTCTAGAAGCTTCTTAGTTGGTAGAAGATATTAGAGACATAGTCCTTAGAACCTTCTAGAGATAAGTTTCTAGAACCTTCTAGAAGCAAGTCTCTAGAACCTTCTAGAAGCTTCCTAGTTAGTAGAAGTTACTTGAGAAGCTTCCTAAATAGAAGTATATATTGGAATCGAGGCTGAAGAGTTCTTTAGTCTCGACAACACATCTCTTGGAGCTCTAGCTCACCTCTCTGGTGTTGTTCTCATCTGATTTATCTAGTTCTTGTCAGTTCTTCCTGAACTTCTTGTTAGATCTCAAGTCTATATTTCTGTGTCCGTGACAGTAATCCACTCTCTCCAAGAAGAATAAGTCTCCAATATTGTAACAAAAGAAGTATCAGTTTAGAGGAGGGTAATTCGTAACCTCTAAAATATTAGTACATCTTCAAGTAGAGTGGTAATCCACACTCTAACGAAGAAGAAACTAGCTCTAATATCTGAGGTGAGTTCAGTCTCGAGAAATTGTCACGGACACAGAAATACAGGCTTGAGATCTAACAAGAAATTCAAGAAGAACCGGCAAGAACTAGATTAATCACATGAATACAAGAACAACACGAGAGAGGTGAGCTAGAGCTCCAAGAGATGTATTGTCGAGACTGAAGAACTCTTCAGCCTCGATTCCAATATATACTCCTATTTGGGAAGCTTCTCAAGCAACTTCTACCAACTAGGAAGCTTTTCAAGCAACTTCCATCAACTAAGAAGCTTCTTAAGCAACTTCTACCAACTAGGAAGCTTCTCAAGTAACTTCCACCAATTAAGAAGCTTCTTAAGCGACTTCCACCAACTAAAAAGCTTCTCAAGCAACTTCCACCAACTAGGAAGCTTCTCAAGCAACTTCCATCAACTAAGAAGCTTCTAGAAGGTTCCAAAGACTTGTTTCTAGAAGGTTCTAGAAACTTGTCTCTAAAAGGTTCTAAGGACTATGTACCTAACAGAGTTTGAAATTCTAAATAATTTCCCAGATTTGTAACCATGTATCTAGTTAAAGTTTAAATTATCTAATTTGTAGTTAATGTGTGGATTTTCTAGTCTTAAAAATATAATCTTTCAATAATTATTCTACTTCATTCTTAGTGTATATATATAGTATTTAACTACAAGAAGCTAAATATTTATAAATTTTTAAATCATTATATAATAAAAAAAAAGACTATAATTTATTATCAATACTATGTATGGTAATCAAAATGTCAAAGAATATTTAAAAAATTTAGTCTTGGTGATATAATTCTTGTCAATAAACAATTGTCTACAATCATATTATACATATTTTTTGCAACCTCTATTAAGAGGCATTTTATACCTAGAATTCTACTTTAAAAATTCATAGTTAAAAGCCCTTACTTTGTGATGAAAGATCCTCTTTTGGAAGCTTTGTACCATATCCAAATTATAATCATTTATTTTAATGGCTTTCTAAGAACATCATAGCATTTTGGAGATCAATACTTTGTATGCTATGTAGAAAAAAAATGTATTCCAATTCATCTATCATTTCCAAAAATTTTTACCTATTTTCTAGTTCTTTACTTTATTTAGTGCCAAAAAATATTTGTTCAATAAGTTTTGTAAAACATTCTCTAGACTAAGTTTTGCATATCAATTCTATCTAATAGATTATTATTCAAGGATTTAATCCTTGTTCCTTGTCAAATTTGATATTAAGTAAGAAATTGAGTTAAATTTTTTTTATATATATATATCTCATCATATGCAGCAAAGGCTAGTTTTTCTAGTTTTACACGTGACTTAATGTGTATGGTCAGTTTTGAGTTTAATTATAGTTGATTTTGTATGCATAGTTAACATTTAAATTTTACTACCTTATTTTATTAATTGTAGGATTTGAGGTGTAGGATTTAGAATTTGGCTACCAACTTGCAGAGTAATAATGTAATATATTTAGACTTACAGATTGTATTTGAGTAAATTAATACAAATTTTAAAATTCTATTTCCTTTTTCAACCTAATTAGAAAATTATTTCTTGGCGATTTTTTTAAAAATACCTTGAGTTATGTAAGATGTTTTTTTTTCTAAATTATTATTATCATTTTTATTTATTTATTTTTAATTAACCTTTAAGACTCCTTAAAAATATTAAGAAATAATATTTTAAATAAATTATATATATATATATATATATATTTGTATATGTATATATATAGAAAGAGAGAGAGAGAGTGAGTGTGAGAGAGAGAGACTTATGTATAACCAAAATCAAGTGCAATTTAAATTTTTGTGCATTGATATTATAAATTAAATAATTTAAAAGATAAATTTTCTTTAGTAATTTATTTATTTTTATATAATTGCTTTTAAAAATCAATTATTTCATGGTTTGATACTTTTTAGTTTATCATAAATATCATTATTGTAGTGAGAAATCTAAATTATGTATGAAAAAGAAAATTATATCATTATGTTCATTTGCAAATTTTTAATAGTTAGTAAAACTTAAGCTAAATGTTTAGGATTTTACTTAACACCTATTTATTGATGATACGTGTTGATCTATAATGGATACTTTTGTTGAAAAGATTAAAACTTGGTTATAAGGGCATAAAACTTGTTTACGAAGAAATAATAACAAAACAAGATGGTTGATGGATATTCCAATGTATAGAAAATCAAGCCTTCAAATTCCATATTCAAAAACAAAATTATGTATCTTCATTATCTTGAAAATGAGTGAAATAAATAAATAAATAAATAAATATATATATATATATATATATAATTTAACTAACAATTGATTTCAATATTTTCAGATATTCAACAATAAATAAACGACAACATAATACCATCATTGAAATATGAAAAACCCATTTACCTAAGATGGTATTTGGAATACATGCTGGTCATTATTATTTCTTTTTTACTTTTTTTTTTCCATTTCTTTATTGCCAATAAATAAACCAATTTATAAAAAAAAAAGTAACATAAAATAAACTAAAAATCTGGTATTGTAATCCAAAAAACACACTTTTAGCTTTTACAAAAAAAATAAAATTAAAATTGGTTTCCATTCAAAACACCATTCAAAACACAAACAAACGAACTAGAACTAGCAGACGAACATTACGATTGAGCTAGTTCACCAACTAGCAAACGAAATACTCAAAGAATTGACATTATATATACATACACATATAAATACATACATACATACATACATATATATGTGTGTGAATCCACAAGACAAACCCAAATGGAAACAAACTGCTCATCATGCAAGACAGTTCCATGCAATTACAGAATAATAACAACATCCCCCTTTTTAATATGGAGGGACCCAAGTCTGGGAAAAAGTCCAAGAGGATGAACAGAAAATGAGCAGATGAATGCATCCAAGTGTCAAAGGAAGGGCACAGACGCCATTCATTCGTTAAAAGGGGGGGGGGTATAGCAACCAGATAACACACACAGAGACTTACTAGTTGGAAAGGGACCGGAGGGGCCACTTGACAAGACCAATCTGGATACTACTGAGAGGGTGTGACAGAGCAGCACAGCGCCAACCCAGATGGGACTACAACATGCAATTGCAAGTGGACCCCCCCCCCCCCAACGGACGAACATCCACCCCGTTCTCTCCCTCGACGAACAAGAACCGACTACTAATCTATCGTCTAGACGCAGCTCCTGTGAGGGGAGGGGATCGGGGATGACCATGACCACCATGTTTTTATTTCTTCTTCACGGCACGAGAGAGTTAAATTTAACTTTGGTGAGGGAGGAAGAACGAAAGCAAGAAAGGAATGAAGCCATCGTTGCAAATTACTACCACTACTGCTACAAGTGGTGCTACTTCGTCTCGTTTTTCTGACTTCCCCGTTCATCGCATCCGAACGTAGTAGCTAGGGAGCTTGGCAACGTGAAAGGAAGCATCGATGGGGTCGGAATGGAAGGATTGGCTGTGGGTGTGGCAGCAGAGATGTGGGGGGGCGGGAGGAGCTGTGATGTAGAAACGCAACAGCAGCAGGAGTAGCAGGAGTGAGTAGCAGGAGCAGGAGAAGCAGGAGAAGCATTAGCGCAGACGAATCTCTCACTGGGTGGTGGGCTTCCGTGGAAGTACGTCATGCCAGCTCCCTTCGTCGTGGTGTAGCATCGGAATTACATCTGGTGGGACTGATCATGAGAGGGACTGTAAGAGAGAGAGAGAGAGAGAGAGAGAGAGAGAAGGCAGAGAGAGGGAGAGCGAGAGAGGGGAAGGAAGGAAGGAAGGAAGGAACGAGTCGTGTTAGCATGTAGCAGAAGATCATCATAAACTTTTTTGTGAGTTGGTGGATTGTGTCTTGGTGTGGAGGGGAAGGGAGAGAGAGAGAGAAGGCAGCGAGAGAGTGTGTTTAGAGAGTCGGTGTTTATAGAGGTAGCGAGGGGGCTCTCAAGGGTGGTTCTTATGCCGTAACCTTGCTTGATTAGTAATCATTTGCCTCAAGGAGGTGACATCCTCCCCACGTTGTTGTTCCTTTCGCTTCTTCTTCTTCTTCTTCGACTTCCCTTTTGTGTTAGCTTTCGGGAAGGAGAAGAGTAGTTCTGTGTTGTTGACTTCTTCGTGTTGTTCTCGATAGCTGGGTTCGACGATGGTGGTGGTGGTGGTGGTTGTAGGTTAGCTAAGAATTGGAAAGATTCTGTGCTGGAGAGACTGGGTGTGGGGTGCACCTGAATGTGGTGGGTTGCTATAGGTGTGGATCGCTGCTTTGAGATTCGGGGTTTGACTTGACACCAACAATTTTGATCTATTGGAGGTATCTGAGGAATTGCGGTGGTGGTGATGTATCTACTTGTGTGACCGTCTGTGAGCATCTGCTGAATTGATTTGTGTAACAGTTAGGAGTTCGTGTCGTTGGGAGCATCTGAGAGACGTTGTTGTGGAGGAGATTAGGATAAGTGCTGTGAGTGCCTCATGCAGGTTTGAAGACCCTGAAATCGGACATTGACTTCTTCGGTCCAGCGTTGTTCTGGATTCAGAAGGAATTCTTGGTTAATCAACTGCCAATTGCGCCGTCCTTTATGTTGTTTTTTTCTCCATAAGAAATGAGCGTCCTAGGTCGAAATTGTTTCAAAAGTTACATGGCAGATTAGGGCGAGTTTTGTATGGAGTTTCGATGAGCTCAATCATTGGTCGTATCAACCGGGGGCAATTTGTCAATTTTTTGTCCCCCTGCTCGCGTGTTTTCTCTTGTGTCGATTGTTGTTCATAGGGAGCCATGGTTGCTCCTTCTGCGTTTGCGATTGCAGCTCATTAGTTTGATGTGATTCGTGGATATCAGAAACTGTTGCTGACGAGACCGGCGTGCGAGGTTTGTGAACTCGTGATTGCCGCGCATTGGGTGGTGATTTTGTCATTTTGACAAGACTTGCGGAGCAAAATCCTGTGGGTAGGCTCCCGGGGCTTAGCTGCGGGGCAGATGATACTTCGAGATGTGCGTGAAGCTGGATGTCACTACTGGGGTATCAAGTTACAGACGTTACCACGGCGGAACCCAGATTTGCAAGTAGATCAACTGATACGAAAACTTCTGCTCTGAAAACTGGAAAATCTGAGAGATTCTCATTCCTTGGATGGTGTGGTATGCTCAGTGGCAGTTTGTCCCTACAATCTATCCGAAGTGACCCCGAAGAATCTGATCTTGCAGGCTCACTCTCTCCGCCTTCTATTCAGACCACCATGCCCACCACTGACAGCCAAGCTCTTGGAGATGAATACACGCTCTTCCCAGTCGAGGACATTGTTCAGTACCCTCTTCCAGGATATGTAGCGCCGGCTTCAGTGCAGTTCAGTCCCGATGATAAGCTAATCACATATTTGTACAGTCCCGACAGCACTCTCAGCAGGAAAATCTACGCTTTTGATGTGGCTGCCAGGCAACAGCGGTTGCTGGTCAGTCCACCTGGTGGCGGAGTGGACGAGGGTAACCTTTCCACAGTTGAGAAGCTGAGGAGGGAGAGGTTGCGAGAAAGGGGATTGGGAGTGACACGTTATGAGTGGGGCAAGGGTGTTCCTCACCGTCTGATGGTTCCCCTTCCTAGTGGGGTACGTCCTTTCTGATGTTCTGCACAGTCTGAATTTTGGAAATCTTGATTGGTGTGTCCAGTAGCAATGTTAATGATCTCGGTGTTTGTCTTGCTCCAACATTACCAATAACATTGTAGCCTGGTGCTGTTTACACACGGAATTGGGTCTCTTCATTTTTGTATTTATTCTGTTGTATACTGTGTACTCCCCCTGGTAATTCATTTTCGAGCGTACATTGATTAAACGCGTATGCTTCAACGTCTTTTTTATAATGTGCACTTTACATGACGGCAGATTTATGTTCAAGAAGGAGTACGAGCTGAACTACAACGGCGAGTGGCTAGCACCTCTTGGTCTCCTATTCTGGATCCCCAGCTTTCACCAGATGCATGTTCTATAGCTTACGTTCGTGATGATGAGATATTTGTTGTTCCAGTAGCATTCGGGGATCCCATTCAAATTACATCTGGTGCACGTGGAACTGGCAAGGTTGGTTTTGCTATCGTCATTGCACCCACTTATTTTCTTGTGTCATATCCTGGATTCTTTGAGTAGTTTCGAAATTCGATTTATTCTCTCATTTTCTTAGGTTAGTTCTCGTACTCTTGGTACTAGTCATTAATACATGATGGCCTCGATAATAAGTATGTTATCTGCTCCTAAATCAGTATTTTATCATGTAGGTTAATCTCATATCTCTGCTATTTTGCAGTTATCAAGTTTCATTATTGAAGGTGTGCATGTATGAGATTAGTGTACATACTGTCATATCTGGGTGGACCTAATCCTTTTTAGTCTTGGCCTTGTTGCAGACTCATGGACTTGCCGAGTATATAGCGCAGGTATCTTGACATTCCACACGAAGGGTTTTGCTTTCCGTTGGTTTTTCATGTATTTAATGCACTTAGTATCTCTGCTGTTGAATACAATTAGACTCGCAATTCAAATTATATGTTCCTTGCTTACTTCCTATACATGCCGTTCTTGCTCTGAGTTTTCTTTCACCAACTGATGTCAGAATGACTGCATTTGAGGTTTCAAGTGTGGAAAGATAACTAATGACATTTGTATGCAGTACAGGAAGAAATGGATAGACGAAATGGTTTCTGGTGGTCGCCTGATAGTCGCTACATTGCATTTGCGGAAGTAGATTCAACCAGGATTCCACCTTTTAGGATCATGCACCAGGGGAAGGCGTCAACTGGTGGGGAGGCTGAAGAAATTCACGCTTATCCTTTTGCAGGCCACTCAAACGTGAGTGTGCGATTAGGTGTGGTTCCATCAAATGGCGGTAGTGTAGTCTGGATGGATTTGGAGGTTGGTTTGTGCGGTGAAGGTCGAGATGATGAGGAGTATCTAGCACGAGTCACGTGGTTGCCCAATGGTAGTCTCACTGCGCAAGTACAGAATCGGACTCAGACAAAACTTAAGCTATTGAAATTTGATCCACTCACTGGCAAGAGGACTGTGTTGTTCACTGAGGAGAGCGATGTTTGGGTTAACTTGCACGATTGTTTCACTTCTCTACGAAAATGTCATGGACTTCTTTCAGGGGGGTTCATCTGGGCAAGTGAAAAAACAGGATTTCGGCATTTGTATGTGCACGATGAATTTGGCAATTGCATTAGGGCTCTCACGCAAGGGAGCTGGATGGTAGAGCAAGTTGCAGGAGTGGACGAAGAGGCCGGCCTGGTGTACTTTACAGGAACACATGATAGTCCTTTAGAAATGCATCTGTACAGCGTCAGTCTGGACTGCACGCAACCAAACCTCGTAGAGCCCAAGAGGCTGACGCAAGGGGCAGGTCGGCATATTGTCGTATTAGATCACCAGATGAAGATGTTTGTTGATATACACGACTCTTTAGATACACCACCCAGGCTGTTGCTGCGTTCCTTGGACACCGGAAAGCTACTCGTTACCATTTATGAGCAACCAGCCCCTACGTACCACACACGTAGGTTGCAATTAACACCTCCGGAGTTCAAATCACTCACTGCTAGCGATGGGACTGTGCTGCATGGGCTAGTTTACATTCCAGATTCTAAACAGTTCGGGCGCCCACCTTATAGAACAGTGGTGAGTGTTTATGGTGGCCCTAATGTGCAAGTAGTGTGCAATTCCTGGATGAACACGGTGGATATGCGTGCCCAGTATTTGAGGAGTCGAGGCATTCTTGTTTGGAAGGTAAATCCCTTTACGTCCTTTTCATACACTGGTCTTCTCTTAATTCATGGAATTAGGGGCTGTCAGAGTGGCACCAAAATGGTTCTCTTAGTAGCTTTTATTGAATTGTTATTATTATTATTATTATTATTTACCTTGGATAGAGCTTTCAGAAAGAAAGAAAGAAAGCAAGTCTCAAAACGAAGACGGCTCTTTTTTATTTTGCTATTAGATACTATTGATAATCATATATCCATAAGTAGATTTCTATTTCTATTTTTTCAGAAGATGCGTGTGTTTTATTTAGAGTTTATGTTTTTCTTTCTTAAATATTGAAACCCGATTCCACATTGATGTGTACATTATGTGCAGCTGGACAACAGAGGTAGTGCAAGAAGAGGTCTGGATTTTGAAGGTGCGATCAAGCACAACATGGGAAAGATCGACGTAGAGGATCAGCAAACAGGAGTGCAGTGGCTGGTAAGCCAAGGCCTTGCAATGTCGAACCGAATTGGAATATATGGATGGAGCTATGGCGGTTACATGGCTTCAATGGCCCTAGCACGATGTCCACAAACTTTTTCCTGTGCTGTTGCTGGGGCGCCTGTCACCTCTTGGGATGGCTACGACACCCACTACACGGAGAAATACATGGGAACCCCGGCCAGCAACCCAGCAGGGTACCAATACAGCTCTGTCATGCACCACGTTTACCAGATTACTGGAAAACTGTTGCTGGTGCATGGAATGATCGATGAGAATGTACATTTTCGGCACACGGCTCGGCTTATCAATTCACTGACCGCTGCATCCAAGGATTATGAGCTGTTGGTGTTCCCAGACGAGAGACACATGCCACGGGGGCTCAGAGACCGGATGTACATGGAGGAGCGGATTTGTGATTTTCTAGAAAGAAATATATGAGTGGTTAAATTTGTATGTAGTTGAAACTTAAACTCTTAGGTTCTTGCTCATCTAAAGGTTCACACTGAATGAATGAGTCTCGGAAATCCCCGCGAGTAGGTTCACTGTATAATAACTTTATAATACTGTGATTCCATCCCTGTAAAGTGGGAAAACGTATGATGTCGGCTGCATTTTTACTCTGAAATGTGGAGGATTAGACATGGTGTAACTTTTGGGCTTACCCATCGAAAGCATGTTGGCTTTGTCTTTTCTTTATGGATGGATCCAATAACAAGTTATTTTATTTGCAGTTGCATGCTGCATGGATCCAAATGTCGTAGCCTTATCTGAAAATCTGGACTATGGATACACAGTTTCTCGCTACTAATTTAACATTGGTGCTCGAGTTTAATGAATTTCTTCCAAGTGGTTCAAGGGTTCAACATTTTAAGGTATGTTGTTGCTGTATGTGTGTTAGTATGCAAGTTTGTAGAAGCTGACATGTACACAGCAACAAGTTGTAGTAGCACTAGAAATTGCAAGGATTAAGACCCATCTACAAGTCCCAAGCTTGAACATCACAACTTGACTGTTCTTGAGAATTTTTTGTTGCAGGTGTTGTCTATCTTCGTCCATCTTCATGAAGCTTTTTGTATCAAAATTCAGATTACTCTCTGGCAGTTGCACAGGGGGAGATGGAGCAGCACCATTTATACAACATTATGGCAAATCTTGTGTTCAGATCAACTGATGGTAAAGAATAAATCTTTGAGGGCGTTCTAAATGTGATATTAAAAGATTTTTTTTAATATTTGGTGCACTTCAGATCCCATGGAAGTAAAAAGTTATTTTAATATACAAATCATTGTCAAAGTAAAATAAAATAAACTAATGTTGTGACAACTTACCTTGCTAATAAGTTCCATACTCTTTGTGGTCAATTAATAAGGATACACACATGATGAATGTCCCCGCATGCTATGTTTATCGGCTAAAAATTAGGATGATAAATAAATTTTTATTATAAAGGTAATTATCAGTGAGATTTTATGTCAGTTTATCACATTAGTAATTGTTTGTTTTCTTTTGCTAATTTGTACCCAACTTTTTCACATATTGATTTTTTACTTGGTAAAATAATTATGTAAAAGTAAAAATAAACCAAAAACCAAAAACCAAAGTTAATCCTTCAATTATCATTTATCGTATGGAAGAAAACTTGAGAAATATTATTGCCAATATTATTTTTGAGATTACTTGGATTGAGTCTACAATAGAGATTGAACTTTAAAATCCTTTTCTCATGTCTTCAACTTATTTGGAAATTTTTCCTTCAGGTTCTGCTTGTTGTAATTATGAGTAACGATATTATTTTATAGAATGTGAATCAAGGGTGGCTACATGCTAATTGATGATCACTCCTCTCAGAATTATATTTAACATTCCTAAAGAATTAACACACTTATCGACCTAGAATATTATTTCAAAATCCTTCTATTCTATTTATTTACTTACTTATTTATTCATTTTGTCAGAAAACACTGAAATTTTCAACTGAATGGAATCATATCTTGAAACATCTTTAATTTGGTGCTACTTGATGTTGGTTAAATTTGGAATAACTCTTCTATCATTTGTGACTATAGTCAACTCCAGTATGTATTTTCAACAAGCAAAGTATCTTCATTTTTTAAAAATAAAGCGAGTTGTCATTTCTAAATTTGTGCATATATCTTAACCATGTTTTATGTTTAGTCCAGGTCCACTGCAATTTGTCCAAGTTTCAACATGAAGACAAAGCATGTGTGTGTTTGTTTGTTTCTCTCTCTTTCTCTCTCTCTCTCTCTACATATGTATATATATATATATATATATATATCAACATGTTTAGATTGATAACGAAATTTTAGACGTATCTTTTTAAAAAATGTGTAAAGTTTATTACCAAGATATAAAATATTAAAAAACTTGGAGTGAATATTTATGTTCTTGAATGAGAATTTAAGACTTCATTAAGATTTTGAGGCAGTAGTAGAAAGAATACGTTTTCATTAATGACAAAGAAAACATGACTTGCAAATTATGTTTACATTGACAATGAATGATAAGATTGAATATGAAATAAAAATATATAAGTAAAGTGGTCGTTGGCAATATTTTTATCTAGCTTGACAATATTCGAAAAAAAAAAACAAAAAACAAAAAACAAACAGAAATCCTTTAAAATCATATTTTTGGCCTCTATAAAAGTAAATATTATATTCATGGTATCTTCAAAATAGCACGCTACACATCTGCCATCTAAAAAAGAGAAGGAAACATGCTTTGCCAATGAATTGTACAAAATAACTAACAAGAAATATGAGGACCTAGTGTGTCGTGATTAAGTATTGTTGTCCATCAATGACTTTGTGATAAGATTTAGTTGTTACTCAATCATTTTCTTAAATATCATAATTTTTTTTTTATTATTATTTATCCTCATAGGAAAAATTGGTTTCCAAAAGCTAGAGGAGTATTGATTTAATAGCAATAATAATAATAATGACTTGCATGTAAATTTTGTACAAGACATCAAGAATATATTTAGTTTGCAACAAAGTTGATGTTTACACAACTTGATCATAATGTATTTAACTGTGTAATAGAAGTGAAATTTTTTGGGTTGGATATAATTTAAAAATGATTAACATGTATTTATGTGTGTATGTCTATGCATATAAATAAATAAATAATTTTTTTATGGCTCTAAGAAATACCATAAAAGTTCTAATATTTAATTTATATATTACTATAAGAATCGCAAGTGTAAAAATTTTGATTTGAGGAAAATGTGTTGAATTTATCATACTATATGTTTGGTGTTATCTCAAGATTATACAAAAAATTAATTAAGATGAGTTTTTTTTTTTTTTTTTTTTTTTTTTTCATACATACATTAACTAAAATAAAATATAGGTGGTCAAAAGTGGTTTTCATATTGTTGAAAATGGCAATTAAAGCACAAGATGTTTCAAATATTGTTTCTGTCTATGATGACAAGAAGTAATTTTAAAATCAAATCTTAAGATAATGGGTAATTTTTCCACGCTTGATGCAATGAAAGTGATAGCAAAAGAAAAAGATGAAAACGAATGGGAAGAAGATAATCAATACATGAGGATGTATTGATTTTTTGAAAAAAAAGAGTAGATGATATAGTGAACAATGATGAATTGAATATATATATATATATATATATGATTTTTCTTACCAATGTAGAGATGTGATTGGAGATTTAAATATTATTGTAGTATTATAGTTTTATCAAGTTAAACACTCAAGGTGCTTAGACCTTTGAAGGCTATTTAAAGAATACTCTAAATGTCATTCAAATAGAACATATACCATATTATGGTGACACTACCCTTGCCCTCTTGTAGAACCTCCATAGAGATGTTCATTAAATGATGGACAAACTTGCCATACCACACATGTACACAAATAAGACAAAATGTAAGACATTATTACAATAATATCCTACAAAAGAATAAAGTCATTTTCAATCCGTATAACTAATACTTCTATTTTAAATATTAAATATGTGGCAAAAGAGCGTTTGTATTACTACTTTTATTTATACTACCTAGGTACTTTACATTCATTAAGAAATATTTTTCTAGTCAACACCACTTTTAAAGAGATCTTTAACAATTACAAGTTGACGCTGATTAATATCATCAAGAGAATTAATTTTTTCATGTATAAGTTTTCTAATAATGTTTGAACATTGAACAAAGATACTTTTCTCTTTTTTATTGTGATTACATGAGTAAAGTTTCTCATTAATATTCTGTGCTCACAAAAAAATGGAACCCTTATTCCTCTTCTTCGTTTTTCTAGGTTTGTTTGTTTGATTTTTTTCTTCCTGTGTGTGATTTCGGAAAAAAAAAAAAAAAAAAAAAAAAAAACATGAGATCAATATGAAAAGTGTTCAGCAATTATACAGATCAAAGTGCTGTATCAAGGGTAACACAAAATCATGTAAATCAAGGCCGGAACTTCAATAGACAACCATTACTCTGGAAGAGAGTGGATGTGATGGAAGGTAATCTAACAACAGTCCATTGGCTTTGAATGGTGCTAAGACATCAAATATCTGAATTGAGCTAGCATATTCAAAGTGGTGCCTATTCAAACTGGCATTATTTGACCGGCTTCAAAGACTTCTAGGTCAACTCCGCACACTGAGTTTCTGAACACAATACACAGCCAGATCCTCTTTTCAGATGGTGTTAGTGAATGGTGAATTTTGCAATCACAGTGCCCTCAAGCTTACTTTTTATCCCTGTTCACTTGCATTCAGATTGTGCTTCAAATCAACTGACAGATTCTGTGCAGTTTCACAGCTCTTTGGGGGCGTTGAATATTGGGTATTGAAGAGGTTGTCAGTTGCATGGGAGCCTAGCTATGACCTGATGCAAATGGAGGACTCCAACGTTACATCACTAACCCATGTCCTGCGAATATTCCCAGTTCAATTCATGTAAGTCGAAAATGTCTTCGTTGAGGCGAAACTTATAGAACATATGTCGAAGATTGTGTTCGAGACCTCCACAGCCTCAGGTGGCGGATTGATGCAACACTCTGCAACAGGAAGCTCCCACACTACCAAAACCTTCTCGACTATGTGAGGCAAAAAGCTATTGAAAGCCTGAATAGAAGGTCCCCAATTTGGTGCATTAGTCCGCACATGTGTGCTGACTGCAGCTACGACCACTCAACTTTTGTTGCAGTGTGAGAAGGAGTGTTGCGTTTGATTTCTTTAAGAGGAGCTCTCTTCTCGAGTAAAGAACCGGAAGAGCCCGCCCTCGTGTTGCCACTAAGCACCGGTCCTGGCTTGCGAAGAGCGTTTTGACCACTCGACCCTCCTGCTGCATGGACTTTGCCCCGAATGGAACTACTTCCAAGGTTTGAACGAGCATCAGATATTCCCACCTCACAGCCAGGAGTAGTGGGCCTCCTGCTCTTGGGTCTTTGCTTAAACCACTTCTGTGACAAAGACTTCTGCACCTCGGATTTTGCAATTTCGTGAACATTAGTTTGCCCAGAGTCTTTTGGAATTTTGATTGGAGTATCATCGCCGTCGCCTTCCAATAACCCTTCGTATCTGTGTCTGCTGCTGCCTTGGGTGCTGGCCTCGCTCAGTCCTCTGTATGGACTGGGGGTTGTAGGTGCAGCCACGACGTCGTTGGGACTTGAAAGTTCGTCGTGTCCACGTATCTCATCGCTTCCAATTCTGCGGTCCATTGAGACAGCTTCAGTTTGGTGATCACAATCTGTTTGATGATGCTCTAAACCAGAGCCGTAACAATTGCCTTCACAGTTCGATGAAACGGCACATTTGCTATTGGCGCTCCCATGGCTTGTCACAATCGGCTGCAAAACCACAGTGTACCCGTGATTGTTGCCAGAGCCCAGTAACCGGCTCTGCTCGAGAGCATGGCGGTTTCTGACTTCTTCCAGGACGGCTCTAACCTGCACAAGTTCCCTCTCCAAGTCTCGCACTTTCTCCTCCGCTTTTTGCGCTTCCGTTCGCCATTTCTCTTCCTGACGTACAGTCACGTAACCGAAGTTAGTTCAAATATAGTATCTGCAGATAGCAACTCTACTTCGTTTCAGGTTCACTTCCGTTAATGTGCGAGCAAGAAAACTGATGAAGCTTTACATAAACCTAACAAGGTTTCTCCGAAGAAATTTACCTCAATCTGCAAAGAAGCAGCTTTCGCCTCAGCGAAGAAGGCCCGCTTCTCCCAGTTTTCACAACTCTGCTGTAAGGATTCTGCTTTGCCTCTTAATAGCTTCAACACCTCTTGGACTTGTGCCCACTCCTCCCCGTCTGATGTGACCTGAGACAGGTATCACCACATATACACAGATTTTAGCCGCCAGAAATTGTGCAATACAAAAAGTATTCTTTGCAATATTCAGTCTATTTCCCCTCCTCGAAAGGTATCTTATAGTTTGATAGTTTGATAACATTCATTTATCACCTCAAGCGAATATTGGTGGACTGTTGGTTGATTCCACCCATGGGAGCCTTCTAAAGGTCCTGATGAATTTATATATAGTTCAGCTCGTATCAGCACTACAAAAGTTGTAAACATCAAAGAAACAACCGAGAATTACCGCTGGGGAGGTGCTGACACGCGCCTTGGGATTGAGGTCTTTGCGGAAGCTCGAGGCTGCACTTCGTACCTGAGATTTAAGTCTCAGGTTCTCGATCCTGTTTTGAAAATCCTTAGCTTGGTCCTGTAGATTACTTTGCACGTTAAATTTTTGGAGCCGCTGAATTCTCTGTAGGAGCCCAGGGCTGTCCTCTGCTTCATGTCTCCCAGGTGTACAAGGAGCTGATACGGTCCCCCTTTTTGCACTCTGTTTCAGTTCGAGACAAAATGTCACTGAATTCAAGTTAGATGTATTTGGAAACTTTGCCTAAACCACAAACCATGCAATTCACACATCAATGGCTCTGCCCAAGTCCCATTAACCATATAATCTGAATTGAGAGAATGGTAGACATAAAACTGCGGATGAGATGACTGTAGAACATTGACATGCTGGAGAGGATCAACCAATCAGAAAGGACTGTCTACCTCAAGTATGTTTTGCACGGTCGAACGAAGATAGTGCGCTATCTCCGCAGCCTGAGCCATCTCCGAAGTCTGTTGCTGCAATCTCTGATCGGCAAATTCTTTCTCCATTTGCAATACCTCACATTTAACCCTCAGAAATGCAGGCCAATCTTTCTTCGCTTTCGCATCCGCTCGACCATTTCTTCCACGGTCAGTCGAACTTTTCTGGTTCCTCGAAGGGTACTTCTCAGCGTCACGAGTTACCTCTACACTCATCTCATCTCGTCTGCTCCCATTCTTTTTAGCTCTAGCACGGGTCGGCCGAAGGTGCAATCCCATACCTGAGCTAATAGATTCATGGTCGGTGCTGCAGTGATGCCTCAAAGCCCCATCATATCCCAACGGGCTGCTGGAATCGCGCGAAGTTACACTTCCGGCATCCTTCTCCTTCACAGCATCAAGTCTGGCATATGCACGCTCCCGCCATGAATCTTGCTCTTCGCCCCCGGACACATTTTGTCGTCGCACTGTTTCCCAATACAAACTATCCTGCTCAAACATCCACCCGCATTTCCATTTCACGCCATGCCTCACCCCCCTGACACTGCTATCCTCCTCGGAACCATGCATACTGAAAAATCCATTGCTCCTCGCACCTTCCAATCCTTTCTGGGCGTTGACGAATCTGCCCATCTCCCGGTCCAATTTCTGGAAAGTGGTAAGGTTCCCCCCGCTCCTCCTTGCTTTCCCTCCGCACAACTTCCGTCTTCGTCCATGAGGTCGTGGAGGCTTGCGAAAGTGCTCAACCCTCCGTCTGTAATCATCCCCGAACAATTCCAGCGAGCCATCTCTCGACGTCCTCATCCTCCCGCTCATTAAACCCCAGCAAACTACAGCTTCCCACCCATCCTGAATGCTCCAAGGCCACTGCACTCAAATTCAATCACTCTCCCGAGCTTCGTTGACCCCTTCAAAGTCCACAAAGGCCCACACCATGCAACCCCCGCTTCCAAGACTTGCCATAGCTGAAGCACAATATACTCGCAACGTCAATAAATTCAAACACATGATCGAAGTCTACTCTCCATGGCAACATGGCAAGCTGCAAGCGAAGCTGACAGGTTTCTATGATCTCCAATCCCTCTCAGCGATACCATGGCAGCAGGTACAGGGTTCCGCCCCGCGTTACAATAAAGGTAAATTGCCTTAATGGGCTTGATTTGAAATTGCCACACGCGGCACTGGTCAGTGAAGTCTGGACTGCACTGAGGACAGGATGGGCTGAGTCTGGGGGAGATCGGCAACGTACCTGCGGCGCCTTTATACTGCAAGTGAGTGTTTGTCCCGGCGTGTCCCGTCGCATTGGTAGCACTCTTGCAACGAGAATTTCATACCTTTGTCAAATTTGAATAGTTTCGGTGCTCGTTCGATAATGTCACATGGCCCGCATTTGTGCGCCGAAACCGCGCCTCGCCTGCGTGAAGAAGAGCTCATCAAGTTTAAAAACGAATTTTGTTCCTAAGTGGTCTGAGTTGAACCACTGCAAAATCAACACTGATCACAGTATTCCTTTCAGAAATTCAACGCTGTATAGCCTTACTGGAAGTTTTTGTTGGTTTTGTTGGAATAAATATACATATATATATATATATATATATATTTGGATTTTTTCATGTTCTCAGTAAGCCACTCTCCCACGCCCTCATGCGAACACAACAAGCTAGATCCAATGGTTTTTTGTTTTTTGTTTTTCTTTTTTGCTTCGAAAATCTGTAAACCTTAGGCAACGTCAACGTCTCCACACGCCGGTAAATCCAAGAATCGACAACCCATGATACACAATGATTCTTACACAATTAATGGGTCTAAGTGATGATGATGATGCTATGACGCCAGGGTTACATTGTGATGATACACATAAGTGACAGTATTAGTTAGAGGGACGGTATTTCGATGCAGACACGAACGAATCATTTAACTGGCAGTTTCTTCTATTCGAATTCTCTACAATGTAGTCTCCACTAGTTTACCTTTTCAATACTCAAACAGATTTTGCAAATAGTACATACACACCTCCTCAGAACTACAGGGGCAATCGAAGGATCAAGCCTTTATTTCAGTTTTCATCTGTGGCGTCGGGGCTCCGTGCAACATGGAGAAATCAACATTGGAGCTTAAACCTGGTAACTGACGTGCTCAGCATGACAAGACTATGTGATCCCATCCTCTCCGCGCTCCTCTTCTCATCTTCCCCTTCTGTCTGCATGAACTCCTCTTTGTACGATGCATTTTCGATCTATCAAACTCTACAGGGGCAGTTGTGACTCTGCAGAACATTCGTCGAGATGGCGGCGGGTGACAATGAGGATTGAAGGCAGGGTTAGATCAACGAGGTGAAGCAGATTGGCTGTGTTGAGTCAAGTTATTTGTGCACATTCAGATTGGGTGGTTTTTCGAGGGAGGAAAGCGAGCTGCGAGGGAATTCATAGCTGTTTTAGGATTGCAGATTGAGAGGTACATGGACCTAACTGGACTGCCGATTGCTCTTGTTACAGTCAGAGTTTTGCTTTTATTTTTTCCTTTACCAACACTGGGGATGAGTACTATTCAGAGTAGGGTAATTACATTTTTCTCGCTCCCTCGTATGCCGAAGACGACGTCGATTCCTGCAAGAGGATATTTCCTCTAGCGGGGATTGAACTACACCATCTTCAGTTTAAGGACACGTACACAAACACTGCAAACAGATCAAAAGATGTTAATGAATGCATGGGGGGAAAGAATCGGTATCAGAGAATGCATTTGTGTAAGAATCTACTCCATCGTAGTATAGAAGACGGTTTTGTAATGACCTAATTTCTGCCAATACTGCATGTGCATATTACATTCTATGTCTTGGTGAGAATGTTCCTTTTTGTTAGATTGACACGAGCTCTGTGTTTCTTTATTGGGTGCAGGAGTTGCTTGCAAAATTATTCTTAATATTCAGTGGCGCAATAAGATATTGTCAGGCCAGAACCCCACAACTATTATGTTATATGGTTTAGCAATAGATCTGGACAAATTAGGACGGAAATCCTGTAGCAGCTTCAAGAATCTGTTTAAATATAAGCGTTGAAATTACTAGATGACCAATTCCTCAACTGTCCAATGTAAGAATAGTCCTGGTCTTTCAACTGTTCACCAGGTGAATGACTACTACATATGAATTGTATTGCCAATTACGGTAAGTGTTGCTCAACTTTAGTGTTTCCTGCAAGGTACATTGCCCCCAAAAGAATCGCATCAGTGAATCCAGATTTCTGAACACAATCATAAAAAGGTTCCTATCATCAAACTCAAATTCTAAGCAAAGAAAGAGGATCTATTTATATAGCTTTTTTTCATATTCTATTCTTCCCATTTCTTAGAAGCAAATTTTGATGTCTTTTGTAGGTCCTAAAATAGTTGTTCATTTGACTTTCCCTTGCCCTTGTCAAAATTCTTGCAGAAGTTGCTTGCACACCACCCTTTCAAGTTCTTTGCATATTTGCACTCTCTCATTTCTGATCTCTTCATAGAACACTTCAAGCAAACAATTTTAGCTGACATAGACTATACTTACACATGTTGTTTTTATTTATCTCTTTACTTTTCATTTGAGAATTTGATGCAATTAAAGTGGCTACAATACTAAAAATGCTTGAGGCAGGAGCTAACATTCCAATATTAACTTCAAAGAGAATTCCAACGCTTAAAATCAAACGATTAGTCTTTGGTGGCAGTATCAATTATTTCACTACTAAATTATAATTTAACTTTTAAATATATATATATATATATATATATATATGAAATTGTTATAGCCACACCCCAATTTTGTTAAAGCCACATCCTACTTCCTACATCATGATCCATTTTTCTATTTTGTACATGTCCTTTGTTCCTAACCCTCCTTTCTTGCTCTTGTCTTCACCCCACCTTGCTTGAATCTACTCAGTTTCTATCCTATTCAACCCCACCCCCTTCTCCACCCCCATCCTAAGAGATTGAAATTGAAAAATTCAATTGGTTATTTATTTTGTTTAATACTTAAATATAATATATCTTAGGCATTAGTTTACCAAACTTATTTAAATTAAAATAAAAAACTTTCACATTTACTTTCAAAAATAATAAAAAAAAAAATCTTTCAATATTTCTTATGTTTGCAAAAGATCATGTTAAATAATTACAATAAAACTTTATATTCATTCTTTATTTGAGTTAATTATTTATCACATCTACAACTCAAGTTAAAATTTTATGAATTTTAAATAAATAATTTTAATTACATAATTTCTATTATCTTCTAAAAGTATGTTTATTGTTTTTTTTAAATAATAAATGTACTTTTATATTTGTATACATATATATATATATATATATATATATATATAATTCCACATACATATGATATGAAACAGAAATAATAAAAACCACGTAATTTTTAAGGATACTTTCAGTAAACTTTTCAACCTTGTTTATCCATATTAAATTTAAAAGATGATTATGAATTTTTCTTAATGGATATGTGGAAATTTTATTTGAAAATAAAATAAATTTAGTTTAATTTATTATTAATTTGGAATAACTATATCTATTTTAAAATGCCAAATTTTAAACTTCTTACATTTTATCTTAAATTTTAAGACATATATTAAATTTTTTTTAATGTTTTATTATTCAAAAAAATAAATCCATGTAATTATTTTTATGATTATTTATAATATTTAAAAAAATTAAATATAAAATTTATTGAATATTATTAATAATTTTTGTTTAGAATGATATTATTGAATATTATTAATAATATTTGTTTAGAATGATTAATAAACTAAAATAGGTAGCTTAGACATCAAAACATTCTCAAGTAAATTCCTTTTTGTAAGGAATTATTTTTAAAACTTAAAAGAAAATCAGAATGCACATATTTATGTATATCTGTATATCCATAAAACCTTTTATTGAAGAACATACAATATTCAATTAAATTTTTGATAGTTAATATTACACTCTCATTGTTATTTTAGTGTTTGAATCTTATTAATGATTACTCATTTATGTGTATGTTTGTCTGTGTGCACACACACATTAAATTAATAAGACAACAACTTGATATATACTACCATGATATGAAACATATTTTTTTAAAATTTGATATGAATAGAAACTTAATTAATAATAATTACATCTTTATAAATACAATCACAACAGCCATTATTTCATGACTATTCAATTCTTTATACAAATATTTTTTTAATTTTTTTGCAAGTAATAACATACATCATGTTAGTGTGTTGATCTAACACCACAATAATTTGTATTAAAAAATTTCAGCTACGTAAAACCCAACTGATAAACTTTGAAACATGTATGATTAATTCATAAAAATAAAAATAAAAAAATAAATAAAAACTCTTAGGATAGGGGTGGAATTGGAGAGGGAATTGGGGTAGAGTCAAGGAGTGTGGAATTGGACAAGGTAGGGACAAGATGGGAATAAAGGACCAAGATTGAAAATGGGGTCAAGGACAAAGGACATGTAGAAAATAGAGTATGAGGTGGAAAGTAGGGTGTGGCTTTATCAATTACATATATATATATATATCAACGTTAATTCTAGTGTAATTCTATTGTATTAAATAATGCAATTTCTTAATTTTTACCTTCTAACCTCAACTAAATTTATTTAGATCTATCTTTGATGGCCATCTCAAAAAACAATTTATACATATTAAATTTTTCAACAATAAGTAATTCTTCTTCTCATAATTTTATTCTTTTTAATTTATGTAAAATTTTAATAATTGCAACATAAGACAAGATCTTTGTATTTTGTTCAAATAATTATATAGAGTTGACTTCATAGCAATTCTTGTATTAATCTAAAATGACACAATATTTATCCAAACATGAAAACAACAAAATTCTTTGTAATATCATAGTGAGTTCTATCTTAATCATCAAAATATCATTCAAATCATTGTTATATAATCAAATAATCTAATTTAATCCAACAAATTGATAATTATAAAGCTCAATATAGTAAACTTTCTTGTTATCTTTATAGAAAAGAAAAGAAAAGAAAAGAAATATATGTATATATATATATATATATATATATATGTATATATATTTTGTATCCTTAAGTAGAATTAAGGAAATAAAAGATATGATGAGATGAGGGTAGGAAAAAGTATCTCTATTAAGAGAATAAAGATAAAGAGGCACAAATAGGGATAAAATTTAATATAGTGGTTTGGTTGTATAAGAAATGAGTATCTGCCCTTGGCAAGTCTTATTCAAAGAAGGTCATCTATAGAACTTATTAATATTTAGAATATCTTCCATCCATAAGATTTTAATTAATGCAAGGAAGAAGTAAGAGTTCGGGAATACATATTTTTTTTAGTTTTTTTAAAAAATAAGAATTACTTTTTGTGACTAGACTATTTTTTTAGCAAATTCTATAAATGCATTATAATCCTGAATAGCATATTTATATCTACTTTTAAATTTAAATTATATTATTTTATTATTTATTATTAGATTTAAGTAGACATGATCTATATAATTTTTATTAAGAATAAAAAATATAATATAAGTATAAGACTTCTTAGTTGTTTTTCATAAATATTTAAATAAAAAATATTTTATTAATTTCTAAATCAATATTACTTTTAAAAATTTTAAAGTTTTTTTTCTTACAATAGAAGCTTGAATTAATGTGAATAAAATACAAGCTTAAATTTGGTACACAAGATTGTGTTTTAAAATTTAAGCTTGAATTTATATGAACAAAAAATATAAATAAAATTATTTTTTTGTATCTTATAAAGTATTTCTAAACAAAAAAATCAAGAATATTGGTTATTATTCAATACATTGTATAATTTGTATGCGCACATATATATATATATATATATATATATATATATTGTTTAAAATATATTTTTTATTTTTCATATTAAATATAATGAAATAAAAATAAATTCTAAAATATTTTAAATCTACTTTTTTAACAATTTTTTTAATTTTTTTAAATAAATAGAATTACTTCAATTTTTTTTTTCCAAAGTTATGAGATGACATTACATCATTTTGTAGTTTAATTGAAATGAACAATGTTAATACTATACTATTTACCATCCACCATAATTCTTAATCTATAAACTATAATTCTTAAGGAAAAAAATGTAACCAATGCAATTTATAACCAATAAGGACTTGAAATATTTTCATATAAATACAAAAACTTAGATAATTTATTAATGTACATACATCACCAACAACTAACTCCCAACATTAGCTACATTATTCTAAAATTTATTTCTTTATAACTCATTTCTTATAAATTTACAAAATATCAAAAAGTAAAATAGTTTACTTGTAGAAAGTTGTATCTTTTTTAGTGAGCACTTTTTAAAACACCAAAAGTGTTCAAAGGTTTTTATTTCTTTTCTTTTCTATGTACGAGACCATTTATGTCTTTCTTAACTATTTCTAATGTTATGTTTTATTTTTTATTTTTTTATATATAACATTTTACATCTATAACATTTTTAAACAACTTCAAATGAATATTTTACATCTATAATACAAGTACCCACTTTTCTTACAAGTGGTGAAATTGTAATACAATTGTTGATTGTTAATACAAATTGTTGATTGTTAATACAAATTTTGGCCATGGCTAATATAAAATCTATTGCTTGAACACCTATGTTTTTTAATGCAAAATCATGTGGTTGTTTAGGTCTTTATAGTCAAGAGATAAGGTGAAAGGTTGCAACTTTTGAATCCTTTGATTATCTAAAATCAAGAAGTCTCATTGAGTTGGCTTTATATTTACAAAAATCAATCCAAAGGCTTTATAATTTTTTCTAGATGGTATTAAAAGTGTTGTCTCCAAATTTTCTTGTTGGGCCCTTCTTATGAAGTGGTTTTTAAAAAGAGTTGAGCAATTATGTCATAAACTTCTCAAATAACCATTGAATTTTTAAAAAATCTAATTTATTATAATAAAAATACAATTTGATCTATTTTATGGCCACTTCTCATTTTATGCTATATCCAAAAACCAGGACTTGCAAAAGAAATGTTTTCTTTACCAAGCAAAAGACTAATTTAGAACTTATATTTCATGACTTTTTAAAAATGGAATTCTAGGTCTAAGAACCCCCTCAATCTCACTCAAAATACTCATACATTTCAATTCCCCAATATTTCAAGTGCATGTGAATCAATGGAAAGCTTTTTCCAGACTGAAATAAAATCCGCAAATCATTGTAAAGGGAACACCAATCACAAAACATATCCTCATCACAAAATGCAGCTTCAGAAAGGGGAAGAGGTCTCACACCCAATTGTGGGATTGCCGAAGATTTGGCAACATAGCAAACCAGTCCATAAATGTGGCGAGAAGAGCCAGGTTTCTGCAATCTCTGCACAGTCAGAAAACCAAGACATGCAACCTCACAGCTTCAGCAGACAGAAGATTCACCAAAATTAAAACTGAAGACCTCATGCAACTGATACCAACGCATTTGAACATTAAGATCAGAAGGAAAGGATTGGATTTAGGTCGGGAAGTTAGCACTGTGCTTTCGACACACATGTTGAGCAAGTTTGATATTCAAGGCTGTAGGTGCCGATCGGTGCTTGAACCCTTTTCTCCACTGATGGAGGATACTTCAAATCCAGGCTCCATAACTTAGCAAAGGATGAGTTTGCCCTGATCTTTAACAAAGACTGTAGATGTTCTCACTGCTGTGATTGACAGCATATAATGGGATTCACAATTTGGCACTGCAGCAACTAAACTGCGGAGTGAGTTCTACACCATGCAATCTCAATGCCTAGAGGATCATTCCACTTCTTACTGGACAGACAGGATTGTAGTCACTCAAGAAACATGTACAATAATGTTATGCTGTTCGGTAAGATATGGTTCCAACTTCCTCAACTTCTGGCATTCTAATTGTTCATTGGAGCTGTGGGGACGCCTTTACGACCGGCAGTCATGTTTCTTAAAGCCCATGTGTTTCATCATGCATGCCCTAGACGCAAGCTCAAATGACAAATACTTCATGCCGAATGGCGGTTATCTCCAACTACTCGATGATTACGTAGCTTCGAAGAGGCATATCAAAACGCAACTTAGTAATAAAAATGGAAGAAGTCATCCTCTAGTCTAATTCTATTATAATATTGTCACTGCAAGTACTGCTTTCCAGGTACCCGAGAAAATTGCACTCTGAAGCGCTCCAGAAAAAAATAATTACCATCTCGCTCGGCTTATGCCGTTCAGGATAGCTTTTCTTTATTTTCCAACGAACTCAAGACCATTCGACTGTGCTTGTGGTGCAAATTCCGGTTTTGGGGATTCACAACAAGAAGAAGAAACTGGGCTCAAGGTGACAAAAACCACACAGCAAACAATCAATCCAGAAGGGAACAAGAGAACGTCCCTGGGGAACTTCGTCACTGTCGATTCTTTGTTGTGCTTTTGCTCCTCAAAGCGGCCATCTCTTTCAAATTCTGGCTTTGTCATTCATGAAATGATCAAGAATTAGGGTTTAGCAGAGTTGGAGGATGTTGGTAGAACTAGAGAACCCACTTGCCTCTTTGGGTTACAACTCGAAGTTACAGATTATATCTGTTTTCGTTGGTGTGTGAGTACAAGTAAAGATTCTTGACTCCTCACATTGGTTATCCTCTCTCCAACGGTTTGTTTCACTGGACATGGAAAATTTGGTGGACACATCGGCTGAATGGGAAGAGCAGCTTGTACAGTTGAATCATGTACGCATTCCCCGTTTCTTGTTCGATGTGTTTATAGTGAATACTACATGGAGAATCTTTTAACTTGAAATGTCCAGTTCAGACATGTGTGATGTGTAAGTATAGTAGGTTTACCAAGTTGTGGAAGAATTTGAGTGAACTGGATATTGAGACCTTATGGCGGTGCTGTTTGCAGATTTATGCGTGCTTGGCTAGTGCGAATAAATTGGAGCGCACGGGAGTGAGTTTAGGGGATGCTGTGAGCTTCTTCACCTAATTTTTAGCGGCTTCGCACTAGGAAGAGCTGTGGGAAGTGAACTGGACCATCGTAGTAGGCGGGAAGCGAATGCAACTAGAGTGTCATTAGCTTACTAGTTTGGGACGGGTTGATGTTTATATTCTCTTTATTTGTTAAGGAGATTGATACGTCCGCTTCGATTGCCTCCGTCATTACTGATTCAAGCTCTGTTCTTGGGGTGAAACGAAAAGAAGCGAAGCAGACCTCTGGATCGTGTAGATGATTCTTTGGGCGAGCATTTAGGCGTGAACACGATAGTTTACAGCGATGTACTGCACAACATCTTTGCGAATGTTCCTAATCTGGTAAGCACTTGAAGTAGTGAACACAATTTTTAATGAAGTTTTTTAGTTTGATGGTGGAAAAAGCAGCTTCTTGTTTATGAATCTTGTGCTTCTTGTTCAGGTGTGTCTTATAGAGGCAGAGAACGAGTTTGTGCGGCACTCTGTGAAGAAGATACTGATTGCAATATCCGACCATCTAATCTTAAAAGCTCAGGTTCTGATCTTTTCCTCATTAGGAAGAGTATGCTCTTTTGTATATCTTTCTGCGTCGAGCCTCATTTTCTTCATAGTTACTTTAAACTACAATTTATTTATTTATTTATTTATTTTCAATGGCGGTTCTTGTATGCATTTGGGTTAATTGGGTATTTGAACAGTCTAATAGTGATTCTTGGCTCAGGAACCATCATGGTGCTCTCTCTTGCACCATATCTGGAAAACTCTACTTTTGGGATGCGCCAAAGGACTAATAATACGGGGAGATCGTATCACAGAAAAACACGAATTGACTTCTCATTCTTCCAACCTGTTAGCGGTGCATGAGATAAATCATTCGTTACATTTCAAGGAGCATTGGGGACGACTTGTTTGTGGCTTAGAGGTTCTTCGATGCATCTTAAAAGCTTGCCTTAAAGAGAATGTTACTGTGTTTGAGCACACTGAGATATTTCTTGGCCTTTTGGAAGAAAAGTTTTGCGCACTAGTGAAGTTGATTTGTCCTCTGACGTGCAATCAAGGCGATTTCGTTTGTTCAAAACAAGGACTAGCATGTGGTGCTCTTCTGCAACTTCTCTGTACAGCCATTGCATGCTGTGATTGGGAAACTGAGGATGCAACTTCTAGAAGCACAGAATTGCAGTCATCTCTGATTGATAAGATTGGGGGCTGCATACCCTTATTTGCGGAGGTTGCCCTGTCTCCACGTAGGCATCCTCCATCTGCACAGTGCCCTTCTTCTTTCTTGCGACATAAAGTTTTGGTAATCCTTGGTCTACTTCACTGGCTTCTCTGAGTTTGTTGCATGTTATTTTTGATTGTTTGCCATATAATCAATAGTGGATTTAAATTTGATTCTGAATCTTTTTATCCTGTGCAGCGATTGATGATAGGACTCTCCAGGTGGTTCAAAATAAAGCTCAAACTTCCTTTACTATGCTTACGAGCCCTTCGTAAAGAGGCCTCTGACCTCACTGGCTTCTCTCTTTTAGAGGATTGTAAGCTCCCAAGGGACAACAACCTAGCGCACTCCTCTTTTGTTAAGTCCTTTTTACATATCCCGGAAAAGGTTGGCGAATCTCTTCCTCTCTCTGCAACTCATCTACGGTGCCGAGCTCTCTTTCTCCTATTCCAGATATGGTCTCTTTCAGTTGACGAACCTGACCCATATCAATCCGCTCTTCGGAATAGTCTCAACCTAAAGAATCCCGAAGACAGGAAAGAACTTGAAGACCGTGCTCCTCACGTCAGTGCTGGAGTTTATGACCGTGAGTTAAATTATCTACACCAGTGGGATTGTTCAGGTGCCAGTACCATAGATAGAGGAAGCACAGTTAACTTTGTCAATCTTGATATCATATCGAACTCTAGTCAGTGTGAATTTTTTTTTCGAAGAGCCCTGAAGGAAGAAGCAAGTGCAGGTATTCAAGAATGGCTAAATTTGCAGAGTGACTCGGTCCCCATTGACAAGATTGAAGAGTTCTCGATGGTGTTTGTGGGGTTGTATTTGGATGAAGATGACTTGATGATCGAAATGTTGTTATTGCTAGTGGGGTTGAGATCCTCGCTGCTTGCTCTGGTTGAGAGAAACATGAAGAGAATCCTTCCAATTGCCACCGCACTTGGCCCTGCACAGCTTTTACATGCTTTCCTGCAGACGCTGTCCTATGATCACACGGTTTTAGTGGACTATCTGATCTCTGAAAGTACTGGTGCTTTATTCCTGCAGTATCTTATGCAGTGCACTGGGTTCTTCATCAAGCCTGAATTTTATGATCAAATGGAGCACTCATCTTTACGTGGAACTAGTAAAACTGGCTCTCTGGATTTAGTCAAAAGAACACTCCATTGCTTGTCGCAGTTGAAGGCTGCTATTGAACGTCTTTATCGACGAAAATTATTCCCATACAACCCCTCTCCTCTTCTAAGACGGTATGTCTGTTGTCCTTACATTTCTCATCTCTATCTTTCATTTTCTACATGAATGTGCTAGAACGGATCACCGTTGCAGTGTTTCCGTTCATCACGCTTTCACGCTTGCCAATGCATGTGGTCGAGATCTCGATGCAACAAATATATGCCTTAATTGCTGATAACCAGTAATTGTTGCTTTCTTTATTAATCCAGCCCCTAAAGCGGTTCTAAGAAGCGACTTCTTTAAGGACCTGCCCTTTTATCGTTGCAGTTGACCAAGAGAGTCGAAGTTGTTTGTTGCTCGAAACTGTTTGAGAAGCCATTACTAGAGTCCTTTTCTTTTACAGCATGCGTAAGAGTTTTACGTATCTCTCATGATTTCCATTCTAATACTATGGTTAATCGCTTCTGCGATTGAGAATAGCCCTTCAGTACCAGTTCTGGCACTTTTTGAAGATTTCCTTCATGGCTGGCGTAGTCTTTTATTTATGGCGATTTTGTATTTGATTTGTGCAGCTTGGAAGCCCTGGAGAAAGTGCATCAGCGGATGTGACGGATGCTTGCTCTTTTTTACTGAACAAACTGATCAAAATTCCGGAGCAAGGTGGATATGTTTCGCATCCTGTTCCTCATTTGAGGAATTTTTGGTTCTGCAACAGGTTGGCGCTTTGTTGCTTTCTCATTAAGAGATGTGAAGAACAGTGAGAGCTATTAAGCACCTGAGCGTACCAACGCACCAACTTGCCCTTCACTTGTGGCTTTGTTAGATGTTTTGGGACATGGCAAGGACTAGCTTTCTATCTTTCCATCGTTGAAACACTGGAAGCACCGGCGAGAAAGGTAAAATATAGAAAAAAAAAAATTCAAAAGAAAAAGACTAGAGTTAGTACTTACCGTCGGCACAACTTATTACTACCGAAGGTTTATACTCCAACGTGTAATTGTGTGAATTTCCAGCAGAAGGATCGAACGCCTAAGACATTTCCAAAGCCGCCAGAAGAAGCTTTCTGAAGTTACACGAAGCACTTGCTGGAGGACAGGCTCACATGGACCATGATTCTCTCTCAGGTATTCTCTCCAGTTGAGTGTGACATGCATCAAAGCCTTGTCACGGGTAGAGGGAGATGACCCAACTACCATACCTGATCTTCTGCAAAAGTCGTCATTTAGCCATCAATTAGGTTAAATATAATGTCTGTATTAGAAGGGCTGGATCCCAAACAATACAGTCTCATTAGTATTCGTATCATTTGTACGATGGAACTCGTCGTGAACTGTACACACTGCATAGTGTTGACGATCAACATCAATCAAAGTGATTTGTAATGCTGCGTGATACCCATCTTGTTATGGTCTCTTATTAAAACTTAAATGACATGGCGAGATACAAGTCTCAGCTGAAACTCAAATCCAAATTGCATTGTTGAGGGTTCGGCCTATATCTCTACATGCTATGATTCTAGCGCATGCATACTCCAGTTGCAACGTAATCTTTCATACTCCTATCCCTTCAAAGCATTTGAGACATCACAAACCTAGTGACGAAAAGCTTACCACGAAATAACCACACACAAACAGCCAAAGTGGGGTATGCAACACATTCATTGATAGTTCCCAGAATAGCACAAATCTAGACTATAGAGCTCTTGAGAAGCAAATTTCTGCAGACAACGTCCCCAATCTTATGTCACGTCAAGGTTGGTATCACATCAAACATCTGTTTCTCTTTTTTGTCTTTGGATTTTTTTTACTGTTTATTTGACATTATGAGTTTGGCCTCCAAAAGTACTGATGGTGCATGGATTTAAACATCACATCCTTGTGAATGCCCAGAACTTTTAGCCTGTTCACACCAGGAACTGAGTTAGGTGTTCTTCATGTGAACTGAGTTGAGTATTCATCTTCTGTAAAGAAGCAAATACAAACAAATGGGTGACTTAAGGCCAATTTTATTTCTTTGGCTCATGTCACCAATCATTTAGTACAGACAGAAGCATTCAGTGCGTGTAATCCCGTGCTAAAAACCTTACGCTAGATTTATTTTGTGTTACCTACTAAAGATTTGAACAAGGTGTACAGGTAAATAGTGCACTATAGTGTAGTACTGTAATTAATATACTTACATATCTGAGGGACAAACCTCTCACAAGGTAGCCTGGTAATGGCCAGAAAACCATCTATTTCACAAGATTTACTTTTTGAAATACTTAAAGACTGTATTTCCAGGCCAGCGTCCCATGCTTTTTGATACATTACATATTTGTATTGATTGAATTTGTATGCAAGAACTAAGGTTCTTAAAGTTGCTTACATTCAATGTTCATTGAAGAAAAAATTACTAACATTCTAATGTGTAAATTTTAAAACGAATGAATCTACAGATTTTTATTACATAATAGGAATGCGTTTCCATGAGGTATTCTATGTGGGATATTTCCACTCTAAAAGTCTTAGAGAAATGGTTTCTTAAGTAAATGAATGAAGTGTCATATTAGTTATTCTCAGGTTTTGATATTCAGACATTCCATCTTCGAAATGATGGTTTCGAACAATTAAATTTATTCCTTTCAAATTGGCTGATAATTCTGTCGCAAGCAAATGATTCTATGATGGATAGTGTTTTGCAATGACCTTCCATCAACAACTAAATTTGAACAAAATTAGTACATGAGGTGATATTTTATGCGATAATCAAACCTTAATGCATTCACATTCACATTCATTCTCATTGATCACATTTTAGAATGTAGTTACAAAATGATTTGTGGTTTTTAAATAACAATGAAATAAAATAAGATTTAAAAGTAACCCCTTTCAGTTTCACTATGTTCTACTATGTTTAACATATATAAGCTTTCATTTTTTAAGAAAATAAATAAAAATCAATGTATCATGTTACAAGCATATTTCAGAACTTCAAATATTTTACTAGAATGTAATTTTATGTTTATGTTTTTCTACAAATCATACTAGATCAAAGACATCAGTGTGATAAATATTTATAACCCCATTGCAAAGACCACCACTAATAAAACATCCAAAGCAAAACTACAAACACAGAAGATGCCCCAGTCACAGGGTGTCGTGGAACAACGCAGGTGATACCTCTCTTCAGCCTGCAAGCTTTTGAAATTCACTGAAAGGGCTCTGAAACCATTAATGAGTAGCCATGTTGACATGAAGACTGGTGTGCAGAGCTGGAGGCATAAACCACACAATAATTGAGCGTGTGGTTTGATGGGGAAGAGCGGGGGAGGCTGCCAACTTTCAGGGTCTGGCAGACTCACTGTCTTGCATCCCTTTGCTGTTGTCTTTTCTTTTATATATATATATAAATTTTCTTTTGTTGATTTTTTAATATTTTGATTAGACGCTACTACCGCTTCTGTACAAAGGCCATTGAAGAAGTCTCACATACTTGGTACTGTATAATACATCAGACCAGGTTTTATGAACTCTGTTCCACGAGGACTCCAGGCAGTGACTCGATCATCACTTTTTTTTACCTGTGCATCCACCTGTGTTTTGTCACAATCACTGAGACAAAGTGAGAAGAAAAACTCAATAGCTAGAATTCTAGACAAGAAAAAGAGGAGTGAATGTGTCAAAGACTCAGGCTTATTCTGTGTTTCTTTCAATTAAGCTCATCAAACCCACAGAGGACTTGATGGGGTGATGGAGGCATGAAAGAGGAGCCAGGTCGTGAGCACCTTCAGTACAACAAAACAAGATAAAAAGAAACTCATAAAAAGATGCGCATTAAAACTGGTCTGTGTGCAGCAATCATACAGTTCCCAACGCCATAATGTTCATGAATTTTGAAGGAACATGGGTGAGGCTTTTTTAACACCCACTGGGAGAGCCTGGGTGTGCACCACATCCAGGCTGCCATTTTGTCCTTGGCCCCCTATCAATTTATTGATGCAGAGTGCACGTGCTCGTGTGAGTACACTGCCCCTCTCCACAACCCAGTTTTCCTGTGATGCAATTTTTCACCGCTGGAAAACAGAAATCTCCTGAGAAACTCCCTGGTATCGAGCCACATTTTAACTCCTGATGAAACCAACTAACATCTCAAGCACCGCGACTTTTACTTAAGTGTTTGCTTGATGTACAACAACTCACCACGTTAATGCAATATGGAGTTCTGGGCCAAGTCCAGCTACGAAACTCTGTAGAGCAAAACGCCGTGGAGCATCTAGATCGGGACCCTGCGGTTTACCGATGGTCAAGGGACTCCAGTTAGAATCCACGTATTAAGAGACCATGTTACTCGATGTATTTTTAAAGACAAAGTGACTGTCATCTGCAGACTGTAACCGTGTCATAGTTGTTGGACTTGTCCAGTTCGGGTTGCAGAAGCTAAATGCCTGAGCTCGCTGCTCCAGTTCAAGCTTCCCTGTGTCGAAGCACCTGCAACTCTCGGAGCTCCCCTTGCGGTGCGAGGAAGAACCCTGACCAATACCAAGTGAGACATCCCTTCATGTCATTGTGGTCTTCGTCTGCATTGCTCCAGCTCAGGGTTGAGAGAGTATCATGTGCCACTGTCACGAGACTTTGTGGAACTGTCTTTGAGCTGCCTTTCTCTGCTGTCGATCCCTGGATCTCGAGAGAAGTTTTCTCAACAGGCACGGCGCAGCATTGCCGAATACACCGCCGGAATCAAGGATAGGATTCAGAGTTGACTGCGGCTGGCGAATCAATTAAATGAATCTATATGACTTGGTTTTTGTGAGAGATTGTGCTCAGGACGTTAGTACAATGTGAGTAGTCGGCTGGACGTGCAGTGCAGAGAATGCAGGCAATTCATTGTTCGTAACCTCGAGAAAACCCCAGTTGTGTTCCAATAATCTGGATAACATGCTGACAGGAGGAAGTGTCGGTTTTAGCAGATTATGTTACACAGTTTGGGGGGGGGGGGGGGGGGGGGTATATGGGTTACTGATCATGGATTTCCTTGTGTTTTCACTTGGCCTGGCAAATCCAATCTGCAATTATAAGCTCAATATTTTGCATTGTGAGGGCAGTTTTGGCAAAAGCAGAGCTAGAATCTAATCTAACGACTGAGCGAGAAGTAGTGAACATGTGAAGAGTCAGGGTGGATGTAAGAGTTTTGGAGGCTCAATGCTGTTACTATTCAATAGCTTACTAACACAAGGGTCTACAAATTTTTGTCGAGCAGGTTTGCGAGGATGGGGATTGCTCGCAGGAGATCAGCGCTTCTGCTCCTCCTCGTTTCCTTCGTTTTCTGTGCTGCCATATCAGTTGCAGCCGATGACGATGACAACGTAGACTCCTGGCTGAAATTGATGGCTGATACATCGGGCTCAGATGCTGACTCTGATTATGACTTCGAAACGGACGACACTCCAGCGTCTGATTCAGTATATGGAGATTCATTGGTAGCAGAGCAAGACAACCATCCGGCTGATGGAACGAAGTCGGGAGGTGCCTCGAATGGGATGTTTGTAAAGTTTCCGAAGCCAAAGGGTAAGTCCAGAAAGATCACGGTCTCCAAGTCTGGGAAAGACGACTTCACCACCATCAATGCTGCTCTAGACTCCATAGCCGAGCACGAAAAGCACCGCACCGTGATACACATCCGGGAGGGCATCTACGAGTAAGTTATAACCATTCTCTCCAATCCCAGAACGAAATCTGAGTTGTATGCGTTACTAGCTCATTCAATATGCACAGGCATGCACTCATGCGTTTGAAACTTCAGGGAGAAGATAGTCATCAACGTGTCGAAACCATACATCACGTTCCGGGGCGACGGCCGAGATAAAACAATTATACAGTGGGGTGACAAAGCTGGTGATTTCGACGACGATGACCAGCTGCTTAAGACCTACAGAAGCGCCACCGTCGGTGTGAATTCTCAATACTTTATTGCGGAGAACATCCAGTTTCGGGTAACTACCTTGCCCTTGTTCCAAAATAACCTTGTCAATTTCCTGGACGACAAGCCATCCTGTCGAAAGAAGAAGTATGTTTGTTTGTAAATACTTAGATCATCATCATCGTGTGTGTAGAACACAGCACCCCAACCGCCTCCAGGTGCAGTCCTACGGCAAGCTGTGGCTTTTCGCATCACGGGAGACAGAGCTGCGTTTTACAACTCTTCCTTCTACGGATACCAAGACACATTGTATGACCACAAGGGCAGGCACTACTTCGAGAACTGCTACATCCAAGGCTCCATCGACTTTGTTTTCGGCAATGGCCGAAGTTTGTACAAGGTGAAGATCCACATTCACTCGAACATTGGCTTTCATTAGCTTCTGCATAACATTTGAGAACGGTATGTTGGACATTTGGCATTGACAGCGTGATGCATGACCTTTTTGTGGGTTACGCAGAATTGCCATCTGCACTCGGAGGCGAAGGTCTTCGGTTCCGTGACGGCTCAGAAAAGGAACGAGAGCCACATGAACACGGGATTCTCTTTCGTGGATGCATCCCTTACAGGCACTGGACCGATCTACTTAGGCCGAGCGTGGGGAAACTTCTCCCGCACTGTGTATTCCTACACATGGATGGACAACATTGTCTACCCACCTGGATGGTCGGATTTTGGCTTCGCCGACCGTCAATCCAAAGTGTTTTATGCGCAGTACAACTGCAAAGGCCCAGGTGCATACTCAAAGGAGAGAGTGGCATGGGTGCGGGAATTGACCGCCGAGGAAGCGAAGCCTTTCTTGTCGGTCCACTTCATCAATGGCAAGACATGGCTGAAGAAATACATCGGAAAGCCGACAAAGACGAAGAAAAATTAGTTACCGAGTCATCACCATCTCAGTTTTGAGGATAAAAAGCCCCTGCATAAGAAATCGTGCTGCCTGCAGCTGTTGATGTGAAGTTTGCTTTGTAATTGTGCAAGTTTTGACAGCGATCGTAGCTGTGCGTGTCGACAAGTAGATTTGCGGACACTGAGAAGCTTTAAGCTGCGCAGTCCCTCCATTCAATCCCAACAAGTTCCATGGATTTAAACTTAGTAGGATGGTTTTTAGGTGAGATTATGTTGCATGGCGACCCCATTCTAGGCCGCACCTGATTTGTTCAATAAAACATAAATGATCTCCCCGACAATGAATTGTAATCTCCGTAACGCAAGCCAGAATCTCGCTTTGCTGTTAGGGGTTGTGGGTTTCTTGTCGTCTGCAAACCAGCGCCCTCGGAATTTCGGGTAAACTGCACCTGTCGCTTGATTACGTTATTGTTTTTTGACATCTTTCATTTGCAAAAATTGTCTTGCGTCGAAACTGATCGAAGGTAGCAGAAACCAAAAAACAAAAAACAAAAACAAAATAAATAACAATAATTTTTTAATTCGACGGATTGTAATTATACAAGGTGGACATGTATCGGGGGCCATCAGTAATTACAAGAATATTTTTCTAGCTTGCGTAACTTGTCTTGGAATGAGAGCCTATATCTAACAAGGGTAATGAAACCCCATGTATTCACCACCCGTAAACTGGTCCCAAACTTCGAATCCTCCACAAATGGTTGTCGAAACTGCGCTAATACCTAAGACAATGCTAACAGAGAATACGATAATTGAGGGTCGTCCAAATTTAGCGATAGCTTGTTGGACAACATGGAGCCCAATCAGAGAGGAAACGAAACAGATTGCCCCGAACAACAAAGCAAAATCAAGTTGCAGGCGACCCAGGAGCCAAAATTGCACCACTGATAAGGAAGATGAAAAGAACACCATGAACGCAGTTGTTGCTGCTGTGAGCTGCACAACAAGAACACGATGTAAGAGATTTAGGGTTTCCATACTAACGTAATTGTTGCACCCCTTCCACTTCGATAATTCTAAGAGTTACACATGGAAAGCGTGATGGAAGGTACAAGATAAAACCTGAGGATGCATGCCGAGTTCGATGAGCATGGGGTTGATAATCATGCCCCCTCCAATACCTAGCATACCGCCAAGGAATCCTGCAAGTAGTGCCATACTCGGAAAGAGCACAAACGCCCTTGGCCCGATTACATCCCACTCCTCTAGCTGCAATTGCATAAGAGGCAACAAAAGGAAACAACAATCAGAATAGGATTATATGTGAAGCGTCGAGTAAGTGAAAGTTGCACACAGTTGGGACGAGTGACAGTAATGAAAGCGCCACCTCAAGTTCTGGAGTATTTTTCTCCTCCAACGCATGATGTAGATGCCAAGCAGACCATCCGGTGAGGAGAAAGGCAAGCGGCACTTGCATAGTTGTCAGCAACCAGTAGGCCCCCCCACAAGGCTCCAAGGTCAGGATGCTCTAAAGATCAAATCCGTGGCGGTGTCAATGAAAACTATTACTGGGTTCATGATAGATAGATTTGCTGGAAGCTGCACGATCTTGTCAGAGAAATCAACAGCGGCACTTGCATCGGCCAAGAAGAGCAATATTTTCCAAGTTTCAATGAGGGATGCAGGAAGATGTGCATCTCGATTCTGATGAGACGGTAATCACGCAGGGAAGAGATCACTTGGGAGATCGGAGGCTTACATCGCTGGATTTTCCTCCTCGTAGAAGTTGGACTGCTAGAAATGCCGTCCACACCAGTGTCAACATCAAGAGCTTGACGTAAGGGAAGTTCCTCGGCGGCTTAGATTCACCTAATAGCGGCACAATTGCTTCATCTCCCTCTTTGGGACAAAGGTTTTGCCAAGATAGTTTCGAATCCAGCCTTTCCAATGCTTCAGAAGTTGCCGCCTCAGATTCCTCGAGCACACAGCCTGCATGCAAACTTTCTGTTACCAGCCTTGTCGTGTGAAAATAACCATACCGGAATATCACACTAATCGTGTTTATCCATTCTCGCGTTATCAAGGAAAAGTAAGCTTGCCTGTGAGGACATCGAAAGAGCTCGACCTCGCTTGAGCAAGATGTGCTTGTCCTCGTTCTTGAGCCTGTGAGGACAAATCTGTCTTCTCTGCCGCCTCCTGCACCAAACGAGTCTCATTTCTCCACCTCACCAACCCACTTCTGAAGCTTCTTGCAGTGATGTACCCCAAGGTTATGATAAACTCGAGAGTGATGAACCACGATGGAAATGCGACGTTACAAATAACCCCGATGCTGATACCCAACAGCATGTTAGGCTGCAAGAGTAGCACAACGTCGAAATCAATCAATGGGTGCCCGGGCAGGAACGGATGATCTCGCTGAATATTCCACCAAACATTTGCGATAGATCCTCCGAAGATCATGAAATTGGAGAGAGCAGCTGACGACTTCGCATCGAATCCGATGAGGAGATTGAAGAGGGGGATGAATAGCCCGCCTCCTCCAACGCCACCAGCGCTGCATATAGAGGCCCCCAATGTTCCCAACACCATGGCCAGTATTAACTTCCAGTTCCATTCTAGCTCGGGCCAACGAAGTTTTTCCCTGCCCAATTCGATCGACCATATCCACTTCGCTACGGTTCTCAAGGGGCCTAGAAATTTTGGTTCATCGAGTTGTTGAACCGGAGAAACTTCACGATTGCCAGGGGATGACAAACCGGCCGACGTGGCAGAGAAATGGGGACGCGAAATTGCAAGGCTTGTGCCGATCAGCAGAAAAAGGACCAGCACCCATATTTTTATCCCATTCGCCATGGTCATCCCTTCGAAGCTTCGAAGGTTTTTGTCAAGTCGTTGTGGTCGATTCGTAATCCATCCGGTAATCAAGAGATTCGTGCAGTTGCTATACCGGTTAAGAATGTCTGGGTTGAAGAATTACGAATATTCTCTCCCTGAGATGCCCCCAAAATGCCAAGTCAGTCTTGACGTCGCACAAGATTGACTCGTGCGCCTCTCGCACAATGATATCAGTTGCAAAACTTTCAACTACAGGCTTTTGAGACATGTGAGCCCAGCTCCATAAAGCTATTCAAGTGCCACAGTAGTCATCAAGCGTAGTTGTAAATTCTCGTGTTGAAAGGAGGTCCACAAGGAAATGGACGCAGCCCTCAGTCTCCACCATAGAAATTGCAGACATAATAAAACTGAGAGATCTTATGGGTCCATCTATTATGATTGGCATACAGAACAACTTACGATGACAGCTCCAAAATTACTAACTCGCTGGAGACTTCTGGAGTGAAAATTGCCAGACAGTGAACACAAGGAGCAAAGTAGCTACTTACCGAGGACTCCTACACCGAACGACAGTCATAATACCCACAACTTTACGTGTGAGCACTGTCGACAAGAAAGTAGAGAATACCTGAAATTAAACCTGAATTCAGAACGACTCTGAAGAGAAAAGGAGAACACAGAAACCTTTGAGAAACTCCAACTGATGGGAGTAAGCGACGAAGAAACAACGAGCCTCTCCTGAAGGTAGCAAGCTATAACAGGAAATAAATAACACCAATAAGAGCAAGTTCAAAGATCTAGATCGCTACACAAAACATCGACAAACTCAGACCTCAGTCATACAAATCCCGAAACAGCACATTCGTCACCGCAACCAACTCAGGGACATTCTCAGCAACCAGAAACTCGTTCCAAACTTTCTAAACAAGCTGCAGAAACTGGGACCACACCAATACGAGTTTGAACATGACGGTGCATGTTAAATTTTATTTATTATACTGAGACTGAATCGCTGGTGTTCGGTTCATTCTAGGGTATATTCCATTTCCCGTTACATGCAAAAAACACGTAAAATGTATCATGCAAACATGAAGTAAAGTTGAAGTCCTTACATCCAATGGTTACAAAATTGAAACAAAGTTGAGTGGACAGGTTGTGTTCTTTGGCGAAAAGAAAATAAGTGTGACAGAGTGTAATCAGAGCATCATGATGAGTTTTTTAAATAGTTCCGTATTTTCTTCCCTTTTTAATATTATTTTTTTAATGTAGTGTTGGATTCATCAGTGGGTTGAGATGATTGTTATAATGTTACAATTCATTAATTTGTGTTTTTTGTGCTAAATTTAAATGCAACACACAAATTACACATAGTTACCTTCTTCCAAAAATACGTCGTCATTTATCTCTTAAGGGGAAAAAAAAATAAAATATACTGGTTGGTGGTTTATGAATAAAACAGTGATGCTGAATTCTATCCAAAAAAAAAATTAAACTTTATCAGGATTTTCGTACACTGAATTTCGTTTTTTTTAATCGTAATTTGTTATGCGGATGTTCTTTTTTGAGGTAAAGTTATGTAGATTTGTGCGCCTTTTTTTTTTTTTTTTTTTCTTTTTTTTTTTTTTTTAATAGAGTGAGTCATCCATGTGAAACTTTATAAAGATATGTCCAAAATTAGCAGGACTAATTCAATCATTTTTTAGATCAATACATGTTTTTTGTCATTGGAGTTTGCGGGCTGAAAAGCATGAATAAGCAATCCACGTAGTCAATTTCTTCAATTGTAAATTTTAAAATGCTAACAAATGCTAACCCATACAAGAATGTTATGTGTTGTAGTGAAAGACTTAGTCAGGTTTCATTTGAACACGAATAGAGAAGATTCATGAAATAAAATCAAAATATTTTTTTATTTTTATTTTTATTGTAAATCCTTTAAAATTAAAAGTAAGAATTTGTGTAGAAGCAATGTAAATGAAATCTATCAAATAGTTGCCCTACTTTTGGTGACAAGGATGTAAAAGAATTCAAAAAAATCAAAAATTGATAAAAATAAGCATGATAATTCATAACACTCACATGGTTATTTCTGTGTTTTGTTTGACGGATAGTTCATCATAATTTCAACTAAGTAACAAAAACACTAGGTTTTTTAAACCTAGAAAAATTGTGTACAAAAAAAATATGCACATAGAAAACAAAGTGAGTGTTGAGTGTATTGTGAAACACTTTGAATCTAAGTAAATTGAAGATGAAAATAGTTTGTTTTGTGGTTGTACTTTTTCAACATGCATCAAGTGAAATTTATTTTTTAAAAAACTGATGTTCAATAAAATTCTTATCACAATTTTCTTTTTGTTTTCAATCAGTCTTTCAATGCAACTATATTTTTTTTATTACTTGGAGAATGTATAAAATTTTGTTGTGCCCCAAATTTTATTGTTTCAAAGAGGTAAAAATTTCTTAAACCCAACAAATAAAATACAAAAGTATGCAAAAATAAAAATGAAAATGAAAATAACACCATCTCACTTGAAGTTTATTCTTAAAAGCACGCAGAAGTAGGTCTAATTGAGTAAATATAAATAACATAAATAACATAAATAATAAACATGGAAATATGCCTTTTATGTGATGATAATAATGATTATTATTATTATAATGTGTGTGTGACAAATTGAATTTAAAGCTGAAATCTATGATGGTAATCCAAGTCGACTACAATACATGATGCGCTTCTCAAGGGTTGGGGATTAATTAGGGTTTAGTCTGAATACGGAGCATCGAATGATTTAGGATTTAAAGTTTTAGGGTTTATGTTTGTGAGCTCGCCTCGCAGCTTGATTGTGCATACCGCATTGCGTTAGCACACAATGTGTTCGTGAGACACTGAATTGCTTTGGTGATTGCAGGGATCACACTCGTTTTTTTTTTTTTTTTTTTTTTTTTTAGGGGTTTCTCGTTCCCCGCGGCGGATTTCGTATTTTTTTCTTTTCATGCGACGGATTGAGAGTAGGTGCGTGAGATCATGCGAGTTTTTTGGAACAACTGTCGCAAGCATTTGCTGAGAATCGGATATGTGGTGTCTGTCTCGATGAAGTGCTTGATGGCGATGCCTTTCACAGGAGTTCGTCGTTGTTTAGAAACAGTGTGAGGAGATATGAAACAACATAGAGTGGTTCTCTTTAATTGAGCACATTACAGAACCTACGGTGGGTGTGGTTGGAACATCAATTTTCCATGCATTCCGGATCTTTAGAAGAATGATTTTAATCTCCTGGAGTTGTCCATTTCACGTTTTGAAGAAAGTGGAGATTGACTTGTAGCGTTGGAAGCTGGCAGTCCCTTTGTTGGGAATGATATTGCAACGGTAGCGACAGTTACAGGTGGCAACTGTTCGAGGGTAGAGAAATGACATGCTCACTGTATCTGGAGCTTGACATTTGTAAGCATGAAGAGAGGACTCGAAAAGCTTTTGCAATGTAGGCAGCACAAGGAAGGAGGAAAGTTGAGTACGAGGTGGAATAACTGCGCATACGCCACTTTGCTCTCAAGCACTCAACAACGTGTACGGATTCAAATAAATTCAACCTCCTTGGACTGATCAATCGCGAGGCTATCCGATCTGGATATGTTGCTGAAAGGGGCGAATTGGAGGCCCTCTCTTCAGCTGGTTTGCAGAGAAGCTACTGTAGTTAGAACCAGTATCACATACACGCCCAAATTTCATGAATTGCCGAGCCGAAACCAGATAGAATCCAGATTGTTCAATCCCAGGAGGATGAAAGTTTTGGAAGTCAAGGCAATATGGGTTCCCAAGCATCTTCTATGGTAGAGAGGAGTGTGCCTTTTAAAGAGTATACTGCGGGGTGTATCTCAAATTCAATTGTTGATATATGAATCTTGTGTATAGAACTTCTAAAGTTCGTCGGGTTTCGTGCTCGTCAGAGGTTACTATTTTATTCCACGGCCATGTTAAATGAACCACCAAGCTGGCATTAAGAGGATATTGACTTAACTAATGATTCAGTACCAGCCTTACGGTCAGAGTAACGCTGTGGCAATATTCTCTTATTCACAAAGTTGGTTATCATCTAACTTGGCTCATACGATCATCAGAGGTCTCCTTTAACAAATAGCAGGGTACATCTTGATGTCGGCCATTGGCGGTGTGGATTTCTCTGGCTTAGCATGTTCAATGTAGACATTCTCTATAGACACGATTGTCATATGTTTCATTTTGCTAATGCTTTTTGTCTGCTTTGTATCGTCTTTTTAGAGTAATTAAGAGTCTTGGATGAAACTTTCAGGGGTGTCACATTTAATTAGTGCCCGTTATCACTTTTTACCTACGAACGAGAATGAATGGATGAGCATTTTTTCGTTCTAAATCGATTTGAATCATCGTTCATGTATTATCAACTTGAGATTTTTTAACTAAACCTTCTGTTTCTTTTATTTTGATTTTAGTGTTGAAAGCATTGACTGCCATGCCGATTGTGACCGGATTATATGGAACATCGACAGCGAATCATGCGCTCTCAACTTAAAATTTATCGCCGCAAGGCCAAGACGGTAAGTGTCAACCCTGAGAGTTCATCTCTATCCTCAATGTCTGAAAAATATAATGATACTTGTCTTCATTTTGTGCTACATATAAATGTTGTCCGTAGTGCAGAGCAGCAGATTCTGCATTCGCTTTGGTTGTGGAGGCGAAGATGTTTGTAATGTTCAAAATAATGTACCGCGCTGATATAGTTGTAAGTAACAACGAACTTGAATCGACGGTTCATTGAATGTGCACTTTCTTTAGAAGCAAGTGCACTAGTGCATGACCTGCAGAGAGAGAGAGAGCGCATATTTGGTTTCGCAGCATATCACCAACCGCGTTGATCCTATTTGCTGAAGGCGACATTTCCACTCACTGATGGCGCAGAGAAAATTCCCGCCAGAAGATCAAGTTTGAGTTCAATCAACTCTTTCTCGGTTGTCAAATATCGAGAGTCAAAATCAATAGTAAAACCAGCTATGTCAAAAGGTTTTGTAAATGATCATGTTACACTTGACATGCTTCAGTTGTGCGTCACAATTCGGGATACTACAGTGTTTTGCTTTAAAGACACTGCTGTTTATGGTGGGAGTCCCCGACTTGTTTGCCTCCCCCGACAAGGAAAGCTTTGCCAGTTTGACTTCCCTAGCATCCTTCCAAAATTTGTATAAAAAAGAAAGCAAACAAAAGGAAAGACCAGTTGAAAATATCTTAGTTTTTATCTTCGCCACACAAAAGAAACCAGTGCTGGCTCTTATCAGCTTCGAAGTCCTACATAGCGCAAGTTTATTGATTGATCTGTCACGATCCTTGAATGGTTTGACTGTGGTCTAGGATGCTGGGGTGCGTACTGCTATCTGGTTGGTTGCCCCGCTGCGAAACTGTGACCAGACAAACACTCCACAGTTAGTTTTTGACTCTTCATCATGTTGTCCATCCCAGAATTTCAGCGAAATAGTGCTTTTGGATTCTCGTTAAATTCAGGAGTCGTAGCAATCCTCGTTAACTATAGCAGATGGTTTAACTTAAAGATTCTAGTTCCAAACTGTTTCTAGTTTTACAATCTGCGAGTTCGTGGCAGATACAAGTAATATCTTCCGAACGCCAGATTGCACCCCCACTAACCTCCGAAGATTCGAAAGCTTTTAAGTACAAGGCGGGTTCATAAATTGCGTGTGAGCGATTGTCAATTCATTACATAAGTCTACAATCAGCAACAAAGCCATTGCAAAGTGGAAAAAGAATGTGTTTTGAAAGATTACTGTGTTTTAATCAACAAAAAAAAACCCTGCTTATGGTCATAGTCCCTGACTTATTTGCCTCATTCAGCAATAATTTAATGCACATTACCAAACTAGACATTAGGGAACCTAATCCATGAATTTAATAGACAACCCATTATCCACATAACAACAAAGCACGTGATAAAATAGAGCTACTACTACGGTGGTGGTGCAGAGGCTAGTAGGCCTGGTGGGCTTTTGAGGTGGCCACTCCAAGTGGATGAGGAATTGCGAAGCCTCGGAATTCCCGCGCCACCACGTCGATTCCATGTCAGCTCCAGCTTGGCAGTGCCCTATAATTCCCGCTGAGAGACTTCCGAGCGCGCGTTGCCTGGCGTTACGAATTTCGTGGGTTTGGCGGGAGGTGTCCCGATTGGCGCCACGTCGTGTTGAATCCTCATTCATGTGGGTGTGCTTCTTTTCATTCGATCGACAAGTAGGCTTGGATGTGGATGGAATCCGTGTTCCAGGGACTTTGAGTTGAGAACGAGTTCCCCAAAAACGAGAGAACGGTTAAATTGAAGGAAGGGCCCGTCCGAAGAGGCGCGGGTGGATGCTTGGGCACGGTCATGGGGTTCATTTTATTGGAATGGAGGACATCAGGATTCGAACCCATGCCCTATTAGAGCAAATCTAATTATGATTTAATGTGATTAACACATAAATTTGCCTGAATTTTTTTTTAAAATTTTGTGCGAACACCAAGAGTTCAAGCTAAATTCACCGTTCCAAACCTTTCAACCATTTAGTATATATCTAGTAAATAATATATTTGGTTAGATGGTTGATTTTAACATTCAAAGAATTTAAATAATATCCAAATATTTTATCGAAATTTTACTCTATGGGGTTTTTGTACAATGTGAGATTTTATTAATTTTTTCAATTTTTTTTATTTCAATAAAGAAACGTATTAGAATATACATGAAGAGAATATACTGGCTCATCTCATTAATTTTTAATTGAAAACTATTTTGTCCCAAGATGAATAAGTTAAGTTTTAGTGCAATGTAACTACACAATTTTTAAATTGTATACATGTACATACAAATAAATGTTTCTATTTTATAATCAATTCTATATAATATAATAGAATACTAAATGCTTGCATGTAAAATATTTATGTGTAGTAATATAGTCATTGCAAAATATAATCATGTTTGAAGAACAAATATTCTAACACCATTTTTGGTTTGATATTTTTTAAACGAGATTTTAGTGATTTTTTAATCTATTCAATTTCAGTGAATAAATGCAACAAAAACATTAAATTTCAATATCTTTTTTTATTGAAATTTGTATTTGGAGTTGTTTGGCTTTTGAATTACTTCAATTGTAGAATCATGCATTTTTTTTGTTTTTGCAAATCATATGGTTGGAAAAACAATGGAATTGATAGAATGTAAGTATAGAAACAAAAGAGAACAACTAATTTCTTATAGTGATTAAAGGAATTTTGCTTGAATAACATTTCAAAGCATATGGCAGAGCATTGCCATGTGTAGTTCCAAGAGTACAACAATGCTGGATAAGAAATAAAAAAACAAAAAATCTTTATATTTTTGTAACACTCCTCTCACAAAGTATAATAGATGCTTATTTAAACAACAAAGTGTTGTTGATAGATGAAAACATTGCTTATTAGTCTTAAAATCAAGTGTTAAAGTAATTATCCAAGACATGTTTGTTAGCAACAAAGAAGTGATTGTTGGAGATAATGCAATGGGAGTATTTTTATGTATTTATTTATTTATTTTTCTTTTTATTTATAAAAAGAAAAGTATTGGTACCCAAATCATTATTGTATACAAAGTGACTTTCAAAAATGCAATTCAATTTAATTATATTTTTTTTTCTAATGCATGGCTTATTATCTTAGCATATTTTTTGTGTGATCAAGGAGAATTGTCATTGTTTCAGCATTATTGCCAAAGTAAGATGTTTGTAGCTAAAAGAAGGTTCAAATGCATCTTGCATTATTTGAACAATATTATTGCATCTCATCTGTGACATTATGAATGAATTTTGAACATTTTCAATTACCAACAATGTTTTTATTGATGATTTTAGAAACTCCAATCTAGATTCTTGCATTTTTTTTTACATGGTGGTCATCATTTTCTTAATAAATTGTACAATGGAAAATTAATATTCTATATCATCATGAAGTTTCTTGATGCAATGTGTTTATTCAATAACTTACAAACAACTACAAGCTCTTAATTAGAGTTGTGGCAACTAAATCTATACAATACTCATTATTGGAAGCTATCTTAAACATATCATTTCATCAAGCATGAATTCCAATTGGTTTTTGCTTTTTTCACCTTTAAATATTTGTTGGCAGTATTTGTTGTATTGTATCTACAATGTCTACAACTTTTTTTTCATAGACTACCAACAAGACAAGAATTGTTTAGGTCTAATAAATTTCTCATTAGAATGGGTGTTAGACTCTAAACAATACTATTTGCTTTAGAAAGTAAGTGCATATCTTCACTAAGAGATGAAATAAACTTTACTGTGCTCTATTTTAATTCTATAGGCTTAAAATTATTAATTTATAATAATATAATTAATAATTTTATTAATAGAATTTATATGTTATATTACTTAATATAAGATAAATAAGAGAATGTCCTACATTACAAGAGCCAAGTCATGTGGTTTTAAAGCACCATTACAAGAATCTCAAAGATGTATAAAAAAAAAAATTGATTAATTATTACATGGATCACAACCATATTGAAAATAAAAGATACCTAAACATTGCTTATTATACATCAATAATGTAATGTAAATAGTAAAATGATTGATAGTTTAGTATAAATAAGTTTTTTGCACTTACAATTTTAATAAATAACAAAACAGAATTCCCTCAGAGAAATTGATTTAATCACATACAACAATTTAGTATTTACATAGTGAGATTATGAATGTGAGTCATAATTTATTTTTTTTTAGATTTTTAATTTATAGGAAACGGAATTAAACATTGTAGCAATTTATTTCATAACATAGTATTATTCATTTTCTATCTCATGAGCAAATTATTTGCAAGAGCTTGATCATGATGTAAATTTTTTAAATTAAATAAAATATTTTTATTTGAAATTTAAAATGTTTATTTTTCAATGCATAAAATCAAAGCATGTAATAAAAGAATTTGAAGCTTCTTTTAGTACTTTCATAGTTACTTTCATTGACTTCAATAATTATTTTTTCTTTGAAGTTTCTTCATTAGTTAGAATGTAAACAAGGTATCTTCTTTCTCAACAGGATATACTAATTTATAGAAAAATGTACATAGTGGATGGCTGTTGGAGGTTTGTAAAATAACTATACATATTTACTTTAGTTTGATTATGTATATTAAAGGTTATATTTATATATAATTCTTTTTGGTTCATGTAAAGTATATAAAATTTATTTATTTATTGTACTCTGGTTTTCTTCTCTGCTTCAAAGATGTAACTAAAAATAATACACACCTTACATATGGTTCTATATGTATATATATAAATATATATATATATATATATATATCAGAATGTCAAGATATACTTTCAATATCCTTCCAGCAATACAAACACACCTACTGGGCAACTTAACACTGTGTCCCATTTCTTTTTCTATAACAACACTTTGGTATACTAAATACATAGCATTAGTGTTTTTATTTAAACCCCACTAATAAATTCTCGTAAAAGATACCCAATGTGCAAAAAACTTATTCTTGTCCAATGAATAAATTCACCAATTGCAATGATAATGATCTTGTCAAAAGATGCTTAATAAGGTGGCATGTTTAGTACTACACATGCATAAAAGTTTATTCTTACAGAAAGGAAGGAATTCATTTGCAAAATAAATAAAATGAAATCAAGTAATGCTCCATTGACACTTGTTGTTGTTGCTTGCTTGCTTGCTTGTTGATTTTATTTATTTATTTTTAACAATAGATCTTTTCACTCAATGTCTCCAACAAACTCAATATCAAAGACTCTTGGGTAGTACCAAGAGCCAAAACCAATGGCAAAAATAAATGGGGAGCATGGAATTTGCTGTCTCAGCTTCAAAAAGGATTCTAAACACAAGAACTTCAAATCAAAGGTTGTCTCTGTACAAATTTAATTTATTTATTTTAATGTGCCCTGCTGTGGTACAAATAGACAGATATATTGCTGTGCACAGGGCCCATGGGGGTGGAAGCCTAATCAAAAACAAGTTATGGGGCCCGGCCAGGTGCACATCATGCAACAATTTACAGCCCACAGATCCCAGATCTCACTGCATTTCCATCCTTTCCCTTCTGCCCCAAGTGACAAAACATGCCAATGTTTCTGCTCCTAATCTCACCCAGGATGATGCCTTTGTAGGGGGGATAACAGACCACGACTCTGTCTGTGAACTGGGTCTGTGTCACATTTAAATGGAAAAATGGAAAATACATATTATGAAGCAATTTTTTATTACATCGTAATCTTCCACAGCTTGTGCAGTGACAAATATTGTGAAGACCATCGGGGGGCAACTTCCAAGGCAGGGAGGGGGGAATATGGGGTATTCTTCTGTCCACTCTGGCAGCTTCTTCTTCTTCTTCTTCTTCTGCCCTATGGATAATAGTGCCACATCCATTTGCTGTTGTTCTGGTGCAATCAGATGCTCAGCATGATGGCCATGTGAACCAAAACAGCACCATCACCACTATTTCTCCCACTACCAAATACTACCACCACCTACTACTACAACAACAACAATTACTACTATTACTACTACCACAATCTGTAAGGGCCAAGAGCCCAGCTAATTCCAGCACCCACAAAGGGGGCCTTTCAAACATCAAAGCCCCCAACAGCACTGATTCCCATGTGGCTATGGAATCACTGCTACAGAATAGCCGTGAAGGCACCCACAAATGCACACAGCGGGGCAGCCCAGTTTAACAGAGTTCCTGTTCTGATAGAGCTCTGATAAGGGCCAGACAGTCCTATAAGCGGCGCTGTAGCACACGCCGCATGGAACCTTCAATTTTACTGTGTGCCCCAACTCGGTCGTCGAAAGGGCTAATATAAGCCAAGTTGTTAAAGGCACATCACGGGGGTGGGGCACATTCCATGCCATTGACCTGGCTCCCGCACTCAGTAATGTCAGGAAAGGTGATTAGTCCGCCTCGGGTGTTGGATTTGGCTTCTCTTCCGCCACCGCCACAGAGACCTCGCTTTGTCCCACGCTACAGCTCACCTTGTTTGCAACGCTTAATTACTTTATTTTATTGTATGTTTTGCTCTGGTGCGGTTTCCGAGCTGCAGCAGCAGTCGGTTATTCTTTCGAAGCTCAGATGCCAGTGCTGAAATTGGGCTAGGGGGGTCGAAATTGTGATAAATGGTAAATTTAGGGTCAGGGGAGTGTGGCCAAGTCACAGGTTGCTGTTTCTGGTTTGCGGCAGAAGCAGGCAACGGCCTGGCGTGACAGCGAATCTCCTTGTCATGATGAATTCCGTGCAGGTTTTGAGGGCCAGTGGGCCCTCTGATAATGTCAGATCAGTTCGTAACGACTTGGTAACTATTTCCCCGTCTCACCCCCCTCCCCCTTAGTGCACACGACCCTGCGTCGCAAGAAAAAAACACGGAGGGTTGACAGATTCTACTCCATGTAGTTTGAACACTATTGCTTAGAAATCGGCGAAGCTTGGAGTTCCAAAAAACATAACAAGACCGTTCCAATACTTACCAACAGCCATGCGTGGAGAATACTCCGGTCAGCAAGCCTCGTTCTGGCTTGTAGTCATCCCCTCTCGAGCTTCATTTGCTTCTGATTGGGAATTCTGAATGCACGTCGTTATTCAATTGTATTACTAACATGCAAAGTTCGTCACATTTCGACGTTGTCTCGTTTGTGCACGTGAATAACTCTCCGCTGCACTCACTTTTTTTTTTTTGGTTAATCGGGCCGTTAGATAGGGTTTTGACCATTTCGTAATCACCTAATCTAAACAACCCACATTTGCCGCTGGCTACACAATTGTTGAGAACTCAGAAAATTTGAGGCACTGCACAAAGTTTTCGCGCAACCCTAGTTTTGTGGTGCTACTAAACCCACATCCGATCGGGTGGTGGCTTTCCCGTTAAGGCCGGATTTGTCTGGATTCGTTGATTTGTAACAGAATCCGAATTTGTTGATTTCTGACAGCTGCTTTAGAATTTTGAATGCGATTACTGTTCGTCGAAGCTTGTGTTCAAAACAAAAGTACTAGGGGTCATCCTAGTTTAATACTGTCATGGGTTCATGGGCAACGAACAAGCTCCCTCACGCCGAAATGAACAATTAACACAAAACAAAACAGAAACAAAAACATCTGTCAATATTTAAGGTTACTATTTTATCCTTTTTTTCCTTTTGTAATGCCGTCGGAGGAATTCACGGGGATCATTCGTCGATGGGTGTAATTCCTACCCCAGGCGCCTGAACATTTGAATGTATCATACCTTAGTGTTTCGACACTTAGATTTTTCCTTCCGATTGTGAAGCCACAGAGTGAGGATGGTGATCAATCCTGAGTCCGTTGGATCGCTGAGCTTCAAGCGTGCCGCAGAATCCAACAAAACGACGCAAATGAATTATGTAATTCCGAACTAGACGACATTCTGAATGGAGGAATATTTCATGAGCACTGTGGCACTTGGGTTCCTCACTCGTCCTCGATCGCTGAACACGGTAGATGAGTCAATAGCTGTAGCTGGAGTAGATCGCCCACAGACAGCACCAACAGCGGTGAAGACAAGATTGGCAAACGGAGGTGGTGAAAGAATTTAGATTGTTGCAGCCTTCCCGAAGTTCGTGCAACCACCAGGGCCGAGGCTTTGCCCCTCACCTCGCATAAAACCCTCCCTCCCCTCCTAGCCGCAGAGGCCCTCCCTCCCTCCCGCAGAAGGCTCTCATTTGAGCTTCCTCTCCTGTCGTGTCGCCGCGATCCTCTGGCATCCTCCCATCTGTCACCTGCACTTGCGCGCTTTCAACCTCTCGTGGCCTTTGTTCCCTCAATTTCACTCGAGACTGCTCCACAATCGAGTTCGCCTGGTACTTGCATGCTCTGTCAAATCGTTTCAGGGAACACGGTTGGGCTGTCGAATTTCGCGAATTTGTTTTGACCCTCTTGTTGCAGAGAATGTGCCAAGTTGGTTTGGCGCTAGTTGAGTATAACCTCACCACCCTTTTGATATAAATCAGTACTCCTTGCCTCCACGTTACAAGCCTTATTGTCGGTGGTCGTCGTGGTTCCAGATTTTTTCGTTGAGTCTGTCGTTGGGTAGTCTGGTGAGGAGCACGGCATTTCACGTGTTTCTCGTTTGAGAGATTCTTTGCTGTTGGGATCGATCTTTTTGAGCACACGATCTCCTCGCGTTGCTGCTCAATGTCGCTAGGTTGAGGTTAATTCTAACTACAGCGTTTCCGTCGTCTCGGGGCGGCGACGTCATTAGTAACCCTTGGTGTGAATTCTTTGATCCTTGATTCTTTTGTTTGAGTCCTCGGGGTCCAGAGCACTCGGAAGTTTTCTTCTCCGTTCCTGTACATCCGAATCGTTGCTCATGCTTTTGACTGCATTTCTCAACTGTTCTTGTATCGAGGCTATAGAAGCCACATGTCCACCGTCTCAATTTGTTGTTTCCTAGGATTTGTGCAGCAGCTCTTTTAACGACTGACTCGAAACCGCAAACAAAGTTGTATGACTGTTTGAGACCAAGGTCGAAAAGTATCATTTTCTCATTATTGCGACAGAAGTGACGGTCGAGAAGCACACAGATCTGGGAGGGGACATCGTAACAAAAGCAGCGAAAATAGGGAGGCCATATCTCGCCCCTTGTGCGCCGCCGGGCACATACCCGCCGGCACCGAGTTCTCCAGGCGATGAGAAGATGTGGCGCTGTCATGGCGCTACCTATGCCGAGCTCGTCGCCAACTTGCAAAGTACGTGCACAAGGGTCCCAAACCCCTCTCATGTGCATGGTCGTTTTTCCATTATGAGATCGTGCATCTCGGGAGATGCTGTGTAGGTTTTGCTCGAGCCCAACTTACAGGCTCGGTTTAAGGGTGGAAATGTGTATTGTTACCGGAACTTACGAAGATATCGCCTTTAACGCTTTAGTTGTGTCTGCAGAGCATGGCATCTTAACCTCGCCAGAAGCGGCTGTTGCTATGTCCAAAGTGGACAGGAAGATCTTTGTTCCAGATTCTAAGCTAGCTTACCACGATGCTCCTCAAGTAATAGGTAATGTTTTGAGAATATGAGATGGAGGTTTAAGTAGGGCTCGTCTACCTTGTAAACTTATCACTTGAGCAGGTTCACTTCGCAATTTGAATGTCTATACGTGTATCAGAGACTTTTGGAAGAAATTTGAGAGTTTTATGCAGCTTTCACACGAAGGGAACGACGAATTGACAGATGTAACTCGTCTGTGCTTGGTGTTTCAGGTTATGGAGCAACAATTTCTGCGCCACACATGGTTAGCTTCCGTTCTCAGTAGCATTCAACTTGGTGCAATCTGTGTATCCCGTGTATCATTTTTTGCTGTGCAGGACATGATGGTCTTCAGTTTTACAAATGATTATGAACTACATCTGACTTCTGCCATTCTGTCTGCAGCATTCGTATTGTCTATCTCTGCTCGCTGATTATTTGAAGCCTGGAAGCATTGTCCTCGACGTAGGTTCTGGCTCTGGTTATCTCACTGCTGTCTTCGGCCTCATGGTATTCTGCGTGAAACCAACACCTAAGTCTATTCTTGAACGTTGCACCTGGCATTGTCTCTGCGAAGATTCTCATGAATCGGTCGGTCACTGATCCGATGCAGCAAACACATAGCAATAATTTATGTCTGATTTAAGTGGAGTGTGTCGTGTTGCAGGTTGGAGAGACTGGTCATACCGTAGGAGTAGAGCATATTCCTCAACTTGTTGAGAGGTCGATCGACGCCATAAAAATGACTCCTGCTTCGTCCCTCATGGAAATGGGCCGTCTTGTAGTTCATGGTAAGGCATTGGCGACGATCGTTTTTACTGCCTTAAAGTTGTGAGCTCCGCCCTTGTTTGTGACTGTGTTGAGGTCTTCAGTAAAGTAGTTATTCTTCATAAAGTCTGGCAATTGAAGTGGTGGGATAATGTTTTGCAGTCGCTGATGGAAAACTTGGCTGGGAAGAGTGTGGACCCTACGATGCCATTCATGTCGGAGCTGCCGCAGCGGGTACTGCTTATTGTTTTCCAATTCCTAAAACTTTTCATGGTCATTGAATCCTAATACAATACGAAAGTTGTAGCACTTATCTACTTTTGGCGACTTGTCATTGTTTCAACGGTTTTCATCAGTTTAGAGGGTCAAACTGTTGTGAGGAATGATCTTTATACTGTTTTTTTTTTTTTTTTTTTTTTTTTTTTTTATCTACGTATGATCGAAGTCAGCTGAAATCTGAAACTTTTGCATTTTGATTGGATTGTGACAGATCTCCCGGAAGCTCTGGTGCAGCAGCTGAAGCCAGGCGGTCGCATGGTGATTCCTGTTGGGACAGATTCTCAGGTGTGCCTTTCTTACATCTACTTATGTCAGTATGAAAAAGAGAATTGTTGTGGTACTCTCGTTTTGGAGTCGTGCGACTTGTTTGGGTTTCGGCTTTGTCCATTGTTAAACAGCTCACTCAGGTTTCTAACACTGCCGGTGCGAACGCTGCAGGAGCTTATGATTGTTGACAAGCTACTCGATGGGACAGTGAAGAAGACCAATGAGTTGGGCGTTCGTTATGTGCCACTCATTTAACATCCTACATAATTCTTCTGTTCGATAACTACGATGGGCAGTAGCAGGACACCAACGTTCTTAGGAATAGGGGCTTGCGAAACTCCCGCAGCGGCACCAATGACCTGTAGTACAGTTTTTATCATGCTTTACGAAGTAAGGAGGCATAGTCTTAGTGCCCTACCAGTTCCATTTAGTGGGACAATCCTAGGTTCAAATTTTGACACTTATGGTCTAATTAGGGATCCGGTCTCGGTCCCTTCCAGCGGAGGAGCTTTGCAAATTTTTGTGCGTGGAACTCATGCTTACTATTTGTTTCCTGGTCTATTCAGCTAAAGATGACTTGTTTATGCCAACTTGTTCACTTTAGCCACTAGGAATAAAGATCAGGTCGTTATTATCCTACGCATTAGTAGTTCATCTCGGAAGATGCGTGTATCATTGGCTTCTGCTCTGTCATGTCTTACTTTTTCCGTCTCAACAATCCCAGTGCAACGCACACCAGTAAATGGATTATAGATACTATCAACGTTATTTTCTGCTGCACTTTAGTCCAGACACACCTCAAGCTGATTGAAACGTTCCTTTTCATGACTTATTCACACATGTGCTCCTGCTTCACAAGTCTGGAACCCATTCACATCGTCTTCCCAATGTAAACTTTAAAAACTCTTGAATCGTGACAAAAACTATAAATGGGTGTATCCATCTTCAGTAAGTTGTGCCGCGGAAAATATAAACAAACCAGCCCCAAGGCGGGTGTTTTTATGCCAGCAACACCAGGCTTGTCGTGAATGTGTCCAAACCGATGGGAAGGAAAGAGGAGGAAAAGAATCAAGCCCAGAGTTGCAGCTAAGAGTGGAAAGTAGGGCATGCCCATGCCACGTCTGGTGGTCCCAGTATAGGATTAGTTTGACCTTGTGTTATCATTTCCATTGGTTTCAATTTCTAATTGAGTCGAAGTGTGAAACTTTCCCAGCTCCTACCTATTTGCACAGATCCATGTTAACCTGCACAAGTGTGCCTTTGAAAGCACTTCATCGCCCGAGATCATGAACTTGAATATTGGGAACGGCGTGCGTGGCTAACACTTGGCCTTGGCCACGGTGGCATTACTTTAGGGTCTTCAATAAAACCGATGTAAGCGGCAAAGTTCCCTTCAGAGCCGATCAATATCATTTCTCGAGGCAGCAACGTTTCATGAGTTATGAGTTCTCAGGTGAGATTATTCTCACAGATTTAAAGCTTGACTCAGCCTTTCCTAGTTCTTCTAAATTGAGGTTGAGAGAGTGCCCGGGCATTTTGTAAGGGGAGATTTGGCATAGAAAACGATGGTTCGGTGCTGGATGGTCATGCTGTGGCACTTTCTTTTCGAAGTCATGATCATCGATGCATACGTAGCAAAGCCAAATTGTAGCAGCTGACGTTCATGATTGTCAGGATTGGCATGTGATGAGTCAATTATTGCGAGAGTCTACTGCTTTTTAGCATGAGCAGGAATTCTGAACGAAGATAAGAGGATTTGGCACGAGAATCCTTCAAAGAGGATCGTTGAGATTGATATGATCATTATGGCTCGTGTGCTGGCTCCAAGCACTTTGAACAGCGCAGAGACCGAATTATTGTTTTGCACAAATAATTTGAGGGCAACGCTGTAGTTGGGATAAGAAGGAGATGGAGGAAAATGTTCATGAGCCTCTGATTCAAGCCAACGAGAGGCTTGAAGCGGCAAGAGACAGAGATCTGGAAGTGAATGGCTCCGTTTCTGTGGACATTTACGATGATGATGCAACTCCAATGGTGGCAAGCACTTCGGACGAGTGGAAGTTTATGTTTCATCGCGCCTTGTCAGGAGACGAGTTCTGTCGCAATCATTCCGAGGGTATCATCTTTATAAACCTGCTTTGATGAATCTATGATGTTTCTGATGCTACAATCTGTTCTACCAAGTTGAAAGGAATGCACACGAGCCTTAATAACAACTAAGCAATGCGTATGATGTTGGTGTTTCTTCTCTTTATTGTTATTCTCCAGCTTTGATTAGCCTATGGGTTTTAAGAACTTTCAACCGTAACAGTACTCATCTCTAGTCTCGCTGATATTAACCCTGGAGGGCAGACCAATCTGAACATATTCATTACGAGGACAGACCTCACTTCTGTAATTTAACATGTCACAGACCAGGAATACTCCACAAGTAAGTGAATAAGACTAATTTAATATCAAGTGTTCAGTACCAACATTATAAGGGTGAAGTACCTGTGGTATTTCCCTTTGTCAGTGCATTCAATCTGTTTTTGCCAAAAAGAATTATCATGATTCTTGGGCCGATTGCTTCTGTCCATAAAATGTTTAACAGCAGCCATAATTTGGTGATGATGCCGCTAATTGCAGGGAGTCGATCACATTTCCATCGTTGAAACACCTTCTCGCCTGCTTGCGTAGATGCCTTATAACACCCACGTGTAATCGGTTCTCCCTCTTCGCTCTTGTGCCAGGATAGCGGGAATACAACAGGAGGCACAGGGAAATGCTTTCGCGGTTTCAAGAAATTGATTCCATGTCAACGAGCTCAAAACTAGCCGCGAGCCTGGGTGTTATAAGGAGAGCCTCATGAAAGCTTTGCTATCAATTTTTCTTATCTTACTAATATATTCCTTTTCGTAATCAAGGAACATGGCAACCTTCAAGACTCACATTGTTTGGTCTATCTAATAACAAAGAGAATTTTAACTTTTCCGGCACACTAACATCCTCCTGCGTAATTGTTGGTGCATGGAGATTCTTGTATTGAAGTTCCTCTCTATTCGTTTGGTCATCTTTCACATCTTTGCTGTAGCTATTGTCGCATCCAGAGCGCTTAGTACACTCTTCAGAAACTGAAATCATATACCTAACACGTTTCACCTTTTAAATCGAGAGGAACGTGAAGATAAATCATTGATGCGACTTGTTCTACGTGAAACAGGTGGTTGTTGCAGTACAGAGCTGTGGGGCTAGCCAGAAGATGTCAAAGGGATACGCGTCTGCACCGAACTTTGTAGACTGGTTCTGTATATGAGAATCGTGGAGTTGTTAATCTTGCTCATTTGGCAACAAGATACAAAACCCAGCTACTGACTGTCCCTTGATCTAATGCTTTAGGACCACAAAATTGACACAATTACAAGTTCGGCAGGTTTAGCAGCAGCCCTACTAGCCGATTGGACGAAGTGGTGGATAGATCCAGCTGGTGCCATGTTGTTAGCTCTCTGCATCATTTCCAACTGGAGCAAAACGCTGAAAGAGAATGCTGGTACTTTGTCAGCTCAATTTTTCCTTATTAGCTGATATGACGAGAATGATTACATAACATGCATTCGGGTACTGTAGTGGGCCGGCCAAGATGAGAATCTGATCTTTGTTGCTAAAACTTTTGCTCCCCAGGAAGCATATCGGTAAAAATGTTCATGATTAGGCTACGTTTCAAGTGTAACGTTGGCTCGAACTTGACTCTAATCTATCTGACTTAGAGCTTTTCCTCGTTGCAAGCATTGCTGGTTGGACAATCGGCTCCACCGGAATTCCTACAACTAGTGACGTACGTAGCCTACAACCATCACCCAAAAATCCGCCGGTTGGATACTATACGGGCTTACATGCTTGGAGGTCTATACTTTGTTGAGGTAAGCCAAAGTTTTTGACAGGAAAAAACGTATGTAGTGATTACTGTTTCCCAGTCCATCTAGCATCCGACAATTGTTTAAATGCTGATGCAATTCAGAGTCGCACTGGTCAGGTGGATATAAAATTACCTGAGGATATGATGTTGAGGGAAGCACACAACATCGGAGAAACACTTCAAAACAAATTTGAGGCTCTACCGGAAGTGGAGCGGGCATATGTACATCTTGATTTTGAATGTTTTCACAAACCAGAGCATGATGGCGGATCCTTTCTCGTGTAGACAGGAACTTCTGTTGAGGCTCTTTGAGTGCCAATAGACGCAGACCAACATGGAATCTTCCGCAACCACCATTGTCTCAAGTGAAATTCGCCAGGAGGCACCTTCACCTCTTACTTCTGCTGCTTATGTGAGTGGCAGATAGATGCAGTGAATTATTGAGGCACCAAATTCAGTTAGCAACATGTTGAGGGTGAAAGGTAGGATTGCACATAGTTTTTGATTCTCACATGAAACAGTTGTACACATCTAACAGTGTTCTGTATGGAGAAGTAGGAGCTTTGTATTTTACACAAGCTAATGTTGGAGTGTAAGATTTCCAAATTTGCAGTTAATCCTTTCAGCTCAATTTTTTCCCTTCATCTTTCTCCTACTTAATGCAAATGTCTGTTAAATACTTTTGTGGGTGTGTTGATATTTTAATATTGAATCTATGGATGTATCGTTGTATTGTCTTGTATGTATTGTTTGTGTAATCAGCATCTGTATAAAAAGCTTCTTCTGTAATGTTTACCCAATAAAGTCGTCTAGCTACAACTTAACTACTTATTTTTTACTTACGTTTTTAAAATTTCTTTGCCATCATAAATTATTTGCCTAAGAACAATCTAATTTGTTGGAGTTTTTATATATTTGTTAAAAACACCTAAACTTGATGATTTTTATCATATTTCAAGAATTGGCAATAAATTGGTTATAAACTTAATTAAAAAATTGCTATTCACCAAAGGAATTTTTGTGGATGCATTATAAGGAGGAAGAAAGGGAAAAGAAAGGGAAAAGAAAAAAACTATGTAAATAATCCCAATTCTGAACCCATTACCCACCTCACTTCTAACCCCACTTAGTGAGTTTTTTCCTCAAATACCATTCCAGATTCGAATTGGATTACATCAAAAAAATTAGACTGGTACATAATATCCTACTTATATAACAAAACTTAACATATAAAGCAAGACAAATAACGCCCAGAAATTTAAAACAGATCATCTGCCACATTAATCAACATTAGAATTCAAATACATAACTCCTTGAGCATCGTTAGCAACTCCCTTATTCCACAGGAGTTGACCCCACCATCTAATTCTCATTGAACAGAGTAATGCAGCAATAAGCAGAGACTTCGGCTGAAAACATGTCATAAGATTTCATATGAAAGGGGCACAACTTTGATTACATCGGAAAGTATTCATTCTAAATGTATACAATCCAGGTAAGCATGAAGATTATGTCATCACTCTGATGGCTCTTCAAAGTTGGTCTACGTGACACAGTTTTCGGCAGATAAAATCACCGACACGGTCTCCTAGTACTAAACTACGTACCTATCAACTTGTGCTGCCACTAAGTTCCTGAGGCTGGAAGGACAACAATCCTATCTATGATCACAACAGCGTCCTTCTCGGCGTAAACACTATTGGGTATCCAAGCTAGATACTCAGAAGAACTGGCACGAACGTGGAAATAAGTCCGAAAAAGATGACGCAGACAGAGATGGCGCAAACATTCTTGCAGCTCGCTTGACGCCGAACTCCCACGCTAAGGCTCTGAATATTACAGGGAGAAGCAAGGACCTTCCAATCGCAACCGTGAAGTGCACATCAGTAATGGAAATATAAACCAAACCTAGTTGAAATGGTAACGAATGAGGATCTATGGTTACCGCTTTAGTAACCATTTTCACCGCAGGTACCATCTTGCAACTCGTAACCCAGTCAAAAGGGATGACAGAGCGAGGAATAGAAATGCTACGAATCCGAGGGCAATCGACACGCGAGCTTGAGTGCAGTAACCTCCTGCCTCCGTGCAATGGTATGCTCCGTGAATCAATGTATTCCCTGATTGTAGAAGTTGTGCCATTGCAACGCCAGCGGAGTTCGCCGAAAACAGAAGGTACGCAAATCCTTGGTCGTGGCCATAGTCGAACCAAACTTGGAAAATTTCGGGCAAGAGGTAACTGCCCTGCAAGTAAGTGTACACCGCTAGCCAGGTCTCCACAAACGAATAGATGCAGATGATTGCATTCACCGCCAAGACATATCTGCAAAGGTAGATGTCCTGAAACGGTGCTCACAAATTCTGACGAAAGAGTTTGCACGGCAAAGAAACAATTAATTTAACAAATCGAAGTGGGATGGAAGTAAGATTAGGGTTTACCTGTAAGGTTCAAAGTCATACCACGACACCTTCAGCTGCGGATTGATTCTATATCTGTTGGTTCCCATTACAACGACAGCTGCTAATGAAAAGGAGAACGTGAGAGCTCGGAAGAGGAGAAGCATGGCGTCAGAGCGACGGCGATTCTCTGCTCTGCTTTTCCCATAGAAGTGAGTATCCTTGGAGTTATTCGTTGCGCTATCAGCAGCCTCCATCGATTCAGAAATTTTTCAGAAGAGGAGAGAGGAAACCAAAGCCTTCGCTCAAAAAATTAGACCCCCATTTCAGTACGAGCCAATTCTATGCCCTCGACACCCCAACGATGAAAAGCAAACCAAGCGGTGGTGTACGCTGACGGAGACAACTAAAAACCACGTGGGGGGTTAGGGCAATCAACGTTGCTGACAATCCATGCGGCTCACGTCACGTTGGAAGTAGCGAGAGGGTCGAGAAATAGCTCTCGCTGTCTTTCTCGCTCTCTTCATCTGTCGTTAGTAGAATGCGGAGACCCACAGTTTGACATTGTAACACACTCCGATGACTACCGAGCACTGTTCCACTCTCGTCATGCTGCTGCTACTACACCCACCCACATTCCCGCTGCAAACACAGGAATAACCCGTTAATGTGCGCACCATGGGCCCGGATTCCTGCTGATTCCTGGTTCCTCTCCCCCTCCCCCCCCCCCCCCTCCAGTTTTTGACCCGATAATTCGCGCAACGGCAAGGTTAAATCCTCGGTAGGATGGGTGGTGGTGGTGGTGCTACTGCTTGCCAACCTTCGCAGTGCTTAATCTTCGTTCTCGCTAGGTTATGAAGGAAGGAGAGAAGGAAGACGACTGTGAATTTGTGTTTAGCACGATGTGCCGAACACTGAAGGCGTCGTTGTTGCAAATGTGTGTGTGTGCACACAGTTGTGTTTGTTTTACGCAGTCAGTGTGAGCTTCGGGGCAGTGGCGATGGTGGGGTGCTGTGAAGAAGGGCTTTGTTCCAATTGCAATTGCAATGGGGAGGGGGTGTTCACTCATTTCTTCGAAGGAGGAGCCCCTATAGCAATAACTCTGTGTGAACAAAATAAGCTTGCTTATTCCAGCTGGAGGAAAATATATAGATACATATATATATATATATATATATATATATATGTTGAATGGATGGATGGATGGATGGATGGTTGTTTTGTATTAATATTGATTTATCTATTTGTAAATTTATTTGTGGGGGGTTAGTGAGGGAATATGACAGTTCTGAGTATTCTGCTTTGTTTCTAATTTCGCATTTTCATTTGCTGTAAGGAGGTTATTTTGGTAGCATAGAATGATCCAAATAGATACTGCTGTTGAGATATGTTATATATATATATAGATATAGATATGGGTGTATGTGTGACAGATAAATCGAATGGTTTGGCTATTTGAGAAATATAGTCAAGGATATTCATAGCAGAGTTATTTAGTAGATTTGTTTTATTTTTTCCTGTAAAGTGTGATGACAATAATAGTTGTAAATTTAAGTCAATATATCCAAATTTGACCAAAGTAGGATAGGAATCTAGGCCACCAATTAGCTGGGACACTCTTGCATTTATTGGGGATATCTGTAAAATAGTACTAAGAGTGAATTTATGTTGATTAAGATGAGTGGGTTGAACATAAACGTGTTGTCATGTTAGATAAAACACAAATTAGTGGCATTGATGGCCTTTGATGATAGGAATAGCTATCAAAGAATGCTGTAGCAAGATAAGGTTAAATTGAGTTTGCCAAAATGATGATAAATCTGGATATATTTGTTGCAATTTATCCAATCAAAAGAATTGTATGCAAAAACTTTCCAACTAAATGTCTTAGGTTCAATTTAATTGTCTTCAAAATTAAGAACTAGTCAAAATGCTTTTCAGACATATGAATGATTATAAGAAACTAAATGCAATACATCTTAAAGATTATAAAAGAGTTATTAAATATATATATATATATATATATATATATATATATGATAATATCAATTTAGAAAAAAATTGAAATTAAGAGTTCTTTTATATCATAATAATCATAAAAGAATAAAATTAAAGATTGTTGATGCATACTTCTTATGGAATCGAATATAAAATACTTGCAATATAGACATGGATATTAGGCTTTCAAGGAAATGATTCTTTGAGTTTAATAATTTGTGCTTAAATAATTTAAAAGCATATTTAAGATAAATATTTAAAAGTGGTTAAAAAAAAGCTATAAGATTATAATTACAAATAAATATAACTCAAATACAAAAACAAACAATAAAAAAACCAACCTTATAATTCAATATCAACTTACTAGTTAATAAACTTTGTTTTTAAGAGAAGTAAAACTTGAAACTATTACAAGATTGAAAAATAATTAAAAATAAACCATCTAAAAATAAAATAAAAAATAAATACTATAATATTATAATTCTTCTATAGTAATATCTAACATTAATATGGTGCAAGTTTAATAGATAAACTATATTCATCCAGTAAGTCTATTTGTCCATATAAGCACTATTTAATCAAGAATAATAATAATTGTAATATGGAAATATTTACACATATTCTAGGTAAACTTGGTATTTTATTAGTACATAACAAAAAAAAACTATTATGGCAAGTTAATTGTCTATGTAATACAAAAAAAAAAAAAACAATTAACAAATGTAAATAAAAAAAACAATTTATAATTAAGTCAATGGAAGTTTTAAACTTGCAAATTATGCAAATACAACTAAAAATTGAATTTTTTTCTCATCAAAGATAGATCTTATCTAATAATTATTTATCATTTGTGATTGATTAAAAGTTGGAGAAAAATTGTTGTGACAAGCATCTTAGGAAATTTTTATAATAAACATACTAGAGGCACAGAAACTAACAATTGCTACTACTTCTAATTATTTTTATAAATAAATAAATAAATAAATAATAATTAGAATTTTTATGATATATTATTTATTAAATGATTGGTTCTAAAAATAAAACATCATATTCTAAAAAAGAAGCATAAGAATATAAGTCATTTAATGGCTATTACATTACTAAATGGTTAAAAAAATATGATCTAGGAATCTAAGTGAAGAAAATTTTAGAGATTAAACTTTAAGAAAAAGATATGTATTTTTTTCTTTTTTAAAAATTTAAATTCTTTGTTATTATCCTCATTAACATGAATATTTTAAAATATGTAAGAGTTGAATTATCAAATCAAACATCAAATAGTTTATAATTTTAAGAAATATATATATATATATATATATATATATATATATGTATTATATTTATAAAAATATAAGATAAAAATATTATGTAATCTAAGATTAGCAAAAATAATTGGCTCTAACAAACTCTATAAAATAAATCTAAAATGGTTGCTAACAATTGATTAAAACTTTGTTGCACTTATTAAGAATAGATTCAACAATTCAAATTGTCATATTATTTTAACACATATGTATTGTATGTATAATACAATACATATACAAATTCATATGTGAAAGTATAAATATATTATTTTAAAATTTGAATGATTAAATTATTTATAAGGACTATTTTATATACAAAGTGATTTTGGATAATAAACTTGTATTTTAACAAATTTTTCTTTAGACTTTATTTATATGTATGCATATAAATGTTTAAAAGATTATAATTTTTATCATATATAAATAGTTTAAGAAATAACCTACCAATAAATTATGAATATAGAATCTAATAAATCGATTAGAAATATTAATCACATGAATTGTGAAATATATTTTGTAATTATATTTTATTTAAAAAATTTATAATTTAAAAATAGTAAAATTCGAAAATTAAAAAAATAATAATAAAAAAAAAATTACTTTCAAATTTTAAATTACAAAGTTAAAAACAAGGAAACAATACTATGCATCATTAATAAATTTAAAATACACTTTTATACTTTGAAAAAATTAACAGCTTCCAAAACTTCATATTTTTAATGTTTCTTTTCCTTTAATTTTCAATTACTATAGTTCTTTAGAAAACAGAATTTTCATTTCACATTTCTAATTATTTTTTAATTTATTTTATAACAGATCTACTGTTCTTAGTAATTTCATTCATTATAATATTAAAATACCCCGCCAATTCCTACTTACCAACTTTTAACTTTAGATATATTGAAACCCTAAAATAAACATATATCTGGTTTATGTATACATGTATTAAAAAACAAGAATTTAGGATTTAAGGAATATGGTTGAATTAATGGAAAAAAAATTTATATACAAATTCAGTGTGAAAGAAGATGGCTTACATACTAATAGCCCTTATTAGATCTAAAGCTGACATAGCTTGTGTGCAAGCCATGATGGATGAAGCAGTCAAATTGAAGCTTATTGCAACAGTTACAAGCATGGAAAAACACGACAAGATTCATCCGACTTGAGTTATATTAGGAGAACTTTTGCATGAAGAATTCTTACAAAGCTGCATAATTTTATTTCTATATAATAATGTGCTGAAGGTAGAAGTAGACTTAGCCATCATCAAGAGAGGCATTGAATATTTCTAAAAACATGCAATTGTGAGATATTTTGTAGAAGGTAAGTAATATCTAATAGCTATTACTAGTTGGAAAAAATCTTTGTAGAAACAAGTAAGAGATTAAATGGAAAAAGATAGAAACCTAAGTCATGGTTTATTCAAGATTCTCAATGGTCAACTTGCTATTACTTAAGAATTATTAATGCTTACTCTTTACAAGACACAATGAAAGAAGTACATTTTCCAAACATAGACATTGGATTACAATGCCATACATTCCATATGATTGAAGGTCCTTATGTGGATCACCTTTGAAGATTTTTGAAGAGAATTTCTTAGAATAGTGGCTTAGATGGCTAGAAGTTGAGAAGATTTATTTGATAGTAATAAATGCAACCTTATTTCAATAGACTATGAATTTTGTGTTGGACTTAATTTAAGCTTTAAATAAAAGATATCACTTTAGGTAACAAATACATGTACAAGAAAGAAGGCCATAATTTTGATTGATTATGGAAATCTGGTCATTTATTGATAATTATGTTTATTAATTAATCACTAAGTTAAAGATTGTATGGAGATTCCAAATAGGATTGAAGAAGATGTAGCTCTATTAAAGAAATTAATGTTAAAAATGTTTATCAATAACATTGGCAAAAGTAATCTTCCACTAGTATTATTAAGTTCAAAGACCAAATCTTGGATTCTTTTTGAGAAATCCTAGAATTAAAATGGAATAATTGAGAACATGAATATAAGGATAAAAAAATCAAGGATCCCACAAAAGAAAAGTAATAACAACAATAAGAGAAGTTAATTACATCCCCAAAATATGATTAGGCTATCTGCAATGTCAAAAAAATAGCTAGAATTGAAGCAAACGTTCAATCCATAATTCCAACTTTTTAAAATCCAAGGAAATTTCTTGTCTTTGGCCCTTAATCATCCCTAGGAATAAATAAACTCACTTCAATAGTACTCGAGTCTTATATGCTTAGCAACCTTAGCCTTGTCTTTAAATAAACCAATGTTGGGAGTATAGATTGGTCGAAAAGAAGATAGGCACAACATAAAAAATGACGCATATTTAATTAATAACCAAAAAGGTCCTCTCTTAATATCTATGTATATAATTACTCTATTGAGATTAAGAATCAATTGAGTATGGAGGAATTTAAAGACAACAACTCCAATAATCAATGAACATTGTGCTAAGATACCAACCTAATAGCTTTGTCCTTGCCCAAGTCTATTAAGAGCTAGTAACAAGTCTAAACAAATAGATGGAAGATTCACAAAGTCTACTTACAAATAATCAAGATAACTTTGCTTAAATGAATATTGATGTGAATGGATTAGCCCTTTTATTTGAATCAATGGTATTTAATAGTGCAAGTGAAGCATCCTTGACTTACTTCTTTTAGCTTTTGATCTCAATTTGGTTAGAAGACCTTTTGTTGACCATCTTCACATCTCAATCTTCTTTAATGATATCTTTGGATATCCATATCTCTAAGCACTTATATGCATAATTTTTTGAATGGCTTCAAGCAAAGAAACTATTGCTTCTTAATTAGAGTTTTTTTACAACCCATGCTAAAATATTCACTGACTTTTAATTCTAACAAAAGTAATATATCTAAGATTCAACTTATTGCTAATAATCAATAATCTTTTATAATAGATTTAATATACTAAAAATAGATATAATACTTATAATAGAATTTATACTATTTTTATAATTATACTACTAAATTTATTTTTTTTGAATAAATTTATATAGTGTCAACTAAAGCTTCATTAGTTTGCAATATCAAACAATGCTTCGACAATAACAAGTTGAATTTTGGAAGATCTTTTGTATTTTGAAGATTGTTTATATATTCCAAAAGGACCATTGTGACTTTATATTCTTTAATGTTGTCATGATTTTCTAGTTGTAGGGTATTTTGGATTTAATAAAATATTGAAGTTTATCTCTTGAGATTTTTGGTCGCTTCAAATGTGAAAGATTGAGGGTTTTTGTTTTCTCGAGTGACATTTGTTTAAGATTTAAGAATTTTTAACACCATCTTTATAAAATTCTACAACAACTATTAATTTTAAAGAAACCATGGTCTTCAATATCAATAGATTTTATTACTAATCTGCTGCCATCAGTTATATTTGATATTATCTATGTTGGTGTGGATTGACTTACAAAGATGGCACATTTTATTCCATGCAAAAAGAGAAGACTCATGTTTCTTGATAATAAATATTAATATTATGACCTATTTAATGATATCATTTTTGATTGAGGACCTCAATTTATATCAAAGTTTTAGAAATCTTTTTTTGAAATATTGCAGGTGGATATAAAACTTTTTTTATTTATCTTTAGTAGAATTTACTTATAATAATATTCTTCATATTTTAATTCAACAAACACCATTTTATACCAATTATAGATATCATTCAAAGCTTAATTTGTTAGGTATATCAAAGGATGAAAATCTAGCAAGTGAAGATCTTTTAGAACAATTGTCACAACTCCATACAACTTTGAAGCTCCATTTACAAGCAGCTCAAGATTCTACAAAGCATCTTTAGAAAAATTAAAAAAAGAATTTCTTTCTTTTTAAATTCAAAATAAATTATGGCTTCTTTTACAAAATATCAAGACAAATAGGCCTTATAATAAGTTAGATTATTAAAAATTAGGCAATTTTGTATTCAAAAGTAAATTAATCTAATGGCTTATTGGTTGGAACTACCGTCATCTATGAAGGTACATTCATTCTTTCATGTTTCTTCCTTAGAGGCTTATTCAAAATTAACTATTCTAAGAAGAATATAACTATAATTGCCTTACATTGAAATAGATAATCATGTAGAATATGAAATAGAAAGATCCTTGATTTTTAATAAAAAAGATTCAAGTTGGAATATTTTATTCATTGGTGGAGCCATTGTATCAATAAATATATATAAAAACTAATAAAAATCTAAGATATTTTTTGGATTCTTATGAAATTATTCTTGCAGATTTACCTATCCTATGCCATATAAGCCTCTAATATATATATATATATATATATATATATATATATTGATTAGTTCTTTATAAAGCATATTGAAGGATTAAAGTAGTTCTAAAAAAATGAGAATATACTAAATAAAATTAAAAAATACATGGCTATATCTAATTGTTTATTGTGATAGTGTAAAACTTTGGTAATTTAAATTTTTAGATGCAACAATATCTATAATGCAAGAAATAATTATATGCACCTAGATATATCATTACAATGTTGTATTATAAAGTGATTATATGATTAAAATATAATCAAAAATAAAATTTTAATTAATATTTAATTATCTTGATTCTATATTTAAATATGGCTTTTATAAAATCTTCTTAGTTTATTTTCTTGTTTTAATAGCTAATGGATTAAAGATTAGTTAATAATTTTATCTTTTTAATTGTAGAAATTCTTTTAATATATTAGAAAGGCCATAAATTAGTAAAAATATGATAAAATAAGTAATTAATTAATATGGTTGATACTAGGATTAAGTTGAAGGTAGAATGAGGCTAAAACATTCCTAGGATAGGTTGGATTGATACTCGAGGATTGGCTATTTATAAGACAAGATTAAAATCAAACCTCTAGCTATTAAAATGGCTGCCTAGAGCAAAGTATAGAGACATTTTGACATTGACAATTAGGATTTAAGAGGTCAAAATTTGACAATGCTTGATTGATTAGGTGTATTAAGTGTGTATAAAATTTTATATTAATTTAATAGTAAAATTAAAAGATATTTAATTTTTGATACAAGAAGATATCAAAAGTTGATAGTTTGAAATTGGATAGGATTTCTATGATATTTGAAGATCTATTAGTCAAAATAAGGTGAAATTTGGCATGATATTAGAAGACTTGAAGATCAAGTTACATACCAATTTTAAACTAAAATTAATAGTTGAAGAAAGAGAAATTGCTATTGGAACATCTACATCAACTTTTGAATTGATAGCTAAGTGATATTAGTATGTTTTTTTGGATTTTTTTTTAAAATTTGTAAGTTAGATTGGGCTGAAATTTTTTAAACATGTAAAAAATTTATAGTGGCATTTTTATACAAAATTTTGCATAAAAAGGATGATTAGATTAGGACTTACAATTTACTAAAGTTCACTAACTAAAATTAGGACTTGTAAAGAAAAATCAAAATTGCTTAATTATGAAAGTAATAAGACAATTGGAGTGTTTTTTATGGTTGAGGTTACTAGAAAGAATGTTTTTGAGTACTTTATATTAGCTTCAAGCACTTTTGAATTGAAATTCAAATTACATTCTTCTTATATGGATAAAACCTATTAAAATTTCTTGAATATTTGTAAAATACAACTTCACCTTCCACATCTAGGTACTTTTTATATTTTCAAATAAGGTAACATATAATACAACATCAATTATAAAACTTTGTTCCAACTTTGCCACATCAGTACAAGCTAGCTATTGTCAAGATAAAAATGTCCATGCTATAGTCAATTCAAAGATAAAAATCTTAAAGACAATGCTCAAGCTTTGGTTTTTCTATTGCAAATATAGAGTCAATATTCCTCATAGAATTTGAAGTTAGAAGACGTGGTGATGTTACAAATATTCCATAATAAGATTTTAAAAGTTTTTAAAAATATTTTAGCAAAATTTTAAAAAGTTCTAAGAAGATTAAGGAAGTTATTTAAGAAGCTTCACATGATTACTTCATCTTTAAGCAATATAGAAACTTTTTGGAAAGCTTCTTAATATCAAGAAAATATCAAAAATAAGGTTGAATGAATCTTTAGTCTTAACAATACATCTGTTGAAGCTCTAGTTCACTTCTTTTGATGTTGATCCTATATCAAAGATAAGAGCTTGATGAAAACAAATAAATAAGTGAGATTTTTTCAAAAAAATATGAAAAAATAAAAATAAAAAAGTATAATTATTATTATTATTATTATTATTTTCAAAAGTCAAATAAATTAGAGACTTCTTAAAATTAGACTAAAAATAAGAAAAGAATTAAAAATAGTAAAGAATGCTTCACTTTTGTTTCTATATATACTATCTATCTAAGAGCTACATGATAATATTCTATAGGACCTTTAAAATATATTGGCTTTACATGATACATATCTTAACTTACAAAGCAAGTTTTTTATATGAGAATTACATAATTAGCTTGTTCTACAAGCTATCAATATGTGTAGTATAAGGTTAATTTTTTGATCAATTTTTTAACCTATCAATCAACCACAAACATATGTAAAGTCAAAATAGAATCTATGAAGCTTTTAAGAAGCTTTTCTAGAAGATATTATAAAATTAATTTATTTTTAATTATTTCTATCTATTCATATTACTTAGATAATAATTATAATAAATATTTTCATGACATTATTTTCCCTTCTAGGGATAAGTTCCATGAAGAGTGGTAATCACATATTGAAAAAGTCTAAGATAGGAAAAAATGTATTTACTATGTACTTTGATCTTTGTTTCTTTTGAAGGTAGTTAATAGGTCCTCTCAACCATCAATAATATTTTATTTTAAGGTAAGAAGACCACTCTATTATTTAAGCATTATTTAAATCTTTATACCTTCTTTCAAATAAAATATTTATAACACCATTAAGAGTTGTTTTTACTTCTAATAAAATCACCAAATATTGAGATTCTTTTCTCAAGTTGTAATACCAAACATGTTATATCTTGCCATTTATTTAAGGAAGAATATATCATTCTTAAAGGTCTCCATTCTTATCATATCTTCTTCAAGGTTGTGATAATCTCAATGTCTCGTTTGATAAGTCGACAAATGATGGCTCTTAAGTTGAATCTATTACTATTTATTTTTGATCTTCTTAACCATATAATTATATAAAAACTACAAATAAAGATAAAAGGTAGAATGCAATCTTTTTTAAATTATATTTTTTTTATAGTAAAGATTTATTATCCTTCATCTTAATTTAATAGACATCATTAATAAAAAGCTTTAATCTTATCTACTATATACGTAAGATTTTTTGCTTCCTTCCATAAGTATTTATTAATACCAATGAATAAGATATACCAACCTAAGTTGGTATTGCTTCAAGTCTAAGACTTCTTCCACATCAAATTTTTGATTATTATCTACTTCTATAAGAGGAGGTCATATTTGTCTTCTTTTTCAAATATTCATTATCTTATATGGTTTAAAAAGAAATATATTATCATATTATAATTATTTATAGTGTATAAAATTTAATTAAAATATATAATATATTTATAAATATTAATGTACATTAGAGTAGTTAATAGATTAATTTAAAGTGATTTGATTTAAGAAAATTTATTTTGAAGTTTATTTATATTGATTACAATATTTAAACTATATAAGATTTAAATATTTAGTATAAAATTTAAAGAAAAGATTGGAACTCAAAGATGAAGATTCAAACTTCTAAAAAACTTACTTTGAAGGAGGAAAGAAAGGTATGGATGGATGAAGGCAAAAAGTAAAGATCTTCATTCCTATTGATTGTAGGCTATGTCCAATAGGCATTCAGTAGGCTTTTTGTAACCATAACAAGGATTTTGGTAACTTCAAAATAGGTAGTTGAGAATCAAAAGTAAGATTTGTAAGGTTTAGGATTTGGCCTAGAATTTGTTCATAAATTTTAGAAGATTTAGAATTAGGGTGATAAAATTATAGCCATTTGAAGTTAAAGTATCTTTTAAAGACATATTATTGCTATTTTGAAGATACAAGAAGTTTTATGATAGATTTTGGAGATTAGGAGGTGCGGCTACAAGAGTGATTTTTTCATCTTTTGTAAAAAGATTTCTACATTTGGAATTTGTATAAAGAAATTATAGAGTATTGAAGATAGTACATGTAATTGAAAGGCAATAAGTGAGTTGTTTTATTGATAGTAATGGTTGGAGCCATATCTCAAGTTTTCAAATGAATTTTTGGCTCAAAATTTCTTAAAATATGTATTATTAGGTTTAAAAGCTATATACAAAAAATTATGGCATTTGAATATTTAGTTTGTGAGATATAAAGAAATTTTCATATAAGTATATGTAAATAAGGATTTGAAGCTATTGTTAGGGTTTTGATGATATCTAAAGATCTATAATGAATTTGTAATTGAAATTTATTGCAATAGTTGTTAAAATTACAGCAGTACTTTATGTAAAATTTGGATTTGTTTGGAAAGTCCAATTGTGAAATATAAGCTGTTAAAGTTTGGAAAAAATTCACCTTAAGGATATATAAGGTTTTATAATATTTTTATCTTATTTGTGGTGATCTTTGATACTTAGGACTTATCTATTAATGTGGTTGTTGCTATAGGGATAATTTTATGTATAAACTTGGTGTTGTTTTTTTTTTTTTTTTTTTTTTTTTTTTTTTTTAATCTTCACGCTTGATTGAATAATTAGTGATAACTAGAAGTCCAACACTTTCTTAAGGCAAATTCTCTCTACTTTGACAATGTGAAATATGAGATGAATTTTTATAGACTTTGGTAGATGTAATCAATAAGCGACTAGATTGATTCATTCATAAATATGAAATGATCCAAGTCTACAATAATCCAACTTATCACAAAGATGAATAGTTTTAATATTATGACAAAATAATTATATCTTATTACTAATAAAGAAGTGAGGTTGTTCCTTGCAATAGGTATCTCTCTTATTCTTTTGTTATTTTTAAGCTTCTTTTAGTCGTGCCTCATTTTTGTATATAACTTAGATAAATGATTTTTTAAATATTTTTTTGCAAGATTATCAACTTTTAAAAAATAAAAAAAATTAAATTGTAATAAAAATAATAATTAGAAAAAAAAGTATTTATTCCATAGAAAAATATATCATATTGTTATTAGCAAATTTTACCAATGGTAAAAGAATTGTTTAATTATCTTCTTTGTAATTAATAATACACTTCAAATATTACTCTAAAATTTGATTTATATACTATATTTATCTATTAATTTAAAAATAGAAAGCTAAAGATAGTTTTATATATATCTTTAAAATTTTAAAAATAATTTTTTAAAATCTTGATACAAACTAAGTTTTCCTATCTAATATAACATCTTTAGACAATCCATGATAGTAATAGATATTGTCAAAGAAAATTTTAACAATTTCTTCACCTGTAATAGATTTTATACATAATACAAAATGTGATACCATTCTTAAAACGAATCTATATTTGCAATAAGTTTTTTGTTATAGATCTCATAGTTGATTTTGGCTTTTAAAAAAAAAATAGAATAAAAAACTACTGAGTGAATTTTATTAATTGTTCCCATTTGTGATAATATAGCATCCAAAGCAAAGTCTAATGTATCTATTTTCATAGAAAAATGGCTTAAAAAAGTCAATACAATATAAAATTGGTGCAAAATTAAAGGCTGTCTTCAAAGCTTCAAACGTTGCTTTTACTTCTTGATTCCATTGAAAGAAGTCCTTGATTAAGATTTAATAGTAATTGACAAATTTCAAAAGCATTGAACATTTCTTATTTTTTTAAAAATCTTCTAAACTTTAATAATTTGAACTTTTTTAGGATCCATAAGAAGTCCATCATTTAAAATGATGTATCTTAAGAAATTAACTTAAATAGTATGAAATATATACTTTTCTATCTTAGCATAAAATCCCACATCTCTTAATTTTTATAACACACAATAAACATTAAATTCATGGTCTTTTCTATTCTTAAAATAGAAAGATGTTATCTAAATAATAAATAATAAAATCATCATTAAATATTGAACTGCTACTGGCATATTTGTAAATGTAAAAGGCATGATATTATATTTAAAATATTTATACCTAGTTCAAAATATAGTCTTCCATTTATCTCCTTCTTTAATACATATTAGATTGTATGTTCTTTATAGATTTATTTTTGTATAGATCTTAGCTTGATTCAATTGATCGAAAAGTCTAGATATCAAAGATAGTGGATACCTATTTTTGATGGTGATCTTATTGAATCTTTGGTAATTGATTCACATTTGCAATGATCCATCTTTTTTCTTCATAAATAAAATTAGAGCTCGTATTGGAAATTTGGAATGGCATATGGAGTTCTTTGCCAAATTTTCTTTAATATATTCTTTAAATTCAACCAACTCATTTTATGATAAACTGTAGATTGGTTCAAATGGCACTTGAGCTTTTTTTTGAAGGTCAATTGAGCAATCATAGAGACAATGTTTTAAAAGAGTATTTACATTTTTTTTTCAATTATATCTTAAAAATCTTAATCTTAGCTAAAAATACTATTTGAAGTCTTTCTATGATTAGAAATAGATATTATATAAATAGTACAAGATAATCCTTTTTTTATAGCATATAAGAAAGCTCTTGCATCTATAAATAAAAGTTTGATTGTACTAAATTTATGATTTTGTACTTGATTAATTACACTCTTAATTGTACTTTTAGAAAATTCAAGATTACAAGAAATCCAATTTATTTAAAGATTATACTTTTTTAACCATATTAAATCTAAAATGATTATATTAAAAAGAAATTTAATGATATTAAATGCCATAAAGCTACTATGACCATTAGTTATTATTTTTTAAAAAAAGTTTCATGAATAATGTTTTCAAAAGATAACGGATGATCATTTATGACTTCTACATGAACATGTTTTGTTTTCTTTACTAAAAATATATTATGTCTTTTAACAAACTCTTCATTTGAAAAACAAGTTGGAACTCCTAAATCTAACAAGGTAGAGGCTTTGAGATATTTAGGTCCTAAACTAATGTCTATTGTAAAAGAAAGAGAGAATTTTGAAGAAAAAATAGAACCTTTATTAGGTGTTGTACAAGATACTAATTGCACGATCTCTATTGTAGCTTAAAAAACTTGTTTTTTGATATACTATCTTTTTTGACAATTATACTTTTCATTTTATAATTGTATCATTTCTTTGGAGAATGTTGAATAGTGTGCTTTAGTTCTCTACAATATAAATACAATCTTTTTTGATAATAATAAGTCATTTCTTGCTTAGTAAGTAGTTTAAAATGTATCACATTAATTTATATATTTTTTACTTCCAAAGGTTTGTATTGAGAAGATATTGGTATTGCCATTGAATTGTAATAATATTAAGGCCTATTTATGCAATTCTTAGACCAAAATTCAAAAAATTGATTGTTATACTTCATAGCAAAATTAATTGCTTGACTCAATGCTTGAGGATTAGATAAATTAAGAATTAATTTTTTTACCTCATATTATAATCTATAAAAAAATTGACTAATAAGTAGAGCATCATTTCACTTGATATCAATTACTAGTTATTTAAATTGTAAAGCATACAATGTTATAATTTTATTTTTTTATAGCAAAATATGGATCTTAATTGTTGCAATACAAACTACATCATATTTTTCACAAAAAAATTAAAATTCTACCATAAAAGCTTCAAAATTCTCCAATATAAGATAACATCATTCAAAAAAAGATGAAAACTATAATAATAGAGAATTGAAAAGTAGCGTTTCAATAAAATTGACTTATGATCTTAGAGTTCAATGGCTTTGGGATTGAAGTTCAATTGCTATTTTGAGCTTGGTTGATGAATCCTCAAAACTTTGATCTTATACCATTAAAATTTTCAAATAAGGCAATTCTTGTTTCTCTAGTCATTGAATGGTATTCCATTATAAAAGAAGGAATATGATTTGGTGTAGATATTGAAGCAACTCCAATCATCTCTATATCTCTACATTTTGTCATTCTTATTCTTTCTTGTCATAGTAAATTGAATTGATGGATTTCAAACATTAATTCTCTTAATTGTTCTTACATTTGTGCCATTGTACTCTTTATTTTGACAAGCTCTACCATAATAATATTTAGAAAAAAAATCTAATATTACTAAAGATAAGTAAAAAAAAGAAATTAATACAAAAAAATATTAAAAATAATATCAATTTAGAAGAAGGTAATCTGCAACTTCTAATATGCTTGTATTTTATCAAGAAAAATAGATAATCTACTCTTAATAAAAATAAAAAAAGACAAAGCTTTAATATAATAAGTGCACTCTTGTTAATTTATCAAAAAGAAGAATTTGTTGAAAGCAAATAAATAAGTGAAATTTTCTCAAAGAAGTATGATAAAATAGAAATAAAGAAGTATGCATATTAAAAAAAAAATTGAAATGGCTATTATCAAAAAGTAAGAAAACTAGAAATTTCTTGAAATTAGAATAGAAGCAAGAAAGAAATTGATAAGAGTGAAGAAGGCTTTATTCTTGTCTCTATATATACTATTTATGATTCTCTATTTGTGATAGTAGATCATTTTATCAAGATAGCACATTTTGTATCATGTATAAAAACTATCACAAATAAAGAAATAACCGAGATTTTTATTGACAATATCTATCACTATCATGGATTATCTAAAAATATTATATTGAGTAAAGAGACTCAATTTGTAGTAAGATTTTGAAGAACCTTTTTTAAGATTTTAAAGATGGATATAAAACTATCTTGAATTTTTTATCTTTAAATCAATGGACAAATAAAGTACATAAACCAAATTTTAGAATAATATTTAAGGAATACCATCAACTACCAATAAGATGATTGAACAACTCTTTTATCATTGACAAAATTTGCTTATAATAACATGGTACATTTTTCTACACAATAAATATTTTTTTTATTAATTATGGTTATCATCCATGACTTGATGCTTTTGACTTTTCAAAAGTTAATAATCCTACAGCAAAAAAATTGGTAAATTTTTTATTTGAACTAAATACAATAATGAAGGTATAATTTAAAGAAGCTCAAGAATGACAAAAGATCAATGTAGATGCCTATTGCATGAATCAACCTCAATTCTATGTTGGCGATAAGATATGATTACTTTGTCAAAATATCAAGACTAGCCACCTTTGTGACAAATTAGATTATTATAGATAAAGACTATTTTTTATTTATAAACAAATCAATTTAATTACTTATTGATTACATCTACTAAAATCTATGAAGATCCATTCCATATTCCACTGTCTCTTTTTGAATCATATAAGACAATGAATATCTTAAAAAGAAGATAAATACCACTTCGTCTTATAGAAGTAGATAATAATCAAGAATTTGGATAAAAGAAGTCTTAGATTCAAAGTAGAGCTGAAATAGATTGGAATATCTTATTTATTGGCATAGATATAATATTAATGAACGCACATAGGAGCCATCCAAGAATCTTGAAAATATAACAAAAAGAATTGATGCCTTTCATTAATAACATCTATGAAAATTAAGATAATAAATAAAAAATCTTTATTATAAAAGAAATATTATTCTTAAAAGATTGCATCTTTATTTGTAATTTTTTATATATTTGTGGCACTAAGGAGATGAAAAATCAATAGCCAACAGATTCAAGATAAGAACTATTTTTTGTTGACTTACTAGACAAGACATTGCAATTATCACAACCTTCAAGTCAATATAATAGAGACAAAGACCTTCAAAAATGATATATTCTTTTTTGAATAAATGGCAAGTTATAATGTATTTGATATCAAGATATTAGAAGAGACTTTTGATATTTGATAATTTTATTGGAAATAGGAGCGATTCCTTATAGTATTCTAAATGTTTTATTTGAGGAGAGTTATAAAGATCTTAATAATAATAAAATAATAAGGTAGTCTTTCTATTTTAATATAAGATACTATAAATAGCTAAAAAGATATATCAATTATTTTAAAAAAAATTAAGATCAAAATATGTAACAAACATAATTTACCACATTTTAGATTTTTCAATATATGATGATTATTCTTTGTCGAACTAGTCTCTAGAAGGTGAAGTAATGTCATGGATATACATATTTATTTAAATAAGAAGTATTAGATAAAAAATAAAGCTAGGTAGATTTGATACTATCTTGTGCCAATGCTTCTTAGAAGCTTTATAGATGTGTATTAAACTTTATATATATTTGTAGTTGAATGATAAGTTAAAATTATTTAAAAAATATAATAAATAAGACATAAATAAGTAGAAATCAAAATAGTTGCATATAAGAGAAGTGTGGAATGAGATGCATCTTTTTTTCAATACTTTTTAGTTATAAGAGGAATTTATATCTATTGTAGTTAAATTTCATCTATGATTATCTTCATCCATCCAACTTAACTATAGATTCTTCTTAATCCAGCCACTACATAAAATTCTAGTTGCTACATTAATAAGTTATTTTTATTCTTTTATTATCTTTTGATCATTAGCAACTTACCTAAGATAATTATATCTTATTTTTATTTTAACACTCCCACTTTGCTATTAATCAAAGGCTTTTAAATCTAATATCTTTGTCAAATTTTGATGCCTATTTTTTACTAATATTTTTATTAGAAAATTAGTAAGCATATCTTTTGTTGCATAATACTTTATGTCAATTACTTCTATTTTAATCTTCTTTCTTATAAAGTAATATTGAATATCAATGTACTTAGTTCTTGAGTGATGTTTTGGATTCTTTGCAAAAGTAAGACATCTTTGATTATCAGTCTTTATTAAAATTGCTTTTAATTCTATAAGTCTAATATCTTTTAAATTTTATCTCAGCCAAATTTCTTCCATTGCACCTTGACTTATTGCCATGTATTTTACTTTCATTGTGGACCTTATAATTGTTGGTTGTATCTTATAATTCCATGAAATTGATTCCACTCTAATAAAAAAATACATATCATATTATTGACCTTTTATCATTTATATCTTCAATCTAATCTGTATTAAAATAACCATGCAATGGAATATTATTTCTTTTAAGATACAATTTGAAGTTCAAAGTGCCTTTCAAGTACCTCACAATCCTGTTGATGGTTGCCTTATAGATTCATCTAACCTTTGATATGTGTTGACTCAGAACAATCATTGCATATGCAAGATCCATCATTGTACTAATTATTGCATATATAAGTGAGTTTATTATTACCTCATATAAAATATCTTTTATTTCATCTTTAATTTTAGCAAATCCTTCATCTATGAGTTTCATCAACTTCAAATTGGCTTCTAAAGATGTTCCAATGGACTTGCACTCTTTTACATTGAATTATTTCAACAAATCTTTAATATACTTTTTTTGGCTCATTTGAATGCTTTTATTACCACAATCTCTCACAAATTCCACTCCTAAATAATAATAGAGTTCTATCAAATCACTCATTTCATACTCTTTTTCTAATTTTATCTTTAATTAATCAATTTTTTTTATAATATTACTTAATTTATTTAAATTATCAATATAGAACATGACAATCAATATGAACTCATTTGATTGCATCACATACAAAGAATAATCAACTTCACTCTTTACAAATCTTTTATTCATAAAGAATATGTCAATACGTTGGTATCATGCCTTTGGTAATTGTTTTATTCCATAAAATGATTTTTTCAACTTATAAACAAGTTTTTGTTTGCTTTCTTTAATAAATCCTTAAGTTTGATCTATGTAGAGATTTTCTTTTAACTTTTCATTCAAGAAAGCCGTCTTCATATCCATTTGGTGCATCTCAAAGTCCATTGCTATCTTAATTGCCATAATAGTTCTAATAGTATTAAATTTGCCCACAAAAAATTTAAAGTCACATTGAGTATTGTGTTGAGGCTACCACAAGCTACTCTTAAAAAATCAACCAAGAGATAAAAAGACATTACAACAATTGAATCTAGTAAAGAAATTATAACATGGGAGATATAACACAGTAATCTTACATGCAGGCTCAAATACAATACTTCTTAGGTCAGATAGCTACTTTGCAAGAGCAAATAAAAGCATGGAGGACAAGAGAATTGACATCTGGTAGGCTGAAATTGAATAAGCCTAATACATACTTTGAGAATTAAGACAAGAAAATGTATGTTAATGGCTCTTCAATATGCGATAATACCTCCAATTATCTAGGACAAATACTATTAAAGGAATTATATATGCAGCCAACTATTTGAAAGATGTGGCAATCATTTGGTGGCAGCATTGAATTCAAAGCTATAGAACTCAAGGTGGATTTTTTCATTGAGAGGAGTTTGAGACCAAGTTTAGGTATCAATTTCAGCCCATCAATGCGGCAAAGATAACATGTAATGAGTTGGCAAATTTAACAAAACAAAACAAAATAAAATTATATTTCCAAATTGGTAATGTTTCATAGGCAGAGATGATGGATTGATTCTTACGAGGTTTGAAACATGTAATCCCATGAGATATGGATCTAAGGGATCTACAAACATTCAAAGAGGCAATTTGGATTGCAGAGAGCATCGATACTATAGATTTAAAAAATTATAGACCAAGACCTATAGCTTGAAGTCTTATGCAGCTATTTAACATTATGGCACAACAACCAACTCCAATGGAGATTGATGTCCTATAAGCATCATTGACACAACAAAGACAATAAATATTGGTACAAAAGAAATTATATTTTTATTATTAGGAGTCAAGCCTTCAGATTGGAGGTTATCCAAAATATCAAAATTCAAGTACTAGCAAGATAATGTGGATTTACAATATTAAAACTCATCAAGTTAATAATAATAATAATAATAAAAAATAATAAAAAATAAAAAAATGAGGCTCTCTAGTAAAGGTGCCAAGGACTAGTACTGAGAATAGGTATAGTCTTTCAGAGACAAATAGCTTAGTCTTAGATAACTATAAAAAGAATCAATTGGTGCATCTCCACTTCTACGCATAGATGATCTTTTTGACCAACTTTGAGGTACTACCATCTTTAGTAAATTGGATCTTCAAAGCAATTATTGAAAAATTCCAATTACAAGGGAGGATGTAGAAAAGATGATATTTTGTACAAAATATGGATATTTTGAATAGCTGATTTTATCTTTTGGACTGACTAATGCTTCAGCTTTTTTTATGGGTCACGTGAATAGATTGTTTTGGGACCTTTTGGACAAGTATATAGTTGTTTTTATTAATGATATTGTTGAATACAATAAAATCCTTGAAGAGCATGAGCAACACCTACAAGAAGTATTAAGCCAACTATAAGATAGTCACTTCTATTGCAAGCAATCAAAATGTGAATTTTGGAAGTTAAAATGTTACCTTTTTGGGACATGTGGTGTCCTCTAAAAACATATGTATGGAGCAAGATAAGATAAAAGCAGTAGAAGATTGGCCAACCCGAATGAATACTTCTGAAGTCCACTCATTTTTAGGCCTTGCTAAATATTATTGCTATTTTATTTGGTAATTTACTGATATTATTGCCTCATTGATAAACCTATTAGAGAAAGATGCCTCATTTGAATAAAAATTGGAGCAACAAAGTACCTTTGATAAGTTAAAAGAGGTACACATTATTGTTCTAATATTGCAACCGTATGATCCTAACCTTCTTTCTATGCTTGACATTAATGCTTTTAACATTGCTATTGGAGCGGTCCTTCAATAAGACTTTAGTAGGAGCCTTCAACCTGTGGCATATAAATCATGCAAGCTCAAAAGGACAAAGCTCAATTACTTTGTATGTAATTGAAAGCAATTAGCGATTGTATAGGGTACAAAAATATGGCGACACTATCTATTGGAAAAGCCAATGGTTGTTTAGGCTGACCATCGATCCTTGCTTTAGAATTTATATTTGGAAAATATGAAATCACGACATCATTATTGAGAAGAACACATGCAGTTTTTTGTTATCTAGCTTGAGTACAAGCAAAGGTGATAACATACTGTGCTAGATAGCTTATTGTAGAGACCAAATTTGAAGGACAAATTGAGAGATAGGACAAAAGTTACTACCATTAGTAGTGGCATTTTAAATCAAATCAATGAGGCAGAATAGAAAGAAGCTATACATCAGGATGTTTATTTCAAGATGGTTAGTGATCGATTGAATATGGACAATATATAATATTAAAATTACAGTCTTAATAATGGCTTGCTTTATTTCAAGAAGCAAATTTATGTACGTAAAAATACTACACTTTGTACATGCATACTTCAAGAAAGACATGACATTCCAATATTTAGACATTTGCGGCAAGAGAAGACTCTAGAATGGATCTGAAGGATATGATCTTGATATTCAAGCCTTTGTATCCTCCTACAAGTCATGTCAATATAATAAATTATGCAGTGCAACATTTTTTGGACTATTGCAACCAATTTTGCTACCTACGGCACATTGGAAGCAAGTGACTATGGATCTCATTGTGAATTTGCCGCAGATGACTCATAATCATATTGCGATTGTTGTCTTTGTGGATTGATTCTTAAAACAACTTCACTTAGTACACTTAGATATTGATGCCCTAGGAATTGCATAAGTCTTCTTTGATACCGACTTTTGTTATTATAGATTATCTTGTATCATCGTTTAAGATTGAGATCCATGCTTCATGAGAAGTTTTTAACAAGTCTTATTCAAGCTACTAGAAATACGACTTGTCATATCTACAATCTTGTATTCTTAAACAGATAAGCAAACAAAGTATGCAAATTAGACCTTCGAAGATATGATGCAAGCATTTGTAATGATTCATCATAATGATTGGGATGAATACTTGACACCTTTAAAATTTACTTATAATAATAGTATTTGAACAAGTATCAATCATTCACCATTTTTCCTTGATATTGATTAGCATTCTATTATGCTAACAATTCTCCATTTTTCCATTAACGCCAACAATCTAACAATAGAGAAATTTATACAACAACTTAAAACACCCTTATAAGAGACATGGCACCACCTCTTTAGTACACAAAATCAATAGAAGTAATATACAGATAACCATCAGCAACACAAGATCTTCTAGGAGGATGATCAAATATTACTCTCTAATGCCAACTTGCCAATTGCTACATCAACCTAAATCTATAAATTAATACCTCAATGGCTTGGACCTTTTTGTATTTATGTAGTGATTTTTAATGTCGCATATCGTCTCAAGCTTCCGCCACATATTTGGGTCCATCTAGTCTTCCATATTTTATAATTCAAGGAGTTTCATATTAATCCAAAGCGCTTTTTGGATCGACACTAACAACCACCACTACTAGTTATTGTTGATGACCAACAAGAATATGAAGTGGATAGCATTTTGAAGCATCACTACCTTCGCCATGGCAATGGATGTCCATAACTTTAGTACAAAGTTCTTTAGAATGGTTATCTCATTCATGATGTAATTGTCACGGACACAAAATACAGACTTGAAATCTAACAAGAAGTTCAAGAAGAAGTGGCAGAACTAGATTAAACAGATGAGTACAAGAACAACACCAGAAAGGTGAGCTAGAACTCCAAGAGATGTGTTGTTGAGACTGAAGAACCCTTCAGCCTCGACTCCTATATATACTACTGAATAGGAAGCTTCTCGAGCTACTTCCGCTAACTAGGATGCTTCTCCAACAACTTCTACTAATTAGGAAACTTCTCAAGCAACTTCCTAGAATCTATCAGAATATTCTAGAACCTTCTAAGAGAATCTTTAGGGAATATTCTAAGAATCTTCTAGAACCTTCTAAAGGAATCTTTAGAGAATCTTTAGAGAATATTCTAGAAGAATATTCGAAGAATCTTCCAATGTATGTCCATGACATCACCTCCTCTTCTAACTTCGAGGTCTCCGAGAAGCAATGTTGTTATCAGTCAATACCAACGCAAGAAAATGAAAATCTGTTGCATCACATCCGCTATGAATTCCAATTGTTGTTCGCGAGGCAAATGATTCATCGGCCCTTGGAGCCAACGGTAGTGACCAACACCTTCAACCTCTGACCAAGCGTGGACTTCTGTGTCTTCATTGTGAAACTGTCCTCCAAACACACCTTCTGGCTGACCGTCGTAGGCAGGCTCGACCTCAAATACAATTACTAGCGATCTGTTGCTCGGTATCCTCCGACGTCATCATGGTACAGGCGGTTCTTCATCTCGCGGTCGTCTTCGTGAGCTAGTCGCTTGAGATGACATAACAAGTGTAGTATCTTGACTATCCATGTCCAAAGGCTAAAATGATGAGAGCAAACTATAGTTGCTAACAAAGTTCTATACTATCGAACTATGGGTTTTGGAAGTGCCCTCCCCCCTTTTTATGCTACTTGATGAGCAAGCTTCAGCAAGAAGCTATCGTTGAATCGGCTTAGGTTTATGAGGATATCGTTGATGAAATTCTTGTACCTTTTTTGGTGCATTGGCAAGATTTTCGGCATGCTCCCACGTTCGCTCATTGATGTCGTATCCACTCCAATGCACTAAATACTCCAATTTTCTCATATTACGCCGTGAATCTAGTACCTTTTCCACCTCGTATTCCTCATGGTTTTCAATTTCGATACTTGGTGGCAGACTTTGTACTCTTTGGGGAAAAGCTGACTCTCGATAAGGTTCCAACAAAGACACATGAAAGACTGGATGTACCTTCATAGTAGCTGGTAACTCCAGACGATATGCCACCGGATTGATTTGCTTCCCGATAACAAATGGCCCTAATCTCCGATAGTCCAATTTGTCACATGGCCGCTTGGTCTTGATATTCCGTCGAAGAAGCCATACTTTACTTCCAACTTTAAAAGTAGGCGCCTCATTTCGATATTTATCTGCAGATGCCTTGTAACTCTCTTGGGCAGATTGCAATTGAAGCTTCAACGTCGCTTGAAGCTCCGATAGTTGCTTCACAAATCCTTCAGCTGCTGGGTTGTTATTTGCTGAAGAACTCAATAAATCGAGCTTGGGGTGGTATCCGTAGTTGGAGAAGAATGGTGTTTGTTGAGTTGACGCATGAAGAGTGTTGTTGTATGCGAACTCAGGAAGCGGTAGATATGCAGTCCAATCATCTTGTTGATAGTTGATGCTGCATCGTAAATATTGCTCCAAAACTTGATTCACCCGCTCCGTTTGACCGTCAGTTTGAGGATGAAAAGCCGAAGAGAGCTTAATATCCACCTTCAATATCTCAAAGAGGGACCTCCAAAACTTGGATACAAACTGAGTACCTCGATCCGACACGATATCATCTGGTAGGCCATGATAACGATATATGTTATCAAGAAAGAGTCTTGCGGTGTCTTCACTTGACGATGTTTTCTTGCAAGGCACGAAATGCACCATCTTTGTAAATCGATCCACCACAACAAAGATGCTGTCAAATGAATTCGATGGCGGTAGGTCCGTAATGAAGTCCATAGAAACTGAAGACCATGGTTGGTGCGGAATAGGCAATGGCTGGAGAAGTCCATACGGACGATGTCGAGGGATCTTGGATCTTGAACAAACATCACAAGAAAGGACAAATTCCTTCACATCCTTCCACATTTGGGGCCACCAAAAATCTCGTGAAATGAGCTCCAAAGTCTTGTTGAATCCAAAATGTCCCGCAGCTGGAAAGTCGTGGCGAGATTGAAGTACTCGGAGTCGAGTTGGTCCTTTCGGGATATACAACCGCTCCTCAAAATACAGAAGATCTCCCTCCACCTTAAACTTGTCATTATCGACACGTTGTTTGATGTCAAGAGCTATAGAATCCTCAATGGTCGCAGTACGTACCTCGCTGAGGAAGCCGTCATCGATAGTTGCAACAGTAGCAAAAATCCTGAATTTTTCTGGTTTCAACAATGTTGTACATTGTTGATCAAACGCTGCTTCTCCAGCCTTTGGCGCAAGATACGATCTCCTCGATAATGCGTCAGATAATCCTTGCTGTTTTCCAGGGCAGTAGGTGATAATAAAGTCAAATCGTGATAGAGACATATTCCATCGAGCTTGACGACGATTCAAAATTCGAGCTGTCATGAAGTACTCCAAATTCTTGTGGTCCGTATAAACAGTCACTGGATGTGCAGCTCCTTCGAGGAAGTGACGCCACTCTTGGAAGGCATCCACTATAGCAAGCAGCTCTTTGTCGTGGATCTCGTAGTTGATCTCAGTAGCAGAGAACTTTCGTGAATAGAACGCAACTGGGTGAAGCTTCTTGTCTATGTCCATCTGTGAAAGCACAGCTCCCAAAGCAAAATCTGAAGCATCGGTCTCTAAATAGAAAGCCTTTGCAAAGTCAAGGTGTACCAAGATTGGAGCCGTAGTGAATGCCGTCTTGAGATCTTGAAATGCTTTTGCTGCTTGTGATCCCCATTCGAGCTTGTCTTTGCTTGTTAGACGCGTGAGTGGTGCAGCAACTTGAGAATAATTCTTGATGACGATCCGATAGAAGTTAGCAAATCCAAGAAAACACTGAACATCTCTAACCGTCTTCGGAACTTCCCAAGATATAATTGCTTCTACCTTTTTTGGATCCATCTTCAAGCCCTCTGTAGTCGCAATGAAGCCCAAAAATTCCATCTCATTCTGGTGAAATTGACACTTCTCCAACTTGGCGTAGAATCCTCGTTCGCGTAGTTTTTCAAGAACAAAACAAACGTGCTTCTCATGTTCTTCTTCATTCTTGGAAAATATCAAAATATCATCCAAATAGATGACAACAAAGTCATCGAGGTACTTCCGAAAGATGTCGTTCATCATATGCTGAAAGACCGCTGGAGCATTGGTAAGACCAAAAGGCATGACATTGTACTCAAAATGGCCATACCTTGTACGAAAGGCTATCTTCCATTCATCTCCTTCTTTGATTCGCACAAGGTTGTAGGCTCCTCTTAAATCAATCTTTGTAAAAATCCTTGCACGTCCAAGTTGATCTAAGAGGCTGGAGATCAAAGGTAAGGGATAGCGATTTTTCTTGGTCACCTTGTTGAGTCCTCGGTAGTCCACGCACATCCGCAGTGAGCCATCCTTTTTCTTCACGAATAAGATTGGTGCTCCAGCTGGCGACTTTGAATGTCGAATAAAATTCTTGGCTAGATTCTCATCGATGTACTTCCGCAATTCTGCCAACTCCGTCTGCGATAGGTTGTATATTGGACCAAAAGGTGGTTGCGCTCCTTCCTCTAAGTCTATGGCGCAATCATATGGTCGATGTTCCGGCAGTATATCGGCGTTCTTCTTCTGAAACACATCTTCAAAATCCCTATATTGCTCTGGTATATTCGATGTTGAGATATTCTTGCCGCTAGTTGGAGCTGCATAAATGACAAATGGTGCGCCTTCCTTGGACGATCTTAGGAACGCTCTCGCTCCAATAAACATAGATTTCTTCATGTAGGTTCTACCAACAGGTTTATTATTATTTTTTTCAGGAAATGTTATCCTTCGTAGCCTCCAATCAATGGACGGATTATGATCTTCTAACCAAGAAAGACCAAGGATAACAGGGCTTCATGGGGTTCTAATAATATTAAAAATAACGTGACTACTATGGTCCTTAAACACCACTTCTATAGGTTCTGATTCATGGGTAACGTTGCCTGACAATAAGGGTCGTCCATCTATCACCTCTACGTGAACAGGTTTGGACTTCTGTACTAAACGGATCTTGTGGCGTTTAGCAAACTCTTCATCTAAAAAACAAGTAGATGCCCCCGAATCCAATAAAGCTAAAGTTTTTTGTTTTTGAGGGCCTAAAAACAAAGGAATTGTAAAACAACGGGTAGGTTGGACAGAGAAGGAGGAACCTGATTGTTGTCGTGATATTAGATTGTCCAGCCGCACGGTTCCTACTGTGGCTGGGCGTCGTCGTTTTCCGGAATCATCGCACTTCTAGTCTTGACAGGGTGCCAATTTTGCTTCTTTGGGCAATTTCCAACCTTGTGACCTTCTTCTCCACAGTACAAACATAACCCTTCCTCCATACGCCGTTTCTTCTCTGTTGGAGTAAGAGATCGGACACACGCCGTATCGATTTGCATGTCTGTTGCCTCCGAATGTGAGTTTAAGCTATTTGCAGACATAGTCACGTCGTAACGAGTCATTTGGTGTCTTGGACGTTGGTCTTGGCGACGCTGGAATAGGCGGTTGTCACACTTTACAGCTTGGCTAATAGCTTTGTTGAGCGTTTGAGGATCAGGAAGAGATAACAGCAAGTCCTTCACATCATCCTTCAAGCCCCAATAAAACTGACTCACCAACGCCTCTTCACCCCAATTAATGTCACTTGCCAATTGTCTGAAATCCGAGGCATAGACTGATGCAGAGCGTGTTCCTTGTCGTAGCGATCGGATCTTTGTTGTAGCCCATCGAACTTTATCATGCTCGCCAAATGCTTCTGCAAACGCCTCCAAGAACGTTTCAAAGTTGCTCAAGATTGGCGATCGCTTCTCGAACAAGGGAGTAAACCAAGACAGAGCTTGTGCTGTAAGCAAGGTTCCAACAAGCCCAACACGCGCTTCTTCCGTCGGATAACGTTCGGGCTGTAAAATTGTTATCAACCTGATTTGGTTGACAAAACCTCGAAACTTGGAACGAATTCCATCAAACTTATCCGGAAGACTAACTCGAGGCTCCTTTCGTTGTAGGACTACTCGATCTTGTTGAAATGGAGGTAGAACTGCTTCTTCTGGCAGAGAAGTTTGGGACTGATATGCTTTAGATGGCGCTATCCCAGATGCTCCATTGTTATGGAGTCCTACCATGACTCCTTCGATCTCTGTTGTCCTATGTGACAACGAGGCAAGAGTATTTATGATGGCGTCTAGTTTGGATTCCAAACTTTCAGCCATTTTAACGTCTTAACCTTCGGCTAACCTTCAGAAAGAAGAAAAAAGAGTTTTGACAAGAGGACAATATTGGTTCAGAGGAGAGTACTCCACAACCTCTAAAACGCCTTAAGACTCCAAGATGAGGGGTAATCCACTCTCTCCAAGAAGAATAAGGCTCCAATATTGAGAAAGAAGAGATATCAGTTTAGAGGAGGGTAATCCGCAACCTCTAAAACACTAGCATACCTTCAAGAAGAGGGGTAATCCACTCTCTAACAAGAAGGAACTAGCTCTGATACCAGTGAAAATGCAGTCTCGACAAACTGTCACGGACACAGAATACAGACTTGAAATCTAACAAGAAGTTCAAGAAGAAGTGGCAGAACTAGATTAAACAGATGAGTACAAGAACAACACCAGAAAGGTGAGCTAGAACTCTAAGAGATGTGTTGTCGAGACTGAAGAACCCTTCAGCCTCGACTCCTATATATACTACTGAATAGGAAGCTTCTCGAGCTACTTCCGCTAACTAGGACGCTTCTCCAACAACTTCTACTAATTAGGAAACTTCTCGAGCAACTTCCTAGAATCTATCAGAATATTCTAGAACCTTCTAAGAGAATCTTTAGGGAATATTCTAAGAATCTTCTAGAACCTTCTAAAGGAATCTTTAGAGAATCTTTAGAGAATATTCTAAAAGAATATTCGAAGAATCTTCCAATGTATGTCCATGACAGTAATGTAGAAACTTACACAAAACCTCATCCATTTCTAAGATACAATTTGGAAATACCATCAAGAGTGAAACAAGGACGTTTCATATTAGTAAGGAAGGATTAACTATAATAAGATATAGATAAGATATTTGTATGGGAATAGATAGTTAGAACCATGGAAGTTTTTAGAATTGAGATTAGGTTAGTGGACCAGGTAGGATCTACCATAGAACATTCTAGAAAGAGTTTAGGGCGATTATTTAGATGGGGCCTACCATAGAACCTTTTAGAAGGAATTTAAGGAGTTATCTAAGTAGAGTCCATTACCTAAGAATATTTTAGAAAGTCCACAGTGATAGAACAAAGCATATATAAGATTGGCGAGGACCTTTTAGGGCATCTAATTAAGTATGGCTTTGAACTTTTTTTCTTAATACAATTAAATTTTGTATCTTTCTATTTTGTTCTGTTTTGTCTTAATTTTCGTTGCTCAATTTTTTCTTTTGTATTCTATTTTATTTAATTTTTTTTGGTCTAGTTTGTCTTACCTTGTAATGAGGTTTTATGTTGCTATAGATTAGAAGGGTCTTAGATACTTGAAATAGACCGGTCTTATTTCAGCCACATTACTAAGTTACTTTCATTCTTTTACTATCTTTTGATTATTAGTAGCTTATTTAAGGTAATTATATCTTATTCTTATTTTAACAAGAAATTTGGCCAAAAAATTACTTACATGTTGTATATGTTGGTAGCTCTTGATACATGCTAATGATGTGGTGCACATATAGAAAACTTACCTTAGAAGTTAAGGCATATATCTTGTAAATTGGATATATGTTGAAAATCTTTGAGAACGTTATCACATAGCTCATAGTTAGATAGTATATATGGAGACAAGAATGAAGCGTATTTGGCTCTTGTCAACACCTTTTTAAACTTTATTCTTATTTTAAGACTTTTTAAACTTTATTCTTATTTTAAGACTTTTTAAACTTCTTATCTTAAGCAACAACTATTATAATTTAATATTATATCATTTTTGAATGATTTTTTGATCTATTTGAAAGACATAAGATTATGTTGATCTTTTAGTCTTTTGAGATTTACATCCTTGATATTAGATTGTAAAGCAATAGCAGCAACAATAATAGCAAATGCGTATCAGCATATCACCTTAAGCACATGTGTCATTTGCTTTAAGTTAGAAGTTTTGTTGTATCAGTGTAGTACAAATGATTTTATACAAATATTCTTTTTGTTGCTCTAAATTTTTTTAAAGTCTTTTTTTTAGCAACCTTTCTTCTCACTATTCCTCTTAACTTTTTCTAAAGTTTTTGTTGCTTTAAATTTTTGCTTCTTTGAAATATCACATAGTATATTAAACATTATTATTTAGTTTTTTTAAGAAGATAAAAAATACCATTAAATTTCTAAATTATTAAAAAAATAGAGCCTATTCTTACATCTAATCACGTATAGCACAAAATATACATTAGTAGCCACATTATGTAAGGACTTCACTATAACTATATAAAAATGTAATTACACATAATTTCAATGAGATTTTTTGATATTATGTTGTCGTATAGTAATATGGCTATTAGTTAAAAGAAGAAGAAAAGTGTTTTATTATAGAAGAGCCTAATTAAAAATATATAGTAAAAATATAGATAAATAATAGGTAGGTAGTAAAACCTTTTAGTGTTAGAATTGTCTTTTATAAATATAGATTTTATTTACTTTTTAGAGCCATAAATAAGGCAAAAAAAAGTAGATTAAAAAAATAAAGAATATAAACATATGTAGGAAGAAATTAAGAATTGATTAAAATAAAAATTATTTCAAATTACCAAATATTGATACCCAAAGAGGACTAGTTGTCAACTTGAGTCAAAATGAAATCCTTAGGGACAAAACCATGCACTTATAGCAACTTTGGAGATCTTTTGCAAATCAAAGAGTAAGATTTGAGAGAAAACTTTATAATATTTTTTTGAGCATTGAATTTGGACAATTTGATTTTGTAATAATTTTGTAAGAACTTGGCAAAGTCAAGGTTGTTTTTTGTAAATTTGATATTGTGAAATAAAAAATGATTTATATTTGGGAGAATATTATAAGTTTGATAATATATTTATGAGTGAAAATTTGTGGATTTGTGATTATAGTTGTTCTTATTACTTGCTGTAAATTTAACATGATTAAACAATTCAATTGAAGATTATTGAAATTCAAGAGGATTGAGGTCTCAAAAATGGGATTTTAAGGATCAATAAAGATTTAAGTTTTTAGCAATTTGTTAGCTAAATTGAGGTGAAATTTATGTATATAGATAGCGGACTTGATTTCTAACATATATGTAAATTTTAAAAGATATTTAATTGTAGAATTAAGAGATTTTGGCTTAAGTAGATCAACATTTAGATTAGAAAATGAGATTAGTCAACACCTCAGTGGATTTTGGGATTTATCTTCTATTTGGTAAGTTTGATCTTTTTAAAAAAATAATACTTTTTGCCAGCTTAGTTGCTGAAACGTATGTAACTTTTAAGTTGAAATCAATGGTTTGATTGTTAATTATTAAAGTTTCAATGTGCGATAGGATTTGTTAAAAATTTATTTAAGTTTAAAGATTTTTTTAGGATTTGATTAAAAAATTTTGAGATTTGATTAGCATTTGACTAGAATTTGCTTAAGATTTGATTAGGATTTATCTAGGATTTGACTAGGATTTGTCTAAGATTTGTCTAAGATTTGTTTGAAATTTGTTTAGGATTTTATTAGGATTTTTTTAAGATTTGACTAAGATCTATTTAGGATTTGTCTAAGATTTGATTAACATTTGTTTAGTATTTGTACAAGATTTATTTAGAATTTGATTAGAATTTATATAAGATTTGTATAGAATTTGTGTAGGATTTGTTCAAGATTTGTTTAGGATTTGTTTAAGATTTATTTAGGATTTATTTAGGATTTATCTAAGATTATTCTTAGATTTGATTAAGATTCAATTAGGATTTATTTAGGATTTCTTTTTATTTTTTATCATTTATTTAAAAATTTAATTGGAATTTATTAATATTTGATTATGTTTGTTAATCTCTAATTACAATTTATATATGATTCTATTAGAGTTGTTAGGACTTGTTATTGTAATTTTCTTTTATCTTCCACAATCAAGTGCTTGACATATTTTTAAGAGAGAAAAACCCTAATCTCTATTAAGGCCTTAGGCAGCCTTCTTGAAGCCCATTGGGCATGGCCTTCGACCAATAGGAATGAAGATTCCTATTCCTTGCATTCATCCAACTATGCATTGCTTTCATCCCTTCTAATAAGCCTCATATTAGTTAAGTTTTTCTTCTTTAGGCTCTAATCTCTTCTCAAGATTTCATATTAAACATTTAGGTCCTATAATTTTTTTTAAATGCTATAATCAAAAAAGATAAAATTCAAAATAAAGTTTCTTAAATCTACTCTCTTTAAATTAATCTATTAACCATTTTAACTTATACCAAGACTTATGAACATATTATATATTCTAATTAATTTTTACATACTATAAATAATTATAAAATGATACTGTATGTAGCATCTTGATTTTGCATTCACTTTGTTTCTCAACAAGTGCTTTAAATTCCTTAAACCTTCAAAAGCATTCATTCTTGGCTTTAAGAATGTAGATCCAAATCTTTCTTGAATAAACATCAATGAAAGTAAGAAAATACCTTGATCCTCCAATACTTATGTTCTTCATAGGGCCACATACATCAGAATGGACAATCTCTAGCAACTTGGTGGCACATATTACTACGCTACTTCGAAATGAGGCCCTTTGTTGTTTGCCTTGTATGCATCCTTCACATGCAAGTTGTTTTGCATTTTGGCTTGTATTGCCAAGATCTAAGCTGCTTACCATAGACTTAAGCTCTTTTATGCTCTTCACATTCAAATGGCCAAGGCAACAATGCCATATATTCAACTTATCTTGGTTTGATGTAAACTCAGCAAATACAGCTACCTCCACTCCATTCACCTTTTTACTAATGAAATAGTACAAATTTTTCCTCTCTAAAGCCTTTGAAGACCTTTTTTCTATTCAATGTTCTTACAAAACATCTATTCATGTCGAATTAAACTTTAAAACCCTCTATTACGATGTTTACTTATCGAAAGTAGGTTTTGCTTCATCTTAGGTACATGAAGGATATTTTTGAATCTGATCCTATTGGTTTGTTTATTCACAACCACCTCCACCATAATAGAGCCTATTTCAATGGCTTCACATGTACCACTATCCGCCAACACCACATTTGATGCTGGAATAGCCTCATATGTGTCAAATGAACACTTATGAGATGTCATATGCTTGGAACAACCTCAATCCACAATCCATCTTAATATGGCAGCCATAGAGGTTCCATTTGTTGCCATAAATGTATAATCTTATCCTCCAAACTCATCTTGCATACTATTAGCATTCTCTTTCTCTATCTTTTTGTCTTTGTAGCGATTTCGAGCAAAATGGCCTACTTTGCTACAAATGAAGTAAGATTTGATATTACCTCATTGATTTGAATAGTTGCTCTTACCTTGATGTAAGTAGAATGCTGAATCTTCACTTTGGGACTCTGTTTCTTTCTTCTTGGTTACTTCATAGGCAAGACTTGTCGTCACATAGTCCATTGTAAGCTCTTTTAGCTTAATGGACTCCAATGCCATAATAAAGTAATTGTAGGATTCGGAAAGGCTCATCAACAAGGCCATGATAATATCACTTTCTTCTAAAGGCTTGTCAACAATTACTAGTTAGTTTCGAAGAGCCTTTACCTTATTGATATGAGCCATGAGTGTTATTTTATAATAAAAAATAAAAATAAACATGGCCTTCTTTCAACAAGGATTAAAACAACCTTGCTTTAATACCATAAAAATCCAAGAAATGTAGTATTAAAAGTAAATAAATACATCATACTTTACATAGATAATTGCTCATGTAGAACACAAGGAAGAAATAAAAAATGTGTCCATGCATATAAGATCTAGAGTATTGGATAAAATAATACTTATAGATAAGCAAGTAGTAAAAGATGACTTGCTCCTATTTAAATTATGCATGGAAAGAAAGTGTTAGCATGTACAAAAGAGAAAACAAAAAAAACACAAAATCGAAAATTTGTATAGATAGATTTCTTGGAAGGGAAACAAAACATAAAACATGAAGTGAATGCGAGTGATGGAACACTACTCAGTGATGGATGGATACTATTGAGTGAGTGAAGGGCAGGGGAGGTGGAGTTGCACCATAGCCGTTGCGGTAGAAGGGGAAGGCCGGTATATGGAGGTGGGGGTGGAATCGATTTGATACGACTATACTTGAACAGGATCTGTTCAATAGTGCGTACATCTGATCTGTATTCTCCAATGCAGACAAGACCTCCACCCCGGACGATGATTCAGGGCTCCCCGGCCTGAGCGCGATTGCCGCGGGTGGTGTCCAGTGCCTCCCTCGCGGGGTCCGACCCCGGCCTGCCAGATGAACGTCCCGCCCCCTCATTCCTGGGAGCGGTGATGGCCGGAGAGCGTTCTGACGGGCAACCCAACCGACTCTCACACCCACACAGACACCACCTTTCCCCCTTCACTCTCCACCTTTTCTTGGCCTGCCAGATCCCGACACAAAGCTTTCACATGGGACGAATCTTTGTAGATTACATTTACTCGCACCTGGTTGCAACTCACCACATTGTTTGTGTGGTTCTAACTCTCAACACTCCTTGATTGACAAGACTTATTGTAACTACGTTCTTCGACCGGTTGTGCCACACTTCAGCTATTGCTTCACATACTCATTTCCAGTATCATTTCATTCTGTTTGTGAACCTTGCAATTGGTTTATTGCTTGCAGTTTTGCTCACCCATCTTCAACCCAAATCGTTATCGATTGAGTATTCTTTAAAAGGCAACCACAGACTTTCCTCATAAACCATGAAACGTCGCCCCAGTGAACGTGGCACAACTGCCACTTCAGACGACGCACTACGATCCAGCGGATTGCAAATTAATGTCGTTTTTTTAACCTTTTCTCGCTGCATGATCGCCGTTCTCAGGAGCGTAAGCTGATCAGACTCCTACCGCCTCCCACCTGCGTGGATCAACGTCGGTGAGACAACGGACTCTCAAACTGTTGGCACCTCACCCACTTCCAAAGCAGCTTCTCTTCTTCTGCTCTCGCGACCCTTGATGCTGCACCCCGAAGTTTCTAGCAGCTCCTGAAAGTGGAGGAGACAACTGCACTTGGGAGCTGGAGTAGCGAGCAAGCGCCTTTGTCAAGTAAATCAAATAAGGACGACAAAAGCAGCAGAGGAAAAGGCCATGGACCTGTGCAAGTCGACGACCCACCCCAACTTTGAGTATCAAGCAGCTCCTTAAATGCACCAGCCTGCCCCTTGCGTCCCGCTTCATCTTGAATATTAGTCTATTTTTATTTCTTTTTTAATCATATTTCATCAATTTGTATTGCGCTTCATTTCATGAGGAATCATAGAACTTTATTATCTTTTATATTTGGATTGTTCTGTGAGTGAAGCTCTACCTCAGGTTCATTGTATGTGGAGCTGGTCTGTGATTATAACAATCTTGCTACCTTCGCTTCGGAGGAATTGCATGCTTGTTCCTTTTGTGTTGTTAGGAGTAACACATGCAGGTGGTCGACGAGGCTTGTGTTTTGAATTATATCATCCCAAATTCGTGCTGGTTTTGTGTCGTAGAATTTTCTCCTAAATTGAGTCTCTGGTCGGGTGTCATTAGCCACAACTGTTCTTCACGTCGACTATGCTGAAGACGTCATAAAAATCAATGCCTAAAGATTGCTGCACAAGTTTACGAGCTTCGAAGGTTGGGCTTCTGTTCTAATACTCTTTTCAATTTCAAACCTGCAACAGGTTCTTGAAGGAGAGGTTATATTAGTTTTGTTGCAAATTTGGGAGGAGAAAATGACTTGAGCTTGGAACAGAATGTTTACCTATCAAGTTATCAAGGAAAATTGTACGAGATAGCATCCACCCCCCAGCGGTTCCAACCCTCAACTGGAAGAAATGGTGGCAGAACTTACACTCTGAGAAAATCAGACCAATGACGTTTTGGTATCGAAATGTGGGTAGATGGCAACCGCGACTTCATTACTGGCATTGCTGCTTGTAACGTATATTCTTGTGTTTGTAAATATGCAATGAATTCTTGTGACAAGGTTTGTTGTTGTTTGTTTTTTAGAACAATATGTGATGTTAAATCCAAAGATGTGTTTTATTAAGCTTGATAATGATTCAAATCATGTGTGAACACAAAATACTTAAGATGCTTGTGATAAGTGTTCATTAGACAACAATGTTATTTTTAAAATGAATTTATTATTGTTAGAATTTCATTGGTATAAATCTCATGAATCATTTCAAAATTTTCTTGAATCAATGGCAATAGGATGAAGTATAATATTTGCATCTATTTGTAATAGGATTGCACCTAATGCAAAGTTTGAAATATTAAAAAGAGCTTCAAAAAATCCAAACAACATAAACTAAGATTTGAAACAAAAGTTGTTAGCAAACCTTCAAATATAACTTTTGCATCTTAACTCTATTCAAAATTTGTCTTTAGAAGTTAATTGTGTTTGTAGAGCACCTACTTGAAAGAAGTTCCTCATAAATATTCAATAATAGTTTGTAAATCTTAAAAAGCGTTAGACATCATATATAATTCTTGTGGTTATTCCATCCATGATAGTCTTTATTTTCTTAAACTTTTGTTACAAACCATCATTTAAAATAATATATTGTAAAAATTCTATTTAAATTGTATAAAATAAAAAATAAATATCTATCTTAGTATATAATCTTTCATTTCTAAGTTTTTTTAGTACAAGACAAATATGCCATTTATGTTTTTCTAGTTTCTTACAATTAATAAGAATGTTATTTAAATAATAAACAATAATTTATTTATTTTTTAAAAAACATAACACACAGAATTTTTCAAATTCTAAATTACAACTAGAATATTTCTAAATCTAAAAGACATGATATTATATTCAAAATAGACATACCTAATTGAAAATATAATTATCTATTTATATTCTTCTTTAATACATATCAATTAGTGGATTCATAGTAAATCTATTTTAGTATAAAACTTAGCTTCAACTAATTGATTAAAGAGCCTCAATATCAAAAGAAAAAGATAAAAATACTTAATAATTAGTTTGTTGAGTTAAGAACAATCTAAACATATTTTTAAGGATTTTTTTTTTTTTTTTCTCTAAAAAGATAATTTGCATACTTATTAAAGATTTTAAATATTTAATGAAGTTTTTTATAAGACTTTTATCAATATATTTCTTCAAAGCAACAAGATTATTTTGTATCAAGTTATAAATCAATCTAAATGATAGTTTAGCTATGTTTTGAGAATCCATTACATAATCATAAGATTAGTATTTTGGCAATATATCATTATTTTATAAAGTTTTTTTGAATAAATCTTAATATTTTTCATATTGTCTTAAGATTCTATTGCAACCTTGTTATGAATGAAGGCTTCATACTACAAAAATGATAAATGGATTGTCTTCTCTTTTCACATGTATAAATGCCATAGTTTCAATGAATAAAGATTGAGATGGTTTTCTTGCATTTAGTCTAAATCTTGAAGTGCCCTTTTGTAATTTTTAGTCAATATTAAGTTTGAAACAAGGCTTAGGATATAGAAGTAGTATTATCATGTAACATGAATTCTTGCTTGAAAATTTATGAGGCACCTAGCTGTAGAGAATAAATAGAAAATGCAACAATAAGAGCCTTTCAAATCTAATAGAATCTTAATTAAATTCTAAGTAATGCTTAAAAATCCTAATCAAACTTTAATGAATCTAAAAGAAATTTTTAATAAAAATCACAAAAAACAAATAAAGAAGCTATAAATTAATTTCAAAGAAAAATAATAAATAAATCTTAAAAAATAAAAAATAAAATCCCTAAAATAATAAAAATAATTTTTTTAAAATACTAAAAATAAAAATCCTAAATAAATATTATGTAAAATTTAAATAAATCCTAATCAAATCCTAGTGAAATTTTCACAATCTTAAATAAATCCTACTGAAATCCTAATCAAATCCTAATTAAATATAACTATATCGGAAACAAACCATAAATTAATCCTAATCAAATCCTATCAAAGTCCTAATGAATTTAATATTAAAATTTAGACGAAACTCTAATCAAATCCTAATGAAATCCTAAATCCTAAACCAAATTTTCATGAAATTTTATTAAAGTCATAAAAAAACCTAAATCCTAAATCAAATCCTAAATGAATCCTAATTAATCCAGAGAAAATGTGAAATAAATCCTAATAACTTTTCTAAGCTATATTTAAATCTTTAAAAAGTGTTAATCAAATTATTGATCTTTACTAAAAAAATTCTCACATTTCAATCTGTAAGTGATTGGTTGCTACTCGGCATCATGAGGGGGCTCATTTTATTACTCTATAAAAGAGAGAGAGATGTCACTTTACAAATTAGAGGCCCATTATGCTACTAAATATGGTATATAAACTTGTTGCAAAAGTTCTTTAACTTTGCCCACAATCTGTCTTAATAGAAATCATTAGCTTTCAGTAATCAATATTCTTGCCAAAGCACTTCATCTTAGATAATATTTTCTTGATCCATGAAATTGAGAACCGAGTTGTTTATACCTACCAACCTCTTTTTAAAAAAAAAATATATATATATATATATATATATATATATTTCTCGTTTTTGCTATAGCATCTCTTGGCTTTTCCTCAGAGTTTATTTCCTGAACCATCTTTACCATAGAAGGTGGAGTAGGAAAAGTGGCCATCAAAACCTTATAAGTTTTTGGGGATTCCTTTTGACCAAAGTCAAGCTAGCCCTAATCAACCACAAATGGGTGGGGTGCTTTTTTGGAGATACTGATGGCCCTCCCTTTTATGTCTTTTAGTTTGTCCGCCACTAGAGTGGATTGACTTGGAAAGCATGCCAATATTCATGGCTCTGCCAACCTTGAACTACTTAGCCAAGGCCTCACTTCTCCTTCTACCACAAGGTAATGGGAGTCTCAAAGCCTCACTTCTTCTACAACAAGGTAATGGAAGTCTCAACTATGCCACCATATAGGGTACCATATGGCAAGTGAGAGTTATGAACACCACACTAGGCCCATGTAAGACTCCAATCTTTGTGCTTTATGGCAGGGTGGATGGATTAGTGTGGGATCCAAGTAGATTGCATTGGTCAGGAAAAGACTCCTTGGTTCTCTTCATGAGCTTCTTGGCCAAACTGGGCAGAAGTCTCCTTCAACAAAGGTATTTTGCCCCAAACTTAATCGAACAAATGTGGCAAGGCCTTCTTCCTCTTTACTTTCGCATGTGCTGGTCATTGATAAGGACCAAAGGGCGCACGCCAAAGAAGGCAGGCATCCTCAGATTGGTGTGGCATTGGGTGATCGCCGTCAATATGTGGTGGAGGCAAGTAAATACAGCAGTAGATATTCGATACCCAGTTTGCTTTAGACGCTCCGATGAATGCGTCCTACACAAATTTTGGAATGCCCCTTTGCCCGTAGGGCCTGGCAACGGAGCATTCACATCATGAATGTTCTCCTATCATTGCAAATGCACAAGGCCCTCAGCAAATGCTGACCTAGAAGCAAGGCAACTTCTCTGATCAAATCCCGAGGAAGTTCCAAAAAATCAGCCAACCTTGGATGGAACTTTGCACCGTCATGCTTTGGGCACTTTAGCTGGAACATGATGATGCGGTCTTTAACAAGGTTTTCTGGCCAGCAAAAAAACTCCTTCAGAAGATATGGTTAGGCCTCATTCACTACGGGCAAATGGAATGGGAGCGCATCAAGACTCAAAGTAAACGGGTGCCAAATAAGAAAGACAGGCGTGTTAGAAGTTTCTTCGATGGGTGGTGTAGCAAAGAAGTATTTGCAACATAGGATTGTGTTGCTTTTTGATTCTCTGTAATGCAGCAAGTGCATCATGCTCTGGTCAACTTGAAGTTGACCTGGAACACTCGAATTTGACCTAGGAAGTGTTCACGTAGCATGGAGATATACTTGTTTGACATAAACGAAAGCTTTGTTTCACCTGAATCTTGAAGAATTTTGAACTTTCCTCGTCCTTTTCAACTGCGAGAACGAGACTAACCTACTGCATCGAAATCAAATATACTGCTAGGACACGCGATTCCTACGCATTATTGGTTGGAGTTGTGGAAACATTCTGAACTGAACATGCTAAAGGCCTTCCAACTCTTTCGCAAGGTTCACTATGTTCTAACTCATTCAAACTGCTAAAAGTAGGAATTTCGCCTGATGATTACAAACATTCAGCATTCATCATGCTTGTCTGAACCAGTAACCTCAACTGTGAGAATATCAAGTATGGCTTCAATAACTTCTAAATAATAACTGCTCGTTGTTCACTTATTCGTGCTACTTCTCATACCAAAAAGCACACTCCTCTGGAAAATTGCCACTAGTGCAGAGGAAGACGAGAACACACCATGACGGGGAGTATATTGTCAGCGCATGAATCTCGCATTCATAGACACTGAAGCGATTGAACGGGACACAGGCATAACAGCAGGAGCTTCAACAGGTAGAGGATTCAAAGCGGATGTACCAACAAGTTCTCTTCTAGTCACTCATGCATCATCACATCGTGTTCGTATCACAAGAGCAAAGCAAGATGTTGGCAATACGAGAAACTGCAAGACAAAACATGCATTTCTGAAAGCAGTATATAAAACAGAAGCACCGAACGTCATTTGATCCGTCTTGACCAGAAGTAAAATTGCACTTCATTCTCATCTCCATCTGTGTCAAAGATCACGATACTTGAGCAAGAAACAAAAGCGCGACAGAACAGCCTTCCACTTCGGCACGTTTACATAGTCACTGATATCATAGTCACTCAATCTATGACAGGACGAATCTACAACTCGCTCCATATGGTTGTGAGACGCCAGGGAAGAAAATAATTATGAACCTGAACGGTCCGACGTTCAATGAACCGATAATGGAAAACATCAAAAACAAAAACTTGACAAGAGACTGACAGGCAACTGCTATAGAGAAAAATATGGGCTCAAATTGTTTACTTCAATATTGGATCAAATATGTACAAGAAAAGCAAGACCCATTACCTAGTTCCTCAGCGAGGGATCATTCATTGCTTAGACTTTTCCTAGCATTAGATCAGAAAAAAACAAGATTAGTGGACATATCCAGAACAAATGGATCCATGACTAGACGCGCCAAGAAGTAAAATATTACGCCAAGTGAGATCGATATCGGCAAGGCGGGAAGTGCCCGCTGCCAGACCGCAAGCAAAATCAGCGTAGCCCCTAGTCCCGCAACTATCGCGAGATAGCAAGCATACACAGTCATCAAGTCATACATGGCAGCTCGCCCCACCAAGACGCTGTAGAACACGAAATCTCCCAAACCCAGCTTGATCGCTCCTGAAAGTCCAATCCCAGTTTCCTCGTCACCATCTTCTGAATGTTGAGTAGCTCCATTCATTGGTCTAGATCGATGGTCAAACTCTGCTTCCGACCTGCCTAGAGTTGCAGGGCTTGAGGGACTATTTGTTTGCTGCTGTACCAAAGGAACCGTATCATCATCCATATGTGAATTCTCATGTAAAATAATGGAGACAGCATGTAAGGCACCTCCTTCGCCTGTAGAAGAAATTAGTCGAGAGCCAATGATTCCAACTTCAGGTTCAGTTGGAGGACCAGTGATAAGATTTTGAGAGTCGTCCACAGCTGCAGTCAGAGTACTATCACGTTGTGATGCATTGCCAGAGGACATTGGGCTTTCTCCAAGCTCTGTATCCGGAGATGGGTTTGAGCTTCGAGACGCCCTCCGATTCCACCTTCTTACCCGGGGCCTCTCTGCATCTGATCCCATTTGAGCAGGCGAGGGGGGCATTTGCATTCTGCCTGAGACGGTAGGTCGAGCCTCGTAGATAAGAGCCGGAATGTCTTCGTCCCGCTCAATGGCCAGCTCCACGAGCAGATTAAGAGGACCCCTCGGCGTCAACACAGCCACAACATCATATGCTGCCATTGCCAGGAGCAGCACCCAAGTGGTCCATTCCGGGAGCTTCGTGAACCAGAAGGCCACCAGCATTCCAATGACAATTAAATACCCTTGAGTGACCATGATAGGCATTCGACAAAAGAAAACAGCCGCGACCCCCACGCTCGCGAAATTAATGGTACAAATCAGGAACGTTATAACGTCGATGGGGATAGAGTACAATTTTATTATCTGTACAGCAACGATTCCTCCCATCCAGGCTAGCACTGTGAATGCCGAAATCCCCATGTAGACCCGGAGGCATCTGGTGCACCGGTAATAGAATAGTGCGACCAGCATGAATGTCACCAGCGTGACTATGACCACAAACACAATTGCGTTCAACAACGCTCCTCCAAGTTTTTCAGAAAATGAGTCTGAGGCCTGCTCGTTGTAAACCATCATGGCTATGTTGGAAACCGGCGCATCCTCCCCACGAGGATCCAGAATGTGAACCAGCGTAACCACTAAGAACATACATATCGACACTGGGGTCACTATACCAACGATTTCACCTCCTACAACATCTAAAATCCCCTTCTCCATTGCTGGGGGGACAAACAAACCTGGCACCTATCACGACTCTAGTCGATCCTCTCCTTTGTTTATTCTCCCAAGTGAAACATGAATAAAAATCCTATGAAAGACTTCTCTTCAGAGTCATTCAACCGATTGCACAAATCCCAATGAAGCTCTTCCAAGCTTCAGCATCCTCAATTGTCTTTACCCCAGACTCAAAACACCACCACCTAACCAACGATCATTATCACTGACCTAACAAAACCACCTTTACCAAATCCCGCCCTTCAGACCCAACCTCCTAGGCAAGCGATTGTGCACCAAAACCCTAATCCGCTTCAATTGAGTTCACGGCGAAATCAATCCCAACACTCACCCAAAAGAGAAATTGTCACAAACACAAAAAAGAAAAAAGAAAAAACCCACTACACACGCCCACCGCACGCTAGCAAGCTCCAACTCCCCGCCACAGCTCACCAAAACCTGGCGTCGTCTTCCGATCCCGACTCTACGCATACGAAACCTGGAAAACTCACCTCGCAAAACTACAAGGATGAAACTCTCGTCGAAATCTCACGATGAGCTCGCACACGATGCAAATCTGCCACTGTGAAGTTCACAGTATCAAATCGAATGCGTCACTGGGGGCAGCAAGCAAGCAAGGCGAAGCAAGCAATCGGACGTGAGATATTCGCAGCGAAATTGTTATCCGAGAGAGGCCATGTGAATGCTTATTGCGTTCGTCGTCGCTTGCTCGCCCTAATCGCTTTTTGAAATCAGGGTGTGTCGCAGCTTCCCCCTTTCCGAGCCGTGACCCCCCCCCCCCCCCCAAATTCAGTCTGTTAATACTACAGCTTCGCCTTTCCGTGGATTTAAAATCAATGGTGATTCTCGTTTCATGTGTGATGTTGTCTACTTCATTGGAGTTGCTCAAAAGGCAAAATTTGGGCTAGTATGTGGTATCTTTGAAGATTTTGTATGATTTTGACAACGTTTGTATTTGGACTAGGTTTTCTTATTAATAGTTGTTTGTGAATGTGTTTGTGATGTCATGTGTTTTGAGACATATGTATTTCTAATTGTATTATTAACATGTTTAAAGTTTGTTTTGTGTTGTAATACTCATAGGTGTTTATATCAGGATCAAATTTGATGTTTGTATTTGAGAATTGTAGAGAAATTAGACTTTTTTTTCTTTTCTTTTCATTTTTGTCATCATGTAGATTGTTCTTTGTGACACATGTTTTAAATTTTAAAATGTTGACAGAAACCAAAACATGTAATTTAAAAAAAAATCCATATTAAGCACAAATTTATTATACAAACCCATATTTTTTTAGCATTATAAACTAAAAAACCATCTTCAATAGAAGTTCTCAGCAGAAACTTGTGTCATTGGACACACAAACTATTTTGATATAAAATAAAACATATACTTTTACGTTGTGAAAGAGCAACATCTGTTTTTAGCCAATGAGAAGACATTTTTATCTTGGCCAATGTCAAGGATGCTTTGCCTTTTTATCTTGGCTAATAAAGAGACTTTATTTTGTATCTTTGTCTCATAACTAAGCTTCCTTAATATACTTAAGTGTTTTACCCAAAAGTTCTCAAAGTTGAGTTGGGTGATATGCTGTTCTCAAATGAATATGATATGTTCAGTACTGATTGACATCAATGAAGAGTTGAGGCACCATTTGAAGTTCTCACCATAAGGCAAATCTCCCTTCCAATGTTGCAAAAAAGATGGAAGTTTCAAGTTGTCTAGAGTTAGTTTCTTCAAGTCCAGCCCTTAAGCCAAGACTTCAAGTTTCAGTACATTAAGTGTGTAATCTAGTAGTTCTTCATTTCATTATCTATGTTGCCAGGGTGTTGAGTTGCAATGGTTTACCATTATCTGTGAAAATGTGGTCATATTATTAATACCTTATAATCAAGTATGACTCAATGCTTACAATTTAGTCAACACTTTGAAGTAGAAATCACAACAAAGAGGAAAATGAGGAATGAGAATTTTATATGTGCCTCTTCCCAAAATGGGTTATGTTGGTTCATGATGACTTGATTTTGTATTAAGGAGAAGTGGCTCCAAAGTAGAGTTGAGAGGCCCTGTGACAGCTTTCCAAATGCTAAAGAAATGCAAGAGCTCCAACTTATTCAAATCATGAACACATTTATATAAATTAGTGTGTGGCTTGTGGATCTTGTAACAAAATATGAAGCATGGTTGAACTCTGTTGAACAGGATAAAGGGAAAAAAAAGTGCATTACAGGGCATGCACACAACCAGTCTCACAAAGCCAACTGTAAAACATGTGGGCTAAGATTTGCCATCCTCATATCTACAAATGCTATTTAAGCTTTTACAACAATTTCTTCCCAATTTCATGTAGGTTTCTATTTCTGCTATCAACTTAAATCACATTATGTGCTAGCTCCAATCATTTGAGGTTCTCGTTCATTTTTCACTTACCAAAATTGTTGGAATAACCATGACTTTTGGTAACAAGTAGAAGCACATTAGCTTTAGCTCTTGGCTGAACTTTGACTCAAAGATACTAAAGCCAGCCTCATTAGGTACTGCTACACCTCCCACACATGTAATATTGACAGCAAGTGACCAACCTCAAGTATCTATCTCTTCTCACTCATCTTTTCATTGCACCATGACTAGCAGCACCAACTTGATTTCTACTAAGTCCAAACTTGTAAGAGATGAGAACTATGATATCTAGAGTTTTATAATAAAATAGGCCCTTATGAGAGAAGTTTTATCATGCTATATTAAGAAAGAGTCATGTTCCATTGATAGACAATCCATGGAAGAATGCAACAACAAATCGTGTACACTAGTTAATTTCACAATTTTGTAGATCTCAATTTGTTTTCTAAAAACAAAACAAAATGCAACTCTAGGTCCCTCTAGAAGGTGCTCAAGGCTATGATAGTATCTATTAACCAAACTCCAAAGAATAATCTCTTGAGCTAGCTATTCAATACTTGCTTATCTTTGGATGACAATATAAAAGACTTTCCATGAACTATCAAAGATCTTGTAGATAAGCTTATATAAGCCAAAGTTGTTTGGATGGACTATGTTGCAACTCTTGTACTTAACATCCTTTTATATCAATATCTTTCATATGTCTAATCATTCATGGTTCACAAAAACAACTTACTTTCTAAAAATTAAAATCTTTTTTATTAAGCAATGAGTCTAAACTCTATATCAAAGAAATCAATTGTTACTCTAAGGATGTATTTGCAATTTGTAGTAACTCTTTTTATAAATCTTATTCACCTCAACTACATCTTAGCCACCTTTCTTCTATTTGATTATTATTATTGTCAATTCAATAGTGTATTAATTAAGAGTCAAATTCATCTTAGCAATCTTGCCAACAAAAGCCGTAGTCCATTGAATTTTAGTGCCACCACTTGAAAAGTTCCTACCAACACTATGGTGCTCTCAATCACTTGATAAGAGAATGTCCAATTTTATATTTCAAAAGAATGATTAAAATGCTCTACAATATAACTCCAAGACCTTTACAATTGTGTTTTCTTAAATTAAGCACATAGCCTTTGCATAGATATTAGATTTAATGATATTGACTCTAAATTTGAAAAAGATTTCTTGAAGTCTTTAAAATTATCAAATGTATTTGGTTAGGTTCTTTCTATTTATTCTACCACCCATGAACAAATTAGGTATCTTGACTCTGACACAACATCACACATAATCAAATCATCATATCTTCTAAATTTTTTAGAATCCAAATCTTTCATTAGAACAATTTGATTTATTCAAGGATAACATCACCATATACATAGTATAGGCCATGCTTCTATTTCCATTCACATATCTAATAAATATATTAATAATAATTGATATGTGGCCTTTTATTCATAATTTTTTCTATGATTTTGAATATATATATATATATATATATATATATATTTCTATCTAAATCTTATTAAATCATTAATTATAGAATAAACAAAATATCTACACATGGCAAAAAATGCCATACCTTTAATCTTCAGTAACTTAAACTAGTTGTTGTTGAACTTATTAATTTGGTTTTTATAAGTTTTTCATACTCAGTTATAATTTTAGCTTAATAACATATCAAGACTCTAGTAGACAAATTCAAGCTATGGCACTTATGTCTCCATTATATCAATTACAATAAGCTATCTTCATTATCAACTATACACATTGTGATAGGTATTTTTTACTTACTAAAAGTTAAACTTAATTGAAAAGGTTTCTTTTTAAGTAAAAAACATAAACTAAAATTTCCAAAATTTAATTATACAAGAAGCTCTCAACCTCTTTAATTCATCTATGTAGAATAATGCGACTATTTTTTAGATATCAACTTTAGCCAGTGCCAAGCAGACACTTTTTAGTATAATAGAGCTGTAAAAAATGCAATTAGTTTCTTTTAGAAATAAGAAAAATCCATCTCTCTCACCAATACCTCACTTGACTTTTCATGAAAATAAATATTATATAATTCTTGCTATATATAAAATCAAATTCCACTTAATTTTTTTTTTTTCCATAAAATGTTCTTTGAAAAAAAATCCAATTTGACACACTTCCAAATCACATGATGCTTTGCTCAAATATACATCCTTGCAACTAAGTATACAAAATTTATAACTTATGCATGTTAGTATATCTTTACAAGCTATGATATCAAGATTAAAGCATATTACTATTATGATCTCTTGATCAATAAAATCTATTACTCTTGTAATATTATCTATGATAAGATCACCTATCTTATGCCATCAATTATCTTAGTAGCTCTACTAGTACTACAACTTTTATCTCCAATCATTCTTTATCAATCAAAATTGATACTTATTTCACTAGAAAGCACATTGTAAACTATCAAGCAACCATCAAAATAGTAGTCCTCTATTAATTAACATGAGCAAACCTCAAATGACCTTTTAACTCCAATTCTTTTTTCTAAAAAACTATTTGAAATCAAGACTTAGCAATAACAATCTCCTATCATTAGTCCACCACTTCTATGACATTCAAATTAAAAGATATAGCCTAACATCTATTATTTTGAGTTCATAATGATAATTTATTTAGATCTTCCAAGCTTAGTTGAACATAATAATAATAATAATATTATTATGCGTTAAATACTTGCTCATGATAAATAACCTCAAGTCATGTTAGACAAACTTACTAGCATTGAAAAGATAAAGACACATACATTTATTCCATAACTTACTGATAGTTTTATTATATGTACCAAATGGGTATTCAAACTAAAACCAATATCTAATCTAAATTAATCAAGATATAAGGCTTTCCTTCTAGGTTGAAAATTTCAATAACATGCTGACTTTGACTACAAAAAAAAAAAAAAAAAAAAAAAAAAAATGATGATGATCAAATAAAATATCATTTCTATAGATAGTTGCTTCATTATTGCTTCCAACTTGTGTATTTAAAATTTTGATGTCAAAACAACATTCTTTTATAGTATCTTGCTTAACAAAGTCTAAATAAAAGAATCATTAAGGTTTACAATTTCAAAAGAGACAATTATATATGCAAGCTCCACAAAGCTCTATACAAACTCTGTTAAGCCTTAAGAGCATGGTTTAAAGCAATTGATACTCAATTATAAGAACAAGATATGACTAAAAATAAAGAAAATAACAACCTACTTATTTATAACCTAAAAGATAAATAAAACATGCTTATCCTATTTGTAGATAATTTGCTCATGAATAGAAATGATATCAAACAAATTTAATAGCTCATCTTTTAACTTCAACAAAAATTTGAAATAAAAAATCTTTTCTATACATAATATTATTTAGGAATTGAATTCTTTTATATATCAAAATAAGTCTAATTATATTACAATACCTATACAAATCAAATCTTATAATAATTTGATATAAAAACTTGTAATCTATTTTTTATATATATATTTTTAATAAGGTATTAAAATTCAAAAAGGTTACAAAGACAAAAGACACAAATGCAACATAATATAAAAGCATGGTTGATAAATTGGTATTTTAAACTAATATTAGACATGATATTACTTTCATAATACATTATGTAATAAAGTTCATACAAACACTTCAACATACTTACCAACAAGTAGCAAAATGAATAATACATTGTTGAAAAAAGAGTGTTTACTTTAGAAAAAAACATGGTTTATGGCTACAACTAGATATGATCAAATAGTAATTTTTATTCAAATGAATTATATTATTTTATACTCTTGATAATATGTGGCAGCTGTCATCCCTTCTTCACTCAAGTAGGTACCATAGCTCCATACTTTATTAGATTTGAGCATGTGATGATTCTTTGAAGAACTACTGAGTCTATATATCTATCTATCTATATATATATATATATATATATATATACACACATTAAATTTTAATTCTTAAACTCTTTTATAACATATTTTATGAACAAACAAAGCTAATGATTATATTAACACGAACAAATTGACTCTTTTTCTATCCAAAAACTTATTCTATCTTCATACTAATTCCTCTTGAATTGAATAAGAGTTTTTTAAAAAGCTAATAAAGAAAAGAACCGCTTTTCAAAATCTTCAAATAAAATATTAAAAACACTATGAAAAATCTGCCAAAGAAAATCCTAAAAAAGACCTTAAAAAGTATTAATTCTCTTATAATTCATAAATATACTTTGTCTTCATGCTAACTATTCTCAAAGTAAATAAAAGATTTTTAAAAAGCTAACAAAAAGAAGAACCATTTTTCAAAATCTCCAAATAAAATATTAATTTTTTTTTGAAAAAACCTCCAAAGAATGGTTGGCTATATCTAAGAAAAGAGAGCCCGAGCAAAGAAGAAAAAGAAAGAGGTCCAAAAGTCAATACAAGCCTATGTCACACCACTTCAGTCCATATTTCTTTACCTTAGCACTATACCATTCCATCTCAAGTCCATACCAACCTATCTTGACTAATCTTTGGAGATAAACTATCAATATTTATAACTATGTCTTTTTTTTCTTTTTCTTTTTTTTATATTACAAATCAAATTCTTATGATATTTTATATTATTTTTATATATTATATTACTTCTCAATACACAACCATACATTTGAAAGACAACAAATTATAGACTAATTTATCTTGTATCCAACTCAGAAGAACTATATAGATATTTAGATACAAACTAGAAAAATGATACTGACAACAAAAGATTTGGATGGATTTATATATTTAAGTTAAGAAATGGTTCAATTATATGGAAATAAAAAGAAGATAAATTAATATCTACATCATCAATAGAGTCTAAATACAAATCTCTAATAGAATGCATAAAAGAAACAATCTGGTTATAATAATTATTTATAAAATTATAAATAATTGACATTCTTTTTACTCATCTTTACATAGATAATCGAATTAGCATCAAGCTAGTTCAAAATTATATTTTCTATAACCAAATAAAGTACTTCAAAATGCATTATCACTTCTTAAAAGAGAAATAGAATTTTTTTTTTTGTAGTAATAGGCATATTAACAAAGGCACTTGGATAAACTAATTTTGGAGCCTTCTCAATTGGACTGGATGTTTGGACACTTCTCTACTAAATTTCCAATCTCTCTAGAAGTGACTCACAACACAAAGAATAATAAAAAATATCTACATCTTGCAACAAAATGATATTTTCAATTAATATATGATATAAAGGCCCCGCCAATTGAGATTAGATGAAACCAATAACTAATGAAGTAGAAAAATTAGTAATCATCCTCTTGTCAGGAAATTCCTCACATATATCTTTATGAATAGATATTATTCTTTTTTTTCTAATAATTTATAATTTGTGGATAAACTAATCCTATGCACTTGTAGAAATATATCCGACTACAAGATTAAAAAAGTGTCTTGGAATAACCTTGGCTTCCAATAACAAGTAGAAGCATAGCTATGGCAAATGTAAGATAATATTAGCTATACTTCAAAATTAATTATTATATCAAGAAACTATCAAGAAAAGTAAGATATTAGTATAAGTATTATTACACATTAATACCAAGAATTCTTAATATCACAAACTTATCAGTACTTATTATTATTTTTTATTAAAAATTTAATATATTATTTTATATTTGTATATTTTGATCTTTATTAATAGTTTTATTTTAAAGCATTGGATATTTGATGATGGATTCATATGATATAAAAAAATGTAACTACATCTAAAATAATTCATACCTCCTTCCTTTAAATATGTCTAGTAATTTTGTTATTAGTCATCAATACTTTTTCTAGTATCAAATACTAAGCTATAAAGATAAATCTCAAATTTTTTTGTTGGTTTCATATTTCTTACTTTGAACTTATTTAAAAATAATTGTATAGAATATATAGTATTTTGAATATATTTTAGAAAATAATAGGTTATAAATAGTGATCAAAGGTGATTTAAAATGAATTATAAATTTCATTACCAACATCAAAATTTAAGTCGAAATTACTTTAAGTATTAATACTATATATATATATATATTAATGTGTAATAAGTTATCAATTCACAAAAATATTAAAATACTTCAAAAACTTTTATTGAATATTTTTTTTGAATTTAAAATATATTATATAAAAAATTATAAGTAGATAATTGTATTCAATTATGTTAACAACATATGGATTGCTCCCAAATCCAAGCTACCTACTTTAAGTGGAGACAAATAGTATAGTAGTAGGACTCCAAATACAAACCAAATATAAAAATTTCAACTTTAATTGGTAAGTGTCATGGACATACTATCATAGATATACATACTTATTTTAGTAATTACTTATATAATTAGGTAGAAATAAATAAAAATAAATAAGAGTAGATTAATTTCATAATATCTTCTAAAAAAGCTTTTTAGAAGCTTCATTGATATGGTTTTGATTTTACACATGTTTATAGTTGACTTTTAGATTAGAAACTTAGTTAATAACTTAGCCACGTGTCGCACATGTGGATAGCTTGTGGAACAAGCTAACTAAGTGGTGCTCACATAGAAAACTTGCCTTACAAGTTAAGACATATGGCTTGCAAAGTCAACACATGTTGGAGGTCCTATAGAACATTCCCACATAGCTCTTATGTGGATAGTATATATAGAAGCAAGAATAAAGTCTTCTTCATTTTTGTCAATTCTTTTCTTATTCTAGTCTAGATTCAAGTGTCTTTAATTTTCTTGTCTTTTCGCAATAGCCATTTCAATTTTTTTTTTAAAATACATGTGTTTCTTATTTTTCTTTTATCATACTTCTTTGAAAAATTTTGACTTGGTTATTTGCTTTCATTGGATTCTTCTCCTTGACAGAAGGTATTTTTTGTGGTACTTATAGATGTAAATATATTTTAAAATAAATTATTAAAAGTATCTAGTATAAAAATCCTTATCTAATAAATGTAATTGCATAAAAATAATATAATTACTTTTATATTAGACCTTCTTAGATTTGAAAGCAATAAGCTTGAACTTAATATAAGTAAAAAATCTTGAATCCTCTTGAATCTCTTTGATACAATCACGTCTTTTTAAATAGAAGTAATAATCTTTCACTAGGTACAAGTAAATTAAACTATAACGTATGTAACAAATTCAAATCTTACAAGCTCTAGTTTCTAGGAAAATGCATATATATTATAAAAGGACATATATTTTAAGTAATTTGAACATAATTTTAGTAATTTTACAAGAAAAAAATTCTATTAAATTATAAATTAAAAAATTTTTTATTTTAATTTTTTTTATAATGGATATGTATATTATTAAAAAAATCCTAACATATATAAGAAAAAAATCATTATATATAAATATATATATTTAATATTCTCAAATAAAAAGAAATAATAGAATTTTAAATTAAGACTAGAATACAAGAGAAGTATAAACAAAATTAATTGTGGTCTTAATTTCACTTCTAAATATACTATTAAATAAATTTTATAAATTTAAAATATTTAAAAATTATATAAAATATAATAATGTATTTATATGAATATATGCATATATATAAATATATACTTTTTTTAGATAAAATTTTAAAATATAAAATAAATTTTAAATTTATTTTTATTTATTTATTTTCAAAATTCAACAAAATTTAGTTTTTAGAGTTCTTGAAAATATTTTTTAATTAAAAAGAATATTTTAAAATATTCATCACAAATCTGAAATTTCTCAAAATTTATTTTGAATCCTGATTTATCAGAAATTAAAAAATATAGTCCTTAATTAATAAAAAATAATTATTTCACAAAGTTTGTTATTATTTAAAAATATTATATTAAAATTATGTTATTATGATATTGTAATAAAAATAATAGATGATTTCTATTTATATTTTAATTTTCCATAAAAGAAATACCAAATATTTTTAACCAACAAGTTAACCACGTATTGATAGTGATATTTAAAGAGTGAAATTTTATAATTTAAGAAAAACATTTTTAGCAACAGTAATCACAACACTATATTGCATTATGTTATAAAGTGCCTTGATGGTTTTTCATTAAAAAAAGAAGTTGCTAGAACTTATATAATAATTAATTAAAATATTTAGATTTTAATATTAAAAGATAATTAAAAGATAATTAAAAGATAAAGAGCTATCTTTAATTATATATATAATAAATTCTAATTTTAATTATTAAAGAGACAAAAAAACTAATTATTCTAATTATAAAAACTAATTAATAAAATTAAAAATGGCTTTAAAAAAATATATTATTTGACTTCCTAGTCTTTTCATTGAAGAAATTGTAGTCTATTAGTCTCAATTGATTGGATCTCCTCTTCATTGGACTAACATTGTAAATAATATTTGAGCCCTTGTTTATATATATTATTCTATTTCTTGTCAAAATTTCTACATTACAAAAGTATGTAGATTATGTAAAAAATAATATAGAATTATTGAAGAATAAAATACAACAAGAAATATTTAAGCAATGTTATGATGTAACATGGCTAATTGTCATAGACATACATATTTACTCTCATATTTATCTTTATGATTAAGTAGAATTAGATAATAGTAGATTTATTTCATAATATTTTCTAAAAAAGCTTCTTAGAAGCTTTATAGATGTTGTTTTGACTTTATATGTGTTTGTAGTTGAATAGTAGGATAGAAACTTGATCAACAAGTTAACCACGTATTGATAGCTTGTGGAACAAGCTAATTATGTGGTGTACATATAAAAAACTTGCTTTACAAGTTAAAATACATGTCTTGTAAAGTCAACATGTTTTGGAGGTCTTATATGACATTGCCATGTAGCTCCTAATTAAAAGTATATATAGAGGTAAGAGTGAAGTCTTCTTTACTTTTATTAAAGCCTTTCTAGTCGTTAGTCATGTTTTAAGACTTTTTAGTCTTATTGTCTTTGGCAATAGCTATTCTAATTTAATATTATATCAACTTTGAGTAACTTTTTTATTCTTTTGAGTGATATAAGAGTGTATTGAGGATTTCTTTCTTTGAACTTCATGTCCTTAATAGTTTGACAAGAATACTAAGTCATTGTTCTTTTCTTATTTTGAAAGTGAATAAATTATTCTACTTCTATTAGTATATTTTGAAGATTATAAATCATCTATTTTTAAACAAATCATTTAATTTTCTTACACAGATATCTTTCTTAAAGAAAAAAAATTATCCTTCTTTGTAAAAATTTTTACTTCATATTAGAATTTGTGGATTATCTTCTTTTAATTTGACTTGTGTATTTATTAAGCTATTTGAAAGGAAAAAAAACATCATGCATGCAGCACTTGAGAGAAGTGAGAATAGATTTACAACTATCGTTGATCTTCAAGAATTTGTCAATATTCTTAGGGTAGAAATTTTATACATCATGAGTTCTTAGTATGGAAATAATAATCCTATACTCATAGAAGAAGTCTAGAATCTATATCAAAAAGTTGTATAATTGAAAGAAGAAAATAAATCAACATTACAACTAAATCTAGGAAAAATTTGTTTCTACAAGTACAACAAAGACAATCATAAGTATGCCCGAGAAGTTTAATGGAACAAGATTAAAATTTTGAGGATTTTTGCAACAAACCAAGATTTATCTAAGGTTGCATCTCTTTAAATATTGTGAAAGATTTACTAAAGTTGGATTCATAGATGCATTTTTATTTGAAAACATTCTTTTTTGGTTTGCACCTTTGATAGAAAAGGATTTATAATTCCTTTATGATTTGAATTCATTCTTAGAAGTATTTATGGCCACATTTGGAAAAAATGACTGAGAAAGAGTAGCAAAATTAAGCTCTTATCTTTATGATAAGAATCACAATTAGCCACCATTTATGTTGCTAAATTCCAAAACCTTATTTGTAACATGGATTGGAATGATAAAGCCCTCATCAATCAATTTTGATATAGATTAAAGGATAACGTCAAAGATTTGTTATTAATAATGTTAAAAAAAAAAAATTAGAATAATTTATTGCCCAAGCCATTACAAGCAACAATTGATTATTTGAAAGACATCAAGAACAAAGACTTGATTAGAGATGAACAAGCCAAATAATGATAGCAACTTCCAAGTTTTTAGAAACTCATTTATCAAAGTCAAAATCAATTCAAATTAATATAATACATTTTAAATCCTTCACTTAACAAAAAAAAGACTAAGGGATGTCAAGATGATTTGTGCTTATATTATAGAGAAGCTAAGTATAGTACTCAACATTGTCTAAAGAAACAACACAATCATAAAATGAGGAGCATGATTGCTAAAGAATATAATGTATTGAAAAATAAGTTTTTTCTACTATAATAAAATCATGTAGCTAGAATCATGTACAATATCTAGTAAAAGTCTTATTTTCTCCTCAGATCCTTCACTTTGTTTTATAATAGATATATATTTAGAATCTAAAAATCAAAAAGTCTTTGCATTATTAGATTTAGGAGCCTCAGCCTACTTTATATACAAAGGTTTTGTCAAAAAATAAGAAATAACTTTAATCAAGAAAATTAAATCTATACACATAGAAGTCATAGATGGTCATTTATTATCTTCTAAAAATATTATTTATAATATTCTTCCTTTAAATTTAGCAATTAAAGATTATAATAGTATAATAATATTTAATGTGATAAGATCTCCTTTCAATCTAATCATTTTAAGATTATTGTGATTAAAAAAATATAATCCTGAGATAGATTGGATTTCTCATAATCTTAATATTTTTTATAGTTTGATTCAAAATTTTGATAATGAAGTAGAAATAGATAAGCCTAATACATCCAAATTTTTACAATAGGTGCAAGAGTTTTCATGCATACAGCAAAAGAAGGGCCATCTTTTGCTATACATGCCACATCTATTTTTTATAATAGAAAGACGTCAAGTGGTATTCTTAGCTAGTATTAAGATTTTTAGGACATTTTTGAAAAGAAAAATGCAAATATTTTTCTAGAGAATCGACCCTATAATTATATAATTGATTTAGAAGAAAGAATTCAATCACCATTCGGATCAATCTATAGCTTATTGTAAAATGAGTTGACTGTACTAAAAGAATACAATAACAAGAACTTGGTTGAGAACTTCTTATTCTATTTGAAATCTCCAGCAAGAGCTTCTATCTTATTTGTGAGGAAAAAAGATGGATCTTTGTAGATGTGAGTAGAGTATTAAGGACTTAATAAGATTGCCATCAAGAATAGCTATCCTCTATTTTTTATTTCAAGACTTCTTGACCAACTCAATCAAGTAAAAATCTATACAAAAATAGATCTATGAGGAGCATAGAATCTAGTCTATATTAAAGAAGGAGGTGAATGGAAGACTGCTTTTTGAATTAAATATTGATATTTTGAATATAATATCATGCCTTTTGGATTCATGAATGCACTAGTTGCTTTTTAATATTTCATGAATGATATCTTTTTTGATTTTTTTAGTGATTTTATTTTTTATTATTTAAAGAATATTCTAATCTATTTTAAGGATAGAATAGAATATAAATTTTATATTTGTCATATATTACAAAAATTTAGAGATACAAAATTATATACAAAGATAAAAAAAAGTATATATTCTACAATATCTAAGTTAATTTTTTAGGTTATATTATTTCCAATGAAAGATTAATAATAGATTCTAAGAAGGTCCAGACTATCATAGATTAGAAGGTTCCAAAAACAAACAGAGATGTGAAATATTTTTTGAGATTTTTTAATTATTATTGAATTTTTATTAAAAATATTTTTTAAGTTGTGGCTCTTCTTATATATCTGACATGTAAAGAAAAACTTGAATAGAGCAAAGAAGCAAAAAAATCTTTCAAAGCCTTAAAGATAACATTTATATTTGTATCAATTCTATATTGTGTTAATTTTTTTTAAGGAGTTCTTTATAAAAATAGATGCATCTAATTTTACTATACATATTATTTTATCACAAATTAGAGCATATAATAAGCTCCACCTAATTGCTTTTTATTCTAAGAAATTTTTAGTAGCTAAAATTAACTACAAGTTCTATAATAAAGAACTTCTTGTAATTATAGATTCATTTCAAAAATATTGTCATTATCTAATAGACACTTCTAGTCTAATTATTGTATATACAAATCACAAGAACTTCACGTATTTCATATCGGCACATGTTTTGAATCATCACCAAAGTCATTGGAGTACATTTTTATCAAGATTTTATTTCAAGATTACGTATAGATCTAGAAAACAGCAAGATTTATTATATGCCAATTTTGAACATTCTTATTTTGCATCAAAAGAAAGAAATGAAGATTTTAATTAAGAAAAAACGATTTTTTTGAAGCTAGAGTATTTTCATCTTTGAGCAATAAAATCAACATTAACTGTTGATTCAACTTTTATCAAGCAAATTCAATCAAGTATGTCTTCTCATCTTTTTATTCATGATATTAAGAATAATTCTTCAAAGTCTTATGATACTTTCAAGTTTGAATTTAAGAATAATCTACTCTACTTTGAGGAATGATTATACATTATAAAAGATAAAGTACAATTACATGTCCTTCAAGTTCATCATGACTTTTCAATAATTGGGCATTTTCAATACAAAAAAGCTTTGGAGCTAATATCAAGAAATTTTTGGTAGCGTCAAATGTGGAAGGTAGTCAAAGACTTTGTATAATCATATAATACTTTATTAAGATTCAAATTTCTTGTCATCAATCTTATTGATTTCTTTAACCATTACCTATTTCGAAACAACTATGGACTTCTATGAATTTGAAGAATTCTTTTTAAAATATTAAACGTGGATATAAATCTCTCTTTGGCTTTTTATCCTCAAACTCATGAACAAACAGAAGAGGTAAATCAAATTTTAGAGTAGTATTTGAGATGTACCATTAATTATCATCAAGATGATTGAACAATTTTTTGCCATTGCCAAAATTTGCATATAATAATTTGGTACATTCTTCTATTCAACAAACACTTTTTTTTACCAATTATAATTAGAATCTACAACTTAATACTTTTGACTTTTCAATAGTTAATAATCTTATGGCAAAAGTTTTAACAAATCCTTTCTCAAAACTATATGCAACAATAAAGACATAGTAAAAAGAAGCTCAAAAAAGACAAAAGTTTAATATCAATGTATATTGTAAAAAAAAACCACAATTTAATGTGGATGATAAGGTATGGCTACTTTGTCACAATATCAAGACTACTTGTTCTTGTAACAAGTTGGACTATTATAAGCTTGGACCTTTTCCTATTAGTGAACAAGTCAATTTTTTTGCTTAATAATTATATCTATCAGAGTCTATGAAGATTCATCTCATATTCTATGTATTTCTTCTTAAGCCATATAAGACAATGAATATCTTGGAAAGAAGACAAATACCACCTCCTTCTATAGAAGTAAATAATAATAAAAAATTCAGGGTAGAAGAAGTCTTAGATTCAAGGTGGTACCAAAATATGTTATAATGTCTTATTCATTGGTGCAGATATGTTATTAATGAATGTACATATAAGCCAACAAAGAATCTTGCAAATGAAATAAAGAAAATTGATTTTTTTTAATCAACAATATCCATCAAAACCATGACAAAGAATAACAAATTTTTGCTCTAAAAGAAACAAGATCTAGACAAGATAGCATTCTACCTTCTACTCTTGTTTGATACTTTTGTATATTTATGATGCTAAGGAGGTGGAGAACCAACAACTAGTAGATTCAACTTAAGAACTATTACTTGTTGACTTATTGGATGAAACATTGCAATTGTCACAACCTTCAAGACAATGTAATCAAGATAAAGATCTTCAAGAACAACATGTCTTTTTTAAAATAGATGGCAAGATACAACGTGTTTGGTATTACAACCTTCAAAGAAACTCTCAATATTTGGTGATTTATTAGAAGTCGGTACAACTCCTCACATTTTTTTAAACATTTTATTTTAAAGAAGTTACAAAGGCATAAACAACAATAGTTGCAGAATAAGCTAACTATGTGGCTTACATATAGAAAAATTATCTTGTTAATTAAGATACGTGTCTTACAAAGTCAAAACGTTGTCATGTTGTAACACGAGTATACCGTGAAAATATAAAGAAAGGGGACTTTTATTAATGTTCAGTTACCTCGAATATTGGGAGCAATGACCAATTCCAGTGCAAATACTGAGAGGCCAGGGTCAGTCACCCCGTTACAGTCAGCCGGGGCATACTGAAATGCTCCATTCGATTCCAATAACAGGAGTCAACAGAAAGAGGAAGGACCAATTCAACGACAAGTGAGCCTGGTTCGAAGAGCCAATTGGATCCAATTTCAAGACATCCAATCCAGGTCCTATTACGAGCCTCTTAGCCAATATGAGACCTGAATTAGTTGGGCGATTCAATGTGGTCCCGATTACGGGGGTTTCGATTCCGTTTCAGGCTGTTCTATCCTTTGTGCCATTCCGGGAACGTCCTTTCGGTAAAAGGATCTCTTAAAGGTAAAAACAGAGGAGAAAGCTCTGACGACGGAGCCAATTTCGGATCCAAGACGGAAGATTGAAGAAATTTAGAGGCTAGGGTTTGAAAGAGGGGAGAGAATAAGTTTTTAGAAGGGTCGGAGCGCTAGCTTCATGCTTCGGGAGGGAAAAAAAAGACAGAGAATTGGGGTTTTTTTTTCTTCATAGGGTTTTGGGAAGACTGAGGCAATCGTTGCTGAAGTCAGTGTTGTAATGGTGAATTGGAATTTTTAATGAAGTGGATGTGATTACTCTTGACTGTTTTGTGAAATTGAAGTTACATCTATGATTGAAGAATTAAAAGGGTGTCTATAGGATTGAGTATGCGGAGTGAATGAAAATTTTTGGATTAATCTAACAAGACAGTCAGTGGATACAAGGTCGTGAGTATAAAGCGGTATCACAGATTAGCAGATTGGGTTGTTTGGAGTTCTCTATAATATCTAGAGACCTATCGGCTGGGGCAAAAAGGACTTTGGCGAGTAGTCGAAGGACATCCGTATAGATTTACAATATATTCTTGTAGTTGTTTATATTCCAACAGTCAAAAATCGATAGACTTCTTGAATATTAGTAAATCTCCATACTACATTCTACAGCGAAACGTCTGATGCATTCTAGAAGAGAAAAGCACGTAATACAACACAAGTAGTGAACCCGACATGAAAGCTTGAGGTGGAAGGTATTTGATTTCGTTTGATTTTATTTTTATTTTTATGGAAAACGAAAATAAAAATTTTGAAAGATCTTTGGGAGGAGTTTCTGGTGGGGGTTCTTCTAAAGGATAAGGTATGCACATAGATCCGTCTATTGCTAGTATGTTTCAAGCCTTCTCATTATCGATGCAGCAACAGCAAAGCAATGATCGAAAGGAAGCTTTGGCAACCAAAGCATTGCAAGCAGTGGTCAATAAAATTGATCAATTTGATGGAAGGAATATTTCAAGGTATTTAAGATGTTATGTTCGTGAAATGGAATTAAATCGGGTTTTTGAGAAGAAAATGGTTGAATTATTTGGACTTGCCACGATACTGGAGATAAGAGACCATATTACATCGATTATGGATCGTTATGGGAATTCATGGGAGGTTTTTTCACATGCATTGAAAGACAAATATTTCTTAGAAGATGCTGATTGCATTACTAAGAAGTTGTTTCTGGAATGGATTGAACGGCCTAATAAGAATTTACAAGCAACAGAGCTACTAAGGAAATTTGAGAGGTAGTACTCTCAATTATCGAAGGTAGAAAAATTGACATTGGAGCCGAACAAAGTTGATCTATTTCTTCAACCTGCTGATAGAAAATTGCAAGAGAAATTAGAACCCCTTCTTGAAGACAAAGAAGAAGATGAAGGATTGACAACGAAGTGGAAGAACGTTGAAGATGCGGTGGAGTTGCTTACAAAAAAAGAAAGGAGGAAGGATAGGAGTAATATTCCGAAAACAGTACAAGCACCCAAAGCTCCAGTACGTACAACACCACCGACAATGCCTACAGTTCAACCTTCGACATCCTTGTCAAAGAAAGCAGATATGGGTATGGAAGAAATTATACGAGGAATGCGAGATCTTCAAATCAAATTGGCAAGACTTGAAGAGAATACTTCTATAAACAATTCGAAGAATGTTTCAAAACAAGGATATGTACAAAGATGCATTTGGTGTGATGATGCTTCACACACTAGAAAAGATTGCAATGAATTTAATAATATGATACGGCAGGGAATTATTTGCTGAAAAGATGGGAAGATAGCATTGAAAGATAGGGAGGATCTTCTTCAAACCAATTTTGGCAAGGGAGGAATGAGAGCATTGGTTCAAGATTACTTAAAAGAGCATGAAATAGCAACACGAGAAAGTGCAAGTTATGGTGCTAGAGTAGATGATGACCTTAGTGGAAGTACGAAAACTAATAAGTTTTGGGCTTCTGCCATTTCTACAATGCAAGAAGGGAAATTACCTCGAGAAGCATTATTGAGGACTGCAGCTACAATACGAGGTGCAACAGGTTGGGAGGATCTTATTGAGTCTCTTTCAGTTCATGCATATATTGCTAAGAGCCAACATGAAGCTTTGATGGAAGAAAAGAAACGAGGAAATTTTGATGATACGAGAGAAGGAAATTCTTCTAAGAGGCAAACTCGAGGAGACAAGGCTCGAGAGGCAGCTTCACAAGAATTACCTGTAAAGGATACCTCAGCATCATTGGAAGAAAAAACAAGGCAGATAAAAGATAATTGCAAATCAATTGCTTATAAGCTACTTTCTGACATTGAAGCGGCAACAAATTTGAAAGGGATGTTGGAAGAATGTATATTAAACGCTAAGGTGGAATTCACATTGAAAGAAGCCTTGAGAATTGCAAAGAAGGAGTTTCATGATGTTATCATTGACAACATTAAGCGAAAGAGGCAATTAATGGGTGAAAGTGGAATGAGTCATGCTATTGATGCAAGAATATATAAAGATGAAGAAGAGGTTGATATTGGTTACAAGCAACCAACAAATGAAAAGAATGGGTATAATCAACGAGTACGTTTTGAAAATTATAGTGATAAGAAAATGGAAACTTTGAGTCATTATACTCGAAAGCATTGGGCAAGGGCAACTACTGAGGTATTGGTGAAAGTAGGAGATATAGATGAACCAATTGTTGCTTTAGTCGACCATGATTCTGAAATAAATCTCATGTCTAAAGATCTTTATAAGAAGCAAAAATGGCCAATTGATATGGAACATGGATGGACAATACGAGTAGCCAATAGCACATGGGGCGAATTATATGGAGCTTGTCCAGATGTCAAAATTCGGATTGGGGATGTTGCGATGGAGCAACATTTCTTTGTTCAAGATACAACATCTTATCCGTTGATTTTAGGACAACCTTATATTACGGTAACACGGTGTCGTGTTGTAACACGAGTATACAGTGAAAATAAAAAGAAAGGGGAATTTTATTAATATTCAGTTACCTCGAATATTGGGAGCATCAACCAACTCCAGTACAAATATTGAGTGGTCAGGTTCAGTCACTCCGTTACAGTCAGCCGGGGCATACTAAAATGCTCCATTCGATTCCAATAACGGGAGTCAGCAGGAAGAGAAGGACCAATTCATACGACGGGTTCGAGGAGCTAATTGGATCCAATTTCGATAATCCAATCCGGGTCCTCTTATCCAATATGAGACCTGAATTGGCCGGTCAACCCTATGCAGTCTAATCACAGGAAGTCCAGGTCTTACTACGGATCTTAGCCAGTCTGATGCGAGGACCAATTTGACCCAATTACGGGAACATCCAGGTTACTACGGGCATCTTTCCCAATATAGGACTTGAATTGGTCGGGCGACTCAATGTGGTCCCGATTACGGGGTTCGATTCTGTTTCAGGCTGTCCTGTTCTCTGTGCCGTTTCAAGGAACGTTGTTTTCGGTAAATAGATTTCGTAAAGGTGAAAATGGAGGAGAAAGCTTGACGGCGAGAGCCAATTTCGGATCCAAGCTTGAGGTCGGAGCCAATTCCGGATCTAAGACGGAAGATTGAAGAAATTCAGAGGATAAGGTTAAGGGGGGATATAGTTTTGAGGGGGGAGGTTTTTTTCGGGGGGAATCGGGGGGGAGCGAGTTTTCAAGCTTTTGCAAGGTTACTAGTTCGGTTTTCATTGGAGGTTTTTGGAAGATCAAGGGAATTAGAGAGGAGCTTCATGCTTCGGGTCGGGGAAGGAAAGACATAGAATTTGGATTTTTCTTCTTCGTAGAGTTTTGGGAAGACTGAGACACTCGCTGCTGAAGTCAGTATTGTAATGGTGAATCGGGATTTTTAAATGAAGTGGGTTTGAATATTCTTGACTGTTTTGTAAAATCGAGTTACGTCTGTGATTGAAGGATTAAAAGGGTGTCTATAGGGTAGAGTATGCGGAGTGAATGAAATTTATTGGGTTAATCTAACAAGATAGTCAGTGGATACAAGATCGTAAGTACAAAGCAGTATTGAAGATTAACAGTTTGGGTTGTACGGGGTTCTCTGTAACGTCTAGAGACCTACCGGCTGGGGCAAAAAGGACTTCGACAAGCAGTCGAAGAGCATCCGTATAGATTTACTGTACATTGTTGCAGTCGTTTAGATTCCAACAGTCAAAAACTGATAGACTGCTTGACTATCGACGAATCTCCATACTACCTTCTATAGCCAGACGCCCGGCGCATTCTCGAGCAGGAAAGCACGTAATACGACATAAGTGGTGAACCCGACGTGAAAGCTTGAGGTAGAAGGTATTGGATTTCGGTTGATTTTATCTTTATTTTTATGGAAAACAAAAATAAAAATTTTGAAGGATTTTTGGGAGAAGTTTCTGGTGGGGAGTCTTCTAAAGGACAAGGTATGCACATAGATCCGTCTATTGCTAGTTTGTTTCAAGCCTTCTCATTGTCAATGCAGCAACAGCAAAGCAATGATCGGAAGGAAGCTTTGGCAACCAAAGCATTGCAAGCAGTGGTCAATAAAATTGATCAATTTGATGGAAGGAATATTTCAAGGTATTTAAGATGTTATGTTCGTGAAATGGAATTAAATTGGGTTTCTGAGAAGAAAATGGTTGCACTATTTGGACTTGCCACGATACCGGATATAAGGGACCACATTACATCGATTACGGATCGTTGTGGGAATTCATGGGAGGATTTTTCACATGCATTGAAAGACGAATATTTCTTGGAAGATGCTGATCGCGTTACTAAGAAGCTGTTTCTGGGATGGATTGAACGGCCCAATAAGAATTTGCAAGCAACAGAGCTACTAAGGGAATTTGAGAGGTAGTACTCTCAATTATCGAAGGTAGAAAAATTGACATTGGAGCCGAACAAAGTTGATCTATTTCTTCAACCTGCTGATAGAAAATTGCAAGAGAAATTAGAACCCCTTCTTGAAGACAAAGAAGAAGATGAAGGATTGACAACGAAGTGGAAGAACGTTGAAGATGCGGTGGAGTTGCTTACAAAAAAAGAAAGGAGGAAGGATAGGAGTAATATTCCGAAAACAGTACAAGCACCCAAAGCTCCAGTACGTACAACACCACCGACAATGCCTACAGTTCAACCTTCGACATCCTTGTCAAAGAAAGCAGATATGGGTATGGAAGAAATTATACGAGGAATGCGAGATCTTCAAATCAAATTGGCAAGACTTGAAGAGAATACTTCTATAAACAATTCGAAGAATGTTTCAAAACAAGGATATGTACAAAGATGCATTTGGTGTGATGATGCTTCACACACTAGAAAAGATTGCAATGAATTTAATAATATGATACGGCAGGGAATTATTTGCTGAAAAGATGGGAAGATAGCATTGAAAGATAGGGAGGATCTTCTTCAAACCAATTTTGGCAAGGGAGGAATGAGAGCATTGGTTCAAGATTACTTAAAAGAGCATGAAATAGCAACACGAGAAAGTGCAAGTTATGGTGCTAGAGTAGATGATGACCTTAGTGGAAGTACGAAAACTAATAAGTTTTGGGCTTCTGCCATTTCTACAATGCAAGAAGGGAAATTACCTCGAGAAGCATTATTGAGGACTGCAGCTACAATACGAGGTGCAATAGGTTGGGAGGATCTTGTTGAGTCTCTTTCAGTTCATGCATATATTGCTAAAAGCCAACATGAAGCTTTGATGGAAGAAAAAAGACGAGGAAATTTTGATGATACGAGAGAAGGAAATTCTTCTAAGAGGCAAACTCGAGGAGACAAGGCTCGGGAGGCAGCTTCACAAGAATTGCCTGTAAAGGATACCTCAGCATCATTGGGAGAAAAAACAACGGAGACAAAAGATAAGGGCAAATCAATTGCTTATAAGCTACTTTCTGACATTGAAGCGGCAATAAATTTGAAAGGGGTGTTGGAAGAACGTATATTAAACACTAAGGTGGAATTCACATTGAAAGAAGTCTTGGGAATTGCAAAGAAGGAGTTTCATGATGTTATCATTGACAACATTAAGCGAAAGAGGCAATTAATGGGTGAAACTGGAATGAGTCATGCTATTGATGCAAGAATATGTAGAGATGAAGAAGAGGTTGATATTGGTTACAAGCAACCAACAAATGAAAAGAATGGGTATAATCAGCGAGTACGTTTCGAAGATTCTAGTGACAAGGAAATGAAAACTTTGAGCCATTATACTCGAAAGCATTGGGCAAGGGTAACTACTGAGGTATTGGTGAAGGTAGGAGATATAGAAGAACCAATAGTTGCCTTGGTGGACCAAGGTTCTGAAATAAATCTCATGTCTAAAGATCTTTATAAGAAGCAAAAATGGCCAATTGATATGGAACATGGATGGGCAATACGAGCAGCTAATAGCACACGAGGCGAATTATACAGAGCTTATCCAGATGTCAAAATTCGGATTGGGGATGTTGCGATGGAGCAACATTTCTTCATTCAAGATACAACGTCTTATCCGTTGATTTTAGGACAACCTTATATCACGGCAACACAGATGGAAACAAAGGTACTTGACGATGGTTCTGCTTATGCAAGGGTATGGAGCGAAGATGGGAGGAAAGCTGTACAATTTCTAACAGTATCTCCTAACCATGAACGGGATCGAGATAGGTTGAGGGAGAAACCATTGCCAAAGATTGTTGAAGGATTTAAGGATTTTAGAGAGGTACCACTGTAAAGCGAGATTATGGAGGTACAAAAGAGGAGGTACTCTCGCGAGATGAAGGTGCCTTTGATGCGAGTTTTATTGGTATATTGGAGAATGGAAATATTATGTATAAGAAAGTTGATGATTTTAAAAGAAAAGAAAGAAAAAGATTATATGATATTGAAGGACAGTTACGCAAGATAGATACATTGCAAGATGATGAGAGGATTTTGTGTGTTTATGAAGAAAATGGGCTGGAAGATTCATTGGAATTGATTACATCTATTGGGTTAGGGGATAATGATAAGATTGTTGAGATTCATTTGAGAGAGGTTTATACCATGCTTGAATCTTTTCAAGCACCAGAAGTCAGAGTAGAGACGAGATATAAAACGGTAGATAAGAAGGTAAAGCCTGTTGCCGGACCATTACCAGAGGATTCTAAAGAAAAAATGGGAGAAGCATCAAAAGAAGCAAGTTTAAGAGATCCAATGAGTATTGGACATCAGTTTCCTGAAGAGACTTTTGAAGAATTGAAGATTGGTTCTGATGGTTCTTTATTGCCGGAGGAAATTACTTGCTTCAAAAAGATGTTGGCTAAACAAGGTAGATCGTTTGCCTTCGAATCTCATGAAATTGGGTGTGTGGATCCAAATATTATAACACCTATGGTTATCTTCACTGTACCGCATGTACCTTGGAATCTAAGGTCGATTCTAGTACCGAGGGCACATTTACCTAAATTGGTGGAACTATTGAAAGAAAAGATAAAGATGAAAATATTAGAACCTTCATTTGCGCCGTATTCTAGTCGATGGTTTACGGTACCTAAGAAGAATGGGTCACTACGGTTTATTCAAGATATGCAGCCGGTGAATGCTGTAACTGTCAGGAATGCAGGAATTGGACCTATTGTGGATGAATTTGCTGAGGCGTTTGCTGGAAGGGCGATCTATTCAATGGATGACTTGTATTCAGGTTATGATCAATTTCAACTTGCCGAAGGAAGTAGAGATATGACAACGATGAGGACACTGCTTGGATTGGTTAGAATGTGCACTCTTCCTTAAGGCGCGACCAACTCAGTTGCACATATGATGAATGAGATGAATAAGATATTGAGAGATTTTATCCCGGAAAAGACTATGCCTTTTCTGGATGATGTTCCTATAAAGGGGTGCAGAGAAGGAGACAAGGATGAAACTTTACATACGAGGGGATGTCGCAGATATGTTGTTGATCATATACAAGATTGTGAAAAGATTTTAACTCGGCTTGGAGAAGTTCATCTTACATTATCGGGTATGAAGTCCGTATTTGGAGTGCGAGAGGTTGTAATTGTTGGACATTTATGCGGATCTTACGGAAGAAAACCAGATCCGACTAAAGTTGATGCAATTGGAAGGATGAAAGAGGATTGTGGTTCTTTAATAGAGTTTCGCAGGTTTTTGGGTGCATGTGTATTTTATCGAATCTGAATCCCTCATTTTGCTCACATAGCGGATCCATTATATGAACTGTTACGCAAGGATTACCGATTTGAATGGAAAGAAAGGCATATTCAGGCAATGCAAAGATTGAAGAAATTATTGATGTCACCTCCAATATTGAGGAAGGTTGATTATAAGTGCAATAGACCAGTGATTCTTACTGTAGACGCTAGTCCAATTGCCGTTGGATGGGCGGTGGGTCAAGATGATTCGAATGGGAGTAGATTTGCAGTTCGATTTGGGGCTAAAGTTTTAAATATTCGTCAGCGTGCATATTCGCAAGTCAAAAGAGAACTTTGGGGAGTCGTTTCGGCTATGAAAGCTGAAAAGGACTATTTGATTGGGGCAGTAGTAGTAATTGAAACAGATTGCTTGCCATTGCTTGGAATGATTATTAACTGTTCAACGCCAGATATTGCAATGTTGAGATGGATTGCTTATATTAAGTCACTAAATCCAGAATTTAAGCATATCACTAGAAAGGACAATTTAGTAGCAGACATGCTATCTCGAGCAAGATACGAGAGGGAGGACGAAATGGTTGAAGACATTGATGACGTCGGATTGAAATTCTATTCAATATCAAATCTCAACAGAGAAGACAAGCTATTTCTTGAAGAAGCTTATGAAGGAGAATTATTGGATATTGGTCATTATTTGAATACCTTGTCTAAGCAGGGGAATTGGTCTACAGAAAAATTCAAACAAATAAGAAAAAAAGCATATGGATTTTTACTTCGAGATGGATTCTTATGGAAGAGACCGAAGAAAGGAATTGGGATGCCACAACGAGTGATAGGCAAAAGGGAAGAAAAACTAAAATTATTAAAGGAGTTTCATGATAGTTTATGGGCAGGGCATAGAGGAATCTGGGCTACTTTTGCTAAACTCAAGGAACGATATTGGTGGAAAAATATGTATCGAGATGTGCTCTCATTTGTAGAGTCATGTAAAATTTGTCAATCGTATTCTAATATCCGACATCGAGATGGTCTTCATCCTACGTATCCTCTGGCTATTCATTTTAAATGGGTTGTTGATTTGGTTATTATGCCAATTGGGTTATCGCAGATGAGATATTTGGTTTTAGCTCGTGAAGATTTATCAAATCAAGTAGAAGGAAGAGCATTGAGGACAAAATCTACAGAGGAGATTTGTAGGTTTTTGCTTGAAGATGTCATTTGCCTCTAAGGATGCATAGGAAAAATCACTGCAGATCATGGAGAATTAAATGTACAAGAAGCTCGTAAGTTCTTTGAAAGATATGGAGTTAAACTATCACTGATTACTGCTTATAATCCGGAAGGGAGTGCAAAAAGCGAACGTGGTCACCTACCGATTGTAAAAGCATTAGTTAAAGCTTGTAATGGGGAAGTTAAAGAGTGGCCACGGCTTTTGTCATTTGCATTATGGACTGATCGAACAACACATAGTTCAATGACAAGATATATGCCAGTAGAACTTATGACAGGTCGAAAACCAATTATGTCAATTGAAGAAAAGGTACTTACTTGGAGTATGCTACCATGGGAAGATGGATTGACAAGAGAAGAACTTCTTGCTATTAGGATTCGATAATTGGAGCAAAGATCGGAAGATGTGCAAATAGCATTGGAAAGGTTAAAAAGAGCAAGGTTACAAAACAAGGCGCGATTCGATAAGCAACATCGATTGAGACCTAAAGCAATCGAGGAAGGTGACTAGGTACTTGTTTATGACAATAGTCTGGATAATCAACATAGTACTTTGCGGAAATTTTCAAAACGTTGGTTTGGACCATATGTGGTAACAACTGTTCATGAAAATGCGACTTATTCATTACGGGAGTTAGATGATACAAAATTGAAAATACCAATTGCAGGAAAGCGAGTAAAAATATTTAAACAAAGACACGCGGAGATGAATATGAAAGGCCTTAATGAAGGTATAGAGATTCCGCAGTGAAAAGATGAAAGTGATTTGGATAATGAAGGTGACGAAGACGAATTAGACAAAGACGTAGAGAATATATTCTAAATCAAATAGCAATTGGGTAAATTGGTGCATACCGGAGGATGCACAGATTCAGAGGGGGTAGATGTTGTGTTCTAACATGAGTATACCATGAAAATATAAAGAAAGGGGACTTTTATTAATGTTCAGTTACCTCGAATATTGGGAGCAACGACCAATTCCAGTGCAAATACTGAGAGGCTAGGATCAGTCACCCCATTACAGTTAGCTGGGGCATACTGAAATGCTCCATTCAATTCCAATAACGGGAGTCAACAAAAAGGAGAAGGACCAATTCAACGACAGGTGAGCCTGGTTCGAAGAGCCAATTGGATCCAATTTCAAGACATCCAATCCAGGTCCTATTACGAGCCTCTTAGCCAATATAAGACTTGAATTGGTCGGGTGACTTAATGTGGTCCCGATTACGGGGGTTTCGATTCCATTTCAGGCTGTTTTGTCCTTTGTGCCGTTCCGGGAACGTCCTTTCGGTAAAAGGATCTCTTAAAGGTAAAAACGGAAGCGAAAGCTCTGACGGCGGAGCTAATTTCGGATCCAAGACAGAAGATTGAAGAAATTCAGAGGCTAGGGTTTGAAAGAGGGGAGAGAATAACTTTTTAGAAGGGTCGGAGAGCTAGCTTCATGCTTCGGGAGGGAGAAAAAAGACAGAGAATTGGGATTCTTTTTTCTTCATAGGGTTTTGGGAAGACTGAGGCAATCGTTGCTGAAGTCAGTGTTGTAATGGTGAATCTGGATTTTTAATGAAGTGGATGTGATTACTCTTGACTGTTTTGTGAAATTGAAGTTACATCTGTGATTGAAGAATTAAAAGGGTGTCTATAGGATTGAATATGCGGAGTGAATGAAAATTTTTGGATTAATCTAACAAGACAGTCAGTGGATACAAGGTCGTGAGTATAAAGCGGTATCGGAGATTAGCAGATTGAGTTGTTCGGGGTTCTTTGTAACGTCTAGAGACCTATCGGCTGGGACAAAAAGGACTTTGGCGAGCAGTCGAAGGACATCCGTATATATTTATAGTATATTCTTATAGTTGTTTATATTCCAACAGTCAAAAATCGATAGACTGCTTGAATATTAACGAATCTCCATACTACCTTCTATAGCCAGACGCCCGATGCATTCTTGAGCAAGAAAGCACGTAATACGACAACGTTTTGAAGGTCCTATATGATATCGCCACATAGCTCCTAGTTAAGAATATATATGGAGGCAAGAATGAAGCCTTCTTCATTCTTTTCAACATCTTTTTAGTCTTTAGTCTTATTTCATGACGTTTTAGTCTTTAGTCTTATTTCATGACTTTTTAGTCTTCTTGCTTTTGGCAATAGCCATTTTAGTTTAATACTATATCATCTTCAAATGACTTTTTAGTTCTTTTGAATGACATAGGAGTGTATTGAGGATTTCTTTTTTTGAACTTCATATTTTTTTTACTAATAGGTGAAAGAGTGAAAAAAATATTATATTATAGAAGAACTTATTTCAAAATATTATAGCAAATTATCTTAGAAATATAGATAATAGTCAAAAGGTAATAAAACGAAAAGTATAAATATTATATTTTGATAAAATGGGCTTCTATTTACTTTGTAGGGCCATAAATAAAGAATAGAACTACATGTAAGAGGGAATTAGAAATTTATTAAAGAAAAAATTATTTCAAATTTCAAAAAATTGATATCCAAAAAAGATTGATTGCTAACTAATATTGAAATCAGATCTCTAAGTATAAACCCACCTACTTCTAGCGACTCCAGGATTCTTTTGCAAATCAAAAAAAAAATTAGAAGAAGACTCTATAAGATTTCTTGAAACATTAGTTTTGAAGGATTTGAGTTTGAAATAACTTTATAAGAGCTTTGTAAAGTCAAGTTTATTTTGAATGACTTTAAATCTTATGAAATAAAGTAGGATTTATAATTTAGGTAATTTCATAAAGTTGATAGCAGATCTACAAGTGAAATTTTGTGAAATTGTGAGTATATTTAAATTGAATGTATGCTATAAATTTGAACTTAATTGGAAAATTAGATTGAAGATAATTGAAGTTCAAGAGGATTAGGATCTCAAAAATTGGATTTTTAGGTCTAATAAGGTTATCTAAGATTTACAACAATTTGCCACTTAGATTGAAATGATAGCTAGTTGACTTCACTTCCAAAACTTATAAAAAATTTGAAAGCAAGTTAATGGTTCAATTAGGAGTTATTGCTATTGAAAGATCAATATTAAGGTCAAAGATATATGTTAGCCAATATTCTAGTGGATTATGATATTTTCTCCAATTTTTTAAGTTTAATTTTTTTCAAATTTTTTGTACTTATTTTTAATTAAAATATTGAAAGATTTGTAATATTTTAAGCAAAATCTATGGTTTAGTCAATAAATATTGAGGTTCTAAAACTTCTCTAGGATTGATTTGAATTGGTTAGATTTTAATTAAGATTTGTTTAAAAATTGATTTAGGATTCAAAAAAATTTTAGAATTTCTTATAGATTTATTTTAGATTTTTATAGATTTTATTTTGATTTATTTAGGATTTTTTCATATTTTTTTGAGGATTTATTTTATTTTATTCTATATTTTAGATTTCTTTTGAGTTTTTTAAGGATTTCTTTAGGATTTCATAAGGATTTCTTAAACAATTTTATTTTTATTTTTTTTAGATTTCTTTAGGTTCTTTTATGATTTTTGAATGATTTCTTTATGATTTCTTTTTTATTTCTTTAGAAGATTTTAGGATTATTTTGTATTTATTTCATAAGTTATTTAAAAAATTAGTTGAACTTGATCAATATTTGATTATGTTTGTTAAGCTTTAAATGTAATTTATATAAGATTATATTAGATTTTTTAGGATTTGTTGTTACAAATTTCTTTTACCTTCTATAGCCAAGTCCTTAATATATTCTCAGGCAAGACTTCATATAATACAACAGTGGTTGTATGTGACCATTAGGTTAGAAGGCAAGCATAGTATCTATACCATAGAAAAATAAAAGTGTATTCTATAGACTATCCTCTTGGCTAATTCATTTGATCTCACAACTTCTTTCTAATGATATAGCAAAGACTTCATATTTTGAGGTTATTTTAGTGACTTATATATATCTTTGCAATCCTTGAGTTATTCTTAAAAACTAATAGACTTTTCATGATATTCCAAAATAAATTGAAGAGTTATAAGCGTAAAGATGTGTAGGTTCTTAGATGTAAGTAGATAAAAATAAGTTGTGGTAAAAGACTAATAAATGCATGTATTGCATTTTTAATATTTTAGAAATTTCTTTGAATTTATTAACAAAGTAGAAACTTAAAGAAAACTACGTTGATTCTCTATTGTTCAAATTAATTAAAAATTATAAAATTTCTTAATTTAAAATAAATTATAAAATCTAACATATTTTATTAAAAAATTATTAACAAAGATTATAAGTAAAGAAATATATATATATATATATACTAATAAATTTTTAAAAATATTTTTTTATAAATTTTGACAAAAAATATTTTATAAATCAAAATAATATAAAAAATTTATTATTTAAGATATTATATTAATTTGAAATATAATTATTTTTTAATATAATAGTATTTAATCCTTTTAAAATATATTTGTGACCTCCAATATTTTCACATAAAATATTTAAAAAATCAGGATTTTTTCTTTTTAATTTTGTTTAATTTTATGGTATAAATATGTGGTTTTATTTTAAAATAATATGTAAAAAATCTATGTGAAAAAGAATTTCAATTTTCAAAAAGAATAAAAATAAAAAGGATAAAATGTAAAATAATAACATAAAAAAATAATGATTATTAATAATAATAACTTAGAATACATACTTTTAGTTATGGAAAAAATATTATATTTTTTATTATTTTGATTATCAATAGAAAAACTGTAAATTCACAAGTATAAGTTTGCTCCATAAGATTTTGATGAATGAGACATATCACGAAATAAATCCAAAGTTTGATCAAACGGTTTCTAAAAATGTAAATTTATGTATCTGACAGTAATAAGTTGTAAAAGATAATACATTATTTTGATGCTTGCAATTAAAATTTATACTTTTAAAATATATATAATAGAGTTTAGAACTTAAAATACTTATATATATATATATATATATATATATATATATATGTGTGTGTGTGTGTGTGTGTATGTGTGTGAATATGTGTGAATATACTAATTGGATTGTATATGTATTAAATTAAAATTAAATTATATTGGATAATGGATAAGAGTTAAATTATAATCATAATAGAAAATTAGAGAATCTCACAAAAATATTAAATTTTTCTATGAAAAAATACATAATAATAATAATAATAATAATAATAATCATTATAAGATATATAAAAAATATATATATATACATATATATATATATATATATATATATATATAAGTGTGTTTTTTTTAAAAGTCCCAAGATATGTATAAAATGAAGCATTGTTTCTACTAAAGATGTTATTGATAACACCATCAAAAAAAATATATATATATATATATATATATATACAAATTAGATTTTTTGATGTAGTATGTAGCTGAAGAAACTTACTTCAAAATCTCCCACTACAAAGAAGCCACTAAAGGAGCATATTACAACTTAAACAACTAACTACTAAATATTATTTTTATTAAAAAGCTTATCTATTGTCTTTTTGTTTCATAAATGGATCCAAAACTGAGATTATGTTATTTAGTTTTTTATTTTTGGTTTATTTATATATTTATTGTATTTCAGTTTTTAAATCATTAAATACTTTAGAAATTATAGATTTTTGTCTTTAATATTGATATTGTATTTTTATTTTTAATATTAAATTTATTATAATCTCAAAAACAATAATAATTTTGTGTCATTATGTGACTTGAATTGTTGCCAATCCTGTTAGGTCATGTCTTTTTTACAATCTACATTTGAAATTCCATGTTGTTCTTTTAATTAAAAAATATTTTTGTCTTTTTTAAAAAAATTATATATTATTTTTGTAAATATTTAGTTTAATTTAGATGTATTATCTTTATAGTAAAAATTTTAGAAGACATTAATCTAAATAATAATATTATTTATAGTAAAATTAGTTCCAAAATTTAAGTGAATTGATATTTTTTATAAATATTATGTAATTTATAAATTTGAACCACTAAGATATATGAAAAGAAAAAAGAATTCAATAATGAGATTTGGATAAACATGCAAAGTCATAAAAAAAACACATAAATATATCTCATTAATTATAATAAAATCTGTCAAGAATACTATCTAAAAAGCAAGAATAAAAAAAATTCACAACTAATTATTTACATTCTAAGAATAAATTACGATAATGAATTATATTATAGAATATATAAAAAGTAATGTTTTTGGATAAAATACCATAAACCCTACAAAACAACATTATTATTCATGAACTATTCGAAATATAATAATATCACAAAGAAAATTATGTAAATTAATTTTTTTTATTTTCTTTTTACACAAAATACCTAAACTCAGATTTCTGTTATATTCTTAATGTTTTTAGTGAAATTTTCAATTAACTAAACCTATCAAAAAAATATTAAATAAATAAATAAATACTTTTTGATAATTTAGATGTGTATGTGTGTTCTTTTTCATCTTATTTATGCATGAGTTTTTCTTAAATCAACTAACTATTCTATTTAATAAATAACTCATATTATTGATTTGTTTCTAATTTTCAATCACTTTTCATTCATATTGTTTTTACTTTAGAATTAGAGCTTTTGGATTGAATATTAATAAATATTGTAGCTATTTTTAAATTCTTTAAAAATATTTTTTTTATTACATGAATCACTTATAAATTTTCTTGAATTTTTAAAATACCTCATTGTAAAATTTCTCGAAGTTTGTGTAATTTTTTGTTGTTATTCCATTAAGTAATCAAATTAATTTATGTCTAATTCATTCACTAAATTTTTATTTAATTTTTTTTTAAGATTACAAAATCATCATTCCTTTTATTGAAGCACAATAAAATGTTGTAAAATTAGTACCATCTTTTTTGAAAATAAAATTATAGTTAAAATTAATTGAACACATACTCAAAACATTGAATATTATTACAATAATTAATAATATATATTATGTTTGTGATATTTGGATTTCCTTTAAACTCATCTACTGCTTGGGATATATATATATATATATATATATATACACACAAACTTATATGCAAAAATTTAAAAATAGGCACAACTCAAAAAACTAAAGAATATTGCATCTCATAATTCAATTGATTTAAACTGTCACTCTGTCAAAAATTGACCATCTTTTTGTTACATGCAGAAATAATTGATACTATGTCTTGATATTATGGCTAATATTTTTTAATATTAAAAGATCATTTGATTTGCACGTTAATTGAAACTACCAAAAACAATCAAAACTTACTTTAATCTATGTATATTTTTGTTGAATCCCATCAAATATTTAAAATTCAAAGAAAAAGTTATCTACAACTATTTTCTATAGTTATAAATATATATATATATATATATATAGTTGTCTCTATGATAAATAATCCTCTAAAAACTAAAAATTCTCAATAATTAATCAAAATTTTGAGAACCAATTCTCACTAGAATCTAAGTATTAAGTGTTGTTTGTTGATAGGATCTAACAATCAATTCTTCATTTATAATAAAAAAATATTAATTATTTATATTTAAAAAATAATAAAGAATAAAGAATAAAGAATCTACAACTAATTTATTTATATTTGTATTTTATATAAATAAATTATTTCAAAAGATACATAATGAATCATAAAAATAGCTATAAATTAATATTAAGTCATGATTAATATATAATAAAGTATAATTACTTAGATTAGAAGTTTTGGTAATATAATTAAAGATAAGAATTATAATATTGAACTATAATGCCTATTGCCAAAAACAAGGAGACTAGAAAGTCTTAAAACAAGATTCAGGACTAGAAAGGCATTGACAAAAGAGAAAAGAAGGCTTCACTCTTGCCTCCATATATACTCTTAATTACGAGCTACATGGTAATGTCCTATAGGACCTCCAAAACATCTTGATTTTGCAAGACATGTATCTTAACTTGTAATGCAAGTTTTCTAAATATACATCATATGATTAGCTTATTTGACAAGCTATCAGCATGTAATTAACTTGTTGACCAAGTTTCAAACCTACCAATCAACTACAAATACATGTAAAAATAAGAAGCTTCTCTAGAAGTTATTATGAAATTAACCTACTTTAATCTACTTTTATCTAATTCTATCTAATCATATAGGTATTTACTAGAGTACGTGTGTATATTTGTAAAACTTGAATGGCAAAAAAAATCTTTTTTTAAAGGCCTTTCTCATTAGATTTATTATAAATTTATAAAAGGCCATAAATTGGAATAATCTTTTTTAAAAACTCAAAAATAAAATTATATTATTTTTTATTTTTTTTAGCAATTGAGAATTATATATATATATATATATATATATATTTGTATTTGTTTTAAATATAATTATGTTATATTATATCAAATGAATCTTCAATTTACTATTTTATAAAATCTATTTGTTGAGTTAGACTCTGAAGAAATTATAGAAGATAACACTTTTTATGTCATGTAAGAAAAATATACATTCTACCTCATCTTTTTTTATAAAGATTTTAGAGTGATTTTTTTAAGCATGAAGTCAACTTATTGAAGCTTCTTAAAAATTTGTCGCCTTTCACCTTATTTCTTTAATGCAAAGTCTGCTTAAGTGTTTTAGCGTTATTTTAGAAAAAAAATAAAAAATAAAAAATAAAAAATACATAATACTATTAGATTTGTATATGATTTGTATTTTTTTTATTACATAACAATGACACAATTTTTATACAATAAGATATTTATGATATACTAAAACTTTGTATATTTTCTATTATAATAGAATGATAAAAACTTGTTTTGAAAATTTAAAAAGACTATAAAGTTCAAAAATGCATTTTCAAAACTTGTATGTGTGGATGTGTGTATGTGTTTTTTTTTTTTTTTTTTTTTTTTTTTCTAAAGGTGTTTATTTTATGAAAAATGATCTAAAAATAATATTAATCACTCTCAAAATATATTTTTATGTATATATATATATATATATATACATATAATTTTACTTATCATTATAAACTTGAAATATTAAATTTCTCTATTTGTCATTAAAAATCCGATGCTAAGTAATCCTTTTCCAAAAATCATTTTCTTTGTTTGGTATTTCAAGGAACTTACTTGAGCATATGGATTAATCTAAAAAGTATTGAGGAATTTTGAAAGCGACTGAACTGCCATCAACAAATTTGCTGCATTTGCATCATTTGAATAAAGTATTTAGCAACCATATTAGGGATATTATTGAAATTAATGGTAAATTCAATCTCAAGTACTTCACGTAATTTTGAGTTTTTAAATGTTAAATTTACATTAGTTTATTTGAATGAGGTACATATACATGTCTATTGGTTTTTAATATCAAGAACTTTTGTAAATATCAAAAATCTTACACCAAAATATATTTTATGGTTGATAGGATATACTCTATTTTCTATCAAAATGGAGGATCCAAAATGTTCACATTGTTTAAAATTGAGGCCTATATGTTACTGACAATTTATATTTATTCAGTGGATCTTTTGGGGGATTTTCTATCTATCTATATATATGTATATATTTATCATGGTCTTATTGAACTTTATAAAAGAATTGCTCGTTTTCACTTGCCATAATTTCTCAAAATACCAAAAGTATTCCGGTTGTATGAAGAATTGATTCACTGGAATAAAATAAAATTATATATATATATATATATATATATAAAACTAAAAATCATGTAAACTTCTTTCGAAATTTTTTTAAATGTTTCAATTACATGAAGTATCAACTCTCCTACACCTTCTTGTTAAAAAGTTGTTATAATGATTAGTGAGTCAATACTAATGGGTGATTATTGATTATTTATTTATTTATTTATTTATTTATTTTTAAATTCAGAAGACTGAAATAGATGCTCAAAATCATGGTAATTGGCCATAATATTTATCATGTCTTTTTTAAAAGTTTAGCTCAAATCCCTGATGCTATTTAAAATGGAACAAAATTACACTGAAATAACTTGCAACATAATTGAGAACGTTTCATTCTTGTGTTATCAAAATCAAATTGATGTGCAAATCACGATTTGGTTTTTGCTTACACACCTTATTCTAATAATGTACAATATATTGATACCTTTCCAATCCTCAGCATGTGAGATTTGCAACCAGATAATGATCCCATTATAGAAATTGTATTTACTCTCTTAATTTTGTAAATTTATGCTTCAACGAGTTGAAACATGGATATTACTGGAGAAAATATTTCAATGCAGGAACTATTTCATATAATGTTGCAACTGTGATTTAAGACACTTGTTTCTTTTGTTATGATTTATATGCTCTGATTGAATAATGCAAGATGTCGGATTCACATATGTAATGATAGGATATTACAAAAATATTACTGTTGTATATTTAAAACTTCAAGTCTTCAAATATTTTTCAATTTTTAAATCAATTAAAATTAAACAATAAATTGGATTTGAGTTTTTATATTGAAAATATACCTAGCAGTGCAAATTTGCAAAACGGTTTTTGAAGCAGTACACAAATGTTACTACATAATATGTGTTGAAGAATTAAAGTTGGAACAATGACTTTATTCCTTTTGCATTATCATTTTATCAATGGCAATTATAATAGCAATACCAATAATTATACATTTAGTTTATTAAATTCTATGTTTTGCAACCACAGTAATTGATTGTGTGATACAAATGTAGAACATTAAAAACATGTCAACTAAAATAATCCACCTAGTAAACATTCAATCGAAATTTTTTGATGTAAACAATGAAGGTAAATTTAATTGAATAAGACTATTACTATGCTTATTAAGAACTTTTTATTTGGATAATGGTACAATATGCATCATTTTATTCTTAAATAATATTCTTACTCATATTAGAACATGAATAAACATGCACTTATAAATAACCTTCACAAATATTTTTTTTTCTTTTAAATTAACAAAATGATTTATAATGTACAAGTATTGTTTTATCTTTACATAACTTAGAATATGGTAGCAAATCAGATAATTATTTATATATGAACAATGCAACACGAATTATACATATACATTATATTTATATATATATATATATATATATTATCTTCATCAAAATCATTCAAAATATTTTTATAATAATTGCATAAAAAGTATAATTATATTTATTTATATAAAAATGTATATGCTGTATTCCAAATCAACTAAAATTTATGAATAACCAATCCAAAAATATCAAATAAAATAATCCATATAATATTTAATATCCTTTATATTTAAAGAATATCACATGATGTAGAATCAAGTACCAAATTTGATTTAATTTAGTGGTTTCTTATCCACATAGCTTTTTTTTATTAATTGACTTTATTAGTGTCAATATAAATTTTAAGATTTAGATAAAGAAACCATCTTGGTTTGATATTTTTGTCAAGTCAAGCCTTATGGATGATTTAAAAAATAAATAAAAAATAAAAAATAAAACTCATATTGTATCAAGGACATGAATTGCAAAGAACTAAAAGGTCAATATACTCTTTTCTTTCTCAAAAAGACTAAAAAATTATTCAAAGATGATATAATATTAAACTAAAATGGCTATTCCCAAAGGCAAGAAGATTAGAAAGTTTTGGAACATGATTAAAGACTAGAAAGGCATTAACAAGAGTGAAGAAGGCTTCATTCTTGCCTCCATATATACTATCTAATTAGGAATTATGTAGCAATATTTTATATGACCTTCAACACTTGTTAACTTTACTAAATACATGTTTTAACTTTCAATGCAAGTTTTTTTATATGTATACTACATAGTTAGCTTATTTTACAAGCTCCTAATATGTATGGCACATGATTTTCTTCTTGACTAAGTTTCAAATCTACCAATCAATCACAAACTTGTATAAAGTTAGATTGCTATTGTATAATATATATTTTTGTTTGAAAATATATTAGATATTTATTTATAGAATATAAGTAATAATATAATAACAATTCTACTAAGTCTAATAGAGCCTTAAATAAACTTTAAGTAATTCCTAATAATCCAATTAAAATTTAATCTATCAAAATAAATTTAAAAGAAGTCACAAAAAAAATATAAATAATTCTAAAAAAATATTAAAAGTAAAAAATTTAATATGTATCTAATTAAAATTCTATTTGAATTTTAATCAAATCTTAAATCAAATCTTAATTGAAATCCTAATTAAATCTTAACTAAAACATAGGTCAAATCTCAATGAAACTTCATTGAAACTCTAAATCCTAGACAAATCTTGGACAAGTTCTAAATCATATCTTAAGAAAATCCTAATCCTAATCAAATCTTAATCAAATCCTAGATCATAAATAAATTCTTAACAAATCCTATAGCAAAATGGAACCTCAACAACTAATGATTAAACTATAGATATCAACTCAAAATTTGCACACTTCTTAATGTCTTAGTTAAAAACAAGCACAAGAAATTATACTCATTAATTGAGAGAAATGCAAGATAATCCAATCAAGTATTGAATAGCCTCCTATTACAATTTAAATGCTAAACTTCCAGTGCCAATATTTCTTTCTTGAATAGTTAAATTATTTTTAAACTTCATTTAAATTTTAAAAATCAAGTCTAGTATTTATACAAAAAAAATTTACTTCAATCCAATTGATAAATTGCTAAAGATCTTAGAATTACTCAATGACCGCCAAACTCCAATTTATGAGACTTTCTTCCATAAAAATCTCCATATACTTCAATCTATCCATTTAATTGCTTTAAAAATCTTGCACACATTGACAACTAGTACATCAATATATTGCCCAAAATTCACCCATATATACACTAAAAAACTCAAGAGATCTTCAAATTTATAAATATATTTTTATTTCTCAAAATCTAAACCAACCAAGAATATTATTAACTTTAAAAATCTGTCAAAAATTCAATTTTGATTCAATTGATATAAACCTACTGCCTAAAAATCTCTTCTTAAGTCTGCTCTCATATCCTGCTGATCTATCAAAGAACCCTGAAGACACTGTAGGTGTGAAATTTTGTGCCTTATGATCTGATTTTGACCTAGGTTGACAACTAGTTCTCTCCGGATATCAATTCTTAACTTTTTGAGGTAAATTTTGCTAAAATTAACTTTGAACTTCTTTCTACATATAACTACATTATTTTTTTTCCAATCTATATTTTTTTTCCTTATTTATGGTCCTACAAAGTAAATAGAGGCTTATTTTGTAAAAAAGTAGTATTATCATCTTTTAGTTTTATAATATTTTTTATTATTATCTATATTTTTAAAATAATTTTCTAAAATATTTAAAAATAAGATCTTCTATAACATAATATTTTCTTCTTTTTTTTATTCATTAGCCAGATTATATCACAATATCTCCCTCCCTCTCTCCCTTGAATTTATGCATCCTTTGGCATGTGCCAAGTTTTCTTCATTATATTGATATAAAGTTTTTTTCATCTTAGTCAAATACTTGATCTTCAATTTGCTCTTCTATTCCCATCTCAATATCTTCTAATAGATTTTGTTCTTCACTAAAACAAATATCTTTATTTCTTTGTTTAAATAACTTGATTTACTTATGTGCTATATGTATCTTTAATTTTACACCATCAAGTTCTTGTAACAAATATGTTGCATCATCATATACTTGTTTAACAACATAAGGCCCAAACTATATCTTTGCAAACTTCTTTATTATGTTATGTTGATTTTTGAAGCTACTAATATAAACTAACACTTTAATTTCCATCTTTAATTTCCTTAAGTTGTAGTCAATATTTTTTATCGAATCTTTCTTTATTCTTTTTTCTTGCTTCTTTAAACCTCTCTATTGCTTCTTCAATATCATTAGGTCTTCTTTTTGATTGTTGAATCCATAAAGCTAAAAGTTCTTCTCTATTGAGATCATCTTTCCAAGACAATATATTCTATATATGCACTAACTTTTTTATTGGCATTATTAATTTTTGTCCATACATTAATTCAGTAGGCATATATCATGTTATAAAACTATGAATTGTATAATCAGCCCATAATCCAAATGATAGTAGTCTAGGCCATTCATATATTTTGCCATTATATGTCTTAGCAATAGGTGAATATCCATACTCACTTTTATCACTACTTTTTGGATTATATGTTATTTTTAAAGAAAAATTAATTCCTATTTTATTAAAAAATTCTCATATAATACATCTTCATGCCAAATGTTTGAATATACTTGGCAAGTTTTACAAGATCCTATAAAATTTACTACATCTTTGTATATGCCCTTCCACCAATATTTTTCTTTCAACTTAATAAATATTGTCTATATTCCATAATATTTTATCTATAAACTTTTATGAAATTCCTTAATAATCTTTTATTGAGCTTCTAAACCACATATAATTTATTGTGATTCTTTTCTTTTTCTCTTTGAATGCTTCCATAAATATCCATCATATAAAAAATATTTATAGGTTTTCTTACAAATTTTCTTAAATTTTTTATCTATCTAATCTTCTTATTACTTTAATGTACTTAAATACTCTCCAACATCTTTCCATTCTCATTCATATAAATCTCTTGAAAATATTTCCAATGGTGTATTCAAACATATACCTTCTTCCTTTGATAATGTATTAATATAAAAATTTGTATCCACATCATCTTCCAAATCAATCATGTCTTCTTCATTATAATACTTTGCTCTTGATAACATACCTGCAATTGAATTTTCTTTCTTTGCAATGTATTTAAATTTTGAATTTATAAATTTGATATATGCTATCTACTTTAATATAGCAATATCAAGAGTTGAACAACTTGTAATCATATCTAATAAAGGTAGACAATCTCTTTTTATAACTATCAACTAATCACTTAATTTTTATTTTTTTATTTTTCATAGCTATTACTACACCTCATAACTCTCTTTTGATTTGTGCATGTCCCTTCTACCTACCATTCAAAACCTTTATTCCAAACCTTACTACATATCTATTTCCTTCTTCATCATCTTGTCCAATTGTCTAATCTATTCCAATTATATTTGCATCTACTGTTAATACCACTAGCCTTCCATATTTATATTGCTAGTGGTATTAACAGTATAATTTACTTTTTTCAAAGTTGAAAGTGAAGAAAGAAGTTCTTTTAATTTTTTTATAAATTTTCTTTATTTGTCCTTCTATTGAAATTTTTTATTTCTTCTTAATAATTCATACAATAGAGCTACTACATATACAAAATGAGGTATCCTCATAAAATAGAAAATACATGCTCCTAAAAACCTTCTAACTTCTATTGTATTAGAACATTCTTTCATTTTTTTTAATAATATCAATCTTTTTTAGACTTGTCTTACATCCATATGATCCACACATATGTCTTACCACCAAAAATTTCTTTACTCCAAACATTGATTTTGCTTTTGATAAAGTTAAATTAACTTCTTCTAAACTTATCAAAATCTACTCATAATCATCAATATAATCCACCACAAACTTTTTACATCTCTTTGAATTCAAAGTCTAATTTTTTTTTTCTTTTTCACATCCTTTAATTAGCACATCATATATGAAAGGCATTGTTATACTTGGAATAGGTTTTCTTAATACCTTATGTATTCTATTTATTATATGTAACATTATAGCTTCTTGTCATAAGGTACACATTCTAACTAATCCTAATGATGTCTTTTATAGTTGTTTAACCTCTACTTTGTATTGCCAATTGAAATTGTTTTTAGTTCAAAGAAAGATCTTCTATATCTTAAATTGATCCTTCTACAAATGCTTGTACAAATTCATCTATAATTGGACTTGAATCTATATTTCTAATAATTATATTATTTATTGATTGCATATTTTAAATAAATCTTAATGTTCCATTTTTTGAAGGTATTATAAACCATTGATTAAAATATGGTGCAATAGATAGTTGTAAAATTTCTACCATAATCTTTTCATTAAGTAATTTGACTAGGTTTAAAAAATGGGCCTTTAGAATTAAAATTGGCTTCAAACTCTATAGTTCGTGTAGAATTGTGAAAATAATCATATGTGCTACAATACTTGGATCAATGCACTTTATTTCATGTGATTCAAATAGAAATATATTACCATATTTTAAAAGCAAATCTTTGAAATATCTCTCTTCATCTTTTATTAAAAATTCCTCATACCAAACTTAAAAACCATCTAATGTCAATTCATCCATGAATTCACGACCTACTTTTTAAAAAATTAAATTTAGTTGTATAGAAGCCTTTTCAATCCTTACTTCAAAATTTGATAGTAATAGCAATGCCGCTAGGTTAATCTTTTTTGCAATAATCTTATATTTTTTATTCACCTTCACTTCATACTTATTCATATATTCTTTCACTATATCATAAAATTGCTTTAAATGCATGTTTATAACCTTATCACCAACTTCAAAATCTAAATCTAATAATATTTGCAAACTATCTATAGTATTATCAAAAGAAGATTTTTCAAACATTCGTGATATATATTCACTTTTAACAATTACTCAATATTTCTTCAATTCATTTTCTATGTTTCTGATATTTTTTCTATCTTTTTTAAATTATTTATATTTTTTAATAAAATATAACTATCCCATTATAATCCTATAATGGCCTCATTTCTTCTACTAGGCAGAAAGCCATCACCTCTTGTATCATTGCAACCCCACTTTATAATGGCATCAAATAAAAATTCTTTGAATTATCAACATCTTTAAATTTTTTGTGTATCCTTGGCATAAGATGCTCCTTCAAATTATTCCAATTTCTTTCATGATTTTTATAAACCATTAAAAATTACACTACCTTCTTTCTATCTTGTTTTTTTATTCTTACATATACCAAACCATCATCCATAACCTTTGTTTCTATTCATGTTTCAATAATATGTAGCTGTCTCAATATAATAAGATATATAGACATATCTTGCACAAAGAAATTTTGTTCATGAATAACATTTTGTATCATCACCTTGATATTTGGACAAGCTCTATACAAATCCTCCTTTGAATTGTGCTTATCATCCATCCATATTTAATATCAAATGGCCATTTTCTTCTTTCATATAATTCTTTAAATATCAAATTAATTTTAAAAATACAATCAATCAATAATATAATTGGTTCTTTTATATCTTTCAATTTTATTAAAGTTTTTGTAATAACCTTAGGCCAATGACTTTGGAAATAATGACTAAAAGCTTAAATCATGTCTTTTTTTTCTATAAATCATACTTACAAGACATCTCCAAAAATTTTCATTTCATCTTCTTCATCTTTAGTACTTTATATTACTCTTATTTCTTGTGTATTTGATGTCATATTATCTCCTATAGATTTTTTTTTTATTGTATAAATAATAACTTTGTAAAATTAAGGCTTCACAAATCCTAAGATTTCACTAATTTTAAATTCAATATTTTCACTTAAAATCCACTCCTTTATTATTATTATTAAATATATGGCAGCTTCAATATTAAATTGTAATTTATAAGCAAGAGCCTTTGCTTATTTTTTTACAATTTTCCTTTCTTTGGTAGATTTTTTTTTTCTTTCTTCATGCATAGGATTCTTTTATTGTCATGTTTTTTTCTCTTTGTAGTTCTTTTTTATGGCCTTTCATTATTTTCATCTTTCCTTCATTTTTCTTCTATTAATACTTCATATTGACTCCTTGTAATATGAGCATGCAAAGATAATCCATCTTTAAGATCATTCTATTTAGTAATTTTCCAAATATTATTGCCAACACGTTTTAAATCATTTGTAGTGATTTTTTTTTTTTTTAGCATAACTCATTGCATTTAACTATAAAGAATTAGATTTTCCTAAAAAATTTAAATTTATGCTTAAACATTTGCTTGGATTTGCTTCCATCTAATATGTTGATACTTCATTTCTTGAAATTTCAAATGCTTTATTTGTAAGCACCTTCATTCTCTTTTTATCAAAGTTTGTCTCTAATTTTTTTCCATTTTTTTTAAATGTATTATACCATCTTTTAAAAAAATAACTCCTTTACATAACGTTCTTGTAAAATCTTCACATTCTTTTCTTGAATGATCTATACTATCACACCACATTCACCTAGATATTACATCTTCTATTAGTCTTGATTTTTGTTTTATTGATATTTTTAATAATTGATTTTTTTCTTCAAGTTTTACAAATTTTATTTATAAATCTCTCATCTATGGTATAATTTCATCAATGCCCATTTCTTCTTTCTTTATTGTAATAATTGAAGGTTGAATTATAGATGTACAATAAATAATAGACATTTTTATCTTAAATACTTGCAATGGTCTTTGAATATCTACTCTAGCTTTTCTTCTTTCTCTCTTTGCAAATAATTCTAATGCCTCTTCCACTTCCTTCCAATTTATTATGAGTTCTTCATTTTTTTTATTTTTTTATTTTAATTTTTATCTTCAAGCAAGAATTCCAACTTTTCTTACAATTCTTTGTAAGCCACTTAAAGAAAAAGACCTACTTTACTTATATCCAATAATTTATTATTTTTTTCTTTGATAAATAAAATTATTGCTTTTCAAAATCTCCTAATAATATTTTTACTAAAAGATCCTTCTTGGGTTTTTGAATCCATTCAAAAAATGACTTATTTCTAATCCAATCACTATCTTCCAAAAAAACATTATCTTTCAATGCTTGTAAAAATTTCTCCTAAAAACCTTCAAAAAGTCCTATAAGAGACTTCACTTGATTTCTTATCTCAGGTGTTGTAGCCAATTCAAATATTTAAATCATCTCATTTTCTAAAACACGATTCAATTCCATCTTCTTTATATAATATCATAAATATTTTCTAATATCCTACCCTTTAAATTGATCATTCTTGTCTGCAATCGCTTATAATGCTTTATTTGTCATACCCTCTTTGTAATTTTTAACTTGTTGTTGTTGCATGAATAGAAAAAAGGTAAGTAATGATGTAACAAAAATTCTATCAAGTCTAATAGAGCCATAAATAAAATTCAAATAATTCTTAATAAATTAATCAAATTTTAATCTATCAAAATAAATTTAAAAGAAGTCACAAAAAAATATAAATAATCTTCTTAAAATATTATAAATAAAAATCCTAATATAATCCTAATTAAAATTCTAATTGAACTTTAATTAAGTCCTAAATCAAATCCTAATAAAATTCCATCAAAATTCTAAATCCTAAACAAATATTAGATAAGTTTCAAACCAAATCCTAAACAAATCTTAATCCTAGTCAAATTCTAAACCAAATCCTAATCAAATCCAAGATTATAAGCAAATTCTTAACAAATCTTATAACAGAATAGAACCTTAACAACTAATGATTAAACTATAGATATCAATTCAAAATTTGCACACTTCTTAATGTTTTAGTTAAAAACAAGTACAAGAAAGATGAAATCAATGGTACTTATCAATTAAGAGAAATACAAGTTAATCCAATCAAGTATTGAATAGCTTCTTATTACAATCTAAATGCTAAACTTCCAATGCCAATATTTCCTTCTTGAATAGTTGAATTATTTTTAAACTTCATTTACATGCTAAAAATCAAGTCTAGTATTTATACAAAAAAAAAATTACTTCAATCCAATTTATAAATTGCTAAAGATCTTAGAAATACTTAATGATCCTAAAACTTCAATTTATGAGACCTTAATCCACAAAAATCTCTTCGTTGAACTTCCTTAAGAAAGGTTGAAATAAAAATTAATGTTGATTTTATTGCTCATAGGTAAAAATCTTCTAGCTTCAAGAAGATCATTCTTTCTTAAACAAAAGTTGTATTTCCTTCTTTTGATGAAAGATAAGAACATTGAAAAACTATATTGTCATATTATAACACAACTATATGGTAAAAATTTTATCTTAAGTATATTTCTAATTAATATCTAATTATCTTGATTCAATGATAATTCAAGATATTTAAACAAAGTTTTCATAAAAATCTTTTAGTTTATTTTCTTGTCTTAATAGCTAATAGATTAAAGATTGGTTAGTAATTTTATCTTCTATGATATAAAAATTCTTTTATTATCTTAAATAGACCATAAATTGATAAAAATATGATAGGAGAGGTAAATAATTAGTATGCTTGACACTAGGATTAAGTTGAAGATAGGGTCAGGCTAAAAAAATTCTATAATAGGTTGGATTGATACTTAGGGATTGTCCATTTGTAGAACAATGTCTAAATCAAACTTCCAACTACTAAAACAAGCAAAATATGAGAACATTGAGAAATCAATAACTTGGATTGGAGAGCTAGTTTCAAGCTTGTTCCGGAAACGTATTGAAAGTTAGCAATTTAGGATTGAGTAGGATTTCTATGATAACTAAAGATCTATCAATCAAAATAAGATTAAATTTGGCATGGTATTAGAAGACTTAAAGATCAAACTAAATACTAATTTTGAATTAAAATTAATATTTAAAAAAAATACTATTAGAATATCTACATCAACTTTTAAATTAGCAATTGAGTGATATGAGTGCAATTTTTTGGATGTTTTTTTATAATCTATAAATTGGATTGGATTAAATTTTTTCGATAATGTATAAGACTTATAGTGGTAATTTTATGCAAAATTTTGTACCAAGTGGACAATCAAATTAAAAGTTACAACTTATAAAGAAAAATCAAAATTACCTAATTATAAAAGTAATAAGGCAATTAAAATTTGTATATAGTTGAAATTATTAAAAAGAATATTTTTGATTATTTTTTATTGATTTTAAGTACTTTTGAATTAAAATTTGTATTATATTTTTTTACATGAATAAAAACTATTAAGGTTTCTTCAATACTTGAAAAAAAATAACTTCATCTTCCATATCTAAGTACTCAATACATTCCACAGCTAACTACTTGATGCTTGATATATATCTTAAGAAAAGTTCTTGATAAATTTTTTATATTAATTAGAAAATTTTAAAAAATATTCCACATCTCTAATTATTTTTGAAATCTTTCAATCCATAATAGTCTAAACCTTCTTTGAATCCATCATAAGACCATTGTTTGAGATAATGTACTCTAAAAAATCAATTTGAGTAGTGAAAAATATACACTTTTTCATCTTAGTGCATAATTTTATATCTCTTAGTTTTTGTAATATATAATGGACATAAATTTCATGCTCTTTTGTATTCTTAGAATATATTAAGATATCATCTAAATAACAAAGAGCCAAATCAACAAGAAATTCATAAAAGATATTATTTATTAAATATTAAAAATTAATTTGTATATTTGTGAGTCTAAAAGGCATGATATTATATTCAAAATATCCATATTTGATTCAAAATGCAGTTTTCTATTGATCTTTTTCTTTAATACCTACCAGAATGTATGTTCATTGTAGATCAATTTTTATATAAATCTTTGTTTAATTGAGTTGATCAAATAATCTTAAAATCAAAGATAGAAAATATCTATTTTTGATGGTAATTTTGTTGAATCTTTGATAGTCTACACTTATCTACAAAGATCCATATTTTTTCTTCACAAATAAGATAGAAGCTCTAGCTAGAGATTTAAAATGGCATATGAAATTTTTAGCCAAATTTTCATCAATATACTCCTTGAGTGCAACCAACTCATAATGTGATAGGCTATAGATTGGCCGAATAGTGGTTGAACTTCTTCTTAAAGATTAATGGAACAATCATAAAGACAATGCTCTACAAAAATATTTACATATTTCTTTTCAAGAATTTCTTGATAATCTTAGTATTGAATTAAAATGTCTCTTGAAAGCTTTTTTCTCTCAATAATAGATGTGGCATATATATCAAAAGTTGATTCTTCTTTTGTAACATGCATGAAAATTATCACACCTATTAATAATGGTTTAGATAAATCAATCTTATTGATTTTTACTTGCTTAGTAGAAACTTTAGTTAATCTATGGAAAAAATCAAGATTATGAGAAATTGAGTCTATTTGTGGATTATTCTTTTTTAGCCACAATAATCCTAAAATAATTAAATTAGAAGGAACCTAATTATATTATATATTACTACATTATTGTGACTATTATTTATTACATTTAAAAGAATAATATCATGTATAATATCTCAAAAAAATAATAAAAAACTATCTATTACTTCTACATGCACATGTTTGATTTTCTTAATTAAAGATGTATCCTATTTTTGAAAAGATCTTTTTTTATAAAATAGGTTGAGACTCTTGAATCTAACAAGGCTAAGACTTTGTAATTTTTTGGTCCTAAAAAAACTTATATTATTAAACAATGTGAAGGACCTAAGGAGAAAATAGGATCTTTATTAGATATTATATAAGATTTTAAGTGCATGATCCTTATTATAGTTTGAAAAACTTTTTTTTTAATATATTATTTCTTTAGCAACCATATTCTTCATTTTATAATTACGTTGCTTCTTCAATACTGTTAAGCAATGTACTTAAGTTCTCTATAATATAGGCATAAACCTTTTTGTCAATAATGAGTCTTTTCTTGCTTAATAAGAAATTTAAAATGGAATGTGTCAATTTGCATAGGCTTTGACTTAGACAAATAAGCTTTTGATAATTTAGAAGATGTCACAATAGCCTCATTTGTACTTTTCCAATCAAAACTTTATTCTTTACATCTTTCAAAAAATTAATTGTTGCATGCAATAGCTTTAGTAATAAATTGCTCAAATGAACCTACTCTTGGCATTGTCAATAATAAATCTTTAATATTATCTTTCAATCCATATTTAAACTAATTCATAAGGATTTTGTCATTCTAATCTATGTTGCAAATAAGATTTTAGAATTGAATAATATATGTGGTAGCTAAACATGATCCTTATTGTATAAATACAAGCTTGGTCTTTGCTATCTTTTTTCAATCATTTTTTCTAAATATAGTCATAAATACTTTCAAGAATGAATTTAAACTTTAGAGTAGTGGTAAATTTTTTTTATTAAAAGTTCAAAGCAAGAAAGTGCACTTTTATCAAAAAGTGCACCTATGAATCCAACTTGAATAAATCCATTGGAATATTAGAAAGGATGCAACCTTAAATAGAGCTTAATTTGTTGTAAAAATTCTAGAAAATTTTGATCATGTTCTATCAAACTTCTTAGGCATATTAATCCTTATTTTTTTTATATTTGTAGAAGCAAGACTTTTTAAATTTAGTTGTAAGATTGATCTACTTACTTCCCTCAATTGAAAAACTTCTTGGCATAGACTCTAGACTTCTTTTATAGGAGTAAGAATAGTATTTTTGTAGTTGGTGTTGGTAATGCATGAAAATTCTATGCTAAGAGTGTTGACAAACTCATGAAGATCTACAATAGTTGCAATTTTATTTTCACTTTTGTCAAGTATAGCATATATGATTTTTCCTTTGTTTCAAACAACTCAACAGATCTATAAGTCAAAATAGAAGAAGATAATTTATAAATTCTAATATCAAATAAAAATTTCTATAAAAAAAGATAATTTACTTTTTTTGAAGAAAAAATTAATATTAAAAAAATAAATTATTTATTTAAAAATAAATAGTCCACAAACTTCAAAATACAACAATAGAAGTAGGATAATTTATTCACTTTTTAAGAAAGATAATAACAATGAATTAGCACTCTTATCAAACTATCAATGACATAAACTTTAAAGAATTAAAAAATAATACATTCTTGTTTCTCTCAAAAAGATTAAAAAAAAAAAAAAAAAAAAAAAAAAAAAAAAAAAATCACTCAAAGATGATATAATATTCAACTAAAATGGCTATTACTAAGGGCAAAAAGACTATGAAGCCTTCAAACACAAGTAAGGATTAGAAAGGCATTGACAAGAATAAAGAAGGCTTCACTCTTACCTCCATATATACTATCTAACTAGGAATTATGTGGCAATGTTCTATAGGACCTCCAACACATATTGACTTTGTAAAACACATATAACTTACAAGGCAAGTTTTTCATATGTGTGTCACATAGTTAGCTTGTTCTACAAGCTACCAACATGCATGATATGTGGTTTTCTTGTTGATCAAGTTTCTAACCTACCAATCAATAACAAACATGTATAAAATCAAATCACATCTATAAAGCTTTGAAGAAGCTCTTTTAAAAGATATTATGAAATCAATCTATATTTAGCTACTTATACCTTATTATATAAGTAATTATTAGAATTAATATGTATAATTGTGACATATTAAAAGAGTTTGTTTGGCTATGCTAATTCAACCATTTAGTAAAATATTAGGTTTTTTTCACACTTGTACTCTTGTATTCCACACTTTGTGATGTGAGAGCTTGTTTAAATTAGTTGTGTGGAGATTTATCATCTTTCACTTGACAATAATTTATTATACACAAAGGTTAAATTCATGGTTTTAGGTATTGACAATGGAGGCAAAGAGGAGCATAGGAGAGGGGTCGTTGCTTTGTAGAAGGTGCTGGATTACATAGCTCTGGCTCTGGAGGGTTTCCGATCTTATTGGGGCAGCGAATTCTCGGGACCCACAATAAATTTCCACCACGAATAGGAGGAATTGGAAGAGCTAGGAATGAAGTAGGGCAAAATTGCGTGTGGGTCAGGACGGATGAAACTCCTCACCACCTTCTCAGCAAGTAGGGCACTCCCTTTCCACCTTTGCAGTTCCCCGTTTTAGTCTCTCTGCCGACGATTCGAGGGAAGAAAAAAAAACAAAAAAAAAAAAAAAAAAAAAAAACACACACACACACACAACACAACAACAACAACAACTGACTGACTGACTGCAGTGGGGCACGGATCACACCAGAGTTGGTGGCTGACCCCAATATTATGAATGGTGGCGTTGAAGAAGAATCCAAGAGCGCCAGCTGGGACCCAAGCGCGTGCGAGAGCTCCGACGGATCCAACAATACCATGATCGGGATCTACAGATTCGCCACAACTAGTGCTGCTACTGCCACCATGGCTAGATGGATTGGCATCCACTCCCAGATGCCAAAGATTTGTTTGTCCCGAGGCGCCACACACGATGTGCAACGAGACCGAGGCTGTAGCTGCCAAATCCCCCAACGGTCCTTTCCTCCTCCTCCCGTCGTTTCCTCATTTAGTCTGTAACGTACCGCGCATTCATGTGTGGTCGTCACTGTGAGTCACGGCAGCACAGGAAGTGTCGTCCCATTCACGCAATTCGTCCTTCTCCATTCCTACATGCTCACTGTGTTGCTTCTGCTCCGTGATTCATACGTCCACGAATTATTCGTCGTCTTTGTTGTCGTCGTCGTCGTCTATTTGATATCCCCTCTTCTTCTGTTTGAGCCCTTTGTAGAGACCTAACATTGGACGTTGAAAATTCCATACCCATCAGCTTTTTATTTTTCTACTTTAATTGGATTGTCAAAACATAATTGTGTGTGCGCGTGTGCGTGTGTATTTTCAAAACTGATTACATGGGCATATTGAAAATGGGTCCGTAGTTGAAATCCACGCATCATGCTCTCTTCACTGCAGGAAACTTGTGTTGGCTCAATAATTGACTTCTGATCAATATGGCAGTGATTTGAATTTGAAATGCTTTGTGGCGACTATGCATTGTTATTTTGTGAAATAAGTAACATCTGTGCAGCATGTTTCAATTATGTTTATTCTGACAATTCTGTATTCATTGAAACATGTGGGCACAAACTGATGTCATTTGCTAGCATTTGGTTCCTTTGGATTTTTTATGATGTATTTGAAAAAATATTTGTTTGGGTTAATAGAAAGAAACTATTTTTAATTAGAACTCACAATATTGCATAAAACCACACCCAACATCATAGTTAGTACTAATCCTTGGCTTGTAATTTGAACCTTCACATTTCAAATAGGGGCTTTTGATTTGATTGGGCCAACACGATCTGTTAATTAATTTCATTGGCAAACTCCACAGCAATGTTGACTTAAAGATCACATTACAGAATTTTTCAAAAAATTTAAAACAGGTTATTCCAAATCCAGTTTTTATAATCTATCAAAACCTTTGCATGACTGCTCGACAGGAACAAGTTCAAATGAGCCATTCAAATTTTTGGTTAAATTTTAACTTTGCTTGACACTAAAAGTAACAATATTCTATTGTTTCTGTTCAGATATCAAAGTCAATCATTCCAAATCCTAGTGATAAATACTATAAAATCAGCCTTATGTTTGTGCAATACTCCATTCAAAATATCTTGGGTGTATTATATAAATAAGTGAGAATGTAGAGAAGTTTTTAACATTTAACACACTCCACTGCTGTTCATACAACTTCCATGATCTTCACAGACCAGTTGTTGTTGTGGTTTTGTTAAACCCACACACACCCCCCAAGTCATTAATCAAACACACAGACAGACAAAGGTTAATTGAAGGATACCCAATAACACATAAGGGTAGTAGGTAGCTTATCCAGGAGGAGCCAGAAAGGTGACGTAAGCAAAAAGGAGGGAAAGAGGGGGGGTTTTTTTTGATCTAATCAGCCTTGGTTCGGAGCCAGGTTCGGTGATAGGCTCGACAATATTGGATGCGGCACGAACCTCCAGATGGCCCTTGAAATTAGAAAGAGAGAGCGAGGGAGAGAGAATCCCATTCCCGACACCGCCCGAGCAGTTTGGACCCATTCCCACTGGGGCCGGGAATCCTGGGATGAATTTTAACCCCGATCAACGAACAAACGCGGTTCTCTTTATAAAGGGGGATGATTGTTCGTTCGTTCGTTCATCCCTGATCAGAAGCTGAAACATACACCTGTGGATTCTTCCATCATATTATTCTTCGCCCGCTGAGTTCGGATTCGTACTCTGCTGAGGAGTCTGTTCATCCATTTATCCGCAGAGCATGTCCCGCAGTTCTCTCCGTCCCTTCTCTCCTCGTTTTGGTTTGTTATTACTTGTTCCTCCTCACCTGACGTCTTCCTCCTCGTCGGTGATCTCTCATGTTTGCTTGTACCAGTCGACAGCAATGGAGGAGGCTTGCGGGTCGCAGTCACGAGAGAGGTTGAGGAGGCGGTTTTTTTAGTCAACGCAGGTGAGGCTGAAAGTGCAAGTCTCTTTCTTGGAGGATGCGTTTTCTTTTTTGTTTCTTTCTTACCTTGAGTTGGCAGAGTTTGTGTAGCACTGTCTGTAATGAGTTGTTGATTGGCGCGATGATGCGGAGGTTTGTGACAGGAATCGCGCCGGGAGGTTTCGGAATGGTCCGAGTGTGTTGGAGGGATTTGGGCGCGTTGGTGGTGTGACGTTATTCCGTACCCGGTACTATGTTCGTGTGTTCGTTTCGAGCGTTGGCCTTGGCGATTGCTCGGGCGGGGGTTTTGGTATTCTCCGCCTGTACGGAAGCGGGCAGTAGTCGGGGTTTTCGTGATACTTATCGAGGAAACGAGGAGTGCATGTTGATACCCGGTTGATCAGTGCGTCTTCGGTGTCGGTAGTCTGTCAATAATTCCACTGGCTTTTGCGGTGTGGTAGTTTGGATGTCGTTTAGGTCGTTTGTGTAATTTGTGACTCTGTGTTAGAGACCTGTTTACTTTCTGACACGTCCAGGTTTGGGACAGACAGCGAAGATGCCCGGAATGGGTTGGTAACCGTTTTGGTACTTTTTGAAGGCGGGTGCAAATTATGACAAGTTGGTTTTCTTGGAACCAGTGATTCACGTGACTATCGTTGTTCGGAGCGACCAGCGCCTACTTGCGCTGTCACTTTGATGCGGGACTGAAATGTGAAAGTGCACGATATCTTTTCTGAAGGAGATTTAGAGACCAGAGTAGGGGACAGGGATTGATAGTGATCTCAAGGAGTGACGCCAATATGGGCAATTCCTTTGGATGTTCGGCGTCCGGGGAGCGACTGGTGTCAGCAGCACGGGACGGGGATTTCCAGGAAGCACAGGCTCTTCTAGAATGCAACCCCCGACTGGCGAAGTACTCCACCTTCGGGGTGCGCAATTCGCCCCTACATTTCTCGGCTATTCAAGGGCACAATGAGGTGGGTGTACTCTTTCAATTTCTGGAACTATGTATTCTCCACCTCTACGCTTTGCTTGTGATTTTGACACGTTTTCACCAGTGCTTAGCATGCTCTGTATCTCAGCATTCTATCGAGTATGAGGGGAGTGATACCTACATTACAATCCTGTACGATCTTCACGATCTTCTTCCATGATAAGTAGACGCAATCTTTACTAGATCTAGAAATCCTCTTAGAAGCGTGCGGTTTTCGGCTTCTTTCATCACGCATCGTGTACTTCCAGTTCGTTTTGGCTCGTTGTTGTAATCGACGTCTAAATGCCCGCGGCCTGAGATTCTTGGGTGTTACGCACATGTTATTTGTGTCAGTTGGCAGAATTCATCAGGTCTCCTCTTTTTTTTTGAGTTAGTTTCCCTGAAACTTGTGGCTGAGTTCGTTCTCGAATTTCATATCGTTCTTTGGATTCATACGAGTAATCGCTAGATTCTGCGTGGTTGTTTTAGCAACGTTTAGATTTTGATACTGCTAACAGATGGGATAGATGGAATTTATTGTGGTTAGAAATTTCTTGCGAACCTCGGATATCCGGTTTTGTTCTCTGATCGTTGACACACTGCTGGCCTTTTTTTCGCGATTTGTTGATTCAGATTGTGACGTTACTTCTTGAATGTGGTGTGGAAGTCAACACTCGGAATTATTGCGGACAGGTAATCAAGTTTATACCCTTATAATCGTGCATATTAGGGCACGCCAGGAAATGCTGATGTTTCATGTAATAATTCGTAATTCTCATTCAGTATTTGTTTACTTTTTAAATAAATGTTCTTGCTTATCTGGTTCATATTTTGGTATGATTGAACCTTCACCGATTTTCGTTATGTGAATTCGCAGACTGCACTTATGCAAGCTTGCCGTTACGGGCACTGGGAAGTGGTGCAGACCCTTCTCCTCCACAGGGCAAACGTAAGCGAACCTGGAACTCCTGCATCATGTCCTATTGTGGCGTTGGTCGTCTTCCGAAGAAATATGGGGAGTTGTATCGTACTGTTATCTTATTGCTAGAGTCAGATCCTATCTTGAGGAATCGCCTGTCTTCGTGTTCGTTATATCTCATTCTCACAGGGTTTCTACTGCATATTTGGCACATTGTTCAGAAGTTTAATGTGCCGTAGAGTTTACAGTGTCTTCATTGCATGTATGCCTTCGACTCTCTTAGCTTTGTTGAAGGCCCAACGGTCTTGGATTATCATAATTACTACTATTTTTGTACTTTGTTGTCGCTCAAGGAACTACTAGACTCTGATACTCGTCAACAGCTTCTCAGTGTATATAAGATCCGAGGTTTTTATGTGCAGGTTCACAGAGCAGATTATTTAAACGGTCGCACTGCTCTGCATTTTGCTGCTGTCAGCGGCCACACCCGATGCATGCGATTGGTTTTAGCTGATTTCATGTCCAGCGTTCCCTACCTGTGGAACCCCTTGCAGATTGTGAACAGCGATGACTCACTGTCCGTGAAAAATTATTCTGATGAAAGGTTCTATATTAACACCATGTTCTTCTTTTAGGTTTTGTTCGCTGTGCGTATCGTTTAGTCTTAAGATATTTGCAATTCAGTTGTATGTGAGGGGCGTTTGGTAATGTTTCATCGAAATTCGAATGGATCTTTCATTCCGCTCCTTATATTTGATGGGTTGGGTCTTGCAGTTCCTTATCTAGGGTTGTGAATAGAGCAGCTGACGGAGGCATAACATCACTACATATGGCTGCCCTCAATAGCCACATTGAGTGTGTGCATTTGTTGTTGGATCTTTCCGCAAACGTCAACGCAGTTACCATTCAAGATGGCACCACCATAGATTTGATAGGTATATGTTCTCCGCAACCTTAGAGGTTCGAAATTGACCAAAAACAAACACAAGTTGTCTTCATCATTGTCTTATTTTAGATGACTTGTTTTAAGACAATTCATGAAGCAGAATCATTCTACACATTTTAAGACTTCATATGTAACCCTGCTGAGGAGAGATGTTGGGATGCTCTTACAGGGGCAGGTAGTGCGCCGCTGCATTATGCCGCTTGTGGAGGCAGTATACCCTGCTGTCAGGTGTTTATTATATTCTATGACACGAAGTTTGTTGGCTCTTAAGTCTACTTGTCGATGGATATGCTTTTGCCGATATTCTCTACTTAAGAGCCTTAGCCTAATGACCTAATGTGGCAAGGGAATTTTCCATCTGGTTCCGAAGGAGGATTTCTAATTGTCTTCTGAATACAGGCTCTCATTGCGAAGGGGGCGAGTCGAACTGCAACAAATTGCAACGGGTATAACTGATGCTTATCTTCGTGCATCTTCTTCGAAATGAAATCCTATGTCTATTATAAGTATCAATTGCCGTGCCTCATGTTGTTTCACCATTTTTCAAAATGTATTTTCTGCATGTTACTATTCATATAGCTCTTGCTAAACATCGAAGATCTGCCATTCTGATGTTTTTTAGATGGACACCGTTGCAAGTGGCACGGCTGTGGCGTCGGCATTGGTTGGAGCCTCTGTTGAGTCTTGACTCATCAATTCCTGTCCAACCTCTTCCACCGTCACGCTACCTGGCCCTTCCCCTCTCCAGTATCATGAAGATAGCTAGGTACGTAGATTTGATTTCATAAATAGTATTATTACTTTTGACAGTTCAGCTGATGATTATATTTTAGAATTTTGTGTACATATTTGTGTGTGTTGTGTGCAATAGAGTCGCATAGTTTTCTTGTCCCTGTTATGTGCGATATCAATGATGTTGATGAGGCGTCGCAGTTTAACAGCCACTTATTTCGAAGATTTTCTACATTTTGCAGGGACTGTGGCTGGCGAAGTGTGGATTCTGTACCTTTGGACGCCGATCCATGTTCTGTTTGTCTAGAGAGACGTTGCACTGTCGCAGCTGATGGTAAACTTAGTCCCTTTTTATGTTCTACACTGTAATCTGATGTGTTCTTTTCTAGGATGTTTCATTTGGTGGAAATGAAACCTTCTTAGTTTTTTACTGGAGCTATTCTGATAACGTATAAGTGTGATGCTTCAGGTTGCAGGCATGAACTTTGCACACGTTGTGCTCTTTACCTTTGTTCCACAAACATCGGTTCCTCTACAGCCTCAAGTCCACCAGGAGCTATTCCCTGTCCTCTTTGCAGACATGGCATTGTATCGTTCGTGAAGCTTCCAACTACCATGTCGCTCAAGGATCTTGCTAAAGTGAATATAAGTTCCCTTACTCTTTGTACGACATGTACGATGGAAAGTTCTGAGCCGAATTCTGCCAGGGCTCTTTTACAGAAGGCTGAGAATAGAGATGGTTCTCAGATGTCTCCGCTTTCCTCTCACTCGTTAAGATTGACTTGCCCAGGCTTTTCCTCTTTGAATTGTCCAGGAGGCTTTGGTTCTACTGGCGAGAATTCCGGGTGCACCTCACCTACTTTGACGTGCGGATTTGTAAGGTCTGATTCTCGCGCAGAGGTTAGAACCGACGACTCCACAACGATTGAAACTCTTGCTTGGCCGCTGCCTTCAAGGGTATCAATGGCGAGACCAGCTCCTGTGGAGTCATCTAATGCTCTACCTATTCCGTCACACGTTGATGATACATCTACTTCTAAACCTGCTCCTAATCGCCCACAGAGGATTTTCTCGTTGCCCAAGAAGGTATCTACGAGCCGACGGTGGTTGAGGAAACCATTTCGTTGTACTAACTATGCAAGCTTGCGGCCGCACAGGGATTAATCACAAGTGAAATAACTCTTCCTGGATCGTCTGCATCGGGTTTATGAAAGGTTGAAGCTGGAATTCGAAGGCAAATTTGTTTTTGTCCCAATTTGGAACATTGGATGGCATCATTCGTTGCCATAATCCCCGGTCATTCTTGTATCACAATTCATAGGTAGAATTCAGTTGCCTATTTTGACGGATTAGAATTCTGGAAGAATGGTACAACTAACCAACAGCTCGTGGAGATTCTGAAAGTAGTTTGAATGGTTAGTTCGTACATTTGTACTATTTTAGGAGTAGCGTTCTTTGCCACATCTTGTAGTCTTAAGTGGCCATTGAACTCATGTGAAGTAATCTATTCCTTGAGAAAGCTGGCATGCCTCGTCTTGAGACTCATGTTCTGCAAGTAGTAACTACAGGCTTGTACTTGGACGATGTGAATACGCACATCACAGCCATGTGTGCAAATTTGTACTATGTGATAACTGATGACCTCCCAAGCCTGTTTGTGTTAGGTTAGAGTACAGCTTTATGTGGTCTAATAGTTTCATTAGATATTTGTACCTGTTATTTAAGATACAACAAGGTAAGCTCTATGGTTCATATTTCTCTACTAACCAGACAGGTTAGGTACCTTCTTTGGTGACGACGATGGCAATATGTTGCGACGGTAGTGCTTCCATTTCTTTAATGTGAATTCTTGTGTTGTGAGCTTTAACTGCATGAGCCAATTAAATACATCGCATCTACTGATTTCAGTCATATCCGTCTTCAGTTGTTTTTTAGAACGTTTACTGGCATATTTATTTATCTACCTTGGTACTTCATTTGGTTCAAAAATGTAGTATTGATTGAATTATAATTGATTTTGGTATGTAGACTAAAGTTTGTGTATATTCTATTGTATTGCATGTTACGATTTTGGACTGTTGTTTTTATTGTCACACTACCCCTTCTTTATTTCCATGGATCAAATATTGTGCTGTACTTGAGGTACAAAGTGGTGGCGGTTTTTGCAGTATTTGGTGATGATTTGATTTCATGGTTTGGGCTCTGCATTTTCTATTTTCTGGTGTTGCATCAAGTAGTACATTATTCAACCTCAAACATGTGAACTGTGTTGATTGAGGTTTATGCTAAGTACCGCAGAAGTTATGTATTTTCAGCGTATGTAATTGTGTACTACATCTTACGTTCCTCAAGCAGAAATTGCACATCAATTGCACAAAAGTGGTGACGTTTTAAAACATACTTCTAGTACATTTTCAGCGCTTTAGAAGTTAGATAGGTAATAATTCCACATTTACAGAGTTGTAGAAGTTATGTTTTGAGCAGTTTAGGAAGACATCAAATTGAATAAATACATAGTTGGTTGTTGCAATCTAATAACATATAAAAACAAAATAAAAATTTGTGAATTGTCTTGGATTTCAAAATACAAACTCCACCTTAAACATGAGAAATCGTGCTATTAGTATTTTACAACCAGTTTGTAATTTGTTTATGATGTGTCTAATTACAGTTTTTAGTATCACGATTTCTTGAAGAATGAATTGTTAGGAAGGAAGTGATGCCGTATTTACAAAGGCAACTGCTTATGTTGAAAAAAGTTATTGTAACTTGGAAAAACAAATTTCCGGCCGTGCAAATAAAAGTCTAAACGCAACAAATATTGTGGATGACTTCATTCTAGAGAAGTTCTCTGTTAAATTTGTTCACATACTTTTAATGTGTTTGGTTTGTTAGTAGCAAACTTCCTTACATCTTGACTTAGTTACTTACACATTCTAAGTTAAGAATGTCATAATTAACGTAGCATTCAGCATTTCAACTCGTCCTGCATGAAAGTATTGATTTGTCTGTCAAAGTATCGATTTGTATTCTTGAAATCAATAAGCAACTTTCCAAAGGAATGAATTTGCATTAACTATGTTTATTATTATTATTATTATTATCATTATTATTAATATCCATTATTTAGATTCTAAATCTGATTTAACAAAATTGCAATTATATGTATTGATGTTTTGTATCCAAGATCATTATTTCATTCAACGCATCTTCTTGTGACTCTATTTATTTGACTAAGTGATATAGAATACACACAAGTGAGGGTTTTGTTTCACAAACAAAAAAGAACAAAACCTCAGTCTAATCTAGTGCATCAATTCTGGAATCTTCTAGGAAACACTATCTCATATTTTCTCAATCAAAACACACACACACACACACACACACATATATATATATATATATATATATTTATGTAAATATTAATAAGGGAATGACAAATAGACTAAGTAAATCTACCCATTCATCCTAACTATCATGAAAAAAAAAAATGGCCTCTAAATTCATTTCTCCACTATTGGATCTACAACCAATAAAACCAATGATTACCACATTCTTCATCGATAGTGCATCTATTTAATAAAAGCATTGGTCTATTTAACATTCCTTTATTTATTTATATATGATTCAACATTCCCTTATATATCTATTATATATATATACATAATTTATTTCACAATTTGAAAATAATGGTTTTCTCAATTTACTAAGCGGCCCTCCACCGTGGCACAATTCTTGCTGACTTGGACCCCATGAACTCAGTAATGAGACCATCATCCTCGGTAGTCCCAGTTATCCGGTGATTAGAGACCGGATCTACCAGTCTCCACCAGGGCCCATTCCAGGCGGAACGGTCGTCCTCTCGAGTTACACGCTTGGCCCCGTGGTCAATTCTGCTCTGGACACCGCAAATTCCACTTGGGTCTCCGAGTTTTGCTGTTGTTGACCTCTCTACACCATAGATCCGACGCCGTGATCGTGGTTTTTGTTCACGGTTTCAATTACACTTCTACCTCGCGACCATCTCGACGCGTTCATAGACTAGCAGACAGTTAGTAAATCCAAGGGGGCGTTGAAGAGAAGCACCAAGGGTGATTGATGCATTGGGGAGCTGTCGTTTTGTAAGTGTTTTTGCGTTGCTGTTACGAGTGGGGTCGAAGCGTTTTTTTTGTTTTGTTTTGTATTTTGGGTGCTTACTAGGGTGTCATTCTGTGCTAGATAGAGGAGGCTCTGTGATGGTCTGCTGAATCGAGGAGGGTATTTCATGGCTTGCTGAATCTTTCTCCAGTCGTTTCGATCAGTCGGCCAATTCTCGGCCCTCTTTTTGGGGTTTCGTCTGTCGTGTGGGTAGTTTGGGGTGGAGCTGCATTCTGTGGTGCATTACAGCTATGGGATTTTCTGTGTTTGTGAGAATGCCTGCCAGGTTGCAAGTGCCGTGGCCTGGTTGAGACCAGAAGTTGGCTCATGCGTACTCGTTAGGAATGTTAGTCGTTGTTTCGCTCCTTATTGCAGAGGTTTTGGATTTTCCACGCCAATGCTGGATTCCTCCTGGTAGCTTTTCTGACAACGAAGTGATTGCATGGTATCTTGACACTGGACAACTGGTTTAGATCGTTGATCGTTGAGGCGAATTTTCTTTCGGGGGAAGAATTAGTCGGAATTATGATGTTAGTTGTTTAAAAACTAACCTAAGAATTAGTTAGATTTGAATCTAGGATCTAATTAGGTCAAATGTGATTCGTACGAACAGACGTTTAGGGCTAATTCCCTGTAGGAGATCAGAAGGATTTCTTATTTTTCCTTCCAAGTCGCCGTGTTGTATGTTCCTATTCATTTATGAAGCGAGTGTGCAGAATTTTTTGACGGGATTTTATGTAACTTCATCTGTTACCTCAAAATTCTGTTTAGCGAGGGTTTAGTTAGAAGTCACTGAACTTCTTGCCATGTCTCGAATGCTTCTGCGAGTCCATTCTCTCTGTTTCCAAAGTTCGTTTTTTTATCTTTTATCTTTTTTCTTTTTTCTTCTTTTGTTCCCGATTGTAATAACCTATCAAATTTCGGCCCTGGAAACTTAAGATGTGTTTTTGGGGGATGTCGTCCCAGGTGTCGTCAGTGACAGGTATAATTTGGATTTTTTGAAAATCATCTTTGAATACTTTTAGTCCCCTTTGTATCTTGCACTGAATGTACACATCTTACTTTGTATCCGTCATATACTTGCAGAGCTCTTAAGACATGAGATGAATAATACTACAATTCAGGAGATGCAAAGCGACATTGAAGAGCTCTTCGATAATGAAGGTGAACGCCCATGTTATTTGTCAGATGAGACACATTCTGAGACCGTGAATGGAGCAAAAAACTCGGATTTGGAAGCTGACAATGCGGCTAAGCTTTCAGACCTAGACGTAAGTGGCAATACACAACAGGATTCAACCCATGATCTCAGCAAGGGGTCCTCTGCACCTAAACGCATGGTGGAGGAAGGTGAGCCGCAGTTTTGGGTCCTTCGAGGCTCTTGTATTCCCTATTTTGGCGAATGTCTGCAACCTGTTGCGTCTAGAAAAATTTTCAGGGTACTCAAGAGGTTACATTGACATAAGTAGTAGTTATTGAAGTTTGCAAACTTCATTGCCGAGGTACTACACTCTTGATGGTAAATGGTTTGTTTGTTTGCTCTCTCTCTCTCTCTCTCTCTCTCTCTCTCGCTTCTTTTTCGCTGTGGTAGGCCGTAGCGTTGCTGATAGCAAAATCTTGGATGAGAATCATGAAGTTGATATTATGACTATAGGGTCTTTAACCATTATTATTGGACCAACTAGTACCGGGATTGGCACTTTTGGTTACTGATGTTACAGATGGAGATGCTTTGTCCGAAGATGCTATCCATGATGGCTCCGTGAGTCTAAGCAGTAGCCGTGACGGAACTAGTGGTTACTTAGCAGGCAGTGGCAGTAGTACTGCTAGTGTCTGTAGTGCGAGTGGAGGCGATGAAAAAGCTGATCGAATACCGATTCAGGAGTCCATACATCTGGAAAGGCGAACTTGGATTCCTGGAAAGCGTCATCCAGAAGAGGTCTATTTTGCTCATTTTCAATGTACATAGAAGGATTTCTATGTCGAAACAGTGAGATGACTGTACAAGGGTTAGGTCGTTTTGAGGAGCTAGCACCGCGTCCGTGAGAGTCTTTTGGTTAAAAATGTACCAGTTTCAGTTGGCTTTCTACGTCTCATCGACATTGCAATCTATTATGATCCACGTCTAGGGGATTTCGGGTCTTTTGTAATTGGTTTTATAAGATATATCCCGGTATCATGGCCAGAGTCGCAATTACATATCCACCCTACTAAATATGTCTGTGCTTTTGCCCTTTGCAGGATGACACGTCCCCTTCGTGGCGAAAACACAAAAAACATTTCTTTATTCTTAGTAATGCAGGAAAACCGATATATTCTAGGTTTGTTTATGACGTTGTGAATTGTGTTCAAAAATATCTAAAGAAACATTATGTCTGTTGAGTGATTTCTTTGTGTTGGAGTTCAGCTAATGTTCATTTTCACATGAGCTGAGACCGAAGTCCAGTTTATCTCTATTCCGGGAGGGATAATTATCCATTTTAGTATTTCGTTACGTTAGTTTTGATTAGGTTCTTTAACCTGATATCATTCCGTGTGGTTTTTTTGAGCAGATACGGGGATGAGCACAAGCTTGCAGGTTTCTCAGCGACATTGCAAGCTATCATGTCTTTTGTTGAAAACAGGTATCACAAAGTCGCATCCGGGAGCAAAACCAAATGGATAGTTCCTATCATTTTTGGCATTGGCATTGTAGTTGGCGTGCTTTATCCATCATCTGACCTGGTCAGCATATAATGAATTAAGAAGCAGATCCTGATTATGATTATGGTTGTTTTAACTTGGTGTCTGTTGGAAACATGCAACTTGGATGCTGAAGTGGAGACACGATTCGATTTGTAAAAGCTGGTGACTACCAGGTAAGAGTGTATTTTTCTCCCTGCTTGAGATGTCCAGAGCTGGGATTTCTTACCCTCCTGCTTAAGATGCCCAAACTTGCGCAAATCTGGGCGGCACATTTGAATCGTGAAGTGCCACTCCTCCTGACCATGGAAAATGGATCCTTTTGTGTTCTCCTGTTTGTGGTAGTGAGCATGTGTCAAGCATGTTGTTTATATTGATTTTGCGTTATGTTCTGGGAGTGCTGCTGATAATGCGAAATGATGCAGATAGTCTTTTTGGTGAAGGGTCCACTTTACCTGGTGGCAATCAGTGCTACTGAAGAGCCTGAGCAGGTTATCAGGTGGCAGCTAGAGCTGCTACATGCTCAGGTTTGTTTCCGTTTCCTACTTGTTTTTCTTTTCTGGCTTGTTCAGTAACGTAGCCCTGAATCAAAAGCTTTCTCCTGCATCTCGTTGCTTCATGTGCATGCTTTCATCTGCTGCAGCTTATACTTACGCTTGCGTGTAGTTAGTGCGTGTTAATTGACCAGTTGATTCATTTCCCTATCTGACATACATCATTCTTGCCTCTTGGATGTAGCTCATTCTGATTTTGACCAAGGGTGTGGAGAAATGCTTTATGAAAAACTCTAAGTTTGATATGCGCCCTTTGCTTGGTGGGACGGATTCGGTGTTTTCTCATCTTATCCATGCATTCAGCTGGTATTGTAATTCTACCTTGCATTGCAGCTTTTGAATTGCTTCGTTAACAACTGTTGTGCTCTTCCATTTATAAAGTGATTTTTGTTCTGATTGGATTGATATCTTTACAGGAATCCTGCTACTTTCTTACGTGCGTACACTTGCCTTCCTCTTCCTTATGTTATTCGGCAGGCGGCTGCTGCTGCCCTTCAAGACATACCTGATTCTGGTGCTTTGTTCTCTCTTCTAATGAGTGGTTCCAAGGTGAGTTTGCAGCACAACTTTCTATTTCAATTATAAACTTTTTACACTGATTCATGGATTGGAACTAAACCTATTTTGAGACACTGAATCAGATTTTGTGGGGGCTTCTACGACTTAATGTTTAGTGTCTTTGGAGTATAGTTCGGTGATAAGTTCACTCATGTCAAGAGTAGTCGCAATCATAACAGCTTCAAATAAGTATTTTTCAAATTTAATACTTAAGATCGTGATGGATGTTCATTCTTAGGTTATAAGCCTTGCGACTCCTCGCAAAAGTTCCCTCTCTCCAAATGATATCTTCCTTCTCAGCAACTATGTGTCCTCCTCTGACTCTTTCAGGTGAGGTTCAGTGTTTCTGCTCCTACTTTTTCTTTACTTGCAGTGTTAGCAGCTCACGACTGTCCTTCATGATGGCTGAACTGTTTCAAGTATTTGTTTCAACTTGCATCAAAGTCATCGCCATAGTTTGTGTGGATGGGAATGCTCTCAGATTGAATGAAAATTTGCGTCGTTTTTTTCTGCCAGACTTTGCAAGAACAATATGCATCTAGAAGTAATTTTTCGCTACTCAGTAAAGTCCAGGCCTCACTATTGTTGATGATTAATGAAACATGAATCCTTGTGTGCAGAACAACGGAGTCGTTTTTTCCCGTCTGTCTACCAGGATACAATCCAACAGCATTTCTTTATGCATATGTGCACTATCTAAACGTAATTTCTCTTTGGAAAGTGATGATAACAAGTTCCTTCGTGCAGAGTGTTATGATATGAAGTGTGAGCGAGATTTTGAGGCCTTGGATTATCCTCTCAACTTCCTTTCACTTCTACGTATTTACTCATCTATTTTCTGATAGTAACGCCTATCCAGCTGTTGGGCTGCTTGCCTGGCTCTGGTCTATTCTTTTTTGCATGTGATATTCCTGTCTTATTCTGTTTTATCCCTTTCTAGGAAGTTGATTCAGATAACACACAACAGCCTTGCTCAGGCGTAACTGTTCTTTAAATTCCTTGTGCTTTGTTGCTTCAGAACGACACATGCCTGTTCCTTCTAACTGCCGATCCAGAAGGATTTTTCCGACTTCAGGAGTGCAGGTAATTACATTGGCGTTTCTAAGTTCGAAGTTATTGTAGTCCGCTTTTAATATGCTTACTGTTGCACATCTGATGCTACTTTTTGGGATGTGTTGTATTGTGATGGTTCTAAATTTTAGAGCTAATTTGTGCCACACTTTTATAAAATGATTTTTGAGGCGGTCCTAAACCTGGGTCGTTTATTCAACTCCTGAATGAATTCTGCCTTGCAGAGCACGGATTGAAACCCTTCTGCGAGAAACCGATGTGCTAGCCGAGGTTGCGAATGCAGTGCGACGTGGAGGCTTACGTGTCGAGCATTTGCTGGAGCCAAGGGCCTTACCTCTTTTGCTGGATTCAAACACGAGTTCTATTCTTGGCTCCTATGGTGATCATGAAGTACATGGACCAGGGGGAGTTGACATGCTGGGTCTTGTAGGAACTGGGGGGCCTGCAGGACTTAGGCACTTTGTGTATAAAACCAACTTCTTGGATCAGTATGTGGCTTCAGAATTTTCTCCCCCACTACATATTCCTAGTGCGCAGAAAAGGTACATAACTTTAAAAGCACCTAATGAGCAATTCATAACTTGTTTCAGGTGGGGAGCCTTTGCATTTGTAGTTATTGTGACTTCGCTAATTTTCAAGTAAATGCACAAGATGTATCGCATACGTGTAACTCACTGTTGTGTTTTGTTTGGATGCTTTTGATTTGCGTCAAAACTTATTCCAAATCTCTTCATTTGTTTGCGATTCTGTTGCACGGTGCATTGCAATCTTAATACATGATACGTCTGCTTTTGTGCTCCCTATAAAGTCAGCCGCTTTTGCATCCATTGGACAATCAATTTCTTGATCTAATTACAACTTTATAGATTTCATTTTCATACATAGCTTGTTAGTACAGATTGTACAGGGCATATCAGAAGCTACACACGTCGATGCATGGCACCGGAGCAGCAGGACCACACAAGATGCAATATCGACGCGACGATCACCACGGTATGCCTCTTCTTAGTTTCAGTTGTAACTAACTGCAATTCTAGATTACGGTTGCAATTCCAGCTGACCCATTTCTTGGGTTCTGTCCAGTGTTTTTGTCTTGGAGAACTTCAGATTTTGAGCTTCATGCGGCTTTCGATCCACTAGCAGACAAGGTATGTCCTGCTTGTCGTTGCCTGAGTATCTTTGCATCATACTAGGTCATTATCCTATCAGTATTTTTTCGTAGTGAATGCTACTGCAGTGGTTGTTGACCTGTCGATGCATTTTTTGATTGAAGATGGGCAAATTGAAATGAGGCTTACATCGCAGTCTTGAAATGCATGTGAACAATCTCCTCTTCAGGAAATCGTTATTTACCATGTAGATCTTAAGCCTCAAAGAGAATTGTTTATATCGTATTCGGATTGGTTGCTGTGTCATCGGCTTCCTGACATACTTCCTTCATGCTGCAGAACTCTGCCGTGGCGGTGTGTAATCGGCTTTGCCAATGGCTACGTGATTTGGAAAGTGATATCTTCTTCCTGGGAGGAACTCCTTTAAGTTGGTAAAACTCTATCGCAGGTTGATGTGCATCAGTGCTCGACTCATCAGATGTAACATTTGTATTTATTTGTTTTGAATTACATGCAGAGTTCACAGGGTGTGTCGGCAGCGTATTTGCTGCAGATGTTTTATTATCTACTTGTAAAATAATTATTGCACAATGCTTATAAACTTGTCCTCTAAAACTGCAACGTTCTTTTTGTTGCTGTCCTACACTTAAAGTTTTACGTGTTAAAGGTGCAAATTTAGGTTCTTCAGATTCAATGCTTGTGTTAGATTGTTCTGACCTTGCTGCATGTTACCATATGACTCGGCCATGGTCTGTCGAACTAGTTTATTTTTCTTGGTGATTTCGGAAGCTTTTTATTGTGTAGTATTTTGATTTGAATAAGGTTGTAGTGTGAGTTTGAGGTAGGTACGTGTAGGAAAAAGCTATTCAGAAAATATTGACGATAAGAACAAAGTTGGAATTGTTGATGGAACAAAGCTTGAAGAAGAGTTGCTTTGTTACTAATTTTGCAAGTATGTGGTATGTGTAGGTGGTGCTAAATAGTTAATAATGGTTTAGAGGTGTAGCAATCGTTGCATTATTTAGTATCGAAGCGATTTTTGATGTTTTGTACAAGTTGTTAAAAGATTACAAACCAGAAGAAGGTGGCATCAAATAGGAGCAAGTCTATATCTCCTTACAAATTTTATTCGCGGCTCAAAAAATATCTTACAAAACATGTCCCTTCAATTTATTTGGTGGAGTTAGAAGAGCCAATCACAATCATTATATCTTCATGTATATAGCTACAGAAAGCTGAAAACAAATAAAAACACATGTCGACATGAGGTCTAAAATGTCAATACAGAAGTTACAATATTATTTGAGGTTGCTAGCATTGTTAAAGTAGGATTCTACAATAAAATTCAGTGCCACATCTTAGCAGTTCAGATATAATGTTCTTTTTTCAGGAGCTCAAGATACTGTAACGGAAAATATGGCAATGGAAAATAGATTGTTTTTGGTGCAGAGTAAAGAATATTACAAATGAAGTTAGTGTAAGATTGAATAATACAGCAAAGTAGAATTTTGCACTATTGGTATTGCACTATTTGGTTACTTTATTGCATATGATTTGATGTTGAGGTATTATTGTATAATAGAAAATAATTTACATCATAAAATATTGTGCTTGTGATTATTTAGAGTTTGAAACAGACAATGAATCATAGAAAAAATATGATTCTTTGAGAAAGATATAACTTATTAACGGAAAAAAAACCAAACAATTTTTAAATCTTTATATATGTGATTGGATAGAATGTGTGTGTGTGTTTTTTTTTTTTTTTTTTTTTTTTTTTTTCTTTTCTTTTCTTTAGTACTCTCTTTTAGAATCAAAGATAGTTCTAATCATGAGAATATTTGATTCTTTGTGACATGTTGATCAACTTTCATCCTACTATTTTTCATTTTGTTATTAATAATTTTTTATTTTTATTTTTGTTTTGTTTGTTTGTTTGATTGCACTTGCAACATTAATAATTGTAACATCAATTGGTGTAAAAGTATTGCATTCTAACAAAGGACTTGTACAAAAGTATTTATCAAGGACAAGAACTCAAAGAGTATAAATAAACAAGTGAGAGGTGTATTAAAGATAACAAAAGGAAATAAGAAAGTATGTATATTCAAGAAAAAACTAGAATGGCTATTGCCAAAGAGTAGAAAACTAGAGCCTCTTGAAATTAGAATAGAAATAAGAAAGAAATTGATAAGAATGAAGAAGGCATCACTCTTGTTTTTATATATATTATTCAACTAGAAGCCATATGGTAATGTTCTACAGAACCTCCAATATATATCTATTTTGCGGGACATATATTTAACTTGTAATACAAGTTTCTTATATATACACCACGTAGCCATTTTATTGGCCAAGTTTTTAATGTGTCAGTTATTTAAAAACATTTATAAAGTCAAATCCGTATTTTTAAAGCTTCTAAGAAGCTTTTCTACAAGATATTATCTAATTTATCTACTTTTATTTATTTCTATGTGACTCTTCTTATCTAAGTAATTTCTAATATTGGTCACATTTGTGACATTGATTTAGAGATTTGGAGTTGGCAATGTCATACTTAGCTTTTAGTTTTAAAATACCATTCTTGGCACATAGACTTAACCGCTTAATAGCTAGCCTCACAAAAAACTCAAGGAATTTTATCTCTGGCTAATGCATTTTAAATTATGGTTCTTCATAAATATTTGAGGATGTTGATCAAATTGTTTACAAATAAAAATTAAAAAGCTACTTAACGATCCTTAATTGTAATTGGCTTACATTTTAAGATCTTAAAACTTCAATTTCAAACTAAAAAGAAACACATACAAATTCTATTTCTTTTTGTATATTCATATATTGCAAGTTCATAAAATAATTTTTATTTCTTAAGACATAACATAATGTTTGTTTTTTCAAACACATAAAGTTATTTTGCTCTATACTAATGGTTTTTTATTTAAAAAATCCTTGCTTCTTACTACATCTCTTATTATTTCAAAGTTTCTTTTTTTAGTTGAATGCTATTATTCCAAGACTTTAGTAACTATCTATAATTTTCACATCATCTCCCAACTTTCTTTTATTTATCCTCTTTTGTATTTGCTACTAGATGACTCTATAAGCCAAATAGGTGATATCCAAGATACTTTGGAGCTTCAATTGGAGATAGTCAAGAAAGCTATAAAGAGTCATCTAATACACAATAGAAAGAATATTCTATATTTCAAGTTGGTAACAAAATAAGATTGTTACATTGTAATATAACAACCACTCGATAATTTGAAAAGTTAGCCTATTAAAATTTATGACTATTTTTCTATTCAAAAGAAAATTAATTCTTTTATTTACTATTTAGAACTACTAACATTTATGAAGATACATCATGGTTTCTATACCTTTCTTTAAGAACCTTATAAAAAATTAAGTGCATTAAAAAAATATGATTGCAATTGTTTTATGAAGTAAATAACTATAAAAAATTTATGATAGAAAGAATACTTTATTTAAAACTTAGACAAACAATTAAAATACTTTGTGCATTGACATAGTTATAACATTAATGAGTGTCTACAAAAGCTAGCTTTAAATTTAGTGAACGAGATACAAAAAGTACAAGGAATTTATTGACAACATCTTCTTTTAGATCTAAAGCAAGGACACATGTTAAGTAATAATTTTGAAATATCCAAATATAATTTATCTCAGACTTTGTAATTTTTTCAAAAGTGAAGGAAGCAGTTCTAAAAAATTTCAACAATTTAACATTCATATAAATTAATAAATCTTAAAGTAGTTCCAATCTAATCTAAAATTATAATATGTCTTTGGTTTAGCTTAAATAATTAAATATAAATAGTTCAAAAGATAATACCATGCCAATTAGACTATATCAACCTAAGATTTCACTTGGCACACCTCAAAAGAAAGAATTGATTGAATATAGAAGACATTAAAGAATATCTAGCAACTGGTTTGTGGTAGTCATCATAAAAGTGGAATCCACCTATAAAAAACGTCTTGAAATACTTTTTGAAGAATGGTTTTAAAACTAAGACACAAAAATTTAAATTCAATCCATGGTAGAAGGCATTAATCACTACTATTAGTTATAATGACCGATGAATCTTTGAACTTGCAAAAAAATCTTCTAACTTATAATGAATCTTTATAACTTGAGTATGTTGTTGCTACCATGCAATACATCTTTAACTTCCTTTGCCTTTAATTAACTTCAACTCTATCTCTTCTTATAAAACTTTAAGCTAAAGAAGGAAGTGATATCACAAATATTTGATGAATGAAGACTTTAAAAGGCTTTAAAAAGTTATAGAGGATTCTAATAGGCCTTAGAAGAGTCTAGAAGATTCTAGAAGGTTCTTAATTATTTTAAGAAATCCCTAACATGTTCTAGTAGATTCTAAGCAGCTTCCAAAAGGTCTAAGATTGTTTCAAAGGATCTTAGATGGTTTAAAAGGTTCTTAGAAGCTTACTTCATTTCCATGCATTAAGAAAATTTAAGAAGAAGCTTCTTTGCATCTAATATGTATTAGAGTCAAGGCTACAAGGATCTTTAGTCTTAACAATGCCATTCCTATGGCTTAGTTTGAGCCTTCATTTCTTGTTCTTCCATATTGTTGTATTTCTTTATTTGTGATATAAACTAAATCTTTTCTATTTCATTTTCTTAAACTTCTAGAGCCTTAGCCTATGCAAGTAATGTATTTGTAATAATATTCTCTGTAAGTTGATTCTTTGAAGCAACTAAATCCTCTTTTGATCAAATATTCAATCCTCATAACATGCCATTGCCTTGCTATTGTTTCATAGATCCCTTTTCAATCTACCATGTATTATTTTAGAGCTCTTCCATAAAGTTGGTATCAAAGGTTTTTATGGTTTATTTTAAAAAATACTTTTTATTATATTTTAAAAATATTTGATTCAATATTCTAGGTTAATATTGTTGATAACAACTAATTAAAGCTACTTAAATTCTTCATAAATTTTTAAAACATCCAACAATAAAATTAATGTTAAAGATAAAAAAAAAAGATCCAAATAAAGGTGATATTTTAAGGCAAGCCAATTAAAAGGTATATTTGTATAGGCTGTGAAGCAGAAGACGTCAAGAAGAATTTTTTAAAGAAATTAATGAAACAAAAGAAATAAAGAAATAGAGAAATAAAAAGAAATTACAAGAAAAAAATTAAAAATATAATGGCAAAAGAATAAAATTTAAAAATAATCAAAACCTTTATACTATAGAAAATAAAATTAAAAAAATGAAAGAAAAAAAACTAGATTAATAATTAATCCGAATTCTAAATTTTAAAAAATATACAACATCATTATATCTATAAGACCTATTTACATCATCAAAATATTATTAACTTAGATGGTTCTATTATAATTTTTTTAGTTAATATAATATCTAGATTAGTATTTGGTGACCATGATTTAAGTTTATTCTTAAAAAAAAGAAAAAATCGTACAATGCAACATCCATAATAATGACTAATTATGATAATGCACCAAGCAATGGTAGCCATTGCCTACTCTCTCACCTTTATACTCAAAAGTTTTAGACTGCAATGCTTTTTATTCAATTAAGTAAAATAAATTTGAAAACTACCCCTGAAATTTTCTGAAACATGGGTATTCTTGATAATCGCACACATACTTCTCAATTTTGTCATAATATCAAATCTATGTCTGTGTCTAATGTCACAAAATATTCAATTTTAGGATGAAATGAGGCCAAGCCACAAGCCGCGCGGCCATTTTCTGCTCTTTTTGGCCGTTTCTACAGTTGTCTCCTGAGAATTGTGGCGCGGCGCGCATTCCTTGCCGCGGTCTTCGCTGTCACCACTACCATGCTCGCACCCTCACCGCGAGCCTTCTATCATGAGCCGTGTCCAGAGTGGGCTTTGCTGAGCTACATGTGCCTTACAACCGTCTCCTAGGCACGACGTTGGGCCTGTCCCTCACCTCAGTTCACGTCATGTGTCCTCGATAACTAGTACTCCAATAGATTCGGGCATGTACCACGACAAAGCAGTCGTGGAATGAGGCACAGCAGAGCATGTGTGATGGTCTTGTCGCTTTTGAACCTGTTCTACACGGTCTGCGTGACGATGGTCCACATTGGGGCAAGTGTTCTTGTAGAACCCCATCTTCAATTCTTGCGTGCCATGTATCATGCACATCAAACTCACCAGCAGCAGCAGTAAACGGAAAGCTCCTTCTCGTCCTCTTTGCGCTATCATTAGTCTCACCCCAATACCTTCGACACTACAATCTCGAACTGGTACAATGTTTTGATCCCTCAAACTAATCTACACAAATCCAGAATTTAAAGCCCACTTCAAGCTCCAACACACTTCTTAAATAAGTTGAACCCCAGTAGGCATGCAGCTGGAGAGGCATTTATCAGCTCACCTAGTTTAGACCGGGATGAGCGACAACGCACCCTGCACTGCAAATAATCCACCGCAAAACTCACACCCACCAAGCAACTTTTCCACTTAAAAACTCCAGGTTACAAATGCCGTCGTTTCCGACCCACATCAACCAGGCTCTCGTCGAAAGCAGGCAAACTCTGAGCGAAAGATATGCAAATCACGATGCTGGTAGACTGCAATGATTTTACGATGAATCCAGTTGGTGCTTTTACAGACCCAGCTGGTGAAGAAGCAGGATAACAACTGATCGATTAACTTTGTGTTCTCGGCGAGTGGCATCAGCTTGCGTGATTTTTTCCAGCCGATCTCTGATCCACTTCCTTGTCTGGTACCCGCATCCCAGTGTGGATTCGCGATGTCTTGATCTTGACGCAACCTTCCTCTTTCTCTCCTTCCCCTCCCTCCTTCTACCGGTCAACTAGTGCTAGATTCTTCCTCATTGCTGTTGCTGCTATTCAACTTAGCTTAGCGGCATCTCAAAGTTGCAAAGAGTGATTTCGGAGCACAAATGAAACAGAAGGGTAAAATCTGGCGGACATGGAGGATTAGAGCAGAATTGGATGAATGGATACCAAAGACAGCAAGGGTTTTCGAGCCATCACAGCGCTGCTAACACGATCACAACACAACAATGTTTTAAACAATGCAATGGAGAGCCGATCAACTTTGCGACGATGTGCATGAGGGTGGATGAACCGTGCAGAACCCAAGGGGTGGGGTGAAATTTGCGTTTCATCGCACATGAGATAGGGTTATATCCGCGTTAAAAGTGCAAAGGGATGTTACAATTGAGGATCCGTGACGTGAACTGAGATGAGGGGTAGGCACAACGTTGTGCCTAGGGAGTCGGTTGCGTGACACATGTAGCTCTGCAAAGCCCACTCTAGACAGGGCTTGCGATACAAGGCCCGTTGTGAGGATCGCGGTGAGGGCTCGCACCCCGATCTATTCTTCTAACAATGATCTATTCTTGTAACATTTGAGATGTACATTTTAATGGAGAACCTTAGAGAAACAATGATCTGCTCTACTAACATTTGTAACATTAGTAGAGCAGATCATTGTTTAATGGAAAACCTTACAGAGGTGTTTTCTTCTTATATTCAAGAGATTCAATAATCCATTCTATCTAAAAGTAGCTTGTATTGATCTTATAAACAAACATATTGCTGGTTCCACTAACTTTGTACAAAAATATATTCCCTACTCCACAAAAACCTATTGCAATAATATATACATAACAATGCATGCCTACAAGCTTTCCAATGCCATCAACTTGAATAACAAAATATACAAAGCCATTAAACTTGGTTTATTAAAGGACACATGTAAGACATTTGTAACTACTAATTTATAACTTATACCAAAATAAATTGGAGTTACTTATTCAAAGATACACTTGTCACATTTCAACTTTGATACTAAGATATTTTTAATGATACCTAAGTTTAAGATATAAAGTATTATAAATATCCATCTTACTTGGATAAAAAGAAGTAAAATAGAAATAATAAGGTGTATGTTGAAAAAAAGTGGGAAGATAATGTCTTGTTCAAAGAAGTTGTGAGGAAGTGTTTTTTAGATACAAATCAATTATTTAGACTTTTATAAATATGCCACATAAGTATTGAAACTTATCACACATGTTTTTTACTTTTATAAAGTTGTGTTGGAAGCAAATTACAAGTTAATGATTGAGCTATGAGACTTGTAGTTCCTAAGAAGCTTCTATTAGAATTTTTTCATAGCTATTATATATGGAAGTAAGACTAAACCATTTTTAATTTTTTCAATACATCTCTTTTATTTTAATCTTAATTTAAGACTCTATGGTCCATTTGTAAATGAAAATAATCATCTTAGTTTTTTTATTATCATATTTATTTTTTATTTTTCTATTTTATTTTCAATGATATAAAATTATGTGATTTATATCTTCAATATAAGATTTAGGATTATTATCATCTATATTATTTAATTTTTACTTGACTTACTTTTCTTTCTTTTTTTTCTCTTTCTCTTTCTTCCTCCCTCCTCTCTCCTCTCCTCTTCTTTATCCATTCCTTCATTTTTAAGGGCTAGAATTTAAATGGTATTAATATTTTGCTTAATAAGTTTTTAGTTTGGAAAATTGTCAAGGACATACTTATAACTTCTATCCAAAAGGGATATTTTTAAGCATTAAAAACTAAGATGTGTATAAAAAAAAAAAAAAAATGACTAAGAAAACAACAACCAATACTTAATATCAAGAATAAGAAGGCTTAAAGGCTACTATAAGAACTAATATAAAAGATAAGCTGAGAAGACCAATGAAGGCCTCAATTTTGTTTCTACTTATACTACTTACAAGATCTAAGGCTTAGAGTCCAAACCTCTCATGCCTTGCTATGCAAGTAGTAGATGACTTCTAAGCCAAGTCTCAAGAAGCCCCTCAAGAAACTTCTTAAAAATACTTGAGATCCAAGTTAAACCACATTTCTTGATTCCTAAACTATTCTAGAAGTTTCATAGAGTGCCATGTAACATAGCTTATACTTCTTGCTCCTTAATATTTGTACATAAGAATTATGCAATTACAATAATGAAAGCTTGAGCCATAGTTTATATAGTACACAAATTTTGCCATTATTTATTTATTTATATCAATCAAATGGCATTGATATACTTGATTAACAAATCCCAAGTATTTAAATAACTAGTACAATGAATCCTATTCTTTTGAAAGCTTTACTTCATTTTTATTTCTAAAATCAATAAAAATCACAATGCAAGTGATGCTTTTTTTTTGTACAAACTTCAAAAATCTACATTCATACAATCTAGATGATAACTTGTTTAATGTAAATTTGTTTTCCTTATAACTAAATTGGCTATATCTTATTTTGAAGTATCTCCACTTAAGAACAATTCCACCTACAATGCAAGGTTTGTAAATACATTGCAAATCGTGCAATCATATTTTGGTTACAAAATAGTTTTTAATACTACTAAAATAAAGATTTTGTACTTTGAAAAGTTCTTTGAATTTTTTTTACATAATATTCCTATTGCCAATTATTAGCACCTTACAATATCAACCAACATCTCTATTGCATATTACATGTCTTATAACAATTGTCAACAATTTGAATACCTCACTAAAGCAATTCCCACCAAAATTCTCAACAAACCAATCCCTCTCAACAAACCAATCCTTAAATGGTAGTTGGAGTTTTTTTTGGACTGTTATCTTAAATAGTTCGATGCAGTTGAAGTTATATCTTTGTTTCAATTGATAATGCAACCAATTGATAATGCAACCAAGGGGCAGAGGCCTCATCAGCTCCTTATCATAGTTGCCCATCCATTCCGCAGGTATTCGAGGGCTAAGACTTATTCTGTGCAAGAGGAGAGTTGATAACAAACCGTCGTCGCCATCCTTGAAGAAGTGAGACCTCTTCTTCTTTTGAGATTCTGCAGCATGGCATCACAACTTCTTGTGCTTGTCGATCTGGAGGTTGAAGCTGCGGAGCATTGAAGCAAAGGTATAGTTTCTTCACTAGTATGCTGCTAATTATTCGTACAAATCCAAATCACTGCACGGCTTACTAGTTTGACAAGGCCACCACGAACAAACGCTGTGTAGGTAGGTAGCAGCATTCTAGTGTTTACAAATGTGCATGGACATTTCAAATGTCACCACAAAAATTCTTTACGATCATGTAGAGCGAAGGGACCAGATCACATGTGCAGAACAAAGTAGGTTATCCATCTGGCTACGAGACGGACCTAGAGCAGTTAAATGAAATCTTCTGGATTCGATAAGTCCATGAAGAAAGGGTACCAGGGTGAAGAAATTTCCGTAGCTGTAAAACATCTCGTCTATGAAGCCTTCGCAACCAAAGCTGTGTCATGAACCAGTCCTTGAGAATCATCTCGATCTTGTTCGATCCGATGTCCGCAGTGAATTAGGCTCGCCCTGGACACGTTACGCATCTCCTTCATCTGCTTTCACCAGGTTTGTGATGCGCATCTTACAGTTACGACTCTTTGAGTGATCATTTGTATTTGTTCTGAAGAACTAATATTTCAATCTCCCCTCCTCTAAAGCTAACTGCGACTCGCCCCCGCAGCATTGTGGAACCATTCGCTGAGAATTCAGATACTCCGTCCTCTCATCTGCTTCGTCCACCTCGATGTGCTTCTCATTCATCATCTCAGACGAAGACCTTGCCTCGTTCGACGAAGTCACCGAACTTCGTCCTCTTGGGGCATGGATAGGGTTGCATCTTTTCACAACTCGGAAATCTGCTCAGGCGGATGGAAACCTGCCCCGTTTCTCGACATCTGATAATTTTTCAATTGCCCCATTGTGCAAAATTTGTGTCAACACTGGAAATTTCTAAGATTGTTCCGCGAAATGCAGTTGTGTTTAGCTTTTCCGAATCTGTGAAGGGTGGAGAGGGAAGGAAAATGCGCCTGGCGACCTCCGTTTGGCTGGGGGTTTAGGCGTTTGTGGTCATCTTGCAAGTTCAATTCTGATTATTTCGCTGGAGTTGTTGGTCACTATGCCAACCTCTGTAGCGGGAATCTTTCATAACATTGTTAGTCTGCAATGTGGAATTCCAAATGGACGAGGTTGTGAAGCTCCTCGTGCTTTCTCTAGGTCTCCTGGCGTGAGTTGTAAGTCTTTAGGCTTCGTTGAGAATTTGTGCTCCCCGAGGTTTCGCAAGCAGAAAGTCAACTTGAGCAATGCCAAACGTGGCTCTCGATGTAGGAATACACTTACTACCGATGTTTACCAGCAAGATGAGCATGACATCGCTAAGAGTAAGAAAGAGGAGCATGAGAGTGGAATTGACTTGAAGCAATGGATGGAAGAACAGGGGTTGCCCAAGTGTAATGTAGCTCTGGTAGAACATCAACTGGCGGAGGGTGACAAGGGAAAACCTATACATTACGTTGTGGCCAGCCAAGACTTGCAGGTGACTGATATTCTCACTCAATGCTTTGCGCCCTGTCGTTCGCCAGTTTGCGCCCCGTAGTCTTTTCCATTCCACAGCAGCACTGCTAAAGAGTTTGAAGTCAGCTTTTACAAACAGTTTCCACAATTTATTAATTCAGATCTTTGAGGCATGTAAAGTTTTTACTTCATTTTGGCTCATTTCAGTGTCTTACTTTTCATGTACCTCGTGTGTGTATGTGTGTATGTTTTCTATAAATTCATTTTCATGATTTTATAAATATGATTTTATTTGAAGTAACAAAACTTTTATACAAGTAAAATTTAAGCAGAGTTTTGCTCGGACTCCTTGCAGCCTGGCGACGTGGCATTAACCGTCCCCAAGTCCCTTGTCGTCACATTGGAGAGAGTCCTAGGAGACGAAACAATAGGTACAAGTATTCTTCGATGCACTGCTTGGCTCCTTCTGATGTCTTTCGAGGCCTTGAAAACCTCATGTACTTCGAACATTCACGATTACTGAATCTCTAACAGATGCTCGAAATTGCTGTTACTCGTTGCGATCCATCGTTTTGAAGTTCTATAGTTGTTGCACCGAGAGTTCTAAGACTCTGTTGTATGATGCTAGGAATTCTCTAAATGTAGGAAGTTTGAAGAGGATTAATAGCAATGGACTACAGAAGTTCTAGCATCTTTGAATCGTGCTCGAAGATAGCCAATTACTTCTTATCCAAGAGTGTTCGTAATTAAACGCTCGTCTACTCTCGGACACTTCGTTTAGTATTGTTTAATGATCTTCAGTGTCTATCCTTTTTACAATCTATTTCGTTTCATGCCTTACTGGAAGTCGCATTCACCTATTTTTTATTTTATTTTTCTGCAGCTGAATTGTTGACAACGAACAAGCTTTCTGAACTCGCTTGTCTAGCACTTTATCTTATGTACGAGAAAAAACAAGGGAAAGAATCATACTGGTATCCATACATCCGTGAACTCGACAGGCAAAGAGGTCGGGGACAACTTTCAGTGGCGTCGCCGCTACTGTGGTCTCCAGAAGAGCTGAATGAGTATTTCACAGGAAGCACCATGAAGGTCTCGCTTACTTTGGCATGTTTTGATTTCTCTCTAATTTTAAATCCTCAAGGAAGTTGTCCCTTTTTCTTTGTAGAGTATTGTAAGTTTAAAAAACTCAATCATCTCAATCCTTTAAATTCAAAGCAAATTGAGAGGACCTGAGTATCGCTCTCCTTTTCATGTTATTTCTTTTCTTTTTGTTACCAATTATGTGATATTCTCTCGTATAACGCAGGAAGTTGTTTTAGAGAGGTTGGCGGGTATCAAACGGGAATACGAAGAGCTTGACACAGTTTGGTTTATGGCGGGTTCTTTATTTAAGGTATTCCCATGACCGACATTTAATTGCGAGATAAGCTCATCCCACTTTCATGAAGTTATATGCAGAGGATTATTATAAGTTTCTGATGATTTCAGGAACTTTGGTTGCCTGATTATGTGAACAGCAATACCCCTTCGACTTGCCCACAGAAGCATTCTCATTTGAGATATTCAAGCAGGCGTTTGTGGCTGTGCAGTCCTGCGTTGTCCATCTCCAAGTATGTCTTCCATCACCAAGGTCACTACCACAATTTTTCATTGCTCGATGTAATAAGAGCCTAGAAAGTTGCGGTACACCATTGCTTAGCGCTACGGGGTTTCTAAAATGCGTCAGTGGCTCTGTAGAATATTTGGTTTCTGGCTTTATTGAGGAATGGATTGCATTCTTCATCATTTATGATATGTTTTGGAGTCCTTAAAGATGTGTTGGTTATCATGGATTGTCCAACAAGCGCTCGTATCAACTTGCACATCTTCATGTGCAGGGAGTGAGTCTCGCAAGGCGATTCGCATTAGTTCCGTTAGGACCCCCACTTTTGGCCTATAAGAGTAACTGCAAAGCGATGTTGAAGGCGGTTGGTGATAACGTACAACTAGAAGTTGATCATGCTTACAAGACCGGTGATCCTATAGCGGTGTGGTGCGTTCTCTAAGTTATAGCTTATTAATGTTTTTGAGAATTTATTCCATTGTAATTGAGCATACTATCCCACTAAATTTGCTCTGAACAAACCTTTTTAATCAACAAATTTGAGACCCATGTGACAGGTGTGGTCCACAGCCAAATTCTAAGTTGTTGCTGAACTACGGATTCGTAGATGAAGATAATCCTTTTGATCGACTTGCAGTCGAGGTATTGCTTGTCTGCACTTCTTTCATCCTTCACCAACAGAAACTTCAGTTAATGTATGTGTGCTTGTGCGATTCTCGTCCACCCTGTAAGGTTATCACAAGATCGTTTTGAAATGTAACTACGATTGTGAATTGATACACATTGACGATATCGTGCAGGCATCACTTAACACGGAGGATCCTCTGTATCAACAGAAAAGGGCTGTCGTACAGAAGAACAATCGACTGACTATACAAACTTTTCAGGTGATTCCTTGCAGATGCGCAAAATACTATTCAGTGGAATTGGTACACTCTGTGTCTGAGTAGGCATCACGTATTCGTCAGATAATTTTGACCGGCATTTTTGGTAACTGGTGGTAACACTGTAAATGAGTGTTCAGATATACAAGGGCAAAGAAATGGAAGCTGTCCGGGACATGTTACCTTACATGCGACTTGGGCATTTGGCCGATCCCGAAGAGATCGAGACTGTCTCATTCGCTCAGGAGCCTCTTTGTTACGTAAGTTGAAGTTCTTCGATTGGCATGTGAAGTGCAGGCAGAGACTTTTATCTGTTTATGCATGTATTTAATTTTACTAAAGTATACACTCTTTATGGGATATTATTGAGCAATAACCTAACTCATGATTTGATTTGCGCAGGTAAGTGCCTGCAACGAGAGAGCTGTATTAAATCAAATAGAACATTTCTTTGAGCGACGCTTGGCTGGATACAAATCATCCGACACAACAAAGGTGAGCGTCATGTGTCTGTTGAATCAACTTGGAATGCATAATTATGAATTTGAACGAACTTATATGATCTGCTTTCACTCTAGTGCCAGTATTAATAATTACCACCAGCTGCGTACAGAATGGTATCTACAATACCCTGCTATTGAGCTTTTATTGTGTGGACGTTAATTGATGCTTCTGCCTGGACCTGTGCAGGCTGTTGATGCGAAGAAGGACGCAAAGAGAACAGTTGCAAAAAAATTGATGTCGATTGAAAAGAATATACTAAGAAATGCGTTAGCTGCAGTGCACGAATTGATTAGAGAGCTACCGGATGGTGCTATTTCACCCTGCATTGGTCCTTACCTGCCTAATTTGAAATGAAGACAGTTGTGTGAAGTGTAATTTCCTTTTTGTTTTGTTCACAAATGCATTCTCTGTATTTTACTGTGTCCTGAAGTATCAGATTTATTTTTAAAACTTTGTGGTGAACGATGTTCTGAAGTGATGGTTCCACGCTGTGATTGTTTATAATATATCTGAGTTGTCTATTTACGAGCTAGTTCCATTGAGGTCGTAAATCGTGAAATTTTCAAAAAGAATGTTGAAGCTTCCTCGAAGCATGTCATTTTTATTTTTTTTGTACACACAACGATGGTATTATAAAAACTCTTCACACTAGTTGGGGAACTCAAAGAAAATCAAGCACGTTCATCAAACTTAGCGTGCCGGTCCGGACGTGGTATGGATTAGTTCGCTTATTCAGCTTAAGTGTGTTTCTGAATTGTAATCCAATCTCAGGAACTGTTGTGCGTTGACATAACTTGCGTTTGGTTTTGATTTCTTTTCGAAACTTTGGTTGTATTGAGTGCCAGTCCTGTTTCTGCTCTGAGTTTGTGTGTAGCGTGAAGACACTGCCTCGAAAATTGGTCTCCACGAGAACACAAAGTGAACAGTAAGCTCGAGGTGACTCCTGCCTGGCTACCCCTATTGGAGAGCCAACTTCACACTCGGTGATGCAATGAGGCCCTTACTTGTAGTGTGTCTGCTCTAGGTAGTGGCGCTGTTCTTATACATCCATAGTATTGATTTGGTGCGTAGTTCATTCCACCCCTCCCCTGCCGTCAATCAGTTAAGTTCCATTTCTATTTCTTTTGTGCTTGTATTTTGGAGAGAACTTGTGTATTGATGGGAAAGTTGGGAGTTTTTGTGTTGTTTTGGTTATCATCAGAATATCAATTTTCCTTTTTCTTTTGTTTATTGACTATCCTTTTTCTGTTTTTTCTTTTTCTTTTTCTTGTGTTGATTGTGGTCTGTTTGTTGTTGACAATCAAGAATTTTTGCAAATTGTATTGGGTTCTTTCTTTTTCTTTCACTCTTATATTCATTCCAAAATTGATCAATATTGTATTTGAAATTCAATTTTGTTGTGTCTAGATTTTTTTGCATATTCTCAGCTCTTGTCAAAATAATACTAGGTTGTGTTTTAGTGTAAAATGACTTGTTACTTCTGTAAGATTTTGTAATTGGGGTGATGAAAATTTCAAATTTTTGATCAGCATATAGTTGCGCTTGAATTTTCTCAATATGATCAAAGAACTCTCTTGGTTTTTTAAAGTTGAGACTAATAGAGAGTTTTGGCTTTACAAAGGTGAGACTTGCAACATACTTTTGTTAAAATTTTAAAGGTACATTTTTATTCTATCATTTATTGATTAAAAAAAATCATGTTGAATATCTTAAAATAATATATATTAGAATTGTAACTAATAACTTAATCAAAGCTTATTGTTAACTTTGTATGATATTTATTTAGGAATTGCTTAAGTTGATTAATAAAAAAAGTGACATATTATTTATTTATTATTATAAAACATTGGATTTTTTCTTCTTAAATCCTTTTTGATGTCAAATTCAAGTGTTATTGATAAATACTATTGTCATTGTAAAAAAATAGTCTTAACAATATAACTCTAGTATACATTATAAGCCTCTTTTATTAATAAAATCATAAGAAATAAAATTGAAAGTCTACTTTGTACAATGGACTTAAAAAGACAATTTAATTTGCAAGATCTACAAGCTTCAAAATAATGGATATGAAAAAAATTTCTTGTAAATTGATTATATATTAAAAAATAATTAATCATCTTTTTGTTTTACTAACCATAATGAAAAAATCTATAATAAAAATTATCATTGCAATTCTACAAACTACATTTAAATATCAAAGGATTTACATGAAAAGATGCACCCATAGAAATAATTATAAGTAGGGGCACAAATTAAAAATAATTATAAAAAGAGGCATAATTCTCTTCCTCCTCTTAGCACCTTTTTGCATCTCCTTGTATTCCCTTGCTTTGCTATTGTAATTACTTCTCTTGTCTTTTGTCACAGACATATATATTTATTTAGATAAGAAGTACTAGATAGAAGATAAATGTAGGTAGATTTAATATTATCTTGTGGTGAAGCTTTTTGAGAAACTTCATAAACACATATTTGATTTTGTACATGTTTATAATTTATTAGTAGGTTAGAAAATTGGCCAATTAGTTAACTATGTATTGTAGGTGTGGATAGCTTATGGTATAAGCTAGCAATGTGACAAATATATAGAAAACTTATCTTACAAGTTAAGATGTATGACTTACAAATTAGACATGTCTTAGAGATCTTATAGAATGTCACTATGTAGCTCTTAATTAGATACTATATATGGAGATAAGAATGAAGTCTTCTTCAATTTTTTCAATGCCTTTATAATTCTTAGTCTTATTTTTGATAATAGCCATTCTAATTTGATATTATACCAAATTTGACTGATTTTTTAGTCTTTTTGAGTGACATAAGAATTTATTGATCTTTTAATTCTTTGAAATTTATTGTACATTGATGAAAACTTGGCTAAAAACTTCATGTGCCATTCTAAATTTTTAGTAGAGGCTCCAATTTTATTTGTAAAGAAAAAAGACAAATCTTTGCAAATATGAGTGGACTATTGCAAACTCAATAATATCACCATCAAAAATAGGTATCATCTATCTTTGATTTCAAGATTTTTTGATGAATTGAAATAAACAAAGATCTATAGGAGATGAATAAAAAATTACATTTTAAACTAACTATAGGCATTTCAAATATAATGTCATGCCTTTTGGACTCACAAATGCACCAATTACTTTTCAACATGTAATGAATAATATCTTCTCTAAGTTTCTTGATGACTTTTTTATTTATTATCTAGATGCTATTTTAATCTATTATAAGAATACAAAAAAATATGAATTTCATGTTTGTTGTTTGTTACAAAAACTAAGAGATGTAGGATTATATGTCAAGATAGAAAAGTGTTTATTTCACATTATTCAAATTGACTTTCAAAGATATATCATTTCAAATGATAGTCTTATAATAGATCCTAAGAAATCTCAAACTATCATAGATTGGAAGATTTCAAAAACAATCAGAGATGTAAAATATTTTTTGAAATTTCCTAATTATTATCAAATCTTTATTAAAAACTATTTTCAAATTGCGACTACTATTACACATTTGAGTCATAAGAACAAATTTGAGTGGAACAAAGAAGCCAAATATCTTTTGAAGTCTAAAAGGAAATATTTATTTCTATACCAATCTTGTATCACTTCAACTTTTTTAAGATATTTTTTATGAAAACAAATGCATCAAATTTTTTTTATGGATACAAAGTTGTCCTAATATCAAGGACAAGAACTTGATGAAAGTAAATAAATAAGTAAGACTCTTTCAAAGAAATAAAAATAGAGAAGTATGTATATTAAAAAGAATACTAGAATGGCTATTGCCAAAAGACAAAAAAACTAGAGAGACTCTTGAAACTAGACTAGAAACAAGAAAGAAGTTAACAAGAGTAAAGAAGGCTTCACTCTTACCTCTATATATACTATCTACCTATGATCTATGTAGTGATGTTTTATAGGATCTCCAAAAATATGTTGACTTTGTATGATACATATCTTAATTTAGAAGGTAAGTTTTCTATATGGGTGCCACATAGTTAGCTTATTTCGCAAGCTATCAATACATGTGGCATGTGGTTAACTTGTTGACCAAGTTTTTAATCTACCAATCAACTACAAATACATGTAAAGTCAAAACAACATTTAAGAAGCTTCTCTAGAAGATATTATGAAATTAATCTATTTTTATCTACTTTTATCTATTCATATTACCAAGATAATAATTAGAGTAGATATATATCTGTAATATTATTCTTCTTTTTAGGGACAAGTTCCACAAAGAGCAATGATCTCATGTTGAAGAAGTCTAAGATACATGGAATTGTATTTGCCACATATTTTAATCTTTGTTCCTTTTGAAGGTAGTTGATAGGTCTTCTCAGCCATCAATAATATTCCATTCTAGGGTGGAAAGACCACCTTATCATTTGATCATTGTTGAAACCTTTATAACTTCCTTCAAACAAAATATTTGTAACACCATTAAGAGTCGTGCTTACCTCCAATAAAATCACCAAACATCGAGAGTTTCTTTTCAAGTAGTGATAATAAATACATTGTATCTTGTCATCTATTTGAGGAAGAATATATTCTTCTTGAAGGTCTTTATCTCTATTATGTCATCTTGAAGGCCGTAATAATTCCAATGTCTCATTTGGTAAGTCAATAAATAATGGCTCTTGATTTGAATCTACTGGCTATTGGTTTTTTGATTTGCCTAACGCCATAATTATATAGAAATTACAAATAAGGATAGAAAGTAGAATAAAATCTTTCATAAATTATATTTTTTTATAGCAAAGATATTCTATCCTTCATCTTGGTTTTAATGGATGTCATTGATGAAAAGCTTTGACCTTCTCTATTGTATTTAAAAGATTTTTTGTTGGCTTCTATGTATATTTGCTAATATTGTATCTATACTAATGAATAAGATATTTTAACTCGTGTCAGTGCTACCTTGAGTCTAAGACTTCTTTTACCTCAAATTCTTGATCATTATCTACTTCTATAGGAGGTAGTGGTATTTGTCTTTTTTTTGGAATATTCATTGTCTTATATGACTTTAAAAGAGATATGTAAAATATGGGATGGATTTTCATATACTCTAATAGATATAATTGATAAGCAATTGAATTGACTTGTTCTCAAATAGAAAATGGTCAAAGTCTACAATAAGCCAACTTGTCACAAAAACAAATAGTTTTAATATTACAACAAAGTAACTATACCTTATCACCAAAGTAGAAATGAGGTTGTTCCTTGTAATAAGTATCTACATTGTTCTTTTGTTGTTCTTGAGCCTCTTTTAGTCGTGCCTTTATTGTTGTATATAACTTAAATAAATGATTTGTCAAATCTTCTATTATATGATTATCAACTTTTGAAAAGTCAAAAATATCAAGTTGTAGATGATATCTTTAAATAACAAAGAAAAGTGTTTGTTGCATAGAAGAATGTATTATATTATTATAAGCAAAATCTACCAATTGCAAAAGAGTTGTTCAATCATCTTGTTGGTAGTTGATGGTATATTTCAAATATTGCTGAAAAACTTGATTTAGATACTTTATTTGTCCATCATTTTAAGCATGGAAAGTTGATGATAGTTTAATATATATTTTTAGAATCTTAAAAAATATTTTCCAAAATCTTGATACAAATTGAGTTCTCCTATCTGATATAATATTCTTAGGTAATTCATGATAGCAATAGATATTGTCAAAGAAAAACTTAGTTAATTCTTCACTTGTGATAGTTTTTATAAATGATACAAAATATACATCTTAGTGAAATAATCTACTATCACAAATATAAAGTCATAAGAACTTGAAACTAGAAGATTTGTGATAAAATCCATAGAAAAAAAAGACTATGATTGTTTTGGAATATGTAATGGTTGGAGAAGTTCATAAGATCGATGATGAGGAGTTTTTAACTTTGAACAAACATCATATATTTGGACAAAGTCTTTCACTACCTTTTACATTTGTGGCTACCAAAAATCTCTAGATATAAATTTTTAAAGTCTTATTATATCCAAAATATTTGGCTATTGGAAAGTCATGACATGCTTAAAGAATACGTAAACATGTTTCTCCTTTTAGAATATATAGGTATCCTTTCAAATAGAATAAGTTGTTTTTGAACTCAAACTTAGAAGCATCATGAAACTTAGAAGAAGGATTCTTCATATCATAAATAAGAAGATTAGAGGACATATTTGATTGAATTTGCTTGACAAGAGTTGAATCAACAATCAATGTTAATTTTATTGCTTGAAGATGAAAGTGCTCTAGCTTCAAGAGAATTGTTCTTCATTAATCAAAAGATGATTTTTTTTCTTTTGGTATAAATTAAGAATATCTATAAAAGGCGTTTGATAATCCTTATTGTCTTTTGGGTCAATAAATAATCTTAAAATAAAAACTTGACAAAGACATACTCCAATGGACTTGACGATGATTCAAAACACGTGTTGACATAAAATATTCAAGATTTTTTTGGTTGATATAAATAATAATTGGATTAAAAGTGCCTTTTAGATAATGGCACCATTTTTGAAACAAATCAACAAATACAAGAACTTCTTTATCATGAAGCTTGTAATGGATCTTGGCTACTAAAAATTTTCTTGAATAAAAAACTATTCGATGAAGTTTATTATTTATTCCCATTTGTGACAATACAACATCCAAAGAAAAATTTAATTCATTTGTTTCCATAAAAAATGGCTTAAAAAAATCGATGAAATACAACATTGGTATAGAAATAAAGGCTGTCTTCAAAGCTTCAAATTTTGCTTTTGTTTCTTGATTCTATTGAAGTTTGTTTTTACAAGTCAAGTGTATAATTAGAGCTAAAACTTAAAAAAAGTTCTTAATGAAGATCCGATAGTACTTGGAAAATTTCAAAAAACATTGAACATTTCTTATTATTTTTGAGATCTTCCAGTTTATAATAGTTTAAACTTTTTTAAGATCCATCATAAGTCCAGCATTTGAAATGATGTATCATAAGAAGTCGACTTGAATAATATGGAATATACACTTTTCTATCTTGGTATAAAGTCTCGTATCTTCTAGTTTTTATAATACATAAAAAATATAGAATTCATTTTTTTTTGTATTCTTAGAATAGATTAAGATGTTGTTTAGGTAATAAACAACAAAATCATATAAAAACTATCAAAAAATATCATTCATTAGATGTTGGAAAGCTGCTAATGTATTTGTTAATTTAAAAGGCATGACGTTGTGTTCAAAATGTCCATACCTTGTTTGAAACATAGTCTTCTATTCATCTCCTTCTTTGATACATATTAGATTACATGCTCCTCATATCTCTATTTTTATATAGTTCTTAGCTTGATTCAATTGATCAAAAAGTCTAAATATTTATTTTTGATGGTAATCTTATTGAATCCTTGGTAATTGATTCACATTTACAATGATTCATCTTTTTTCTTCACAAATATAATTAGAGCTCTTGTTGAAAATTTGGAATGGTGTATGAAGTTTTTGGCCAGTTTTTCTTTAATATACTCCTTGAATTCAGCCAATTCATTTTATGATAAATTATAAATTGGTCCAAATGGCAATTGAGCTCCTTCTTGAAGGTTGATCGAGGAGTCATAGGGACGATGTTTTAGTAGAGTATCTATATTCTTCTTCTCAAATATATCTTTAAAGTATTGATATTGGCTTAGAATACCACTTGAAGTCTTTCCACCATTAAAAACAAGTACAATATAAATGATACAAAGTAATCTTTCTTTTGTAGTATGCAAGAAAGCTCTTATACCTACAAATACATATTTAATTGTACTAAATTTATGACTTTCTACTTGATCAACTATACTCTTAGTTATATTTTCAAAAAAAATTAAGACTATAAAAAATCTAATCTATTTTTGAATTATATTTTTTTAACCATGATAAACCTACAATAATTAGATTAAAAGAAGGTCTAATGATATTAAAAATTATAATGCTACTATGACCATTAGTTGTTACTTCTATAAGAAGGATTTTATGAGTAACATTTTCTAAAGACAATGAACAACCATCTATGACTTCTATATGAACAGATTTAGTTTTCTTCACTTAAAGTATGCAATGTCTTTTAGAAAATTTTGCATCTAAGAATTATGTTGAAGCTCTTAAATCTAACAAGGCAAATACTTTGTGATATTTAGGTTCTAAAATGTATTTTTTATAAAATAAGGAGAATATTTTGACAAGAGAATAGGATCTTTATTAAGTATTGTATAAGATTCCAATCACATGGTATCATGATGTACTTAATTTAAGTACATCAAAGATATTTATAAGATAATTAATTTTATTTATAATGAAAGATAAATATAATGTTAATACATTTATAAATTTGAATAGAGCTTAGAATATAAAATTATTGTCTTAAATGGACTATCTGAATTTAAAGGTATTTTCTTTTAGGATAGATATCCAAATCTATAGTAGTTTAAGATGGATATTATAAAGAGGTCAAGAATAGGGATTTTTGGCATAAAAGATTTTTATTTTTATTATTTTATTATTTTTTGGAAGAAATAAAGTCAAAAAGGAGTGGAAAGAAGGAGTTGTAGGAAAATTTGGGAGGAAGAGACGAGATTTAAGCATAATTTGGGGTTTTGAAGGTCACTTATAAAATATTCATTTTTTTATTCTAAAATTTTAAAGAAAGTTAGATTGTATTGTTAGCTTTCCAATGAGCTATAGCACATAAGAAATAGAGTTGTAAAGAGGAAGAACCATGCAAAATTATAAAAAAGGGGTTGCTAGAATTTTCGAGCAGCGAGATTCAAGATCAATTAGAGATTTCTATGAAATTTCTTGTATTTTTTTTTTTTTTGTTCTGAAATTTTAAAAGAAGGTGGATCTTTTCAACAAGCTATTTCACATAAGAAATGGAAGTATGATGAGAGAAATCTAAGCACATTTGTGAGAAGAGAGTCACTAGAGTTTTTTGGGTGGCGTAATTCAAGACTAGTTTGAGGTTTCTTATTGCATTTTTTGAATTTTCATCTTTTTGTTTTGAAATTTTGAAAAAAATAGATTTTATTGTTAATTTTTCAACAAGATATTTTATGCAAGAGGAAGAGGTGTGATGAGGGAGATTTATATAAATTTTTTGGAAGGAATTTGCTAAAGTTTTTAGATAGCAAAATTCAAGACTAATTTGGAACTTTCTATGCCATTTACTAGATTTTTTTCTTTTTATTTTGAGAATTTGGAAGAAGCTAGAGCTCGTTGTTAGCATTCCAACAAGTTTTAGTATGCAAGAAGAAGAGCTATGATGAGGGAGATCTAAGCTAATTTGTAGACAAGGATTTTAAAGCAACAATAGCAACAAGCATTCAATTTTTTTCTTCCTTGATTTGGCTCCCTTTTTCTCAAGATTTTTTTTTTGAACTTTAAAAATATAAAGTTGTAGCTTGAGTTAAGCTCAATAAGCTAAATTTTATTTAAATTGGATTAATAATAAATAAATTATAGATATTTTAATAAGATGAGATTTGGATTTAAGATTTGAATTAGGAATTGGATACATCTTGGCACAAGAAAGAAATTAGTCTAAATTTTGTACTTAACCTATGATTATTCTTTTATATTTTTTACTTCATTTTGGCAATATTGTACTTTTTATAACCCACCTATAATCAAGGATCCTATGTTCTTTGAAAGAGGCTTGTTCTCTTGACAATTGTCCCTATTATAACTGAACAAACTTGTTTTCTGATATATTATATTCTTTCACAACCGTATTCCTTATTTTGTGATTGGATTGCTTTTTTGGATAATATTGAGCAGTATGCTTAGATTCTCCATAATACAAGTACAATCCTTTCTAACAACGATGAGTCTTTCCTTACTCACTAAGAAATTTGAAATGTACTGTATCAATTTACATATCTTCTACTTTCAAATATATATGCTAAGAAGACATTGGCATTGTCATTGAATCATAATAGCATTGAAGTGCACTTATGCAATTTTCAAATCAAAATTTAAAAAGTCAATTGTCACACCTTATCGCAATGTCAATTACTTGATATAATATTTAAGGATCATATAAGTTGAGCATCAATTTTTTTTACCTCATATTGTAATCTATAGAGAAATTAGCTTAAAAGTGCAATATCATCCCACTTGATATCAGTTGTAAGTTATTAAAATTATAAAATATATAATGTTACTAATCAATTGCTTTGTTGCAAGATACAAATCTTATTGGTTGCAACATAAATTGCATCATGTTTTTTATACATGGATCAAAACTCTGAAAAAAAAAGCCTCCAAATTATCTAATATTAGATCTCATCTTTCAAAAAAAGATCAAAATCATAATAATATTGAACTTAAAAGGAGTATACTAATGAATCTAATTTGCAATCTTGGAGTTAGATAGCTATGGGATTGAAATTGTACTTGATTGATAAATCTTCAAAACTTGGATCTTGTACCATCAAACTTCTTGGGTGCAACCTTTGATTCTGTGACATTGAAAGGATATTCTACCATAGGAGAAGAGACATGATTTGGTGCAGATATTGAAATAGTTCCAATCATCTCAATATCTTTGCTCTTTCCTATTCTTATTGCTTTTTGTGGTAGTAAATTGAGTTGATGCATTGCAAGCATTAACTCTCTCAATTGCTTTAGCATTTAAGCCATTGCACTCTTCATTTTAAGAACCTTTGCCATGATAAATTTTTTAAAAAATAAGATGTTTGATATCACTCAAGACAAATAAAAGAAAAGACTTCAAAATAAAAAAAGAAAAAAAATACTAATGATCATATCAGTTTTGAAGAAAGTAATTGACAACTCCTAATATGCTTAAGTCTTATTTAAAAAAAATTTAAAAAAAATAAAAAAAATAAAAAAAAAAATCCATTCTTAATCAAGAAAAGACAAAGCTCTAATATTATAAGTGTACTCTTGCCAATTTATTAGACACAAGAACTTGATGAAAGCAAATAAATAAGTGAGACTCTCTCAAAGAAATAGAAATAGAGAAGTATGTATATTAAAAAGAATACTAGAATGGCTATTGCCAAGAGACAAAAAAACTAGAGAGACTCTTGAAACTAGACTAGAAACAAGAAAGAAGTTAACAAGAGTAAAGAAGGCTTCACTCTTACCTCTATATATACTATCTATGTATGATCTATGTAGTGACATTTTATAGGATCTCCAAAAATGTGTTGACTTTGTATGATACATATCTTAATTTAGAAGGCAAGTTTTCTATATGGGTGCCACATAGTTAGCTTATTTTGCAAGCTACCAATATATGTGGCATGTGGTTAACTTGTTGACCAAGTTTTTAATCTACCAATCAACTACAAATACATGTAGAGTCAAAACAACATTTAAGAAGCTTCTCTAGAAGATATTATGAAATTAATCTATTTTTATCTACTTTTATCTATTCATATTATCTAGATAATAATTATAATAGATATATATCCATAACACCTAAATAAAAGGAGATGACAAGCTCCACCTAATAGCTTTTTATTCCAAGATATTTTTAACATCCAAAATCAACTACAAGATCTATGTCAAAGAACTTTTTATAATTATGGGTTTATTCCAAGAATAGTGTTATTATTTAGAAGATACTTTTAATCTATTTGTTGTGTATATGAATTATAAGAATCTCAAGAATTCATGTTAGTATGTGTTGTGAATCATCACAAAGTCAATTAGAATATATCTTTATTAAGATTTGATTTCAAATTGACTTATTGATTCAAAAAATAACAAGGTTTATTAAAGGCCCTATTTAAATGTTCTTACCTAGTACTAAAAGAAAGAAATACAACTTTTAATCAATAAAAAATATTTTTCATAAATTTGGAGTATTTTCATCTTCAAGCAATGAAATCAACATTGATTATTAATTTAATATTTTTTAAGCAAGTTCAATCAAATATGTTCTTTAATTCTATTGTTCATAATATTAAAAATAATTCTTCTAAATTTTATGATATTTCTAATTTCAATTTTAAGAATAATCCACTCTATTTTAAAAAATAATTATATATTTAAGAAGGAAAAGCACAAATACATGTTCTTCAAACTTGTCATAACTTTCTAACGGTTGGATATTTTGATTATAACAAGGCTTTGGATCTAATATCTAGAGATTTTTCATTGCATCAAATATAAAAGATAATCAAGGACTTTATATAATCATTTGTTTAAGATCAAAAATTCCTTATCATAAACATTATAGACTTCTTTAGCTATTACTTATTCTAGAACAACCATGGTTTTTTATTTCTATAGATTTTATTATAGATCTTCAAGTCTTAGATTCTTATGATTCTATATTTGTAATAATAGATTATTTTATCAATATGGCATATTTTGTGCTATATAAAAAAACTATTTTAGGTGAAAGAATTATTAAATTTTTCCTTGATAACATCTATCGCTATCTTGGATTGCTCAAAGCTATTATATTGGATATGGAGACGATTTCTAATAAGTTTTTAGATAAAAAAAAATTTAAGATTCTAAAGATGGATATAAAATTAATTTTGGCTTTTTATCTTTAAACTAATGGACAAATAGAGTGAGTAAACCAAGTTTTGGAATAATATTTGAAGTATACCATCAACTACCAATGAGATGATTGGAGGCATAATTAGAAGTTTATAGATAATAAGAAACCAATATAGATGCCTATTGCAAACAGCAATCTCAATTATTCATTAGTTCCAAAGTATCGTTACTTTTTCATAATATCAAAATTAATCATCCTTATAATAAGTTAGATTACCATAGGCTTGGACCATATGTTATATGTAAACAAATCAATTCAGTTGCTTATCAATTACATCTATTGGAGTCTATGAAGATCCATAATGTATTCCATATATCTCTTCTTGAATCATATAAAATAATGAATATTTCAAAAAGAAGACAAATGCCACTTCTTCATATAAAACTAGATAATAATTAAGAATTTGAGGTAGAAGAAGTCTTAGACTCAATGTAGCACCAAAATAGATTGAAATAAATTATTTATTAATATGGATATGATATTAATAAATATATATGGGAGCCAACAAAGAATGTTACAAATGCAACAAAGAAATTTGATGTTTTTATTGCCGACATCAATAAAAACTAAGATATAAAATAACAAATCTTAGCTATAAAAAAAATAAGTTTTAAAAAAATATATTATATCTTTTATCTTTATTTGTAATTTTTTTATATTTATGGTACTAAATAGATATAAAATCAACAACTAACAAATTCAACTCAAGACCTATTATTTGCTTATTTATCTAAAGAAACATTATAATTGTCACAACCTTCAAGATGACGTAATAGAAATGAAGATACCTCTAATAAATATTAGAAGTATGAATGACTCTTCAGAGTATTCTAAATATTTTATTTTAAGGAAGTTACAAGGGTCTCAACAATAATCAAATAACAAATTGATCTTCTTGCCTTGGTATTAGACACTATTGATGGCTAAGAAAACCTATCAACTACCTTTAAAGAGAACAAAGTTCAAAATATGTAGTAAACAAAATTTGCTGCATCTTTGATTTCTTCAACATATGATGATTGTTCTTTATGGAACTTATTCCTAGAAAGAACATAATGTCATTAGCATATATATCTACTTAAATAAGAAGTATTAGATGGAAAATAAATATAGGTAAATTTAATATAATCTTATGACAAAGCTTTATAGACGCATATTTGATCTTATACATGTTTATAGTTAATTGGTAGGTTAGAAACTTGGCCAACAAATTAGCCATATGTTGCATATGTAGATAGCTTATGATACAAGCTAACAATGTGGTGTATATATAAAAAAACTTGCCTTATAAATTAAGATACGTATTTTGCAAATTCAAAACATGTTGGAGGTCCTATAAAACATCACCACAAGCTCTTAGTTAGATATTATATATGGAAACAAGAAAGAAATTTTTTTTACTCTTGTCAATGCTTTTCTAATCTTTAGTCTTGTTTCAAGACTTTCTAGTCTTTTTATCTTTGGAAATAGCCATTCTATATTAATATTATACTATCTTTGAATGATTTTTTAATCTTTTTGAGTGACACAAGAATTTATTGATCATTTAATTTTTTGAAATTCATGTTTTTGATATCTTTCAACCATGTCATCATTGTTGTTTTTATCTATTAGTTTACATGACCATATATTTTTTTTCTAATAATGGTAAATCCAAACAAAGTCCAACAAGCTAAAATAGGTCTCTTTATGTTGTATTGCATTTCTATTTGCTTTATTTTTGTTGGCTCAACATGATTTATCATTGCTCCTTCTTTTTACATAGTCTAATAAGCCAAAGGTCATTAATAAGAGTTAATAATTACCATGTTCAACATTGCTGATTGTAGGTACATAAATTGCAGGCCCTTTTTGCCACATTTGGAATACCTATTTTGGTTTTTGGATTGATTTCATCACAATTGCAAAGACAAATTTTCCTTGGTTATCTTAATTATTTTCTTTTGAGGCACAGGTAACATGATACCATTGACTAGCATCGTTTCCACATTGATAGGAATAACCTTACCAATGTAGAACTTTTGCAACTTAGTTGTGGTGGACAATACATGTACGAAGTATAAATAAATAAATAAATAAATAAATTATTACATTCTAGCATTTTAATGAATGAAAAATTAGTAAAAATCAAGGAGAATTAACACAAATAGACTCTATTTGTGCAAATAGAGTCTTATTACATAAATAAATATGTACATTTTTTTATAAAAAATTCTAAATTCCCAAGTTTCACTCATCAATAATATATGCGGAACCCAGCCAATGAGTAACCGTGACAACGGAGAAAAAGTAAAAGCTAGAAAACGCAGAGGGGGCGACTTAAAAGGTGAAAGGCGAAAGGGGGGATGTGGTGGGCGGCAGCGTCGCCGCAGCCATCCACACCGCGCTGGCGTTGCCGTGAGAGCTGACGATGATGGTCACAGATAGTCTTCCCTCGTCTCGTCTCTCTAGCTGCCGGAATCCTGTCCGTGTGGCTGCAATTCCTCGGCATTGGCCCACTCCATCCACCTCCCCCGCTCACTCTCTCTCTCTCAAATTCCACTTCGGTTTGCCTCCCTCTTGCTTCCTTTTATCTCTTCATCGCTTCCCCACGCTTTGATCCCGCTGCATTTCGCTGCATTGCGCCGCATTTCGATCTCGCAATCCCGAGCTGTGGGATCGGAGTCCGGAGTCTCTGGCGATGGCGCTGGCTCAGAGTGTCGCAAGCCTCACTCTCGGCTCGACGGCTCAATTGCAAGGGCCTTCTTCTGCCACGCCTGGCTCGGTGCGACCATCTCTGTCGCTACGCTCGAACGCGGCTGCGTTCTCGTCCCAGTCTCACTTCGCGGGGTCGTTCGGGTTGTCATGGAGCGCGCAATCCAATGGCGTGAGCACGAGTAAGAGCAACCGTGGGGCAGCTCTGGTCGTGCGTGCAGCAGCGGGGGAGTCGAAGAAGGTTTTGATCGTGAATACCAACAGCGGTGGCCACGCCGTGATTGGGTTCTGGACCGCCAAGGACTTAGTTGACGCTGGTCACAGCGTCACGATTCTGACCGTGGGTGAAGAATTATCTGACAAGATGAAGAAGCAGCCCTTCTCTCGGTTCAATGTAATCTCTTTTTTCTTGATGTTTTACTCTCAATTCTTGGTATGTGGTTTCTGGTTGCGTTAAGTTCGCATTGGTCGCTAGATTCCTGTAGTTGAATTCATTCCTGCGGCCCTGAAAGGAGAGTGTTAAAATGTCTGGTGCGGGTCTGTTTCTTATGGCAGGAGCTTCGTGAAATTGGAGTCGAGACCGTGTGGGGTGAGCCTTCCGACTTGGGAGCCGCTGTTGGGTCTGCCTCATTTGATGTTGTCTTGGACAACAATGGAAAGACTTTGGACGTTGTTCAGTACGTCGCTCAAAACATGCCCCGTTCAGTTTATGTTTGATGAACCTTGAGTTACTCATTACTTCCCATTAATGGACGAAGCCAGACTCTCTACTCTGTGAGATTCTGTGTTACAAGCTTCATGTTATCAGTTCTATTTGTCATTCTGAGTGCAACGATTAGTTTTTGGACTGGCTGGGTTGCTTTTAATGTTCCTAAGTTCATTTTAGTTGATACGTGTCTGAATTCTCAGGCCTGTTGCTGACTGGGCCAAGGCCAATGGAGCTAAGCAATTCTTGTTCATCAGCAGTGCGGGTATCTATAAGAGCACTTTTGAGCAGCCTCACGTTGAAGGGGTAGGTCAATTGATTTTCACCAGTCGAGCGTAATATTGATGCGGATCCAAATCTATTCCATACGGCATTCTTTAATTTTTGGTGGAGCCCCTATTGGTGTACTGAAAGATTCTTAAGCCACTTAGCAACGCAGATTGGGCTAATTCTTAGTGTGGATCAGTTGATCTGATTATTTGCTAGATTCTTTTCCATCAAATCTCCATTCTGCACCTGAGTATTTTGATGCGTTCAACAGGATGCTGTGAAGGAGGATGCTGGTCACAAGCAAGTAGAGAACTATCTGGCGGAATTGGGCTTAGAGTCCTGGGCCTCATTCCGACCTCAGTACATGACCGGAGACGGGAACAACAAGGATTGCGAAGAATGGTTCTTCGACAGTGAGTATTTTAAACCTTCGTCTTTCATGTTCACCAAGTTCAATCTCTGGAAAGCTACTTCGATAAGTGTGGTCAGTGGTAGCTCATGTTGAGTCGAAATTTTACAGGGATTGCTAGGGGAAGGCCAGTTCCCATCCCTTCTCCAGGAATTCAGGTGACGAACATCTCTCACGTACGTGACTTGTCGAGCATGCTAACACTCGCCGTGGGGAAGCCCGAAGCTGCGAATGGCTCCATTTTCAATTGCGTCTCTGACCGGGGCACCACCTTCGATGGCCTGGTTAAGATGTGCGCGAAAGCAGCCGGAAAGGAAGCCAAAATCGTTCATTACGATCCCAAGGCTATTGGTGTAGATGCCAAGAAGGCTTTCCCATTCCGTAACATGGTATGTTACCCTGGTCTACCTTACATCCTAGTTATCATTTTGGGACGATGCCCCTCCTTTTGCATTGTATGTGTGGTTCCCTCTAAGAGGAAATTCTGTCATTGCTATTGCAATTTCACAATGAAACAGAGCTCAGAATGTCTTCTAGACTTATTAAGCACGTGATAAGACGAAAACTTCTTGTGCAAACCAATCCCAGATGAGTTCCCGTCCCACATAAATGATGATTGAAGTGTGGACATTTTGTGTGTGTGTTTGTGCGTGCGTGTCTGTGCAGCACTTCTACGCCGAACCACGAGCAGCTAAGACGAAACTGGGGTGGGAGAGCAAGACAAACTTAGCTGAGGATCTGAAAGCCCGATGGGAGGATTACGTTAAGATCGGTAGGGACAAGAAAGACATCAAATTTGAACTCGACGACAAAATTCTGGAAGTTGTTTCAGAGCCTGTTACAGCAGCTTAGTGATAGGGCCCCTTTGTACCCATAAATCACAAGCCTGGCTATTTGCAGGTGCTATTCTCTGTTCGATGCATTAATCTCCAAATAAATCAACGAAACTGTCGTATCGTAGGTTAGTACCAAAACCACATCTCTTCAATTCTCTAACCTGCTTCGAATACCATTCCTTTCTAACTCATCGTCTTGGTGTTTCTGACGATGTCAGAATGAGGTGAAATTACTCACATTTCCATGGTATGATGAAAACTCTCCTAAAGTCCAACCTAATTCCATTGAACTCATTAGACTTGTCAAAAGTTTCATTTTTATATACTTTTATGCTGTAAAAGAATTATGTAATATTTATATCTTCAATGTTTTATAAAATTTTCTATAGAAATAGTTTTAATTTTTTAAAACATCGAACATATTATATATATATGGTACATAAATATTATTACATCTTAATTTTAAAAATCAAACACTTTATTATTTTTTCACAAGTACCTGCTTAAAAGAAGAAAAAAAGACTTTTCCATAATTATTAAATTGTATAGATATATATATATATATATATATATAAGTAGGAATGTCCTCAATTTGTCTGTTCCTATGATGACATCAAACATCTTCAGCAAAAAAAAGTTTAGTAATATTATCGAATATCTTATGAGAATAATTTACTAATTCAAATTTTATCACTTTATATCTTCTTCTTTTTTTGGTTGTGTGACCAAATCATGCAAGTTGTTTTTGAAACTTCAAATGATTATAGCTTACATATTACTTGACTAAATAGTTTATAAATTTACTTCTAAAAATAATTGAATTATAAAATTGTGTATTTTACAAAATTATATTTAAGCCTCAAAAGACTGAACAAAGATACTATTTGTGGCACTTGTCTAGCACTTAGTGTAAAAGCTAGAATCTATTAAGCACATCACCACTTCTTATTTTACAATATAGCATAAAAACAACAGCATATGCAAATATATCTAAAAGATTATAAATATATTAATATTAGATATAAATCATTTCAAATAAACAAAAGTACACGTAAAAAACTCTTATTAGGATAAGACCTTGTGTAATTTTTAAATTTCAAGTCTCTTCTATTTTAGAGTCTTGCAAGACTTATACCAAATTTACATGTGAATGTTTTTCTGCATGATTCTGCCATCTTGAAATAAAAGACTTTGTTGCTTTAGTGTTATTTTTAGATTTGAGGTGATAGTTGTTAAACATCTTTGCAAAAATATGTAGCACATTGGCAATATTAACCAATTAAAAAGACCCACTTTAATTTCAAATAAATTTAAATTATATATATAAATATAAATATTTTTTTTCTTTGGCTTGATAATGACAATCATGTATATACATATACATACATTCTAAAATTAAAAAATAAATATTAATCCTTACATCTATTTTAAAATATATACAAACTTAAAGAATATCATGTTAAGTTTAAAATCATGTATAAAAAGTCTCTTTAAAAAAAAATAGTAATGAATTATAAAATATCTAGAAAAAAAAATTAATAGAAGAAAAAAATAATTCTCTATAAGTAACATTAATCAAAATAATTTTCTTAATAATAAGAGATTTATTTTTTTTAAATATATATATATATATATATATATATATATATATAAAACATGAGAGATATTTATTGTATAAAATCATTCAATACTATTTTTAAAATAAAAGTGTAAAAAAGTAAAGTCTATTTATTACTTTTGATTTAACATAAGAATTTTTTTTTTTAACTTATTTTTTAACACTTTTTAAATTTCTTGTGATTTAATATTATTATCAATATTTCTAAATTTATATAGACTTAGTAAGCATTTAATTGACTTTTGAACAAGAAATCATTAGTGTAATAGTAATCTATTAAAAAATCAAACTAAAATAAATAAATAAATTGAGATTTTCATTATTTTAATCATAGATTTTGATAATTGTGGTAATGATTGACTATAAAATAACTCTTAATAGAGAAATTCTTTACTTAACCATATTAGAAGGTATTAGTTGCAAAGAGAATTTTTGCTAATTTGTGTAAACTATTCTTAGTATTAAGAACCAACATATATTCTTAATAAGAGTGGATTAACTTTTGAATCATTTAAAAGATTTATATACTTTATTTGTGATTTTTGAATCTTGCAAAATTTATTTAATACAAAAATTAGCATAGTTTGTAATACTTCTTTAAATGCAAAAATTTTACTTGTTGTTGCTTATATATATATATATATATATAGAGAGAGAGAGAGAGAGAGAGAGAGAGAGCAATTATTATTAGAAAAAACATAAACATAATCACCATAATTTTATATTAGTGTTACAATAAAAACAGCAAATTTCTACTAATTTTGTCTAGTAGTTTTTCCAATCTTTTTCAACTCTTTTTTCTTTTCTTTTTTTTTAATCTCTTTTTAAATTATTGATAAACTATCAACTTTTTGTCATTAATTTTTTTTTTGTATATCTTTTCTTTGTTTCTATTTTATATTAAAAATTTGGTATATAATCACATACTAAAATATATTGGTTTTATATGCCTTTGGTGTTATAGTAAATTTTGTACAAAAAAATTAACATAAACATATTCTAATTACAATCAGTCTACCTCATTAAATATATATATTTACACTGATATTTCTATTATTTGAATTAATTAAATAATGATCACAAGTAAAACAAAACTATATTTTCAAAGGTACAATGCAAGATCTCTGTTTGACAAAAATGTACATTTTGCCACTTTACAGTGATAATTTAACTTGGTTACCAAAAATTTCAATCATGCCAAAAAAAATAACAATCATAACTAAACACAACACTGAGGACCAAAATAAATAAACAAACCAAAACTTAAGTGACAATACTTTCAAGAACATAACAAACATATAGAAATCATTCGTTAGAATCAAACCAGGTTGGAATCAGACTCAGCAGTTCCGTTTCACAAATATATATGTTTCGAATCATGTGTCAACAGCTACACATCCAAACCATCCTGTTGAAAATAGTGGAATTACTTCAACTAATCCAAAGTAGTAGCAACAACAGCATTGCACACCCACCCTGCAAAAACACACAAAACCTGTGCTAGAAACCCAGTTTGCCATTCTCTGATCTCGTAGTCCACGACAACACACACACACACAACTTTGTTGTTGTTGTTGCCGCCTCAGCTTTGCTTGTTGACAAACCCACCTTCAGGAAATGTGTTGAAACCAGTCGTGGTTTCAGAGGAATGCTTGTGTGTTTCCTCCTCTCTGTGCACATCTTCTCACAGACCCAGCTGCTAAACGATGTGAGGAATCAGGCTGAAGTTAATCTAGTGCGAGACCCGGTTTTCTTTTCAGAAGCAAGCCTGCTCCCTAGTGTTTTCCATCGCTGATGGCTCACATTCGGATAATTGATGAGCCAGTTGCGAAGGGCGAGATCTTCTCATGTGGGTCAGAACGCCCAGTGAATGAATGAATGGTCACGTTGCTTCATTCCGCTGAAGTTGACATGCTTGTTGCGGTCGATCTGATAGGTGGAGCGAGTCCTGGCATTATTGCGCAGGTTCAGGTTTCCACTTCATACTTCCAGAAATGTACATGTGTATAAATAGACCATTTCTGGTAGAGTGAGTGTTACGTGCACCAATACGGTGACCCTCTTGCGTAACAGCAACTGACGGCAACCTTTGCAGCGAAAGTGTGTTCATAATTGCTAACCTTTGAAGCAATTCTAACTGGGGTTAGAGAAGCAGCCGATCTCAAAGATGTGAACCTCGCTCCAAGAAACATGATATGTGCTGTAGCACCAAGCAATGTAGTTTTTCTTTTCCAAAGGGGAGTCTGGTGCGAAAATCAGGAGTTGCACTGTACGTAAACTCATGGCCAGCTGTGTCGTGGCGTACTCGATGCTGTAGAGGAAGAGAAAGGACGGCAACGCATGTAGACTGCTTCAGCGTACTCGGAGGACCAGTGCCTTTACGTTTGATCATCCTATTTACGTCTGGTCATGGCACTGTTAATTCTCTCCACTTATATCTGGACAAAAGTTTTGTCAGGCTTACATAAATGGGGAAGGTTCATGTCGCGTCAAACACTGAGCAGGTACAAGCTGGAAACACCAAGATTCTTCAATCGGAACCTCAGTGGCCTACACCACTAGATAGAAGACCCAATAGTGGACAGACAAATCGACATTTTTGCAGCAACCATATGGAGTACACGCAACTAGGGTTCTGAGTTCGGAAGTTGTGTAAAGTGCCACTCATGAACTTGGTGCTACAAAGTAGCTCACATCAGGAGCACCGCAGGTGTTAGTGTTGTTAACTCCTCACATCTTAGACGCACTCGTCGCGATGCCCACACCCCAAATGCTGAAGCACCAAACCGACGCCACATCGATTAGAGGGAATCAACACAACGCTTAAAAGCTGAGCACATCGCCTCCCACAAAGTTCATGGACACTTTCTTACCCAGCTATTACCCAACCTAAACCTATTTTCCATCACTGTCACTCCTCACAATCGCTTCAAGGTTTGTTGTCAACATTCGACAACGCACAGCCGTCAACCATCAGCAGCGATTAACTTTCGCTTGATTGAACGATGCCTCACTTCTCGGACCACTTTTGCGTAGCAATTGTGGGGTGACGTGGCCGTCGCGGAGAATATTTATCTGGTCTTTGTTAACTCAAATTATCTAGCAAAATTTTCTGTTAACTCCATTCTTTTCAACGCACTGGCCACGCAGGGTCTGACGATGCTTAAAAGGTTTGAATCTGTTTCCGTGAACAGGAGCCTTGTTCAGTGCAATATGACCTACATCACATCACATTACATTTAGAGAAAAGGGTCTCACATATCCATGCCACTTTCACAATGAAAAAGCGTTTCGCCTATTCTTCCGTCAAGGTACTTATCTATCTGTGAGTGGTTATCTTCAACCGGCAATTGAAGGCCTGCCGTCCGTTGTGAACGGCAAATCCCATATTCCAACATTACCAAAAGAACGTGTAAATGTCAGAATACTTGAAATGTTCAACGAATATTGACCTCGGTTTTGAACACCTGTGCGAAAAAATTCCCATCCTAGAGATTCTAACTATGAGGATTCAAAATGTCGTGATAATGGAAGACCAGCCCAATACGGATCTGCTCACAACTGCACCCACAATCAAATGTCTCCACACCTCACGCAATCGCTGCACCCTAAACTTAATCCACAGCTGCAGAAAATTTCCGCTTCTTTGATAAGCTCAGATATTGCTTGAATCTCATACGGCGAGTTGTGCGGGCACTTTTCTAATCGATTGGGCAAATGCGGCAAAGGCAACACGAATCAGATTCCAGGTATGCCATTGCGGTGAGACGAAGACGACGCACCAAAGTCACGGCGATTAGTCTTGTGGGTCCGCCATGATCAGTCCTGTGGGTCTGCAGGGGACCAAAAACCGTGTGGATGATAACGGGCGCTTTACATAACCTTCCACAGACATGTGCGTCAACCATATAAGTGGATGATATGTACATAAATCATCCACTGATGAACTGTGTCCAGTATTTCATCCGACAGTTTCACACTGGAAGGTTTCGGATTTCGAAACATGGACACCACAATCTGGGATAAGGAGAGTTTCCACGCAATTCTCCCAATATTCCATCCGAAATTTGACCTTTCTTAGCAACTCCCCCGTGAAGGATTCCGCATGGAATTGTTCCTCCCACCCCCTTTACGACCATTCCAATGATTTTTCCTTTTGTTGTTTGTATTCTTCTATTTGTTTTTTATTCCAAAACGGCATCTATTAGAGAAGGAAAGTAGAAATTTTCAAGGGAGACACACAACAAGGAAATAAGTACATTACATAAATAATTCTCTTTGCCAACTAAAATTATAATTATAATTTGGTTCCTAGTTGTCTAGAATATTCAATTTAGTTTACAAATGACATTCCCAAAACAATAGGATAATTAGTGTTTACTTGAGTTTGCAAAGAGTGTTTCTAAAGTAGGGAACTAGTAGCATTGGGTCTCATATATTTTAAATATTTGAATTTGGATTTTTTCCTTTATTTTCTATTTCTTTCTTATGCATCAGTTTATTAAAATAGTACAAATAATTGAGTAATTTACCATTAAGCCTTTGCATCCATCTTTAATAAGTCTTCAATTTATTTTTGGATAGGATTTAGAAAAAATAGTTACATAAGCAATTACTATTTTGTTGTCATCATTGATTGAATCTTCACTTCTTTTGTTTACAAAGATAACAAAATAAAATAATTCATGACTTTTTTATAATCTATTTTAGAAAACTATTTTACAATAATTTTTGAAAAAGTATATAGGGAGAGAAATTATAGTTTTAAATTAAATAATTTACAACTAATCTTCTATCTACCTATATTATTAAACTCAATTATAATGCAAAAATTGAAATTAATATTAAAATCACGAAAGTAAAGACTAGTAGTCAAAAAGTGATTTATTATGATTGAGTTTTATATGGAAAAAATATACTTCAGTTCTAATAATAAACCTTACTATTAGTTAAGTAATAATAAAGACTATTGACTTATGAAATTAATTCAGATCTTTCATTATTATTGTTGTAATTAAAGCATCATGAAGCACATAAAAATGTATTTCTTAAGTGATTTTTGTGGTGAGTCAAATCTATATTTATAAAAATTACCTAATTTATTGAATAATCAATATATGAGATTTTTAAAAAATATATATAAAAATTAGAAATGACCATGAATTTAAACACAATTACTGTTGGTGGCACTACTTATTTTATTGATGATTTTAGTGGATATCTTTTAAAAGTTGACACATAAATGTTTTAAAATAAAATTTTATTATCCGAAATTGTTAATATATATATATATATATATATTATGTACTCAAAATTTTACTAAATATAATAACTTTTCACAAATTTTCTCAACTATTTTGAAAGATTGCAAAAAAAAAATCAATTACAAGATTAGAAAGTAATATAAAACCGCTTATATATTTTAAATTCTGTATATATTTGAACTTTTTTACTGAGAGTTTTTTTTATATATAAATTAAAACATTTATATATAAATATCTTACTACTTAAAATATAATTCAACTAAAACATACACAATTAAAATTATTTTGTGTATGAATAATTTCATTATTGTTTTACTTATTTTATATTTACCAAAATTAGCTCCTTGATATTTGTATACTAGGTTTATATTCTATTACTATGAATGCATTTCCATGTGACATCATGTTACCATTGAGTTGCAAATTTTACACTAAACAATTTTAAAATATACATTTTTAGATTTATGGAGAAAGTTTTATATTTATTTAAACAGATTTAGGAATTTTATGAATGTAATTGAATGTTGTATTGCATTGGAAACTCCAAGCACAACTTATTGTACACAAATACATTAGAATAATTGAATTTTACTTTTGTATTGTGACTTTTATACAAATTTGTATCTTAGACAAAGTCAATTTCTATTTAGGATTGAAAAATCATTAAGAAAATAGAATGAATAATACACTTAAATTTATGCTTGTTTTTTTTGTGTTTTTTTATTCTTACAAACATATATGTGTTTTAAAAAAAATGTTTGAAATACTGGATATTTAGGTGTAAACTTGAACAGAAATTTTTAATGTATTGGCAATATTAAAAGACTCTGTACAACTGATAACCTGCCTAGTTTCTATTTTCATGTTGTCTGATAAATGAATTCTTATTGTTGATTCAACAATTTCATTTTTAGTCCAACGTATGTCATACATCAAAGTAAAAAAGAATGCACAATATATATATTAAAACAATTATACAATATACCAATGCTTTAATTACACTTTCAAATAAATCAAGAGACCAAAATTTATTTTTGAGTATTGTATATAAAACAATATTTTCTTAAAATCTAAAAACGTTTCAACATGAAATCTTTATTCAAATGCTACAATATTTTGACTCATAAATTTATTGACTTTCAAAACTAAACATTGAATATGTAAATAAAATAAAATCAAATATATATATATATATATATATATATATAATGAAAGTTATACTAATTTTTTGTAGATAAGTGCTACTATATTTGCAAGATTATTAACCCCTTAAGAAAACTGCAATCTTTCCAACTATTCTTAAAAGGTTTACAAAAGTTTTTACAAACTGGATTCAATATTTTGAATTCTAAATTCATCTGTTTTAATGAAAAACATCCAAAGCAATGATTTTATAAACAGTTCAAAGAATTCATGTGCACAACCAAAAGTAGAACTATACTTGACATTTTTGCCATACCTTAAAAACTATTTGCAATTTCCATAACCAATAATAGAAATCCCATTATTAACTAAACATACAATTTAATATAAAAAGGATGAATCCTTTGGAGGTGAAGTGTCTAAAAACCACGGCACGTGGCGCAAAGACCCATCCATGTCATCGGTGAATTCCAAATCCGACATGGCAGGGGCGCACACACAAAGACCATCCAGAATCTGGATTCCATTCCCAATACGAAGAAAATACATCCATTCTTTCATCTACGTAACCATCCAATTCCACCAGCATCAAGACGAAATATGACGAGGGGAATTCATCCATCCATCCATCCATCCATCCATCCATCACAAACTAGAACACATCCAGCAACGGTAAAGGCTGGAAATGGAGATACATCATTCATCCACTCTCGCCACGTCTGCAAATATCACCCCCCCGAAATAGGAAATGCAAGGGCGGAGAAAAGGGAAAGTCGGGTGTGGGGTGAAGCAAGGCACAAGCCCTGGAGAGCCGGGCAGCGTAGCCACCATGTTCGAATCAAGCGTAGAGAAAGCGAGAGCGAGCGAAGGAAGGAAACGAAGGAAGCGAGAGCTACGCTACACAAGCCATGAGACGTAGGGAGTCAAGCGAGGAAGGGAGCGAGGGAGGGATAAGTGGCGACCGGGTTCATGGAGTGTGTGAGTGAGATCAGCAGCTGCAAAGGGGCCACAATTTTGCAGTCCGACCGGGGGGCGGAGGAGGAGGAAGAGGAGGAGGAGAAGGAGGAATAGACTGACTGACTGAATGATGACTGAATGACTGAATGACTCGGTGGACCACACGCACGCGAGCGAGTCGGGCATGCTATGCTGGCTGATACATGGCACCACCTGGAGCCGTGACTCGCAGCTGACAAGAAGAAGAAGTAGAAGCAGAAGCAGAAGAAGAAGCCACGCGACGACGACGACGAAGAAGAAGACGAAGACGAAGACGAAGCTGTGTGTGTGATCATTCCAAGATAACATTTCCGTCAACTATCGCACTCGCACTGCACACATCACATTCTGCTCTCTCTCTCTCTCTCTCTCTCGTACGCACGCGGGGCTTCTCTTTATTGTTGTTGTTGTTGCTGCTGCTGCTCCTCTTCCTTTGGTCCTCGTCCTCTTTTTTTTTTTTTTTTTTTTTTGTTTTGTTTTGTTTTGTTTTGTTTTATTGCGGTCGGGCTGTTCCCGTGCTCGCTGTATTCTTTCGATCGTCTCGCGCACCATTATTGTTTATTACTACCACTACTACTATTACTACTGTTACTACCACCACTGCTACGACGACGACGACGACTACTACTACTACTACCCTGGGTTCCGCGTCTCCACGGTTGCTGGTCGCTCGCTGCAGGCACCGGGAGTTATTTCTTTTCGTAGTTTATTTATTAAATTGGCTGTCCTGTGCTGACAGAGGAGATGGTGCTGGTGCTCGCGTGAGTGGTCAAAGGGGATGCTCTCATGCCCCGGCATTCAGGGCGGGCCGGGGGAGACGGCGGAGAGGAGCTTCTTGAAGCGTCGGTGTCAACGTCACCATCCAGGAGGTGCCGAACCACATTAACAGCACGGTCATCGTCATCAGAGTCGGGGATTGGAGCATGGCCGCTGCTGCTGCCACAGCTGTTGACGGGGTACGTTGTTTTTTATTATATTCGCTCGCGTTGTTCCCGCTAGGGGGTGATTTTGTTAAGGTAATATTGCGTGTGTGGAAACTAGGCAGCGCTGGATACGAGAAGACTGAATTAGGACTGTGGTGTCGTTTTTGGGGATGCGTGAGTTCGACGTTGGCGTAAATTTGGGTGGAAAGTTAGTGGTAGGTAGGGGAGGCTGCGAGAAGTCGGCGCGTGGAATTGAGGGAGAGGGGAGAATTCATCTAGAGTGTGAATGGGAATGCCGGGTACGGTGGGCTGTTCGCGTATATTTTTTTGATGTGTATATGGGGGCTTGTGGAAGTTGGGGGGATTGCGGGAATTCTTTTGTGGAGGAAGCTTGCTTAGTTCGATGGGATGAGGTCTAGATTGGATGGGGAATTGGTACCCGTGGATACTGTGTTGCGGTGCCGGAGGTGTGGGGTGATGACAGCTGGAGCATGGGTTTCTAGGAACTCGACGAATTGAATTGTTGTTATTAGGTTAGACGAGATGCTCATGGAAGGCGATGGCGGTACGGAGATGACTGAACATGGGAATATGTGGTGTGTGGGGTTGGGGAATGCAGGCTATGGGGACGGGGAGTCGGAGGGCAGTGGTGAGAAGCGAGCGATTTATGGAGTGGCAACGAGAACTAAGCAGGTCCGTGTCTGCAGTTCGTAAGCTTGGGCATACAAGTGCATTGCTTACAACCGAAAGGTAGAGGTTTTCCTTTTTCCTTGCCATCTGTTGACGTACTGAGTGGGTCTTAGTGTAGCATTGGTCTGTGTGGAGTTTGAGGTGGGATGCAGGGGGAGGGCCCCCTGCATGTATGTGTGTGACGTGCAAAAAAAATTCGCTCGTCGTCGTGTGCACCCATGCGTCTAGCTCACGTATCCTCCACGGTTGGCGCAAGAGCGACGATGACATGCGAGAGCATGGGAGTTGTGGGAAACCTCGTCTTTCACAGTTGAAGGATTTCCGCATGCTCACAGAAGATGTGGCCATTGATATCGTGGTGATTGCGAATTGTTTTTGAGTGGGTTACCTTCAACAGTATCGATGCCCACAAACTGCACCAAGCTTGTTGCTGGGCAGGAATTGGCTCGGAATTATTGATGACAGTTGTTATAGGCCTTGTGATAGGAGTATTGGTGGTGTCGCACAAGGGGAATAAAGAGTCATTTGTGGTGGTTTATTGCGCCCATCGGAATTCATAGTTGTCATCATTATTCTTTTGAAGGCAATCCAGCGACGAAGACAATGTGAAGATGCAGAGGCGGGATGTTTCGGAGGAGAGGGATGGAGAGGGTGAGGAAGCGGTGGCAGATTCTGAGGGAGGAACTGATGTGTCAGCCGGAAATCATCGACACAGGGGCAAGAAAACACATCAGCGACAGCGGTCGGATACTAAAAAGCCTCGAAAGGATGAAGATGGAGGGGAAAAGAAGAGTGGTTTGACGACCATAAAGGAGTCAGCGACGGGTACAGATGGCGATGGAGGGAGGATAAGACGATGCAAGCAACAGGTGAACCAGGCACCCGCAGCCAAGCGGCCAGCACCCCAGGTGCCTAATCAACAGCATTTGCCTCCGCCCATGGCTCGGGGGAGGCAACGACGTGTGCCCAGCTCATTCACTCCGCCAAAGGAAGATGTGGAGAGAGAGTTGCGATCGTTGACAAGGTATGGTTGAGTTACTTTTTGACATGAATGGAGTATCCCACGTGTCAAGCTGCGGCTCATTCACCCAGTATATTTTTAGTGGCTACTGATCGTCCTACTACTTACAGTGCATGGTCGAACAAATTGGGCTCAGAATTCATGACCTTGAGAGATTCAGGTGCGTTTACCGTATTTGTGCTACTACTTCGCAGAACTGATAACTAAGGTTTTAACTCGGAGGTTGCTGTCCGCACTATGAATGATTGGATAATATTCTGCATTGAATATGTTGATCTAATGTGTAGAGAATATTTTTATTTTTGTTTCATTACTTCAGTAATAAATAAAGTAAAATCGTAGCAGTCGATCTTCTCTGGAGATAGCTCCTATGTTCAACTTTGTGGGATTGTAATCGTCAAGTTTCATTTTAAGGTCTGAGTAGAACGATTAGCAGGAATGCAGCAGCACACAGGACAAGTCAAATGCGGCATTTTTATTTTTATTTCTAAAAAAACGGGCAGCAGCCACGTGAAGTAGTTGATGCAACGAGACTTTGAAGTGGGGTGATGCCTTAGAATTGTCCTCTCGATCCGGTTCGTCGAGTAATTGGGTGCTAAGAGTGAAGTTGAAAGGTTCCGTTATGTTTGACTGCACCAAGCTCAGGAAATGAAAATGTGAAGATGATATGTAACTCGTCTTGTCGGAGTTTGTTAGCGCTATGTCATTGTAAGATTGCTGTTGTATGCCGCGTTGTGACTAAATTGTCCGTCGGGTATGCACGCACGTCCTTTAGAGGTGTAAGTGCATTCATTTTTTAAATTTCAGGATCACTTAATGTGTAGGGAACAAAATGAGTATGTAAGCGTTAAATTGCTATTCAGAAAATTCTTTTTAAAAATTTTGTTCAAAATTTTTGCAATGCACCTTGCATCTAGGCTTGTGTACGTTTTGGAATCACATGTGTCATGGAGTCTATAGCACGAGGTAAAACCGCTGCCACTGCCATGGCTGTTTTAAGAAGTGAGAACAGTGATGAGCGCAGGAATCGTGGCAATGGGTCTGTGCCTACCACGACTGCAGCAGCGCCCACGAACAGCAGCAAAGGAGCGACAAAACGGTCAAAACGAGTGGCCCAACGTCTGGCCAACGAGGAACCTGCTCCACCACCATTAAAGCTGCCAAAGCTTCACCTGGTTCTAACACGAAAAGAAATTCAGGAGGACTGGTTGAAGATCACTGGTCACAAGTATACCGGCAAACCCAGAAAATCTTCATTGATCCAACGAGTATGTCTTGAACTCCTAACCAGATTTTGTGTGCAATTAACACTTCTTTTTTTTAATTTTTAATTTTTTCGTTGTGTGTGCCTCTGTGTTTCTTGCATTGCCAATGAGAAGAAGTTTAGTGTAATACTTAACTAATTCGTTGTTGCCACCTGCTCCAAGGAATATGGAGGGGGTTGTTTTGGATCGGCCCTATTTGGGAACGCCCTTTATTATAATAATTGGGAGAAGCATCCCAGTTCTGAGAATTTTTGTTTTTGAATTTATTTGTTTTTACCCTGCAGGGTCTGGGTTTATGTACGGCTTTGACATGTCCGTCATCCATTCGATACCTTAATGAACCCCAGTGTAGGTATTCATTTTCTCAACCGCTAGATACAAATTGGGCATGTTCTGGGCAGTGGTTTAAGCTGCATTTTGTATTTCAGAATACTGTTTAACTCCATCTTCTGTTGTCTCAAAGACATAGTTGATTGTTTTGCATTGGAAGTGTCATGTTTCGTTATATTGACGACGATTTGTGTTTAGAGTGGTTCAGCATTGCAGGTCCCCTGACAGCTATTGAGAGCAGCGGCGACAGGCTTCTTTAGGCTTTACAGAGCGGGTGATTGGCTGATAATTTAGCAGATTCGTCACGGGTTCATTCTTTTGGCTACCACATCATATCATTTTTTTGAGCCTCCAGTACTTGAAGGAATAGCATTTTGTACCATAGTATTGAATAGTAGCGAATGCAGACTGAAGGATTAGAGTAGACACTAGCTCCCACAGTGAGGTAGGCCTGCTCACCATGTTTGTTGTGTCCGCTGGTGTGGCTCTGGTGGTCATGTATTACAGAAGGGCGTGAGGTTTTCCGATCTGGCCTCTCTTATCAGCATCCCTGCGCATATGCGAGATAAATAGTCCTTGTGAAGATTACAATGTGGTGACGACGTGACTGTATCTAAAATATAGTTCAGGGTAGTCTCGACTAGTTTGATGATATCTTTCTCAGCTACTGATACTGACAGCGTGCTGCACTAAGAGGGCTTAGTGTCGTGGCTCTTGAGGAACGTCACCGGGTTCGTGGTCACCAAGCATGTTCTATCTCAATGAACTCGATATCTGACGTTGTTAAGTGGAATTTGCTATCTTTTGGTTTATGAAGCATCTGCTAGAATTGGAGTGGCACTGTGCCGTCCGAAATGCGCAAGCTTGGTAGTGTCCTCAGAGAGCACCGCACAGAATTGTACACTTGGGTTGAACCGAGATTTTTGCTGATATGATAATCCTTATTTTCGAAGTCGGAACCTTTTAGTGCCACACCCGTATTCGTAGCATCTTTGATTCCTGGAGATTCCGTATGGTATGTATTCTAGAGATTCCATTGACGTTGAATTGATTGGCAATACTGCACACAGTTTCTGAGACTTTCAACGGTCGCTCTTATTGACAAGATTCTCTATAATCATGATTGCTCCACCATTATACTCTCATGTAACTAGTTCTTTGTCGTAACATTTCACAGAGGAGCTACAGCGAGCTAATGGTCAGAGAGAAGATCTCGGTTGTAATCAGATGTATGATTGTGAGACCCGAGCATGATATCTTAGAATCGTCTCAGGTTTACAGGAGAGGCACGTGCAGGCACAATATTGCAGAGGAAGTTTGTGGACGCTAATTCGTTTTCGCTCTTAAATAATCCTCTTGAAGTTGATATAATAGGATACCATCTTGATGCTTGGGATTTGTCCTAGTATGATCTTATACAGGGTGGTTTAACTATTGGGATAAACCTAGATGTCGATTCTTTTCTATAATAATACACAAGATGCCGTATCTCTTGAACGTTTTCATGTGAACCTTTCGATTGTGTACAGTCGAAAGACCTCTCATTTAACCCTGTCTTTAGTTCTCATATTTAAGATATTTTAAGGATCTCAGGTGTGTCGATCGAGTACACGATTTCACTACACAGTTGCTTTCCTAAGTGTGTGAATGTCTCCTAATGCTTGTATTGTTATTGGGTCCGACGGGAGACCATGAAAGCGGTTCTCCTGAAGACAAGCTTGTAAGGCCTAGTTTTCGGTCTCGATGCATGCCTTCATGCAGCTTTTAAGGATCATAGCCGCTCTGCTGCACCTTTGGTGAACCCTGTGGGTAGCATCATTTTGTGTTCTATGCATTGGCTTTTGTTTCTGAGTGAGTCCTAACTTTCAAGGGTTGTGGTAGCGAAATCTGAGTCTACACTGATTTCATTGAATGTAAGTGTCCAATTTTAGGTTTTTCTTTTTTTGACTTCGGTAGCACCCTTGACGCGGATAATTTACAAATTAAGGTTGTTACCAATTATCGCTAGTATTCGGAGATACCCATATTGGACACCAGCATTATTTACTTGACCTAACCCCAACAAAATTTGACCGCAATTTAACCAAAATTGAAAAGTTTTACCTGTTGTCCGGCCCAGTCAGTTCTGCGACCAATGACCCAATTCGAGACAGATCACTGAAGTAAGGAAATCTCATCCCAAAACAGTGCGGGAAAAAACCCGATCCAACTGAATTCAAAAACTATGACATGAAACAAAATCTTTCACAGCCCATTGAAGGAACTGACATGGGAGACATACAGGGAAATATATTAACGCATTTACGAAAAGGGAAAAGAAAAAAGCGATATCTTAATCAACTTGTCTATAATTAACCCCAATGGTCACCCTAAGTTTTCGATGCGATCTAACTCATGTTGACACAATTTCTATTATACACCGAACTAACCGTACAGCATAATAACTACACATGAGAAAGACAAATGCACACAACAAGGAGAGAGAGCAGGGGGGCAGAAGTTTCTCCACTGATTTCTGGGCTATCACTGGACATGGCTTCCTCCTGAGTTCACGGCGAAGGCCCACGTTGAGACGAGCGGCGTCGTATTGTTATTATTGTTGTTGTTGTAGGTTTTAATTATTAATTAATTAATTTTTATCTGCAATGTCGTGGAGACAGACAGACACGTTCTGAAGGGAATCCTCACATCGTTTGCGTAGGGGAAGTAGTAGAAGTCCCATCCAAATGGATGAACTATGCGTTGCTGCAGGATGTTCCTACATTCATCCATAGAAGGTCAATGGCCCAGAACTCGTGAGTCGGTTCTGTCTCTGTGCTGATGTTGTTTTTTTTCTCCATTAGATTGACGCAATGGCGTTGGTGCAGAAAGCACACTGACACACATACTCACACACAGAGAGAGCGAGAGAGGGAGAGAGAGAGAGAGAGGGAGAGAGAGAGAGAGAGGGAGAGAGAGAGAGAGAGGGAGAGAGAGAGAGAGAGGGAGAGTGAGATCGAGAGTTGCGATGCAAAGTTACGAATAGCAATGTTGATACTGCCCTCGTTCGTCGCACGCCCGCCTTCGCGTCGTGCGATGTAACGTCACTCGCGGCACCAATTACCACTTGCGGCAACAATTAATACAATCTCCCCATCCCCCTTGCACCTCTCTCCACCGCGGTGTGTGTGTGCCACTAGCGCCCTCCTGTGTCGGGGTTGAGTCACCATTAGCCGCTCTTGCACTCCGCCAGAGGTGGTGGATACGAAAGTGCCCGTGGTTCAGAAAAGGTTTCTTGTGTGTGTTTTTTTAGAGGCGGGGGATAGCGGATGACGGGGCTCAAGGTTGTGGAAGCTGGTGTTAAGGAGGCAGAGTAGCGGAGGTTGGTGTGAGGGGGAGAGAGAGAGAGCGAGAAAGGTTAGTGTTGGTGGAGACCGGGAATAAATTCCCACTGGGAGTGGTGCGTGGAGGGGGAGGATTTTCGTTGCGCGGATTGAGTTACGGGGAGGCGCCGTGGGGAACGAAGGAATCTGATTAGTGATGGACAAAAAATTGGTCTATCCCGAGTTTATAATATGCCTTGTTATATTTTAACCTGATATTTTCCAATGTCTGCCGGCGCGCATTTCGGCAGAAGGTATGCTGCTATTTTGGATGGCGCAAGGCGCGATCTCTGACTTTCGGGCAACTTTCGCAGGGCATGTGCTCTGAGCCTTATGGACAATAGCGCCTGCGCTTGAGAAGCTGTGTTAGGTTGCCTGTGGAGCTCGTTTCGCTGGTTATCGTACCATGGAGCATGATGGGCAGAGCTATGGAGCATTAAACGTGTATTTCGATTCCGTGATTGGTGTGGAATTTTGCGGAGTTGATTAATAATTGTTCATACCTCATTTTTAGTTGAGATTGTGCGACTCCCAGAATCGAAGACGTGGAATTTGAATCGTACGTGCGACCTTCTTACGGATGAGACTCAGCTATGGTTAAGTGGCGAGGTTGGTCGGGATCGCACGGGAAGCGCACTCTTTGTCAGGCGGTGGTTGTGGAGACCAGGTCGTTAGATTGTGTGAAAGCAGAAGGCGCCTATTTTTGAAGTTCCATGGGACGATTAGAGCATAGCTGCGTTTTGAAAGGGTTTGAAATCGTAGCGTCTAGTCGGCGGATCTATCAAGTCGGAGAGAAATTGTTTTGAATGTTAGTCCTGTAGGGCATTCTCATGAGAGAGAGACGCAGGTGAGGTGGCGACGTCAGGGCAGTATGAGAGCGTTCACAGGGTGGGTAGCTCCCTTGTTACTGCTACTGTTGCTCTCTTGCTCAAGTCTATTGAGCTCCAGTAATGCTTCCCTACGTCAAACTAATGCTTCAGACCCCAATCCTGGGTCGGTCGAGCAAGTATCCAGATTTTGTACCGTAGGAGACACTGAAAGTTGTGGGATGGACTCGCATACTTGCTCCTCCTATCTGTTAACACACTGTACAGCAGGGCATGGGCAGAGTTGTAGGGCTACTACGGATGGGGAGGATACCACGGAAGGGATTGGCCTCGTGAGAACTGTTGGAGAAGTGAACGATGAGTACATTGTCAGATTTAAGGAGTACCGGCACTCGTCAGAGTTTAAACTGGCTCTGGAGCAGAAACTTGAGCACAATGATAGGGCTTGGCAATGGTTGGAGCGCAATAACCCGGCATCTGCTTTCCCCACAGATTTTGCATTGCTGAGGATAAAAAGGTCGCAACATGAGGATGTGCTAGAAGCGCTCAAGAAATTGGAGTTTGTGAAGGATGTCTCTCCACAGATGCGCTTCACCCGATCCTTGACATCTGAAAAGAGTGAAGATGAGCACGAAGGATCGGAAGTAGCGCATGAACAATTTAAACCGAAAGACAAAGAGGAATTTCTAGAGAGCAAACCTCCAGGCCGCCTACACACAAAGCTCTCTTTTGAAAGTGGAATTGAGGATGTAGTGTCTCCTGTCTTTTCAAACGTATCTCTTGATCACGGCCGCAAGCTTCTTTTGCAGGTATTGCCGGATTTCTGCCCTTTTGACAGAACACAGTGGACTATGGTCATACCCAGTTAGACCCTCCCAAACATAGTTAGCATGTTGAATCTGATGATGGTATATCTACGTTTTAGGTGTGTTGTATGAAACCTAATACTTGGTGCAAGCCAATGTGCTGGCGCGTTTTTTGGTCACTCTGTATACCATGTTTTCCCTTCAGTACGCATTTCATACCTGGTGAATAGATTGATCAGAAGGTATCTCATATTGCTAGGACTAGAAGATTCGAAAGTAAAATTTCAAAGTGCAAGTAGCCGAACTTTAAAAAATGTTAGAAAGAAGAAAAAAGCAATAAGTCGGTTAATAACGAAATAATGAGGCCTTTTTATTTCTAAGATTTTTCAATATTTAATTCCTTGCATTTTGGAAATCTTACCTCTGATTCTTCTAGTCGTATGAGGGATATTCATCCTGCAAGTAATTGGTTTCGCGATATTTTAGGGGATATAGATTCGTAATCAATTAGCCTGTCAGTTTCGATTATCATCATCGGCTACTGCCTAATTTTTCAATCTTATTATTATTTTTTTTATTACTATCCATATATAGTTTTGTCCTATAGGTATAATATCTAGTGACATCTCTTTTATACCTATGTAAAGTCACCCTACCAGGAAATATCTTATGTTGATAACCTGTCAGCAGCATTCCGATATGTAGTAAATCATCTATTTAATCTCTAACATGTATGTGTCGCTTGTTTGGATTAAACAGCGGTCACAAATCACATCCATGTTCGAAGCAGAGAAGCTTTGGGCCAAAGGATTCACTGGTGCAAACGTCAAGATGGCTGTTTTCGACACAGGTGTTCGTGCTGATCATCCTCACTTCCGCAATATAAAGGTAGTTCCAGTTTACACGATATCCTGCTTTTTTTAAAAAAGAAAATATATTTTAACGATCATGCTGCAGTGTGCACCTAGGGTTGGATATTCGGGATTTTGTTCAATTCACTGCGTCTTTACATTGAATGGCAGGACAATTTCCTGTTCTTCATCAGGGGAAAATTTTGTGGTCCAGAGTTGAGGTACATCAACCTGATAATTTAGTCTCTGAGATGTTAACAGTCTGTGAGCAACCTTATGAAACTAATTGTGCTCTTTAGATCTGTTCTGTTCCCTGTAAATATAGTCATGGAACTGATGTACGTTCTGATTGGCGTGTGGTTGCAGGAAAGAACAAATTGGACCAACGAAGACACATTGAATGACAATCTAGGTCATGGCACTTTCGTTGCAGGGGTGATTTCCAGCCAAGATCCTCAGTGTCTTGGATTTGCTCCTGATGCTGAAATCTACGCTTTCCGCGTATTCACTGATGCTCAGGTAATTTCATCAATGACATCGTTCTTTATTCTTTTTGTCTTTTTATTATTATTTTTCTTCGCCTGGTTTTATTATTCCATTCATTGGATGTTGAAACGAAGCAACTATGATTAGTAATGTAGCTTTACATCACACAGCTATCATGTTTCTGAAGGTAGAGGTTTCACACGAATCATACCTTTCTTTCCATATGATAAGAAGTAATGTTGTGAATTGCAGGTATCATACACCTCTTGGTTCTTGGATGCATTTAACTATGCCATAGCTACCAAAATGAATGTCCTCAATTTAAGTATTGGAGGACCTGATTACTTGGATCTACCTTTTGTTGAGAAGGTAATATGCGAGTGCCTTTTAGCCTCCTGCAGCAGCGTTATCTGAGAGTCATTTTTCTTGCTTATGTTATTGACCTTAGCCTTGTATCATCTAGCTCGAAGTTCCTCTCTGTAGAAACCCTTCTAGAGCTGCAGCGTTTATTGTTAAATATCTTATCTTGTGGTCCTGTCGATCTCATTACAAGCGTAGGGTATATTATCTGAAAACTTTGACATTTATTGTTGTTTTCTCAGTTTTATTTAGTATCAATAGCGGACTTTGATGACCTCAACGTCTGAACAATGTGGTGGCTATGTGTAACAGGTATGGGAAATGACTGCAAACAACATCATCATGGTATCAGCCATAGGCAACGATGGACCACTTTACGGCACACTGAATAATCCTGCTGATCAGAGCGATGTAATTGGAGTTGGAGGCATTGACTATAGCGACCATATTGCCTCCTTTTCATCACGAGGCATGAGCACCTGGGAAATCCCACATGGGTTAGTACTCTCTATGTCTGATGACACCATAATATTCTTATTGGACATAATTCATGTTGGATGTTTGAGGGAACGTGAAAAATATTTTTCTACCGTGAACATCGAAGCAGACGAATGTTCAGTGAAGAGCGTTAAAATATTTGAAGGATGCAGGTCTAGATCTTGCTGGTCAGAGGGCTCTTCGAGGCTTTTTTGGTTCTTTTTGGTGGATTGCTGAACTACCTTAGATATGGATTTTTCAATTACCATTTTAAGCTTTTCAAGCACCTTTTACCCGATTGACTAATTTTATGTTATCTTATATGTGAGATCATTGAAGTGTATGAATTTCACATGTTTGTGGTGGACAGGTATGGTCGTATAAAGCCGGACATTGTAGCTTATGGACGAGAGGTGATAGGGTCAAAGATAAGCACAGGCTGCAAGAGTTTGTCTGGAACGAGTGTGGCCAGTCCAGTAGTCGCTGGGGCAGTTTGTTTGCTTGCCAGTGTGGTTCCTGAACAGTATCGGTGGAATTTGCTCAATCCTGCCAGCATGAAACAGGCCCTGGTTGAGGGAGCGTCACGTCTGTCAGGACCCAATATGTTTGAGCAAGGAGCCGGCAGACTGAACCTGTAAGATCTTTTTTTTCGCTTCTCTCAAGATGTTGCCCTAATTTTGCTAGCTAATCTTTCTAAGTATGAATAGTGGCATATTAGTTCGGTTTTTTACCCCGTTGTGACGATTCAACCTAGAAGGACTCGTACATACATTTCTGCTTACAATCGTGGCTACTAGTGTGTGTTTTCACATGTTGTATTGGTTTTGTTTAGGTTGAAATCTTATGAAATCCTGGCAACTTACAAACCTCGCGTGAGCATTCTACCAAGTTCCCTAGATCTTACAGATAGTCCTTATGCATGGCCTTTCTGGCGGCAGCCTCTCTATGCAGGGGCTATGCCTTTAATTTTCAATGCAACGATTTTGAACGGTATGGGCCCCGTGGGTTACATAGAGTCTGCACCTAACTGGGTGCCCTCTGGAGATTCAGGAAGGCTGCTGGACATACGATACACATATTCAGACGTGATCTGGCCTTGGACTGGGTTTTTGGGATTATATCTCAGAATTAAACCTGAAGGTAACAAATTTCAAGGAACAATAGAAGGAAAAATCACATTTAGGGTAGTTTCTCCTCCCGCGAAGGGGGAAAGTAGCAAACGCAGATGGGATTGCGAATTACCACTAATAGTTTCTGTCATCCCTACACCTCCCCGAGAAAAGCGTATCTTGTGGGATCAGTTCCACAGTGTACGGTACCCACCTGGTTACATCCCTCGTGATTCCCTGGATGTGAGGAATGACATATTGGATTGGCATGGGGACCATTTGCATACCAACTATCATGGCATGTTTGATGCCCTTCGTGATGCCGGTTATTACGTTGAGACCCTTGGTTCTCCTTTGACATGCTTCGATGCTACTCAGTATGGGACATTACTCATGGTGGACCTGGAAGACGAATATTACACTGAGGAAATCAAGAAATTGCAAGATGATATTCAAACGAAAGGGCTTGGGTTGATTGTTTTTGCGGATTGGTATCATGTAGATACTATGGTGAAAATGAAGTTCTTTGATGATAATACTCGAAGTTGGTGGACTCCTGCGACGGGTGGGGCTAATATTCCAGCTTTAAATGACTTGCTTGCCCCCTACGGAATTGCATTTGGAGATACAATACTGAATGGTGCTTATTCCATTGGAGGGGAAAGAGCACATTATGCCTCAGGCACAGATCTCTTACGTTTTCCTACTGGAGGCTTTGTTCACCGATTCCTTTTTCAAGACAGCTCCGGCGGTCGCTCTGGCATAACCTCATCACGCAGTTCTGTGCGAGCTCAGGTCTCCTTCGTCAGGCTTTCATCTTATTATGTGTACCTTGTGATAATATTCACGCTTTCCTGTTTAAATAGAAACAAGTAATGGCACTAATTGATTGATTGGTTTAGTTATTTATTTTTTGGTTCTCTCTGAATGTAGTCCTTTTTTTCACAAACTAGGCACAAGTGCAATGCCAATTTTGTGAGAACAATCTTTTCCTGCTATGTCTATTTTGTATATTTTGATTAAGTGTTCTACATCTGATTATGTTTTGTTCATCGAGGTAATGAAATTGTGAATATATGTAGCTTGAGTGCTTTGTCTTCATGTACTCATGGTTAATATTATAATGATCGATACAGGTGGAATCTCCAATTTTGGGAGCAGTGGATGCAGGAAAAGGACGCATTGCCGTGTATGGCGACTCCAATTGTTTGGACAGTAGCCACATGGTGAGCAACTGCTACTGGTTGCTGAAGAAGCTATTAGATTTTACAAGTTACAACAACCAAGATCCTGTCATTTTTCCTGCGACAAACGAGTTAGGCTCTCCCCTCGGCAGTATTGACTCACCGTTACCTCAGCGGCGTAGTGATGTGGATTTTAGTGCTTACTCTCTTGTTTTAAAAAATCCTCTGCGATGTGGCTTAGATTCCCCAGTTGCAGTGCATGGCTCTAAAGGCTACATTTCTGATCAGTCTACTAGAACTATTAAAATCGTACCGGAACCTAAGAATTTTGGCGGTGGGCATCTACAGCCCGATGAATTCAACAACACATCGCGAGATAGTGCATCTCCTTCCACATATAGACCATTTACAAAGAGTTTTCCAACTGATTCAAATAGGCATTCAAACACAACAGCTTCTAGATCAGGTAGCGAGAGAGATCGGATGTTAGAACCTGGTGGTTTTAACGCCACAATGGTATCGAGTGAATCAATCCTTGAGATTCGGACTGCCAATGTTTCGAATTGGAAAGCCCAGAACAAAACTCAAGTGGCGCTCGGTTGGTGGGGCCGGGATGAGGTCAGTACGTTCATGTTCTTGTCGCTTCTTCCATTGGTGATGTATTGGATGATCTTATGCTTTCATTTTTCTAAAGCTGAAGCGTACCTTGTTTACTACTAAGAAATTTGGTTTTTGATTATGTGCTCGTGGGAAGCTCTCTTAATATTCATTCGTTTTAGATTGTTATTTTTGTAGCACCTTAATATTTCCACCATATTTCTATCTGTGAAGTGTTGATTTGTAGTTATGTTTTTGGATATATCTTCTTATCTGTACAAGTTCCAGCATTTTATGGTTGGAGACTTTAACCGATTTAGTGCTAGGGTCTGATTGAAGTTTTGGACTGTGCAGCTGGATCTCACCACACAGGCAGCTGTTCAATGGCTGGCCCCAATTCTTCTATGTATAACAGGTAGATCTCAGTGCCACTTGGTTATGGAATTGATAACTATTGCAACATGGTAGTGAGCCGTGTTAGCTGTGCCTACTCATCTGCGCCTATTTTTGGCGGTGAAGTGGAGAACGTGCTAGTAATTCTGAGACAAAATAATTCGTCATCAGTTAGTTTATTTTTTAAAATTAAAGAAAGAATTGTGTTATTTTCACAAGAGTTCTAAGCAGTATAGGCGTCTGCAATTGGCATGTATCATATTTTTCCTAAGAACCTTCCGTTCATATTAATTGGGAATATTCGTGAACTGCTGGCTGGTTAGTTAAGCATTGCTTCCTTTGGAATATAACTGGATGGTTCATTGTTGTGCAGGATTCGTACTCATATTTGGCCTTTGGCGCGTAAGGCAAAGGAAACACAGGCGTGCACGAAAGGGATCAACACGGTCCTTAATAAATTTGTGACAAATGTATGCTAACCGATGAAAAACAAATTTTAAATTAATTATTGATTTTCCACTTGTCCTTGTCACTCTCATGATTCCCTTGGGTATGCTGCAACAGTCGCTTAGAACATCTCATTGCTCATATCTGCTGCTCAGTTGGTTGGGGTGACTTTTCTGCCAAAGTAGTATATCCAGATTGTAATTAGGGTTTTCAAGCTTGCATTATAAACAGTCAGGGTGCAAGTTTCCATTTCTTTTTTTCTGGAGTGAAACTTTAATATGCAAGTGCACCTCTCCCCTCGCCCTGGTTCGCCCTATTATTTGCAAATGTAGTTAAGTTTTTTCATTCATTCTCATGAAAGTCCCTTCAGAAGATTGTGCTGAACACGTTTTTATCACAGTTAAGAAGAAACACGGGTGCCAGCTCTCTACAAAAAAAGCTGTGCAACAATGATGGCAGAATTGGCGAGAGTTGTTTATTAGAACGCGTGAAAGCTGGTCGTGAACACCTGGTGTACATCATGATTCTGATGAGATGATTGTACTAAGGAATGAGCAATAAATCTAAGAGCAAGTATTATTGCACTTATGAGCTCAAGGTGTCATAGGTCTCCCAAGGAAGTGAGATCGTGTCTGACCTCCATGCTGTAAGAGGACACTACTCAACAAGGATGCAAGAGCTTCAACGAAGTCATGTACAGATTCTGCCGTGGGGACGTATTTCAGTGGTACCTGTCAGAACCTCCAAAAGACTTCAACTTCATTCACAGGAAATTGGTCAATCAGCAATTTGTTTGCAATAACTACCGCATTGTGAAAATATTCATATATATATATATATATATATTGAGGAAGTACCTAGATTTCCATTTAGTGAAGAAAAACTCTAATTTGGAAGCTTTGGTATCAAGAGATAGTATAAACTAAGAAGAGATTATGAAATGAATTAAATCATTTTCTTTCAATTTTTTATTACAGGTCTAAATATGTCAAATTTTATTTTGATTCTAACAATTATAAATAATATAAATTTTATATTCTTAAAATAATTTAATGGTTATTTTTAATGATTTTCGACACGACTTTTCAAATTTATGTAAAAACTACCTCTTGAAGTGGATATAGTACATATTCCAAAGAATAATACTATTCATGTTATGTAAGAAAAAAATGCATTCTAATTTACATTTTCTAATTAAGGCCTTTGGATAGATTTTTCTAAGTATATAGCTAATTAAAAAAGGTTGTTTAATTTTAGTCAATCAAAAGATTTGAAGTATTTGATTTTTTACCTTTCTTCTAAAATATAAAAGCCCTCTTATTGTAAAGATGAAAGAAGAGACATAAATTTTGATATTCTAATTTTATCTTCTACTTAAGAAATTGTAGAGTTTGTTGAAAGATTAAAAAAGAACTTCTACTAATATTTAAGATGAATTATAAAGTGAAAGATGATGAACATCATGTTTTATATGATGCTATGAAGTAACAATATTTGCAATGCTTAAAATCCTATATATAAGTTATTATATCACCAAAGAAATATAACTTATTAAGGATTGTAGTAATAGACAAGTGAGACTGTAGAAGGACATTTATGACTTCTTACACATTAGTATATTAAAATTAAAATAAATAAATAAATAAATAAAAGAAAAGAGAAGAGAGGACATAAATAGAATTTATTTAAAAAAAATTAATACACACACATGTAATGTCACACATTGTATTTATAGAAGTTTAAAATAATAACAAAAACATGCAATTTGAAGATATTAGTAAGCAATTATGAATTCTCAAAAGTAATATTAATAAATTATAATGATTCTGCTAACAGCTTCACCATTTCTACTGCATGATGTTAAATTCTTAGGAACAAATGATGTTAGGAAGTTGTTTTTGTCTTCCAACTATAATGTATGACAAAGTTATTGCATGATACTAGAAAATCATAACAAGTAGCCAATAGAATGTTGGTGACATCACCAAGAGCACTTACAAAATGTGATTTGGTAGTGTTATATTTTAAGATTAAATACAAAAGAATATTGTATCTATTCTTCAATAGACTTGTTGGTCATATTGCAAAAGTAACAAAATCAAAAATACTCAGAAATCAATTAAAGTATAAATCATTTTATTTCTAATTTATTATTTAAAATACATTAAGTAATAAAGAAACACAAATATTTTTGTATCCCTCTCAATTATATTGATATCCCTTAGAGTTACTCATTGGTTTGTTTGACAGTATATAATATTTTGTTATTACTAATCTTCTTGTTATCCACTCCCAAACAACCAATAATTAATTTAGGAGAGTACCAAAATAGCCAAAGGAGGTATAAGAATATTCATGGTTTAATAAAATTATTAAAATATTAAAACATAACAATCGTTGTGATATTTAGGTCATAAATTAATAAAAAATTAAAAACAGTTCTTTTTTAATATGGGATGAGTTTAAACACAATAATATTTTATAACTAATGAAAAAAAATCAAATTTTATAATTGTACCAATGTATTAAATATGTGCACACGACTCTTAATGTATTAATGTGGCAACACAATATAGATTTCCAATAGAAGTTAGCATGCCTTTTCATTACAAAGCTCTATCATATTCTAATCGAATGTTTAAAGAGTCATTTAATCTGTTATATTAAGTTTTAAAAAAAATGTAAATTGAATCTTGATTCACTTCTTTGTTTATATCATCATATAACTTGATCAACAATTGTTAGGAACAGATTTAAACTACAAAAATTGGATTTGTATGCAAAAGTAGATGCCACTTACCCAGTGTACCAGCACAATTTCACCTACTGCATAATTTGCCTGCTATTTTCTTGATGGAAAGTGATAAAAGAAAAATCATAAGGATTTCCTCCCCATTGAATTGAAATTTCACGAGAGCCCATTCACATAAAAGACGCCTCCCTTATGTTACATGATATAGATAATACTCTGAAAAACCTTCACAAATAAATGTATAAAAGAAGCTACTGGTATGAGAATCTTGCTCCTCAATGTGGCCGTTTGGCAACCCTGGGCTGCACATTGAACCATTGATTGAGTTGGATAATAGCTGACATACATATTTTGAGTCCAACAGCTGACACAATTCTGTCAGGCCTGATAATACAGCTGCTGTTGTTTGCTCCGAAACTCTTGAAAGGCTCCTTTTTGACTCGCAGTATCCTGGCTTGAACCAATTACACTCCGTTTAGACTGCTCATTTTTTTCCACCTTACTAGGCTTGGTTGCTTCCTCTTGCCATGGCAAACTTTGGGCCTGATTAGAATAGGCATCATCGTCGTTGTCGTCGTCGTCTATTAATGCGTTTGAAGGGATGACTCCATCTACAAAGTATGAGCACAGCACAGAGACGGCTTTGCATCGTATCTCAGCCCACACTTCTTCACTGTAATCGGCACTGCGAGGAAGAATCAACACGTTGGGCATTTCCCTCACCTGTTCAAGACAAAGAAGTCGAACAAATAATTAATGAAGAATCCATTCTATTTGTAATTAAACATCATGCAGTAGAAATGGTGAAGCTGTTAGCAGACATGAAGATAGCGCTGTACCCAAGCTTCTAGCCACTGGGGGCCTTCGATACCGTCCAGGGCACAGCCAGCAATAGTGCCATTGATGAGCGCTTCTTTCATCGCACAGTCATCCAGCAGGTGGCTACTGCTTGTGTTTACCACTACCGCACCTGTCCAGCACCCAATCAAATGGACTTACTAATCAGGACCTTAACAACACCATTACAAGAGAATAAGCAATCAATATCCAAGTGTCTTATCTCCAATAGAGTATTTCTTAATTAAACAGAACATAGAGTGACAACTCAGAAGCTCTATGTATATTGAGTTGGTTACGGCTCAGCATGACCAATCAAAGAACCTGGTTTCATGTGTTGTAGACTATCGGTATTAATCAGCTGAACAGTGTCATTGGTAAGTTCGCAATGAAGTGTAACGATGTCGCTGGTGGAGAGCAGCTGTTTTAAACAATTTATTTTTTCGGCTCCTGCCGGAAATGCTCTTCTGCGCTGGTTTTCTTTTCCCTGAAAGCATCACTTCACTCTTCATAATCGTTTTACATTTAGCAGACACGGATATGCATACAATACATACGGTGCGAGTAAACATTGTTTCTCGATATCTACATATTCCAAAACCACCATCGCCATGGTTGCCTGCTGCCATAACTAAGCTTCCGCGCAATGTGCGCGCACACAAGAGCATTCTACACTACAAATCCGAGTTCGGCACACATCACAGGCGCAGAGGGACTTTTCTCTCGTGACCTCCAACTTCAGATAAATTCGAACAAAGCCATCGAAACTATGAGTTAGACGCATCGATCCTGGCCAACAGAACTCGATACCCAGAATTTCTCCGGTTCAAGAAAAGAACGTAGAGAATAGATTACAAACGAAAAGATGAAATCAAAGATTGACCATTACCTCTTCGGGATCAAAGTACTGAACCTTCATTCTAAACGCAAGACTTCGACTTGCAACTGCACGTGCAGGTGCTGTGGCACCAACGATGCCGATGACCATTCCCTTGGAGCGACGCATTCCCTTACATAAGGAATGTATGGTACCCAACCATCCAGCAGAGGCGTACCCATGAGAAGCCAGGACGTGTGTGTGCCTAAGGAGCCCGAGTAGCAAAGCCAATACAGTATCAGCAATCTCTTCTTCTCTTGCACTATCCACATGTAGTAATTGCAACCCTAATTCATTTGCCAGAGCAGAGTCCACCATCTTGTCCATGCAGCTCAAAGTCAAAATCAAATGCCATGGTTGCAATCGTCTTTGCGCTGCTCGAGGGAGGTGAGCTAGAGAGTGCAGCAAAACTGCCGATGCTGCCTCGATCTTACCCTCACCCAGCTGTGCCAGGCTCACATGTTCGATCTTCGCCACTCCTTTCAGCTCCTTCTCTTCCAAAGAGCAATCTGGTAGACAGTTGAGGGCAATCACAAGCGGCAACCTCGACGCTTCAGGTGCATCTCGAGCATTTGCTTCGGCTTTAACCACCTGCGTGGTGACAGTCTTGGCGCCACCCCACTTCTTCTCTGCCGCAGCGCGTTGTACCTTCCCCATTGCTTGGATACCAGACAGGGTTTTCGCGTGTCCCCCCAATCCGAGGGTTTTATTTTCGCTACTTTCTCATTTAAATTTTCGAACCTCAGTCATCATATTGGGCCATCCGCCGCTCAGAGGCTTCTGATAATACTTCATAGGACTACTCCTCAGCACATTAAGGAATAAGATCATCGACACGTCATAAATAATTAAACATGCCAAATTTAAGATGGCGTCTACAAAGTTACATCATATACTCGAAAATGACTATACCTACAAATTCTCTCAACAATAACACCACAGGCTCAATTTCTTGCAACTGAAAGAAGTAGCCCAACAAAACAGCCCTTGCGCTCCAAATGGCCTTATTTCAGACACCGAAATTCCTCTATTCACCACAGCTACTAGACGACGATGGACCTTAAAACCATCCACATCATTACGGCATATTCAACAAACCCTGGCTCGACCCCCGACATTCGATCCACAGCATAAGGACAGGAACCTCACCAGTGAGCGAGCAACAATCAACACCTTGCTTCTAACCCAACCTAAGTTCTATCCGATGACCCGAGCTGTACTGGAATCAAAACACCACTAAATTGCTCCATAATCCACAAGCAGGCAACCATCCACACTAACTTAGAAGGCAGGCATTGCACCGACGCCAATGACGTTCGTTTCCCGCCAACCCATTTTCACAAAACCATGAGCAATGTCATTCAACTTCCTGAAAATGGCTGGCATGACCATGTGGCAGCAGATGCTATGGTGCACCAAAAGATACGAGAGCGGGAACCCAACTAAAACGACGGGACGTAGGTAGTAATCCTTCGCAATTAGCACGAACTCCATGTGCAAATCCTCGTAGTTGTAAAACCCATGCACAGACCCAAAGGATGTAAGAAGGCTGTAGTCAGGCGAGGGCATTGCAAAAGAAAGAGACAGTTAAGACACCCGCTCCAGCCCCATTAGCGCCTCACAAGCTCAGTTACTGCTGGTCCAAAGCTCTTTCCAGGCTCCTCTGGCCACTCCCACATAATGCTGGACGACAAGAGTACACACACACTTTGCACAGCTTTTACGTTCATCTGACAGATAGGGCAGCCGTGGTGCACTTTCAACTGAAAGATGCAGTTCATTGTCTGGGTCCTAAGTCTTGATATTAGGTGTTTCTGCTACCTGACCTTCCATTCCTTATCAACATTTCCAAGCGTCCTCTGGCATTTTCTTTGGAGGGTGGCTTCACGAGTACAATTTCTAGGAGGGAAAAACCATTGTGTACCTGAACAGGAAGTGTTGAGATTGACTGTTATAGACAGTGCCAGGTCCAGACACGAACAGCACATGAGGCAATAATAACTTTTGTCGACTATGGTGCATTTGGATGAAGTGTCAGTGTTGTGTCTTGTATGTGCTTTAGATGGTTTGAGGCCAGAGGAGGCACAGGACAGCCACAAGTTCGGACTTAGTATACGAAATTGATGATGTCTGTAAACCCACTTTTATCTGGATGGCTGAGATAGCAGAACAGATCTGAATTGTAGTCAGTCTTGCAGTGAATGCATTAGCAAGATTCGATGCGCAAATTGCATTAGTTGAGTCTTAAAGAGGGGACAGAAAAAACTTTACACAGGAGTCGATGCATATTGAATTTTGTAATTAGCAGGGTCAGCACCCGACAAGTTCACAAATTCAAGTGAACCATTTTGAGAATTTGGTCGGATCTAGATGCATTCAACCTGCTGTACATTCGCAAGGCCATGCCACGGCTACTCAGACACTTGTGTCGACTCTGCTGCCAGAGAAAGTGCCGACCATGTATCGAGGTACAAGCCCACAGCAGAAATAAGAGGAGTACCTCGGGCTCCATCAATGTAGATCCGCACAAGCTGGCTGTGCACTTTCTCAAACCTATCCAGTTTCTTGTAGCCAATTGTAGTCCCGACAGAAACAGTTTTCCAGCGCCCATCCTGCATAACGTCCACGTGGTAAAGTTGCACCCGTTGGCCCAGGTGCACAGCCTCCTGCAGCTTCACAACGTTGAAGGTTTTGTTGGACCCGAGGTCAAGTGTGAGAAAGGGGGTTGTGAGACCTTCCTCGGATGCCCAGTAAGCTTCTAAGTCGTCATTCAAGACTTGGTCGGGCCGGAATGAAGAGATGTCACCTCCTCGGGTGCTGCTTGCGCTCACACGAGCCTTGGAGGCCAGGTTTGTAGCGAAGATGCGATCGATGACAGATCTGAAGTCGCGTAGATTGGCAACATCCGTCCCGTGCAAAAGACCTGTCTGGTTTGGGGGTGCGTTGAGGAGCATCACACAGTTGCGGCCGACTGACTTGTAGTAAATATCGAGGAGCTTGTTCACCGTCTTAGGTTGCTGGCTTTCTTTCCAGAACCAACCAGGCCGGATGGAGACGTCGCACTCTGGAGGGACCCAATCTGAGCCATTCGGATCGCCCTCGTTCAGATACCTGACACGTTTTGTTTTACAAAAAATGCTTGCTTTCAGAAGAGAAAAGAGTTGAAGGTACAAAATGTTGAATTGTTACACATTAATCAGGTTGATGTACAGAGTAAATAAATCACATGATTAGAAACCTAATCCAACACTGCAGGAACGATGGCCCTTATTTCATTGCAGTCGTCACAGGAATGTGTCCTTTAAATTCTTTACCAGAGTTGCATTCTATCCCTTATTTCATTACGTAGGCTTGTTAAAGATGCAAGAGAAAGAGGAATTACTCTTCAAATGGGCCTCCAATCGTGACCATCGATCTGTTCATCATAGACCAACTGGTCGTGCCGGCCTCCCCAGCTTCATTGCCGACCCAACGAACGTCCGGCCCATCATCAGAGAAGATGTTTGCGTTGGGCTGCATTTGATGGATGAGAGCGAACCATGCGTCGAAGAGATAGTACATGTCCTTCGACGATGGATCCTTGTTCCCATCCACAAAAAACTGGGAGATAGGTCCATACCTGCGATCAAAACAATAATAAACTTGACTCATCTCCACTCCTCATACAAAAAGGAATTTGAACACAGCTTTCTTTCATAAGTAAAATAATCTTGGGTACCTTTTGAAGGATGAGATTCAAAAACACTAGATCCTAGCAAATTCAAAAGAGAAAAATGTCGATGTGCTTGTGTGATGAAGATACATGGTCAAAAGCTCCCGCAGTTGACCAAGATAGTAGTCGTTGTAGAGAAGAGTGTCACCATAAGTAGGTTCGTGACGGTCCCAGGGCGACATGTACAGACCGAACTCAAGACCCTCCTCCCTCGCTGCATCCGAAACCTCGCGCACCACATCTCCTGTGCCGTTCTTCCATGGAGAACTCTTGACGGAGTAGTTTGTGTATGCTGAGGGCCACAGACAAAACCCATCCGCATGTTTTGCTGTGAGAATTACGACCTTAAACCCTGCATTCTTCGCCTCTCGCACCCACTGCCTAGCATCCTGAGAGCAGAACAAAATATAACCCCCAAAAATAAACTCAGTATTGGACGAGAGCAAGATTATTAAAAGATTATACGAACTTTAATCGAAAAAAGATGAGCAAGGCGAGTATCACCATCATCATCATCATCAATCAGTGACGGTGTAGACAGGACGGCAAAGTGTTGGCTATCGATTTTGAACTTCGATAAACCAATAAAAAGCTCTTGTTTTGGTTCCGGAGAGGATTGAATGCCGCAGTCTGGATCTTAATCAGACACGCAAGGAATCTAGACCAAAGAAATTGAGGGGCTAAATTTGTATTTAACAAACAACCGATACATATGCACATCTACTACCAAATGGCGCTGCTCATGTCAAGGCAAGGCTTAGGGTAATGACAATACCAGGCCTTCGGGATTGAAGATGGAGGGATCCTCTGTTCCATCACCTTGCTCTTTACCTGTAAACGTGTTGACACCGAAATGGAAGAACATGATCTGCTCCTGCCGCTGGAATCTGAGCTGCCGGTACGACGGCAATGGCATGATGGGCAGTGGGGGTGGAAGAGGCGAGGTGAAGCTTACAACTACAACGGCTGTCGCTGACATCAACAAGAGAGCCAACAGCCCCGAGCGGCCACACAGACTCAACGAATCCCTCTCCATTGTTGCACTCCAACTTAACCTGAAATAATCCTCAATCCCTCGCGACCCTTACGAGTGTTCGCATTTCCAAGACTCTTGAACACTAACGTCAGTTGAATTCGGACATTCCCAGGACAGCAACCCACTCACACGCTGCAACCCAATTCCAATTCTCCCGCACATAGCAATGTACTCCAATCGCAGCAAACTCCGGGCAGAGATCCCTTCGCCTTGTGGATTTCTACCCCTTTTTTGTTTGCTTCAATTCTCGTCACTGACCCGAGGCATTGCTCATCAGTCACGCATCCAGAATGTCAGATTCTGCAATACTCCATCCAAGCCCTGAAAAAAAGTGTAGCAGAGTTGTGAAGCATTTTGTGGACAAGCCCATTCTCGACAAATTGCGTGGGATTGTGATGGAAAAAACATCAGCTGGTATCAGAAAGCAGAAAACCACAAACAACGAAAGAGAATGAGAGAGCTTCGGCCCGCTTCACAATCCCATGGACGGAGATGCCATGTGTTTGCTAAATTAGAGCATCTCCAACTCGGGGCTATTCCGAGGTCTATTCTATATAGACCCGCCACGGAGTTCCCCAACGCAGTTCTAAAAGCTATCTATTCGATAGACCGTTCTATTTTTGAAGGAAATAGACCGCTGGCTATTCGAAGGTCTACGAAGTTGCTTGAGTGTCGGGGCTGGGGTTCAATTCTCGTAGGGGTAGAACAGAGTAGCTTTTTTTTTTTGTGAACTGTAGTTTGATACCTCGATATTGCTCTTCCTGTCTGCATTGCTGCATCGATAAACGCCATGGGACGCGGGAAGAGCTGGAGCTCCGACGAGGACATGTTCCTTGCCCGCTCAGTGGTCCATGTGAGTCATGATCCTATAGTAGGTGCCGACCAAAAGAGTTCCAAATTCTACTACCGTGTGTTGCAGCAGTTCCAGGTCTTCGTTCCTGATTCCAATCGAACCTCTGATGCACTGTGCAACCGCTGGGAAGAAATTCAATCGTCTTGCTCGAAATTTGCGGGATATTTCGCCATGTCACTGGCGGATCCAAAATCGGGACAGCAGGAAGACCATTACATTGAAGAGGCCCTTGAAATTTATGTCAAGATTGAGAAATCTTTAAATTCCGCCAGATTTGGGAATACCTCTGAGAGCACGTTCCAAAGTTTGAACATGGTCTGACTCCCAAGGCTAATCATTCCAAACGCATGCGGCCAGACGAAGATGTTGTAGATTTATCTTCAGATGAGGGTCAACCTACCCCATTGAAGCGTCCTATGGGAACCAAAAAGGCTAAAGAGATCATTCGAAAAAACGTGGATGAAGATGACGAGTTAGCTAGTATTCAGCGCTCTTACGTGGTTAAAAACCAATGCACTTTCCTCAACCTATTTATCCTACCAAAAAGATGATCCGTCAGCCAGCAAATTCCAAAGGTTATGACCATTTGAATTCTTAACCATTTATTCCACTAATAACCTACTGTTACCAACTAAACTGCCTAACCATCAGTCTAATTCTCAAGATTGTCAATAACCAACCAGTAACTTACCACAAAGTTTATTTACCTATTCTACATAGCCTCACTCCTAATTGTGCAGCGTCCTCGCAAACATTATTTAGCCTCAACTTATAAAGACATAGCAGCATTGGCTTCTTTAGTCAATGGTGTTGGCTTACCACCCTTTGAATTGGTGACCTTCTGCTCTTTACATCTTCGTCGTCTGCCTCGGTGTTCGATGGTTCTCCATCCAAACGCGCCGTCAGATCTTCATTCAACAAACCCAATTCCCGTCCTTGAGACTCAAGTCGGGCAATTTGGTTGTCACATTCCTCCAACATCTTCTGCCATTCTTTTGTCAATTTCAAAGGTATCTCCGAAGGTGTTGTCACTGAAACTAGAGTATTGGTCCACACTAAATTATTGGCCTCCTTTGCTAATGTGGCTAATTTAGTCTGCAACATCGCAACCTCTGCCTGCAGCCATTCTTGCTGTTCTTTCCAATCGGTCTCCAACCTTGCTTTCTCAGACACCATGTTCGCCATCTTCTCCTTAACCACAAAAGAAAACACGATGCTTGTCAAGAGCCCCCCATCTACTTCTTACTATGGTCCAATCAATTGGGTCGACTCCTGCTTTTGTAACAGAAAATCGATCCCGGGTTTATGGATAGTAAAGTTTAAGCTGATTACCATTGATCCATGTTGTAAATTTAGTACCCATAAAATCTTCCAATTACACTAAACCATATGGAAATCCATCAATAACTCGATATGGCCCATGCCATCGAACTTGAAATTTTCTTGGAAAATTTTTAAATCGACTATCATAAAGAAGTACCAAATCATTTGGCATAAAAGCCTTTGGTCTAAGCTTACTATCATAATAAGTCTTCCTTTGTTTTTTGTAGTTTCCATTATCATTAATGCATTGGCTCTAGTTTCATCCAATTTTTTCAATTCTTCTAAATGGTGCCGTAATAAATCCTGATCTCTCAATCTAGTATTTATAGCAATTCGTAAACTTTGGACTTCTAATTCAATAGGTAAAATTGCTTCCTGGCCATAAACCAATTGGAAAGGACTAGCATTGGTAGTAACTTTATACACAATACGGTATGCCCATAAAGCTACAAACAACTTAGTATCCCAATCTGTTCCCGCTCTTGAAACTATTTTTGTTAAGATTTTACATAAAATTCTATTAATCTTTTTTGTTTGTCCATTTGCTCTAGGGTGATACGGTGTAGTCTTACAATGTTTTATCTTGTATTTAGCCATGAGTGCTTCGATTGTACTATTTATAAAATAAGTTCCTCGATCACTAACCAATTCTCGTGGACAACCGAACCGTGTAATAATATTTTCATACAAAAAGGTTGCTACTGTACTTGCACTATCGGTTTTCATAGCTACTACTTCAGCACATTTTGTTACGTAATCCGTTGCTACGAGTATATACTATTTTTGTCCATTTCTCAAGGCTGGTACAATTGGTCCCACAAAATCAATTCTCCATTTTTCAAAAGGCGCTTGAGCCAAAATTGGTATCAATGGCATTGCTGAAGTTCCAATAGGTCAACCCGTTCTCTAACATGGATCACAATGACGGACGAATTGGTAGGCATCTGCAAACAATGTTGGCCACCAATAACCAGTCTATAAAGCTTTATGAGCCGTGTTGTTCCCTATCCACTATAATTGTCCAAGTGGCAACCTTCCAATATAGTACGCACTTTAGTCTGATAAATACAGCGTCGCAAAACTCCATCCTTGCCTTGTTTATATAAAGCTTCACCAATCATCGTATAAGGTGCACATTTTAATATTAAGTGTCGTTTAAGCTTTTCATTAAAATTAGGTGGAAAGTTTTGAAATGTCAAGTATTGAATTATTTCACTATACTCCAGAGTAATTACATCTACCGCAAACAGTTCTACATCAGATAGTGCATCGTTAATGGGTTCATTACCCAATATATTGGATAATCGAGATAAATGGTCCGCATTGGAATGTGATTTTTCTAGTCTTACTTGAATAGTAAAGTCAAATTTCTGCAAGAGTAGAATCCATCGTGCAATACGACCACTCGATTGAGGCTTATTAATCATATATTTTAAAGCATCATGGTTGACATGGAAAACAAATTTATAACCAAGAAGATAATGTCGAAACTTTTGTACAGAATAAATCATCCCTAATACTTCTCTTTTGGTTGTTGTATAATTTCTTTCAGTTACTATTAATTGACGACTTGTATAATAAATAGGGTGATCAAAATCCTGGTCATCTTTTTGGCTTAGCATAGAACCAATCGCGACATTAGATGCATCCATATAAACTTATAATGGTTTTGTTCAATAAGGTGCCACCAATATTGATTCTGAAACCAATTTCTGTTTCAATGTTTTGAATGCAATTGTACATTGCTTTGTCCAAAATGGACTCGTCCCATCGGTTGGTGGTTTCTTCAAGAGATTTGTCAAGGAAAGGCATATAACTGCGAATAGATAGATAAATTGTAGATTATAACTGACATGGCCGACAAATGCTCGAACACCCGTAATAGTGTCTGGTTGCTTTAATTCTATTATAATCTTTATTTTATCCGGATCTATAGCAATGCCTGCCATCGAAACTATATGACCCAATAGTTTACCAGAAAGTTCACTAAATTGGTATTTTTTCGACTTTAAAGAAATTCCATATTTGGCACATTGATTCAAACATTGACCTAAACATTCTAAATGCCTAACTCTAGTACTAAATTTACAAAAAACATCTAAAAATATTTCTATTAAAATTCGTATATAATCTTGGAATACTTGCATCATTACCCTTTGAAATGTATCTGGTGCATTACAAAGCCCAAACGGCATAACCTTATAGGCAAAGGTCTCCCTATCCGTAGTAAAAGTAGTTTTTAACTTGTCTTCTTTTGCAATTTTTACTTGATTATAACCGGAGAATCCATCAAGAAATGAATAACATTCATGTCCAGCAACGGCATCCAATATACTATTCGTGAATGGTAAAGGAAAATAATCCTTCTTGGTAGCCGCATTTAATTTTTGGAAATCTTGACAGATGCGAATTTTTCTATTCTTTTTTGGTACCATAACAATCAATGAAATCCATTCATTGAAAAGAACCAGATATATAAATCCAACCTCCAAGAGTTTATCATGTTCTTCTTTTACCATAAGTGAGTATTTTAGATTAAGTCAATGTTGTCTTTGACGTACTGGTGTAGAGTTTTCCTCTAATATAATTCGATGCTCACAAACTTTAGCTGGAATTCCTTTCAAATTGGTATACGACCATGCAAAAGTACTTTTATGCATTAAAAAGTAATCCATCCAAATTTCTTTCTCCTTGTCTTTTATACCGTCATAAATTTGAATGATTTGGAGAGCCTCCCTTCTACCTAAATTAATTGGTTGACATCGTGGAATTTCAGAAGTCCCTGAACTGATGTTCTACTCAATTCCAAAATCTTTCATAAAATCCGACACATTAGAACTTTCCAACTCCAGTTCCATAGCACTAATGTGATTAACATCCCGTCTATTCATCTAATATGCAATCATATGATCAAAATCATCAATACCATCTAGAGGAACTAACTACTCTCCCAATCTCCTGCACTGGTAGGTCATTCTAGTGTGCTTGACAATTTACCTTGTATCAGCATAAATTGGGTCAAGTGCACCAATTTCTTCTTTGGTAGACTCATTTTCACAATCCAACATGAATTCTGAACTGACAACTTGAGTTTCTCTATGATATTGGACAAGGTACATTTGAAGCACAATTTTATCATTATCTTTCCCAATTATCAATGTACCTCGGCCCCAATCATTTCGAGCTTTAGCTTGATATAACCACGGCTTCCCAAATAAAATTGGGTATGACAATATAGAGCTTCGCAATCGAAAAACAATATAATCAATTTTGTAGGTAATCCCCACAATTATTGTATCAATACTTCGTAAAATACCCATAGATTTAATTCGATTGGAGTCAGTTATTCTCAAAATTGAAAATTCGTAGAGCTACTAGAACTGAATTTGACGAAGCTTGTAAAATTGGTTCTTTCAACGAGTAAGATTGCTTCCTTGGAATTCACACCTCTTAGAGGATCTTTCAATGGAAAGGACGTTTATCAAAACTGTGTAGAGAATGGAACAGCTTGATATGAATCTGAAGCCTCCGTAATCGGTACCTCATTAGGATGCACAACCGATTTTGGTCTTATACTGAATAAGGGGCCCATGTCAAGATTTGGATTGGATGTCTCCATAATTGGGTCCAATTGGCCCTTCGCTTCAGGATCACCCAAATGTTGAATTGGTCCTTTTCCCTTTTGCTGTCTTCTTGTATGGATAGCTTCGACCACTTCTACCAGATGAACTGGTAAATCTTGAGGACCTTGATTTATCTCCTCTATTTTTCCTTGGCTTTGGATCTGCTTGTTTTGATTATTGAAATTGAATGGAGCATTACATTACTGATAAGTATGTCCTGACTCCTTGCAATTTATACACACTGGCGCATAATCGTCACTAGCTCTAGAATTGAAACATTCACTGGCATAATGACCAATCTGTCTGCAACGGAAACAACAAAGTGGTCTTCTTACACTCCCATTTGGCATATTGGGTGTCTCCATCGGTATATACCTACTAGGCTTGTTCCATGTAGGGTTTGAAAATGATTTTGGTTGTCCCAGTGGTATGGAGGGTACTTGGTTCGATGACACCAAAGGAGCATATTGTTGATACCTTTGCTGCTCCTTCCTGTAGTTATGGAGGTTTGGTGTAGACCCCTAATTAAAATTGGAACTTTGAAAATTATTGAATGTTTGATTTTATCAATTAGATCGATTTCTATTCTATCTATACGTATTTTCCGTTTGAACTTGATTGACTTCCCATTGAGTCGGTAGGATCATGGTCTGATTATTGAATTGTTGTTGCCTTTGTAAATGCCAACAGTTTTGGGTAGGGTGCTTTCCTCCGCAAAATGTACATTGAACACCCGTTTGTCTGGGTGATGGACATTCCGTATCAAAATGACCTTATCCCTTACAATTCTTACACCATACATTAGATCTCGTATTAGAAGGCTTATGTCATTTCTCCTTATCTTTAGCCAAATTCACACCCAATTCTTCCATCTTCTTTGTTAGATTTAATAACAAGGCTTCATTTGGATCTTTAACAATCGCATTTGTGAACAACTCCGGTTGTTGATAGGTTGGTGATGTAAAATAAGGTATCATCATTATTGGTGCTATTGCTTAGAGTGGTGTAGCATTAATTGATTGTTGCAACATAACATGCTTCACATTGGAGGCAACCATTTGTGGATAATTATCCATCGACACATTTTCCGATTGTATTTATTGGCTTCCTAAATTTGGAATCATCATGGCCCCTACTATTAACAATTGGTCATAATGACATTCTTTCCACACCTTTGCTTGTGCCAACGATGCCTCTACCATAGCTAATCGAGCTTCTTTTACAAACATTTTCAATTTTGGTGGATGCAAATCATTGATTAATATCGACAATATAAACGCATCTGGCATTTGATTATTTGACCATTTACAAAGTATATCCGCAATCCGGCCATAATAAAACTCTATCGATTCTCCCGCAAATACCCTGCTATTCGTAAAACTTTTTCGAAGCCGATCTTCAAATCCAATTGGTCTAAAATGAGTTAGGAAGGCATTCTTCAAGGTCTCCTAATTGGGAAATCTACCCATTGGTTGTCGAATATACCATTCAAAAGCTGTATCTTTTAAAGTTGTTGACAACTATCTCAACCAAATGTCTTCAGTTCTACCATTATTAGCGACACATGCTGTCAAGAATTGAGATATATGGTGATTGGGATCAAAGCCCGGTCAACCACTAAAAGTAGGTAATGGTGCCACACTTGTAGTTCGGTCTCCTACTGCTCCAATTTGTACTGCAATTAGTACTTCTGGCACTTCTGCGGCCATTGGTGTTATCACTGGTCTCCTTGCTATTTGAATTTGAATTTTTCTTCCTTTGGTTTTACTTGGACCTACAATTTCTTTTTGTCATTCCGTAGGATATTTCTTATACGTAATCGCTCATGTCTTTCTTTTGCTTGTCGATTAATTCTTTGATAATCCTTCCTTTCATGATTATCACTCATAATCTTTCATTCTTCCTATACAATCAATTTCTAACATTTCATATTGTTATCATTTTTCCGGCAGCGGTGCCAAAATATTGTTCTCGTTGCGTTCAAGCTTTGATATACCAAAGCAATTCAACTAATAGAGGTGGGTTCAAACACAAGAAAAGACTGGTTATATGAATTGGGTCTGTTAGTGTCACAATTGACTGTACTCTGGCTATCTGAAATCAATTATCAAACTACAAAATACCAAGGCTTACTACTTTTGTCTTGATTCAATACATAATCTATTCTACAACTATCAATTCAACAATACTTCTCTCAATCACAATTCTTCATAAGCAAATAATAAAAGCAAAAAAAACAAAGAAGTAGCACCAAGCTTACCCCGGCTTATGACTCTCACAGTTTGATTCTCGGCTTACTTTCCTCAACCTATTTATCCTACTAAAAAGATGATCCGTCAGCCAGCAAATTCCAAAGATTATGACCATTTGAATTCTTAACCATTTATTCTACTAACAACCTACTGTTACCAACTAAACTACCTAATCATCAGTCTAATTCTCAAGGTTGTCAATAACCAACCAGTAACTTACCACAAAGTTTATTTACCTATTCTACAATACATACAAAAAAGTCACCTGAAAAACTTTGAAGAGTAAATTGGATGATTAGCAAAATAATCTTGAAATGTTCTTCTATATCTTTCTTCAAAGTCACGGTCAGTGTTGGCCGCTCAGCCTAGACAAGAACCTTCGTGATCAGGCTCGTCAAGTGTCTTCCGTTTGAGACTGAACAGCATTCTAGACTCTTCCAAGGCATCATCAAGTAGATTTTCACATCAAACACGATCAAACCAGTCTTGAATGCTCAAGATCATTGCAGTTTAATTTGAACGATAGATGGTAGCGCGCCTATGCGCTATATGAGGTTCTATATAGAACCGTTCTATTTCAACTCCATTGCGCAAAAAATTACCATAAGACCTTAGATTAGACCCTATGCGTTCGAGATGCTCTTAGGATATTTTTTTTTCAGATATTTACTGTTTGAATTATGTATTTTTACAGGTTCATTTTATTGAAGAATGTTGAATCTAGTATAAGCTAAAAGATTGTTTTGTAAGTTGTTTTGAGAAGATTATAATCTCATTAAAAAATATTTTTTTTATATCTATTTGATGTATTTCTAAATCTATCACTGCTGTAAGTGCAATATCCTTGATAGTGGTAAATTTAACCATACATTTAAATATCTTTTGAGATTCACATCTTTTACTTACATGTATATATATATATATATATATATATATATTTCTAAAATATATGGCCTTATTGAGTGTAAATGGACTAAAAAAAAAAAAAAAAAAAAAAAAAAACACTGCATTTGAATATGTTTTAGGTGATTTAGAAAGAAAATGATTCTTTCACCACTCTCTAAATGGTTGCCACTTAACATAAAATATTTCTTCACATTAAAAGACTAGTTTTCTTCTTTTCATTTATTTTATTGTTACACATCTTCTATTTGTTTTGTACCTTTTATGTTTTTGTTGATATTTAGAGATAATATAATATTGTAAAATATTCCTATAATATGTTGTAATATTTTCAAATATATTATAATTTTGATTTTTTTGTTTTTGTAATAACAACTTATTTATTATCTAAGTTTTAAAATTATAAAATTTCTCTTTAAATATGATATTACTTATTCTTTAATATATTTTAAAGTCTTTATAACCACTTTTAGGTACTGAAAATTCAGCATCTTAACTCTTGATGATTTTTTTGGATTATAAACAAATTAGTATATAAATCTTGGTTCTTTTGTAACATTCTACTAATATTTATTTGATGTCTTTTGAATTAATTTTGTTTTCTATATAATCCAACTATAAGTCTTGAACAAAAGCCACAGTGAATGCAATTTGCACAAAATTTTGGTGCTTTATGAATACTCTTTGATAAAAAATTTAAAAGAACACATGATTATTGTTTACATATGTTGAATATCTGAAATTCACTTTTTCCACATTTACAATGGTTTTATTGACATGTTTTTTTAATATATCTCTTATAGAATACATGGTGTTTAATTTTTTTTTGAAATAACTATTTGTTTTGACATAAAAATCAAACAAATTGACAAGAATTCATCTCTACTGATTATGTACAACATCTTAATTTTTCTCTCTAACTTCTTTTTGCAAGAGCCATGAAATCTTTAAAATTTATTAAAATCATTTATTAACTTAAGTGTTTGTATTATTTTCTTACTGCTGAAAATTTATCAAAAGACATTAGAAACACTTATAAGTATTTTTTTACATATGGTCTTTAAAGGTCTACAAACATTAAAATATATTATTTAAAAAATAAGTAATTTTTACAGCTCTACCACTTGAAAATTATGTCATTAATTTTTTGAATTAAAAACATATTTTATTAGCTAAACTATAATTTTTTGGTCTGGCTTTTATGATATCAAACCAATCATTATGATACAAAGCACTTTTGTGTATTTTAAATTCAAATACATAATATTGCAAAGCTAACTTGTAAGCTTGTCTTTGTCTAATAAAATATTAGTGGATATATTTTTGTTTATTTTACTTATCTCTCAATATTTGATATAATACAAATTATTATCTCTTGCTCCCAAAGCTTTTAAATAATTGATAAAAGCCATATAAAACCATATATATATATATATATATATATATATATATATATGCATCACAAAACATCAAAAAGATTACATACTCAATAAATACTTGACTTCATTTTAGATATATGTAATATTTCCTTGAATTTTATCATTTTTATTACTCATTATAGTAATGTTTACCACAATAGATTAGTAAAGTGTAGAACAAATCCCAAACTATTAATCAATGGTTCCTCTATCTTCATATACTTTTAAAATGTCTACAATATATGAAAGAACTATGTTGCAATCAACTTGCAAATGCCTCCAGTATGTCCTTAAAATTTTATCAAGACTCTAGTTGAATTTTGGTATAACTTGTGTATTTAAATAAGAATTATTTAGATAAAGAATGATTAATTAGAATAAATTTTTACAAAAAAAAAGATGTATGTATGTATATATATATATATATATATATATATATATACACATATAACAATTAGTTCTTAGACAAGCAAACAACATAATGTTATGCACTTCTTTTCTTTGATAAATACTCTTAGCTAAGCTGAGTCTTTCCATTCTAACTCAAACTAGTGATTGTATTACTAAATAACCATTTTTTTATATTTATTATTTTATAAACACTTACAAATCTTATTCAATCTCTAATTATTGCAATTTCCTTGAATTTTCTCTATAAGTTGGCTGAGCATAGCCATCAATTATTAATTTATTAAGGATTGTTATTATGAAAGCTATATATAGATATTATTATCTTTTATAATAAATTTTCAATTAATTGATAATAGATGGTAAGAGCAAATAAATAAGACATGGATCTAATAAAAGTTTGATTTACATAGATTTTATTCTAATAGCTTTAAATGCACTATTTTCTTTGTTTTTATAATTACTTTTATTTTCTTTTTTTAAAGAATATATAAATTCTTACTTAATTAAGAAAAATAAAAAAATACATCGACTTTCACTAATTTAATATTTTTTTGAATAAAAGAAAACAATGTCTTGTATAACAATTAAAGAAATGATTGTATGGTCTCAAAATATTATCTATGGTATAATATTAGTGTATTATTATTTTAATTTATTAAAAATTAATTATTTCTTGTTTACAATGAAATCAGATATTTTTTTAGTTTTTTTGTAAATAGATTACATTATCTAAACATGATGAAGATTAAAGAATTTAAGAGAGAAAAAGTGATAAGATTTGAATCTTTGATGGAGTGTGCAACTACAACAACAAGACAAAAAGGAAAGTAGCAACCATGGGCATAGCCAACAACAAAACTCAAAAATAATTCAAGCACATTATATAATTTAAAAGTTTTAATTTTTTTTGTTTTAAAATTGTATGCACATAATTAATAACATATAGGTAACAAGAATGCATAACTCTCTTTCCTAAAATTTTAGTCATATCAAAATCCAACCAACATATAATATCTATAAATTTTCAATCAAAATATTTGAATATAAATTAGATGCATAACCTAATCAATCCTTACAAAGTCAACAAAGAAATTTGGTCTTATAAAAGTTTTTTTTTTAGCTAAAAAGTTTGAATTTTTTGTTACACCATAAAGAATATGAATAAAAAAGACTTAGTCAATTGCTACAAATGTGTGTTTTATTTTTTAGCAATAGAGATCAAGCTTGTAAATTAGATTTTTTATTCTAAAGATAGGTGGATTAATACAAACATAACCCTTGTTTAGAAGAAATGACAAAAATATTAAAAAATATTTAACATTCCAAAAAAATATAATTCCAAGTTTTTGATTTGATAGCATGTTTTAAAGAATAAAATAAATTTTGTTACTTTTCTTTGCACCAAGAAATTAAAATTTAAATCCATTAGTAACAAAAACTTAGTTATTTGAATTAAAAGACTATATTATATAATATGAAAAGATAACATTTTTAACAAAGATAAATCCGGCCTATTCTACAACATATCACCAAATAGAAAAATTTCCAACCAATATATTATAAACCTTAATTATTGGCCAACACATTCTTTATTACATTTATGACTAATGCTATAAGAATTTAAAAAATTATAATCTATTTATTATTAGTAATGTATGAAAATGATGCATGTTTAAAAATAATAATTTGGTGAGCAACTTAGATTCTATTATCATTTGACTAAGAAAGCTTGGATGATGTCGACATTAATTATTGAATGTCTGAAATGCTTTATTTGCAAAATGAAAGGCCATAAGTAAAAAAGATCTTTTTTTGCTTGATAATTATATAGCTCATTGCTTGAATGGTATTGAAATATCAAATATCACCTATCACTTTTTTTCTCTTCCTTCCCAACACAACTTCTATTTTCTAATTGATAGATATTGGAATTATTGTTATTTTTAATTGAAAATATTAGCACACCTAAATATAATTTGTTCCTTATAAATTTGATAACAAGAACAACAATTCTTATAAGATCAATGTATTACAAATTATACATTAGACAAAACATGGATGAGAAGAAATATAATTAGAGATAATGACAAATTGTTGAAAATATACAAGGCTTCTCAATTTTAAAATTGTGGAAGATGAGAATAGAGAAATAGATAACAATATGGAGATTATCAAGAATGACATTGAACAAAAAATACAAGATTTGAATATCAATAGAATATTGCTAGAATTTCTTTGTAATCCACTATACAAAGACAATGTAATATGCTAGATATGTGATGATCTTTGTATTGCTACTAATGCCAATATGACCAAATTTGACAATGTTTCAAAAATTTCAGAAATTACAAAGCCAAAATCATACTATGAATTACTTGATATATTACATACAACACTCTAAGAACTTGAAAACAACAATGTCAACATGAACATCAACTTGCAATCCTATTATAACTTGCATAAAGTAAAAGATTGCATCCGTACAAAGTACAACAATCTATTAAAGTTCACAACCATCTATTTATATTTTTGCAAAGTATAGCAAGCAAAAATATATTCATTTAGCAAGGAAAATATAAATTTATTATTTATATTAACAATTGGAGCATTTTAAAGTTAACACAACAATCCTTGTATATGTTAAGATATATTTGAAAATATAACATGTTAATTTTATATAATGTAATGTACTCCACATTGGAATTAACAACCAATTACTGAAGACAAGCACATAAGTGTGTTTTTTTTTTTTTTTTTTTTTTTTTTTTTCCAATATATGTATCAACTTCTATAAAATTTGTTAACAATTCATTTACATATCAATATTCATATTACAAACTTGTTGATATATTTAGATTGTAGTATCTAATATCAATGCTTCATCTTATTCTTCTTCTAATATCACATCTATTAAATATTATATAAAATTATTATTTTGAAATCAAATCATAAAAAGAATTAATACACTTGGCAAGAACATGCACTACTAAACCTTAACAACATGAATACAAATGAGCCATAAACTATTAAATCTTGGAGATCTATAAATTATTATATCACATTTTAAAAAATTAGATAGAATAATAATTAAAAATCTTAATAATACCTTATTCAACCAATAGAAACTTAAGCAAGTAGTGTAGGTTATAGTATTAAAAAAATAAAAATAAACATATATAAAAAGATTGATTTATAAATGTTTTGATATTTTTAATTACATTGAAAAAATCAAAGTATTTAAAGTAAAATTTGAAATAATTCAAAAGAAACTAATTTTAGAAAAAAATTAAAAACTTAAAAAAAAACAAAGAATAGTATTTTCAATAAATTAGGATGGAAATAAATTTAATATACTTAATATTTTGATACATATATAATAAGTTATGATAGATAATGCAATGCTGTTGAAAAAAAATCCAACCATGTTTTAATAAAGCATGATTAGCTTAATCATTATAATAAAAATAAAAATAACTAATATACAAAATTAAAACAATAGTATTAATCATAAATTACATTCTAAAATTTATAATATATTATTTTTAATCATTAATTTTAATTTCTAAAAATTAATTCTTAAATTCTACATTTTTAGTAAAAAATGATGAATAAAAGAATTAATGTGAAAATTTTATAAGTAAAAAATACAGAAAAAAAAAAAAAAAAAAAAAAAAACTTAGTATAAAAGAAATTAAAAGAAGAAGGAAATGACTTAGTATAAAAATGATTAAAAAAGAAGAAGGAAATGACTTAGTATAAAAATGATTAAAAAAAAAGAAGTTAAAAATAGCTATTGTAAAGAAGAAGGTGGTTAACTACCTATGTATTAAATATGTATTTAATTAGACAAGGCAATTTAAGTTACTTTAGGTAGTTAATATAGTTAATAAAAACATATATGTATTTAATATAAAAGATAGTTAAGCTGCTTTAGATAATTATAGTTAAGGTATTTAAGAAAAAAGACATATTTATTAAAATCAAGTAGTAAAAATAATTATTTTAAGATCAATTATATATATTTAAATTTAAAATTTTAATTTATGACAATAAAAATAACAATTAATATCCTATCATATTTTTTTCTCTCTATTTTATTTATATATAGATAGTTCTAAGTCTTAAGATATAAAATGATTCAAGAAAAGATTCATAAAGCTTTATATTTTTAATTTAATATTAAAGAATTTTTGGAGCCGAGGCCATGGAATTTGGAAGTAAGTAAATGACTACAAGTCAAAGTTTATTAAATGATCTATTCAAAATAAAGTACTTAAATAAATTATTATGACCTTAAAAAAGATTTACTTGGTAATATTTATGTGTTATATGACATATAAAGATATAAAAACATAGAGATTAAAGAACCAATAATATTTAATTTGTGAATTTAATTGAATTCTCTATGAAAAGAAAAATTATGGATGCTACTATAGGCAAAAATGAAAATAGGTTTGTAATTATTATAGACCTTCACAAGCTTTTTAACACTCTTAAGATAGAAATTTCATGTATTTCCAATATGAATCATAGAGGTATTATTGCTACACCCATGGAAGAAGTCAATAATTAAGTTCAAAATCTATACCAAAATATTGTACAATTGAGAGAAGTAATTAGATCAAGTTCATACCAGAATCCTAAAAGCCTTGCTACTGCAAATATGAAAGAATTAAGGAAAAGTATGTCAAAAAATTTTAATGGAAGAAGATCAAAGTTTTAAAGATTTCTATAATAAGTGAAGTTTTATTTAAAGTTGCACCATTTTTAGTATTTTGATGGATTTACTTAAGTTGGATTCATAAGTGTACTTTAGTCTAAGATTCTTTTTTCTTAATTTGCACCTTTGCTAAAAAAAAGAATTCACGATTATTTTATAACTTGAATTTATTCTTGAAAGTATTCATGGCTACATTTGGAAAAAATAATCAAGAAATGATAGCAGAGATTAAATTCATATCTTTATATCAAGTATCATATTCAACCACCATGTATATTGCTAAATTCCAAAACTTTGAATGTAATGCTGTCATATTGCATGGTTTTCTATCTAGGAATGTACTAAGTACCTAGTTGTAGAGAGTTTAGTTTTAACTTATTGACAAAGCTCTAATAAGTGATTTAATCTTTAAAGTAGAAGATAAATAAAGATAATAATATCAGAAAGATATTGTATTAGTAAAACCTTTTATATTTAAGAAGGTTTGTACATAAGGCTTTCTAAAATATCTAGAAATGCTAGCATAGAAATCCTAGCATATGCTCTAAAATCCAATCTTATATTGTGTTAATTTTTTAAAAATATTATTTGTAGAAATAAATACATAAAACTTTAGTATGGATATGGTGGTCATAAATAGAAGCATATACCAAATTCTACTTGGTAGTTTTTTATTTAAAAAAAATTTGAGCAATCAAGATCAATTATGAGATCTATGATATAGCACTTTTTACAATTGTGGATTCATTTGAAGAATGGCATCATTATCTAGAAGCTAATTTTAATCTAATTACAATATGTAAAAATCACAAGAATTTCAAGTATTTTATGGTAGCACATGTTTTGAATTGTTACCAAGTTTATTAAAGCATATCTTTATTAAGATTTGATTTCAAGCTCACTTACTGATCCAAAAAATAACAAGATTTATCAATTATATTTTTATATATATTTTTACTTGAAATCTAAAGAAAAAAAAATGTAATTTTTGATCAACAAAGAATTATTTTTTTAAAACGAAAGTATTTTCATCTTTCAGCAATGAAATCAACATTGAATGTCAATTCAATATTTTTTAAGCAAGTTTAATCAAATATTTCCTTTGATTCATTTACTTATAATATTAAAAATAATTCTTTTAAGCCTCATAATACTTTTTGGTTGAAGTTCAAGAATAATCTATTCTATTTTGATGAATAATTATATATTCTAGAATGCAAAGTGTATTTACGTGTTTTTCAAAGTCATCACGACTTTCCAATAGCCAAATATTTTAGATATAATAAGACTTTGGGGCTAATATCAATAGATTTTTTATGGCTTTAAATATGAAAGGCAATCAAAGACTTTGTATAATTATTTGTTTAAGATTAATAACTCTTCATCATCGATCTTATAGACTTCTTTAGCCATTATATATTCAAGAACAATTATTGTATTTTGTTTCTATAGATATTATTACAAATCTTTTAATCTTAGATTTTTATGATTCTATATTTATAATAGTTGATCCTTCTACCAAGATAGCACATTTTGTACTATGTACTAAATCTATCACAAGTAAAGAAACAACTAAATTTCTTCTTTGATAAAATCTATTACTATTATGGATTGTTCAAAGATATTATATTGAATAAAAAGACTTAATTTGTATCAAGACTTTAGAGAATTCTTTTTTAAATTCTAAATATGGATATAAAGTTTACTTTGGCTTTTCATCCTCAAATCAATAAACAAATGAAGTAAATAAATCAAGTTTTGAAATAGTATTTGAGGTGTACTATCAACTACCAATGAGATGATTTGATAGCTCTTTTGTTATTAGTAGAGTTTGCTTATAATAACAAGATATATTTTTTTACAATTTTTTTTTTTTAATTAATTATGATTACCATTTTTAATTTGATGTTTTTATTTTACAAAAGTTTATAATCCTAAAGTAAAAGATTTGGAAAATTGTTTATTTAAACTATATACAACAATGAAGGCATAATTAAAAGAAGCTCAAGAACAACAAAATATCAATACAAATACCTATCGCAAGGAGCAATCTTAATTTTATATTGACAATAAGGTATGATTACTTTGTCATAATATCAAGACTAATCATTGTTGTATGATAACACATATATATGATAAAAAATAAAAATATTGATATTATTATAAAAGAACCTAACAAAAAGATATATAAATAAATAAATAAATAAATAAATAAATAAAGATAAATGATAAAAAGATAGTAAAAACTTTAATTTTGATAGTGCTTTTTTATAGAATGAACTTTTATTTACTTAATAGACACATAAATAAGCCAAATCAAAGTAGATGAGATAAATAATTGATATAGGTAATTTTAAGAAAAGATTAAGAATAGATTTTTGCAAAATTTATCTCAAAATATATAAAATTGATACCTAAAGAGGATTGATTGTGAACCAAAGATAAACTCAGATCTTAAGGTACTAAACCACACATCTATGATGACTTTAAAGTTCTTTGATTGGAAATAGGAATTTGGAAGAAGACTAGTGAGAGCATTTTTAAGAATTGATTTCATGTGATATGAAGATATGTTAAGGTTTTGAAGGCTTTTCAAAGTGAGAGATATATTCAATAATTTTAGATTTTAAAAAATAAAATAAAAATAATTTTATTTGGTTTATAATTAAAATAATATGATCATAGTTGTAGCATATTTATAGTTGAAATTTTGTTAATTTTTCATTGTATTTGTCTTAAATATATTTGTAAAATTTTATATTCATCAAATAATTAGATTGAAAATTATGAATTTTTTTGTAGATTATAGTCTTGAATAATTAAAAATTTGGAAAAGTAAGGATTTTTGCAACTTACAATATTTGCTAATTAAATTAAAGCAAAAATTAATAAAAGCTATTTAGACATAGAATTTTATATATTAGCTAATATTTTTAAAAAATAAATAACTCAAAAAGGTAATTTTACTATTGAAATAACAACATTTGGATTAAAAAAGGAAGGTGGCCAACATTTGAGTAGTTTAGGAGATTTTTTTGAATTTATAGCTCAATTTTCCTCAAAATTTGTGTGCTTGTTAAGTGCTTGTGGATTGAGATGTGAATTTTTTTAAAATTAAGACCAATGATTTAATTAATATTAATTGAGGTTTTAAAAAAACTAAAGTAATTGATTAAGAATTATTTTGGATTTTTTGGACTTATTTAGGATTTGGTTAAAATTTTATTAGGATTTGATTAAAATCTGATTTTTGGTTTAATCTAAGATTTGATTAGAATTTGGTTACAATTTTATTAGGATTTGGTTTAACTGTAGTTATGATTTTATGAAGGTTTCATTTGAATTTATTTTAGAATTTAATTAGAATTTTATTAAGATTTTGTTAGAATTTATTTAATAATATTAGAGCTTTATTAGGATTTGAATAAGACTACATCAAGATTTATTTAGGATTTTATAATTTTATATTTTTTTAGCTTTTTTAATTTCTATTTTAATATTTTTAAAGATTTTTATATTTCTTTAGAATTTCTTTATTATTTTTTGAGATTATTTTATGAATATTTTATATTTTATTTTTTTATTTTATTAAAATTTCTTTTGAATTGGTTAAAATTTAATTAAAATTATTAAAAAATATTTAAAATTTAATTAAGATTCTATTAGACTTGATAGAAACTTATTGTTGTATTTTCTATTTACTTTCTATAGCTAGATACCTAATACATTCTCAAGCAAGAATTCATGTTATACAACAACGGCTTTGTAATAAGTTGGATTACTATAGGCTTGGACTATTTCCTATCTGTGAATAAATCAATCTAGTTGCTTATCAATTATATCTACCAAAGTCTATGAAGATCCATTTTATATTCCATGTGTCTCTTCTTGAGCCACATAAGATAATGAATATCTCAAAAACAAAACAAATGCCATTGCATCCTATTAAAGTGGATAATAAGCAAGAATTCAAGGTGAAATAAGTCTTAGAGTCAAGGTAGTACTAAAATATGTTGGAATTTCTTGTTAATTAGCATAGATATGATATTAGTGAATACACATGGGAGCTAGCAAAGAAAGTTGATGATATTCATCAACAAAATCCATCAAAATCAAGAGTAAGATGAATAAATATTTATTATAAAATAAATAAGATTTAAGAAAGATTGCATTCTACTTTCTATTTTATTTATAATTTTTATGTAATTATAGAACTAAAGAGATAAAAAAATCAATACCCAATAATTTCAACTGAAAAACTATTGTTTATTAAGTTGCCAAACAAGATATTGCAATTGTTACAACCTTCAAGATAACATAATTGTAATAAAGATCTTTAAGCATAACATGTTCTTTTATGAATAAATGGTGAAATATAATGTATTTGATATCACAACCTTAGAATAAACTCTCAATGCTTGGTGATTTTACTAAAAATAAGAACAACTCTTGATGGTTTTACTAAAGATAAGAACAAAAATTTAAATACAAGTTGTTTAAAAGAAGTTCTAAAGGCTTCAACAACAATTAAATAGAAGGATGGTCTTCCTACCTTAGAATGAGAAATTATTGATGGAAAAAAAAACCTATTAATTATATTTGAAAGGAACAAAGATTAGAGAATATAGCAAATAAATATTTTTGCATCTTGAACTTCATCAACATATAATCGACACTTCTTGTCAAATTTGTCCTTAAAAAGGAAGATAATGTCATAAATATATATATTTATTCTAATATTTATCTATATAATATGAATAGACAAAAGTAGATTAAAGTAGATAAATTTAGTAATATCTTATAAAAAAGCTACTTAAATGCTTAATAGATGTGGCTTTGAATTTACACATATTTTTAATTAATTGATAGGTTAAAAAATTGGCCAACAAATAAGCCACATTTTGCATGTATTGGTAGCTTATGGTACCTACTAACTTAATGGCATGCATGTACAAAACTTCCCTTATAAGTTAAGACATGTGACTTGCAAGTTGAACACATATTGGAAGTCCTATAGAATGTTGCATATAGTTCCTAGATAGATAGTATATACAAAGGCAAGAGTAAAGCCTTCTTCAGTCTTACCAATATCTTTTTAGTCCTTAATCTTATTTCAAGACATTCTAATTTTATTCTTGTAGGCAATAGCCATTTTAATATAATATTATACTATCTTTGAATAAATATTTAGTCTTTTTGAATGATAGAAGAGTGTATTGATCTTTTAGTTTTTTGACATTCATATTCTTGACAACTTAATATTAGTCCTTATCATGGTGGTATTATAAAATCTTTTAAAGATGAATATGCTAAGAGTGAATAGCATAATAAGTTATATGAAGAAATTATTTTCTACTAAAAAAAATAAAAATAAAAAAATAGGTACTTTTTAGAAAGTAAGGAGTCACTACAACAAAAAAGTGAAGACATCTTCAAATGCATCTTTGAGCACCTTTTAATACATCCACTAGCCTTATTTTAAATATTGTATGTACATTGCAAAGGATTTATACATAAAAAAAAATTATGGTTGGATTTTCAAAGTTAATATATGCATCCATTTATATTATCAATCTATCTAAGTCAAAAGAAGTACAAAAAGATATTTATATAAAATAATAAGCTATAGTAATTATAAATCTTTGAGTTAAACATACTTCAATTGTCAATTCTTATAATGTATTAAAAATAGCTTACAAACAACTTTGCTTATTGCTCTCTACTTAGACTATAAAATCTCTTGATTCTAATTTTGATAAATATAATTTAGTAAAAAAATATATTTAATTAATACTATTCTTGAGATATAGCTTTGTATTACTAAATTATACAGAAAAAATACTATTAGCTTCACTTACATAGTGTGAACCTTATTTTACAAATTAAATGAAGTTGAAGGCTATATAAAAGCCATCATTGAATCTATGAAGATATTTTATGCAAATGTAATTTTTAGCTAAGTCCAATTATAAGTGCTTATTATTATTTAAAATGATCATCCTAATTCAATATGGTGTTTTTTTATAGGCAAAGCATTATCTTTCTTAGTATCCATTTAAGACAAATCTACCTTTGTTGTAGTGTCTTTTTTACTAGTTTTTTTGTAAAATCATTATTTTATTGGAAACACAAAAACATATGGATGCATTATCTTTTGTTAATTAGAAAAAATAATAAAATATCAATTAAAATTTTTAAAATCTTATTTGAATTTATTAGATGCAATTGAGAACTATTTGAGTGATTGCACTAATAACATGGAGTATTGCAACTAAATTAAAACCATTGCCAATTAAAATAATTGTTTCAAAAAAACTCATCAAAATGGCATTGTAGAAGTGAAACAATTTAAGTCAAAAAGATTAATCATTTAAATTTACTTATTTAATTTTTCACTTAAATTATAAATTTTTATCTTTTTTATTAAATATGTAAAAATTTAGGTTATGAATTTGTAATCTAGAAACAAGCTTTGTTCTAACAAATATTATCAATCAAGTAAAAATAAATTACTTTGAAGAATAAAAATTATGCAAAGTACCTCTAAATAGAGATATATGCAAAAATAAGTACTTTAAAAATGAATTTTATAAATAAACACTTGTATGATGTTAATCATATGCATTGGGCAATAATAATAAAAAAAAGTATTAAAGTATTTGAAAGCATATAAGACTTTAAATTGTACCTTGATAGTATTAACAATAAATTATAAGATTCTTATAATTTTAACTGAAATACTAATTTAAGAATAAATAAATAAAATATATATTATATTATATATATTTATAATTTTATTTTAATAAGTAAATAAATTAATATTTTAAAATATAATTAATAAATTTCAAAACAATTTAAAATTTATATGCACTATAGTATATGAAGAGTATATAATAAAAATTAAATGAGTAATGGATGAAATTTGGCAATGTTACCACAAAAACAAAATTGGACGTTTATAAATAAAAGCAATATTGATTATACTTAACAACTAAATCTATATTTTATTTTTTAACATTATAAAAAATAATTATAAATAAAATATATTGATGTATAATATTATTTTTTATAAAAATATTAAATTAAATGTTAAATATTAAAAAAATATACTTATAATTAAAACACAATAAAAAACACAATAAAAATTAAGATAGATGGTGAATTTATAAAATTATTAATAAGACAATATTATAGATGAAAAAAGATATTAGAATTAAAAATCAATGAATATTTTTAAAATAATATTATTAAATATAATTTTAATAACTAAGTAATAAAAAATTATATCTAAAATCTAATATAAGAAATATTTTTTTAGTCAAAAGGTGATAAACTTAGTAGTAAGTAGAATTTAAATTACAAAAATTGCTTAAAACATGAAGGGATATAAAAAGATGATTTTAAAAATATCAATACTTTAAAATATCTTATAATAATTAAAATTTTATTTTTTTTGAATATTATATGTTTAAAAGATATTTTTAATACAAAAAATATGTGTATTATTTTAATTCTAAAATAATATCAAATTTTATATATAACTCAAAGAATGTATTTCATATTGTATCCAAAAAATGTATTAAAAAATAGTTTTAATCAAGAATATTAAATTTTCAAACTTTAATTTAATCTTATATATATATATATATATAAGAATAATAATAATAAAATTTAAAAATATAATTAATATTATTTATGCTTTTTTAATCATTCAAATTTTTTTTATAACTATAATTTTATTTTATTTTATTAATCCATAATATCACAAAGTTACTCCTTATACTAGTAATAGTTTTTCAACAATGTTTCCATAAATTTTGATATACGCCTGCAAAATACGAATCTAGTTTAACATAATATTTTTAAAAAACATAATATAATTGAAATTTATGAAAATTGAATCTAAGATTATTGATAACTACTAAAATATATCTATTGGCAACATGTTATTTGCAAAAATTAATGTATACAAAGTAAGAATGATTATGCCTTATTATGATCTTTATAAATAAATTAATATATTTTATAATATAAAAATCACCAATTTTTAGGTGAATATATATACATACATGGGAGGTGTTCATAAGATATCACTCTTCTGTTAACAAGACATTATTATTCATTTTCAATAAGAATAAAAATAAATAATAATAATAAATAAATAAATAAAAACCCATTTCATCCAAAGACCATATTCAAAAAGATCCCACATTCTCAACATGATGGTGTTGGAAGCCCCACCTCTTATACAACGTTTAAAGAATTTTTAGGCTGAAGCATACATGGTATAGAAGGACAACGTGCAAAAAATTAAAACAATTGTTTAGATAGAGAACTAAAAAGGGCTGACTACATTCGGAGTTGCCTATTAGGAGTTGCTAACCTGTCCGACGGAAGAGACGAGTTCCGTCAGGGGTTCCGTTCGGGCAGCCGCCTCGCTCTGCCCTACCCTGCCCTGCCCGGAGCTTACCGAGAAAATTGCTTTGAGGAGGGCTGGTGTGTGTGAGAGAGAGTATGCTTTGCGGAGTGTTATTCTGCTGCTTCTTCTTCTTCTGTAGCCCTGCACTTGCATCACTTTGTTTTATTTATTTTTTTATTTTTCTCGCGCAGTGTGGTGTGAACTCTACCATCGGGCATGCATCGTTGCCTTGCCGCGTCTTTGTGTGTTGCATTCTAGTCAGAATCGTCACGGCGGCACTCTTCCCGCCTACACCATGTCGGGCGGTTTTTTTCGGGTGCGTGTTTCTGTCTTCTCCTAGCACTGCCTTCCATTCTTTGGGGTTTTGAGTATCTTGCTGAGTAGCTCTACTTGGAGCTCTTTCTGTGCTGTAAACGCGTCATGAAGTAGTGTTTTTTTTTTAATTATTATTGGCTTGCTCGGTGTGCCGTGCCCACGTCTTGCTACCGGGACGCTCTTTCTGCTTGGGGCAGTTGTCACTTTCTATCTCTTGCTGCGTTGTAGAGTCATAGTAGTGCTGCGGATTTATGAGTGTGGTCTGGTCCTTGAGCAGGGAACGTCCGCGGATCAGGATACTCGTTTTTCTAATAAGATGAAAAAGTTGCTGAAGTCTCAGAAATTTGCGCCCGAGCTTGATGTCACGGTGAGTGCTAATTGTGGTCGCGCCTATTCAACCTAATTTTTTGTGGAATATCCATATTATATATTTTTTGGTTTTTAGTTTTGTTGTTGTTTTTGGTGTTTTTATAATGGAAAGACTGTTTTGTCCTCTGAATATTAGTATGCAACACAACCAGATATTGACCATTTACCTGGAATTTGTGTATCATTTTGTGTTTACAATTTTTGTTTTTGCGCGCAATGTTTGTCTACAGATCGACACCTCAAAGGTTCAAATGGATGTTATTAAACCCTGGGTAGCTACTCGAGTGACGGAACTACTTGGCTTTGAAGATGAAGTCTTAATTAATTTTATATATGGTATGCTCGAAGAAAAGGTGGGTGCACAATGTGAATCTTCTGACCTTCGTACTGTGAAGAGAGTTAATGCCACTTTATAGTTTAACAAGACAGATTTACACCCGTGAATGTCCGTACTGTTTTCATTTTGTACTCGTAAGCGCACAAAATTTGGTGGTAATACCCCTTGTTTTCATTTGTCGTGGTCCAGAATGTAGATGGAAAACATGTTCAGATTCAGCTTACAGGCTTCATGGAGAAAAATACGGGAAAATTCATGAAAGAGCTTTGGAGCTTGTTGATGAGCGCTCAGTCCAATGTCAGTGGTATTCCGCAGCAATTCTTGGATCAAAAGGCTGAAGAGACCCGCCTTAAAAAGGTAACATTCTTCTAATTTCTGATTATCTTACACTACTTTCCATGAGTGGGTGTTTCGAATCTGTTCTCTTGTTGCATCACTTCAGCTTGTTCATCAAAGGTGAAAACATAATCTGTATCATCCAGTTTTTACGTATTGCCTTCTTCAGTTTGAGGCAATAATTCTCGTCTTGTGCTTATCTGATCATTACGTGCTCACAGGCCGAATCTGAGCGCATTGCAGCCGAGCTTCAGCGCAAGAGGGATCTCGACAAAGTAGCTGAGGACGAGCGACAACGTGAAAAAGTGAGTCACTTCCCTCGTCGTATCCTTTTGACCCGTGCAATATGCGGATTATGTAGACTGTCGTAGTATTTACTGCTGGTACCTAATTCTCCATGGAAGTATACTTAGTATACCTTCTATTCCTTGTGGAACTACTAATTGTTTCTAAGCAAGTAGTGCGTGCTCACATCAACAGGACGCAGCAGCAGAGGCTGCAAAGAAAGTCAAGGAAGCTAATGGATTTGCTGACAAAGATCGGGTCCCTAAACATTCTGATGACATAAGATCGAGGCGGGGGAACGGGTTTGTGGCCTGATCTGATACGTTTGCTGAGTTCAACTTGAGACTTGAATTTTTATTCCACTGGATGATGTTAGCTGGAGTCTTCATTATTATGCAGAATATTATTTCTTTTTATTTATCCCGATTAGTGAGAGGGAAGAAGTTTATATTAATTATTCTAGTAGTTTCTGATTTCTCACACACGTATGTATTAGTCTGCAGAGTTCGGAAAGCGGCTTTTGGTTCTGGAGAAATATATTCAGCAGTACATTGAGGAGATTTTGGTCCAGTCTTGCTAAATTTAAGTTCAAGCTTCTATTCATTCCCGTTAAAGTGATGTGTAAAAGAGGATGCTTGTGCATTTATATATTGAGTTTTGATGAAATTTGTGTTACATTTGCAGACAATTTAGAAGGTCGGTTAGCAAAGTTCGATCTTCACCCGGCCGGTACAGTCCACCCCTGTCAGCTTCATTGGGTCCTGTATCTATGCGGAGTCGTTACTTCCATTTGTACATTCGGTGTAATGTAGATATCCATAAATATGTCCCACTTCTGACGAAAATATTATGTCCTTTTGCTAATGTGCTGATGTTGTGTGCAGAGATTCTAGACGGCGCCAACGTTCCAAGCAATCATCAGATTCTAGTTTGTCCAGGTATTCTCGAAGTGTTTCTCGATCACCTCGGCGACGTCGGAGATCTTTTTCACCTGGTCGACCGTCTCGTGTCTCAAGGGTTGTACGTTCCCCCGTGAGACGGAACTACTCACGATCACCGATTCGTAGAAGAAAGTCTCCACCTGCACATAGGTCTCCTGTGAGGCGTCGTTACGCTTCACGGTCTCCACCCGCACGAAGGTCTTCAAGTTATTCCCTTTCCCCAGCGCCACGAAGCCGTGCCAGGTTACTATTTGAAATGCCCATGCATGAACGAAGTACAGTTCAAATAACGATTGTCTTTCTTACGTGTTATTTGTTTGATCACACTAGAAGTGTGATGCTCCGTTCTAAAATCTGGATATCTGATTTTCAGGAGTCCTCGTCGTAGAAACGGGGGGCATCTTAGGAGAGAGTTTCGGAGCCCTGAGAGGTCAGTCTCTTGCGATTGACCATCGCACTTTTCTCCATATCCATGGTTGGCTGAGTTCTTGTGCTATATTGGTCATTTGGGCAATCACCCTTGTTTATTTTAGTTTCAGAACAATATCACAACATACGCACCATGATCTCACCGTCACCTTGTTCTATCTTCAGAGTGGATCGGCCTGGCGGGAGGGAAAGACGTTTAAGCAGTTCTCCAGGTTTCCGAGGACCAGAACCTCATCAAATTCCACCCGTAGCTCTCCGTCGACCTACTGGTTTTGGAGATAGAGCGACTCCTCCAGACGGTGATGACTGGAGAGCAGTGTCAGACAGAGATGGAATCGGCAGCACTGGAAATAAACGTGTGCTTGGTGACAAAGATGAGAAAATTGTCGGGGTAGTAGAGGCAAGTGAGGTTGCCAGTGATAAAAAAATGCACAGTGGCGTAGATGAGCGGAAGTCAGGATCTGACCGAGGTGTCAGGGAGAAAAAAGACAACTGGTCTCATAGTGGCTTGAATGAAGAAGAGGGAGAGTCTCGGAGAGGTGGTAGGGATGTAGACGGAGAGAAAAGGCTTTTTACTGATATGGAGGAGAGGAGAAGTGGGTATCACAGGTCTGACAAGAACACCAGAGAGCGGTGGGTCCATAACGATTCAAATGAGGGTCAGAAAGAGTCTCCCAGAGCCCGTACTGGTGTTCCTGGTGAAAAACGCCCTCACAGTGAAATTGAACGCAACACAGGTGTCGACAGGTCTGGAAGTGATAGTCGTGAGGTGGGCAGGTATTACGATGATAATGGGAAAAGCGTCCTGGATAGATTCAGAAAGGATGGTGGTAATGGAAAACGTGACATGGATTTTAGAAGGGAGGATCGTTACTTCACTGATCAGAGGGACAGACCTACTATGAGAGAGAGAAGTCCTCTACCAGACAGGCAACAGGTACGCAAAGAAACACGGGGGTCGAGGAAAGTTGTCGAAACGTTTCAGAGTCCCTCCAAAGAGAGGAAGAGCGAAGACTACGGGCGGCGATCTGTTGATTTCGATGACGATGACTCTGGTGTGGTCAGGGAAAACGTTTCAAAGAAGTCTAGAGTACAGAAGGCTGAAGACGATGGGTTTGCTAGAGACAATGATGAAGATAGCTTTTCACCAAGAGGAAGTGAAGAAAGACGTAAGGAGGAGAAACGGCGTAGGAAAGAAGAGAAAAGGCTCCGCCGAGAGGAAAGGCATAAACGGAAGAGAGAGGAGAAGCAGAAACGGAAAGACAAAAAACTTTCAATGAGTACTGGAGGTTTAAACGGGGAGGATAAAATAGATAATCATGAAGGAACGGAGCAGATTGAGGGAGAATATGATCAGAAACAGCGAGAGAATGAATTGCGGCACGCAGCGCTAGAGTCGCTGCGTGCCAAGAAGGCCATATCTCACTAATGCTCTTGTGATTGGAAGATTTTTTTACAGCAGTGATAAGGTGTATCATGTATGATTGGCCGACTGGAACTTGAGCTGTGAGATTCAGATATGAGGAACTTTTGATTTGTGGGTCGTGAATGTAGGTAGTATTAGTTGGGGTATAAAGGCTGAAATGCCTTTCTCTTGCTGGTTTATCTTACTGAATGTCCATGCTGGGCGGCAGGACCTTGGCCACATTCGGAACCTGATCAATCTGGAGAGGGCTTTAAATGTCGGAGAATTAAAAGTGGCACCGTTGCTGGTAATATTTGCTGGCTCTTGCACGCCGTTGATTTTTGTCTCAAGGACCATCAGACTTTGGTTTCTTTCTTATCACCTGTGTGACCTACTCACTGAAGACATTCATGTTTTTTTAAGTGCAGCTTGGATTGGATTCTGCAAGAACCTTCTCTTTTATTTCCAGACAGCCTCCCGCAGGACTCCTACAGTTGTCCTTTGACCTTTTCTGTTGGATGCTGGACTCGTTTGGTTCAGAATCACCTGAGACTTGACCCACGTGATGATGTGGTTAGTTTGCACGGCGCGTTGAATCTGGTAGTAATCACGACTGTTGTAGTGGATGCTTGTCATACTTTTCGCTCTGTTATTTAAGCATAAGTTGGTTTTTCTCTCGACACTCGGGGTTTTGCGCGTGTGTAGTGTCTAAAATCACCCTTGTACAATTATGATTCTAACACAGTTGGTTCTGCTGCTAGTCTTTCGACTCTTTTATGCTCACATATTTTAACATCTTGTATTTAGAATGCTTGTTTGTCTTCTGGTACTGTACAATGCAGTATTTGAAGTTTGCACACGTGTCAAATTTCGAATTAATTTAATGGTTACGGTTGTTGGATGATATTTCCTCTAGCTAGGCAGCAATTGTGTAATATTGCTGCCTAGTTAAGCAAAGCTTTGAGGTTAAGGTCACTTTTCTTCAGTGGGCTGGGGTGAGTTTGCACTTTTCTAGTACTCAATTTTGAAGTAAAGAACATGTGAGCACCTTGCCCATTTTGTGTTATACTATCTGTGGTTATGGTATTATGTGTCGCTTACATGTAGAATCTTGTTCTCAGTATGTTAATTTGAAGAAAAACGATTTGTATGAAAGTTTATCAGGTTCGTGCAAATCATTTTTTTTGTCGGAACATAAAGCTTCTTGCCGCTTACTTTGCCGAAAATGTGACTTTATTCATATTATATGGGGAAGGTAGAACGTAATTTTTCTTATTAAAGTTTGTTTGCATCTGATCTTGGATTTCATGACGGATTCTTCTATATATGAGACACTGAAAGATATTTGCTTCTTTGAAAGGAGGTAATCTTCATAAAGTTGTTCACTCGAGTTTCTCTTCTTCTGTTAGCACATCGATTGTCTCCTCTCGATGATTTAACAGGATTCGCTGAGTCGAAGATATATGCTGATAGCTAATCTCGAAATAAGATGTGCAGTACACTGCTCTGCATTAGATTCGAACTACTCTTGCAAGGAACGGAGATGAGTGGAGGCTTTCGAGCTTTACATTTGGTTCCATATTGTAAGAGTTTTGACGGAGGTTAGAGGACCTCAAACGAGGGATCTAAGGTAGGCGATCCATTCCTGACCACTTAAGCAATTTATCATATCTGCAGTATGGGTATGATAAATCAATAATTTTTCCTGTGCAGAGAAATAGAATTCAGGAAGATTCCAAGTTTTTTCACATCTCTTTGCCTAAAATCAAAATTACTATGAATTTCCTAGCTGAAGATTTTGTTTGTTGTAAACTTGTCATATAAGCTACTCTAATTCCAACCAATGCTTGATTCTAGTAATTGAGAATGCTTGATTCTAGTAATTGAGAATGCTTGATTCTAGTAATTGAGAATTGTGGCATCTAAATATGTTTTCAATCTACACCTCATATTGTGCTACCAAGGATGACAATATGTAGATGAGGCAGTCCAAATTCAAACCTCTGGTTGTAAATAATTAACTAGTTCAATGTGAAATTTTTGCAACAAGATTTCTCTATTTCTGGTCATTTCTGAATCCTAGTTTACTCATCTTCCATCTTCATTGAATATTTTTAATATATATATATATATATATATATATATATATATATATTTTTTCCTTTTCCTCTTCCTCAAGCTATTTCTATTTTGGAAGTAGAAAGAATTGGATTGAGAATTTAACAAGAAGGTTTCTGTATAATGTAACATTTCTAATTTTATTAGTATAAAAACTAAAATTAAGAATTATAGACTAATAAGTATACAGTTTGAAACAATCCTAAAAGAGAGATTAATCAATAGAAAATTTGAAAGTAACATCAATCAACTTATTAAAAAAAAAAAAAAAAAAAAAAAAAAAAAAAACTGCATGAAAGAATGGTCAAATTAGGGTAGTATGGGATAATATCAATTGTAGAGTAAGTGCAAGTATTTAGGAAAATCATCTTTAGAACAAAGTTTCTATCTATTTGAAGTGTTTTAATTTGACTTATTTGTTTGTTACTAGAAGTAAAAATATCACTGACATATTTTATTTATTAATTTTTTAAACATAATCAAATATATTTTATAAATTAAAATAAAAAGGTATTAAGATGAAATTATGTTTTATATAATACTAGCAAAAATTTGTGCTTTTTGAGAGTACAATCTATAGAACATTCATCCATTTTCTTGTTTATCCATGCTTCATTATTTCCATTATTCTTCTTTCCTATGTTCCTATGTTTTTCAGTTCTTATATTCTCCACATTTATTGAGTTTTTATATACAAAAATTATAGCATATCTTTTAGAATTAATCAAAAAATATATGTTTATGGTTTGGAGCTATTTACATCGATTTTTTATGTCAATGTTTCCAAGAATAATAGAACAATATGAAAAAATAACAAATATTTAAGGTATTTGTAGAGATATTTTAAAAAAATCTTAAATATATCAGAACTCTTAAGGTTTTAATGAAGAAAAATGACTTTTTTAATAAAAAACAATAAAAAAATTTATGCAAAAATATTGAATATGTTTCAAAGGTTTTTGAACATTTAATGACTTCCAAAAATAATGCATTAGAATTTGCATTATTATTAAGTAATTTATTTCTTATATTAAATAAATTTTAATTGCTAGTACATAATTAAAGAAAAAAAAATTGATGTGAAAAAAAATCTTTCAATTTTTTGAATGACAATCTTTGAATAATAAAGAAACTTTCAAAAAATAATTTAGAATTCGAAATGTTATTGTGATATTGACAATGATATGCTTTTAAATCAATATCTCAAGAAATTTGAAGCCAATAAATTTTCTCCTTTTAATATTGTAATATTTTATGAAATAAAAGGTGATATTTAGTTTTTGCATGTTTGGTTAATCCATGCCAATAAAAAAAAGAATTTTAAATATAATAGATTAACAAAGCATTTATCATTAAGGCTAGAAAACATATATTGTATAGAAGTTAAAAAATTGGATGCTTAAAAATAATAAATAGATATGAAAAGTCTTGAAAATATAAAATTTACAATTAAAAAAATGTATCTTAAGAACAAGTTTATAAACCAAAGTGATTAGTACTTTTGTGTGCAACTAAATAGATGGATATTGAATATATTGACTATTTTTTTTTTATCAAAGACATAAGAATTTTAGTCAATTTATATAATTATAATTTTATTAAATATTAATTTTTAATAAAAGATATTATCATTAAATATGGTGAATATTTTGTAATAGTAGTAAAAATAAACTACTTATATATTAAAATAGAATTAATGCAAATAAATTTAAATGATATGTTATTAAAAGAAGAGAAAGTATCTTAAATTTTTTTAATTGATATTAAATATCAAATTGTAAAAAAAACGTGTTATTTGAGTAATATATATATATATATATATATATTATGCATTATGATAAAAATTATGATAAATCTAATTTTATAAAGATATGAACAAAAATATTATTTTTAAGGTAGAGTAAGTTCTTTTTTTTTTGAAATATTATATGATTGGTGCATTGAGACAAATGGTAGTTGCAACTGCAACATGAGCCCAAACAACAACTAAGAATATAGGATCTACAATAAGGCACTAGAAACTTTGTTGGGCCATCCATGCAATTGTAGAGATTCTAATACTTATGTGTGATTGCTTTTATTATTTCGCCTTAGAGATATCAATTTTGTAGTAAGACATTCTTGGTCAACTTCAACATAAGATAGAGATACTAGTGTTAAAGATACAATACTTGCTTTGAATTATAAAGTATTGAATATGAATATGTTTTCTAATGTTGATTTGTTGGCTTTGGAATTTAAATCAATAGGAATTTTTCAACTAGTTGATAAATGTTAGAAGGCAAGGTACCTATGTCATCTTTATAGATAGTTCAAGCAGTCACAAAGCCTTCAACAAAGGTAGATTTAGCTAAGTTGCAAGCAAAGCTTGTAGTTGAAACTATTGCTATGTTTGATGAAGGTCACTTAAACGAAACAAACATAAATACCTCAAATGATAGGCCATTGGCTACAAAGATAGTATTTTTGTTTGATATTGCAACTAAACTTGCTTGAGAACATCAAAACTTGTGCCTAAGAGTTTTATGGTTAATTAATGATAAAAACATGCTTGTTGTTAGCCATATTTGTGGCAATACCATTCATGCCACATCTTTATATATTTTGATAGATTTTGGCACTTAATCAATTATGATTAATAAGAGGTTTGTTTAAAAATTATGACTTATTCCTTTGAACTTAGAACCTTCTCTTTTCACCATTGAGACTTTGATAGGAGGCAAGGAGCAAACTACCAACTATATCAAGCAGCCATTGCAATTGATATTTTTCATTAGATTTGGACGACCTTATTCACACTTATTTCTAAAGTATGTAATGACTACTGCTACAAACTATGATATTTTAGTTAATCAATAGGTACTTTATTCATTTGATTTTGGTCTAAATAATTGGACTAAAGAAGTATGGATTAAACTAAGGTGGTCTACTAGTGATAGAAGGAAAAAATTCATTCTAATTACATTTGTAATAATCTTTATGATTATGTTGGCAGAAATCTTATTTGATTGTAGTGCATTTGCATTTGACTTGCCTTATGGAGTGGTTCTATTAGAAGAATCATTAGCATTTATATCCAATTCTATAGAACCAAATATTCCACCATCTGTAAAAAATTATATAAGATACTAAAAAGATTCATCTCTTCTATGAAAAATACATATATAACTCTCCTACCAATGTTAAGAGATAATATCTTTATTAGATATCTTGAAGATACTAAATTCTTCTTTATTACCTACCTTTGCTCAACTTATTCATTAGCATCTATTAGATAAAATATTACTCTTGTCAAGCTCTTTGTAGGCATTAATACAAGTTTGGTAGCAATATTAAAGGCTAGGCTTATTGTTAGATAGTATATTCATGTGGATAATAGAATTGTACTTAACAAAATAACTCAACATTATCTCTAAAGGTTTTTGATTTTGTATCCTAAGTAATTATAACTTTCTACCATTCTTGGTTGTTTCAGCTAATTTTTTTGAGATCTCATCCTTATTAGCAATAAAGATTTGAAGAAATTAGATAATATTGACTTATTGATTGCTAAATAGCCATATCAATGTCATTTATATGCTGGAGTAGGTCGAGAGTTGAATGACTTTCAATTCAATTTATTTATGGATTTGATGCAACTTATATAATGGTGGTTTATGCATCAAATCACATTACTTGGATATGTTTTTGAAAATGCACTTATATTAGGTGATATTTGAATATAAGTATTGGAGTTTAATAAATATATTAATCAACTTCTTAACTTTCAAACTTTGTAGATGTTGTGGCTTTTAGGCTCTTATGTTCATTGGCCTTGTTTGATTTGGACGAATCTGGCCTTATCACATGTACTTATAACAATACTTTCTATGATTAAGTAGCCTCTTGGATCAAAAGTTAATGATATCTTAGATGATAATTGAATATTTTTTTATTGTCATTAAGATTGATGAGCTTCTTTTTACCTTGATTAATAAGATGGGGACACCTTATAGTGCATTTTCTAACTTTGTAACATTTCTAATATCATTTATATTCTATGCACATGGACTTGATATGGTTTGGAATACTAATTTTTAAACCTATGAAGAAGCTAATGCCAATAAAAGAGAGCATGCTATGGATTTTTTAATTGATACCATAACTGCTTATGATATCATTGAAAGACAATGTCATTTTTTTTTTAAGTCAAATTATAAACCTTAATACTTTAATATAAATTTTTGGTATATGCCTTATTATTAAAAGTGTTTTAATGACCATTTTAATACTATAAGGCCAAAGAACAATGATTAGAATGCAATGGCTCCTAAATTTATTATAGTTGAGGAATCTAAGTCATTTTTTTGCTTAAAGTGGTATAAAACTAATGGAATATAAGCTCAATGTATCTTTGCTCTTTTATCCAAAGTTTTAGAAAAAAAAAATGCTCATGAGATTCTTTCATGGAATTTGTTTTAGAAGACACTTCATATTCTACCAACATTATCAATTTACACAAATATTATAGTGATGAAGTCCCTCATTTGGAAATAAGTGAAGATGTTGGAGTTATAGAAGATGTTTCTTCAACAAATTAGTAGTTAAAGATTGTACCAACATGTATTGGTACTCCATTTGAGAAAAAAGAGACCACAAAGTTTGATGATTGGCCATTCGAATGAAGGCTACATCTTATTGGTGCCAAAGCACAAAATATACTAGCTATTATTCACTCATATTTCAATTGTTTTGTTTTTAGCTATGACAATCTTAAAGGTTATAAAAGCAAATCTATTCATATTTAGTTGAAAGTTGATCATCCAATCTTTGACGACCTTATAAATTTAATGCCTCAAAAAAATTAATATCCAAATTTGTTAAGAATTATTAGCTATAAGCTTGATTGGAATTTCTAATAGTAAATATTCTTATGCTACAATCATGTCTTTGAAGGACAATGTTTTTGGCAATAAGATAGAGAAGTAGATGTATGGAAATTACCATCTTATTAATCATAAGACCAAATTTGATTGATATCTAATGTCAATGCCAAAAGAATTATTTGATATAGTAGGATTATTCTAACTATTTAATACTTTGGATTTAAGATCTAGTTATTATCAATTATGATTATTGGTTGAATATCGAATAAAGACAACATTTTGAAGAATTGATTAAGATAATAAAAATCAATTCTATTACTAGGAATTATTTTTGTTTAGTCTTAAGAATGCACCAACTGAGTTTCAATGGATGATGGACCACATATTTTGTGGCTTATTATTTGCTAGATGTTACATTGATGATATTATCATTTTTAGTAGCAATCTAGAAGATTATGTGAGGTATTTATATACAATATTTAAGTAATTACAACAATGAAGATTAGGCTTGCATCATAGCAAGTATAAATTCTTCCATGAATAGTTATTATACTTCCATCATATGATTATTCCAAGAGATCTTAGAATTTAATAAGAAAAGATAGATTACTTATAAAAAATCCCAACACCAAGTGATATTTCACAACCTTCAATTTTTTTAGGATTAATAAATTTTTATTAAAGATTTATTAAAAAATTTAATTTTATTGCCAAGCCTTTAATTATTTTTACATGTAAGAATCAATAATGGACTTAGAATTGTAAGCAACAATATGCACTTGACATATTAAAGCAAAAGTTGAATTCAATTCTATTGCTTTAATATACAAAGACATTAGACCTTTCTAACTACACACGAATTAGAGTGTAGTAGGATTAGGAACAATCTTAATATAAAAGGATGATATAAGAGGGAAATATGTCATTGTATTTTTTTTTAGAAGCTACAAAAATGAAGAGTCCAATTACCCATCTTACAAATGAGAAGCTTTGGTAGTAATTTAGGCCATTGCTCAGTTTCAACCTTACTTGTATGATCAATAATTTATATTGGTAATTAACAATCAAATTTTGAAGTAGCTTATGGAATTAGAGGAGTTTATTGGAAAACTTGCAAGATGGCCTTTCTTGCTTCAAAAATACAACTTGGAGATTGTACATCAAATATACATTACCAATTTGAATGCCAACAGACTTTTGTCATCTAAGTCCTTTGAAAGAAGACTTAACTAGAACTTGGTAGCATAGAGATTTCAATAGAGAGGCAATCTTTAGATGGCATGCAACCACATACTTGACTTTAATTTCAAGTTTTACAACTATGGTTCTTAATCAAAATTTAGATGAAAAATTAGAGATGAATCAAATAATTAGTAATGTGTGAGAAGATCTTCTAGCTTGCACAAGCTTCAATAAGGAATATTTTCTTTTGCTATCTCTAATGTAGAAAGAGATAAGATTAGTCACCAAATAATAAAGCTTTTTTAGAAGAAAAATTTGTTATTTTATATGTGGCTTGATAAAGCTAAGTATATAGTTCTAAGACCAAATCAAAGAACATTATTAATATGAAAATTACATAAAGAACTTAGACATTTTGGAGTGTTTAGGATATAATCTTTATTGTCCAACTAATATTGGTGGAATGATATATATCAACAAGTGACTACATATATTTTTCAATGTGAAGTGTGTGATTGAATTAGGTTAAGCTTTAATATCTTATCACATTAATTGAAGCCTTTATTTATCATAGATTTGTATTCTTGTTGATATTTGGAATTTATTAGAGTACTTATTTTTTTCTCATGTGGAACTAAATATGTATTGGTGGTGGTAAAGAATTTTAGTAAGTAGATTAAACTTGTAGTCTTATCAAAAAATACTTCAAAATTGGAAGCTATGGCTTTTTTTAATCAAATATTAGCACATTTTGGAGCACCTCTTGAAGTCTTAATGGATCAAAGAAGAAAGTTTCTTGAGGCATTTGAAGCTTTACGTATTAAAACTTTGATAGATCATCATACCACTTATAAAAATCATCATGAAGTTGGTGGCTTAACTGAATAAGTTGTTTACATTGTCAAATGTGGTTTACAAAAGTATAGATTATTTGATAGCAACTATTGTAATTGGAATTTGATATTGCTATAGATTAAAATGGATTATTACTTTAATAGACAATTATCTTTGGCATCTTTTAATCTTTATCAATATTCAATATTATAGCTTAATATTCAAAGTGATAAAAAAAAAATCACTTTTAATTTCATCAAATGTGTTATATTTTATTAATTGTTGTAATACAATCCTTTCAACTATAAAATAATATATTTTATATATAAATATTTAGAATTTTGTATTAATAAAAAAAATTAATGAATACACAAATATTATAATAATATAAATTAAATAAATTTATTAAAACTATTTTTACATGAATATACATCTCAAAAATACAAAAATACTTGAATGATATGAAAATTCCATATCCCTATTTCATCAAATGTTAAAGAATTACAATATCATTATAATTTCTTTTCTGAGATTTCATGAGATGGCTTTACATTCACATTTTATATTTTTATCTTTTTAAAATTTATTTTAATTTTAATAATCTTTCTATCTGTATCATATTGCTAATCACGCACTCTTATAATTCTATCTTTGTTTATTTCTATCAACAATTTTTTTTATTAATGTCTCTAATATAAATTTTACAACTTCTAATTTTTTTTCTTTGTTGTTAGTTCATATTTATAATGTCTTTCCTTTCAACATGTCATCAAGACACAAGTCATTATAAAAAAATCATCATATGTCCAAGAACATATTCTTCCTTTCAACTTTTAAGTTGTCAAAATTTATTCTTAATATAATGTTAATCTTATGGTCATTATTATTTTCATCCCTATCTACCTCTTTTTCATTTTTCAACCTTTGTAGATATTTTAACATCTCAATATCTTTTTTTTTCAATATTATTCTTGTTGATATTATCTTCATATCAATAAGAAAAAGTAAATAACTTCAAACTTGTTTTTTATCAAGTCCTTGAACATTTATTTTACATATTTTTGTATTAGAATATTTAATAATATTTTAATGTGAAGTTTTTGTAATTCATGTGCTATCATTTCTAGCAATTAAATTATTTATGTTCAAAACATCTTCAATTTGAATTTAATTCTTTTCATCATCAAAGACTAAGATGGCTTTGTTTTTGGTCAAGAATTTCAATATTTCTTGAACTTCTTTCAAATCCTTTGGTTTTGATTTATCTTATAATTATTTAAAAATATAGCATGAGGTTTTATAACAAATTCATTACATTGCAATCAACAAAGCATGAGGCATCATATATATGCTTCATATTATTAAATATTACCTTTGCTGTTATTGTCTTGTCTATTTTATCCATTCCAACAAGACACAATGCTTTTACATCACTTATATATAATTGTGATATTTAAAATAAGTATTTCTTTTAGTATATCAATCTATAATTAAAAATTAAATCATAAGTTATTAAAAAATAAATAAATGCATAATAAACACTTTAAATTTTAATTATATTTTATAAATTTTTTTTCATATTAAATCATATACTCATCACTATAGCATTTAAAATTTGTATAAAAAAATTAAATTGATTTTTGTCAATCTAATCAATTCAATATATTTTTCTTTCATTTTTTAGTGCAAGTTTTGCCAATGATAATTTATTTTGTATTATTTGTAATTCTATTGTTTGATGAATTTTTTTCCTTCATGCAAAAAAACTTAGTATTGAGTATATAATAATTTTAATTGAATCATTCTTTCACATATACTTGTAAAGTTTGGTCATTGCAATAGATTTTAGCTTCATATTATGGACATACATATTTACATCAATCATGATTTAGATAATATGAATAAATAGAAGTAAATTAAAGTAGATATTTTTAATAATATCTTGTAAAATAGCTTTCTAGAAGCTTCATGGCTTGATTTTGACTTTATACATATTTATAGTTGATTGATAGATTAGATACTTTGCCAACAAGTAATTTATATGTTACACATATTGGTAGCTTATAATATATGCTAATTATATAGCACATATGTAGAAAAGTTGCCTTCTAAGTTAAGACACAAGTCTTATAATTTAGACATGTATTCTATAGAACATCACTATGTAGCTCCTACTTAAATAGTATATATGGAGGCAAGAATGAAACATTCTTCAGTTTTATTAATTTTTTTTAGTCCTTATTCTTATTTCAAGACTTTTTAGTTTTCTTGTCTTTGAGAATAGCCATTTTAATTTAATATCATATCATCTTTAAGTGATTATTTAGACTTTTTGAGTGATACAAGAGTATAATAATCTTTTAATTCTTTAAGATTCATATTTTTGATATTCCAACACATTTGAATGAATTCAATTAAATTAATTTAAAGATAACTATGGTCTATAATCTTTTTTAATTATTTTTAATATATCATTTGACCTTCTTATATCATAAAATGGATCATTTTTAGAAAGAAACTTAAAATATATTATTAAAAATAAAAAATCATCTTCTTCAAATACATAGTTATTTTTTGAAATTGATTCTTTAATACTTCAAAAGCCATGTATTTTCTATTATCATAAACATGCTTATTCATTATAGCTTTTAGTATGCTTCCAACTTCAATCTTAGATATTCCAAAATCAATCACTTTAACAATTGTATATCAATTTTTTTTATCTATAATATTTTCTTCTATGATATTAAGCAAGATATTTTTAAGCTCTAAATCATGATGTGTAATATACATGTCATGCAAGTAACACATTCTTTTTGCAATTTGAAACATAACATCAATTAAAAAATGTAATTTTCTTATCTATTTTTTTTTAAATAACTTACTTAAATTTATTTGTATTAATTTTATTCCTAAATACAAATATTTTTTTCTTCTTTAAAGGCAAAAAAATTGGCCTATTTCATTTGCATTACCTTTGTTACAAAATAATATTTTATAAAGTTGAAATAGTATGAATCATCAAATTGACTCATTAATTATTTTAGGATAAAAAGATGCATTTAGAGTGTTTAAAACCACAATATATAGTGAGTAGTGTAGAAATCCTAAGACAAATAAAAAATTAGAAATTGGTTGTAAAAATGGAATCTTAATAATTCTTAGAAGCAATTATCTTAGTAGGTTTAGTATTTTTATTTATTATTGAGTATCAAGGATTATTTATTAAGATCAATATTTATATTGGATTTATATCTATATGTATTATTTATATAAAAAAGAAAAAAACTATAAATTTTAGTTAGTAGTTAGAAGAAGCATAAAAAAGAACCTCATGTCTTTTTAGTTAGTTATATAAAAAGTAGGATTTATAGTAGAAATAAATTTATTTTATTACTATAAAAATTATCAAGATAAATAAAATATAGCTTTAAATTGATTTTAATATTATAAAAATATTTTCATATTTTTTTAGAAATTTTTTGGAATTATTTAGGAATTTTTAGAGTAATATCTAAGATTTTGATAAAAATGAATTTTACCACTTCGGGAGCCATTATGAAGAAATGGATTAAGGTTTGAAGGCCAAAAAAGGTTCTTAGGCTAATTGGGTGTTTTTAAATACCATGATAAATTTAAAAATGAAAAAATATTGGTTTTACTAATAGAAAATAGGAGGACCAGCAGCTAATATAGTCTTTATAAAAAAGAAGATACACAAGTCCCATATGGATTGTAGCACCTTGAAGGTAGTTAGGAGGATAAGACTAAGGTCTCATAGCCTCTCTTAGACACCCATATATACTACTTGTGAGCCTTAGTGAGGCTCGAACTCTTGATCTCTTAAACAAGTTATCCTTGAGGTATAAAATTATTTACTTAACTTTTTATTTATTTACTTGTTATTTTTAAACCTTCATAACTTACTCACAATAACTCAGATTTATATGTTTCTTATATCATTGAAAAGATAAAAAGTTAATTTTCTAAAAATATATTTTTTTATTTTTATTTTTTATTTTTTATTGGATAAAAATTAAATGAACATACTATGACTAATTTTATAGATTATAATTGCTTGGTTGTACTTATTTCACTTGTTTATGTGTTGTGCTTCTTATATTTTTGTTCTTGCTACTTCTACTTCACACTACTAATTACAAGCAACTCTTAATTGAGACCATATTGTAATTTGGGTTGAGGGGTGAATTTTACATTCACAAATGGCTTAGACTTGCTAGAATGCTCATTTCTTTCATAAAAAGTTTTTAAATCCAATATCTATCTTTTTAATTTTATACACAAGTCTCAACCACTTTCTTATAAACCTTCTCACTAGCTTTTTTACTTAAGAGTATATAAGTTCAAGCTTTTTTATATTTAATAATAATTTTAAATCTTCTAATTCTCTTCTTTTTATGGAACTTCTACTACAAAGATTAGAAGACTTTGTAATAGATGCTTCATTAATCCATAGTTTTGAAAATGTTCTTGTTCATTTGCAAAGATCAACCTTTTATGTAGATATTTTTTATTATCTTTTACAGCTTTATAGATTGTTATATCAAAAGTAACTATCATATTGCCTTTAATTTTTTTGAAATTATGCTTTAAAAGCATGTTACTTACTACATCATTACAACACTTCAAATTCCAAAGTACTTTTCAAATGTCTCTTTATTCTTTACTTGAAAGATTATTACTTTGTTGTGAATTGGATTTATGTAATTCTTTGGAAGTAAAATAACTTTTTTCAATATAAAAAATAACTCACTTAATAGAAGGTTTCATTCCATTCTTTTGTTTCTATAAGATATTAAATAGTTAAATTCTTTTATGACATGTTTAACTTTATTATATAGATTTTTACATTAATTTTTGTGCAATAAGTCCTCTCTTTATAGTAAAAGCTTCAATTCTATAACACACATTAGAAATTATCTTCTCATATTTCCACTAGTGTCTTGTATGTTTGGTGTTGAAAAAAATAATTGTTATATTACTTCATCTTGATTATAAATGTTTACTTCCAAAGTAAGGCAAAAACCTTTATATCATAAACATATACATCTTAATTGATTTCCAAAAATGTATAATGATGAATCACTTACACATATTCCAATTGCACCCTACCAACACAAATTCACAATTTCATATTAAAATTTCTTTGAACAATACTAATTATATTCCAAAACATTTATAATAATAGTATCAAATCTTAGAAGTAATCAAATGCTAGTAAGAGCATAAGCAAATTTTAGGATATCAAATGCTAGTATAAAAAATCCTAAATATATTCTAATTTCTAACCAACCTAAAAAAGCCTCAATCTTAATAAACTCTAATCATATCCTAAACCCTCATTGTACAAAAATCCACAAATAGCTCCAACAAAAATCTTTATGGTAATTATAAGAAATCTTCAAAACTTCCAAACCCTCATTCTAATCAATTAGAACATATCATAAGTTTATCAACATATCATATCATAACTTTAACTAGTGACAGAACCCAGACTGAAACACAGTAGGTGGATATATTCAACAAAGTAAACGCTTCTGACCAAGTTCACCAGAACGGATTTCATCAACTCAACAAGCTTGAGGTGAAGTTCTTCGTGTTGATTGAGAAAAGGTGGAGTTTCATGTCAACCCACTTTCGTGAAAAACATCTAAATTTTCCTACTCACACAAAATCAAAGTCTAAGAAGAAAAACTTCTACATTTAGTGAATGAAACTCAAGAAAGGCTCCCTTTTTACAAGAAAAATCTGTACAATCAAGACTTGCACAGTTACTGTGAGTTGGGTACATAGATTCGGAGTTAATTTACATGTATATGTGGTAAAAGAATATAACGAACTTTACTTGTTATCTTCGGGTATCCTACAATGCCACAGGTATGCAGCTTTAGCTTTCGCTTGTGTTACAAAAATTGTTTAGTAGAACAAGACCCAGCTCAGAGCTATTCTGTGGAATCAATTCCGACTCCAGTTTGCAAAAAGAAAAACTGGAACATCAGATCTTGTATTCTAAGGAGGTGAGTTGTGGGATTGCAGATCCGGCGACAATCTGGCACCTGCTGATAGTTTCTGAAGCACACTTAAACCGAAAGGGATCTCCAACCCGGTATCTACAGGGGACTCTAGGCTTTGGAAGGATTGTGCTACAACCTCTGGAAATGCTCCAGGTTGGTACGTCTGACTAGAAGAGGGATGTCTAATATGTGAAGGAGCTTTCAAACTACGGGACGGGGATGCATGGTGCAATAAAGAAGATCCAGTTTCTGACATAGGACGCACAGGATTACATGGACTGAAGCGAATCTGCTTTCTCGGACGATCACTCCCACCTGGGGGATGGCTTGAGGATGTGTAGCGAGCCGCTTCTTGGCTTTGACTGTTAGATTGTGTCTCTCGCGACCATGTAGGAGTGTGATCAGGCTCTTCTTGCAGGTTGACCATCCTCGCTGTACCCTCTGTCATTTGCAATCGTGAGACTGAAAGGGAAGATTCCTTTCCAAGACTCCTCCCCGCCTGTCCTGGAGAAGAACTCCTGAAGGGTAATGCCACCGCCGACTTCTGCTTGCCCTCTGAAAATGAGGGCGAGGACAGATCTATGGGGAGGTCCAGATCATTAAGTGTAGAAACAGGCCAACCGCCTGGAGCAGGCGGCCATTGAACTCGGGAGAGCCCTTCAGGAACGCCATCAAATGCAAGTAAGTCCTGAGCTGGCGAACACGTAAGTATATTCATCAAGTGTGATGCTAAACTAGAATCCTCGTTGTTCAAGGATTCAAAAGCTTTTACAGATAACCGTGAACCTAAAAAATCCAGCTCGACAGATCTCTCAAGTCCCGCAATGTTCGACCTTGCTGCACTTGATATCTCGGATTTCTTGGTGAAATGCCTGGATGTCCCTGGCTTACTAAATGGGGCTGGAACTTGGGAATGAAGCAAATTATATCTAGTACCAGCTGAAATCCCCACAATGGTAACATCTTCGTCGCTAGATCCGTTAAGATCTATTCCCCTTCCTGGAGAGAGATTATTTCGTGTACTATCCCCATTAAAAGCACGGTATCTCGACGGGCTGCCACCTGAGAGACCCAAACCAATTGGAGAGCCAACACCTGCTTCAGGATTCGTGAGAGGTTTAGATAGTGAATTTAACTTTTTTGGCGATTTCTTCGCCATCTTGTGTGCAATTTCGATAGCTCCAGGTACAACTCCAGAGCTGCTCTTTTTGACCTTTTTACATACCTTAATATTCAAAACCAGTGCGTCAGGCTGCTGAACATTTAAGTCCAGATGTCCAGGAGCAGGCGGTGAAACGGATGATGCACTATTCATAGCTTTCTTTTTAATTCGTTTCACGCCTGTCTTTTGAAGAAGCAACAGGTTTCGTCCTGACGATGTTCCAGACAATGCTACCTTCACCTTCATTTCAACATCATGACCTGATGGACTATTAAAATCATCTGCATTAACCACTGGGCCACAAGCGGGTTGATTGAATGTAGAATCAGTCAGCCCCTTTTTCACGCCAAACTTGGACGTCTTCAGTAGTTTCGCTTTGGGAGTTTTATTTGAATCAAAGATATGCCTTTTCTTAGATCCCCCTTTTCCCTTGGTTGGAATGTGCAAGCCTAGAACACCTGTGCCAGAGCCTCCAGCAGCAGCCCAATCACGGGTAGCTCCATCCCAACCAATCTTAGTAGCAAACCTGCAATGTTCGCATCAAACAAGCAATATAAATGGATGACTTTAGCTACACAAGTACTGCCAGAAGATGCGAAGGACAAACACAACACACAAAACACATCCAAGATTTACAAGTCCTTCCACGCAAGTCCGGATACCTGACGGAACGAATACTGTTAATGCAAAAGACACGATAAAAAGAATAGGCAGGAAATATACAGAACCTGAATCGATTCTCCACCAATATGTCTGCTAGATGTCGTACAGCCTTTGAAGTAAGACGAGGAGGAGACGATGATAAAGAAGGAAAACCAAGAGCTTCAAATGTAATTGGCACAGATACACCTTGTGCACGCAGATTTGGTTCGCCTTCCTTTGCAGAGGACTCGCCATACTCGCGGGATCCCACAAGGTATTGTGTGATATTGAAGTTCACAATTTCAGCCCTAAGGGATGAATCCTCCGAAACTTGCTCCTTACGATGCGGTTTGGCTAAAGTTTGATTAGAAAGCACTTTAGTCCCTTTCTCAAGTTGTGCTAGAGCAGTTGACACTTGTCGAGGGGACGGCATCCCAGCTCCGGCCTTAGTTAATAAAGAAGGAGATTTTAACAGGCTTCTCAGCGGCACAAAACTACGGCCAGACGGAGAATTTGTGGTAGCAGATGTGAGTAATTTCTCAGAACCATGCTTGGCAGCAACTTTTCTCCACTTTTCAACAGCAGCTAAAGCAGCCACAAAATGCCGCTGAAGGAGAAGCTCTTTATCTGGAAGCTGTAATACAGCATTTAGTAAACGCTTCGTATGTTCCTGAAACAGAAGCCATAAAATGAGTCAGACGCCTTGAAAATCACGACGAAGAACTCATACAATTCACGTAAACCGTAAGGAAACTGGATATCAACAACAGTCGAGCACACTTACCTCAGTTACTTTCAGTTGAGCATTTGTGGCAGCACTAAGTGCACTCCTTTCGCTAACAGGATCTCCACTAGCAGCAGCGGCATTTTGAGCAAGGAGCTCTCGAAACCTCTCTCTGCAGTAGACTGGATGACGATGTCGACCTCTGTACACACCGCCATCAGGTCCACCTGCCAATGCATCACTCGCTAGCTGCCAATTACCTCCATACTCGTGGACTACTGCACAAAGAACAGCATCCTCTCCGTGTGTCCAGGGTGAAGCAGGAGGGAGATGATCCTGGGACCTCAAACTGTCTTTCTTCCGTTCCTTTTCCAACATTATCAAGGGTCCCTTCTTGGGAGGCATTCCCAAGATCGTAAGTTTCCCTCTCTTATCCTTTCCGGCCAAGACCGTACCTCCATGCACACCAGAATTTGATAAACCACCCGGCTGATCAACACTCTCCTGGAGAGTAGAGCCTGACGACTTGTGATCATTGGAGATTCCAAAAATTGTTCTAAAGATATTATCCTCCAGTGTCCTCTGCTTCCCTTGACCCTGAAAAAGTCATAAGGATTTGAAAAATTAGTGACAGATAAATGGAGGATGACATGTCGTAAGAAAGACATTTAGATTAGTTGCCTGCTGGTTGATGAAAAGTGGTACAAGTTTACACACCCAGCAAGTTAGGAAGTCGACATAAAATTAGCAAGTAAACTTAAGCTGGTAAATTAGCTTGGTTACTCCAGATCATTTCAAATTCAGTTGTAACTTAGTTCTCAGCTGTTAACAACCAAATTCTTGTGTCAGGGATTTCATAAAGAACCTTTTCTCCAGCCACTCTTCTATCTTTGCCAAAATGATTCTTTTTGAGCTTCTTTGTGTGCGCCTCAACTCGAACTTCTTCTTTTAGCAACATTGGAGCCTTGCGCTTTCTTTGAGACAGACTCCGATGGGGTAAGAGCATCATGTCAGAATGTTGATCCCTGTAAGAAGGGTCACTACTCCTGTCAACTTGAAATTCTTCCCTGATAGAGATATCTTCAGTCCCAGTCATCAAAGAGCCTTCCGCCAAAGTTTTGAACTTTGCCTTCTTCAACTTCTTCTTCCCTTTAGACTTCAGAGTGAAATTTTCTGCACCTCTAACCGTTGCAGCGGCTTCAGCGAGAGCCCTGGTAGACACCACACCGTTTTTTAGGCGAACAATGTCGTTCACAACCATTGAATTTCAGCAAAAGATTCAGCACCATCTGCTAGCTAGTTAGTAGTCCTCAAAAGGACAACTAACTAAACCCAGAGAAGACTGCTGTCTTCTGATTTTTAGTTAATTAGGAATTATCAAAATAAAGCACTTCTGAAAACCTAAATACACATCATTCCGCAACCAGTATTACCATACATGTTCTTAAAAAATTCACTATAGCTGTGTTTACTATCACTATTATCGACTACTTCGTGGAGAAAAGTTAAGTGAAATAGACAACTAGGAATTACCTATCAGTATCGCGCATTTCTTCCTCCATTGCTTCCCACTCCAACTGTTTCTGCTCCTGATTAGCACACAATAATCCAGGACCATTATGTACACTAAGTTACATCACAGATCAAAAACTTGACAGAAAATTGATCAATTTTACTTCCATATATATTATGTGATCTTTATAATCCAAAGAACAAACTTATCCCTAAAAATTGAATGTAAATAGTACTCTTCAAATAGTTACAAACATCGCAGAAAAAATACTAAAAGACTTTATACGAAGTTTTAAAGCTCGTTTGCAAACCTGTTGCTGAGCAAGAATATCAACTTGCTGGCGGTAGGCCTCATCAGCTAGTGCTGTGTCCCAAGCTGTGAAATATTAAATAAATGGTGAATAATTTCATAAATAGTTTGTCATATGTTACTAAACAAAAAGCGAGCACAAATAGCATACTCTTCCTGATATGATTTTACCCGCTATGAACGGGGAGTACTCTCATAAACAAGAGTAACGGCAAAATGAACAGAACTCTTCAGCTAGAGACTGACTGCGGATCAAAGCGGGTATGGTTAGCAACTCCTAATAGGCAACTCCGAATTGAGCGTCCGATAGCATGAATTGTGATAAAAATAAAAATAAAAATAAAAGTACTTGATGTTGCGAAAGAAAATGGATAGCACATACTCTCATAAAATAGAGGTTCATTGTCTTCGTCCATTTCTGCTTCCTGTTCCTCTTTCAGCTTCTCCAGTTGATCCAATTCCCACTCCTTCTCCTCAAATGCTACCTGCATTCACGACACCCAAGGTAGATTTAGATAAATCAAGATCACAGTTGATGACGAACTATACTCAATGGAAGAGCTCATCGTTATGATACAATCTGGTGTGCTCATTGACTATATACACTTAATCATAGCATAAGTTAATCATACCCAAAGCAACGTTCATGAAATTAAAGGTATACACTATACATACCTGCGCAACAACAGCCATGCTGTCAACTCGCGGATCCCATAATTCCAAAAACCGCATTGCATACCGCTCCACTGGGCGCAATTGGTCTTCAAAGGAGATACTCCCTCGTCCAGATGCTGCTGCAGCAGCTGCCATCTGCCGCACATCAGCTAACATATCCATTTCCTCGTCCGGGTCAGCAGGAAGGATAGAAAATTCTCCAAATGGAATGACCTCTGTTATAATCGCAGTTCCACCATCTTCTGGAGCTCTTTCCCCTACTCGAGAACCATCCACGCCCGCAATATCAGTCTGGAGCTTTCTACTTTTTCCGCTTTCATCCAAGTCATCTGCTAGATCTTCCTCGTCCACATTTCCTGCAAATAACTCTTCAGTAAATTCCTGATTTTCAGCGGCTTCTTCCTGCTCCACTCGTTTCATTGCCATGTAATCTGCCTCATCTTCTGCATTTTTTAGTGCAGCATCAACTTCCGCATTCGAAAGTTCTTTCTGTTCAAAGACTTTGATGAAAGGTGCGTCTGTAATTTCTGAGACGATAGAAGATGTTATAAAAGATGTTAATTTCTTATCTGGTGTTCCACGAACTTTGATCTCCTTCAGTCCAGAAAACAGCTCCATAGGGTCTAGTTTCTTAAAGAACTCTGTATTATAACTTCCGCTCTGAATCACCAAATCATCCAAAATCCGCTTCTGATTAGCTTTCTTCAGGATATTTTCCTCGATAGTGCTCTCACTTATGAGGCGGTAGATGTGAACCTCTCGAGTTTGGCCTATACGATGGCACCTGTCCTGAGCTTGTAAATCCATAGCTGGATTCCAATCACTGTCGTAGAAGATAACAGTGTCAGCACCAACAAGATTGATTCCCACACCTCCACTCCGTGTCGACAAAATGAAAAGAAATATTTTCGGATTAGTGTTAAATCGTTGCATCAGAACCTGTCGCTGCTCTGGCTTGGTAGAACCATCGAGACGCATGTACGTATAACCGTACAAATTGATGAAAGATTCCAATACATCAAGCATCTTGGTCATCTGAGTAAAAATTAATGCCCTATGACCTTGCGATTTTAGTCTCCGAAGTAGAACTGCCAACTCCTGCAGTTTTCCACAATCAAACTGAAGAAGTCTTCGATCAGGGAAAAATAACTGCTTTCTAACAAATACAGGCCTGAGGGGGACCAGCATGGAATTTGCGCGTTGCAGGACTTCTTCTGAGATTGATTGCTTTAGATCTATGCTTGCAGGTATCAGATGGCTGCACCAAGCAACTGGATGTGGAGCTCGAGCAGCCGGAATGGCGAACACAAACGCAGTAATCAGATCAATCATACTTTCACACCGAGTGAGAGGCAACTGCACAATATCAGACAATATGCTTGAAAATTCTAAGTACTGCCTAGGATTACCATTCACCTTGTGCACATCATAGACAGGATGAATAATCTCCGCGCTCTTCAAAAAGTCGGCTCCGTAAAGAGGTTGCTGGTTACAACGAAATTCATTGAGCACTGATATTGCCAAAAGCCTTTCCCTTCGTTGCCTTTCTCTGTTGTCCCTAAGGGACGAATGAATCTCTTGAATGACGGTACGAACTTCCTTACTCGGTTTGTGCTTTGACTGATGCCGGTCCCAAGTGTCTTCACCAGTACCCGCTAGTTCGACGATCAATGGACCTGGAGCCTTCAACATGCCTACCTCGTGTGCTTCCCACTTGGTCATGGTTCCGCTAAGCCGACTAAACTGCAGATTTAAAGTTCCTAAGTCAATCCCATCAAAGGGACCCATAGCCGTTGCTGAGCAAGCGGCAGAACTTAGATGTAACTTGATCCCAGTCATGTCAAATGAAGATACGATAGGACGACCTTCGAACAAGTCAGGATGATTACAGACTTTTCGCAACTGCATTAAAACATTAATAAGGCCAAAAAAATTGCCACTCGAAAGAGTTGCTTGTGTATCAGAGCTGGCCATGAAATCCTCATAAAGGTTTCGTTGCCTTTTAGAAAGACGGCAACGAATAACGTGCTCAAATTTTCCAGGCAATTGCTTCTCTACGTCCTTCTTCAAACGCCGTAACAGGAAAGGACGCAAGACATTATGCAAGCGATCCACCAGCTCCTTGTTCACCTGAGATTAGATGAAATTCCAGTCATTCAAAGTCCTTGCACAAAGTATAACAGATATAAATTCCTTTCGCATATCATCCTAGTGTTCTGCTCCACATTCAAAGTTTGTTAAATACTGGAAGAAGATGATACCTGGTCCTCGCCCTCTACCATCCCAGTTATTGGGTTGCAGAACCAATCACGAAACTCTTGATGAGACTGAAAAACGTGAGGCATGAGGAAATGCATTAAAGACCAAAGTTCCATAAGATCGTTCTGCAGAGGGGTCCCAGTAAGAAGAATACGGCGCTTAGAATTAAAGTTCAGCAAAGTCTGCCATCTTTGAGATTTCCAATTTTTTATGAGATGCGCTTCATCAAGTATCAAATATTTCCATTTCTTTCGCTTAAATGCTTTAGCATCTTGAATAACTAAACGATATGTAGTAATGCACACATGAAATGAATTAGGTCTTGACCATCCCTGTCGCTTCAACTTCCTTTCCTTAGCATTCCCGAAGTAGGTCAATATCTTGAATGCAGGGCACCATTTCATGAACTCAGTCTCCCAGTTCAGCATAACACTTGTGGGCACTACGATTAGATGCGGACCCCAAACGCCTTTTTCGCAAGCCAGGTGAGCTAATAGAGCAATAGTCATAATTGTCTTTCCTAAACCCATTTCGTCTGCTAAAATACCGTTGAGCCGCTTCTCATACATTGTAACCAACCAATCAAGACCAATGTGCTGGTACTCCCGAAGAGAATGCTTCAAAAGAAATGGTAATTTTGTCTTCACTTGAGTCGTAGAAAATGTATAACCAGTAGGTTGCGCCGACTGAGCAGCTGCGGCATAATCAGCAAGCCTATCCTCACTCTTTTTGTTTTCCCCAACGTCCAGAGTCTCTGGTAACGCAGGTACCTGATCCTTAACCTCGGTACTTTGAACTTCATTGGGAGTTTCATGACAAATGATGCTAGTAGTGCACTCTGGTTTGCTTTGTATGTTACTATCAGACTTCTGCACTCTCCCAACTGCAAGAGACTGCAAGTCACATGCCAAGCCTCTATCGCCTAGCATGTTGCCACTCTTGACTGGGTCTGATGTAGGTATGCCGAAAACAGATCTAGAATCCTCGTTAACTACAGACGATATAGCAGGTAGGGAAAGAGCATCCTCTGCAGCTGAACTCTCCTTCGTTTCTATAGTTTTTGGAATTGCGGTCTCCTCTAGCACATCAAAAATATCCCCTCCGAGCAACAAGGATGTCGAAGACGATACATCCTTGTTAGATCCGGATACCAATACGTCATCTCTACTCAAACTCTGAGCATCGGGATGTAATACCCGACCATGTACGTCCACCTAGCACATTGCGCAGCAGAACACAACACGCCGTATCGGGAAAGTAAATCAACACATAAAGCATTGAACATGAACAACCGGCGATACACAAAAATAGCGTTTTTACTACAGCTCAAAGCATATCTAGATGAAAACCAAAAGCGTAGTGACACGAACAGACAAGCTGATGGTTCATTACCCCCACCACCATCCTGCACGTGATATTTGTGAGCAGCCTAAATCATTGATCAGACACCCTACCTCATTCTTAGGGGAACATACCTTCTGGAAGTCTCCAACATTATTGTCGAACAATTTTGCCTCCACAACTTCTTGCTTGACCTCCACCGTATTAATAACATTGAAATTATTCATTTCCCTGTCTACTTCAGTTGATGATAATCGCTGATAGTCCCGCCCACTTGTACTAGGTTCCCCCATCCTCTCTATTGCCTCGGAGAAGTAATTAACTCCCCTCTCATCATCCTCATCGTCACTACTAGATCCACTAATACCAGCTTCACTGGTCCGATCTCGTCGATCGACCGAAAAATCATTAGTATCTTCCCCATCAAAGTCCATACCCTGATCACAACAAATTGTTGTCATGAGTCGATGTTATATCAGATTCAACAGAAGCTTAACTAACCAACTAGGTGTTCTCAATCTACAACTAAGTTCAACAAAATAGTTTTAAGTGAACGACTTCTTGCATGAAGAAAACAACCGAACTAATTGTACATGCCGTCACACTTATTAGATCAACCAAACAGAAATCCTGTTGAAAACATTTGAAAGAAAAGGAAATTTCTAAATGAAAATGAGATTTCAAGTGCTACAACTGCAACCATCAATAGAATAGGGCATTGTTCTAATCCAGCGAAATAATCGCTAAGCTTCTTCTGATGAAATTAGAATTGTTTCTTACAAGGAAATCCTTAAAAGCTCGTTACTCCAAATCCAATAGAAATATTAGAAAAGTTGGCAGTATTCGTAAAGCAGACCAAATAGGCGCAAACACTCACACATCTATACTTCGCTAAAAGTTCTTCTAACGGCATCTCACTCTCGAGCTTCAGTTCATTGATCTACACCCACCAGCAGACAAGTGTTCATTAGAAATTTCCAACCTGTCTACATTTAAATCACCAATAAACCATGCTTGTTAAGTGCACTTTAAAAATAACGTCAGATAACTTGATACAAATTACCACTTGGTGACCAACAAGATAAGAGGGGATGGACAACAATCCAATGTTGCAACTAAAAGTCGAAAAGAATACGACAGCAAAATGGTAGCGAAAAATGATAATTACCTCATTGATATTTCTGTCACCCTCTTCCATAGCAATGCGTTCCTCTTCCTCTAAGGTTCGTTCGTCGTCATCCTATATCAACCAGCACAAAAACAGTAGTTAAAGCTTTAAGCCATAGTTTCAAGTCGAAGTAGACAACATAGAGGCCTTCTCAGCACATCGCTCGATAATTGTACAATGGTTGGTTGAGCAATACACAAGAAAAGCTGTAGCTTCTTCCACCATCACCACAACGACAACAAGCGTTGAACACAAATGAACTTAGCACAGCAAAAAGCCGACTAATCATAATTAAACAGCATTCGTAAATTTCCTTACACAAGAACATAAGAATTTCAGACAGTGCAGCATCATTCAATAAGATATGCAAAGGCTGCTTTATTTGCAGTAAACGAAAATGTCAGAGAGCTGATCGTCGCTAAAGATTCAAAAATTTACCTCTACATCCTCATCTCCTAACAGAGCGGGAATGTACTCGTTATCGTCCTGCGAAAATAAAACCATATCTAACCTCGATCAAACTTGATACAATTGTTATGTTAACCAAATACCTGTAAATAGGCTTTATCTCTTTAGACTCCCTGCAAACAACTCATTGGCACTAACACAGTCCCAGACGATTTTGACGATCACGGATACCAAAGCAAACACATCACTAACAACTGACGATAGTTGGCTGACAGATTGTTACAACCACCATACACTTTGAATCTAGAAAGAAAAAGAAAAAAAGTATTTCAGGCTCTGTTGAAGAAATTGGCTAGAAACACATCCCACGTAAATGCACAGATGATTTCTACAATTTATCGGCAATTAACAGCAGTGCATACCTGCAACTCTCCAATCTGATGCTGCAAAGACTTTGGACTAAGATGTCTCCGTTTCTGAGGTTTAACCTGAGTTAAGAAGGCACCAATAGTATTGCGATGGGTAACCCCGACAACAAGCTTTGCTAAGTTTTCATCTGTCTCACTTGCTACTAGGTCAACGACAGGCCCAGCCATATCTACTTCTATAATCTCGCCTGAACCCAATAGAACAGCTGGTGCCTCATCGCTCAACAAAGCTTTATCAACAGCACCCACTTCGGAGGACTTTTCTTTCTTGCCCAGCAATTGGGGCACTGCAGCATTAACATCAACTGGTCCGTCATCCGATGAACCCAAGCATCCCTCAACGGAATCAGGCTGTCCAAGCGATCCTATATCATGTGCAGCTGCAGAAGTCCCTTTCTTGGACTCCTCAACAGGTGTAACATATGTAGGACCCTCTACTACCTTCTCTTCTTTATCATCGTCATCTTCCTGATCTGTTTCACCATTTTTGTCCTCATCGTCACCTGCCTCACTGGCAGAATCCCCTGAGAAAATGCACGACATGATAAATTCTTAAAATCTTCTTTAATACCGCAACTCTTATCCAGTCTCTATAATTAATCAATTCCACTCTAGAAAATACAAAATTCTATGCACGTTTCACATAGATGTGGTATCTATTTTGCCAATCAGAGTATTAAACAACAGTAGCACAAAGTCGGAACTTTTGTAATTACAAAAAATATCACGTTCTAGAAAAGCGTAATAGGCCAGAGAAAGGAAAAAATAAAGCTAACCTGCCCCATGCAATGGACAAGACCATGCTGAAGTTCATGTTGTGCAACCTAATGTAAATTGCAATAAGCCATAACAAAGACCAACCTCTCATAAGTTTGTACGCAATGAGAAGATCTTCAAGTGGAAGCTCACTCTCTATTTGCAATGCAAGAAGCTCTTCTTTCCTTTCTTCTTCCGTTATCAAGGCTTCATCTGCTTCTAATGTAGCTTCGTCATCCTCCTGCCAATGTCAAGGTTAAGCTACAAAAAAACAACAGGTTGTATCCGAAGATTGAAAAGCCTATAAAAGACAACCGATTTATCAATTGTCACTTGCCAGGCAGTCAAGCGAGCTTACGGCATAAGAGTAGATTCCGATCGAATTAAAAATCCACATGCTTACTTGTTCATCTTTGTCCTCTACAATGAATTCATCATCACCTTCAACTTCCATTCGCACAGCTCCTTCTAGCTTCTCAGCTTCACCAGAAACATTAATCTGCTCTGAGAGCACTGATAGCACTTGTATATCCGTACTAGAAACTTCCTTACACAATGAAGGAAATGGTTGATGGCTTTGTGGCTCATGTGCAGTTGTATTATCAGCAAGGTTTTCAGCCAACATTGTTGAATATCTGCAAAAATTACTATAAGGCCGGCACTTAATTTCATTCTTCTTACATAGCTTCAGAACCTTAAAATGGGCTCACGAGCAACAGAAAGTGTAAACCACTCCACTCTTCTACCTAAGATTCATCAAAACTGCCTCCGCTAGACGGGAGACTGTGACTTCTGGAAAAAATTATGAGGGAAAAGGTTTCAGCATTCTCCTTTTCAGTGGAACTCAAGCATTGCGGTAAAAACTAAAACATATTGGGAGCCACAAGAATGCCACAACCTATAAAAATATACCATAGATAGTTATCCATATAATAACTCAGTATACATGATAAGTAACAACAATTTTACCTTTCCGTTTGTCCTAATAAGAAGTCCAGATGCTTGTCAAGTGCCTTCTTCTTTCTTTCCTCAACCAGTAATTGCTGCTTATAGGACACCTGTCAAGAACAATAGAAGATCCAAATTGAAGACATTAATACTAGCATGATAACAACCGTTTTCGAAGCATACTATCGGAGCACTAGCAATACTTTCCGTCATCTGTAACAAAGGAGTAGGAGTGTGTTTCATACGGAACGCTACCCACAAATACCACGATGTCGTACACACAGAAAAAAGATCTCATGAGTATGATAGCAACATTTATACTGTGTAATAAAATGGATGCATGACCTAACACTACCCTTTACAAACAAGGAAAGAATGTACTCATTTTCACCAATGAAAACTTTACCAGCATGTGAACAAGATGAAATACCAGTTTTTAACTTAAACACGCAGGTAGAAAAGTGTGAAAATGTCCACGTTAAAATAATCTAGTCGATATGCTTGCATCACAAGGTCGATCCGAGCAAAAGGCACTTTACCAGCTTGTCCACTTTTAACCAAAACTTCTTGACATCTTTAGCAATATTACTAGCCACCCTTCGCATTCGCTGTTCCTCTTCCTGATGTACCAGAAGTATTTTCAGAAATTTCTTCGAACACTTAGCTTAGAGCGTGTTCTAAAATCTCCACATGAAATTCTCAGAAAAGACCACACGTTGTTCACAACTGCACTCTTCATGTGATTGCAGGAATATCCAACCTTTAGTCGTCGGTTTCCCCTTGCTACAACATCCAGCTTACTTCTATTTACTCGCAATACGATCTTCTTAGCCTGAGTTAGTTTCCATTTGCGCTCTCTCTCAAAATCCTGCCATTACCACCAAGAAATTTATTCTACAAAAGGCTATACTTCATACTTTAACATTGTCTTAAAATGTATGCAAGAAGTAATGTGGTGCGATCGTGGGCATGTAAGCACACTGAAAGAAAAGTTCATGGTCATGAAGCAACATTTCAAGACATTTTCCATCAGAGCCGAGGATCATGAAACTTCCTGATACGTAAGTAGACGTTAAGGAACATGCAAAGAAATGAAACATAAAAACATGCTCACTTTAGCGAGCCAAGTCATCTCCTCGATTACAAAATCCCAGTGCGTCTTGGGTCGGGCTGGTTTCTTACTTTTTGGCTGAACCTTTTTGTCTTTATTCGCCTCCAAAAACTGCATTAAGGAGTCAGGTTTAACATGTCAGAGAGCTTGCTCATACCTCAAAATACCTCTGCGATGCCTTGGTGGAAATTTTTAATTTCGCATCTATGACGATGCATCACAACAACTACCATGTTTAATAATCCTCTATCAACTATGATAACGATGTCGAAAACATTGGTCTCCTACTTGTAATAATAACCGACCCTTAGATCCAACTACAACCCAGCTGGATTGAGGTAAGTAATTTGCTAATGCAATGCTGCATAGAGAAGGAAGAAAAAATCGAGAAAGATATAAGCATCATCAAGAACTGCCTGCTCGAATTACGAAACATGCTCACATCGAATATACAAGCAGGTCCGATTAGTTCATGTTCAAGTATTCGGGTAAGATGACTTAAGATCTTGTACATTCTGCGAGTGAAATTGCACAAGTAATTGCATCGGAAATTGGAACTAACAAAAGATCCACACCTCTTGCTTGAGAAGAATTTCATCCGCTCGAGAGAGCAGCAAGTCCTCGCGTTGACGTCTTCGCAAAGCCATGAATCGCCGACGAGATGCCAAGGTACCCTCCGAAGCAGATGGATGTTTGCCTCGAGTTGAATGTTCTCCATCTATTCTCTCACGCTGAGACTTACCACCCGCTGACATCTCAAAAATATAACGCCCCTCACCTCTTTTATGAATCACCTGTTCCCCCGTCTCATGAATATCATGATGGGTCTTTCCACCCATTTTTCTTTCAGTAACAGGTAACCATTGATTTCTCTTGTCAATTACCTGTTCCACTGCATCTTTCCTCCCATAATGAAAATGTGCAGTCCTTTTCTTCTCAGGAACAGTTTGCCCCTCCTCCCTCTTATCAATGACCTGCTCCTCCGCAACTTTCTTCTCATGAATTGAACTTCTTTCGATTTCCCTCCTACAAGAAATCTTCTCATCTCTAGCGGCCAATCCATCACTTTTTCTCTGATTCGGCTGCAATCCATCGGAAGTCTCGTCATCTGCAGCTCGCTGAGCCTCCTGTCTCACAATTTGCCCCCTAGATTTCTGAGAACCAGAAGAAAGTGACCCAAAGCTCTCATCCCTTCCATGCTTAGAGCCTCCATTGCTAAACGGACCTACGATTCTCACTCTAACTGGCACTTTATCCTGAGACCGCACCAGAGTCTTCAAGGAACTCCCCTCGGGAACTGTTTCCTCAATAGAAATCGAATCCTTCGCAACCTCCCTGCCGTCAGACGCGACAAACGCGACAGGCTTACCTGCCGAACTTCTTGTTGCCGGCATCTTCTTGGTGACCACATCGCTAAGAGATTTTACTCCCTGTTTAGGGACACCAACAACTTTTCTAGGTCTACCCCTACCTGCATGCGGCTTCTTCACCTGCGCGACAAAAACATCCACCGCCTGATCACTTGTTGGAGTGGGCGAAACCTTCTTCACGGGTGTTAGACCTCTAACATCTTTGACCAGAGGAGGACCACTTTCGACGCTCGAGGGCTCAGGCTTTGCACGGTTTCGCCTTCCATAGCACTTCAGTTGCGATGAAATCTGCCACGAGATCTGTTGCATTTCTTACCTACTGTTAACATTCGCGCTTCATGCACTCCGAATGCACAAAGTCCTCACGGCCTAACTCAATCTCATGCCAATATTATCAATCTCTCGAAACCTCCCAGTTCCAGCGCCCTCATCAAGTAGCCAAATCCTCTCTCGCCCTCACTCTCCTCTCCAAAGTTCTTAAAGTCTCTCTGTGCCTGCAATGCCCAAATGCTCCTGGCCCGCAATTCCTAGTCTCGATCGTCCACATGTGCGCCAGTGCATACACCTGCTAAGATCCCCAAATGCATCGCCTTCGTCCCTCTCTACACCTTACAATCACAATCCCTCACCTTCCACTTGCCACTTCATAGATCCTCGTCCCCAATCACCGCCACACCATCGCTCCACCCCTTCATCACCTCACCCTCTCTAAGGATCCAACCTTTCCTCTCCTCCAAACTCGAAACCCTAACAACCAGCAAGTACATAAACCTTGCAAGTACAATCAAGTCCAAGATATCCACCCCACACCATGCAACTGATTGTTGTCTCGCACTAAACGAACGAAAACCAGAACCACCGTGAGGAAGAAAAGTAACGAACTCTACAATGGATCAAAAGCAAAGCCTCAATCAACATCGCGAATCTATCACCGCATCGCGAGGTCTGTGCTTAGTCTTAGTCTCTTCCAACTGCTCCCTGGCAATTGGTGCCATGTGGTGGGTTGTTGCTGCAGGGTCCCTGTCTCCTCGAACCCCTAGGCCCCCATGTAACTTACAAGCTACGGCAAGCAAACCACAAGCTCCTAATACAAATCAAAATTTTGTAATTTGTTGTATTTTCCTTTTATTCCCTCACTCTTCCTCCTCCTCCGAAGCGTTCCTCCTCCTCCTCATCAACGTCAGAGCAGAAGAAAAACAAGCCCTGGCGTGGCATCATCTATTATCATCTATCATCATCTATTATCATGGGGAGGGAGGGAGGGAGGGAGTGAGCGTGGGAGTTAAGTCCGATGCTGGAACGACGTCGCTGCTGGTGCCGATGCTGGTGCTGTACTTTGGGGTGGGGAGAGGGAGGGAGGAAGAGAGGTAGTTGTTGTTCCGAAGGCCATAACTACGAGTGAGTGGGTCCCGAGACCAGACCAATATAATGCTCTCTCTCTCGTTGATTTGTTTTGTTTCATAGCAAGGCCTCACAATATTAAACATAATAATAAATACTACTACCGCTGTTCTTATTCATTCTTGCATTAATTAATTAATTCATTCATTTCATTCATTCCCCGCTGTGGCCCTGCTGCTACTACTTTACTATGCGCGCATGGAGCATGCATCCATATTCTCATGGTGACGCTGCTGCTGCTTCCCACTGCGATCGATCTGAGAGACAGAGAGTGTGTGTGTGTGGGGGAGCTTCGTCTGTTGGGTGCAGCATGGAATGAATGCATCTGAGCACCATTTCTTCTTCTTCCTTCTTCCCTTTTCCTTGCCTTTGTTGGGCAAGTGGGGCCCTCATGAGTTAGCCCACCATTCTTTTTGTTTTTCATGGCTGCATTGGAAATCTCCATCAATGTATTATTATATACATAGATAGATAGATAGATAGATAGGAGTACAAACAAACTATAAACAAAAAACAACACTAGGGTTTCATGGTTGTTGCGTTTCAAGAGCATGCGCTTGGTTGGAGCTTTCAATGCTCTTTTTCTGCGTCAGTGCTTTTGTTTTCTTCTGCTGATTTTTATGTGTGTGTGTGCATGGTGGATGGTTGATGACATTGAATTTTTATTTAAGTTTGCATGAGTCTGTACTTTGACCATTTTTAAAGCGTTGATGATTGAGGTTGAAACACCCAATTTTAGAAAGTCATAATCTTGCATAATAGCACAGATTCTTTCATAGTTCACATTTGGGTTAAACACAACACTGTTTTGACCGCAAGTTTAACTGATGGACGTAAAGTTTTCCGAAATGATGATCACAAATTTTCATACAGAAATGTGGCAATAACTTTTTCTCTGTACATATACATAAAAATCTTGGCTTAAAAGCTGAAATTTTGAAATGAATATTCTTTTTCTTTCTTTCTTTTTCAAATAAGTGCTGAAAAGAATAAAACAAAAAAAAACATATTTTCTATTGACTTCACTTGTTTCTTGAAATGGATGAATGTTTATATATGTACATATTACTCATATTCACATTATAACTTAATTTTCTGTAAATTTAAAAAATATTTTATGACATCTTCGACCTTATTTCTATATTTTCATTAAAACTTATTTACGTCTCCCATTTCTTGTGTGTGTGTAAATATCAATAAACTTATAATATCATCCTCAAAAATAAAACAAAAAATAAAATAATTTTTTTTAAAATCATATCAATAAGATTTTTTAGTTGGTTATTATTCTACTAATTAATAGATATAAATATTCTATATATAGAATAATATAAAAATAAAATAAGAGAATTATAAAATAATCCAAGGTTTTACTAAAACTGATTCACCCATCCTAATCATCATGAAAAAAAATAATCTCTAAATTTGTTTATTTACTACTAGATCCACAACTAATGAAAATCTACCACATTCATCATTATCCTAATCATTATTACAATCATGGTGGCTGCTCAATCTTTTTCTTCTTGCAAAAAACACCCTAGTTTTTTATTTAAAAGAAAAATAGAGACAAATCTAGAGCTCTTGTCTTGTCGTTGCAGTAGTTCAGTGCCATTATTATGTTCATGCCTCATTCTTGGGGTAAATTAGTGCTATCATTATTAGCCAAGCTATCATTACAAAGCTCTAATTAGCGATCAAGACTGTACAAGGCTTGTCACCTCATCTTAAACAAGTTATAGCTTATCATGCATACTAGCTCTTTTGATCCATAATTTGTTGTGATGCTTATTTAATATGATTGTTTTTATTGCTCTGTATTATAATGTTGAGTGTAGATTATGCTGTCAAAGAAGTGTTGTTTGTTTTTACTTTAAGTTGAATCTTGTTCAAACTTTGAAATATGAAAACATTACCAAACTTTGGAATTAACAAGTAGCAATTGTGAATTTGTAGGAAAATATGTTTTGTAAGTACAACTACCTTGATTGAGACAAAGGAAGATGGAAAGAGATGGTGATGGCAAGCACATGGTATGAAAGGCCCCACTATGGTGGCCAGTTCCTTTTAATTGATTTTTTTGTGACTCATACTCAAATCACTCAAATTCTCTTTGATTTCTTTATTGTAGGGCTATTTTTAGTATTTGACTAATATTCTTACCTACTTGGCTCTTTTTCTATGGACACATCATAGTTTCTATCATTATCACTACTGTGCAAAGCATATTTGATATTTTGAGTCTCTTTGTACTAAATTGTCATTTTCTTAGCATTTATATCATGTGATAGAAATTAGAGTGCAGATTCTTAAACATCTCAAATTGATGATTTTATCATACAAAATCATGCTAACAACCTCAACTTCATGAAAGATAATGCTAATGTCTTTAAAATCCTTTAAGACATTTGATATGATTATGGTTTATTGAAGTTGTATGTTCTTTTTGTTGTAGATTGTTTTAAAAACATTCTCCAAAAAATCTACTATTTAGCTCTACAACATACAAGATCCTAATGCAACTTATTCATGTTCTCTCAACAGTAATATATTAACATTTATTGCAAATCATAGAGATAACTATATTTTTTTTATTGACTTAAATTAGTCTAGTATATGTAATAAGAGAAGTTGTATCATTGATTGCTATAGGAGCACCAAAGTAGTTGTAGTATAATCATATCACAAGTTATTTAAAAACTTTAGGTCTATCCTAATCTTCATGGATGTTTGTGTGAAGTATCTGAATCTTCAATGTAATTCTAGATTATTAAGAGTTCAACTTGTGCTATAGTAGTATAATTTGAATCATTGTTTCAACAATTTTTGACTTTTGTTTCATTGGTTAGTCATTGTTGCTTCTTGTATTTTTATGTGTAGAAGGAACTTGAAATTGGCAATGGAGATGAAATAACAATATCTTCAAGCCATCAAATTTAGCAACAATAGGTTTTAATGCAATTACAATCTAACATCATCAATACTGTGGGAACTTTTTGGCAATCATTGATATTATCTACACTATTCAATTAAGATAAGATATCAATCTTTTAAGGTGTTTTCTCCAATTTTAATAGACAATATTTTATTACATTTGCATAGTTTCTAATATTCTAACCTAGATGAATCTTTTGTCTTTGTAATTAATATGTAAAACAAGAAAACCAATTGATTGCATGATTTTTTTTATTTATTTTTTTATTTACTTGATAGTTTTATTAAAAAAAACTTTAGAGGGACTAATTAAATATATTAGGTGTAATACATTAAGTTGTGATTTTTCTTTCCACTATTGTAGAGATTGTATCTAATATTGACTCTTAATATGTTTTTATAATCCAATTTGAATTTTCTTCTACTCTTTGGTTATTAATATTGGTGATGGAATAAATTTGCATCGAAAGCTATAGTATGCAAATCTATGGCTATTGGTAATACCAATCATGATTTCAATTGTGACGTATTGGCTATTAGACTTATATAATATATTCTTTTTTATTTATTTTTTGTACAAATCCTTACTAAAGAGAGAGATCAAGCTAGAAGCTACATCACAAAGAAAATAAAATAATCAAAGATATTAGATAATTTAAAGCCACACAAACAAAAAAAAAACATGCATCTTATTATATACATATTGTTTTTATAATATTATGCTCTATTTAAAGACTATACATATGTTTATGCATGTTATTTTAAATTTTCTAAATAAATATAAATATGTCAATTTTTGTAAGAATTGAAAGTATATATCTTGCATAATCATGATCATGAATCCTTCTTTACATGTCTAAATAAACTAATTTTTCACTACCTACATACAAGCTAATCTATTTTTTAGATAAGTAACTATATATAGCTATTATATATTTTATTATAATTGATATATAATTATATATACTTATTATACTATAATATTTTGGATAGAACAAGTATGCACATTGTATCCTTGATCTTGACAATTCTTACAATGCCAAACATTTGTTGCTACTTCAACAACTTCAAACTATGAAGCTATATATTGTGTAGAGAATTTTTTGTATCTCATATAATAAACTACTCTACATAATTGGCTCTATAGGTGATTAATTTCTGAATTTTTTAATTTCATAGATGTTGATACAAGCTTTTATAATTGAATACACATTCTTTTATGTTGATAAAGGAATAATAACTCAAAAGATAGGCCAATGACATTGAAGACAATGTGAAGGTCTTTAAAAGACACAAATTCATTTTTTTGGTGGCAAAGGAGGTATTAGACCAATAATTTTTATTAGATAATTTTAAGCATGAAAATCTTCCATTAACAAAATATCTCTAGTATGCTACATCCTTTGAAATATTATGCTTACATCCTATTTCTAATATCTTTGTCAATGTACATATATAAGTATTAACATCAAGCATCTCTTTTATACATTTAAATTGCTTAAAGACAAGGTTGAATGCATACATAGACACTTATTTTACAACATCTATAAAGAAGAAAATTGTATATTGAAAACATACACGAGTCTTTTCTAAACTTTCTTATGCATTAATTTCTCTTGTTGTATTTTTAAATAATTGAAATAAAATAAAATAAAATATTGTACCTCTTATAAATCTTTGGTAGAAATCTTTAAATATGATTTGAAAGCTAAATATTGACCTTCAACTCTAGAAGTAGTAACACTTCCTAAATAAAGATAATTATTTGTCTAAGCTTTAACAAAATATATTTTTTTGTAGTATCCAAGTATTTTTCAAATACTTAATAATTACATGGCTATTGGTAGGAATAAACTTGGTAGAAAAAATAGTCTATTCTTGATTGTAAAGCATCTCAAAAGAAGTATTTATGGCATTAGTTTAATATGCCATAAATCAAAACTAACATGCTTCTATCTCTTTGGTAAAATACTTCTTACTATTTGCTAAAACATTTATTTGAATGTGCTATATGCAAAGTAAAACATTAGAAGTAAGAAAAATATTTTCAATGGTATATTTTAATGCCAAACTTCTATCACATCCAATATAAGTAGATGTAATATTTTTATATAATTGTAAAAGTTGAATTAAGGTTCAATAAAAAAATACTTTTGGAAAAAAGCAACAACACTTATAAAAGAGGTATTAAAATAGACTATTTCTATTTCATGCAATATATGTATATATATATATATATATATATATATATATATAATCAATTTGTCTTAAAAATATAATCTATAATAATAAAAGATGTATATCTCTTTGCTAATTCAATATATTTTGCATGTGCAAAAAAATAAATAAATATTACTTTGTTTCTTTTATCACATTCATAATTAAATTGATATGAATAGTTGTTGTATTATGTGTATTCTTGCTTGAGAATGCATTGAGCACCTAACTATGGAAGGTAAATAGAAATACAACAATAATATCTTATTAGACTTGTTAATATCTTATCAAGTCTAATAGAATTTTGAATAAAACTTAAATAATCCTTAAAAATCTTAATCAAACTTTATTCAATCTAAAAAAAAATTAAAAGAATTTACAAAAGAAATATTAAAAATTCATAATTAATTTCAAGAAAAATAATAAAAAAATCTTAAAGAAATATTAAAAAAAAACTTAAAAGAATCATAATCTTAAAAAAAATATTAAAAACAGAAAATTTTAAAGAAATAACAAAGAATCTTATAAAAATATTAAAAATAAGAATTATAAATAAAATCTAAGTAATTTCTAAGTAAAACTTAATTAAGTCTTAATTAAATCCTAATAAAATCTTAAAACTTAGACTAATCTTAATAAAATCCTAATAAATCCTAATGAAACTCTAACTAGAGCCTAATCAAATCTTAGAAAAAATCCTAATCTAACCTTAGACCAAATTCTAATTTAATTCTAGACCGAATCTTAATCTAATCTTAGATCAAATCCTAATCCAATCCTAGATCAAATCCTAATCCAATCCTATACCAAACCCTAATTCAATCCTATATCAAACTCTAATCTAATGCTACAACAAATCTTAATCCAATCATTCTCTAAATAGTAATCTCAATAACTAATGATTTAATTATTATTTTCAATTAAATATTTTTATTTTTTTTAATAACTAAGTTAGCAAAAAGTACAAAAAAAAATTGAAGAAGATTAAACATATCAAATAAAAAATAACTCCTAAAATTTACTTTGGTATTAATTGGCCTCCTTCTCCAATCTTAATGCCAATATTCTAGAGCCAAAATCTCTTAATTTTTCTATTTAATATATCTCAAATTTTATACAAATGTTAGAAGTGAAGTTTATTACTTCTATGCAAATTTTTATTTGAATCCAATTGGTATATTGACGGATATCTTAAAAATCCTCATTGATCCTCTAAACTCCAATTTCCGAGACCTCAATATCTTTAAGCTTCAATAAGCTTTGAACAAATTGTTAGATCAAGCTCAAACTTACAACATAGATTAAAAATAATAATTTTTACTTATTTAGGAAATTTTACCAATAGATCTTCTATTAATTTTATACAATTGTCCAAAGTACAAACTCTTTGAATTTCTCAAAATCCAAAGTCACTTAATAACAACTTTAACTTTGTAAAGGCTTTATAAAGTTGTTATGTACTAAAATACTTGAAATTAATATTTAAAGAACCTTTCTCTTTTTTGCTTTCAAATCCCATTTTTTAATCAACCAAAGAGCCTCAAAGTTGCAATTAGTGCTTGCTTTTGTATCTTGAAGTCTGATTTCAACCTTGATTCACAACTAATTCTCTTTGGATGTTAATTCTTCACATTTTTAGATAATTCTTTTTAAATCCTATTCTTAATATTTTCTTAAACATGCCTAAATTAATTACTTATCTTATTTACTTTGATTTGGCTCATTTATGCTCCTACAAAGCAAATAGAATTCTCTTCAAAAAAAAAAAGAGCATTAAGTCTAAAGTTTTTATTACTTTCTTATTATTTATCTTTGTTTTTCTATTATATCTTTCTACTAGACTCTTTTATAATAACATACATATTTTTATTTTTCACCATATAGTTGTGTTACTATATGACACTATTACATAGAATTTTCATAAGTGACACAATCAAAGTACAACCATCAAGCACAATTTGATGAAATCTTTGACAATCATTATAAATAGTATGTAGAATATTTTAACTTCTATAGTTTCTTTCTCATTTTCGTATTTCATAAAGTTTACTTGAGAATGCATGTGGTACTTAGCTATGGAAGATAAAATGGAATTTGCAACAACAATATCCTAACAATTCTAATAGAATCTTGAAAAAATTCTAATTATATCTTAATAATGTTAATCAATCTTAAATCAAATTAAAAAGAAGTCTTAAAGAAATTACAGAAAAAATAAAGAAATAAATTAACCTTATAAAATATATATATTAAAAAATCATAAAGAAATAATAAAATCAAAATATCAAAAACAATAAAAATAAAAACTATAAATGAACCTTAATCAAATCCTAATATAATCCTAAACAAATTCTAATGAAATCCTAAATCAACCCTAACCAAATCTTAGTCAAATCCTAAATCCTAAACCAAATCCAAAATTCTAAATCAAATTCCAATTCATACAATCTTTAAATTTGTAAACCTCTTTTTATTTCTCAAAATCCAAAACCATTAAATACATCTTTTACTTTGAAAAGCCCTCAAAAACTCAATATCTATTTAAATGACTTGAAATCAAAGTCTAAACAATCCATCTAAAGTCCTCTCCTCAATTGTATTCTTTGATGAATAAAAAAACCTCAAAATTATTGTAAGTGTGTAGTTTTGTATTTTAGAATCTGATTTCAACTCAAGTTTATCACTAGTCTTCTTTGGATATTAATTCTTGGTTTTTCAAGACAGCTTTTGTTAAAAACTACTCTCAACTTCTTTTTAAATATACTTTTATCAATTATTTATCTGAACTACTTTGATTTCTCTCATTTGTGATTCTACAAAATAGGTAGAAATCTCTTTTTATAAAAAGACATCATTAACACTTATTAATTTTTACCACCTCCTTATCTATTATCTATATTTTAAAAATAATTTGCTAAAATATTTTTATTTAAGTCTCTCTATAATTTAATATTTTCTTTTTTTTTTCACCTAATAGACATGTTATAACACAACAATATAATATATTTATAATATTATTTTTGGTGATATATCTCATACAAGGATTTGAGTTGCCATCTCTTTTTTCTATTGGTTAGAGTTTTCATGCAATTAAATGTCTTATAAGAGATGATAAAGAGCCATGGTTGTATTTACCATTTTGTATTGTTAAATACCATTATATAGTATCTTGAATATATTGTGCAAGCAATGCAAAAAGACACCCAAATAACCAATTTGTTGTTAACCATATGAGATTAGTTTGCTTAATATACATTTTTCTTCTATCATTTTTAAAATCAATGCAATCTTTGTTAAATTGGGGCTTACAAACAATATATCCCTAAATATAGGCAAACTCATTATATTCTCTTTCATATCTTCAAAATAATAAAAAATTCCCTCAAGTGAATAAGACATATACAATACAACATTTGTTACAAAATTCAAATAATCTAAAAGTAAACCTCTTTGTTCTTTAAAAACTAAATCTAATATCAAACATATTATAATAATACAATACAAAGTGAGTAGCATATTAGCTAAATATATAATATATAATATATATAAAAAAAAGATACTATTAAATATAGCCATTGTTAAGCAATTATTGTTATTAACCATATGACCATCATTGAACCAATTCTATTTTTAAAAAACAATTATTGTATCAATCCAAACGTAAATTAAAGTAATGTTGATATAGATAAAGCTAACATTCTATGTCCTTTGTAATGATGGATTGATTGATTTAATAAAATCTTGGATTATTTTAATATTTCCTTAAAATAAAATGTATATATAGACTATAAAAAATTAAGTGTAATAAGTCGCATCTTACATCTACAATAAAGAACATTTGTTGCCTTAAAGCAACAAAAGAAAACTCCTATTATTTATATTTATTAATTATATTACATAAAACTTAATTTTAAAAAAATAAAAAATATTTTTTATTTATTTATATTTCAGAAAAAAATTAAAATATCTTATTACATCATCATTTATACTTTATATTTATAGAGTTTTAAATTAATATTTCAATTAAATATAAAATCTATATGTATGCTTTCTTTTTAACATGCAATTTTATTAAATGAATAAGCAGTGGATATGCCAATAACCTTCACTCTTTTTTATTAACCATTATTTTGTTTATAATAATACTACTCATTGCAACATGAGTTGACTGCAAATAAATATTTTGAATATAAATCTATATCCCAAAGTAGACTTTTACTTGTACATGCCTTGTATTATTAATTGCAAAAGTTATTATGATAATTAAAATCCAATTTAAAATAACAACACATTCACATAAAATATAGTTATTATCATTAAGTATTTAGAATTCAAAGAACACAAAATTTCAACTATTTATGTTTTTGACAAACTATCCATTTTTAACATTAAAATTATTATTTTTAATTTTTATTGCAAAACAACTAATACTTTTCCATTCAAAAGATAACAAACAAAAGAATTAAGAGGTAAAACTAATAGAAGTTTAAGGAATAATACATTCATTATATTACAAAAAATTGGACCTAACAAGTATTCAATGAAATGATCCAACATGCTTCGAAAGCATAATTGTTTTCTGTAACAAAACATGGCTATGATCAATGCTTGTATTTCGTAATACTACACTAGAATAACTCTTTGGTCCTTGAAAAAAAACATTATTGTCATAAACTGTGAAGGGAAAAACAATTAGAATAATTTCCGAAGTGGAAATATGATCTAGCTGAGTCTTCAGGTTGATAATCACTATAGGTTGTAGAACGTCATGTCAAAATTAAGGATCAATATTTTATTTGCACTTAAAATCCACATAATTCAACACAAATTGGAATACAAAATATATAGCAAAAGTTGTGTACATTGCACCCTTGGCTTGCATGTCGCACCACATCAAGCAGTTTTCTTATTGGCCGATTTGTCAGAATCCAGCCAGTAACCGACGAGTACCGAGTCGAAGAGTATCTGCAGCACACACAATGCAGCAACAGAACTGGAATAAGAACAACCATCGCATGCAGATTTCACTGATTAAGTCAATCACTAATGCAGAAATTCAAGTTTTGTAACCACCTCCAGGTTGCCTAAATCAAGATACAAAGGGCAATAACCTGACTCAGATGCGTGGCTATACAGGGTAGCACCAGCAAGCCTGATTCCCCTAAAGCGCCATTAAGTTTTGCCACCACTGCTACGAGAACTGGCAATGTTTTCTGCATCAAGGTTCAAACTGGATGTTATAGCAGAACTCAAGTAGTCTTTGATCAAGTATCAAAAATTCTATCGGTTTAAGAGCATTGGTTGCAGTGAAGAAATTTAATAAAACTGCACCTGACTGGCCACGAGAATCACTGCCCGTGCTGCTGAAGTTTGGTCACCACCCTTATTGCCCCAATACGCAGGGAAGAACCACATTACAGTAGTATTAAATATGACGTACACTGCATGCAAAGCTCTGCAAGATTCCACATCAAGTTTTATGAAAAAAACAAGCAGCACAATTATAAGAGTTTTACTTCCCAACATGTCAAAGGTCAGTAAATTAGTTATCTGCAGAATTGTGATGACAAGAACTAAAGATTCTGACCATGGAATTGCTTTCAATTTGCAAATTCCTTCGTGTACACTAGAAGCAATCCCTATATGAATACGTACATGCCACAAAAAATGGAAGCTAGTAGCTGGATTGGGTCCACCAAGAGTAACATTTCTCTCGAACAACTTGTTTGCATCCATGGTACCTGAAATCAATCACATTTCAATTTACTTACACAGGCTTAATTCAGGACATAACGCATCTCTTTACTAAAGCGTGATGACATACAAGACTTGATGCAAAGACAGTACTTTAACAAGTCATCCGTACAAGGCTTTTGAGAATCGCATTCCTAAACTGGGCATTATGCTAAGTGATTTATGTGAATCCTCAATGTTACATCCAAACAGGAAATAGACCACATACAAGGCCAAGCAAGAGACTGCTGATCATCGACATATATCGCTTCTTTTCGTCTAATAAGTTCGCATAACCTGCGCGTTCCCAGAATGAGCAACAATTTAGAACCCACTGGTTCAACTTAATTACGTGCAGAAGTGAACTAAGGAAGTTGCTGCTCAACTATTCGTAACAACAAAGCCCCGACAGTCGGTGATATCAACCTCATGCAACGATTGCCACAAAAGCAATTGGAAGTCCAGCTCTTACCAGAAAATTCTCGTATCATCTGCAGAAAATTGCAAAACATACCCCAATCAGGGCATTCTGTCCAAGTCGAATAAGCTAAAGATAAATCTACATTATTAAAAAGCCACCTGTGGGAACAAAGAGAAGTTGTTCCAAGTATTTTGACAATTACTTACATCCTTAAGACGTTCAAACTTTTGTCAATTTGCTGCTTTCTTTGCTTCAGTTGGCACAAATAAAATCCACTTAGGGCTGGAGTCACTAATGAATGTCTTAAGTAAAGAGTTTGTACCTTCCCGAGTAAAAGGGGTAAGAGTAACGTCTCCACCAAGGATTTTAGAAGAGGGCCTGCAGGAAGAGTGATTCCAACACTCTGACCAACCAAAGAAGATAGCAAAAATGGCATCTGCATCCAGTAAGACATCATGATTACGGTATACACCATAAAAAGCTCCACAACTAGGAAATGTACTCAAGATCTTTGCAAGACCTATGATTTTTGATGCAAGGTGGAATATCTGACTAAAAAGATCTGGTCCTGGTAACTCACTACAATTCTAGACTTCATAATTTAAGAGGATTTAGAATATCTTAACATGTTACTAAAAAATAAGACACAAATATGAGTTTCAATTTTGGTTCGTCCAATCATGAGAAGAATACATATATAATGTACAACTGGCATAAGGTTACTTACAGTTAATATGCCACCGAGGTTTGTTGTTATGGTAAGAGCTAAAGCCAATGCAGTGTTTGCTCCTGCAACCTGTCGCTCATTCACACATAGGTGGATTTGAGCAAATTAACATGCCACAGAAATGATGGTTTCATGATGTACCCGCAATTGACAGCCAAACAATAAGGATGATTAGGGAGAGCTATCATACCTGCGTCAGGGATACACCGCTCGAGAGAGTCGTGGGTACACAGCAGAAGATTGCAAGCCCTGCACTGACCATGTCATGCCCGTCTCAACTGCATCCAAAAGTATGTTCTAATACATAGAATCAAGCTATGAGATTCCTCTAGTATTTTCAGATAATTATAATGCTTACACTATTCAATATGGATTTGTCAGGAAAAAAACTGTTCATTCACCCTAGTTGTTAACAGTTTACGCAGAACCTGTAGCAAGTTCTTTAGGATTTAGCTGAAGGCGCAAGATTGGAAGGGCTGCTAAAGGAGTAATGAACAGAATCGAAACCTGCAAAAGTTGATAGTAGAGCCACGACACATTATGTCTTGTTCAAGTAAACGCGTACATTTGACCAAGCATCTTAACTCACAAACAGTTGAGGCGCTAAGAGTTTTCTCTTATCAAGGATGATCGAAACGCAACAAAACGATCAAAAAATGTGGCACCGTGCCAAGTCTCGCAAGTAATCTCAAGGTACCAACTTTCTAGACTGCATATGAGAACAGATACCTTAAAAATGTGCCTTCTAGTGTCTCGAAACTCGAAACAATAACTTGAAAAGGCAATACTACACGTACAAACTGACCCCAGATCCTGCCCTAAGCATAGAATACTGAACCAACAAGCACATAGATTAGAATGAACATTAGAGAAAGAAGCTTCGGTTGCTTACAACACCAAACAATGCAGCTGGCCACGCACTGGCTACCTTGAGCATATCTCCGGTTTTCAAAGTCAACCCTGAGTTTCACATCAACAGCACGTAGTATTAGCAAAGGTAGCATCTGTTCTCAAACCTACCACTCTGAAGAATTACCTGATTGTGCGAACATGTGCTCCACAACATGACTCAGAAATATAGAACAATCATTAGAAAGGTGATTCCAGTAGCAATCATGTTGAGTGCTGGCCTCACCAGAAATGAGAAATATTCCAGAAGTGCTCCATTTTGATAGACCCCACTGGTGGGCAATCTGACCAGAACGTGGGTACACCAAGCCGACTACAACTCCCGTAATCAAGGCTGCCATTTCATACAAAGCAACGATAATCACTTTTTCGACAACACAGAACTTATGTATTCATTACTCTTGAATCTGGTAATCACTTGCTTCTTCCTGCACGTACACCGCGTAGAGGAATCTTACCGAGAGGCAATAAATTTGAAGCTGCAAAATCCAGAATCCATGTGGAGATATCATGCAGCTGATGAAGTTTGGTATCGTCATTAGGGCTTTGGCCATCATTGGGGGTTGCCTTCAGTTTCCCCTACAAAGCGACGACACGTACAAGAGAAAATGTAACATGCCAAAATACTTGTACAAAATAAGGCTTACGCTCTTTCGGCCATGGCTATGCCTGTAAAAGTAGAATTTAGGTCAAGACGATTATATACAAAAGCGAGAGGCAATAATCTCCGTTTTTCAAATTCTGAATGTAAGTCAATAGCCGGCAACTACTTCTTAGAAATTCATACACACATGGTCAAGAATATGATGTACATTACGTCAGAGATCAAACCTGAAGTTGCTGGTGGTTCAAACCGACATTCTCCGCAGTGTAAGTTAGGGGAAACGATGGTTGAAATTTCTTTCCAAAAGCACGAAGAGAAACCGCATTTGTGAAGGAACTTTGGAGAACTGGACGACGACGAGAAGCATACAAACAAGGCGAAGTAAGCAGAGAGGGTTGATGAAGTTGTGCGGATGCCATAGGCAAATAGGACCTCGAAACCCCTTGCATCATAAATTCACTGCCAAAAACTCGAATTCCCAAGAATAATGATCGACTTTCTACAAAGAAACCTTAACGCCTTCAAAGGGCGTTTCTGCGGAGTCGTAATAGCATTGACAGTTGACACGTGGCAAATGCTTTTGCCGAACCACGCTTCTTATACTTTCCACCACGCGAAGAATCGCACAGCTAAATTCACCAAAAAAAATGCGGGGAAATACAGACAATCGCAGACCAGTTTAAAAATAGCACCACTTCCAATCCTTTACCCACCAGATTTACGACGTTTCAAGTTTTAAAGACATTAGCAATTGAGTTCAGTAACAAATATTATCCACATTTAGCATACAGGTGAATTTCATCTATAGATTTACACTAGATCGACGGCAAGCAGTTGTGTGGATCACAGCACGAACGCCTTGCCTTCATTGAACAGCAACGCGGACACAACCAGGGCCTTTCTCAAATTCGTTAACATGGATAGGTGCACTAGTTTCGCAGCTCGATTGTTTTTGAGCATAGAACCACCGCAGTGATTCTCAAGAATTCTTCACAAGCTGCCTTCGATTCCGTAATCCAAAAATTGAATTATGTTTAGCTCGTACTACATGGCATTCACGTTCGGAAGTCTATCACAAGGAATGTTCGATGAGCGCTGAAACATGAGGAAATCAGTTTCTCCAGGACTTCATCAACGGTGGTCTGAAATTGTACACTGACAGCAAAAACTATTCAGGTTCACGCAATTGTCACAATCAAGGAGTGCCATGAGGCTCATCTTTGCCAGGTGAGAATGTCATGTGAACTTCAACAGCGACGTCATTTTTGGATTGTCCAGTTTTTCAAGGAACAAGGTAGTTGGGAATGAGGATGACATCATATGATCCAAATGAGAGTGACATGGAATCGATGTTTGAGGGGCTGTCATCACTACACGGTGTAACGTTTTTTTGTTTCCTAATTTTTTCAAGATGCCGGAAAGGCGATCCCTGTTTTTACTCCACCTCCGACTCATTTGTGTATGTTTACTTTGGATATTTTCATTCCTGGTACTTGTAGATGCGAATAAAAGCTTTCTAATTGTGAAGCAGGGTGATCCTTGTGACACGTCTTTGATATAGTCTCATTGGTAAAGGCTCGCACTACATCTTTTCCGACCACTTTCCAGTTCTTTCAACGTATTTTAGAAGGTGGACGTGGACAGCAATTTTTATTCTCGTGTTTTGGTTCGCAATCTTGAATTCCATCCAGAAATGTCTCTCCTCGGAATATGGCTCTTTCAGCGCTAGCTGGACGTGTTCTTCGAATGGCCAGACGAGTTGGATCAGGCCAAAAATGGTCATCATCGAGGGAGAGGGTGTTCTTGAGATTTCGAAGCCTGTTGTCAGGTAATCGTGGTCATTGATTGACATGTCCGAAGTTTGAATTTCGATGCTGAAATCAGGTTAAAGATTTGCCTGACGGAGATGACCGATGATGTGATGATTAGATATCCTTCTGGACAGAAATCTAAATAGCTGTGACGATTAAATTGCGCCAGATTTAGCCAAACTGCGCCCAGTGATATTTATTGCGTACGAGATCGGTGTCAATTCATAGGAAACAAAAGAAATTTAACAGACGTCCCTATCTATGCATGACTATTAAGTTCTTGCAAGTCTTTGTTGCATCTTAGAATGAAGGATTTTCAGTGACAAAGCCATTACAAGGATTATGGCAGAGACGAAGTGAAGAATGACAGCGACGATCATATTCAGATTGAGTAGGTTAAGGGCTTATTGAGTGTGACAACTCCACATCAAAGCTTTAATCCTGAAAAGAGCAGGCTACGGGGAAGGATGCAACATTGTCAGCTCCACAGCTGCCGCTTTCTGACGGCCGTTGGGATTTCTCTGGTAAGCTGTTCCTAAACCCTAACTCTATGAGAACAGAACGTTCATGTGTAACAATATCCAATATCTAAGCTGATTCAGATTCTGATACAGTTTCAATTCCGATCTACTATTGTAAGTCGGACAGAGGCTTCCTGCGAGCCAAGTTCCTGTACTTTAACCTACAGTCATAAGTCAATCAAGGAATCTGTGTCCATGTGAAGAAAAACCATCGAAAAACAACGACATGCCCATTTTCGGAGGTCGAACTTACTTTCGTTAATCTTCTTGCAGACGGGTCTTCTCCGTGGTGAGCACGAGGTCAAATGAGTAGAGTCCCAAAGCTGCTTACAAAGGAGAAGGGGCCTCCACCACGGGATTCACAGCCCTACAGTTGCGACGAATCTCGCCCTCTGAGCCCGTCTTCACTTCGATCTGACTCATGGTGAGCATGGAGTCTGCAAATGACGAAGTGAACGATGTTGTGGACAAGACGTTGAACATTGTAGGAAGCTTCGTGGACCAGCTTTCGAACAGAATCTGGTCCGATTGCAGAACTCCCTTGCCGCTGAAGAGGTTCGAGTAGTACATGTTGTCGAAGAGCTCTGGCGTCGTGGGATCCAAGTTGAAGGTTGAGGATGAACTCCCGCCGACTTGAGGACAGAGGGTCTTCAACTGCACAGCCAAATCCTCGTCGAGGCTGGGATCTGTCTCAGGATACAATCTCGCCACGACGGTCGAACAATGGATTCGACCAATCGTGTGCGCACCCGATAATGTGATCATATCGCTTTGAGATAATCCTTTGCGAGTGAAGCTGTCAGTCAACTGTTGCACATTGAGCTGCGGGCTCGGCAGCATTGCTTCTGCCTCGGCATTGATGGACACGTTGCCGTCTCGTCTACCCGCAGGAACCTCCCATCTCTTTCCGCCAGTCTGCTCAATCACCACAAAACAGTTGGATCATCCCTACGAACAGTCGATCTAGCAGCTATTCAAAATCTTCTGATGGAGTTGAAAACTTTCACGTACCAATTCAATGGAATCACGAGCGGCAAAGGCAAGAATGTCGGCGCAGGAAACGATTCCAGGACACTGTTTCTCGAGCTCTGCTTTGGCCGCGTCTACAACTTCGAATCCTCGCAAGCTAAAGTTGGGCGACGCCACCTTCTCCGATTTCGGTCCGTCCAAAAGGACTGACGCATCGCACCCCTAATCAAACGCAACTTCCACAAGTTTGATAATTTTAATAGTGCAGTATACATTATTCATCGAGAAAATCCACACAAGAAAGTCTTAGCTTCGTGGAGAGGCCAAAATTGTAAATATAAAAATGCCGACGCTGGTTCGCCAAACTCTTACTCGCACGAAGCAGTCATGAAAGTGGAGACGAATCAGGCCCGGCGCATTGCCATGATCCTTCGCCACGGCAGCTTCCACAGCGTCTCTCACTATCTTCTCCGCCGAAGGACAGGTCCCACCATAGAAATCCACTTGCAAGTCCTGCGCTGCCACTATCTGCAGCAGCTGCGCAATGACCAACCAGACTGCCAGTGCTCTCTGTGTTCTTCCTGCGGCTGATTCCATCCTGATTCCTTCCATGCACGAAGACACGAAACAAAATAAAATGAAATGAAATAATCCACCACGAGAGTACAGCACCAACAACTTCGACGTTCACTCTCAAACCATTTTGGCGAATCGCCTAAATTCTCACGCAAGCATGGCGGTCGACATGACTTGCGAGATACTCACCTTGCTGCACTATCAGATCACAGGTAATCACATGCCAGACAAGGAGCCAGTACACTTGCAGTGACAATCCGCGACAGAGTAAGATGCAAAGACAAGCTACAATATTGCAAGATTCCGCAGAAGAGATAGCGAAGTAGCTGTACAGAGAATCTGCAAGAGCCGAAGGGGAACGGGTGTCTAAACCCAGATTTGCGGAAGAGGAAAGGTAGGGAATACACACAATGTCTTGGACATAACGCTCATGAGTACATCTTCATAAACTGAGTGGCAGCTAGGGTGCCTGGCTGCCAGGGCTGGCGGGCCACCAAGCAGCGAAGCCGAGTAGCTGGTCAACCAAGCTCTCCACCATTACACTCGAGGCGCGAGTCATCAAGGTGGCAATCAATGTGCACACCTAACCGCCAGCAGTGAATTTTCCCCTTATTAATGTTTTTACACAAATCGGAGCCTGTCATATGCATGGCCATCATAGGCAGGAGGGTGAATGTTACTATTCGGAACGGTTAAAAGTCACACCGGCTGTCAAGTAATACTCAGACTTCAGAGCGTTTATCAGCTGTAAGACTGTTGTACTCGAGCTTTGCTTCACCTTTGCAGAGTAGCACAGCCATATGCTTGTTTGCATTTCAGAATTCCAGTTCTTATCTAAGCTTGAAGACAAATTTGCAGAGGATTAGCATGTCAAGCCAACTGAGCGAATCCAATCATTTCATGTTGTACATAAATGCAGATTCATCTGTCAAGATTCTGTGTAATCTGTATGAAGGTTTTTTCTACTTTGCGCTCGTAGATTTCCGTTTGGAAGCAACTACGGCACTGTATGAGCCAGCCTTGCAAATTTGCTGAAAACTGGGTACATTGTCACAAACTATGCCGAAGTCTCTCATTTTTGGTGACTGAGATTTGGTGATAATGAAACCAGATAACCGTTTTGTACTCTTCTGGGATGTACATGAAGGGCGTCGAATATGATCTCAGGGCAAAAGAGCATAATGGGTATAACTAAACATACCAGACGGAGTAACATGACTTCGGAGGGCAGTTGCAACTAATAGGGTGTTCTGAGCATCCTCACCAGCCGCACCTGCTGCGAAGCAGCATTCATCAAGAACAGCGAGTACTTACGTCGCCAGGTTCATATGCCCGGTTGACAGACATATACTGCTGGGTGTCAGATGCATGAAAGTCCTCACAAGAGAAAATCTTGTAAGCACGCACTGACCAGGGCAGCCCTATCGTCTTCCTCTGACTGCTAAGTCTACATCGTAAAGGACAGGTGGCACCTCACACTGAAGGCAACAATGCCTATTTGGTTAGTTATTATTCCACTCCATCTCTTCAATAGACACGCTCAACCAGATCAGAGACGCTCAACGTAATTTGTGGATCCTGATTGCAATCCCTGGAGGTCTAAAATCTAAAGGACACCATTAAATATGGAGGTAGAAAATTGAGGACATCGTAGGGGTGCCAGGCGAGGGGTTTCAGGGACCAAGCCGCAAGATTTGCTGATATGTAAGTAATAGTTTTTTTTATGAATGCTGTTGGTGGCAGTCAGATATGTTTGACTATTGAGTTGTGGAGGAAGCCACAAGTAAAGCCAGCCAGTTTGCTGCAACACTTGATTGTTTGCAATTTTGTAAGCTTGCTCCATGTGTCGGTGACAATTCTCGATGTCGTATTGTGTTTTGGGCAATCCGATACAGATTTGACACCCGGTGGAGTGCGTCACGAACGGCCACCACGTACCCCATCCCCGGATACCTGTGCGTCTGCATCGTCCTAACCTCGAAGAATCCTTGCAAGTGGTACGAATGCTCCAGGTACACTTTCGCTGCCCATCGCCACCATGAATGCATCACCCTTTCGATGCTTAGGAACACTGTCCACATTCTCTAGTGTCTAATTTAGCTTGTTTATAAATCGAATGGTCCGTAAGATCATGTACCTCTACGTTATGAGCAAGTAGACTAAGGCTCATTGATCCTCTGCATCGACGAGTGGCCTGTCCGGAAATGCCTCCGTCAGCAGGGCTCAGGCAGCTTCCCCCACTCGACCTTTGGGGCTAAATTTCACCCATTCATGGAGAAGGTCGATGGACCAGTGGCAATTCCGGAGAAGGATGACTCCTATTCCATGGCAATAAACGAACATGTGAGGAGTATAATCAATTGATTGTAAGTACTCAATTTACACTCAGACAACTGTTAACAGATTTCGACGGACCTGTGTTGAGTCCCACCCAATTCTTGAGGTCGTACAGCTCATTGTCCCACCCCTGGACTACCATGTTGTGATCCTTGTATTTCTCAAGTGGGAGTGCGAATGTCATGTTCGTGAAGATGGCGTCGCTGTCCATCCACAGAATCCACTCAAGCTGGCGAGCATGAGCATGTGGATCGCGAAGAGCTTCACCCACCATCCGACCATCTTCTCATTAAGCATGTCCATAATGTGGTAGAGCTCGATTCCATGGAGCCGGCAGTAATCCACCTTGTTCTTCAAGGACTTAAGCAACAAATGGTCACCGTGAGCATTCTCGCATTTTTCGGATGTGAGCTTGAAACTAGCAGGATACTGTTTTGCTTCGCCGGTCGTGCCTTCTCTCTACGTGAGTCCCAATCCGTATCTCAACGTCCGAAATTTGTAAGCTCTTTGGAAGCGTTCCGAAAAACTGCCTGCATTTTGACGACAATTGCTCGAAGTCTGGAGTCCGTATCGACGCCTCCTTGGTACTGATCTCGACTAGCATCCGCCATGTCCACAAGTTTGACCCCACTCTTCGTCCTTCCCAACTGCCTCTCCTTCAACCCTATTTGCTCGTTGTGGGTTGGCGTGGCTGACTTCTCCACTCTTGCCAGATTTGCCGACAATGGCGTGCTCCATTGTGCCGTATAACGCGAGCAGGGACGTGGCACCGCAAATTGTCGCATAAACGCAAGTATACTGCATCGGACTTCCAGTATTCCTCGTCATCTTGGACCTTCTCTCCACTACTCCGACACCACCAACAGCCCAGTCAATCCAACTCCAGCCCTCAGGTTTGTAGGCCTACAATCAACTCTTGGTATCAACTACAACCCACTGCAGTGTTGAAAAAAAAACCTTCTATTCAACCTTCTGATCACCACAAGAAACCTTCTGGTGACGATGGGTTCATGACTTGCCGAGGAATATAACCTCTGAACGTCAAGCTCTAAAGACCATGCGAAGCATTTCGCCACGCAAATCGCTGGTAGGTGGAACATGTTTGCAAGGATTGGGAACGTACCAAGCCATCGTCTCGGGCCTCATGCCAACGTTGTGACGGCCTCGTGCTGAAGGGGCAGCTGATCGACACTCACGACACTCAAGGAATCGTGTATCCTTCATTCTTTTGCTGCTCTTCGGTGGTAATCATGATCGGCTGCATCTATTAAACCATCCAAATGCTTCAACTGAGCTTTGCAACCATAGAAGTAGCATGCTGACCCACAAGATGAATCACCCCCCCCCCCCCCCCACCCAATTGTCTAGACCTGAGACAAGAACTCCTCGCAGAACTTCAACTAAAACTGCAATTCACACTCCGGAATTCCTGCAGCAGATCAGGCTTTTGTGGCCTTGAAGGGGGGGGGGGATTCCACACTCACTTGGGGTGGGCTTGGAACGCTGTCCTTCAATACATAGCATGATCATTTATTTGCAGTAATACATCAGGCTGAAGAGAAGAGTGGGTTCTTTTGGCACTCAGGCAGGTATAGGAGCAGAAGCACAACAGATTCATATCTGGTTTTAATGAATATTGAACATAGTATTCCATGCATTCTTGTTCTATTAACGATGCGGTACAACATACTGTTGTTGTACAATTAGTAGCGCATGGGTTGTGGAGATGGTGTAGAGTTTGTTCACAATATTTCTTTTGTAACTTTTCGTTTGCATGAAATTGTTGGACCACTGTAACTATGTATTGTCATACTCACATGCCGATGGTTTCCACAATTGTAGTAGAATGAAAAAAACATTATACTAAGTGATAGGTTAATTTTGTGAGGAATGGTTTGAACATTGTCATGTAGTTGAAATCCAATGTTATGAATATTTCATATTACTTACCACCAATTTTCAATTGATCTTTGCATGAAATTATTTGTGTATGTTGTCTTAGCATATTTTTTAATTACTATTCTATCAATATACAATATGTTTTTATTTTTTGGTAAATAAAAGAAAAATAGAAATCCATCTTCATTTAAGATCCATTTTAAATAGGGAAATGATAAAGCAATTCCAATTTCTACTAAATTGATCCACATGTTTAAACCATCATTATACCCTTTCAACTATGTCCTTGTTCCTAGTTGTTCTCTTATTTCCAACCTTCAAACCCATTCCTCACATTTCCAGCCCATGTCCTTGTTCTTGACGTTTTTAGCCCCTTACCTCCATCCATAGCAATGGCTAGAAATGGGGAATAAGAAATGACTAAGAATAAAGATGCAAAGGTGCAATGATGGTTAAGATAGAGTGGATTGCTTTAGAAAAAATTTGGGATGCTTTATCATTCTTCTTTCAAATATATTATTATTAGAAAAAAAATACTAAAATCTTACCTATTATATTAATTAAAAATATTCTATAGTAAAAGATTTTATGTTTTTTGGACAATTATTTTTATAATATTTGATATAAAAACTTCTTCTACTATCACCTTCCCTACTTCTAAGTATTTATTTTCTATCAATTCATAATTATTAATAAGAAACTAAGTTATTTATAATTTTTTTTTCATAAAATTAATAAAAAAATCTTACTTAAAATTTTATTTTGTTTTTTTCATCTATTTTTTACAATCGCATATGATTTTAAAAGAAAAAACATAATCTTTATGTAATATATATGAGAGTTGTGGAATGGTAAGAAATAAATTAGTAATTAATTAATTAATTAAATAATAAAACACACACAAATAAATGAATTTTTTTATCTTTATAAGTAATGTCTACTAAGATTGATTAAACTATAATGCTCTTATATTATAGTATTTAAAAATCATTTATTTTATAATTATTTCATTCTTTTAATCATTAATCTCATCTTCAATGGTTTTTTTTTTCTTTTTTTTTTTTCATAAACAAGTGAACTTCTATTATTATTATTAAAATAATTTATTTTATCTCTATGATGTTTTTAATGCATAATATATAAAAAGGTTGATTTCAACAATGATTTTTGTTATAAAAGCCTTCCAACAAGAAGTTCTTTTGAGAAAAAACGTGAACTTTAAACAATGCAAAGATGATACAAGGTGAGATAAAATGTTACTTGACATTTGCAATGTCTACTAAGACATTGATGACAAGCCTAAGGGTTGTTTTATATAGGTATAAAATTGTTTTAGAATCTAACATTGTTGCTAGCAAGTTCTTTGATATTATATTCTTATGCTCTCATTTTTATCTTGTTTGTGAGGACATTTAGAAATGATTTTTTATATTTAATCTTCTATGTGAAACAAACCTTAATTAATAAAATATTCTCTTTTCTACATACCTATATATCACTACATCTAGTTTTTTAACTTAATTTTATTAATCTATATAAATTTAGCTTCTCACTTCATTACTATTATTATTATGATGAAGTTTTAACTATTAATATTGAATTACTTAAAATTGTGGTACCTTCTACTATTCTAATGCCGTTTTTTTTTCCATCAACTTTTTAAAATCTATATTGCAAATAGATAAAAATATATATATATATATATATATATTTATCTAATTTGACTTACTTCAACAAGATTCAACCATTAAGATAAGTATTCATCTATTAAAAAAATAAATTTGATTCTTGCATATGCTAAAAAATTCTAAATTAAAAACAGAATAACTTGGTTATTATGTTCTATAAAACAACTTATAGTGCTCTTAGAAACTACTAATAGCAATATATTATACACTAAGAAAAACAAATTGAATATCAATTCAATTGTACATATACTTATACATATTTTTTTAGACTTTATTTTTTATTGATAAATAATTACTATGGATTTGTCTTAAAAAAAATACTATTTGCAAAACCACAAAAAATACATTGATGATATCTAAACAGTGTATAATATCAAATTATATTTTTTGTGCAAATGTAAATGAATTAAACTATAATACACTTACATTAATTTATTTGTTAATTTTATCTCTCACAATAACTCAAATCTTACTTTGATAAATATTGTAAACTTCAAAGTAAAAAATAATACTTCAAATGACAGTAGAGATCCAATCAATTCCCATGTCTAGGTTTTTTTTTCCAATCATATTTTTCTAAAACTATAGTAGCAAAATAAATGATAAAAATTAATCAGTTAAAATAAACATAAATTTCAAAATGCTTAAATCATTATATGCCATACCAAGTTATAATTATTTTGTAATAATTTGAAACATGCATAAATATTCTATGAATGCTTGGTTTATTATTTACTGAACACCATACCACTCTGATTTTAGACTTGACATGAATCTTATCAGCTTAACCTATAATGAAGTTTAGAGATAGTAAGATATGAAAAGATATGTACATTTTTTTCTCATAATATGTGTTGGTTCGGAACATAGTAAAAATAGAAATAGGGCAATGTTATCATACAGTGGACAGTGTGATACAATCTTATTCATATAGTTTGTATTAAATTTTTATGATTTTGTAAAGACCACCCATTTTTCGTTCCATCTCATGATATTTTCATAAATAAGCTCTTCATCTATCGCTTTGGTTCCCATGCGAATAAGAGAAATATATTATGCAGACATGTTTTGCACAAAATTCGTTTCAAAGCTCTTAAATGTCTAACAATGTACGTCCATTCAAATATATTTATTCAGAATCATTCACACCAAAAATTAAAAATAAATTAATACACAAAATTCATGGCATGAATGCTACATATTTGTACTCATGTTATTTATAGTACTTTTCGATTAAGTCACATGTGTACAGTGTTACGTAGGTCGAAATGTTTACAGATTGTTCGAGACAATACCAAATGAAGTAGTTTTTCTTAATAGCACACCTATGCAACGCACTTCAATTCTCAGTTTCATTTATTTCTATTACATTTTTGAAGATCACATCTTTAGAACAGTATTCTAAACATTCTTTCAGGTTCTCTTCACCAATCACAATAATAAACAAACAAAGAAACAATTCAAAAGCACACACAGTAAAAACTTCCAAAATAAACATGACTCCAAATTTGCGTTGAAACTCACATCTCTACACGAGAGCGGCGCGGGGCCATACTTCGGCGAAGAAGAAGATGAAGATGCTCACTCACGACAGAGCTGGACTGGACTGGGTTGCGTCAGTTTGTGCGCCATGGGATTGATTGACGTAGTGATTACCGCAAACATGAAACCCAATTGTCGAGCTACAGATTTATTATGCAAGACATGACTCATGAGGAGGAAGAAGAAGAAGAAGAAGAAGGGGGAACCAGAGCCAACCGGTCACCAAGGTGTCCCGAAATTAGGGCAATGGCGGGGCCGCAAAGTGCTACCCAGTGCCGCTCAATTATAGCAAAAAATGGAGAAATTCACCGTGACCGCCGCGGGAGTGAGAGAGCATCGGTGAATGAGCATGCAAGAGAGCCCGGTTGAAGCGCGCGCGGGTGGGCTTGTTGAGGATCAGTCCTGGGGTTGAGGAAGGGAGGGAGGGAGATAGATGCAGGGTGTTTAACCGCTGGCCTTGAAGCCAGGGGGGGAGGGAGGGACGGACAGCTTAGCTAGCTGCGCTGCGCTGGACCATCTTGCCTTGCCATTGTCCAGTCAATCAAACCTGAGCGAGCGCATAATCATTCCCATGTTTTGGGCTAGTTAGTTTCGGTGTCAAAGTGCAAATTTTGGTTCCTGGGTCTTTTGATGCTTTTGAGAGGATTGATGATGGTTTCTGGACCTTCCTATAGCGCTTCGCTTCTATCCGTTTGGTAGAGTTTAGACTGCGTTTTGCTTTCAACCTCGATTAGGGCATTGGTCGCTACTCTCCAGAGCTGCTGCTGCTGCTCTCTGGGACGTATACGGGCGCCGATCTGCTCACCCACATCAGGTATGTTTGCCGAGTTTGTATAGTGTGTTCTTTTAATTTTAAGAGGAGTCTGGTTTGTTTTGATTTGGTTTAGGTCGGGTTGTTTTGTCGATGCTCAGTGTGCAGGTTTATTCTTTGTGTGGTGGGGGGGGGGGGGGGACCGAGAAGGAGAGGGTGGTGAGAGTTAGGGCGGATGGATTTCTCTACATGGATGATTGGATTGGGTTTTGGTTTTGAGTGATTGGAATGTTTCATCGTCGAATCTGGAGTCAGGAGCTTGGCCTATGGGCTTAGATTTCTTTTAGATTTAGGGGGATTTGGTTTTGTGAAAGCGGTTTTTGACCTGCGATCTGAGTCAACAGGCTGTTCTAGAGCTCCTTCAGCTTCTAAGATTGCTGTTTTGTAGACTAGAGTTTTATTTAGGTGGAGTCATGCACTGGGAATGACGGTAGGAATGAATTGTGTAATAAATCCTGGTAAGTTCTGTTCTCCCGTGCATATTGTCTTTTTCATGTACTGCCTATGCCAGTAGTTGTCAACCTACTCCTGTGTATCTATCTGGCGAAATCGTTCCCGTGATCTAACCTTCGATTTTGTTGCGCGAAATATATTACAGTGAAATTTGTAGCTTGAGTCGGACGCTCTCAGACTATGATCTACTGCACCAAAACCCTACTTCTGTGTAGCGCGCCTAGGCATGTCTACCAGCTCAAAGTACATGATTGTCAATCGCAGTAAGAAGTAGAACATAGTTGCTCTTGCTTCTGATTAGCACTTAAATTCCTTTGGAATACAGAAACCTTTCGAACCTCTGTTCACTTAAAGAAAAATATGGATAGAGGAGTTGGGCTAGTACTTTCTAATCGTATCAGAAGAGCTTACGATTTCATAGACTTTCTTTTGAAGGATTTAAAGTCATAGAATGACTCTCTGAAGACGTATCAGTCCAAGTCATCCATAATCGCCTTGTGTGACATTTGCGCCCTTATTTTTAGTGTGAATGGTTTTCCTGGGCTGATGAATAGTTGCGTAAAGTTTGTGTGCCAAGCTTTCTTTAACATGTAGTCATCTCGCAGGTCTTGCTTTTGATATGGTTGTCGATGAATCTTTTTTGCGTAGTGCTAATTTATGTTCATTTAGCTGTTGTATTTTTCCTTTTAACTTGAGGAGTTTAGTAGGCGGTTTAAGTTAAAGCATGCAGATATTATGTGTAAAGTGCATTTATACCCTTCAGTTTGCCAACATTTGTTTCCTTGCGGCCTTTCTGTTGATTTTTTAGCCTTCTTGTTTCTGTCAGGTTGAAATTGAGGTAGACAGTTTTTGTACTTGAGCAATTATGGACAAAAGAGTTCGCACTTGCTCAAGTTGAAAGGTTTCGAGCTGGACAAGGTGGGTTGTAGCTGTTGAGCCCTTTTCTGTTCCATGGCTGGGGAGCCTTCGTCTGGATGGCTCCAGGGTTACTGGGGTCCAATCACTGCGAGTACGGAATGGTGTGAAAAGAACTATGAAGTCACACCTATGGTGGCCGAGTTTTACAACACAATATCCAATGTCCCCGGCATCATTCTTGCAATTATAGGTCTATACTATGCCATCAGCCAAAAATTTGAAAGGCGGTTCAGCGTTCTTCATTTGTCGACCATTGCGCTCTGTATTGGAAGCAGTCTATTTCATGCCACACTTAAATATGCGTAAGCTTTTTACACTTTACTTTTAACAGTGCTCATATACATCTTACTCGTCCATGCCTGTGCTTAATGTGGACATGCATATCGAATATCGATGTTTTGACTGAATATTTGGAAGATATATACCCTCAAGTTGTAGTGTCTTACTAGTTACTTTTTTTTTGCATGCGCGACGTTTGCGAGCAGTCAACAGCAGAGTGATGAGACTCCTATGGTATGGGTGATGCTTCTCTACATCTACGTGCTTTATTCTCCAGACTGGCACTATCGGAGCACAATGCCCACAGTCCTATTTCTGTACGGGACTATATTTGCCGTTCTGCACTCGCAGTTTAGGTTTGTTGTGGGATTTCAACTGCATTTGGTCTTGTTGGCGGTGCTCTGTCTCCCAAGGATGTACAAGTATTACATTCACACAAAAGATCCAGCTGTAAGGAAACTGGCTCATAAATACATCTTGTTCCTTGTTCTCGGTGGTATGTGCTGGCTAGCGGACCGGCACTTATGCAATCAGATTTCCAAGCTCCGGGTAAACCCTCAAGGTCATGCTCTGTGGCATGTGTTAATGGGGTTCAATTCCTATATCGGCACCACATTTTTACTGTATTGCCGAGCAGAGCAGCTCAACTGGAATCCAAAGGTGGAATATGTGTTGGGACTTTTGCCTTATGTGAAGGTTCAGAAAAGTGAATCTGAACGGAAAGAACAATAGAAGGTTTAAGATTGAATGGCATACTCTTTGCATGTTTTTTGGTTTAAGTCCTGGAGGGCAAACGGTTGCTGGAAAGATGCAGTTATTATATATTTATGTTTCAGAGTCAAACTGTGTAATGTATATCGTTTGTTTTTATGAGTTCTGGTTTTTTTGTCTTGAAAATCTTTGGTTCAAATGGCATTGAGAGCTAGGAGCTCTTTAGTTTTGTTCTGTAATTTGGTGCAGCGGTGGGGTGATAGCACTAACAGTTAGCTTAGGCGGAAGTCGAGGGCGTAGAGAATCATAGCAGAGCTCGTAGTTTTGTTTCCGAGGTTCTGTCTTATGCTGGCAGGATCCTTGAGTGTTAGCATATGCCATTTGCATGTTCACTTTCACTCTTTGGAGGGTTTTAGAGCTGATGAACCTGAAAGATACGTAGTTTACTCCCAGCTTAATCAAATAAGTCAATCGGTTACTGTAAGTATGGTACTCTGGATTTATTTTTATTTATTTATTTATTTATTTCTGTCTTGTGTAACTTCATGCTTCTATTTACTCACCAGTTACTTATTGAATTACTTTAATGCTTACTTCATCTTAAGTATATTTAAAGCATGCTTCCTAGGTTTCTGTTGAAGTCCTCATTTTGAGTAAATAGGATTTGTGGAGTTACTGGGTTGTCACTGAACGCCTACCCCCAGTAATCGAAGATCACAGTGTTTTTCTGTGAAGGTGAAGCAGTCACAGGTGTTCGGAGGTATCGCCGCTCAACGTGTTCTGTCAACAATCATTTTCTCGTATTTATAGTGGCATTTCCTCTTGGGTGCAATTGATCCGGAAGTACTTTCCTTTCTTTGTGGTGCATTTCGTGCGTCAGGTTAGTTGAATACTTACCTTGCAATAATCTCTGATTTATATATATATATATATATATATATATATACATATATTTCTTCTTATCATAAAGTAAAACAACACTTCTGTGTCCAGGAATGACCATATTTGGAATCCCGCTGTCTCTGTCACTTTCTGGAGTAGCCGCAGTGAAAGTGTGAGAGAAATTTATTTGTTATTTTACACTAAAAATAACCAACTTTATTGATCTTGCAAATGATCTACACCGGTGATATTAAGTCTTTATAAATCCAAACTATGTTGTAATTGTTCTGAAAAGTAACTTTCTAATACTGCATGAGTTCCTATCCCTACAATGTGTACAAGCAAAACGATACTAGAATTCAACACAACTAATCAATCGCGCCCACAAACCATGGCCTTTCTACATTCCTTCTAAAGCACAACCACTCTTCGAAAAGATGGTACCCTATCACTTGTGTATCTTCTCTCCTTTACACATTGTTGTCTATCTACAGCAACGCCCCAAGTCTACTTACTACAATAATTTCCAAGATTTATCTGCCACTTATCAATTCCTAAACTTTGTACACCCTGGTGTTGATGAGGAAATCTGAGTGCATGGTTTTCGGAAACTATTCATGGAACCGAAGAGCGAAAAAGAGAGCGAGCGAGAGAAAGGCACCGTTGCCTGGCCCACTACGCCCCACACGAACTCTGCTCGTCCTGCCTGATCCAGTTTCCTGTCTGTTTCCGAAGCTACTCCACATCTTCAATGGGGCACCGGCATCTCCATCTCTGGGTCACTCACAACTGCGAGATCAGTATTGGAAACTCCCAACGCCCAAAACTTGGCGATGGCGCCTCTCGTCAAGCAGTCAAGCCATGACGGCCTGCCCAATCTCCCTCTTCTGTCGCAGCGAGTGTTGGTGGAGCTGCAACACGGAATTGAGCAGCACCTCCAGGGAGCGGAGACGTGGGTGAAGCAGGTGGGGGATGGCATTGTGGGGAAGAACCCCGTTCTGAAGAGAATGCTGCTGCAGGTGGAGGAATTGAAGGTGGGCGTGGGATTGAATCGGGCTGCGTCGTCGAAGCATGTCGCGTGGAGGTCTCGTAACTTCGCAGCTATAGTTCCCGGGGACTCTGTTGCGGAGGTTCTGATCTCGAGCTCTGTGCTCAATTTCTTGAACCTGTATAACACTGTGTTGATTGCGCGGCTGGTGTTGACGTGGTTTCCGAACGCTCCTGAGGCCATCGTGAACCCGCTTAGCACGATTTGTGACCCTTACTTGAACGTCTTCCGGGGTATTATTCCGCCTCTGGGCACAATCGACCTGTCGCCCATTCTTGCATTCACGGTTCTCGATGTGTTCACCAGCACCGCGCAGGCACTTCCTTGTGAGCTAGACCACAAGCCGCAGCAGAAGCTGGGGTGGAGGCAATTGGTGCAGCGCAGGAAAGGTTTGAAGGGGCCTGGTTCGAAGTTTGCTCAATCCCCATAGCGCTATTGCGCATTTGCAGGGTAGAGATTTGTTTCCAGGACAATTGAGTGAAGTTGTACCGAGATTGCACATGGGAGTTCCTTTGTTTCTGCAGCTTGTCTCTTGTAGCGCAGCATATTTGACATAATTTTTGTGACATTGATTAAGATTCTCCTTCACAATATTCTTTGCGCCTCTCATTTGGCAGTGGCAATCTAAGATTTGCTTAGACTTGTCATTTGACATTTGTATTGTTTTCTCTATACACTATTGTTTGTAATGGATACAAATTGTCATCAGTGAGTGTATCGCTTCAAGTAGGTGATCGCGCGACCAATATCTGCCACAACGTTTCTGAAACAACCATAGTTGTCCACAACGTCAGGCTCTGCTTTGGAATTTACAGAATGTCGAATTTGTTCCACTGGATTCAGTTTGGATTGGACAATTAGAGATGTGCAGACTGTCACGTGAATGTATATGAACGCCTTGTCTTTGTGATCAGTATGTTTTTGCTTGTGCGTGTGTGTGTGTTTGCAATTTTATGATTTTCAATATCTTTCTCTCAATTGATTAATTTTTAGACTCGAACTTTATGTAGTGTAATCTAATTTGTTTTGATTAAACGGAAAGCTTCTGATGAAGATTTTGCAGCAGGGCATCACTTCTGCCACAGTATATTCCTCCTGTGCGATTTTGGCAATGCAACGTTGCTATCCGATGCATTCTCTTGATTCACAATCATGGGCAGATGTTAAACCATTCACTCATGCATTAACAATGGTCTGTCCTGGATTTATTATTAACAACTAATTCGAGGCACTCTTACATTGTGGTGTAACTGATGCTCGCTTTACAGTCCGATCCGATTGGAGGAGGATCAAGTGACTTTTTGGAATTAGGCTCGGGGTTTTTGTATTAGGGCATGAGTACGATTTGCTCTTGTCACTTTTGCCCGCATGTGTGCCGATAGTTGTCAATTGATAGCAAAGAACCAGGTGCTCACAAATCGTAAGTCGAATTGCTCCTAAATTTTCCATTTCTCCTCCATTGCTGAATGAAATGCCATTTAGATCCTTTACATGAGAGCCTAAGTGTTAGCGCAGTGGACCCTGATGTTGAGCGGGCATTAGGGATTGCTGATTTTCATGAGACAGACTCTGATCTCGCTCATCGTCTCACATGCGAAGATGTGTTGCTGTAGTGAAGCCGCGTTATAGACCTATAGCCTACGCAATCTGCTGCATCTCCTAATAATGTGCAATTACAGCATGGCCTTTTGTACTTGATGCTATTGGGCGAGTGGCTCCCTCCAAATGCTGGTGCTGCCTTGACCTTTAGCAAGTCAGAAATTATTGACTAAGTTCCAAATTCCAACTTGCTCTTGCATGTCGATGATCAAACCTGAATTGTCAGTGGAATAGCGACCACCTGTTGAGAGTGTCGTCCTCAACCGTCTGGACACTCTGCTTGCTCCATGACCGCACAAAACCCCCAACTGGAAATCTCGAGGGGGTGGATCGCTATTTCTATTTCTGCGCTTTGCCATGAATTGGGTCAGTAGGGTTCCGGGAGAATAGCATCCACTTGCCTTGTGTCGAACTCGAAATCGGGTAAATCTTCAGATGTTACTTGCGGTAGACGCGTCTTGTGGGAGACTTCCCACTAATGGCGATTGGCGAAACCAGCAATGGGTGGAGACCACTAATCTGTCCTGCTAGATAGTCGCGAGTGGAGGGTGCTTTTTCCATTTCGAACCTGGCATGCTCTGCTGTCTCATTGGACCTTCATGGACTCTGTCGCTCCAAGGAAGTTTAAATTTGAGTAGTTGCTTTACGCACGTACCATCTTTTAGAATGTTCATGGCAGAATAGCATGTATTCTTGCATTATTCCTGCATTATTCTTGCAGCGTTCTTGGAGCATTTTCTTCCTCCAAGCACTAGAGTCTGTTTCGACTGCTTGAGAAAACCTTCGTTGACAGTTTGCTTCTGATCCTTCAGCTGGTGTTTGCTCATCTGCCATTTCTATCATCGCGAAATAGTTGTTTAAGTTGCGGAATCCGATTCTTTGTTTTATGTTCTAGTTGGAGGCGCGCCAGCTCTCGCATTCCCCGTTCGCAGTTTCGTGCGACCTTCTAACAGAAGTATTGAAGGCAAGTGAAGACGTCGATCAATGATTTTGATCTCCTTCTGTTTTGTCATTGTCAAGTGCATCTTGTGAAGCAATTGACATAGTAGCGAAATGGTGTTTAGACGCTCGTTTCTCCTCTGTTCTTTAGAACTAGTAACTCGCTTATATGTTCTTCCTAATCTTGGGCAGGCTAAAATCTTTGGAACGGTCGTAACGCCGCAGCTCAAGCACAATGTAGATGTTTTTCATGTTCCAGAAGAGTTTGATGTAACTGTAAATTCGTTCTTGGAGATTTTACATGTGTTTTGTTGTTCTTTCTAACATTTTCTAAGTGTGTGTTTATGTCTTTATGGCTTTCTGCACTTCGGTATTCCTGAACTTCCTCAGTATGTGATTACAGGCTTTTGACTAACTTCAAGTGTAATTTGTTTGGACTACTTTCCAGGGGTTTCAGCAATGCCCACAATCGACATTCACAATGGCTCTAAAGAGCTTAACGATGAGGTTAAGTCACTGGGAAAACAGTTTTCTGTTAATGAGACCTGGGAACACTCAACACAAATTTTCGAGTATACGAGCTCAGCAAATCCTTACATGATTCCCATTCCCATCCAGAAGCTCGATGCAACGGAGCACATGTCTGGACCCACTAGAGTGACTGCTTTGGATATTAGCAAAGCAATAGGCATTGAAGGATATCCTGCTACCTCCCCAAATCTTCTGGCATCATTTGTACGAATCTGTATTGGCGAATCGGTGACTACAAATGCATGCGCCACATCTCAGGCTTTTTATGTAATCCATGGTCGGGGCCGATCCCAGAACGGATTGGGTGTTGTGGAGTGGAGCACAGGGGACCTCTTCGTCTTTCCCTCCAGCACGGAAGAAATGCCTTGCACTCACTTTTGTCTAGATGACGAGGAGGAGCAAAGCGGAGGCGCAGGTTTATACTGGGTATCAGATGCTCCTTTGCTAAACTATCTTGGGGTTGTACCCAGAGTTAAGAAGTTCAAACCAGCTTACTTCAGGTGCGTATATGAGGACAAGATCTTTCTTGCCACAGTGATTGGATGGAGTTTATGTAGTACTCCTATGGAAAGGCAGGTGAATAGTGTTTACTTAACGTGAATTTTGACTTGTCTGTATGACGCAGTCGGCAGGTATTGCTTGATAACGTGGAGAACGTACGGCATGAACCTGGAGCGAAGCACCGTAACCGACTGGGCATCTTACTGGGCAACGAATCAACACCTGAGACCAAGACATTATCCCATGTTCTGTGGTCGTTGTTGAATGTTTTACCTGCTGGTCAGTACGTGACTTATCTTCAGTTTGTTTCTTGAGGTTCAAACAATGTTGTGAACTCTGTTTTTTCACAGCTCAAGGCGTGTATGTCGGGGCTTGTTTATGAAATTCTTGTTGTAAAATTTGTAGTAAATGTCCTCTGAGGTCATGCGTCGCGCGCTACAAACCAATGTCTGATATTTCAAAATTCAAGTACTTTGAAGAACTTCGAATGACATGTTATGTGGCGGATCGTATTTGTGTCATCAGGGGAAGTTCAGAGACCGCATCGACACAATTCAGTTGCTTTAGACCTGGCCGTGCGTGCTGCTCCAGGGACGTACACACTGATGGGCAAAGAGCTCGATAGCGAGGGATGGGTTAAGGATCCGATCAGGTTTGTATGAGTCACACGATAACGGTATTCGTTACTTTAATAATTGGATTCCTCAGCACGTAAGCCGCATTTTGGCACTCTAGTTGTAAATAATTAGCTCTGTTTTAGAAGTCGCTCTTACAAAGTAAAGATGTTTTCCACACGTTTGCCACATTAAACACACTTATCTATTTATTTCTATTATTTGATATCTCCATATATACTGATTATACGATTGTTTTGTCAATCCAAAACAGGGTGGATTGGACGACAGGAGCTGTCTTTATAACGCCACCCGGTTGGTGGCACAGCCATCACAACGAGTCGTGTGAGGAAGCATGGGTATTACCCATCCAAGATGCTGGCCTTTACACCCACCAGCGTACACTGGACATCCGATTTGCAGACGAAGTTGCAGCGGCAAAAATGCGCGTAAAAGATTTTTCTGAACAGCAATAATGAGCATTTTGTGAGAATGATGCACTTTCCTCCTAGAGCATGCAGTGACTTCAGCCATTGGAGCGGTAATTCCTAGCTCAATATTATTTACATATTTATCTTGATTACAATGGACCCAGGAATTTTAGTGTACATCAGGGAAGTGGGTGTATTGAGCATGTACATATTTGTGCCTCAAAGAGAGTTTGCGGCTGTTAGTGGCAAAGGCTAAGAAATAGTAGGCTATTCCTTAGCCTTTGCAACACAGCTCTACAATTCAATACTTGACTAATGATGTAGCGCTTTAACAGCAATCAAGAATTATTTGGGCAGAAATTAGAAGATGCATAATCTAGATAAATCTTTTTAATACTGTTAAGACACATATATTCTGTGGGAATACTTCAAAGAGAACACAATTATCACTAGAATGACATACTAATAAGATAGTAAGGGATGATCATTATTAGAACGACATACAAATAGAAACATCTTGCTTTTATATTCTTTATTGCTTGTGATACAGAATTAATTTCGCGTAATAAAGTCGTACTCCAGAAAACATGTGAAGACCTGTTTCGATTCATTTAATATAATAAAATCGAGTACAACTGATGCCTTGAAATGGAAAACAAACTTAAATGACTGATTTGTTTATTAATCGTGAAATATTTTAGAACTTGTACATTATTAAATGTAAAATTACCTACATGACTTTAGATTTTAATGTGTCTGGACTTCTTATTAACTTTTAAAATTAAAATTTATATATGCATCTATAACACAATTGTAGTTTCATTACTTTTCTCTAGTATTATGTGATGTATTCACTCCTCAATGAGAGTTTTACATGGAGGACACTCTAGAGAATTTAGATATTGTCATGAGCTACTACATTTCTGTACATTGGGCAAAATTTCTATATTAATAATAAATAAATAAAATATATTATATACTTCGAAATTATTCTAGAATATTTTTAATTATTTCATAGATCCTTAATCATGTCTCAACAAAATTCTAAAATTCTCATGCTTTACTAGCTTGCAATAAACACTCTTCAACCATTATTTTTGTCCAAACTACATTACAAGATAAAATTTATGATATACTACAGATTGTTGTGATGATTGTTCATTTGATAGTTTCTTCATGATTAAAATTGGTTATTTAATTAGTAAGGACTAACAATAAAAATTAAAGCGTTGGAGAAAGTTAAAAATATCTACATCAAGTAGAATTATCAAATAGTTTGTGGTGAGACCATCTGTTTGTCTTAACAAACAAAGAATTCAAGTGAACGTGTACAAGAATATTATCCTAAGCCAATTTACTCATTACAAAAACTGTCTATATCAGACATTATAATACGGAATGAACACAAACAAAACGTACGTCATTGTGTGTGATTATATTAAAACAATTGAAAACTTCGATTCATGTGAGAACCATAGTTACTTCCCTGCATTCTAGTCGAGTTTTACAACACATTTTCAATTCCTTGAAAAGGGCACATTCCCCTTTCAAACAAGTATTTCACATGGAGATAACAACAAGCCGCCAACGCACTTTCTCCCTCTTTGGAGGTGACAAACACTAGCAGACAATTTGAGAACTGGAGTTTTCGTTTTCTGCACAACTAATTCCATTCATTTTTTTTCACATACCAATGCAAAAAATACGCAGTCACCTGTAAGGCATATATTGGACACATTTGAAAGTTAATCACCCAGTTAAGAACAGCATTCCAAAATATTTTTCTCAGGTTCTGTACTCATACAACAATTTGTATCAACGCATTATAGATTTTAGCAGTTGATCTGACTATTCAAAATAACAGTAGAACATGTGAGCATGAAGGTCTGCGCAGTGTAATTATGATGCTCCAGATACAGTTTATTCTATTTGTCGATTGGTAACTATCCGTTTTTGCGATTTCAACCCACAAACCGCAGAAACCCATGGGGAAGAAAAAATGGAAACCTTCAGCTAGTCAGATACACCTTAGTTATCTGGAAGTTGAGAACCGCGTCGAATTACAAAATTGATGCCATTTATCAGCAGCACGAGTGTCAGCTTCCCACACAGCGCTATGATAGACCGTTTCAACCCAAAAACGTTGCCAACATTCAGGCAGGGTCATCAGCGGTTCATGCAGAAGTAGCATGACATTGAGACTTCAGAAAGACGTTCCTAAAGTTGCAAAAAAAAAAAAAAAAAAAAAAAAAAAAAAAAAAAGGGAAATAAAAGAAAGAAAGACGAGACTCAGAATGATCTGACAGCAAGGTTGAATAAGGTGTGCCTTCAGAAGTAGATGTGCCTACACACAATGAATATGTCAAAGTTCTCAGAATCGTTCAGTGCATTCTCAAATTTCGAAGAGAATATCCAATGGAGTTATATACAAAACTCATCCACCGTTGAAACCTAAAACTCCTGCGAGATACTCCCTCCGATGTCCTTGCCGCCCTTGCCCGTCTTCTTCGGCAGAAGTATGGTGTGAATATTGGGAAGCACACCACCGGCAGCAATTGTGACGGTGCCCAAAAGTTTGCTCAACTCCTCGTCGTTTCGTACTGCCAGCTGAATATGGCGGGGTACTATGCGATTCTTTTTGTTATCTCTGGCGGCATTTCCTGCCAACTCAAGGACCTGCATACAAGCTTTCATCGTTAGAAACAACAATGGACAAACGGAAATTACTCGCACGCTTTTGAGGCGTAGAAATACGTGTGATATCACGACGGCGTCCTAAAGGAAGTGACAGAAGGTATTACACGTACATTCCTATAAAACCTAATTTACATGAAGGTTGATAGATCAATGGTGTCACACATCTTAACTGCTCCGTGTTCAGAGATGCCGACATTGACAGCAGGCACACCGAACCGGTAGGTCAGAGGTTCTATCATATCGGCTCCAATGCGGGAGGAGCACTACTGAAATTGCAAAAAGGGTGTAATGCCACGAAGCGACATTAATCATAGAAGCAATGAATAACTATGGCGGTATTTTACAACGTATTTGGCATTCTACATATCGTTGATAGCGAGGATGAGCAGAGTTGGAGGTTAACAGAAAAATATGGGGTATATGAGCATATCCTTCGACAATCCTACAAGTGACGTTACCAGGAGCAGGGGAGCAGGAGAAAAGATCACCTCGGCAGCTAGGTATTCAAGCACTGCGGCCAAGTAGACGGGTGCACCCGCTCCCACACGTTCAGCATACTTGCCAGCTTTCAAGAAACGAGCAATCCTTCCAACAGGGAACTGGAGACCAGCCTTGGCTGAGCGAGATATGGATTTAGAGGCCTTGGACTTCCCGCGGCCTCCAGGAGTAGCACCGGGAGAACTCATGGTTGTTAAAGGCTTTCACGCTCTTTCACTTGCAAAGATTTATCGAGGCTCCACTCTGCAGCAGATCATTCAGATTACGTGTGAGTGAAGGAATATAACCTGGTCCATCCACTCCGGTCACGAGGCAAAGTACATAGGGACCGAACCGTCTTAAAGTGTTTTAACCAAGAAGGGTCGCATGAACTCCAAAACGCTAGAAAAAGAATTCAGAGGGACGTAGAGTCTGGTTAGTATCTAGTAGTGAAGCCATGTAAAGAAACCCAACCATCGTGTAATCATCTCGTAGCACAATCATTCAAACGCTTGAAGGAATGCGGAAAACACACAACATCCGAGTAAATAACTCATGCGACCCACTTATCATCCCTCCCACAAACACTACATCTTCACGCACATAATAAGCACCACCTCATTGACTTCATATAAGCGTCCACCGCCAGAAAGAAAACTCCCAACTAACCTAATCTCGGTTTTAAACAATACACATAGACTTCCAGCATGGCTGTTATAACAGGAAGTTAGGGAACCTATTACAAAAACCTGTACCAGCTGAACGAGACGTTTCTCGATTCAAAACAAACGTAACGATGCTCAGAGGGGCGAGAAAGAAACGCCTCTGGGAGAAAATCAGGAACCCAAAATCACAACATTACAAAACCATGGATGCTGTCGTGTAAAAGCTCGTTTCAACACAGGCAAAGACACCACCTACGGCTGAGAAGAATGTTGCTGTGAACGGAGGGAAAGATGAGCGTGCACCTTCAGTGGTGGCGGGCATAGGGTGCAGCGAAGGCAAGGGGTAGGACAAGAAGGCAGAGTGACGATGGGGGGCTTTAAAAATGTTATGTTGAGATTGAGGGAAGAGGAAACAACTGGAACTGAGAAGGTTCTCTCCATGTTCGTTACATGTCATCCAACATGGCCCACTTCCTCATCTCCGTCATTGTGAGTTGTCAGTTGGGGAGTTTAGGGCTTGAGTGCCGGAGTCTCGGAGAAGCTGGACATCAAAAGCAAAATGATGCTTCCGGGACGTGGGCTGGATCTAGAAGACAAGACAAAGATTGTTGCTATACCCTATACTTGGGTGGGGAGTTGGCATGTCCTTCATCGAGCTCATTGCGGTAGATTGTTTATCGTCACCAATGAGATGATTTACAAAAACTGGACAAGGTTCGGACGGTAGTGGATTTTGGGAGATCGTTACAGATTGCGGGGAATGCAAGCTTCAAAAATTTTCATCGGCGTGTGTGCGCAGAGTTGATCAGTTGTCGTTGGATAGCGATTGGATCTCGTCGCTGGGTTCTTATCATGATGATTTTGTGTCTGGAGGTGAGTTAGTATTGTCATTTCCTGTGTTGGGATCCGATTTTGAGCTTGGTGCGCTGATTGGATGTTTCTGGAGGGGAATGATCGACTTGTTGTACAAACGCAGTCCCTAGGTTTTTCATTTTGAAGGCAATGAGGCGTTCTTTTCTTTCTAATCTCACATTCCTGTGGAGAGGTATAAATTATGGGAGTTTGTATAAGATATCTTCGCGGGCTGTTCCTTAGTTTATGTAAAACGCTTGTTAGAATACGTGAAGGTATTTGAGATTGAGGGCAAACCCTTGGAATTTGGGATATCGTAACGATAACGAACCACACCTTCTCTGAGTTCTTTGAATATGTGAGTACGAATATATGCGCTCAGTAATTTTTGGGATCATCCTCCGTATAGTTTTACTGAATTTCTTCTCAGAGCTTCAGTTGTAGCGGGTAGTGGTAGTCGGCACTGTCAAGGTTACTTGGACGTCAGGATTGCTTGGAATTCGGTGTTGACGTTCAGTTTAGTAGTTGTGTCATTTGCAAATCGCCAGTGTTGAAAAATTGTGAAGACAATGTTTCACTCATATTAATCACCTCTGATAACTTTTCTAGTCTATGATTTGATAAAGTACTTAAATACCTTCCCGGACCCGTTTTCTATCTAGAACAACTTAGCTTAGACTGATATGAGTATTTTGATGCACAATGCTCTTCTCCAGTACTTCGCTTGCGAACACACCAATTCAATATTCCATTTCTATGAGATGCAGCTTCTCTTATAACTGGAGCTTGGTACTAGTTCTAACCAATTTCTGTCGCTTGATTAGCGTGCAGAGCGTGACTTTTCTATATTTTAGGAACTGATGACAGACAGCGCATACGCGGATGTTTTATTTCCTCACAGCATTCCTATGTTCCGGAGTCTGATAGTCCGGCTCGAATGTCAGTGTGATTCCATTGATCCCACACCTTGGTGTGCCAATGGGTCAGCTGGAACGACTGCAGTTCGAGGAGGAAGGCCCAATAGCCTTTCTCAGACTTTGCAATTGGGCCAGCACCCCACTTCCTGTTTCCCTCTTCAAGCTTGGCGCTCTCTCATCCTCCCAATCACGCCTTGCTCTTCTTTCCTACAAGCAACAAGCAGTAATTGTACCTCTGGTTAGCAGGAAAGACGGGGAAACTACTTTGCGTTCGGAGTCAGTGGCGTCCTCTCTGCCACACACCTTGTCACCCCCAGCATCCCCATCCAATGGATTTTCTGAAGATTATTCCGCAGTCGCACATACTGAAGCTCCCTTCACCCCTCAGCAGCTATTATATTCCGAGAACCATGAATCAAAGGTCCCTCCGTCTTCCGAGTTCCGGTTTTCATTGGGAGGCTCACAGTCCACGCCTTACAGAACTCCTACATTTATTTCAAGGCGGTCGTCTAATACAGTTCATGAAAATTCCGTTTTTCCGCCTTACACAGCAACCCCGTACTTCACCCCTATTGCTTCCACTCCTCTTTGTTCTTCCTCGCAGACTTCCCAAGAAACTGCGGAGTCGGGTTTTGTTGCGGAGTCCAATGAACCGGTCAAGGTTTCTTCTTCTTTCTATGTTATTGATAACATTGACTGCTTCACTTGGGCATACTGTGGGGACGACTTTGCTGCGAATTTAGAAACTGAACCGTTTAAAGACATTCTTTTTACTGCAGGGAGTGAGGGTTTGATACTTCATGCCTTCTGTAATAATAATGATGGTGTAGGTAGCATGTTGGACAACATATGCGGAAGTGATGGACAATCATTAGAGGATACGAAGGAATGTGAAGATGGTGAAAGGAATGGCAAATGGCGGATCTGGAGAGAACATGAGGGACACACAGATTCTGTCGACGATCGTGGAAAGAGGAAGCTATCCTTCCCAGACGAGAACAATACTAACAAAGACGACTCAAGGAGTAAAGAAGCGGTGGCGGACGTCGGCGTAAATGGCGGGTCTTCATTTCAGTCCTTTGTTGTGGACGGGCAACTCGAGCATTTTAAGGGTGGTTTGCACTTGCAGTTCCTCAAACATTATCCTTGGCCTACGTCAGCCAAGTGTATCTCATTCTCTTTACCTTATACGTCTTCTTCATTTTCACTTCTTAGCAAGTTTGGACAAACAAGCACTCAAGTTGAACAGTTTTCAGGAGTGACTGGAAGCGGTGCAGAAGAGAAGGACTTACAGATTGCAAGGTTGCTGTCTAACCCTGCCCAGAATCTTGTTGCACTGCTAATGGTGGAGAAGTTCGCAGAGCTCATTTGCGAAGCTGAGATAGCGGCGGAGGAAAAACATGCAGCTCAATCAACTATGGGACGAGTCAAATTTCTCGATAACTTCAGTGTCGTAGTTACAGGGGTTTATTGTCAGGATTTGAAGGTCCTTTCGCGCATTGATTCGCGTGACACAAAAGCAGGGCTCGCAGAGGTTGTATCATGGACAGATTTTCAATTATCAGACAGGGTTTTTTTAGCTTTAAAAGAAGATGGAAGAGTATTTTTATGGAACTCTTTTACAGGAAGTTTTATTACACAAATTGATGTCCCACAGTTCTGTAATGTTGATTTAAAGGAAGAAATCGGGAAGGAGACCTTGAAGGCGCCATCTGGAGAAGTAGACCAAGATCCTAAACATGGCACAAGTGAGGTTTTTGCATCTCAAGAGAAGACTAAGACTTCTACAACTGCCAGAGGTTCTGATATTGGAGCTAAGAACCGATTCTACCAACTCACGGCGACTGCTGACTGCTTATTATTAGCTGTCTGTGATGCTAAGGGTATCGTTTCTTTGGTCTCCACTGACGATTACTTTGCAAGCGAGGCTTTCATTTCGTCAGGAACTCGTGGGAACCGAGGTGCTGAGTGCTATGATTTGAAGCCATTGTCCGGCTACGAAGTAGCAGGATCAGATATTGGTGGTGTGAAATATGAGAGTGCTGTAGCAAACCGAAATTGGATTAATTTGTCGTTTGAGGGTGGAAATTCTTGCGCTACGACTTCCACCAAGCGTGGGGGTCGCACATCTTTGCCTTCCTTTGGGATAAATAATTCTAGCAACTGTCCATTGGGAGCAAGTGGGTTTACAACCAAGGACCGTGTTCACCAATATCAGATCCGAGGAGTAGGCTTTGCCCATTCATTGCAGCTCCTGCGAAAATTATTCGTGCCCAACAGGCCTTCAAGTGGTTTTCTTGGGATGGCTTTGAATCCATACAGCATCACGTGTGCCTCAGCCAATACTTCCGAAGGGTTCATTTTATTACAAAATGGGTTGTATGTAGGGCACAGGCAACTAGATGAAGCTGAATTGAACGACAGTGAAGGATTTTCTAGAACTGTCAGTAAATCCTCCATTGGTAATGTTTTAACTTTCAGCTTTCAAGGGTGCCTATACATTGTATCTCAAACGGGCCTACATGTGGTACTTCCTCCTTTGGCAAGCCGGCAGCGTCAATTATCAGGTTCCAAGTGGTATAATGAAGTGGGAAGGAAAGATGTGTCAAGTAAATGGGACTGTTTGTTGCCTTTTGAAAGCCGCAAACTTGTTACTCGGCAATGGCAAACAGAAGTGTTGGACAGGTGTATTATCTTCAACAGTTTGAAGGAGACAGAACAATTGTGCCTAGAGAATGGTGAGCATTTCGATTCAAACTAACTTTTCTTCAACAGAATCTGGCTTGAAGCTGTGATATTGTGTTGTATTACGAACCGTTTGTGAGGATTGCTATGTGAATCGCATACGACTTTTTTTAATTCACGATTCAGTTTAGCACTCCTGATAATCCCCATAAACTCACAATCATGTGAAATTTAATAGTAATCAAATACTGAGACAATTTCAGTTCGGAAAAGGGACATCAGATCTAGGTCTATATACCACGTTCCATCCGAGCAATTAGTACTAGTTCTAAGGCCTATTTTAGAATATATAAAAAACTTCCGTAATCAAATATTTGCTACTGTCCGGCCTGACCTGTGTGAGCGGGCATAAGAACTTGGGCAGGATGGTAAGCTAGAGTTATTTATTTGACTGTTATTTTTCTGGCCGCCTCGCTCTTCCCTGGATTCTTTAGTGGATGTGGCTGGTTTGTATGTGCACACCAGTGTTGGAAACACAAGAGCTTCAATTTCATCTATTCCACATGTTGTGCTTCACGAGAACTGGTTATAAAGTACTTCATCTGGACTGATTGGAATCCTCCTTTTCCATTGTGAATTAAAGTCCAATCAGTTCAAATATCAGATCACAGGTGCACTAAATACTCACATCACAGTATGGCTAAGTTGCAATTTGTTGACCCGAATGTAAGCGAAGTAGGAAGACACTGAATCTTTACTTCTTGAGATGCTTATTTTCTTCGACATAACCACTTACTCTTTCTACTTTCAAATTTCTTCGTTGGGGTATTTCTAACATACTTTCAATTCTTTACATTCCCTACTTAATTTTGAAATGAAATTCTTCATCGGTTATTCGGGAATCAATATCCTCTGTCGCCGTTTTGAGGTCTTTGGGCTTTGAATTGATTAGCAGACAGCTTCTTCAGTTAGTGTGTATATTTTACAGTTCATTCTCACAAGTCGGCTTTCACGCACTGTGAAGGATACGTCATTCTCATTGAAGCTCATTATTGCATATGGGCTATGAATTTGTTCACCTTGAACCACCTGGTTTTAATCTGTGAAACTTTTTTGGTTCTCAACCACGAATATGTGTTTTCTAGGATGGAGTATACAGCTTATGAGGTTACGGAGATTGCAACTTGCTCTGAACTATGTTAAAGTGGATGAAGTGGAGCAGTAAGAACTCTCACTTTGTGATATACCTTCCCAGGTTTTATATGAATAAACGTTCGGTTGTTTTTATGTTGCATTTCAAGTGTGGAAAACTTTCTTAAGCTTTCATGCATCTTTTTTTTTGGATTTTCCTTTGTTGTTCTCTTCTTTTCCCGTTGTTCTCCTGGTCTCTTTAACAACCATCTCTTACGGAGGTTCTATTGTCTTAGTTTTTTTGTTGGTTTTCTGTCACAATAAGCAAGGAGTATGTGAATTTGCCTTGCATTGCCGTGATACAAAGACTGATTTGTTAAGTCTCCCTCCTCAAGGATTGGAGCTTTACTAGTCTATTGTAAGTCGGAGTTCTTAAGCACCTTAACAATTACTTAAAATGTGTGAATCAGGTCATTGGAGGCACTCGTGCTGGTCGGGGCTGCGGAAGCCGGGATACCACAAGTGCTGCTTGGTGCTGTTGAACTAATGGCTGATTCTTTTGGGTCTGATAATGAGCTTGCACAAGCCTGCAGGTGTACTTTTTTTCTTTGGCCATGTTGAGAATCTGGCTACCAACTGTGAACTAGTAATCTTTGTAACTAGCATGTTTTAGAATGATAATATGTGTCCTTATTGTTGAAGATCTGTTAGAGATAATCGCGATGTACAGAGTAAAAGTTTGCGCATTATGACTGCCTTTAAAAAGAACTATGATTAATGCAGATTATTACCAGTGAAAGATAAATCTTCAGAAGTGGTAGTCTTGGCGGGGATGTCAGCTCTTTAGTTTGACGTGTGCTTTACCTTCTATGCAACAAACATGTTCCATCATTGTTGCGAGCGTGTTCGTGCTGATAGTTGCTACAAGTAGCATGTCGATTTGGGCTGTGATTATTGCAGGCTTCTTGAACTGGCAGCTAGATTCTCAACAAGGCTTATTCGCTCTCATGGGCTTTGGCAGCGGCAGCATTCTAGGTCAAATAAAACGATAGTTTCTACGTCCTCCGCACATTTCCCATACAAGGACCTGTCTGATTCCAAGCCTGTAGGTCATGTCAGCGATCTTGCTCGACTGCTTGAAGTGATCCGAAGTGTTCAGGACCGATTACAAGCTAAACGCAACGGACCAAGTCGAGGTGCCAAGGTATTCTGTCTTTTTTAATTGGAATTCGGACCTTCGAGGAACATGTTGATACTGGAATGTGTTGGATATTGCTAAATTTTAGACCAAGTTCACCGAGCCCTTTGTCATTGAATTGACTGGCTCTGCAATATGTTTCTTAGTCACTGTCTGCACTGACTGAACATTATGCGTACTCCTAGGAGTATGATGTATTAGCCGCTCGCCACGTCATCCACTTTTGCATAATAATAGACATTAACGAAAGACGATCATACCTTACGTGTTACTCATCTCCATGTTCTGCAACAATTTTTCCTTTACATTTGCTTCTTGAAGTTGATGTGATGACTATGATTCGTATGGTCTTATGACAATTCGGGTGCTGACTTATTTTTGTGCTTGAGCAGGCTGATGCGAGCAACGAAGCATTTGGATCATCAGTCGATTTACAGAGTAAAACGAAACCTATCATCGAATTTCCTCCTGAAAATGCTGTGCAAAGTGTTGAAGCAGAGAATATAATTACCAGTAGGGAGGAGCAACTCAAAGTGCTTCTGGGCTCTCAAGATAGTGTCGCTTCAAGTGCCTTGGTGCCTACAGGAACATTCCATAGTTCAGGAGGTTCTTGGGGTGTCTCTATCGGTGGTCCCTTTGATGGAAAGCCTAAACGAGGATCAACTGTTGAAAGTGCGGCGGAAATGTTTGCTCGTTGGGAAAATGAGGATGTTGATGCTGAAAATATAGTGCGAGATGCATTGCGGGCTGGACGTGTTCCCCTGGCTGTTGTACAGCTACATAAAATCCGGTCTAGAGAGTTCTTGAACGGTCCTCAAACGCAGCGACCCCAGATGATTGATGTGTTTCAGGATGTACAGAAAATTGGCCGAGGGATTGTATACGAGTTGCTGTGCAAGGTATACATGTGTTAACAGTAGCCTAGAAACACTTCGTAGTGACCATTTCATGTGTTTGATAACTGTTGTTGTAAACAGTGTGTGGCACTAACTACATATTTATGGCTTTGCCTGGTGCAGGGCAAAACAGCACTGGCAATGGCAGCGTTGCGAAGATTAGGAGAGGAGATTGATGTTGCTCATTATGAGTTGGCATTTGGAACTGTGAGGCGTGGTCTTCGGAAGCAAATGAGGACAGAGTTACGGCGCAGTTCTAATCGTCTGGGTTCTCGGGACTCCCAACTGCTTGAAATCGTTTTATTTTTAGAGGTACCAGGTTTTCTTGTCATTTTTAGCTTGTTAATATCTTCTAAAGCTGTACGGGTGAGTTAGTAGGTGTTATATATTCAAGTAAACTTTTGATAACTTTGGCATAAAATGTTTGTTTTAAACATTATCTGGTTTAACTTGCTGAGCTGAATGTAGTGGCTTTTTATTTGACAGAATCTCTATCCTAACAGCAGTTTTTGGAGCACGTACCGTCTTAAGAGGGTGAAGTCTAGTAGCCATACTGTAGAGGAGCCTTCGTCGAATGAGGAAGATTGTGAACTATTACAATTAATCTGCGGCAGCGGAGCAGTTAGCCCATTTACTCTACAGTGTGGAGAAGTTGATGGAGTGGTCCTGGGGTCATGGGATTATGAAGCAGATCCTGAAGCTTTAGATGCTGCAGGTGCGGAGCAAGTGAACCCAGCTGCAGGGTACCTGGTAACGGCTGCTGTGTGGTTGCACGTTTGGGACGAGGTGACTGTAGGCCGGGTCAGTGTCATCTCCTTTCTACACCGGTCGAATGATCCTATATGTCAACGAGCCAAACTTTGCAACTTCTAATAAAGTGCCTTTTTAACAGGTTTCGCTTTGTGTAGGTTTTACAACAATCTGTTTGTGTAATCCATGTATCATATCTTTAATACAACACACACATTGACTAGGTCCTAGACTTTTGGTCACTTTTTACTTCGTGGAGAGTTCTGGCTGAGAATGTGAGTTTTATTTGACAGGTAGTATTGGACCAGTCGCTGGACACTGGAGAACATAAATCTTGGGGTGCCCAGCTGGAATACCATGTGGTGCACAACGACTGGCCCCAGGTCTCGGCCTTACTGGACGACATCCCTTATTCTGTTCTTGACGACGACGAATTACGAATTCATCTTGATGCAGACGAGGATGTTGAATATCTCCACGATGAAGTTAAACATCCGGATCTGGATTCAGCTGATGAGCAATCACCAAGAGCACCACATTTTGAAGAAATTATGCGTTGTGTACCCAAGGTACATATTTTGAGTATCAACATGCGGTCCATGTGCAGCGCTTGGTTATGGCATATGATGGAAGTGAAGCTTATTAGAAGCCATATATTTTTACGCACACATTGGCAAGGGACTTTAGAACTGGTTTCGTTGCTAGCATCTGCTGAATTGGTTTACCAACGCAGTTCTGGGAAGCCGTCCAGCACCAGTTGTAAACAATCATCACCTGTACTGGGCGTTCCTAGAAAGGAAACTTTTCACAAAGACACTCTGAGAGCACTACATGAACTTGTGGTTCGGCATTGTGTGAAGTATTCACTCATCAATCTCTTGGAGCGATACTTGAATTACCACTCCTTAGCTCTCGATAAAGGATCTGTAGCTGCCATGCAGTCTGCTGTGGTAATGTTCTATTTATAACCTCATCTACTTGATGTTCCTAAATGTTTAACATGCATATTTTGTGCTCATTTGTCAAGTACAATGAGGTGGCGGATGACATCTAGAATGTGCCATATTCTGTAAAGAAAGGCAATATTAATTTGACAATTTACTGTCATGAGCGTAGGGCAATTGCAACTGGGCACAGTGGCTTCTTCTCTCGCGTTTGAAAGGACGGGAGTATGATGCCTCTGTCGCGAATGCTCTCACTATCTCCAGGAAAAATTTAGTACCTAACCACGGGTTAGGAGTTGGTGGCCAATTGAAATCTATGATGGAAGAAGGCAATTTATTACCAAATAGAGAAATAGTGGCAGTTTCAACTTTAATGTATGGGCCCCTGCCTATTCAAAAGTGTTTAGGATTGGGCAGTGTGAACAGGCAGGAACTCCGCCCATGGCAGTGTTTCACGGTGGATCTTCAACCTGGGCTTCAACGTTTCCCCACTGTGTGGCATACCCTGGTCGCCGCATGTTATGGACACGATGCATGGAGTTTTGTTCGGCCACTTGGACCCAAAATAGGTAATTAATTATTTAGTTATCAGCTTCTCAAGAACGTATGGTGATATGTTTGAGTATCTGTCAGTTTCTTGTACATTTCTTACTAATGAAGCTAGATCATTGGATGCTGTTTTGCTTGTATTTTATTTCATTTTATTGATTTTTTAATTTATTTTTGTACGTATGTATGTATCTGATTCGTGCTTTATGGAATGAAAATGAAGGAGGAAGGATGAAAGGTTTGTCTGGTTACTTGGAGTGGCGAGGAACTATTTTCAAATCTGCAGCGGAAGATGTGTCGCTTATAGAAATAATGCCTCATTGGTTGCCAACAAGTGTTCGCCGTCTTATTCAGCTGGCTTTTCAGGTTTCTATTGATAAAATTTGACCTGACGCTGTAGTTTTAACCCATTTCTATTTTCTTACTTTAAATTTAGTTCAGCTTTAATGCATTTCTATGCTACTGCATTATTAAAGTTCTTCACCAGGAGTGCCACCCTTACACATGTTGTGACTTATAAAATGGCTTTTTCACTGGAAGCAGGGAGCTGTTGGGAAAACTCAAGTGGCTATGCCACAGACAAGTGAGATAACACTTAGAGCTATACCAGATACAGCTCTCAGAGAGCGTGTAGTTCGAAGAGCAGATGTCGAGATGGAAGAAGCTCACATTTCAGACTGGGAGCACTCAACCCAGATGACTATTAAGGAAGAACTGTATGCTGTCTCTCCAGAGGTAAGTTTGAATTCTGACTTATAATGTGAATTCATTTTGAACTTGTTGAATATGGGTCTTTGTTATTCACATAATAAAGGTATTGACACCTCAATTGCTCTAATATTAGATAGCAGTGGACACCTCCGACCTTTAAATCCAGTATCACTGAAAATTTGCAAGACGTACACTAAAGGAGGCTATAGAGTATCGCACTCAAGTTTATCAACATTGGTGATTTCATAACATTTCAGGGCGAATAGACATTTTTTTCTCGTTGAATTTTGAGCAGGATTATTTGTGCGTTCGTTAGGTGGCATGGGTGAAAACCTTATTTACGCACTTCTCTTTGATTGTACTTTCTTGAAGCGCAGGAGGCTGGTATGGATGTTGAGCATTATCTTCGAAGGGGTCGTCCTCTAGCAGCTTTCAGCTCGCTACTCTCCTTGCGGGCTCATAAATCAGGCTCCTTCAATCCACAGCCAGGTCGACAGTCTTCCTACGATCCTCAAAGTATTTTATCAAATATAACAGAGACTGAGGAGTCTCTCATTACTTCAGTACGTCAATTTTTTCTCTACATCTCCAGTTATGCTATTGGATTGCTTGGTTCCTTCTGTGGTTGCGGAGAAAATGCGTTATGATATCATTTTGGTGCTGACATGGGGAGTAAGACACTGAGCTATCTAATACCTTATTGATTAACTCACAGAACTATCGTATTTAGTTTTGTCTTCCTATATGCAGTGATTATCATTGAAATAGTTTATATATTTTCTGACCCGAACTATACCTGCAGGTACTTTCACTAGCAATCCTAAACTTTGAAAACATCATCGTAGTGGCCGCTTGCGTATCCTTCCTAGAGCTTTGTGGGCTTTCGGCACAACTGCTGCAAGTGGATGTTGCAGCCCTTAGTCGAATATCGCTCTATATCAGAGACCAACAGCATAAGGAAGGTAGCCTAAATACGGGGTTGAACGAGACTGCAGCTGATAAAGATGCTAGAACCGATTTGATGAGGTCCTTAGTTCAAGGTCTTACTGAGGAGTACACTGCTATTGGCATTGGAATACTTAGTGGCAAAGGATTGTTAAATTCAAGGCCTCGAAAGCCGGTCATGGCCATATTGCAGCTACTTGAGAATTCAAGTTTGAACCACGATGGTTTAAAGAAGCTGGAGAGCAATGCCGGTGCTTGGCTCATGAACGGAGTTGGTGATGGTGCTGAGTTAAGAACTGTGCAACGATCTATGAGTGAGCGATGGAGTCTTGTGACAGCTTTCTGTCGTGGCCATCAGCTTCCTATTAGTACCACTTACCTGGCAACGATAGCTAGATGCAATGATTGGGTAATCATGTCCTTTGCTTTTTAGGTGACTCACATGTTGCTATTTACCATTCATACGTAGAGTTATTTCTAAAGTAAATCTGTTTAGCGATTGGAGTAGGCAAAGGTCGGCTAACAATTCTTTTGATATGACAGGTTGGATTTTTAGCAGAGGCTCAACTTGAAAGCTGCCCTTCAACTGTTCTTATTAGTGTGGTAAATCGTCTTCAACTTATTCTGCTCACGTTATTATTGAGTGCCTGTTGAAGCAGTGAATTTGGTTGTATACATTTATGTAATTATTTTTTTGTCATACATGCCATTCACCTTTGTTATTTAACGTCACTTTGAATTGTCTTCAGATGTTTTTTTCTTTATTGTCGTTAGTCTTGTAGCATTGATTCCTACCTGTCCGACTTGTCGATCTATCTCGTTTATCTTGGGCAGGCATCCAAGGAGTTTTCCGATTTGCGTCTACGAAGCCACATCTTGACTGTCCTGAAATTTCTAACGCCGGCTTCACCAAAACCATTAACACCGCATTCGAATGTTTCTCACTTTTCGTCAGGTTGGTGACCCATCATATAGTTAAATGTGACGCTTCCAGTTACTGATTCTTAACTGTGGGTGGTCCGGATATCCCTGCTCGCGAAGTGTGGTGTCTGTCTCGAGAAATAGTGATATCGGCTATAATCTGATTGGTCGATTGCCTGGGATGCATTCATCTTCAATAGCAGTGATCCTTTGCACATTATTTATCGGTTCAACAGGTGAATCGCCGGATGCATTTGAGAATGGAGCGCCAGGAGAATTATTTTCTCTATTGGCAGAGTGTGAGACAGAAAAGCAACCGGGTCGAGAACTCTTGGGTAGAGCCAAAGTTTTACGATGGCCATTGCTCGCTGTTGTGGCGTCATGTTTTGCTGATGTGACCCCCTTGTCTTGCTTAACAACATGGCTGGAATTAACAGCTGCCAGGTATCTTCTAAAGTGCAATCTTTGTCTATTACTTTATTCCTCCTTATCAAGCTCTGGTTCTTAAGCCTGTTCCTATTTATGGATTTATTTATTTCGATATCTTGTCATCTAGTTACTCAACTTTTTCTGGACGTCTCGCAAACATTTCTAATGCGTACAAATCCCATACATTTCCCAGCAGAGTTGGAAATCTACCTTCATAGCAGAATTAGGTTCCACCTTGAATCAAGCATTCCTATAATTACTTTTGCGAGCGAGTTGACGAATATATATGTCTACCTTTTTCACTTGAACGCGTGTTTTTTTTTTTTTTTTTTTTTTTTTTTTTGACAGGGAAACTACAGTTATCCAGGTGAATGATGTATTTAGTCAAGTTTCTGCATCTGTAGGAGCTGCTGTGGAGGCAACAAATGCTCAACTTGACAGGAATACCTGCGTATTTGGTTATGACTGGAGCTATCCAAAGAAGCAACGTTCTATGTCACCAAAGGATGTAACGACAATATCGAAAGATCAGAAAGCTGATATAGGTCCTTCGGAGGTATCGCTTAGACGTACTACTTCTAATATGGTACAAGAGGTTGATGCAAGACAGAAAAGTAAGAAAATTACCCTCTATGTGCCAAGTGCAGCAGAAGAACAGGAATCTCTGGCAGCTATGGTGGCTGTACTATGTGAGCAGCAGCGTTTTGTGCCCCTGCTTCGAGCCTTTGAGTTATTTACTCCTTCGTCTCCGCTTCTGCCATTTATCTGCTTCTTGCAGGTCAGATCAAAATGTTCATCGTTTACCATAATGTTCTACTTACACCTTTAATTCAATTAACTTTCCTGAGTAAAATATTTTCACCTGCAACCTCTGAAATATAGGCTTCAGAGCATAGTACATAATTCACGAGGCTATTAAGAGTTCCATCCTGCCGAATAAGAAGTTTATATGTTGAAAAGACACCCCTAAAGATGTATCACTCATTGTGAGAACGAGATGATAAAAATCTTTCGGATAAGGATTTATTTCTTGTATGTGCAGATGTAATTCTTGACACAGAAATAAGAAAATTGCTGTTGTCCTGGTTAAGCAAATTGTTTATATATGGGGAACTTTGAACACAGGCTTTTGCACAGATGCGTATCTCTGATGCTGGAGCTCAACTAGCATCCTTCTCACATTGTCTTAAAGAGGATCAGCGCAAACAACACAGCCAGCATACTAGAAGTACGAAGAGTAACACAATGTGGATCACAGCAGCGGCGGTGGCAGCAGCAGATGCCATGTTGGATTCATGTCCTTCGCCGTATGAGCACCGTTGCCTCCTCCAACTACTTTCAGCTGCAGATTTTGGGGATGGAGGCTCAGCAGCCATTCGGTTCCGCAAACTGTATTGGAAGATGCAACTAGCAGAGCCTTCTCTTCGTTCAAGGTCGGGCTCGTTGGCTGATGCAAAGAATCTTGATGACGATGCATTGCTTCAGGAGTTGGAGAAGAATGGCCAGTGGGAGGAATCCCGAAGTTGGGCAGGACAGTTGGATCTCAGCTCACAACACACTAGATCTGCTTTTCATCATGTGACTGAAACTCAAGTGAGTAACTTCGCCAAATGCGAAATATTAGGGAGATCTTCATGTTACTTTTCTTCCCGGGCCACAATTCCTGAAGCATATTTCTTGCATGCCATGTCTTGCGGAGTTATCAATCCTAGTAACTAAGTTGAAATTTTTTGTTTTGAGATTTTTGAATAACGTGTTCTTTTTCTGTTCCTTCTCTTCCTTTTGGTGTTTGAATTCAATAATTGTCGAGTGCAGTTGCTTCCAGTGTGTCCTTTAATTTATGTGAGCAACTCTGATTGTACTTCTTTTCTCATCATAATAGACTGTATACTAAGATTTGCTATGCTCGCCTGACAGGCAGAAGCAATGGTCGAGGAGTGGAAGGAGTTGCTGTGGGATGTCCCAGAGGAGCGTGCAGCACTTTGGAGCCACTGCCAAGCACTTTTCATGAGGCACTCTTATCCTTCGTTACAGGTTGATACTTTGTTCGTTATCAAGTGATGCTGCCAATAGTGCAACTTTGAGCAGAAAATTGAATATTAGTCAGAAATGTTTTAGGTTTTTAACTGGTACGTTTACCTATTAGAACTGATGGAAATGATGGGCATTATGAAAACAGGCAGGGTTGTTCTACCTGAAACATGCAAATGCAGTGGAGGGGCAGGTTCCAACATCGGAATTACACAGTATTCTCTTGCTGGCCCTCCAGTGGCTTAGTGGCTCGTTTAACGATTCCTCGCCGTAAACATTCTTCCTGTTTCACTTTCTTTGTATCGTGATTAACATGCATTTATTCTGCAGCTTGTCCTATGCCTTTCGGGAGGTAACAAAATAAGCTACGAGGATGTTATGCGTCTGAAGCTTTGGAGTGTTTTGTACCTTGTTTTTCTTCTTTTTAATGTTGTACTTGAGTTCCAGTTCTCGATGTCAAATTTCCAAATTTCCATGTTCTCACAATGCGAGTTTGAATTATTTGGTATTGAGGATCAGTCAAATGTAAGTTGGAAATATGCTCACGTGTAACTGTTTTTTGTTGGCAGAGTTTATCCGTTACACCTGTTACATGAGCTAGAGATCCGAGTATGGCTTCTTGCAGTTGAAGCAAAAGTAGAGGCACAAACTAGTAGAGATCAGGAAACTGTTCTCTTAGGACGGTCTAAGGCGCGCAGCACCATTGGACTTCGGAATGGGGAACCTGGTTCTGGGAATCCTGTGGACCTTACAGCAAATGCTGTTGCAGCTGTTGACAGTCACCTAAGAAAGCCGAACACAAGGTCGCAGATTGAAAGTTCAGCAGACGACAATGGACGTAAGCTGGTTCGTTCTCGAAGTGTTCAAACTGAGGAAGTCAGTAGCTCCCGGGGTGGGTCAGTTGCACGGATGAAGCGTCGAACCAAGCAGTTGAGACGTACGCAATTGGATAACACGGAGAACGGTGCTCCTAGTTCTCCGGAAGAAACTAAAAGAGATAGTCTTGATCGGCGCAACAGTTTCGATCGCCCCGAAAGTTTCAATCGCTTCAATAGTAGCGACGACAGAGAGGTTCTCAACAGGCATCACAGCCTTTCAGTTGTTCAAGGTCAAATAAGGGGCACCCAAATTAACGATGCCCAAATTAACCTTGCAGAGGACAACTCTTCAACGCCGGATGAAGAAACAAGAGGATGGGAAGAACGGGTTGGAGAGGGAGAGGTGGAAAGAGCGGTTTTAGCTTTGGTGGAAGTTGGCCAGGTTCCAGCAGCTAGACAGTTGCAGCTAAAGTTGGCCCCTACTCATGTACCTCTGGAGCTTCTTCTTGTTGAAGCCGCTCAAAAGATTGCAACCTTGTCTATGCCAACAGCGAAGTGGTCTGCGGTGCCTGCATTCTTGCATCCTACAGTAGTAGAATGTTTACTTTCTACCAAATTCTTTGATAATTATGCTTCAGTTACTCCCATGCAGGTACATATCACCCACATTTATGCCAATGTCTTTCCTACTCCATGCATGAATGTTAGATGTTAATGTGGTGTGATATCAGATACTTTACACCTCAACAACTTCGAATTTGGTGAAAATATAGGTCTTGAACGCATTGACGAATGCTTGTCGAGAAGGTTGTGGACGTGGACATTGCCGAAGGATAGCTGCAGTGGCTCAGATCAGCCATTTCTTGGGCCTTACTTTTACAGAAGCATCTTCGAAGACACCTCCTGAGCTACTGCAGCTCCTCTCGCTAAAGGGAAAAGAAGCGTTTTCCGAGGCTAAACTGCTAGTGGATACTCACTCAATGCCAGCCCCAGCCATCGCGAGAATCTTAGCGGAATCTCATCTAAAGGTAACTTGGTAACACTCCAATGCTCCTAGATAGCACCCCACCTCCCTATTTTTGCAGTGTGATTCTTATGAAGGTCCAGCAATGTCTGCAAGCTACTCAATAGAGTCTTTGTTTCTGGGATTTAGGGACTTTTGGCAGCACATCGTGGAGGTTTTATGGAGTCTTCATTCAGAGAAGAGGGACCAGCGCCGCTGCTATGGAGGTCCTCCGACTTCAAAGCGTGGGCTGAGCTCTGTCCAGTTGAATCTGAAATCGGACATGCACTAATGCGCCTGGTCATTAGTGGCCGTGACATTCCACACTCGTGCGAGGTATTTGGAAATGGCTAACCTATTCTGTTCAAGCACATCATGCAGCTGATCTATTCCTTTTATATAAGAGCTAGCATGTCCTTTTTTGGTCGAGGATTGATGCCGTACTAATGACTTATACCACACCCATTACCTTGATCGCTGAAATAGGCTTGTTGAGGTATACGCGATGCTGATAACCTGGGTGAATGATGGTGCAGGTGGAACTCATTATCTTGGCCCATCACTATTACGAATTGTCTGCATGCTTAGACGGAATTGATGTTTTAGTTTCATTGGTTTCTACACGTGTGGATCTATACGTGGTTGAAGGTGAATTTGCTCTTATAGCACGGCTTGTCACGGGTGTCAGCAACTTTCACAGACTCCGATTTATACTTGATGTATTAATCGAGCATGGTTCTCTGCAGCTTCTTCTTCAGAAGAAGCCTTTTTTTGATCCGGCCATAGAAGCTTCGCCATTATCTGTTCGTGGATTCTGCATGGCTGTTCTCGCAGCTCTCAAGCGCTTCAATGTCAATGACCAGGATGCCTTGATGCAGGTGCGTGCTCTCGTTGAGCAGTGACTGTTTAGCAAGGAGCTTTGCAATCGTTACCTTCTTTTACCCTCTTTGGTATGTAAATGCAGAGGATGGTTATACACTCCTCTCCACAGCAAGAATTTTAGAGTCTTTGTGGATCCGGGATCTGTTATTATGGACAGCATGGATACATAATTCTTTTCGAGCTGTATGCGCTAGTCCTTTTTGAAGTCTTTTAACTTGTATGGTATGGAACTTGTTGGATGGGGAACACAGGTGTATAATCATTTCAACATGCCACAGGAAATGGCAATTTTATTGCTACTCCGAGCACGCAAGTCCGTGGAGAAATGGGTAGATCCTGCTGACCCTGAATATGGTGAAGATGTGCTGGAATCTATGCGCTTGTACGTGGAGGCTGCAGAAGCATTTTCAAACATTTCTGCTGGTACGTATACTAATCCTAGTATTTGAATGAAATTGAGAATTGAACATTTGCATTACATTGGTTTGATTAACTACCCTTGTACTCAACTGTAGACACTCTATTTGCAGGTATGAATACCAGTATGTGTTGTGCACAAGCATCATTATTATCTCTTCAATTGCGAATGCCTGAGTTAACATGGCTTAATTTGTCCGAGACCAATGCAAGGCGCCGGCTTGTTGAACGGCCCCGCTTTGAAGAAGCTCTCATTGTGGCCAAAGCGTATGATCTTAACCAAACAGAAGAATGGGTGCCTGTATTATGGAATCAGATGCTACAGCCAGGTCGCATTGATCAATATTTATCGGATTTTGTTGAGTTTCTCCCTCTCCCATTCAGCATGCTTATGGAGTTGGCCCGGTTCTATCGCGCGGAGGTCTCTGCACGAGGCGATCACTTGGACCATTATTCCAAGTGGTTGACTCCAGGCGGAACTCCTCCGTGTGGCTCGACCTATTTGGCCAAGTCCATGAGGTTCCTTCTAAAACTAGTGCGAGATATTAGGTCGTGTGTCCAGCTGGCCATCGTTGCGACTGGGTTCTCTGATATTGTCGATGCTGGCATGCAAGCCCTGGATAAAGTGCCAGATTCTGCTGGCCCATTGATTCTACGAAAAGGTCATGGCGGCACCTACATCCCTCTTATGTAGTGTGATTAAAATTTCGTGTACATCTGAAATACACGGCTTGACGACTAGGTATTCATCATGGTTTACAAGCTTGGCCAGCATTCTCTCAGCCACTAGTGTTGATCAAGGTCGAGAACTGACGCTGACACTTCACGAAGTGTAGCAGTGATGGATCGTTGCATTGAGTTACGTTTGGATTTGATAGCCCCTTTGCCATTACATTAGATTGCTGTTTAGAATGGAGGGGCAAGGTCCCTCTTTACTAGGCTTCCCAGTTACATATATTCATATCATTCATTTTCGATATCTACGAACACTAGCGAAGTGTATATTAGTTGTCCTTGTGTGTTAAGAAAGCGAGTTGTGCATAAAGGTGTTTGCAGATATAGTTTCAGTTTGCAACATTGAACTGTAAATGTTAATCATTCATTATACCAGCATTAAATTTCTGCACTTCATGCAGCTACATATGTTATCCGAACCTCCTTGTGAAATGACGACTGTTAGTGCCTACAGGATGCATGTTAGTTACTCAACGTGCGTCTAGTGGGCTCAGCCTCAATGGTCATCAGGTGTTGGCATGACCAAAATCCTTCGTTGGGGTTAGTCCAAAAAAAGTTTACACGGGAGGCTGTTCGGCACGTTTTGGGCCTGTAATTTGTGAGCACTATTTGATGATCTATGCTTTGATAACCCATTGAATAACAGAATATTTTCAAGTATTGTCACTTAATTAGTCTTGTCATTCTGTCATCCATCTTTACATTATCTTGACAAGAGGTTCAATAATAAACACAACGGAGTGGCAAGCTTCTAACAGTCAGTGGAGGATGTGGTTTGAAGGATAGCCACATGGACCTAAAGTTGGCCAATAGATTTTGCAACCCTTGATGTAACTAGTAGAAAACAAGTTTAAATATTTCAGCTCATATCTTGTTTTAAATAATTTTAAAAAGTATAAAATATTTGATTTTTTTAATAGATATTTTACACATTTTCTAACACAGCTTCTTGAATTATTTTTTTTAAACATTTTTTTTTAAGATGGACCCATTGGAAATTCTAGAGAATAATATTGTTTATGCCATTTAAGAAAAAAAGTGCATTCTACAGCATCTTTTTCTCTTAGGACTTTTAACTTATTTTTTAAAATACAAAGGCAAGTTAAAGAGACTTTCTAATATCAGCCAATCAAAAAAAAATAAGAATTAAGACCTCTCACATTCTATCTTAAGTATAAAGTGTCTCTTGATTTTTGGGCACTAGGCCAACAAAACGAACTTCAAAGGCATTTTCTTGCCATTTTGTAATGCGGATCAATCTTGCTTCTTATTCTACTGGCATGCTTTGCAACTCCAAACACAACCAAATGTCTAGATAACATGTATGGATTTGGAAACAATTAGATTAGTGGAGTATGATTGTTCCTTAATCCATCCATCTTAGAATAATCACATTGTTGTTTGTAAGCAAATCTAATAATATGTCAACATTAATGTGATGATTGAAAAAATTGCAACCAGCTATGGATGTATTATTTTGGTAGAATATGCATGTGAACTTTTTTCATCCATTTTTCATAATTACATTATTGTGGTGAATAAAATGTGTTTTCTTCCTAATAAATATATACTAGCCAATTCTTCTTAGTTTTTTTTTATTAACTCTTGTAAATTAGAATCTTCAATCAAGGTTAAACTATTTCACTTAGAATATTTGTAATAATCATTTCATAATCTTACAGAACTGTATTATATAATTTGAAGTATCTTTTTCTCAAGTAGTAATTAATTATGAGTTGAAATACCACACAATTGGGAGGTGCAAATACTACTTTATAAGATACTACACATGAGAGTAAGACAACATGCATTTCAAAATTTGTTAAAAAATTGGATGTTCATGTACATTAGAATGTATTAAACATAAGCAATAGGTTCAATAAATAAATGTAAAGATTAAACAGACCATTGTACTTTTTGAGGATTTTGACAACATAACATCTAAACTCTGGTTGGATGAGAGGGCACAAACATCTCAGAACGTCTCCAAATTAGGATGAATCCAGATTTGAACCAAACTCCGGCTTCTTCTTCTTCACTCGCAGATTCGTTGCTTCTTCAATTGCAACACAAGCATTTTTTCACGCTTTGATTCAACTGAAAGTGGTGACCGTGTGGAGGGATAAGTTAGATGCTTTTGGGGTGAGTTGGGTTTCTTCTGTTCACCAAGGGCATGTATGTATGACACACACACTGACAGTGTGTTTCACGAGACGCAGTTTATCTGGCATTAATATGAAGGACCTTTCTCCCAATCATGCAGGATTCGTTTGATTTGCAGAGCGGCGTTACAAAGGAGCAGACTCTCAAGTGTCCGGGCTGTAATACCCACTCTGACACCCCAAAGAAGCAGTGAAACTCCTTGAGGTTTGTACCCCATCCTATGACTTTTGTGTACTGGTACCTTCCATGCACTAGTGATTACTTTGACATTAGTTTTTTATCCATGTTTACGCATGCGCGAGTTCACCAGGAGGTGCTCTTCTGAAGTCAGCTTTTATCCCTCATGGATTAGTTGTGATCCGTAGTTATGGGTCCTCTAGGGGGTGTTAATAACAACCCGAATCACTAAATGCAAAATTGTACTGGAGAACATATATATATAGATATATATATATATATATATATATATATTCGTTACTGATTATTTTCAAGTAGTTTTCTGTCGGGCAGGTGGAGGGGTGAGGCTTGCATACATCAGTCAACGTGAAGCTCAAACCATTGGTACAAGAATTTTGAAACATGACGAACTCCACTCTTGTGTTGGATGTCACCTGGCTCACAGGCTGAATGGCTTATTAACTTGTCTGGATTGCTGTTTAAGTTGTAAATATGTGCTCAGCAACACCAGTGATAGGCTGCCAGTGTGTTACTTCTGGAAATATGAAGAAAAACAAATTAAGCACTTGTTGGTATTAAACTAGTACTCTGATGCCACTTCAGTGTGCTGTCATCAATTGAGGAAGACAAAAGCTGGAGAAACTGTGTTGACAATTATGTATTTCTTTTAAAATGTCTCCGAGTTCCGTGTTCAGATAAGATGCTGTATTTTTTTACGTCAGCTTGTAGGGGTGATATTCAAGCAGGCATGTACTAATGGATTTGGGGGAACACATAATTAAAAGACCACGTATTGTAACCACTTGAAAAGTGGACCTTTATGTGAATTTTTATTCAAACTTCACAGCTGTATCTTAGAATGGATCCGAGGGTCGTTGATACATCATTATATCTAATCTATGGAACATACCACTGTATTCCTGCTAATGCCCCATTGAGACGATCATTAGTGCGACATTTGAGGGGTTGGTATTGTTTAATGCAATAGATTACACTAGGAGTATCTTTTCACAACACAACATACCTCTTTGGCTACACATCATTAAAAAGAATACACCTTCTCAGAATTGTGAAGCTTGGTCTTCTGTGAGTGGACGTTTTTGTTGGTTTCTGATGTGTTCATAGAGGATTAAGTGTTAATGATTTTGTGGGCTTTTAAGCAGCCCAAAGGTCATCAAGCAACATTAGCTTCTACATCGACAGCTGAGGAGACCCTCTGATTATTTTTGTACGAAGAGTGCAGGCTAGCCTTGTAAGGCTTTGCAGTTATTCTTGCAAAACTCATTGCCTGCAGGCTTCAAAGATCAGGCGGATGATCGGTTTCAACTCTAATTATTCTTGCTCCGATTTTGCAATGGAGTTTATTGATATGAACCCAGATATAATTCATTATGGTCCAAGTGACATAGAGTAGGAATGTTTAGGTCCTATTTATTTCCTGCTACAAAAGAGAACCTCATTAGGAGTCATAAATTTCTCCTTTTGGTTGAAACTCATATCACCTGTAAAGTCTGATTTTTGATTTTTGATTTTTGATTTTTTTTTATTTTTTTCATTGAGAAGTAAATTCTGTGCTTCTCCCTTCTATTCAAGTCGTAGATTCGTTCTGCACAATTCGAGGTCTTCGTTTTTAAGCGCTCCATTTACGCATGCGACTTTCATGAGTATAATGTACTGAGAGAGGAACAACCCTTGTCCCCCATAACGACAGTCATGGAGCTGGATATGGTAACTCTTTAAAAAGGGATCTGCATGTAATCGATTCCCTTCAAATGCAGCCTCGCAGACCATCTATTTGAGGTGCCGTGAGTCCTCTTATTGCGGTTGCTCGAAGGAAGAAGCCACTTACAGTAGGTGGACAGAAATTGCGAGATTGAATTATTATTACAAATGCGAATGGTACTCTTCTTCCGACAAAGTGAAGCCCTTACTTTAGTCTCTTTTAAACACAGAGTAGTAGCGAAAACAATGAAAACCAAATTCCTTTTCGCCTTTGATGGAATTGGAGATGCTCTTAGGCAGATGTCAGAGACTTAAGCTTCCCGAACAGATGCAGTCCCTAAATGACTGTACTCTTTGCCCATCCACGCGCTGATATTTTACTTATATAACCTTGACATGTAGAACACCATCACCATCGAATATTTCAAGCCACCAAAGTATACACATGTGCTGTTGTCTGACAATGCTAAATGAATCGATCAAGGCAACCGATGCATGGGATCTGAATGTCAGGTCACGCAAATGAACGGTGATTTTTCATGCATACGTCATATGTAGCCACCTTTTCAAAGCTGCTGCCACATGACTCCTGCAAGAAGCGGAGTTTTTGGGTGAGCGTTATTATCTGTTCAGTTCCCACACATGAAGAAAGTTGACGACGCCTTTGATACACCTCTGAACAGGAACTAAATAAATAGTGGAGCTGCATCTTATCTGCTTTTTAACTGAAATTCTAGAGAATGAATATGGATGCCATTTCTAACCAAGAATCTATGGCGATTATATGTGCCACCAGTGCCAGAGTGATTACCAAAAGCTACGTAAGGTCGTGCTGCAATGGAATTGCACCAGGAGATGTAAAAATTAACCTTCTTGCAAGATTTAACAAGGTAAGACTTCTAGACACATGAGAGAATTCAAAAGGCACACCAAGATTCCCTGATTAGCAGTCTCACACACGGCTCGAGGGTGCGCAGCAGGAAGCGTTAATGACCAACTACTTCCCAAATTATCATCGACTAATCTAATCAACCGATATAAATAGCACGTAAGGAACCCATATAATTCATCACTGCCCTAAATCTCAAAAGGGTCAGAATATGGGGGAATCTCTCAGAAATCCCGCCGGATGCTGGTGGACCGATCCGAGGTTAAGCTGTTGCTATATCGGAAACGTAACGACAAGGCCGAGGGAACCGGTCAGGGCCGTAATCAAACCGGATACCACCAACACGTTGTTTTTCACACCTACATACTGCCTGCAGTATCAATCGATCCAGCAAACAAGGATAAAACAAAACCCGCCCACCTCCCGGAGCAGGCCCGCGATGCTTTGCTTTTGTCTCGAAACCCACAAAAAAAACTAAAAAACTAAAAAATTAAAAGGTGTCGCAGATCTCGCACAGACTCGGTCTTAGGGGGTGGTTCGGCTGGTTTGTGGGGTTAAGGCGAGAGGGCATGGGCTGTGGCAGTGTCAGCATAATCTCCTCGAAGATTGAGGAAGCCACCTAAAAGCGGCTGGCCATTCCTGGTTGCCCTCCCACGAGAAGGTGAATTCTCCGATGAATGTGTTTTCTGTTTTTTCTTTATTTTTTATTTCTTTTTTCTTTGCAGCCTTTGCAGCACCGGGAACCACCATTGGGATTGGCATTGGCAATGGCATCGGCCGATGAAAAATTGAAACAACAACAATAACAACACAACCTAACTGGGTTCCTGCTGTCGCTGCCGCCGCCGCCACGGTTCCTCTGCCCATGAACGGTGCGACGCTATCGCTGCTTGGAGAATGGATCTGGAGCTTGGTCTGGGGGGCGAGTTCGCAGTGCACGGGAACCTCGGGAACCACCATGCGAGCGCCGAGAAGTCTATATGTCTGTCTGAGGACGGATTTCCGATGCGACAATTTTCACTCCTTGAATTGACCTTGTCTTGCTAGCTTTCTTTCCGTTACAGTTCTATGGATGGGTCTGCATTTTTATATTCCCCTTTTTCCTTTGACATGTGTGAAGTTGCCTCGGAGATTTTAATATCGTGAAACCTATCCAAAGTGGATATGAATCCACTTACTGTTAACCGTTTACAAACTGATGGAAACTACGGTATTTTTCCCTCTTTCTGGATAATTGTGCCACGTCATGAAATGCTATTAATTCATTCAAACTTAATTGAATTAACTTTTTTTATTTTTAAAATTTTAATTTTATATTTTTGAAAAAATCAACACATTATTCCTTGACCAGCACAAGGTTACTTTACAGTAAACAAAAAATTGATTCAATACAATTGTATGTGCCTTTAATATAAATTTTAAAACTTGGCTAATGAGTGTCTAGGCAAGATATTCCTATGTTTTCTTTAAAATGTCTCAAGTAATTGGAGTATGTATAAATGTAACTGTTCCACCTAATTAATAATTATAAATGTTTTATATTTTGAGATATTTTTATATTTTGATTAAAGTATTTAAGAGACGTCAGTAATGATGGTGAAGAAAAAACTAATAAATATTAATAGTTCTTCAATAATGTGTTGGCTGATGCAACCTTTAAAATACTGCATTGATAAGTATAATAGATCCACATTCAATTTTATTTATTGTTTTTTTGATAGTGCGCTTTAGATGATTTATTGAGATCATTGTCAAGATGATGGAGTGTTGATTTGTTTTTCAACAACCTGCCAAATGATGTTCAAATTAACAGTTGACACAATTAATACCAAAACCAGTGGTATGATTAGAGATTTGAAATATGAGTAGTTTTAAATTTTTCAGTTTTGAGTTTATTCTGTAACGTATATAAACATATGACTTTCCAAATCTGCATCATTACATTTAATGCTGAAAGCCAATTCCATGTATTGTAACATGTAAACAAATTTGAATCATCACAATTATAATAAACACATTTTGTGTTATTTGCCATACAGATTGTATTTTGTTTTGTATGCATGTATAAAAAAATAATAATAAAAAAATCTATTTACTTTTTTATTTTAAAAGACACTGATCAAATGATGTAAACAGTATGGCTAAAGGTTATTTGATCTTAACTTAAGAGGTTGAAGTTCAATTGTAAGTCATACTTTTCTGATAATTTTTTTAAAGACCGATGTGTACTTATCTAAATCCAACAATTTCATGCTTTATGGTTATTGGCTGTCAGAAACACAACATAAATGAATATATTTATTGAAATAGAATTTGGCACCTATTAATTACCTTATTTTTTTCTTGCATTTACATTTTTATAATATTCACTTCCATTTTGAATTGTTTGCAAGATTGTCATGATCACAAAATCTTTCAATAAGTTTATCCTAATTTTATATTACAGAAAATTAATTAACTAATCCACAACCTTTACTGCACTATATATCCTTATAAGAATAATATAATATAAAAAGGTAAACTACCCAGATGAATAATGACCAAGCTTCAAACAAAAATTTGACATTGTCAAACCATAACAAGATGTCACTTGACATACAAAGAAAGAAACAAACAACCCCATGCATAGAGGATCAAGAAGTAGCAATAAAACCCAATCAAGCAAATAAAACAACAACATCGAGAAACTAAAAAATTCCCAACCATGAAAATCACACGAACATACAAACAAAGAGAATCATGGCACCTTAACCCAAAAAACAAAGAAAAAAAAAACAAACAAACAAACAAACAAACAACAACAACACACACACACTTTAAAATCACAAATATCAACACTTAAAAAAAGGTTTTTATTTTATTTTATTTTATTTATTGAAGAAAACATCCTAATTATAGAAGTGTATATAAGAAGCAACATTTCCAAGACAAAGTTATTATTTATAAATGGATTGACCTCCAAAAAAAGGGGGGGGGGATAAGGAAGTGTGTGTGTGTCCCCAAGCGAGCCAGTTATGATACCATCTGGTGCTTATCATTAAGGTGGGTCCCTCCCCCACCTGGAGAGGAGAGGAGCCCCAGCAACAGGCCACAAAATCTTGGGTTAGGTAGGATGGACGGATGGACGGAAGAATAGATGAATGTATTTCGCCATCACCCCCCCCCCCGGACAAGGATCATTCGCATATCCATCCATCCCAGGCCAGGCAGGCGGGGGTAAATATCGATTTTACTCCGGTCAATTACCAGAGCCCCTCCCCTCCCCCCCGTTAGTAACTTTGTTTTTTTACTGTGCGTATACCGCATTGTCTCTGCGGTAAACTGCTTACGTGGGAATGATGATTGGATGAATGAATCACCCGCGTTTTGGATGGATGAAATTATGGGTGCCTGTCCCTTAGCTCTCCGACGGTCTTGGTTACAAGCTCCCCTTCCCATTTCTCTAGAATGTTCCAATTTGGGACTTCCAGGGAACTCACATGTTGTATTAGTAATATCAATACATAATAAAACTTCATTCTTTACATGAAAAAAAGAAAAAGAAAAAGAAAAAGGTTCAAAACCTCTGTTTTATTTTTCCTTCATTAATGCTAGAAGTTTAATTTCAGAAACTCCTGTCATAAAATTCACCCATGGATACTGTAAACCATGCAGAAGATAAAAGTAAACAAAAACAAAACATTGCCTGTGAATAAGAAGAGGAAGAGGTCTATTTATATGGTCTTCCGTATTACCTGAAAGAAGCAACTGTTGGTTTAAATTGATCAATGTCCTCCAAAATTGTGTCAACAGGAAAAGATTTACATGCATTTCAACCTTCATTCAAGTAAAATATTACATCACTTAATTAAAACTATGTATCCAAGTGATAGGACCCAAATTGAAAGTTATCCGTGTGGTGTTCTTGGGGGCACATTCATTCATCCATGCGCTCAGTCATCCATCCATCCACCCAATACCTGTGGAGGAGGAGGAACAGGCTTTTCCATGATGAACAATATGAAGTGGGATCTGTGCCCAGGCACTTAATGAGAGAGCTTCAGGCACCACTTTGTCAACATGCTCTGGCTTGAGAGAGCTCTCTTTCACTCACTCTGTCTCTCACTCCCTCATATCCTTCTGCCAGATTCAGGGCATGTGATTGCTTTTCCAGACCACCACCACCAGTTCACCACCTCACCACTACTCTGTTGTCAATCACAACATATATATATATCTATATATATAACTATCTGTCTGTCTGTCTGTCTGTCTCCTCTTCATCTTCCCTTCCAGGCTTTGCCATTTTCCCCTAAATGATTGTCTCAGAATATTCATGTCTACCACAATAGGTTTTGTGCAATCTTAAATAATGATCTTGCGGGGTCTGACAGGGCTGAAACTGCTGATCTAACTGGTCCAATGAGCGCATCGATGATTACTATTACACTGGATATCAGCATCAGGACATCCCACACCCCCACCCCCCACTCCATGCCTCCTTTAGAACTGGGGAAAGTGCTTTGTTGGAAGAGATGGGGGAGAAGGGAGAAAAAAGAAAAAAAGGAGGAGAAAGGAGGGTGGGCTTTGTGTGCCTTCAAGGCAGTGTTGAAGATGTGGAGCTGCCACTACTACAGAGTGGAGTGATGGCTCTTAGTGATCACTGTCTTCCTTGAGGACTCAAAAGATGGGGCTGCTGCACTCATGTGGAATACAATATTGGAGTTACAGGTGAGTAAGTTCAGGCAGATTGCTGCTGTTGGGATTGAAAGAAAGCCAGAAAGGGGTTTTCTTCTTCTCCTGCTCTAATCTGTGAAGTAAAGCCCACACTACAGGACACAGTGGGCTAGAATGGATGGATGGGTTTGTGTGTGGGTGTGAACTTAGCCCAATGACCACATTCCTGTCACAGTTATTGAATGAAAGCATTCTATTTTGTTTCCTTGAGCTGCTTGATTCCTTGCTTGCTGCACTCCTTGGATATGAGAAGAGACTAGCTGCCCAGTTCTTCCACATTCCTATTTATTGCCTACCAAGCTAATTTAAAGGGTTCCCCGCACCTTGAGGTGGTGTGCCTGAAATGGTCATCTATGTTGCTTTTGGACAGGTTCAAGCTAGAAGTGTGTGTGGGCTTGGTACTTTGCAACTGCAACTTTTAAAAATATCTGAAGAAGATGACAACTAGATGTAGAATGGCAGGATGCTAATTAACAATAGAATTTATTCTTATTATTATTATTATTATTATTAGAAATGGATATTATATCCCCAGCTTCAAGAAAACCAAAAACAAAAACATCAACATCAATAACATAGATTGTAAGGTAACTCCAAGTTCTTGTGATCCAATTAATAAAAAGAAACAATGTTGCAGTTGCAAAGTGATTATTTTTTCAGCAAAACATATTCATCTTGACAAAGATTGATCAATTTCACATAAGTTGAGCCAATGGTTGATAAATTTAGGCAAAGTTATTATACTTGAATGGAAAAACACATCCCAGTTCAATGCCCAAAAACACTCAAAAGATTGATGAGGAATGACTACAGCAAAGATAAACAAATAAAGAATACATTTTGTTTTAATTTACCATTGTTCAATAATATAGGCTTGAAGCATTATTTATTTATTTGTTTATTTTAAAGGTACATGTGAATGTCAAACTTGAAAAATCATTGCAATTTCAATGTTTGAACAATACTGAAAAAACTAACATTATGCAAGAAATTTTGCATTAGCATATTTTGTTTCCAGTAAGCAGGAGGATAGTGTTGAAAATTCAAAGCAAGATCTTCAATCTTAAAACACCATTACATTAGCTTGCCTTGAAAAGTGTATTGCTCCAAATGTTTGCTTTCATGATGATGAAACAATAATGAAAGAGTTCATACTTGATTGAGAAACATGCTCAAAAATATTGAATTTTCCAATGGTTGATGTCCTTCAAGTTGAGAGAATATGCATACTAGTGGGTAACTATCCAGCTTTTCCCATAATGCTTCCATTTAATAGGTTTACTTGCTTACCACAATAGAGCCAAGGCTCACCACAATCAAAAGTATAAATCATGGGTCATAAAACTTCCCAAAGCACCTTGCTGCATGCTTACACAATGGGTTGTAAACAGGAACAAGAAACACTGTGGACACTACATGAAGCTTTAATGCATTTTTTTTAATTTCATTTCATTTTATTATTTTATTATTTTACTTTTTGTCAAAGTAGCATGCATTTCCTACAAAATCAATCAAACCATGCATCTGTATGGGATTCCCAACAAAAGTTAACAACAATTTCAGGACTCTCAATCCCAGAAATGTCTTTTTGGAAGTTGTGCTCTTTTTTGTAATTGTGTTTAATTTTTCCAATATTAGATGTTACAAAACAACACATTCTGTATTGGTGTGTGTATAAAAGGATACATGTCTGTATGTATATGTATATATACACACACACATGTATACTACAAGAATGACTCTAATTACATTATTTGTAGGAGAGTGTCAGCCAAACACACATCCAAAGAAAAACTCAGATTCTCTTACCAGCATTCTAAACCTGCAACAACCTTCAATGTAAATTGTGGCTGTGAGAATGGACAGATCCATGGCCCCTGAACAAGGAGGGACCAAGAGAGACAAAGAGAAAGTAAGCAAACAAGCACACAAGCACAGTCACAGGGCTAACAGCAATGCTGGTGTCCAATGATGCACTCACTGGGTGGTGGTGTGGAGTGTCCAACAAGAGGCAGGGAGGGCAAGAAAGAAATAGAGAGAAAGAGAAAGAGAGCTGGAGTTGTTGTTGTTGTTGTTGTTAATGACTCCCCTGGTGAGAGTGAGAGAGAGTGAGAGTGAGAGAGAGAGAGTGAGAGAGAGAGAGAGAGTGAGAGAGAGTGAGAGAGAGGGACATCATGCCTGAACACAAGCCCCCCCCTCCCCATCATGAGAAATTGGACACATGGGTTTTCCCAGAGGGGCATAAAACAGGGCCTCCCTCCCTCAGCACCTCCAAGCATGCCCCTGTGAGTGAGTGAGCATCATGTTTTGTCACTTGGGGGCCATGGCAGTCGTCTAGCCTGGTAACTTCATAGTACCCTGTCCCTCCCCTGTCCCTCACTCTTCCTCATCCTCCTTTCATGCTCACTCTGCCTGCTCTGCCCACCCTGGGCCATTCTTTCTCTGTCCCTGTACCACTGCAAACACACACACACACACACATACCTTGGGGTTGCTCTTTCCTTGAAGTTCCCCCACATGCCAATGCTGTTGACATTGTGATGCGTGTATTTATGAGCATCTTCTCGTGACATCAAGCCAAGAAGAGTGTAGAGGGGGGGGAAGGCTTCCCATCCCTTCCTGCTTCACAATGAGAGAACCCCACCCCACAGGCTGGATTTCTCCCTTAGGTTTTTGAAACCCTTGGCCTCTTCCATGCCTCCCTTGCTATTGTCCTTCTGAAGTGGGACCTATCTACCTTTCCAAATCAGGTGGTGGTGGTTGTTGTTGTTGTTGCTGTTGTTGTTGCAGGATATAGAGAGAGAGCCTTTGCCAAGATGAACTGATGGCTCTAATTTTGGTAATTAGGGCTTCGACCGTTCAGGGATTTTGGTTGCTTGTGAATTCAAAAATAAAGATTGTGCCTACAAGTGGAAAGGAGTATTGTGACACTGAACCGTTTTCAGATTACAACTTTTGCTATTTATTGTTTACTATTTTGTGTGTTTTTTTGTAATCATATGTCAAGTGGTTGCTGCAGTTTGAAAATGGAGTTGCAAAGAGGGAAACTTTTCTTGAGTTATGTTCTTTCTTGTTTTACATACATTCCCTTACCCTGTATCATCTTTTTTGGGTCAATTGGTTGGTTAACACACACACATACATACATATCCAGAAGTGTACATTAAGATTACCTCAAAACCATCAATAAAACTGCCAATTTTGAAAGTAACAAAACAATGAAAAATACATACTGAATGAGCAATATGCAATAATTTCTTATTAATGTTGGTAATTTTTTTTTCTCTTTAAAGTGAGTTTACATAAAATATTTGTTGTTGTTCCAAGATTGCATGTATTGTGTGTGGTTTCTACTACAACATAGTAGTTGTTTCAAAACAAATGATTTTTTTTTTTGTTTTTTTTTTCATGATTTCAAAAAACATTGTGTATGGTTATATGCATATACTATTTGGTGTTCAAGCCTATTCAGATTGAATATTTAAACCAAATCCCAAAGCAAAGTATTTTGAGATTTTAATATTGTGACAAAGATTCTTCATGTTCATTTTGAATTGTACATATAATTATACAATTTCCATTTTTTTCTTTTTCTTAAAGTAAAATATGCAATAAATTTCATCAGCACACTCCTAGGACTTTAACTTGTCTTTTCATGTTAGTACTTTTTTTTGTGTTTTGAATCCATCGTGTTGGATTTGCTTGCTGATCAACAATTATAAAGATACACACATCCCATACAAATAGATAGGGAAGTAAAACCCAATTATAATAGTGTATCAATCTCATTTTCTGTTTCATTTTTCATTTTTCATTTATTTTTCTATGTGTGTGTGCATTTACTTGAAAACACAAATATAAATAATTCTGAAAGTCCACCCATCTGTATCACATTGAGCCACCCCAGTGTAGCAGATTCCATTAAGAAATGCGCAGCTTTGAGTGTGAGCTTTAAATGCTGAAGTGTGAATCTGACAGTGCCAGAGGCACAGAGAGTGAGAAGAAAGAAGTGGCTGTACTGAGATGTAAAGTTACGGGATTGTCATGTGTTGTGTGTACTTACTAGCTTTATAATGCCATGTGTACCAGGTCTCTCAGCCAGCAGCAGCAACAAATGAGTGCCTCCCACTCCCACTCCCACCATCAAACTCACCCTATCCACACCTCCCCCCCCCAACTTCTACTCATGGCTTTTGTTAGGGTGTATTGTCTTAGCACTGTTGTGGTGCAGGCTTCCTTTTGCTATTTGCTGCATCCAGCTTTTGCTTCTGTACAGTTCCTCTTGATCTATGGGGTAATCTTATCATGTGATCCTTTTTGGTGGTGCAATGCACTCCACATGGCTTCTATATCCCACCTCTCTAGAAACTGACCTATCATTTGCCATTTGTGTAGCCCTCTGACCTTATTTCAGGAAAAAATGAGACTGGATATTGTGTGTTGTGAATTCCATGGGGGTCTGTTGGCACAAACAACAACTACAAACAACCAAAAAAACTATGTGGAATGGACTTTGCTGAGCAGCCCTTGAAAAGATATTTTAAAATCAGTTAGTAAACACTTTTTTGCGGAATGTAGAAGCATTTTATTTAATTTGATTTTCACTTGGAGAAAGTTTATTTGATACTCATAGTCAAGAAATGATGCTTCTTTTTTCTTTATAATTTTTTAGAAGAACTTTTTATCAAATCTCTTGCAAAAAACAAGGAGTTAGTTTTTGAACAAAGCACTAGCTTTTGCCTCCATGAATTTGCCAATTTTGTAGAAGAGATTCCTTCATTCATTTTAGAAAAGAAGACAAAACAATTTAATTTTTGTGCTTTGTTGTGTAAATGAAGATTGTCATATACAATAGATCGAGTGCCAAAAATCATCATCAAATATGCAATCAAAACCAAAAAAGAAAATATAGCAAATACACTTTTATATATCCTTCCTTCTTCTCCCTCTTCTCCTAACTAATTGAAAGTCCCACCAATGAAGTAAGATAATAATTCACATGTAGTCGGAGATAAATGCTATAATTATATTGATATAAAAATAAACACAACCAAGCCAATGTTGTGGCAATTAGACCACCAATACATGTAACAAATATTGAAGAAGGAATCTTCTTTCATTATTAGCAAATGAAGTATGGCTAGAAGACTTTCTACAACAAAAGAAAATCTAACTTTTTGAAGGAAGAATACAAAAAAGTAGTACCAAATATGTTATATGCCACCTACTTTGGTATTGGTCATATAGTAGCAACCTCCTTTTTCTCACCATACACAAAACAAGAGATGCCATTTAGAACAACTTCCAATTTATAATGTACAAAATCATTAATAGGAAGATGACAAAGAACATAGTTCTTTGAATATTCTTAAGACTTTTGTTTATTATTATTATTATTTTTATTATTTTTAAGCAACAAAATATCAATGGACAAGACATCTTTGATACAAAGAATTATACATATTGCCTTGACTTTAAGTATCATAGATATATCATATTACAAAAATATATAACCTTCTTTGAAGAATCTCTATATTTGAGATCAATAAGCTCCATTCTAAATGCAAGCATATGATAAAGTATCATAATACTGAATAGTAGATAAATTCTCTATAGCCATAGGTATGGTCTTTTTAAAAGAGTTTTGCTTCATTATATAGACATTAAGCCTAAATGCCAAAAAAATCTAAGTCCATAATTGGAAGAAATTTCTTATGTATTGAACTTGATAGAATTGATTCTTATCTATATAACAATTAATAAAGACTATAAGATGCCAAAGATGTTTGCCTACTAAAGCAGTAATTTATTGCAATCTAAAACAACATTTAGTCTCAATCACAATGGTTGCTAAAGAATAATTCACACTTTTGTGAACCATGCTTAATTATTTAAATAATTTATTTTTATGGACACCCATATTTACTCACATAAGAAGTATTAGATAGAAGCTAAATATAGATAGATTTGATATTATCTTGGGACAAAGCTTCTTAGAAGCTTTATAGATACATATTTCACTTTACACATGTTTATAGTTGATTGGTAGGTTAGAAACTTGGCCAACAAGTTAGTCATGTGTTGCACATGTAAATAGCTTGTGATATAAGTTAACAATATGGCGTATATATAAAAAACTTACCTTGCAAGTTAAGATACATGTCTCACAAATTGGACACATATTAGAGGTCCTATAAAATGTCACTACGTAGCTTTTAGTTTGATAATATATATGGAGATAAGAATGAAACCTTCTTTACTCTTATTAATGCTTTTTTAGTCTTTAGTCGTCTTTCAAATTTTTCTAATCTTCTTTTCTTTGGCAATAGCTATTCTAGTTTAATATTATACCATCTTTGAGTGATTCTCTAGTCTTTTTAAAAAATACAAGAATATATTGATCTTTTAGGACTCTAAGATTCATGTCCTTGAAAATTTGACAAGAATGCTAATTCAATATTATTATTTTGTTATAAGAAGTGAAAAAATTATCTTACTTCTTACTTGGTTACTTTGTAGTAATATCAAGACCTCTCGTCCTTGTAACAAGTTGGACTATCGAAGGCTTGCACCATTTTCTATTTCTACACAAATCAATCCGGTTGCACATCATTTATACCTATCAGAGTCAATGAAAATCCATCCAATGTTCCACGTATCTCTTCTTGAACCATACGAGATAGTGGACATATCAAGAAGAAGACAAGTTCCACCTCGTCCTATAGAAGTGGACAATAATGAAGAGTTTGAAGTAGAAGAAGTCTTAGATTCAAGGCAGCGCCAAAATAAATTCGAATATCTTATTCATTGGTGCAGATATGATATTAGTGAATGCACATGGGATCCAATAAAGAATCTTGTAAATGTAGCAAAGGCGGTGGAGACTTTTCATCGACGACATTTATCAAAATGAAAATAAAAACCTTCTTTATAAAAGAAATAAGATCTAGATAAGATAACATTCTACTTTCAATCCTTGTTTGTAGCTTCTTTGTAGTTATGACGCTAAGGAGATGGAAAACCAATAATTAGCGGATTCGACTTAAGAGCCTTCATTTGCTGACTAGCTGGATGAGACATTACAATTGTCACAACCTTCAAGACGATGCAATCGAGATGAAGATCTTCAAGAACAACATATTCTTCCTCAAATAGATGGCGAGATACAACACGTTTGGTATCACGACCTTAGAAGCGACTCCCGATGTTTGGTGATTTTATTAGAGGTAGGAACAACTCCTGATAGTATTCCAAATGTTTTATTCGAAGGAAGTTATGAAGGCCTCAACAATAATCAAATAAATGGGTGGTCTTCCTACCTTGGTATAGGACACTATTGATGGTTGAGAGGCCCTATCAATCATCTTCGAAGAGAATAAAAATCAAAGTATGTAGCGAATAGAATTCGTCGCATCATAGATTTCTTCAACATATGATGACCGGTCCTCATGGAACTCGTTCCTAGAAGAGGGGGTAATGTCACAGACATACACATGTAAGCCAGTAATTACATGTATAAATAAGTAGAAGTAAATAAAAGTAGATAAAAATAAGTTAATTCTATAGTATTTGATATGGAAGCTTCATAGAAGCTTTATAGATGCTGCTTTGACTTTATAGGTGTCTTTAATTGACTTTTTGGGATTAGAAACATGGTCATCAAGTTGGCCATGTGCCACACATGTTGTTAGCTTGAAGACCAAGATAACTATGTGGCCCACTGTCACGGACACAAAATACAGACTTGAAATCTAACAAGAAGTTCAAGAAGAAGTGACAGAACTAGATTAAACAAATGAGTACAAGAACAACACCAGAAGGGTGAGCTAGAACTCCAAGAGATGTGTTGTCGAGACTGAAGAACCCTTCAGCCTCGATTCCTATATATACTACTGAATAGGAAGCTTCTCGAGCTACTTCCGCTAACTAGGACGCTTCTCCAACATCTTCTACTAATTAGAAAACTTCTCGAGCAACTTCCTAGAATCTATCGGAATATTCTAGAACCTTCTAAGAATATTTTAGAACCTTCTAAGAGAATCTTTAGGGAATATTCTAAGAATCTTCTAAAAGAATCTTTAGAGAATATTCTAGAAGAATATTCGAAGAATCTTCCAATGTATGTCCATGACATCACATCCTCTTCTAACTTCGAGGTCTCCGAGAAGCAATATTGTTATCAGTCAATACCAATGCAAGAAAATGAAAATCTGTCGCATCACATCCGCTATGAATTCCAATTGTTGTTCGCGAGGCAAATGATTCATCGGCCCTTGGAGCCAACGGTAGTGACCAACACCTTCAACCTCTGACCAAGCGTGGACTTCTGTGTCTTCATTGTGAAACTGTCCTCCAAACACACCTTCTGGCTGACCGTCGTAGGCAGGCTCGACCTCAAATACAATTACTAGCGATCTGTTGCTCGGTATCCTCCGACGTCGTCGTGGTGCAGGCGGTTCTTCATCTCGCGGTCGTCTTCGTGAGCTAGTCGCTTGAGATGACATAACAAGTGTAGTATCTTGACTATCCATGTCCAAAGGCTAAAATGATGAGAGCAAACTATAGTTACTAACAAAGTTCTACACTATCGAACTATGGGTTTTGGAGGTGCCCTCCCCCCTTTTTATGCTACTTGATGAGCAAGCTTCAGTAAGAAGCTATCGTTGAATCGGCTTAGGTTTATGAGGATATCGTTGATGAAATTCTTGTACCTTTTTTGGTGCATTGGCAAGATTTTTGGCACGCTCCCACATTCGTTCATTGATGTCGTATCCACTCCAATGCACTAAATACTCCAATTTTCTCCTATTACGCCGTGAATCTAGTACCTTTTCCACCTCGTATTCCTCATGGTTTTCAATTTCGATACTTGGTGGCGGACTTTGTACTCTTTGGGGAAAAGCTGACTCTCGATAAGGTTCCAACAAAGACACATGAAAGACTGGATGTACCTTCATAGTAGCTGGTAACTCCAGACGATATGCCACCGGATTGATCTGCTTCTCGATAACAAATGGCCCTAATCTCCGATAGTCCAATTTGTCACATGGCCGCTTGGTCTTGATATTCCGTCGAAGAAGCCATACTTTACTTCCAACTTTAAAAGTAGGCGCCTCATTTCGATATTTATCTGCAGATGCCTTGTAACTCTCTTGGGCAGATTGCAATTGAAGCTTCAACGTCGCTTGAAGCTCCGATAGTTGCTTCACAAATCCTTCAGCTGCTGGGTTGTTATTTGCTGAAGAACTCAATAAATCGAGCTTGGGGTGGTATCCGTAGTTGGAGAAGAATGGTGTTTGTTGAGTTGACGCATGAAGAGTGTTGTTGTATGCGAACTCAGCAAGCGGTAGATATGCAGTCCAATCATCTTGTTGATAGTTGATGCTGCATCGTAAATATTGCTCCAAAACTTGATTCATCCGCTTCGTTTGACCGTCAGTTTGAGGATGAAAAGCCGAAGAGAGCTTAATATCCACCTTCAATATCTCAAAGAGGGACCTCCAAAACTTGGATACAAACTGAGTACCTCGATCCGACACGATATCATCTGGTAGGCCAAGATAACGATATATGTTATCAAGAAAGAGTCTTGCGGTGTCTTCACTTGACGATGTTTTCTTGCAAGGCACGAAATGCGCCATCTTTGTAAATCGATCCACCACAACAAAGATGCTGTCAAATGAATTCGATGGCGGTAGGTCCGTACTGAAGTCCATAGAAACTGAAGACCATGGTCGGTGCGGAATAGGCAATGGCTGGAGAAGTCCATACGGATGATGTCGAGGGATCTTGGATCTTGAACAAACATCACAAGAAAGGACAAATTCCTTCACATCCTTCCACATTTGGGGCCACCAAAAATCTCGTGAAATGAGCTCCAAAGTCTTGTTGAATCCAAAATGTCCCGCAGCTGGAAAGTCGTGGTGAGATTGAAGTACTCGGAGTCGAGTTGGTCCTTTCGGGATATACAACCGCTCCTCAAAATACAGAAGATCTCCCTCCACCTTAAACTTGTCATTATCGACACGTTTTTTGATGTCAAGAGCTATAGAATCCTCAATGGTCGCAGTACGTACCTCGCTGAGGAAGCCATCATCGATAGTTGCAACAGTAGCAAAAATCCTGAATTTTTCTGGTTTCAACAATGTTGTACATTGTTGATCAAACGCTGCTTCTCCAGCCTTTGACGCAAGATACGATCTCCTCGATAATGCGTCAGATAATCCTTGCTGTTTTTCAGGGCGGTAGGTGATAATAAAGTCAAATCGTGATAGAGACATATTCCATCGAGCTTGACGATGATTCAAAATTTGAGCTGTCATGAAGTACTCCAAATTCTTGTGGTCCGTATAAACAGTCACTGGATGTGCAACTCCTTCGAGGAAGTGACGCCACTCTTGGAAGGCATCCACTATAGCAAGCAGCTCTTTGTCGTGGATCTCGTAGTTGATCTCAGCAGCAGAGAACTTCCGTGAATAGAACGCAACTGGGTGAAGCTTCTTGTCTATGCCCATCTATGAAAGCACAGCTCCCAAAGAAAAATCTGAAGCATCGGTCTCTGAATAGAAAGCCTTTGCAAAGTCAGGGTGTACCAAGATTGGAGCCGTAGTGAATGCCGTCTTAAGATCTTGAAATGCTTTTGCTGCTTGTGATCCCCATTCGAGCTTGTCTTTGCTTGTTAGACGCGTGAGTGGTGCAGCAACTTGAGAATAATTCTTGGTGAAGATCCGATAGAAGTTAGCAAATCCAAGAAAACACTGAACATCTCTAACCGTCTTCGGAACTTCCCAAGATATAATTGCTTCTACTTTTTTTGGATCCATCTTCAAGCCCTCTGTAGTCGCAATGAAGCCCAAAAATTCCATCTCATTCTGGTGAAATTGACACTTCTCCAACTTGGCGTAGAGTCCTCGTTCGCATAGTTTTTCAAGAACCAAACAAACGTGCTTCTCATGTTCTTCATTCTTGGAAAATACCAAAATATCATCCAGATAGATGACAACAAAGTCATCGAGGTACTCCCGAAAGATGTCGTTCATCATATGCTGAAAGACCGCTGGAGCATTGGTAAGACCAAAAGGCATGACATTGTACTCAAAATGGCCATACCTTGTACGAAAGGCTGTCTTCTATTCATCTCCTTCTTTGATTCGCACAAGGTTGTAGGCTCCTCTTAAATCAATCTTTGTAAAAATCCTTGCACGTCCAAGTTGATCTAAGAGGCCGGAGATCAAAGGTAAGGGATAGCAATTTTTCTTGGTCACCTTGTTGAGTACTCGGTAGTCCACGCACATCCGCAGTGAGCCATCTTTTTTCTTCACGAATAGGATTGGTGCTCCAGCTGGCGACTTTGAATGTCGAATAAAATTCTTGGCTAGATTCTCATCGATGTACTTCCGTAATTCTGCCAACTCCGTCTGCGATAGGTTGTATATTGGACCAAAAGGTGGTTGTGCTCCTTCCTCTAAGTCTATGGCGCAATCATATGGTCGATGTTCCGGCAGTATATCGGCGTTCTTCTTCTGAAACACGTCTTCAAAATCCCTATATTGCTCTGGTATATTCGATGTTGAGATATTCTCGCCGCTAGTTGGAGCTGCATAAATGACAAATGGTGCGCCTTCCTTGGACGATCTTAGGAACGCTCTCGCTCCAATAAATATGGATTTCTTCATGTAGGTTCTACCAACAGGTTTATTATTATTTTTTTCAGGAAATGTTATCCTTCGTAGCCTCCAATCAATGGACGGATTATGATCTTCTAACAAAGAAAGACCAAGGATAACAGGGCTTGATGGGGTTCTAATAATATTAAAAATAACGTGACTACTATGGTCCTTAAACACCACTTCTATAGGTTCTGATTCGTGGGTAACGTTGCTTGACAATAAGGGTCGTCCATCTATCACCTCTACGTGAACATGTTTGGACTTCTGTACTAAACGGATCTTGTGGCGTTTAGCAAACTCTTCATCTAAAAAACAAGTAGATGCCCCCGAATCCAATAAAGCTAAAGTTTTTTTGTTTTTGAGGGCCTAAAAACAAAGGAATTGTAAAACAACGGGCAGGTTGGACAGAGAAGGAGGAACCTGATTGTTGTCGTGATATTAGATTGTCTAGCCGCACGGTTCCTACTATGGCTGGGCGTCATCGTTTTCCGGAATCATCGCACTTCTAGTCTTGACAGGGTGCCAATTTTGCTTCTTTGGGCAATTTCCAACCTTGTGACCTTCTTCTCCACAGTACAAACATAACCCTTCCTCCATACGCCGTTTCTTCTCTGTTGGAGTAAGAGATCGGATACGCGTCGTGTCGATTTGCATGTCTGTTGCCTCCGAATGTGAGTTTAAGCTATTTGCAGACATAGTCACGTTGTAACGAGTCATTTGGTGTCTTTGACGTTGGTCTTGGCGACGCTGGAATAGGCGGTTGTCACACTTTATAGCTTGGCTAATAGCTTCGTTGAGCGTTTGAGGATCAGGAAGAGATAACAGCAAGTCCTTCACATCATCCTTCAAGCCCCAATAAAACTGACTCACCAACGCCTCTTCACCCCAATTAATGTCACTTGCCAATTGTCTGAAATCCGAGGCATAGACTGATGCAGAGCGTGTTCCTTGTCGTAGCGATCGGATCTTTGTTGTAGCCCATCGAACTTTATCATGCTCGCCAAATGCTTCTGCAAACGCCTCCAAGAACGTTTCAAAGTTGCTCAGGATTGGCGATCGCTTCTCGAACAAGGGAGTAAACCAGGACAGGGCTTGTGCTGTAAGCAAGGTTCCAACAAGCCCAACACGCGCTTCCTCCGTCGGATAACGTTCGGGCTGTAAAATTGTTATCAACCTGATTTGGTTGACAAAACCTCGAAACTTAGAACGAGTTCCATCAAACTTATCTGGAAGACTAACTCGAGGCTCCTTTCGTTGTAGGACTACTCGATCTTGTTGAAATGGAGGTAGAACTGCTTCTTCTGGCGTAGAAGTTTGAGGCTGATATGCTTTAGATGGCGCTATCCCAGATGCTCCATTGTTATGGAGTCCTACCATGACTCCTTCGATCTCTGTTGTCCTATGTGATAACGAGGCAAGAGCATTTATGATGGCGTCTAGTTTGGATTCCAAACTTTCAGCCATTTTAACGTCTTAACCTTCGGCTAACCTTCAGAAAGAAGAAAAAAGAGTTTTGACAAGAGGACAATATTGGTTCAGAGGAGAGTACTCCGCAACCTCTAAAATGCCTTAAGACTCTAAGATGAGGGGTAATCCACTCTCTCCAAGAAGAATAAGGCTCCAATATTGAGAAAGAAGAGATATCAGTTTAGAGGAGGGTAATCCGCAACCTCTAAAACACTAGCACACCTTCAAGAAGAGGGGTAATTCACTTTCTAATGAGAAGGAACTAGCTCTGATACTAGTGAAAATGCAGTCTCGACAAACTGTCACGGACACAAAATACAGACTTGAAATCTAACAAGAAGTTCAAGAAGAAGTGGCAGAACTAGATTAAACAGATGAGTACAAGAACAACACTAGAAGGGTGAACTAGAACTCCAAGAGATGTGTTGTCGAGACTGAAGAACCCTTCAGCCTCGACTCCTATATATACTACTGAATAGGAAGCTTCTCGAGCTACTTCCGCTAACTAGGACGCTTCTCCAACAACTTCTACTAATTAGGAAACTTCTCAAGCAACTTCCTAGAATCTATCAGAATATTCTAGAACCTTCTAAGAGAATCTTTAGAGAATATTCTAAGAATCTTCTAGAACTTTCTAAAGGAATCTTTAGAGAATCTTTAGAGAATATTCTAGAAGAATATTCGAAGAATCTTCCAATGTATGTCCATGACACCCACACATAGAAAAACTTACCTTATAAGTCAAGGCATGTGTCCTATAAAGTCAATACATATTGGAGGTCCTATAGAATATTGCCACGTAGCCCCTAGTAAGATAGTATATATAGAGACAAGAGTGAAGCCTTCTTGACTCTTGTCAATTCTTTTCTTGCTTCCAGTCTAGTTTCAAGGGTCTCTAGTTTTCTTCGCTTTTGGTAATAGACATTTCAGTTTCTTTCTTAATATACATATGAAGTTATTTCTATTTTATCATCTTTCTTTGAGAGAAGTCTCACTTATTTATTTATTTTTATTATATTTTTCTTCTTGATAATATATAATATAAAATTAAAAGCTATGTGGCAATATTATATATGACTTTCAAAATGTGTTGACTTTGCAAGACACACTCCTAATTCGCAAGGCAAGTTTTCTATATGTTCACTATATAATTAATTCTCCAAGCTACTAACTTTTGGTTAACTTATTGATTAAGTTTCTAACTTCTCAATTAACTACAAATACATATAAAGTCTAAGTAGTGACTATTTCAGATTATCACGTGTTTGTCAACTATTGCAGCTTCTAAAAATCTTTTTTAAAAAATATTATGAAATAAATGTATTTTTATTTATTCATATTTAAATATATAAGTAAATATTAAAATAAATATCTATGTCAAGGAAAATTTGTTTTAGTTTTTTATGAAAGAAAAAATTATGGATACTAATCTTGATATAAGTAAGAATAGATTTGTAACTATTGCAGATTATCATGCGTTTGTCAACATTTACAGGATAGAACATATTTCTATCATGAATCATGGAGGTATTACTTGTACGTCCATGCATGAAATCAATTATAAAATTTAAAGACTATGCCAAGAAGTTGTGCAAATGAAAAAATCAAGTAGATCAAGTTTACAATCAAATCCAATAAACTTTATTATTATAAGTATAAGAGAGACAAGGATAAGTATGCTAAAGAAGTTTGATGGAACAAGATCAAAGTTTTGAAGATTTCTACAAAAAATGAAGCTCTATCTAAAGTTGGATCCTTTCTAATATCTTGATGGATTTATTCAATTAAGATGCATAAGTGTATTTATATTTGAAAGTACTCTTTCTTGGTTTATAATTTAGATAGAAAAAGATTTACAATTACTCTATGATTTGAATTTATTCTTAGAAGTATTTATGGCCATATTTGAAAAAAATAATTGAGAAAAGATAGCAAAGATAAAATTCATATCTTTACAACAAGAATCATATTCAGCTATTATATACTATTGAATTTCAAAACCTTAAATGTGACATAGATTAGAATGAAAAAATTCTTATTAATAAATTTTAATATAAATTGAAAGATAATTTTGAAGATTTATTATTGATGATACTAAGAGCACATTTATTAGAGTAATTATTACTTAAGCTAATACATGCAATAATAAACTTTTTGAAAGATACCAAGAACAAAGATTTAATTGAAGATATACAAGTCAAATCATAGCAATATCTTCTAAGTTTTCAAAAGCTTATTCATCTAGGCTAAAGTCTATGCAAATTAATATAGTATATTTTAAATTTTTTACTAAATAAAAAAAAACTTGATATTATCGAGAAGGTTTTTGCCTGTATCATAGAAAATCCAAACATACTACTAAATATTGTCCAATAAAGCAATGTTATTATAAAATGAGGAGCATGGTTGCCAAAGAAAATGATATGTTGAAAAAAAAAGTTTTCTTAGCTACAACAAGAAGCATGTGGCTAAAATCTTGTATATCACCTAGTAAAGGATTTACTTGTATTTCAGATCCATCATCTTATTTTACAATAGAATTTTGTTTATATTCAAAAACTCACAAAATCTTTATATTGTTAAATTAAGATTTTTAGCTTATTTTGTAGATGGAGATATTGTCAAAAAATAAGAATTATTTTTAGTCAAGAAAATCAATCTCGTATATATAGAAGTCATAGATGGTCATTGTCATGGACATATATATTTATTTTAATAATTACCTAAATATTATGAATAAATAAAAGTAAGTTAATTTGATAATATCTTATAGAGAAGCCTCTTAGAAGCTTATAAATATGGTTTTATCTTTATACATGTATATTAGTAAATGAAATATTAGAAACTTGGTCAACAAATTAGCAATGTGTTGCACATGTTGGTAGTTTGTGGTATAAGCTTAAGATGCAGTATACGTATAGGAAACTTGACTTACAAGTTAAGATATATGTCTCACAAATTGGGCATGTATTAAAGGTCTTATAGAATGTTGCTACATAACTTCTAGTTAGATAGTATATATAGAAGGAAGAGTGAAGCATTTTTTATTCTTGTAAATGCCTTTTTAGTCTTTAATCTTATTTCAAAATTTTCTAGTCTTTTTATCTTTGATAATAGCCATTCTAATTTAATAATATACTATCTTTGAATAATTTTTTTATTCTTTTTGAGTGACAAGAGTTCATTGAATTTATAATTTTTTAAGATTCATGTCCTTGAAAATCATTTATTATCTTCTAAAAATGTTACCCATAGAATAATTCTTTTAGATATAGCAACTAGAGTTTATAATAGCTTAATAATATTTAATGCTATTAGATCTCCTTTAAATCCAATTATTTTAGGTTTATTGTGATTAAAGAAGTATAATCCTCAAATAAATTGGACTTCTTATAATCTTGATTTTTTTTATAGTTTAATCTAAGTTTTTGCTAATTAAATAAAAATCCATAAATCCAATACAACCAAATTCTTATTGATAGGTGCAAGAGCTTTCATGCATGCTACAAAAGAAAGGTCAACTTTTGTTATATATGCTACATATATTTTTAATAGAAAAAAGTCTTAAAGTGGTATTCGAAGCCAATATGAAGATTATTCAGATGTTTTTGAAAAACAAATATTGATATTCTTCTAATGTATTGTCCCTATAACTATTCCATTGAACTTCTAGATAGATCTCAATTATTATTTGGACTAATCTATACTTTAATATAAAATAAACTGACTACATTCAAAGAATATATTAATAAGAACTTGACTTAGAATTTTGTACATCATTCTAAATCTCAAGGAAGATCTCTTATCTTATTTGTAAAATAAATAAATAAATAAATAAATAAATAAATCTCTATAGATAAGTATGAAATATTAAGGACTCAACAAGATCACTATCAAAAATAGGTATCTTCTATCTTTGATTTCAAGACTTTTTGATCAACTCAATTAATCAAAGATATATAAAAAATAAATCTATAACAAACATACAATCTAGTACATATAAAAATTAGAAATAAATGAAAAATTTTATTTTGAATTAGGTATGGGTATTTTGAATATAATATCATATCTTTTAGACTCACAAATACACTAGTTGTATTTTAACATCTAATGAATGATGTCTTTTGCAAAGTTCTTCATAATTTTATTGTCTATTATCTAGATAATATTTTAATCTATTTCAAGAACATAAAAATGTATAAATCTTTTGTTTGTCATATATTACAAAAATTGAAAGATACAATATTATTTTTTAAGATTTAAAACTATATGTTTTATATTATTCAAGTTGACTTCTTAAAATACATTGTCAATAAAAAGCATCAAATTTCTTTACTGCATTTATAAGATTCTTGATAAGCTCCTATGTGTATTCATTAATATCATATTTATACTAATGAATAAGATATTGTAACCTATTTTGGTGTCGCCTTGAATCTAAGACTTCTTTGACCTCATATTCTTGATTATTGTTCAGTTCTATAGAAGAAGGTTGCATTTGTCTTCTTCTTAAGATATTTATTTTTTTATATGGTTTAAAAAGAGATACATCAAATATAAGATAGAATTTTATAAATTCTGGTAGATATAATCAATAAGCAATATGATTGATTTTTTTACATATAGGAAATGATGCAAGACTATAGTAATTCAACCTACTACAAGGGCATCTAGTCTTGATATTAGGACAAAATAAATATACCTTATCGCCAACATGGAATTGAGGTTATTCTTTACAATAGGCATCTACATTGAACTTTTGTTGTTCTTCAGTTTCTTTTAGATATGCCTTCATTATTGTTTGTAGCTCAAATAAATGATTTGTCAATTTTTTTGCTACAAGATTATCAACTTTTGAAAAGTCAAAAGCATCAAGTCATAGATGATAATAATAATTAGGAAAGAAAGATGTTTGTCGCATAGAAGAATATATCATGTTATTGTAAGCAAAGTTTGCTAATGATAAAAAAATTATCCAATTATCTTATTAGTAGTTGATGATACACCTCAAATACTACTCCAAAATTTAGTTTATGTATTTTATTTGTCCATCGATTTAAAGATAAAAAGCCAAAGATAGCTTTATATCTATTAATAAAATCTTGAAAAGAATTTTTTGAAATCTTGATATAAATTGAATCTTCTTATTTGATATAATATCTTTAAATAATTTATGATAGTAATATTTTTTTTCAATGAGAAGCTTAATTTTTTCTTTATTTGTGATAGATTTTGTATATGATACAAAATATTCTATCTTTATAAAATAACCTATTATTACAAATATAGAATCATAAAAAATTGAGATTAAAAGATCCATGATGAAATCCATAGAAACAAAAGACTATGATTGTTATTATATTAACAAATGATTGTTATTATATTAACAAATGATTGTTATTATATTAATAAATGATTATTATTATATTAAAAAATAATTTTTATTATATTAAAAAATAATTTTTATTATATTAAAAAATGATTGTTATTATATTAACAAATTATTTTTATTATATTAAATAATTCTTCTTACATTAGTATTAGATATTAGTTTAATTTGATTTTATAATTATTAAAACTATAATTTTATACACATTTATTTTTCTATTCAATTACCAAAAATATCCTTTTTAAAAGATATAATTATAATAAAAGTGTTTTTTTTAAAAAGCTTAATTAAGTATGCTACTAATAAGTTTTAATAATAAGTTTAGAAGTTAGTTTTCTTTCAAATACTAATTTTATAAAATTATCAAAAGGTTGGATAATCATTTTTCAATTAAATATAAATAAGTTTGTTTCTATAGCATTTAAGGTCCTTGAAGCTAAAGACATTACAACTATCATATAAAGAAATAAAATCCTATGTTACTTATTCTTTGATATATGTAACATATAGTCTTAACTCCAATTACTTATTATCAAACTTTGTAGACTACTTCTTCATTAATAGAGCACCACTGCATGATGGCACTAGTTTTAATTGCTAATTTGTAAAAGAGACTCTTTTCATACTCCTAACATTTTTACTTGCAGCCAAATGAAGGGCTTCATCACTATAATCAATATTTGAATTAGTGATATTAGTAGGATATCAATACCTTCTAAAAGTACTTATGAAAGCATCTCTTGACCATTTTTTTTCAATGACTTTAATCAAAGCAATAAAAACATCTTAAATTTACAACTCTTTTATTAAGTGTCACTTTAAATAGAAAAGAAATTTAAAATTTTCAACTTTACTAAATTTAGACTTTAATATTATTTAATTATTATTCTTTGATTTCAAAGTAAATAAATGGCCATTAAAACATTACTAAATAAAAGATATATTCTAAAAATATACATTAAAATATTAAAATCTATAGCTTAATATAGAAAGAAGTACCATTGATCTTTTATGATGGCATAAGTAACTAAAATAGTAGTAAAAAAGTCCATAACATACTTTCTCTCATCTGCATTAGATTCTTCATGACTTGGAAAATTAACATTCTAAACCATATTACACCTTCTTGTCTAAAATGCAAATGAATCCAAATATATCACAAATGTTATAAATGTACTACAAGATACTTTGACCTTCTCGACTAAAGCAACATGAGGCTCATGAGCCTTAAATATAACTAATAAAATCTAATGATTATCCAAAATATCATCAATTTTACATCAAATAGTTTATTTGACTCTAGAAAGTATTACCATGAGTACATGAAACAAAGCCAAATTAGTTCAAATCCAATGAGATGGATGGACATAAGAGCCCAAGGTTGCAACATCTACAAAGGTTGGAAAATTAAAGAATTTATGAATATATTATTCATCTTTTAAAAACCTTAATTAAGTATCACCAAATAAAAACATATTTTTAAAAATATATAAAATATTATAATTTGACATATGAACTATTATTATAAGTTGCATAAAATTTATAAATAAACCTAATTATGGATCATTCAAATCCAACTTTCTATAGCATATAAATGACTTTGGTAGGATTATTTGGAAATGAATAAAGTAATGTAGTTAAATTTCTTTAAATCTTTGTTACTAATAAAGTTGGTGTCTTAAAAAAGTTGGATAAAACAACCATTGGTAGCACAAGAAAGTAATTGCTTGGAATAATGAGGTAACAACCTCTAGAGGTAATGTTGAGTTACTCAATTAGATATAATTCTAATATCCATATTAATGTAATATCTAATCTTAAGCTTCAATATTTGCCACTATATTGGCATCAATATAAAGAGCTTTATAAGGATAATACCCTCATTTTGTAGTTACAAATAAATAAATAAAAAATAAAGATAAATAATAATTAAAAAATTGATAGATCTAAAGATTCAAATTAAGTCAAAATCTTGTAACATTATCAATATATTTATGGACATATTTTCTATAGAATAAATAGCTCTTTATAATATCTTACAAAAATCTTTAAAGTTAATGAATCATTTTATTTGACAAAATAGAATATAAATACTAATATCTCCTTTAATAAAATTAATCCATAAAGTAAGTTTGATGTTGTGGCATTACAACCAAATAAAGTCTTTGTTGACATAATTATGGTGGTTACTATAAATGTTTTTTATTTTTTATTTTTTTTTAATTTTCTTCCATCACTAGTAGACTACCTCAGTCTAATCTATGCTTCATTAGTTCAATTATCTAAACCAAAATTAAGTGCATAAATTATTTTTTGGCTAATTAAAATATTATAGTTAATAGTAGTAATCATTTTATACTTCAAAGATAAGTGTGAATGAAGTAGTTTAGGCCTAATATAAAACATCAACTATAATAGGTGCCTAGTGTAACCAATGGTCTTCTTTGGACCTTCTACTAAAGTGACTATGAACAATAGACAAGATTTAAAGTTTGCAATACTCAAACCTAATTGTTAGGTAAGTTAGTTTTTAACCATAATTGATTAATCATATTAGTTTATCATAATCTATAAAAATATAGTACAAATAGAATTATTAGAAATATGGCTAATAACAAGCACAATATTGTGATTAATCAATTGTACCACTCATAGATGTAAGTTTTGAATTTTGTAAGTAAATCTAGCTATAATATTAGATATATATGTTAAACTTGTAGCTGATGGTGCATCAAATAAAGGACTAAATTTTGTCTGCTATAAAGCATTTTATTAAATGCTATAATGGTTTGAATTATTGGCTTTGCTTATAACTTGATTAAATTTTCATTTGATGAAGGTTTAGTAACTTCTTAAATTACTTTTTTTTTTAACATCTTCCAATCAAATCGAAAAATCTTATTAACTTTAAATCAAGAGCCAATAGGTCAACATTAGAAGAAAAAAAATAAAAAAAACAAAAAAACCAAAAAACATACTTCTGTAGTATTTTGTAAGCCAAAGTATATTTTATATCTCTAAGAACATTTCTTCCATCATGTGTTAAAATTAATATATAATACCTTCTTGCAAAACCAACATCTACAAGGAAAAATAATAACAATAATTAACCTTGATTATTAGAATTTGCTCAATTATTATGACAATTATGCAAGCTTTTTAGTTCATCACTCATAGTGGGTGCTCTTGTTCTAGCCACTATTTGGATATGTGTGGTAGCCGCGACTACCATCTTTCTTCATGCACCAAACATATAAATTTCAAAAGCATAAGAATTTACTCTAACTTAAGAAATCAACAAATGAGCTTTTGACAAAAAAACATATGGATCCATCTTTTGTAGATGTGTATAAATTTCTATCCTAATTTAGAGCCATTTTTTGCTAAATATTAATTTCAAAAATTTCCTTGTGTTCTAAGAAATTATCTTTACAAAAAACTTGAAATGTCTAATTACATCTGAATTTATTTCTTGCATTTGTTTTTTTTTTTCTCCCAACAATGGAAATCAGAAAAAGATGCATTGTTAAACCTTGTCAAGCATATAATAGAAAAAAAACATCAAAATCTTCAAAAACCAAAGTTCATATGAATTTATTAGGTGGTCCATCTTACATGAAGAAAATTGCATTTTATTTATTTATTTAGTTAGTTAGTTATTTTTGAAGGAAACGGGTCGTTCAATAACCTTACACAAGATTTTAACACACTTAGGTTCCTGTCTTTCATGCAAATATTTTTACTATACTTTTGTTCATTTTTCTTTTGTTTTTAATCTTTTTCTTGTTTGTTTTTTTTTTTTTTTTTGTTTTTTTTTTTTTTTAACTTTCTATTATGACAGAATTTTTTTGGTTTATTTAGTTTTAGCAATTCATGTCTATTTACATTTTAGTGGAAGATAAATGTTGAGCAATACTATACAACACACTGTTCAACTGCCACACACACATAATCACACTATTAATAGTAACAACATGTTATAAAGAAAGAAAATTAAAAGAGGTCAAAAGAATCATATCATAGGATTTAGTCTTTATTTTTTATTATTTTATTTCTTATGTTTCTGAAGATTTTTTTCGAAAAACAATAGTATTAATAACAACAATGAAATCACTTTTCTTGATTACTTGGCCTCAAAATTATCAATTCAAACAAATTGTTGTAAGTTATGCATGATAGTAATTTTGGAATCATGATCACTCTTGTCACTAACAAGAACCATAAGAAATGGTACGTCCATTCAATTCTGGACGTACCTGCACATTGACAATAATGTTGTAGTTACTAGTTCTTTAACTGTGGTAAGTTCTAGGTACTTTTTGCTCCCCTCCCCTACCATGTTAAATTTGCATGATTCAACAACAAACAACTTAAGATGGGAGACTTCATGGGGAAGTGAGATCCATCACTTGTTTCCTGGAGAAAACTTGAATGACATTGTCTGGCAATGTATGAGGTGTAAACACACACCAACCAAACAGGCCATGCATTGAAGTCTTGTCTGAGATGGAATATCCCTCACACTGTGGCTACTTTTACTTTAGTGGGGAGGGGGGTAATGAGTACACAGTGTGTATTTAGTTGCACTCATTGAAGAGTCTGTTGTTTTTAATGTGTCTTCATATATCCCATGCATAACGATGAAATTCTTTTGCTACTCTGAATCATCACATGTTCCAGGGGCTGGAATGTGTCAGAATGCTCTCGCTCCCTCTTCAAGCTTTTGTTTGATCCCCACTACACAGTTTTCTTCTCATGTGTCATACACATGGAGATGCTGCTCATATTGTGTAACAAGATGCCAATCCCACACAGTAAACCCAGAGATTTCTAGTACAAATAGAACAGTGGTGTCTGGAGTTCTTTAGCTGGGAATTGAGATGTGTGAGGTGTGAACAGATTACTGTAGGGGATAGTGAACCAACTCATACACCACTCCAAAGGACTTGTGCTTTCAAAAGCTAGACAAATGCACAACCCTCTGGGAAAAGATTCAATTGGCCAGGGCATCTTTGATCAGTGTGGGTGGAAAGCAGCCAACCCAAGGAGAATTTTTTTCACCATCTTGCTTGAGCCCACTTTGATGGCTGCAAGTGGGGGCTGAAGTAACTTAACCCAAAAGACACTCATGCCATTTGGAACCCATTTTCCCAAAATGTGAGAGGAAAAGGCTGCAAGGGGGATAAAGAGATCAAGAGAGAAAGGGGGTCCCCCACCTCTGGCTTGGTTGCTTGCTTACCCACCCATCTCACACCCTGGACTGGGCAGGCAAAGGTGGCAGAGCCCTCCCTCCCTCCCTCCCTCCCTCCTCCTCCTCCTCCTCCTCCTCTGGGACATGGATGGAAGCAAGCTAGTAGAATGGAGTGGGGTAGAGGGGAAGGAGGATGGCCTTTATTGCTTGTTGTCACATCAAGTTTTGTACACAGGCAAGGGAAAGGGAAAGGGGAGGGAGGAGAGGAGAGAGGGCAGTAAGGCCTTGTCCTTGAGCCTTGCTTGCCTGCCAGGCTAGCAAGAGTAGCCCTGCTTTCAATTTCTTACCAAAAGCTTATCTTGCTTTCTGGGCTAGACTACAGGTTTTGGAAGTACCTACCTCCTGGCTACTGCTTGGCCACCCCATCAGGGTAGGGCCCCGCAGTGTGTAGCTTCCTCATGATAACCATCTACCTACCAGCCTGTACCGACCTCCCTGTCCCTGACTGACCTCTCTGGCTAACATGTCACTGCTAGCTGGACAAACCCACCTCCCGAACTTCTCCCAATCAGTGTGGTTTTTCTGGTTTTTTTGGGCTCCCCCCCCCCTCTATTTTTTGTTTTTAATGGTTTATGATTGTGTCGTGGCATATACTTTAGATTTGAAGTTCCCTTTAGTGGCAAATTTGGAATTAATGTAGATTACTGTGTCACTATCTTGTCTTGGTGTTGTTGAAGAAAGAGAACACCAAATGATGAAGCTTGTAGAATAATGTACAATCTTATAAATTCAGTTCCATGTATCATACCGAAGTACCTTATATTCCAATTTTCCTTGGATATAGGTTATGGATTCTCATGTCAAGTGCATCACAATTTGTTTGTTGGCTTGCGACTTGTTTCATGCAATTGTATAACATATATTGGTTTCAGAATTATCTTTGTTTGATTGGGTTCAAACCAAGTTGCTCTTCCACACAACCATGATACTGTTATTTGCAAGCTTATTACTTTGTTGTTTGCGAACAAGTTCTTTTCTTTTCTACCGTTCCAATATTAGTAACTTCAATAAAAAGATTTACATAAATTATAATGTTCAAAGTGGTTGAGATATTCACCTCTTTAACCTTTTACTTTGAACATTATATCAAATCTTATATAACATCGATAAATAGGATTGTAACGTGTGTTGTGTGTAGTGCTTTCTTAGTTTCCAATCTCCTGGTATGTGTCAAATATTAGTTTGAGCACTCATCAATTCAAACTTGTGGTGGTTTTTAAATTTCTCGATAGTCTCAAAGGTGTTGTGAAGATTTCAAAAGAATTTTGTGTTCATTAAGAATTATAATACGATAGTCATATAATTTTTAAAACAATCCAATGTGAAATATTCAAGAATCAACTTCAGGGATAAAAATTTATCTTCATACAAGTTTCAAAAAAATCGAAGTTACAACACATCATCCACTTCATGAAAATGATTAAATGTTTAACTTCAGATCTTTTACTTTCAACTGACCACCTCTCTTTTTATTTTATTTTTTGTGAATAACATCAGGCAGAAATTATTGATGCAACTTCTCTTTGAGTGTTGGAATGATTCGTCCAACAAGGAAAAATCACAACATTTAGCTAACCAAAAAAAAAAGTGTTCATAATTGCAAGACTTCTCAATACCATCTACAACCCATGCATAAATAAATAAATAAATGCAAACACTCTTGGTTTTCATAAGCATTTTCTAGTGTTTGTCCACTACAATTGCTCCTAAAATGCAAGCCATTACACCCTAATACAAACCCCCACAATGAGACCCCAATCAGGTAGAAAAAAAAGGATTATGAGTTTGACATTAATTAGTTCTGGGCACCAGTAATTCATAAAATTGTTTCTTCAAGGGGCAGCAGAGCAATAGGCACTCCAGGCAGGCAATACAAGATGGGAGGGGCTCCCTTGCAGTTGTCGCCGCCACGGGTGGAGTCCAAGACGGACGTTCACGCGCCTCTGCGGCGGATTCCGCGCGGTTGCGAGCAGAGGACGCAGGCAGGAGAAGCAGGAGTGACAGCTTATGACACACAGTGTGTGCAGTAGCAGCAGCGGAGAGGTCGTGATCAACGGCAGCAGTGAGTGGCAACTCCTCCGCAACAGTGGCGCAGCGATGGATGGAGCCACTAAGCCCCGTCGCAGCCGTAAGCAAATCTCCGCCCGTCATCAATGATGCTCTCTCCGTTGTCATGGAGTGTGCTCCGCTCATTTCAGTTGCCGGGGGTTGACTATCGTCATTCTTCATGCTCTCTTCACTCTCTCTCTCTCTTCGTGGCGGTGGCCGTGGTGCAGTAGTTTCGCACTCTAGCCTTGTTTCTCCGTTTTCCTTCTTCTGGTCCGTTGCCACGCAGCGCGTCGCGATGCGCGTGAGGGCGTAGTGAGTGAGGGGTTTTTGTGTAATGGGAAAGAAGGGGTAGAGTGTGGGTGTGTTCATGGCCCGGAGGTGGTGGTGGTGGTTGTGGTGGGGATGGTGTTGAGAGGTTGTTGATTGATGGTAGCGTGATAAGGAGATGGAGAAGGGCTGCGGCGTAGGCCTTGGTTGGAGAGCGGGGAGCTGGGAGAGGTGGTGATGAGTGTGCGAGTGGCGGTAGATACTGAGTGGAAGCTGGACGTTGGTGGTCATCATTAAGATCCAAGTTGGTGGTGGTGGAGAAGGGGGTTGCCCTTGGGGAGGTGGTAGATATGGTGTTTGAGTGTAGCGGGGGTATCTGGTTTTCAATGTGTGCTGGGGGCGGTGATGGGGAGTGTTGTGATGAGGCCAGTGTCGGAGCTGCTCATGGCGGAATCGCAGTGCTTTTGTAGCTTGGGGTGCATTCGGCTTCGTCGGCATTAGCTGGAAGGTGTATCGTAGGAGTTGAGGTGTGTGATGGTTCGGGACATCCGAGTTCTGGTAGAGGGTTGAGAGACTGGGAGGTTTCAGGAGAACGGGAGGTTTGAGAGCGACGAGGAGTTTAAGGCCTGAGTGGGTAGGATTCTTAGTTTTGGGGTTGGAGTTAGAGTCTTCTGAATTCTAACGTGGGGAGAGAAAGAGGGTGAGTGCGAGAGCGATACAGACATTGGGGCGTTTACGCGGTTCTTGTTGGCTTCACGATTTGAGGTTTCTTTTGCGTAGTTGCATACAATCTTTACCTATCAGAATTTGCCTCCTAATGTGAGCAGGCGAGCGAACGTTGCCAGCTGTGGTTATTTAAGGGCTTGTGCACTTGATTTACGGAAGGTTTAAAGGTAGCCCAAGTTTTTGCAGGGTTCTCTATCAGAATTGTCTTTTGAATTGGAAGATTTGAGTCTACCTTGAGGATTTGAGAGCGGGAGAGGTTGCCTGAGATACGGACAGGCTGCTGATACGGGAAGCATACCATGGGCGGAAGGTTAAAAGGTTAGAAGTTTGGAAGCTTGAGGTTCGATGTTATTGTAGCAACAATTTCAGTAGATGAAAGTAAACTTTGACACCCCTCAAGGATAAAGGTTTCTCGGGGAGCTAATCTGTTAATTGAAATGCGACACTAAGGAAATGAGTCAAACTACTGCTGAAGCGAAGCGACGTTGATGACGTTTTCTACTTAATCCTCATAGGATCATGCAGCTGCAGGTGATTGCAAACCTGTTGCAGTACCATTGCGACCTTAAGCACGCTCCAGGATAGATAGGTCGATCGATCATAGCCGCAAAGCCATCTAGAAGTAACCTGATCGCGACTGCCTCCTGTTTAAGTTGCAAGGCCTCCAGGAAATCTGTGGTTTATGTGAATAATTTCAACGTGATCAGGATCTCGATTTCCTGCAGGAAGGCTTGCTGCTCTGGTGGAAACCATGGATTAGAATCTCGTTACCTTTAGAGCGTCTTCTTCCGAACGAGAATGCTGCTCTGCCATGTACTCGCTATTTCGTAGGATCCAAAATTTACCTGCTACATGATCATATGGGGGTCAAAGCCAATACGCTGCTGTTACAATTTCCACCTTTTTAAAATGTTTAAATATTGTTTCTTTCTTCTTTTCTGAAGGATTTTCGGTTGCATGGTGGCCACTCATTGTTTGCATTAGTTGGGATTCTGTGGACGTAGGAATGTTCTGTGCCCACCTACGAGATCTTAGAGCTTTTCCACTTGCGATTTTCTGTTGTGTAAAGTTTTAGTTTGTGGGTCAGGGTCTCCAAACAATCTACTCATGGTGATACCATGTTTTATTAATTTGACGAGTTTTGAGGGTGGTTAAAGAGGAAGTAGTGTTTCTGCGACTGGGTGTAGCAATTTTCGCCAGCGATTGTTTGTCAGGCATAGTGTGAGTCTTGACACGAAGGCGGAACATCCTTACGGCTTTGGACTGAGTCAGTCTGTGTTGTGTGTTATCAGAATCGTGGAACGAGCAAACGATGGACTCTTCGGGAAAATATGTTCGCTACACCAACGAACAGGTGGAAGCCCTGGAGCGGGTGTATCACGAGTGCCCCAAACCCAGCTCCATTCGTCGTCACCAGCTTATCAAAGAGTCGCCTATCTTGGCGAACATTGAACCTAAGCAGATTAAAGTTTGGTTTCAGAATCGGCGGTACCAATTTCCACTTTCATGCCGGGGTTTGATGTGGCTACTGGGCGGTCTCTCGCTGTTCAATATGTAGTCCTGCAGTGTATCTCACCGAGTAGCAATAGTGAGAGTGAAGTACCTTGTTCCTAGTGGTTCCTTACGCAGTGGTCATTTTTGCTAAATTACATTTCTATACTCCGATGAGATTGTTTTTACGCACCGTATAGTGTGAAGTACTAGTCTAGATGATGTTTTTTAGTTTTTTCTATTTTAAATTTTTTTAAAAAGAAAAAAGAAAAAGGAAAAAGACTGCAGTTCATCAGTGCTCGGGTTTTATTCTATCGCTGGTTTTAGTAGATATTCCTTGAATGCGAACGAAGTTGCTTTAAATTTCAGATGCCGGGAGAAGCAACGCAAGGAAGCATCAAGGTTGGTTAGCGTCAATGCGAAACTTACTGCCCTGAACAAGCTTTTAATGGAGGAAAACGAGCGCCTAGCAAAACATACGTCGCAGCTTACCCTTGAAAACCATGCACTTCGGCAGCAGCTACCTGGCCTGCCCTTAACTGACGGAAGGCATCGTCTCTCCTCTCAGGCGAGTTCCGAAATCGCTTTTCCTTTCAAGAAACGAAGAGGGTGAACAGGTTTTGCTAATTGATTACTCAATTGTTAACAGTTTTTAAAGCAAGCGTTTTGCAGAATGCTCTGAAAAAAGAAGGGGCAGTCAATGGTGGCGATGAGAGCTCTACTCAAGGTGGTATCTGTGTAAGAATACATGGGCAGGCTGGCGTAGCCTCCACAGATACTAGCTGTGATTCTGCTGTTACTGGGGGTCTTCCCCATCGCCTTACTCCGCAACACTCGCCTCGCGACACTAGTCCAGCGGGGTGAGTTGATAGTTTTAGCTCATTGTGTGCTGATGTCTTTCTTTGTTTCGTTTTAATGATACGATGAGGAATATGATCAGGATTTGTAGTGGCTCACACATTCTAATAATTCTGTATTGAGAGAGATCTTGTCTCAGTGAAAAATGCAGCAGATTCCACCCACAGCAAAGTTCTGAACGTTCAGTCTGAACAGAAACGTGCAGTTGCTTAGATTGTGACACGCTAACTTAGTTTTATATGTATCCGGTCGCAGATTATTAGCCATTGCGGAGGAGACACTGACCGATTTCCTGGCTAAGGCCACAGGGACGGCAGTAGATTGGATTCAGTTACCTGGTATGAAGGTATGAAATTTCTTCGAGATGGTCTTCACTTCGCGGACTGAGTATGGTGACTACTTGTGGAGTGAATCACCTCTTACACACCTATCCAATGATGTTGTATTACCCAATGTGATCTCAAAAACGTCAATTACATGCAGCGCTATTAAGCTCTAACTAACGAGCTGGTGTTGCTCTCCAGCCTGGTCCGGATGCCATTGGCATCATTGCTATATCCCACGGTTGCGTTGGAATAGCTGCTCGAGCTTGCGGCCTAGTGGCCCTCGATGCTAGTAAGGTTACTGAAGTTCTCAAAGATCGTCCAGCTTGGCAACAAGACTGTCGACGGATGGAGGTTCTTGGGGTTCTCCCCACAGCAAATGGGGGCACTATAGAATTGTTGTATACCCAGGTACCACTTTCTCTGGTCGTAATCACTTCAAGCATATCGTGCCTTCTCTCCTGCTCGTACTTCATCTGATCACGCTTCATTCCATTTCAGATGTACGCCCCAACAACTTTGGCCTCTGCGCGTGACTACTGTACTTTAAGATACACTACGATTCTGGAGGACGGAAACTTGGTGGTGAGCCTCCCATGCTTCAGTCATTGAAGACTTGGTTTTCAGAGTCGCATTCTCTCAAAGTTGTGAATGCTAAGTTGTGGTAGTACCCTCTTGTAAGTGTTGCTGATTCATGTTTTTGTGCAGATATGTGAGCGGTCCTTAATTGGTGGACAGAATGGACCCCCTATGCCGCCAGTCCAGTCCTTTGTAAGAGGAGAAATGTTCCCAAGCGGTTATCTTATTCGACCCTCTGATGGAGGGGGTTGCATTATTCACGTTGTAGATCATTATGATAACGAGGTAAGTTGAACAGATATGATCTTGTTCGACCAGGAAAGCAATTTCGATTCAATTGGCGTCTCTGTATGTGCTTGATAGGTTTAGAACGTACGGTTCTGAAACATTTGTTTGATATATAATTGGGCCTTTGCAGCGTTGGAGTGTGCCAGAAGTTCTACGGCCTCTGTATGAATCGCCAGCCGTACTCGCGCAGAGGTCCACCATTGCGGTATGAGATTTTTCTTATGGACTTTTTGTTTTGTTTTTGTTTTTTGTTTTTTCTTTCTTTTCATTGCGTATAATTCTTGCAATTCTTTCTTTATTAGAAGCGTTATATCTTCAGGTAATCACAATTTCCTTGCAATGGTGGTAAAGGCATTACGGCATTTGAGGCGGCTAGCATCTGAAGAAAGTGGTGAAGGGAATCCCAGGAACGGACAACATCCAGTAGTGCTTCGGACATTGAGCCAGCGCCTCGCCAAGTAAGTCTTTTCTTCTGTAGAAAGTTAGTATTTCTGTTGTGGAGTTGCGAGTCTGATGAGACTGTTGTGATGATCAATAGTGGCCATTCGCAACCTCGAAATTTTAATTAGCTAATTAAGCAATTAATTTCTAATCGCAGAGGTTTCAAAAATGCTGTCAATGGATTTGGAGATGATGGCTGGGTTTCGACAGTGAGCGATGGCCTGGAGGATGTTAGTGTGATGCTCAACGCTACTCCTAAATCAATGGAGGGCCAGATTGCATCTGACAAGCTGCTTTACTCGTTGGGTGGGGGTATACTTTGTGCAAAAGCCTCCATGCTATTACAAGTACACCCTTCTCGCATTATGCTTTGTTGCCAAATTGCATCTACTTTCAAGATAGTGGATATGCTACTAAATACAAGTTTCTTGTTATATACCATGGCGCTCTGTAAGCATTTATTGTTTCCGAGCGAGAGAGAGTGCGAGAGAGAGAGCGAGAGAGCGAGAGAGCGAGAGAGCGAGAGGTTTTCTTTAGTTTTAACATAAATAAATATTTTGCCAGTTCAGGTGTCTTGGCTTAGTCTTGCTTGGTTGAGTGGTTCCTGCATCGTTGTGAAATGACATTGTTGTCGGGGGTAGAGTTGTGCATTCACTGATTAGCTTAATGCGTCTTGCAGAATGTTTCACCGTCACTGTTAATCGGATTCTTAAGAGAGCATCGGTCAGAATGGGCGGACTTTGACATTGATGCTAATGTGGCAACATCCTTTCGGAGTAATGGCAATAGCTATGCTCGAGGTGGTGGGGTGTCCCATGTTCAGCTACCTTTGCCTTTGGCTCATTCCGGGGAACATGGAGAGGTACTCTACCTGGGAACTTGTCTGGTAGGGGTTCAAGGTGTAGTTGGCAGGTTTAAAGATGGCTTAGTTCTAGGTAGGTTGAGCTATGTTGGCTACTGGTTTTAATTTGATCAGAAACCTGACTTTGTTATTTTAGTTATTTCTTAGAAACATTGTGATGTTGTTCAGATACTGGAGGTTGTAAAACTGGAGGGTCACAGCTCAGTGCAACATATGGTTCTTTCACGAGACTCGTTCCTGCTCCAGGTTTGTTTTCATTCATCTCAGAGCTTCAAAAGATAATTCTGCAAGTTATAAATTGTTGATTTAACACAGCAGCTGACATACTCTGGTTGGTGCGATAATCAGCTTTGTAGCGGAATCGACGAGAATGCAGTTGGAGCCTCTGCACAATTAATCTTCGCTCCAGTGGACGTTGCTTTGGCTGAAGATATCCCTCTTCTTCCATCGGGCTTTTGTGTTAGCCCAATCGACGCAAGCGTTGTGGTACGCTTTCCTTGGTGTAGAGAAAACTTTGGAATGCTACAGTTCTATCGATACTATTTTTTAATTCCTACACTATCTCTGCATTGCAGACAGGGGTTACCTCATGGCTTCAACTGATTGCGTGTTTTTGCAGGGCGGGTTTGATCTTGACCGCACTCTTGATCTCGCCTCTACTCTTGAAGGAGGCAGCGATTTGCGCTTGAATGGGGACACAAAGTCGAATGGAACCTCCGGCCAGATGCGGTCTGTTCTTACAATAGCCTTCCAGTTTGCATATGAGGTGCATACCCGTGAAACTTGTGCAGTTATGGCTCGTCAATATGTGCGCACAGTAGTAGCATCTGTCCAACGAGTAGCGATGGCTTTAGCGCCGTCCCGAGCACCTGCTCCGCTCCGCCAAGCGCCTAGTAATCCAGACGCGATTTCCTTGGTTCGTCACGTCTTGAGTAGCTACAGGTAATGCATGCACACACCATTCTTCTTTATCATCGTATCTATACCTGAATCTAAGCTGTCTAGTCGCAGATCTTCGCCTCATGATATCATATGTGATACTTGGCAAAGTAGAGGGTTTTGCTAATATGTCTTCTACTTCCTACCAATTGACGTGTGCAGGTTGCACTTGGCTCTAGATCTCACAAGGCCAGAAAATAGAGGAGATGAAGCTTTGTTCAAGGCATTTTGGCATCACACAGACGCTATCGTATGCTGTGCATGGAAGGTGATAAGATATTCTGACGTCCGCTAACTTAGTTGTGTCATGTTTCCAGGTAGTTGAAGTCTTGAACATTAGCTCTGAAACTAGGCTCATCTAGGTAGGCGGAAAATCCTTAGTTAGAATTCGAAGAAGATTACCTGGGTCCATGGTAAATTTTTGATGATGTTTTGTGCTTTTCTTTCAGGGAATGCCGGAATTTGTATTTGCCAATCGTTCAGGCCTAGAAATGTTTGAAACCACGACAAGCTCCTTGCAAGATCTGGATTGGGATAAGACTCTCAACGAGAACGAATGCGAGTTATCCTATACCACGTTCACTCAAGTTTTGCAGCAGGTATGGCTTCTCTCTGACTACACCTGGATTCAGGCCAAGAAGAAAGTCTTCATAAACTACTATTTTTAGCCCTACTTTATCATGTTGTGGCCTAAGCAGCAGAATGGACCAGATGTGAACACAAGAAGCCTGAAGCTCCTTACATAGAACCCCCTTTCACTACCCAGTAGAACTATGGGATACCATCTTACAGAGAGGCTTCTGTAAATGATAATGTACATGCTTGTGGAACAGGATTACTGCTCCCTTCCAGCAGGAGTACGTATGTCCAGCACAGGTCGCACCACAACATACGAGCGAGCCCTTGCATGGAAAGTCCTAGACGACAACGAAGCGGTGGAGTGTATTGCCTTCCTATTCATCAACTGGTCCTTCGTAACTTAGTCGCAATCCGAACTGCAATATGTAGAATACTGAATCCCCTACTTCTATTCCAGTATCTGAATACTGAAGAATGAGTTTTAATTTTTCCTCCTAAGGTTTGATATGAGAATAGTTCCCATGCCAGGCTGCCAAGTGTTGTGTGTCACGAAGATATGGCTCTGACTGTTTGTTAAGCACTGCCAGTCCAAGCAAAACTAGTGTTGAATATTGAATTGGATGTGAGCTGGACACATTTTTGGTATGTATGAAGCTATCAACACACTTGTGCTCATGCTTCCTACTTGTGTGAAGCTAAGTCATGTCCTTGATGCCTTTTCTGCTGGAGCTTCAGAATGTTAACATGAATCCATGTATGTGTAAACCTAATGTAAGCTTTAGCTTGAACCGTTTTGTGACTATTCGGACTTTGTTGCCACACCCAATTGCCCTAAATTAAGAATTGATGGTACACTGCCCAGCAAGGTTTTAATGAACTGCAGAAGCACCAAACTACTAGATGTTTCAGTCAAATCACTAGCTGTTACTGAAATAGATCTGAGCTTTTTAGAGGCTGGCATGAACAGGGGCCTTGATTTCCACTGCAATCAATCCCAAATTCCAGGGTGTTATGTGAAAATGAGCAAGATGTTTTAAGGAAACCCCTAAATGAAATTCTATTTAAATAGCTTTAAAGTTGGTATGAAATTACGGGAGAATGGAAGCTGGTAAATGATGAAATTTGCACCAAATAGGTAGGGACAACAGTTTTGTTAGCAGAATCCCTACTTGGTATCATAGAGATTAGCATAGTGAATATGAGAAAAAAAAAAGCCTAAAAGAAGAATGAAATTAGTCTTATGTAACTTTTATATTGATGGTAAACATTTTAGTTGCACTCTGTATTTTTATTCAAAAATTTGGGTTACATGTGATCTGTAAGAAATAATTGATTATATTAGAATGAGTCAGATTTATACTATAACAATTCGTCTAACTCATATAATATGCAATATGTAAATGTATATCAAATTATATGCAGTACATATAACACACTTGGAGTGTACAATTGATATTCTTTTAAAATATATATAATAGAAGTATATTTTAAATAAACAAATAAACAACATTCAAAATAGTTTCGAACTGTAGTATTTCCAAAAAAGAGTGTTTATGGATCCCACAGTGTTTATCAACTGCAATGGTAACATTTTTATTGATGAGCTAGAAGGTACAAAAAACTTTGCTTTTAAAAAAATTAGAAAATATTAACTCTTTTTTTTTGTATAAAATTTACACAATTTTTCCTAAATCAATAGTATGTGCTGTCAAGGCATCAATTTCAGAATTCATTAATGTTTTTAATTCTTCTTGACATGCTTTAAAAGAATAATTACAGTGGAGCTACAAACATTTTTGAAGTTATCCAAAATTTCATCAAACATTTGTAGCCATCTTATATTTATGAAAAAACATCATAATAAAATAAAATAAGGCGAATTTCTCATAACAGTATTATTATAATAGTTGAATCATTACTAATCAGTTTATTTTATGTCAACAATGAAAAGAAATTTGAAGTTTTCAGTAATTAAATGTCACAACATTTAATAACAAAAATTACAGTTGCATTTATATAACTAAATAACAGTTACATTTATTTTAGGGTGGAATTTTCTTTTTTTAAAAAACCTTTTATTACATTTAATCTGAACGTATTATCATTTTGTACTGATTGTGTGAAATTGTGATAGTTAAGTTACTTGTGTGAATGTAGGTTTTTAAGGGTACAGTTGTTTTCAAGATCTACTAACAACAGACAGATTTTTACAAGGTTGTACAAAACATTCCTCTACTACTTTATTTTATTAGTGATGTGAACTATTGTTTTTAAGACAATGTTTTTTCATTGTATATTGTTGTCTTCTATTTTTATTAGTGTATACAACCATTTTAAAGTTGTCCAATGCTAAAAGATAAACATTAGGAAGACACCCTCGTTGCCATGCACTCCTACACATACATCTTTGCAAAAAAAAAAAAAAAAAAAAACGAAAAAAAAAACGAAAAAAAACTAGGTTTGATTTTAAATAGTAAAATTTCTTATATTTTTATTATTTAAATATCAAATTTGATTTATTCTTATCCAAATGTATTCTATGGCTTCATATTATCTCAACTTTCTATTCATTTATCCTTGCAAACCTTCATAAAATAACACTTTCAAATAATAATAAGAAAATTCTCAAAAATAGGCTTGAAAAATGGTGATTTATCAAAAATAGGCCTCTCAATTTTTAAATTTTTAAAATAGGCTTTGTGATGAAATTGTAAAGTCTGGTATAGAAGTGCAACTACAAAGGGGAGTTAGAACGCAGGACCCTGTGGCACAGGTCTTGCTTTGCAGAGAGTTGGTGTTGGATCTTAAAGAGGTAGTACATCTTAAAAGAAAATTTTGTAAACTGAAGTATCTTGATATACAAAAGAAAACGGCTTTTTTGGGGGGATAAATATAGAATATAGACTGACATAGATTCAATGCTTGCAAACTCAAGAAGCAAAGGCTCTGCATGATTACACTTTGCAACAACAAGGCCCTGTATTGTTGTTTTGGGCACTTGAGGTTGTGCTTCTTATGCTTTCAATATTAGCTGATGGTGAAGTTTTCAAAGTTGTGTCATTGATCTTTTCAAACAGATATCATAGTATTTGCATGTGCTAAATTATTGATAATTTTTTTTAAAAAAATTTTAGAATTTAGAGATGGTGAATTTACTTTTAGACACATGTGAGCTCATATTTGATTTGTACCAAGATGAGCTTCCAGAGATTAGAGCAATTTTAGAAGAAGTTGCTATATGAATAAGGAAGTTGGAGCAAAACACTTCAAGAACAACATTCATTGAAAACATCAATATGGTTATTTAATTTCCAACATAATATAATTGCTAAACTTATGCTTAACAAAAGAAATAAATCTACTTCTTTACAAGATGATAGAAAGAATTTGCAGCCAAGTTGTAATCTATTTCTTTCATTGCTAAGATGTGGATACTTTGTAAACAACAATGTTGATGTTAAATGCAAGAGATCAACTTCAAGAAAACATCACTTTTTCTTGGTGATATAATATTATATCACCAAACAAGAGTAATGCTCTTTTGAAGTTTGATTATCATAAGAAAATTTATCAAGAGTCCATTTAATTAAAATGTCCATCATTCAAGATATTTATCTAACTTACAAGATAAGTTTCTAATATATGCACTACATAGCCAATTTGTACAATAAGTAGTCAACATGTACAATATATAGCTAACTTTTTGGCCAAGTTATTAATCACTAATCACCTACTAGTACTTTGGAAGTCAAATTCATATCTATCAAGCTTCTAAGAAGCTTTTCCACTAGATACCACAAAAAATGGTGATTACATATTGATAAAGTCAAAAATACAGTAAAATATATTAGGTACATATTCTAATCTTTATTTGTGTCAAAGATAGTTGATATATATTTTTAACTATCAATAGTGCCTCATACAACAGATGAAAGACAATCCTATTATTTAATTATGGTTGAGGCCTTTATAATTTTCTTCAAAAAAATATTTGAAATACTATTAGGAATAGTTTTTATCTTTAATAATATTATCAAATATAGAGACTCACTTTAAGGGTTTTTGATATCAAACACATTGTATTTTTCTATCTATTTGAAAAATGACATGTTATTCTTGAGAGTCTTCATTTTTGTTATGCTGTCTTTAAGGCTAAGGCAATTTTTGTGCCTCATTTAGTAATTTGATAAATGATAGCTCTTAAGTTAAATCTATTAGTTATTGATCTTTTATTTTTTTTAAATAATAAAAATATAAAAAAGCATAAAAAAAGATAGAAGATAGAATGTAACCTTCATTAAATATATATATAATTTTTTTCATAATAAAGAATTATTTAATTCTTTATCTTGGTTTTAATAGACGTTTTCAATGAAAAATATCAACTTTCTTTAGTGCATTTGTAAGATTCTAAAATGACTCCCATGTGCATTCACTTATATCATATCCACACTAATATATTAGATATTCCAACTTATTTGATGTCTTTTAGAGTTATTTATTTATTTATTTATTTCAAATTCTTGATTATTGTTCACTTTTATAGAAGAAAGTGACATTTGTCTTCTTTCTATTATAACTACTCACTTGTATGGTTTAAGAAGATACACATAAAATATAAGGTAGATCTTTATAGACTTTGGTAAGTATAATTAATATGAAATTAGATTGATCTATTCAAAAATAAGAAATGGTTGAAATTTGTGGTAATTCAATTTTTCAAAAAAAAAAAAAAAAAAAAGACTAAATATGATAATAAAGTAACCATATCTTGTTGGCAATGTAAAATTGATGGTATTATTTATAATAAATATTTGTATTGATCTTTGTTATTCTTAAGCTTCTATTAATTGTTGCATGTTATTCTTATAAATAAATTTTTAGATCTTTTGCTACTAGATTATCAACTTTTGCGAAGTCAAAAGCATCAAATTATGGATGATAACCTTAGTTAGTATTAAAAAATGTTTATTCAATAGAAGAATATATCATATTATTATAGGCAAAATTTACCAATGGCAAAAGAATTTTTCAATCATCTTAATAGTAATTGATGGTACATCTTAAATTCTACTTTAAAACTTAATTCATCTATTTTATATTTTTATCATTCTTAAGATGGAAGACTAAAGATAATTTAATATCTACTTTTAATATCTTAAGAATAGTTTTTCAAATCTTAAATATAGATTCAATCCGTTCTCGTATTGTAACATGACTATATGATGAAAGATGATAATATGGATCTTATTATAGAAGAGCCAAGTTTAAAAGATAAAGTAGAAAAATATAGATAAAAGATAGGGAGGTAGTAAAACTTTTAGTAGTAATGCTGCCTTTTTAGAAAAGTGACTTCTACTTACTTTGTAGGACCACAAATAAGACAAAACAAAGTAGATTAGAAAAATAAATGATATAAGCATCTTTAGAAGGAAGTTAAGAGTAAATTCTAGTAAAATTTATTTAGAAAAACTAGATATTGATACCTGGAGAGGGCTAGTTATGAACCAGGGTCAAAATCAGACCTTGAGGCACAAAACCAAGTCTCGACGATGACTCTAGGATTCTTTGACAGATCAAAGAATAGGGTTTGATAGAAGAATAGATAAGATTTCTATGAGCTTTAGATTTGGGTGATTTGAATCTGTATTGACTTTCTAAGAGCTTTGCAAAGTCAAGGTATGTTTTGGATGACTTGGGTTTTGTAAAATAAAATAGGGTTTACGTTTTTTGTGATTTCAAGAGTTTTTTAATAGATCTACAAGTGAAATTTTGTGGATTAATGTTTATATTTTAGCTTGATCTAATGGTTGAATTGATGGTTATTGAGGTTTAAGTGGGTCAAAGTCTTAAAAAGTAGAATTTTAGGTGTAATGAGGGTTTTCAAGATTTCTTGCAATCTATTAGTTGGATTGGAGTGAAATTTATATAGGAGGATATTAAACTTGTTTTTTTTATGTATATAAGAATTTTGAGATCAATCGAATGGTAAAAAGGAGAGATATTTGCTCTAGGAGATTGGCATCAAGGTTGGAGAAGGAGGCCGACCAATACCCGAGCGCGTTTTTGAGGTTATCGTCTATTTGATAATTCTGATCCTTATCAAAAATTTTGTGCTTGTTTTCAACTTAGTTTTCAAGAATTATGCAAAATTTGAGTTAAGATCAACGGTTCATTCATTAGTTATTGAAGTTTAAATGTGTTGTGGGAATTACAAGGGTTTGTTTAAGGTTTGGTTTAGGATTTAGAATTTGGTTAGGATTTGATTTAGGGTTAGGATTTGGTTAGGGTTTGATCTAGGATTCAGGATTTGGTTTAGGATTTAGAGTTTGATTAAGGTTTTATTTAGAATTTAATTAGGATTTGGTTTAGAATTTGGTTAGTATTTGGTTAGGATTTGGTTTAGGATTTAGGATTTGGTTTAATATTTAGGATTTGGTTTAAGATTTAAGGTTTATTTAAGACTTTATTTAGAGTTTAGAATTTGGTTTAAGGTTTAGGATTTGATTTAAGATTTAAGATTTTATTAGGATTTGTTTAGGATTTAGGATTTTATTAGGATTTATTTAGGATTTAAGATTTAATAAGTTTGACCTAAAATTTGAATGAAGTCCAATAGGATTTTAACTAGAATTAAATTAAGATTGAATTGCGATGTATTTGAGATATATTTGTGATCATTCTAATATTTCTTTAAGATTTCTTATTGTTTCTTTGAAATTTCTTTGAGGTTTCTTTGAATTTAATTAAAGATTGCTTAGCATTATTATGGTCTAATTAAAATTTAGTTGGTATTCTATTAGAGTTAGGATTTTGTTGTTGCAATTTTCATTCTACCTTCCTCAGCCAGGTGCCCGGAGCATTCTCAAGCAAGACTTTACATATTACGACACCATCTATCTAATATAATATTCTTTAATAATCTATGATAAAAATATATTTAAAAAAAATAGTTATTTTTTTATATATGATATTTTTTTATATAATAAAAAATATTCTATTTTAATAAAAAAAACCTACTTTAATAAGTATAAATTTATAAGAGTTTAAGATCAAAAAAATAATGATAAAATCTATAAAAATAAAGAATTATCGTTGTTTTGATATAAATAATGGATGAAGAAGGTTATAAGGGCAATGATAAAGAATTTTTGATCATAAAAAAATATTGCAAGATTGTATAAAGTCTTAATTACCTTCTATATTTAAAGCCACCAAAAATATCTTAAGATTAATTCTAAGTTTTTGTTGTATCTAAAATATCTTCCATCTTAGAAATTATGATAAGCTTAAAGAATACAAAAAAAATACTTTACCTTTTGGAAGATATGAGTATCCTTTAAAAAATGTAGAATCAACTTTCAATGATGATTTTTTTTGCTAAAAGATAAAAAAATTTAGCTTCAAAATGATTATTTGATGTTGATTAAAAGATATATATTTTTTCTTTTGGTATAAGATAAGAACATTTTGAAAAAAATATGTAATGAATCTTATTTTTTTCTAGCCAATAAATGATATTAAATACAAATCTTAAAAAAATATGCTCTACAAGATTTGGTGATAATTTAAAATATATTTTAATATAAAATAATTAATATTATTTTTATTTTTATAAATAATTATTTTATTAAAAGAAACTATCAAATAATAGCCCCATTCTTGAATGAGTCTGTAATTGCAAAAAGCTTGTTTTTATAGATCTTATAATTAATCTTCATTGCTAATATATTTTGTGATAAAAAAGATAGAAGGTGATTTTTTTTTTTTTTTTTTTTTTTTTTGCCATTTGAGATAATAATACTCATTTAACAAAACTTCATGTATTTTTTATCATAAAAAAATAAATGAAAAGCAAAATTGAGATTGTTATAAAAATTATTTCTTCAACTTCAAATACTGCTTCAATTTCTTTGTTCTACTCAAGTCTGTCTTTACAAGTTAAATATGTTTGTGAAGTTGAAAGTTTAGAAAAATCCTTGATAAAAATTTGATAGTAATTAATAAATCTTTAAAAAATTGAAAATCTTCTATTATTTTTAAAAACTTTCAAATCATAATAGTTTAGACTTTTTAAAGATCTATCATAAGGCGATGATTTAAATGTCATATTCTAAGAAGTCAACTAAATTATATAAAATCCATACTTCTTTATCTTAGCATATAATCTTGTATCATTAAGTTTTTTTCACATGTTAAATGTAAAGTTCATACTTTTTTTTATTCTTTGAATAGATAAAAGTATTATCTAGATAATAAATCACAAAATCATCTAAAAAAAATCTTAAACACATTATTGATTAGATATTAAAAAGTAACTTGTATATTTGTGAATTTAGAAGATATGACATTATATTCAAAATGTCCATATTTGATTCAAAATATAGTCTTCTATTCATCTTTTTTTTTTGATGTATACAAGATTATAATTATTTTTGAAGATCTATTTTAGTATTGATCTTTACTTGATTTAATTGCTAATAAAGTCCTAATATCAATAGTAATAAATATTTATTCTTAATAGTAATCTTGTTGAATTCTTGATAATTTACACCTATTTATAATAATATATATTTTTCTTTACAAATAAGATAGATACTTATGTTGAAGCTTTTGAATGGTATATGAAGTTCTTGGCCAAATTCTCATCAATATATTTTTTGAATGAAGCTAAATTATTTAATAATTAATTATAAATTAGACTAAATGGAGGTTAAATTCTTCAAAAATCAATTCAACAATCATGAAAATAATGCTTTGAAAGAATATCTATATTCTTTTTCAAAAATATTTTAATAATCTTTACAATGGCTTAAAATATTTCTTGAAGTATTTTCATCTTAAAAAATAGATATAGCATAAATAAAAAAAAGGCAATCTTTGTTTTGTATTCTATATAAAAGCTCTTACAAATATAAGTAAGGATTTGATTGTGCTAAACTAATATTTTTTTTTCTTTTGGTTAGAAAAATTCTTGATTGTACTATAGAAAAAATAAAGATTATAAGAAATTTAATATATTTAAATATATTACCTTTTTTAAAATATATTATATTTAAAATTACTACATTAAAAAAATTATATTAAATATAATAAAGCTATTATGATTAATTTTAGCTATATCTATAAGAATAATTTTATGGATAATTTTTTTAAAAAATAAAAGACAACCATCTAAGACTTTTACATGCAAATGCTTAGTTTTTATTAATAAGAATATTTTATATTTTTAAATAAAGTCTTCATTTGAAAAACAATCTAAGGCTCTTGAATCTAATAAGGCAAAGACTTTAATTTTTAGATCCTAAAAATATATCTATTATAAAACAAGGTGAAGGCTTTGAGAAGATAATAAGACTTCCACTAAATGTTACTTAAGATTCTAATGGCACAATCCTCATTGCACGTGGACAAACTTATGTTTTGACATATTGTCTTTTTTGACAACCTATATGCATAAGAATAATACTTCAATAGTTGATTTTTTTATACATATTAAAGTATTATTCTTATACATATGGGTTGAAGTCTTTTTATACAACACTATGTGCATAAGAATAATATTTTAATAGTTGGTATTTTTTCTACATATTGAAGTATTATTTTTATACAACTATTGAAGTATTATTCTTATACATATAGGTTGAAGTCTTTTTATACAACCTTATATACATAAGAATAATACTTCAATAGTTGATATTTTTTATATATGAAATTTTTATCCAAAGAATGTTGTTAAGGTCCTAAAGATTTATAATATGTTCAAATCTATTCTCTCTTCTATAAAATACATCATCCATAATTATTTTCTTATAGGTATGGCATTTGGCCAATTTCTACCACAAGTGGCTAACATGTACAACATGTGGCCAAACTGATGGCCAAGTTTTCAATCTACAAATCACCTATAAACATGTATAAATTCAAATTCACATCTATAGAGTTTTCTATGAGATATTATATTATTTACATACTTTTATTTACTTCTACTTAAGTCTTCTTATTTCGGTAATTATTAGTGTTGGTTATGTTTGTGATATAAATATAAGAAGACTATAGGTTCTTGAAGTAAGGCTGAAAATAAGAAAGGTATTGACAAGAAAGAGGAAGGCCTTATTCTTGCCTCTATATATATTATCTAACTAAGAAACTATGTAGCAATCTTCTATATGTCATCTAATACATGTCCAACTTCCAAAACATGTGTCTAACTTGCAAGACAAGTTTCCAATATATGCACCACATAGCCAACTTGTACAATAAGTAACCAACATGTATAATATGTGGCCAATTTGTTGGCCAAATTTTCAACTTATTAATCACTTACCAATACTTAGAAAGTCAAATATGCATCTATGAAGCTTCTAAAAAGTTTTTCCATAAGTTATTATTGAATTTAATTACTTTAATTTATTTCTACCTAAATCCTCTAATCTAGATAATGTCTAATGTAAATGTGCATATTTGTGACAACTCCACATTTCCATTATAAGGACTATATTTTAAATCATAACTTTTTTAGGCATGTATTTTATAAATCAATATTTTTTTCTATTTTTTCTATTTTTTATAATAATAATAAAATATCATAATTTATTAATATTATTATTTATAAATTTCAAATAATAATAAAAATAATTTAAAATCAAAACCAATTATTTTTTGTAAAATATGTATGTAGGATGTATAGTATAAAGATGTTTAGCTAATAACAAAAGGTGTCCTCCAAGTGATTTCTTAAAAAAATATAAACTTCAAATTCAAATTGTTTATAATATTTATATAAAAGAAAATTTAATATTGTATTGAAATAAAAAAACAAATGAATAATTAATTAAATTTTTTAAGATTTAAGAATAAAATTATATAATTAAAAATCTAATCTACTTACAACAATATGATTATAAATATATCATGGTATAAGAAATCATGATAACAATTAGAATGGTGTCAATGATGTCATTACCTATATTTTTCATTATTTTAATTTAAAACAATTGTATATAACAAAAATATTTGTTCTGAAAAAAAATAAAAAATAAAAAGAAGTGTGGATTTTCAAATATCAGGATTAATCATCAATATGTTAACTTAATTATAGCATGTGTCAAACTGCTTGCTGTTGTTGGTGTGGCAATAATATTTTTTCTACAATTATTAAAAATAAATAGTATATGAGATCTTGAATTATTGCTTGTATTTTGAATAGTGTTTCTATAATAGAAGCTATTGATTTATTTTAGAAACAAGTTATATTTACATATTTGAAAATTTAAGTATTTGATAGCAATTCTTTTTGCATATCAATGTGATGACCTATTTTTAATTTAAATTCATTTTTTTTCAATTGGATATTTTACTGGGATCCACTGAAAAAAAATAAAAATTGTTATTGGAGATTAGATACATGACTAAGGTTGAATGAAAATTCATGTATATTAGATTTGTTGCTGGAATAGGTGACTTTTTATCATGTTGTTGTTGACTGGGATAATGAGTCATTTACTAATTATATGTTTTGATAAAAGAATCTCCTTCCTTTAAGTATTAAAATTTATTTTTATAATTTCTTATAAAATCAAATTTGAAATTTAAATTATAATTTTATTAAGATTTTTATGTTTTATATTCTTTACTAATAAATCCATAAAAATATCAAATATGCATACACACACACACACACATACATATATATATATATATATATATATATAATGTAGTGTTATATATTAGCTAGTTTTTAAGTAAAATTATTATTAGTAACCATAATTAAGATAAATTTTTATAAAATTTATACCTTAAAGTTAATATCTTCAATACAAAAATTTAAATAGTATTATATCCATATTCATTAAATAATTAGAATAAATTATTACTAAATAAAAATAAATAAAAATATGCTAGATTGGTAAAAAATCATATTAATTTCTTCAAAAGAAATTGCAATGTGAAAGTTGAATCTACAATTATATTTAGGTTTATCATATTTTAAAACACTTAAATTTTTAGTGTTTGGCAATAATTATTTCAATCCCTTCTTATTTTAAAAATACCTTTTTATTTTGACCTTTGTTCATCCTTTGTAGTATCTATGCTTTGTAATATATTTAGATATGTGGCTTTGATATTAGAAGTCTTTTCACTTATAATTTTTATTTTGAACATCTTGATTGAAACACTTATTATCAAAAGTTGTATATTAATTAACTCCTACTTTTGATTCACTTGATATTATATTGTACATAAATTATTTACTTACCTCTATAAAAATAGATATATAAATATATATATATATATATATGTAGAGAGAGAGAGAGAGAGAGAGAGACACTAGCCAAAAAAGAAATAAATGGTTTTAATAACTCATATTTAGTCTATTCAAATAATTATTTCTTATATTTTTCTTCTAAAAATCACATTTTTAAAGTTCAATATCTAATTTTAGAAATATTTTACAATTGTGAAAAATCAATAACTGTCTGAGAATCCAAAACAAGATTAAAGCTTAACTTTTTATATTGTTTCACAACAAGAAATACAAATAAACTTCATTGAACATTGATGTCAATAACAGAATTAAAAAAAAAAAAAAAATATCAAAATCACTATTAAAAACCTTATAAAACACAAAAGAAGGTTATGTAAGCTACATTAATGAAGAAGAATCATTCACAAATAACACTAAGTTGTTGTAAGAAACAGATTACCCTTACATTTGGAAGTATCGAACTTATTTGTACACATGCACTTGACTCCGCAGTATCTGGCCGATAATACTCAATCCAACAAATCACGGATTGAGCAGTCCACAAGATTGCATCATCATTGTAGAAGTAGAGATTCGAACTGCGGCCGATACCGTGTGATCTGGCACTGATGAATGCGTCAGGCTCAGGTCATCACTTCCTATAAGTCTCAACGCGCAGGTGGGCACAATATAATATGTACTACCATCCAAATCAGGAGCCCGAGAACTCGCAAACTTTCTCCCACGGAGACCCTAAATTTAATGCAAAAGACCCACCACGAACTCACGTAACGAGGAATAAAAAAAACACAAATCCCTATGTGATACTTCGCTAGCAGTTTCCCTACCCCACTACCCAGTCTGCTACGCACTGATAACCCTATTCAATGAATTATTGATAAAGTACTGGGGATATTGGATTTTCCCCCTTTGTACATATAGTGTTCCAATTCTTCCTGATCTTGCATCCTAGCTTTGCTTTCTGCAGCTCGATTGTCTCCCATTGACGCGGAGCGCATTCATTTTCTGTTTGCTACATTCCTCAAGCCAGCCACCAACCATGGCCACCAAGGTGTACATTGTGTAAGTTGCTGTCACCTGACTGTGTTCTGAGTGAGTGAGTGAGTGTGTGTATGTGTGCGCGAGAGAGAGAGAGAGCGAGAGAGAGAGAGAGAGAGAGAGAGAGCGAGCGAGAGAGAGAGTGAGTGAGGGTTTTGTATATAGTTGTGATTTATTTATTTTCCGTAGTAAATTTTGGTGTTCCAGACATGGATGGATATGGGTTGTGTGCGGTGCGAGATGTGATGTGGAGGTGTATAAACGGTGGGGGAAGTGACAGTTATTTGGTCGTGGAGGCCTTGGTTTCTTTTTGTTTTGAGACGGATGCTGTGGATTTGGGAACTGGACGTGGCGGAATTTGGCAGTCAATGTGTGTCTGTGAGATGGTTTGGTTGTTCAGAGTTAAGCTTGTTGGCTAGAGGTTAGATTTCAACCAGAGGTTTGTCAATGAATGGTGTTGAAGATAAGAGTGTGATTGGAAGCGTCTGCTACAGGGCAGAGATAGGGTGGATAGCCTTTTTTTCTTCTAATGTTTCGGCTTGTGCCAGCTGAGACAGAAAGCGCAGTGTATCTATTACACTGCATTGTTGGAACATGTTTGGGTGATGATTAAGGCGTCCGTGAGTTCTGTTGCGGTGTGTGATGTAATCGTATCCCAATGGTGCCGCAGGTACTATTCCATGTATGGTCACATCGAAACACTTGCGAAAGAAATCAAACGGGGGGCCGAGAGTGTTGAGGGTGTCGAAGTGACTTTGTATCAAGTAAGTTTTTGATGGTGATGCTCTCGTTCTTTAAAACTCGTGCTGATATCGGTACCTTTAGATTATAGACGACCTTGAGAGAGAGTGGCACCGTCAGGATATGTGAATTGTGATGTGCCTTTCAGGGCTGTGCAGACCTTGGAGACAATTGGTGCTTTATATCTTTTCTTTTCTTTTATTGGGGCGAGGGTATCTGACTGAAAGATGTTTTTGGATTTACTGAGAAGTTGGATACATTGAGAATTGCAGGTGCCGGAGACTTTGCCAGCAGAGGTTTTGGGAAAGATGGGTGCGCCAGCCAAGTCCGACGTGCCTCCCATCAGCCCAGCTCAACTCCCTGATGCCGATGGGTTCCTGTTCGGCTTTCCCACTCGATTTGGTATGATGGCCGCCCAATTCAAGGCGTTTCTAGATGCTACCGGTGGATTGTGGAGGACACAATCACTGGCTGGAAAGCCTGCGGGGATCTTCTTCAGCACTGGTTCTCAGGGAGGCGGCCAGGAGACCACTGCGTAAGTATCCTCATTCTGATCAGCTCTCTCTCTCTCGCTTGCAAGTCCCCGTTGCTGTCATTCCAACCTAGATCATGCTTCACAGAATAGTTGACTACCGACTGACTACACCATTTGGTGCACATTCCAGGTTGACAGCCATCACACAGCTCACGCATCACGGCATGATCTACGTCCCTATCGGGTACACGTTCGGTGCAGGAATGTTCGAGATGAATGAGGTGAAGGGCGGCTCACCATACGGAGCAGGCACTCTTGCGGGAGACGGCACTAGACAGCCCACGAAGCTGGAACTGGAACAAGCATTCCACCAGGGGAAGCTCACCGCCGAGATCACCAGGAAGTTGAAGCAGTGAAGATCTAGAAATTGCAGCATGCTAGAGGAGACACATGTGATCATGCTTTTGATGTTGACGACGAAGAAGCAGCAGCAGAAGAAAAAGAAACTTTGTTGGTATCCCAGTTATTCAAACATTCACTTATCTATTTATTTATTACTTTTCTTCATAAATATTGTTCAGAGCAGTGAAGGTTTGTGTGAAGGTATATCATGGTGAGTATTTTTCCCTGTTAAGGATTGGAACCCATTTGTAGGACATGCCTGCAATCCACAGTTTGAGCATTGAATTTAATGAGCTGTCATCCAGGTTGTGGTATGATGTGGTTTTTGTCAACTGTTGCATAAGTACCACGTTGGATTGAGGAGGTAAATATCTTCTTTTGAGACGTTCGGTGTATTCTTTTGTGGGCTTGGAATAATGCTCACAATGCAGTCAATTCAACTCTTAACCCAATCCAGATACGAAGGAACTTCATTCTTTACACGTTGAACTTCTTTGCGGTAATTTTTAATGCAATTTGAAGAAATAACACTAAGAATAAGAACAGTAAAAATAGCCTTGTTGACTTTATATGTTCCGAAACGTTTTTCTTCAATTATATAACATAGGGGTTTCAAACATGGTCTTTATGGTGATATTTCATTTGGGATGTATGCATGGGCTTTATGGTGATATTTCATCATATCACCCACCTTGTGAGGTGAGTGATTTTGAAATTGAAATATCAAAAGAGAGGTGGGTCAAATATCAAAAATTACTTTGCTTGATTCAACTCTCTTTCTTCTTTGATTTTATATTAAGGGATGATAAAGTTTGAATCAAGAGATAATATTAGGGAGTAATAAAGTTTTAATTAGAAGGAATAAAATTTGAAGAATAATATTTTGTTACATATTTTTTTATAAAATATTCAATATTGGAATTGAATATTATGATTAAATATTGGAATTTAATATAAATATATTCTAAATATAGAAATTTGTTGTTTAGTCCATTTGAGATGTATGGAAGTTACATGGAATATAATAATATCAATTGAAGATGTAGCATTAATAATTTTTTATATTTAATATTTAAAACTTATTTTTAATGTATATAGAAGTTTAAATAGTTTTCTTCTTTGCTTTAATATTCTCAATTTTTTTAAACAATAGCTTGTTTCAAGCATATTTTTATCTATTTTTATTTAAATATTTTCTCTCCTTCTTTACATATAAGTATATATAATTTATTTTTTTAACAATGTTTTCGTCAATATCAAAATGTAGTGATCTATGTTAGAATATGTTGTAGGGCATAGAGCTACTACAAGCTTGAGACTTAAGTTTTAAGTCTTGGAAGGAGGTCTTGGAGTTTTTTGACTTTCCATTCAAGTTCCATAGTGTTTAAGTATTCTAAAATCTTACAAAGATTCATCTTTATTAAGTTGATTCTTTAGAAGAAGGATTTGCATGTTTTGCTTCTCTCATTATAGATTAATATACTTTCATAATATATATATATATATATATATATATATATCTATATATATGTAGCTTGACTTATTGTATTTGTTGTAGAATTTTTGTACTTTATTGAGATTTCTATCATCAATGTCTTATGAAAATAAGTGGATTATAAATATCCATTAAGAATAAAAATCTCAATAATTTTGGATTGACTCAATATATTTGGATTGACTTAATATATCTTTTTAGTAGGAAAGTCTATCCATGAATGAATGGACTTATTGGAATGTATAAACATCAATAAGATTTATTTTATTTTATTTTATTTTATTTTTTTGTGTGCATGATGATTGTAAGTTGAAATATTTACTATAAGTGAGTATATACATGGAAGTTCCAATGCTTTATTTGGATCAAGGTAAGAAGTGGTAAATAACTTTGCCTATAGTTACTATACTATCATGAAGGAGACCATGGATCTATACTTAGATTGGATTAGAAAGCTGATAGATAACTTTAAGAACCTGCAAGGCTTCTTTGTATTCAACACTGTCGGTGGAAGGGTGCACTAAATGAAGCATGCTCAAGCAATTGGCAATATTTAAATTTTCTAGCATCTATTCCTATGTGTTGTTGTCTTATATGAATAAAGCATGTCATGACAAAGTTTCAAAGATGGTTGATATGTAGAAATGTACTTTATTTTTTAAGTGGTGCTTTCTAAAATATAAGGTAAGTTTTAATTAGGCTCTCTATAGATTTGAAGTATTAAAATTACTAGATAGTTATAGACTTTTTTGCCTCAAATTCCAATCATGCAAATATTTTTATGAAGCATTTATCTAATATTAGTTGTGACTAACTTGTTGCACACAATTTGATTAGAAATCAATATTGATCATATTTTGTAGAAACTTTGACTATGGCAACATAAGCAAATGTGGAGACAAAGACTAATAACGTTATGATTTTGAGCTCTAAAAGCCTATACAATATAAGATGATATTGATCAATCACATTTATATACAATGATGAATATATAACAAAGTTAGACATGCATAGTAGTAAGAGAAATATTGTGATGAAATAAGAAGGATATCTTACACATATAGTAGTAAGAGCAATTAGAAGCAATACAAATAAAGAGATAAAAATATCTAATAATAAAAAGATTGTAGTTGGCAACAACATTGCCTCTATGTGATAATCTCGATAAATAAGATTCACCTTCAAGTTCTAATATCTAGATCCACATTCTCAAATCTACATCCAAGTTTCAAAATCTAGATCCCTATTTCAAGCATAAATTGAGGTCTCTAAACTAATGACTATAGATCATTTTAAAAAGAATAATTAGTGAAAAGTAATTAAAAGAAGTGGCTATTGGAGCAAGTCATTTGCTAGTTCTAATCAGTGATAAACTATCTCCGAGGTATAAGAACTGATCATGAATAATAGTTAATGTGACTAACATAGTAGGTTGTGAATAAGATATAATTAGTAATTAGAGATAGATCTAAAGTACATGACTTATGATTAGAGGTATAAAATTTGATCAATGACTATAGAATAAAAAAAGACAATGATCAGTGCATCTCAGTATCTTATTTTATACTTATAAAATGAGCAATCTTTTATGTGTGTATATTTTTTATTTTTATTTTTATTTTTACCATTATCATTTTATTTTATTAATTATAATAAGAAATAATAAAAAAAATTACTCTTTTCTTTAGTGATTATTCTTACTAAATTTTCTATCAATTTATGTTGTATGCAAAAATACTTATTTATATAAATTATAGTAGTTCATTTTGGTTTAAATTTTATAAGACAAGTAATGGCAATCATAGAAGTTATTATAATGTCAATTGTTATATATGGTAATCAATGGATTTATATCATTTATATACTATATTAGTATTTAACTCTTTAGTTAGAATGACATTAGGATCTAAACTTTGAACTATGTGGAATAGAATTGTGGAGTGTGGTGCAAAGTTGTAGAACATGTAGAATGGAGAGTGAAAACAAAACTACAAAGATACAAGATTTCAATAAATCTCTCAAAACTTCTATTTTTAGAAATATAATATATAGCAAGATTCTATCTAAGCCAAAGAAAGTCTATGTCAAGGACAAGGACATGATAAAAAAAAATAAACAAGTGAGACTTCTTTCGAAGAAAGATGACAAAATAGAAATAGCTTCATATGTATAATAAGAAAGAAATTGGAATATCTATTGCCAAAAGCCAAGAAAACTAGAGACCCTTGAAACTAGACTAGAAGCAAGAAAAGAGTTGACAAGAGTGAAGAAGGCTTCACTCTTGTCTCTATATATACTATCTTACTAGGAGCTATGTAGCGACGTTCTATAAGACCTCCAATATGTGTTGACTTTGTAAGACACATGCTTTGACTTACAAGGCAAGTTTTTCTACTTGTGGGCCACATAGTTAGCTTGGTCTTCAAGCTAACAACATGTGTGGCACATGGCCAACTTGTTGACCACGTTTCTAATCCCAAAAAGTCAATTAAAGACACCTATAAAGTCAAAGCAATATCTATAAAGCTTCTAAGAAGCTTCCATATTAAATATTATAGAATTAACTTACTTTTATTTACTTTTATTTATTTCTACCTATTTATACATGTAATTACTGGCTTACATGTGTATGTCTATGACATTACCTCGTCTTCTAGGGACGAGTTCCACAAAGAGTGGATATCATATGTTGAAGAAATCTATGATGCAATGAATTCTATTCGCCACATACTTTGATCTTTGTTCTCTTCGAAGATGATTGATAGGACCTCTCAACCATCAGTAGTGTCCCATACCAAGGCGGGAAGACTATCCAGTTATTTGATCATTGTTGAGGCCTTCATAACTTCTTTTGAATAAAATATTTGAAACACCATCAAGAGTTGTTCCTACCTCTAGTAAAATCACCAAACATCGGAAGTCCCTTCTAAGGTCGTGATACCAAACGCATTGTATCTCTCCATCTATTCGAGGAAGAACATGTCGTTCTTGAAGATCTTCATCTTGATTGCGTCATCTTGAAGGTTGTGACAGTCGTAATATCTCATCTAGTAAGTCAACAAATGAAGGCTCTTAAGTCGAATCCGTTGGTTGTTGGTTCTCCATCTCCTCAGCGTCACAACTACAAAGAAGCTACAAACAAGGATTGAAAGTAGAATGTTATCTTGCCTAGATCTTATTTCTTTTATAAAGAAGGTTTTCATCTTGATTTTGATGGATGTCGTCAATGAAAAGTCTCCACTACATTTGCTGTATTTATAAGATTCTATACTGGCTCCCATGTGCGTACACTAATATCATATGTGTGCCAATGGACAAGACATTTTAATTTATTTCGGCATCGCTGTGAATCTAAGACTTCTTCTACTTCAAACTCTTCATTATTATTCACTTCTATAGGAGGAGGTGGAACTTGTCTTCTTCTTGGTATGTATCATGGATATACTCATGTAAGCTAGTAATTACATATACAAATAGGTGGAAGTAAGTAAAAGTAGATAAAAGTAAATTAATTCTATAGTATTTAATATAGAAGCTTTCTAGAAGCTTCATAGACGTTGCTTTGACTTCATAGATTTAATTGACTTTTTGGATTAGAAACGTGGTCAATAAGTTGGCCATGTGCCACACATGTTGTTAGCTTGAAGATCAAGCTAATTATGTGGCCCACACATAGAAAAACTTGTCTTGTAAGTCAAGGCATGTGTCCTACAAAGTCAACACATATTGAAGGTCCTATAGAACGTCGCCACATAGCCCCTAGTTAGATAGTATATATAGAGACAAGAATGAAGCCTTCTTCACTCTTGTCAACTCTTTTTTTGCTTCCAGTCTAGTTTCAAGGGTCTCTAGTTTTCTTGTCTTTTGGCAATAGCCATTCTAGTTTTTCTTTCAATATACATACTTGTTTATTTATATTTTGTTATCTTTCTTTGAGTGAAGGCTCACTTGTCTAAATTGCTTTTTCATCGAGTTCTTGTTCTTGACAGATTGACAAGAGTACACCTAGAATATCAGAGCTTTGTCTAATCTTGATTAAGAGTAGATTACCTCTTTTTTTTGATAAGATATAAGCATATTAGAAGTTGCAGATTACCCTCTTCTAAACTGATATTGTCCTTAGTATTTTCTTTATTTTCAAGTTCTTTCTTCTATTTGTCTTGAGCGATATTAGACATCTTCTCTTTTTTAAGTGTTATCATGACAGAACTTGTTGAAATGAAGAGTGCAATAGCACAAATTCAAGAGCAATTGAGGGAGTTAATGCTTGCGATGCATCAATTCAATTTACCACGACAAAGAGCAACAAGATTAGCAGGAAGTGAAGATATATAAATGGTTAGAGCTGCTTCAACATCTGCACCAAACCATATCCTTTCTCCTATGGTAGAATGCCCTTCGAGTATTAGAGAACCAAGAATTGTCCTACCTGAGAAGTTTGATGGCACCAGATCCAAGTTTTGAGGATTTATCAATCAAGTGCAACTTAAGATTGAACTTCAATCCCAAAGCTATCCAACTCCAGGATCGCAAGTTAAATTCATTGGTACCCTTCTTTCAGGTTCAGCACTATCGTAGTTTTTATCTTTTTTTGAATGACGAGATCCAATATTGGATAATCTAGAGGCTTTTCTAGTAGAGTTTCGATCCATGTATGGAGAACATGATGCAATTCGTATTGCAACCAATAAGATCCATATTTTACGATAAGGCAATCGATCAGTAACATTGTATGCTTCACAATTTTGACAACTTGCAACTGATATGAAGTGAGATGATGCTGCACTTATTAGCCAATTTCTCTACGGATTACAATATGAGGTAGAAAAATTAATGCTCAACTTATCTGATCCTCAAACATTGAGTCAAACAATTGACTTTGCTGTAAAGTGCGACAATCACCTTTTTGAATTTCGACCTGAGAACTGTACAAGTGGACTTCAACGTTACTATAATTCAATGGCAACACCAATACCTCTTCAACACATACATTCGAAAGTAGAGGATATGCAAATTGATGCAGTACGTTTCAAACCTCTTATTGAGCAAAAAAAGACTTGTCGTCGTTAAGAAGGATTATGTTTATATTGTGGAGAACCAAAGCACACTGCTCAACATTGTCCAAAAAAAAAACGCAATTACAAAATGAGGAGTATGGCTGTGAAAGAAGACAATATGTCAGAAAACGAGTTTGTCTCGCTACAATAGGGACAGTGCGGCTGGAACCTTGCACAACATCTAGCAAAGGTCTTATTCTCTTCTCAGAGCCGTCTTCTTGTTTTATATTAAATGTTATTTTAGCACCTAAATATTACAAAGCCTCTGCCTTGTTAGATTCAGGAGCCTCGGTGTGTTTTTAAGATGAAGAATTTACTAAAAGACATAGCATATCTTTAGTAAAGAAAACTAAACCCGTTCATGTAGAAGTCATAGATGGTCGTCTATTGTCTTCTGGAGATATTACTTACAAAACCCTTCTTATAGAAGTAATAATCAATGGTCATAATAGCTTTGTAGTATTTAATATCATTAGATTTTCCTCTAATCCAGTCATTTTAGGTTTATCATGGTTAAAAAAATACAACTCTCAAATAGATTGGATTTTCCGAACTCTTACTTTCTCTAAAAGTATAACTAAGAGTGTAGTTAATCAAGTAGAGAGTCATAAGTCCAGTTCAATTAAACCCGTATTTATAGGTGCAAAAGCTTTTTTGCATGCTCTTATGAAAGAATCACCATATATTATTTATGCCACACCTAATTTTACTAGTAGAAAGACTTTAAGTGGCATTCCAAGCCAATATCAAGAATTTCAAGATGTATTCAAAAAAAAGAATGCGGATACACTCTTGGAACATTGTCCCTATGATTGCTCAATTGATCTTCAAGAAGGAGTACAACCGCCATTTGGACTAATCTATACTTTATCACAAAATAAGTTGACTGAACTCAAGGAGTATATTGAAGAAAATTTAGCCAAGAATTTCATATGCCATTCTAAATCTCCGGCAGGAGCTCCAATTCTATTTGTGAAGAAAAAAGATGGATCATTGTGGATGTGTGTTGATTATTAAGGACTCAACAAGATTACCATCAAGAACAGGTATCCACTACCTTTAATATCTAGACTTCTTGATCAGCTGAATCAAGCTAAGTTCTATACAAAAATAGATCTTCGGGGAGCATACAATCTAGTACGCATCAAAAAAAGAGATGAATGAAAGATTGCGTTATGAACTAGATATAGATATTTTGAATACAACGTCATGCCTTTTGGACTTACAAATGCACCAGCAACTTTTTAACATCTAATGAATGATGTTTTTTAAGAGTTTTTGGATGATTTTGTGGTCTGTTATCTAGACAACATCTTGATCTATTCTAAGAATCCAGAAGAACATGAACTTCATGTTCGTCATATATTACAAAAATTAAGAGATGCAGGACTCTATGCCAAGATAGAAAAGTGTGTATTCCACACTACTCAAGTCGATTTTTTAAGTTACATCATTTTAAATGATAGACTTATGATGGATCCTAAGAAAGTTCAAATTATTATAGATTGGAAGATCTAAAAAATGGTAAGAGATGTCAAATACTTTTTGGGATTTGTCAACTATTATCAGATCTTCATTAAGGACTTTTTTTCGAGTTGCAGCTCTACTTACACGTTTGACTTATAAAGACAAACTCCAATGGAATCAAGAAGTGGAAGTTGCTTTTGAATCTTTGAAGTCAACGTTTGTTTCTGTAGCAATCTTGTATCATGTTGATTTTTTCAAAGCATTCTTTTTGGAAATAAATGCATCAAACTTTGCTCTGGGTGCGGTTTTATCACAAATGGGAACAGATGACAAACTTCATCCAGTAGCCTTTCATTCAAGAAAATTCTCAGCAGTAGAAATCAATTATGAGATCCATGACAAAGAACTTCTTACAATTGTGGATTCTTTTTAAGAATGGCGACATTATCTAAAAGGCGCTTTCAGTCCACTCACCGTGTATATGGATCACAAGAACTTCGAGTATTTTATGTCAGCACGCATATTAAATCGTCATCAAGCTCGTTAGAGCATGTCTTTATGAAGATTCGAATTCATCATCACTTATTTGCTAGGAAAACAACAAGGTTTGTCCAATGCCTTGTCTAGATGTTCTTATCTTGTACCAAAAGAAGGAGATGCAACTTTTGAGCAACAAAGAATGGTTCTCTTGAAGCTAGAATAATTTCATCTTCAAGCAATAAAATCAACATTGATTGTTGATTTAACTTTTTTTAAGTAAGTCCAATTAAGTATAACTTCAGACCTTCTTGTTCATGATATTAAGAATAATTCTTCTAAATCTCATGATTCTTCTAAATTTGAATTCAAGAACAACCTATTCTATTTCAAAGGACGCCTATATGTTCGAGAAGGAGAAGCACGTTTACGTATTCTTCAAGCTCGTCATGACTTTCTAGCAGCAAGATATTTTGGATATAATAAGACTTTGAAGCTGATATCTAGGGATTTTTGGTGGCCTCAAATGTGGAAGGCAGTCAAAGATTTTGTATAATCATGTGATGTTTGCTCAAGATAAAAAATTCCTCGTCATCGACCTTTTGGACTTTTTCAGCCATTACCCATTTCAGAACAACCATGGTCTTCTGTTTCTATGGACTTTATCACAAATCTTTCAATCTCAAGTTTTTATGACTCTATATTCGTGATAGTAGATAGTTTTACCTAGATGGCACATTTTGTACCATGTACAAAATCTATCACAGGTGACGAAATAGCTAAGCTCTTTCTTGACAATATCTATCGCTATCATGGATTATCCAAAGATATTATATTAGATAGAAAAACTCAATTTGTATCAAGATTTTGCAGACTCTTTTCAAGATTCTAAAAGTAGATATAAAACTATCTTTGGCATTCCATCCTCAAATTGATGGACAAATGGAGCGTGTTAATCAAGTTTTAGAGCAATATTTAAGATGTACCATTAACTACCAACAAGATGATTGGACAACTCTTTTGCCATTGGCAGAGTTTGCTTACAATAACATGGTACATTCTTCTACAAAACAAACATCTTTCTTAGCTAATTATGGTTATCATCCACGATTGGATACTTTTGACTTTTCAAAAGTTGATAATCCTGCTGCAAAAGATTTGGCGATTCATTTATCAGAGCTACATGTAACGATGAAGGCATAGTTAAAAGAGGCTCAAGAACAACAAAAGGTCAATGTGGATGTCTGTCGAAAGAAACAACTACTATTCCTCTTGTGTGATAAAGTATGGCTACTTCATCGCAATATCAAGACCACTCGTCCTTATGATAAGTTGGACTATCCAAGGCTTGGACCATTTTCTATTTCTGCACAAATCAATCCAGTTGCATATTATTTTTATCGACAGGAGTCAATGAAAATCCATCCAGTATTCCACGTGTCTCTTCTTGAACCATCCAAGACAATAGACATACCAAAAAGACGACAAGCTCCACCTCCTCCTATAGAAGTGGAAAATAATGAAGAATTTGAAGTAGAAGAAGTCTTAGATTCAAGGCAGTGTCAAAATAAACTGGAATATTTTGTCCATTGGCACGAATATGATATTAGTAAACACACATGGGAGCCAGTAAAGAATCTTGCAAATGCAGCAAATGTAGTAGAGACTTTTTATTGATGACATCCATCAAAATCAAGATGAAAATCTTCTTTATAAAAGAAATAAGATCTAGGCAAGATAACATTCTACTTTCAATCCTTGTTTGTAGCTTCTTTGTAGTTGTGATGCTGAGGAGATGGAGAACCAACAACGAACGGATTTGACTTAAGAGCCTTCGTTTGTTGACTTACTGGATGAGACATTACGACTGTCACAACCTTCAAGACGATGCATCCGAGATGAAGATCTTCAAGAACGACATGTTCTTCTTTGAATAGATGGCGAGATACAACACGTTTGGTATCACAATTTGGGAAAGGACTCCCGATGTTAGGTGATTTTGCTGGAGGTAGGAACAATTCCTGATGGTGTTCCAAATATTGTATTCAAAGGAAGTTATGAAGGCCTCAACAATGATCAAATAATTGGATGGTCTTTCCACCCTGATATGAGATATTACCGATGGTTGAGAGGCCTTATAAATCATCTTCGAAGAGAACAAAGATCAGAGTATGTGGCAAATATAATTCGTCACATCATAGATTTCCTCAACATATGATGACCGCTCCTCGTGGAACTCATCCCTAGAAGAGGAGGTAATCTCATGGATATACTCATGTAAGCTAATATTTATATATACAAATAGGTGGAAGTAAGTAAAAGTAAGTAAAAGTAAGTTAATTCTATAGTATTTAATATGGAAGCTTCTTAAAAGCTACATAGACACTGCTTTGACTTTATAGGTGTCTTTAATTGACTTTTTGGGATTAGAAACGTGGTCAATAAGTTGGCCATGTGCCACACATGTTGTTAGCTTGAAGATCAAGCTAAGTATGTGGCCCACACGTAGAAAAACTTTCCTTGTAAGTCAAGGCATGTGTCCTTCAAAGTCAACACATATTGGAGGTCCTATAGAATGTTGCCAAGTAGCCCTTAATAAAATAGTATATATAGAGACAAGAGTGAAGCCTTCTTCACTCTTGTCAACTTCTTTCTTGCTTCTAGTCTAGTTTCAAGGGTCTCTAGTTTTCTTGTCTTTTGGCAATAGCCATTCTAGTTTCTCTTTCAATATACATACTTGTTTATTTATATTTTGTTACCTTTTTTTGAGTGAAGGCTTACTTCTCTCAATTGCTTTTTCATCGAGTTCTTGTCCTTGATAGTATGTCCATTATCTTATATGGTTCAAGAAGAGACACGTCGAACATTGGATGGATTTTCATTGACTCCAATAGGTGTAAAAGATATGCAATCAGATTGATTTTTGCAGAAATAAAAAATTATCCAAGCCTTCAATAGTCCAACTTATCACAAGGACGAGTGGTTTTGATATTATGACAAACTAACCATACCTTATCACCTATGTGGAATGGTGGTTGTTTCTTTCGATAGACATCCGTATTGAACTTTTGTTGTTCTTGAGCCTCTTTTAACTTCGCCTTCATCATTGCATATAGCTCTGAGAAATGAATTGCTAAATCTTTTGCAACAAGATTATTAATTTTTAAAAAGTCAAAAGTATCAAGTCGTGAATGATAACCATAATTGGCAAAGAAAGGTGTTTGTTTTGTAGAAGAATGTACTGTATTATTGTAAGTAAACTCTGCCAATGGCAAAAGAGTTGTCCAATCATCTTGTTGATAATTAATGGTACATCTTAAATATTGCTTCAAAACTTGATTAACACGCTCCATTTGTCCATCAGTTTAAAGATAGAATACCAAAAATAGTTTTATATCCACTTTTAGAATCTTGCAAAGAAATTGCCAAAATCTTAATACAAATTGAGTTTCCATATCTGATATAATATCTTTGGATAATCCATGATAGTGATAGATATTGTCAAGAAAGAGCTTAGCTATTTCTTCACATGTGATAGATTTTGTACATGGTACAAAATATGTCATCTTGGTAAAACGATCTACTATCACGAATATAGAGTCATAAAAATATGAGATTGGAATATCCGTGATGAAATCCATAGGAACAGAAGACCATAATTATTTTGGAATGGGTAATGGCTGAAGAAGTCCGTAAAGAAGATGACGAGGAGTTTTTGATCTCGAGAAAACATCACAAGATTGTACAAAAATTTTGACTTCTTTCCATATTTGTCGCCACTAAAAGTCCTTAGATATCAATTCCAAAGTTTTATTGTTTCCAAAATGTCCTGCTGCTGGAAAGTCATGACGAGCTTGAAGAACATGTAATCGAGCTTCACCTTCTGGAACATATAGGCATCCCTCAAAATATAATAGATTCTTCTTAAATTCAAATTTAAAAGTATCATGAGACTTTGAAGGATTTTCCTTAATATCACGAATAAGAGGATTAGAAGACATACTTGATTGAACTTGCTTGATGAAAGTTGAATCAACAGTTAGTGTTGATTTCATTGCTCAAAGATGAAGATGCTTTGGCTTCAAGAGAATTATTTGTTGTTTATCAAAAGCAGCATCTCTTTCCTTTGGTGAAAGATAAGATCATCTAGAGAGTGCATTTGACAAACCTTGTTATTTTCTTGATCCATAAGTGATCTTGAATTCGAGTCTTGATAAAGACATACTCCAACGAGCTTGGCAACGATTCAAAATATGTGTCGACATAAAATATTCAAAGTTCTTGTGATCCGTATATACTATGACTGGACTAGAAGTACCTTCTAGATAATGGCGCCATTCTTAAAATAATTCCATGATTGCAAGAAGTTCTTTGTCGTGGATCTCGTAGTTGATTTCGACTGCTGAAATTTTTTTGAAATGAAAAGCTATTGGGTGAAGTTTATCATTTGTTTCTATTTATGAAAATACGACACTCAAGGCAAAGTCTGATGTGTTTGTTTCCATAAAAAATAGCTTAGAAAATTTGATGCCATACAAGATTGGTGCAGAAACAAAGGCTGTCTTCAAAGCTTCAAATGCTACTTCTGCTTCTTGATTCCATTGAAATTTGTCTTTGCAAGTCAAACATGTAAGTAGAGCTGCAACTTGAGAGAAGTCTTTGATGAAGATCCAATAGTAGTTGGCGAATCCCAAAAAACATTGGACATCTCATACCATTTTTGGAATCTTCCAATCCATAATAGTTTGAACTTTCATAAGATCCATCATAAGTCCATCATTTGAAATGATGTATCCTAAGAAGTCGACTTGAGTAGTGTGAAATACACACTTTTCTATCTTTGCATAGAGTCCCGCATTTCTTAATTTTTGTAATACTTGGCAAACATGAAGTTCATGTTCTTCAGAGTTCTTAGAATAGATTAAGATGTCGTCTAGATAAAAGACAAGAAAATCATCTAAAAACTCCTAAAAGACATCATTCATTAAATGTTGGAATATTGTTGGTACATTTGTAAGTCCAAAAGGCATGACGTTGTATTCGAAATATCCATACCTTATTCGAAACGTAATCTTCCATTCATCTCTTTTTTTGATGTGTACCAAATTGTATGCTCTCCATAGATCTATTTTTGTATAGATCTTAGCTTGATTCAACTGATCAAGAAGTACACATATCAAAGGTAGCGGGTACCTATTTTTGATAGTAATTTTGTTGAGTCCTCGATAATCAACACACATCCACAATGATCCATCTTTTTTCTTCACAAATAAAAGTGGAGCTCCTGCTAGAGATTTGAAATGGCGTATGAAATTCTTGGCCAAATTCTCTTCAATATACTCCTTGAGTTCAGTCAACTCATTTTGAGATAAATTGTAGATTGGTCCAAATGGCGGTTGTGCTCATTTTTGAAGGTCAATTGAGCAGTCATAGGAACGATGTTTTGAAAGAGTATCCGCTATCATAATACGTGAAGTCTTGCTTGAGAATACTCCGGGCACTTGGCTATAGAAGGAAGAATGGAAATTGCAATAACAAAATCCTAATTCTAATAGAATATTAACAATGCTCTAATTAGACCATAATAATGCTCTAATTAGACCATAATAATGCTCTAATTAGACCATAATAATGCTAAACAAGCTTAATCAAATTCAAAAAAATTTCAAAGAAATTTCAAACAAACAATAAGAATTCTTAAATAAATATTAGAAAGATCACAAATATCACTCAAATATATCTCAATTCAATCTTAATTTAATTCTAGTTAAAATCCTATTGAACTTCATTAAAACTTTAGGCCAAAATTAATTGAATCTTAAATCTTAATAAAATCCTAAATCCTAAATCAAACTCTAATCAAATCTTAAACCCTAAATAAATCCTAACCAAATCCTAATCCAAATCCTAAATCCTAAATCAAATCCTAATCAAATTCTAAATCCTAAATCAAACCCTAATCCAAATCCTAATCAAACCTTAAACCAAATCTTAAACCAAATCCTAACCAAATCCTAAACCAAATGCTAATAATTCCTACAACAGATTTAAACTTCAATAACTAATGAATAAACTATCGATCTTAATTAAAATTTTGTACACTTCTTAAAAACTAAATTCAAAATAAGCACAAAGAAATTGAAAAGGATTGGAGTTACCAAATTGTTGATAATCTCAAAAATGTGCTCGGATATTGGCCGGCCTCCTTCTCCAATCTTGATGTTAATCTTCCAGAGCCAATATCTCTTCTTTATATTGTTTGATTGATCTAAAAATTCTAATACACATAGAAAAACAAGTCTAATATCCTCTCACATAAGTTTCACTCCAATCCAACTAGTAGATTGTACGAAATCTTAAAAATCCCTATTAGACCTAAAATTCTACTTTGTGAGACCTTGATCCATTTAAACCTCAATATCCCTTAATTTAACTGTTAGATCGAGCTCAAATTTACAACATATATTAAACACAACTAAAACCATAAACCCACAAAATTTCACCTGTGGACATATTACAAAACTCTTGAAATCACCCAAAACATAAACCCTATTTTATTTCATAAAACCCAAGTCATCCAAAACAAACCTTGACTTTACAAAGCTATTACAAAGTCAATACAGATTCAAATCATCCAAAATTAATACCCATAGAAACCCTATTCAATTTTCTATCGTATCCTACTCTCCAATCTCCAAAAGATTTCCAGAGTCGTCGTAGAGGCTCGGTTTTGTGTCCTAGGGTCTGATTTCGATCCTAGTTCATAACCGGCCTTCTCCGGGTATCAATATCTAGTTTTTTTAAGTAAATTTTTTCTAGAATTTATTCTTAACTTTCTTCTAAAGATGCCTATATTATTTATTTTTTCAATCTACTTTGATTTGCCTTACTTATGGTACTACAAAGTAAGTAGAAGCCACCTTTCTAAAAGGGAGCATTGGTATCCTTTAATTTTTCTACTCCTTTGAGTATTAACTATATTTCTAAGATAATTTGTTCTAATACTTTGAACTAAGATCTCCTAAATTATAATCTTCTCTACATTCTTTCACCTATTAATCGTGTTACATCATGACACCACATTCTTTGTCTCAAATACATCTTGAAAATCTTGATATTGGCTTGGAATGTCACTTGAAGTCATTCAACCAGTAGAAATAAGTGTGGCATAAATGACATAAGGTGATCCTTCTTTTGCAGCATGCAAGAAAGCACTTACACCTACAAATATAGGTTTAATTATACTAGACTTATGACTTTCTACTTGTTTAACTATACTCTTAGTTATACTTTCAAAAAAGTCAAGACTACGAGAAGTCTAATCTATTTTAGGATTATATTTATCTAGCCATGATAAACCTAAAATGACTAGATTAGAAAGAGATCTAATGATATTAAATATTACAAAGCTACTATGACCATTAGTTGCTATTTCTATAGGAAGGATTTCATGAGTAACATCTCTTGAAGACAATGGACGACCATCTATGACTTCTACATGAATAGGTTTAGTTTTCTTAGTAAAAATATGTTATGTCTTTTAGTAAATTTTTCATCTAAAAGACATGGTGAGGCTTTTGAATCTAGTAAGGCAGAGACTTTGAGATGTTTAGGTCCTAGAATAACATTTATCGTAAAATATGGACAGGATTTTGAGAAGAAGATAGGACCTTCACTAGGTGTTGTACAAGGTTCCAGGCGCACGGTCCCTATTGTAGCTAGACAAATTTGTTTTCCAACATGCTATCTTCTTTGATCGCCATACTCGTCATTTTATGGTTGCGTCACTTCTTTGGATAATGTTGAGCAGTGTGTTCAGATTCTCCACAATATAAGCATAATCCTTCCTAGTGACGATTAGTCTTTTCTTGCTCAGTAAGAGGTTTGAAACGTACTGCATCAATTTGCATATCCTCTACTTTCAAATGTATGTGTTGAAGAGATGTTGGTGTTGCTATTAAATTATAGTAACATTGAGGTCTACTTGTATGGTTCTCAAATTGAAATTCAAATAGGTGATTATCACACTTCACAGCAAAGTCAATTGCTTGACTCAATATTTGAGGATCAGGTAAGTTGAGCATTAATTTTTCTACCTCATATTATAATCCGTAGAAAAATTGGCTAATAAGTGCAGCATCATCTCACTTGATATCACTTGCAAGTTGTCAAAATTGTGAACTATACAATGTTACTGATCAATTGTTTGGTCATAAAATATGGATCTTGTTGGTTGTATCAAGAATTACATCATATTTTTCATATATGGATCGAAACTCTGTCAAAAAAGCCTGTAGATTATCCAATATTGGATCTCATCATTCAAAAAAAGATGAAAATCATGATAATGGTGAACCTAAAAGAAGCGTACCAATGAATCTAACTTGCGATCTTGGAGTTGGATAGTTTTGGGATTGAAGTTCAATCACAAGTTGTACTTGATTGATAAATCTTCTAAACTTTGATTTGGTGCCATTAAACTTCTCAAGTAGGGCAATTCTTGGTTCTCTAATAGTGGAAGGGCGTTTCACCATAGGAGAAGGGACATGATTTGGTGCAGATGGTGAAGCTGCTCCAATCATTTCTATATCTTCACTTTTTGCCAATCTTGTTGTTCTTTGTAGTGGTAAATTGAGTTGATGCATCGCAAGCATTAATTTCCTCAATTGTTCTTGCATTTGTACCATTGTACTCTTCATTTCAATAAGTTTTGCCATGATAACACTTAGAAAAGAGAAGATGTCTAATATTGCTCAAAACAAATAGAAGAGAGGACTTGAGAACAAAGAAAATACTAAGGACAATATCAGTTTAGAAGAGGGTAATCCGTAACTTCTAATATGCTTATGTCTTATCAAAAAAAAGAGGTAATCCACTCTTAATCAAGATTAGACAAAGTTGTGATATTGTAAGTGTACTCTTATCAATCTGTTAAGGACAAGAACATGATAAAAATAAATAAACAAGTAAGACTTCTCTCAAAGAAAGATGAAAAAATAGAAATAACTTCATATGTATATTAAGAAAGAAATTGGAATGGCTATTGCCAAAAGCCAAGAAGATTAGAGATCCTTGAAACTAGACTAAAAGCAAGAAAGAAGTTGACAAGAGTGAAGAAGGCTTCATTCTTGTCTCTATATATACTATTTTATTAAGGGCTACTTGGCGACATTCTATAGGACCTCCAATATGTGTTGACTTTGTAGGACACATGCCTTGACTTACAAGGTAAGTTTTTCTACGTGTGGGCCACATAGTTAGCTTGCTCTTCAAGCTAACAACATGTGTGGCACATGGCCAACTTGTTGATCACGTTTCTAATCCCAAAAAGTCAATTAAAGACACCTATAAAGTCAAAACAACGTCTATGAAGCTTTTAGGAAGCTTGCATACCAAATACTATAGAATTAACTTATTTTTATCTACTTTTACTTACTTCTATTTATTTATACATGTAATTACTAGCTTACATGTGTATGTCTGTGACTGTCTATGAAGGTAGAAGAAACTTTAGGTGAGCCATTGATTGGTGGAAGAAATCATAGGGATTTAGCAATAAGTTATAAATCACAAGGATTTTGACACAAGTTGGTGAACTATGGTAGTTTACTAAAGAAGTTTTAACAACTTCAACACGCTAATTGTATAATAGATTAGAATAAATTCTAAGATGGAACTACTTTGGAATTTTATTAGAAGTAGTAGGCCTTATTTAATTTAAAATTTTTTAGAGATTGAGGAATTAAGACGAAAAGTAGAGAAATTTATGATTAATAACCAACTTATAATAGTAGAAGATTAAGAAAAACTTTTAGATAATATAAAATCATCTAAAATAAAGAAAGTTAATTTTTTTTATTAGAAGAAGAAAAAATTTATAGTTATATATTGTGCTCTGATAATAAAGAAGAAATTACACAAGTTTATAGAGCTATCTAAAGAATTCGAAGGTTTTTTGGTATTGTAGGCACTATTGAACTTGATAACTATATTATTGAATTTAGAGCTTGGTACATTTGCCAAGTTGAGAAGAAATCAAATCTTCATTGTTATAACATTTGACAATTTTTTTGTTTTTTTTTTTTTTTTTTAATAATGTACAACTATTCAAAATTAAAAATTTGGCATTTAGAGATTATTGGATGCCAAATTTTAAGAACTTTTTAGAAGATCAATAAAAATTAGAAATCAAAGAGTTGGTGGTGACACTTTGTCAATTAAAAAAAATATGGACTTTGAAGTGAAGACTAAAAGTAGAAAGAATTTAAATAAAAATAAAGATAATATGAAGATAAATGAGAATAAAAACTTTTATTTAATTCTATTTTGAATTTCATGATGTGCTTCAATTCAACTACTTGTGTTAGAGGCTGAACAAGATATTGAAGCACTAGCAATTTTAATTGAAGGAAAAGGAGACTTAACATAATGCTTATCAATAGCTCATATGGTTGATATATCATATATATATATCATGGCCTATATGATGACATCATTTTTGATTGAAGATCATAATTAATATCAAAGTTTTAAAATTTTCTTTTTGAAATATTGAAGGTGGATATCAAACTTTCCTTTGTCTTCTATCCTCAAATTGATAGTCAAATACAATGAGTTTTAGAATAGTTAATAGTATATCATAAATACTATTCTAAAATTTTGATTCTTTATATTCTTACTAAAAGTATTTTTTTTAATAGCCTTATTATTTTATTTCAAATCATCTTTGGTTTTTTTTATTTTTTATTTTTTTATATTAACTAACCTTAAATTTGGTAGAAGAATAGATAGATAGATAGATAGATACATATAAAATCAAGAAAGAATTTTGGTATTTCTTTTTCATAAATTACTTTTTTACACAATATAAAATGTGCCATGTTTGTAAATTAATCTACAACAATATAGATAGTATCAAATATAAGAGATAGTAGCAAATTAGTAATAAAATCTATTAATATTGAAGACCATGGTCACTTTGGAATTGATAGTGGCTGTAGAAGTTTTTAAAGGTGATGACAAGAATTTTTTGATCTTAAACAAATGTCACATAAGAAGACAAAGTCCTTCATGATCTTCCATGTTTGAAGCTAGTAAATATTCTAAGAGATAAGCTTTAATGTTTTTTTCAACTAAAAATGTTTTGCAACTAGAAAATCATGATGAGATTAAAAAACACAAAGTTGCATCGATTCTTCTGGAATACATAAAAGATCTTCACAACATAAAAGATCTTCCATGAATTTGAACTTATTGTTGTTATGACATTGCTGAATATTATAAATTAATAAGTCTTTATTTGACACTACATAAATTTATTTAAATAAACTTGAATCAATATATATAACTATACAAGTAATATAAAGATAAAATTATTTTGGCTTTAAGAAAGCAATATATTGCTAATGAAATGTTGCTTCTTTGGCATTTAGAGCAAGTTATGATCTCTTTAATAAAGTGTCTAATAATCTTTGCTGCTTCCTTGGTTGCTATGTTATTACAAAATCAAAATAAGATAAAGACTTATTCTGATAAGCTTGGCAATAATTCAAAACCCAATCTAACATAAAATACTTCAAGTTTTTGTGATCTATATATATATAATCATGTAATATGTAGTACTTTCTAATAAGTGATGCTATTTTTATAAAGAATCTATAATCTCAAGAAGCTCTTTATCATAAATCTCATAATTGATTTTTGTAGCTAAAAATTTTTTAGGATAGAAAAAAATTGGATAGAACTTTCTATCTTTTTTATTTATAATTGTACAACTTCTAATGCAAAGTTAGAGGCATCAATCTTCAAATAGAAGACCTTCATAAAATTTGGATGTATTAAGATTGGAGCTCTTATAAAAGCTATCTTTCAATCTTGAAAAGCTCTTTATACTTGAGATTTCTATTCTAATTTGTCCTTAGGTATCAATAGAGTGAAAAAATAGTAACTTGAGAATAATTCTTGATAAAAATCTCTTATAGAAATTAATAAATTTAATGAAATATTATATATATTTTACATTACCTTTGGAGTTGTCTACTCCATTATAGCTTGAATTTTCTTTGGATCTATCAATAGATCTTTATTGAATATATATATATATATATATATATATATATATATATATATATATATATATATAATTCTACTTTTGGCTAATAAAATATATATTTATCCAATTTGGCATATAATCCTATATCTCATAATTTTTGCAAGACTAATCTCATATGTTCTTCATGTTCTTTAAGAGTCTTAGAATAAATTAAGATACCATAAAGATAGAAAATTATAAACTTATCTAATTTTTTTTTAAAAATATCATTTATCAAATACTAGAATATAGTTGGAATATTTATCAATTCAAAAGACATGACATTATATTCAAAATGTCTGTATCTTATTCAAAATGATGTCTTTCATTCATCTCCTTCTTTAATCCATATCAAATTATATACTCTACAAAGATCTATTTTGATATAGATCTTGGATTAATCAAATTGCTCCAAAAGCCATGATATCAATAATAATGGATATCGATTCTTCATTTTTATTTTATTGACAGTATAATCATCAATACACATTTACAAAGATCTATTTTTTTTCTTCACAAAAAATATTGATGCACTCGCTAAAGATTTAGAATGTCAAATAAAATTCTTTGGAATATTTTTGTTAATATAACCCTTTAATGCTAAAAGCTTGTTTTATGATAGATTATAGATTGGAGCAAATGGGAGTTGAGCCTCTTCTTGAATATCAATGGCACAATCATATGATCAATGCTCCAATAATATATTAGTATTCTTCTTTTCAAAGATATCTTCAAATTCCTTATATTGCTCTAAAATAGATACTAGTAAGCTTGTTTTTTCATGACCTGAAGATGAATAAATAACAAATGGCATTTCATTCTTAGCTATCTTCATAAAAGTCCTTGATCCAAGAAATAAAGACTTTGTTGTTGATGATTTGTTAATAGATTTTGCTCAAAGAAATTCTATAAAAAATTCAATCTATAGATGGATTATATCTTTCTAACCATGAAAGTCCTAAAATGATAGGATTGCATAAGATTCTAATAATATTAAATATTACTTTTCTAATATAGACTTTAAATAATATTTTTAGTAATATGATCTTATAAATAATATTGCTTGAAGATAAAAGTTGATCATTTATTACTTCTAAATATACAGATTTTGACTTTTATATTAGAAGAATTTTATAAAGTTAAAAGAAAATTCTCATTTAAAAAGTAAGTAGATGACCTTAAATCTAATAAGATATTTTTTGAATTTTTTTAAATTAAGAAATAAATATATAGTAAAACAACAAATACATCAGACAAAGAAATAGGGACCTTAATGAATTTGAGGTTTTGGAATGTCTACCCACATGGTTCCTATTATGACTAGGCTTCTTCATTTTATTGAATGATTTTACTTCTAGTCCTAGTTGTATATTATTTTTTAGATAGTTTCCAAATTTAAGGCCTTCTTTATTGTAATTTAAGCATAAGTTTTATTCAAATTAATGCTTGTTTTCCTTTGGTATAAGAGGTTTGAATCATACCAAATCAATTTACATATCTTTAGCTCTAAAATGTAGAAGCAATGTATTTTTTGAAGTAATATAATATGAATTTTCAATGAGTTGCTTTGTCAAAGTTGACAAGCATTGATCATGATGGCATTGAAATAATTGATTATCATACTTTATTGCTTAGCTAATAGCTTCATTAATTAGTTAAGGATCATATAATGATAATAATAAGTCTTTCATATCATTTCTTAGTCCCTAATAGAATTGGCTGAGAAGAGCTTATTTATTTCAATTGATATCATAAGCTAATTACTTAAAATCAAATGCATAAATTAATGCGAAGCATGATCTTTGACGTTGTTGTGTTGTAGTTTGGCTACCATGTGAAAATATTATATTTACATGTTTGATATATGATTTACTAAATAACATAATAAGAGCCATATTAATGAATTTTAGTTGGTTGTAGAATGGAAATAGATTACTACCCTAAAAGAAGGTTATTTAAAAGGACTACTATTAAAATTTATATAACTTTATTTTTTTTTGAAAGTAACTTTTGAAGTTGATCTTATTAGTAGTAACTTTTAAACATTTAGAGTCACCCTTGTTAGACATTAGTGACCTTTGAAGTTTTATTTTGATTCTTTTATTTGATTTTTAAGGCATATATTATATAAAACTTATTAAAAAAAAGATTGGAGAGGGATCTTGCAAGCAAAAAGAGAAGTTAGGGCATCCATATAAATGAATGGAGATGGATGATGAAAATCTCTATTCCTATTAGCCAAAAATCATGCCCAAAGGGCTTCAAGGAGGCTGCCCGAGGCCTTATTTGAAATTAAGGTTATTCTATCAAAGCCATTTGAGCTTTGGAGGCTAGGATCAGTAAGTTTAGATTTTTGGCTATGATTTTGGTACAAATTTTGTGTAATTTGGAGTTTATATGAAAGAGATATGGGTGCTCAAAGTTAAGGTGTTGATTTTGTATCTACTGTCACTAATATGGACATAACATGCGCATACAAAAAGTAATAAAAGATTGGCAATTAGGATTGGAAAAATCTTGTTTTTGACAACACTTTTGGTATACTATTTGATGGATTTTAAGTTGGAATAAAGAGGTTATTGGAGGTTGAAATCAGCACTTATAAATCTAAAAGTAGTAAGTGATCCAATTCACTAGTGGTTGTTTTTTGAGCTATAACTTAAGAAATTTGATAAGATTTTGGCTCAAAATTTCTAAAAATGTCTATAGCTATGTAAATAAACTATTTGCAAAAAAATTGTCACATTTGAGTTTTGGATTTTTGAGATATGAAGAAAATAGTACTTAGATGCTTGTAAGTTAGGATTTAGAGTTCTTGCTAGGATTTCAAAGATGCCAAAAGATTAGTAGTAATTTTATACTTTAATTTTTATTTAGTAAAATTTAAAGATAATAGCTATATTATATAAAAATTTGAAAGAAATTAAATAGATGGATCAAGAGATATGAATTTCTAAAGTTAAAGAAGAAAAAAACTTTTGTGAGAAAAATATGTTTTGAAGGATTTTACTACAATTTGGATATTTTATATAAAGTGAAGAGGTTTTGAGAGCCAAGACTTTGTATGTAAGTTAAAAGTGGGATAAATCACTTATTAGAGCTTAGCCAATAAATTAGAACTAAACTCTCTATAGCTAGATATCTCATGTATTAATAGATTACAAATCACACCATATAATAGTGGATGATCCTTGAAAGAAACAACTAAAATTTGATGTAGGTGATAAGATATAGTTACTTCATTGTAATATCAAGACTACTCATCCTTGTGATAAGTTGGACTATTGCAGATTTGAACCTTTTCCTATTTGTGGACAAATTAATCGAGTTGCTTATTGATTATATTTATTGAAGTCAATGAAGATTGATCCTGTCTTCTACATATCTCTTCTTAAACCATACAAGACTATGAATATATCAAGAAGAAGACAAGTTTCATCTCTTTTTATAGAAGTGGAAAATAATAAAGAGTTCGAAATGGAAGAAGTTCTAGACTCAAGGCAGGACCGAAATAAATTCAAATATCTAATCTATTGATACAGATATGACATTAGTAAAGAATCTTGTAAATGCAGCAAAGAAAGTGGATACTTTTCATCAACAACATCTATCAAAACTAAGATGAAGACCTTCTCTATAAAAAAAATAAGGTCTACTTATGAAGGCCTTAATAATGATTAAAAAAATAAATCATCTTCTTGCTCTAGTATGGGACACTATTGATAGTTCAAAGGTCTTATCAACTATCTTCAAAGAGAACAAAGATCAAAATATGTGGCAAATATAATTTGTTGCATCTTGAATTTCTTCAACATACAATGACTACTCCTTGTGGAACTTGTCTTTAGAAGAAGAAGTAATGTCATGGACATAGACATGTAAATTAATAATTACATATATGATTAGATAGAAGTAGGTAAAAATAGATAAAAGTAGGTTAATTTCATAATATCTTAGAAACTTTATAGACATTGCTTTGACTTTACAGGTGTCTATAATTGACTTTTAGGTTAAAAATGGGATCAACAATTTAGTCATGTACCATGCATGTTGGTAGATTGAAGAACAAGCTAACTATGTGGAACATACATAGAAAACTTGCCTTATAAGCTAAAGCATGTGTCCTACAAAATCAACACACATTAAAGATCTTATAGAACATTGTCACATAACTTCTAATTACATAGTATATATAGAGGCAAGAATAAAGCCATCTTAGCTTTTATAAACTTCTTTCTTATTTTTAGTCTAAATTCAAGAATCTCTAATTTTTTTGTCTTTTGTGAATAGCCATTCTAATTTTTTTAAATATACATACTACTTTCTTTGTATTTTTTTATTTTTCTTTTGACACAAATTTTTAAGCTTATGCATCTTCTTCCAGTTTATATCATTGATACTTGGACTTAAGAGATTTAACCATATTAACATCTCTACTTTTAGTCATCTTGAAAGTTGAAAAGAAAGTTTTTAAACAATACCAATTTAGAAGAGGGTACTCTACAATCTTTAAAGTGCTTAAATGCCTTCAAGAAGAGAAATTATTGACTCTCCATCAAGAAAGATCAAACTTTAGTATTGATAAGAGAGAAATTTTAACAAACTATTATGGATATACCATACAAAAAATCAAATAAGAAGTTGAATAAAAGAGTTTCAACAAAAAAGTTGGCAAGAACTTGATTAAATTAGATAAATATAAGATCAATAAAAGAAAGTGAACTAAAATCCTAAAAGATATATTGTTAAGACTAAAGATCTCCTCAGCTTTGACTCCAATATATACTGGGTATTAAGAAGCTTCTTAAGAAGTTTTCATGCTGCTTAAAGATAAATCAATTTTAAGAAGCTTCTCGGACAACTTTTATCTTTTTAAAATTTTCTAAAATCTAATAGAATATTCTAAGAATATTTTATTAAAATTTATTAAAATATTTTATAAGAATATTTAAAGAATATTTTAAAACCTTCTAAAAACTTATAAAATATTCTAAATATATTATCAAAATCTTCTTTTTGGATGTCTATAGCATCTAAAGTCTAATCATTGATGTTAGAGAAGGTTGCTATTAAAACTTTAGATTTATATAAAGGTATATTTGAGACTTATTATTTCATTATTAATACATATATAATTAGATCAAAAAATACCAATAGAAATACAACTTAGTAATTATTAATTAAACTATAATTCAATGATATTATAGATGCAACAACCATTGAAATTAAAACTATTGTCATCCAAATTAAGTCATATAATGTGCTTGCAAATGCTACAATATTGTATCTTATAGATCTTATTTTAAAACTTTGAAATGAAATAACATCATATGAATCTAGATAGTAAGTTGATGATGGATGCTAAGCCACTTTATCTACACAATTTATACATGAAGAAGATGATCACTATCCAAAATATGCTATGATAAGAATATAAAAAAATAAAATTTTAAATGAATAGTTTATTCATAAAAAACTTTTGTCATCTCCTACACTCTCTATAAAATCTAGTAGTAAGAAGGTATATTTGGCCAAAGTGAACAAGACAATATTAATGTAAAATTTTAAAGAAGATATTTTAAAATAAATCAAAAGAATATTAATTAAAATATAGGCTAATGAAACTTTGCCATTCAAAGAAGTTGAAGGCGCTTATGATATTGCTAAAATCTTCTTATTAGTGACAATGCCAATTATTTGGTAACATTCTAAAGAAGGCATTTATTTATTAGAATTTTTTGGTGACATTAATTTTGAATTAATACATATTTTATAAGCACGTATCAAAGTTAAGAAGTACTTTTATGTGGATAAAAATCTAGTAGCTATATAGTAGCTGTTGAATATATTAAAAAACTCAAAAAGTACTATCCTAGTATAATCCAACAAGAGGCAAGTAAAATTTCTTTTATTGCATGAATACAAGTTATTACTTTGATTGATAAGTCTCATATTAGAGCACATGGTCTAGTGGATTTAGTTATTATAGATTTGCTTTATTAGAGCTTGTCCATGATAGGAAATCAAAATAGATTATAAGACAAGTAAAGTGATTCATTTCAAGAATTTATTAGAATTCTCTACATTCTTTAGCTCATATAAGTACACAAGTCAAGTTATATCATTAGAAATATACTTACGATTTCAGATTTTAGAAAGAAGAATTTGAAGAATATTAAGCACATTCATGATGTTTTAGGCTAATCTCTTATTATTGATGTAACCAAGATACAATCACAAGCTCAAAAGGCTCACCAATAGTAATGTAATTTAGTTTTTATAATTTTCTTAGAAATTATTTATGATTATAATAAGTAGCCATCTCAGCTATTTATGTAAGATATTTTAAATCTTCAACAAAGACTTCATGATATTATATAGCATGATAAACTATCTTATGCATTAATTAATATATCTTGAGAGCCATAGAGAATATTTTTTATATTTATTATTTTTTCTAATTTATATGAATTTTGTAGAGATAAACCAAGTACTATTTGAAATATAAGTAATATGAAATATGTCATTGACGAATTCAATGTAAATAAAAAGAATTATTCTATGAAATTCTTTACTAGTGCTATCTTATTGCCTAATCATTTTATCTCTTAGTATCAACAAAAGATGATATTTGGATTGGCAATAGATTTAAATTGTTTGTCATAGTTATTAGCTATTTTTTTAAAGAATAATAGCATTTACAAACTACAAAGCCATTTTGGTTATCATATTCAAAGATATAGACTACAATATAAAATCTACTACATCTTCAGAAGGATGATGTTGAAATTGGATACAAAGAGAGGCAACTATTAAATCCTTAGAAATGGTGGGATATATAAAAACCACTTGAAGGACATTTTGCTACATCTTCAAATGATTATGAGACCTTTGAAGAATATATTAAAAAATTATTTTTTAATAAAAATATCAAAATAATAAATTAGATAGAATTATTATTAGAGAGAAGAGTGTTTTTGGGCATGTTTAATACAAAGAATAAAAACTTTTTTTCCACTAGAATTGCATAGCAACTACAAAAATGCCACCAATTCTAAAAGAAAGTATACTACTATTAACAACAAAGAATTGAAAACCACATGTAGGGCTTAAAGAGAGAATAAGAAGATAAGAAGAATAAAAATTTCTAAAAGAATTTAAGGATTATTTTGCTTTTAGATTGAAAGATTTAGAAGTTTTTAAAGAACAAGAAATAAAGATTTATTTAGTAGATAATGCTTGTATTTTTTGCAAATCTTATAAGTATAGTAAAGCAAAAAATAAGTTGATAAAAGCTCAAATTAAGGAAATTTTGGATGCCAAATTGATAGATTTTTTTAATGAAAAATATGAATCAGTTATGTAATGCTTTTAAAAAAGACATCTTCGGCAATTAGATAGAGAAAAAAATTTGTGGTGACCATAAGCCTATCAGCAAAAAAACAAAGTCAAATAAATAAGCCTCGCCTACTTTGAAGAAATATTTGATATTATTAAGCATACACAGGTCTTTAGTATATTACATAAAGTCGTAATTGTCCATTCTTTAGATAATCTAAACAATTTGAATGAAAGGAGGCTCATTTATATATGAAGATATATAATAGAAAGAAACATGTAGTATCAAGGTAATAAAAATGTGAAAAGTTGGTGCTTCCTATTCATGAAGAGCTAAAATATTTTGGAATAAAAAAAAAATTATAGTCTTTTATAGAGTCAATATGAATAAATTGGTATGTAGGAAAAAATAAAATGGTTTGTTTTTAGCTACCAAGTATGTAATAAGGTCCATGCTTGATTTAATATATCAATATATATATTTTATAATATTTATCTATTATGGGCTTAAGATACCGTTGGAGTTTGGATTTTGCAAGGGCCTTATTTATCACTAAGAAGCATAATAAATATATATATTGGTGATGATTGGAAACTTCTCTAAATAGATAGAGTTTGAGTCATTATAATTAGAGCAAAGAGCTTTTTAAGTAAGTTTTAGACTTTAATGAAGCAAACATATATTGGTCATAGGACTAAATTGCATGATTATCTTAAAGTAGATGATTGAAGAAAACACATGGTAAAGACTATGAAGAGGACTTTTATGAAATATAATCTACAAAAAAGATATTATAGAAACTAGAATTTGTACTTATCTCAGTTGGCTATAAGATATATGTTTAGTAAGTAGGCTTTATTAATTATTTTTTTTTCTTAGTTTTATTTTTATAGACAAGAATCAATCTTATTAACTTTTGTTACATGTGATGTATATGTAGTGGTTAAAATAGCTGATTCCAATATGTGAAAAGAAATATGTAACATACTAGCAAAGTTGTTATAATTTATTATGTCAATGACAATTGATATCTTTGATTCCTAGCATCATAATACCTTAAGATATGCCACAATTACGAGAAGAAACTATAGACTATAGCTACAATGATTTGTATCAAATAATTATGTTTACTTGTAACAAACCGCACCAACAACATTATATGTGAGAATGGATTGAATCATTTTAAAGATTACAAAAGTCTTTTCAACTAGTATATTGGAATTGGAAGGTTGTAATGGACAAATTTAGAAGGATTACTCTTGGAATTCTATGCATTGTCATTTGACAAATTTAGATAGCATGGTAGATTCTAATTTGAATATAATTTTAGTTAACATAAAGTACATGGTATGTGAGAGAATTTAAGAAGTTGCTAGAATGATTTTATATAATGTTTGTTCAATGAGTTGGCATATGAAGTATATTATATCACATCTAGATGAAATTTTTATTAGTAGATGGATTTTTCCATGATATATGGGAAGATCGATAGGAAATTATTAAGTTGATAGATGTTACTTTGACTATTATTACATGACTTTCAAATTAAGTTGACGTTGATTGGAGTGAACTATTATGAAAGGAGCTTCATTAATGGTATAAGAGGTAAGTAAAGAAGACCTAATTGATCTTAGCTTTGTTAAAAATATATGTATACTTAGAGCTACTTCTATTTTTCATTTTGATGAAGTTTGTATGTGATTGTTCTACCTATTTTTTGATTGTGGTAGATATTAAGCTACAATTCAAACTAAGTGTAGATTGGTATTTTATGGTGTATTTATTAACATTGCCACTTACATATTAGAGATATATACTTATTACTTTAAGTATGTTAGTACAGACATAGTTTATATAGATTTTAGATCTCACAATGTGGTATGCACATGATGTGTTGGTGCACAACACCAATTATAGATATAATTAATATATCCATATTCTAATGAGTTTTGTATGTAATAACATAATATATATTATATATTATATATTTACAAAAAAAAATAAAAATTTTACCTATATATTTTAAAATAAAGATTATTAATATTTTTTATTATACTATTATTAATCTATTGTTTTTGATATTTTTTCATAGACATTCTTTGATGTGGCTATTATTTCGTAATTAAATTATTAAATGTACATGAGGGCATACTTTGTTTTTGGTCTCATGCTTGATATTTTAGTGATGTTGTGTGTATTTATTTAATTAATTAATTAACTAATTTCTTTTTTTTTCTTGTTTATTGTATTAATTTTTTATTGAATATAGAATCATATCTTGTGCCATTATATATCTTAGTCATAGAAATCTTTATCTTTTCTTACATTAAAATTTCATCTATCCTATCATCACAGTATGTTTAATAAAAATTTTAGAAATTGTTAAAATTATAATCTTCTTTGATTGATATATATATATATATATATATATATATATACTTATATTCCATAAAAAATAGAGCATGTATCAATAAATTACATTTATATTATTACATTATGTATAATTTGTTGCATAAAGTATGCAAATAAGTTTGACTTCTATATTCAACATTTTATCCTTAATTTCTCTTCATTTATATTGAACACAAAGTTATTGATGAATTTAACAAATTATAATAAAAATATTACAATTCAATATTAACTTCAATATTTTAATAGAAAATATTACAATTGATTTTTCAAAATATATTATCATGCAATATGTTCACAATGAAAAAACAAAAAAGAAGTTTGGGCATGTAATTTACATGTTTTTATAAGAAACTATATGTTTTGGTATGATGTTATTATTCAAGATGTTTTAGTGTCATAACAAATATTTTTTAAATTTGAAATTGTATTTCAATAAAACCAATGTCCAATGACATATGATTCAAGTAAAATAACTCAGAATCTTTGCTATTTTTCTCAGAATAAATCTGACAACCATAATAAGAAAAAGTAATGTTGATTACAATCATAATTTAAACTTACTCAAAGATCCAAAGGTGGCGGTTATACATTACTAAGCTGAAAATATTATTTTTATGATTTATTATTTTATTAAAAAACCATAATTTTTTTATACTCAATATCCCCAAATAATACTTATGAAAATTCAATGTCATAAAAGTGGGGGAAGAATACAACCAATAAAACAGGATTCAAAAAGAAAAAGAAATAGAAGAAATATTCACTGTATTTCCATTCTTGAATAAAATGCAAAGATATTTTTAATTTTTAATTTAATTTAAATTTTTAATATCCCTGATATTAAAGAAATTCATGTTGAATTTTTTGAAATGTCTCTCAAATACATTTGTAAAATGCACACCTACGTATCACACATACAATTTGAATACTATTTTCTTACAACTTATATGAAACAAAAGGCACTCGAATTTCCACAACACATGTCCAAAATGGGCACTAGTGGGCGTTAAATTGGTTTATTATTTCCTCTACACCCAGCTTAACAAACCAAGTTCCCATGTTCCCCTGGTATTTAGGAACAGTCATTCGGCTCATGTTCCCGCGATCCCTATCTGGGAACAGTGGTGTCACACTCATGTTACTATTAGTTACTATTAGTGAGTCGACTCGGGCGCTTCGGCAACGAGGGTGCTCGTCTCGACTACCGCAGCAGCATTCGATTGCTTGTTTGCTTGTTTTTGCGATCTAATTGTAAGAATTTCGTGCCTGTATGAGCTCAGAATTCATTCTCACACGTACTAGATCATCGAATTATGTCTCCAGCCTCACCTGACTTCGGTATTATATTTGAGTTTTAATCAGGGTTTGGGCAATGGCGGATGATGATACCCATTCCTCTTCCGTCGAAGACCGCGTGCGAGCGGCGCAGGTCGAGGCTCGTGCTCGCCACATCTCTCACAATGTACGTTGCCTCGAGTGCGGCCATCAGTCTATTGAGGAATCAGCCGCCGATATTGCCGTCCGCCTTCGCAAGGTGCACGTTCATTACCCATTTCCCAATTGTTTCCACCTTCTCGCTCCTCAATTACGATTCGTTTCTTATTTTTCGCTCTCTTATTCTGCGTACAGGTAATTCGAGATGATATTCGAGCAGGCAAAACAGACAATGAAATTTATGAACGGCTCACCACGGAGTACGGCGAAACCATCCTCTACTCTCCGGCCTTCGATGCTCAAACTGCTGTCCTCTGGTTGGGTCCTGTAAGATCACGCCATCTTACTCTATCTCGACATATAACCGTTTGATGTGGTATTCTGCATCGTGAAAATTGCGTGTTCTTTAGGTTAGATCTGTTTTGGCCAATTTTTACGTTGCCCCCCTTTTTCCTCCCCTATTTGAATCGTAAATTCCACTTGGTACTACCTTGTTGATGAATTTGTGACTGTTGGCACTTTCGTGGAGAAGCTTAAGAAAGGCTTTGACACTACTACTTGTATTATTATGGACTAGGTTGCCATTATTGGAGCTATTGCAGGAGCCACATTTTATCGTGGAAGGGCGAAGCAGCGGGATGTGGGTAGAATGGCGGATGCTCTCTTTGAAGGCATCCCGCTTACCCCAAGTGAGCACCGAATGCTTAAGTCATTAGTACTACCCCCTTCTCAACGAAGAGCATGGACATGGCCTAGTCTCTGGAAGCTGTAGCTGTCGGCTGCCAAATTCCAACCCAAGAGTTTGAAATCCAAGAGCATGTATGCTTTCAGATAAAGCCATCTTTTTATCCCATGATTTGTGCACGTTCTTGCGTTCTTGTTCTGTTGATTGATTGGTGCTTACTCCATGCGGGATTTTTCATACGACTAAGGCAATAACGAAGTGCTACATTTTTTGTTCTTTTAACCAAATGTTCCTGTAACTTCTGTAGCTGGCGAGGTTGTTGATTTGATCTAAATGCTTTCTGTAGCAACAAGAGCATACGGTGTATTTTCAAACAAGTTTCTTCCCTCACCCTCAACATCCTCGTAGGTTCCAGCTATCCAAATATCCCTGCCTTTGTTTACAAGATTACTAAAGTATAGCGAGGAGACGGTTGATCTGAATCTTTTCAATGTTCTCAACCAGTGAGTGCTTGCTTAGTAATCTTCTGAGGTCCTCTCCGTGGACCTTATAAATCTGTTAAGCTAGGAGGACATGCTCCAAAAATAACAACACAACGATTCCAACAGGATAAAAGTGTTGACAACATTTTAATTGAAATTGACCTTGTGTACCTCGCTACCTCCATTTTCAATCGATGCCTTGCTTGTAAAAGCATGTGGAGAGGAATCTTGTTCCACAAACTTGTTGCCCTTTCCTCTTTTCGTAATGGTCTTGTGAATCTATAAACCTGTATTCATGACAGTTTTGCAGTTTTTGATGACAGTCATCAAAAAAAAATCGCTGGAAGGTTTTCAGTAGCCTCAGCATGTTTGTGAGGCTGCATGGATGGAAATGGAAGGAAGCATCACCCTCTATTACTGCACTGTATTTCCTGATTACTGGCATAATTTGGTGGTCCTTTACGAGAAGTGGAGCTTTGGGTCCTAAGAACGCGTCAGCAATGCAGTCAGTGGCCTAGTTAACTGACCATTGTAGCTGATTATAGTAATGGCTGTTTGGTGCTTGTTACAAAAGCTGCAGTATTTCTAATGTCCATTTGAATTATCACTTGTTCGTTTTATGACTTTGGTCCCAAGCAGGTAGAGTAGCATGGAGTAGTTGCGTTGCCCGATTCGGGATTACAGCCCAATTTCCTATTTTCTATTAAATGCTTAGATTAGGATTAGGATGAAATTGGAACAATCCTATTGAGAAGATTGAAAAGAAGAGCTTCATTATGTTTTTGGTTACTGTTTACGATGTTAATTAAAGTGATCTAATTATACGAGTTCTTTAAATTTTCGATCAGCCATGTCATAATATAAATAGGTACGGAATTAAGTCAATAATAAATCATCCGAGTCAAGGTTGTGTTTATGATAATTTGTCAGTATTAACATGGCAGACTTGACGTTTAATAATGTGCAAACGATTAAATTTTCATATTGTTCGTATAATCGCTTATAAAAATTAGAATTTGTTGTTATTTGAAATAACATATTGTATAATTACATATTATTCTTGCAATATAAACTTAGAATATTAGAAGGGTCTTAGACTTCTGATTTAAATAACATGAAACTAATAATTGTTCTTTTAGTTGATTTGCAACACTTCTGATCAAACTTAAAAATTCAAAACTTTTGATCTAACTCATACTTAAATTTTGAAGTAACAAATGGCTAGAATTGTTATTTACAAAGATACTTATGTCTCCAACAACATAAATTTGATATAAAATTCAACACCTACAGCTTTACTTTGTGTATCAATATTAAATTGTGATTTCCAACCTTTCTTTCTAAACGACTCCTTGTAATACACCACCCCGTTCAAGAAGCAACAGCTCGATAATAAAGAAAACATTAAGCGAGTAAAAGCAGTTAACCCATACCGTTGTGTGAGGAAAGAATTGCCGGAATGCAAAAAAATCAGGTGGAATAAAATTGTGAACCTCACTGTCCTGAGTAGAAGTGCACAGTGAGTGGTCAATATTTTTCTCAAACATCATAAGCGCCCGGGCCTGGCAAATCCTCAACCTCTCTATGCCATCGAGTACCTTTCGTGAATTTGATGAACGGAGGATTTGTACGTTTGGAGTTAACTTGATTACCCTGTCAAATACAATCGTACAACTTCTCACAGCACATCATTTACATACTTCAGGAAATATCCATTCAAAATCGTGCTAGGGAATGGGTGAAAGGTACTAGAGTTTGGTGTCGAACACGCTTCTAATTGAATTTAACGAGGTGTGTATTGGATGGGCGAGATACTAGAAGTACAAGAAATCTGTGAAGGAATTCGTGATATGCATGATAGAAAGTGCATGATGTGATCACGTACCACAGAAGACGTTTGCCCAAATTGTCCAGGTCCATTTGATATCTGTCCCACACTTGATTTCTCATGCTCTCTTGATATAAATGTCTGTCATGAGAAAAAAAACATCACAATAGAATGTAGGCCAAACTGCCAAACTAGTTATAAGCATGTGCAACACAGGAACTCGTTGAATCGCGTTAGAAACGTGAACGGTATTTGTTCAATACATTGGTCGAATCTAGAAACAGATATGCATTATCGTCTTTTTAAAACCGGGATCTGTTTTCATGCTGAAATCTGAAAGGGCAGTCTGACCCATTTCCAACTGGCACTCAAAATCTGCGTGATGGAGGTCCGTTACCTTATCCCTTGATTCTCGTGTGCCCAGCGGGAAGCTGAAAGATGGTAAGGTAATCCTATGAGATTCAGATTGCTTTCCAACTGACCCCTTTATTGGGTATTCTCCTGGTCCAGCAGATTCTCCTCCTCTGTCCCTCTAGTTCAGTTTCCAAGGGAAATTTGCCGTTATGGACGTGGTTAACATCAACGTAGTGACAAAAGTTTCTATGATTCGAAAATGACAGTTTTCAATGAAAGTCTTGAGAAGGAAGAATCTGAGCAATGGGATTGATGTCTCACGGGACATATTAGAATATCGGACCAAAATGGTAAATACCACATTTCTCAGTCCTTTAGTGAAGTTGACGATTGGAGCAGTTCGATTTCCAGATCGATTTTGAAGTCCAAAGGCAGATTTTTGAGGACAATCTGGACCCGGTGAAACTAGTCCCCACTTTTCCTGTACATGATATCAAATTCTTGTTAGTAGCATGCAAAAGCTGCTGACTTCCTATTTATCGATCCTTCAACAATCGAGATACCATTGATTCATTCTTTATAATAAATCTTAAACCCTTTTTCTGCTAAAACACGAATTAGTTTGTGTGCGATGATTTTCACATTGGGTTACCTTGTCAAAATCCCTGTGCACGAACATCTTCGTTAGTGCTGCCCTTGATCCCGTTGTAAAGGCTGTTTTTTCAGGAGATCTTTTATTTGATTTTACCTATCATTTTTCCAGTTTCAAGGGTAGGCATACTGCTAACGTTACTCGAAGAAGTGGTAGCACTGAAGCAGATAAGCACAGGCACATGACATTCTCTACTCTGATTTCACAGTGTTGACCAATACAAAATCATCGAGGTCTTCACAGGAGATATTATAATCAAGTAGGTTTCCATACCTGTTCACCAAAAGCAGATCCTCTTGGATTGTATGCTCCAGGTCCAGGCGCATTATCCAACACTCTCTGCAGGATCAAAACCGCCATGAGAACAAAGAGAGCAAAACCTTAAAACTGGCAGGAGAACCTTGAAATAATAAAATTTTGAATTTTTCAAGGTTCTACTCAGAGATCTGTGCTTATACTTACTCTGAAAAAGCGTTTTGCAGTCCCAATTTTAACTTCAGCCTGAGACTCATAGTGCGATTCAGTTTGTTTTCCAAATGATGAACTCAGCTTGTAGACAGGACCTGTTCAAAATGCAACACATAGCGGATAGAAGGTTCCTTAATGATCTTTATTTGCCCTCGGTGATCTTTCAACAGCAGCAAATAATATGACAAAAATTAAAAATTAATAAAAAAATAAAGAAAAGAAAAAGAAGAATGAAAGAAAGTTTCATATAAAAATTAAAATTTGGAAACTAAGCATCTCCAGTACTTGTTTGAATTGACCAAGATTGCGTTGAGATGCTTTAATCTAAGCTGAATTGGACTAAATGGGACCCTAATTCAGCATGACAAGAATCTGAGCTCTTGTTGGCTTCCGACGTCTTTCCCTCAACTTTCATGTACAAGATTCTATTACTTCCCTGACTTTTTAAACCTAAATACATTATCTATAACAAGTATGATGTATGAAGCTGCTCATACCTGGTGACACAACTACAATGCAATGTTATGCAAGACAATACAGGAGCGAGGCAGGGTTTTCTATATGCCTAGCAACATGTCAGCCAAGAATATGGTTCTTGAAAATTCATACCAGGACTGTTGTTCCCTGGTGCTTTGGCTGCCATTTCGTTATTGACGAACATCTGCACACTCGAACTTCGAGCAACTGAAACGTCTACTTAAATATCCTCATAAATAACTCCACCAGTCACCACAAACTGGAACCTGAGAATCAACCTGAGAATTTTGAAGATCCTCCTAACCTTCCGTCAGGGTAAAGAGCTTGTTCTTACTATTATCAACTCTGATGCAATCATACCTTTTGAAAAGCGTAGCGACTGCCCGTGCCAAATCCAATGCAAGGCGACGTAATCCTCTTTGACAATATCTGCATCGTAAAATAAATCATCCGAACTTTGTAGGACTATATGGAGGCAAATAGTTGTCCAAATCAGTCCCAGAGAAGGAAATTTGTTGTAGAGCTACAAGGGTAAGATCTGAACCTGTGGGCCAAAACATGCCGACTTGGTCTTGGTTATGAGCTTTGGACCAGGTTGCCAAGTCCTGTCTAGGCGGAAGGCTTCCCAATAAGGTACCCTCTCAGGCTTCTTTTCTGTCATTGTGTTAGATTTTCAAATACACCTGCTTCTGTCAGGTCCTAGAAATCTCATTCTCTCGAAACCTCTCCTCGATCATGTGGCCCCTTCCTCCTCTTGGTTTCAGACAACGCTGACCATCCTGTGCATCGGATACTACGATTTATCATATTATTCATCGACTAGGTGTTGCCTCCTGCATCCCATGAACAAGTTCGATACACCCGATTCTGCTTCCTTATCTGAAAGTTCCATCGTCATGGATGAAAGGTGTCCATTTCTACAGTCTCTTCATGCTAACATTGGAGAATCAGCTACTTTTGCTCTCAAAGTATCAGAACTGTCCCAAATCTTTCCCAATAAACGTGCCTCAAGCAAGGCAAACAGAATTGTAAATGTCGCGTAACCCTCTGCGACATGTCATCCGGCTCCCCTGAGGTCGCATACGTCATCATCGTGTTTCCTACACAAGCCCTGTTCAAAGCGAAAATTCGTCTCCACAAATTTATACCGTGCAAGGGCTGATTAGGGACAACCATAGGGACAGAACCCCTGAACCAATAGTCGGTTCATGTACTTCAGGGAAGTTATCTGCGTATGAAAACATCAAGTAATTAGGCTCATTTAAAAGGAAGGATATTCCCTATGGCTATTAGTCCTAATTTAATTTGAAGTGTCTCTCATTAGATTGCTGCTGTAGTTAAGAATGAATGGTAAATGTCCTCTATTCTGCAGACATGTTTAAGAAGATTGCACTTCAATATTTACGGATCTTCAAACAGGACGCAGCATTTCGAAGTTTTCAATCCAACAAGAAAAGGACTCCGGAAGTTTGGTGAATACAAATTGTTCTTTAAGGCCAATGACTACGCGTGAAGTAGCACAATCAACAAACCTCTTCGTCTGACAATTGTGCAGGTAACTTATCGGCATGGAAATCATCGGTCCACTATACTTAGTAGATACGGACCTCCCATGAATACATACCCAAAATTGGCATTCTCCTTCGTCTAAGAGAAAAAATGGCACAATCAAATTTGGAACGACACTCAAAATCACGGAGACAGGTAAGAAATGCGAGGGTGACGAGATCGTTATTTGGTAGGACGCTGCACTCCGGTGAAGGGCCCAGTGCGGTGCCTCAGCAACGCCGGCAGGCATAAGAGCGATAGGGCGGGGTAGCAAAGGGTGACGAGCAGGGATGCCGGTTCAAGTGCATGAGGGAGATTCTTTCGATCTCGCGGCTTCGCCAGCTTCGTTACAGAGGGAAGCAAAGAGAGTACGCCAGAACGCGAAAGACTCCTCGTCAGATTTGGCTAAATATGGCAACGAAGGGTTTTACCTATTGAATTCCCAAACGCAGGCATCCAGTGTTCTTCCTTCTGTAGCCAATTCTCGCCAACTTCTATGATAAGGGAATTCGCCGCTGTCCCCACAGCCCCCTGAAGCTCCAACAACAACAACCATTCTAATACCCAGTAACAAATCCTTAGTTACGGGACTACGACACCCCAACATCCGTCCAACGTCCTCTGCAACTGCGGAGATATTCTCCGAAGCAGCAGTTCCCGTGTCGCTCCTTGTCAGTTCCCACAAGCGGGAACCATCTTTTTTCTTCTCTGCCTTATGCATCCATCCCTCTGCCTCGGGCGCGTTTACTTGACGTTTATGTTCTCTGGCACTGTGTCATCACAATTTCAGGTGCAATTATACAAATCCTATGCTTCTTTCTCACTGTTCCTGATTCTATGTGCTCTGTTTACCAACTGAAGGTTGATATCGTAGTTGTTAAGCTTTCGTTTTGTTTTACGGCGATTTTGGGTTCAGTACCTTTTCAAGCGGTTCTTGTACATTGAGCCCTAGGTATCTCTACAGGTTTAATGTTAGCGCACTGTGAGAAGTAATCTCGAAAGTTTGTTTTGAAGTTAATTGTGGCTGAGCTTCCTCTGATGTTTATTAGGGTTTCAGATTTTGGTGAAATAAAACCTGTAGTTATTTGGAGTTTGTTTAATTCTTTGAGGACGAGTTTTGAGGAGAACAAGTCTTTGAGTTGTTAACCGCTGGGTTCCTACTGAGTTTTAATTTGAAGCTGCATTTCAGGCTGCGACTATTCTGTGGATGTAATGTAGTGGTGGTTCAGATTTACCTTCCAAAATGGCGCAGTGTGGCACTGCTCTAGTCCAATTCTCATTGGCAAAGTTACATGGGGATGGCTATGGAACTTCTCGAGGTTTCTCCTCTGTCATGGTTTCCTACTCTTTCGCCAGCCTTCTATCGCTCCCTCTTCCATTAAATGTTGGACTAAGGTCGTGCTCCATGAGGAAGATAAGATGCCACAGAAGCACGGGAGAATTCTTACTTCCAATTATCAGTAGATTGCCTGTGGGGAGATGTCCCCAACGAAGTCCTCGAGGACAGGTGCGTGCTGCAAGTGTGAGGAACGAATCAGAGACATCGGCACCAAATTCAGTAGCAATCGATGCTAGGGATTTGGGACTGACTGTCACTGGAGACAAAGGCGAGGACGTCGTTGTTCTGAAAGGATGTTCAATGCAGATACCAGAAGGGCAACTGTGGATGTTGCTGGGACCCAATGGCTGTGGGAAGTCCACCCTCTTGAAGGCGTTGACAGGACTCTTGCGGCCAAATCGTGGGAAGCTGTACATTGTAGGACCTCGCAGCTTTGTGTTCCAGAATCCTGATCATCAGGTTGTGATGCCAACAGCGGAGGCAGACGTTGCCTTTGGGTTAGGGCACCTGGACCTATCAGAGGAGGAAGTAAAAGCGCGAGTGCACAGCTCATTAGAAGCTGTGGGCATGAATGAATATGGGCAGAGACCTGTACAAACCTTAAGTGGTGGCCAGAAACAAAGAGTGGCAATTGCTGGTGCATTGGCTGAGTCGAGCCGCGTGTTGTTGCTGGACGAACTCACTACCTTCCTTGATGAATCAGACCAGATGGGAGTTTTGGAAGCAGTGCGAAATGTGGTCGGAGGATCAGTCACCGCATTGTGGGTGACTCATCGTTTGGAAGAACTGGATTACGCCGACGGTGCTGTTTACATGGAAAACGGCAGGGTTGTGCTTTCGGGGGCTGTGGAAGAGGTGAAACGTTACATTCTTAAACAGCAAGAGGACATGAGCAGGAATGGTGCGTTGAGATAGTATTTCGGGTGAACCAGGCTTTGTCTCAGCTGCCGACGATCTGATCAGGCCTTTTGAACCCTCCCCGACCTTGTTTCCAGGTTTTGTAGTTGCAAAGGTTTTATTCACATTCAAAGTATTCAGTCGTCTGCACTCAAGAAATTGTACAGACGCTTGTAGAGCAATAGGACGCTGAGCTGATAACTTCCCCTTGCAATCTGTTGTCATTTAGTAGGTCTTTTTGGCAGCATTTCCAGCTCCCAAAGCCGCTGCTGAATGATTGTAAATTTCGGAATCACAACAACCATTGATATAGTGCTTCCTACGAGACTCGCTTTCACAGCTTATTTGTACCTTGAATGAGATTTTAGTGTCTCTTCTCACATCTTCAGTCAAGATTGAGCTTCCTCACTTGCATGAACTGAAGATACACTGTTGCTAATAAGCTCAACATTGTTCTTGGAGACTTAGAACTGTGGCCATAACTACTCCCCTTTCTTTCAAGGATTTGTAACAACTTTGTGCAATCTCTTGCATTGTACATACTGGGTTCACTCTTTTCTTCCATGGCAGCAGCTATTGACGATGCACCCACATGGCAACAACACGAACTTGCAAGCGCAGAAATGAAACAAACAAACAAACCTCGGAGTGCAATGCAGCCTGCAGCATCATCAGAGCTCTTGCTCAGTCCTACTTGGAAGGACATAACGGGATCTTGTTTGTGGAATAAGACATTTCTCACATTCGCAGAGCAATGACCTGCTCACCCTTGCAATGTTTCACTACCAAATAATATACTGAAATATACTGATGTTGGAGATTGATTCATGTTGCCTATTGAAATAAACACTGTTACTAATGGAAGCTTCAATTGTATCAACATACTCTTGGGGTCAAATTTCATAATAAATATTAACTAAAGGTATACTTTCAACTTATATAGGTGATAGGAGAATATTATTGTAGTATTCTAGTAAGTTCCATCATAAGGATTTATAACTTCAAATATATGTATATATATATATATATATGAACATGATTTTTTTATTCAAGTAATGTTTATTTTCTATACATATAAAAATATGAAATGCTCACTAAAAGATACATTAGAAAATCTAATTTCTAATATACCTTTTTTTATATATTTAAAAAAAATCAAAAAATATATATTTTAAAATAATTTGATAAATTAAAAAAATTAGGAAAAAAAAATATTTTTAAATTGATGATCTATTAAAATAATATTTATAAAAGTATATACTAGAGCTTTTGCATGCTTATGCAAAAAAATCATGCATTTTAGAATAAATGTTAGAAAGTCATAATTTTAGATATACAAAATATAAAATATTATATGTATACAAATAATTATTTTTTTAATATTTTAAAATTTTATTAAATAAATCGCTATAAATTATTTATAAATAAAATTAAAATAATAAATATTTATAAATATATATATATACATATATATATATATATATATATTTATTGATAAAAAAATACAATGTTAACTTTGGCACTATAATTTTTTTCATATATCAAAATGTACAATATATCTTCTTTAATATAGTTCCATTTAAGATGAATGTGTCATTATATGAGCCTATTAAGTCTATCCATTAAATAAAGGATGAAATCCTAATTGTTGTAACTCTAATAAATAAATAACATAAATTTTCTAACTAATATTCATATCAATATTTTCCTTCAAATTGGATCTAGTCTAAATATATAATTTTTTATCCTTTTATTTTTTATTTTATTTTGTGTCATGATTATGTTCTAATAAATGATTTGATTTTGGAATGTTACACTAAAAGTGCTAGATGTGTTAAAGATCAAAACCATGATGTCGGGATAGAGAGAGTTTGCCTATCAAGGACAAGAACATGATAAAAATAAATAAACAAGTGAGACTTCTCTCAAAGAAAGATGACAAAATAGAAATAATTCGATATGTATATTAAGAAAGAAATTGGAATGGCTATTGCCAAAAGCCAAGAAAACTAGAGACCCTTAAAACTAGACTGGAAGCAAGAAAGGAGTTGACAAGAGTGAAGAAGACTTCACTCTTGTCTCTATATACTATTTAACTAGGGGCTAGGTTGTTGTACTGTAAAAGCTTATAGTATGTAAAAATTAATTAGAACATATAATATGTTCATAAGTCTTGGTGTATGTTAGAATGGTTAATAGATTAATTTAAAGAGAGTGGATTTAAGAAACTTTATTTTGAATTTTATCTTTTTTGATTATAGCATTAAAAAAAAATTGTAAGACCTAAATGTTTAGTATAAAGCCTTGAGAGGAGATTAGAGCCTAAAGAAGAAAATCTTAACTACTAGGAGGCTTATTGGGAGGAATGAAAGCAAGGCATGGTTGGATGAAGGCAAGGAATGGAAAACTTCATTCCTATTGGTCAAAGGCCATGCCCAATAGGCTTCAAGGAGGTTGCCTGAGGCCTTATTAGGGATTAGGGTTTTTCTTTCAAAGTCATTCGAGCTTTGGAGGCTAAGGTGAGCAAGTTCAAGGTTTTGGATATAATTTGGATGAAGAGTTTTTGTGATTTCGAGTTTTTTTTGAAGGAGATACAAGTGTTCAAAGTTAAGGTGTCAAATTTGTACCTACTGTCACTCTTTGAAGCATAACATGTGCGTACAAAGAGCAATGAAAGATCGGTGACTAGAATTAAAGAGGGAACTTTCTTAGCTACACTTTACATATAATTTTTGATGAATTTCAAGTCTAGATAAAGGAGTTATAGATATTTGAAGACAACACATATAATTCAAAGGTAGAAAGTGAGTCATTTTGTTGATAGTAATGATTGGAGCCATATCTTAAATTTTTGGGCGAATTTTTGGCTCAAAATTTTTATAAGTGTGAGGTATTAGGTTAAGAAGCTATAGATAAAAGTTTCATGGTATTTGAATACTTATTTTGTGAGATATGAAGAAATTAGCACATGGGTGTATGTAAGCTAGGGTTTAAAGCTACTGTTAGGGTTTTGGCGATATCTCAAGATCCGTAACGAATTTTTAATTGAATTTTTTTGTGAAAGTTTTTGAAAGTAGATTAGTACTTTATGAAAAATTTAGAGTTGTTTGGATGGTCCAATCGTGAGATATGAGCTGTTAAAGTTCAAAAAACATCTCTCATAAGGATATATAAGGTTTTAAGATCTTTATCTTATATTTGGGTGTTTTCTTAGTACTTGGGCTTGTGTTTTGATGTAATTGCCAAAAAAAAGGAAAAATATTATATATATAAACTTGGTATTTTTATATCTTAGACTTGATTGAGTATTTAGTGGCAGCCAAAAGCCTAGCACTTTCTTGAGGCAAACTCTCTCTACCTCGACAACGTGGTGATGTTCTATAGGACCCCCAATATATGTTGACTTTGTAGGACACATGCCTTGACTTACAAGGCAAGTTTTTCTACATGTGGGCCATATAGTTAGCTTGGTCTTCAAGCTAACAGCATGTGTGGCACATGGCTAACTTGTTGACTACATTTTTAATCTAAAATGTCAATTAAAGACACCTGTAAAGTCAATGCACTATCTATTAAGCTTCTAAGAAGCTTTCATAATAAATATTATAGAATTAAATTACTTTTATCTACTTTTACCTACTTTTACTTACTTCTATCTATTTATACATGTAATTACAAGCTTACATGCATATGTTCGTGACATTGCTTCAAGAAAGCGTTAGGCTTTTGGCTGCCATTAAATACTCAATCAAGTCTAAGATATAAAAATATCAAGTTTATATATATAATATTTTCCCTTTCAGAGCAATTACATCAATACATAAGTCTAAGTGCAAAAAAAATATCCAAATATATGATAAAGTATCTTAAAACCTTATATATCCTTATGAGAAATATTTTCACAATCAAACTGTCTTAACAATCTTAAATTTTACATGAAGTACTGATCTACTTTCAAAAACTACTACAAAAAATTCAACTACAAATTCATTACGGATCTTGAGATATCACCAAAATCCTAATAGTAGCTTTAAATCCTAGCTTATAGATACCTTTGTGCTATTTTCTTCATATCTTATAAAATAAGTATTCGAATACCATAAAATTGATCTATAGCTTTTTAATCTAATAATTCACACTTCTAAAAATTTTGAGCCAAAAATTCATCCAAAAACTCAAGATATGGCTCCAACCATTACTATCAAGAAAATGACTCACTTACTGCCTTTGAATTACATGTGGTTTCTTCAATGCCCTATAACTCCTTCATCTAGACTTAAAATTCATTAAATAGGATATATAAAGTATAGTAAAGAAAGTGTTCTCTTGTCACGGACATACATATAATTACCTATATGAATAGATAAAAGTATGTAAAAGTAGGTTAATTGTGTAATATCTTCTAGAGAAGCTTCTTAGAAGCTTCATAGACGCTGCTTTGACTTTATAGGAGTCTATAGTTGACTTTTAGGTTAGAAACTTGGTCAACAAGTTAGCCATGTGCCACACATGTTGGAAGCTTAAAGAACAAGCTAACTACGTGGTCCATCCATAGAAAACTTGCCTTGCAAGCAAAGGCATGTGGAAGCTTAAAGAACAAGCTAACTACGTGGTCCATCCATAGAAAACTTGCCTTGCAAGCAAAGGCATGTGGCCTAGAAAGTCAACATATATTGGAGGTCTTATAGAACATCGCCATGTGGCTTCTAGTTAGATAGTATATATAGAGGCAAGAGTGAAGCCCTCTTCACTCTTGTCAACTCCTTTCTTGCTTCTAGTCTACTTTCAAGGGTCTCTAGTTTTCTTGTATTTTGGCAATAGCCATTCCAGTTTCTTTCTTAATATACATATTTCTATTTTGTCCTATTTCTTTTTGAGAAAAGTCTCACTTACTCTTTAGCTTTCATCGAGTTCTTGTCCTTGACAGATTGACAAGAGTACACTTACAATATCAGAGCTTTGTCTTTTCTTGATTAAGAGTGGATTACCCCTTTTTCTTGATAAGACATAAGCGCATTAGAAGTTGCGGATTACCCTCTTTTAAACTGATATTGTTCTTAGTATTTTCTTTGTTATCAATTCCTCTCTTCTATTTGTTTTGAGCGTTGTTAGACATCTTCTCTTTTCTAAGTGCTACTATGGCAGAGCTTGTTGAAATGAAGAGTGCAATGGCACAGATGCAAGAACAATTGAGGGAGTTAATGCTTGCGATGCATCAACTCAATTTACCACCACAAGGAGCAACAAGAATGGTAGGAAGTGAAGATATAGAGATGATTGGGGCTGCTTCAACATCTGCACCAAACCATGTCCCTTCTCCCAGAATGGAACACCCTTCGAGTGTTAGAGAACCGAGAGTTGCCTTGCCCGAGAAGTTTGATGGTACCAGATCCAAGTTTCGAGGATTCATCAATCAGGTCCAACTAGTGATTGAACTTCAACCCCAGAGCTATCCAACTCCAGGGTCACAAGTTAGATTCATTGGTACACTTCTTTCAGGTTCAGCATTGTCATGGTTTTCATCTTTTCTTGAACGACGAGATCCAATATTGGATAATCTGGAGGCTTTTTTGGCGGAGTTTCGATCCATGTTTGGAGAACATGATGCAATTCGTGTTGCAACCAACAAGATCCGTATTTTGCGACAAGGCAATCGATCAGTAACATTATATGCTTCGCAATTTTGACAACTTGCAACTGATATCAAGTGGGATGATGCCGCACTTGTGAGTCAATTTCTCTACGGATTACAATATGAGGTAAAGAAATTGATGCTTAATTTACCTGATCCTCAAACATTGAGTCAAGCAATTGACTTTGCTGTGAAGTGCGACAATCAACTTTTTGAATTTCGATCCGAGAGTCGCACAAGTGGGCCTCAACGTTACTACAATTCAATGGCAACACCGACGTCTCCTCAACACATACCTTCAGAAGTAGAGGATATGCAAATTGATGCGGTACGTTTCAAACCTCTTACTGAGCAAGAAAAGTCTCGTCGTCGACAAGAAGGATTGTGCTTATATTGTGGAGAACCTAAGCACACTGCTCAACATTGTCCAAAGAAGCGACGTAACTACAAAATGAGGAGTACGGCTGTCAAAGAAGACAGTATGTCGGAAAACGAGTACGTCCAGCTACAATAGGGACCGTGCGGCTGGAATCTTGTACAACTTCTAATAAAGGTCCTATCCTCTCCTCAGAACCATCTCCTTGTTTTATAATAGATGTGCGTTTAGGACCTAATAATTACAAAGCCTCTGCCTTGGTAGATTCAGGAGCCTCATCTTGTTTTTTAGATGAAGAATTTGCTAGATGTCATAGAATATCATTAATACAAAAAACTAAACCTATACACGTAGAAGTCATAGATGGTCGTCCGTTGTCTTCTGGAGATGTAACTCACGAAACACTTCCTGTAGATGTAGTAATAAATGGTCATAGTAGTTGCGTAATTTTTAATATAATTAGATCTCCCTCTAATCTAATAATTTTAGGCTTATCATGGTTAGAAAAGTATAATCCTCGAATAGATTGGATTTCTCGTAAACTTGATTTTCCTCAGAGCATTAGTAACAGTTCTATTAACCAAGTAAAAAACCATGAGTCTAGTATAGTAAAACTCGCACCTATAGGTGCAAAAGCATTTATACACGCAGCAAAAGAAGGATCAACTTTTGCTATTTATGCTGCACCTATTTCTGAAAGCGTAAAGACTTCAAGTGGCATTCCAAGTCAATATCAGGATTATCAAGACGTTTTTGAGAAAAAGAATGCAGATATTCTTCCTGAGCATCGCCCATACGATTGTTCAATCGATCTCAAGGAAGGAACTCTGCCACCATTTAGACCAATTTACAGTTTATCGCAAGATGAGTTGGCTGAACTCAAGACATATATTGACGAGAATTTAGCAAAGAATTTCATACGCCATTCAAAATCTCCAGCAGGAGCTCCAATTTTATTCGTAAAGAAAAAAGATGGATCTTTACGAATGTGTGTTGACTATCGAGGACTCAACAAGATCACAATCAAGAACAGGTATCCATTACCTTTGATATCAGGACTCCTTGACCAGTTAAATCAAGCTAAGATCTATACAAAAATAGATCTAAGAGGAGCATATAATCTAGTACGGATCAAAGAAGGAGATGAATGGAAGACTGCGTTTCGAACCAGGTACGGGCATTTTGAATATAATGTCATGCCTTTTGGACTCACGAATGCACCAGCTGCTTTTCAACATCTCATGAATGATGTATTTCGTGAATTCTTAGACAATTTTGTCGTCTGCTACCTAGACGATATCCTGATTTATTCTAAGAATGTTGAAGAACATGAAATACATGTTCGTCAAGTATTACAAAAACTTAGAGATGCAGGATTGTACGCCAAGATGGAAAAGTGTGTATTTCACACTACTCAAGTTGACTTTTTAGGATACATCATTTCAAATGATGGTCTTATGATGGATTCTAAGAAAGTCCAAACAATCATGGATTGGAAGATTCCAAAGACTGTAAGAGATGTCCAATGTTTCTTGGGATTTGCCAATTACTATCGGATCTTCATCAAAGACTTCTCACGAGTTGCAGCTCCACTTACACGCTTGACTAGTAAAGATAAATTCCAATGGAATCAAGAAGCGGAAGCAACATTTGAAGCCTTGAAGACATCGTTTGTCTCTGCACCAGTCTTATATCGTGTTGACTTTTCCAAGGCATTTTTTATGGAAGCAGATGCATCGGATTTTGCCTTGGGTGCAGTTTTATCACAAATGGGAACAGATGACAAACTTCATTTGATAGCTTTTCATTCAAGAAAATTCTGAGCAGTCGAGATCAATTATGAGATCCACGATAAAGAACTTCTTGCAATCGTGGATTCCTTTCAAGAATGGCGTCATTATCTAGAAGGTGCTTCTAGTCCAGTCACTGTGTATACAGATCACAAGAACCTCGAGTATTTCATGTCAACACGCGTGTTGAATCGTCGTCAAGCTCGTTGGAGTATGTCTTTGTCAAGATTCGACTTCATTATCACTTATCGGCCAGGAAAACAACAAGGTTTGTCCGATGCCCTGTCTAGACGTTCTTATTTTGCACCAAAAGAAGGAGATGCAGCTTTTGAGCAACAAAGAACGGTCCTCTTGAAACCGGAGCAATTTCATCTCCGAGCAGTGAAATCAACATTGACTGTTGATTCAACTTTTCTCAAGCAAATCCAGTCCAGTATGTCCTCAGACCCTCTTGTTCATGATATCGAGAATAATTCTTCCAAGTCTCATGATTCTTCTAAGTTCGAGTTCAAGAATAATCTATTATATTTTGAAGGACGCCTATATGTTCCAGAAGGAAAAGTACGTTTGCGTGTTCTTCAAGCACGTCATGACTTTCCAGCAGCAGGGCACTTTGGATATAATAAGACTTTGGAACTCATATCAAGAGATTTTTGGTGGCCACAAATGTGGAAGTCAGTCAAAGACTTTGTACAATCATGTGATATTTGTTCAAGATCAAAAATTCCTCGACATCGACCTTACGGACTTCTTCAGCCATTACCTATACCAGAACAACCATGGTCTTCTGTTTCTATGGATTTCATCACAGATCTTCCAAGCTCAAGATCTTATGATTCTATATTTGTGATAGTAGATCGTTTCACCAAGATGGCACATTTTATGCCATGTACAAAATCTATCACAGGTGAAGAAACAGCTAAGCTTTTCATTGATAATATCTATCGCTATCATGGATTACTTAAAGATATCATATCGGATAGGGGAACTCAATTTGTGTCGAGATTCTGGAGGACTCTTTTCAAGATTTTAAAAGTGGACATAAAGCTATCTTCAGCTTTCCATCCTCAAACTGATGGACAAACAGAGCGCGTAAACCAAGTCTTGGAACAGTATTTAAGGTGTACCATCAACTATCAACAAGATGATTGGACAAACCTTCTGCCATTGGCAGAGTTTGCTTATAATAATACGGTACATTCCTCCACGCAACAAACACCTTTCTTTGCCAATTATGGCTATCATCCACGACTTGATACTTTTGATTTTTCAAAAGTTGATAATCCTGCAGCAGAAGATATGACAAATCGGTTGTCAGAGTTACATGCAATAATGAAGGCGCAGTTGAAGAAAGCTCAAGAATGGCAAAAGATAAATGCAGATGTATATCGTAAAGAGCAACCACAATTCAACGTGGGTGATAAGGTATGGCTATTTCGTCGCAATATCAAGACCACTCGACCTTGTGACAAATTGGACTATCGTAGGCTTGGCCCCTTTTCTGTTTCTGAACAGATCAACCCAGTTGCATATCGATTACATCTACCGGAGTCAATGAAGATCCATCCTGTATTCCACGTGTCTCTTCTTGAACCATATAAGACAGTGGATATACAAGGAAGAAGATAAATGCCACCGCCTCCTATAGAAGTAGATAATAATGAAGAATTTGAGGTAGAAGAGATATTAGACTCAAGGCGACGCCGAAATAAGCTGGAATATCTTGTTCATTGGTGCGGATATGATATTAGTGAGCGCACATGGGAGCCATCCAGGAATCTAGCAAATGCATCAGCTAAAGTCAAAGTTTTTCATCAACGACATCCATCAAAACCAAGATGAAAACCTCTCTTATAAAAGAGACAAGATTGAGGCAAGATAACATTCAATTTCCTATCCTTGTTTGTAACTTCTTTGCATTTTGTGACGCTAATTAGATGGAGAGCCAACAACCAGCGGATTCAACTCAAGAACCTTCGTTTGCTGACTTACCGGATGAGACATTGCGATTGTCACAACCTTCAAGACGACGCAACCGAGATGAAGACCCTCAAGAACGACATGTTCTTCCTCGAATAGATGGTGAGATACAACGCGTTTGGTATCACGACCTTGGAAGAGATTCTCGATGTTTGGTGATATTATTGGAGATAGGAACGACTCCTGATGGTCTTTCAAATGTATTATTTGAAGGAAGTTATGAAGGCCTCAACAGTGATCAAATAACAGGGTGGTCTTCTCGCCCTGGAATGGGACACTATCGATGGCTAAGAGGACCCATCAACTATCTTCGAAGAGAACAAAGATCAGAGTATGTAGCAAATACAATTCGCTGCATATTAGATTTTCTCAATATATAATCACCGATCCTCGTGGAACTCGTCCCTAGAAGGGGGGGTAATGTCACGGACATACATATAATTACCTATATGAATAGATAAAAGTATGTAAAAGTAGGTTAATTGTGTAATATCTTCTAGAGAAGCTTCTTAGAAGCTTCATAGACGCTGCTTTGACTTTATAGGAGTCTATAGTTGACTTTTAGGTTAGAAACTTGGTCGACAAGTTAGCCATGTGCCACACATGTTGGAATCTTAAAGAACAAGCTAACTACGTGGTCCATCCATAGAAAACTTGCCTTGCAAGCAAAGGCATGTGGAAGCTTAAAGAACAAGCTAACTACGTGGTCCATCCATAGAAAACTTGCCTTGCAAGCAAAGGCATGTGGCCTAGAAAGTCAACATATATTGGAGGTCTTATAGAACATCGCCATGTGGCTTCTAGTTAGATAGTATATATAGAGGCAAGAGTGAAGCCCTCTTCACTCTTGTCAACTCCTTTCTTGCTTCTAGTCTACTTTCAAGGGTCTCTAGTTTTCTTGTATTTTGGCAATAGCCATTCCAGTTTCTTTCTTAATATACATATTTCTATTTTGTCCTATTTCTTTTTGAAAAAAGTCTCACTTACTCTTTAGCTTTCATCGAGTTCTTGTCCTTGACATCTCTTCAATTCTAGTCACCAATCTTTCATTGCTCTCCGTATGCATATGTTATGTTTCAAAGAGTGACAGTAGATACAAATTTGTAACCTCAACTTTGAATACATATATCTCCTTCACAAAAACTCGAAATCACACAAAATCTTCATCCAAATTATATCCAAAATCTTGAACTTACTGATCCTAGCTTCTAAAGTTCAAATGCTCCCAAAAATGAAATCCTAATCCCTAATAAGGCCTCGGGCAGCTTCCTTGAAGCCCATTAGGCATGATATTCGACTAATAGGGATGAAGGTCTGTACCCCTTATCTTCATCCAACCATACCTTCCTTTCATCCTTTCCAATAAGCCTCCTAATAGTTTAGAATTTCATCTTTAAACTCCAAACTTTTCTTAAACTTTATACTATATATCTAAATCCTACATAATATAAATACTATAATCAAAATAGATAAATCTCCAAATAAATTTTCTTATATCAATTATCTTTAAATTTATTTACTAATCACTCTAATTTACATCAAGATTTACAAATATATTATATGTCTTAATTAATTTTTACATACTATAAGTAATTACAGTACAACATCTACCTGCTCCAAACTTGTACATCATCCAATATGTGCCACGTGTTACTCCTCTCCATCTTCTTGAGATTTCTTTGAATCACTCATAGGCTCTTCTTCATCTTCTTGATTAAAATATTAAGATAAGAATTCTTGAAGGTCTTCTATTTGAAACCACCCATCTCTTGTCTTGAAAGTCTTCACCCTCTTTCCTACTATTGGAATCCTAATGATAGTTCCATCTAACTTATGTAAGGTATATGTGGCATTATGATAGATTGTAACCACCACATATGGTTTAAACCATTTTTTTGCAAATTTTTTTATAATACTATGTTAATGCTCAAGACTCCTTTCATAAACTAGAATCTAGTCTCCAATCTCTACAGGCTTAGGCTTCAACCTATGAGTCTTACCAAATCTTTCTTTATTTTTCAATCTTGCTTCCTTTAACCTCTCAGCTGCAATTTATAGGTCTTCAGATAATCTACCCAATTGTTGAATTCAAAGCTCCAATAATCTTTCTCTATTAATGTCATCTTTCTAAAATAAAAACATCCATATAAGATAGGTTTCTTCAGCTAGTATCATAGGTTTTTGTCCTAATATTAACTCCATGGGCATATAACTAGTGATAGTACTGTGAGTAGTTCTATCAATTCATAAAGCAAATGGAAGTAGTTTAGGCTATTGAATTGACTTAACCTTATATGCCTTAACTAATGCATAAATGATAGGAAGATGACCCTTATTACTCTTTCTATTGGCTTCAGGATTATAAGAAGTAGTCAGCTTCAATTAAACTCCATACTTGTTGAAAAATTCTCTTACTTCAATGGCATCCAATTCTCTTCTATGAGCTCTCATCTTCCCAATGCCACCATATTTATTAAAGATGGCTTCCAATATAAATCTCCATACTACCTTTGTAATCTTAGTTTTTAAAGCCCTCCTTTCAATATAATTTGACAGCTCTTCTCTTGCCAAAACCAAATATTTCATACCTCAAAGTCTTAATGGCATAGCTATCAAATCAATTATCTATTGAAAATATATTGAAGGTAGATAAGTAAGATGTAATCCATCTCTGTACCTAATTTTAGATTGTAGTTGACACTCTGTGCATGAGCTCACAAAGTCTTCTATATCCTTGTACAAAGCCTTCCACCAATATCTTTCCTTGATTTTGGTATATGTGGCCCAAACTCCTCTGTGCCTTGCCTAAAGTGTATCATGATATTCTCTTAAAACCTTAAACCTAGTTTTAAGATCTCCTACTATCCTCAATGGGATTTTATCACCTCTTTTTGGCCTCTTTTATAGGAATCCATCCATAGGAATCCATCCCTAAGTAAATAATCATAAGATTGATATCTAATATCTTTGAAGGTTTCATCCATCCACCTTTCATGTTTCTTCATTGTACTTAAATAAATTCTAATATCCTTCAATCTGCCTTCATATAAATCTTCATAGAATTTTTGAACCTTATCACCAAAATCCATTCCACTAGTAGCAAATGAATTCCCATAACTCTTTTCTTCTTAATCTTCACCTCTTTCATGTACCATCATTTCTTCTTCAAAGGTATATCTAGCTCTAGACAACATATCCACCACGAAGTTTTCTTTGCCAATAACATGTACTAAAACAAGATTCAATGTTCTTATGTAGGCTATCTATTTTAAGATAGTAATGTCTGGAGTAGTACAGTTAATTATTATTCCAAGTAATGGCAAACAATCTGTTTCAAAAACCATACTTGTTCTAATGAAATAATTCCTCTCAACCTTAAAAAGGGTGAGTACTCTCCAAAGCTCTCTTTTAACTTATGGATAAGCCCTTTGCCTCTTTATAAGAACCCTGACTCCAAATCTTATAGCTAATCTTTTCTCTTCTACATCATCTTGTCTAATAGTCCATCCAATTGCTATGGAGCTTGTATCCACTGTTACAACCACTGATCTTCCACATTGATAATCCACTTGTCTAAGTTTAGGTAGTGAACTCAACATCTTTTTTAGGATTTCTATAGCTATTTTTTGTTCTCCTTTCAAAAAAAATCTCTTATCCTTCCTTAATAACTTATATAGTGGCTCTGAGATATGAGCAAAGTGAAGCACCCAAATGTGATAGAATACACATGCTCTTAAAAACCTTCTAACTTTTGTAACATTTTTACAAGCCTTTATTCTAGATATAGCATCAATTTTATCTGGATTTGATTTTCTACCATACCTACTATATATGAATTCCACCACTAGAATCTCATCAATTCCAAAGCTTGATTTTTCCAAAGATAACATGAGATTAACTGATTCCAATCTCTCCAATATTTGAGCCACATCTTCAATATGCCTCTTAACAAAATTTCTACAACCTTCAACCTCCATAGTTTCATCTTTGTCTTCTTCTTTATCTCTCTTTATAGATATATCATCCAAAAATGGTATATTTTTTTAGGTATAAATTCTTTTATATTTGATTCATAGCATTTTGTATATGAGTCATTGAATTGGTTGCACGTTGAAGTAAGGTACACATCTTCATTAAATCCAAAGGAGTCTTCATGGTAGTTAAGTCCCTACTCTCTTTAGCCAATTGAAATTGGTCATATCCAGAATATAAGTCTCCAATAGAATAGATGGCATGACTTACAAATTATTCAGCCACTTCATCTACTATAGGACCTGATCCCATGTTTTGAATAGTTATTCTATTTGTAAGTTGCATATCCTCAATAAACCTTAATGTCCCTGATTTCTTTGGTATTGTGAACCATCTATTAGAATAGGGAGCAATTGAAGGTTCTAAAATATCCATCTTCACCTTCTCTTTTAATAGTTCTATCAATTTTGGAAGTAAAGCTCTGGGCACATGTATAGGCTTTAAAACCCATGGAACATACAACACAATAAAGATTATCATAGATACTACAATATTAGGATCCACACATCTAATTTCATCAAAAATTAAGGCAAATGCCTTACCATGCCTAATAAGCATTTCTTGAAACATAATTTTCTCTGTTGATGTTAAGAAATCATCCCTTTCAATCTTTAATTTAGCTAATGATTTTTCACTAAATTGATGTCCAATTTTGTGTCCTTCTCTTAGACTTGGCTCTTTAATTAATTACTTAATATATTCTATACTATCAACTAGTAATTGGATATCTATAAGCTTTATCTTTCTTCCATAGCTTTATATTTAGTTTCTATTTTAGTCTCATATTTTAATCCATAGCTTGTAGCAAGTCTACCAATTGCTACTATTTTTTCTAATTCTTCATAAATCTCACTTGAATATATTTCTACTATAGCATTTCCATCTATACTTATAGCTAAATTCTCCAAAACCTTTATCAAATCATCTTCCAAACCTATTTCTTCTATTATTCCAACTATAACTTCATCACTTGAAACTAAATCCATTCTTTTTAAGTTTTTCTATTGTTTCTTCATCCTTCTTCTATATAAAAAAATCTAAATCTTTAATCTTTTGAATACTCATAAATACATTACTAGACAAGTTTAAAAATCCAAAACTCATATTATCTACAATAGGGTTTGGAGATGACTTATTTACACCCATGTATCCCTATTCTACAGGAGTGCTTCTAAAAATCCACAAAGTTGTTTTCTGGCTCCAAAGGCATTCTTCTTAATTATTTTCTATGCCTCTCATAGATAGGTTTTATAGTAATAAATTTCACAGCTTTTCTTCCATCCCAATTATGGATAGACATAATGTAAACCATCATCCAAGACTCTAGTTTCCATTCTAACAACTCTATTATAGGGTTGATCAAGTATTATCGGATATATAATAGAGTTTTACTTGAAGAAATTTTGTTCCACTTCCACATCTCCAATCTTAATCCTTACAGTTGGGTAAGCTCCATATAAATCATCTTTTGATTGTTTGCAGCTCTAATTATCCAACCATGATTGATATCAATTAGCCACTTATTTTTCTCATATATCCACCTTCACATAATATTGATTTTATATCCATAATCAACTAAGGCCAAAATTGGATCTTTAAAATCTTCCAACCTCACATATGTCTCTGTAGTAGCTTTAGCCCAATAAAAAATTGAATAGCTACTACTTCCCATTCTATCATTATCACATTTAGAACAAGTGTTTATACATGCTTCTTCTACATTCTTCTTTATCTCAATAAATTCCATAGATGCACATTTTATGTGATGCTCTTCTATAACTTCTTTATATTTATTTAAAGCCTCATCTTCTATATCAACCTTAATTTAAACTTTTGGCATTCCAAATTGTACAAATATCTTTTTTTTTTTTTTTCTACATCTATAGTTATCTGAGTATCCAATGCCTCTATCATAATAGCTTCAGCTATCATTTGTCTCTTCCTCTTTATCACATTGATGATCAACCCATAGAAATCTTTTTTAGTTATATCAAGAGCCTCTCATAGAATGAATTCAATTTTTACATCTAAGGTCTCTTCTAAAATGCTCTTTATATCTATAGATGTTTCAATGTTAGATTGAAGCTTATAAGTAGGATTTTTACCTTTATATTTACTTGCATCATCTTTTTCCTTCTCTTTGTACTTCTCCCACCACTCTTTTGGTAATGGTGCACTACCAGGATAAGTGGAAGAAGGTATTTTCTCTAATTTTTGCTCCTTAAAAGCTTCTTTGTTTCTTGGAGATATCTTTTTGTTTTAAGATTCAACAACATCCTCTTCATGAATAGCTCTACCTCTTTTTTCTTCAACTATAGCATCGTATAAATTATCATCATATTTATTCCTACACATATATGCTTTAATACTAATAGTATCAAATGGATCATTCTACTTAGTCATTTTTCTAATAGCTTAAGCTCCCTTGATCATGACTTCTATAGTTGGTAGGGAACTAGCCTTAATTACTTTTTGTTCAACTATAATAGAGTAAGACTTAGCTTCTTTTCTTTATATGGCATTATTCTTTGATATTTACTCTTCTACCAATTTTTTCATGCCACCCTTCCCAAAATTAGTCTTTAAAGGCTCATCTGAACTTGCGAGTCTTATCTTACCTTCTTTAAAATATGTAATACCATCTTTGATTATACTTTTGTAGTTGTGTCATTCACCATGCTTGTGATTGGCATTGTCACACCACATACATCTATCTACAAATCTCTTTGAGCCTTCAATTGTCTTTGATGAATTTGCTATTTGAGATTTCTTCAACTCAATCATTTCCACCTTGAAATCTTATATGCACAATTTGCAATGTCAGAAAGGAAAAAGGATAGGAGCAATATGCCCTTGATCAATTTTTTAAGAGTACCACCTTTGACAGTCTTGATCAGCTTTTGAGGTAGCACTTGATTCTGAGATGTAGGCACTGGTTTCAATCTCGATATTAAATTACAAGTCTTAATCTTCTGTTGTTTAGCCAAAAGTTCTAATTTCTCTTTTATTAGCTTCCAATTATTTGTTAGACCACTCTCAAATGTCTTATCTACTAGATAAAAGAAAAGCTTATCTTCCAAATATTCATCAGCTGCTTACAATAATAACTTAGTTTTTCTTATTTCTAATAGTTGTCTTTTTTTTCATGGTAATTGCTCAAACTTCATTTCAAATTCCCTGATTAATTCATTTGGAGCCATTTGATTCCCTACCTTATACTTAATCCACTCCAAAAAAGTCACCTTGGTCATTCTTTCTGAGTCTTCCTCAAAAAATTCATCTTTGAAGAGTTCTTCAAATTTCTTCTATGATATAGTCTCAGTATGCAACTCTTGTATCTTTTTTCTGATTTCTGGTACCATTGCCAAATCAAAGGTGGTAATCATCTTCATTTTTGAAACTTGATGCACCTCCATTTCACATGTATAAATCCTAAAGAACTTAGTGATGTTCCTTTCATCAAACCTTTCAATTTTATCCACTACTAATTGTAGAGCTTTGGTGGTATTTCTATCTTTTCTATGCACATGTTGCCTTTCTTCTATAAATTGGACAAATTCTCTAAATAAATCATGGGCACCTACGCCACCTGATAATGTAAACTCAGGGATTTGATCTCCCATCTTAACTTGTTGAGATAATTAATGCCTTAAGGCTCTTTTAGTAGAAGCACCATTATGTCGAGGTAGAGAGAGTTTGCCTCAAGAAAGTACAAGGCTTCTCGTTGCCACTAAATGCTCAATTAAGTCTAAGATATAAAAATACCAAGTTTATATATATTATATATATATTTTTTTTAGAGAAATTACATCAATACATAAGTCCAAGTACCAAGAAAACATCCAAATGTATGATAAGGTATCTTAAAACCTTACATATCTTTATGAGAAATATTTTCTAAACTTCAACAGCTCATATTTCATGATCAGAGTGTCCAAACAATCATAAATTTTATATGAAGTGCTGATATACTTTAAAAAACTACCACAAAAAATTCAACTACAAATTCATTACGGATCTTGAGATATCACCAAAATCCCAATAGTAGCTTTAAACCCTAGCTTATAGATACCTTTTGTGTTATTTTCTTCATATCTCACAAAATAAGTATTCAAATACCATGAAATTTTGATCTATAGCTTTTTAACCTAATAACTCACATTTTTAAAAATTTTGAGCCAAAATTCATCCAAAAACTCAAGATATGGCTCCAACCATTACTATCAAGAAAATGACTCACTTAATGCCTTTGAATAACATGTGGTTTCTTCAATGTCCTATAACTCCTTCATCTAGACTTGAAATTCATTAAATAATATATGTAAAGTTTAGTAAAGAAAGTGTTCTCTCCAATTTCAGTCACCAATCTTTCATTGCTCTCCGTACGCATATGTTATGCTTCAAAGAGTGACAGTAGATACAAATTTGACACCTCAACTTTGAATACATATATCTCCTTCACAAAAACTCGAAATCACACAAAATCTTCATCCAAATTATACCCAAAATCCTGAAATTACTGATCCTAGCCTCTAAAGCTCAAATGCTTTCAAAAGTGAAACCCTATTTCTTAATAAGTCCTTTGGCAGCCTCCTTGAAACCCATTAGGCATGGCCTTGAACCAATAGGAATGAAGTTTTGCTTTCTTTGCCTTCATTCAACCATGCCTTTCTTTCATCCCTCCTAATAAGCATCATATTAGTGAATTTTTTTTTCTTTAGGTTCTAATCTCCTCTCAAGGCTTTATACTAATATTTAGGTTTTATAATTTGTTTGAAATGCTATAATTAAAAAGATAAAACTCAAAATAAATTTTCTTAAATCCATTCTCTTTGAATTAATCTATTAACCATTCAAACATACACCAAGACTTATGAATATATTATATGTTCTATCTAATTTTTAAATTTTATAAGTAATTATAGTACGACAACAATCTTAGTGGACTTGGAACATTAAAGTACTAGGAAATATCTTTGAAGTAGAGTTGTTTATTAGAAACAACAATAAGAAGCTATAAAAGGTGAAGGTTGTCACAAAGATTGAGTTGTTGGTAGTGGCTCATGTATTATGTTTTAGATGACTTCTGTTGTAGTTTTAATAATATTCTTAGCATTGCCAAAATTATGTATAACTCTTTGGATTATATTGACTAAAACATCCTTGGTTTAATATGCTTTTTTGATTACTACATCATTTATTTTCTTTGCCAAATCAATTACCATGTTTGTATTATTGGTCAATTTGACTTATATAATGTACAATACATCTTTTATTTTTTCATTTACTATCTTTATACTATATCTTTTTTCATATTAAGACTCTAATTTGCTTTCATGGTGAAATAATGATTTATATTTTTTAAAAGGTTTTTTACAGATTGTTGGCAAATTCATCAATTTTCAATGCATCAAAGTCAATTTTTTTAATAATATTAGACATTGATATTCAAAAAACTTGTATATGTATCATACGCTTAGTATTATTAGTCTTGTTTCTATGCTTAATGTCATTGTGTTTAAAATCCTTGAGCCTGATTGAAAAAATCAAATTCTAAATCCTTGAAGTTCTTAATTTTGTTTTGAGAGACTCACCTTTGTAAAAATCTTCAGTCAAATTTCAATTTAATAAGTGGAAATGTTTAGTCGTAGCCATTGTGGTGGACAATAGTCAAAATTTAAGAATGCAATAGATAGCATTAGCATTTTTTTAGTTCAACATCAAAGATAAGGTGTTGAAAAAGAGATTCAAGATCAATTGGTAGATTATAAACAAGCTCTAAGCTAAGTTTTGTTCTTAAGTACCAAAATTGTAATTCTTGCACTTACTTAACTATTGCTATAATATTTCATCATCAATTGCTTCTTTGCTTTGTTATAATGAATTTTCTTTAAATTTAAGATTTTTTTTCTTAGTTTAATTTTTCATTCCATTTGATAGATTTAATTCTTAGAAAGTTAATCTAGTGCTTGTCATTATAAAAATAATTTGAATAATTTAGAATAAATTCTAAATTTTAAATCTAATATAAAAAATAATATGACTAAATACATTAAGTTTAGAATAGAAGTGAAGATTAAGATGATTTTTTAAAGCAAAATTTATTGATTTTTAATATTAAAACTCCCTATTAGTAATGATATAGATACATGTTTTGGCAATAAACAAGCAAAATGGATGTATAGGTAAATTATTCAAGTTGATGAATCAAAAAATATAACAATGATTTGACTAGTACTTTGTAAGATGGAAGTTGACTAAACTTAATAAAATTAAGATAGTCTTTGCTATTATTGCTATTATATTATATATTATCTTGTTTGGAAATACATTAGGTATCTTGCGACAAAAGGTGAAGTTGTATTTTATAAGTATGAAAAAACTCCTAATAGGTTTCATCCATATAAAAAGAATGTAATTCAAATTTCAATTCAAAAGTGCTTAAAGCTAATACAAAGTACTCAAAAAGACTCTTTTTAGTAACCTCAACTATACAAAAACTCAAATTGCCTTAATACTTTTATAATTAGGTTATTTTGATTTTTTTTGTACGTCCTAATTTTAATCAATGAGCTTCAGTAAGCAATAATTTCTAATTTGATAATCTATTTAGTCCAAAATTTTGCATACAAATGCTATTATAAATCTTTTATATGTTTAAATATTTTTTTGTCTAATCTAATTCATAGATTGTGAGAAAATGTCCAAAAAATCACAATAATATCACTCGGCTACCAATTTAAAAGTTTAAGTAGATGTCTCAATAGTAATTTCTCCTTGTTTAATTGTTAATTTTTATTCAAGATTAATATATAGCTTGATATTCAAGTTTTTTAATACTATACTAGATTTCACCTTGTTCTGAATAATATATCTTTAGATATCAAAAAAATCCTATCCAATCTCAAACTGCCAACTTTCAATATTCTCTTATATCAAAAACCAAATATATTTCAATTGCACTATTAGATTAATACAAAATTTTACACACACTTAGTATATCTAATGAATCAAATATAAATAAAATACCAATTGTACAAGCTATCCGAGAGTGTTAGTTCTAATTGTACTGCAAAATTCTAAAGTCACCAATACAAATCTTGACTTTGAATAATAATTTTAAAGTTATCTCAAAAATTATGAAAAAAAGCCTTATACCTTTAGAATAAACCTAAATTTGACTCTTTAATCTTAGTCGCTAATTTCCAAATACCTCCATACTTTGTCCTAAGCAACCATTTTAGATTGCTATTTAGTATTTAATTTCGACCTTGTCCTACAAACATTTAATTCTCGAGTATCAATTCAATCTATTTTGAAAGGTTTTTAGCCCAATCCTACCTTCAACTTAATTCTAGTATCAACCATACTAATTATTTATTATACTATCTTTTTATTTTTTGCATCAAATCCATCTTCAAAAATTCCAATAAATCTTATATCAAAGTAACCTATATCTTGTAAGAGTGCCTCCTATTTTGTACCTCTATAATCTCACTATAGAATGGTACTTTTTCTTATAAACTCATATTCTAATTAGTGAGCTTTAACAAGTTGTAACATCTAATCTGACTATCTAATTAATGTAAAATTTTGCATACAATTGTCAATATAAATCTTCTATATGCTTGAGAATTTTTAGTCCAATTCAATATATAGATCTATATTTGGAGTATAAGAGGTTGTGATTGTTACACATTTATGTAGATTTTATGGAAGAAAATGAGATCCAATTAAATTTGATGCGATTGGAAGAATGAAAGAAAATTGTAGTTCTTTAACACAGTTTCACAGGTTTTTAGGTGCATGTATATTTTATCATATTTAGAATCCTCATTATGCTCACATAGTAGATCCATTGTATGAACCATTATGCAAGGGCTATCAATTTAAGTAAAAAAAAAAGCATGCTAAAGTAGTGCAAATATTGAAGATATTATTGATATTACCTCTAATGTTGAAAAAAATTAATTATAAGTGCAATAGACCAATGATTCTTCTTATAGATACTAGCCCGATTGCCATTGGATGGACTGTAGGTCAAGATGATTCAAATGGATACAAATTTGTAGTGCAATTTGGAGCTAAGATTTTAAGTACTCGCCAACGTGTATATTCACAAGTAAAAAGAGAACTATAGAGAGTTGTTTCAGCTATGAAAGCTGAAAAGGATTATTTGATTGGAACTATGATAGTAATTGAAACAGATTATTTGCCTTTACTTAGAATGATTACCAATTGTACAATACCACATATTGCCATGTTGAGATGGATTTCTTATATCAAATCACTAAATCTAGAATTTAGGCATGTTATAGGGAAAGACAATCTGGTAGCAGATATGTTATCTTGAGTAGTATATGAAAGAGAAGACAAGATGGTTGAAGATATTGATGATGTTAGAACAAAATTCTATTCAGTATCAAATCTTAATAAGGAAGACAAGATGTTTTTTGAAGAGCTTTATGAAGGAGAATTATTAAAAATTGGTCTTTATTTGAATACCTTGATTAAACAAGAGAATTGGTCAACAGAAAAATTTAATCAAATAAGAAAAAAAGCTTATGGATTTTTGTTTCAAGAAGGGTTTTTATGAAAGAGACCAAAGAAAGGAATTGGAATGCCAAGGCAAGTAGTAGGTACCAAAGAAGATCAACAAAAACTACTCAAGGAGTTTCATGAGAGTCTATGGGAAGACATAGAGGAATTTGGACTACTTTTGCCAAAATGAAGGAACGATATTAGTAGAAGCATATGTATTGAGATGTAACTTTGTTTGTAGAATCTTAAGTAACTTGTCAAATATATTCAAATATACAACATCAAGATGGATTATATTCGACATATCCTTTGGCTACTCATTTTAAATGGATTGTCGATTTGATTTTTATGCCAATGGGACTATGACAAATGAGATATTTAGTTTTGGCTCGTGAAGATTTATCAAACCAAATAGAAGGTATGGCATTAAAAACAAAGTCCATAGAGGGAATTTACAGGTTTTTATTTGAAGATGTTATTTATCACTATCGATGTGTAAGAAAGATTAGTACAAATCGTAGAGAATTAAATGCACATGAAGCTCTTGAAATTTTTAAGAGATATGGAATCAAATTATCATTGATTATTGCTTATAATTTAGAGGGAAATGCAAAGAGTGAATGTGGACATCCACCAATTATAAAAGCCTTAGTTAAAAGTTGCAATAGAAGAGTGAAAGAATGGCATCGACTTCTATCTTATGCATTATGGGCTCATCAAACAACACATAGTTCGGTGACAGGATATATGCTAGTGGAACTTATGACAAGTGAAAAATCAATTATGCCAATTGAAAAAAATGTGCCTACTTAGAGTATGCTACTTTAGGAAGATGGATTGATAAAAGAAGAATTGTTAGCCATTAGAATCCGACAACTTGAACAAAGATTGGAAGATATAGAACTAGCATTAAAAAGGTTACAAAAGGCAAGGTTAGGAAATAAGACTCGATATGATAAGCAACATCGATTGATACCTAGAGCAATTGAAGAAGGTGATTGACTACTTGTATATGATAGCAATCTGCATAACCAATATAATACTTTACGGAAGTTTTTGAAATGTTGGTTTCGACCATATGTGGTAGTAACCATGTCGTATAGCATGATTTGCTATTTGGGAATATATTGAATATCTAGCTATAGAGAGTGTAGCTTAAACCTTTATATGAATCTTGTCTTAGCTTCTGAAATTCTTTTATTTTGCATAAAATTCAAAATATAACAAAATCCCTTCAAAACATATTTTTTCCACAAAGGATTTTTTTTTCCCGAACTTCAGAAATTCATTTCTCTTGATCTAACAGTTTAGTTTGTCTCAAATTTATAGAATAGGTAGCATTCATTCTTAACTTGTATCACAAAAAAACCAATTACAAATTGACTCTTGATCTTCTAGCATCTAAGAGACCCTAGCACACGTTCTAAATCCTAATTTACAACTACCCAAGCAATATTTTCTTAATATCTCAAGAATTCAATACTTAAATATCATCAAACTTATGCATTAAGTTTACTTACATAAAATTATACATTCTCTGAAATTTTGAGCCAAAACCTTGTCAAATTGCTCAAGAATAGTTCAAGACACAACGACTAGTAAATCGGGTCACTTACTATCCTTAGATTGCATGCACTGACTTCAAAATCCAATAACTCTTTCATGCAAACTTAGAATCCAGCAAGCAATATGCAAAAAGTGTAGCTGCAAAAGGGCTCTCTCTAATCGCAATCGCCAATCCTCAATTGCTATTTGTAAGCGTGTGTTATGTCAAAAAGAGTGATAGTATCTCTCAAATCAACACCTTAACTTTGAACGCCTATATCTCCTTCATATAAACTCTAAAACATACAAATTTGTACCAAAATCATAGCCAAAAACCTAAACTTTTTGATCTCATCCTTCAAAGCTTGAATGGTCCTGAGAAACTAACCCTAATCTCTAATATGGCCTCGGGCAGCCTCCTCAAAGCCCATTGGTCATGACTTTTGATCAATAGGAATGGAAATTTTCATCATTCATCTCCATTCATCTATATTGATACCTTAATTACTCCCTTTGCTACCAAAATCCTTCTTCAATCCTTTTTCTTATAAGATTTACATAATTCATGATCTAAATACCAAATAAAAGAACCAAAATAAGTTTCGTAAGGTCACCAATATCTAATCAAGGTGACTCTAAATATTTAGAAGTTACTATCAACCAAAACCAATCTTAAAAGCTACTATCAAAAAGAAAATTAAAGTTATACAAATTCTATAGTAATCTTTTTAAACAACCTCTTTTCAAGGTAATAATCAAATTTTATTCTACAATCAACTAAAATCTACTAACATGGCTCTCACCATATTACTTAGTAAATTATATATTAAATACATAATTACATTATTTTCATAGAATAGCCGAACCACAACATGACAACGGATCATGCTAATGCCACATAATCATTAAGGGAGTTAGATGGTACGAGGTTGAAAATACCTATTGCTAGGAAGCGAGTAAAGATTTTTAAAAGATGAGATAGAGAAATCAATATGGAGGATCATACTGAAGATATCAATCTTTTTGAAGAAGATAATTGTTTTGAAAAGGATGGTGAAAATAGAAATGAAGGATTTTATGAAGAAAATAAAGAGATGGTGTGATACCAATTATGACATATGATTCACTTGGCGCATGCCAAAGGATGCGTAGATTAAAAGGAGGTGGATGTCGTGATATAATATGATGATACAGTGAAATCATAATCAAAATTGAATTTTTAATTAATATCTAATTATCTTAATTCAATTATAATTTGAGGTTTCTAAACATGGCTTTTATAAAAGCCTCTTAGCTTATTTTTTTATCTTAATAGTTAGTAGGTTGAAGGTTAGTTAATAAATTTACCTTCTAGGTTTTAGAGACTCTTCTACTACCTTAAAAAGACCATAAATTGATAAAATTAGATTAAAAGAAGTAGATAATTAGTATAGTTAGTACTAGGGTTAAGTTTAGAGTAGATTTGGACTAAAAAATCCTTAGGATAGATTAGATTGATGCGTGGGGGTCGACTATTTGTGAGACATGGTCAAAATCAAATCTCTAGCCACTAAAACGATGGCGTAGGACAAAATAGGGAGTCATTCAAAGTTTGGAGGATAGGATTTGAGAGTTAGCTTGAAGCTCTTTCTAAAGGCATAAGGGTGGTTTTTAGAAGGTTTTTCAAGAGTTAGAAATTGTTATTCAAAGTTAGGATTTGTATTGGTGATCTGGATTTTATATAAAATAATTAAAACTAGCAATTTTTGCTAGTTTGTACAATTGGTGTAGCATCTACAGTTCAAAATTTAATATTATTTGGATTATTAAGTGTGCTAAGTATATACAAAATTTTGTGATAATCTAACAACTTGATTTAGAGATATTTGGTTTTTAACACAAGAGGGTTTTAGAAGTTGGCAGTTTGGGGTTGAGTAGGATTTCTATGATATCTAGAGATCTATTAGTCAATTCAAGGTGAAATTTGGCATGGTGTTGAAAGACTTAAAGATCAAGCTGTAATCTAATTTTGAATCAAAGTTAATAATTGGAGAAAGAAAAATCACTATTGAGAATTTTACTTCACTTTTCAAGTTGGCTGCCGAGTGACATTAGTGCAATTTTTGGAGGGTTTCTTACAATCTGTATGTTGAATTGGACTGAAAATTCTCGAGCATATAGAAGATTTATATTGACAATTGCATGCAAAATTTTACATTAATTAGATAGTCAGATTAGATGTTACAACTTGTTAAAGCTCACTAATTAGAATATGAGTTTATAAGAAAAAGTACCATTCTATAGTGAGATTATAGAGGTACAAAATAGGAGGCACTCTTACAAGATATAGGTTACTTTGATATAAGATTTATTGGAATTTTTGAAGATGGATTTGATGCAAAAAATAAAAAGATAGTATAATAAATAATTAGTATGGTTGATACTAGAATTAAGTTGAAGGTAGGATTGGGCTAAAAACCTTTCAAAATAGATTGAATTGATACTCGAGAATTAAATGTTTGTGGGACAAGGTCGAAATTAAATACTAAATAGCAATCTAAAATGGTTGCTTAGGACAAAGTATGGAGGTATTTGGAAATTAGCGACTAAGATTAAAGAGTCAAATTTAGGTCTATTCCAAAGGTATAAGGCTTTTTTTCATAAATTTTGAGATAACTTTAAAATTATTATTCAAAGTCAAGATTTGTATTGGTGACTTTAGAATTTTGCAGTACAATTAGAACTAACACTCTCGAATAGCTTGTACAATTGATATTTTATTTATATTTGATTCATTAGATATACTAAGTGTGTGTAAAATTTTGTATTAATCTAATAGTGCAATTGAAATATATTTGGTTTTTGATATAAGAGAATATTGAAAGTTGGCAGTTTGAGATTGGATAGGATTTTTTTGATATCTAGAGATCTATTAATCAATTCAAGGTGAGATTTGGCATGGTATTGAAGGACTTAAAGAACAAGCTGTAATCTAATTTTGAATCAAAGTTAACAATTGGAGAAAGAAAAATCACTACTAAGAATTTTGCTTCACTTTTCAAGTTGGCTGTCGAGTGACATTAGTGCAATTTTTGGAGGTTTTTTGACAATCTTTAAGTTGAATTGGGCTGGAAATTCTCAAGCATATAGAAGATTTATATTGACAATTGCATGCAAAATTTTACATTAATTGGATAGTCAAATTAGATGTTACAACTTTTTAAAGCTCACTTATTAGAATAGGGGTTTATAAGAAAAATCTGAATTACTTTAATATGAAAGTAACAAGGTAATTGGGATTTATATATGATTAAGACTACTAAGAAGAGTGATTTTTAGCACTTTTGGATTAAAATTCAGATTATATTCTTTTTATATCGGTGAAATCTATTACAATTTCTTGGATACTTGTGAAACACAACCTCACCTTCCAGAGCTAAGTGCTTAGTGCATTCCTAAACAAGACAACACTCAATATGAAAACGTTATAATATTTGGATCCACACACTCAATTTCATAAGATTCAAAGGCATGTGATCTACCTTGTTTTTCCAACATCTCTTTGAAATCAGTAATTTCCTCTAGTAATAAAGAATCATCAAAACTAATCTTCAACTCTTCAAAAGTCTCTTTAGTAAACTTATGACCAATATTCCTTGGATCCCTCAAGCTCCTCACTTGATGCTTCTCCCATTTCTTCTTTAGAATCTTCTACCAAAGATCTAGTAATTGATTTAACTTTCTTATCTACTATCTTATATTTTGTCTCAACTATAACCTCAAGTTATCATGGACATATCTATTTACCTCAATAGTTACTTATATGATTAAGTAGAAGTAGGTAAAATAGAATAATTTCATAAAGTCTTCTAGAAAAGCTTTCTAGGAGCTTTATAGATGCGGCTTTGACTTTAGTTGTATTTGTAGGTTAGAAACTTGGCCAAAAAGCTAATCTTATATTGGTAGCTTGTCGAACAAGTTATCTCCGTATAGTATCTTATGGAATAAGTCAACTACGTGGCGCATACATAGATAACTTGCCTTGCAAGATAAGAGATGTGGCTAATAAAGTCAATACATGTTGCAGGTCCTATAGGACATGGCCACATAGCTCTTAGTTAGATTGTATATATGGATGTAAGAGTGAAGCCTTTTTCACTCTTGTCAATCCATTCTTAGTCTTTAGTCTTATTTTGAGACTTTCTAGTCTTTTTATTTTAGGCAATAGCCATTCTAGTTCAATAATATATCATTTTTGAGTGACTTTCTAGTTCTTCTCAATGATAGAAGAGTGTATTGAGGATTTTCTTTCTTTGAGATTCATGTCCTTGATAGTTTGACAAGAGTGCTAATATATTGTTTTTGTCTTGTTTTATAAGTGAGTGGATTATCTCACTTTTATTGTTGTATTTTGAAGGTTGCGGACTACCCACCTTTAAACAAAAAATCTTGTTTTCTAACACTAATCTTTTCCTTAAAGAGAGTGGATTATCCCTCTTTGTGGGATTTATTTTTAGATGTTGAAGATTATCCTCTCCTAATTTAACTTTTGAATTCGTTTGATTTGTCTATAGAAAAAAATATTGAGGATTTTCTTTCTTTGAGATTCATGTCTTTGACACTGGTATTTGAAAAGATTCAATCATATCATAAACTTTTCTTAAATGAATTGGTATAATTTTATCATCATTACTTAATCTCATAGATGGAATCAATTGTATAGATTAGGAATATTAGAAGATTATCAATCTTTTTCAATAGTACTTAATTCCTTCCTTTTTTTTCTTTTTAAATCATCAATCTTCTTATATATAATACTTCTATTTTTAGAAATTTTAATAAACCTTCCATTAAAGGTACCTATATCTTGCGAGAGTACCTCTCTTTTTGTACCTCTATAATCTTATTTTATAGTGATATCCTCAAAAAATCCTTGAATTCGTCAACAATCCTTGGCAATGGATTTTCTCTGAATTTGTCTCGATTCTGCTTATGATTTGGAGGTACAATCAAAAGCTATATTGCCCTCCTCCTATCTTTACTATGAACTCATATATATGTTGAATCATCATCAAATATCTTTGTTTCCATCCGAGTTGCAATAATATATGGTTTTCTCAAAATAAGAAAATAAGATGTTGCATCTTGAACAAATTTTTTTTGTTCCATTGTAACATCACCAATCCGAATTTTCACATCAGAGTAAGCATCATATAATTCCCCTCATATATTACTGACTATTCGTATTGCCCATCCATGCTCCATGTCAATTGGCCATCTTTGCTTCATATAAAGATCTTTAGACATAAGATTTATTTCTCAACCATGGTCAATCAAAGTAACAACCGGTTCGTCCATATCTCCAATCTTCACTAATACCTCTGTAGTTGCTCTAATCCAATACTTTCGAGTATAATGACTTGAAACCTCTCTATCTTTGTTACCTTGATCATCAAAATGTTATTGTGTTGTGGTTTAGCTACTATATTAAAATAATGTAATTATGTACTTAATATATAATTTACTAAGTAATATGGTGAAAGCCATGTTAGTAGATTTTAGTTGGTTGTAGAATATAATTTGATTATTTTATTCAAAAAAATATTCTCTCCAATCCTAGTCGTCGATCCTTTGTTGCTTTCCATAAATGCATGTTATGTCCCAAAGAGTGACGATAGGTATAAAATTGACACCTTAACTTTCAGCACCAATAAATCTTTCATAGAAATTCCAAATAATACAAAATTTGTATCCAATCCATATCCAAAAACCTAAACTTGCTGATCCTAGCTTCCAAAGCTCGAATGACTTCAAAAGAGAAACCCTAATCCCTAATAAGGCCTCAGGCAGCCTCCTCTAAGCCCGTTGGACATGATTCTCGACCAATAGGAATGAAGATGTCCATTTCTTGCCTTCATCCAACCATGCCTTTCTTTCATCCCTCCCAATAAGCCTCTTACTAGTTAAGAATTTCTTCTTTAGGCTCTAAACTTCTCTCAAGGCTTCATACTAAATATTTAGGTCTTCTAATTTTTTTAAATGCTATAATCAAAAAAGATAAAACTCAAAATAAAGTTTCTTAAATGCACTCTCTTTAAATTAATCTATTAACCATTCTAACATACATCAAGGCTTATGAACATATTATATGTTCTAACTATTTTTTACATACTATAAGTAATTACAGTGTAACATCTACACCTTCCAAACCTGCACATCCTCTACCCAATGCCAACCTTATTATCTCTGTTTTCTTCATCTTCATCTCTTTTTGCATCTTCTTCTTTATGTTCTTGGTCCAAATATTGAGGTAAGAATTTTCCAAGGTCTTCTATTTAAAACCAGCCATCTCTTTTCTTGAAAGCCTTTATCTTCTTTCTTGCTATTAGAATTCTAATGATAGCTCCATCTAACTCACAAAATATATATGTTTCATTATGTTGCATTATTGCAAGTATATATGATTCAAACTATCTTTAAAAAATAAATAAAAATAAAAAAATTCTATGTATTATATTAGTGGTCTAAAATACCATTAATAACCTCTATTCACATATCTTTTATATTATTTAAAACTCTCAATATTTATTTTTGGCTGATATCAATAGACCATTTCTTCCTATCAAAAATTTTCTTAGATATGATTATTTTTTTTAGAATCATGAACAATCAAAGCTAAAATCATATCTTCAAATTCTCCAAGCTTCACCTTTGTCTAAAATAAATAATAATAATCCACCTTTTTTTCTTTATCACATTCAAAGTTGTAGTTATGAGTATAAATAAATACCTTTATATCCTTGTAAACCATCTTTTCATTTGATATTTTTTCAACCACAAATTCTTAAATTTGGATGGTTTGGGCCTTTTTTATTAAGCCTTATGCTCCTCCATTTTCAAATTCACCTTGATTTTGGATACATATTGTATCCATAATAATCCTTATATTACTCATATTTATTTCAATAAATATTTATAAAACCTCATTTTTTATTTTTCTATTGAAAAATTCTTCTATTTCTTCAACTCTTCTTGAGTCTCACTAGAGTCAATTTCTTGCTCTTTTTTGTAGCCATCATTAAGCATATGGTCACACATGAGAGTAAATACTTGGCCAATTTTTTTTGCTTCTTCTTCTTCTTCTTTTTCTTTTTTAATTGTGTGAGTATCCAATGCCTCCACCATAATAGCTTCAACTTTGGATTTCTATGTGTCATCTTTCTCTTTCTCTTTGTCCTTCTCCTTCTACTCCTTTGATAATGGTATATCTCTAAGATGACTAGAAGAAGGTACCTTCTCTGATTTTTGCTTTTTATAAGCTTCTTTGTTTCTTAGGGATCTCCTCTTATTTTCAAGCTCAAAAACATCTTTCTCATGAATAGTTCTACCTCTTTTTTCTTCAACCTTACCATCATAAAAATCATCATCATGCTTATTTTTACATAAACATGCTTTAATATTAACAACATCAATTGGATCATTTCACTGAGTCATGTTTTTGATAGCTTTAGCTCCCCTGATTATGACTTCTATATTCATAGGGAACTAGCCTTAATTAATTTTTGTTCAACTGTAATAGAATAAGACTTAGCTTCTTTTCCTTGTATAGCATTATTCTTTGATATTTGCTCTTCTACCAATTTTTTCATGCCACCCTTCTCAAAATTAGTCTTTAAAGGTTTATCTGACCTTGTGACTCTTATCCTGCCCTCTTTAAAATATGCAATATCATCCTTGATTGCACCTTTATAGTTGTCACACTCACCACACTTGTGATTTTGATTGTCACACCACATACATCTCTCTACAAATCTTTTTGAGCCTACAATTATTTCGTATGAATTTTCTATCTGGAATTTCTTCAATTCATTCATTTCCACCTTCAAATCTTATATGCCCTTGATTAATTCTTCAAAGTATCTTCCTTGAAAATCTTGATCACTTTTTGAGGTAGCACTTGATTCTGAGATATATGCACTGGTTCCAACCTTGATATTAAACCACAAGTCTTAATCTTTTGTTGTTTAGCCAAAAGCTACATTGTCTCTTTTATTAACTTCCAATTATTTATAAAACCACTCTTAGATGGCTTATCTACTAAATGAAAGAGAAGCCTGTCTTCCAAATATTCATCAGTTGCTTACAAGAATAACTCAATTTTCTTTATTTTTAATAGTTATCTTTTTTAACCGTGGCAAATGGCCAAACTTAATTTCAAATTCCTTGGTTATTTCATTTAGAGCTATTTGATTCTCTTGCCTATGCTCAATCAATTCTAAAAAAATAACTTTGGTCATTCTTTCTAAATCTTCCTCAAAAAATTCATCTTTCAAGAGTTCTTCAAATTTCTTCCATGATATAGCTTCTATATGCAACTCTTACACCCTCTTTCTAATTTCTAGTACCACTGCCAAATCAAAAGAAGTAATCATCTTTATTTTTAAAACTTGATGCACCTCTATTTTACATGTATAAATCTTGAAGAACTTAGAGATGTTCCTCCCATCAAATCTTCCAATTTTATCCATTACTACTTATAAAACTTTGGTGGTATTCCTATCATCTCCATGCACCTATTGCCTTTTTTCCATAAATTAGACAAATGCCCTAAATAAATTATCAACACCTACCTCATCTAATAATGCAAATCTAGGGATTTGATCCCCCATCTTAATCTATTGAGATAATTAGTACCTTAAGGCTCTCTCAATAGAAGCACCAATATGTTGGGATAGAGAGAATTTGCCTCAAGAAAGTATTAGGCTCTTGGCTATCACTAATTACTCAATTAAGCTTTAAAATAAGAAAAGTCCTAAGTTTATATATAAATTTTTTCTTTTAGAGAAATTACACTAAGTACATAAGTCTCAAGTAACCAACAACCTCCAAAATATGATAAAATCCTCTAAATCCTTGTATACCCTTATGTGGAAATTTTTCCAAACTTCAATACTTCATAACTCCTAATCCGACCGTCCAAACTTACTCTAAATTTATATGAAGTATTAATATATTTTATCAACTTTCAACTACAAATTGATTGTGGATCTTGAGATATCTTAAAAGTCCTAATAATAGCTTCAAACCTTAGTTTTTATACATCTATGTATAATTTCCTTCATATCTCACAAACTAAATATTCAAATGCTACAAAATTTATATTTTTTGTTTCTTAACACAATTATCTACCTTCTCTAAAAGGTTTGAGCCAAAAATTCTTCTAAGATCTTAAGTTATGGCTCCAACTATTACAATGAATAAAACCACTCACTTATTGCTTTTGATTTAGAAGCATTGCCTTCAACTTCTTTTATCTCCTTTATATGATCTTCAAAAGCAACAATTCTTTGATAAAAGATACAAGCCTTGAAATCGCTATTCCAGCCATATCTTTTGATCTTCAAAAACTATCATAAAACTCCTTGTATTCACAAAAGAATAAAAATATATCTTAAATTAATACCTTAATTTCAAACATCTATAAATTTTTTACTCTAACTCCAAATCTTCTAATTTTTGTACAAAAATTGTAGCCAAAATCTTAAATCTAGTAAATCTTATAATTCTAGCTTCTAATTTCCAAATGCCCTCTTTGAAATCACCAAAATCCTTCTTAAGGTCACAAGCAGCCTCCTCATAGTCCATTGGGTATGGTATTCGACTAATAGGGATGAAGTTCTCCATTCTTTGCCTTCATCCAATCATGCCTTACTTTTATTCTTCCCAATTAGCCTCCTATTAGTTTGGATTTTCTTTCTTAGGCTTCCACCTTCTTCTAAGGCTTCATACTAAATATTTAGGTCTTCAATATATATATATATATATATATATATATATATATTTTATGCCAAAATCAAAAAAAGTAAAAAAAAAAAAAAAAAAAAATTCTTATATCAACTCCTTTTAATTTAATCTACTAACCACTCTAACATACATCTAGATTTGTCAACATATAATATATTTTAACTATATTTTACTGACTGTAAACATTTACAGTATGACAACGTACTTAATTAACTCAATTTCAATAAGTATAAGCATTCCAATAAAGAAATACATAAGGTATCATTTACTTCAATACCTATGAAGAATATGAATTGAAAAAGATGCATAAACTTGAGAAATTTATGTCAAAAGAAATGTGACAAAATAGAAATAAAATATGTATATTAAAAAAATATTGAAATGGCTATTGCCAAAAGACAAAGAAAGTAGAGATTCTTTAATCTAGACTAGAAGCAAGAAATGAATTGATAAGAGTGAAGAAGGCTTCACTCTTGTCTCTATATTTATTATTTAACTAAAAGATATGTGGTGATGTTGTATAAGATCTTTAATATGTGTTGACTTTGTAAGACACATGCTTTAGCTTACAAGGCAAGTTTTTTATATATGTACCATATAGTTAGCTTATCCTTCTAGCTACCAATATATGTGGCACATGGCTAATTTATTGACTATATTTTTAACCTAAAAAGTCAATTATAGATACTTATAAAGTCAAAGCAGTATTTATGAAGCTTCTAAGAAGCTTTTGTAAAAGTTATTATAGAATTAATCTACTTTTACTTACTTTTATTTAATTATATAGATAATTATTAGTTTATATGTATATATTTGTAACATTATTCCACCTTCTAAAGATAAGTTCCTATCAAGGATAAGGACTTGATAAAAACAAATAAACAAGTGAGACTTTCTCAAAGAAAGATGAAAAAATAGAAATAACTAAATATATATATATATTAAGAAAGAAACTAGAATGGCTATTGCCAAAAGTCAAAAAAATAAGAGAGCCTTGAAACTAGACTAGAAGTAAGAAAGGAGTTGACAAGAGTGAAGAAGGCTTCATTCTTGCCTCTATATATACTATCTATCGAGGAGCTATGTGGGGACGTTCTATAGGACCTCCAAAAACATGTTGACTTTATATAATACATATCTTAACTTGCAAGGCAAGTTTTTTATGTGGATACCATATAATTAACTTGTTCTATAAGCTACCAATATGTATGGCACGTGGTTAACTTGTTGACCAAGTTTCTAATCTATCAATGAAGTATAAACACATGTAAAGTCAAAGCAGCATCTATGAAGCTTTTAAGAAGTTTTTCTAGAAGATATTATAAATTAATTTACTTTTATCTACTTCTACTTATTCATATCTCCTAGGTAATAATTACAATAAATATATGTCCGTGACATAATTCCTCTTTTCACGGACAAGTTCCACGAGGAGTGGTAATTACATGTCGAGAAAGTCTAAAATATGGGGAATTATATTTGTCACATTCTCTGATCTTTGTTCTCTATGAAGATGATTGATATGGCATTTCAACCATCAATAGTCTCCCATACCTCGACGAGAAGACCACCAAGTTATTTGATCATTGTTGACACCTTCATAACTTCCTTCAAATAAAATATTTGAAACACCGTCAGAAGTTGTTCCTACGTCTAGTAAAATAACCAAACATTGAGAGTCCTTTCCAAGGTCGTGATATCAAACGCGTTATATCTCACCATCTATTCGAGGAAGAATATGTCATTCTTGAGGATCTTCATCTCAATTGCATTGTCTTAAAGATTGTGACAATTGTAATGTCTTGTCTGGTAGGTCAGCAAGTAAAAGCTCTTGAGTCGAATCCGCTAGTTGTTGGTTCTCTATCTCATCAACATCACAACTACAAAGAAGCTACAAACAAGGATTGAAAGTAAAAAGTTATCTTATCAAGAACTTGTTTGTTTTATAGGAAAGGTTTTTATCTTGATTTTAATGGATGTCATCAATGAAAAGCTTCTACCGCCTTTGTTGTATTTACAAGATTCTTTACTGGCTCCCATGTGCTTTTACTAATATCATATCTATGCCAATAGACAAGATATTTCAATTTATTTTGGCGTTGCCTTGAATCTAAGACTTCTTCTACTTCGAACTCTTCATTATTGTCCACTTCTATAGGAGGAGGTAGGATTTGTCTTCTTCTTGGTATGTCCACTATCTTGTATGGTTCAAGAAAAGATACGTAGAATACTAGATGGATTTTTATTGACTCCGTTAGATATAAACGATATGCAACTGGATTGATTTGTGCAAAAATAGAAAATGGTCCAAGCCTTCAATAGTCCAACTTATCATAAGGACAAGTGGTCTTGATATTGTAATGAAGTAACTATATATTGTTACCCATGTGGAATGGTGGTTGTTCCTTTTGATAGACATCTCCATTGATTTTTTGTTATTCTTGAGCTTCTTTTAAGTGTGCCTTCATTGTTGCATGTAGCTCTGACAAATGATTTGCCAAAACATCTTCCAAAGGATTATCAGCTTTTGAAAAGTCAAAAGTATCAAGTCATGGATGATAACCATAATTGGCAAATAAAGGTATTTATTTGGTAGAAGAATGTACCGTGTTATTACAAGCAAACTTTACGAATGACAAAAGAGTTATCCAATCATCTTATTGATAGTTGATGGTACATCTTAAATATTGCTCTAAAACTTGATTAACATGATCCATTTGTTTATTAGTTTGAGGATGGAATGTCGAAGATAGTTTTATATCCACTTTTAAAATCTTGAAAAGAGTCTGCCAAAATCTTGATACAAACTCAGTTCTCTTATATGATATAATATCCTTGGATAATCCATGATAGCAATAGATATTGTCAAGAAAGAGCTTAGTTGTTTCTTCACCTATGATAGATTTTATACATGGTACAAAATATTCCATCTTAGTAAAACGATCTACTATCACGAATATAAAATCATAAGAACTTGAAATTATAAGATTCATGATGAAATCCATAGAAATACAAGACTATGATTGTTCTAGAATAGATAATGGCTGAAGAAGTCCGTAAGGTCGATGATGAGGAGTTTTGATCTTAAGCAAATATCACAAGATTGTACAAAATCTATAATATCTATTCTTATTTGGGGCCACCAAAAATCCCTGGATATTAGTTTCAAAGTTTTATTGTATCTAAAATGTCCTGCTCCTGGAATGTCATGACGAGCTTGAAGAATACATAATCGAACTTCACCTTTTGGAACATATAGGCGTCTCTCAAAATATAGTAGATTCTTCTTGAATTCAAACTTTGAAGTATCATGAGACTTTAAAGGATTTTCTTTAATATCATTAATAAGAGGATCAGAAGACATACTTGATTGAACTTGCTTAATGAAAATTGAATCAATAGTTAGTATTGATTTTATTGCTCGAAGATAAAGATACTCTAGCTTGAAGAAAATTATTTGTTGCTAATCAAAAGTAACATCTCTTTTCTTTGGTGCAAGATAAGATCATTTAGAGAGTACATCTCATAAACCTTATTTTTTTTCGAATCGATAAGTGATCTTGAATTTGAATCTTGATAGAGACATACTCTAACGGACTTGACAACGATTCAAAACACATATTCTTATAAAATATTTAAGGTTCTTGTGATCTGTATATATGATAACTAGACTAGGATCACTTTCTAGATAATCATGTCATTTTTGAAACAAATCTTTAATTGCAAGAAGTCCTTTGTTGTGGAACTTGTAGTTGATCTTGACTACTAAAAAGTTTTTGGAATGAAAAGCTACTAGGTGAAGTTTATCATTCATTCCCATTCATGATTATACGACACCTATATTGTCTTCAAAGCTTCAAATACTACTTTTGCTCCTTGATTCTATTGAAGTTTGTCTTTACATATCAAATGTGTAAGTGGAGCTACAACTTAAGAGAAGTCTTTGATGAAGATCTGACAGCAGTTGACAAATCCCAAAAAGCATTGGACATATCTTACCATTTTTGGGATCTTTCAATTTATAATAGCTTGAATTTTCTTAGGATCCATCATAAGTCCATCATTTGAAATGATGTATCCTAAGAAATTGACTTGAGTAGTGTGAAATACACACTTTTCTATCTTGGCATAGAATCCCGCATCTCTTAGTTTTTGTAACACTCGACAAACATGAAGTTCATATTCTTCTGTATTCTTAAAATAAATTAAGATGTCATCTAGATAATAGACATTAAAATCATCTAAAAACTCCCAAAAGACATCATTCATTAAATGTTGGAATACTACTAGAGCATTTATAAGTCTAAAAGGCATGATATTATATTCAGAATGTCTATACCTTGTTCGAAACACAATCTTCCATTCATCTCTTTCTTTGATCCATATTAGATTTTATGCTCTTTGTAGATCTATTTTTGTATAGATATTAGCTTGATTCAACTGATCAAGGAGTCTAGATATCAAAGGTAGTGGATACCTATTCTTGACGGTGATTTATTTGAGTCCTGTCAAGGACAAGAATATGATAAAAATAAATAAATAATTGAGACTTCTCTCAAAGAAAGATAATAAAATAGAAATAACTTGATATGTATATTAAGAAAGAAATTAGAATGGCTATTGCCAAAAGCCAAGAAAACTAGAGACCCTTGAAACTAGACTAGAAGCAAGAAAGGAGTTGACAAGAGTGAAGAAGGCTTCACTCTTGTCTCTATATATACTATCTAATTAGAGACTATGTGGCGATGTTCTATAGGACCTTTAATATGTGTTGACTTTGTAGAACACATGCCTTAACTTACAAGGCAAGTTTTTCTAAATGTAGGCCATATAATTAGCTTGGTCTTTAAGCTAATATATGTGGTACTGTCACGGCCATAATCATGTAAGCTAATAATTACATATAGAAATAGGTAGAAGTAAGTAAAAGTAGATAAAAGTAAGTTAATTCTATAATATTTAATATAGAAGCTTCCTAGAAACTTCCTAGACGCTGCTTTGACTTCATAGGTGTCTTTAATTGACTTTTTGGATTAGAAACGTGGTCAACAAGTTGGCCATGTGCCACACATGTTGTTAGCTTAAAGATCAAGCTAACTATGTGGCCCACACGTAGAAAAACTTGCCTTGTAAGTCAAGGCATGTGTCCTACAAAGTCAACACATATTGGAGGTCCTATAGAACGTCGCCACGTAGCCCCTAGTTAGATAGTATATATAGAGACAAGAGTGAAGGCTTTTCACTCTTGTCAACTCCTTTCTTGCTTCTAGTCCAGTTTCAAGAGTCTTTAGTTTCTTGTCTTGCGGCAATAGCCATTCCAGTTTCCTTTTAATATACCTACTTGTTTATATTTTGACTTATTATATCGAGATAGCCTTTTGGTGTATATTTTTCCTCATCGAGTCTTTGTCCTTTGACAGATTGACAAGAGTACACTTACAATATCAGAGCTTTGTTTTTTCTTGAGTAAGAGTGGATTACCCCTTTCTCTTGACAAGACATAAGCGTATTAGAAGTTTGCGGATTACCCACTTCTAAACTGATATTGTTCTTAGTATCTTCTTTGTTATCAAGTCTTTCTTTTCCTTTGTCTTGAGCAATATCAAACAAATTTTTCTTCTTAGTGTCATTATGGCAGAGCTTGTTGAAATGAAGAGTGCAATGGCACAAATGCAAGAGCAAATGAGGGAGTTAATGCTTGCGATGCATCAACTCAATTCACCAACACAGGAAAGAACAAGAATAGCAGAAAGTGGAGATATAGAGATGATCGGAGCTGCTTCAACATCTACAACAAATCACGTTCCTTCTCCAATTGTACAACACCCTATAAGCACTAGAGAACCAAGAATTGCCTTACCTGAGAAATTTGATGGTACGAGATCAAAGTTTCGAGGGTTCATCAATCAAGTACAATTGGCAATTGAACTTCAACCGCAAAGCTATCCAACTCCAGGATCACAAGTCAGGTTTATTGGCACTCTACTTTCTGGTTCTGCATTATCGTGGTTTTCGTCTTTTCTTGAACAACGAAATCCAATATTGGACAATTTGGAAGCTTTTTTGGCGGAGTTTCGATCTATGTATGGTGAACACGATATAACTCGTGTTACAACAAATAAGATCCGAATTCTGCGACAAGGAAATCGCTCAGTAACAGTATATGCTTCACAATTTCGACAACTTGCAATTGACATCAAGTGGGATGATGCTGCACTCATCAGTCAATTTCTTTATGGATTGCAATACGAAGTAAAGAAATTGATGCTCAACTTACCTGATCCTCAAACTTTGAGTCAAGCAATCGATTTTGCGGTAAAATGTGATAATCGACTTTTTGAATTTCGATCTGAAAATCATTCACGGGAACCTCAACGTTATTACTCAATGGCAACATCAACATCTTTGCCAAACGTACATTCGGAAGTAGAAGACATGCAAATTGACGCGGTACGTTTTAAACCTCTAACTGAGCAAGAAAAGATTCGTCGTCGTCAAGAAGGATTATGTTTATATTGTGGAGAACCTAAGTACACTACTCAACATTGTCCAAAGAAACGACGCAACTATAAAATGAGGGGTACGACGGTCAAAGAAGACAACATGTCGGAAAACGAATTCGTCCAGCTACAATAGGGACCGTGCAGCTGGAACCTTGTACAATTCCTAATGAAGGTCCTATCCTCTCCTCAAAACCCTCTCCTTGTTTTATAATAGACTTATATTTAGGACCTAAGAATTACAAAGCCTCTGCTTTATTAGATTCGGGAGCCTCAGCATGTTTTTTAGATGAACAATTTGTTAAAAGTCGTAAAATACCCTTTGTACAGAAACCTAAACCAGTACATGTAGAAGTCATAGATGGTCGTCCCTTGTCTTCTGGAGATGTCACTCATGAAACTCATCCTATAAAAGTAACAATAGACGGTCATGATAGCTACATAGCTTTTAACATAATTAAATCCCCGTCCAATCCAGTTATTTTAGGTTTATCTTGGCTAGAAAAATATAACCCTCGAATAGATTGGAATTCGCGTAAACTTGACTTTTCCAAAAGCATTATTAATAGTTCTACGAACCAAGTAAAAAATTATAAGTCTAGTACAGTAAAATCCGTACTGATAGGTGCAAAAGCATTTATACACGCAGCAAAAGAAGGATCAACTTTTGCTATTTATGCTGCACCTATTTCTGAAAACGTAAAGACTTCAAGTGGCATTCCAAGTCAATATCAGGAGTATCAAGACGTTTTTGAGAAAAAGAATGCAGATATTCTTCCTGAGCATCGTCCATATGATTGTTCAATCGACCTCAAGGAAGGAACTCAGCCACCATTTGGACCAATTTACAGTTTATCGCAAGATGAGATGGCTGAACTCAAGACATATATTGACGAGAATTTAGCGAAGAATTTCATACGCCATTCAAAATCTCCAGTAGGAGCTCCAATTCTATTCGTAAAGAAAAAAGATGGATCTTTACGAATGTGTGTTGATTATCGAGGACTCAACAAGATCACAATCAAGAACAGGTATCCATTACCTTTGATATCAGGACTCCTTGACCAGTTGAATCAAGCTAAGATCTATACAAAAATAGATCTAAGAGGAGCATATAATCTAGTACGGATCAAAGAAGGAGATGAATGGAAGACTGCGTTTCGAACCAGGTATGGACATTTCGAATATAATGTCATGCCCTTTGGACTCACGAATGCACCAGCTGCTTTTCAACATCTCATGAATGATGTATTTCGTGAATTCTTAGACAATTTTGTCGTCTGCTATCTAGACGATATCCTGATCTATTCCAAGAACGTCGAAGAACATGAAATACATGTTCGTCAAGTATTACAAAAACTTAGAGATGCAGGATTGTACGCCAAGATGGAAAAGTGTGTATTTCATACTACTCAAGTTGACTTTTTAGGATACATCATTTCAAATGATGGTCTCATGATGGATTCTAAGAAAGTCCAAACAATCGTGGATTGGAAGATTCCAAGGACGGTAAGAGATGTCCAATGTTTCTTGGGATTTGCCAATTACTATCGGATCTTCATCAAAGATTTCTCACGAGTTGCAGCTCCACTTACACGCTTGACTAGTAAAGATAAATTCCAATGGAATCAAGAAGCGGAAGCAGCATTTGAAGCCTTGAAGACATCGTTTGTCTCTGCACCAGTCTTATATCGTGTTGACTTTTCCAAGGCATTTTTTATGGAAACAGATGCATCGGATTTTGCTTTGGGTGCAGTTTTATCACAAATGGGAACAGATGACAAATTTCATCCGATAGCTTTTCATTCAAGAAAATTCTCAGCAGCCGAGATCAATTATGAGATCCACGATAAAGAACTTCTTGCGATCATGGATTCCTTTTAAGAATGGCGTCATTATCTAGAAGGCGCTTCTAGTCCAGTCACTGTGTATACAGATCACAAGAACCTCGAGTATTTCATGTCAGCACGCGTGTTGAATCGTCGTCAAGCTCGTTGGAGTATGTCTTTGTCAAGATTCGAGTTCATTATCACTTATCGGCCAGGAAAACAACAAGGTTTATCCGATGCCTTATCTAGACGTTCTTATTTTGCACCAAAAGAAGGAGATGCAGCTTTTGAGCAACAAAGAACGGTCCTCTTGAAATCGGAGCAATTTCATCTCCGAGCAATGAAATCAACATTGACTGTTGATTCAACTTTTTTCAACCAAATCCAGTCCAGTATGTCCTCAGACCCTCTTGTTTATGATATCGAGAATAATTCTTCCAAGTCTCATGATCCTTCTAAGTTTGAGTTCAAGAATAATCTATTATATTTTGAAGGACGCCTATATGTTCCAGAAGGAGAAGCACGTTTACGTGTTCTTCAAGCACGTCATGACTTTCCAACAGCAGGGCACTTTGGATATAATAAGACTTTGGAACTCATATCAAGAGATTTTTGGTGGCCAAAAATGTGGAAGTCAGTCAAAGACTTTGTACAATCATGTGATATTTGTTCAAGATCAAAAATTCCTCGTCATCGACCTTACGGACTTCTTCAGCCATTACCTATACCAGAACAACCATGGTCTTCTGTTTCTATGGATTTCATCACAGATCTTCCAAGCTCAAGATCTTATGATTCTATATTTGTGATAGTAGATCGTTTCACCAAGATGGCACATTTTGTGCCATGTACAAAATCTATCACAGGTGAAGAAACAGCTAAGCTTTTCATTGATAATATCTATCGCTATCATGGATTACCTAAAGATATCATATCGGATAGGGGAACTCAATTAGTGTCAAGATTTTGGAGGACTCTTTTCAAGATTTTAAAAGTGGACATAAAGCTATCTTCGGCTTTCCATCCTCAAACTGATGGACAAATAGAGCGCGTAAACCAAGTCTTGGAGCAATATTTAAGGTGTACTATCAACTACCAACAAGATGATTGGATAACCCTTCTGCCATTGGCAGAGTTTGCTTATAATAATACGGTACATTCTTCCACGCAACAAACACCTTTCTTTGCCAATTATGGCTATCATCCACAACTTGATACTTTTGATTTTTCAAAAGTTGATAATCCTGCAGCAGAAGATATGGCAAATCGGTTGTCAGAGTTACATGCAATAATGAAGATACAATTGAAGGAAGCTCAAGAACGACAAAAGATAAACGCAGATCTATATCGTAAGGAGCAACCACAAATCAACGTGGGTGATAAGGTATGGCTACTTCGTCGCAATATCAAGACTACTCGACCTTGTGACAAGTTGGACTATCGTAGGCTTGGCCCCTTTTCTGTTTCTGAACAGATCAACCCAGTTGCATATCGGTTACATCTACCAGAGTCAATGAAGATCCATCCTGTATTCCACGTATCTCTTCTTGAACCATATAAGACAGTGGATATACAAGGAAGAAGGCAAATGCCATCGCCTCCTATAGAAGTAGATAATAATGAAGAATTTGAGGTGGAAGAGATATTAGACTCAAGGCGGCGCCGAAATAAGCTGGAATATCTTGTTCATTGGCGCGGATATGATATTAGTGAACGCACATGGGAGCCATCCAGGAATCTAGCAAATGCATCAGCTAAAGTCAAAGTTTTTCATCAACGACATCCATCAAAACCAAGATGAAAATCTCTCTTATAAAAGAGACAAGATTGAGGCAAGATAACATTCAATTTCCTATTCTTGTTTGTAACTTCTTTACATTTGTGACGCTAATTAGATGGAGAGCCAACAACCAGCGGATTCAACTCAAGAACCTTCGTTTGCTGACCTGCCGGATGAGTCATTACGATTGTCACAACCTTCAAGACGACGCAATCGAGATGAAGATCTTCAAGAACGACATGTTCTTCCTCGAACAAATGGTGAGATACAACGCGTTTGGTATCACGATTTGGGAAGGGACTCCCGATGTTTGGTGATTTTGCTAGAGGTAGGAACAACTCCTGATGGTGTTCCGAATATTCTATTCGAAGGAAGTTATGAAGGCCTCAATAATGATCAAATAACTGGGTGGTCTTCCCGCCCTGGTATGGGACACTACCGATGGTTGAGAGGCCCTATCAATCATCTTCGAAGAGAACAGAGATCAGAGTATGTGGCGAATATAATTCGTCGCATCATAGATTTCCTCAACATATGATGACCGTTCCTCGTGGAACTCGTCTCTAGAAGGGGGGGTAATGTCACGGCCATAATCATGTAAGCTAATAATTACATATAGAAATAGGTAGAAGTAAGTAAAAGTAGATAAAAGTAAGTTGATTGTATAATATTTAATATAAAAGCTTCCTAGAAACTTCCTAGACGCTGCTTTGACTTCATAGGTGTCTTTAATTGACTTTTTGGATTAGAAACGTGGTCAACAAGTTGGCCATGTGCCACACATGTTGTTAGCTTGAAGATCAAGCTAACTATGTGGCCCACACGTAGAAAAACTTGCCTTGTAAGTCAAGGCATGTGTCCTACAAAGTCAACACATATTGGAGGTCCTATAGAACGTCGCCACGTAGCCCCTAGTTAGATAGTATATATAGAGACAAGAGTGAAGGCTTCTTCACTCTTGTCAACTCCTTTCTTGCTTCTAGTCCAGTTTCAAGAGTCTTTAGTTTCTTGTCTTGCGGCAATAGCCATTCCAGTTTCCTTTTAATATACCTACTTGTTTATATTTTGACTTATTATATCGAGATAGCCTTTTGGTGTATATTTTTCCTCATCGAGTCTTTGTCCTTTGACAGGTATATGGCCAACTTGTTGATCACGTTTTTAATCTAAAATATCAATTAAAGACACCTATAAAGTCAAAGCAACATCTATGAAGCTTCTAAAAAGCTTTCATATCAAATATTATAGAATTAACTTACTTTTATCTATTTTTACTTACTTCTACCTGTTTATATATGTAATTAGTAGCTTACATGCATATGTCCCTGACAAGTCCTTGATAATCAACACACATCCGCAATGATCTATTTTTTTTCTTCACAAATAAAATCAGAGCTGTTACTAGAGATTTGGGATGTCATATGAAGTTTTTGGCCAAATTCTCTTCAATATACTCCCTGAGTTCAGCCAACTCATTTTGTGATAAACTATAAATTGGTCCAAATAGTAGTTGTGCTCTTTCTTGAAGATCAATTGAGCATTCATAGTAACGATGTTCCAAAAGAGTATCCGCATTCTTCTTCTCAAATACATCTTGAAAATCTTGATATTGACTTGGAATGCTATTTGAAGTCTTTTCACCAATAGAAATAGGTGCAACATAAATGACATAAGGTGATCTTTCTTTTGCAACATGCAAGAAAGCTCTTGAACCTACAAATACATGTTTAATTATATTAAACTTATGACTTTCTACTTGATTAACTATGCTCTTAGTTATACTTTCAGAAAAGTCAAGACTACAAGAAGTTCAATCTATTTTAGGATTATATTTTTTTAGTCATTATAAACCTAAAATGATTGGATTAGAGAGAGATCTAATGATATTAAATATTACAAAGCTACTATGACCATTAGTTACTACTTCTATAAGAAGGGTTTTATGAGTAACATCTCTTGAAGGCAATGAAAAACCATCTATGACTTCTACATGAACGAGTTTAGTTTTCTTCACTAAAAGTATGCTATGTCTTTTAACAAATACTTCATCTAAGAAACATGCTGAGGCTACTAAATTTATCAAGGCAAAGGCTTTGTGATGTTTAGGTCCTAAAATAATATTTATCATAAAACAAAGAGAGGGTTTTGAGGAGAGAATAAGACCTTTACTTAGTATTGTATAAGGTTCCAGCCACATGGTCCCTATTGTAGTTGGACAAACTCGTTTTTTGACATACTATCTTCTTTAATAGTTGTACTCCTCATTTTATGGTTGTATCACTTCTTTGGGCAATGTTGAGTAGTGTGCTTAGGTTTTCCACAATATAAGTACAATCCTTCCTAACGACGATGAGTTTTTTCTTGCTCAATAAGAGGTTTGAAACGTACCACATCAATTTGCATATCATCTACTTTCGAATGTATGTGTTGAAGAGATGATGGTGTTGCCATTGAATTATAGTAACGTTGAGGTCCACTTGTATGGTTCTTAGATTAAAATTCAAAAAGATGATTGTCACACTTCACAGCAAAGTCAATTACTTGACTCAATGTTTGAGGATCAAGTAAGTTGAGCATTAACTTTTTTACCTCATCTTATTATCCCTAGAGAAATTGGCTAACAAGTGCAGCATTATCCTACTTAATATCAGTTACAAGTTGTCAAAATTGTGAAGTATACAACATTATTGATCAATTATCTTATTGCAAAATATGGATCTTATTGGTTGCAATATGAATTGCATCATGTTCTCAATACATGGATCAAAATCCCACTAAAAAGTCTCTAGATTATCCAATATTGGATCTTGTCGTTCAAAAAAAGATAAAAACCATGATAATATTGAACCTAAAAGAAGCGTACTAATGAATCTAACTTGTGATCTTAGAGTTGGATACCTTTGGAGTTGAAGTTCAATCACAAGTTATACTTAATTGATAAATCTTTGAAACTTTGATCTGGTGCCATTAAACTTCTTAGATAGGATAGTTCTTAGTTTTATAATATTGGAAGGGTGTTCGATTATAGGAAAAGGGACATGATTTGGTGTAGATGTTGAAGCAGCTCTAATCATTTCTAAATCTTTACTTCCTGCCAATCTTATTGCTCCTTGCAGTGGTAAATTGAGTTGATGCATCGCAAGCATTCACTCCCTCAATTGCTCTTTTATTTGTACCATTGCACTCTTTATTTTAGCAAGTTTTGGCATGATAACACTTAAAAAAGAGAAGATGTCTAATATCACTCAAGACATATAGTAGAGAGGACTTGAGAACAAAAAAAATACTAAGAATAATATCATTTTAAAAGAGGATAATCCGCAACTTCTAAAATGCTTATATCTTATTAAGAAAAAAGAGTAATCCATTCTTAATCAAGATTAGACAAAGCTCTAATATTATAAGTGCACTCTTGTCAATCTATCAAGGACAAGGACTTAATAAAAATAAATAAATAAGTGAGACTTTTTTCAAAGAAAGATGACAAAATAGAAATAACTAAATATATATATTAAGAAAGAAATTGGAATGGCTATTGCCAAAAGCCAAGAAAATTAGAGACCCTTGAAACTAGACTAGAAGCAAGAAAAGAGTTGACAAGAATGAAGAAGGCTTTATTTTTGCTTCTATATATACTATCTACCTAGGAGCTATGTGGGCACGTTCTATAGGACCTCCAAAAATGTGTTGACTTTACACAACACATATCTTAACTTACAAGGGAAGTTTTCTATATGGACACCACATACTTAGCTTATTTCGTAAGCTACCAATATGTATGGCACAAGATTAACTTGCTGACCAAGTTTCTAACCTATCAATGAAGTATAAACACATGTAAAGTCAAAGCAGCATCTATGAAGCTTTTCTAGAAGATATTATGAAATTAATCTATTTTTATCTACTTCTACTTATTCATATTATCTAGGTAATAATTATAGTGAATATATGTTCGTGACAATTCCACAAAGAATGGTCATCATATAGTTGAAAAAATGAAGATGAAGCAAATTATATTTGTCATATATTTTGATCTTTGTTCTCTTCAAAGATGGTTGATAGGATCTTTTAACCATTGATAGTGTCCTATATCACGGCTGAAAGACCATCAAGTTATTTATTCATTATTGAGACCTTCATAACTTTCTTCAAATAAAACATTAAGAATACCATCAAGAGTTATTTCTACCTCTAGTAAAATTACCAAACATTAAGAGTCTCTTCTAAGGTTGTGATACCAAATGCATTATATCTCACCATCTATTTGAAGAAGAATATGTTGTTCTTAAGGATCTTTATCTCAATTGCGTCATCTTAAAGATTGTGATAATTATACTATCTTTTCCAATAAGTCAACAAAAGAGGGCTCTTGAATTAAATCTACTAGTTGTTGATTCTCTATCTCTTTAGTATCACAAATATAAAGTAGCTACAACAAAAATAGAAAATAAAATATTATCTTTTCTAAATCTTGTTTCTTTATAGGGAAGATTTTTATCTTGATTTTAATGGATGTTGTTGATAAAAAGCCTCCACCTTCTTTATTGCATTTTCAAGATTCTTTGTTGGCTTCCATATACATTCAATAATATTATATCATCATTAATGGATAAGATATTTTAATTTATTTTGGCGCTGCCTTGAGTCTAGAACTTCTTTCACTTCAAATTCTTTATTACTGTCTACTTCTATAAGAAGAGATAGAGCTTGTCTTTTTTTTAGTATATTTAGAATCTTATATGATTCAAGAAGAGATACATGGAAGATAAGATGGATCTTCATTGATTCTAGCAGATATAATCAATAAGCAACAGGATTGATTTATTTACAAATAAGAAAAGGTCTAAGTCTACGATAGTCCAACTAATCACAAGGACAAGTAGTCTTGATATTACAACAAAGTAACCATACTTTGTCATCTACATTAAATTGTGGTTATTTCTTTTGATATGCATCTATTGTCGTGTTGTGATTTGGTTATCATATGAAAATAATGGATTTATATATTTAATATATAATATACTAGACAACATGGTGAAAGCCATGTTGATAGATTTTTATTGGTTTCAAGATGTAGATAGATTACTACCTTGAAAAGAGGTTATTTAAAAAGGATTCTATTAGTATTTATATAACTCAATTTTTTTTTGATAGTGACTTTTGAAGTTGATCTTATTAGTAAAAACTATTAAACATTTAGACTCACCCTTATTAGACATTGGTGATCCTTGAAGTTTTATTTTAGTTCTTTTATTTGGTATTTAAGGCATATAATATGTAAATCTTATATGAAAAGGGATTAAAGAGGGATTTTGGTAGCAAAAAAGGTAGTTAGGACACCCATATGAATGAATGGAGATAGATGATATAAATCTCCATTCTTATTGGTTAAAAATCATGACCAATGGGCTTCAAGGAGGCTGCCCAAGGCCATATTAGAGATTAGGATAAGTCTTTCCAAGTTACTCGAGCTTTGGAGGCCAAGATCAGCAAGTTTAGGTTTTTGGCTATTGTTTTGGTGCAAATTTTGTGTGATTTAGATTTTATATGAAAGATATATAGGCACTCAAAATTAAGGTGTTGATTTTGTATCTACTTTCATTCTTTTGGATATAATGCACATGTACAAAAAACAATAGAGGATTGGCAACTGGGATTGGAAAGAGCACTCTCTCAACTATACTTTTGGCATACTATTTGATGGCTTTCAATTTTAGATGAAGGAGATATTAGAGGTTGAAGTCAATACTTGCAAATCTAAGGGTAGTAAGTGACCCAAATTGCTAATGGTTGTATATTGAGCTATATCTTGTGTAATTTGATAAGATTTTAGCTAAAACTTTCTAAGAATGTGTATTTTCATATAATCAAACTTTGTACATAAGTTTTGTGGAATTTGGATTTTTGATTTTTGAGATATGAGGAAAATAATTTTTAGGTGCTTGTAGATTAGGATTTAAAGTACCTGCTAGGATTTCTAAGATGTCAAAAGATCCGTAATAGATTTATGGTTTATTTTTTTGTAGTAAATCTTAAAGATAAAATCTATGTTATATAGAAATTTTTAAAAAATTGAATAGTTGGATCAAAAGATATGTATTTTTAAAGTTTAGGATAAAAATATCTTTAATAGAAAGAAAATATTTTGAAGGGTTTTTTTATATTTTGAGCTTTTGTACAAATAAAGGGATTTTTAGAAGCTAATATATTATATAAAAGCTAAAGCTAAACTTTCTACAGCTAGATACCCCATATATTCTTAGATTACAAATTATACCACATAACATCGCATTGATTTTTTTCTATTCTTGAGCTTCTTATAATTGCTCTTTTTTTGTTATATTTAGCTCAAATAAATGATTTGCCAAATCTTTGATCAAAGGATTATCAACTTTTGAAAAATCAAAAGTATGAAGTCATGGATGATAACCATAATAGGTAAAAAAAGAAAAATATTTGTTGCGTAGAAGTATGCATTGTATTATTATAAGTAAACTCTGTCAATAGCAAGAGGGTTCTCTAATTATCTTTTTGATAATTGATGGTACACCTTAAATATTGCTATAAAATCTAGTTTGTACTCTATATTTGTCTATCATATTGATGATGAAAAGCCAAAGATAGCTTTATATCTATCTTTAAAATCTTGAAAAAGGATTCTCCAAAATCTTAATATGAATTGAATCTCCTTATTTGATATAATATCCTTAGATAATTCATAATATCAATAGATATTGTCAAGAAAAAGCTTGATTGTTTCTTTACTTGTGATAGATTTTTTACATAGTATAAAATGTGCTATCTTTGTAAAATGAACTACATTCATAAATATAAAATCATATAAACTTAAGATCAAAAGATTCATAATAAAATCTATAGAAATAGAAGACTATGGTTATTTTGGAATAGGTAATGGCTGAAGTCCATAATGTTAATGATGGTGTCAAAATAGAGAGAGTTTGCCTGAAGAAAGTATTAGGCTCCTGGTTATCACTAATTACTCAATCAAGCTTCAAAATAAAGAAAATCCTAAATTTATATATAATTATTTTTTTTTGGAGCAATTACACCAAATACATAAGCTTCAAATAACCAAAAATATCCAAAATATGATAAAATCCTCTAAAATCTTATATATCCTTATGAAAAAATTTATCCAAACTTTAATACCTCATATCTCCTGATTCAACTATCCAAACTTACTCAAATTTTATATGAAATATTAATGTATTCTTATCAACTTCTAAAATAATTTTTAATTACAAATTTATTTTAGATCTTAAGATATCACCAAAATCCTAACAATAGCTTCAAATCCTAGTTTTTATACATCCATGTATAATTTTCTTCATATCTCACAATCTAAGTACTCAAATACCACAAAATTTGTATGTATAGCTTTTTAACACAATAATCTACCTTTTTCAAAAGGTTTGAGTCCAAAATTCATATAAAAACTCAAGATATGGCTCCAACCATTACTATGAATAAAATCACTTACTTACTTTCTTTGATTTGGATGTGCTAACTTCAACCTTCTATAACTTCTTCATCCAAATTCCAAATTCATCAAACAGTATATGAAAAGTGTATTTGAAAAGTTTTCTTTCCAATCCTAATTGCTAAATTTTTATTTTTCTTCGTAAGCATATGTTATGCCCTAAAGAGTGATAATAGGTATGAAATTAATACCTTAATTTTGAGCACCAATAACTCCTTCATAAAAACTCCAAATTATACAAAATTTACATTCAATCCACATCCAAAAATCTAACCTTGCTGATCCAAAGCTCAAATGACTTCAAAAAAAAAAAACCCTAATTCTTAATAAGGCTTGGGGCAGCCTCCTTGAAGCCCATTGGACGTGGCCTTCGACCAATAGGAATGATGATCCTCATTCCTTGCCTTCATCCAACCATGCCTTGCTTTCATCCCTCCCAATAAGCCTCCTATTACTTAAGATTTTCTTCTTTAGGCTCTAATCATTACTCAAGGCTTCATACTAAGCATTTAGGTCCTATAATTTTTTAAAATGTTATAATCAAAAAAGATTAAACTCAAAATAAATTTTTAAATCCACTCTTTTTAAATTAATCTATTAACCATTCTAACATACATCTAGATTTATTAACATATAATATATTTTAACTAATTTTTACATACTATAAGCTTTTATAATATGACAATGGAGAATTTTTGATCTAAAGAAAACATCACATGATTGAATAAAATCTTTGACCGCCTTCTACATTTGTAGTCACCAAAAACTTTCTAAATATAAATTCTAAAGTCTTATTATATCCAAAATGTCTAGCTGCTAAAAAATTATGGTATACTTGAAAAACTTATAAACATGCTTCTTTTGGAACATATAAGTTTTTTTTAAAATAAAGTAGGTTGTTTTTGAATTTGAATTTGGAAGCAATATGAAACTTGAAAGAAGAATTCTTGATATCATAAATAAGAGGATTAAAAGATATACGTGATTGAATTTGTTTCAAAAAGGTTGAATCAACAATCAATATTGATTTCATTATTCAAAGATAAAAATGCTTAGGCTTCAAGAGAATTATTCTTTATTAATTAAAAAATACATCTACTTCTTTTGATGTAAGATAAGAATATTTAAAAAGGGCATCTGACAAACCTTAGTGTCTTTTAGATTGATATGTGATCTTGAAATCAATTCTTAATAAAGACATGCTTCAATGAATTTGATGACAATTCAACATACATGTTGACATGAAGTATTTGAGATTCTTGTGATCTATATATACAATGAATGGACTAAAAGTATCTTCTAAATAATGATGCCATTCTTGAAAAGAATCCATAATTGCAAGAAGCTCTTTGTCGTGGAACTCATAGATAATCTCGGCTACTGAAAATTTCTTGGAATGAAAAGATATTAGATGACATTTATCATCTACTCTCATTTATGATAATATGACATCCAAATTAAATTTTGATGCATCTATTTGCATAAAGAATATCTTAGAGAAGTCAATGCAATACAAGATTGGTACAGAAACAAAGGATATCTTCAAAGCTTCAAATGTTGCTTTTGCTTCTTAATTCTATTGAAGTTTGTTTTTATAAGTCAAACATATAAGTGGAGCTGCAACTTAAGAAAAGTCCTTGATAAAGATCCAATAGTAGTTAGTAAATTCCAAAAAATATTAGACATCTCATATCGTTTTTAAAATCTTCCAATCTATAATAATTTGAACTTTCTTAGGATCCATCATAAGTCCATCATTTGAAATGATGTAACTTAAGAACTCAACTTGAATAATGTAGAATACACACTTTTTTATCTTAGCATAGAATTGCGTATTTCTTAATTTTTATAACATATGATAAATATGAAGTTTATATTCTTTTGTATTCTTAGAATAGATTAAGATGTTGTCTAGATAATAGATAATAAAATTATCTTAAAACTATTAAAAAATATCATTCATAAGATATTAAAAAGTTATTGGTGTATTTATAAGTCCAAAAGGCATGACATTACATTCAAAATGTCCGTACCTAATTTATAATGCAGTCTTTCATCTATCTCTTTTATTGATGCGTACCAGATTCTATGCTCCTCGTAGATTTATTTTTTTATAGATCTTAGCTTGATTCAATTCATCAAAAATTTTAGATATTAAAAATAGTAGATACTTGTTTTTTATGGTAATTTTATTGAGTCCTTGATAATCAACACACATCTGCAATGATCCATCTTTTTTCTTCACAAATAGAATTGAAACTCCCACTAGACATTTAGAATGGTGTATGAAATTTTTGCTAGATTTTCTTCAATATATTCTTTAAGTTCAGCTAATTTATTTTGTGATAAATTGTAGATTGATCCAAATGGCACTTGTGTTCTTTCTTAAAGGTCAATTGAGTAGTTATAGGCATGATGTTTTGAAAGAGTATCCATATTTTTTTCTCAAATATATTGTAAAATTCTTAATATTAACTTAGAATGCTACTTGAAGTCTTTGCTCTATTAGAAATAAGTGTGGCATAAATGACATAAGATGATTTTTTTTTTACACCATGCAAGAAAGTTCTTACACCTACAAACATAAGTTTAATTGTACTAGACTTGTGATTTTCTACTTGATTAATTATATTTTAGTTATATTTTTAGAAATATTTAGAGTACATAAAATCCAATCTACTCAAAGGTTGTATTTTTCTAATAATAATAAGTCTAAAATAATTAGATTAGAGGAAGATCTAATAATATTAAATACCACAAAGCTATTATGACCATTGGTTATTACTTCTATAAGAAGGATTTTATGAGTAACTTCAAAAGATAACAAACAACCATCTATGACTTCTATATGAATAGATTTAGTTTTCTTTATCAAAGATATGCTAAGTCTTTTAGTAAATTTTTCAACTAATATATTGAGGCTCTTAAATCTAACAAGGTGGAGGCTTTGTAATATTTAGGTCATAAATAATATTTAATATAAAATAAGAAGAAGATTCTAAAGAAAAAATATGACCTTTATTAGATATTATACAAGGTTCCAATTACACAATTCTTATTATAACTAGACAAACTTATTTTTTGATATATTGTCTTTTTTGACATTTGTACTTCTTATTTTAAAATTTTGTTGTTTCTTTGAATAATATTGAGCAATATGCTTAGGTTCTCTATAATATAAGCACAATCTTTCTTGACATCGATGAGTTTTTTCTTACTTAGTAAGAAGTTTGAAACGTACTACATCAATTTGCATATCCTCTACTTTTAAATGTATATGTTGAGGAGGCATTGGTATTGCCATTGAATTATAATAATATTGAGGTCCACTTATTTGACTTTTAGATCAAAATTCAAAAAATTAATTATCATACTTCACAACAAAGTCAATTGCTTGACTCAATATTTAAAGATTATGTAAGTTGAGTATCAATTTTTTTATCTCATATTATAATCTATAGAAAAATTAACTAATAAGTGCAGCATCATCTCACTTAACATCAGTTCCAAATTATGAAAATTATAAAGCATGTAATGGTACATATTAATTGTTTTGTTACAAAATATAGATCATGTTGGTTGCAATACAAGTTGCATCATGTTCTCCATACATGGATTGGAACTCTGCCAAAAAAACCTCTAAATTATCTAGTATTGGATCTCGTCATTCAAAAAAAGATGAAAACCACCATAATGTTGAACCTGAGAGAAGTGTACTAATGAATCTAACTTGTCATCCTAGAGTTGAATAGCTTTGGGATTGAAGTTCAATCATAAATTATATTTAATTAAAAAATCTTAATTTTTTTTTTTTATGCCATGAAACTTCTCAAGTAAGATAATTTTTGGTTCTTTGGTACCAAAAGGATATTCGACCATAGAAGAAGATACATGATTTGGTACAGATTCTGAAGGAGCTCCAATCATATCTATATCTTCACTTCTTACTATTCTTATTGCTTCTTGTGGTAGTAAACTGAGTTGGTGCATTGCAAGTATCAATTCTTTCAATTTCTCTTACATTTGTGCCATTATACTCTTCATTTCAAAAAACTCTGCTATGTTGACACTTAGAAAAAATGTCTAATGTTATTCAAGACAAAGAAAAGGGAGGACTTGAGAATAAATAAGATACTAAGAATAATATTAGTTTAGAAGAGGGTAATCTACAACTTCTAATACACTTATGTCTTATCAAAAGAAAGGGATAATCTACTCTTAATCAAGAAAAGATAAAGCTCTAATATTGTAAGTGTAGTCTTGTCAATCTATTAACAACATAAACTGAAAGAAAATACATAAATCTAAAAAATCTATGTTTAAAGAAAAGTAACAAAATAAAAATAAATTAGTATGTATATTAAAAAGAAATTGAAATAGCTATTGCCAAAAGAAAAGAAAACTAAAGACTCTCGAATCTAGATTAGAAGCAAGAAATGAATTGACAAGAATGAAGAATGCTTCAGACTTGCCTTTATATATATTATTTAATTAAGAGCTACATGGAAATGTTCTATAAGACCTCTAATATGTATTGACTTTGTAAGACACATGCCTTAGTTTACAAGGTAATTTTCTATATGTGCACCATATAATTAGCTTATTCTTCAAGCTACGAATATGTGTGATACATGGCTAACTTTTGATTATGTTTTTAATCTAAAAAATCAATTATAGATACCTATAAAGTCAAAGCAACATCTATGAAGCTTCTAAAAAGCTTCTATAGAAGATATTATGGAATTAACCTACTTTTATCTATTTTTATATAATTATATAGGTAATTATTGATTTACATGTATATGTCTTTGACAATACCTTGCTTGAAGTGATACCTTCTTGTATCATAAGAATACTCAAATAGGCACATGTAGCCTTTGAATACCAAGGCAATTTGAATTACAAAGTATGCTAGATATATTTTTATATACTATGGTTTTTTACAAACTTTAAAATGAAATATACCTTCATCAAGCTCGAAGATATTTATTACTAAATGAGAATAGGTTATGAAGTTATAAGTTTCATCAATTGTTGTAATACATACATGGTGAAATATAACTTTTGAAAAGCAGTCAATTCAAAGCTATTTACTTTCATTTTGATATCAAAATTCTTTGCTCGAGTTGGCATGGATTTGATGGTACCATTCACCCTCTTGACCAAAAATCACATATATATGATAGTAGCAATAAACTACTTCACCAAGTAGGTAGAAGTAAAATCACTTAAGTTAAAGGATTGTTAGCTAATAGCTCAATTTTTCTTTGATAAGGTTAAGATAGTATATGGTAGTTTTATTGAAATCATTACTAATAATAATTCAAAATTTTGTAACATCTTCATAGACATCATAGCCATTCATATGTGACTAAAACATATAACAATAATATTGTATCATCCATAATATAATGGCCTCACAAAGTACTTCAATTGTACTTTGTACTTTATGATAAAAAAAAATTGAAATTGCAATGAATCCAAATACACATTTTTTTCCAATGAAAATGTTCTATAAATGCAAATCTAGGTTTGGCAATGGTTCTACATAACAACATCATTTAAGTATGAAAACCTATAAATCCAAAAAAATATGTTAATTGATTGATTTCTTAAAAACAATGCCTCAACCTTGCTGCATATTACAACATTGTGAATGCTCAATTTTAGCAAAAAAGAGGATATGATAATTAAAATAGGATCAGACTATTTCAAAAATCTATGACCTTTATAATCTTTAGCAACATAAATTCTATCACAATATAGGATAGAGAAAACTACAACAGAAGAAAATAGAACAAAACTAAACAGAAAGATAGAAAACCAAATTTTACTAAAAAAAAGGATCCAAAGCCATACCTGATCAAATGCCCAAATGGCCCTATGTAGTCCTATTTATATTTTCTTGAATTATCATAGAACTTTCTAAAATATTCCTAATAGTGAATTCCACTTACATAATCACCCTAAGTTCTTTCTAAAATGTTCTATGGTAGATCCTACATAGACCATTAACCTAACTCCAATTCTAGAAACTTTTATAAAATTCTCAAACAAGGCTCCAACTATCTATTTTTATGCATCAATAATATAAATATCTTATTTATATCTTATTATATTTAATTTTCCTTCACTAATGTAGAATATCCATATTTTACTCCCAATGGTATTTCTAAATTGTTTCTTAGTAATGGTTGAGGTTCCATGCAAGTTTCCACATTGCCTCGTGGATGAGATAATTCTCCTAGAGGACTTTGTACTAAAGTTGTAGATATCCATTATTATAATAAAAGTAGCCATGCTCCAAAATATTGTCCACTTCAAGCTCTTGTTAGTTATCAACTTCAATTGGTGGTGGTGGTGGTTGGTATTGGTCTAGAAAATACTTAAGCTTGAAATAAAATTCCTTGAGTTATAAAAGAAGGAAGATTAGATAGAGCCAAATATGTAGAAAAAGCTCAATGCACTATGCAATATTAGAAATCACTACAAAAGTATGGAAAGATTTAAGCTTCTAAGGTACCAACTTATAGATTTGAGTTGATATAGCAAGTGGTAAGTTGGCATTGGAGAGTAACACTTAATCACTCTCCTAGAAGATCTCATATTGCGAGTGGTTATCCATATACTCCTTTTGTCAATTTTAAAAAATAAAAAGGTGGTACAGTGCGTCTTGTAAGACTATTGTAAGCTATTGTATAAACTCCTCTGTTGTCAAGTTATTGGTATCAATAGAATGATTGAAAATTATTAGGATAATCAAATATTGATTGATATTCAAAAAAATGGTAAATGATTAGTACTTGCTTAAATACTATAATTATAAGTAAATTCCAAAGATATTAAATATTCATTCCAATTATTATGATGAACTGCTATGAATATCCATAGTATATCTTTCAAGATGTTATTTGCATGTTCTATTTGTTCATTTATTTGGAAATGAAAGATCCTAGATATGACAAGTTGTGTGCCTAATAACTTAAATAAGGCCTACCAAATACTTCTTGTGAAGCAGCAATCTCAATCTAAAATAATGATACTAGGGAACCTATGGTGACTAAAGATAGTATTAAAGAAGACTTATACAAGTACTAGGACATCAATATTTGAGCAGATCATGGCCAAATTAAGATACTTTAAGAGTCGATCTACATAAACAGCAACCGTAGTCTAATTGTAAAACATCTGTAATAAATACATAATGAGATCCATAGTCACCTACTTTTGACATACCATAGATAGTAGAATGGGTTGTAATAGTCTAAAAGATGTTATGTTTTGTTGTTATATTATGTGAAGCCTTGCTCAAGAATGCACCAAGCACCTCGTTGTAGAAAGTAGAGAGAATATTACAATAATAAGATTTTAATTCTAATAGAATCCTAAATAATTCCTATTAAACCTTAACAATATTAATCAAGTTTTAATCAAATCCAAAGAAACTTCAAAGAAATTACAAAAGAAGCATGAAAAAATCCTAAAGAAATTCAAATGAAGTATTAGAATAAAATCTTAAATATATCTTAAATAAATTCTAATCAAATTTTAATTTAATCCTAATTAAAATCCTAATTGTCCTTACTTAAGTCCTAAATTAAATCCTAATTAAATCCTAAACAATCCTAAAATCTAAAAAAATCCTAAATCCTAACCAATTCCTAAATTCTAAATCAAATCCTAATCAAATTAACCTATCCCTAAGATAGTTTAGAACCTCAATATCTATCAATTATACCATTGATCTTACTTAAGATTTTACACACCTTTTAACAACTAAGTTGGCAATAAGTACACAAAATTTGAAGAAGATCAAACTTACCAAATAAAAGATCAATCCTAAATTTTGCTTAAGTATTGATAGGCCTTCTACTTCAATCTAAATATTAAACTTTTAGTGCCAATATTTCCTTTTTGAACCATTGAATTGCCTCCAAAATATACTTAAAGTATGGAAAATCAAGTCTAATCTCTACATACAAAATATTCACTTCAATCCAATCAACAAATTATTAAAGATCATAAAAATACTCATTGCCCCTCAAATTCCAATTTTTGAGACCTCAACCTATAAAAACCTTCAAACACTTTGATCTAATCATTTTATTGACTTCAAAATTTTTACATATATTAAAAAACTAAAACATCAATATATTTTCTAAAATGTACTAGTACACATACCACAAAACTGAAGAAATTCTCAATTTTATAAATATAATTTTATTTTTTAAAATCTAATCCAACAAAAAACATTACTTATTCTTAAAATCTCCTAAAAATTGAATATTAACTTGATTGATATGAAACTAATGCTTAAAAATTTCTTTGCAAGTCTGCTCTCAAATCACTTTCTCTAATCTCTCAAAAAAACTCCAAAATCATTGTAGGTATGTGGTTTTGTACTTCAAGGTCTGATTTCGACCAAGATTGATAACCAATCTTCTTTGGATATCAATATTTGATAATTTGAGATAATGTTTACTTGAACCTATTGGTTACTTCTTTTTAGAAATATTAATATAAATTACTTATCTCATTTACTTTGATTTGATACATTTAAGTTCTTGCAAAGTAAATAGAAGCTTTTTTTTTAAAAGGCAACATGAAGACTATATCTTTTATTATCTTCCTATTATTTATTCTTATTTTTTTACTACATCTTTTTACCAAGATTTTTTGTAATTATATCCATGTTTTTATTTTTTACCATAGAATTGTGTTATTTCACAATAATAACTTATAACATGAAGTACTATAGCACTATATAATACTATGTCATAACAACCAAAGCCAATGGAGATTGATGCCATAAAAGGATCATTGACACCAAAAAGAAGACAAATATTGATACAGAAGGAATTGTATTTCTATTATCGAAAGTTAGGCCATTAGATTTGAGATTGTCTAAAATTTTAATATTCAAGCATCAATAAATCAAGGCAAGTTTATAGTTTCAAGACTCATCCAATCGATAATGAAATGGAGCAAAGAAACAAGGTTCTTCAATAAAGGCACCGAAGGCCAGTACTAGAGGATAGCTACTGCCTCTCAGAAAAAAATTTCATGGCCTCAAACAACTATAAAAATGTTGACTAATGTATTTAACAGGACAACTAAGATGACAATCATATTAAATACTTGTAAATTGTGGCTCGACAAAAAAAATTACTTCATTTGAAATTGCTTATTGACTCAGGATTAAAATTCAAAAAATCAAAAGAAAGAATATATATCTTGTAAATGACTGAGAGAAGATATTGAATGAGACATGTGAAGAAGAAACTTTGAGGTTGGATGATACTTATGTCTTAAGAAAGAAGTTCAACATAATAAAGCTAAGATATGATATTATCCTTGAAATGCCATACCTATTGGTAGAAAATAAGCAAGTTGATTGACTAGCAAGGACAATCTCTTTCAAAGATAGTAGATGCAAGGTGATTCTTTATACCTCTACATGAAGTAAGGAAAAAAAATGATCCACAACTTAAGACTTACTCATGGAAATGACCTTTATAAAGAAGCAAATATAGCATAAGCAACTGATATATGTTATGATTTCAAATCTTGCATTGTTAGGATAGAGAGAATTTGCCTCAAGAAAGCATTGGGAACTTGATTGTCCCTAATTACTCAATCAAGTCTTGAGATAAAAAAGACAAAATTTATATATATAATTTCTCTTTTTGAGTAATTACACAAAATGCATAAGCCTCAAGTAACCAACAACATCCAAAATATGATATAATCCTCTAAAACCTTATACATTCTTATATAGAAATTTTTTTGAACTTCAACACTTCATATCTTCTAATCTGACTGTCCAAATAAAGTCAAATTTTACTTGAAGTATTGATATAATCTTATTAAATTTTATAGTAAATTTCAATTGCAAATTTGTGGTAGATCTTGAGATATCTTGAAAACCCTAACAGCCACTTTAAATCCTTGACTTTATAAACCTATATGCAATTTTCTTCATATCTCACAAAATATAAGCTCAAATGCCACAAAATTTGTATGTATAGTTTTTTAACACAAAATATTATAATCTCCAAAAAGTTTGATCCAAAAATTTATCCAAAAACTCAAGTTATAGCTCCAATCATTACTATAAATAAAACTATTTACTTATTACCTTTGATTTGGAAGTATCATCTTCAACTCTCTATAATTCCTTCATATAAACTTCAAAAGTAATAATTCTTTTATGAAAGATATAGGCTTTGAAATCGCCATACTAACCACACCTTTCGATCTTCAAAAGCTATCGTACAACTCTTCATATCCTCAAAAGATTAATAATATGTCTTAAATTAATACCTTAACTTCAAATGGCTATATCTTCTTCACCTTAATTCCAAATCTTCTAATTTTTGTATACAAATTGTAGTCCAAATTCTAAACTTTATAACTTTGGCTATTAAGTTCCAAATTTCCTCTTTTAAGTCACCAAAATTCTTGTTAAGGTCGCATACAACCTCTTCAAAGTCCATTGGGCATGGTATTCAACCAATAGGGATGAAGTTCTCCATTCCTTATTTTCATCCGACTATGCCTTACTTTCATCCCTCCCAATTAGCCTCCTACTAGTTTAGGTTTTCATCCTCAGGCTTCTACCTTCTCCCAAGGCTTCATATTAAATATTTAGGTCCTATATTTTTTTTTAATGTCAAAATCAAAACAAGTAAAAAAAAAACAAAACAAAACAAAACAAAAAAAAAAAAAATCTTATACCAAATCCTTCTAATTTAATCTACTAACCACTCTAATATAAATCTATATTTATTAACATATAATATATTTTAACTAATTTTTACATACTATAAATATTTATAATAGCACAGCAACAGTGGTGAGAAAGATAGCTAAAATAATAGATGAAGTAAAACAACTCATACAAAAATATTGTGATGTCTTTTCAATTGATCTACCTAATGGAATGCCTCTTGATTGAGGTGCCTCCTTCCAAATAGAACTATTGCCTAGGGCTAAACTAGCAAGTTGGCCAATTTATTATTTAGCATCAAATGAATTTAAAGAGCTACAAAAAATATTGAATAAATTCTTGGAGAAGGACCTCATTTAAGAAAACACATCACCATAGGGAGCAAATGTACTCTTTACACTGAAAAAAGATAGTGGTCTTTAGCTTTGTATTGACTATCAAAGCATCAATAAGCAGATTGTTAAAATTACATATTTGTTACTATGCATAATTGATCTTTTTGACCAACTTCAAGGTGCAACCATCTTTAGCAAATTGGACCTTTGGAGTGGCTATTGGAAAATACCTATTATAAGAGAGGATATAAAAAAGATGACATTTTGTATGTACTATGGGCATTTTGAATGGCTTGTTTTATCTTTTGGCCTTATGAATGCTCAAACATCTTTTATGATTTACATGAATAGATTGTTTTCGAATATTTTAGACAAATATATAATTATCTTCATCTATGATATTTTAGTCTATAATAAAAACTCTTAGGAGCATGAACAATATCTATAGCAAGTATTATGCTAGCTACAAGATAATCACTTCTATAGCAAGCAATCAAAGTGCGAACTTTGGAATTCAAAGGTCACATTTTTTAAGCTTATAATGTCTTCTAAAGGCATGTACATGGAATAAAATAAGGTAAAAGTAATAGAAGATTGGCCAACCTCCAAAGATGCTTTTGAAGTCTACTCCTTTTAAGGCCTTGCTAGATATTATTATTATTACATTTGGTAATTTATACACATTACTACTTCATTGATAAGCCTATAAAAGAAAGGTGTCTAATTTGAATGGAAACTAGAACAACAAAGCGCTTCTAATAGTTTAAAGGATACTCTCATTATTGCTTTAATATTGTAATTATATAATTCCAACCTTCCATGTATACTTAATATTGATGCTTCTGACTTTGCTATTGGAGTGGTGCTTCAAAAAGACTTTGGTAGGGGCCTTCAACTTTTGGCATATGAATCACATAAGCTCAAAAGGACAAAGCACAATTACTTTAAATATAATCAAGAATAATTAGCAATTGTATATGCGACAAAGATGTAGTAATACTACATGTTAAAGAAGTTAGTAATTATTTGAACTGACCATTGATCCCTGCTATACATTTGTATCTAGAAAATATAAAATCACAACATCATCATCAAAAAGAATAATTTTAGCTTTTTGACATTCAACTTTATTACAAACAAAGGTAAAAACATACTATGTTAAATAACTTATTGCGGAGATTGGACTTAAAGGCTAAATTGAAGAAAAAGGCAAAAGTTGCTACTATTAGTATTGTTATTTCAAACCTAGCCAAAGAAGTAGAATTAAGGGAAGCTACACATTAGATATGCTTATTTTAAGGTGTTTAGCAATTGGCTAAAGATAGGTAATATACAGTCTTAGTAATAGCTTATTTTATTTCAAGGAGTGGATTTATGTACTTGATAATACTATACTACAAACATGCATACTTCAAGAGAGATATGACATCCCAATATTAAGACATCTAAGGCGTGAGAAGATTCTGCAATAAATCTCAAGAATATGATTTTGAGCAGGTTTGCATCATGATGTTTGAGCTTTTATATGCTCCTATAGATTATGTCAATGTAACAGAGCATATTGTCATATAACAACACAATTATATGATAAAAAATAAAAAAATGGATATAGTTACAAAAAATCTTGGTAAAAAGATGTAGTAGAAAAATAAGAATAAATAATAGAAAGATAATAAAAGATATAGTCTTCATGTTGCCTTTTAAAAAAAAAAAAACTTCTATTTACTTTGTAGGAACTTAAATGCATCAAATCAAAGTAAATGAGATAAGTAATTTATATTAATATTTCTAAAAAGAAGTAACCAATAGGTTCAAGTAAACATTATCTCAAATTATCAAATATTGATATCCAAAGAAGATTGGTTATCAATCTAGGTCGAAATCAGACCTTGAAGTACAAAACCGCATACCTACAATGATTTTGGAGTTCTTTGAGAGATTAGAAAAAGAGATTTGAGAGTAGACTTGCAAAGAGATTTTTAAGCATTAGTTTCATATCAATCAAGTTAATATTCAATTTTTAGGAGATTTTAAAAATAAGTAATATTTTTTGTTGGATTAGATTATGAAAAATAAAATTATATTTATAAAATTGAGAGTTTCTTCAGTTTTGTGGTATGTGTACTAGTACATTTTAGAAAATATATTGATGTTTTAGTTTTTTAATATATGTAAAAATTTTGAAGTCAATAAAATGATTAGATCAAAGTGTTTGAAGGTTTTTATAGGTTGAGGTCTCAAAAATTGGAATTTGAGGGGCAATGAGTATTTTTATGATCTTTAATAATTTGTTGATTGGATTGAAGTGAATATTTTGTATGTAGAGATTAGACTTGATTTTCCATACTTTAAGTATATTTTGGAGGCAATTCAATGGTTCAAAAAGGAAATATTCGCACTAAAAGTTTAATATTTAGATTGAAGTAGAAGGCCTATCAATACTTAAGCAAAATTTAGGATTGATCTTTTATTTGGTAAGTTTGATCTTCTTCAAATTTTGTGTACTTATTGCCAACTTAGTTGTTAAAAGGTGTGTAAAATCTTAAGTAAGATCAATGGTATAATTGATAGATATTGAGGTTCTAAACTATCTTAGGGATAGGTTAATTTGATTAGGATTTGATTTAGAATTTAGGAATTGGTTAGGATTTAGGATTTTTTTAGATTTTAGGATTGTTTAGGATTTAATTAGGATTTAATTTAGGACTTAAGTAAGGACAATTAGGATTTTAATTAGGATTAAATTAAAATTTGATTAGAATTTATTTAAGATATATTTAAGATTTTATTCTAATACTTCATTTGAATTTCTTTAGGATTTTTTCATGCTTCTTTTGTAATTTCTTTGAAGTTTCTTTGGATTTGATTAAAACTTGATTAATATTGTTAAGGTTTAATAGGAATTATTTAGGATTCTATTAGAATTAAAATCTTATTATTGTAATATTCCTTCTACTTTCCACAATAAGGTGCTTTGTACATTCTCGAACAAGGCTTCATGTAATATGACATAAGTGGTGAATCTGATGTGAATTCTTAAAGTAGGAGATATTTGAGTTTAATTTTTTTTTTTTTGTTAATAGAGATTGAGAGAAAGAATTTTGAAGGAATTATGGGAGGAGCTTTAAGTGAAGCTTCTAGTGAAATTTCTTCTGAAGGACAAGGTATGTACATGGATCTAACCATTGCAAGTATGTTTCAAGTTTTTTTATTATCTATGCACCAATAACAAAGCAACAACTACAAAGAAGCTTTAGAAACCAAAGTATTACAAAGAATAGTCAATAAAATTGACTAATTTTTTGAAGGAATATTTGAAAGTACTTAAGATATTAAGTACATTAAATGGAATTGAATCAAGTTTTTGAAAAGAAGATGATTGAATTATATGGACTTGTTACGATATCCAAGATAAGAAAATATATTACATCAATTATGAAGCATTATGGGATTTCATGGAAGAAATTTTTACATGCATTAAAAGACAAATTTATCTTAAAGGATTCTAATCATATTAATAAGAAATTATTTTTGGAATGGATTGAGCGGTGTCTTGTGGCATAATTTACAATCTGAGAATATGCAAGGTATCTAGCTGTAGAGAGTTTAGTTTTAACTTATTTTCTTAGCTTAAATAAGTGATTTATTCCACTTTTAACTTCTGTACAAAGTCTTGGCTCCCAAAACCTCTTCACTTCATATAAAATGCCCAAATTGTAGCAAAATCCATCAAAACATATTTTTCCCACAATAAATTTCTTCTTCTCAAATTTTAGAAATTCATATCTCTCGAACAAATAGTTAAGTTAATTTCAAATCTTTAGATAGTATAGCCCATACTCTTAAGTTTTATCACAAAAAAATTAATTGTGAATTCATTACTAATCTTTTGGTATCTTAGAAATCCTAAAAGGTGCTCTAAATCCTAATCTACAAGCACATAAGTACTATTTTCTTTATATCTTGAATTTCTAAAACTCAAATGCCACAAAAATTATATATAAAGGTTAATAATATAATAATATATATTTTTAGAAATTTTGAGCCAAAATTTCATCAAATTACTCAAGATATAGCTCAAAACACAAATACTAGTAAATCGGGCCACTTACTACTCTTAGATTTGAAGCACTAACTTCAACTTCCAATATCTCCTTTATTTCAATTTAGAATTCATCAAGAAATATGAAAAAAGTACAGATTAGAAAGTATTCTTGCCAATTCTAGTCATTAATTCTTCATTGCTTTTTGTACGCATGTGTTATTTTCAAAAAAGTGAATATATATACAAAATCATTACCTTAACTTCGAGTGTCCATATTTCCTTCATATACACTCTAAATCAAACAAAATTTATACCAAAACCATAGCCAAAATCCTATACTTGCTGATTGTAGCCTTCAAAGCTTAAATGCCTCCAAAAGACTAACCCTAATTCCTAATATGGCCTAGGGCAGCCTCCTTGAAGCCTATTGGACATGATTATTTGCCAATAGGAATAGAGATTTTCATCATCTATCACCATTCATCCATATGAATGCCCTTACTTTTTTTTTTGCTACCAAGATCTATCTCTAATTCTTTTTTAATAAGATTTATATTATATATCATAAATATTAAATAAAAGAAATAAAATAAGATTTCAAGAGTCACTAATATCTAACAAAGGTGACTTTAAATAAGTAAAAGTTACTTTCAATCAAAATCAATCTTAAAAGCTACTATCAAAAAAAATTAAATTATATAATTTCTAATATTAATTCTTTTAAATGACCTCCTTTCAAAGTAGTAATCTAATCACATTCTATAATCAATTAAAATCCACTAATATGACTCTTACCATGTTATTTAGTAAATTTTATATCAAACATATAAATATAATATTTTCATATGGTATCCAAACCACAACAAAACAATGATTTCATAAGAATTATCTACAAAAGATACTTCAATGATATTAAAAGAAAAAACAAAAGAGCTAAAAGATTTACCTTTATTGTTAGAATGATTCATAATAAAAGAGATAAAAGAAGAGTCAATTAATAGGTGAAGTTGGAATAAGTCATACTATTAATATAAGAATACATAAGGATGAAAAAGAGGTTGATAATGATAATAAGAAATCAACAGATGAAAGAAATGGCTGTAATCAATAAATATATTTTGAAGATTATAGTAATAAAGAAACGAAAGCATCAAGCCATTATACTCAAAAGCATTGGACAAAAGCAATTACATAGGTATTAGAAGAGGTAGGAGATATAGAAGAACTAGTTATTGCTTTAGTTGACTATGATTCTAAGATAAATCTTATATCTAATGATATTAAGACAATCTTATATCACAATGATACAAATGAAAACAAAAGTTCTTGATGATGGTTCAACTTATGCATGGATACATGATAAAGATGAGACAAAAATGGTACAATTTTTAACTATATCTCCTAATCATGAATGAAATTGAGATAGATTTAGAAAGAAACCATTGCTATGAGTTATTAAAGGATTTAAGGATTTTGGAGAAGTACCACTATAAAGCGAGATTATGGAGGTACAAAAAGATTCTATAGAACAAATAAGAGAAGCATCAAAAGAAGGAAGTTTAAGAAATCCAAAAAATATTGGACATCAATTTACAAAAGATACTTTTAAAGAATTTAAGATTAGATGTGATAGTGCTTTATTACTAGCAAAAATTGAATGTTTTGAAGAAATGCTTGTAAAATAAGGTAAATCATTTGCCTTTGGATATCATGAAATAAGGTGTGTGGATTCTAATATTATTACTCCTTTGATTATCTTTATGGTACCACATGTGCTTTGGAACTTAAAGCCAATTACTATGCCAATTGATGGAGTTATTGAAAGAAAATATATAAATAAAGATTTTGGAACCTTCTTTTGCTCCATATTCTAGTTGTTGGTTTATAGTACCTAAGAAAAATGGATCATTGCATTTTATCGAAGATATATAGTCAGTGAATGTAATATCTATTAAAAATATAGATATAGGATCTTTAATAGATGAATTTGCAGAAGCGCTTGTAGAAAGGATAATTTATTCAATAAATGATTTATATTTGGGCTATGATCAATTTCAACTTGCACATGGAAGTAGAGATTAGCAAAAATGAGAATGCTCCTTGGATTATTTAAAATATATTCTCTTCCACACAAGGTGCCACTAATTCCATTGTACATATGATGAATAGAATGAATATGGTATTAAGAGACTTCATTCTTTAAAAAACTATGCCTTTATTAGATGATATTTTTATCAAAGGATGTTAAGAAGGAGAAAAAGATGAGACTTTAGATGAGAGGGGGTGTCACTAGTACATTGTTGATTATATATAAGATTGTGAAAAGATTTTAACTAAACTTAAAGAAGTTCATCTTATACTTTCAAGAATAAAATTTATATTTGGAATATAAGTTATTATTGGATATTTATATAAATTTTATGGGAAAAAATTGGATCCGAATAAAATTGATGGAATTGAAATCATAAAAATTATATGTGATTTGTTAATAGAAGTACGTAGATTTTTAGGAGCTTGCATATTTATTGTATATAAATTCTTCATTATGCTTATATAGCAAATCTATTGTATGTATTATTATGCAAGAGTTTTCAATTTAAAAAAAATATATAAAAGTAATACAAAAGCTAAAGGTATTATTATTGATACGTACAATTTTAAGAAGAATTGATTATGAATGTAATAGGTAAGTAATACTTACTGTAGATACTAGTTCTATTGCTATTGAATAGACTTAGAGTTAAGATGATTCAAGTAGAAAGAGGTTTGTAGTTTGATTTAGAGCTAAAGTTTTAAATATTTGTGAGCATGCATATTTTCAAGTCAAGAGAAAAATATAGGAAATTATTTTAGCTATAAAAGCTGAAAAAGATTATTTAATTAGAGCACTGATAGTAATTAAAATAGATTGTTTGCCATTGCTTAGAATGATTATTAATTATTCAATATTAGATATTTTATGTTAAAATCGATTGTTTATAATAAATCATTAAATCCAAAATTTAGGCATATTTCTAGAAAAGACAATTTGGTAGCAAACATGTTGTATTGAACAAGATATGAAAGAAAAGATGAGATGGTTGAAGACATTGATGATGTTAGATCAAAATTCTATTTAGTATCAAATCTTAATAAAGAAAACAAGTTATTTTTTGAAGAGCTTTATGAATAAGAAGTATTGGATATTGGTTATTATTTGAATACCTTGATTAAAGAAAAAAATTGATCTACAAAAAAATTTAAACAAATAAAGAAAAAAATATATAGAATTTTGCATCAAGAAGGATTTTTATGGAAAAAATCAAAGAAAGGAATTGAAATGCCACAACAAGTGATAGGCAACAAAGAAGAGCAAGAAAAAATATTAAAAGAATTTCAGAATAATTTATGGGCATGGCATAGGAGAATTTGGACTACTTTTGCTAAACTTAAAGAATAATATTGATGGAAAAATATATATTGAGATGTATTTATATTTGTAGAATTGTGTGAAACTTATCAAACATATTTTAATATAAAACACCAAGATGATCTCTATCCTATATAACCTTTGACTATTCAATTTAAATGGGTTGTTGATTTGGTTATAATGCCAACAAGATTATGGCAAATGAGATATTTGGTCTTGGTACATGAAGATTTATTAAACCAAATAGAAGATAGAGTATTAAGAACAAAGTCTATAGATGGAATTTATATATTTTTTCTTGAAGGTATTATTTGCGACTATGAATGTGTAGAAAAAATCATTATTGGTTGTAGAGAATTAAATATACAAGAAGCTTGTGAATTCTTTGAAAGATGTGGAATTAAGTTATCATTAACTACTACTTATAATCTTGAAGGAAATGCAAAAAAAAATTATGATCATCCATCAATTATAAAAGCATTAAATAAAGCTTGTAATGAGAGGTAAGAAAATAGCCATGACTTTTGCCATTTGTATTGTAGGCTGACAAAACAACTCATAGTTCAGTAATAGGATATATGCCTATTGAGCTTATGATAGGTCAAAAATCTATTATGTCAATTGAAGAAAAGATTCCTACTTATAGTGTACTGTGATGAGAAGATGAATTGATAAGAAAGGAACTTTTAGCTATTAAAATTCAACAATTGGAGCAAAGACCAAAAGATGTACAAATAACATTAGAAAGATTTAAAAAATCATGGTTACAAAATAAGGCACAATTTAATAAGCAATATTAATTGAGACCTAAAGAAATTGAAGAAGGTAATGGAATATTGGTCTATAATAGTAGCTTAGACAATCAACATAGTTCTTTAAGAAAATTTTCTAAATAATGGTTTGGACCATATGTAGTAAGAATTGTGCATGATAATACAATTTATTCATTATGAGAATTAGATGGAAGAAGATTAAAAATACGAGTTGCAAGGAAGCAAGTGAAGATATTCAAACAAAGATAAATAGAAATAAATATAGAAGATTATTCTGATGACATAAATCTTTCAAGACAAGAAGATGAATTTGACTTATACAACAAAAATAATGAAGAGGATTTAGGTGAAGGCATGGAAAGCATAATATGAATCAAATAAGATTTGAACTATTTGGTATATACTAAAGGATATACAACTTCAGATGAAGTGCATATTGTATATTAACATGATTATATGGTGAAAAATGAAAACATGGATGTTGTTATAAATGAACCTAGTAGAAATATGTGCTAGAAAAACAAGGATAATTAATAGAAAGGTAATAAAAAATTTAGTCTTAATGCTACTTTTTAAAGAATGAACTTCTATTTACTTTATAAAAGCATAAATACCTCAAATCAAAGTAAATAAGATAATTAATTACTATAGATATATTTAAAAAGAATTTACTAATAGGTTCAAGCAAAAATTATCTCAAATTATCAAATATTGAAATCCAAAGAAGACCGGTTGTTAACCTAAGTTGAAATCAAATCTCAAAGCACAAAACTACATACCTACAATGATTTTGGAATTCTTATGGAGATCAAAGAGCAAGATTTGAGAGAAAACTAGTAAAGAGATTTTTAAGTATTAATTTTATATCAATCAAGTTAATATTTAGTTTTTGAGAGATTTTTAAAATAAGTGATGTTCTTTGTTGGATTAGATTTTGGAAAATAAAATTATGTTTATAAAATTGAGAGTTTCTTTAGTTTTGTAGTATGTATATAAGTGAATTCTAGAAAATGTATTTATGTTCTAATTTTTTAGTATATGTGTAAATTTTTAAGTCAATCAAATGATTAAATCAAAGTGTATAAAGATTTTTATGGATTGAAGTCTCAAAAATTGGAATTTGAGGATCAATGAGTATATTTAAGATCTTCAACAATTTATTAATTAGATTGAAGTGAATTCTTTATATATAAATACTAGACTTGATTTTCCATAGTTTAAGTATATTTTGGAGGCAATGCAATAGTTCAAGAAGGGAATATTGGCACTGAAAGTTCAACATTCAGATTGGAGTAAGAGGCCAGCCAATACCCAAGCAAAATTTAGGGTTGATCTTCTATTTGGTAAGTTTGATCTTCTTCAAATTTTTTGTGCTAGCTGCCAACTTAGTTGTTGAAAGATATGTAAAATCTTAACTTAGATCAATGGTATAATTAATAGATATTGAGATTCTAAACTGCTCTAAAGTTAAGTTAATTTGATTAGAATTTGACTTAGGATTTAAAAATTGGTTAGGATTTAGGATTTGTTTAGGATTTAGTTAGGATTTAGTTAGGATTTGACTTAAGATTTAAATAAAGACTACTAAAATTTTAATTAGAATTAAAATAAGATTTGGTTAAAATTTATTTTAGATATATTTTGGATTTCATTTTAATACTTCTTTTGAATTTCTTTAGGATTTCTTCATGCTTCTTTTGTAATATTTTTGAGATTTTTTTGAATTAATTAAAGCTTGATTAGGATTATTTAGATTTAATTAGAATTCTTTAGAATTCTATTAGAATTAAAATCTTTTTGTTATAATACTACTGTTATCTTCTATAGTTAAGTGCTCGATGCATTTTCAAGTAAGGCTTCACATAATATAATATTATGCTTTATGATTCCTAAAATCTATACCTTTGATCCTATCTGCAATCTTAATTGCTTCTTCAAATGTTTGTGGATTCTTTAGTTCCATCTCTCGTTGGACCCTAGGTTTCAATCCTTGTAAAAATTGATTTATTATCTCTGTCCTTGAAACATTGCCAACATGAATGCATAGAGACTTGAATCAAGAGACATAATCTTGTATCCACTTAGATTGTGTAAGATTTATCAATTGATTGCATGCTATGTTATTTGCATTGATGGGCCAAAATTGATTCTTGAACTTGGTCTCAAACTCCTCTCAATCACAAAGGCCCCCTTGAGCTCTATAACTTTGAATTTGATATTCCCACCAAATAACTACCACATCTCTCAAAATAATGGTTGCATATATAATTCTTTTGGTGGTATTTGTCCAAGATAGTCCAAGATATTATTGAATATTAAAGAATCATTGATATATATCTTCTTGCCTTGAAGTCCCAAAATATGTACCAAGCTTATTCAATTTTAGCCGAGCAAATGTTGGTTTTTTTTTATCTTAGAGGCTTCTTTTTGCGCTTATAGAGTAACTATCTGATGTAGGAGGTGTTTTATGTGAGCCTCCATCTGGGGTTGCTTCATCATATCTTCCATATTCCAATTTTCTCATTTGACTCCACTATTGTAATGCCTTCTCTCCTTCTAGTTGGCTTCTTAAGAGTAGCTTGTAGTAGCCTCAACACAATATTAATGTAACCACAACAACTGACCTTCAACTAGACGGTCGCTATTGACATGCTATCAAAGAACAATCTAATATTTTTTTTAATATCAATGAAATGGGATTGAAATATCTCTAAAATCTATAATCCTTCTAATCCACAATAATATAAATTCCATCACAATGTATGACAAATTAGACTATAAGAAAAAAAAAATAGAACAGAATTAAATAAGAAGATGTAAAACCAAAATTTACTAAGAGAAAGGGTCAAAAGCTATATATGATCAAATGTCCAAATGGCCTTGGCTTGTATTATTTATATTTTGTCCAACCATCTTGGAACTTTCTAAAATGTTCTTAATGGTAGATCCTACCTAAATAACCACTCAAAGCTCTTTCTAAAATTTTCCATGGTGGATCGTACATAATCCACTAACCTAATCTCAATTCTAGAAACTTCTATAAACTTTTCAAACATGACTCCAACTATCTATCCATATGCATCAATAATACAAATATCTTATCTATATATTGTTATAACAAACAAGTCAAATACAACCAATTCTTCCACATTGGAGATCAAATTGTATATTGCATAGAAAAATGATGTGAGCATAAGCAAAAATTCAAGGCTTGTATTATTGTAGCTTATTTAATACATGTGTTGGTAAGTTTTTGTTTATAATTTATAATAGAAATAATACAAGTGTTGGTTGTGGAATCCGATTAAATAGGATGATAATATAAGCTAACAAGAAGAGACATGATTATGATTGATCTAAATCTTATCCCATATATGTAGGGCTATCTTCCCCTACTTCCTTATTAAATTAATGGTTGAGCCTACTATCATGCAAGTCAACTTAATGGAAGCTTTAATACAAAGAGCCGTTTGGCATTTGGCTAAATAATAGCCCTACATAGAGATGCTCTATTTCATTCAAGAAATACGTGAAACTCCTCATCTATTTTGGGTACTATACCCATGTTAAAAAATTCCCTCTGAGGTAGTGAGACACTCAGTAAAAGAAACGTGGGCTGGTCACACCGTTACAACTCATGAATTAAAATGCTACCTTTTGAACAAAATCAAACAAAAAACGAAGTCGCTAAGGCACATATTTTGTTTTGATGGAAAGCGGTCTCAATGTCAATAAGACATTGTGTACTGCCCCTTATTGTTTTAGGGTTGTCTTTTTGACAAATGAGGACCTCATGGCCATCATGAGACACCTTTCAGGCAGTCAATGCCCGAAGCAGGTGAGTTCATCACGGCACTTCTCCTTCACAGGCAAGACCTAGAAGTGAAGCATGCCGAAAAAACCCGGTCAAAAGGAGCAAAACTGCGTAGAAAATGTTGGGCCGTGTCCCCTAAGCCCTAAATTTGAACAGGTTTGGATCACGAATACGGGAGACTCGGGGAGACCTGATGAAATTTTCACAAAAACTCATGTGGTTGACCCCACAAATGATGGGCCTGACGGTCCACAACCACCATGACCCTTTCCTCATCCCTGACACAATTTATACGCCGTTCGAAACTATTAGCATTTCGTGGCAGGGATGGTGTTATCCATAAAGGGTGCTCATGTGAATCCACAGAAGTTGGTTGTTTGCTAGGGGTTTGGGGTGATTTGTAGCTGGGCCTTTCGCTCGGGTTTCTCCCTCGCGATTTGTCTCTTTGAGGTGAGTCGTGAGCCCTTGTTGATGCTTTCAAACGCTGGGAACTCTTTTTGTTAGTGGCGTTGGACTTGATTTCTGTCTGAATGGCGGAGATTTCGAGAAATAGATGGAATCTCGGCTGGTGTTGCGCAGAATAAGATTTTCCCAATCTGAGTGTGGTCTATATTGATTTCTGTTACGAAACTGGTCCTGGTATCAAGTTCCATCAGCCAAGTTGTGTCTTCAAATTGTCTTTTCAACCTGAAAAATTCTCTGTTATCTGTGGACAGGCCACCGGATTGCAGTTTTTTTTCTCTGTAACGAGCTTTAGCAAAAATGACGCCCTTGTCGATTATCAGTCTCCTTTTAGTGGCGGGGGTAGCATGGTTTACCGGCACTGACCCCATGAAGCTCTCCATGGGCCGGGACATATCAGAATTCGACCCCCAATATATCGAACCACCTCCCGCCTCTCTGCTCAAGGACTTCCCTCGCGACAACGAGAACAAGCTGAAGAATGGAGAAATCAAGTGGCAAGGTGAACTCCTCGGGCCTGAGAGCTTGACATTCGACGCACAAGGTCGGGGGCCGTACACAGGTGTTTCCGATGGCCGCATTCTACGATATGACGGTCCGGAGCTCGGGTGGACCACCTTCGCGTATACTTCAACAAACAGGTTTGCGTTGGTTTGCCCAGATTTTTTTTCCTCCATGTCTAGCTCTTTTCCTTCGAACGGTGCAGAAAAACCAAGGGCATTACTGGATTAAAATAGTGATGTCAAGGATTCTGGGGTGCTCAGGTCATACGCGTGTGCGCCCAAGAGCCCGTTGGCCTTTAACCTAGCCCTTGAGCACGTGTGTGGACGTCCTCTGGGAATTCGCTTCCACAAAGAGACAGGCGACCTCTGGATCGCAGATGCATACTTGGGCATCATGAAGGTAGGGCCAGAAGGCGGACAAGCGGAGCTTGTGCTGAACGAGATTGACGGCGTGCCAATGAAGTTCATGAACGACCTCGATTTCGACGACGAAGGCAACATGTACTTCACAGACAGCAGCACCCGTTGGCAGCGGCGACAATTCCTCCTCTCACTCCTGGAAGGCGACGACACCGGCAGGTTCATCAAATACAACCTCGCCACGAAGCAAACCACTGTACTCATCGATCACCTTCGGTTCTCCAACGGTGTCACGGTCAGCAAGGATGGCACATTCGTGCTCATTGCCGAATGCCGCATGGGGAGGCTATGGCGGTACTGGCTGAAGGGAAGCAAAGCAGGCACTCACGAGCTTTTCGCAGATCTACCAGGATTGCCCGACAACGTTCGTCGCAACGAAGCAGGCGATTTCTGGGTGGCACTCCACTGCCGCCGCAGATCAGCCGAAGAGTTCCTGAGCAAGAACCCTTGGATCCGAACCCTGATCATCCGCCTCCCGATCCCGCTGAAGCTCGTCTACGTGTTACTGGCCGGAAAGCCTCATGGCGTCATCTTACGCTACGGCCCTGACGGCACCATGAGGGAGATTCTCGAGGACCAAACCGGCAAGGTGGCTAAAATGGTGAGTGAGGTGGAAGAACACGACGGCAAGCTATATCTCGGCTCAGTTCTCTTGCCCCAGATCGTCGTCTACACTTTGCCGCAAACCGAATCGCCAGCAACGCCCGCCACCGCAACGGAGTAAAATCCCAAATCACAAGCATCGAGTCACTAATCGCATTCCTTGGAAAGTGCTCGAACACGGCGCACCATCTTCACCACATCACGCTGCTGCTGCTGCTGCTGCTGCTTATCCCGATCGAGCGAGGGAGTTCGGCGAGGGCCACCGAGATTTTAGTGTCCAGAATGTTGATAGATTCTCCCGCAAACTTGTTGCCGTCGAGGCCAATTTCGAGCTCCACACCCTCGTCGCAGACCTGTTCACATTTGAAGGCGTTTTTTATTTTGACTCGCCGTAGTGGTATGATCTTGGAGTCCAGATCTCGGCTCTTTACTGTACGAGGATTCTACTTTTTGTCGTGCGTTGTGGGGTTCTTGGTGATGGAATTGTGATGCTAATGTTGTTAAGAATTCCATGTGGCATGATTGTATATTATCTCTAGTTTGGGAAGAGGTTTTTGGCAAATTGTAAGGTTGTTTATAAAGATGTACAATTGACCTTGTCGTTGACCTCATAAGGCTTTATTACGTAACACCAAAAATGTAAAGTTTAAACATGTGAAGTGCGTATTTAGGATATTGCAAAATTTTATGTAATGTGTGGTTTATAAGAGAAATTTCAATTATAAATCTAAACGGAACTTATGTAAATAACTATTTCTTTGATCTTCAGAGAAGTGTTCGATGAATTCTGGAGAAAAATTTAGCTCTATTATCTAATTTTTCGTTTGTATGTTTTCTTTCGTTTAATCCAAATTTTCCAATAAACTAAAATTTCACTGATATATATTTTTGAATTGGTTCTCATAATAATAATAGCAAATGAATAAATAAACCAATTTCTTAAATCTATTTTATTTTAATATGAACATTGAATTATATTAACCAGAAAAGATCTATTCAGCTGAACATTAAAACAGTTTAGGCACACTTCAATAAACCTTTAGCTTTGAAAACTTGTGTGAAAAAAAGAAAAAAACTTGAAACTCTGCGCAATTTTCAAATAGTTTACTTTTGTTTTGAAAAAAAAGATTTCTTCACGACAAGGCATGGGAACCAGTTCACACAACCGGGAACGATCTATAGCAAAAAAAAACTCAAAAAGAAGAGGCGCGCTGACGTTGATTTGAACTGAGAATGGCGGAAGTTTTAAGGAGCCATGGTGAAGGTAAAATTCAGCGACGCCAGAGCCTGTGAATTAGAAGAACCAGTTGCAGCCGACAGTCATTTTTGATGTCTCCACGAGGCCCTTTGTGATGTTGCGCATGAGGTTGCGGACGGTGTTCTCATGAGCCGATTTGTTCATTTGTGATGAGTTATCTATGCCGTCGCAGTACGTAAATCGACGTGGAGTAGCAGAAGAAGAAGAAGCAGAAGCAGTGACAGACAGGTGCGCGTGGAAGTATGCGTTGGGAGATTTATTCGGCTCCGCAGGTGCGATACAGTTTTCTTTGCAGCCAGTGGATGCTCTTTTGTGTTAATCTGAGAATCTGATTCTGCAACTATGACCTGACGTTCCCCGCCTGTGCGTTGCTTACGATGCCGCAATTGGTATGTCTCTCTCTGTTTGCAACAACCACCTCTACGGAGATCATTCATTGAACAGAGAATGGCATGTCATCTATGTCGTAAAACTACGCTGATAATTGGCAGATTTGGTTTATCCTACGGGAGTTCTTCGTGTAAATACAATTACTCGAACAGTGTGATATGACATTGGCAAAAATGAGAAGTCGAGCTTCTCGGGCATTGCTGTGTGCGTACTGCGATGTGTGTTATTAGAACTTAGTATCTTTGATGAAGCCAGTACGCTAGTGAAGAATTTTGATCCTAACGTAATTTGTTATCGGAGGTTTGCTGGTAATACCAGGCAATTTCATGGTCACAAAAATGAAAACTACTGCATGATTAAATTGATTGTCCAATGTGTTTGGGGTTATAAGGTCGGAGGTGAAGGGATTTGAACTCATATCATGGTGTTGTCACACTTAACAGGATCATTGCAAAGGGTAGATAGAAGTAAAATCCCGAGCAGAATGACAGAATGACAATCTAAAGTTGTCTCTCAACTTATGCTCCTCAGATTCTAATGCAACTGGATAAGTTTAGTTTTTGAATTCTTAACTGGTGATCATGAAGTTCGCGGTTTCTATTACGGAAGTGCTATATGGAGTGACTTCTTAGTTGCCCTTACATTGAAGATAGTTCTGGTCAATTTTAATGTCATCATGCACTTCACTTGCAAACAAGAAAGTCGAAAGTCGAAAGTCTGATTGCATTCATGTCTTTGCATTAGTGCAAATAATAATACCCCACTTGAAGGAATCCTGAGTGAACACCCAAGAACCAAGCAGTAGTTCAAATTAACCTTCATCATATATGAAACGAGTTACAACTCCTTAATTGTGTTTGCGTAATATTTGCATTGCAGTCTTGCTGCAGCCAAGAGGAGGATTGTTTTACGAATATTAAGTGGAGTCCGAGCAAGGGGAGTAGCCTAGGTTACAGCGCAGAGCAACTGGCATTGTTGCAGGAGGATGTCTGGTTTGAACAGGAACAGTTAAAGCAGGGGTGAATGCACCAGTAAGTATTGACTTCGATGCTTTTGGGTCGACGTTGCTTGCAGCATCAAGTTTTTTTTGTATGTTTTTCATTTCAGCTGCAATTACGAAGTATTTCGCTATAATGAATAATGCGATGGTTCAGCGACGGGCACAACGCATTCGTCAACATAAATTATAATAATACTGAAGTAAGTTCGTGGACATCATCACAGGAGCTATATTTTAATTTGTGGCGAGCGTGGTGCTTTCATCATGGCTGGGGCATCTGGCACACCGGAAAGCTTGAGTGAACAGAGAGAGATTTTACTGCATGGCATCGCTCTGTTCATAGTTTTATGGAATTCGATGATCCCCACTGTACATGCTGAAGTGCTGGCACCAGCAACACTCAACCTTACACTATTTACCATGGCTCCAACCAAGGCATTTCTCAATTCACCAGGGCAAAAGGTATCACTTGAAGTACCATCCATTTCGGCGTCTCATTTGCCGAAGTTCGCACCTGCTGCTGGCCGAAACCCCGACACTCTGCTCACTTCACCTTCCATTCTTAGTTCAGAATATGCCATGAATAACAAGGGTCATAAGCTATACACGACACAGTTACTTGCGTCACGTGGATTGCTAGTGACAAAAATGGCATGCAGCATGCCGTCCACCGAGAGTAGGTACAACGAAGGCACTCCGTCGAATAACTTGAGACACAGGACGATTGTTCCCATTGTAGGATCGCTGACTTCATATTCAGAGAACTCCAGCCTAGGCCCCACTCTGGACTACCCTAATCTGGATGTTTCGCCTGCCTGTCGGGTTCATCGGCTGCGTAGCCAACAGACGCTCGAAATTTTCGATGCTTCGGCAAATGCTAGTTCAGTGCGTGTGATTCTGTCCAACATGATTCACCAACGGAAGTATGTCATTGAGAAGGTCGGCCTGACTGGTCCCTTTCCAGATCTGTGGGCAGACACCAATCTCACTACACTCGGCCTCTCCAGGAACAGTCTTGAAGGTCCAAAGTCATCCAATATCTCCAATCTTTCCCAATCGATGGACCTTGAGCTGGGTTCTAATTCAACGAGGGGAAAAATTCCATCGTTGCCTGAAGATCTTATCGACCGCAGCGGCCCTGAACACAACATCAACAACAACAACAGACGTTCTGGATCCGTCCCAACCAACCTCGGGAATGTCGCTAATGCTCATTTAGATCGTAGCAACTGCAGTTTCATGGGGACCATTCCAGCGTCTATTGGCAGAGTTTCTGAGTTGCAGCAGTTGGATCTCAGCAACAATTCTATCAAAAGTTTCAAACTATTCGTGTATCACTTCCTTTGTCAGCTTCACGAGTTCAAGGCGGTTCGAAACGCTCAGCTGTGCCACAATGCCACCACATTGCCTCCAAAGATAGCTGAAGTACTGACTTTGTGCAATGTTAGTGGCTTGATCGGTGGGCAGAGTGTCGTCCCTCGGCGACCGCCAGCGCCAGCGCCACCGCCACCGCCCTATGTTTTCCCTCCAACACAACCTCCGTATGCCGAAGCTCCAGGACCCTCTCAACAAGAGCAAATTTCAGAAGGAGCGAGAGAACTGGTTTTGATAATAACAGGTTTTCTGGTTGCCTCGTTCTGTTTTACCATCTTCATGTTTGCGTGGAAACAAATCTTCCGCGGTGGTAAGAGGGGTCGTCGGATTCACAACGATCCCATGTTAGATCCGGTTCACGATAATCCCATGGATGATCCGGTTCACGACAATCCCATGAATGATCCGGTTCACGATAATCCCATGAATGCTAATCTCTGAATTATGACGAGCTGAAGCCACAATCTTTCGGAATTAGGGTAAAATGCAACGAAGAGAAGGCGATTCAAGCTTCCTGAGCTGCATTTGCACTTCTGAGTGGAGGTCATTGCACCTTCGCAATCAGGGGCAGTTAAGGGTGTGGAGCTATTGCCATCCCTCTGCCTGCGCCTCGCATCTCCTCGTCCTGCACCACACCCTAGCTGCATAGACTAGGTATAGTTCTGTTGCAGAGTAAAGCCTACCCTGTGGCAAAATGAACATTTCCAATGAGTTGATCAGAAGCTAAATAGGAAAATTAGGTCAATTATATCTTTACGGTACCGCCCCTTGAAACACTTGACCGAAACCTTAAACTGAGTTTCTCTCACTATCTTATCAATTTGATCACATTGTTGTGACTTGACATATTAGACAAAATACTTTTAATACTTTGGTAACCATTTTGACAACTTGTGTATTAAGATTGGGTTTTTTTTTTTTTTTTTTTTTTTTTTTTTGTTTCTTCCCTTTAGATTAAGACATGCATAGGAAAAAGAAGGAAAAATCTATTTTAACAAAATATCTTGTAGAAGAGATGGTACCAGGATTGATTAAAATAATAAAAATAAACTATTACCTTGTGACTATCATGTTGCAGCTATTTTTGTTCTATTTTGCTGTGAGTACATCAATCTATCAACAATACTTCACGGATCATCAAAATTTTAAAGCCTGAAAATTTCAAAACAAAATATTTTAAATAATAATAAAAAAAAAACAAAATAAACAAGAATTTATATGGTAAAAGGTGATATATATATATATATATATATACATACATACAAATAGATAATAATTTGGATTGTCATAGAAAAGGCAAGGTCTCACTGTGACTGTAAATTTCACTCCTCAACCCCAATTACAAGATGGCCTCAATTAAGAGTTGCTTGTAATTGGTGGTGTGAAGTGAAGTAAGCAATTGGCAAAAGACCAAGGAGGAACAACCACAATACAAGTAAAAGAGATGAAATCAAGTAATCACAACATCCAAAACGAAGTCACAGTCCATTCACTGGATTTTCATGTAGTAAAAAGTCAAAGTAAAAAGTAAAAAGTATATTTTTAGCTAGATAATTTTATTATCTTTTCAATGACATAAAAATCATGTAATTCCAAGTTACTATGAGTAAGTCATGATTGATTAAAGATAGAATTTAAATAACAGAAAAGTTAAGTGAATAATTTTTACCCCAAGGGTAACTCGCTTAAGAAATCAGGACTTCAAGCATCACCAACGCTCACTCGTAGAGTATATTCCCCCCATGAAGAGGCCTTGAGGCCTTAACCTTATCTTCCTACCTATACCCAAGGTGCTACAACCCATATGGGAATTGTGCACCTCTCTTCCTACAAGGACTACACTAGCTGCTGGTCCTCCTATTTTTTACTAGTAAAACTACTTTTTTTTCATTTTTGACTACACCATGGTGTTCAAAAACATCCTACTAGCTTAGAAAGCTTGCATAGTCTTCAAATCTTGTTTCATTTCTTCATAATGGCTCTCAAGGTGATAAAACTCAATTTTACCCAAGTCTTGAAATTTTCTATAAAAATTCATAAAAAATTCTAAATAAATTCTAAAAAATCCTATAATGTTTCTATAATACTAATATCCATATGAGGCTGTATTTTCCTATCTTGGTGATTTTTTATAGTAATAAAATCAATTTAAATCCACTAAAAATCCTATTTTTTATATAATTAACTAAAAAGACATGAAGCTCTTTTTCATGCTTCTTCTAACTACTAACTAATCATTGATAGGATTTTATAAGTAATATATGTAGATAGGAGCCAATGAAGATATTGGTTTCAATAACTAACTCTTAATACTTAACAATAAGAAAAATACTAAACTAACTAAGATAATTGCCTCCAAGACTTACTAAGACTCCATTTTTATAACTTTTCTTCTAATAACACTTTTGCAACTTATAAATACTTCTAAATTATAATAAATACTCGAATAGTCAAAAAAAAAACTCTCTACTTTTAAAATTTGTATAATTAAATGACTTAAAACTATGTTTTTAACTAATCCACTAATTAAGATCAATTTAAGGGACTCACACTCACTAAGAATATTCTAAGATAAAATAATGGTTTTGTTACTTAATTCAATTAATTGAGTGTTTTTATTAGAATTATCTTGTTGTGATGATTTTGCAAGATAGTTCTATTTTGAAGAATGTATAAGAACAATGAATAAAATATCTTCCAAATATTATATCTAATTAAAAAAAACTTAAATTTGTACTGAGATTTAAAAAGTAATTCCTTATGATTTGCAAACATGTAAAATAACAAAAATCCTTAGACTTAATTTCTTAAATATTACTGCATTCTGATAATTATCAACCTTTTGAATGTCATGAAATCTTTGTTGTAAAATGAAATCCATGTAATTGCATGTTCTTATAAAAAATAGTAAAAAACAAAGGTATCCAAAGAGAATGATCAAATCAATTTAAATACTTTTTATGTATTATTTTAAAACTTTATTTTCACATTAGCTAAACTTTGCATGACTAATGATTTGTATACTTTTTGAGAATCTAGGCAAAATTTGAATAAGTTTTTTTTAATTAGATCTAAAACAAATGAAATATATATTTTTTATTTTTAAATTATTATTCTATTCTTTAAATTAAATATCTATCTAAGAATTACATATAAATATATATATATATATATATATATTATTAAAATGATATTAATATAATATGTAGGATTAAATTTCAAAAAAAATCTATCAAATCAAAATTTTTAGTAGTACTTAAATGACGAATATATTAATAAGATAATTATGTGACAAGTTATAATAAAAAATTAAAAAATATTTATTAAGTTAAATGATCTTTAACATTTGAATAAATAAAAATATACATCAGTTTCAAATTAATAAAAAAAATTAATAATTTAATCTTATTAATTATATTTAATTTATAGTTTTTTTTAAAATAAAAATAAACACTATTAATATGAAAATATAATAGAAATTATATATATATATATATATATATATATATATATATGTATATTATTTTATATATAATTTAGAACTTTATTGAATAGATATGCATATATATACATATAGATATAACAAAAATACACAAATCAAAATCAAAAAATAATTCAATGTATTCAAGAATTTCACACAAAACACAACAATACTACCTTAACAATATGCATCTAAGTTTATGTTTTTCAATACAATAAGAATATGATATAAATAAATATATACTTTAATTTACTTCGAGTTTTAAAATTAAAAATATACAATAGAATAATTATTTAGATATAAAATACTTGATGTCTTATTATATATATATATATATTAAGAATATTTTATAATAAGATACTACTTAAGAATAGCATCATAAATATAGATAAATATAAAATATATTTATATGACAAAAAAATTATATAATTTTTTATATTAATTTAGATAATAATCTTTGCATAATAAATAATACAACAACATTTTTATATAAATAAAAATATAAATTTGACTTCTTTTAAATAATGCTAATTAGATATTTAATTAATATTAATTAAAAAAATTATTATTTATAAAAAATTATTTAAGAAATATTTTAAATAATTAGGATTTAGTTTTAAAAAAATAAAAATACATATGTCTTTAAATAATTTATTATTTTTATTTTTAATATAAATTATTTTATCAAATATAATCTAAATATGAATTTAAACTTGTAAATAAATCAAATATATTTGATCCATTTTAAATTTAATCGAATAAAATAAAATTATTTATATATATTTATTTTTATATAGGGAATTGATATTGCTACAATCTAATTGATAACATCTACAATGATAGGGAGAAGGGATCAAAGAGAGTGCAATACTCTCTTGTAATGGTTTTGTTGATTGATTAATAAGGTGGATTTATGAGTAATATATCTATGAAAGTATGTAGAAAAGCCAAAGAAAGAAAGAAATATATATATATATATATATATATATATATAAGCTTGATTATGAATAAAAGAAGATTGTCTTTGGAACCATCATCTTTGGAATCTTCTCTACAACACATATCTCATATATATACATGAATACCTTAAACATAATCAAGATGCAACATCAACACCATTGCACATTTGCTCTATCTCAAATATTCCTTATGAATCTGCCTACAACTTCTTGAATTAAAGATCATATGCTAACACTTGAATGTGATAAGATTTCTTGTAGTTGTGGCAGATAATAATTAAGATATACAAATATCAATTAAGAATGTAGTATAAATTTTTTTATTCTTATTTTATATTATATTATATATATAGAGAGAAAGAAAGAGAAAAAAAAAAGAGAGAGAGAGAAAGAAAAAAAATGTTAAAATGAACCCAATTTTTATTAAATAAAACCACTTGTCAAATCCATTATTACATCCTTGCATCCTTCCATCTTTGTTCTCCTTTGTTTCTTAGTCCTTGTTTGTATTTTCAACACCAATTCCTTATCCCAACCTCTTTGTTTTTATTTCTAGCCATCCTTCTTTTCTTCTTCTTCTTCCTTTTCTTTGTTATGAGTGTCCATCTTTTGTCCCAATTGCTCTTTTTAGATAAGATATTGGCTCATGACTTCTTTTTTTAGAATTCTTATTTATAATATAGCTATTTTAGTGATCATGGTTGTATTTATCTTCTACTTTATTTTATTTATATAGATTCAAATATAAATCTAATTTTAATATATCTTTTTTTAAATAATTTATTTCTTAATATTTATTCTTATTTTATATAGAGAATTAATTATATTTCTTAATTTGATTAAACTTTGAGTGATTGGATTATATATTATGATGAAAAAAAAACAAGTAGAGATTCTTTGGCATCACATGAAATTAATAGGGATTACTTGCAATTTGAATATATAGATATTACATTTAGAAGCCTTAATTAGTACAAATAACTTTTAAGAGTAAACTTTGAAGCTGTTGAACAAAACAATAAAAGATTAATTTTAGCATTATTTTGTTATTCAAGTAGACATTCAATTTTTTTAATCATGGATTATTTTTTATTAGATTCTATATGATTTTTTTTAAAAAATAAATTAAAATAAATAAATAAAAAAATAATATTTGAGACATATTTTGGTTGCTAAATTACATAAATTGTATTGTTGTAAAACTTTCTTGAGATAGTTGCAATTTGTAATCAAAATATTCTACAAAAGGATATAATGATTATGCAATGTATGTATATATTTAACTTTTATAATTTAATTGATATTATTTTCATTTTCCTTGTAAGTTTATGTAAGAGATGATTTAATAAATGAGATCACATTATAGACCATAGATTTAGAAGCAGAGGTTATTGATTAGTAGAGATTATATATCTTTGAATTAATAAGAATGGAGAAAATAGTAAGGTTGAAATAAGAAACATGCATTGAGAAGGAAAATAGGGACTTTCAACAAAAAACTAGGAGGTTGAAATGAAAGGAATAAGGGATGAGAATATGAATAGAAGCTAAGAATAAGAAGATGTAATGATGGTTTTGATAAGTGAATTAACTTAATAAAAGTCAAATTTAATTTAATATTTTTTTATATATAAAAAATATTAAAATGATCTACCTATTTATTATATTGATCCATCTTATTTTAATCATTATTAGAAAGATTGATCATCTCATGAAAACATTGTTAGAATCTTGACCTTGCTCTACTTCCTTATTCTTAACCTTTATTCCCTTTGTTTCTAATCCTTATTCTTAAATCTCTCTCTTCTCCTCCTCATTTCTATCTTCTGATTTTTTTTTAGTATATTGATACTAAAAAATTATTCAAATGGTAGTATGAGTGAAATGTGAAGATTTTAAGAAAGATTATTAAACAAAAATGGCTTTTTGATTAGGATAATTGATGAATAGATTAGAATATCTAATACCTAGATTTTGTTATTTTAAAATGAAATATTAGTTATTTTATTCTACATTTTATGTTGGATTATTTGATTATCTCTATTTCAAAATTATTAGCCATATTGACAAAAATGTGATATTATTTTAAAAAAATAAATATTCTAACTTAAACAAAAATTAAGTATTATCTTCAAAAAAATCAAGACAATAATCAATATCATAATATCCAACCAATTATTTTTTGATATCAATAAAACAATCTTAATTACATTGTAGCTCTAAGTTATAGCTAGTAATTTTTTAATCCCATTCAAGAAATTTTGAAGTAAGTGCCAATTTAACAGATCTCTCATTGTTAGAAGGACAATATAACTAATATGGCAGAATATAAAATTTAATAAAGCTCTAGCTGTACCTCTAAATTCTTATTAATATTCATTGTCTAACTTAGCTAATATAAAGCATTAAAGTGTAATGACTTAACTTAAGGTATTTACAAGTATGTTTTCATAGCTATAATAGCCTAGCTAAAAAATAATATCCTTGAAAAAATAACCTTAATTGCAAGATTAAATAATATAATTTGACTATCATAATCATGATTCATGCTATTCCATGATATCATTTGTGCTTCTATTAATGACTCTAAAAAGTAATTTTTCAATTTGAGCTTATTTGTGTCTTTTTTATTTTATTTTGTTGTCTTTTTTTTGACATGCTAATGTTATATTTTTCTTTAGATGTATATTTTGCAGAAGGTCTATATGAAGGTATAGTTAAAAAGTTTGGCTCACTATAATTGGATGCACCAAATTCATGACATTGGCTATAGGCTAGAGATGGTTCACATTCTTAACTCATAAAACATGGTGGGAATGACCTTAAAGTTGCCTTGCTACAAAAAAGAATTAGAGATTTGTGACACAAGGAAGATTCTTTTCTTATTGCCTTGACAAGAACTTTATGTACTTTAAATAAAGAAGAAATGATATCCTTATTAGAAATATTTATTTTTATGAACATCAAAAATATAACATTCAATTCCAATTCTTCTTTGGAAGCCAGATGTAAGTCTTCTTCCAAATTACTTATTTTTTTTTTCTTCAAGAAATTTAGCAATTAAAGGCTTGCTTCAAGTATCTCAACTATATATTATTAAAATAATCAATTAAATATCATTCAAAAAAAGACAAAGATTTTTAATTCGTAATTCATAAAAAATATTTATAAGAAGATTGAGTAATTATACCATTAATTATAAGTGGTTGCATACAAAAACATCACTCTTATATTAACTTTCATATATTTCAAATTCGACCTATAGTGCTTATACAACATTTGACAAGCAATGATTGTTACCTCATTCTAGATTGCAAAGTATAATATTGGCTTTAATATTACCTTCACATTTAATAAAAAATTAAATAAATTATTATTTTCCTCTATTATATATTATTCACCACACATCCTTATTCTATAAATTAATCCACTTATTCTATTGAAGCTATAGTGTATTAAGTTGTCTTAGCCTCTAAATATATAAAAAATATTTTTTACACTTATTATTTGTATACAAATCAAGATAAAAAATAAAGGTTGATAATAATAATATGAACTAAGAATAAGAAGTTGAGATAAATATTAAAAATAGAAAAATTAAGAATTAAGAATGAAAGATGTTAGAATAAGAGCTATAAATAATAAGAGTAGAGGTTGGAAGCAAGGAGGTCGAGATTCCTATGATGGTTTTTAGAGATGATTCATTTTTTTAATGAAAGTTAAAATAAGGTAGATTGATTTAGTATAAAATTCAATATCATATATATATATATATATATATATATATATATATATATATTCTAATAGTTATTTAGATATTATAAATAAATAAAAGTAAGTTAATTTGATAAAATCTTATATGAAAACTTCTTAGAAGCTTAATAGAGGTTATTTCATCTTTATATATATCTATAGGTGATTGATAGGTTAGAAACTTAGCCAATAAGTTAGCCAAGTACTACACATGTTGATAGCTTGTGGTACAAATTAACAATCTGGTGCATATATAAAAAAATTATTTTGTAAGTTAAGAAATATATCAGAGGTCCTATATAATATTGTCTTGTAGCTTGTAATCAAAAAGTATATATGGGAGCAAGAATGAAGCCTTTTTCATACTTATCAATGTCTTTTTAGTCATCAATTTTGTTTTAAGATTTTATAATTTTCTTTTCTTTTACAATAGCTATTTTAGTTTAATATTATACCAACTTTAAGTGATTTTTTAGTCTTTTTGAGTGACATATGAGTGTATTTATCTTTTTGTTCTTTGAAATTTATATCCTTGATATTTAAATATAAATAGTAATTTATTTTTTTTATCTTATGTTAAGAAGTGGATGAATTATCCAACTTCAATTTAAGATTTTAGATCTCTAATAGTGATTTTTTCTTAAAAGACTAAGTACTATTTTTTTTTGTAAAAATTTTCATTCTGTATTAGAAGTTACAAATTATCTTCTTCTAATTTGACTTGTAAATTTATTTGAGTTGTCTATAGAAAAAAAAAATTATAGATGCTACTCTTGAGAAAAATGAAAATAGATTTGTAACTATTATAGAATTTTACAAACTTACCAACTCTCAAAAGATCAAAATCTCATATAATTCCAATGTAAACTATGGAGGTATTATTTTTATGCATATGGAAGAAGTCAACAATGAGATTCAAATTCTATGCCAAAAAATATTGTAATTTAAAAAAGTAAGTATATCAAGTTCATATTTGAATATAAGAAGTCTTGCTTCTACAAACTTAAAGGAGACAAAGATAAGTATGTCAAAGAATTTTGATAAAACAAGATCAAAGTTTTGAAGACTTTTACAATAAGTGAAGTTCTATCTAAAGTTGTATCATTCTCAATATTTTGACATATTTATTTAAATTTGATTTATAAGTGTATTTCTATGCAAGAGTATTTTTTTTCATTTAAAAATTTAATAAAAAATTATTCATTATTATACAATGATTTAAACTCGTTCTTAGAAGTCTTTACGGCTACATTTAAAAAATAATAATTGAAAAAAGATAATAGAGATTAAACTTATATCTTTATAATAAAAATCATATTTAGCAATTATTACAGACATACATATTTATACTAATATTTTCCTTTATGATTAAGTAGAAGTAAATAAAAGCAGATTTATTTCATAATAATTTTTAGAAAAGCTTTTTAGAAGCTTCATAGATGTTGCATTGACTTTATATGTGTTTATAGTTGATTGGTAGGTTATAAACTTAGTCAATAAGTTAACCACGTATTGATAGCTTATAGAATAAGCTAATTATGTAGTGTACATATAAAAAACTTGCCTTGCAAGTTAAGATACTTGTCTCGTAAAGTCAACACGTTTTAGACGACCTATAGGATATTGCCACATAGCTCTTAGTTAAGAATATATATAGAGGCTAGAATAAAGCCTTCTTTATTCTTGTCAATATATTTTTAGTCTTTAGTCTTATTTAAAGACTTTTTAGTCTTTTTATCTTTGATAATAGCTATTCTACTTCAATACTATATTATCTTTGAGTAATTTTCTAGTCTTTTCAAGTAACACAAGAATATATTGATATTTTAGTTTTTTAAAGTTTATGACCTTAAAAGTTTGATAAGAATACTAATTCATTGTTTTTTTCTTATTTTAGAAATAAATAGATTATTCCACTTTTATTGTTATATTTTGAAGACTGCAGATTATTCAATTTTAAACAAACTATTTATTTTTCTAACACTAATTTTTTGCTTAAAGAAAGTCAATTACTTTTCTTTGTGGAAATTTTTATTTGATATTAGAGATTGTGCACAACCTTCTTTTAATTTAACCTATAGATTTATTAAGTTATTTAAAATAGAAAAAAAAATTATGGATATTATACTTGGTAGAAGTGAGAATAGATTGGCAACTGTTACAAAACTTTACAAACTTATTAATAGTATTAAGATGGAAATTTTATGCATTTCCACTGCCAACAAAAGAAAAACAAATCCTATGCCTATAAAAGAATTTCAAAGTCTGTATCAAGAAATTAAGTAATTAAAAGAGATAGGTAGTTTGACCTTACAACCAAATTCAAGAAGTTTTGCTTCTACAAGTACAACACTGACAAGAATTAATATGCCTAAGAAGTTTGATGGAACAAGATCAAAATTTTGAAGATTTTTGTAAGAAGTTAAGCTTTATTTAAGGTTGCATCTCTTCTAATATTGTCATGGATTTATTCAAGTTAAATTCATAGGCACAATTCATCTAAAAGTGCTTTGACTTGATTTGCACCTTTGATAGAAAAGAATTCACAACTCTTTTATGATTTGAATTCATTCTTAAAAGTACTTACAACCACATTTGAAGAAAGTAATAAAAAAAGAGTAGCAAAGACCAAGCGCTTATCTTTATGATAAGGATCACAATCAACTACTACATATATTGGTGAATTTCAAAACTTTACTTGCAATGTGGATTGAAATAATAAAGCCTTTATCAATCAATTTTAATATAGAATGAAAGATAATGGCAAAGATTTATTATTTATAATACCAAAAGTAGAATCTTTAAAACAATTTATTACTTAAGCCATTATATGCAATAATTGATTATTTAACAAGTGTTAAGAACAAAGATTTGGCTAAAAAAAAATAAGTTAAGTAATGAATATATTTCTTAAGTTTTCATAAACTAATTCATCAAGGCTAGAACTAATACAAATTGATATGGTATATTTTAAACTTCTTAATGAGTAAGAAAAGACTTATTGTCATTATAAAGGTTTCTACCTATATGTTTGAGAATCCAAATACATTGCTTAATATTATCAAAAGAAGTAGTGCAATTACAAAATAAGGAGAATGGTTGCCAAAGAGGATGATGTATTTGAAATGAAGTTTTTCTAGCTACAAAAAGACGATACGGTTAGAATCTTATGCAATTCCTAATAAAGGTCCTATTTTCTCTTCAAATTCCTTTCTTTGTTATATAATAGAAGTTTTTTTAGGACTGAAAAATCACAAAGACTTAGACTTTTTGGATTTAAGAGCCTTAGAATGTTTTATAAACAAAGACTTTATCAAAAAATATGATATATCGTTAATCAAAAAAATCAAACTTATGCATGTAGAAGTAATAGATGGTCTTTCATTATTATCTGAGGATTTTACATATGAAACTATTTTTATAAAAGTAACAATTAGTGGTCATAATAGTTTAATAATAATTAATGTGATTAGATTTCTTTGTAATTCAATTATTTTAGGATTATCATAGTTAGAAAGATATAATCCTCAGATAGATTAAATTTCTTGTAATCTTAAATTTTTCATAGTTTAGTCCAAGATTTTGCTAAATAAGGAAAAATCTATAAAATCAATACATTAAAATCATTATTCATAGGTGCAAAAAGTTTTATGTATATTATAAAAAAAACGTCAAATTTTGTTATATATGTCACACCTATTGTTGATGGAGAAATTTTTTTAAGTGGCATTCCAAGCTAATATCAAAATTATCAAAATATCTTTAAAAAGAAGAATACAAATATTCTTTTAAAATATTATCTTTATGATTATTTTAGTGATCTTTAAGAAAGAGCTCAATCACTATTTGAATCAATCTATAGCCTAAAATAAAAAAAATTGGCTACATTCAAAGAATATATTAATGAACATTTGGCTAAGAATTTTATATGTAATTCTAAATCCCCAAAAAAGGCTCTTATCTTATTTGTAAAGAAAAAGAAAGATCTCTGTGGATATGTATAAACTATTGAAGACTCAACAAGATCACTATTAAGAATAAGTACCTTTTATCTTTGATTTGAAGACTTTTTGATCAATTAAATAAAATAAAGATCTATACAAAAATAGATATAAGAAGAATATACAATTTGGTATGTATTAAAAAAAGAGATAAATAAAAAATTATATTTCAAACTAGGTATAGACATTTTGAATATAATGTCATGTCTTTTGGATTTATGAATGTACTAATTGCTTTTCAACAACTAATGAATGATGTTTTATGGAAGTTTTTTAAAAAAATTATCATCTGTTATTTAAATGATATCTTAATTTATTCTAAGAATATAAAAGAGCATTAAATAGTATAAAATACACACTTTTTTAAGTCAATTTATATTTTTCATGTATTACGAAAACCAAGAGATACAAGATTATAAAATAAGATAGAAAAGTGTGTATTTTACACTATTTAAGTTGACTTCTAAAGATACATCATTTCAAATTATGGTCTTATGATGGATTGGAAGATTCTAAAAATAATAAAAGATGTACAATATTTTTTGAGATTTATTAATTATTACTAAAATTTTTATTAAGAAATTTCTTCAAGTTACAATTCTTTTCAAAAGCTTGAGAAGAATTTACAAAGATAAATTTTAGTGAAGCAAAGAAACTAAAGTAATTTTTTAAGCCTTGAAGATAATATTTATTTTTATACAAATCTTATATCATATTAATTTTTAAAAGGCATTCTTTATAAAAATAGACATATTAGATTTTTTTATAAGTATTTTTTTGTTATAAATAAGAGCAAATGAGAAGTTCCAATCAATAGCTTTTTATTCCAAGAAATTTTTAGCAGTCGAAATTAATTATAAAATCTATGACAAAGAACTTCTTGCAATCATGGATTAATTTTAATTATGGCATCATTATTTAGAAGGTGCTTCTGGTCCAGTTACTATATATATAAATCATAAGAACCTTAAATATTTTAAGTGAATGCATATTTTGAATCATTGTTAAGGCCATTAAAGTATATCTTTATTAAGATTTGATTTCAAGATTACTTATTGACTCAAAAAATAATAAGGTTTGTCAAACAACAAGATTTATTTTGCACCAAAAGAAAAAGATGCAACTTTTGATCAACAAAGAATAATCAACAAAGAATGATCATTTAACTTGAACCTATTCCATAGCAATTATAGTCTTCTATTTCTATTGATTTAATTATAGATCTTTCAATCTCAGATTTATTTGATTCTATATTTGTGAATAGATAAATTTTCCAAATTTTCATATTTTTAATTATGTACAAAATCTATCACAAGTAAAGAAATGGCTAATTTTTTTTAACAATATCTATCACTATCATGGATTGTCCAAATATATTATATCAGATAAAAAGACTCAATTTATATCAAGATTTTAAAAAATCCTTTTTAAGATTCTAAAAGTGGATATAAAGCTCTCTTTGACTTTTTATTGTCAAATAGATGGAAAAATAAAAAGAGTGAATCAAATTTTGAAGCTATATTTGAGGTGTACCATCAATTATCATTAAGATGATTGGACAAAAGTTTTGCCATTGGTAGAGTTTGCAGTCAATAATTTAGTACATTATTCTATTTAACAAATACCTTTTTTTTTGTCAATTGTGGTTTTCATCTATAAGTTGATACTTTTGACTTTTTAAAAGTTAATAATCTTACAATAGAAGATTTAACAAACCATCTGTCAAAGCTACATGCAACAATAAATGTATAATTAAAAGAAGCTCAAGAATAATAAAAAATCAATATAAATGCCTATTATAAGGTACAACTAAAATTTACTATAGGAGACAAGGTATGGCTACTTTGTTGCAATATTAAGACTACTTCTCTTTGTCATAAGTTGGACTATTGTAGACTTAGATTTTTTTCTATTTATGAATAATTTAATCTTATTGATAATCTATTATATATACTAGTGTCATATTACATGAAATCTTGCTTGAAAATGTACCAGACACTTGACTATGGAAGGTAGAAGAGAAACTGCAACAACAAAATCCTAACAATTCTAATAGAATCCTAAATAAACTTCAATTAAAAATTAATAATATTAATCAAGCTTTAATCAAATCTAAAAGAAATATTAAAGAAATTACAAAAATAATATGAAGATATCGTAAAGAAATATTAAAAAAAACTTAAATAAATCTTAAATAAATTTTAATTAAATCCTATTTTAATAGTAATTGAAACTCTAATGGACCTTAATTAAATCTTAGGTTAAATCATAATTAAATCCTATATCTTAAATCCTAAATCAAATCCTAAATAAATTCTAAGCCCTAAATAAATCTTAAATCCTAAATCAAATCCTAGAGAAATCCTAAGCTCTAAAAAAATCCTAAATCTTAAATCAAATCCTAAAAAAATCCTAAATCATAATCTATTAACAAACTCTAAACAAATCTTATGTCCTAAATAAATCCTTAATCCTAAATCAAACTCAAATCAATCCTAAGGTAGATTAGAACTCTACTATCTATTGATTAAATTATTGAACTTGCTTAAAAATTTATGCACCTATCAAATTTTTAATTAAAAACTAATATAATAAATTTAAAGATAATTACACTTATCAAATAGAAGAAAAATCCTAAAATGTCACGAATTTAGAATACTGAATAGAAATCTAAATAAGAAGCTCAAGAAGAATTGGTAAGAACTAGATTAATCAGATGAGTACAAGAACAATAATAGAGAGGTGAGCTAGAGCTTCAAGAGGTGTATCGTTAAGACTGAGGATCTCCTCAGTCTCGACTCCTATATATACTACAAGCTAAGAAGCTTCTCAAGTAGCTTCCATAAGCTAAAAAACTTCTCAAGTAGCTTCCACAAGCTTAAAAACTTCTCAAGTAGCTTCTACAAACTACAAAGCTTCTCTAGAACCTTCTAAAATCTTCTACAACTTCTTAGTGTATGTCCTTGATATCATCTCCTCTTTTAGATTTGAGGTTTCTAAGAAGCATTTCTATTGCGAGTCAGTACCAGCGTAAGAAGTTGAAAATTCATCGCATAGTATCTATAATATACTCCAATTATTGTTCAGGTAGCAAATAATTCATTGGTCCTTATAATCAATGATAGTGTCCTACGCCTTCAATTTTTGACCAAGCATGAACTTCCATGTCTTTATTGTAAAAATGCCCTATAAATACTTCTTCGAGAAGATCACTATAGGTAAGTTCTACCTCAAACATAATAACTAGTGACCTGTTACTAGGTATCTTCCGTCGTCTTTGTGATACAGGCGGTTCTTCATCTCGAGGTCATCTTCGTGAGATATTCGGTTGAGAAGACATGGCTGGTATAGTATCTATCTCTTGGCTATCCATATCAGACTGAAAAAACAAGCACTAGACATAAAAGAATGGACTTAGGTTATAGATTTATAGTCTCTAACTATGTCTTTTAGAGGTTCCTTCTCTCCCTTCTTTGTAAGGTCAAGGATTAAGAGGCTTCAAGGAGAAGGGACTTCATTGAAAAACTTTCATCAAAAGGGCTTAGGTTTCTAAGGATAGCATCCATGAAACTCTTGTACCTTTTACGACGCATTGATAAGATTTTCCACTGGTTCTCATGTGCGCTCATTGATATCATAGCTGCTCCAATGTACTAGGTATTCCAATTTCTCCCACTTACGGTGTCGTATTACGTGCTTTCCTGCTCGAGAACGCGCCGGACATCTGGCTGTAGAAGGTAGTATAGAGATTCGCCAATAGTCAAGCAGTCTATTAGTTTTTGACTATTAGAATATAAACGACTGCAAGAATATACCGTAAATCTATACGGATGCCCTTCGACTGCTTGCCGAAGTCCTTTTTGTCCTGGTCGGTAGGTCTCTAAACATTACAAAGAACCCCGAACAACCCAAACTGTTAATCTTCGATACCGCTTTGTACTTACAATCTTGTATCCACTGAATGTCTTGTTAGATTAACCCAATAAATTTCATTCACTCCGCATACTCAATCTTATAGACACCTTTTTAATTCTTCAATCTCAGACGTAGCTTGACTTCACAAAATAGTCAAGAGTAATCAAACCCACTTCATTAAAAATCCCAATTCACTATTACAACACTGACTTCAGCAACGATTGCCTCAGTCTTCCCAAAACCCTATGAAGAAAAAAAATCCAATTCTCTGTCTTCTTTCCCCGCCCGAAGTATGAAGCTCCTCTCCCTGATCTTCAAAAAAAAAAAAAACCCTCTCAAAAACTTATTCCCCCTCTAACCTTATCCTCTGAATTTCTTCAATCTTCCGTCTTGGATCCGGAATTGGCTCCCACCGTCAGAGCTTAGATCCAAAATTGGCTCCCACCGTCAGAGCTTAGATCCAAAATTGGCTCCCACCATCAGAGCTTTCTCCTCCGTTTTTTACCTTTAAGAGATCCATTTACCAAAAACAACGTTTGCTGAAATGGCACAGAGAATAGGACAGCCTGAAACAGAATCAAAACCCTATACTCGGGTCCACATTGAGTCGCCCGACCAATTCAGGTCTCATATTGGATAAGATGCCCGTAGTAACCTGGATGATCGCGTAATTGGGTCAAATTGGTCCTCACGTCAGATTGTCTAAGAGGCCCGTAGTAAGACCTAGATGTTCCCGTAATTTAATCAAATTGGTCCTTCGCATAAGACTGGCTGAGGCCCATAGTAAGACCTGGATTTTTCCATAATTAGACTGCATTGGGTTATCCGACCAATGCAAGTCTCATATTGGGTAAGAGGACCCGGATTGGATTCTTGAAATTGGATCCAATTGACTCTTCGAACCAGGCTCATCCGTCGTGTGAATTGGTCCTTTCTCTTCGTGCTATCTCTCGTTATTGGAATCGAACGGAGCATTTCAGTATGCCTCGGCTGACTGTAACGGGGTGACTGAACTTAGCCACTCAGTATTTGTACTGGAGTTGGTCGTTGCTCCTAATATTCGAGGTAACTGAACATTAATAAAAGTCCCCTTTCTTTATGTTTTCACGGTATACTCGTGTTACAACACGACATCCACCCTCTCTAAACCTGTGCATCCTCCGGTATGCACCAATTTACCCAATTACTGTTTGATTCAGAATATATCCTCTTCGTCTTTGTCCAGTTCGTCGTCGTCACCTTCATTATCCAAATCACTTTCATCTTCTTGCTGCGGAATCTCTATACCTTCATTAAGGTCTTCCATATTCATCTCCCCATGTCTTCGTTTAAATATATTTACTTGCTTCCCTGCAATTGGTATTTTCAATTTTGTACCAGCTAACTCCCGTAATGAGTAAGTCGCATTATCATGAACAGTTATTACCACATATGGTCTAAACCAACGTTTTGAAAATTTCCGCAAAGTACTATGTTGATTATCCAGACTATTGTCATAAACAAGTACCCAGTCACCTTCCTCGATTGCCTTTGGTCTCAACCGATGTTGCTTATCGAATCGCGCCTTGTTTTGTAACCTTGCTCTTTTTAACCTTTCCAATGCTATCTGGACATCTTCCGTTCTTTGCTCCAATTGTCGAATCTTAATAGCCAGAAGTTCTTCTCTTATCAATCCATCTTCCCATGGTAGCATACTCCAAGTAAGTACCTTTTCTTCAATCGGCATAATTGGTTTTTGACCTGTCATAAGTTCTACTGGCATATATCCAGTCACCGAACTATGTGTTGTTCGATCAGTCCATAATGCAAATGACAAAAGCCGTGGCCACTCTTTAACTTTCCCATTACAAGCTTTAACTAATGCTTTCACAATCGGCGGGTGACTGCGTTCGCTTTTCGCATTCCCTTCCGGATTATAAGCAGTAGTCAGTGATAGTTTAACTCCACATTTTTCAAAGAACTTACGAGCTTCTTGTGCATTTAATTCTCCACGATCTGCAGTGATTTTTCCTACGCACCCATAACGGCAAATGACATCTTCAAACAAAAACCTACAAATCCCCTCTGTAGATTTTGTCCTCAATGCTCTTCCTTCTACTAGATTTGATAAATCTTCACGAGCTAAAACCAAATATCTCATCTGCCATAACCCAACCGGCATAATAACCAAATCAACAACCCATTTAAAATGAATAGCCAGAGGATACGTAGGATGAAGACCATCTCGATGTCGGATATTAGAATACGATTGACAGATTTCACATGACTCTACAAATGAGAGCACATCTCGATACATATTTTTCTACCAATATCGTTCCTTGAGTTTAGCAAAAGTAGCCCAGATTCTTCTATGCCCTGCCCATAAACTATCATGAAACTCCTTTAATAATTTTAGTTTTTCTTCCCTTTTGCCTATCACTCGTTGTGGCATCCCAATTCCTTTCTTCGATCTCTTCCATAAGAATCCATCTCGAAGTAAAAATCCATATGCTTTTTTTTTTATTTGTTTGAATTTTTCTGTAGACCAATTCCTCTGCTTAGACAAGGTATTCAAATAATGACCAATATCCAATAATTCTCCTTCATAAGATTCTTCAAGAAATAGCTTGTCTTCTCTGTTGAGATTTGATATTGAATAGAATTTCAATCCGACATCATCAATGTCTTCAACCATTTCGTCCTCCCTCTCGTATCTTGCTCGAGATAGCATGTCTGCTACTAAATTGTCCTTTCCAGTGATATGCTTAAATTCTGGATTTAGTGACTTAATATAAGTAATCCATCTCAACATTGCAATATCTGGCGTTGAACAGTTAATAATCATTCCAAGCAATGGCAAGCAATCTGTTTCAATTACTACTACTGCTCCAATCAAATAGTCCTTTTCAGCTTTCATAGCCGAAACGACTCCCCAAAGTTCTCTTTTGACTTGCGAATATGCACACTGACGAATACTTAAAACTTTAGCCCCAAATCGAACTGCAAATCTACTCCCATTCGAATCATCTTGATCCACAGCCCAATCCAATGGCAATTGGACTAGCGTCTACAGTAAGAATCACTGGTCTATTGCACTTATAATCAACCTTCCTCAATATTGGAGGTGACATCAATAATTTCTTCAATCTTTGCATTGCCTGAATATGCCTTTCTTCCCATTCAAATCGGTAACCCTTGCGTAACAGTTCATATAATGGATCTGCTATGTGAGCAAAATGAGGGATCCAGATTCGATAAAATACACATGCACCCAAAAACCTGCGAACCTCTGTTAAAGAGCCACAATCCTCTTTCATCCTTCCAATTGCATCAACTTTAGTCAGATCTGGTTTTCTTCCGTAAGATCCGCATAAATGTCCAACAATTACAACCTCTCGCACTCCTAATATGGACTTCATACCCGATAATGTAAGATGAACTTCTCCAAGCCGAGTTAAAATCTTTTCACAATCTTGTATATGATCAACAACATATCTGCGACACCCCCTCGTATCTAAAGTTTCATCCTTGTCTCCTTCTCTGCACCCTTTTATAGGAACATCATCCAGAAAAGGTATAGTCTTTTCCGGAATAAAATCTCTCAATACCTTATTCATCCCATTCATCATATGCGCAACTGAGTTGGTCGCGCCTTGAGGAAGAGTGCACATTCTAACCAATCTAAGTGGTGTTTTCATCGTTGTCATATCTCTACTTCCTTCGGTAAGTTGAAATTGATCATAACCTGAATACAAATCACCCATTGAATAGATCGCCCTTCCAGCAAACCCGTCAGCAAATTCATCCACAATAGGTCCAATTCCTACATTCCTGACAGTTACAGCATTCACCGGCTGCATATCTCGAATAAACCGTAGTGACCCATTCTTCTTAGGTACCGTAAACCATCGACTAGAATACGGCGCAAATGAAGGTTCCAATATTTTCATCTTTATTTTTTCTTTCAATAGTTCTACCAATTTAGGTAAATGTGCCCTCGGTACTAGAATCGATCTTAGATTCCAAGGTACATGCGGTACAGTGAAGATAACCATAGGTGTTATAATATTTGGATCCACACACCCAATTTCATGAGATTTGAAGGCAAACGATCTACCTTGTTTAGCCAACATCTTTTTGAAGCAAGTAATTTCCTCCGGCAATAAAGAACCATCAGAACCAATCTTCAATTCTTCAAAAGTCTCTTCAGTAAACTGATGTCCAATACTCATTAGATCTCTTAAACTTGCTTCTTTTGATGCTTCTCCCATTTGTTCTTTAGAATCCTCTGGTAATGGTCCGGCAACAGGCTTTACCTTCTTATCTGCCGTTTTATATCTCGTCTCTACTGTGACTTCTGGTGCTTGAAAAGATTCAAGCATGGTATAAACCTCTCTCGAATGAATCTCAACAATCTTATCATTATCCCCTAACCCAATAGATGTAACCAATTCGAATGAATCTTCCAGTCCATTTTCTTCATAAACACCTAAAATCCTCTCATCATCTTGCAATGTACCTATCTTGCGTAATTATCCTTCAATATCATATAATCTTTTTCTTTCTTTTCTTTTAAAATCATCAACTTTCTTATACATAATATTTCCATTCTCCAATATACCAATAAAACTCGCATCAAATGCACCTTCATCTCGCGAGAGTACCTCCTCTTTTGTACCTCCATAATCTCGCTTTACAGTGGTACCTCCCCAAAATCCTTAAATCCTTCAACAATCTTTGGCAATGGTTTCTCCCTCAACCTATCTCGATTCCGTTCATGGTTAGGAGGTACTGTTAGAAATTGTACAGCTTTCCTCCCATCTTCGCTCCGTATCCTTGCATAAGCAGAACCATCGTCAAGTACTTTTGTTTCCATCCGTGTTGCCGTGATATAAGGTTGTCCCAAAATCAACGGATAAGACGTTGTATCCTGAACGAAGAAATGTTGCTCCGTCGCAACATCCCAATCCGAATTTTGACATCTGGACAAGTTCCATATAATTCGCCCCGTGTGTTTTTAGCTGTTCGTATTGCTCATCCATGTTCCATATCAATTGGCCATTTTTGCTTCTTATAAAGATCTTTAGACATGAGATTTATTTCAGAACCATGGTCGACCAAAGCAACTATTGGTTCTTCTATATCTCCTACCTTCACCAATACCACAGTAGTCGCCCTTGCCCAATGCTTTCGAGTATAATGGCTCAAAGTTTCTATTTCCTTGTCACTAGAATCTTCGAAACGTACTCGCTGATTATACCCATTCTTTTTATTTGTTGGTTGCTTGTAACCAATATCAACCTCTTCTTCATCTCTACATATTCTTGCATCAATAGCATGACTCATTCCAGTTTCGCTCATTAATTGCCTCTTTCGCTTAATGCTGTCAATGATAACATCATGAAACTCCTTCTTTACAATTCCCAAGACTTCTTTCAATGTGAATTCCACCTTAGCGTTTAATATACGTTCTTCCAACACCCCTTTCAAATTTGTTGCCGCTTTAATGTCAGAAAGTAGCTTATAAGCAATTGATTTGCCTTTATCTTTTGTCTCCATTGTTTTTTCTCTCAATGATACTGAGGTATCCTTTACTGGCAATTCTTGTGAAGCTGCCTCCCGAGCCTTGTCTCCTCGAGTTTGCCTCTTAGAAGAATTTCCTTCTCTAGTATCATCAAAATTTCCTCGTCTTTTTTCTTCCATCAAGGCTTCATGTTGGCTCTTAGCAATATATGCATGAACTGAAAGAGACTCAACAGGATCCTCTCAACCTGTTCTTCCTCGTATTGTAGCTGCAATTCTCAATAATGCTTCTCGAGGTAATTTCCCTTCTTGCATTGTAGAAACGACAGAAACCCAAAACTCACTAGTTTCCGTACTTCCACCAATTTCATCATCTACTCTAGCACCATAACTTGCACTTTCTCGTGCTACTGTTTCATTCTCATTTAAGTAATCTTGAACCAATTCTCTCATTCCTCCCTTGCCAAAATTGGTTTGAAGAAGATCCTTCCTATCTTTCAATGTTATCTTCCCATCTTTCCAGCAAATAATTCCCTGCCGTATCATATTATTAAATTCATTGCAATCTTTTCTAGTGTGTGAAGCATCATCACACCAAATGCATCTTTGTACATATCCTTGTTTTGAAACATTCTTCGAATTGTTTATAGAAGTATTCTCTTCAAGTCTTGCCAATTTGATTTGAAGATCTCGCATTCCTCGTATAATTTCTTCCATACCCATATCTGCTTTCTTTGACAAGGATGTCGAAGGTTGAACTGTAGGCATTGTCGGTGGTGTTGTACGTATTGGAGCTTTGGGTGCTTGTACTGTTTTCGGAATATTGCTCCTATCCTTCCTCCTTTCTTTTTTTGTAAGCAACCCCACCGCATCTTCAACGTTCTTCCACTTCGTTGTCAATCCTTCATCTTCTTCTTTGTCTTCAAGAAGGGGTTCTAATATCTCTTGCAATTCTCCATCAGCAGCTTGAAGAAATAGATCAACTTTGTTCAGCTCCAATGTCAATTTTTCTACCTTCGATAATTGAGAGTACTGCCTCTCAAATTCCCTTAAGAGCTCTGTTGCTTGCAAATTCTTATTGGGCCGTTCAATCCATCCCAGAAACAGCTTCTTAGTAACGCGATCAGCATCTTCCAAGAAACATTCATCTTTCAATGCATGTGAAAAATCCTCCCATGAATTCCCATAATGATCCGTAATCGATGTAATGTGGTCCCTTATCTCTGGTATCGTGGCAAGTCCAAATAGTGCAACCATTTTGTTCTCAGAAACCCGATTTAATTCCATTTCACGAACATAACATCTTAAATACCTTGAAATATTCCTCCCATCAAATTGATCAATTTTATTGACCACTGCTTGTAATGCTTTGGTTGCCAAAGCTTCCTTTCGATCATTGCTTTGCTGTTGCTGCATTGACAATGAGAAGGCTTGAAACATACTAGCAATAGACGGATCCATGTGCATACCTTGTCCTTTAGAAGACTCCCCACCAGAAACTCCTCCCAAAAATCCTTCAAAATTTTTATTTTTGTTTTCCATAAAAATAAAGATAAAATCAACCGAAATCCAATACCTTCCACCTCAAGCTTTCACGTCGGGTTCACCACTTTTGTCGTTTTATGTACTTTCCTGCTCGAGAATGCGTCGGGCATCTGGCTGTAGAAGGTAGTATGGAGATTCGCCGATAGTCAAGCAGTCTATCAGTTTTTGACTGCTAGAATATAAACGACTACAGTAATGTATCATAAATCTATACGGATGCTCTTCGACTGCTTGTTGAAGTCTTTTTTGCCCCAGCCGGTAGGTCTCTAGACGTTACATAGAACCCCAAACAACCCAAACTGTTAATCTTCAATACCGCTTTGTACTTACGATCTTGTATCCACTGACTGTCTTGTTAGATTAATCCAATAAATTTCATTCACTCCGCATACTCAATCCTATAAACACCCTTTTAATCCTTCTATCACAGACGTAACTCGATTTCACAAAATAGTCAAGAGTACTCAAACCCACTTCATTAAAAATCCCGATTCACCATTATAACACTGGCTTCAGCAACGATTGCCTCAGTCTTCTCAAAACTCTATGAAGAAGAAAAATCCAATTCTTCGTCTTTTCTTCTCCGACCCGAAGCATGAAGCTCCTCTCCAGTCCCCTTGATCCCCAAAACCTCCAATGAAAACAAACTAGTAACCTTGCAAAAAGCTTGAAGCTAGCTCCCCGATTCCCCAAAAAAAAACCCCCTCCCTTCTAAAACTATTCTGTCTCCTAACCTTATCCTCTGAATTTCTTTAATCTTCCATCCTAGATCCGGAATTGGCTCCCGCCGTCAGAGCTTAGATCCGAAATTGGCTCACATCTTCAAGGCCTTCTCCTCCGTTTTTACCTTTAAGAGATCCATTTACCGCAAACAACGTTCCTTGAAACGGCAAATAGAATAGGACAGCCCGAAACAGAATCGAAACCCCATAATCGGGACCACATTGAGTCGTCCGACCAATTCAGGTCCCATATTGGGTAAGATGCCCGTAATAACCTGGATTTTTCCGTAACTAGACTGCATTGGGTTGCCCCACCAATACAGGTCTCATATTAAATAAGAGGCACCGGATTGGATTCTCGAAATTGGTTCCAATTGGCTCTTCGAACCGGTCGTGTGAATTGGTCCTTCTCTTCCTGCTGACTCCCGTTATTGGAATCGAATGGAGCATTTTAGTATGCCCCGGCTGACTGTAACGGGGTGACTGAACCTGACCACTCAGTATTTGCGTTGGAGTTGGTCGATGCTCCCAATATTCGAGGTAACTGAATATTAATAAAATTCCCATTTCTTTTTTTATTTTCATTGTATACTCGTGTTATAACACGACAACGGGAGGACCAATTTGACCCAATTACGGGAACATCCAGGTTACTACTGGACTCTTATCCAATATGAGACCTGAATTGGTCGGGCGACTCAATGTGGTCCCGATTACGGGGTTCGATTCTGTTTCAGGCTGTCCTGTTCTCTGTGCCGTTTCAGGGAGCGTTCTTTTCAGTAAATGGATTTCTTAAAGGTAGAAACGGAGGAGAAAGCTCTGACGGCAAGAGCCAATTTTGGATCCAAGCTTGACGGTGGGAACCAATTCCGGATCTAAGACGGAAGATTGAAGAAATTCAGAGGATAAGGTTTACGGGGATATACTTTTGAAGAGGGGGGGTTTTGTTTTTTTTCTCTCTGGGAATCGGGGGGAGTTAGTTTTCAAGCTTTTGCAAGGTTACTAGTTTGGTTTTCATTGGAGGTTTTTGAAGATCAAAGGGATTAGAGAGAGGAGCTTCATGCTTTGGGTCGGGGAAGGAAAGACAGAGAATTTGGATTTTTCTCCTTCATAGAGTTTTGGGAAGGCTGAGGCAATGGCTGCTGAAGTCAATATTGTAATGGTGAATCGAGATTTTTAATGAAGTGGGTTTGAATACTCTTGACTGTTTTGTGAAATCGAGTTATGTCTGTGATTGAAGGATTAAAAGGGCGTCTATAGGATTGAGTATGCGGAGTGAATGAAATTTATTGGGTTAATCTAACAAGACAGTCAATGGATACAAAATCGTAAGTACAAAGCTGTATTGAAGATTAACAATTTGGGTTGTTCGGGGTTCTCTTTAACGTCTAGAGACCTATCGGCTGGGGCAAAAAAGGACTTCGACAAGCAGTCGAAGAGCATCCGTACAGATTTACGGTACATTGTTGCAGTCGTTTATATTCCAGCAGTCAAACCTGATAGACTGCTTGACTATCGACGAATCTCCATACTACCTTCTACAGCCAGACGCATGGTATGTTCTCGAGCAAGAAAGCACGTAATACGACAACGTCAGATTGAAATTCTATTCAATATCAAATCTCAACAGAGAAGACAAGCTACTTTCTGTTGTAACACGAGTATACAGTGAAAATAAAAAAAGAAAGGGGAATTTTATTAATATTCAGTTACCTCGAATATTGGGAGCATCGACCAACTTCAGCGCAAATACTGAGTGGTCAGGTTCAATCATCCCGTTACAGTCAGCCGGGGCATACTAAAATGCTCCGTTCGATTTCAATAACGGGAGTCAGCAGGAAGAGAAGGACCAATTCACACGACCGGTTCGAAGAGCCAATTGGATCCAATTTTGAGAATCCAATCCGGTGCCTCTTATTTAATATGAGACCTGTATTGGTGGGGCAACCCAATGCAGTCTAGTTACGGAAAAATCCAGGTTATTACGGGCATCTTATCCAATATGGGACCTGAATTGGTCGGACGACTCAATGTGGTCCCGATTATGGGGTTTCGATTCTGTTTCGGGCTGTCTTGTTCTCTGTGCCGTTTCAGGGAACGTTGTTTGCGGTAAATGGATCTGTTAAAGGTAAAAACGGAGGAGAAGGCCTTGATGACGTGAGCCAATTTCGGATCTAAGCTCTGACGGCGGGAGCCAATTCCGGATCTAAGATGAAAGATTGAAGAAATTCAGAGGATAAGGTTAGGAGACAGAATAGTTTTAGAGGGGGGGGGGGTTTTTTTCTGGGGAATCGGGGAGCTAGCTTCAAGCTTTTTGCAAGGTTACTAGTTTGTTTTCATTGGAGGTTTTGGGGATCAAGGGGACTGGAGAGGAGCTTCATGCTTCGGGTCGGAGAAGAAAAGACGAAGAATTGGATTTTTCTTCTTCATAGAGTTTTGGGAAGACTGAGGCAATCGTTGCTGAAGTCAGTGTTGTAATGGTGAATCGGGATTTTTAATGAAGTGGGTTTGAGTACTCTTGACTGTTTTGTGAAATCGAGTTACGTCTGTGATTGAAGGATTAAAAGGGTGTTTATAGGATTGAGTATGCGGAGTGAATGAAATTTATTGGATTAATCTAACAAGACAGTCAGTGGATACAAGATCGTAAGTACAAAGCGGTATTGAAGATTAACAGTTTGGGTTGTTCAAGGTTCTCTATAACGTCTAGAGACCTACCGGCTAGGGCAAAAAAGACTTCGACAAGCAGTCGAAGAGCATCCGTATAGATTTATGATACATTACTGTAGTCGTTTATATTCTAGCAGTCAAAAACTGATAGACTGCTTGACTATCGGCGAATCTCCATACTACCTTCTACAGCCAGACGCCTGACGCGTTTTCGAGCAAGAAAGTACGTACTACGACAAAAGTGGTGAACTCGACGTGAAAGCTTGAGGTGGAAGGTATTGGATTTCGGTTGATTTTATCTTTATTTTTATGGAAAACAAAAATAAAAATTTTGAAGGATTTTTGGGAGGAGTTTCTGGTGGGGAGTCTTCTAAAGGACAAGGTATGCACATGGATCCGTCTATTGCTAGTATGTTTCAAGCCTTCTCATTGTCAATGCAGCAACAACAAAGTAATGATCGAAAGGAAGCTTTGGCAACCAAAGCATTGCAAGCAGTGGTCAATAAAATTGATCAATTTGATGGGAGGAATATTTCAAGGTATTTAAGATGTTATGTTCGTGAAATGGAATTAAATCGGGTTTCTGAGAACAAAATGGTTGCACTATTTGGACTTGCCACGATACCGGAGATAAGGGACCACATTACATCGATTACGGATCATTATGGGAATTCATGGGAGGATTTTTCACATGCATTGAAAGATGAATATTTCTTGGAAGATGCTGATCGCGTTACTAAGAAGCTGTTTCTGAGATGGATTGAACGGCCCAATAAGAATTTGCAAGCAACAGAGCTACTAAGGGAATTTGAGAGGCAGTACTCTCAATTATCGAAGGTAGAAAAATTGACATTGGAGCCGAACAAAGTTGATCTATTTCTTCAAGCTACTGATGGAGAATGACAAGAGATATTAGAACCCCTTCTTGAAGACAAAGAAGAAGATGAAGGATTGACCACGAAGTGGAAGAACGTTGAAGATGCGGTGGGGTTGCTTACAAAAAAAGAAAGGAGGAAGGATAGGAGCAATATTCCAAAAATAGTACAAGCATCCAAAGCTCCAATACGTACAACACCACTGACAATACCTACAGTTCAACCTTTGACATCCTTGTCAAAGAAAGCAGATATGGGTATGGAAGAAATTATACGAGGAATGCGAGATCTTCAAATCAAATTGGCAAGACTTGAAGAGAATACTTCTATAAACAATTCGAAGAATGTTTCAAAACAAGGATATGTACAAAGATGCATTTGGTGTGATGATGCTTCACACACTAGAAAAGATTGCAATGAATTTAATAATATGATACGGCAAGGAATTATTTGTTGGAATGATGGGAAGATAGCATTGAAAGATAGGGAGGATCTTCTTCAAACCAATTTTGGCAAGGAAGGAGTGAGAGCATTAGTTCAAGATTACTTAAAAGGGCATGAAACAGTAGCACGAGAAAGTGCAAGTTATGGTGCTAGAGTAGATGATGAAATTGGTGGAAGTACGGAAACTAGTGAGTTTTGGGCTTCTGCCGTTTCTACAATGCAAGAAGGGAAATTATCTCGAGAAGCATTATTGAGAACTGCAGCTACAATACGAGGAAGAACAGGTTGAGAGGATCCTGTTGAGTCTCTTTCAGTTCATGCATATATTGCTAAGAGCCAACATGAAGCCTTGATGGAAGAAAAAAGACGAGGAAATTTTGATGATACTAGAGAAGGAAATTCTTCTAAGAGGCAAACTCGAGGAGACAAGGCTCGAGAGGCAGCCTCACAAGAATTACCAGTAAAGGATACCTCAGTATCATTGAGAGAAAAAACAACGGAGACAAAAGATAAAGGCAAATCAATTGCTTATAAGCTACTTTCTGACATTGAAGCGGCAACAAATTTGAAAGGGGTGTTGGAAGAACGTATATTAAACGCTAAGGTGGAATTCACATTGAAAGAAGTCTTGGGAATTGCAAAGAAGGAGTTTCATGATGTTATCATTGACAGCATTAAGCGAAAGAGGTAATTAATGAGCGAAACTGGAATGAGTCATGCTATTGATGCAATAATATGTAGAGATGAAGAAGAGGTTGATATTGGTTACAAGCAACCAACAAATAAAAAGAATGGGTATAATCAGCGAGTCCATTTCGAAGATTCTAGTGACAAGGAAATAGAAACTTTGAGCCATTATACTCGAAAGCATTGGGCAAGGGCGACTACTAAGGTATTGGTGAAGGTAGGAGATATAGAAGAACTAATAGTTGCTTTGGTGGACCAAGGTTCTGAAATAAATCTCATGTCTAAAGATCTTTATAAGAAGCAAAAATGGCCAATTGATATGGATTATGGATGGACAATATGAGCAGCTAATAACACACGGGGCGAATTATATGGAGCTTGTCCAGATGTCAAAATTCGGATTGGGATGTTGCGACGGAGCAATATTTCTTCGTTCAAGATACAACGTCTTATTCGTTGATTTTAGGACAACCTTATATCACGGGAAGGTTGAGGGAGAAACCATTGCCAAAGATTGTTGAAGGATTTAAGGATTTTGGGGAGGTACCACTGTAAAGCGAGATTATGGAGGTACAAAAGAGGAGGTACTCTCGCGAGATGAAGGTGCATTTGATGCGAGTTTTATTGGTTTATGGAGAATGGAAATATTATGTATAAGAAAGTTGATGATTTTAAAAGAAAAGAAAGAAAAAGATTATATGATATTGAAGGATAATTACGCAAGATAGGTACATTGCAAGATGATGAGAGGATTTTAGGTGTTTATGAAGAAAATGGACTGGAAGATTCATTGGAATTGATTACATCTATTGGGTTAAGGGATAATGATAAGATTGTTGAGATTCATTCGAGAGAGGTTTATACCATGCTTGAATCTTTTCAAGCACCAGAAGTCACAGTAGAGACGAGATATAAAACGGCAGATAAGAAGGTAAAGCCTGTTGCCGGACCATTACCAGAGGATTCTAAAGAACAAATGGGAGAAGCATCAAAAGAAGCAAGTTTAAGAGATCCAATGAGTATTGGACATCAGTTTACTGAAGAGACTTTTGAAGAATTGAAGATTGGTTCTGATGGTTCTTTATTGTCGGAGGAAATTACTTGCTTAAAAAAGATGTTGGCTAAACAAGGTAGATCGTTTGCCTTCAAATCTCATGAAATTGGGTGTGTGGATCCAAATATTATAACACCTATGGTTATCTTCACTGTACCGCATGTACCTTGGAATCTAAGACCGATTCTAGTACCGAGGGCACATTTACCTAAATTGGTGGAACTATTGAAAGAAAAGATAAAGATGAAAATAATGGAAACCTTCATTTGCGCCGTATTCTAGTCGATGGTTTACAGTACCTAAGAAGAATGGGTCACTACGGTTTATTCAAGATATGCAGCCGGTGAATGCTGTAACTGTCAAGAATGTAGGAATTGGACCTATTGTGGATGAATTTGCTGAGGCGTTTGCTGGAAGGGTGATCTATTCAATGGGTGATTTGTATTCAGGTTATGATCAATTTCAACTTACCGAAGGAAGTAGAGATATGACAACGATGAGAATACCGCTTGGATTGGTTAGAATGTGCACTCTTCCTCAAGGCGCGACCAACTCAGTTGCGCATATGATGAATGGGATGAATAAGGTATTGAGAGATTTTATTCCGGAAAAGACTATGCCTTTTCTGGATGATGTTCCTATAAAAGGGTGCAGAGAAGGAGACAAGGATGAAACTTTAGATACGAGGGGGTGTCGCAGATATGTTGTTGATCATATACAAGATTGTGAAAAGATTTTAACTCGGCTTGGAGAAGTTCATCTTACATTATCGGGTATGAAGTCCATATTTGGAGTGCGAGAGGTTGTAATTGTTGGACATTTATGCGGATCTTACGGAAGAAAACCAGATCTGACTAAAGTTGATGCAATTGGAAGGATGAAAGAGGATTGTGGCTCTTTAACAGAGGTTCGCAGGTTTTTGGGTGCATGTGTATTTTATCGAATCTGGATCCCTCATTTTGCTCACATAGCGGATCCATTATATGAACTGTTATGCAAGGGTTACCGATTTGAATGGGAAGAAAGGCATATTCAGGCAATACAAAGATTGAAGAAATTATTGATGTCACCTCCAATATTGAGGAAGGTTGCTTATAAGTGCAATAGACCAGTGATTCTTACTGTGGACGCTAGTCCAATTACCGTTGGATGGGCTGTGGATCAAGATGATTCGAATGGGAGTAGATTTGCAGTTCGATTTGGGGCTAAAGTTTTAAGTATTCGTCAGCGTGCATATTCGCAAGTCAAAAGAGAACTTTGGGGAGTCGTTTCGGCTATGAAAGCTGAAAAGGACTATTTGATTGGAGCAGTAGTAGTAATTGAAACAGATTGCTTGCCATTGCTTGGAATGATTATTAACTGTTCAACGCCAGATATTGCAATGTTGAGATGGATTGCTTATATTAAGTCACTAAATCCAGAATTTAAGCATATCACTGGAAAGGACAATTTAGTAGCAGACATGCTATCTCGAGCAAGATACGAGAGGGAGGACGAAATGGTTGAAGACATTGATGATGTCGGATTGAAATTCTATTCAATATCAAATCTCAACAGAGAAGACAAGCTATTTCTTGAAGAATCTTATGAAGGAGAATTATTGGATATTGGTCATTATTTGAATACCTTGTCTAAGCAGGGGAATTGGTCTACACAAAATTCAAACAAATAAAAAAAAAAACATATGGATTTTTACTTCGAGATGGATTCTTATGGAAGAGATCGAAGAAAGGAATTGGAATGCCACAACGAGTGATAGGCAAAAAGGAAGAAAAACTAGAATTATTAAAGGAGTTTCTTGATAGTTTATGGGCAGGGCATAGAGGAATCTGGGCTACTTTTGCTAAACTCAAGGAACGATATTGGTGGAAAAATATGTATCGAGATGTGCTCTCATTTGTAGAGTCATGTGAAATCTGTCAATCGTATTCTAATATCCGACATCGAGATGGTCTTCATCCTACGTATCCTCTGGCTATTTATTTTAAATGGGTTGTTGATTTGGTTATTATGCCGGTTGGGTTATGGCAGATGAGATATTTGGTTTTAGCTCGTGAAGATTTATCAAATCAAGTAGAAGGAAGAGCATTGAGGACAAAATCTACAGAGGGGATTTGTAGGTTTTTGCTTGAAGATGTCATTTGCCATTACAGGTGCGTAGGAAAAATCACTACAGATCGTGGAGAATTAAATGCATAAGAAGCTCGTAAGTTCTTTGAAAAATGTGGAGTTAAACTATCACTGACTACTGCTTATAATCCGGAAGGGAATGCAAAAAGCGAACGCGGTCACCCGCCGATTGTGAAAGCATTGGTTAAAGCTTGTAATGGGAAAGTTAAAGAGTGGCCACGGCTTTTGTCATTTGCATTATGGGCTGATCGAACAACACATAGTTCGGTGACTGGATATATGCCAGTAGAACTTATGACAGGTCAAAAACCAATTATGCCGATTGAAGAAAAGGTACTTACTTGGAGTATGCTACCATGGGAAGATGGATTGACAAGAGAAGAACTTCTGGCTATTAGGATTCGACAATTGGAGCAAACAACGGAAGATGTCTAGATAGCATTGGGAAAGTTAAAAAGAGCAAGGTTACAAAACAAGGCGCGATTCGATAAGCAACATCGATTGAGACCAAAGGCAATCGAGGAAGGTGACTGGGTACTTGTTTATGACAATAGTCTGGATAATCAACATAGTACTTTGCGGAAATTTTCAAAACGTTGGTTTGGACCATATGTGGTAATAACTGATCATGATAATGCGACTTACTCATTACGAGAGTTAGATGGTACAAAATTGAAAATACCAATTGCAGGGAAGCGAGTAAATATATTTAAACGAAGTCACGCAGAGATGAATATGGAAGACCTTAATGAAGGTATAGAGATTCCGCAGAAAGAAGATGAAAGTGATTTGGATAATGAAGGTGACGAAGACGAACTGGACAAAGACGTAGGGGATATATTCTGAATCAAACCGCAATTGGGTAAATTGGTGCATACCGGAGGATACACAGGTTCAGAGGGGGTGGATGTCGTGTTGTAACACGAGTATACAGTGAAAATAAAAAAAGAAAGGGGAATTTAATTAATATTCAGTTACCTCGAATATTGGGAGTATCGACCAACTCCAACGCAAATACTGAGTGGTCAGGTTCAGTCACCCCGTTACAGTCAGCCGGGGCATACTGAAATACTCCATTCGATTCCAATAACGGGAGTCAGTAGGAAGAGAAGGACCAATTCACACGACCGGTTCGAAGAGCCAATCGGATCCAATTTCGATAATCCAATCCGGATCCTCTTACCCAATATGAGACCTGTATTGGTGGGGCAACCCAATGCAGTCTAGTTATGGAAAAATTCAGGTTATTACGGGCATCTTATCCAATTTGGGACTTGAATTGGTCGGGCGACTCAATGTGGTCCCGATTATGGGGTTTCGATTCTGTTTCGGGCTGTCCTGTTCTATTTACCGTTTCAGGGAACTTTGTTTGTGGTAAATGGATCTCTTGAAGGTAAAAACGGAGGAGAAGGCCTTGATGACGTGAGCCAATTTCGGATCTAAGCTCTGATGGCGGGAGCCAATTCCGGATCTAAGATGAAAGATTGAAGAAATTCAGAGGATAAGGTTAGGAGACAGAATAGTTTTAGAGGGGGGGGGGTTTTTTTTTCTGGGGAATCGGGGAGCTAGCTTCAAGCTTTTTGCAAGGTTACTAGTTCGTTTTCATTGGAGGTTTTGGGGATCAAGGGGACTGGAGAGGAGCTTCATGCTTCGGGTCGGAGAAGAAAAGACGAAGAATTGGATTTTTCTTCTTCATAGAGTTTTGGAAAGACTGAGGCAATCGTTGCTGAAGTCAGTGTTGTAATGGTGAATCGGGATTTTTAATGAAGTGGGTTTGAGTACTCTTGACTGTTTTTTGAAATCAAGTTACGTCTGTGATTGAAGGATTAAAAGGGTGTTTATAGGATTGAGTATGCGGAGTAAATGAAATTTATTGGATTAATCTAACAAGACAGTCAGTGGATACAAGATCGTAAGTACAAAGCGGTATTGAAGATTAACAGTTTGGGTTGTTCGGGGTTCTCTATAACGTCTAGAGACCTACCGGCTGGGGCAAAAAAGACTTCGACAAGTAGTCGAAGAGCATCCGTATAGATTTACGGTATATTGTTGCAGTCGTTTATATTCTAACAGTCAAAAACTGATAGACTGCTTAACTATCGACGAATCTCCATACTACCTTCTACAGCCAAACGCCCGGCGCATTCTCGAGGAAGAAAGCACGTAATATGACAGCGTCAGATTGGCTAAGACCCGTAGTAAGAACTGGATTATTCGTTATAAGACTGCATTGGGTTGACCGGCCAATTCAGGTCTCATATTGGATAAGAGGACCCGGATTGGATTCCCGAAATTGGATCCAATTGGCTCTTCAAACCCGTCGTGTGAATTGATCCTTCTCTTCCTGCTGACTCCTATTATTGGAATTGAATGGAGCATTTCAGTATGCCCCGGCTGACTGTAACGGGGTGACTGAACCTGACCACTTAGTATTTGCACTGGAGTTGGTCGATGCTCCCAATATTCAAGATAACTGAATATTAATAAAATTCCCCTTTCTTTTTATTTTTACAGTATATTTATGTTACAACACAACATCCACCCCCTATGAACCTGTGCATCCTCTGGTATGTACCAATTTACCCAATTGTTGTTTGATTCAGAATATATCCTCTACGTATTTCTCCAGTTCGTCTTCGTCACCTTCATTATCCAAATCACTTTCATCTTCTTGCTGCGGAATCTCTATACCTTCTTTAAGGTCTTCCATATTCATCTCTGCGTGTCTTCGTTTAAATATTTTTACTCGCTTCCCTGCAATTGGTATTTTCAATTTTGTACCATCTAACTCCCGTAACGAGTAAGTCGCATTATCATAAACTGTTGTTACCACATATGGTCCAAACCAACGTTTTGAAAATTTTCGCAAAGTACTATGTTGATTATCCAGACTATTGTCATAAACAAGTACCCAATCACCTTCCTCGATTGCCTTTGGTCTCAATCGATGTTGCTTATCGAATCGCGCCTTGTTTTGTAACCTTGCTCTTTTTAACCTTTCCAATGCTATCTGGACATCTTCCGTTCTTTGCTCCAATTGTCGAATCCTAATAGCCAGAAAGTCTTTTCTTGTCAATCCATCTTCCCATGGTAGCATACTCCAAGTAAGTACCTTTTCTTCAATCGGCATAATTAGTTTTTGACCTGTCATAAGTTCTACTGGCATATATCCAGTCACCGAACTATGTGTTGTTCGATCAGTCCATAATGCAAATGACAAAAGCCGTGGCCACTCTTTAACTTTCCCATTACAAGCTTTAACTAATGCTTTCACAATCGGCGGGTGACTGCGTTCGCTTTTCGCATTCCCTTCCGGATTATAAGCAGTAGTCAGTGATAGTTTAACTCCACATTTTTCAAAGAACTTACGAGCTTCTTGTGCATTTAATTCTCCATGATCTGCAGTGATTTTTCCTACGCACCCGTAATGGCAAATGACATCTTCAAGCAAAAACCTACAAATCCCCTCTGTAGATTTTGTCCTCAATGCTCTTCCTTCTACTAGATTTGATAAATCTTCACGAGCTAAAACCAAATATCTCATCTGCCATAACCCAACCGGCATAATAACCAAATCAACAACCCATTTAAAATGAATAGCTAGAGGATACGTAGGATGAAGACCATCTCGATGTCGAATATTAGAATACGATTGACAGATTTCACATGACTCTACAAATGAGAGCACATCTCGATACATATTTTTCTACCAATATCGTTCCTTGAGTTTAGCAAAAGTAGCCCAGATTCTTCTATGCCCTGCCCATAAACTATCATGAAACTCCTTTAATAATTTTAGTTTTTCTTCCCTTTTGCCTATCACTCGTTGTGGCATCCCAATTCCTTTCTTCGATCTCTTCCATAAGAATCCATCTCGAAGTAAAAATCTATATGCTTTTTTTTTTATTTGTTTGAATTTTTCTATAGACCAATTCCCCTGCTTAGACAAAGTATTCAAATAATGACCAATATCCAATAATTCTCCTTCATAAGATTCTTCAAGAAATAGCTTGTCTTCTCTGTTGAGATTTGATATTGAATAGAATTTCAATCCGACATCATCAATGTCTTCAACCATTTCGTCCTCCCTCTTGTATCTTGCTCGAGATAGCATGTCTGCTACTAAATTGTCCTTTCCAGTGATATGCTTAAATTCTGGATTTAGTGACTTAATATAAGCAATCCATCTCAACATTGCAATATCTGGCGTTGAACAGTTAATAATCATTCCAAGCAATGGCAAGCAATCTGTTTCAATTACTACTACTGCTCCAATCAAATAGTCCTTTTCAGCTTTCATAGCCGAAACGACTCCCCAAAGTTCTCTTTTGACTTGCGAATATGCACGCTGACGAATACTTAAAACTTTAGCCCCAAATCGAACTGCAAATCTACTCCCATTCGAATCATCTTGATCCACAGCCCATCCAACGGTAATTGGACTAGCGTCCACAGTAAGAATCACTGGTCTATTGCACTTATAAGCAACCTTCCTCAATATTGGAGGTGACATCAATAATTTCTTCAATCTTTGTATTGCCTGAATATGCCTTTCTTCCCATTCAAATCGGTAACCCTTGCATAACAGTTCATATAATGGATCCGCTATGTGAGCAAAATGAGGGATCCAGATTCGATAAAATACACATGCACCCAAAAACCTGCGAACCTCTGTTAAAGAGCCACAATCCTCTTTCATCCTTCCAATTGCATCAACTTTAGTCAGATCTGGTTTTCTTCCGTAAGATCCGCATAAATGTCCAACAATTACAACCTCTCGCACTCCAAATATGGACTTCATACCCGATAATGTAAGATGAACTTCTCCAAGCCGAGTTAAAATCTTTTCACAATCTTGTATATGATCAACAACATATCTGCGACACCCCCTCGTATCTAAAGTTTCATCCTTGTCTCCTTCTCTGCACCCTTTTATAGGAACATCATCCAGAAAAGGCATAGTCTTTTCCGGAATAAAATCTCTCAATACCTTATTCATCCCATTCATCATATGCGCAACTGAGTTGGTCGCGCCTTGAGGAAGAGTGCACATTCTAACCAATCCAAGCGGTATTCTCATCGTTGTCATATCTCTACTTCCTTCGGCAAGTTGAAATTGATCATAACCTGAATACAAATCACCCATTGAATAGATCGCCCTTCCAGCAAACGTGTCAGCAAATTCATCCACAATAGGTCCAATTCCTGCATTCCTGACAGTTACAGCATTCACCGGCTGCATATCTCGAATAAACCGTAGTGACCCATTCTTCTTAGGTACCGTAAACCATCGACTAGAATACGGCGCAAATGAAGGTTCCAATATTTTCATCTTTATTTTTTCTTTCAATAGTTCCACCAATTTAGGTAAATGTGCCCTCGGTACTAGAATCGGTCTTAGATTCCAAGGTACATGTGGTACAGTGAAGATAACCATAGGTGTTATAATATTTGGATCCACACACCCAATTTCATGAGATTTGAAGGCAAACGATCTACCTTGTTTAGCCAACATCTTTTTGAAGCAAGTAGTTTCCTCCGGCAATAAAGAACCATCAGAACCAATCTTCAATTCTTCAAAAGTCTCTTCAGTAAACTGATGTCCAATACTCATTGGATCTCTTAAACTTGCTTCTTTTGATGCTTCTCCCATTTGTTCTTTAGAATCCTCTGGTAATGGTCCGGCAACAGGCTTTACCTTCTTATCTGCAGTTTTATATCTCGTCTCTACTGTGACTTCTGGTGCTTGAAAAGATTCAAGCATGGTATAAACCTCTCTCGAATGAATCTCAACAATCTTATCATTATCCCCTAACCCAATAGATGTAATCAATTCCAATGAATCTTCCAGTCCATTTTCTTCATAAACACCCAAAATCCTCTCATCATCTTGCAATGTACCTATCTTGCGTAATTGTCCTTCAATATCATATAATCTTTTTCTTTCTTTTCTTTTAAAATCATCAACTTTCTTATACATAATATTTCCATTCTCCAATATACTAATAAAACTCGCATCAAAGGCACCTTCATCTCGCGAGAGTACCTCCTCTTTTGTACCTCCATAATCTCGCTTTACAGTGGTACCTCTCCAAAATCCTTAAATCCTTCAACAATCTTTGGCAATGGTTTCTCCCTCAACCTATCTCGATTCCGTTCATGGTTAGGAGGTACTGTTAGAAATTGTACAGCTTTCCTCCCATCTTCGCTCCGTACCCTTGCATAAGCAGAACCATCGTCAAGTACTTTTGTTTCCATCGGTGTTGCCGTGATATAAGGTTGTCCTAAAATCAATGGATAAGACGTTGTATCTTGAACGAAGAAATGTTGCTCCGTCGCAACATCCCTAATCCGAATTTTGACATCTGGACAAGTTCCATATAATACGCCCCGTGTGTTATTAGCTGCTCGTATTGTCCATCCATAATCCATATCAATTGGCCATTTTTGCTTCTTATAAAGATCTTTAGACATGAGATTTATTTCAGAACCATGGTCGACCAAAGCAACTATTGGTTCTTCTATATCTCCTACCTTCACCAATACCACAGTAGTTGTCCTTGCCCAATGCTTTCGAGTATAATGGCTCAAAGTTTCTATTTCCTTGTCACTAGAATCTTCGAAACGTACTCGCTGATTATACCCATTCTTTTCATTTGTTGGTTGCTTGTAACCAATATCAACCTCTTCTTCATCTCTACATATTCTTGCATCAATAGCATGATTCATTCCAGTTTCACCCATTAATTGCCTCTTTCGCTTAATGTTGTCAATGATAACATCATGAAACTCTTTCTTTGTAATTTCCAAGACTTCTTTCAATGTGAATTCCACCTTAGCGTTTAATATACGTTCTTCCAACACCCCTTTCAAATTTGTTGCCGCTTCAATGTCAGAAAGTAGCTTATAAGCAATTGATTTGCCTTTATCTTTTGTCTCCATTGTTTTTTCTCTCAATGATACTGAGGTATCCTTTACTAGCAATTCTTGTGAAGCTGCCTCCCGAGCCTTGTCTCCTCGAGTTTGCCTCTTAGAAGAATTTCCTTCTCTAGTATCATCAAAATTTCCTCGTCTTTTTTCTTCCATCAAGGCTTCATGTTGGCTCTTAGCAATATATGCATGAACTGAAAGAGACTCAACAGGATCCTCTCAACCTGTTCTTCCTCGTATTGTAGCTGCAGTTCTCAATAATGCTTCTCGAGATAATTTCCCTTCTTGCATTGTAGAAACGGCAGAAGCCCAAAACTCACTAGTTTCCGTACTTCCACCAATTTCATCATCTACTCTAGCACCATAACTTGCACTTTCTCGTGCTACTGTTTCATGCCCTTTTAAGTAATCTTGAACCAATGCTCTCACTCCTTCCTTGCCAAAATTGGTTTGAAGAAGATCCTCCCTATCTTTCAATGTTATCTTCCCATCTTTTCAGCAAATAATTCCCTGCCGTATCATATTATTAAATTCATTGCAATCTTTTCTAGTGTGTGAAGCATCATCACACCAAATGCATCTTTGTACATATCCTTGTTTTGAAACATTCTTCGAATTGTTTATAGAAGTATTCTCTTCAAGTCTTGCCAATTTGATTTGAAGATCTCGCATTCCTCGTATAATTTCTTCCATACCCATATCTGCTTTCTTTGACAAGGATGTCGAAGGTTGAACTGTAGGCATTGTCGGTGGTGTTGTACGTATTGGAGCTTTGGGTGCTTGTACTGTTTTCGGAATATTGCTCCTATCCTTCCTCCTTTCTTTTTTTGTAAGCAACCCCACCGCATCTTCAACGTTCTTCCACTTCGTTGTCAATCCTTCATCTTCTTCTTTGTCTTCAAGAAGGGGTTCTAATATCTCTTGCAATTCTCCATCAGCAGCTTGAAGAAATAGATCAACTTTGTTCGGCTCCAATGTCAATTTTTCTACCTTCGATAATTGAGAGTACTGCCTCTCAAATTTCCTTAGTAGCTCTGTTGCTTACAAATTCTTATTGGGCTGTTCAATCCATCCCAGAAACAGCTTCTTAGTAACGCAATCAGCATCTTCCAAGAAATATTCGTCTTTCAATGCATGTGAAAAATCCTCCCATGAATTCCCATAATGATCCGTAATCAATGTAATGTGGTCTCTGATCTCTGGTATCGTGGCAAGTCCAAATAGTGCAACCATTTTGTTCTCAGAAACCCGATTTAATTCCATTTCACGAACATAACATCTTAAATACCTTGAAATATTCCTCCCATCAAATTGATCAATTTTATTGACCACTGCTTGTAATGCTTTGGTTGCCAAAGCTTCCTTTCGATCATTGCTTTGCTGTTGCTGCATTGACAATGAGAAGGCTTGAAACAAACTAGCAATAGACGGATCCATGTGCATAACTTGTCCTTTAGAAGACTCCCCACCAGAAACTCCTCCCAAAAATCCTTCAAAATTTTTATTTTCGTTTTCTATAAAAATAAAGATAAAATCAACCGAAATCCAATACCTTCCACCTCAAGCTTTCACGTCGGGTTCACCACTTTTTGTCGTATTACGTGCTTTCCTGCTCGAGAACGCGCCAGGCGTCTGGCTGTAGAAGGTAGTATGGAGATTCGTCGATAGTCAAGCAATCTATCAGTTTTGACTGCTGAAATATAAACGACTACAATAATGTATTGTAAATCTATACGGATGCTCTTCGACTGCTTGTCAAAATCTTTTTTGCCCCAGTCGGTAGGTCTCTAGACGTTACAGAGAACCCCGAACAACCCAAATTATTAATCTTCAATACCGCTTTGTACTTACGATCTTGTATCCACTGACTGTCTTGTTAGATTAATCCAATAAATTTCATTCACTCTGCATACTCAATCCTATAGACGCCCTTTTAATCCTTCAATCACAGACATAACTCGATTTCATAAAACAGTCAAGAGTATTCAAACCCACTTCATTAAAAATCTCGATTCACTATTACAATACTGACTTCAGCAGCGATTGCCTCAGTCTTTCCAAAACTCTACGAAGAAGAAAAATCCAAATTCTCTGTCTTTCCTTCCTCGACCCGAAGCATGAAGCTCCTCTCTCTAATCACTTTGATCTCCAAAAACCTCCAATGAAAACCGAACTAATAACCTTGCAAAAGCTTGAAAACTAGCTCCCCTCGATTCCCAGAGAGAAAAAAAAAAATCCCCCCTCTTTAAAACTATATCCCTCCCAACCTTATCCTCTGAATTTCTTCAATCTTCTGTCTTAGATCCGGAATTGGTTCCCATCGTCAAGCTTGGATCCAAAATTGGCTCTCGCCGTCAGAGCCTTCTCCTCCGTTTTTACCTTTAAGAAATTCATTTACTGAAAAGAACGTTCCCTGAAACGGCACAGAGAACAGGACAGCCTGAAACAGAATCGAACCCCGTAATCGGGACCACATTGATTCGCCCGACCAATTCAGGTTTCATATTGGATAAGAGTCCAGTAGTAACCTGGATGTTTCCGTAATTGGGTCAAATTGGTCCTCGCGTCAGATTGGCTAAGACCCGTAGTAAGACCTGGATTTCTCGTAATTAGACTGCATTGGTTTGACCGGCCAATTCAGGTCTCATATTGGATAAGAGGACCTGGATTGGATTCTCGAAATTGGTTCCAATTGGCTCTTCGAACCCGTCGTGTGAATTGGTCCTTCTCTTCCTGCTGACTTCCGTTATTAGAATCGAATGGAACATTTCAGTATGCCCCGACTGACTGTAACGGAGTGACTGAACCTGACCACTCAGTATTTGCACTGGAGTTGGTCGATGCTCCCAATATTCGAGGTAACTGAATATTAATAAAATTCCCCTTTCTTTTTTTATTTTCACTGTATACTCGTATTACAACACGACAACGTCATCAATGTCTTCAACCATTTCGTCCTCCCTCTCGTATCTTGCTCGAGATAGCATGTTTGCTACGAAATTGTCATTTCCAGTGATATGCTTAAATTCTCGATTTAGTGACTTAATATAAGCAATCCATCTCAACATTGCAATATCTGGCGTTGAACAGTTAATAATCATTCCAAGCAATGGCAAGCAATCTGTTTCAATTACTACTACTGCTCCAATCAAATAGTCCTTTTCAGCTTTCATAGCCGAAACGACTCCCCAAAGTTCTCTTTTGACTTGCGAATATGCACGCTGACGAATACTTAAAACTTTAGCCCCAAATCGAACTGCAAATCTATTCCCATTTGAATCATCTTGACTGTTAGGGACATATTCCTTAGAACTTTCTAGAGAGAAGTTTCTAGAACCTTCTAGAAAATAAGCCTCTGGAACCTTGTAGAAGAGAAGCCTCTGGAATCTTTTAGAGAGAAGTTTCTAGAAGCTTCTAGAAAAGAAGTCTTTGGAACCTTCTAAAAGAGAAGTTTCTAGAAGCTTCTAGAAAGGAATCCCCTAGAACTTTCTAGAAGCTTCCTAGTTAATAGAAGTAGCTCGAGAAGTTTCTAGAACCTTCTAGAAAGGAAGCCTCTAGAACCTTCTAGAAGCTTTCTAGTTAATAGAAGTAGCTCGAGAAGCTTCCTAAGTAGGAGTATATATAGAGATCGAGGCTCAAGAGTTCTTCAGTCTCGACAACACATCTCTTGGAGTTCTAGCTCACCTTTCTGGTGTTGTTCTTATACTCATCTGTTTAATCTAGTTTTGCCACTTCTTCTTGAACTTCTTGTTAGATTTCAAGTCTGTATTTTGTGTCCGTGACAGTTTGTCGAGACTACACTAACTTGAGATATCAAAGCTAGTTCTTTCTTAGTAGAGTGTGGATTACCCCTCTACTTGAAGGTATACTAGCATTTTTTAGAGGTTGCGGATTACCCTCCTCTAAACTGATACTTCTTCTGTTACAATATTGGAGTCTTATTCTTCTTGGAGAGAGTGGATTACCCCTCTTCTTGAAATTCTTAAGGCATTTTATAGGTTGTGGATTACCCTCCTATAAACCAATATTGCCTCTTATAGGGTCATTTTTGTCCTTCTTTTAGAATGGTCGGAGGTGAAGACATTAGTATGACCGAAAGTTCGGAGTCTAAGTTAGATGCTATTATGAATGCCCTCGCTACGTTATCACAAAGAACTGCACAGATTGAAGGAGTAGTGGCAAGGCTTCATAATGATGGAGTATTTGGGATAGCACAATCTAAACTACACCAGCCTCAAATTTCGGCACTTGGAGAAACAACTTTACCTCAGGTTCGACAAGAATCACTAGTTCTACAACATAAGGAGCCTCAAGTTAGCCTTCCAGATAAGTTTGATGGAACACGTTCCAAGTTTCGAGGATTCATCAATCAAATCAAGTTGATAACAGTTTTACAGCCCGAACGATATCCAACGGAGGAGTCATGTGTTGAGCTTGTTAGAACCTTACTTATGGGACAAGCTCTATCATGGTTTGCTCCTTTGTTTGAGAAACGATCATCCATATTAAACAACTTCGAAACCTTTTTGGAAGCATTTGCGAAAGCATTTGGTGAACACGATAAGGTTCGATGGGCTACAACAAAGATCCCGTCGCTACGACAACGGATGCGTTCTACATCAGTCTATGCTTCGGATTTCAGGCAATTAGTATGCGACATCAATTGGGATGAAGAAGCATTGATGAGTCAATTCTATTGGGGTTTAAGAGATGATGTAAAAGATTTGCTGTTAACTCTTCCTGATCCACGAACGCTCAATGAAGCCATTAGCCAAGCTGTGAAGTGCGATAATCACCTATTCCAACGTCGCCAAGACTAACGCTCAAGACAACATACAATTCGCCATGCTCCAACTATGTCGGCAAGCGGTGTGAATTTGCATTCAGAGGTGGAAGACATGCAAATTGATGCGATACATATCAAATCTCTTACTATAGAAGAAAAAAAGTGACGTATGGAGGAAAATTTATGCTTGTATTGCGGTGGAGAAGGCCACAAAGTCGGAAACTGCCTCAAAAAGCAAAATCGAGGCATAGTCAAGACTAGGGGAGTATTTGTTCAGGAAAACGAGGATGCCCAACCACAGTAGGAACCGTGCGGCTGGACAATAAAATATCCCAACAACAATCAGGTTCCTTTCTTTCTGCCCAACCTGCACTTTGTTTTACAATCCCTCTGTTTATCGGCCCTCAAAAACTGAGAACCTTAGCACTACTAGACTCAGGAGCATCTGCTTGTTTTTTAGACGAAGAATTTGCAAAGCGTCATAAGATCCCTTTAGTACAAAAATCAAAACCTGTTCATGTTGAGGTCATAGATAGGCGACCTTTATTGTCTGGTAGCATCAGCCATGAATCAAAACCTATAGAAGTAACGTTTAAAGATCATAGTAGTCATATTATTTTTAATATTATTAGAACCCCATCAAATCCTATTATTCTTGGTCTTTCTTGGTTGAAAAAACATAATCCATTGATAGATTGGAGGTTGCGGAAGATGACTTTTCCCACAAAACCACCCAAGAAAAAACCTAGTAAAAAACCTCGAAAAAAAAAATCCTTATTCATTGGAGCAAGAGCGTTTATAAGATCATCTAAGGAAGGCACTCGATTTGTCATTTATGCCGCTCCAACTACCTAGGAGAAGATCTCAACAGCAAGTATACCGGAGCAATATAAAGATTTTGAAGACGTGTTTCAAAAGAAGAACGTCGACATACTACCGGAACACCGACCATATGATTGTGCCATAGACTTGCAAGAAGGAGCACAACCACCTTTTCGCCCAATCTACAATCTATCGCAAACGGAGTTGGCAGAGTTACGAAAGTACATCGACGAGAATCTAGCCAAGAACTTCATTCGTCATTCAAAATCATCAGCTGGAGCATCCATCTTATTTGTGAAGAAGAAAGATGGATCATTACGGATGTGTGTGGACTATCGAGGCCTCAACAAGGTAACAAAAAAAAATTGTTACCCATTACCCTTGATTTCTAGTCTCTTAGAACAACTTGGACATGCGAAGATCTTTATAAAAATTGATCTAAGGGGAGCTTATAATCTCGTATGAATCAAGGAAGGAGATGAGTGGAAGACAGCATTCCGTACAAGGTATGGTCATTTCGAATATAATGTCATGCCTTTTGGTCTTACCAATGCTCCAGCGGTTTTCCAACATATGATGAATGACATCTTTCAAGAACACCTCGACGATTTTGTTGTCATCTACTTGGACGATATTCTAATATTCTCTAAAAATGAGGAAGAGCATGAGGAGCATGTTCGTTTGGTCTTGGAGAAACTATGCAAGCGAGGACTATATGCCAAATTAGAAAAGTGTTTATTTCACCAGACGGAGATGGAATTTTTGGGGTTCATTGCGACTACAAAAGGTTTGAAGATGGACCCCAAGAAAGTAGAAGCAATCATGTCTTGGGAGGTTGCGAAGACGGTTAGAGACGTACAATGCTTTCTTGGTTTTGCTAACTTCTATCGAATCTTCATCAAGAATTATTCTCAAGTTGCTGCTCCTCTCACTCGATTAACATGCAAGGATAAGTTGGAATGGGGACCTTTGGCGGAGAAGGCGTTTCAAGATTTGAAGACAGCATTTACTATAGCTCCAATTTTGGTACATCCAGACTTTACAAAGGCCTTCTATTTAGAAACTGATGCTTCAGATTTTGCTTTGGGAGTTGTGCTTTCACAAATGAGTGAAGATAAGAAGCTCCATCTAGTTGTATTCTATTCTCGAAAGTTCTCTGCTACTGAAATCAATTATGAGATCCACGATAAGGAACTTCTTGCTATAGTGGATTCTTTCGAAGAATGGCGTCACTTTCTTGATGGAGCTGCACATCCAGTAACCATATATACGGATCACAAGAATTTGGAGTATTTCATGACGGCTCGAGTTTTAAATCGGCGTTAAGCTCGGTGGAATATGTCGCTATCTAGATTCGATTTTATTATCACTTATCGACCTGAAAGGCAGCAAGGACTATCCGATGCTTTATCAAGGAGATCGTATCTTGCACCAAAGGCTGGAGAAGCAGCGTTTGATCAACAATGTACAACGTTATTGAAGCCAGAGAGATTTCAACTTTGTGCTACTATTGTATCATTTGATACTGACTTCCTAAACCAGGTACGTGCTATGACTATTAAAGATTCAGTAGCCATTGATATCAAGCAACGTATCAATGACGACAAGTTCAAGGTGGAGGGAGATCTTTTATACTTTGAAGAGCGATTGTACATTCCAAAAGGACTAGCACGACTCCGAGTTCTTCAATCTCGCCATGATTTTCCAACTCCGAGACATTTTGGATTCAACAAGACCTTGGAGCTTATTTTCCGAGATTTTTGGTGGCCCCAAATGTGGAAGGATGTGAAAGATTTTGTCCTCTCTTGTGACATCTGTTCAAGATCTAAGAATCCTCGGCATCGCCCTTATGGACTTCTACAGCCATTGCCAATTCCACGTCGACCATGGTCTTCAATTTCTATGGACTTTATCACGGACTTGCCATCATCAAACTCATTTGACAGCATCTTTGTCGTGGTAGATCGGCTTACAAAGATGGCACACTTTGTTCCTTGTAAGAAGACATCGTCCAGTGAAGTCACAGCAAGACTCTTTCTCGATAATGTGTATCGATATCATGGACTACCAGATAATATCATATCAAATCGAGGTACCCAGTTCGTGTCAAAGTTTTGGAGATCTCTCTTTGAGATATTGAAGGTGGATATCAAGCTTTCTTCAGCTTTCCATCCTTAAACTGATGGCCAAACGGAACGGATGAACCAAGTCTTGGAGTAGTACTTACGATGCAGCATCAACTATCAGCAAGATGATTGGACTGCATATCTACCGCTAGCCGAGTTTACATATAACAACACCCTCCATGCGTCGACTCAACAAATACCATTCTTTTCCAACTATGGATATCATCCGAAGCTTGATTTATTGAGTCCGTCAACAAATAACAATCCAGCAGCTGAAGGATTTGCGAAGCAACTATCAGAGCTTCAAACTATGTTGAAGCTTCAATTACAATCCGCTCAAGAATCCTATAAGACGTCTGCAGATAGATTTCGGAATCCAGCACCTACTTTCAAAGTTGGAGACAAAGCCTAGCTTCTTCGACGAAATATCAAGACCAAGCGACCATGTGATAAGTTGGACTATCGAAGATTGGGACCATTTATCATCCAGAAGCAAATTAATCCAGTGGCATACCGGCTGGAGTTACCGGCTTCTATGAAGGTACATCCACTCTTTCATGTTTCTCTGTTGGAACCTTATTGAGAGTCATCTTTTCCTGGAAGAGTGCAATGTCTGCCACCTAGTATTGAAATCGAGAACCACGAAGAATACGAGGTTGAAAAGATATTGGATTCACGGCAAAGGTGGGAAAAGTTAGAATATCTTGTTCATTGGTGCGGCTATGATATTAATGAGCGAACGTGGGAGCCAGTTGAAAATCTTGCAAATGTGCCACAAAAGGTACAGGAGTTTCATCAACGACATCCCGATAAACCTAAATCAATTCGATGATAGCTTCTTTCTGAAGCTTATTCTCCCAACAATATAAGAAAAGGAGAGAGCACCAACAAAATTCATAGTTGATGTAGTTATTTTCTCCAAGATAGATCGTAGTTTGGTCTTTTGATATGGATAGCCAAGAGATAGATACTATGTCAGTCAAAGTATCGCAACCGAGTAGCTCACGAAGGCGACCTCGAGATGAAGAACTACATGTACCATGACGACGACGGAGGATACCGAGTAACCGATCACTGGTGATCGTATTTGAGATCGAGCCTGCTTACGATGGTCAACCAGAAGGAGTGTTTGTAGGACAATTTCACAATGAAGACACGGAAGTTCATGCTTGGTCAGAAGTCGAAGGCGTGGGCCACTACCGTTGGCTTCAAGGGTCGATGAACCACTTGCCTCGTGAACAACAGTTGGAGTTCATAGCAGAAGTTATGCGACAGATCTTCATTTTCTTGCATTGGTACTGATCAATAACATTGCTTCTCAGAGACCTCGAAGCTAAAGGAGGGGGTGATGTCAGGGACATATTCCTTAGAACTTTCTAAAGAGAAGTTTCTAGAACCTTCTAGAAAACAAGCCTCTGGAACCTTCTAAAAGACAAGCCTCTGGAACCTTTTAGAGAGAAGTTTCTAGAAGCTTCTAGAAAGGAAGTCTCTGGAACCTTCTAGAAGAGAAGTTTCTAGAAGCTTCAAGAAAAGAATCGCTTGGAACTTTCTAGAAGCTTCCTAGTTAATAGAAGTAGCTCGAGAAGTTTCTAGAACCTTCTAGAAAAGAAGCCTCTGGAACCTTCTAGACGCTTCCTAGTTAATAGAAGTAGCTTGAAAAGCTTCCTAAGTAGGAGTATATATAGGGATCGAGGTTGAAGAGTTCTTCAGTCTCGACAACACATCTCTTGGAGTTCTAGCTCACCTTTCTGGTGTTGTTCTTGTACTCATCTGTTTAATCTAGTTCTGCCACTTCTTCTTCAACTTCTTGTTAGATTTCAAGTCTGTATTTTGTGTCCGTGACATTGACCCACAGCCCATCTAATGGCAATTGGACTAGAGTCTACAGTAAGAACCACTGGTCTATTGCACTTATAATCAACCTTCCTCAATATTGGAGGTGACATCAATAATTTCTTCAATCTTTGCATTACCTGAATATGCCTTCCTTCCCATTCAAATCGGTAACCCTTGCGTAACAGTTCATGTAATGGATCCGCTATGTGAGCAAAATGAGGGATCCAGATTTGATAAAATATACATGCACCCAAAAACCTGCGAACCTCTGTTAAAGAATCACAATCCTCTTTCATCCTTCCAATTGCATCAACTTTAGTCAGATCTGGTTTTCTTCCATAAGATCCACATAAATGTCCAACAATCACAACCTCTCATACTCCAAATACGGACTTCATACCCAAGAATGTAAGATGAACTTCTCCAAGCCGAGTTAAAATCTTTTCACAATCTTATATATGATCAACAACATATTTGCGACACCCCCTCATATCTAAAGTTTCATCCTTGTCCCCTTCTCTGCATCCTTTTATAGGAACATCATCCAGAAAAGGCATAGTCTTTTCCGGAATAAAATCTCTCAATACCTTATTCATCCTATTCATCATATGCGCAACTGAGTTGGTCGCGCCTTGAGGAAGAGTGCACATTCTAACCAATCTAAGTGGTGTCCTCATTGTTGTCATATCTCTACTTCCTTCGGCAAGTTGAAATTGATTATAACCTGAATACAAGTCACCCATTGAATAGATCGCCCTTCCAGCAAACGCCTCAGTAAATTCATCCACAATAGGCCCAATTCCTCTATTCTTGACAGTTACTGCATTCACCGGTTGCATATCTTGAATAAACCGTAGTGACTCATTCTTCTTAGGTACCGTAAACCATCGACTAGAATACGACGCAAACGAGGATTCCAATATTTTCATCTTTATCTTTTCTTTTAATAGTTCAACCAATTTAGGTAAATGTGCCCTCGGTACTAGAATCGGTCTTAGATTCCAAGGTACATGTGGTACAGTGAAGATAACCATAGGTGTTATAATATTTGGATCCACACACACAATTTCATGAGACTCGAAGGCAAACGATCTACCTTGTTTAGCCAACATCTTTTTGAAGCAAGTAATTTCCTCTGGCAATAAAGAACTATCAGAATCAATCTTCAATTCTTCAAAAGTCTCTTCAGTAAACTGATGTCCAATACTCATTAGATCTCTTAAACTTGCTTCTTTTGTTGCTTCTCCCATTTGTTCTTTAGAATCCTCTGGTAATGGTCTGACAATAGGCTTTACCTTCTTATCTGCCGTTTTATATCTCGTCTCTACTGTGACTTCTGGTGCTTGAAAAGATTCAAGCATGGTATAAACCTCTCTCGAATGAATCTCAACAATCTTATCATTATCCCCTAACCCAATAGATATAATCAATTCCAATGAATCTTCCAGTCTATTTTCTTCATAAACACCTAAAATCCTCTCATCATCTTGCAATGTACCTAACTTACGTAATTGTCCTTCAATATCATATAATCTTTATCTTTCTTTACTTTTAAAATCATCAACTTTCTTATACATAATATTTCCATTCTCCAATATACCAATAAAACTCGCATCAAAGGCACCTTCATCTCACGAGAGTACCTCCTCTTTTGTACCTCCATAATCTCGCTTTACAGTGGTACCTCTCCAAAATCCTTAAATCCTTCAACAATCCTTGGCAATGGTTTCTCCCTCAACCTATCTCGATTCTGTTCATGGTGAAGAGGTACTGTTAGAAATTGTACAACTTTCTTCCCATCCTTGCTACGTACCCTCGCATAAGCAGAACCATCATCAACTAATTTTGTTTCCATCCGTGTTGACGTAATATAAGGTTGTCCTAAAATCAACGGATACGACGTTGTATCTTGAACAAAGAAATGTTGCTCCGTCGCAACATCCCCAATCCGAATTTTGACATCTGGACAAGCTCCATATAATTCGCCTCATGTGTTATTAGCTGCTCGAATTGCCCATCCATGTTCCATATCAATTGGCTATTTTTGCTTCTTATAAAGATCTTTAGACATGAGATTTATTTCAGAACCATGGTCGACTAAAGCAACTATTGGTTCTTCTATATCTCCTACTTTCACCAATACCTCAGTAGTTGCCCTTGCCCAATGCTTTCGAGTATAATGGCTCAAAGTTTCTATTTCCTTGTCACTAGAATCTTCGAAACGTACTTGTTGATTATACCCATTCTTTTTATTTGTTGGTTGCTTGTAACCAATATCAACCTCTTCTTCATCTCTACATATTCTTGCATCAATAGCATGATTCATTCCAGTTTTGCCCATTAATTGCCTCTTTCGCTTAATGCTGTCAATGATAACATCATGAAACTCCTTCTTTACAATTCCCAAGACTTCTTTCAATGTGAATTCTACCTTAGCGTTTAATATACGTTCTTCCAACACCCCTTTCAAATTTGTTGCTGCTTCAATGTCAGAAAGTAGCTTATAAGCAATTGATTTGCCTTTATCTTTTGTCTCCTTTGTTTTTTCTTTCAATGATGCTGAGGTATCCTTTACAGGCAATTCTTGTGAAGCTGCCTCCCGAGCCTTGTCTCTTCGAGTTTGCCTCTTAGAAGAATTTCCTTCTCTAGTATCATCAAAATTTCCTCGTCTTTTTTCTTCCATCAAAGCTTCATGTTGGCTCTTAGCAATATATGCATGAACTGAAAGAGACTCAACAGGATCCTCTCAACCTGTTCTACCTTGTATTGTAGCTGCAGTCCTCAATAACGCTTCTCGAGGTAATTTCCCTTCTTATATTGTAGAAACGGCAGAAGTCCAAAACTCACTAATTTTCGTACTTCCACCAATTTCATCATCTACCCTAGCACCATAACTTGCACTTTCTCGTGCTGCTGTTTCATGCCCTTTTAGGTAATCTTGAACCAATGCTCTCATTCCTCTTTTGCCAAAATTGGTTTGAAGAAGATCCTCCCTATCTTTCAATGCTATTTTCCCATCTTTTCAGCAAATAATTCCCTGCCGTATCATATTATTAAATTCATTGCAATCTTTTCTAGTGTGTGAAGCATCATCACACCAAATGCATCTTCGTACATATCCTTGTTTTGAAACATTCTTTGAATTGTTTGTAGAAGTATTCTCTTCAAGTCTTGCCAATTTGATTTGAAGATCTTTTCTTGAAATAATCTTTATTTTATTGTTGTTGATGAGTACATGTTCTATACTTTTAATGCCACAGATTTGTATAAGGAATATTATAGACTTGACTAGATCATATACGTACATCTCTATATCTTTGCTTTTTGTTGCACATTGTACTGCTATGTCTATAGTATGTTCAAACTGTGGAGAGATAAGTACACGTATGTTGTTATTTCCATACATTGACTCAACAATTCTATCTCTTATCAACTTCAAGCTTACCTTATAAGCTTTCATCTTCTTACTATCAACAATCATTCTAAATACAACACCTTCGTTGTAACTATTAGGAGCTGTATAGAAGTTGTACTTTTCTGCTATTGCATACCACCAAGAGTCTAAATCATGCTCTATATAATACGATGACATTACATCAAGAATAGTAAGATATACAAAGTCTGAAGGACTTGTATGCTTTGTGGTACGTATAGTTGATGTTGATTGCTTGAATGAACAATTCAAGATAGATTCTAGCCTAGGTATTCCCTCAAGTACCTCTACAGCCGTAGTACCAGCACTGTGAAATGAACTAAGAGCTATCTGAGTAGTTGGTTGTCCAATAGACTGTGATGCTATGACACCTACATCTTCTCCAAGACATACTTGAGCTCGAGAGTGCCTTGCAATGAATGCTTGTCTTTCATTCTCGTTGAGTTTCTGTAACTGACAATAAGATTGTCTTGTACATGCCTCTTTAACATAAGACAGTAAGGGGGCGTGTATTATTAATTCCTCGTTAGACATACTGATTATTGTACTAGTTTATCTATCCTTAAAGTTATTTCAGGGTAGATACAAGCAATAAGATATGGATTCCTTTGATGTCACCAAGTTGAAGAGCGCCCTTGAGGATATTGGTGTCCAACTCAGTTGGGCCTTGTGCCAAAACTTCATTGCAAACTTGATAGAGCAAATACCAGATCTTGAAGCTCACTTTGACATTATAAACAGTGTAGCATCAAGAATGTTTCAATCTGCTGATATCTCCATCGTAATAGGATCTAGCTCTAAACCCTCTAGAAACGATGCAAAAACATGCGAGAAGGTACTTCAAAGTAGTACCAACAAGGGTAGAAAGTGTTTTTTTCTAAGAACAACAAACTCTGAGTTCTGTAAGAGGCATTTGAACATGATGATGAAAGCTGATGGGCTCCTTAATGATACTAAGCAGAAACAAATAAATAGCTTTCGTGATGTCATTGGTGCAAAGAGACAGCACAAGAGATTACAAGCAGAGATGAAGCTACGAGCTATTGAGCATATGGAAGACGTATACGTTGATCTAAACACCAAGCTCATATTCGCTGAGGTCGATAATAAGATGATGGCTATTGGACACATGTATGATGATGAGATGACACTTCTATCAAAGAAGGATATCAAGATTTGTGACCTTAACGGATGGGAGTATAGATTAAATCTAGAATAAAAAAAAGTTTTTTTTATGTACTTTTTATTACTAAAAGAGATACTAGCTTTTGTATCTGACCTTGTGTTATGAACTCTCCTTTGTTCTTGTCGTACAAATCTTATATCTGGTCTTCTGAAAAGAGATTTTTAAGTGTAGAGTCAAGCACTATTCGTCTTCCATTCTTCTCTAGATTGTTTGATATATACATCCTAAGCAACTTCGATGCAGATGACAATAATGATTGATTGTCTTTGACTTTGATAGCTGTAATATCTGCACCTTGTCGCTTGAGTATGTTCAAGAGCTTAATAAAAGAACTTGTGACATCCCTAGGAGTATCAAACGGATTTGCTCTTTCTTGTTGCTTCTTAATTACTCTTCCATTAAGAAACTTATCAAGAGGTTTGGTAATAAGAGCTTCAAAGTCTGCACTGCTGATGTTACTAATGTTGTTGGTGTTCTTTAGTTGCTTAAGAAGATCAATCGCTACAAGCATGTTTCTGTTAACTGTTCGAGATACAACATACTTGATCTTTTCTTTGGAAAGGACTTTCTCTGGAGTGTAGGTGAATACCTCTGATGTGTCTATCTCTTCAACCTTCTGTGAAAAGTACTTGTGAGACTTTTGCGCAGGTGAAGAGTACACCTTCTTAGGTGCTCTGCTTAGTAGCATAGGTGTCAATGTTAATATCTTATTTCTGGTGTCCATGATGATGAGTGCTTGTAACAACAGCAGATGGTGCTTCTTTGTAGCACATAATAAAAAAATCAATGGCACTAATAGATAAAAAAAAATCTGTTATATTACAACTAGCTTACTATTCTATTAAGTCTACTTTGTCCTTGTCATTACTAGAGACTCGTACATGCAAGATAGCAAATACTCGTTAGAAGACATAAACTTGTTCCTGTTAAGTCTATTTCTTGTTTCCAACTTAAATCCTATATTGGCAAACTGCTCAATCAGCTTATCCACGTCTACTAAATCTTCTACTTGATTTGTTACGATGGTGCTAGGAATATATATGTATATCTTATTGTTACTTTCTAATCTAATAGAATATGCTTCACATATATATTCTTTTACTTTTCTTGCTTCAAAGAATTCTATTATGTGCTTCTTGGACATAACAATACATAGGAATACACATTTATGCTTATTAGAGAATGTCCTTTGAGCAATTCTAATAAGCTTGTCAATGTCAACGAGAGTGATGCAGAAGAAGCACGATAGTGTTGTTATGGACTTTTCAAATCCTCTTAAGTGTTCTATTCTTGTTTGTATCACTCTTACCTTCTTGTTAGTACCAAGCCTTCTCTTGACCTCCTTAATATTATTATAAGATGGATCCACACACGTAACACTTTTATAATGATCCCACTTTGTAATGTCTCCTCCAAATCCTGATCCAACATCTAGCAAATGACGAGCTCCTTTCTTTAGAAGATCTCTTTTAACTTCATTGTGATAGGACCTCATCATGGAAACCGTTAGTCCTTTAAGGACATTAAACATATTCTTTTCTTCTCTTGCTATCTTTTTGATCTTTTCTACTACTGCAACAGAATTCTGACACAGCTTGTCTTTCCTTTCTCTTAGTAGTGTTACAGTTCCATTGGGGTTTATAATAAATTCTGAGATAGCATTTTCTTTTGATTCTGTACTATTTTATGATATCTTGAGCCTAGAATCTACATTTTCCTTTTTGTTATATGCCATTAAGGCTTTCTCTTGATACAATAGATCAACAGTCTTTTGAGGTTTCCATCTCATAACGGGATCAAGATAAGATTGAGAGTGTGTGTATATTAGACCATCATACTTGTTCTCTTGAATTTGCTTTTCTAGTATCTGATGCTGTCTAGAGAATGCAAAGAACGTCTTAAACATGAAATGCCTCTTTGCAACTACCAATCTCTTCTTAGTAGCTTTGTTGATTGCTAAACATGCTTGAGGTATCATTCTTACTCTTTCGATTAATGGCCTGTTACCAACTACTACTCCATCTAGTATGATAATATCGAATGCATAGTATACATCATCAACAGCTTTTGTATCGAAGAGAGTAAGCAGATTACAATCACGAACACCTGACTCGATGATCGTCTCTTCTCCTTTAGTTGATATAGCATACACAGTTGCTTCATAGCACGCAAGGAATGATCTTGTACCATCAAGCTTTAGAGATACAGATCCTCCTGAGGAGTAGTTCCTTGCAAGCTCCTTTATTGTTATATCAACAGGCTTTGGCAACTTATAGCTCCGAAGATCAAGACTAAGTACAAGCTTGTTGATTAGTTTGAATATTTGTGGAACCGTAGAAGGTCTGATACGTTCTAGTGTAAGTTCTAAAAGCTTAATCTCACAATCATCATCTAGCAGTTCAAGTTCAATTTTGTAATGAGTATGTGCTTTAGATATAACTCTTGTCGAGTCAATCTTGAACTTGTTATAGCTTATTGTACTTCTTTCTTTATTCCTTTTAATCCTTAGTACCATCCCTTCTTCCTTGTGATGCCTTCGCTCAAGAGACAATACAACCTCTGCGTTGAACTTAGGAATTATCCTTGATGATATCTTTTCTTTGATAAAGAATTCAGAGTTTATTTCTCTGACTATAACAATACTACTACCTTTTACTGAATATAGTGTCTCTTCTGTGGTGATAATGTTATTGACTTTTGGAAGTCCTGTAAATTCCTTCTCTGTTACATCTTTTAGTCTGATCTCGATTTCATATTCGTACCCTTCAGGAGACTTAGCAATCAAGTCCTTTTTGGACCTTATAAACTCTGTTAAGAAATCCATGATGTATGTGCTTACAGAGTAGAATTGAACGTTCCGACAAGCATCCCTATTAGCTAATTCATTTATAACAATGCTATGGAAGAGTTCATTCCATCATATCCTATTGTATCAGATAGTAGCTTTGTTGACAATCTATGGAAGAAAAAAGAGTTTTATGAAACAAGAAAAATAAACAAGTCAAGATTATACCCTCACCAGAAGTTTGTAAGAAGATTTATGTCACCTCAAATACCATATAATAACTTACTGCTGTTCCATAATGTTAGATCAGGAAAGACATTTACATCTATAGCAGTTGTTGAATCTCACAAGTCGTGCAAAGGAAGAGCACTCATACTCGTAAGAGGTAGAACATCTGCTGATAACTTTAAGGATCAGATTCGTAAGTGGCCAGGTGGAGAAGTAAAAGACTATGAAATAAAAAAGTATATCTCTTTTATAAATAAGCTAAAGAGATTAGATGATAATCAAGTAATATCAAGCTTCAGTAACAGGGTAATGGTAATGGATGAAATTCATAATTTGAAACATTCTATGTCAGACCTTGATGCGGAGACTGTATATGGTCAAATGTGGAGATTATCTCACCCTGCTAGGAACTGTAAGATACTTCTTTTAAGTGCAACTCCTATGATAGACAAAGCTGAAGAGATCCTATCTATTCTTAATTTAATACTTGATGTTGATCATCAATTTGATACATCATTCTTTCCTACTGAAGATGACTTTAGAAGAAGCATAATGGGTAGAATATTATATCTCAACAGTAACCAACACATGGCAAAAGTAATAGAAGAAGGAGTAACTCTAGAAGGTTGTTCGGTCAGGGTCGTTCTATCTTACATGGATGGATATCAGCTTGAAGCATATAAGAAAATAGATACTAATAATCTCGATGACAGTGTGTATAGAAACTCCATATACTACTCTTTAATGACCTTCTGGAATGGAACATATGGTGCTGAAGCATTTACAAAGATTGTAAGAATCAAACAAGATAATAAGATAAAGTATACACTCAATGAAGAAGTCGTACAGTGACTAAGAAGAGACAACTTGTACTTGTACTCTTGCAAGTACTCAAAAATGCTAGACATAATAGAAAGCAATAAAGACATGCTAGCATTTGTATTTTGTGAGGAAGTTAAAGGAACTGGATTGATCATGATGAGTTGTATATTCGAACTCTTTGGATACCAACTATACGATGGTGAAAACATCGATGAGATCGAGAAGGGTTTGCGATACACGTTGTATACAGGAGATACAGTTGCTTGCTCCAACCCAGAAAAGAGACTAGATGGGTTTAGATCTCCAAAGAACAAGTATGGAGAGTATGTCAAGATATTACTTGGTAGCAGAATCAGTGGAGAGAGCGTAAGCTTGACCAATGTAAGACAAGTGCATATTGTTACTCCTCATTGGAACAAGTCAACAATAGTACAAGCAATTGGAAGAGCAGTAAGGAGTCAATCACATGACCTTTTGAAGGCTGAAGAAAGGTCAATACATGTTTACAGACATGTAGCTCTCGTAGGTAAGAGCAACAAGTGTGTACCATCTGTAAGCATAGACATGTATAAATACTTAATCTCAGAAGAGAAATCAAAGCGTATAGAAGATGTAGAGAATGTTATAAGAAGTTGATGTGTTTATTATTATTTAAATATTGATACTACAACAGTAAGAAGTGGATTTGATGATGATATATCAACATATCTCTTATGGTACTGCAATGATATAAAAGCTTCTATACGAGAGATTGTCACTAGATCAACGGATGTTCTTTTGATAGGTGCTATAAGTGCATCGTTAAGCACTAAGAAAAGTGTAGTGAAAGCCCTAATTAGAAAAGGTATTAGTCTCGACAATGGAATAACAATTAAAGAGATAAAAGGTATGGTATACATAGATTCTGTTACTACTTCGAATAGAGATACACACTTGTCAAGTTTCAAACAACGTATTAGTGTAAACATTAATTACTTTATAAAGGTAATATATGAAGACAAGAGAGATCTTATATACATTGTGTCATCAATGACAATGTCGCAGAAGGTGCATTTACTTGAATCAGCAATACTAAGTGGTAATAGGAATGTTAGTTTGTTCTTTGAGAATTCCTTCGATTGTATCAATGACAAGTACTATCACATACTGTCGTATAGAACTGCGGAAGATAATTACTCATACTCTCTATCTTCAGAATCCTTCAGAGCATGTATGAAGACAAGGGTGCTAGATGGTACTTGGATAACAGTAAGTGCGGAAGATGAGCTTGACATAATACAGAAGATAATATCAAAGTCAAAGCATTCTAGAGAGATAATGGAAACAAAGCACAAGATATATGCTATATTCTCTAATGGAGACAATACGTAACTCTTTATCTGAGAATAAAGAAAGGTCGCTTAAGGATTTAAGAAGTATCAACACAGGTAGATGTATAGATTCACATAGCGGATCTATGATGATGGACATATTACTGTACTTGCTTACATATGAGACTAAACAGGAAAGTATTATGGATTTCATAGGACCTACATTCTATAACTTTTCAGATCAAGAGAATCTCATAAGTATCAAAAAGACATATGCTATAAGAGCATTTACAGATTCAAAGTATGATAGTCTGCTATTACTTCCTTACAACGTAAAGCACAAATTATATGGATGGATAATTACAAGAACCAAAAAAGAACTTACAGATATTATGATTAAAATCTTAATAGAGAATAATATGTACATAGTCAACTGATAAATAATACGACCTTGTAGTATACATTATCAACATCAACCAGTCATGGCCTCTAAAAGAAGAGTTATATATGATTTGAACCCTTTGAATATAATGTTTACACCTGTGACAGATACATTCCAATCTTCTGGGTCAAAAGGAAAGTCCGCAATCCCATCTGCTGGAAAAAGAGTTGGTATATCATACAAAGCGGAGAATGAAACAGAGTATCCTCTGATACTAGCACCAAAAGGGTGTATGTTCTATTCCTTTGAAATATAAGATGATTCTTTTTCAGGATCTAGCAATAAAAGAAGCAAGAGCATGTGCATTAGCATAGGTGTAGAAGATAACAAAGATACCAACGAAAATGCGTTTTGTGCTAATGTGCATGTAATATATGATCGATGTAAAGAATACATCATGAAGCATCCCAAAGAAGTTGGTATCAAAGTGTCGAAAGACACAATAGATGATATGTTTAAGCACCTGTTGAAGGAGTTTACAAAGGACGGTATCACAACAATGTGAATGTACGCAAAGCTTATTGTAAGTAACAAAGACTCAAAAGTATGGACTACTTTCTATGATACAAAACAGAACAAGGTGGATTCTAAGTCCCTAGATGGAGTTCACTGTCGAATGTATCCTGCTTTACTCTTTGACTCTTTGTACTTCTGGTCTGGCAGTAGAGCTTCTCTACAGTGCAAGCTTTCAGAAGCTGTAGTGGAGTTAGTGGACAGGGCTACTCCATCACTAGATATGAGCCTGCTGAAGATAAAAGATGAGAAAGATAGTATATAATTTTTTTTTTTAGGATAGTACTACAAGCATAAGTTCTTACGGCAAGTAGCTGTGATGCTAGCCATAGACCAAACACATTTTACTTCTTACAACGTACAAAGTATACAGTGATTGTACAATAAAAAAGAGTACATATCTTTCTTTTTTGATTTTTTTTTATAACAGTGTGACTGAGTTCGAGGACGTTAACACGAGTTTGTCAAGCGCATATACTTAGTACCGCTGTGCTTTGAAACTACTTACCTGACATCGACGATGTCCAACAAGAAGATCATCCTGTTTGGAAAAACTGGCAGTGGAAAGTCCACTGTTGCCAATGCTCTTGTGACAAACGGTTTAGAGCGAGTGGTGTTCCAGTCCAGTGCAGGCTTTAGCGGATGCACATCGGTAATACAAACAGGTAGTGGAAGAGGATGGAAAGTAGTTGATACTGTTGGATTGGGAGAATCAGCAGATGGTACTGTTGGTTCTAAAAGAGCAGAAAGTATGATTCTTGACTTTCTCAAGAGAGTAAAAAGTTCGTACTCTCATATTATATATGTCAAATCTGGAGTAGAGAGCAATGGCAGAAGAAGACATCAGACCTATGAGACAGATAGCTATAAAGCAGCTGGAAGACGATCTTACGGGATTGTTTCTGGATAGAAGAAGTAGATACTCTATCCTTGATATTGCTAATATGAATGAATCGGACCTTTTGAGTACTGCTAGGTTGATACTTAACTTTATAAAGGAGATGTCAAGAGCGGCAGTAGATGCCTTTGTTGACGCTCTTGGAATTCATGATTACAGAAGGATAGTCAGAGTAATTTTGTCTGTTTTTAAGTAAAGATCATTTCTCGTATAATTTCGTCCATTTCCATATCTGCTTTTTTTGATAAGGATGTCGAAGGTTGAATTGTAGGCATTATTGGTGGTGTTGTACGTACTAGAGCTTTGGGTGCTTGTACTGTTTTCGGAATATTGCTCCTATCCTTCCTCCTTTCTCTTTTTGTAAGCAACCCCACCGCATCTTCAACGTTCTTCCACTTTGTTGTCAATCCTTCATCTTCTTCTTTGTCTTTAAGAAGGAGTTCCAATTTTCCTTACAATTCTCCATCAGCAGCTTGAAGAAATAGATCAACTTTGTTCGGCTCCAATGTCAATTTTTCTACCTTCGATAATTGAGAGTACTGCCTCTCAAATTCTCTTTGTAGCTTTGTTGCTTGCAAATTCTTATTAGGTCGTTCAATCCATTCCAGAAACAGCTTCTTAGTAATGCGATCAGCATCTTCCAAGAAATATTCGTCTTTCAATGCATGTGAAAAAACCTCCCATGAATTCCCATAACGATCCGTAATGGATGTAATGTGGTCTCTTATCTCCGGTATCATGGCAAGTCCAAATAATTCAACCATTTTCTTCTCAGAAACTCGATTTAATTCCATTTCATGAACATAACATCTTAAATACCTTGAAATATTCCTCCCATCAAATTGATCAATTTTATTGACCACTGCTTGCAATGCTTTGGTTGCCAAAGCTTCCTTTCGATCATTACTTTGTTGTTGCTGCATTGACAATGAGAAGGCTTGAAACATACTAGCAATAGACGGATCCATGTGCATACCTTGTCCTTAAGAAGAATCCCCACCAGAAACTCCTCCCAAAAATCCTTCAAAATTTTTATTTTTGTTTTCCATAAAAATAAAGATAAAATCAACCGAAATCCAATACCTTCCACCTCAAGCTTTCACATCGGGTTCACCACTTTTGTCGCATTACGTGCTTTCCTGCTCGAGAACGTGTCGGGCGTCTAGCTTTAGAAGGTAGTATGGAGGTTCGCCAATAGTCAAGCAGTCTATCAATTTTTTACTGTTAGAATATAAACGATTGTAAGAATACACCGTAAATCTATATGGATGCCCTTCGACTGCTTGTCGAAGTCCTTTTTGTCCCGGCCGGTAGGTCTCTAAACGTTACAGAGAACCCCGAACAACCCAAACTGTTAATCTTCGATACCGCTTTGTACTTACAATCTTGTATCCACTGACTGTCTTGTTAGATTAATCCAATAAAATTCATTCACTCCGCATACTCAATCTTATAGACACCCTTTTAATTTTTTTATCTCAGAAGTAACTCGATTTCACAAAACAGTCAAGAGTAATCAAACCCACTTCATTAAAAATCCCAATTCACTATTACAACACTGACTTCAGCAACGATTGCCTCAGTCTTCCCAAAACCCTATGAAGAAAAAAAATCCAATTCTCTGTCTTCTTTCCCCGCCCGAAGTATGAAGCTCCTCTCCTTGATCTTCAAAAAAAAAAAAACCCTCTCAAAAACTTATTCCCCCCCTAACCTTATCCTCTGAATTTCTTCAATCTTCCATCTTAGATCCGGAATTGGCTCCCACCGTCAAAGCTTAGATCCGAAATTGGCTCCCGCCGTCAGAGCTTTCTCCTTCGTCTTTTACCTTTAAGAGATCCATTTATCAAAAATAACGTTTGCTGAAACGGCACAGAGAATAGGACAGCCTGAAACAGAATCGAAACCCCGTACTCGGGTCCACATTGAGTCGCCCGACCAATTCAGGTCTCATATTGGATAAGATGCCCGTAGTAACCTGGATGATCGCATAATTGGGTCAAATTGGCCCTCGCGTCAGATTGGCTAAGAGGCCCGTAGTAAGACCTAGATGTTCCCATAATTGGATCAAATTGGTCCTTCGCGTCAGATTGGCTGAGGCCCGTAGTAAGACCTAGATTTTTCTGTAATTAGACTGCATTGGGTTGCCCGACCAATGTAGGTCTCATATTGGGTAAGAGGACCCGGATTGGATTCTTGAAATTGGATCCAATTGGCTCTTCAAACCAGGCTCATCCGTCGTGTGAATTGGTCCTTTCTCTTCCTGCTAACTTCCATTATTGGAATCGAATGGAGCATTTCAGTATGCCCCGGCTGACTGTAACGGGGTGATTGAACCTGGCCACTCAGTATTTGCACTAGAGTTGGTCGTTGCTGCTAATATTCGAGGTAACTGAACATTAATAAAAGTCCCCTTTCTTTATATTTTCACGATATATTCGTGTTACAACACGACGACACAAATCTAGTATCTTTTCCACCTTGTATTCCTCATGGTTCTCAATTTTAATACTAGGTGGTAGACATTGTACTCTTCTAGGAAAATGTGACTCTCGATAAGGCTCCAACAAAAAAACATGAAAGACTGGGTGTACCTTCATAGCAGCCGGTAACCCTAGACGATATGCCACTAGATTGATTTACTTCTGGATGACAAATAGTCCAAATCTTTGGTAGTTCAACTTATCACATGGCCACTTGGTTTTGATATTCCATTGAAGCAGCCATACTTTATCTCTAATTTTGAAAGTAGGTGCTTGATTTTGAAATTTATCTACGGATGCCTTATAAGCTTCTTGGGTGGTTTGTAATTAAAGCTTCAACATAATTTGAAACTCTGATAGTTGTTTCATAAATCCTTCAGCTGCCAAATTCTTATTGGTTGACGGATCGAACAAATCAAGCTTCAGATGATATCCATAGTTGGAAAAGAATGGTGTTTGTTGAGTCGATGCATGAAGGATGTTATTATATGCAAACTTGGCTAACAATAGATATGCAGTCCAATCATCTTACTGATAGTTGATGCTACATCGTAAATACTGCTCCAAAGTTTGATTCATCCGTTCCATTTGGCCATCAGTTTGAGGACGGAAAGTTGAAGAAAGCTTGATATCCACCTTCAATATCTCAAAGAGGGATTTCTAGAACTTTGATACGAATTGGGTTCCTCGATCCAACATGATATCATCTAGTAAACTATAATATCGATACATACTATCAAGGAAGAGGCTTGTTGTATCTTTGCTTGAAGATGTTTTCTTGCACGGGACAAAGTGTGCCATCTTTATAAGCAAATCTACCACAACAAAAATGTTGTCAAATGAATTTGATAGCGACAGGTTGATAATAAAGTCCATAGAAACTGAAGACCATGGCCAACATGGAATAGGCAATGGCTGAAGAAGACCATAAGGATGATGCCGAGGATTCTTGAATCTTGAACAAATGTCACAGGAGAAGACAAAGTCCTTGACATCCTTCCACATTTGAGGTCACCAAAAAGCTCAAGAAATAAATTTCAATGTCTTATTGAATCCAAAATGTCCCGTTGTCGTATTACGTGCTTTCCTGCTCGAGAATGCGCCAGGCATCTGGCTGTAGAAGGTAGTATGGAGATTCACCGATAGTCAAGCAGTCTATCAGTTTTTGACTGCTAGAATATAAATGACTGCAACAATATACCGTAAATCTATACGGATGCTCTTCAACTGCTTGTTGAAGTCTTTTTTGCCCCAACCGGTAGGTCTCTAGACGTTACATAGAATCCCAAACAACCCAAACTGTTAATCTTCAATACCGCTTTGTACTTACGATCTTGTATCCACTGACTGTCTTGTTAGATTAATCCAATAAATTTCATTCACTCCGCATACTCAATCCTATAAACACCTTTTTAATCCTTCAATCACAGACGTAACTCGATTTCACAAAACAGTCAAGAGTACTCAAACCCACTTCATTAAAAATCCCGATTCACCATTACAACACTGACTTCAGCAACGATTGCCTCAGTCTTTCCAAAACTCTATGAAGAAGAAAAATCCAATTCTTCGTCTTTTCTTCTCCGACCCGAAGCATGAAGCTCCTCTCCAGTCTCCTTGATCCCCAAAACCTCCAATGAAAACGAACTAGTAACCTTGCAAAAAGCTTGAAGCTAGCTCCTCGATTCTCCAGAAAAAAACCCCCCCCCCCTCTAAAACTATTCTGTCTCCTAACCTTATCCTCTGAATTTCTTCAATCTTCCATCTTAGATCCGGAATTGGCTCCCGCCATCAGAGCTTAGATCCGAAATTGGCTCACGTCATCAAGGCCTTCTCCTCCGTTTTTACCTTTAAGAGATCCATTTACCGCAAACAACGTTTCCTGAAATGGCACAAAGAACAAGACAGCCAGAAACAGAATCGAAACCCCGTAATCGGGACCACATTGAGTCGTCCAACCAATTCAAGTCCCATATTAGGTAAGATGCCCGTAATAACCTGGATTTTTCCATAACTAGACTGCATTGGGTTGCCTTACCAATACAGGTCTCATATTGGGTAAGAGGATTTGGATCGGATTCTCGAAATTGGATCCAATTGGCTCTTCAAACCGGTCGTGTGAATTGGTCCTTCTCTTCCTGCTGACTCCCGTTATTGGAATCGAACAGAGCATTTCAGTATGCCCCGACTGACTGTAACGGGGTGATTAAACCTGACCACTCAGTATTTACGCTGGAGTTGGTCGATGCTCCCAATATTCGAGGTAACTGAATATTAATAAAATTCTCCTTTCTTTTTTTATTTTCACTGTATACTCGTGTTACAACACGACATCCACCCCCTCTGAACCTGTGCATCCTCCGGTATGCACCAATTTACCCAATTGCGGTTTGATTCAGAATATATCCCCTACGTCTTTGTCCAGTTCGTCTTCGTCACCTTCATTATCCAAATCACTTTCATCTTCTTTCTGCGGAATCTCTATACCTTCATTAAGGTCTTCCATATTCATCTCTGCGTGACTTCGTTTAAATATTATTACTCGCTTCCCTGCAATTGATATTTTCAATTTTGAACCATCTAACTCTCGTAATGAGTAAATCGCATTATCATGATCAGTTATTACCACATATGGTCCAAACCAACATTTTGAAAATTTCCGCAAAGTACTATGTTGATTATCCAGACTATTGTCATAAACAACTACCCAGTTACCTTCCTCGATTGCCTTTGGTCTCAACCGATGTTGGTTATCGAATCGCGCCTTGTTTTGTAACCTTGCTCTTTTTAACTTTCCCAATGCTATCAGGACATCTTCTGTTGTTTGCTCCAATTGTCGAATCCTAATAGCCAGAAGTTCTTCTCTTGTCAATCCATCTTCCCATGGTAGCATACTCCAAGTAAGTACCTTTTCTTCAATCGGCATAATTGGTTTTTGACCTGTCATAAGTTCTACTGGCATATATCCAGTCACCGAACTATGTGTTGTTCGATCAGCCCATAATGCAAATGACAAAAGCCGTGGCCACTCTTTAACTTTCCCATTACAAGCTTTAACCAATGCTTTCACAATCGGCGGGTGACCACGTTTGCTTTTTGCATTTCCTTTCGGATTATAAGCAGTAGTCAGTGATAGTTTAACTCCACATTTTTCAAAGAACTTACGAGCTTCTTATGCATTTAATTCTCCACGATCTGTAGTGATTTTTCCTACGCACCTGTAATGGCAAATGACATCTTCAAGCAAAAACCTACAAATCTCCTCTGTAGATTTTGTCCTCAATGCTCTTCCTTCTACTTGATTTGATAAATCTTCACGAGCTAAAACCAAATATCTCATCTGCCATAATCCAACCGGCATAATAACCAAATCAACAACCCATTTAAAATAAATAGCCAGAGGATACGTAGGATGAAGACCATCTCGATGTCGGATATTAGAATACGATTGACAGATTTCACATGACTCTACAAATGAGAGCACATCTCGATACATATTTTTCCACCAATATCGTTCCTTGAGTTTAGCAAAAGTAGCCCAGATTCCTCTATGCCCTGCCCATAAACTATCAAGAAACTCCTTTAATAATTCTAGTTTTTCTTCCTTTTTGCCTATCACTCGTTGTGGCATTCCAATTCCTTTCTTCGATCTCTTCCATAAGAATCCATCTCGAAGTAAAAATCCATATGTTTTTTTTTTTATTTGTTTGAATTTTGTGTAGACCAATTCCCCTGCTTAGACAAGGTATTCAAATAATGACCAATATCCAATAATTCTCCTTCATAAGATTCTTCAAGAAATAGCTTGTCTTCTCTGTTGAGATTTGATATTGAATAGAATTTCAATCCGACATCATCAATGTCTTCAACCATTTCGTCCTCCCTCTCGTATCTTGCTCGAGATAGCATGTCTGCTACTAAATTGTCCTTTCCAGTGATATGCTTAAATTCTGGATTTAGTGACTTAATATAAGCAATCCATTTCAACATTGCAATATCTGGCATTGAACAGTTAATAATCATTCCAAGCAATGGCAAGCAATCTGTTTCAATTACTACTACTGCCCCAATCAAATAGTCCTTTTCAGCTTTCATAGCCGAAACGACTCCCCAAAGTTCTCTTTTGACTTGCGAATATGCACGCTGACGAATACTTAAAACTTTAGCCCCAAATCGAACTGCAAATTTATTCCCACTTGAATCATCTTGACCTAGAGCCCATCCAACGGCAATTAGACTAGCGTCTATAGTAAGAACCACTGGTCTATTGCACTTATAATCAACCTTCCTCAATATTGGAGGTGACATCAATAATTTCTTCAATCTTTGCATTGCCTGAATATGCCTTTCTTCCCATTCAAATCGGTAACCCTTGCATAACAGTTCATATAATGGATCCGCTATGTGAGCAAAATGAGGGATCCAGATTCGATAAAATACACATGCACCCAAAAACCTGCGAACCTCTGTTAAAGAGCCACAATCCTCTTTCATCCTTCCAATTGCATCAACTTTAGTCAGATCTGGTTTTCTTCCGTAAGATCCGCATAAATGTCCAACAATTACAACCTCTCGCACTCCTAATATGGACTTCATACCCGATAATGTAAGATGAACTTCTCCAAGCCGAGTTAAAATCTTTTCACAATCTTGTATATGATCAACAACATATCTGCGACACCCCCTCGTATCTAAAGTTTCATCCTTGTCTCCTTCTCTGCACTCTTTTATAGGAACATCATCCAGAAAAGGCATAGTCTTTTCCGGAATAAAATCTCTCAATACCTTATTCATCCCATTCATCATATGCGCAACTGAGTTGGTCGCGCCTTGAGGAAGAGTGCACATTCTAACCAATCCAAGCGGTATTCTCATCGTTGTCATATCTCTACTTCCTTCGGCAAGTTGAAATTGATCATAACCTGAATACAAATCACCCATTGAATAGATCGCCCTTCCAGCAAACGCCTCAGCAAATTCATCCACAATAGGTCCAATTCCTACATTCCTGACAGTTACAGCATTCACCGGCTGCATATCTTGAATAAACCGTAGTGACCCATTCTTCTTAGGTACCGTAAACCATCGACTAGAATACGGCGCAAATGAAGGTTTCCATTATTTTCATCTTTATCTTTTCTTTCAATAGTTCCACCAATTTAGGTAAATGTGCCCTCGGTACTAGAATCGGTCTTAGATTCCAAGGTACATGCGGTACAGTGAAGATAACCATAGGTGTTATAATATTTGGATCCACACACCCAATTTCATGAGATTTGAAGGCAAACGATCTACCTTGTTTAGCCAACATCTTTTTGAAGCAAGTAATTTCCTCCGGCAATAAAGAACCATCAGAACCAATCTTCAATTCTTCAAAAGTCTCTTCAGTAAACTGATGTCCAATACTCATTAGATCTCTTAAACTTGCTTCTTTTGATGCTTCTCCCATTTGTTCTTTAGAATCCTCTGGTAATGGTCCGGCAACAGGCTTTACCTTCTTATCTACCGTTTTATATCTCGTCTCTACTGTGACTTCTGGTGCTTGAAAAGATTCAAGCATGGTATAAACCTCTCTCGAATGAATCTCAACAATCTTATCATTATCCCTTAACCCAATAGATGTAATCAATTCCAATGAATCTTCCAGTCCATTTTCTTCATAAACACCTAAAATCCTCTCATCATCTTGCAATGTACCTATCTTACGTAATTATCCTTCAATATCATATAATCTTTTTCTTTCTTTTCTTTTAAAATCATCAACTTTCTTATACATAATATTTCCATTCTCCAATATACTAATAAAACTCGCATCAAAGGCACCTTCATCTCGCGAGAGTACCTCCTCTTTTGTACCTCCATAATCTCGCTTTACAGTGGTACCTCCCCAAAATCCTTAAATCCTTCAACAATCTTTGGCAATGGTTTCTCCCTCAACCTATCTCGATTCCGTTCATGGTTAGGAGGTACTGTTAGAAATTGTACAGCTTTCCTCCCATCTTCGCTCCGTACCCTAGCATAAGCAGAACCATCGTCAAGTACCTTTGTTTCTATCCGTATTGCCGTGATATAAGGTTGTTCTAAAATCAACGGATAAGACGTTGTATCTTGAACGAAGAAATGTTGCTCCGTCGCAACATCCCCAATCCGAATTTTGACATCTGGACAAGCTCCATATAATTCGCCCTGTGTGTTATTAGCTGCTCATATTGCCCATCCATGTTCCATATCAATTGGCCATTTTTGCTTCTTATAAAGATCTTTAGACATGAGATTTATTTCAAAACCTTGGTCCACCAAAGCAACTATTAGTTCTTCTATATCTCCTACCTTCACCAATACCTCAGTAGTCGCCCTTGCCCAATGCTTTCGAGTATAATGGCTCAAAGTTTCTATTTCCTTGTCACTAGAATCTTCGAAATGGACTCGCTGATTATACCCATTCTTTTTATTTGTTGGTTGCTTGTAACCAATATCAACCTCTTCTTCATCTCTACATATTCTTGCATCAATAGCATGACTCATTCCAGTTTCGCTCATTAATTGCCTCTTTCGCTTAATGCTGTCAATGATAACATCATGAAACTCCTTCTTTGCAATTCTCAAGACTTCTTTCAATGTGAATTCCACCTTAGCGTTTAATATACGTTCTTCCAACACCCCTTTCAAATTTGTTGCCGCTTTAATGTCAGAAAGTAGCTTATAAGCAATTGATTTGCATTTGTCTTTTGTCTCTGTTGTTTTTTCTCTCAATGATACTGAGGTATCCTTTACTGGCAATTCTTGTGAAGCTGCCTCCCGAGCCTTGTCTCCTCGAGTTTGCCTCTTAGAAGAATTTCCTTCTCTAGTATCATCAAAATTTCCTCGTCTTTTTTCTTCCATCAAGGCTTCATGTTGGCTCTTAGCAATATATGCATGAACTGAAAGAGACTCAACAGGATCCTCTCAACCTGTTCTTCCTCGTATTGTAGCTGCAATTCTCAATAATGCTTCTCGAGGTAATTTCCCTTCTTGCATTGTAGAAACGACAGAAACCCAAAACTCACTAGTTTCCGTACTTCCACCAATTTCATCATCTACTCTAGCACCATAACTTGCACTTTCTCGTGCTACTGTTTCATTCTCATTTAAGTAATCTTGAACCAATTCTCTCATTCCTCCCTTGCCAAAATTGGTTTGAAGAAGATCCTCCCTATCTTTCAATGTTATCTTCTCATCTTTCCAGCAAATAATTCCCTGCCGTATCATATTATTAAATTCATTGCAATCTTTTCTAGTGTGTGAAGCATCATCACACCAAATGCATCTTTGTACATATCCTTGTTTTGAAACATTCTTCGAATTGTTTATAGAAGTATTCTCTTCAAGTCTTGCCAATTTGATTTGAAGATCTCGTATTCTTCGTATAATTTCTTCCATACCCATATCTGCTTTCTTTGACAAGGATGTCGAAGGTTGAACTGTAGGCATTGTCAGTGGTGTTGTACGTATTGGAGCTTTGGGTGCTTGTACTGTTTTCGGAATATTGCTCCTATCCTTCCTCCTTTCTTTTTTTGTAAGCAACCCCACCGCATCTTCAACGTTCTTCCACTTCATTGTCAATCCTTCATCTTCTTCTTTGTCTTCAAGAAGGGGTTCTAATATCTCTTACAATTCTCCATCAGCAGCTTGAAGAAATAGATCAACTTTGTTCGGCTCCAATGTCAATTTTTCTACCTTCGATAATTGAGAGTACTGCCTCTCAAATTCCCTTAGTAGCTCTGTTGCTTGCAAATTCTTATTGGGCCGTTCAATCCATCCCAGAAACAGCTTCTTAGTAACGCGATCAGCATCTTCCAAGAAACATTCATCTTTCAATGCATGTAAAAAATCCTCCCATGAATTCCCATAATGATCCGTAATCGATGTAATGTGGTCCCTTATCTCCGGTATCGTGGCAAGTCCAAATAGTGCAACCATTTTGTTCTCAGAAACCCGATTTAATTCCATTTCACGAACATAACATCTTAAATACCTTGAAATATTCCTCCCATCAAATTGATCAATTTTATTGACCACTGCTTGTAATGCTTTGGTTGCCAAAGCTTCCTTTCGATCATTGCTTTGCTGTTGCTGCATTGACAATGAGAAGGCTTGAAACATACTAGCAATAGACGGATCCATGTGCATACCTTGTCCTTTAGAAGACTCCCCACCAGAAACTCCTCCCAAAAATCCTTCAAAATTTTTATTTTCATTTTCCATAAAAATAAAGATAAAATCAACCGAAATCCAATACCTTCCACCTCAAGCTTTCACGTCGAGTTCACCACTTTTGTCGTATTACGTGCTTTCCTGCTCGAGAACGCGCCAGGCGTCTGGCTCTAGAAGGTAGTATGGAGATTCGCCGATAGTCAAGCAGTCTATCAGTTTTTGACTGCTAGAATATAAACGACTGCAATAATGTATCGTAAATCTATACGGATGCTCTTCGACTGCTTGTTGAAGTCTTTTTTGCCCCAGCCGGTAGGTCTCTAGACGTTACAGAGAACCCCGAACAACCCAAACTGTTAATCTTCAATACCGCTTTGTACTTACGAACTTGTATCCACTGACTGTCTTGTTAGATTAATCCAATAAATTTCATTCACTCCGCATACTCAATCCTATAAACACCCATTTAATCCTTCAATCACAGACGTAACTCGATTTCACAAAACAGTCAAGAGTACTCAAACCCACTTCATTAAAAATCCCGATTCACCATTACAACACTGACTTCAGCAACGATTGCCTCAGTCTTCCCAAAACTCTGTGAAGAAGAAAAATCCAATTCTTCGTCTTTTCTTCTCCGACCCGAAGCATGAAGCTCTTCTCCAGTCCCCTTGATCCTCAAAATCCTCCCCCCCCTCTAAAACTATTCTGTCTCCTAACCTTATCCTCTGAATTTTTTCAATCTTCCATCTTAGATCCGGAATTGGCTCCCGCCATCAGAGCTTAGATCCGAAATTGGCTCACATCATTAAGGCCTTCTCCTCCGTTTTTACCTTTAAGAGATCCATTTACTGCAAACAACGTTCCCTGAAATGGCACAGAGAACAGGACAGCCCAAAACAGAATCGAAACCCCGTAATCGGGACCACATTGAGTCGCCCGACCAATTCAGGTCCCATATTGGGTAAGATGCTCGTAATAACCTGGATTTTCCCGTAACTAGACTGCATTGGGTTGCCCCACCAATATAGGTCTCATATTGGATAAGAGGACCCGGATTGGATTCTCGAAATTGGATCTAATTGGCTCTTCGAACCGGTCGTGTGAATTGGTCCTTCTCTTCCTACTGACTCCCGTTATTGGAATCGAACGGAGCATTTTAGTATGCCCCGGCTGACTGTAACGGGGTGACTGAACCTGACCACTCAGTATTTGCGTTGGAGTTGGTCGATGCTCCCAATATTCGAGGTAACTGAATATTAATAAAATTCTCCTTTCTTTTTTTATTTTCACTATATACTCGTGTTACAATACGACACCGTAGTTGAAAAATCGTGTCAAGATTGGAGAACTCAAAATCATGCTAGTCCCTTTAGAATATACAATCACTCTTCAAAATATAAAAGATCTCCTTCTATCTTGAACTTGTTATTATCGATACATTGCATGATATCGAGGACTACAAAATCTCCAATAGTTGCAGTACGCACGTGATTGAGGAAGTCAGCATCAATTAGCACTATAGTAGAGCAAAGCCTGAATTGTTTCGACTTCAAGAATTTTATACACTGTTGATCAAACGCTGCTTCTCCAACCTTTGGCGCTAGATACAATGTCCTTAATAATGCATCGGATAGTCCTTATTGCTTCTTAAGTCGATAAATAATAACAAAGTCAAACCTGGATAGCAATATATTTTATCGAGCTTGATGACAATTCAGAACCTGAGCTGACATGAAGTACTCTAAATTCTTGTGATCCAAGTATATGATCATTGGATACGCAGCTCCTTTGAGAAAGTGATGCCACTCTTGAAAAGAAACCACTATTGTAAGAAGTTTGTCATTATGGATTTCATAGTTGATCTTGGCAGTAGAAAACTTTTGAGAGTAGAATGCAACCAGATGAAGCTTCTTGTCTGTGCCTATCTATAAAAGTATAGCTCCCATAGTAAAATCTGAAGCATCGATCTCTAAATAGAAGGTCTTTGCAAAGTCCGAATGTAATAAGATTGGAGCCATAGTAAATGCTATCTTAAAATCTTAAAATGCTTTTTTCATTAGAGGTCTCCATTTCAGCTTGTCTTTATATGTCAATAGAATAAGCGGAGAAGCAACTTGAGAATATATCTTGATGAAGATCCGATAGAAGTTAACAAAGCCAAGAAAACATTGTACATCTCTAATCGTCTTTAGAACTTCTCATGATATGATTGCTTCCACCTTCTTAGAGTCCATCTTCAAGCCTTCCGTAGTTACAATGAATTCCAAAAATTCCATCTCAATTTGGTTAAACAAGCACTTCTCCAACTTGGCATAAAGTCCTCGCTCACGTAGTTTTTTAAGGACTAGATGAACATATTTTTCATGATCTTTTACGTTCTTAGAAAATATCCAAATATCATCTAGATAGATGTTAATAAAATCATCAAGGTGCTCTCAAAAGATGTCATTCATCATGTATTGAAAGACCACCAAAGTATTGATAAGATCGAAAGCCATGACATTTTATTCAAAATGGCCATACCTTATACAAAAAGCTTTCTTCCATTCATCTCCTTCCTTGATTCACACGAGGTTATAAGCTCACCTTAGATCAATCTTTGTAAAGATCCTTACATGCTCAAGTTGCTCTAAAAGACCTGATATTGAGGGTAATGGATAACGATTCTTCTTTGTCACCTTGTTGAGACCTCGATAATCCACGCACATCTACAATGAGCCATCTTTTTTCTTCATAAATAAGATTGGTGCCCCAACTAGCGACTTCGAATGACGAATGAAGTTCTTGGCTAAATTCTTGTTAATGTAACTTCCCCAACTCCGCTAACTCCATCTATGACAAATTATAGATTAAGCCAAAAGGTGGTTGTGCTCATTCTTGCAAGTCTATGGCACAATCGTATGGTCAATGCTCCGATAGCATGTCGGCATTCTTCTTTTGAAATACGTCTTCAAAATCCTTATATTGCTCCGATATATTTGTTGTCAAAATCTTCTCTCTCCTAGTTGGAGTCGCATAAATGACAAATTGTGTGCCTTCCTTGAATGATGTTACAAATGCTCTTGCTCCAATAAATAAGGGTTTTTTGATTCGAGATCTTTTAACATGCTTACTCTCGAAATGTTCTATAGGAAATGTCATCCTTTATAACCTCCAATTTATAGATGGATTATACATTTCTAACCAATAAAGACCAAGTATAACAGGGTTTGAGGGGATTCTAATAATATTGAAAATAATATAACTACTATGGTCTTTAAACGTCACCTCTATAGGTTCTGATTCATGGATGACACTACCAAACAATAAAGGTCGTCTATCTATTATTTCTACGCAAACAAGTTTAGGATTTTGTAGTAGAAGAATCTCATAACTTTTAGCAAATTCTTTGTCTAAAAAGTAAGCAAATGCTCTTGAATCTAATAATGCTAAGGTTTTTAGTTTCTGAGGGTCAAAAGATAGAAGAATGCTAAAACAATGGGCAGGCTGAGTGAAAAGAGAAAAACCTGATTGTTGTTGTGGTATTGAATTGTCTAGCCATACAGTCCCTATTATGACTAGGCATCCTTATTTTCTTAAATAATTGTGCCTCTCATCCTGACAATGCATCAATTTTACTTCTTGGGGTAGTTTCTAGCTCTATGGCCTTCTTCACCATAATACAAGTATAGTCCTTCTTCCATACGTTGTTTTTTTTTTCTTCTAGAGTTAGGAATTTGACATGTACCTCGTCAATTTGTATGTCTTCTATCTCTGAATGTGAATTCAGGTTGCTTGCTGACATAATTGGAGCATGATGAGCCATATGTTATCTTGAGCATTGGTCTCGACAACGTTGGAGCAAGTGGTTATCATACCTCACAGCTTCGCTAATGGCTTCGTTGAGCATTTGTGGATCAAGAAGAGATAATAACAAATCCATCACGTCATCTCTCAAGCTCCAATAAAATTGACTCATCAATGCTTCCTTGTCCTAGTTGATGTCGCATGCTAATTGTCTAAAATCTGATGTGTAAACTGACGCAGAGCGTGCCCCTTATCGTAGCGACCAGATTTTTATTGTAGTCCAATGTGCCTTATCATGTTCACCAAATGCTTCTGCAAATGCCTCCAAAAAAGTTTCAAAGTTATTCAAAATTGACGATCCTTTCTCAAACAAAAGAGCAAACCATGATAGAGCTTGCTCCGTAAGCAAAGTTCCAACCAGTCCAACACATGACTCCTCCGTCAGATAGCATTTAGGCTCTAAAGCTGTTATAAATCTAATTTGATTGACAAAATTTTGAAACTTAGAATGCATTATCATGATGTAACATGATTAATAGGTGAAAGAGTGTGGAGTTTATTATAATTTAGAGGATCTTAGTTTAAAGTATTAGAACAAATTATCTTAGAAATATAGTTAATAGTCAAAACGGTAGAAAAATTAAAAATGACATAAGTAAAGCAAATCAAAGTAGATTAGAAAAATAAATGATTATGGCATCTTTAGAAAGAAGTTAAGAATAAATTCTAGACAAAAATAATTTAGAAAAACTAGATATTGATATCCGGAGAGGGCCAGTTATGAACCAGGGTCAAAATCGGACCGTGGGACACAAAACTGAGTCTCAACGATGACTCTGGGACTCTTCGGCAGATCGGAGAATGGAGATTTTATAGTAGATTGGATAAGGTTTCTATAGGTGTGAATTTTGGGTGATTTGAATTTGTAATGACTTTGTAAGAGCTTTGCAAAGTCAAGGTTTGTTTTGAATGACTTGGATTTTATGAAATAAAATAGAGTTTACATTTTAGGTGATTTCGAGAGTTTTGTAGCAGATCTATAAATGAAATTTTGTGGATTTATGGTCATAGTTGTGCTTAATATGTCTTATGAATAGGAGCTCGATCTAACAGTTAAAATGAGGGATATTGAGGTTTAAGTGGGTTAAGGTCTCAGAAAATAGAATTTTAGGTCTAATGAGGATTTTTAAGATTTCTTGCAATCAACTAGTTGGATTGGAGTGAAACTTAACTAAAAAGATAGAAGACTTGTTTTTCTATGTGTGTGAGAATTTTGAGATCAATCAAATAGTGCAAAGGAGAGATATAGACTCTAGAAGATTGGCATCAAGATTGGAGAAGGAGACCAACCAATACCAAAGCACATTTTTGAGGTTATTGTCAATTTTGTACTCCGATCTTTTTCAATTTTTTTGTGATTGTTTTTAACTTATTTTTTAAGAAGTGTGCAAAATTTGAGTTAAGATCGACGGTTTATTTATTAGTTATTGACGTTTAAATCTGTTATAGGAATCACTAGGATTTGATTTAGGATTTGGTTAAGATTTGGTTAGGATTTGGTTTAGAGATTGGTTTAAGGTTTGATTAGGGTTTGGATTAGAGTTTGATTTAGGATTTAGGATTTAGGATTTGATTAGGGTTTGATTTAGGATTTAGGATTTGAATTAGGATTTGGTTTAGGATTTAGGATTTGAATTAGGGTTTGATTTAGGATTTAAGATTTGATTAGGATTTGGTTTAGGGTTTAGGATTTGGATTAGGGTTTGATTTAGAGTTAGGATTTGATTTAAGATTTGGTTATAATTTGGTTTAAGATTTGATTGAGATTTGGTTTAAGGTTTGTTTAGAATTTGATTTAGAGTTTAGGATTTTATTAGGATTTAAGATTCAATTGGTTTTGGCCTAAAGTTTCAATGAAATTCAATAGGATTTTAACTAGAATTAAATTAAGATTGAATTGAGATATATTTCAGTGATATTTGTGATCCTTCAAATATTTCTTTAAGAATTCTCATTATTTGTTTGAAATTTCTTTGAGGTTTTTTTGAATTTGATTAAGCTTTCTTAGTATTATTATGAACTGATTAGAGCATTTTTAGTATTCTATTAGAATTAGGATTTTTTTATTACAATTTGCATTCTTCCTTCTACAGCTAGGTCCTCATAGCATTCTCAAGCAAGACTTCACATATTACGACAGCGTTGTCGAGATAGAGAGAGTTTGCTTCAAGCAAACGCTCGGCTTCTGACTGTCACTAATTGTTCAATCAAGCTTGAAAATAAGGGAAGCCCTAAGTTTATATATAATTTTTTCCTTTTGAGTAATTACACCAAATACACAATCCTCAAGTAATCCACAACTTCCAAAATATGATAAAATCTTCTAAAACCTTGTTTATTCTTATGTGGAGATTTTTCCGAACTTCAACACCTCATATCTCCTAATCCGACCGTCCAAATAAACTCAAATTTTACATGAGGTACTGATGTATTTTTATTAACTTCTACAATGAATCCTGGCATAATGAGAACCATCATCGAAGACTCTAGTTTCCATTCTAGCAGCTATAATATAAGGTTGACCAAGTATTACCGGATATATAGCAGAATTTTACATGAAGAAATTTTGCTCCACTTCCACATCTTCAATTTTAGTCCTTATAGCTAGGCAAGCTCCGTATAAATCACCTTGTTGGTTGTTTGCAGCTCTAATTATCCAACCATGATTGGTATCAACTGGCCACTTATTTTTTTCATATATTCACCTTGACATGATATTGATTTCTGATCAATGATCAACTAAAGCCAAAATTGGAACTTTAGAATCTCCCAACCTCACATATGTCTTTGTAGTAGCTCTAGTCCAATAAAGAACTGAATAGCTACTACTTTCCATTCCATCATTATCACATTTAGAACAAGTATTCACACATGTTTCTTGTACATTCTTCTGTATTCTAGTAATTTTCATAGATGTACATTTCATTTGATGCTCATTTATAGCTTCTTCATATTTATTTAAAGCCTCATTCTCCATATCAACCTTAATTTAAGCTTCTGGTATTACAAATTATGCAAATACTTGTCCTATCTTTTCTTCCTCATCCATAATTACCCGAGTATCCAATGCCTCTATCATAATAGCTTCAACTGTCATTTGCCTCTTTCTCTTTATTACATTGATGATCAACTCATGAAAATCTTTTTTAGCTATACCAAGAGCCTCTCTCAAAGTGAATTCAATTTTTGCATCTAAGATCTTTTCTTCCAAAATGCTCTACATATTTGTAGATGTTTCAATGTCAGATTGAAGCTTATAAGCAAGATTTTTACCTTTAGGTTTGCTTATATCATCTTTCTCTTTCTCTTTGCTCTTCTCCCACCACTCTTTTGGTAATGGTGCACCACCAGGATGAGTAGAAGAAGGCATTTTCTCCGATTTTTGCTCCTTAAAAGCTTCTTTATTTCTTGGAGACCTCCTCTTATTTTCAGGCTCAATAACATCTTCTTCATGAATAGCTCTACCTCTTTTTTCTTCAACCATGGCATTGTGTAAATCATCATCATATTTATCTCCACATAAATATGTTTTAATATTAATAGCATCAACTGGATCATTCTACCCAGTCATTTTTCTGATAGCTTCAGCTCTCCTCATCATGACTTTTGTAGTTGGTAGGAAAATAGCCTTAAGTACTTTTTGTTCAATTGTAACAGAGTAAGACTCAGTTCCTTCTCCTTGTATGGCATTATTTCTTGGTATTTGCTCTTCTACCAATTTTTTCATGCCACCCTTCCCAAAAATTTTCTTTAAAGGTTCATCTGACCCTGTGAGTCTTATCTTGCCCTCTTTGAAGTATACAATATCATCCTTGATTGCACCTTTGTAGTTGTCACATTCACCATGCTTGTGGTTTGGATTGTCACACTACATACATCTCTCTACAAATCCCTTTGAGCCTTCAATTGTCTTTGATGAATTTACTATTTGGGATTTCTTTAACTCAGTCATTTCCACCTTCAAATCTTGTATACCTTTGATCAACTCTTCAAGAGTACCATCATTAACAGTCTTGATCATCGTTTGAGGTGGTCCTTGATTCTGAGATGTAGGCACTAGTTCCAATCTCGATATTAAACCACGAGTCTTAATCTTCTATTGTTTAGCCAAAAGTCCCACAGTCTCTTTTACTAGCTTCCAATTATTTGTAAAACCACTCTCAGATGTCTTATTTGTTAGATAAAAGAGAAGCTTATCTTTCAAATATTCATCAGCTGCTTGTAAAAATAATCCAGTTTTCCTTGTTTCCAAGAGTTGGTTCTCTTGCCATGGTAATTGTCCAAATTTGGTCTCAAATTCCCTAATTAATTCATTTGGAGTTAATTGATTCCCTGGCCTTTGCTCAATCCACTCCAAAAAAGTCTGTCTTGTCATTCTTTATGAATCTTCTTCAAAAAATTCATCTTTCAAGAGTTCTTCAAATTTCTTCCATGATATAGTCTCAGAATGTAACTCTTGCATCCTTTCTCTGATTTCTGGTACCACTGCCAAATCAAAGGTGGTAATCATCTTCATCTCTGAAACTTGATGCACCTCTATTTCACATGTATAAATCCTTAAGAATTTGGTGTTATTCCTTCTATCAAACCTCCCAACTTTGTCCACTACTACTTGTAAGGCCTTAGTAGTGTTTCTATCTTCTCCATGCACCTGTTGCCTTTCTTCCATAAATTCAGCAAATGCCCTGAATAAATCATGGATATCCACTCCTCCTAATAATCCAAAACCTGGATTTCGATCCCCTATTTCAACTTGTTGAAAAATCAATGCCTTAAGGCTTTCTCAATGGAAGCACCAATATATAGGGATAGAGAGAGTTTGCCTCAAGAAAACGCTGGGCTTCTGGCTATCACTAATTATTCAATCAAGCTTGAAAATAAGGGAAGCCCTAAGTTTATATATAAATTTTTCCTTTTGAATAATTACACTAAATACACAATCCTCAAGTAACCCTCAACTTCCAAAATATGATAAAATCTTCTAAAATCTTGTTTATTCTTATGTGGAGATTTTTCCGAACTTCAACACCTCATATCTCCTAATCCGACCGTCCAAACAAACTCAAATTTTACATGAGGTACTGATGTATTCTTATTAACTTCTACAACAAATTTCAACTGCAAATTTGTTGCAGATCTTGAGATATCTTGAAAACCCTAACAGTCGCTTCAAACCCTTGTCTTTAAACATCTGCGTGCAATTTTCTTCATATCTCACAAAATATAAGCTCAAATGCCACGAAATTTGTATGTATAGCTTCTTAACACAAAAATTCACATTCTCCAAAAGTTTGAGCTAAAAATTCATCCGAATACTCAAGTTATGGCTCCAACCATTACTACAAACAAAACCGCTTACTTACTACTTTTGATTTGGAAGCACCGCCTTCAACTCCTTACAACTCCTTCATATGAACTCCAAAAGCAATAATTCTTTCATAAAAGATATAGGCCTTGAAATCGCCGTTCCAGTCGCACCTTTCGATCTTCAAAAGCTGCTGTAAAACTCCTCGTACTCTCAAAAGAGTAACAATATATCTTAAATAAACACCTTAACTTCAAATGGCTATAACTTTTTCACCCTAACTCCAAATCCTCTAATTTTTGCACAAAAATTATACTCCAAATCCTAAAATTTAGAACCTTAGCTTGTAATCTCCAAATGCATCCGAAAGAGGAATCCTAATCCCTAATAAGGCCTCGGGCAACCTCCTTGAAGCCCATTAAGTATGGTATTCGACCAATAGGGATGAAGTTTTCCATTCCTTACCTTCATCCAACCATGCTTTGCTTTTATCCCTTCCAATTAGCCTCCTATTAGTTTAGATGTTCATCCTTAGGCTTCCACCTTCTCCCAAGGCTTCATACTAAATATCTAGGTCCTATATATATATTTTTTTTAATGTCAAAATCAAAACAAGTGAAGAAACAAAGTAAAGTTTCTTATACAAATTCCTTTTAATTTAATCTACTAGCCTCTCTAACACACATCTAGATTCATTAACATATAATATGTTTTAACTGATTTTTCTATACTGTAAGCATTTACAATACGACAGCATACTATTAAACTTATTTGGAAGGTTAATTCGGGGCTCCTTTCGTTGCAAGTTTAATAGTCTTTATTGAACTAGAGGCAAAGTTGCTTCTCTTGGTACTGAAACTTGAGTCTCATGAACCTTCGATTGTGCCATCCCGAATACTCCATCATCATGAAGTCTTGCAATGATTCCTTCAATCTCTGCAGTTCTCTGTGATAACGTTGTCGTGTTGTGGTTCGGCTACTATATGAAAATAATATAATTATATACTTTATATATAATTCATTAAATAACATGGTGAAAGCCATATTAGTAGATTTTAGTTGATTGTAGAATATAATTTGATTATTACCTTAAAAAGAGGTTGTTTAAAAAGATTACTATATAATTTGTATAATTTTAATTTTCTTTTGATATTGGCTTTTAAGATTGGTTTTGGTTGATAGTAACTTCTAAATATTTAGAATATCCTTTGTTAGATATTGGTGATCTTTGAAAACTTCTTTTGGTTCTTTTATTTGGTGTTTAGAGCATAATTTATGTAAATCTTATAAGAAAATGGATTGAAGAAGGATTTTGGTAGCAAAGGGAGTAATTAGGGTACCAATATAGATGAATAGAGATGAATAATAAAAATCTCCATTCCTATTCGTCAAAAAACATGACCAATGGGCCTTGAGGAGGCTGCTCGAGGTCATATTAGGGATTAGGGTTAGTTTCTCGAGGTCATTCGAGTTTTGAAGGCTAAGGTCATAAGGTTTAGGTTTTTGGCTATGGTTTTGGTGGAAGTTTTGTATGGTTTGGAGTTTATATGAAGGAGATACAAGCACTCAAAATTAAGGTATTGATTTGGAAGCTACTGTCACTTTTTTTGGCATAATGCATGTATATAAATAGAAATTGAGGATTGGTAATCACGACTAGAGAGAGCACTTTTGCGGCTATACTTTTTATATACTACTTACTGGATTCTAAGTTGAAATAAAAGAGTTATTGGATTTTGAAGTCAATGCATGCAATCTCAGGATAATAAATAACCTAATTTACTAGTGGTTGTCTCTTGAGCTATATCTTGAGCAATTTGACAAAGTTTTGTTCAAAATTTCAAGAAATATGTAATCTTATATTAATAAACTTTGTGCATAAGTTTTATGATATTTGAGTATTGGATTCTTGAAATATTAAGAAAATAGTGTTTGGGTGCTTATAAATTAGGATTTAGAGCATTTGTTAGGATTTCTTAGATGCCAAAAGATGGGGAGTGGATTTGCGGTTGGTTTTTTTGTGATAAAATGTACGGGTGAATTCTACCTATCTTGTAAATTTGAAACAAACTGAACAGTTAGATCAAGAGTTATGATTTTCTAAAATTTGGGACAAGAGTACCCTTTGCACGAAAAATATGTTTTGAAGGGATTTTGTTATATTTTGAGTTTTATGCAAAATAAAAGAGTTTTGGGAGGCTAAGACAAGATTTATATAAAGGTTTAAGCTACAATCTATATAGTTAGATACCTAGTGTATTTCTAGATAGCAAATCACACCATATGACAACATAGTAAGAGCATTCATAATGGCATCCAACTTAGACTCCGAACTTTCAATCATACTAATATCTTGACCTCCGACTATTCTAAGAGAAGAAAAGAAATGACTCTATAAGAGGGCAGTTTTGGTTTAGAAGAAGATACTCTACAACCTCTTAAATGCTATAAAACCTTCAAGAAGAAGGATAATCCACTCTCCAAGAAAGATAAGACTCCAATATAACAATAGAAGAAATATCAATTTAGGGGAAGATAATCCACAACGTCTAAAATTCTAGTACCTTCAAGCAGAGGGATAATCTATACTCTAACTAGAAAGAATTAGCTCTGATATGAAAGATGAGTGTAGTCTCAACAAACTGTCATAAATTTAGAATATTGATTGGAAATCTAAACAAGAAGCTCAAGAAGAATTAGTAAGAATTAGATTAATCAGATGAGTACAAGAACAATATTAGAGAGGTGAGCTAGAGCTCCAAGAGGTGTATTGTCAAGTCTGAGGATCTCCTCAGTCTCGGCTCCTATATATACTACAAGCTAGGAAGCTTATTAAGTAGCTTCTACAAACTAAGAAGCTTCTCAAGCAGCTTTCACAAACTAAGAAACTTCTCAAGCAGCTTCCATGAGCTTGAAAACTTTTCAAGTAGCTTCTATAAACTACAAAGCTTTTCTAAAACCTTCTAGAATCTTCTACAATTTCCTAGTGTATGTCTTTGACATAAAATCCATTTATATGTTGGCTTACCTCCTACTCCAATCTAAATGTTGAACTTCCAATACTAATATCTTCCATTTGAATTATTGATTTTCTTCTAAAATTTATTTAAATTATTGAAAATTAAGTCTAATCTCTAAAAAAAATATTACTATTCAATTCAATCAAGACTTTTCTAAAGATCTTAAAAATATTCATTGACCTTCAGACTCTAATTTTTGAGATCTCAATCCACAAAAACTTTCATATACTTTGATTTAATGATTTGATTGATCTTAAATTTTTAATACACATTAAGTATAACTATATCCACAAACCTATAAAATTATATCTTTAGATCTACTACAAAACTCTTCAAATTATTCAAAATATTAATCCTATTTTATTTCATAAAAATAAAAAATAGATAAGAATATTTTTTTCATAAACAAAAATATGATATTAGTATATAAAAATAAGAGCTAATAAAGAATTTTGTGAATGCAACAAAGAAAGTTGAGGCTTTTCATTATCAACATCCACCAAAACCAAGATGAAGAATAACAAATCTTTGTTATAAAAGAAACAAGATCTAAAAAAGATAGCATTCTAATTTCTATTTTTATTTATAATTATGACACTAAAAGAATGAAAAACCAACAACCAAAAAATTCAACTTAAGAGCTATCATATGCTAATTTATAGGACGAAATGCTGCAATTGTCACAATCTTCAAGTTAACATACTTAAGATGAAGATCTTTAAGAACGATATATCTTTCTTTGAATAGATGGCAAGATATAATGTATTTGATATTATAACCTTAGTAAAGACTATTAATGTTTGGTGATTTTATTAAAAATAGAAACGACTCTTGATGGTGTTTTAAATATTTTATTTGAAGGAAGTTGTAAAGGCCTCAATAACAATCAAATAACATGGTGGTCTTCTCATCTTAACATGAGATACTATTAATGGATGAAAAGACCTATCAACCATCTTCAAAGAGAATAAATATCAAAGTATGTGACAAATACAATTAGCTACATCTTGAATTTTCTCAACATATGATCACCGCTCTTCATAGAATTCATCTTTACAAAAAAAGGCAATGTCACAAACATACATATTTATTCTAATATTTTCCTATATGATTAAGTAGAAGTATATAAAAGTAGATTTACTTCAAAATAGTTTTTAGAAAATCTTTCTAAAAGCTTGATAGATGCTACATTGATTTTACACATATTTGTAATTTATTGGTAGGTTAGAAATTTGATCAATAAATTGATCATGTGCTAATAGCTTGTGGTGCCATAGTACGTGTGTTCTTGATTGAAGACAAATTAGGCATTTAACTGTGGAAGCTAAATAGAATGCAAAAACAATCCTATCAAGTCTAATAGAATCTTAAATAACCTTTAAAAGACCTTTAATTCTAATCAAATTTTGACCTATCCAAAATAAATTTAAAAGAAGATATAAAAAAAAAATACAAAAAATCCTTTCAAATATTAAAAAAAAATCTTAATATAACTCTAATTAAAATCTTAATTGAATCTTCATAGATTTATTTTTCTACATATATAAAAATTTTGAAATCAATCAAATGGTAAAAAAGAGAGATATTGGGTCTAGGAGATTGGCATTGAGATAAGAGAAGGAGGTTAGCCAATATCCAAGCACATTTTTGAGGTTAACATCTATTTAGTAATTTCGATTCTTTTTAATTTTTTTTGTGCTCATTTTCAACTTAATTTTTAAAAAGTATACAAATTTTGAATTAAAATCAATGGTTCATTCATTAGTTTTTGGAATTTAAATTTGTTATAGAAATTACTTGGAATTGATTAGAATTTGGTTTAGGGTTAATGGTTTGGTTAGGATTTTGTTTAAGATTAGGATTTAGTTAAAATTTGATTTAGGATTTAGGATTTGATTAGGATTTGATTTAAGGTTTAAAGTTTAGATTTTGATTAGGATTTGATTTAGGATTAGGATTTAATTAGGATTTGATTTAGGATTTAGGATTTTATTAGGTTTTGATTTAGGATTTAGAATTTGATTAGGATTTAATTAAGGTTTAAGATTTAGTTAGTTTTTGGCTTGAAGTTTGATTGAAGTCCAATAGGATTTCAACTAGGATTAAATTAAGAATAGATTGATATTTTTTTGAAATATATTTTTGATCATTCTAGTATTTCTTTAAGATTTCTTATTATTTCTTTGTAATTTCTTTAAGATTTCTTTGAATTGATTAAAGCTTGTTTAACATTATTATGATCTAATTAAAATTTAATTAATATTCTATTAGAATTTGGATTTTGTTGTTGCAATTTCTATTCTATCTTCCATAGGTAGGTGCCTGGAGCATTCTCAAGCAAGACTTCACGTATTACGATACTATATACATGAAAAAACTCTAGAAACCTTCAAATTTGTAAATATATTTTTATTTCTCAAAATCTAAATCAACCAAAAACATCACTAACTTTGAAAATCCTTCAAAATTTCATTATTGACTCAATTGATATAAAACTAATGCCTAAAAAACTCTCTTCAAGTTTGCTCTCAAATTCCATTCTTTGATCTACCAAATAACCTTAGAGTTACTGTAGGTATAAAATTTGTACCTTAGGATCTGATTTTGATTCAAATTGACAATTGGTCCTCTTTGAGTATCAATTCTTGACTTCTTGAGGTGAATTTTGCTAAAATCTACTTTTAATTTCTTTCCATACATTCCTATATTATTTATTTCTCTAAACTACATTCTTTTGCCTTATTTATGGTCCTACAAATTAAATAAAAGCCTATTTTGTAAAAATATAGCATTAGCACTTTATAGTTTTACTATCTTTTTTACTATTATTTATTTTTTTAAGATAATTTTTTCTATTATTTTTAAATAAGATCTTCTATATATATATATATATATATATATATATATATAAATATTCTCTTTTTTCTTTTTCTTTCATTCATTAGTCGTGTTATATCACAACATCTACCTTGCTTGAACTTGTGCATCTTTCGATATGCACCAAGTTTTTTTCATTATATTGATATAGAATTTTTTTTCATCTTAGTCAAATTTTTAATCTTCAATTTGCTCTTCTATTCTTATTTCAATATCTTATAATAGATTTTATTCTTCATTAAAATTAATATCTTCACCTCTTTGTTTAAATAACATAGTTTGATTACATATTACAGGTATCTTCAATTCTGTGCCATCAAGTTCTCATAATAAGTAAGTTCTATTGTCATACATTTATTTGATAATTGTTGTTCTTATTGTGTTCGAGCTTCAATATACCAAAGTAATTGAACTAATAGAGGTAGGTTCGAATAGAAAAAAAGATTGGTTATATGAATTGGATCTGTTAGTGTCACAATTGATTGTACTCTAGCTATCTGAAATCAATTATCAAACTACAAAACACCAAGGCTTACTACTTCTATCTTTATTCAATACATAATCTATTCTATGAATATTAATTCAACAATACTTCCATATTCTTATCAGTTCATCTCCCACTTATTCTCTTTGTAATTTATATATATTCAATTACTGATCTCCAACTTACTTATTATATTCAATTTTTCAATTCATTATATAGAATTCAATATCTTCAGTTAATACAACACAATTCGATAATCTCAATTCTCAAGGTCACAGATTTTTTACAAAACGGTTAGTCCAAAGTCATATTTCACAATATTCTAATCATAGTTTCAACAATACTTCTCTCAATCACAATTCTTTATAAGAAAATAATAAAAGCAAAGAAAATAAAGAAGTAGTACCAAGCTTACTCCTCGCTTACGACTATTATAGTCTGGCCTCGATCTCCCTTTCTCAACCTCTTTATCCTACCAAAAGATGGACCATCAGCCAGTAAATTCCAAAGGTTATGAATCTTTGAATTCTTAACCATTTGTTCCACTAACAACCTATTGTTATCAACTAAATTGCCTAACCGTAAGTCTAATTCTCAAGATTATCAATAACTAACTAGTAACTTACTACAAAATTTATTTATATATTCTACATAACTCTATTTTTAATTGTGCAGTGTCCTTGCAAACATTATTTAGCCTCAACTTATAAAGACATAGCATCATTGGCTTCTTCAGTCAATGGCATTGGCTTACTACCCTTTGAATTGGTGACCTCCTCTTCTATTACATCATTGTCGTCTGACTTAATATTCGAGGCTTCTCCATCCAAATGTGCCGTCAGATCTTCATTCAACAAACCCAATTTCTATATTTGAGATTCAAGACAGACAATTTGGTTATCACGCTCTTCCAACATCTTTTGCCATTCTTCCATCAGTTTCAAAGGTATCTCCGAAGGTGTTGTTGCTGAAACTGGCATATTAGTCCACACTAAATTATTGGCCTCCTTCTCTAATGCGGCTAGTTTAGTGTGCAACATCGCAATCTCTACATGCAGCCGCTCTTGTTGTTCCTTCCAATCGGTCTCCATCTTTGCTTCGTCAGATACAATGTTTGTCACCTTCTCCTTTTCCGCCATCCACTTCTCTTTAATCCTAACCTCCTCGAGTGCAACGTCAATTGGTAGTAAGTTTTGCGAAATGCACAAAAACCCATGTATATGCACTCTTCAAAAATCTTACTATGTCTCCTTAGTTCAACAAACATCCAATCGAATCAGCTCTATATTAGTCACAATAATACACTCCAATGGTGGCAACTCATCCTTGCGCCTTACATTGCATTGTTTGTCCTCCCTATTCAATTTTCTCTTAGTCTTCTTAGTTACCATTGTATTCTAACACAAGCAAGCACTCACAACTAATCTTTTAAAATACACAAATATGACTGCTTACACAAAAGAAAACACGATGCTTGTCAAGAGCCTCCCTCATACTTCTTAATATGGTCCAATCAATTGAATTGAATCCCCCTTATTTCTTACAATTTGTCATGATGAAATATCCTACTAACTAGGTCTAATAACCAGTCTTTACTACCGTCGTCACTAATTCCATCTATATTCTTCACACTTCTTATCACCTTACATTAACTACCTTATCATCATCATTATTTATCTCTCTCCCCCTTTTATAATAAAAAACTCATCTCGAATTTATGTATAATAAAATTTAAGCTGATTGCCATTGATCCATGTCATAAATTTAGTATCCATAAAATCTTCCAATTGCACTAAATAATTTGGAAATCCGTCAATAATTTGATATGGCCCATGTCATTGAACTTGAAATTTTCCTAGAAAATTTTTAAATCGACTATCATAAAGAAGTATCAAATCATTTAGCATAAAAGCCTTTGGTCTAAGCTTACTATCATAATAAGTCTTCCTTCTTTTTTGTATAGTTTCCATTATCATTAATGCATTGGTTCTAATTTTATCAAATTTTTTCAATTCTTCTAAACGGTGCCGTAATGAATCATGATCTTCCAATCTATTATTTATAGGAATTCGTAAACTTTGGACTTCCAATTCAATAGATAATATTGCTTCCTGGCCATAAATCAATTGAAAAAGGGTAGCATTAGTAGTAACTTTATATGCAGTACGGTATGCCTATAACGCTGCAAACAACTTAGTGTCCCAATCTGTTCTCCCTCCTGAAACTATTTTTGTTAAGATTTTACATAAAATTCCATAAGTCTTTTTTGTTTGTCCATTGGCTCTAAGGTGATATGATGTAGTCTTATGATATTTTATCTCATATTTAGCCATAAGTACTTCGATTGTACTACTTATAAAGTGAGTTCCTCAAACACTAACCAATTCTCATGGACAATCAAACCGTGCATAATATTTTCATATAAAAAGGTTGCTATTGTACTTACACTATCAATTTTTGTAGCTATGGCTTTAGCCTATTTTGTTATGTAATCCATTGCTACCAGTATATACTATTTTTGTCTATTTCTTGAAGTTGGTGTGATTGGTCCCACAAAATCAATTCTCCATTTTTCAAAAGGCGCTTGAGCCAGAATTGGTACCAATGGCATTGCTGAAGTTCTAGTAGGTCGACCTGTTCTCTGACATGGGTCACAATGATAGAAAAATTGGTAGGCATCTGCAAACATTACTGGCCACTAATAACAAGCCTGTAAAGCTTTACGAGCCGTGCTGTCTTTCGTAAAATTTCCACCACAACTAACCAAGTGGCAATCTTTCAATATAGTACTCACTTCAGTCTAATAAATATAGCGTCGCAAAACTCCATTCTTGCCTTGTTTATATAAAGCTTCACCAATCATCATACAAGGTGCATATTTTAATATTAAGCATCGTTTAAGTTTTTTATTAAAATTAGATGGAAAGGTTTGAAATATCAAGTATTGAATTATTTTATTATACTTTGGAATAATTATATCTACCACAAACAATTGCGTATCGGGTAGTGCATCGTTAATGGATTCATTATCCAATATATTGGATAACTGAGATAAATGGTCTGCATTAGAATGTGATTTTCCTGATCTTACCTAAATAATAAAGTCAAATTCCTCCAAGAGTAAAATCCATTGTGCAATACAACCACTCAATTGAGGCTTTTGAATAATATATTTTAAAGCATCATGGTCAACATGGAAAAAAAATTTATAACCAAGAAGATAATGTCGAAACTTTTGTATGGAATAAATCATCCCTAATGCTTCTCTTTTGGTTGTTGTATAATTTCTTTCAGCTACTACCAATTGACGACTTGCATAATAAATAGGGTGTTTTAAACCCCGATCATCTTTCTGGCTTAGCACAAAACCAATCGCAATATTAGATGCATCCACATAAACTTGGAATGGTTTTGTCCAATAAGGTGCTACCAATATTGGTGTTAAAACCAATTTTTGTTTTAATGTTTCGAATGCAATTGTACATTCCTTTGTCCAAACTAGACTAGTTCCATCGATTGGTGGTTTCTTCAAGAGATTTGTCAAGAAAAGGCATATAACTGCAAATAGATAGATAAATTGTCGATAATAACTAATATGGCCGACAAATGTTTGAACACCCAAAACACTGTCTGGTTACTTTAATTCTACTATAATCTTTATTTTATCTAGATTTGTAGCAATGCCTGCCATCAAAACTATATAACTCAATAGTTTACTAGAAGATATACCAAATTGGTACTTTTGTAAATTTAAAGAAATTCCATATTTGGTACATTGATTCAAACATTGACTTAGACATTCTAAATACTTGGCCCTCGTATTAAATGTACAGAAATCATCTATAAATATTTCCATTGAAATTCGTAGATAATCTTAGAAGGCTTATATCATTACCCTTTGAAATGTAGCTGGTGCATTACAAAGCCCAAACGGCATAACCTTGTAGGCAAAGGTCCTCCAATCCATGGTAAAAGTAGTTTTTAATTGATCTTCTTTTGTAATTTTAACTTGATTATAATTGGAGAATCGATGAAGAAATGAATAATATTTATGTTCAGTGATAACATCCAATATACTATCTGTGAATGGTAAAAGAAAATAATCCTTCTTGGTAGCCGCATTTAATTTGCAAAAAACTTGACAGATGCAAACTTTTCCATTTTTTTTTGGTACCATAACAATTGGTAAAATCCATTCATTTAAAGGAGTTGGATAAATAAATCCAACCTCCAAGAGTTTATCCAATTCTTCTTTTACCATAAGTGAGTATTTTGGATTAAGTGGATATTGTCTTTGGTGTATTAATATAGCGTTCTTCTCTAATATAATTCGATACTCACAAATTTCAGCTGGAATTCTTTTCAAATATACAAACGACTATGCAAAAGTAGTTTTATGCGTTAAAAAGTAATCCACCCAAATTTCTTCCTCCTTGCCTTTTATACCATTGTAAATTTGAATGATTTGGAGAGCCTCCCTTGTACCTAAATTAATTGGTTGACATCGTCAAATTTTAGGAGTCTCTAAAATAATATTCTACTCAATTTCAGAATCTTTCATAAAATTTGACAAATTAGAACTTTTCAGCTCTAGTCCCATAGCACTAACATGATTAACATCTTGTCTATTCATCCAATATGTACTCATATGATCAAAATCATCAATAACATCTGGAAGAACTAAGTACTCTTCTGGTCTCTTGCACTGATATTTTATTCTAGTGTACTCGACAACTTGCTTTGTATCAGCATAAATTAGATTAGGTGCACCAATTTCTTCTTCTGTATACTCATCTTCACAATCCGACGTGAATTTTAAATTGACAAATTGAGTTTCTCCGTGATATTAGATAGGGTACATTTGAAGCACAATTTTATCATTACCTTTCTCAATTTTCAATGTACCATGACCTCAATCATTTCGAGCTTTAGCTTGATACAACAATGGTTGCCCTAATAAAATTGGGTATGATAATATAGAGCTTTGCAATCGAAAAATAATATAATCAATTTTGTAAGTAATCCCTACAATTACTGTATCAATATTTCGTAAAATATCCATAGGTTTAACTCGATTGGAGTCAGCCATTCTCAAAACTACTATAATAGGTAATAAGTGATCCAAACCCAACTCCTCCATTGTAGCGGCATTCATAAGATTTACACTAGATTCTCCATCTACTTGCACTCCCAATACTAATATTCCATCAATTGAGACATCAATTGTTGGTGCATCCGGATCGGGATTCAAACTTACTTCTTAAATTTCTTTATTTCAAGATCTGCGACAAATTAATGAGGAATTGAAGATATTTCGAAACTCAGGTGCTACCGCCAATAGTTGCTTCATAGAGATCGTGGGCTGTATGATGTCCAAATCTTTTAGAATATCATATGGTTCTGTATTAGTAGTAATTCTCAATGTCAATTTCTTCTTCCCAGTCCTAGACACAGACATAGGTAAATTGGTTTTCTCTATATTAAAAATTGATAAAGCTACTAGAACTAAATTTATTGGAGCCTATAAAATCGGTTCTTTCAATGGATAAGATTGTTCTCCCAATTGGACTGATATTGGTTCCTTGGAATTCAGTGGTCGACCAAATATACTGACAAAATTAAATGGAGAGGATTGACCCATGTCTAATATTGGATTTCTACTCGAAATTTATACTAAGTTACTTTTGCCCAATAATAGTCCATCGTGATTTACAAGAATTGGTTCTTCTAATATTTGAATTGGTCCTTTATCCCTCTGTTGATTTCTTGTAAGAACAGCTTGGACTACTTCCACCCAATGAATTGGTGATTCCTGTGTTCCGTTATTTTTTTCTTCTACAATTTACACAGTCGATTGTATCTTTTGATCTTAATTATTAGAGTTAAATGGAACATTGCATTGATAATGAAAATGATCCAATTGCTTGTAATTTCCACATACTGGAGTATATTTGTCTATAAACCTTAGATTAGAGTATTTACTAGCATAATGACCAATTTGCTGACATCGATAGCAACATAGTGGTTTTCGATCCATATCATTAGGTATACTTGGAGTCTCCACTAGAATATATCTACTAGGCCAATTCCAGATAGCGATAGTAAATGATCTTGACTCACCAATTACTACTGGTCGAGAATTGGACTACTGAATTGATATAGTTTGGGAATTACTCCTTTGATTATTTCCACCGTTCTGTATATTTGTTCCATAAACTAGATTATAATTAGTATTTTAAAAATTTATAAAGCCACAATTAGGTCGATTTAGGCGATTACTATTTCAACCACCCATATTTCAAGTCTGTACTTGATTAACATCCAATTGAGTTGGCTGTATTAACATCTGGTTATTGAACTGTTGTTGCCTTTGTAAATGCCAACAGTTTTGAATAAGGTGCTTTTTTCCACAAAATGTACATTGAACACCCATTTGTCTAGGTGATGGATATTTCATATCAAAATGACCTTGTTCCTTACAATTATTACACCATACATTAGGTCTCATATTAAAAAGCTTATGTTATTTCTCCTTATCTTTAGCCAAATTCACGACCAATTCTTCAGTTCTACTATTATTAGCCACATAGGCTATCAAGAATTGAGATATATGGTGATCAGAATTAGAGTCCGACCAATCACTAAAAATGGATAATGGTGCCATACTTGTAGTTTGGTCTCCTACTACTTCCATTTGTATTGCAATTGGTACTTCTAGCACTCCCGCGGCCATTGGTGTTATCACTGGTGTCCTTGCTATTTGAATTTGAGTTTTTCTTCCTTTGATTTTACTTAGACCTACAATTCCTTTTTGTCGTTCCCGTAGGAGATTTCTTATGCATAATCGCTCCTGTCTTTCTTTCGCTTGTCGATTAATTCTTTGATAATCCTCCCTTTCATGATTATCACTCATAATATTTCATTCTTCTTTAGAAAATCAATACTGCCTTGAATTATAACTCACATATTTGTAACCCTAAAACTCGTTCTTCTCACATTCTCATTCAACATGTAATTCCATCTCTCATACAATCAATTTTTAACATTTCATATTCTTATCATTTTTCTGGAAACGATGCCAAAATGTTGTTCTCGTTGTATTCAAGCTTCAATATACCAAAGTAATTGAACTAATAGAGGTAGGTTCGACACGGAGAAAGAATAGTTATATGAATTGGATCTATTAGTGTCACAATTGACTATACTCTAGCTATCTAAAATCAATTATTAAACTACAAAATACCAAGGCTTACTACTTCTATCTTTATTCAATACATAATCTATTCTATGAATATTAATTCAACAATACTTCCATATTCTTATCAGTTCATCTCCCACTTATTCTCTTTGTAATTTATATATATTCAATTACTGATCTCCAACTTACTTATTATATTCAATTTTTCAATTCATTATATAGAATTCAATATCTTCAGTTAATACAACACAATTCGATAATCTCAATTCTCAAGGTCACAGATTTTTTACAAAACGGTTAGTCCAAAGTCATATTTCACAATATTCTAATCATAGTTTCAACAATACTTCTCTCAATCACAATTCTTTATAAGAAAATAATAAAAGCAAAGAAAATAAAGAAGTAGTACTAAGCTTACTCCTCGCTTACGACTATTATAGTCTGGCCTCGATCTCCCTTTCTCAACCTCTTTATCCTACCAAAAGATGGACCATCAGCCAGTAAATTCCAAAGGTTATGAATCTTTGAATTCTTAACCATTTGTTCCACTAACAACCTATTGTTACTAACTAAACTGCCTAACCATAAGTCTAATTTTCAAGGTTATCAATAACCAACTAATAACTTACCACAAAATTTATTTACATATTTTACAATAACATAAGATCTAAATCAACTCTTTACAAACTTTCTTAATGTATTATGTTGATTTTCCAAGCTACTATCATAAACTAACATCCAATCACTATCATTAATTGCTTTAAATTGTAGTCGATGTTTTTTATCAAATCTTTTTTATTCTTTCTCATTACTTCTTTCAATCTCTCTATTACCACTTCAATATTATCAGATCTTTTTTTTAATTGTTGAATCCATAATGCTAAAAGTTCTTTTCTATTGAGATCATTCTTCTAAAGCAATACACCTCATATAGTTACTACTTCTTCTATTGGTATTACATCACAACATCTATATTAATTGAAAAGGCATATAACTTATAATTAAACTATGAGTTGTACAATCAGCCCATAGTATAAATGATAGTAGTCAAAGCCATTCATATTTTTTGCCATTGCATACTATAATTAATGCTTTAACAATAGGTAAATATCCATGCTCACTCTTATTGTTACTTTGTAGATTATATATTATTTAAAAAAAATTAATTCCTATTCTAATAAAAAAAAATTATGCTTTCATTGCATGTAATTTACTCCTATCAACTATAATTTTTCTAATACAACCATAGCAATAAATTACATCTTGCAATAAAAATTAGCATATACTTTTAACATCCTTTATTTTTAATTCTTATCTTTCAACCATATTTGATACATCTTCTTGTGTAAGTACTAAATACTTCATTTGTTCAAGTTTCATAGGCATTGCCATTAAATCTACCATCCACTTATAATATAAAACTAAAAGATATGTGAGATGTAATCCATCTCAATGCTGAATGTTTGAATACACTTGGTAAATTTCACAAGATCCTACAAAATTTGATATGTCTTTGTGCATGCCTTTCCACTAATATTTTTCTTTCAATTTAATAATTATTGTCCAAATACCTCAATGCCTTGCCTATAAACTTTCATGAAATTTCTTCATAAACTTTTGTTGAGCTTCTAAACCACAAGTAACCTATTGCAGTGCTTCTCTTCTCTCTTTTGGATGCTTCCATAAATATCCATCATGTAAAAAATATCCATAGATTTTTTTATGGATTTTCTTAAATTCGTGATTATTCCAATCTTCTTATACTTTGATGTGCTTAAATACTTCTCAACATCTTTCTATTCTTCTTCATAAAAATCTCTTGAATTTTTTTCTAATGGTATATTCAAACATAAACCTTTTTTTTTGATAATGCATTAATATAAAAATTTGTATTCACATCAATTCTTCTAAGTCAATCATATCTTCATTATAATACCTTATTCTTGATAACATATCTGCAATTGAATTTTTTTTTGTACAATATATTTAAATTTTGAATTCATAAATTTGATGTATGCTATCTACCTTAATATGGCAATATCAAGAGTTGGATAACTTATAATCATGCCTCATAAAGATAGAAAATTTATTTTTATAACTACCAATGCATCAATCAAGTATTTTTTTTTATTTTTCATAGCTATTACTATACTTCATAATTTTCTTTTGATTTGTACATATATCCTCTGCCTAGCATTTAAAAAAATTTGATTCAAATCTTATTACATATCTATTTCCTTGTTCATCATCTTGTTCAATTGTCCAACCTATTTTTATTGGACTTCCATCAATTATTAATATCACTAGCTTTCCACATTTGTAATTTATTTTCTTCAAAGTTGGACATAAGGAAAGAAGTTCTTTTAATTTTTTCATAGATTTTCTTTCTTTCTCTTTCTATTGAAATTCTTTATTCTTTCTTAACAACTCATACAATAAATCTATTACATGTGCAAAATGAGATATCCATATATGATAGAAAATACATGCTTCTCAAAACCTTCTGACTTCTATCATATTTGTACATTCCTTCATGTTTTTAATAATATCAATCTTTTCTATATTAGCTTGTATTCAAATGATCTACACAAGTGTTCTACTACCAAAATATTTTTTTCTTTAAACATGGATTTTGTCTTCAATAATATTAAATGAACTTCTTCTAAATTTATCAAAATCTTCTTATAATCATCAATATGATCTTCCACAAACTTCTTACATCTTTTTGAATCTAATGTCTTACTTTTTTTACTTCTTGACATTCCTTAATTGGCACATCATGTAAAAAAGACATTGTTATTCTTGAAATAAAATCTTTTAATATTGTATGCATTTCATTCATCATATATGTCACAAAATTTGTAGTCATTTGTAAAAATATATATATTATGAATAATTCTAATAGTCTCTTCATAATTTTCAATTCTCTACTTTGTATTGCCAATTGAAATTGAACATATCCTAAATAAAAATCTTCTATAGAATAAATTACTCTCCTTGCAAATACCTCTATAAATTCATCTATAATTAAACTTAAATCTATGTTTCTAATAATTATCTTATTTATTGATTGTATATCTTGAATAAACCTCAATGTCTCTTTTTTTTTAGATATTATGAACCATCGATTGGAATATAGTGCAATAGATGGTTGTAAAATTTATATCATAATTTTTTATTGAGTAATTCAAGTAACTTTGGCAAATAGGCCTTTGGAACTAGAATTGGCCTTGAATTCCATGATTCATTTAGAATTATGAAAATAACCATAGATATGATAAGATATATAAAAATGACTTGCATAAAGAAATTTTATTTATAAATAACATCTCTTATCATCACCATGATGTTTAGACAAGTTCCATACAAATCTTTCTTTGAATTATTTGGTATTCTTACCATCCATCTATCTTCAATATCAATAGGTCATTTTTTCTTATTATACAATTCTTTTGATATCAAATTAATTTTAGAATCATAATCAATTAATATTATAATTAGTTCTTTTAAATCTTCCAATTTTATCAAAATTTCTCTAATAGCTCTTGTCCAATGACTTCAAGAATAATAACTAGAAGCTTGAATCAAATCTTTTTTTTTTATAAATCATAATTGTAAGACATCTCCAAAAAATTACATTTCATCTTCTTCATCTTGATTGCTATCCATTGCTCTTTTTTCTTGTGCATTTGATGTCATACTATCTCCTATAGATTGTCGTTTTTTCTTTATTGTGTTAATAATAACTTCATAAAATTCATGCTTTATAATTCTTAAGATTTCACTAATTTTAAATTAAATCTTTTCACTTAAAATCCACTCCTTTAAATACTTTCTTCAAATTTGTAGCAATTTCAATATCTGATTGTATTTTATAAGCAAGAATCTTTGCTTTTTCTTTCACAATTTTTTTTTCCTTTGTAGAAATATTCTCTATTGTCTCTTCATGTATAGGATTCTTTTGTTGTCTTTTTTTTTCTCCTCTTGTAGTTTTTTTTAATGGCCCTTCATTATTTTCATCTTTTTTTTGCTTTTTTCTATAAATGATTCATATTGACTCCTTACAATATGAGAATGCATTGATTATCCATCTATTAGATCATTCCACTTAATAATTTGCTGAATATTATTACAAACATGTTTTAAATCATTTATAGAATTTTTTTTTCCTTTTCAACATAATTCATTGTACTTGACTATAAAGAATTAAATTCTCTTAGAAATTCAAGTTTTATGCTTAAAAATTTTCTTGAATTTTCTTCCATCTAATATATTGATGCTTAGTTTCTTAAGATTTTAAATAGTTCTTTTGTAAATACTTTTATCTCTCCTTTACCAAAGTTTATCTCCAATTTTTTTTCATTTTTTTTTAAATATATCATACTATCTTTAAAAAAAATAATTCATTCTGGTAATGCTTCTATAAAATCTTCACATTCCTTTCTTGAATGATCTACACTATCATACTACATGCACCTATGCAGTACACCATCTATTAGTCTCGATTTTTGTTTTATTGATATTTTTAATATTTGACCCTTTTTTTCAAGTTTTACAAATTTTATTTGTAAATCTTTCATCATTTCTATGATTTCATTATTTTCCATTTCTTCTTTCTTTGTTGCAATCATTGAAGGTTGGATTATAGTTGTAAGATGGATAGTAGATATTTTTATCTTAGATATTGGCAATGGTCTTTGAATACCCACTCTAATCTTTCTTCTTTTTCTTTTTGCAAAGAACCCTACTATGTCTTCTACTTTCTTCTAATTTATTGTCAATCTTTCATGTTCTTCTTTATCTTCAAGCAAGATTTCTAACTTCTCTTATAAGTCTCTATTAGCCGCTTAATAAAAAAGTATTATTTTATTTAGATCCAATATTTACCTTTTTTTCTTTCATAAATAAGAATATTATTTTTAAAACTCTCTTAATAAATAAGAATTGGATTATTTCAAAAATCTAAGATTCTTTTAATCCACAACATAAATCTCATCATAATACTGGATAAAACAAATTACAATAAAAATAAAGAAAATATAACTGAACAATAAGATACACAATCAAACTTTATTAAGACAAAAAGATTCAAAGCCACACCTAATCAGATGCCTAAATGGCCCAAACCAATCCTATTTATATTTTGTCCAACTATTTAAGAATTTTTTAGAATATTCTTAATGGAGAACTCCACATAGATATATGTCTTAAGTTTTTTCTAGAATGTTCTATAGTGGCTTCTATATAACCCACTAATCTAGCACCAATTCTAAAAAGTTCTATAAATTTCTCAAATATGGCTCTAATTATCTATTCCTATGCATCAACAATACAAATATCTTATCAAAACCCCGTTGTCGTATGGCGTGATTTACTATCTGGGAATACACTGGGTATCTAGCTGTAGAGAGTGTACCTTAAACCTTTATATGATTCTTTTCTTGGCTTCCAAAACTCCTTTATTTTTGTATAAAACTCCAAATATAACAAAATCCCTTCAAAACATATTTTTCCCGCGAAGGGTTTTCTCGCCCGGAACTTTAGAAAATCATAACTATTGATCTAACCGTTCAGTTTGTTTCAAATTTACAAGATAGGTAGAATTTACCCTTAACTTGTACCTCAAAAAAAACCAACCGCAAATTCACTTCCGATCTTCTGGAATCTAAGAAACCCTAGCAGACACTCCAAACCCTAATTTACAAGCACCCGAAAACTATTTTCCTTATATCTCAAAAACCCGAACTCCAAATGTCATAAAACTTATGCACAAAGTTTACTAACATGAAATTACACATTCCTTGAGATTTTGAGCCAAAACCTTACAAAATTGCTCAAGATATAGCTCAAGAGACAAACACTAATAAATCGGTTTACTTACTACCCTTAGATTGCATGTGCTGACTTCAAAATCCAATAACTCCTTCATCCCAACTTGGAATCCAGTGAACAGTATGTGAAAAGTATAGCCGCAAAAGTGCTCTCTCCAGTCGCGGTCGCCGATCCTCAATTGCCATCCGTACGCGTGCGTTATGCCCAAAAGAGTGACAGTAGGTCCAAAACTAACACCTTAACTTTGAGCGCCTATAACTTCTTCATATAAACCCCAAATGACACAAAACTTGCACCAAAACCTTAATCAAAAACCTAAACCTTCTGACCCTAGCCTTCAAAGTTCGAATGGCCTCGAGAAACTAACCCTAATCCCTAATATGGCCTCGGGCAGCCTCCTCAAAGCCCATTGGTCATGATTTTTGACCCATAGGAATGGAGATTTTTATTTTTCATCTCCATTCATCTATATTGGTGCCCTAATTCCTCCCTTTGCTACCAAAATCCTTCTTCAATCCTTTTTCTTATAAGATTTACATAATGGATGCTCTAAACACCAAATAAAAGAACCAAAATAAATTTTTAAATGTCACCAATGTCTAACAAAGGTGACTCTAAATATTTAGAAGTTACTATCAACCAAAACCAATCTTAAAAACCACTATCAAAAAGAAATTAAAGTTATACAAATTCTATAGTAATCTTTTTAAACAACCTCTTTTCAAAGTAATAATCAAATTATATTCTACAACCAACTAAAATCTACTAACATGGCTTTCACCATGTTACTTAATAAATTATATATTAAATACATATTTACATTATTTTCATATAGTAGCCGAACCACAACACAACACCGTTATAGTTAATTTTCTTCTACTAATGTGCAACGTTCATATTTTACTTTTGATAGTATTTCCAAATTGTTTCTTGGCTTAGGGTGAGATTTTGTACAAGTTCTCACATTGCATTGTGGATGAAATAATCTTTCTAGAGAACTTTGTACCAAAGTTGTAGACATCTATTACTACAACAAAAATAGCAATGCTCTAAAATGTTGTTCACTTTATCCTCTTCTTGATCATCAATTACAACTAGTGGTGGTGGTGGTGGTTTATGTTGGTTCAAAAAGTACCTTGACTTGGTATGAAATTCCTTGATGTTACAAAATATGGAAGATTGGATAGATCTAAAAATGAGACAAAAGCTTGAGGTGATATGCAACATAAAAATTTATTATAGAAATGTGGAAAGATCTAAGCCATTGAAGTACTCGCTTATGGATTTGGATTGATGTAATAAGTGACAAGTTGGCATTGGAGAATAATACTTGATCACCCTCTTGGAAGATCTTCTATTGTTGGTGGTTATCTGCATATTATTTTTATCAATTCTATGCGGTAAGAAGGCAATGTCGTACCTCATTGTGAGTTCCAAATTCACCACTCATTAAATTGACTCCACACAATAGGTTTAGGGAATGAAATGGAAGGACTCCTAATTGTGAAATTTTTGAGTTAATTTAAATGTATGTGTTTGTAGTTCAATTCAAATTAACACCTTCCAAGCAATGGTTATCGACATTAAATTAAAATATTAAATAAAGGTTATTATTAAAATATAGTAAAATAATTAATTAAGTTGTTATTATTGATTGATCGTAAGAATAAAAACTTAAGTTTGAATTAAAAGTTAAAATTAAAAGTTAAGTTAAAAATTAAAAATTAAAAATTAATTTTAAGAATTAAAATTAAAATTTTAACTTAAAAGTTAAAATTAAAAGTTAAAATTAAAAGTTAAAGTGAAAATATTAAAGATTAAAACTTAAAACTTAAAATTTATTAGCGAGAAGGTGAAATTTGGAGATTACAAGTCACTATGAAGATAATAGTAAAAATAAAATAAGAGTGGTGAAAGCAAAGGTACCTTGACAATATGCAAGAATTGAAGATAGTAATCCCTTTCTACTCTAAAATTTTCCAAAATTTATAATCAGCATTGATTTGAATGATTCTTAGGTTGTTACAAGACTAACTTAAAGACACTCCTGATTCAAAAAATCTTTTTGTACTCTTAAGAATTCTTCCTTTAAAGTTGAATGATCCAAACTGCTATGGCAATCAATCTTTTTCACTTAGAAATTCACTAAAAATTCAAACTATCTTTAAATTCAACAAAACATGTACCTTTTAGAGCTTAGCTTATAAAGCTTGATGCTTCCAAAATTTCAAATGAAGCCAATTGTTAGGCACTGAAAAATGCCTTTCCAAACTTAATTAATCCAAACTACAAAGGTAGTCGACTCCCTCACATTCAAAAATTCACCAAAAATTCCTTCTTATTCCGAATCAAGCAAATCTCATCTTGTCAAAAAGCTAACAATAAAAGTTATAATTTTTTGAAGTTTTATATTAAAAAAAAAGAAAATAATTGACTAATTTAGAAAAATCCGAGGTCCTTGAAACCCTTGGGGTATTTGGGAGGGCGAGGGAGCTATCTACCTCAATGAAGCATATTTTAAAACTTAATGACCATCCTTCACAATTCAAAATCCATACACATACAATCATAAGGTATACAATGAGATTTAAAATCTAAATAAAATTAAGATTAGGATTTTGGCCAAATTTTAGCATGGCTTTGCCCTTCACTCCAAAGAAGAGAGAAAGAGGGCTTGGAAAACCAAGCCACTCTTATTTAATTGAGTGGAGGCATATATAAGGGTGGCTACATCTCTACCCTTGATTTTTAAGATCTCTAATTTAGTTCTACAGCGTTCATTCATCCAAGAGTCAATCTCGTTATCAAGGCTGATGGCTCTTGTAAGTGGTCAAGAAAGCATTTTTTGGTAAATCTAATTTCATCATTGTGTTCAGAACACCTTTTTAAGCTAAGATCAAGTACTCACATGCCTTAATCCATGCTCAATTATAATTTTCATGGAAGTTTTTACTTACAAGGATCTTGGCAATTTTTTGTAAAATTCTTCAAAATGAGAATTTCATTGCTTTACTTGTATTTTGAAGGAGAAGGTGTTGATCTTATTTTCTTCACTCCATGGAATAAATCTAGTGCCACCACTGCATTAAAAAGACTTCTATTATTTAGAAGAACCACCATGTTGCTTGAATTTGTCAAATTTGGAAGAAAGCTCAAAATTATCATTGCTAACTTTACTAAATCTTTTAGAGAATTATAATTCTAACTCCTAAAGCATGTAAATGATTATAGGTGCATTCATAGGCTTTTAGTGAATCATCATAGTAATGACTAACAACCTCTAAATTATTAAACTAATTAAAATATTATTCTAATTTTCTAACTCTTACCACTTTAGTAATAATTAATCTAATTTAAGGAATTAGATTATAATTTATATGATCAAGGGTTGTAATCCTAAAAATTCTATCAAACTAAATTCTATTTATATAAATCCTAATTTAACATGCTCAATTATCACAAAATAAGAAAATAACAAAAATTTAAATTTTAGAATATAATTAAGAGCTTACACTCATGTAAGGCCATTGTAAGCCATTATATAAGCTCTTCTATAACTGAATTATTGGTGTCAATAGGAAAATAAAGATTTATTGGCACAATCAAATGTTAATTGATATTGAAGAAGAATAGAAAATTCCCAATACTTGCTTGAATAATTTCATTGTAAGCAAACTTAGATGGCATCAAATATTCATTCTTATCATCATAATGAACTATGATAAATGTCTATAGCATATTCTCTAAGATCTAATTTACATGCTGTCATACTGTATATGCTTACAATATATAAAAATTAGTTAAAACATATTATATGTTAATAAATCTAGATGTGCGATAGAGTGTCACGGATACAAAATACAGACAAAAAAACTAGGCAAGAAGTTCAAGAAGAACTGGATTAATCAGATGAGTACAAGAACAACACCAAAAAGGTGAGCTAGAACTCCAAGAGATGTGTTGTCGAGACTGAAGAACCCTTCAGCCTCGACTCCTATATATACTACTGAATAGGAAGCTTCTCGAGCTACTTCCACTAACTAGGACACTTCTCCAACAACTTCTACTAATTAGGAAACTTTTCGAGCAACTTCCTAGAATCTATCAGAATATTCTAGAACCTTCTAAGAGAATCTTTAGGGAATATTCTAAGAATCTTCTAGAACCTTCTAAAAGAATCTTTAGAGAATCTTTAGAGAATATTCTAGAAGAATATTCGAAGAATCTTCCAATGTATGTCCATGACATCACCTCCTCTTCTAGCTTCGAGGTCTCCGAGAAGCAATGTTGTTATCAGTCAATACCAATGCAAGAAAATGAAAATCTGTCGCATCACATCCGCTATGAATTCCAATTGTTGTTCGCGAGGCAAATGATTCGTCGGCCCTTGGAGCCAGCGGTAGTGACCAACACTTTCAACCTCTGACCAAGCGTGGACTTCTGTGTCTTCATTGTGGAACTGTCCTCCAAACACACCTTCTGGCTGACCGTCGTAGGCAGGCTCGACCTCAAATACAATTACTAGCGATCTGTTGCTCGGTATCCTCCGACGTCGTCGTGGTGCAGGCGGTTCTTCATCTCGCGGTCGTCTTCGTGAGCTAGTCGCTTGAGATGACATAACAAGTGTAGTATCTTGACTATCCATGTCTAAAGGCTAAAATGATGAGAGCAAACTATAGTTGCTAACAAAGTTCTACACTATCGAACTATGGGTTTTGGAGGTGCCCTCCTCCCTTTTTATGCTACTTGATGAGCAAGCTTCAGCAAGAAGCTATCGTTGAATCAGCTTAGGTTTATGAGGATATCGTTGATGAAATTCTTGTACCTTTTTTGGCGCATTGGCAAGATTTTCGGCACGCTCCCACGTTCGTTCATTGATGTCGTATCCACTCCAATGCACTAAATACTCCAATTTTCTTCTATTACGCCGTGAATCTAATACCTTTTCCACCTCGTATTCCTCATGGTTTTCAATTTCGATACTTGGTGGCGGACTTTGTACTCTTTGGGGAAAAGCTGACTCTCGATAAGGTTCCAACAAAGACACATGAAAGACTGGATGTACCTTCATAGTAGCTGGTAACTCCAGACGATATGCCACCGGATTGATCTGCTTCCCGATAACAAATGGCCCTAATCTCCGATAGTCCAATTTGTCACATGGCCGCTTGGTCTTGATATTCCGTCGAAGAAGCCATACTTTACTTCCAACTTTAAAAGTAGGCGCCTCATTTCGATATTTATCTGCAGATGCCTTGTAACTCTCTTGGGCAGATTGCAATTGAAGCTTCAACGTCGCTTGAAGCTCCGATAGTTGCTTCACAAATCCTTCAGCTGCTGGGTTGTTATTTGCTGAAGAACTCAATAAATCGAGCTTGGGGTGGTATCCGTAGTTGGAGAAGAATGGTGTTTGTTGAGTTGACGCATGAAGAGTGTTGTTGTATGCGAACTCAGCAAGCGGTAGATATGCAGTCCAATCATCTTGTTGATAGTTGATGGTGCATCGTAAATATTGCTCCAAAACTTGATTCACCCGCTCCGTTTGACCGTCAGTTTGAGGATGAAAAGCCGTAGAGAGCTTAATATCCACCTTCAATATCTCAAAGAAGGACCTCCAAAACTTGGATACAAACTGAGTACCTCGATCCGACACGATATCATCTGGTAGGCCATGATAACGATATATGTTATCAAGAAAGAGTCTTGCGGTGTCTTCACTTGACGATGTTTTCTTGCAAGGCACGAAATGCGCCATCTTTGTAAATCGATCCACCACAACAAAGATGCTCTCAAATGAATTCGATGGCGGTAGGTCCGTAATGAAGTCCATAGAAACTGAAGACCATGGTCGGTGCGAAATAGGCAATGGCTGGAGAAGTCCATATGGACGATGTCGAGGGATCTTGGATCTTGAACAAACATCACAAGAAAGGACAAATTCCTTCACATCCTTCCACATTTGGGGCCACCAAAAATCTCGTGAAATGAGCTCCAAAGTCTTGTTGAATCCAAAATGTCCCGCAGTTGGAAAGTCGTGGCGAGATTGAAGTACTCGAAGTCGAGTTGGTCCTTTTGGGATATACAACCGCTCCTCAAAATACAGAAGATCTCCCTCCACCTTAAACTTGTCATTATCGACACGTTTTTTGATGTCAAGAGCTATAGAATCCTTAATGGTCGCAGTACGTACCTCGTTGAGGAAGCCGTCATCGATAGTTGCAACAGTAGCAAAAATCCTGAATTTTTCTGGTTTCAACAATGTTGTACATTGTTGATCAAATGCTGCTTCTCCAGCCTTTGGCGCAAGATACGATCTCCTCGATAATGCGTCAGATAATCCTTGCTGTTTTCCAGGGCGGTAGGTGATAATAAAGTCAAATCGTGATAGAGACATATTCCATCGAGCTTGACGACGATTCAAAATTCGAGCTGTCATGAAGTACTCCAAATTCTTGTGGTCTGTATAAACAGTCACTGGATGTGCAGCTCCTTCGAGGAAGTGACGCCACTCTTGGAAGGCATCCACTATAGCAAGCAACTCTTTGTCGTGGATCTCGTAGTTGATCTCAGCAGCAGAGAACTTTCGTGAATAGAACGCAACTGGGTGAAGCTTCTTGTCTATGCCCATCTGTGAAAGCACAGCTCCCAAAGCAAAATCTGAAGCATCGGTCTCTAAATAGAAAGCCTTTGCAAAGTCAGGGTGTACTAAGATTAGAGCCGTAGTGAATGCCGTCTTGAGATCTTGAAATGCTTTTGCTGCTTGTGATCCCCATTCGAGCTTGTCTTTGCTTATTAGACGCGTGAGTGGTGCAGCAACTTGAGAATAATTCTTGATGAAGATCCGATAGAAGTTAGCAAATCCAAAAAAACACTGAACATCTCTAACCGTCTTCGGAACTTCCCAAGATATAATTGCTTCTACCTTTTTTGGATCCATCTTCAAGCCCTTTGTAGTCGCAATGAAGCCCAAAAATTCCATCTCATTCTGGTGAAATTGACACTTCTCCAACTTGGCGTAGAGTCCTCGTTCGCTTAGTTTTTCAAGAACCAAACAAATGTGCTTCTCATGTTCTTCTTCATTCTTGGAAAATATCAAAATATCATCCAGATAGATGACAACAAAGTCATCGAGGTACTCCCTAAAGATGTCGTTCATCATATGCTGAAAGATCGCTGGAGCATTGGTAAGACCAAAAGGCATGACATTGTACTCAAAATGGCCATACCTTGTACGAAAGGCTATCTTCCATTCATCTCCTTCTTTGATTCGCACAAGGTTGTAGGCTCCTCTTAAATCAATCTTTGTAAAAATTCTTGCACGTCCAAGTTGATCTAAGAGGCCGGAGATCAAAAGTAAGGGATAGCGATTTTTCTTGGTCACCTTGTTGAGTCCTCGGTAGTCCACGCACATCCGCAGTGAGCCATCCTTTTTCTTCACGAATAGGATTGGTGCTCCAGCTGGCGACTTTGAATGTCGAATAAAATTCTTGGCTAGATTCTCATCGATGTACTTTCGCAATTCTGCCAACTCCATCTGCGATAGGTTGTATATTGGACCAAAAGGTGGTTGCGCTCCTTTCTCTAAGTCTATGGCGCAATCATATGGTCGATGTTCCGGCAGTATATCGGCGTTCTTCTTCTGAAACACGTCTTCAAAATCCCTATATTGCTCTGGTATATTCGATGTTGAGATATTCTCGCCGCTAATTGGAGCTGCATAAATGACAAATGGTGCGCCTTCCTTGGACGATCTTAGGAACGCTCTCGCTCCAATAAACATGGATTTCTTCATGTAGGTTCTACCAACAGGTTTATTATTATTTTTTTCAGGAAATGTTATCCTTCATAGCCTCCAATCAATGGACGGATTATGATCTTCTAACCAAGAAAGACCAAGGATAACAGGGCTTGATGGGGTTCTAATAATATTAAAAATAATGTGACTACTATGGTCCTTAAACACCACTTCTATAGGTTCTGATTCGTGGGTAACGTTGCCTGACAATAAGGGTCGTCCATCTATCACCTCTACGTGAACAGGTTTGGACTTCTGTACTAAACGGATCTTGTGGCGTTTAGCAAACTCTTCATCTAAAAAACAAGTAGATGCCCCCGAATCCAATAAAGCTAAAGTTTTTTGTTTTTGAGGGCCTAAAAACAAAGGAATTGTAAAACAACGGGCAGGTTGGACAGAGAAGGAGGAACCTGATTGTTGTCGTGATATTAGATTGTCCAGCCGCACGGTTCCTACTGTGGCTGGGCGTCGTCGTTTTCTCGGAATCATCGTACTTCTAGTCTTGACAGGGTGCCAATTTTGCTTCTTTGGGCAATTTCCAACCTTGTGACCTTCTTCTCCACAGTACAAACATAACCCTTCCTCCATACGCCGTTTCTTCTCTGTTGGAGTAAGAGATCGGACACGCGCCGTGTCGATTTGCATGTCTGTTGCCTCCGAATGTGAGTTTAAGCTATTTACAGACATAGTCACGTCGTAACGAGTCATTTGGTGTCTTGGACGTTGGTCTTGGCGACACTGGAATAGGCGGTTGTCACACTTTACAGCTTGGCTAATAGCTTCGTTGAGCGTTTGAGGATCAGGAAGAGATAACAGCAAGTCCTTCACATCATCCTTCAAGCCCCAATAAAACTGACTCACCAACGCCTCTTCACCCCAATTAATGTCACTTGCCAATTGTCTGAAATCCGAGGCATAGACTGATGCAGAGCGTGTTCCTTGTCGTAGCGATCGGATCTTTGTTGTAGCCCATCGAATTTTATCATGCTCGCCAAATGCTTCTGCAAACGCCTCCAAGAACGTTTCAAAGTTGCTCAGGATTGGCGATCGCTTCTCAAACAAGGGAGTAAACCAAGACAGAGCTTGTGCTGTAAGCAAGGTTCCAACAAGCCCAACACGCGCTTCCTCCGTCGGATAACGTTCGGGCTATAAAATTGTTATCAACCTGATTTGGTTGACAAAACCTCGAAACTTGGAACGAGTTCCATCAAACTTATCCGGAAGACTAACTCGAGGCTCCTTTCGTTGTAGGACTACTCGATCTTGTTGAAATGGAGGTAGAACTGCTTCTTCTGGCACAGAAGTTTGAGGCTGATATGCTTTAGATGGCGCTATCCCAGATGCTCCATTGTTATGGAGTCCTACCACGACTCCTTCGATCTCAATTGTGCTATGTGACAACGAGGCAAGAGCATTTATGATGGCGTCTAGTTTGGATTCCAAACTTTCAGCCATTTTAACTTCTTAACCTTCGGCTAACCTTCAGAAAGAAGAAAAAAGAGTTTTGACAAGAGGACAATATTGGTTCAGAGGAGAGTACTCCGCAACCTCTAAAACGCCTTAAGACTCCAAGATGAGGGGTAATCCACTCTCTCCAAGAAGAATAAGGCTCCAATATTGAGAAAGAAGAGATATCAGTTTAGAGGAGAGTAATCCGCAACCTCTAAAACACTAGCACACCTTCAAGAAGAGGGGTAATCCACTCTCTAACAAGAAGGAACTAGCTCTGATACCAGTGAAAATGGAGTCTCGACAAACTGTCACGGATACAAAATACAGACAAAAAAACTAGGCAAGAAGTTCAAGAAGAACTGGATTAATCAGATGAGTACAAGAACAACACCAAAAAGGTGAGCTAGAACTCCAAGAGATGTGTTGTCGAGACTGAAGAACCCTTCAGCCTCGACTCCTATATATACTACTGAATAGGAAGCTTTTCGAGCTACCTCCACTAACTAGGACACTTCTCCAACAACTTCTACTAATTAGGAAACTTCTCGAGCAACTTCCTAGAATCTATCAAAATATTCTAGAACCTTCTAAGAATATTCTAGAACCTTCTAAGAGAATCTTTAGGAAATATTCTAAGAATCTTCTAGAACCTTCTAAAGGAATCTTTAGAGAATCTTTAGAAAATATTCTAGAAGAATATTCGAAGAATCTTCCAATGTATGTCCATGACATAGAGTGGCTAGTAGATTAAATTAAAAGCAGTTGGTCTAAGAAACTTTACTTTGTTTCTTCACTTGTTTTGATTTTGATATTAAAAAAAAATATATATATAGGACTTAAATGTTTAGTATGAAGCCTTGAGAGAAGGTAGAAGCCTAAGGATGAACATCTAAACTAATAGGAGGCTAATTGGAAGGGATAAAAGCAAAGCATGGTTGGATGAAGGTAAGGAATGGAAAACTTCATCCCTATTGGTCGAATACTATGCCCAATGGACTTCAAGGAGGCTGCCCGAGGCCATATTAGGGATTAGGGTTCCTCTTTCGGATGAATTTGGAGATTACAAGCTAAGGTTGTAAAGTTTAGGATTTGGGGTACAATTTGTGTGCAAAAATTAGAGGATTTGGAGTTAGGGTAAAAAAGTTATAGCCATTTGAAGTTAAGGTATTTATTTAAGATATATTGTTACTCTTTTGAGAGTACGAGGAGTTTTACAATAGCTTTTGAAGATCGGAAGGTGTGATTGGAACGGCGATTTCAAGGCCTACATCTTTTATGAAAGAATTATTGCTTTTGGAGTTCATATGAAGGAGTTGTAAGGAGTTGAAGGCGGCGCTTCCAAATCAAAGGCAGTAAGTAAGCGATTTTGTTTGTAGTAATGGTTGGAGCCATAACTTGAGTATTCGGATGAATTTTTAGCTCAAACTTTTGGAGAATGTGAATTTTTGTGTTAAGAAGCTATACATACAAATTTCGTGGCATTTGAGCTTATATTTTGTGAGATATGAAGAAAATTGCACGCAGATGTTTAAAGACAAGGGTTTGAAGCGACTATTAGGGTTTTCAAGATATCTCAAGATCTGCAACAAATTTGCAGTTGAAATTTGTTGTAGAAGTTAATAAGAATACATCAGTACCTCATGTAAAATTTGAGTTTGTTTGGACGGTCGGATTAGGAGATATGAGGTGTTGAAGTTCGGAAAAATCTCCACATAAGAATAAACAAGGTTTTAGAAGATTTTATCATATTTTGGAAGTTGTGGGTTACTTGAGGATTGTGTATTTGGTGTAATTATTCAAAAGGAAAAATTTATATATAAACTTAGGGCTTCCCTTATTTTCAAGCTTGATTGAATAATTAGTGATAGCCAGAAGCCCAGCGTTTTCTTGAGGCAAACTCTCTCTATCCCTATATATTGGTGCTTCCATTGAGAAAGCCTTAAGGCATTGATTTTTCAACAAGTTGAAATAGGGGATCGAAATCCAGGTTTTGGATTATTAGGAGGAGTGGGTACCCATGATTTATTCAGGGCATTTGCTGAATTTATGGAAGAAAGGCAACAGGTGTATGGAGAAGATAGAAACACTACTAAGGCCTTACAAGTAGTAGTGGACAAAGTTGGGAGGTTTGATAGAAGGAATAACACCAAATTCTTAAGGATTTATACATGTGAAATAGAGGTGCATCAAGTTTCAGAGATGAAGATGATTACCACCTTTGATTTGGCAGTGGTACCAGAAATCAGAGAAAGGATGCAAGAGTTACATTCTGAGACTATATCATGGAAGAAATTTGAAGAACTCTTGAAAGATGAATTTTTTGAAGAAGATTCATAAAGAATGACAAGACAGACTTTTTTGGAGTGGATTGAGCAAAGGCCAGGGAATCAATTAACTCCAAATGAATTAATTAGGGAATTTGAGACCAAATTTGGACAATTACCATGGCAAGAGAACCAACTCTTGGAAACAAGGAAAACTGGATTATTTTTACAAGCAGCTGATGAATATTTGAAAGATAAGCTTCTCTTTTATCTAACAAATAAGACATCTGAGAGTGGTTTTACAAATAATTGGAAGCTAGTAAAAGAGACTGTGGGACTTTTGGCTAAACAATAGAAGATTAAGACTTGTGGTTTAATATCGAGATTGGAACTAGTGCCTACATCTCAGAATCAAGGACCACCTCAAACGATGATCAAGACTGTTAATGATGGTACTCTTGAAGAATTGATCAAAGGTATACAAGATTTGAAGGTGGAAATGACTGAGTTAAAGAAATCCCAAATAGTAAATTCATCAAAGACAATTGAAGGCTCAAAGGGATTTGTAGAGAGATGTATGTAGTGTGACAATCCAAAGCACAAGCATGATGAATGTGACAACTACAAAGGTGCAATCAAGGATGATATTGTATACTTCAAAGAGGGCAAGATAAGACTCACAGGGTCAGATGAACCTTTAAAGAAAAATTTTGGGAAGGGTGGCATGAAAAAATTGGTAGAAGAGCAAATACCAAGAAATAATGCCATACAAGGAGAAGGAACTGAGTCTTACTCTGTTACAATTGAACAAAAAGTACTTAAGGCTATTTTCCTACCAACTACAAAAGTCATGATGAGGAGAGCTGAAGCTATCAGAAAAATGACTGGGTAGAATGATCCAGTTGATGCTATTAATATTAAAACATATTTATGTGGAGATAAATATGATGATGATTTACACAATGCCATGGTTGAAGAAAAAAGAGGTAGAGCTATTCATGAAGAAGATGTTATTGAGCCTGAAAATAAGAGGAGGTCTCCAAAAAATAAAGAAGCTTTTAAGGAGCAAAAATCGGAGAAAATGCCTTCTTCTACTCATCCTGGTGGTGCACCATTACCAAAAGAGTGGTGGGAGAAGAGCAAAGAGAAAGAGAAAGATGATATAAGCAAACCTAAAGGTAAAAATCTTGCTTATAAGCTTCAATCTGACATTGAAACATCTACAAATATGTAGAGCATTTTGGAAGAAAAGATCTTAGATGCAAAAATTGAATTCACTTTGAGAGAGGCTCTTGGTATAGCTAAAAAAGATTTTCATGAGTTGATCATCAATGTAATAAAGAGAAAGAGGCAAATGACAGTTGAAGCTATTATGATAGAGGCATTGGATACTCGGGTAATTATGGATGAGGAAGAAAAGATAGGACAAGTATTTGCATAATTTGTAATACCAGAAGCTTAAATTAAGGTTGATATGGAGAATGAGGCTTTAAATAAATATGAAGAAGCTATAAATGAGCATCAAATGAAATGTACATCTATGAAAATTACTAGAATACAGAAGAATGTACAAGAAACATGTGTGAATACTTGTTCTAAATGTGATAATGATGGAATAGAAAGTAGTAGCTATTCAGTTCTTTATTGGACTAGAGCTACTACAAAGACATATGTGAGGTTGGGAGATTCTAAAGTTCCAATTTTGGCTTTAGTTGATCATGGATCAGAAATCAATATCATGTCAAGGTGAATATATGAAAAAAATAAGTGGCCAGTTGATACCAATCATGGTTGGATAATTAGAGCTACAAACAACCAACAAGGTGATTTATACGGAGCTTGCCTAGCTATAAGGACTAAAATTGAAGATGTGGAAGTGGAGCAAAATTTCTTCATGCAAAATTCTGCTACATATCCGGTAATACTTGGTCAACCTTATATTATAGCTGCTAGAATGGAAACTAGAGTCTTGAATGATGGTTCACATTATGCCAGGATTCACAGTTGGGATGGAAGAAAAGCTGTGCAATTTATTACTGTGAAACCTATTCATGAAAGGCATAGAGAACAATGAAGAGTGATGCCTTTGGAGTTAGGAAAAAACTTTGTGGATTTCTAAAAAGCACCCTTGTAGAATGGGGATACATGGATGCAAATAAGTCATCTGTAAATCCCATTGTAGATAATATGAATTTTAGATTTTTAAACTTAACTAGTAATGGATTTGTGAATATTCGAAAGATTAAAGATTTTGATTCTGTACATAGAAGAAGGGTGAAGAAATAAGAGAAAAACTTAAAAAGAGTGTGTTTAATTTCAAGTGATGAAGCCATAGTTGGAGTAATAGAAGAAATAGGTTTGGAAGATGATTTAATAAAGGTTCTTGAAAATTTAGCTATAAGCATAGATGGAAATGTTATAGTAGAAATATATTCAAGAGAGACTTATGAAGAATTAGAAAAGATAGTGGTAATTGGTGGGCTTGCTACAAGCTATAGATTGAAACATGAAGCTAGAGTATAAACTAAATATAAAGTTGTAGCAAGAAAGGTAAAGCCTATAGCTACTCAATTACCAGTTGATACTATAGATCATATCAACCAAGCAATTAAGGAGCCAAGTCTAAGGAAAAGACGTGGAATTAGGCATCAATTTATTCAAGAGTCATTAATTAAATTGAAGAATGGAGGGGGTGATTTCTTGACATTAACGGAGAAAATTATATTTCAAAAAATACTTATTAGGCATAGTAAGGCATTTGCCTCAACTCCTGATGAAATTGGATGTATGGATCTTAATGTTGTAGTATCTATGGTAATCTTTATTGTGTCGCATGTTCCATGGGATTTAAAGCCTATACATGTGCCTAGAGCTTTACTTTCAAAATTGATAGAACTTCTAAAAGAGAAGGTGAAGATGGATATTTTAGAACCTTCAATTGCTCCCTATTCTAATAGATGGTTCATAGTATCCAAGAAGTTAGGGGCATTAAGGTTTATTCAGGATATACAATCTGCAAATAGATTATCTATTTGAAATATGGGATCAGGTCCTGTAGTAGATGAAGTAGCTGAAAAATTTACAAGTCATGCCATCTATTCTATTGAAAACTTATATTCGAGATATGACCAATTTTAATTGGCTAAAGAGAGTAGGGACTTAACTACAATTGAGACTCCTTTGGGTTTAATGAGGATGTATACCTTACCTCAAGGTGCAACCAACTCAATGGCTCATATATAAAATGCTATGAATCAAATATTGAAAGAATTTATTCCTAAAAAAACCATACCATTTTTGGATGATATACCTATAAAAGGAGATAAAGAAGAAGACAAGGATGAGACTATAGAGGTTGAAGGTTGTAAAAAGTTAGTTAAGAGGCATATTGAAGATGTGGCTCGAATATTGGAGAGATTGGAATCAGTTAATCTCACGTTATCTTTGAAGAAATCAAGCTTTGGAATTGATGAGATTCTAGTGGTGGGACACATGTGTGGCAGGTATGGTAGAAAACCAAACCTTGATAAAATTGATGCTATATCTAAAATAAAGGCTTGTAAAAATGTTACAGAAGCCAGAAGGTTTTTAGGAGCATGTGTATTCTATCACATTTGGGTGCCTTACTTTACCTATATCTCAGAGCCACTATATAAATTATTAAGGAAGGGTAAAAGATTTGTTTGGAAAGAAGAATAAAAAATAGCTATGGAAAATCTAAAAAAGATGTTGAGTTCACCACCCTTGCTTAAACAAGTGGATTATCAATGTAGAAGACCAGTGGTTGTAACAATAGATATAAGTCTTATAGCAATTGGATGGACTATTGGACAAAATGATGTAGAAGGGAGAAGATTTGCTATAAGGTTTGGAGCTAGGATTCTTACAAAGAGGCAAAGAACTTATCCACAAGTTAAAAGAGAGCTTTTGAGAGCACTCACCACTTTAAAGGTTGAAAGAAATTATTTAATTGGAGCAAGTATGGTTTTAGAAACAGACTATTTGCCATTACTTAGAATGATAATTAACTGTACTACTCCACACATTGCCATGTTAAGATGGATAGCCTACATAAGAACATTGAATCCTATTTTAATACATATCACTTGCAAAGAAAACTTAGTGGCAGATATGTTGTCTAGAGCTAGATATACCTTTAAAGAGGAAATGATGGCACACGAAGGAGGTGAAGTTTAAAAAGAGAAGAGTTATGGAAATCCATTTGTTACTGGTAGAATGGATTTTGGTGATAAGATTCAAAACTTCTATGAAGGTTTGTATGAAGGCAGATTGAAGGATATTGGAATTTATTTAAGTACAATGAAGAAACAAGAAGGGTGGATGGATAAAACCTTCAAAGATATTAGACATCAATCCTATGGTTATTTGCTTAAAAATGGATTCCCATGGAAGAGGCCAAAACGAGGAGATAAAATCCCATTGAGGATAGTAGAAGATCTTGAAACTAAGTTTAAGGTTTTAAGAGAATATCATGATACACTTTGAGCAAGGCACATAGGAATTTGGGCTACATATACCAAGATCAAGGAAAGATATTGGTGGAAGGATTTAAACAGGGATGTAGAAGACTTTGTGAGCTTCTGCACAAAGTGTCAACTACAATCTAAAGTTAGGTACAGAGATGGATTACATCCTATTTATCCACCTTCAATACATTTTCAATGGATGATTGATTTGGTAGCTATGCCATTAGGACTTTAGGGTATTAAATATTTGGTTTTGGCAAAAGAAGAGCTATCAAATTATGTTGAAGGAAGGGCTTTGAAAACCAAGACTACAAAAACAATATGTAGATTTATATTGGAAGACATCTTTAGTAGATATGGTAGAATTGGGAGGATGAGAGCTGATAGAGGAGAATTGGATGCTGTTGAAGCAAGAGAATTTTTCAACAAGTATGGAGTTCAATTGAAGTTGACTACTTCTTATAATCCTGAAGCCAATGGAAAGAGTGAGAGGGGTCATCCTCCTATCATTTATGCATTGGTTAAGGCATGTAAAGATAAGTCAATTCAATGGCCTAAACTGCTTCCATTTGTTTTATGGGCTTATAGAACTACTCACAGTACTGTCACTGGTTATATGCCCATGGAGTTAATGTTAGGACAAAAACCTATGATGCCAACAGAACAAACCTATCCTACATGGATGTTTTATCTTGAAAAGATGATATAAATAGAGAAAGATTATTGGAGCTTCGAATCCAACAATTGGATAGGTTACTTGAAGACCTACAAATTACAGTTGAGAGGTTAAAGAAAGCAATATTAAAAAATAAAGAAAGATTTGATAAGACTCATAGGTTGAGGCCTAAGCCTATAGAGATTGAAGACTGGATTCTAGTTTATGATAGCAGCCTTGAGCATCAACATAGTACTATAAAGAAATTTACAAAAAAATGGTTTGGACCTTATGTGGTGGTTACAGTACATGATAATGCCACATATACTTTATGTGAGTTAGATGGAGCTATCATAAGGAATCCAATAGCAGAGAAGAGGGTGAAAACTTTCAAGAAAAGAAATGGATTATTTCAAATAGAAGACCTTCAAGAATTCTTACCTCAATATTTAGACCAAGAAGATGAAGAAGAAGAGCCTATGAGTAACTCAAATAAATCTCAAGAAGATGAAGTCAATAACATGTGGCACATACCGGAGGATGTGCAGGTTTGGAGGAGGTGAATGTCATACTGTAAATGCTTATAGTATGTAAAAATTAGTTAGAACATATTATATGTTAATAAATCTACATGTATGTTAGAGTGGCTAGTAGATTAAATTAAAAGGAATTGGTATAAGAAACTTTACTTTGTTTCTTCACTTGTTTTGATTTTGACATTAAGTATATATATATATGACCTAAATGTTTAGTATGAAGCCTTGAGAGAAGGTAGAAGCCTAAGGATGAACATCTAAACTAATAGGAGGCTAATTGGAAGGGATAAAAGCAAAGCATGGTTGGATGAAGGTAAGGAATGGAAAACTTCATCCCTATTGGTCGAATACTATGCCCAATGGACTTCAAGGAGGCTGCCCGAGGCCATATTAGGGATTAGGGTTCCTCTTTCGGATGAATTTGGAGATTACAAGCTAAGGTTGTAAAGTTTAGGATTTGGGGTACAATTTGTGTGCAAAAATTAGAGGATTTGGAGTTAGGGTAAAAAAGTTATAGCCATTTGAAGTTAAGGTATTTATTTAAGATATATTGTTACTCTTTTGAGAGTACGAGGAGTTTTACAATAGCTTTTGAAGATCGGAAGGTGTGATTGGAACGGCGATTTCAAGGCCTACATCTTTTATGAAAGAATTATTGCTTTTGGAGTTCATATGAAGGAGTTGTAAGGAGTTGAAGGCGGCGCTTCCAAATCAAAGGTAGTAAGTAAGCGATTTTGTTTGTAGTAATGGTTGGAGCCATAACTTGAGTATTCGGATGAATTTTTAGCTCAAACTTTTGGAGAATGTGAATTTTTGTGTTAAGAAGCTATACATACAAATTTCGTGGCATTTGAGCTTATATTTTGTGAGATATGAAGAAAATTGCACGCAGATGTTTAAAGACAAGGGTTTGAAGCGACTGTTAGGGTTTTCAAGATATCTCAAGATCTGCAACAAATTTGCAGTTGAAATTTGTTGTAGAAGTTAATAAGAATACATCAGTACCTCATGTAAAATTTGAGTTTGTTTGGACGGTCGGATTAGGAGATATGAGGTGTTGAAGTTCGGAAAAATCTCCACATAAGAATAAACAAGGTTTTAGAAGATTTTATCATATTTTGGAAGTTGTGGGTTACTTGAGGATTGTGTATTTGGTGTAATTACTCAAAAGGAAAAATTTATATATAAAATTAGGACTTCCCTTATTTTCAAGCTTGATTAAATAATTAGTGACACCCAGAAGTCCAGTGTTTTCTTGAGGCAAATTCTCTCTACCCCGACAATGTTCTATTTGTCTATCTATTTGGAAAATAAAGGCCATAGACATGATAAGTCATCTTCTCAATAGCTTGAACAAGGCCTATCAAAAACTTCTTGTGAAGTGTGGATTTCATTATAAAATGAGGATATGAGATAATCCATAAAAATAAAAGATACTATCAAAGAAGATCTAGGCAAGTATTGAGATATCAATATCCAAGTGCACCGCAGCCTAGTAAAATTACTTTAAAAGTCAATCCATAAAGACAAAAAAATTAGTATAATTATAATGTATCTACAAAAAATACATAATAAAATTCAAAGTCACGTACTTTCAACATATCATAGGTAGTGGAATTGGATACAATAGCTTAAGAGATGTTGTATTGCATACTTTGTTACATCAGTATGACTCATAAGAATACACAAAAGCTCAAATATCATGATCCAAACCTATCCAAAATCATGTCCTTGAGATATGTTTTACAGTCTTCTCATGCCTTAGATGTCCAAATATTAGAATCTTATTTCTCTCTTCAAGTATGCATATTTGGAGTATAACATTGTCAGGTATATAAATTTACTTTTTAAGATAGAGCAATCCATTACTAAGATGATAATCTTGATATTGCATATCACCAACCTTTAATTGATCAATAATCATTTTGAAATAAGCATTTCAATATGTAGCTTCTTTTCATTTTGGCCCTTTAATTAGGTTTGAATTGACAATACTAATGATAGCTACTTCTGTCTTAATTTCTGATTTGGAATTTAAGTCTAGTCTCTATAATAAGATATCTTGTACAGTGTTGTTGCCTTTGCTTGTATTTAAGCTAAATGTCAAAGAGTTGTAATTGTTTCTCCCAATAATAATGTCATGATTTCATATTTTTTAGATACAAATCATATAGCAAGAGCCAATAGTTAGTTCAAATAATCATTGGATTTTCCAACAAATAATATTAGCATATCTTTGTTGCATATACAATTACTAGTTACTCTTGATTATGCATAGAATAATTGAGCTTTGTCTTTTTTAGCTTATACAATTCAAATACCACAAATTAAAGATTCTTATCAAAGTCTCATTGAAGCATAACACAAATAGCAAAGTTGGAAGCATTAATGTCAAGTATATAAGGAAGATTGAGATTATACGATTGCAACATTTGAGTAGTAATAAGTGCATCCTTTAACTTATCGACGGCCCTTTTTTACTCCAATTTTCATTCAAATAAGGCACCTTTTTTTAATAGACTTATTAATGAGGCAGCAATGTGTGTAAATTTCCAAACAAAATGGCAATAATTTCCAACAAGATATAAGAATAAAAAGACTTTAAAAGCATCCTTAGGTGTTGGCCAATCTTCTATTACTTTTATCTTATCCTGTTCCAAGCGCACGCCTTTGAAAGATACCACATGATTTAAAAATGTCACCTCCAATTTTTAAAGTTTACACTTTAATTGTTTGTAATAGAAGCAACTATCTTACAGCCAATGCAGTACTTTTTATAAATGTTATTCATGCTCTTCAAGGATTTTACTATATACTAAGAAATCATTAATGAAGACAACTATATACTTATCCAAAAGATCTTGAATCAATCTATTCATGTGATCGATGAAGGAGGCTGGAATATTGGTGAAGCCAAAAGGTAAAATAAGCCATTCAAAATGTCCATAATGCGTACAAAATATTGTCTTTTTTATATCTTCTCTTACAATAGATATCTATCAATGGCCACTTCAAAGGTCGAATTTACTAAAGACAGTTATACTTCAAAATTGATCAAAAAGATCATCCATATATAGAAGTGGATATGCATTTTTAATAATCTAATTATTGACGCTACAATAGTCAATATAAATTCAAAATCTACCATCTTTCTTCGATACAAAGACTATAAGTGTTTTCTATGGTGATGTGCTTTCTCAAATGAGGCCCTTTTTCAAGAGTTCATTCAATATCTTTTGTAGCTCTTTAAGTTCATTTGATGCTAGACAATAAATTGGTTGACTTACTAATTTGGTCCTAAGTAATAAATTGATAAATTTGCTAGCTTGGCCCTAAGCAATAGTTCTATTTGAAAGGAGGCACCTTGATCAAGAGGCATGCCATTAAGTAGGTCAATTGGAAAGACATCATAATATTCTCATATGAGTTGTTCTATTTATTCTACTCCTTTTATTGTCTTTTTTACCATTGCCACAAGACTTAGAACCACCATATATACCAATTACTTATATTATATTTTTTTCTTCATAAAGGTCATTCTTACAAGTAAGTCTTTAGCCGTAAGTCATTTTTTCTCCTCACTCAATGTGGAGATACAAAGATTCACCTTAAGTCCACCATATTTGAAGAAGATTGTCCTTGCTATTTAATCAACTTGATTAATTTCCACCTTTAGCCATGGCATATTAATGATAATATTATATCTTAACTATAATACCTTAAAATTCTCTCTTAAGATGTAAGTGTCATTCAACCTAAAGGTTTCTTCTTCATATGTCTCATTTAATATATTTTCTTAGTCATCTACAAGATATATACTTCTTCTTTTAATTATCTTGATTTTAATTCCAAGTCAGTTAATAATTTCAACCAAGATACAATTTTTTGTGGAGCTACAATCTATAAGCACTTGTTATGACTGTCTTCTTAATTAATTTGTTAGATATAGTAGTTGATTCTTTTTATAATTGTTTAAGGCTATGTTATTTGTCTTTAAGAGATAGCAACTATCTCTAGTATTGGCCTTTAATGCCTTTATTAAAGAACCTTGTTTCTTTACTCCATCTTATTATTGATTTGATGAATCTTGACACTGTAAATCCACATTAATTTTTTGATACTTAAATATTAATATTTTAAACAACCTCTAATTTAATGGCCTGATTTCCAATAATAAAAATACAATTCCTTTTGTACTAATATTTTTCATCTTTATAGTATAAATGATTCTTATAAGGCATCAATTTCCATTGACATTGGTTGTTGTGCCATAGTATTAGATAGTAGTATAAGACTTCATGCTATAAGTTGTGCTCCACAATTTCTAAAATCTATAGCATTGACCTTCTCTACAATCCTAATTACTTCTTCAAATGTTTGTAGATCCTTTCGTTCCACTTCTTACTGGATCCTAGGTTTTAATCCTTGTAGAAACCAATCCATTATCACTACCTCTAAAATATTATTAATTTAGAGACATGGAGATTTGATTCAAGAGACATGAATTTACATCAATTTAGATTATATAAGTTTTATCAATTGATCATGTGTTATCTTCTTTGCATTGATGGCTCAAAAATAATTCCTAAACTTGATCTCAAACTCCTTTCAATCACAAAATCCACCTTAAGCTCTATAACTTTGAACTTAATGTCACCACCAAATAGATATTGAATCTTTCAATTAGTTGGTTGCATACATAATTTTGTCATTGATATTTGTCCTAAATAGTTCAAGATATTGTCCTATACTGAAGATCTATTAGCATACATCTTCTTGCCTTAAAGTTCCAAAGTATGTACCAGGCTTATTCAATATGAACTTAGTAAATTTCAACTTCTTTATCCTAAAAGCTTTTATTTGTCCTTGCAAGGTAGCTATCTAGCCTAGGACGTATTGTATCTAAGCTCCTATCTAAGATTACTCTGCCATATTTCTTATACTACAATTTCTTTATTGAACTCTAATATTGTAATACCTTCTTTCCTTTGTGTTGACTTCTTAAGAGTAGGTCATAGTAGCCTCAACATAATACCAATGTGACCACAATAAATGACCTTGAACTACACAATGGCTATCGACATGCTATAAATAATAGTCTATGACTTGTTCTAATATCAATGAAATAGAACTAGTTTATCTTGAAAATCTAGGACTCTTTTTTCAATCCACAACAACATAAATTCTATCACAACATAGAATAGAGCAGTCAACAATAAAAAAATATAGAACAAAATTAAATAAGAAGATGCAAAATCAAACATTATTAAGAAAAAGGCTTGAAAGTCAAACCAGACTAGTTTCCTAAATGACCTTGGCTAGTCTTATTTATACTTTGTTCAACCATCTTAAAACTTTTTAGAATATTTTTAATAATAGACTCCACTTAAATAACCATCTTAAGATCTTTTTAGAATGCTCTATGATAGACCTGACTTAGATAACCATCCTAAGTTCTTTTCAAAATATTCCATAGTAGATTCTACATAATCTATTAACTTAGCACAAATTCTAAAAAATTCTAGAAACTTCTCAAAGATGACTCCAACTATCTATCTCTATGCATCAACAATATAAATATCTTAACTTTAACTTATTATACTTAATAATTTTTTTGCTAGATCTTTCTTAAGTCTTTCAATCTATTCAAAAAATGACTTTTTTGTAACCTAATCACTATCTTTTAAAAAAAATCATCTTCCAATGCTAATGAAAATTTCTCCCATAAACCTTTAAAATTTCTTATAAAGAACTTCACTTAATTTCTTATCTCTGGTACAGTAGGTAATTCAAATAACTGAACCATCTCCTTCTCTAAAACATACTTTAATTCCATCTCTTTTAGATAATACCTTAATATTTTATAATATCCTTTCTTAAAAATTGATCAATCTTATCAATAATCGCTTATAATGTTTTATTTGCAATAATCTCTTTGTAATCTTTAACATGTTGTTGTTGCATGAATAATACAAAAGCCTCAAACATGCTTGCAAAATTGGATTCAAAATACATATCTTCTCTTTCATTTGTAGCTCCACTTCCAACTCCACTTGAAACACCATCAAAAGTTTATCTTTTTATTTTCTTGCATTTTTTTTCTAAAATTCAAGTAAATCAAAAATAATTCCAAATACCTTCCACCTTAAGCTTTTCACATCGGATTCATCAAATATGTCATATTATGTCCATTCTTACTTGAGAATGCATTAGGAACTTAATTATGGAAGACAAATAGAATGCAAGAATAATCCTATCAAGTCTAATAGAATCTTAAATAACCTTCAAAAGACCTTAATAATTCTAATCAAATTTTGACCAATCCAAAATAAATTTAAAAGAAGATATAAATAAAATATAAAAAATCCTTTCAAATATTAAAAAAAAATCTTAATATAACTCTAATTAAAATCTTGATTGAATCTTAATCAAATCTTAGGTCAAATCCTAGGTCAAATCCTAATTGAAACTCTAATTGAACTTTAATCAAATCTTATGTCAAATCTTAATAAAATCCTAATTAAAATCTTAATTAAATCTTAATTAAATTCTAAGTTAAATTTTAATAAAAACCTAATAAAATCTTAATGAAATCCTAAATCCTAAATAAATCCTAAACAAATTCTAAACCATATCCTAAATCAAATCTGAAACCAAATCCTAATTAAATCCTAAATCTTAAAGAAACTCTTAATAAATTTTATAGCAAATGGAACCTCAATAAATAATAATTGAACCATTGATATCAAATCAAAATTTGCATACTTTTTAATGTCTTAATTAGAAACAAACACAAGAAAAATGAAATCAATTGTATTTATTAATTGAAAAAAATGCAAGATAATCTAATTGGATGTTAGGCAGCATTCTATTCCAATCTGAATATTGAACTTTTAGAGCTAATATCTCCTTCTTGAACCATTGAATTGCTCCCAAATTTTACCTAAAATGTTAAAAATCAAGCCTTGATCTAATCATTTGGTTGACTATAAATTTTGCACACATATTTACAACTAGCATACCAACATACTATGCAAAATTCACCCATATAGATGACAAAATTCTAGAAACCTTCAAATTTGTAAATATATTTTTATTTCTCAAAACCTAAATCAACTAAAAACATTACTAACTTTGAAAATCCTTCAAAAATTCAATATTGACTCAATTGATATAAAACCAATGTCTAAAAATCCTTCTTCAAGTTTGCTTTCAAATTCCATTCTTTGATCTACCAAATAACCTTGGAGTTACTGTAGGTGTACAATTTTGTGCCTTAGGATCTGATTTTGATCCAAATTTACAATTGGTACTCTTTGAGTATCAATTCTTGACTTCTTGAGGTAAATTTTGCTAAAATCTACTTTTAACTTCCTCCCATACATTCTTATATTATTCATTTTTCTAATCTACATTGTTTTGCCTTATTTATGGTCCTAAAAATTAAATAGAAGCCTATTTTGCAAAAATATAGCACTAGCACTCTTTAGTTTTACTATCTTTTTTACTATTATTTATTTTTTTAAGATAATTTGTTCTAATATTTTCAAATAAGATCTTCTATAATATATATATATATATATATATATACATATATTTTTCTCTTTTTTCTCTGTCTTTCATTCATTAGTCATGTTATATCACAACAACAAAATAAGCTAACTATGTGGCACACATAAACATAACTTGCTTTGCAAGTTAAAACATGTGTCTCATAAAGTCAACTTATATTGGAAGTTCTATAGGACGTTTTCATGTAGCTCCTAGTTAAGAGTATATATAGAAATAAGAGTGAAATCTTTTTTACTCTTGTAAATGAATTTTTTGTCCTTAGTCTTCTTTCAAGACTATTTGGTCTTCTTGTCTTTGGCAATAGACATTTTAGTTTAATACTATATTATCTTTAAGATATTTTTTAGTATTTTTGAGTGACATAAGAATGTATTAATATTTTAATTCTTTGAGGTTTATGTCCTTAATACCACCATATATGTTGCTAAATATAAAATCTTGCTTATGATATGGATTGGAATGATAATGCTCTTATCAATCAATTTTAGTATGATTTAAAAGATAACATCAAAGATTTACTATTAACAATGCTAAGAATAAATTCATTTAAGCAATTCATTACTCAAGCCATTACATGTGACAATCAATTCTTTAAATGACATTAAGAATAAAGATTTGATTGGAGAGGTAGAAGTGAAGTCATGACAATAAGCTCTATGTTCATAGAAGCTTATTCATAAAGATTAGAACCTATAAAAATTGACATGGTATATTTTAAAATTCTTATTAAGCAAAAAAAGACTTAATACTATCAAGAAAGATTAAGCTTATATTAAGGAGAACCTAAGCATACTTCTCAACATTGTGTAATGAAGTAATACAAGTACAAAATGAAGAGCATAGTTGCCAAAGAGGACAATATGTCAAAAAACTAATATCTTGAGCTACAATAGGGACCATACAACTAGGGACCATGCACCTATCTATTTCTCACATCCTTTACTTTATTTTGTAATAGAATTATTTTTTAAAATCTAAAAATCATGAAACCAATATTGATATTATTAAGATATTTTTGAAAAGATATTACACATCTTTCACTATTTTTGAGATTTTTCAATTATTGCATTGATTTTTTAAAGATATTCTTTATAAAAAAAATATGATTAAGATTTCTCAATTATTATTAGATCTTTATGAAAAAAAAAATAATAATTTGTGGCTCTTCTTATATTTTTCACATATAAAGAAAAATTAGAATGGAACAAAGAAGTTGAAGTATCTTTTGAAGTCAGAAAGATAATATTTATTTTTATATTTTATACATATTATATTGATTTTTAAGGCATTTTTTATAAAAAAATTTCTATAGATGAGGTTTTATCACAAGTGAGAATAAATCATAAATTCCACCAAATAGCTATTTATTCTTTAAAAAATTTAGTAGCCAAGATCTATGACAAAGAATTTTTTACAATTCTGGATTCATTTTAAGAATGACATCATTATCTAGAAGGCTCTTCTAATTCAATCATCATATATACTAATGACAAGAACCTTGAGTCGATACATGTCGAAACATATTTTAAATTGTTGCTAAGTCTGTTGGAGCATGTCTTTATTAAGATTTGATTTCAAGATCACTTATCAATTTAAAAAACAACATGGTTTCACATATGCTCTTTTTAAACATTCCTATCTTGTACCAAAAGATAAAGATGTATCTTTTGATTAATAAAAAATGATACTCTTGAAGTTGGAGCATTTCCATCTTTAAATAATAAAATCAATATTAATTGTTTATTCAACCTTTTTCAAGCAAGTTCAATTAAGTATGTTCTTTGATCATCTTCTTTATGATATTAAGAATATTTTTTCTAAGTCTCATATTACTTCTAAGTTTGAATTTAAAAATAATCTATTCTATTTCAAAGAACCATTATATATTCTAAAAAATAAAATATAATTATATATTCTTCAAACTCATCATAACTTTGAATAGTTAGACGTTGTGGATATAACAAAATTTTGGAGCTAATATTTAGAGATTTTTGGTGGTCTCAAATGTAAAAGGTACTTAAAAACTTTGTACAATCATGTAATATTTATTCAAGCTCAAAAATCCCTTGTTATTGACTTTATGGACTTCTTTGGTTATTACGTATATCAAAATAATTATAGTCTTTTGTTTCTATAGACTTTATTATGGATCTTTTAGTGTCGTAATACATGAAGTCTTGCTTGAGAATGCTCCGGGTACCTACCTGTAGAAGGTTGAATGGAAATTGCAACAACAAAATTCTAATTCTAATAGAATACTAACTAAATTGTAGTTAGACCATAACAATACTAAGTAAGCTTTAATCAAATTCAAAGAAACCTCAAGGGAATTATAAAAAAATAATAAGAAATCTTAAAGAAATATTAGAATGATTACAAATATATCTCAAATACATCTCAATTCAATCTTAATTTAATCCTACTTAAAATCCTATTGAACTTCATTCAAACTTTAGGCCAAAAACTAAGTAAATCTTAAATCCTAAACAAACAATAATAAAATCCTAAATCCTAAACCAAATCTTGACCAAATCCGAAATCAAATCCTAAATCAAATCCTAACCAAATCCTAAATCCTAAACCAAACCCTAATCAGATCCTAAATCCTAAACCAAATCCTAATCCTAAATCAGATCCTAACCAAATTCTAATCTTAAATCATATCCTAACCAAATTCTAATCTTAAATCAAATCCTAACCAAATTCTAAATCCTAAATCAAACCTTAATCAAATCTTAAACCCTAAACCAAATCCTAAACTCTAAATCAAATCTTAAATTCTAAACCAAATCCTAACCAAATCATAAATCTTAAATCAAACCTTAATCAAACTTTAAATCCTAAATCAAATTTTAAACCCTAAACCAAACCCTAAACCCTAAACCAAATCCTAACCTTAAATAAAATCCAAACAAATCCTAAACCCTAGTAATTTCTACAACAGATTAAACCTCAATAACTAATGAATGAACTATTGATCTTAACTCAAATTTTACATATTTCTTAAAAACTAAATTAAAAACAAGCACAAAAAATTTGAAAAGGGATTGGAATTACCAAATAGACGATAATCTCATAAATGTGCTCAGGTATTGGCCGGCATCCTTCTTCAATCTTAATGCCAATCTCTTGGAGCCAATATCTCTTTTTTTTACCATTCGATCAATTTTTCAATTCTCATACATATAGAAAAATAAGTCTAATATCTTTTCACAAAAAATTCACTCCAATCCAACTAATAGATTGCAAGAGATCTTAAAAACCTTCATTGAACCTAAAATTCTACTTTCTGAGACCTTGATCCACTTAAACCTTAATAATGCTTAATTCAACCATTAGATCGAGCTAAGATTCACAATACATATTAAGCACAATTATGACCATTAATCCACAAAATTTCATCTATAGATCTATTATAAAACACTTGAAATCACTAGAAATGTCAATCCTATTTTATTTCACAAAATCTACGTCATCCAAAAATAGTCTTGACTTTGTAAAGCTCTTATAAAGTCATAACAACTCTAAATTGCCCAAAACTAATGCTTATAGAAACCTTATTCAGTTTGCTATCAAACCCCACTCTCTGATCTACTAAAGAACCCCAGAGTCATTGTCGAGACTCGGTTTTGTGTCTTAGGATCTGATTTCGATCCAGGTTCATAACTGATCTTCTCCGGGTATCAATATCTAGTTTTTCTAAGTAAATTTTGCTAAAATTTATTTTTAACTTCCTTCTAAAGATGCCTATATCATTTATTTTTCCAATCTACTTTATTTTGCCTTATTTAAGGTCCTACAAAATAAGTAGAAGACACCTTTCTAAAAAGGCAGCATTGATACCTTTTAGTTTTACTACCCTTTTGACTATTAACTATATTTCTAAGATAATTTGCTCTAATACTTTAAACTAAGATCTCCTACATTATAATAATTTCTACACTCTTTCACTTATTAGTCGTGTTACATTATGACACCGATCACAAGTTCTTTTAACTCTATATTCATAATAGTAGATGGATTCATCAAGGTCACACATATTTTGTACTATATATAAAATCTATTACATGTGAAGAAATAATTAAGTCTTCCTTTGACACCATCTATTGCTATCATAGATTGCTAAGGAATACTATATTGGTTAGAAAGATACAATTAATATCAAGATTTTAGAAAATTATTTTTAAGTTTTTGAAGATGGACATAAAAATATCTTTGAAATTCCATTTTTAAATTGATGGCCAAATGGAGCAAGTGAATCAAGTACTAAAGTAGTATTTGAGGTGCACTATTAAGTATTTTGAAGATGATTGGACAATTCTTTTATTATTGATAAAATTTGCTTATATTAATATAATACATTCTTCTTTTTAATAATTTTTTTTTATCAATTATGATTTCTATCTATGACTTGATATTTTTGAATTTTTAAAAATTAATAATCTTATAGTAGAAGATTTGACAAATCATTTATTTGAACTACATACAATAATAAAGGCACAACTAAAAGAAGCTCAAAAATAACAAAAGATCAATGCAAATGCTATAAGAAGAAACAACCTCAATTCCATATTAGCAATAAAATATAATTATTTTGTTATAATATCAAGACTATTTGCCTTTGTGACAAGTTAGGTTATAATAGACTTGAATCATATATATATATATATATATATATATATATATATAAATTAGTCTAATTATTTATTGATTGTACTAACAAAAGTCTATGAAGATCCATCTTGTATTCCATGTGACTCTTTTTGAGCCATACAAGAGAATAAATATATCAAGAAAATGACAGATATCACATCTTTTTATAAAAATAGATAATAAGTAAGATTATAAGGTTGAAGAAGACTTAGATTCAAGATAGTACTAAAATAGGTTAGAATATCTTATTTATTAGTGTAGATATGATATTAATGAAAGTATATGAGAGTCAATCAAGAAACTTATAAATATAGAAAAAAATTGATATTTATTATTGACAATATCCATCAAAATTAAGATGAATGATAGTAAATTTTTACAATAAAAGAATTGTAGTTTAAAAAAGTTTACATTTGACCTTCTATCCTTGTTTGTAGTTTTTGTGTATTTGTCGCCTATGAAGATGAAGAACCAATAGCTAACAAATTCAACATAAAAGCCATTATTTGCTAATATATCAAATATAATATTGTGATTATTACACCTTTCAAGATGACATAATCAAGATGAAGATCTTTAAAAATAATATATTCTTTTTTAAATAAATGATAAGATACAATGCATTTCATATCACAAGTTTAGAAGAGACTTTCAATATTTGGTGATTTTATTAGAGGTAGGAATAATTTTCAATGGTATCATAAATATTTTGTTTGAAAGAAGTTACGAAAACCTTAATAATGACCAAATAACAAGGTGGTCTTCTTGCCTTGAAATAAAATACTATCAATGGCTGAAATGATCTATCAACTATCTTTAAAAAAAACAAAGATGAGAATATGTAGCAAATATAATTTATTGCATCTTAGACTTCCTCAACATATGATCACTACTATTGTATAGCATGGTTTTCTATCTGAGATTACACTGGGTACCTAGTTGTAGAGAATTTAGTTCTAACGTATTAGCCAAGCTCCAATAAGTTATTTAATCTTTAATGTAAAAGACAAATAAATACTACAATATCAAAAAAATATTGTACTACTAAAATCTTTTATATTTAAGAAGATTTGTACATAAGGCTTCCTAAAATATCTAAAAATTTCCTAACATTCTTGATTATACCAAATCATAACTAATCATTTACTAGTAAGTTAGATTTTCAATAATTCCAAAGAAAATCCATAATCTCCTCTAAAAAACTCATCTTTATATCAAAATTTAATCATAGCTCTATATATCCATCTTCAATATGTATATTAAGTCTTGACTTCCAAAAAATCCCTTAATTTTGTATAAAATGCTCAAATTATAATGAAATCTCTTCAAAATATATTTTTCCTACAAAATATTTATTCTTCTTGAACTTTAGAAATTCATATCACTTAATCCAATTTTTTAATTTTTTTCAAATTTATAGATAACATAGAATTTATCCTTAAGCATTATTACAAAAAAAATTCAACTATAAATTTTCTACCAATCATTTGGCATCTTAAAAATCCTAGCAAGTGCTTCAAATCCTAATTTGCAAGCACCTGAGTACTATTTTCTTCATATCTCACAAATTTAAAATCTAAATGCCACAAAATTTATGTATAAAGTTTAGTAATATGAAAATATGCATTTTTAAAATTTTTTAGGTAAAATCTTATCAAATTGCACAAGATATAGCTCAAAATACAACTACTAGCAATTCGGTTTACTTACTACTCCTTAGATTCCAAGCATTGATGTCAACTTCCAATATCTACTTCATTCCAGCTTAGAATTCATCAAATAGTATATGTAAAGTGTAGCCAAGAAAGTACTCTCTTCAATTCCAATCACTAATTCTTAATTACTTTCTATATGCATGTGTTATATCCAAAAGAGTGACAATAGATACAAAACCAATACCTTGACTTTAAGTGCCTATATCTCTTTCATAAAAACTCTAAATGACTCAAAATTTGTACCAAAATCATAGCCAAAAACCTGAACTTGGTGATCCTAGCCTCCAATATTCAAATTCCTTTGAAAGACTAATCCTAATCCCTAATATAGCCTTAGGTAACTTCCTTGAAGCCCATTGGACATGATTTTTCACCAATAGGAATGGAGATTTATATCATCTATGTCCATTCATTCATATGAATACCCTATCTATCTTTTTTGCTACTAAAATCCCTCTTCAATCCCTTTTTATATAAGATTTATATATTATATGCCTTAAATATCAAATTAAAGAACCAAAATAAAACTTTAAGAATCACCAATTTCTAACAAAGGTGACTTTAGATGTATAAAGTTACTACCAATAAAACTAGCTTCAAAAGTCACTATCAAAAGAAAATAAAGTTATATAAATTCTAATAGAAGTCCTTTTAAACAACTTCTTTTAGAGGTAGTAATCTATCCACATCCTATAACCAACAAAAATCCATTATCATGGCTTTCACTATGTTGTCTAATATATTGTGTATTAAATATATAGACACATTATTTTCACATGGTAGCTGAACCACAACACGACACCGCTCCTCATGGAATTCACCTTTAGAAGAGTGGATAATGTCACAAACATACATATTTATTTCAATAATTACTTCCCGTTTTTTCTTCCCACTTTAAAACTTACAGATATACAACAACAACAATTGTAACAATAAAAAAATAAAAAAATAAAAAAAATAAATTTCTTTAAATCTAATTTATTTTTAAAAAGATATGAAGAAAAATACTATATTATTTACAAATAATAAAGAGCAAACACATAAACCAAGGAGTAGAATCTCTTGGGCTCACAAAGCAGCAATCCAGCTCTCATCACGACCTTTAACTTTCAGATGCCATCAACTCTTCAATAGCTTTACCTTTGAACTGACTTTAAGCGTTCTGATTCCTTTTACCTTTTTCAGGTGCCTTTAGCTTTCCCGATGCCTCTCAGCGTTCCACGGTGGTCGAATCCAATATGCGCCATGAATTCGTTGTCAAAGACTCGATCAGCCAAACCCTAATTATGCTCCCTCACAATCTCTCCCTGTCTCTCTCTCCGCGGGAACGATCTTTCTCAACCACGATCTGAACCAGGGGAATCGCGACAGTCGGAGTCCGAGCTCCGAACTGCCAGTCACTGCAATCTCCGTTTCCAGGTGCTTCCGCAAATGCCACACTGCTCTAGCTCAATGGTTGCGATCGCCTCCATGTTCTGTTCCGTTTTTAGGAGAACTCATCGCTCTAGTCTCTTGTGGTTTCTGAGCGAGCTCTTCAGGGTTGGTGCTGTAGCTGGTAGCATTTGTAGCGGTGGGGTTCACAATGGCAGTTGAAGCGAGTTCTTCGCACGCTTCGATTGAGTTTAGGTTTGGTTGGTTTGTTAGGGTTTGGCTAAGAGTAAGCTAGGTGCTTGAATTACTGGTTTTGTGATCTTTGCCGCGAATACGTGAGGTGAGAGGAGACAGGAAAGCTATTTCGGTTTTAGGAGATTTTGCGTTTGGGAAGAGTGGAGGCAGGGGGTGAGGGGACCAGGGGATTTTATAGTTGTTTACTGAGGAGAAACTGATGTTGACCGTATAGCTATCGAGCGTGGTGTGAGTTGATCGAATTTGGAGGGTGATGTGCCGATTGAGTAACTTCGATAGCGGTGGAATCCGAATTTTTTCTTGAGTTTTATTCCACAAGCTTTTGGAGTAAAACTTAGGACATTGTCGGAATTTGACGAGAAAAACTTTGTCTCAACAAATGCGTTCAATTGGACGCCAAAGGTGTATTTGTAAGTAATTGTCTCGGAATGATTTCACTTGAATGACTCACGCGTTAGGGGGACGCAATTGGTGCCGAACTGTCGCATTGGATTTATCCTTCGAAAGACGGGATATTACCGTATTAAGGCTCTGTACATCTAGGAGTTAGTTGATTTCTATATTTGAAGAAGTGGTATCGCCACTTACTGGTTTTAGGATTGCATTTGGAACAGAATTTGGTTTCTCTTAATTAGTCACATTTGGGCAACGTCGGCCTTCGTAGGGCTCTCCAATTCCCCTTGGCTGCTCGATTATAGTGTGAACTGGACAAAGCTCTTCATGGTCTACCAGCAGTATCCCTATTGACCTGTCCGGATATCATATTCTAGATACCGTGGAGCTGGATTTGGTTCAACTTTTCTTGAGATTGTAGGTTTCTGATAAATAGGGAAATTCTGGCAGCCTTTAGATTCGGAGTTGGGCTGGCTTTTATTTGATCTCTTTCTCTAAGATACTGTAATGCTGAACTGGTGAGAGAAGAGAGCAGTGGAGGTTTTTCTATAGTTTGTTGATGTAACTGGCGGAATCGGAGTTAATCCAGTGCCTCAGGTGTTGATTCAATTGCTTCAATACTAATTTACTACTTTTCTTCTAGTTTTAGAACAAATCTACTTTTACAGCTACTCTTTCATGCTTGTTGATGTACTCATAATTCTGATCTAGTTTCAGCAGACACTTACAACTGCGAAGTTACAGATTGAGAGAATTCCTGCTACTGGTTGCAACTTACCTACGTCATTAGAGCAACTCGTTATCTCAAATACTTTGAGATTTGTTCGAAACAAAGTGATTTTGTGGAATCTGTTAAGAGTTTGTTTACTAGATTTCATCGATACTAATTCAACTTCTGAATGTGCTGGTTTGTCGCAGCTTACTCCAGATGTACAACAAGTAGTCTTTGGCTCACTTGTCCACAGGGCAGTGATGAGCAGATGATTGCAGGACTGTTGTTTTGATCTCCACCTTCTTACAGTTACAGCCATGGATTCATCCGGTTTCGGAAGGGCGGTTGCTGTTCCATTGGCGCCGCGCCAGGGTGTAGTGTTTGGGAAAGCAGCTGCGGCAGGGAAGCCTGGAGCTGGAACGACCGGAGCGAAAGCTGGAACTGCAACGGCTGGAGGAAAGGTTGCTGGTGGATCGGGTCCTGGATTTGGAGCTGGACCAAGCAGGCAGGCACTCAAGGGTGCCAGACCTGGTGCTCAGGGTTTTAACGCGGAAACTGAGCAAAATGTTTACAAAAGGAGGCCCAGCCCTACTCGCATGCGTAATGCACCTCCAGCTGGGGCTCATCCTCCTGTTAAACAAAGTACAGTGGGAGCAATCTTAAGTGATGCCGAGATGTTAAGGTAAGACAACTCTGCCCGTCGAAGTTTGCACCTTCAACCTCCAGTGACCTAGAAAATGGAGTAAACGGTAAATCAACTAATTGTTCGGTATGTCTTAATTTACATAGACCTGGTCTATTATTATGTAGCACTGGCTGCTTGAATGACTTATTGTACTATGGATAGTATTGATCAAGTGATTCCCTTTATATGTATGGGAATTCTTTTTGTGCCTATAGTTGCACTTCGTTAATCTTATAGATTTTGCTCTCAAGATGCAAATGTAACTGTAGTATCAACAACAACAACAACAGCAGCGACAATAATATTAGTAATAGCAGTAATAAAATATTATTAGTAATAAGATATTTATCAAGTAAAATTTCCTTTCTCTCCTCCATGTCAACCTTAAGGTTTCCATCGATATATGGAGGATGGATGGTTCAGAAGCAGATGTTTGATTATGTTTAGCTTGTATTATTCTTCGTTAGCTTGGATAATGTATTCTATCCTCCAGCTCACTGTGACGGTATTGCAGAGAAGCAACTGCAAAAGCACAGAGACTTCTACGCTTTTCACAAGGTCAAGAAACTCCCGATATTGTGCCACAGCCAAATATTACCCGTGGCTCGGGGAAGGCTGATCATCGGGTCCCTAACCGAGAATCTAGGCAGTTGAACCAAAGCCCGAAACCTGTAGGAGACAGCTCTCAGAATGACACTATGGAAACAGATGCCCTGGGGGAGGACTTTAACAACACGGAAGCAATTGTCGGGACCTGCGAGGATATGTGCTCAGGTGAAAGCCTTTCTCGTGTGCAAAGCAGTGTCATGTGCCACCTGTGGTTGAATGTGAGACGGATACAGGGATGTAGAGAAGCAGAGCACTATGCGATGCAGGGTTGGTCGAATTACTGAAAGTGTTTTACTTGCATGCTCTGCGTGATTCACAGAAATCGAACGACATGAACGTGAGAGAAAAGGTGATCTCGACAAATTTGAAAGAGTAGATGGGGACCGTAATCTTACAAGCGCTGACTTGGCAGTGAAGAAGGTACACTTGATGTGATTGAGTATTTGTTGGCTGCATCCGCTGGTCTAGCTTTTCTTGTAACTTCTGATTCTAATGCCTTATTGTACACTTGTCTTTTTTATATGCAAGATCATCCTTGATGGTGTCAACGTATTAGCAGTAGATTAAAGTGAGGCCAAGCGTAATTCTGTAGATCTTTGTAGCATCAATATCTTCCTAAGAATGTCTTAGTAACCTCGTGAGTAATAGTGTAAATTCTGGGCATATTTGATAAGAATAATTTCGAGTCTCAGAGTTACCTAGCTGGCGTCGCTTTTACAGTACTGTGAGCGTAAGTTGGTTGCTCTAATAAGTATTTGGCTTCTGGTTATTGTGCAGTACACAAGGACTCCTTCTCGGGAACCTCATTTGATTCGTCCACTTCCAGTTCTTCAAATGACAATGAACTATTTGTTGTCCTTGATCAATCAAGGTTATGATGAAGGGCTTTTGAGACTCCATAGTTTTTTATGGGATAGAATGAGAGCGGTGCGCATGGACTTACGTATGCAACACATATTCAACCGTGAAGCCATCACTATGCACGAGCAGATGGTGAGCACTCGACATCTTGAGCATTGCCTACCTCAAGTGAAGCTAGAAACTCTTATACTACTGATGAATATGTTTGAGAGGCGTAGTGTTGCGTGCTTGTTATTTAGAAAGTGAATTTACTGTTTATTCGTTATTTTAGTGTTCCCAGAGATTCTCTTTTGAATTATATCCGTTGGGTGTATCATTAATAAATGGTATACGTTCTCCTTTTTGAATGTTTTACTTCCAATTTAAATGGGTTCTATATTCTTGGCCAGATCCGATTTCACATTCTTGCGATGCATGAGCTTTGTCAGTATAAGAAAGGGGAAGGTTTCAATGAAGGTTTCGACGCCCATCTAAATATTGAGCAGATGAACAAAGCCTCTGTAGATCTCTTTGAAATGTATGATGATCATCGAAAAAGAGGAATTCAAGTGGAAACAGAGGCAGAGTTTCGAGGTTACTATGCTCTTTTGAAGCTTGACAAACACCCAGGGTATTCTGTGAGTATACTAGACTCTTCTCTAAAACTTTTACCAAGTATTACTTAAAGATTAGTGGTTTCAAAATCTAACGTTCTATGAGCGAAAGGCCTGTTCTTTCACCTTAAATAACATGAATGTATTGAATATCGAACCATTCTGCTGGTTCGTTTTAGGTTGAACCTGCGGAGCTATCTTTGGACCTTGCAAAAATGACACCAGAGATGCGAAATACTCGCCAAGTATTGTTCGCTCGGGATGTTGCCAGGTCTGCATTACTTGTCTCTTGCACTGTCCTATTTCAATTTTTGTAAAATTCTATCTTGATTTTGTTATTATTCTCGCAGGTAGCACATTGATGCTGAACTTTCGAAGTGGTTTTAGAATTGGTGTGGGGATGTAGTCTTCGACCGATATAAACATGTTTGTGCACACAGTGTTTACAGTCACTGATTAGGTCAGAAGGTTCTTCTATTTAGATCTTCTGCAATGATACACCCAATTTGAAACATCTCTGTAAGGTGTTCTTTTTGAGATGGCAGGGGGTTTGCGAAGTCCATCTTATGGGAGTTGGTATTTTCTCATGGTTGTACTTGGTCAATCCTGCTGGTGTTATTGTTAGCCAAAATTGCAGGATGGCAATTGAAATAGGTTGAACAAAGTCTACGTGGAGTTTGGCAATATTCCAAAACCTGCATCATCCTTGGAAGCAATTGAAGAGTGTATATTTGGACATTGCGGAGGATGCCTTGTTGGTGTAGTCTTTGTTTGGGCTCGACATGACTGAATTCAAGGAGGAAGCAGCTCTTGTGCTCTCGCACTAATGCACACTTTCTTAGCAGACATGAATATTTGATGGAAAGATTTTTCCGCTTGGGTGGGTGTGTTCAACTGGATTTATCAGGGCATGCCGTGGGGGTAATTATATTGCATTTTTCCGTTTAGCGAGGAAGGCCACATATCTTCAAGCATGTCTCATGCATGCTCATTTTTCGAAGGTAATCTTTCTCACTGTTCGAAAATTAATATCTGTGCTTTGTTGCTGACTATGCTTTGTAGCTATTCTAAGTTTGTGGTCAAAGGAAAAAAATAAAAAATATATACATATATAAACACACACATGCATAACTCGAATCATTACGCAATGAAGTAGATCATAGATTCTCTCTGTTTGCAGTAGAAGTCTTCTTTCAAATTTTGTGTTAAATCAGTACTGATATGTGATGTTATCCCGTTTTATGCACAGCTTCGAACTGAGGCTTTAGCAATGCTTCATAGCGGTCTACAGAAGAATCAGGGCGTTCCCGTCACACAAGTTGTTAAGTGGCTGGGTATGGAGGTACATGAATCTGTGTCATCATGTTTTATTCATTACATATCTGTATGAGTTCTCAAGCAATAGTTTCCCACAGTAGGTATTGTTGTTTTCAGTGTCTGCACTATAGTCCCAGGTCCAATGTATTTTTGTAGATGAGTCACTTGTCACCAGAGTCTTTTAGCCCTGGGCAGTTGAGAATTGGGAATAGAGGAATGGTGCCACCAGCGAATTCTTGATATTGTTGATGTGGGTCTTCTCCTGATAACTAGAGTGAAGACATTGAAACTTTGGTGGAGTACCACGGCTTCAGTATAAAATCCTTTGAGAAAGAATATGTTATAAAGGATGGCCCTTTACTCAATCGGGATGCAGAATACGAAACGCGCCGTTCACGTCTAGTGGAAGCAAAACGGTCTTCTACTATTGTCGAGGACGTTGAAGGTAAGGGGCAACAACAGCCTGTAGTCGATAGTTGGGTAGCTACCCCGATGACACCTGGTATACAAGAAGAAGAGATGGCTGATTATGAAGATGATGATCTGCTCTCTGTGGTGGAGACGCCTGAAGTATCTCCAGTGCAGCAGCTTTGGACTACACCACCAGGACGATCCAGTCCAGGTGCCAGTCGAGAAGCTGAGGACATGCGCATCTCCCCTCCCTACAAATCAATATCTCCTCTTAACGGTGGCCAGGCGATGCCATCCGCAAATATTTTTGGTTCAAATCGTATACCGTTGTGGCCCACCCCTCAACAAATTCATTTACTGCCCACCCCCCCCACAGAAATTCTTAGTCCACAGAGGGGCCGGAAGCGGGAATCGTACCCAGGGCGACTAACTCAAGACAATGACTTGAAGGAGGGGCATAAGAAATTAGTTACTGCAGAAGGAGCTATTGATGTGGAACCAGAGGAAGAAGTAGATGATTTACCTGAGACTGGCCCTACTTTAGAGGAGATTAGGGCACAAAAAGTGCTGGAGTGGGAAGTTGAAGAGGCTGAGAGGGAAAAAGAAAGGGAACGTGAGAGGAGGAAACGCGCAGCAGAAGTAGCTGAAGTTGCTGCTGCAAACTGGGCAGCCAAGCTTGCTGCTGATGCTGAATTGAAAAGACAACGTCAGGAAGAGCAAAGACTAGCTACCTACAGGGCAGAGGCAAGCGCTGGAAAGAAACGGCTTTGGCTTAGGTAACTCTGATCCTAGCTTAATTACCCTGACCTTTGATTGCAATTTTTCATTCTGATTCTCTTTTCTTCTTCTCCAATCTTTTTTCGTCCCAGTTGATGTCTTGCTTCACCTCTTGAGAATTGCGGAGTGCATAAGGAAATTGTTCATTTTAAATCATGGTTTTCCCAGCAGTTGAACATTGTATCTTTCCATAAAGTCATCCAATTTTTCGTTTTATGTATTGGACGTCTCGCCACACTACAGGGTAATGACACTCTTGTCAACTTGTGTGGTAACAGACGATGGAAACGCAGGGCTGCCATCATGGCAGAGGAGAAGCGTAGGCGCAAGATTAGAGCAGAGGCTGCATTGGGTTCTCTGTCTGTTGGGTCCCCTTTAGTTGGTCCCAAATCTGATAAAGAAGGCGTGAGTTATTTTTAGTTGCATCCACTGTTGCCTTATTTTACGAACACTCTTCTCTATGTGGTTCAAGTGGAAATGTCTTATAATGTTGCACAAAATTCTTTTGTGATGATTTAAAAGCTGAAGTTATAAGCATTCTAACCAGACAAAATGATATTAATTTATTTATTCTTGTGAATATTTTGGCTTGATGTTGTCAGGCACTTGTTGCACAAGCAAGCGGTGGACTCGCATCAACGTCGATGGATGAAGTTACGAGGGTGCGCTCGGAGAAAATTCATGAGATGTGGAAACCCTTAGATGTGGCATCACTGGTGCTTCCGTTGTTTGAACATATGTTTCCTACAACGAAGTTCATTACATTTAAGTTACTTCTGTCAGTTGGCGATAGAGATCCCTCTAATGTGGCTGGGCAATGGTTATCTAACAAGTTGTCTAGACGCCAGCTTGTCATCCCAGAAGTTCATTCAGATGGCCGCACTCCGGGGTTATGGTTTGAAGTTACGGATATAGATGAAAACAAAGAAGAGACCGCATTGCATGGAGCTAGTGGTCTTGTGTTCCTGGTCCGGAAGGGGCATTCAATCATTGATGAACGAGCTCGACTGCACTCATTGGTGGAAACTTTTCCCGTTGGAGTCCGACTTCCACTTTTACTTCTTTATTCGCCCAAAGAACGTAACATTGAAGCAGAAACAGAGAAATTGAAATCTTCTCTAGGGTTGTTTGATTTTGAAGGACTTCGAATAGGTTGGCAAAACGTGTCACCTGTGTCATCACGTAATGATGGAGGTTTTTACAGTGATGGGTTTATTTCTGGAGGTTTGGTATGGCTAGCTAATAGTGCTTCTGGTCAGCCCAACTTACGTCCTATCCATGTCCGCGAATTAGTATCAAACAACTTAGATGGCCATGGTAAGATTCTTTTGGCTAGTTCCTCTACAAATGTGACTCCTGAGCGTTGCATAAGTATCTTCAATCGCTCATTAAAGTCAGCTGCTATGGAAATTCGCAAAGCTGTGGGTGCTGCACCACCTCATTGGCCACCTCCTGAGGCTGAATCTGAAGTGAGGGATGTGCTACCTGGAGTTTTGCCTCAGCAAGGATGGAATGAACCAGATCTGTTGGATCCAATTTTTAAGGCTCTGCATTTGGCTCAGTTGCCCAGATTTCCTCTGATTGAGCAGCTTAAGCCAAGCTCTCCCACAAGTGCGTGGGAGAATGTGCGGTACCAAAAGGTATTATCTATCTTCAATGTTGCCTTTTTTTCATGTAGAAATTTCATAACTTGAATGGTTTTATCTGGCATGGTAAGTAGTTGGTCATAGGGATACTGTAATTGGCTAATTTTCGTTGCATTAGTTATTAGTATGTAGTACCTCCTTATCTGCAATCTTTGCACAAAATGCCTGAAATGTGTTTTAAAGTAGTCTATACCTGGCACTATTCTGATTAAACAGCATTAATAGTGCATTATTTATTTGTTTTGTTTTGTCTTCTTAGATATTGAATCTTTAGCTGGACTTTTTTTTTTTTTTTTTTTTTTTTTTTTTTTCCTCTTCCCTGTGGGTCTGTAATCACTCTCGACTATTTTTACCTGTTGAATGAGGTTTGGTGCGATCTTTCTTTGGTTGTCGGTTACTGATATTGGTTGCATTTTGGTTTACAGGCAGCTGTGGAAAGGGCTTTGCAAAAATACCTTGCTTCTGTTGATAAACTAAAGGAAGACGATCCTGTCCTTGTCCGCCAAGTACAGGTGATGGTGCAAAGGAATAGCTCTCTTGAATGGACTGATTCAGGACGTGTGCTGGTTCCTCGTTGGGCGAACATTTTTCAAGCCATCTATCAAACTCGTTTGCTACTACTCAACAGCGAGCCGCCCCCAACTGTCTACATTGTATCAAAAGATGAGGAGGTGGAGCGACCATTGGAACTGGATGAAGTGGAACAGCTCATTCCTTTTGCAAAAGAAATTGCCGCTGGGACCCCCTTTGGCAGGACGAGGCAAGTTAATCTCGTATTTGACGACAGAGAGGAGCAACAAGAAAGGAGCAATCTTCAAGAGAAGCTGACTTTAGCCAAGTCATACGCAGATCGGATTAGGTTTGAAGAACATGAGAGCACGATTCTATCAACAGAACATGCAACTCCACAGAACATGGAGGATATGTCACCTTTCGTGGTGCAAGGAAACACCTGGTCAGTATTTGCACCGTCTTTAGAGTCCTGGCAACAAGATCCATCTGCTTCCTTGAAGAAGAGGCGATTGGGAACTTCTTTTGAGAATGCCATCGAGCCTCTCCACACAAATTTAATCAATTCTGGAGCATCCACTATGTGGACAGAGACCACTGGTGTTAGTGACTTACAGGCCACTGGATCTCCTGGTTCTTCACCGCTTGAAAATAGTCTCGGCCATAAAGTCTCTGGGACATTTAAAATTCCTCGCTTACCATTGGAAATAGAAATAGACATCATGTTCACGAAGCTGGACAGTAACTTTGACCGTGCACTACGTCGGGCCAGCTCAGATATGTGCTTCGCTGACACCCGGTTGGGAGCCGACTTCGACGCTGAAGGCGCTTCTAACGAGAGGAGTTACTTTGATACTGAAGGTAATATATCTTATGACAGGACCGTAGAAAGGAGGGAGAGTGGGCACACTAAACCATGTATATCGATTACCAGCAGTGGCATGGAAAGTATTGATGATATGTTGGAAAGGTGCTGGAGAGCTCAGAAGAGTATTGATCGAAAACTTGAATATACATTTGGCATCGCTCATGTCTGAGGGATGTCATCTAAATCGTTGGCCACCCACAGTTTTCTTTTGACGTATGATATCTTTTGAGATCTGCTCTAATGAGACTACTACCTTGCAGAATAGATGAAAAAAGAAATTGTGAGATTATCTAGGGATTAATGATCTTGTAAAATTCGTGGGCTGCAAGGGTAGAATCTTGGAGATCAGAAGTAGTTCATCATGTATACTTATGTATTAAACCATGAATGCATTATTCTCACTGTGCAGTTCCCTTTTAGTTACGTATACGTTTCCTCAAATCTCACCGCATCAATTTTGAAAGAGGCTGGTCAAATTATGAAAGGTTAGAACTGTCTCAAGCCCAACTTTTGCCTCACGCCCGTAAACAGAATTGAAAGTGTAAGTACGTCTTTAGAATCTAGTAGAAGCTTTGTGATCCCCTCAATAACTGCTGCTTTGACAATGGTGATATTGCATTCGCCTCAAGAAACACGGCGTACAATGCGGTAAACAACGCATTTGGCTCGACTGACGCTGCAGGCTTTGAATTCGCCAATTTGCCTTCTGCTACCGCAATTTGCAGGTGATAACAATATCTGATAAATGCAAACGAGATGAAAGCATGAATGTGATGAAATCCAGATTTAGAGTAGATTCGAAAAGCAAAAAAAAGAGATTGCAAATGCACCGGAAAAGGATCGAGTAATGGATATTACAGGGTGTGGAGCTGAACTCACGTAAGGTTAGTCTACTTGTTGGAAGCAATCCTAAGTGCCTTTTTCACACCTACAAAGCATGTAAGACCCATTTTCTTTTGGCTTCTTGCTAAATCTCCTCTCATTTTTCTTTGTCTTTTGTAATCATTTAGTTAAAAAGGTTGACAAAAAGTGCTCCCCAAGGGCATCCAATTATTTCTAAGTATCCAATAATTATTGTCTTACAAAATATAGACTTAATCAATTGATATAATCATACATAATTAACAAGTGTGTCTAAACATCTATTACATTGTTGCTTATACAAGGATAACATATACATGTAGATATTAGTAGGATATTGTTTTTTAGGTGTTATTCCTAAATAAAATAAAATAACCAACTATTATCAATAGAAATTGTGCAAAGTATTTATTAAGATTACTTGAAAAAATATAGAGTTTCAAGATTTAAGATATTAGAATTGTAGCAATGTATGGATAGATGTATGGCTATTTGAAAGACCATGGTAGTTGTAGCATGACATTTGGCAATTTCTTGTTGCATTAGATAGTGGCTTGGTAGGTAATAATGCCTTTACTTTTAAGGGGGTTTGCTTCAATCTAGTGTAGAAACATTATTAGTATACTTGTCAATTAATACATGAGTTTAGAAGTGAAGCTAAAAGGAAAGAGTAAGTATGTGTAATACAAAAGAAAAGTGCATAGAAGATGCAATCTTAGATGGGCTATATACAAGATATCTTATTAATTTACATACTTGTTCAGCATATGTGATTGAGTGTAAGTGCCACACTGTAGGCTTTTTATGTGTAAAGTTCTATGTTAAAAAAAGAGGAGGATTTTTTACTTATTAAAATAAATTAATATTATTATATATTTTAATATAATGATAATAATATAATAAAAATAAAATAATATTGTGTTTATACACAAATTTTGAATGCTAAAATAATATTAGGTTTTAGTTTTAGTTAGATATGTTGAACTAGAACCTTGATATGTAACACTAAATATTTATTGATGGAAAAATCAATTCTTATTCATAAGAAAAGATAAAAATAAAATTATTTAATTGAAGAAAATAAATAAATAAATAAATAATTGGTGATACGAATTAAAAATATTTTCCAACTTTTTTTTCTTAATTTTTTCACATTAGATAATAAATAAAAATAAATATAGATATATTTTGATAATTTTTTTTCTTCTAATAAATGCAACAATCTTATAAGTTATATGCACATCAAATGCTCTTGATACAACTTTTAATTATTCAAACCCACTAATATCTAAAAAAGTCATATTCTTATAATAATCATTTAATAGTTATTTTAAATCTTTTATGGCATCAAATCTTGCATATATTTTTTGAAGTATTATATAATTATTTAATATGAGTACTTTCAAAGATTGTAAGTTTTTAAAGTCTTGCCATATTTTACGCAAAATGTCACAATTTACTAAATTAGTTCTACTTAAAGAAAAAATTGGATATATGTGAGTCATCAGATTAACTCACTAGTTGTTTTAAGACAAAAGAATGCATGTAGAGTGCCAAAATTACAATTATTACGTAAAGATGTGCTTAGAAGATGTTAAAGAAAGAAGAATAGTATTAATGGAGAAGAAATGGAGTCTTAGTAAGTCTTGGAGGTAATTATTTTAGTTGATTTAGTATTTTTACTTATTATTGAGGAGTAAGGATTAGTTACTAAAATCAATATTTAATTGATCTTATATCTATATGTATTACTTATACAAAAACTATAAATGTTAGTTAATAGTTAGAAGAAGCATGAGAAAGAACCTCATCTCTTTTTAGTTATTTATATAGAAAGTAGAATTTATAGTAGATTTAAATTGATTCCAATACTATAAAAAAATTAATAATATAAGAAATTATATCCTTAAATTGCTATTAGTATTATAAAAACATTATAGGAATTTTTAGAATTTATTTAGAAATTATTTAGAATTTTTAGTAGATTCAAATTGATTTTATCACTATAAAAAATCATCAATATAGGAAATTATATCTTTGAATGGATATTAGAATTATAGAAATAATATAGGAATTTTTAGAATTTATTTAGAATTTATTTAGAATTTTCTATGAATTTTTAGGATAATTTTTAAGACTTGGATAAAATTGAGTTTTACCACTTGGGAAGCCATTATGAAGAAATAGAGCAAGGTTTGAAGGCCACACAATGTCATTAGGCTAATTGAGTGTTTTTGAACACCATGGTGAAGTCAAAAATGTAAAAATATTAATTCTACTAGTAGAAAATAAGAGGACCAGCAGCTAGTATAGTCCTTATACGAAGGGAGGTGCACAAGTCCCATATGGGTTGTAGCACCTTGGATGTAGGTAGGAAGATAAGACTAAGGCCTCAAGGCCTCTTTAGACAACCCATATACACTACATGTGAGCCTTGGTGAGGTTCGAACCTTTGATCTATTAACAAGTTACCCTTGAGGTAAAATATTTTTCACTTAACTTTCCATTTGTTGTTATTTTTAATCCTTCATAACTTACTCATAGTAACTCGGATTTACATGTTTTTTACATCATTGAAAATATTTAAAAAAATTACCTTTTCTAAAAATATAATTTTAAATTTTACTTTTTACCTTTTATTGGGTGAAAATCCAGTGAACAGACTGTGACTCGTTTTGTAGTGTACAATTGCTTGATTGCACTTGTTTCACTTGTTTTGTGTTATTCTCCTTTAGTTCTTGTTGTTTGTTACTTCCACTTTATACCACCCATTACAAGAAACTCTTAATTGAGGCCATCTTGTAATTTGGGTTGAAGGGTGGAATTTTACACTCACAATATACAGTATTTCTTATAATTTAATTTTTTTTATAATTTAAATTTAATCACTTTAAAGTATTTATGTATATAAGCATAGTATTTAAATTTGATAAATTTGTATATTCTTCCAAAAAAGAATTATCTAACATTATTTTTACTAATAATATCCATATTTAAAATTAATTATTAATTATTTTAAGTATACAATGTTATATGATTCAATAAAAAAAATGACCTTAAATATTTAAATTAAATAAAATTTAATACAACAAGTTTTTTCATATTAATGTAATATATAATATTTGTAAATACTTTTATATTATCTTATACAATTATTATATCTCTTTTTTTAAAATATTAGATCTTTAATCACTTTTGTTAATAATATTTCTTTATATAGGAACTTAATATATTTATGTTTTTGTATTTCATATATCTTATTAAAAAATGATGAAATTATTTGACCTTTATATTCTTTTTTATTTCAATTAATTTTTATAATTTATGAAATAAATGATTTTTGTATTTAAAATATTTTGTTAAAAAATACATATTTATATGTTATTAGTTATAAAGATAATATTACAAAATCAAATGATCCATATGTAACATACCTAAAATCCGCAAATCAACTTAAGTTACAATACACTTGCTATAATCATTATTATTAAGGTCATTAAAATTAGACTTTTGTCTTTTTCAAATATCATTTGAATTATTATATATTAATATACTTCTTATTTTTTATAAAACTTTCTCTCAAATATAGTCTTATTAGTCTATTTATAAAATAAATCATAATTTTTCAACTCAAGGGATGTAATGCATAATCTTTAACCACCACCATGAACATTTTGACTAAGTATGACATATTACAATATCTATCTTGGAAGGCATGTATAACAAATACTTTCATGACTTCACTTTTATTTAGTTGAATGAAATTAGTTCCATCATATCTTTTTTTATTTAAAAGACTTTTTAAAATATTCTATTTATATCAAATATCTATTAATTTTCTTGTATACTTACTAAATATAAAAATATCCACTAGTTGATAGAAATCTTTAACATTCAAAATAATATAAAATATCAAAAGAAGATATATTTTTTGAAATAATTACACTATTGATTATATTTCTTCTATAAGATCTTTTGCTTCATTACTTCAATCCAATGATTTCAAAATATTATTTAATTTTTTTAAATAATAAATTTTTTTAGGTTCTATATAATTTTATAATAGAAAAATAATGTATTATCATGCAAAGTTTCATTAATATTATAATTTAAAATTAATAATTTTTTTTATTTGATGGTAAATTACTTTATCAATATAAATTTAAAAAGCCTTTAATAATATTTTATTTCTTATACCATATATTCTAACCACATCAATTATGTTATTTTTTTAATATTTTTTTTTAAAAAATTACTATTTTTAATTATATTCTTGATTGGAGGTTTATAAATTGTTAATTTTTTTTAATAATACAACATTAATTAGACATAATTTGTTAAAACTTGATATAAATTGAATATTTATAGTATTTGAATAAAATTTAAGTACTACTTTTTTATATCTAAGTACAAGGATTCAATTTAATCATTGTCTTTTTATATGAGTAGATCTTTTAATAATATTTTTATTATTTTAAGTTTTTAAAATTAATTTCAAATATAATTTTTTTGAAATATTTTTAAAAATAAAAATGCTCCAATTATTGATGCAAGCCTTGAGTCACAATTCATATTTTACAAGCTTTGCATTCTATAATTTATATCTTATGGAATATCATTTTTTGTTAAAATTGTTTCTATTTTGTATCAAAATTTTACAACATAATATTCTAAACCTAATATTATCTACTTTTAATAGATTAAGTTTCATACATGGTTTAATATTTGAATTTTTTGCTTCTAAAATTATTTATTCTTATGCTCCATTTTGCCAATTATATGTTAGATGTCCTACCTTGTAATGAGGTTTTATGTTGTAGATTAGAAGAGTCTTAGACTCTCAAGATAGATTAATTCCATTTCATTGGTATCAGAGTGAATGTTAGATTATTCTTTGGTAGTGTATCGATAGTCATTATTTAGTCTATAGGTCAATTCTTGTGATCACACTAGATACTATATTGATGCTACTACAAGCTACTCTTAAAAAGTCAACCGAGAAGTGATAAGACATTACAATAGTAGAGTCAAGTAAAGAACTTACACAATGGGAGATATGGTAGAGTAATCCTACATGGAGGCTCAAATATAGCACCTTCATAGGCCAGATAGCTACTTTGCAAGAACAAATAGAAGCCTCAAGAATAAGGGAATTGACATCTGCTAGGTTGAAATAGAATAAGCCTAATACATATTTTAGGACTTTAAGACAAGAAGATGTATGTCAATAGCTCTTCAACTTGCAACAATACTTCTAACTATTTAGAAAAAATACTACTAAAAGAATTATGTACTCAACTAGTTATTTGAGAGATGTGGCAGCCATTTAGTAGCGACATTGAGTTCAAAGCTATAGAGCTTAAGGTGAATTTGGTAATTGGGAGGACTTTGAAATCGAGTTTATGAATCAATTTTGGTCTATCATTGTAGAGAAATTAGCACATAATTAATTGTCAAATCTTGCACAATTTAGGTCGATGCAAGTTTATGTCACTTGATTTAAGTCCCTATGTCTCCAAATTGACAATGTTTCGGAGGCAAAGATTATGAATTGATTCTTACAAGGTTTGAAACCTAAGATCTAGCGAGAGGTGGAACTAAGGGATCTACAAATATTTGAAGAGACAATTTGGATTGCAAAGAAGATTGATACTATAGATTTCAAAAAATATAGAGTACGACCTATAGCACGAAGTTCTATGCCATTACCTAATATTATGGCACAATAACCAATGCCAATGGAGATTGATGCTCTACAAAGATCATTGACATCACAATGATGATAAATATTGATATAAAAGGAATTGTATTTCTATTGTTGGGAGCCATGCCATCAGATCAAAGGTTGTTCAAAACATCAAAATTCAAGCACCAACATAATAAGGCAAGTTCATAGTTTCCAAACTCACCAAGTTGATAATGAGACAGAGCAAGAAAACAAGGATTTCTAGTAAAGGCACTAAGGGCCAATATTAGGGATAGCTACTATCTCTCAGAGAGAAATGGCATGGCTTTAAAAAAACTATAAAAAGAGACAATTGATACATCTAACAGGATTACTAAGAAGACAACCATGTTGAGTGCTTGTAGATTGTGGTTCTACAAAAAATTGTATCTCAACTAAAATTGCCAATCGATTTAGAATTAAAACTAAGGCAATTAAAGGAGGAAGTATATACCTTATAGATGATCAAGAGAACGTATTGAGTGAGACATGTGAAGAAGAAACTTTAAAGTTGATTGACACTTATGTCTTAAGAAAGAAATTTAAGGTAACAAAGCTAAGATATGATATTATCCTTAGTATGTCATGACTAGATATATGAAATAACTAAGTTGATTGGGTAGTAAGAACAATCTCGTTTAAAGATAGTGGACGTAAGGTGACTCTTTGCACCTCCACATCAAGTGAAGAAGAAAGTCAATTTACAACTAAAGACTTATTTGTAGGGATGACCTCTATGAAGAAGCCAATATAGCATAAGCAACCAATATATATGATGGTTCCAAATCTTCCATTAGTGGTAGGAAAGGCAGCCAAAGGAGTAGAAGAGATAGATCAATTCATATGAGAATATCCGAACATTTTCTCAACCGACCTATCTAGTGGCATACATCTTAATCGAGGTGCCTCTTTTCAAATAGAACTATTGCCTAAAGCTAAACCAACAAGTCAACCAATTTATCACCTAACACTAAAAGAACTTGAAGAGTTACAAAAGATATTAGATGAATTCTTAGAAAAAGACATCATTTGAGAAAGCACATCACCATAGAGAGTATCTGTACTCTTTGCATCCAAGAAGGATGGTAGACTTTGCCTTTGCATCAATTATTGAGGCTTTGATAAGCAGATTGTTAAGAATGCATATCCACTTCCACGCGTGGATGATATTCTTGACTAACTTTGAGGTATGACCATCTTTAATAAATTGGATCTTTGGAGCGGCTATTGATAAACACTTATTGCAAGAAAGGATATAGAAAAGACGGCATTTTGTATGTGTTATAGACATTTCAAATGGATGGTTTTATCTTTTGGCCTCATTAATGCTCTAGCCTCTTTCATAGATCACATAAACAGATTGTTTTGGGACCTTTTGGATAAGTATGTATTTTTCTTCATTGATGATATTCTCCTATATAGTAAAATCTCTAAATAATATAAGCAACACCTACAAGAAGTATTGAGCCGGCTACAAGTTAGTCACTTCTATTGTAAGCAATCAAAACGTGAACTTTGGAAGTCTGAAGTCACTTTTTAAGAAAATGTGGTGTCCTCCAAAGGTGTGTATAGAGCAAGGTAAAAGTAGTAGAGGATTAGCCAACCTCCAAGGATGTTTTTAAAGTCGACTCATTTTTAGGCCTTGCTGGATTATATCATTGTTTTATTTGATAATTTACACACATCAATGTTTCATTGACAAACCTATTGGAGAAAGGTGCTCCATTTGAATGGCAATTAGAGCATCAAAGTGTCTTTAATAGGTTGAAAGAGACACTCATTACTACTCAAATATTGCAGCTATATGATTTGAATCTTCCTTGTATGCTTCACATTGATGCTTCCAACTTTGCCACTAGAGCGGTTCTTCAACAAGACTTTGGTAGGGGCCTTCAATCTGTCACATATGAATCATGCAAGTTGAGAAGGACAAAGCATAATTACTTTACACATGATCAAGAACAATTAATGATTATACATGCTACAAAGATGTGGTGACACAATCTGTTGAAGAAGCCAATGGTTGTATGGAGTAATCATCGGCCCTTACCACATGATTTGCATTTAAAAAATATGAAATCATGACATCCTCATTGAGAAGAATAATTGCAAATTTTTGATATCTAGCTTGAGTACAAGCAAAGGTAATAACATACTATACTGTTTATGTGATCTATGAAAGAGGTTGAAAGAGACTAGACTTGAAAGATAAATTAAGAGATAAGACAAAAGTTACTAATATTAGAAATATTATTCCAAATCTAATCAAAGAGGTAGAATGGAAGGAAGCTATACATTGGAATGCTTATTTTAAGATAATTAGCAATTGATTGAAGGTGGATAATATAGACTATCAAGATTATAGTCTTAGTAATGGCTTATTCTATTTTAAGAGACAAATTTATATATCCAACAATGCTATACTTCAAATATGTATATTTCAAGAAGGACATGATATCCCTATATCTGGACATCTAAGGCAAGAAAAGACTCTAAAACAAATCTCAAGGACATGATTTTGGACAACTTTGGATTGTGATGTTTGAGCTTTTATGTACTTGTACAAGTGATATAAAAGTAATAAAACATGCAACGCAATGTCTTCTAGACTATTATAGCCAATTTTGCTACCTACAACATGTTGGAAGCAGGAAACTATAGATCTCATTACATGTTTGCTGCAGACACCTCATAATTATATTGCAGTTTCTGTCTTTAAAGATTGACTCTCAAAGCAACTTCTCTTGGTCATGCTGCACTTAGGTATTAATGCCCCAGTGCTTCCACGAGTCTTCTTTGATATTATCTTTTGTCACCATGGATTATTTTGTGTCATCATTTTAGATCAAGATCTACACTTCATGGTATCGAATTGTAAATGCTTATAGTATATAAAAATTAGTTAAAACATATTATATGTTAATAAATCTAAATGTATATTAGAGTAGTTAGTATATTAAATTAAAAGAAGTTGATATAAGAAACTTTACTTTGTTTTTCTTTTACTTGTTTTGATTTTGATATATATATATATATATATATATATATAGGATCTAAATGTTTATTATGAAGCCTTGGAAGAAGGTGGAAGCCTAAGGATGAAAATCTAAACTAGTATGAGGCTAATTGGGAGGGATGAAAGTAAGGTAAGGTCGGATGAAGGTAAGGAATGGAGAACTTCATCCCTATTAGTCGAATACCATACCTAATAGGCTCTCAGGAGGCTGCCTGCAATCTTAACAAAGGTTTTGGCAACTTCAAAGAGGGCATTTGGAAATTAAAGACAATGATTGTAAATTTTATGATTTGGATTACAATTTGTATATAAAAATTAGAAGATTTGGAGTTATGGTAAAGAATATATAGTTGTTTGAACTTAAGGTGTTAATTTTTATATATACTATTACTCTTTTGAAGATATGAAGAGTTTTACGGCAGATTTTGAAGATTGAAAGATGCGGCTACAACAACAATTTCAAGGCCTATATCTTTCATGAAAGAATTATTACTTTTGAAGTTTATATGAAGGAGTTATAGGGAATTGAAGGCGGCACTTTCAAATTAAAGGCAGTAAATAAGTGGTTTTATTTATATTAATGGTTGGAGCCATAACTTCATTTTTTGGATAAATTTTTGGCTTAAAATTTTTGAAGATTATAATATTTTGTGTCAAAAAGCTATATATAAAAATTTCATGGAATTTGAGCTTATATTTTTGTGAGATATTAAGAAAATTATACTTGGATATATAAAGTCAAGGGTTTAAAGCCATTGTTAGGGTTTTGAAGATATCTTAAGATCCGCCATGAATTTGCAGTTGAAATTTATTATTAAAATTAATAAGATTACATCAGTGTGTCATGTAAAATTTGAGTTTGTTTGGATGGTCGGATTAAGAAATGTGAGGTGTTGAAGTTTGGAAAATTTTCCATATAAGGATATACAAGGTTTTAGAGGATTTTATCATATTTTGGGTGTTGTTAGTTACTTAAGGCTTATATATTTGGTGTAATTGCTTAAAAATAGAAATTTTATATATAAACTTAGGGCTTTCCTTATTTTAAAACTTGATTGAATAATTAGTGACAATCAAAAGTCCAGCATTTTCTTGACGCAAATTCTCTCTACTCTAATAATGCAAAGTTTTTGGCAAGCCTTGTTTAAGTTACTAGGCATACAACTTGCCATATCTACAGTCTTCCATCCTCAAATAGATGGAAAAATAAAGCTTGCAAATCAAACCTTAGAAGATATGTTGAGGGCATTTGTGGTGGTTCATCATAATGATTGAAATGAATACTTGATGCCATTGGAGTTTGCTTACAATGATAATATTCAAACAAGTACCAATCATTCATCGATTAACATCCAATTGTATAAGCAACTCTCTATTATTCCATTGACATCAACCCGACATTGGAGGAATTTATATAATGGCTTATAACAACCTTATAAGAGGCAATACATCGCCTCTTTGCTGCACAAAATCAATACAAGTAGTATGCAAATAACCACCGACAATACAAGATCTTCCGGGAGGATGATCAGATGTTACTTTTCAATGCCAATTTGCCACTTGTTACATCAATTCAAATCTGTAAATTAGTACCTCAATGGCTTTGACCTTTTCAGATTTCTGCAATGATTTTTGATGTCACATACCACCTTGAGCTTCTGCCACATATTCAAGTCCATCTAGTTTTTCATATTTTGCAAATGAAGGAATTTCATACCAAGCCAAAGTGCTTTCCAAATTGACATCAACCACTACCACCACTAGTTGTAGTTTATGACCAACAAGAAAATGAAGTGAATAGCATTTTGGAGCATCGCAACCTTTGCCGTGGTAGTAGATGTCCACAACTTTAGTACAAAGTTCTTTGGAAAGGTTATTCTATCCACGATGCAACAAGGGAACCTGCACAAAACCTCACCTATTGCTAAGAGACAATTTGGAAATACCATCGAGAGCAAAACGAAGATGATATACATTAGTGAAGGAAAATTAATAATAACAAGGTATAGATAAAATATATGTATTATTGAAACGTAGGAATAGATAATTAGAACCATTTTTGAGAAGTTATGGAAGTTTTTAGAATTATGGTTAGATTAGTGGACCAGATAGGATCCACCGTGGAACATTTTAGAAAGAATTTACTAAGGTTATCTAAGTGGAGTCTATCATAGAACCTTCTAGAAAGAATTTATGGCAGTTATTTAGATGGGGCCTACTATGAAACCTTCTAGAAGGAGTTTAAGGTAATTATCTAAATAGAGTCCATCATCTAAAAATATTCTAAAAAGTCTAAGGTGATAGAACAAAGTATAAATAGGATTGGCCATGGTCTTATGGGGCATCTAGTTAAGTATGGCCTTAGACCTTCTTTCTTAGTTAAGTTTGATTTTACATCTTTCTATTCAATTCTATTTTATTCTATTTCTATTTGTACAGTTTTAACTTTTTTGTCCTATTTTATTTAATTTTGTTCAATTTTATTCTGGTTTATTTTGTCCTACCTTACAATAAAGTTATATGTTATTGTAGATTAGAAGAATTTTAGACTCTCAAGTTAGACTAGTCCCATTTCATTAGAACTTTATTATTATTTACTACAAATTTTGATATATCCAAGTCAATAAACTTCATATGTATGTACTATATTTTTTGAACTTGTCTCTTCTAAAGACCATGATTACAATATTTTTAGGCTTCAAGTCACAATGAACCATCTTCATGTAATAGAAATAATACATTTCAATAGCAATTTGTATCATTATAGCAATTTTTGCTTAAAATTGTCATTGTTGAGGATATTTTATCAAATAAAAATAGTACAAGGATTCTATTGCTTTTCTCTATATCAATTAAGAACTTTTTAATATTATTTAATTTTAAAAAATAGCTACAATATAAGACCTTGATAATGCTTGAATGATTTAATTGTAAAAATATAAGACCTTTTTTTTAGAAATGCTAATTGCATTAAGATCCTCAAATAATATAACTTTGGTGATTCTTTTGAAACCTAACCATATCTCAAATACTTCCGCAATTGTATTCTTTTTCAAAATTTTGGAATTTATTCAATATATTGGATAAATAAATTATAAAAAAATATTATTTTATCAAATTCACCACCTTCAAGTTAATAGATACAACTTTTCCATCAAAGAATATAAATAATTGGCTTAAAGGTTTTTGAATCTTGAGAAATTTCTTTTGCTTATTCACACAATCTTTCATACAAGTATTTTTTTTTATCTTGCTCAATTTCTTCCAAATCACATAGATCAAATTAGTTTTGTATTGAAAATTCTAAATTTTTACATAACTTTCTTTTAGTAAAAATATCATAGACTATGTCACAAAACCACTTTAATTCCAAGAGTAGTTATCTAAATAACTTTTTGCCATCAAAACAACTTCTTGCCAATTTTTTAAATAACTTGTCACCATTCTCTTTGCTCTTGCAATAATTTGATTTAAATCTTCTAATATTGGTTGCAGAATTTAAATTTTGGATCCAAAAATACCTTTGACTTCTTTCCATTCTTCTTTTAAATTAAACAAATTAGTTTTTACATTACTTTGTATTAAAAGAATCTACTTTTTTCATTTCAAATGTCTTCATATCCTAATGTTGAAATTCCATGCTCAAAGAAAACTCTATGTATTTTAATAAATTGATAAAATTATCTTAACATATATATAAATAATGAATCATTTATTTTTATTCAAAAAAACTAAAATTACATCTATATTATTTGTTATATCTTTAAATAAAATTTTATAATATAAAACTAACAAAAAAAATTGTATAAAAATATTCAAGCCTTACTTTGTAATACTAAAGAAACAACTTATATTAATTCTACAAAATTACATGTCTTTTTTAATACAAAACATAACAATCTATGGTCCATGTCTTTAAAACAAGATGAATCTTGCACCATTGTAGATGTAAGTTAAAGCAAATGTATTGAATCCATTGGTAAAATCACAATTAAAAACCACCTCTGAAAACTTAAATTCATTTCAAAAACAAAATAAAACTTAAGAAATTGAATAATTCATATGACATTATCAAAATTAATAGAAAATTCTTATGATACAAAAAATTCTCTCTATTGTCAAAACAAAAAGCTTCAAGCAAAATAACTATTATACACAAAAAAAAAAACAAAAAAAAAAAAAAAAAAATATGTAGGTTAAAGAGAAGTGAAACTAGTAAAGAACCCATAAAGAGAGAATGGAATGAACTTGTATTTGGGCCTACAAAATCTAACCCGAAAATGCAGCATCTTCATGTGCACCTGCACCACAGATTTTCAACCATGGCCATTATTGCCTTGTAAAGAGCCTCCTGGAAAAGTGGCACCATCCACATTCCCTACCAGATGAATCTGCAGTGCTTTCTACACAAAGATGTGAAAGCATTTAGTAAATAATTACCTGCTCCGAGGAAATTGAGCGTGGTAGAGGTGTTGGAAACGGTGAGTGGTGAGATAAACTTGGTCGGTGTGCTGGCTCAGTTGCCACATCGACGTCTCAACATACTCTGGAGGACATCTCAAAGCAGAGTAGCTGTCTGAAAATGAAAAAAGGCTAACATGATGCCGATGTTATCACACCGTCATATTTCAATACTTATCGAATATCTTAGTTAAGCCAGAGGTTCCGAGAGCTTCATGCAAATGGTGTTCAATCGACAAATCGCGAAATTGACTGCGAAAGTCGAGATGATTAATCGCCACTAGCAGTCAGCAGCTCGAACACCAATAAACCTTGAGTGAACTTCAATCTCGCAATCGAAGAACGTCTTGGTGAAGCGACAAGCTCCGATCCAGACACTGCCGAGCTCTGCAAGCGCAAACCTCGAAAATACCTTGCATTGATACCAGGAGGGAATCTCGAACCTTCTGATGTAAACGATGCAAGCCTGCCTCCCGCTAAACTACGACAGAGCTGGGTAGATGATTACGCTACAGCTGCAGAGAATTACAAAACCAGATTCAATCGCCCGCTGGGTGAAGTTTCCAGGTCATAATCAACGATAGTGAATGAAATCCATGAAACTTGCTGCGTGCATGCAAATTTCAGGGTCTGAATTTTCGACATCAATGTCTTGAAAAGCTCGTGTGGCATCGATCACTCCGCTTGCCATCGAACCAGCGTAGTTAAGGTAGAAAGAATCTGATGCCCTGATTTCGGCAACCGTGAGGTCCGGCGGTTCTCGTACTACAGCCTCAATCGTGGACCGTCCGTGACCGAAGTATTCTTCTTCACATAGAATCCTCCAGGTGGACCGATACAACAAGCATCCAATCATCGCACAACGGGTGCCAGAAAAGTGACGACTCTGATCGAATGCCACTTGGCTGCCGATGCAAGAGTTCTTCAGAGTCGGCGTCTCACCTCTCTTATCCATGCCGTTCGCTGTTACCTCCTTCCACTTATATATTTTGCAAAGATCTGTCTCGAACCATTGTAATTTGACACTGACATCTGTCGTAGTATCTTCTGTGTTAAACAAAATTCTGCTTTTCCTTACGTACCCAGCAATCAGCTCTGTTTCTAGTGTATTCTGAGAAATCTCTCTTCTTTGAAATGGCAACCGTCATGGCCAGCCTGAACGTTGCCGTGGTGCAGCCCATCAACGCGGTGTCCTCCACCAGCCAAGTGCATTTGGGATCAGTCAGCCGTCTCGGAGGTCTGAGGTTGAACGTCGCTCACTCCAGCTTCAGTCTCCGATCTTCCCCCGCGCGCTCCGTCGTTGTGGTGCGCGCCGAGGAGGGCGTGGTCGACAAGGTGGAGAATGCGGCGGGAGATGCAGCCAACAAAGTGAAGGAGACCGCGGGAGCCGCCAAGGACAAGGTGCAGGATGCCGCCGGTGCCGCCAAGGGCAAGTTAGAGGACGCCGGGAACTACTTGTCCGGAAAGGCTGGAGAGGCTCAGGACAAGGCGCAGGATGTAGGGCGCGACGCCCAGAACGAGGCGGAGAAGCTGGGCGACAAGGCTGACGACGCAGGCAGGGACTTGGAGGGCAGCGCTAGGAATGCGAGCAAGGACGCGAGAAGCGAAGCTGAGAAGCTTGGTGTAAGTTTTCGTCTGCCTCCGAAGCTCACTCCGATCACATACTTTAGAGCAGTGTGCTCATCTCATTGTCCCGGATGGTGTTGCTGCTGTTATATGGTTGTGGGCTCGCGCTGAGATTGAATGCATTTCGATGATGTTTGCAGGACAAGGCTCAGAATGCCATAGACGATGCCGGGAACTCGCTGCAGAAGAATGCAGAGAAGGCGAAGAGCAACGCTCAGGACGCGGGGAAGGATTTGCAGGAAAAGGCTGAGAATGCAGCGGATGGTGCCCGTGACACAGCGCATGACTTGAAGAGAGATGCTCAGAAGGGTGCGGACCGCATTTCCAACTGAGGATAGCAGCATCAACAGAGTAGTTTGGGTGTAAATGTCTTGAAGTGTGTAAAATGTAGGCTGAAAGCGCATTCATTGTTGAAATATGCTGTTACCTGTATCGTATTGTAGGTATGAAATCTTGTTGCTGCAAAACTCTGTACAGCTATCGCAATGCGTGTATTCATTCTATTAAAGCAAATCATGTTAAAATTTATGGCGCATTAAACCTGTGATTGATATGAATGTGTAAAGGTTTTTTCGGTAATGTTGAAATTGCTCCGCGCTGTGTAATTTCGTTTCTGACTGTGAGGCTCATGGGAATTTTCGAGAAATTTCTTAGAATTTTGTGTGCTGCTGCTTCGTGCTGTTGCAAAGCCTCACTTTCTCGGGAATTACGTTTAGCAGCATTACGTTTAGGACTGTGGTCACCATTTTCTGTCTTGGTGTGGCTTCAAGGTGCTCTTTAATAGAATTTTACCTGAGTTTTGTCTTCTCACACTTCTGATTCACCTTGCATAGAACCGAATCGTTGTAACCGTTCGTAACCAGTGAAACAAGCACTGGACAGGCATAACACATGATCTTGAATGCAAGATGGTACATTTTGAATATGCTTCTGGGGATTATGTTTATTTGATGAAGACATTTACTACAGTAGCTACCAATAATTTTGTCATGTGAGCGTTGAATGGCAATTTCAAGTAGAAACACGTCAAAAGAGTACAAAGATGAAGCTTAGAATAAATTAGGTTCAGAATTTCATCTCCGAAGCACGAAGAAATTTACCAAATTGTGCACTGTAAGGTAGAAACAAATTCTTAATGAATACTCTACAAGGCTTCACAACTTTCCAAGCCCATGACACCGACAAGAAGTGAAAATCAAATATTGTGAAGAAGCGTGTTAGTAAAATTTTCCGTGGATGAAAGAAATTAATGTAGCGCATTTGCACGCGTTTGAATTTCGACTATATCCTCGAAATTCACCTTCATCACAACCTACTCAGCTTGACAAAGAGGAGTTCATCAATACTGTTCTCATAGGATTCCGAATCCATAAGTTTCGATTCCACCGGTGGTGCTCAATCGACGGCTGTTTTCATCTACATGCTTTTAGGCTTTTATGGAAAGCCTGAAGATGACCCATGATGGAACTGGACCAGAGAATATGTTTGAAAGACGTGTCAACACAAGCCCAACTTATAGCGGAATTCCGTGGCAACATCTTATCTGAAAACTTCTTCCTCAGCATCTAGATCCTCCAACTGGACCGTGATTGTCCCGCCGCACTCCAACCACTGGCGATGCGCCGCGTGCGGAGTACTTCCTGGCTTCCGAGGTCAGCCACTTGTCGAGCCTGCACATGACTGTCATCTAAGTTGGAATGAACGCTGCATTATCCTTGCCATCGCCACCGCTGCCTTCTGCTTTAAAAACCTTTCACCCTGGTTCTGGACCATATTGTAATTCTTTGTAAACGATCGACTTAGTCTCCACTTTGCAGTACCAAGGTATTTCATATTATCTTCGCAGAGTTCACGATAGTCTTCAGCTTCACACTCAGTTGAATATTATACTGTAGAAATGGCGACCATGATGACCAGCCTGAACGTTGCCGCGGTGCAGCCCATCAACGTGGTATCCTCCACCAGCCAAGTGCATTTGGGATCAGTCAGCCGTCTCGGAGGTCTGAGGTTGAACGTCGCTCACTCCAGCTTCAGTCTCCGATCTTCCCCCGCGCGCTCCGTCGTTGTGGTGCGCGCCGAGGAGGGCGTGGTCGACAAGGTGGAGAATGCGGCGGGAGATGCAGCCAACAAAGTGAAGGAGACCGCGGGAGCCGCCAAGGACAAGGTGCAGGATGCCGCCGGTGCCGCCAAGGGCAAGTTAGAGGACGCCGGGAACTACTTGTCCGGAAAGGCTGGAGAGGCTCAGGACAAGGCGCAGGATGTAGGGCGCGACGCCCAGAACGAGGCGGAGAAGCTGGGCGACAAGGCTGACGACGCAGGCAGGGACTTGGAGGGCAGCGCTAGGAATGCGAGCAAGGACGCGAGAAGCGAAGCTGAGAAGCTTGGTGTAAGTTTTCGTCTGCCTCCGAAGCTCACTCCGATCACATACTTTAGAGCAGTGTGCTCATCTCATTGTCCCGGATGGTGTTGCTGCTGTTATATGGTTGTGGGCTCGCGCTGAGATTGAATGCATTTCGATGATGTTTGCAGGACAAGGCTCAGAATGCCATAGACGATGCCAGGAACTCGCTGCAGAAGAATGCAGAGAAGGCGAAGAGCAACGCTCAGGACGCGGGGAAGGATTTGCAGGAAAAGGCTGAGAATGCAGCGGATGGTGCCCGTGACACAGCGCATGACTTGAAGAGAGATGCCCAGAAAGGCGCGGATCGTATTTCCAATTAGAAGTGGACACAAGGAGCAATCATAGTGAGTGATATTTTTCTAATATATTATATTAGTAGTTGCAGTGGCATATCTGTAAAGAATATGTAATTAGCGTGTAGGAGATGAAAATGTTGACGTTAATACAACTAGAAGCGAAAATTTGTCCAAACAATTGCTGAGTATTTATGTTGTGCAATATGAGAAATATTTTATCTGAAGTACATATTGTAAATTTTGGAGTTTTTCTATATGTTATTTATCATTACTTAATAAAAATAAATATAATATTTTCATACGGTCATGGTAGGATAAAACTGATACGTGCATTGTTAGTAATCTGCAAAATTTATAATACAATCTGTTCATATTATTGACAGGTAGATGAAATTGCATTTCATACTGTAGACACCTTATCAGCAATTTAGAGTTTACAAAGCATGGTTGAACTGCCGCCACAAGATACACACTTCGTTACATTCATACAAGCAAGTTTACGAAGAACCAACGTTTTAATACTTCTTTCTAACTTGAAATGCGGTCGGTACCCTTTTGAACATCCTTCTTCAGATCCCGAGCAGTGTCGCGTGCAAAGTCACCAGCGTCTTCAGCCTTCCCTTGCACGTCTCTACCGGCATCCTGAGCGGCGCTGGACGCTTTGTCAGCATTTTTCTCTAGAGATTCGCCAGCATTGTCTAAGGCGTCTTGAGCCTTGTTCTGTAATCACCGTAAGCAATTGAATCTTAGCAATCGAACAGATTTAAGCAACACATCTCTCTTCGACTTTCATGACTATTCAGAACAAAGCCGAGCCACTTTGCCGGAGTGATGGGAAATACAGCAATCAAGTAGGATACAGCAATTGTATCAATAGCATCAATGGCGTGATACACTTACATCAAGGTTTTCAGCCTCGCCTCTTGCGTCCCTGCTCGCGCTCTTTGCACTGTCCTCCATCTCCCTACCTGCATCGGCAGCGTTGTCGCCTAGCTTCCAAACTTCGTTCTGCGCATCGCGTCCCACGCTCGTGGCTTTATCCTGAGCCTCACCAGCTTTTCCGGACAAGTAATCTCCGGTGTCCTCTACTTTTCCCTTGGCCGCGCCCGCAGCGTCCTGCACTTTGTCTTTGGCAGTGCCAGCCGCTTCCTTCACATTGTTAGCTGCATCTCCAGCAGCATTCTGCACCTTGTCAGTCACTCCCTCCTCCGCCTTCACCACAATCGGGCCCCGCCTTAGTGGTGTACGAACACTGACGCTCCTCGCCGAACTCAACCGGAATCCACCAAGACGGCGCACCGAGCTCAGCTGCTCGTGTCTGGTCGTCGTCGTCGTCGTCCTTGTGACGGTGTTTAAAGCCTGAGCTCCAACGACCATGTTTGTGCATGCCATCAAAGCCGACTCCATCGCTGCGACCTCTAATTTGTTCTCCGCCGGTCAAAACTCGATGCAGTGAGAATGCTCTTAATGGAAGTCGACTAAAATTTCGGTGTTGAAATGGAAACTTTTATAGTGTCGTTTGTCTTAATAGGTCCCATTTGGATGGCGGTATTGTTTGGTAGCGTGCCAACGTGGCACCTAACACCAAAGGAACGTGTGCATGAAGTCCCAAGTGGCGCGGTCACGGGATGGATATGCTATGACACGTGGCGCAGGACGATTAGGAGGGTGGATTTTCTTGCTTACGTGGATGGAATGAGAGGTGAAGTATGGGTTATCTTGGATAAGGTTGTTTGTTCCTCATGATTGTCACTGCTCCGCTTCCACTTGTCCCACGTCTGTGTAACATTAGGGTTTGCAATTGAACCTTTCAATAATGTATGTATGTTATTCAGTTCTTGCAATCAACCTTTAGTAGTTCTCCATATGAACCCTAAAAACTACAATATAATGATTGTGGTATTTTTAAATTTTTAAAGCCGTAAACTTCTTAGACTTTTTTGATGTTCAGTAAGAAGCAAAACTTTTCAACAATGTATGAAATTATGTATATACAGATAGATTTCATGTCTGTGTTTATCAAATAACTATGGCATAGAAATGAAGCTAAAAATATAAAAAAATTGTAAAAAAAAATCGAAATATCAAAAAAACCTATAGCAAAATATTACACAGTAAAAGTGAATGTATGTATGTATGTATGTAAATTCATTTTATTTAATAAAAATAATAATTATATAAAATCACAACATTAAAATGAATTGGACTTGTGTCATATCTGTGTGTATACATATGTTTATTGATTATAATCATCATTAGGTATCATTATTTCTTCTTCATTATCAACATGAAGAAGAATGTCTAAAGGATAAGCAATGATGTAATCTGTATCTGAGATTAAAATTATTTCAGAAATATATTAAAGAATGGAAACTTGACATTCTCTTGGCATCGAAAAGTGCAAGATTAATTCTTTAAAAGAGTTGAAGGGGGCTCTATTGATTCATGCCAAGATAAGCTTTATGGTGATTTGTAAAATTACAAGTTTTTGATTTTGAATGAGAATTTAGCATGCATTGTCATAGAATCTAATTACTTCAAAATGCTTAAGGTGTAGTTATAACAAGGTGCAAAATCTCAACATGATATTCAATAAATATATATATAGAGAGAAAAATTAACAATATAAAATATAAAAAATAATAAAAATTCTTTGTCAAATCTAATTAAAATATTAAAATGGCTACAACCACCAAATTTTAATATTTTTATTTGCCAAAAATCATATAAATCTTAAGAAAAATAAAATTATACAAAACATATCAAATTTTAAGTAAAAAATTTTAAAAAATAATAATAATATAGTCTCGAAGTTGGAATGTTGGTTAAAGATATAACTTATAACAACTTATATTGAATGTTTTTATCAATTTTTTAAAAAATATAGGTTTTTAATTCAAAATAATAAAATTTATAAAGCTATAGACAACAAACTATCACAATCATTATTTTGTAGTTTTTAGGTTTATTTGATATATATATATATATTTAATTTTTTATTTTTATTTATTCTTCAATTATGTATATCAATTATTTAATATTCTTCAATTAATATTCTTTGACTACCTAATTATATTTAATGAATTAGAGGTTATTGTAACAAATAGCCATATTTATTGGTATATTTATATAGATTAGTAGAAATAGATAGAAGGAGGTTAAATTATTTATATCTTATTAGAAAGCATTTAAAAGTTTTATAGCCTTTATACATGTTTATAATTGATTTGATAAGTTGACAACTTAGTCAATAAGTTGCTATATATTACACATTTAACCACTTATATTATAAGTTGGTCTTGTGGTTCACATATCAAAAACTTGTCCTATAAATTAGGCATGTGTAATATGGCCTATTGGACATCACCACATAGTGCCTTAGTAGATAGTATTTATAGAGACAAGAGTGTGGCCTTCTTCACCCTTGTCAATGACTTTCTTGTGTTTTTTTTTTATTATTATTATTTTTTATTTTGCACTTGGCAATGGCTATTCTTGTTTCAATTCTACATGCATCTTTTAATTGATTACTTTCTCTATTTTGATAATATATATATATATATATATATATATATATATAATTTTAATGTGATTCATATCTTTGATAATTTAAAAATACTACTAATTTCTTATACTTATTTTATTCTAAAAATAAGTAAATTATTTTACTTTTTATTTTTGTCTTTTAAAGATTTTAGACTATCCATCTTTAAACTAATATTTTTTATTTTTTAATATTCATTTTTTTTTAAAGAAAGTAGATTATTTTTCTTCCTAGAAATTTTTAAAAAGTATCAGGTATTACAAATTATCTATTTCTAATATGAATTAAGGATTTTTTAAAGTTTTTTATTACAAACTATGGATGCTACTCCTTGAAGAAGTGAAAATAGATTTATAAAATTTGATAATCTTCACAAACTTAGCAATATTCTTAAGATAAGAATTTTATATATCACTAATTATTATTATAGAAGTATTATTCCTATGTTTGTGAAAGAAATCAACAATAAGGTCTAATGTATATACCAAAAACTTTTGCAATTGAGAGAAGCAAGTAGATTGATCTCACATGTAAATCCAAAAAATCTTGCTACTATAAATATGAAGGAAAAAATGATTAGTATGCTGATAAAGTCTCACGAAACAAGATCAAAATTTAAAAGATTTCTACAATAAGTGAAGTTCTATTTAAGTTGTATCCTTCTCAATATCTTAATGGACTCACTTAAGTTGGATTTATAGGCTCATTTTTATTTGGGAGTCTTTTCTTGATTTGCAGTTTTCATAGAAAAGGATTTACAATTCTTATATGATTTAAATTTATTCTTAGAAGTGTATATGTCTACATTCAAAGAAAGCAATCAAGAACATGTAGTAAAAATAAAATAAAATAAAAAATTAAAATAAAATTTATAATTAGCTACCATCTATATTGCCAAATTCTAAAATCTTGCTTGCAAAATGGATTGGAAAAATTAAATTTTTATCAATCAATTTTGATATGGATAAAAAATTAGTGCTAAAGATTTGTTATTAATTTTTTTTTAAAGAAGATTTATTAAAACAAATTTATTGCTTAAGATATTGCATGTTATAGTTAATTCTTTAGAAAATATTAAGTGCAAAGATTTAATTGAAGAAGAATAAATCAAGTCAAGACAACAACTTCTAACTTTTTAGAAACTTATTCATCAAGATTAAGACCTATATAAATTAATATAGCTTAATTTTAGCTATTCATACTTTAAATATATATATATATATATATATATATATATATTATAAGAAAAAATTATATTTATATTGTGGAAAAATAAGTCATAAGTTACAAGACTATTATATAAAATCAACAAGGTTTAAAGGTAAGGAATATAAAATTTTTAAAAAATAAAATAAAAAACAAAGATATCTACTAGCAATAGGGACCCTCCAATGAAACAACTCTAAACCATCAAATATGAGTCTTATACTACGACTAGATCTTGGAAATTGATTTAAACTTTCTATAGTTATTATAACTTTAAATCTTAAAATTTTAATTCAAGATCTTTGAGACACTAAAACCTCAATATATTTTATAAATAAAGAATTTGAAAAACTAAATGATAGTCAAAATCTATTTCTTTTTTAATATATCTATAATTTAAAAATCATTAATATTACAATGACACAATATCAATTTAATTTTTTTTAGTGTGATAAAAATTGATTTGCAAATTAAATAAGTTTCAAACAATTGAAAATATTGGTTTGTAGTTTTTGATAAAATAGAATTAAGAATGATTTTCAAGAAATTCTTAATCTTTGCCTCACATTCAAAAATAAATTTTTATTTCAGATTGAATTTTCTTTCAAGAACTCATAAATAAAACGTGCTAAATTTTAATTTTTGAAATTTTCTTTAAAAAAATTTAATTTTCCTTCTCAAAATTTCATCCAATTAATAATCTTCAAGGACAAATAAAAACGTTTAATCAAACAGCAAATTTCTAGGAAATACAAAAAATATATATATAAAAAAAAAAAGATATGTAATCTTAAAAAATATTTAATATACAAAAATCATGTAGGTGCTAAATAATGAAACAAAATGTGTAAGAATTGGTGAGGCCAATATTGTCAATTTGACTGGACAAGTTATTTGTTTGTCCATTTGCTTGACAAACAAATGGACAAGTATGACATAATGAAATGAATAAACATTTAGTAATTAAGCTTCAAAATTGTATTGGAGATATTATCATTTGTTACAATTTTATTAACATATATATATATATATATATATACACACACAGAGAGAGAGAGAGAGAGAGAGAGAGAGAGAGAGAACCAGAGGGTGATGTGAAACTGGTTTAGTATAGAGAGTGAAATATTATTTAACAACAAAAGAACTACAATTATGGGATACAAAGAAGCCAGTCATGAACACCAAAATCCTTGCATCCCAAATCCCACTTCAAACCCTAAATCTCCTACTAATGTATTTATTTTTCAACTCAAAATGACTTGCTCATCTACATCCACACAATTATGGACTTTGATTGCATACACCACATGTTTTTGAAATCCTATCATCATTTCTAAAATTATATAAAATCACTCTGCCTTTGTTTTTTTAACTTTTTTAAATTTATAAATCGAGTGTTAAAGCTACGATTCTACTTCTTACTATATATGTATATTTACTTTTTTGTAATCACAAATTATATTTTTCAGAAAAAGACTTATAAAAAATCAAAGTTCACACAATTCAACTGCTTGAAAATCATCTCAAGATTTGATTGTTTCTGTGTTTACATGCCAATAATATGCAGTACTGAATTTGAAGATTCCACTTCCTTGAAATTCATTTAGGATGAAAAAATCCAAGCATGTTCCAAGATCATAGTAACACATAAGCTGTATGGGAGAAAAAAATGAAAACACAAGAATGTGAAGGTATCATAACATCTCCACATGTACACAAAAAAATCCTTTTGAATATTCAAAATTACATAATGGGACAACTAACTAATCTCTTATATTTACAGACACCCTTGTCAAATACAATTCAAGTCTTGTAATTTCAATTTTTGTAATTTATACTTTAACCTACGGAGACATGTTGTCACCAAATAAAAAATATTTTATCTTAAATAGAAAATAAAATACACTGCCCCATTCTTGAAGAAGTAAGTACAAGCAACAGCTCACTCAACTGATGCAACAATTAAATAAAAATAATAGTTTACTTAATGATTCACATGGTTCTAAGACATAGATAATAAAATAACACTTGTTTCCTTGAATATTCTCATTAAAACACACACACCCACTCACACACACCAATGGTTTAAAATGGTATGTGAAGTGGCAATAAAAGGAATAATCTAAAAGGGGCAAAAACTTCATGACACTGAAATTCTCATTTTCCAAAGCTTTGGTTTCAGGCACTGGGAATTAGGGTTTGAGGGGGGGGGTGGGGAGGAAGTTTCGATACACAGCCATCAAGCGAGAACCCCTAAACCCTAAACCCTGCTTCGCAGTGTTGGAGCCCGATTGTCATTCGGTTGCAGGGCCCGATCCTCCATTGCCTCCTCTCCATCGCCTTGTCGCTTGCCATTTTGAGATCGGCGATGGGCGGGGCGTCACGATCCGTCTCCCGGTCCTGCCGCACTGCTGGTCAATACTTTGGTCGTCTCGTGCAGGGCCGTGTGGATCTTTCTGCGTCTCACGTTCTACGTGGGAGAGACTTGCCATCTCGGAATACCTCTCCAGGCGATCGTGATCGCGAATCCAAGGGGCTCGTGTCGGCGCGGAAGGAATGTTTCGGATTAACTTTTGTCGCCAGGTGATTGATTGTTTCAACTTTGATTTTTAAGCATTTCGGTTCTAGCGACGATTGACATGATTTTGATGAGAGGTTTAGGGGGATGGTGGATACCGAGCATGGTGCTCAACCTTTCGTTGCGATTTTTGTAATGGATTGTAAGTGTAAAGGCATGTTTATGTAGTATCCACTGAATGGAGTCGCACGAGAATTATCGAGTTTTGTGATTGACACATTATGTATTCCTGTGACGTGGTAAATTCGCAGCTCTAGCGAGGATGTAACGTGTAGGAAGTTGCACATGGCAACCAGGCATATGTCATCAATGTCGCTGTTACTCCAGCAAGGGGAAAAATTTAGACAATACGGTGCGATGGCCTTTGTCTATTTGAGATGCATTGAGCCGGGGTGGAGTTCCAGAGGCTCTCTGCTACCTTCGCCTGCCTCCAACCCATTTATAACGGGTGGAATTCGATGGAAGACCAAATATAGCAAATCTGAGCAAGCAGCAAAGAGGGCTGCCAAGAAGAAGAAAGCAAAGCAAATTCGAGTAAAACTTCGCCAAATTCGGTTGGCAAAGAAGCTGAGGAAAGCCAGCATGACGCCCGAGCAGACGTTTCTTTGGCGTATTGAAAAGGTTGTATGACCAACCTAGACTTGTTGTTGGTTTTTATGAAGAGTCCTTAGCCCCCTACCACTAACACTATTGGCACTCATGCGTCCAAGAATGGGTGCCTTAATTAGAGGTCCTACCAATAGAGCTTGTTTTGCCTCAAAATAATCAGCTTTTTTTTTTTAATGTGCAGTCCGTGTTGCATTTCGACCTTTAAGAGGTGGTCTGAATAGAATCGTAGGCATTTTGAGGTGTTAAGAACAATTTTCAAAACCTTCACAGGAGTAGTTAAGATAATATGTCACTGAAATTTGACTGTTTGTGGTGTTTGGTTGCTTTCAGTGCAAGAAAAAGATAGCGTTGCATGAGGAGCAACTCAAGAAATTCGAATTGCCGCCATTGCCCGAGCCTGACCCCGATCCAGAAGTACTTACCCCAGAGCAACTGTATGCTTTGAAGAAGCTCGGCTACAAGAACAAAAATTATGTGCCTGTTGGGAGGCGAGGGATCTATGGGGGTACAATCCAGAACATGCACATGCATTGGAAGAAGCATGAGACCGTGCGGATAGACTGTGACAATTTTCCGAAAGAGAAAATTAAGGAGATGGGCGAGACGCTAGAGAGACTTAGCGGGGGTATTGTGATCGACATCCATCAAGGCACTACTATCATAATGTGGCGTGGTAGGAATTATAAGCGGCCCAAAGTTGATATACCGATTATCTTTAAAAACTTCAACAAACGAAAGGTGCGAAGACTCCCTCAAATTATAATTTTCTTTCCCAACTTGCAACTGTTTTTGTTTAAAAAAAGGAAGAATATAAATAAAAATAAAAAATCCAAAAATATTTTTAGGTTTTAACACTCCAATCAATCCAGCATCATTCATTCCTTTGTATAAGTTTACAGCTACGTACTGATACTTCTCATACGTGCATGTAAGTGCTATATTGAGGCTGTAGCTATCCCCTGAACGTGTCCTATTTATGGTATGTGGCTAGGCTCTCATTAAATCAAAGCATGAGCAATCTATTGGTTCATTGAAAGATCAAATAGTCAAATGGGAGAAGGATCTTAGAGAGCTGCGGGCAGATATGGCTCGTGAAGAAGCTGCCAGAGCTCGTTGGTTGGAGGAAAATCCTGGCATGGCACCTCCAGAACCTCCAGCTCCTGTGTCAGTGGAACAAAGCGATGACGACTCTGATGAGGTTACAGATATATCCGACGATGACATAACAGAAGTGGACGATTTGGGTCCTGAGTACGACGATGATAGTGATTGGGAGTATCCAGACAGTGATGTTGATCTTCCAGATCGGTCTGTTCCAAGCAATGATAACGCTTCAACTAGCAATGTCTCGGATAGTAATGATGAATGGGAAAGTAATTTATACGGTTCTGGTGATGAGACTGGAAGTGATACCGACACTTCAACGAGAGAAATAATTGGGAGATCATATGCGATCCGAAGAAAACCGTGAGGGCTTCGGGTTCTGCTCTTAACAGCAGGGTGGGCTGGACGATAGCGTGTGCAAGTCTGAAGACAGCGGGAGAATGAAATCATATGCATTTTTCTCCTTCAAAGGTGTTGCACTGCATGCACAACTTGAATGAGGTCCACCTTGCCAAAGACGATAAACAATCCAGGAATTTATGCCTACATGAAGGTTGGTCTTCCACCAATTAACTTTTTCTGCTCGCATCTAGGATTCAATTTAATGAAGTTGAAGTTTATTCGGTGGGTTCTGGCAACTCGTCTTGAAATCTCGTACTTTTAACTATTTTTATAGTACGGTATGTTAAGGCCGATGTTATGGTGAACTCGTCGCACACCTGCACCAGTTTTCTCTATGTCCTTGATTGTTGTTATGGTTTGAAGTCAAATAACTGAACTGAAATTAGCGAAGAAAAGGAATAGAAAAGAAAAATCTTTGAACGGGATTCTAAATCATTCTAATTCCTTCATGTAATGTCTGCAGGCTGCGAAGTTCCAATACTTGATCTCTTCCAACAGCTTGGCCACGTAGTTGTTGTCAAGCTCAGTAGATGACTTTGGTTTACTAACTCGTCGACTGTAGTCGCATAAGGTTAGTCGTGACTTCAGTATGGAAGTAATGTACTATGTTGTTAGCCCTCCCAAGAAAACCTTCCAAGGATTTTTCATCCTCAGAATTCAGGAAATCTCCTGGTTTACCACTCCTTTGTCTTGATGTGGAGATAGCGGGGCCTCGCTCAGTCTGTCTGTCTCTCTTTCTCTCTCTCTTTCTCTCAATGTACAGCTTCGAAGTTGGACAAAATCGAGGTGTTTCGAAAGAAGTTCCTGAGTTGTCCATGGTGGCTACCATTGCACTTGAGCTACCGGAAGGCATATCCGAGTCGCCCAAGAAAGACAGCTCACATTGTAAAGAGCCATCATTTTTGACGAGTCAGAAATCTTTGACGAGCATGTATATGTAAATGTGTTCCTTTTTCCCTCCTATGATATTATTATATCTACACCGGAAAACAATTTTCTCATTCTATCCGAGCATGTTGACAAATAGGTATTTAGTTGTGCGAATAAAAAAAGGCAAATCAATGTGTTGGAATTTCATTTATTGTCTATTGCATCGAGACAGAACTAATGTGATTGAATAGCTTTGTGGATGAACTGTCTTAATGGAATGTCGTATTTCTCGCCGCGGAATAAATCATCGCAGCATGTTTCGTAAAGTTCTGCTTTATCCGAAGCTGACAACGTTCTGTCAGAGATCAAGCGAAACAAATCGTTCGATCCACGTGATGTTGCACTACAGAATTGAAATTCTGAAAGAAGCCTTATTGAAAAATTGTCCTTCTAATAGTTGTCCAAGGTAGAGGTGAGTTTGTAAGCAGCTGCGTACCAAGAAAATAAAGTTAAATTGTCACCCAACAAATATCCTTCACAAACTTAAAGAATGTAACACCTTTTTGGTTTTTGAAAATCATATCCTGAAAGGTCTGCTGCAAAGGATGACAAAGCCTGCCCAAAGCACCACGAGTGTTAACCTTTTGAAAATACTTGCACTTCGTTAAAAGCTGAGTTTCGAATTGAGTTGTCCAAGCATGTCGGTTGATTTTCTTGTTCCTTCCAGGACTTATTTTTCATGGGGCATGACCGTATATATGTACAATACACAATCTTTCAAGTAGAAGTTGGTCAAGTACATTACTTGCAAGTGGTTGTCAAGGAGTCCAAATTCCTCAGCTCCCTACCTCCTGATGTTTACAAAAGGACAACACAGAAAAAGTTTTTTGTGTCAAAGATTGAAGCCAGCTCACTTCCGCTGCTTTGCTCCGACTCCCTCAAAGAGACATTTTAAGCTTATAATTTCTAAGGGGGGGAAGATCAAAGTAAGATGAAAAATAAAAGAGCAAGAATAAGTAAGCATAAAAGAAACGCTCATGCACCTAGATAAAGTTAGAGCTGCCCAAACGGTTATGGAATACTAGTACGATTAATTTCAGCACAGAAAAACATAAAAAATAAAAAATAAAAAATAGACAACCTACATACTTCATTCCATAATAATCGTCGACAGTATCTTCCAGCTTCTCACCTTAACAAATAGAAAGCAAATACATTACTCTACACAATTTATCATTTCAACTTACCTGTCAAGCAGAATTTATTTGTCAATAAGCATGCAGACACCTCATTATCCATCTCAAAAAGCATACAAATTAATAAATTGTTTTACTTCGTCACAAAAATTAGCAAATGTTGAGATTATTTTAATTTCATACTGTTTCTCCCTTCTAAAATAAAGCAAATATTTGCTTGCTCACCCTCAGCAGAGGTATCCACATTAGTCATAATGAGATTCAATCACATTTTACTGCTTTCGTATGTCCATACGTCTACTTATGAAAATATTATATAAATCTGATTTCAAACCAACCACCTTGTGAAAGTGTTGGTTTTGTGAAGGAGCACTGGATCGGTGCAAAGGAAGGACCAACAACCACAATTGGGACTATTCATCGTCACCAAAAAAAAGTGCTGTCTCATCCCTTGATTCTCCCTTTTGTTGGACTTGTGCAAGACCAAAGTCAATAGGGATGAAGGGTTTACGGAATCAGAGGTCTCACGTTCTCATGCCCCCAGGAACATGCTCTCTCTCTCACACACACACACTCACACAAATGACATTGCAGTTGTGGTCATGGGAACACATTTCAAAGAAGATTACAACAAATTCACATCTATCTGTGGGAAAACTTTGAAGATCCAAAAAAAAAAGAAAAAAAAGAAAAAAAGAGAGGAAAATTTAAAAACTGATGAGATGCTCTGCCGTAACAAATCCTAAGTAACAACAATTTTTCTTCAATGTATTTTTTCGTGAAATACAAGTGGCTGCACGAAGTCAGTTTACAGTCGATTGTTTGATGAATCATTTAGCGAAAGACAAGAAATAAAGTACGTGTTTTTCAACATCGAGTGAACTTTTTCTTCTTTATTCAATACTGTTATATGAGAAAACATATCCTTCAATGTGGTTAACATAACCGTTACCATGACAAACACTGTTAGTTTATTGTGGGTTACCTTGATTCAACCAAATGTAGATTGGAACGAGTGAAAGAATTCTCCCTAATACAGAGGTTGGGATGAGGGGCAGAATTTGTACCCAACGGTAGGTAATAAAAGCAGAGTGGGGGCTGTGTTAGGGTATGGTACCCTCCAAAGGTGGTCGTTTGTTGGGTGACGCCACACACTCCCCACAACTGCAGGCCTACGACGCGCCCTGTGCCATCAGATGGGGGATCCAGCGGCGCGGCGAGGCAGGGCTAAGCGTGTCAGGGACGGAGGGGCTTCCACAACGGGTCTCTCTCAACGTCCTCAACCCGAGCAAGAGGAGGGAGGAATGAGGCGAACAGGGAGTGAGTGAGCGAGAGAACGAGAGAGAGAGATGGTGGGTCCCGCTTTCACTCCGCTATAAAGCCTAGATGGCGCCCCCGCTACCGCCTTATTGCGGCGCTCATCCATCACCCTCGCGCCTCCCAATCCCGTTTCATTCCATGCCATTCCGCCTCTTGCCCGGGATTCCCGCGCCATCACGCCGCGCTTGCTATTCTCCGCTCACAGCTTTCGGTGGTCACCACTGAGGATCGTTTCCTTGTTGGTTGTCTGCTTGCTGACTGATGCTCCCCGTTGGCTGTTACAGTGCGTGATTTTCTGAGAACTGGTTCCTAGCTTAGGCTCTAAGTTGCTGCTCCAAGCCTTGTACTTGCCACTTGCTCTTTCTCGTTTGGTGTTATAGTTTGCTGTCTTGCTGGTAGTGTTACGGTGAGTTTTTCGTTGCGCGCTGCTTTGTAATTGCCAGGTGTGAAGGCCAGGACTGAAGGTGCGGAGTGGAGACAAGCTCAGTGCGGAAACGGTGAGTATTGAGTGTCGTCTCCGGGTCTGATCTTGGGGTGAAGAGTAGGGGTGAAAGTACTTGCCTTAGGGCGTGGAGTTGGGAGCCCAATCGATTTCATGGTTTTTGCGGGTGTCGAGTATTTGTTGTGAGTGCTGTAGAGGAGGACCGGTTACGCTGAGTAGACCGCGAGGGCATTCACAAGAAGTTTTGCGCATGTCGTGTGTGGCGCGGTTTGTGGACTGTCTACAAATCAATTGGCAGCGAACCAGACGAATGTCACTTACTTAGATTGGGATCGGTGTGTTGCAGTTAGCGAGCTGAGTGAAACCTCAGCCGCTCTGAATTTGACAGCTATTGGGTGATCACTTTAGTCGGATCGAGTTCAAACACTGTGCGTGATCCCTCTGTATTAGAATCTGAGTTTTGGAATTCGCTCTTTCTGACGTGCTGCCAAGAAATGAATGCACTATGATCACCCCTGACATTGGTTGACCTTACTGCCTACCTCGATAGATATTTTCCTCATGGTCATGGTCCTAAAACCACTCATTTGATCTTGTTTCATTTGATTCTATGAAAGGGTTTAGGTAGTAGTAGTCAGTTGATACTGCATTCTCTAAACTGGGTCTCACCATTCGAAAGTTTGGGGTTGATGGAAAATTGCAGAAGCCATGGCCTTCACCAACGCGACTGCTTCAACAGGGTTCGTGACTTCCGTGATGATTCTGTTTCTGTTGACAACCGTCTCTCCAAGCTTGGTGCAGGGGCGTATGCTGCGAGGGTGTCCATGCGGGCCAACCTACGTGGTCCGAGGAGGCGAGTCCCTCCAAATGATCAGCGAGAAGTGCAACGACCAGTTCATCTTGGAGAACAACCCCCACATCGTCGACCACGACGACCTGTTCGAGGGGCAGCTGCTCAAGATGGATTGTACGCTGCGCAAGATCAACCTGTGCGACATTGCTGGTGCTCTTCCTGTATACTTTTGCTAGTCTCGACGACTGCAAGAATCACCCCAATGATCCCGCACAGTAACTACCTCACCTGACTCGATCGTCTCTGGAGTGCACATTCTCCTATTATTGAAAGGTGCACTACGTCCTCCAGTCGTGAATCGATTCCTCCGCTTCTTCTGGCAGCTGTGGCCTCATACTCCACCAGCAAGTCTCATACAGAACATCCCACGAGATTCCATTCAGGCAGCGCCGATGGGATCATCATATATCAGTTTTGATTGTCTACTTTTCTTTCAATCTCGACATGGCTATAGGTCACCGGGATCGCCGATTCTCATCCCAAACTAGCGTAGTATGTCGAGCTTTAGTACACACAGTGGCCGTCCTTCCACACCGGGTTCAGAGCTGTCAATTGATTTCATGCGGCCTTCCCTCTCATGCCATGGGAATATATTTTATGTAACAGTGTCAACAAATGTCCACAGATAGGCATAATTATCCTGTACATTAAGCCAAAGTCCGGCTAGCTAGCAATACGTATATCAACGTCCATTGAACGAATTCCTGCAACGTTTCGTGTAAAGAGTTTGCATGGCAACCAATGGTGGTTGGTTAGATTTCTTGGGGTGTACACCCGACCGTCAGTCTCTCTTGGGCTATGGGTTAATCATTTGCAACGGCCTTTACATGAGCCACTTGTCCCCCTTCAATAATTCCCCCTTCCAACGTTCCAATGTGTGTACTATGCGAATCAAGCGCCACAGAAACTGAGCGAACCTACGACTTGAATAGAAGGACATCTTCATCCTTTGGCACGTGTCAAATTGCTACACCTCAGTTTTGATGCTGCGTGTGTAGAATTACCTTCCCTTGTGTTGATCCATTGCTCCCCCTACCGCTGCACTGGCAATACTCGTTAAGCTGAATAATCACTGTCTTGTCAGTTAGACTAGCTCCTTCGTCTTACTCTCATTGTCCTTCTCTCTGCCACACTTGTGCACTGATCCTACCGACACTTCGAAGTATCCTGTAGCTTGATAGCGGTTCAACTGCAGTGAACTGCAGCTATTTGTATATTAACAATATATTGTGCACACTAGTAAATATATGCTTGCATGTCTATACGTACATGTAAGCAATTACATTTACATTCGTGCAAATGATACTTTTAGACTTAAAACAGCAACGCTGCGGTTATATGTATAGATGTACGAATGTATACATGTTGTCAATATTATGAAGATCATCCATGCCACCTGAGGCTTATCCTTTTATAATGCATCCAAAACATGTATATTTTGACAGTTCATTATAGTTTTTTTCTTATTAATGGTGCATTTTAAAGCAGACTGTAACAGTTGCAATTCTGATAACAGTTTTTATTCCGTTGATCAAACTTTGTGCATGTGTAGTCATATTCCACGCATTTAAATGCAATATTGAATCAGTTTTCTTTCACTGCAGTCTTTTTACCTTTACTGAAACCAACGTAATTCAACGATGCAATCAAAGAGTGTATTAAACTCAGGTGGCGTGGTTAGTTTTTGTATGCAGACTTGTTTAGAAGTTGAATAAATATTTGATGTGTAAATATATGTGTATGTAGGTATGATAAACATATTGCTATAATGTTGTGTGTATTTTTCCAGTGTCAAGTACTTTTGAATTTCAGATACGTTTTGTGAGTGTTTAAGTGATATTAGTATTGTTGACATTCAAATCTGTCTTGGGTCACATGGATACATGTACTACTTACACAATTCAATTTCTGAAATTGCAACATGCAAAATCATTCTTTATCATAGCTATAATTTCATTTTAAAGTTTATTGGATCAATAACGGATACATTTCCAATGTTTGCATGTTGCAATGTGCGAAAGTTTAGAGTAGTCTGAATTTAATATTCTGTTCAAATACAAATGGCTTTGTGATAATTTTAAATATTATAGTTATTTTTGCTAAAACCTTATCCACTTGAGGTATTGATTACGTGTGCTTTATAAAAAAATTGCACAATTCAACACTTTTCAAAAATCAAATTACCCTTGTAGTAATCATAACTAGGCATGTAAACAGTTGCAAATTTGATTCTGATTATTTATTCAACAAAAATTCGATCAGAATAGATAATCATTCTATGTCCAACACACACACACAAACCACACAATGAGCATATTTATGTGAAACATTTGTCAAACTCAACAAGCAAATAGATCTGTAAACAACCAACTTTTTATGGATGTACGTCAATAATAAAAAAAAAAAAATCCATGTGTATTCATGGGTCATAGTCAATATCTTGTAAAAAAAATAAATTTGACAAATCAATATCATTAGTTGACTATAAATAATACATCTCTACAAATAAATAGGATGATCCAAGGGAAATTTTTACAAGAAACTTCGTCCACTGGGAACAATTCATGTGGAAGTCCTCCAAGGGGGAGAAAACCTGGCCATGAATAGAGTAGACAAAAAAACAGAGAGTAAGAGTCACAACAAAGCACTGGGGCCACGTCGCGGAAAGCCCAAAAGCAAAAGCAAAACAATATTAACAACAATAACAACAACAACAGAGAGAGAGAGAGAGAGGGGCATTATTGGGGGAGGAGAGGGAAAAATCTTAATAGCCACCACAACGTTACACCAACTCAGTGCTGACGTGCTCACGGAAGTGCCAACTCACTCTCTCAAGCCCAGTCACCATATCGGACACGTCACTCTGCGGCTGACGTGGAGGATCCGCAATCGCTTGCGCGGGAAGCACCCGTTCACACAGGCAGTTTGCGCGAGCGGCGGAGGAGGAGGTGGGGGGAGGGAGGGAGGAGGATCTTATCTTTGTTTGTTTGCTCTCCATCGCCGATCTTCGCTTCTCTTCGTCTTCTTCTTCTTCCTCTTCTTCATCTGTGATGTTGCTACTGCCTGCGTTTTCGTCGTCGTCGTCATCGTCATCGTCATCACTTTTTCTGGGACCTGCTGGTGCCATCATGCGTCATGTGGGCTTGTGGCACCCTCGGCACCACCATCACCGTCATCACTTGCCTGCACCGCTTCTCCCTGCCGCATCTCCTCCTCCATCGCCCACTCTCTTACCCCCCTCACCACCCCGCGGTCGCCATCCCCGGTGTCGTCTCTGATTTTCGAGGTATTTGTCGTTATTGTTGTTTTTGTTGTTGATGATGATTATGATGGTTTTGGATGGTTGGGGTTTGGGTTGTGAGATGTTGGATGGTGTGCAACGGGGTTTGAAACTGAGGTGAGGTGTTTGTGCTCTTTGCTTCACGTGGGTGGATTGGATTTTGGCTGCTTTGAGGGATTGGAAGTCGTATTTGGGCCTCCTTTTGTGATTCTCGCTGGCGTGACTCCAGTGCTGATTTAGTTAACGAGTTGGGTTTGGTTTGATGTATTTAGGAGTTGGTGTTATTGGAGTACTGAGTATGAATCGGCTGCGATTTTTTTCCTTTCTGTTTTGATTTGTTTGTTCGTTTTTGTTTTTTTCTGTGTGAGAGAGTGTGTATGTGTGTGTGTGTGTGGAAGTGAAAAAATTGTGATCAGTTTTCTGAGGGGCGGAATATATTGAAGAGGAGTGCAGGATTTTTAAGGATATTTTTCAAATCTAGGGTAACCCAGGTGCCTGGTTACTCGTGGGGGTTCCTTTTATGGGTTGTTGGTCGGTCTGCGGGGAAGTGTTGTAAACGGAAGTAACCTATATCTGTTGGGAGATTGATCATAATGCAAGAAGCGCGGGAGAAGAAATTGAGTTTTTGGTGCAATTTGCTATTCTGAGAATTGTGCACTTTTCTTGATTCATTTTTATCATCGTTGATAGTGTTTGCTTCGCCATCGCAGATTTGCACATGGATTCCAGACCTTGGGATAGAAGTAATCGGGACTGACCCACCAGTCGCATTCAATCAAATGCAGGCGTGGCATAGGTTCCCTGCCCGCATCTCACATAATAAGCTCCAGTCTTTGACGTCATTTCAGCAGTTTAGAACTTCTGTGGAAGCTGTATGTGCCAGCGGTGGGACATGCCAAGATAGTCATGGCTTAGACAACGTAGCAAGGGTTCATATCTCGCCTTCACCGAGGACGAGGATGTCGAGAGACTCACCGCATGCCCCGGATGTGGCAACACACTGTGTGATGTCTGGGGGAGATAAATCTGCGGCGGCTGTTGCTGCTGCTTCGTCGATCCCGCAAGCAGAGCTCTGTGCCACAAACGCTGAGTGCGTGACGGTTGCTGAGTTAGGGTCAGCGGAGGGTCTTGCAAAATGGCTAGAGGAAAGGATTGGTGTTGAGAAGCCATCCGTCAGTTCCTGGGGTGTCGATTCAGGGACCAAACGGATTGGGAACCTGTGGACTGAGTTGGTTGATGGAGAGATCTCTCTGGAAGACTCGAAGCCGCCGAAGAGGACGGTGCATGTGGCAGTCGTGAAGATTCGTAATGAAGCTGGAATGTTTTTGATTGAGTCTAGTCAGGTATCATACTCTGGGCATGTTCGCATAAAAGAGCGAATTTTTGTAGTGCCAAGCTCTTGACCTTGGCACAAGGTGATAAATCGTGTTGAAATCTTGTGGAACCTACTTTTCATGTAGCCTTACTGAATATTTTTCGTGGTTATTAGATATCATATATATATATATATATATATATATGCTGGATTGAATGTCTTGGCTTTCCGCTGTAGTGTTCATGCCATTTTGTGCCATTTTTCTTCTATCAGGAAATGGATGATGGGCGAATGAAGTCTAGGAATAGGCCACTATCTGAAAAAATGCGTCCCGGTGAGAACGTGGAGGACGCATGTAGAAGAGGTGTGTTTGAAGAGCTTGGACCTGAAATGGGAGCTCGTGATCGGGTGGAGATGATCCTTGAAACGTATCAACGGGAAGAGGAAGAGCGAGATTCATTTTCATATCCTGGATTGTTGACTCGGTATGTCCTACACTCTATGGTGGCTTCAGTGCGAGGCCTTCCCAGCTCTGAGTTTTGCACGGAAGAGAATGAGGGGAAACGTTACGATGCCACTTCTAGAAACGAACCTGCAAAGCATTTGGGTTCTTCAAACGAAGCACCAACAAATGTATCGACAAATGGATCAACAAATGGAGCACCAACATTCTCAGGAAACGGGCATGCGAGTGGAATTCGCTGTGCGATAGGAGTGAAGAAACATTATTGGAAATGGGTGACTGATGTTGAACTAGACGAAATTATGAAGAAATAGGATCTTACTTCGAGGAAGGAGCTTCTTTTCTGGCAGCGACTTCCGATTGTTTTCCAAGAATGTGGGAGGACTAATAATGAACCCTAATTTGAGGTCAGGAATGAAGGATTTTGAAGCGTGTTTGAAGAGGCGAGTTCCGCGACGAATTAGGCAAGGCTCTTCTTGTGGTGCTCATGGGCGCATTTAGGCAACGTTTGAATCCCAACTTCACATCGTTTTCGCATAGGAATAAGTAAAGAGTAGAGCTGCGCATTCATGGGAGCTGTGCAGTCCGATTAGACACTGTTTTGGAACTTGGAGTATTACGTGTGATTAATATGTAGAATTGAGACGGTTCTCTGCATTTTTTTGCGTAGTTTTTGCTGTGGTATATGTGTGTATAGAGTTGTCAGAAACGTTGCGTTGTTTACAGTTCTATCTCGATACACAAAACGAAATGCTTGCAAAAGCATTTTATGTGTAGTGAATCCAATGAAACCAGTCAAAAGGAGTCACCATTCAACTCTTTTTCTCTCTTTCTTCTTTTCTTCTTCTTCTTCTCCCCCCCCCCCTCCTTTTGTTTTGTCAGATGTGGATACTAATTCACCCTAATTTACTGCGCCAATCAATTCATATATTAACCCCGTGATATCAGTGAGCGTTATTTGTGCGTCTTATCCTCGGTCTGCAGTTGTGTCAGAAGTATCGGGTTATACAATTCTATCGACTGTCGGGTATTGAAGTAGAGGCGGAGACATGGACTTCACTAGTGTCGCTAAGTCATTATGGTAGAGTATGACGAGATAAATCAATTATAATGTCACACAGAGGATTCATAGATTAAAAAATGAGTAAGATCCAATAGTGGAATTGACCACATAAAGGGTGTTTGCAGTTTTTTTTTTTTTTTTTTTTTTTTTTTTTTCAATTTTGCTTGCAAGATTTGATGTATAAGAACAAAAAGATTTTTGACAGGCTTTTTATTCAAGAATTGTAGAATTATTTTAGTAATGTATTTTATTGAAATTCTTGCTGGAACTTCTAAAATCAATCCATTAAGTCTTGAAAGAAAGATTCTAAAACAATGTGAATGACTTGAGTAGGATTAAGAAATCTATAATTTTAATCTCATTTTTTAGTAATTTTTTATATAACAAAAAAAAAAAAAATAGAATTATAATTTTATGGTTTGGAGAAAACACATTTAAGATTGGACAACAAAATCCAAGCATTTGGAGTTTTTGTACTTAAGTATTTAGAAAGCCTTTGGGGCACAATCTAGGTTTCATTACACAACTATAATTGGTGTTTTTGTTTAGCTTAAGAACAAGCAACCTACAATTAATTAGAATATTGTTATTTTTGATTTTTAAATTTTTTTTAGAATTTCAAAGTAGTAATTAATGTTATGGTGACATACAATGAATAAGCTAGGATAATGTTGGTGGCATGAAGATGGCTCTCACATGTGAAGGTTTTATCATTCAAGTTATAAGTTTTAACCTATGCATAGACATAACATTCAAACACTAGATTATTGTCTTTTACAATTTCTATTGCCAACATTACTACCTACACACAACCAAACTTTCTCTAAGTGAGTTTTTTTTTTTTTTTTTTTTTTTTTTTTTTTTGGTGTTTCTAGAATCTATGCAAGGTTATTCATTTGCACCAAATCATATGAAATTATAATAGATACAGAGCTAGTGAAAAAAGTAGCCAAATTGTGCCAAAACACTATAATTGCTTGTTTTATAGGGAAAATAGTAGAAGCTTTCGATCTCAAAGTTTGAAAAGAAGAACTTGAATAATTAGTGCAAGGTACTATCTTTATCAAAAAAATCTTTGTTGAGGCTATCTTTATTTAAAACCTCTTTTAAAGAAATTATTCAATAGCTTTTAATTCAATTGTCATAGAGATTGAATCTTAATAATTATATATTTCAATCTTGGGATCCAAATTTTGATTCATACCCAATTCAAAATCTAAAAGATATCTTTTATTTGGATTCATTCAAGATCCTAACTTAACTTATGCTAAAAAATTCTTTTAAAGATTCATTAAAATAATTTCTTATTATAATTCAATAGATTGCAATTGGGCTAGAAAACATTCTAAAATATGGTTTAGATAATAAAAATTTAGTAAAGCTACATTTTTGCATTCCAATGGATTTGAAAATTGAATAGAAGTTTGAAATGAAGATGAATAATCTAGAGACTAATATCAAAAATCTATATTTATCAATTATTTGAACCTACCAATATGTGAATTTTGTTTAGATACTAACTATAGAATTAAAGATTGCTATTTTTTGGCAAAGACAAAGGCTTGGCAAAGATCAAAATTGATTAAAGATGTCCAAAGTCTTTGTGAAAGAGGAACAACTTTAAGGTTCTAATGGACAAGTTAAATATTTATGTAAATATATTAATTATTTCATCTTAGAGCATGTATATAATTATAGTTGTTAGTACAAATCCTTTTATTTTTGTTTGATATAAGAAAAAGAAGGCTAGATAAGGTGCAACTAGATCCATATACAAAGCAAAACATAATTCTACTAATGAAGCCAATCCTAATTTTATTGCAACTTTAATTGCTATGGATGATTTAATAATTAATTAATCCTAATTTTTAAATTGAACCCAATGGAACAAGTCATTGGAATAGTCATCACAATTTATATCACACATAGCCTCAAACTCCCTCAAAATGACTTCTATCTTAGAAGTAATAGAAAAATAGAGAAACCTATTGGACATTGATTACAATAGTATGAATTTTTGTACTTTTTGAGCTTATGCTTCCATTTCACAAGTAGCATGGAGAATGCAAATTGAAGTTTAATAGCCTTAGGAGTACAAGACTTCAATCAAATCTTTGTAAATACTTTATAGTATCTTATTAAATTTCTTGTAGAAATAGAATTCTTAAGGTTCTTGATTGATATATTTCTCAATTATACCAAGTCTTAAACAATATGATACATATCATATTAAAACCACCAAGCTTGGAAATTTTGCAACCTTAGGATATTAGACCAATTGAGATATTAGATACCTTTTGTATCACAACTTGGAAATACATTTTGTAATGTGAAAATTAATCTGAGAATGCACTAGACATCTATTATAGATTATTTTTATTTTTATTTTTATTTTTTTTAAAACTTTAGATACACAACTCAAAAACAATTCATAATATATTTAATTTTTTTTTTGAGAATCTTAAGCAATCTAGAAAAACTTCCAATTATACTAACTACACCTTATTAACCTTAAAAAAATCCTAGAAAATCTTATTACATACTAATCAACTCAAAATAAAACTTAAATAATCTTTAACAACCATAATTAAATCCTAAGTATATTCTAAAAAAAATAAAAAAATAAAAAAAATCCTAAGTAAATCCTATTAAAATCCTAAAAGTACCTTAAGTAGTTATAATAAAATCTTAAACTAGCTATAATCAAATTCTATATTAAATTTAAAATCTAAATAAATATTCCATTTAAATTTTTATTTTAATTCAAAATTTATTTTCTTCTCAATCTACTACTTGACAATAAGTATACAAAATTTAAAACAAACTAAACTTACAAATAGAGAAAAAAAAGTTCCTAATCTGCTTGGATATTAGCTATCTTCTTTCTCCAACTTTGATGTCAATCTTCTAGCATCAATAGTTTTTTTTTTTTTTTTTTTTTTTTTTTTTTTTTAATTTCTAATTTTTAAAATAAATTTCATAAATTAACTTTAATATTGACTTATTAAAAATAAAATTCAATACAATAGATAAATTATTCAAAATTATAAAATCTCTAGTAACTCTCAAAATATAATTTTTGAGATGCCAATTTACTTAAATTTTAATAATATTTTATTTAATTATTTAATTGAATTGAATTTCTCATTGAGCATTCACAATAACTACTTTTATAAGGATTTTTTTTGATTTGTAAATTGACTATAAAAATCAAAATATTTTAGCAAAATGTAACTTCTTTTATATTCTACAAAAAGAGAGTTATTCAAAAATACCTTGACTTTGCAAAGCTTTCACAAAGTAGTTTTCTACTTAAACCCTTAAAAAGTAATACTTAAAAAAAATTCTATTAAGTTTCTTCTCCAATCCTACTTTTTAATCATTATAACAATCTTACATTTATTGTTAATGTGCAATTTTGTGCCTTGAGGTTTAGTTTCAATCCTAGTTCACAACCAATTCTCTTTAGATATTAATCAAAGATTTTTTTAGATAATTTTTGTTGAAAAATATTCTTCACTTTTGCCATAAGATACTATAATATTATTTTTTAATCTACATTTTTTTTGTAATTTATATACTTTTATAAAATAAATAAAAGATTTTTTATAAAATATTAATAATAAATTATTTTAAACAATCTTCATAATTTTTATGAATATTTTTTATATTAATTTATTACTATATTTTTAATTAAATTCTTTTATAAATATAATATTTTTTTTTCTTATTTTATCTAATAGTTGTATTACAATATAACAACATGGTGTCAAGGATAAGAACTCGATGAAAAAAGTAATTCAGACAAGTGAGCCTTCACTCAAAGAAAAGTAACAAAATATAAATAATCAAGTATGTATATTGAAAGAGAAACTAGAATGGCTATTGCCAAAAGACAAGAAAACTAGAGATCCTTGAAACTAGACTAGAAGCAAGAAAGGAGTTGACAAGAGTGAAGAGGGCTTCACTCTTGTCTCTATATATACTATCTAACTAGGGGCTATGTCGCGACATTCTATAGGACCTTCAATATGTGTTGACTTTGTAGGACACATGCCTTGACTTACAAGGCAAGTTTTTCTATGTGTGGGCTACCAAGTTAGCTTGATCTTCAAGCTAACAACATGTGTGGCACATGGCCAACTTGTTGACTACATTTTTAATCCAAAAAGACAATTAAAGACACCTATGAAGTCAAAGCAGCGTCTATAAAGCTTCTAGGAAGCTTTTATATTAAATACTATAGAATTAACTTACTTTTACCTATTTTTACTTACTTCCACCTATTTGTATATGTAATTAGTAGCTTACATGAGTATGTCCGTGACATTACCTCCCTTCTAGAGACGAGTTCCACGAGGAGCGGTCATCATATGTTGAGGAAATCTATGATGTGACGAATTGTATTTGCCACATACTGTGATCTTTGTTCTCTTCGAAGATGATTGATAGGGCCTCTCAATCATTGGTAGTGTCCCATACCAGGGCCAAAAGACCACCTAGTTATTTGATCATTGTTGAGGCCTTCATAACTTCATTCAAATAGAACATTTGGAACACCATCAGGAGTTGTTCCTACCTCTAGCAAAATCACCAAACATCGGGAATCTCTTCCCAAATTGTGATACCAAACACGTTGTATCTTGCCATCTATTCGAGGAAGAACATGTCGTTCTTGAAGATCTTCATCTCGATTGCATCATCTTGAAGGTTGTGACAATCGTAATGTCTCGTCTGGTAGGTCAACAAATGAAGGCTCTTGAGTCGAATCCACTGGTTATTGGTTCTCCATCTCCTGAGCATCACAACTACAAAGAAGCTACGAACAAAGATTGAAAGTAGAATGTTATCTTGCCTAGATGTTGTTTCTTTTATAAAGAAGGTTTTCATCTTGATTTTGATGGATGTCGTCGATGAAAAGCCTCCACCGCCTTTGTTGCATTTACAAGATTCTTTATTGACTTCCATGTAAATTCACTAATATCATATCCACACCAATAGATAAGATATTCCAATTTATTTCAGCGCCGCCTTGAATCTAAGACTTCTTCTACTTCAAACTCTTCATTATTGTCCACTTTTATAAGAGGAGGTGGAGCTTGTTGTCTTCTTGGTATGTCCACTATCTTGTATGGTTCAAGAAGAGATACGTGGAATACTGGATGGATTTTCATTGATTCCGGAAGATGAAAACGATATGCAATTGGATTGATTTGTGCAGAAATAGAAAATGGTCTAAGCCTTTGATAGTCCAACTTGTCACAAAAATGAGTGGTCTTTATATCACAACAAAGTAGCCATATCTTATCACCCAAGAGGAATGGTGGTTGTTCCTTTCGATAGACATCCGCATTGACCTTTTGTTGTTCTTGAGCTTCTTTTAACTACGCCTTCATCGTTGCATGTAGCTCCGATAAATGAATCGCCAAATCTTTCGTAACAAGATTATCAACTATTGAAAAGTCAAAAGTTTCAAGTCATAGATGATAACCATAATTAGCAAAGAAAGGTGTTTATTTTGTAGAAGAATGTACCGTATTATTGTAAGCAAACACTGCCAATGGCAAAAGAGTTGTCCAATCATCTTGTTATTAGTTAATCGTACATCTTAAATATTGCTCCAAAACTTGATTAACACACTGTGTTTGTCCATCAGTTTGAGGATGGAATGTCGAAGATAGTTTTATATCCACTTTTAGAATCTTGAAAAGAGTCTGCCAAAATCTTGATACAAATTGAGTTCTCCTATCTGATATAATATCCTTGGGTAATCCATGATAGCGATAGATATTGTCAAGAAAGAGCTTAGCTGTTTCTTCACCTATGATAGATTTTGTACATGATATAAAATGTGCCATCTTGGTAAAACAATCTACTATCACGAATATAGAGTCAGAAAAACCTGAGATTGGAAGATCCGTGATGAAGTCCATAGAAACAGCAGACCATGGTTGTTCTCGAATGGATAATGGCTCAAGAAGTCCAAAAGGTCGATGACGAGGAGTTTTTGATCTTGAGCAAACATCACAAGATTATACAAAATCTTTGACTACTTTCCACATTTGTGGCTACCAAAAATCCTTGGATATTAGTTTTGAAGTTTTACTGTACCCAAAATTTCCTGCTGTTGAGAAGTCGTGATGAGCTTGAAGAATACATAAACGTGCTTCGCCTTCTGGAATATATAGGCGTCCTTCGAAATAGAGTAGGTTGTTCTTGAATTCAAATTTAGAAGGATCATGAGATTTAGAAGAATTATTCTTGATATCATGAACAAGAGGGTCTGAAGACATACTTAACTGGACTTGCTTAAGAAAAGTTAAATCAATAGTCAATGTTGATTTCATTGCTCGAAGATGAAATTGCTTCGGCTTCAAGAGAATCATTCTTTGTTGCTCAAAAGCTGCATCTCCTTCTTTTGGTACAAGATAAGAACGTCTAGACAAGGCATCAGACAAACCTTCTTGTTTTCATGGCCAATAAGTGATGATGAACTCAAATCTTGATAAAGACATGCTCCAATGAGCTTGACGATGATTTAATATACGTACTGACATAAAATACTCGAGGTTCTTGTGATCCATATACACGGTGATTGGACTGGAAGCGCCTTCTAGATAATGATGCCATTCTTGAAAAGAATCCACAATTGCAAGAAGTTCTTTGTCGTGGATCTCAGAATTGATTTTTGTTGCTGAGAATTTTCTTGAATGAAAGGCTATTGGATGAAGTTTGTCATCTGTTCCCATTTGTGATAAAACTGCACCCAGAGCAAAGTCCGATGCATCTGTTTCCATAAAGAATGCTTTGGAAAAATCAACACGATACAAGATTGGTGTAGAAACAAACGCTGTCTTTAAAGATTCAAAAGCAACTTCCGCTCCTTGATTCCATTGGAGTTTGTTTTTATAAGTCAAGCATGCAAGTCGAGCTGCAATTCGAGAGAAGTCCTTAATGAAGATCCGATAGTAGTTGGCAAATTCCAAAAAGCATTGGACATCTCTTACCATTTTTAGGATCTTCCAATCTATAATAGTTTGAACTTTCTTAGGATCCATCATAAGTCGATCATTTGAAATGATGTAACCTAAAAAATCGACTTGAGTAGTGTGAAATACACACTTTTCTATCTTGGTATAGAGTCTTGCATCTCTTAATTTTTGTAACACATGACGAACATGAAGTTCATGTTCTTCTAGATTCTTAGAATAGATCAAGATGTTGTCTAGATAACAAACCACAAAATCATCCAAAAACTCTTGAAAAACATCATTCATTAGATGTTGAAAAGCTGCTGGTGCATTTATAAGTCCAAAAGGCCTGACGTTGTATTCAAAATGTCCATACCTAGTTCGAAACGTAATCTTCCATTCATCTCCTTCTTTGATGCGTACTAGATTGTATGCTCTCCGGAGATCTATTTTTCTATAGATCTTAGCTTGATTCAACTGATCAAGAAGTTCAGATATTAAAGGTAGTGGATACCTGTTCTTGATGGTAATCTTGTTGAGTCCTCAATAATCAACACACATCCGCAATGATCCATCTTTTTTCTTTACAAATAGAATTGGAGCTCCTGCCGGAGATTTAGAATGGCGTATGAAATTCTTGGCTATATTTTCTTCAATATACTCCTTGAGTTCAATCAACTCATTTTGTGATAAACTATAGATTGGTCCGAATGGCGGTTGTACTCCTTCTTGAAGGTCAATTGAGCAATCATAGGGACGATGTTCCGAAAGTGTATTCGCATTCTTTTTTTCGAATACATCTTGAAATTCTTAATATTGGCTTGGAATGCCACTTGAAGTCTTTCCATGAGTAGAAACAAGTGTGGCATAAATAATATATGGTGATTCTTTCATAGCAGCATGCAAGAAAGCTTTTGCACCTATAAATATGGATTTAATTGAACTAGACTTATGACTCTCTACTTGATTAACTACACTGTTAGTTATACTTTTAGAGAAAGTAAGAGTTCAAGAAATCCAATCTATTTGAGGGTTGTATTTTTCTAACCACGATAAACCTAAAATGACAGGATTAGAGGAAGATCTAATGATATTAAATACTACAAAGCTATTATGACTATTGATTATTACTTCTATAGGAAGGATTTCGTGAATAATATCCCCAGAAGACAATGGACGACCATCTATGACTTCCATATGAATATGTTTAGTTTTCTTTACTAAAGATATGCTATGTCTTTTAGTAAATTCTTCATCTAAGAAACACACCGAGGCTCTTGAATCTAATAAGGCAGAGGCTTTGTAATATTTAGGTCCTAAAATAATATTTAATGTAAAACAAGGAGAGGGCTCTGAGGAGAGAATAGGACCTTTATTAGATGTTGTGTAAGGTTCTAGCAACACAATTCCTATTGTAGCTGGACAAACTCGTTTTCTGACATATTGTCTTTTTTCACAGCCATTCTCTTCATTTTGTGATTGTGTCATTTCTTTGGATAATGTTGAGCAGTATGCTTTGGTTCTCCATAATATAAACATAATCCTTCTTGATGACGACGAGTCTTTTTTTGCTCAGTAAGAGGTTTGAAACGTACTGCATTAATTTGCATATCTTCTACTTTTGAATGTATGTATTGAAGAGGTGTTGGTATTGCCATTGAATTATAGTAATTTTGAGGTCAGTTCTCAGATCAGAATTCAAAAAGGTGATTGTTGCACTTCACAACAAAGTCAATTGCTTGACTCAATGTTTGAGGATTAGGTAAGTTGAGCATTAATTTTTTTACCTCATATTGTAATCCATAGAGAAATTGACTAATAAGTGCAGCATCATCCCACTTGATATCAGTTGCAAGTTGTCAAAATTGTAAAGCATACAACATTACTGATCGATTGTCTTATCGTAAAATATGGATCTTATTGGTTGCAACACAAATTGCATCATATTCTCCATACATGGATCGAAACTCTGCCAAAAAAGCCTCTAGATTATCAAATATTAGATCTCGTCGGTCAAAAAAAGATGAAAACCACGATAGTGCTGAACCTGAAAGAAGCGTACTAATGAATCTAACTTGCGATCCTGGAGTTGGATAGCTTTGGGGTTGAAGTTCAATCAAAAGTTGCACTTGATTGATAAATCCTCAAAACTTTGATCTGATGCCATCAAACTTCTCGGGTAGGACAATTCTTGGTTCTCTAACATTGGAAGGGCATTCTACCATAGGAGAAAGGACATGGTTTGGTGCAGATGTTGAAGTAGCTCCAACCATTTCTATATCTTCACTTCCTGCCAATCTTGTTGCTCCTTATGGTGGTAAATTGAGTTGATGCATCGCAAGCATTAACTCCCTCAATTGCTCTTGCATTTGTACCATTGCATTCTTCATTTCAATAAGTTCTACCATGATAACACTTAGAAAAGAGAAGATGTCTAATATTGCTCAAGACAAATAGAAGAGAGGACTTGAGAACAAAGAAAATATTAAGGACAATATTAGTTTAGAAGAGGGTAATCTGCAACTTCTAATATGCTTATATCTTATCAAGAAAAAGGGGTAATCTACTCTTAATCAAGATTAGAAAAAGCTCTGATATTGTAAGTGTACTCTTGTCAATATGTCAAGGACAAGAACTCGATGAAAAAAGAAATTCAGACAAGTGAGCCTCCACTCAAAAAAAGGTAACAAAATATAAATAATGAAATATGTATATTGAAAGAGAAACTAGAATGGCTATTGTCAAAAGACAAGAAAATTAGAGACCCTTGAAACTAGACTAGAAGCAAGAAACGAGTTGATAAGAGTGAAGAAGGCTTCACTCTTGTCTCTATATATACTATCTAACTAGGGGCTATGTGGCGATGTTCTATAAGACCTCCAATATGTGTTGACTTTGTAGGACACATGCTTTGACTTACAAGGTAAGTTTTTCTACGTGTGGACCACCAAGTTAGCTTGATCTTCAAGCTAACAACATGTGTGGCACATGGCCAACTTGTTGACCACGTTTTTAATCCAAAAAGTCAATTAAAGACACCTATGAAGTCAAAGCAGCGTCTATAAAGCTTCTAGGAAGCTTTTATATTAAATACTATAGAATTAACTTACTTTTACCTATTTTTACTTACTTCCACCTATTTGTATATGTAATTAGTAGCTTACATGAGTATGTTTGTGACACATAGCCAATAATAATTTGTAATATTCCATCTATAATCAAAGAATATCATTACATGAAGATTTTGTTGGATTTTTTATTTGCATTATAACATTAAGAATAGACTTTATGAATATAGATATCTAAAAAAAATGCTCTTTTCTCTCCAATTATAATAATATTGGTAGAATTAGATATCATGCATATAAGCAATATTAATGATGACTTTATAAAAAAAATTAGATAGAAATAAATAGAAGTAGGTAAATATTAATAATATCTTATGCATAAGCTTCTTAAAAGCTCTATAGACATGGATTTGATTTTGTCCATGTCTATATGTGATTAATAGGTTGAAAACTTGGCCAAAATGATATTGAATATAAGTCTTAATAAAAATATATATATAAGATATGTAATTTAATGCAATACATTTTAAATCTCATATTAAGCAAGAAAAGACTTAAGGTTATTAAAAAAGATTGTATTTATATTATGAAAAATCTAGTACATTGCACAATATTATTTAAAGAGGCAATGAAACCACAAAATAAAGAGTATGGCTGTCAAAAAAGATAATATGTTAGAAAATGAGTTTGCCTAGTTACAATAGGAATTATGTAGCTAAAAACTTTTACAACTCTTAATAAAGGCCATATTTTTTCCTCAAAATCTTCTCTTTTTTTTACAATAGTTGTTTGTTTTAGACCTAAAAATTACAAAGCCTTTATTTTGCTAGATTCAAAAGCCTCACCTTATTTTTTGAATGAATATTTTATTAAAAGATATAAAATATCTTTATTGAAGAAAATTAAATATATTCATGTAGGAGTTTATTAATGGCCATCTATTCTCTATTAGAGATGTTATTCACAAATTTATTCCTATAGATGTAATAAATATAGTAATATTAATTTAATAATATTTAATTTTATTAGATATTTTTTTATTTAATAATTTTAGATTTTTTATTGCTAAAAAAATTTAATCTTCAAAAATATTGAACTTCTTATAGTCTTAAATTTAAATTAAGATTATTTTTTTTCACTTGGCTCATATTTTTTATGAAGGAAAGAAATAAATCATTACAAATGTATAAAGATTATTAAAGGTACAACAAAATTACTATCAAGAATATATACCATCTATCTTTAAAATTAAGACTTTTTTATTAATTAAATTAAATCAAGTTTTATATAAGAATAGATCTATAAGGAGCATAGAATCTAATGTAAATTAAAAAAAAAAGATGAATAGAAGACTAATTTTTCAACCAAGTATGGATATTTTAAATATAATGTTATACCTTTTAGACTTATAAATGTACCAAGTTCTTTTCAAAAATTTGATAAATGATGTCTTTTAAAAGTTTTTAAATGATTATATTTTTTTTTATCTAAACAAAATTTTAATCTATTCTTAGAATATAAAAGAAAATAAACTCTATATTTATTTTGTATTATAAAAACTTAAAAATATAGAATTATATATCAAAATAAAAAAAACTATTCTAGTTGATTTTTTAGGATATATTATTTCAAATGATGGCCATATGATGGATTCTAAGAAATTTTAGACTATCATAGATTAAAATATTTGAAGAAAAATAAAAAGTGTTCAATGATTTTTGAGATTTATTAATTAATATTTGATTTTATCAAGAAGTTATTTCAAATTATAGCCCCACTTAAATATTTTAATTTTTTTTAATGTGTAAAGAAAAAATTGAGTAAAATAAAGAAGTTGAAGCAATATTTAAAGCTTTGAAATTAATTTTTATTTCAACACTAATCTTATAATACATCATTTTTTTTAAGACATCTTTTGTAGAAATAAATGCATCGAATTTTTCCTTAAGGGCCATATTGTCACAATTAAGAGAAAAAAATAAATTTAATTTAAAAAAAATATTTTAAAAAAAATAGCTTTTGAAATCAATTATAAGATCCACAACAAAAAACTTTTTGCAAATGCGGATTTTTTTTAAGAATAGTATAATTATTTGAAAGGTGATTATAATCCAATGATTGAATATAAAAATAATAAGAATATCAAGATTTTTTTGTTAACATGTATTTTAAATTATTGCCATGGTTGTTTGAATATATTTTTATTAAGACTTATATTCAATATCATATATTAGATAAGTTAACAATAAGATTTATTAGATTTCTTATTTAAACAATCTTACCTTATGTCAAAAAAAAGACATGTGACTTTTGATCAATAACAAATCATTATTTTGAAGCCATAGTAATTTTATCTTTGAGTAATGAAATCAACATTGACTATCGATTTAATTTTTATTAATAAAATTTAATTAATGAAAGGATTTATATAATCATGTGGTATTTATTTAAAATAAAAAATTCTCTTTCATTGATCTTATGATCTTTTCCAACCAATACTTATACCAACACAACCATCATCTTTGTTTTGTTTTGTTTTGTTTTTTTTTTCTTTCTTTCTATAGATTTTATCACAAATCTTTTAATTTTAAGTCTTTATAATTCTATATTTGAAATAGTAGATTATTTCACTGAGATTGCATATTTTTTATTATGTATAAAAACTATCACATATAAAGAAATATATATATATATATATATATTTATTGTTATCATAAGTTATCAAATGATATTATATCAAATATATAGACTGAATTTGTATTAAAGTTTTGAAGAATCCTTTTAAAAAAATTGAAGATAAATATAAAATTATTTTTAGCTTTCCATCTTCAAATTAATGGACAAATAAAATGAATAAATCAAGTATTGGAGTAATATCTAAGATCCACCATAAACTACTATTAAGATGATTAGACAATTCTTTTGATGTTAGCAAGGTTTGCCTGTAATAATATGATATACTCTTCTATTCAACAATTACTATTCTATGCTAATTATGGTTATCATCTATAATTTGATATTTTTAACTTCTCAAAAGTTTATGATTTGGTGGCAAAAAATTTGACAATTTTTTTTATCAAAGCTACAAAAAATAATAAAGGCACAATTAAAAGAAGCTCAAGAATAATAAGAGATCAATATAGATGTTTATTACAAAAAATAGCATTAATTTTATATTGATGAGAAGATATGATTACTTTGTTGTAATATAAAGATAATGTATTTTTATAATAGGTTTGACTAATTATAAACTTGGATCATTTTCAACTATAAAAATATCAATTTAATTGCATTCTAATTGTACTTATAAGAATCTATAAAGATTCATCTTATATTCCATGTATTTTTTCTTAAGCCACACAAGATAGTGAATATATTAGAAAGAAGACAAATGTCACTTCTTTCTATAGAAGTTGATAATAATCAAGAATTTGAAGTAGAAGAAGTCTACAATTTAAGGTAGTACTAAAATAGATTATATTATATTATATTATACATTAGTATATATATGATATTAATAAATATACATAGAAGCCGTCTAAGAATCTTGTAAAATAAATATAAAATATTAATATATATATATATATATATATATATATATATATATATATATATATATATATATTTTAAATTTTATAACATCTATAAAAAAATAAGATAAAGATTCAAACAATTCTTTGTTATAAAGTAAAAAAATTTCAATGAAGATTGCATTCTATCTTCTATCCATATTTATAATTTTTTTTGTATTAGTGGCCTTTAAGAGATAGAAAATTAATAACTAGCAACTTCAATTTAAGAGCTATTTTTTGTTGAATTATTAGACGAGGTATTGAGATTTTAATAACCTTCAAGATGACATAATAGAGATGAAGATCCTTAAGAATGACATATTTTTTTTTCAAATAAATGGTAAAATGTAACAAGTTTGATATCCCCACCTTAAAAGATATTTTTATTATTTGATGATATTATTAGAAGTAAGAGCCACTCTTAATAGTATTTTAAATATTTTATTTGAAGAAAGTCATAAAACCTCAACAATGATCAAGTAATAGGATAGTCTTTTTGTCCTAATATGGGACTCTATTAATGATTAGGTAGATCTATCAATTACTTTTGAAGCAAATTAAGATTAGAATATATAGCAAATATAATTTGTTGCATTATGAACTTCTTCAACATGTGATGATTGTTCCTAATGAAAATTGCTCTTAGAAGAGGATGTAATATCATGGACATAATCAATACTAATAATGACATAGATAAGATGATTTAGATAGAAATGAGTAGAATTAGATAATTATTGATAATATCTTATACACAAGCTTTTTATAAGCTTTATAGATGCAGATTTGATTTTATACATGTCCATCAATGATTAGTAGGTTGAAAATTTGAAAAAAATATTTAAATTGAATAATAATCTATGGTTTTTAAGTTAAAAGGTGTCCTTTGTTAAAATAATAATTCCAAAAAGAAATATACATATATATATATATATATATATATATATATATAGTTTTCTTTAAAAATACATTGAGTACTTGGCTATAGAAGATAAACTTGTAGTTTACAACTAATTAAGAACCTAATAATCAGATTGAAATAAAAAATCCAAATTCCGCTTAGATATTGGTTGTCTTCTTTCTTCAACCTTGATGTTAATCTATCCACAACAATAGCTTATTATTGCATTATTTACTTATCTTCAAACTTTTGCAAAAATGATGCAAATTAAGTTAACTTTTGGCTAACAAAAAATTGTTTCAATTCAACCAACCAATTGCTTAAGATTGTAGAAGTGTCAAGGACAAAGACTCGATGAGGGAAAATATACACCAAAAGGCTATCTCGATATAATAAGTCAAAATATAAACAAGTAGGTATATTAAAAGGAAACTGGAATGGCTATTGCCACAAGACAAGAAACTAAAGACTCTTGAACCTGGACTAGAAGCAAGAAAGGAGTTGACAAGAGTGAAGAAGCCTTCACTCTTATCTCTATATATACTATCTAACTAGGGGCTACGTGGCGACGTTCTATAGGACCTCCAATATGTGTTGACTTTGTAGGACACATGCCTTGACTTACAAGGCAAGTTTTTTTACGTGTGGGCCACATAGTTAGCTTGATCTTCAAGCTAACAACATGTGTGGCACATGGCCAACTTGTTGACCACGTTTCTAATCCAAAAAGTCAATTAAAGACACCTATGAAGTCAAAGCAGTGTCTAGGAAGTTTCTAGGAAGCTTCTATATTAAATATTAACTTACTTTTATCTACTTTTACTTACTTCTACCTATTTCTATATGTAATTATTAGCTTACATGATTATGGCCGTGACATTACCCCCCCTTCTAGAGACGAGTTCCACGAGGAGCGGTCATCATATGTTGAGGAAATCTATGATGCGACGAATTATTATCAATGAAAAGCTTAGCTGTTTCTTCACCTGTGATAGATTTTGTACATGGCACAAAATGTGCCATCTTGGTGAAACGATCTACTATCACAAATATAGAATCATAAGATCTTGAGCTTGGAAGATCTGTGATGAAATCCATAGAAACAGAAGACCATGGTTGTTCTGGTATAGGTAATGGCTGAAGAAGTCCGTAAGGTCGATGACGAGGAATTTTTGAACTTGAACAAATATCACATGATTGTACAAAGTCTTTGACTGACTTCCACATTTGTGGCCACCAAAAATCTCTTGATATGAGTTCCAAAGTCTTATTATATCCAAAGTGCCCTGCTGCTGGAAAGTCATGACGTGCTTGAAGAACACGTAAACGTGCTTCTCCTTCTGGAACATATAGGCGTCCTTCAAAATATAATAGATTATTCTTGAACTCGAACTTAGAAGGATCATGAGACTTGGAAGAATTATTCTTGATATCATAAACAAGAGGGTCTGAGGACATACTGGACTGGATTTTCTTGAGAAAAGTTGAATCAACAGTCTTTGTTGATTTCATTGCTCGGAGATGAAATTGCTCCGGTTTCAAGAGGACCATTTTTTGTTGCTCAAAAGCTACATCTCCTTCTTTTGGTGCAAAATAAGAACGTCTAGATAGGACATCAGACAAACCTTATTGTTTTCCTGGCCGATAAGTGATAATGAACTCGAATCTTGACAAAGACATACTCCAACGAGCTTGACGATGATTCAACACGCGTGCTGACATGAAATACTCGAGGTTCTTGTGATCTGTATACACAGTGACTGGACTAGAAGCGCCTTCTAGATAATGACGCCATTCTTGAAAGGAATCCACGATCACAAGAAGTTCTTTATCGTGGATCTCATAATTGATCTCGGCTGCTGAGAATTTTCTTGAATGAAAAGCTATCGGATGAAATTTGTCATCTGTTCCCATTTATGATAAAACTGCACCCAAGGCAAAATCTGATGCATCTGTTTCCATAAAAAATGCCTTGGAAAAATCAACACGATATAAGACTGGTGCAGAGACAAACGATATCTTCAAGGCTTCAAATGCTGCTTCCGCTTCTTGATTCCATTGGAATTTATCTTTACTAGTCAAGCGTGTAAGTGGAGCTGCAACTCGTGAGAAATCTTTGATAAAGATCCGATAGTAATTGGTAAATCCCAAGAAACATTGGACATCTCTCACAGTCTTTGGAATCTTCCAATCCATGATTGTTTGGACTTTCTTAGAATCCATCATGACACCATCATTTGAAATGATGTATCCTAAAAAGTCAACTTGAGTAGTGTGAAATACACACTTTTCCATCTTGGCGTACAATCCTGCATCTCTAAGTTTTTGTAATACTTGACAAACATGTATTTCATGTTCTTCAACGTTCTTAGAATAGATCAGGATATCGTCTAGATAACAGATGACAAAATTGTCTAAGAATTCACGAAATACATCATTCATGAGATGTTGAAAAGCAGCTGGTGCATTCGTGAGTCCAAAGGGCATGACATTATATTCGAAATGTCCATACCTGGTTCGAAATGCAGTCTTCCATTCATCTCCTTTTTTGATCCGTACTAGATTATATGCTCCTCTTAGATCTATTTTTGTATAGATCTTAGCTTGATTCAACTGGTCAAAGAGTCCTGATATCAAAGGTAATGGATACCTGTTCTTGATTGTGATCTTGTTGAGTCCTCGATAATCAACACACATTCGTAAAGATCCATCTTTTTTCTTTACGAATAGAATTGGAGCTCCTGCTGGAGATTTTGAATGGCGTATGAAATTCTTCGCTAAATTCTCGTCAATATATGTCTTGAGTTCAGCCATCTCATCTTGCGATAAACTGTAAATTGGTCCAAATGGTGGCTGAGTTCCTTCCTTGAGGTCGATTGAACAATCATATGGGCGATGCTTAGGAAGAATATCTGCATTTTTTTTCTCAAAAACGTCTTGATACTCTTGATATTGACTTGGAATGCCAATTGAAGTCTTTACGTTTTCAGAAATAGGTGCAGCATAAATAGCAAAAGTTGATCCTTCTTTTGCTGCGTGTATAAATACTTTTGCACCTATCAGTACGGATTTTACTATACTAGACTTATAATTTTTTACTTGGTTGGTAGAACTATTAATAATGCTTTGGGAAAAGTCAAGTTTACGCGAATTCCAATCTATTCGAGGGTTATATTTTTCTAGCCAGGATAAACCTAAAATAACTGGATTGGACGGGGATTTAATTATGTTAAAAGCTATGTAGCTATCATGATCGTCTATTGTTACTTTTATAGGATGAGTTTCATGAGTGACATCTCCAGAAGACAAAGGACGACCATCTATGACTTCTACATGTACTGGTTTAGGTTTCTGTACAAAGGGTATTTTACGACTTTTAACAAATTGTTCATCTAAAAAACATGCTGAGGCTCCCGAATCTAATAAAACAGAGGCTTTGTAATTCTTAGGTCCTAAATATAAGTCTATTATAAAACAAGGAGAGGGTTCTGAGGAGAGGATAGGACCTTCATTAGGAATTGTACAAGGTTCCAACTGCACGGTCCCTATTGTAGCTGGACAAATCCGTTTTCCGACATGTTGTCTTCTTTGACCGTCGTACCCCTCATTTTATAGTTGCGTCGTTTCTTTGGACAATGTTGAGCAGTGTGCTTAGGTTCTCCGCAATATAAACATAATCCTTCTTGACAACGACGAATCTTTTCTTGCTCAGTTAGAGGTTTAAAACATACCGCGTCAATTTGCATGTCTTCTACTTCTGAATGTACGTTTGGTAAAGATGTTGATGTTGCCATTGAGTAATAACGTTGAGGTTCCCGTGAATGATTCTCGGATCGAAATTCAAAAAGTCGATTATCACATTTTACCGCAAAATCGATTGCTTGACTCAAAGTTTGAGGATCAAGTAAGTTGAGCATCAATTTCTTTACTTCGTATTGCAATCCATAAAGAAATTGACTGATGAGTGCAGCATCATCCCACTTGATGTCAATTACAAGTTGTCGAAATTGTGAAGCATATACTGTTAATGAGCGATTTTCTTGTCGCAAAATTTGGATCTTATTTGTTGCAACACGAGTTGCATCGTGTTCACCATACATAGATCGAAACTCCGCCAAAAAAGCTTCCAAATTGTCCAATATTGGATTTTGTTGTTCAAGAAAAGACGAAAACTACGATAATGTAGAACCAGAAAGTAGAGTGCCAATAAACCTGACTTGTGATCCTAGAGTTGGATAGCTTTGCGGTTGAAGTTCAATTGCCAATTGTACTTGATTGATGAACCCTCAAAACTTTGATCTCGTACCATCAAATTTCTCAGGTAAGGCAATTCTTGGTTCTCTAGTGCTTATAGGGTGTTGTACAATTGGAGAAGGAATGTGATTTGTTGTAGATGTTGAAGCAGCTCCGATCATCTCTATATCTCTACTTTCTGCTATTCTTGTTCTTTCTTGTGTTGGTGAATTGAGTTGATGCATCGCAAGCATTAACTCCCTCATTTGCTCTTGCATTTGTGCCATTGCACTCTTCATTTCAACAAGCTCTGCCATAATGACACTAAGAAGAAAAATTTGTTTGATATTGCTCAAGACAAAAGAAAAAAAAGACTTGATAACAAAGAAACTAAAAACAATATCAGTTTAGAAGTGGGTAATCCGCAAACTTCTAATACGCTTATGTCTTGTCAAGAGAAAGGGGTAATCCACTCTTACTCAAGAAAAAACAAAGCTCTAATATTGTAAGTGTACTCTTGTCAATCTGTCAAGGACAAAGACTCGATGAGGGAAAATATACACCAAAAGGCTATCTCGATATAATAAGTCAAAATATAAACAAGTAGGTATATTAAAAGGAAACTGGAATGGCTATTGCCACAAGACAAGAAACTAAAGACTCTTGAACCTGGACTAGATGTCAGGGACAAGAACTCGATGAAAGCTAAAGAGTAAGTGAGACTTTTCTCAAAAAGAAATAGGACAAAATAGGAATATGTATATTAAGAAAGAAACTGGAATGGCTATTGCCAAAATACAAGAAAACTAGAGACCCTTGAAACTAGACTAGAAGCAAGAAAGGAGTTGACAAGAGTGAAGAGGGCTTCACTCTTGCCTCTATATATACTATCTAACTAGAAGCCACGTGGCGATGTTCTATAAGACCTCCAATATATGTTGACTTTCTAGGCCACATGCCTTTGCTTGCAAGGCAAGTTTTCTATGGATGGACCACGTAGTTAGCTTGTTCTTTAAGCTTCTAACATGCGTGGCACATGGCTAACTTGTTGACCAAGTTTCTAACCTAAAAGTCAACTATAGACTCCTATAAAGTCAAAGCAGCGTCTATGAAGCTTCTAAGAAGCTTCTCTAGAAGATATTACACAATTAACCTACTTTTACATACTTTTATCTATTCATATAGGTAATTATATGTATGTCCGTGACATTACCCCCCCTTCTAGGGACGAGTTCCACGAGGAGCGGTGATTATATATTGAGAAAATCTAATATGCGGCGAATTGTATTTGCTACATACTCTGATCTTTGTTCTCTTCGAAGATAGTTGATGGGTCCTCTTAGCCATCGATAGTGTCCCATTCCAGGGCGAGAAGACCACCCTGTTATTTGATCACTGTTGAGGCCTTCATAACTTCCTTCAAATAATACATTTGAAACACCATCAAGAGTCGTTCCTATCTCCAATAATATCACCAAACATCGAGAATCTCTTCCAAGGTCGTGATACCAAACGCGTTGTATCTCACCATCTATTCGAGGAAGAACATGTCGTTCTTGAGGGTCTTCATTTCGGTTGCGTCATCTTGAAGGTTGTGACAATCGCAATGTCTCATCCGGTAAGTCAGCAAACGAAGGTTCTTGAGTTGAATCCGCTGGTTGTTGGCTCTCCATCTAATTAGCATCACAAAATGCAAAGAAGTTACAAACAAGGATAGGAAATTGAATGTTATCTTGCCTCAATCTTGTCTCTTTTATAAGAGAGGTTTTCATCTTGGTTTTGATGGATGTCGTTGATAAAAAACTTTGACTTTAGCTGATGCATTTGCTAGATTCCTGGATGGCTCCCATGTGCGCTCACTAATATCATATCCGCACCAATGAACAAGATATTCCAGCTTATTTCGGCGCCGCCTTGAGTCTAATATCTCTTCCAACTCAAATTCTTCATTATTATCTACTTCTATAGGAGGCGGTGGCATTTGTCTTCTTCCTTGTATATCCACTGTCTTATATGGTTCAAGAAGAGACACGTGGAATACAGGATGGATCTTCATTGACTCCGGTAGATGTAACCGATATGCAACTGGGTTGATCTGTTCAGAAACAGAAAAGAGACCAAGCCTACGATAGTCCAATTTGTCACAAGGTCGAGTGGTCTTGATATTGCGACGAAGTAGCCATACCTTATCACCCACGTTGAGTTGTGGTTGCTCTTTACGATATACATCTGCATTTATCTTTTGTCGTTCTTGAGCTTTCTTCAACTGCGCCTTCATTATTGCATGTAACTCTGACAACCGATTTGCCATATCTTCTGCTGCAGGATTATCAACTTTTGAAAAATCAAAAGTATCAAGTCGTGGATGATAGCCATAATTGGCAAAGAAAGGTGTTTGTTGCGTGGAGGAATGTACCGTATTATTATAAGCAAACTCTGCCAATGGCAGAAGGTTTGTCCAATCATCTTGTTGGTAGTTGATGGTACACCTTAAATACTGTTCCAAGACTTGGTTTACGCGCTCTGTTTGTCCATCAGTTTGAGGATGGAAAGCTGAGGATAGCTTTATGTCCACTTTTAAAATCTTGAAAAGAGTCCTCCAGAATCTCGACACAAATTGAGTTCCCCTATCCGATATGATATCTTTAGGTAATCCATGATAGCGATAGATATTATCAATGAAAAGCTTAGCTGTTTCTTCACCTGTGATAGATTTTGTACATGGCATAAAATGTGCCATCTTGGTGAAACGATCTACTATCACAAATATAGAATCATAAGATCTTGAGTTTGGAAGATTTGTGATGAAATCCATAGAAACAGAAGACCATGGTTGTTCTGGTATAGGTAATGGCTGAAGAAGTCCGTAAGGTCGATGTCGAGGAATTTTTGATCTTGAACAAATATCACATGATTGTACAAAGTCTTTGACTGACTTCCACATTTGTGGCCACCAAAAATCTCTTGATATGAGTTCCAGAGTCTTATTATATCCAAAGTGCCCTGCTGCTGGAAAGTCATGACGTGCTTGAAGAACACGCAAACGTACTTTTCCTTCTGGAACATATAGGCGTCCTTCAAAATATAATAGATTATTCTTGAACTCGAACTTAGAAGAATCATGAGACTTGGAAGAATTATTCTCGATATCATGAACAAGAGGGTCTGAGGACATACTGGACTGGATTTGCTTGAGAAAAGTTGAATCAACAGTCAATGTTGATTTCACTGCTCGGAGATGAAATTGCTCCGGTTTCAAGAGGACCGTTCTTTGTTGCTCAAAAGCTGCATCTCCTTCTTTTGGTGCAAAATAAGAACGTCTAGACAGGGCATCGGACAAACCTTGTTGTTTTCCTGGCCGATAAGTGATAATGAAGTCGAATCTTGACAAAGACATACTCCAACGAGCTTGACGACGATTCAACACGCGTGCTGACATGAAATACTCGAGGTTCTTGTGATCTGTATACACAGTGACTGGACTAGAAGCACCTTCTAGATAATGACGCCATTCTTGAAAGGAATCCACGATTGCAAGAAGTTCTTTATCGTGGATCTCATAATTGATCTCGGCTGGTGAGAATTTTCTTGAATGAAAAGCTATCGGATGAAGTTTGTCATCTGTTCCCATTTGTGATAAAACTGCACCCAAGGCAAAATCCGATGCGTCTGTTTCCATAAAAAATGCCTTGGAAAAATCAACACGATATAAGACTGGTGCAGAGACAAACGATGTCTTCAAGGCTTCAAATGCTGCTTCCGCTTCTTGATTCCATTGGAATTTATCTTTACTAGTCAAGCGTGTAAGTGGAGCTGCAACTCGTGAGAAGTCTTTGATGAAGATCCGATAGTAATTGGCAAATCCCAAGAAACATTGGACATCTCTCACAGTCTTTGGAATCTTCCAATCCATGATTGTTTGGACTTTCTTAGAATCCATCATAAGACCATCATTTGAAATGATGTATCCTAAAAAGTCAACTTGAGTAGTGTGAAATACACACTTTTCCATCTTGGCGTACAATCCTGCATCTCTGAGTTTTTGTAATACTTGACGAACATGTATTTCATGTTCTTCAACATTCTTAGAATAAATCAGGATATCGTCTAGGTAGCAGACGACAAAATTGTCTAAGAATTCACGAAATACATCATTCATGAGATGTTGAAAAGCAGCTGGTGCATTCGTGAGTCCAAAAGGCATGACATTATATTCAAAATGCCCGTACCTGGTTCGAAACGCAGTCTTCCATTCATCTCCTTCTTTGATCCGTACTAGATTATATGCTCCTCTTAGATCTATTTTTGTATAGATCTTAGCTTGATTTAACTGGTCAAGGAGTCCTGATATCAAAGGTAATGGATACCTGTTCTTGATTGTGATCTTGTTGAGTCCTCGATAGTCAACACACATTCGTAAAGATCCATCTTTTTTCTTTACGAATAAAATTGGAGCTCCTGCTGGAGATTTTGAATGGCGTATGAAATTCTTCGCTAAATTCTCGTCAATATATGTCTTGAGTTCAGCCAACTCATCTTGCGATAAACTGTAAATTGGTCCAAATGGTGGCTGAGTTCCTTCCTTGAGATCGATTGAACAATCGTATGGGCGATGCTCAGGAAGAATATCTGCATTCTTTTTCTCAAAAACGTCTTGATAATCCTGATATTGACTTGGAATGCCACTTGAAGTCTTTACGCTTTCAGAAATAGGTGCAGCATAAATAGCAAAAGTTGATCCTTCTTTTGCTGCGTGTATAAATGCTTTTGCACCTATAAGTGCGGGTTTTACTATACTAGACTCATGGTTTTTTACTTGATTAATAGAACTGTTACTAATGCTCCGAGGAAAATCAAGTTTACGAGAAATCCAATCTATTCGAGGATTATACTTTTCTAACCATGATAAGCCTAAAATTACTGGATTAGAGGGAGACCTAATTATATTAAAAATTATGCAACTACTATGACCATTTATTACTACATCTACAGGAAGTGTTTCGTGAGTTACATCTCCAGAAGACAACGGACGACCATCTATGACTTCTACGTGTACAGGTTTAGTTTTTTGTATTAATGATATTCTATGACATCTAGCAAATTCTTCATCTAAGAAACAAGCTGAGGCTCCTGAATCTATCAAGGCAGAGGCTTTGTAATTATTAGGTCCTAAACGCACATCTATTATAAAACAAGGAGATGGTTCTGAGGAGAGGATAGGACCTTCATTAGAAGTTGTACAAGATTCCAGCCGCACGGTCCCTATTGTAGCTGGACGTACTCGTTTTCCGACATACTGTCTTCTTTGATAGCCGTACTCCTCATTTTGTAGTTACGTCGCTTCTTTGGACAATGTTGAGCAGTGTGCTTAGGTTCTCCACAATATAAGCACAATCCTTCTTGTCGACGACGAGACTTTTCTTGCTCAGTAAGAGGTTTGAAACGTACCGCATCAATTTGCATATCCTCCACTTCTGAAGGTATGTGTTGAGGAGACGTCGGTGTTGCCATTGAATTGTAGTAACGTTGAGGCCTACTTGTGCGACTCTCGGATCGAAATTCAAAAAGTCGATTGTCGCACTTCACAGCAAAGTCAATTGCTTGACTCAATGTTTGAGGATCAGGTAAATTAAGCATCAATTTCTTTACCTCATATTGTAATCCGTAGAGAAATTGACTCACAAGTGCGGCATCATCCCACTTGATATCAGTTGCAAGTTGTCGAAATTGCGAAGCATATAATGTTACTGATCGATTGCCTTGTCGCAAAATACGGATCTTGTTGGTTGCAACACGAATTGCATCATGTTCTCCAAACATGAATCGAAACTCCGCCAAAAAAGCCTCCAGATTATCCAATATTGGATCTCGTCGTTCAAGAAAAGATGAAAACCATGACAATGCTGAACCTGAAAGAAGTGTACCAATGAATCTTACTTGTGACCCTGGAGTTGGATACCTCTGGGGTTGAAGTTCAATCACTAGTTGGACCTGATTGATGAATCCTCGAAACTTGGATCTGGTACCATCAAACTTCTCGGGCAAGGCAACTCTCGGTTCTCTAACACTCGAAGGGTGTTCCATTCTGGGAGAAGGGACATGGTTTGGTGCAGATGTTGAAGCAGCCCCAATCATCTCTATATCTTCACTTCCTACCATTCTTGTTGCTCCTTGTGGTGGTAAATTGAGTTGATGCATCGCAAGCATTAACTCCCTCAATTGTTCTTGCATCTGTGCCATTGCACTCTTCATTTCAACAAGCTCTGCCATAGTAGCACTTAGAAAAGAGAAGATGTCTAACAATGCTCAAAACAAATAGAAGAGAGGAATTGATAACAAAGAAAATATTAAGAACAATATCAGTTTAAAAGAGGGTAATCCGCAACTTCTAATGCGCTTATGTCTTATCAAGAAAAAGGGGTAATCCACTCTTAATCAAGAAAAGACAAAGCTCTGATATTGTAAGTGTACTCTTGTCAATCTGTCAGGGAGAAGAACTCGATGAAAGCTAAAGAGTAAGTGAGACTTTTCTCAAAAAGAAATAGGACAAAATAGGAATATGTATATTAAGAAAGAAACTGGAATGGCTATTGCCAAAATACAAGAAAACTAGAGACCCTTGAAACTAGACTAGAAGCAAGAAAGGAGTTGACAAGAGTGAAGAGGGCTTCACTCTTGCCTCTATATATACTATCTAACTAGAAGCCACGTGGCGATGTTCTATAAGACCTCCAATATATGTTGACTTTCTAGGCCACATGCCTTTGCTTGCAAGGCAAGTTTTCTATGGATGGACCACGTAGTTAGCTTGTTCTTTAAGCTTCTAACATGCGTGGCACATGGCTAACTTGTTGACCAAGTTTCTAACCTAAAAGTCAACTATAGACTCCTATAAAGTCAAAGCAGCGTCTATGAAGCTTCTAAGAAGCTTCTCTAGAAGATATTACACAATTAACCTACTTTTACATACTTTTATCTATTCATATAGGTAATTATATGTATGTCCGTGACACTAGAAGCAAGAAAGGAGTTGACAAGAGTGAAGAAGCCTTCACTCTTGTCTCTATATATACTATCTAACTAGGGGCTACGTGGCGACGTTCTATAGGACCTCCAATATGTGTTGACTTTGTAGGACACATGCCTTGACTTACAAGGCAAGTTTTTCTACGTGTGGGCCACATAGTTAGCTTGATCTTCAAGCTAACAACATGTGTGGCACATGGCCAACTTGTTGACCACGTTTCTAATCTTAAAAGTCAATTAAAGACACCTATGAAGTCAAAGCAGTGTCTAGGAAGTTTCTAGGAAGCTTCTATATTAAATATTAACTTACTTTTATCTACTTTTACTTACTTCTACCTATTTCTATATGTAATTATTAGCTTACATGATTATGGCCGTGACAAGAAGCTTTGACTAATCTTTAAAATCCAATTTTTAAGATCTTAATCTAATTGAATTTTATTAAACTTTGATCTAGTTTTTTGATTAATTTTAAAGTCACAAAAGTTTTTAAAGCAAGTATATTCATAATTCTACAAATTTTTACTTGTCAATCTATTACAATGTTTAAAAATAAATTCTAAAATATAAATATAAATAAAAAGCTTATAAAAAAATTTATTTTGGAAAAAAATTCTATCTAAAGATGAATAGAATAATCAAAAATTATTTCAACCTTAACTTGTTTATTAGATTTTTTAAAATAAAAAAATTATATGTAGTTACTTTTGAAATAAAAAAAATTGGATAAACTACATAACTATGATTAATCAAGTGTTTGTTTAGTGCCATTTTATTCGAAGTATTAACATATTATTCTACTTTAAAAAAATATAATATTATGTTGAAAAAATTAGAGACCTATCACCTTATTTAATATCACCTATAAAAGATATGCCAATTTTTTATTAAAAAAACTCTAATTTATATTAATATAAGTAATCTATGGAGATATATATATTTTTTTCATTAGTCACATAAGAAACCATAAGTTTATTCAAATCTTGAGATTAATCTATGCTTCTTTTAAAAATTGATTTTTTTCAAAGTATATAATAGAGTCTTTTAGGACTTTTTTATTTTAGAATATAATAAAATATTAATTTATTATTTTATCTTATCATATATATTGTAATTGATATCAATAGATTCTTTATTAAATATTTTTTTTTCAAAACAAAGATGAGATAAGATTGTTACATGGCTCTATATTCCTTCATTTTGGTAGCTATGGGCCAGCTTGCCTACCAAAATTTAAAAATGTTAAGTTCATAGAAAAAATGTAAGTTCAATTTGTAACTTCCAATTCAAATATAGATGTAATAATTGATGGTATTATTATATGCTTCTTCTTCTTTACAATAGTGATCCTAAACTTCTTTCATTTATATTGGTAAGATTCTTTACAAAAATAACATAATTATTTCTATTCTTAATCGGTAGAAAAATATGAAAAAATTTATTTAATTGTATGTTATCTCCTTTTCTTTACATCCTAGTATCTATGAAATTTTTTTGTTGATTTTTTAGTGCATTAAGGTGTCTCTTTTCTTTCTCTCTCATTATGTGCATATATATATATATATATATATATATATATATATAGGTAATATTAAAATAAGTAAGTATTATCTTAGATAAGTTACTAATGGGCAAAGGGTAGCCAAAGGGTGAAAGGAAGTAACTAAGATGGCAGCTAGGATTTATGTGGTAGTTAGGTTAAAAAAGAACCTAGGGTTTAGTTGGATGAAGTAGAAATGGATGTAATATCAAATAGATGGAAGTTTCCTCATTGATTAGCAACCACCATCTATAAGTAAAAGGTATTGGAAGTGGGAGATATCTCATTCTACACTTCTCTTGTATGCAATCTTACCAATTTTTACTTACTTGTGTCTTGCTTATTGTATTTTTTTAATAGGTTATGGGCTCATTCACACTTTGTTGTACCATTCAAGTAAGTTAGTGTCATTCTATTGTAGTTGTACTTGTATGTAATAGATCTTATGGTGTTTGCTGATGTTAGGATTTCTAAGATTGAAACTTGTACTTTGGGCATGAAGATGTGTTGATTTTGATATTATGGTTCTTTAACATTACTTTGTGGATTCTTATTTCCTAAGATTGAGGATTTAAAACATTATAGAAAGTTCTTGATAGTGTCTTTTGTTTTGCTAATGTTATTTCACTTATCTTGTGTTTATAGTACAATAGTTGATTCTAAAGAGTGTGAGTTCATGATTGTGAGGTTTATTGGAGTACACATACTTATTAGAAGCTTTAGAGCTTGAATTTAGAGTATTTTGAGTAAGAAAGCACTCATTTGTTCACAAGAAGACATTTTGAGATTTTGCTAGTGTTAAATTGTTTTGGTGATTTCAAGCTAATAGTGACTCATTTTCTTGTTATTTTTTTGTTAGAGCCTTTTTTAGACATGGCTTGTAGTGAAGATGAAGGTTTGAGAGTGATTGAGATATTTAGAGGAGAGAATTTCTACCATTAGAAGATAAAATAGAGCTTTTATTGGCGTCTTTGGACATTTGGGACATTGTAGATGAAAGTGAAGAGGCTCTAAACATACATGCAGATGCTAAAGAGAAAAAGGACTTCAAAATATGTGAAAAGAAGGCTTTTGGCATAATTTCCACTAATTTGGATGAAGCAAATTTTTCTCACATCATCTCTTGCAAAGGACCAGGAAAAGCATGGAAGACTCTTTATAAAATATATGAGAGGAAGAACTTGTTCAACATCATCTTCACAAAGAGAAAGTTCTTCACTTATAAGATGAAAGAAGATGAAGATTTCATGGCTAATATCAATAATATAAAGGCTCTTGCAAATGAATTAGTAATTATTGATAAGCCTTTAGAAGAAGGAGATATTATCATAACCTTGTTAATGAGTCTTCCTAAGTCCTACAACTACCTCATTATGACATTGGAGTCCATTAAGTTGAAGGAATATACAATAGACTATGTGACGGCAAGACTTGCGTATGAAGTGACCAAGAGAAAAGAAAAAGAGCCTCAAAGAGAAGATTCAGCACTCATGTTAAAGCAAGGGCAACCTTTCATATCAATGAAGTAATGTCAAAACTTATTTCATTTGTGGAAAACTAAATCATTTGGCACGAAATTGCTACAAGGCCAAAAAAAGAGAGAGAAAATACCAAAAATATGCATGAGCAATTTGGAGGAGATTATTTTGCATTCATGGCAAGTGAAGGCACCTCTATGGTTGCTATATCTAAGTGGATTGTTGATTGAGGTGCCACTAAATACATGACACCATACAAGTATTCATTTGACACTTATGAAGAAATTTCAGCAACAAGTGTCTTTATGGGAGATAATGGCATGGTACTGTTATAGACATACGCATGTAAGCCAATAATTACATATATAAATAGGTAGAAGTAAGTAAAAGTAGGTAAAAGTAAATTAATTCTATAATATTTGCTATTGAAGCTTCTCTGAACCTTTATAGACACTGCTTTGACTTTTTAGGTGTCTTTAATTGACTTTTTGAATTAAAAACGTGGTCAATAAGTTGGCCATGTGCCACAAATGTTATTAGCTTGAAGACCAAGCTAACTATGTGGCCCACACATAGAAAAACTTGCCTTATAAGTCAAGGCATGTGTCCTACAAAGTCAACACATACTGGAGGTCCTATAGAACATCGCCATATAGCCTCTAGTTAGATAGTATATATAGAGACAAGAGTGAAGCCTTCTTCACTCTTGTCAACTCCTTTCTTACTTCCAATCTAATTTCAAGGGTCTCTAATTTTGTTGGCTTTTGGCATTAGCCATTCTAATTTCTTTCTTAATATATATATCAAGTTATTTCTATTTTGTCATCTTTCTTTGAGAGAAGTCTCAATTCTTTATTTATTTTTATCATGTGCTTGTCATTGACAGATTGACAAGAGTGTACTTACAATATCAGAGCTTTGTCTAATCTTGATTAAGAGTGGATTACCCCTTTCTCTTGATAAGACATAAGTATATTAGAAGTTGCAGATTACCCTCTTCTAAATTGATATTTTCTTTAGTATTTTCTTTGTTCTTAAGTCCTCTCTTCTATTTGTCTTGAGCAATATTAGACATCTTCTCTTTTCTAAGTATTATCATGGCAGAATTTGCTAAAATGAAGAGTACAATGGCACAAATATAAAAGCAATTGAAGAAGTTAATGCTTGCAATGCATCAACTCAATTTACCACCATAAGGAGCAACAAGATTGGTAGGAAGTGAAGATATAGAAATGATTCGAGCTGCTTTAACATCTGCACTAAATCATATCCCTTCTCCTATGGTGGAACGCCCTTCCAGTGTTAGAGAACCAAGAATTGTCCTACCCGAGAAGTTTGATGGCACCAGATCAAAGTTTAGAGGATTTATCAATCAAGTACAACTTGTGATTGAACTTCAACCCGAAAGCTATTCAACTCCAGAATCGCAAGTTAGATTTATTAGTATGCTTCTTTCAGGTTCAACATTATCATAGTTTTCATCTTTTCTTGAATGACGAGATCCAATATTGGATGATCTAGAGGCTTTTTTGGTGGGATTTTGATCCATGTATAGAGAACATAATGCAATTTGTGTTGCAACCAATAAGATCCATATTTTATGACAAGACAATCGATCAGTAACCTTGTATGCTTTATAATTTTGACAACTTGCAATTGATATCAAAAGGAATGATGCTGCACTTATTAGCCAATTTTTCTACAGATTATAATATGAGGTTAAAAAATTAATGCTCAACTTACCTGATCCTCAAACATTGAGTCAAGCAATTGACTTTGCTGTGAAGTGGAACAATCATCTTTTCGAATTTTGATCTGAGAACCGTACAAGTGGACCTCAACCTTATTATAATTCAATGGCAACACCAACATCTCTTCAATACATACATTCAGAAGTAGAGGATATGCAAATTGATGTGGTATGCTTCAAACCTCTTACTGAGCAAGAAAAGACTCGTCGTCATCAAGAAGGATTGTGCTTATATTGTGGAGAATCCAAGTACACTGCTCAACATTGACCAAAGAAGTAACGCAACCATAAAATGAAGAATATGGCAATCAAAGAAGATAACATGTTGAAAAACGAATTTATCCAGCTACAATAAAGAATGTGTGGCTGGAATCTTATACAACACCTAGTGAAGGTTCTATCTTCTCCTCAGAACCCTTTCCATGTTTTATGATAAATATTATTCTAAGACCTAAATAGTACAAAGCCTCTACTTTGCTAGATTCAGGAGCCTCAGCATGTTTCTTTGATGAAGAATTTGCTAAAAGACATAGCATATTTTTAGTGAAGAAAACTAAACCTGTTCATGTAGAAGTCATAGATGGTCGTCCATTATCTTCAGGAGATGTTACTCATGAAATCCTTCCTATAGAAATAGCAACTAATGGTCATAGTAGCTTTGTAATATTTAATATCATTAGATCTCCTTCTAATCCTGACATTTTAGGTTTATCATGGCTACAAAAATATAATCCTAAAATAGATTGGACTTCTCGTAGTCTTGACTATTCTGAAAGTATAACTAAGAATGTAGTTAATGAAGTAGAAAGTCATAAGTCTAGTATAATTAAACCAATATTTGTAGGTGCAAGTGCTTTCTTGTATGCTGCAAAAGAAAGATCATCTTGTGTCATTTATGCCATACCTATTTCTATTGGTGGAAAGACTTCAAGTGGCATTCCAAGCCAATATCAAGATTTTTAAGATATATTTCAGAAGAAGAATGTTGATACTCTTCCAGAACATCGTTCCTATGACTACTCAATTGACCTTCAAGAAAGAGCACAACCACCATTTGGACCAATAAATAATTTATCTCAAAATGAGTTAGTCAAACTCAAGGAGTATATTGAAGAGAATCTGGCCAAGAACTTCATTCGCCATTCCAAATCTTCAACATGACCTCCAATTTTATTTGTGAAGAAAAAAGACGAATCATTGTGAATGTGTGTCGATTATCGAGGACTCAAAAAAAATCACTATAAAAAACAAGTACCCGCTACTTTTGATATCTGGATTCCTTGATCAGTGGAATCAAGCTAAAATCTATACAAAATTAGATCTACGAGGAGCATACAATCTCGTACGCATCAAAGAAAGAGATGAATGGAAGACTACGTTTCGAACAAGGTATGGACATTTTGAATACAACGTCATGCCTTTTGGACTTACAAATGTATGAGCAACATTCCAACATTTAATGAATGATGTCTTTTGGGAGTTTTTAGATGATTTTGTTGTCTATTACCTAGACAACATCTTAATCTATTCTAAGAACGTAGAAGAACATGAATTTCATGTTCGCCATGTATTACAAAAACTAAGAGATGCGGGACTCTATACCAAAATAAAAAAGTGTGTATTTTATACTACTCAAGTTGACTTCTTAGGATATATCATTTCAAATGATGGACTTATGATGGATCCTAAGAAAGTTCAAACTATTATGGATTAGAAGATCCCAAAATCGATAAGAGATGTCTAATGCTTTTTGGGATTTGCCAACTACTATCAGAACTTCATCAAAGATTTCTCTCAAGTTTCAGCTCCACTTACACGTTTGATTTGTAAAAAAAAACTTCAATGGAATCAAGAAGCTCAAGTAGCATTTGAAGCTTTGAAGATAGCCTTTATTTCTACACCAATCTTGTATTGTGTCAATTTTTCTAAGCCATTTTTTATAGAAATAGACACATTAGACTTTTCTTTGGATGTCATATTGTCACAAATTGGAATAGATGATAAACTTCATCCAATAGCTTTTCATTCTAGAAAATTTTCAGCAGCCAAAATTAACTATGAGATCCACGACAAAGAAATTTTTACAATCGTAGATTCGTTTCAAGAATGGTGCTATTATCTAGAAGGTGCTCTTAGTCTAGTCATCGTATATACAGATGACAAAAACCTTGAATATTTCAAGTTAGCACATGTTTTGAATCATTGCCAAATATGGTGGAGTATGTCTTTGTCAAGATTCAAATTAAAGATCACTTATCGATTGAAAAAACAATAAGGTTTGTCTGATGCACTCTTTAGATGATCTTATCTTTCTCTAAAGAAAAGAGATATTACTTTTGAACAGCAACAAAAAATTCTCTTGAAGCCAAAGCATCTTCATCTTTGAGTTATGAAATCAACACTAATTGTTGATTCAACTTTCATTAAGCAAGTTAAGTCAAGTATGTCTTTTGATCCTCTTATTCATGATATTAAGGAAAATCCTTCAAAGTCTCATGATACTTCTAAGTTTGAATTCAAGAAGAATCTACTATATTTTGAGAGATGTCTATATGTTCCAAAAGGTGAAGCTCGATTATGTGTTCTTCAAGCTCGTCATGACTTTTCAGCAACATGATATTTTGGATACAATAAAACTTTGGAACTAATATCCAGGGACTTTTGGTGGCCCAAAATGTGAAAAGCAGTCAAAGATTTTGTACAATCTTGTGATGTTTGGTCAAGATCAAAAACTCCTCGTCATCAACCTTACAGACTTTTTCAACCATTATCCATTCTATAACAACAATGGTCTTTTGTTTCTATGGATTTCATCACGGATCTTCCAATCTCAGGTTCTTATGACTCTATATTCGTGATAGTAGATCATTTTACCAAGATGGCATATTTTGTACCATGTACAAAATCTATTACATGTGAAGAAACAGCTAAGCTCTTTCTTGATAATATCTATCGCCATCATGGATTATCCAAGGATATTATATCAAATAGGGGAACTCAATTTGTATCAAGATTTTGACAGACTCTTTTCAAGATTCTAAAAGTGGATATAAAACTATCTTTAACATTCCATCCTCAAACTGATGGACTAATTGAGCATGTTAATCAAATTTTGGAGCAGTATTTAAGATGTACCATTAACTACCAACAAGATGATTGGACAACTCTTTTGCCATTGGCAGAGTTTGCTTACAATAACACAATACATTCTTCTACAAAACAAATACCTTTCTTTGTCAATTATGGTTATCATCCACGACTTGATACTTTTGACTTTTTAATAGTTGATAATACTGCTGCAAAAGATTTGGCAATTCATTTGTCAGAGCTACATGCAACGATGAAGGCACAGTTAAAAGAAGCTCAAGAACAACAAAAGATCAATGCGGATGTCTATCGAAAGGAATAACTACCATTCCATATGGGTGATAAGGTATGGTTACTTTGTCATAATATCAAGACCACTCGTCCTTGTGACAAGTTGGACTATCGAAGACTTGGACCATTTTCTATTTCAACACAAATCAATCTAGTTGGATATCGTTTACACCTACTAAAGTGAATGAAAATCCATCTAGTATTTCATGTTGTCGTGATGTAACACGATTAATAGGTGAAATAGTGTAGAGATTATTATAATTTAAGAGATCTTAGTTCAAAGTATTAGAACAAATTATCTTAGAAATATAGTTAATAGCCAAAGGGGTAGAAAAATTAAAAGGTACCAATGCTGCCTTTTAGAAAGGTGACTTCTACTTACTTTGTAGTACCATAAGTAAGGCAAATCAAAGTAGATTGGGAAAATAAATGATATAGGAATCTTTAGAAGAAAGTTAAGAGTAAATTCTAGAAAAAATTTACTTAGAAAAACTAGATATTGATACCCGGAGAGGGCCAGTTATGAACCAGGGTCGAAATCAGACCCTGAGGCACGAAACCGAGTCTCGATGACGACTCCGGTACTCTTTGGCAGATCAGAGAGTGGGATTGGAGAGAAGGTTGAATAGGGTTTCTATAGGCATTGATTTTGGGTGATTTAAAGTTGTTATGAATTTGTAAGAGCTTTGCAAAGTTGAGTTTTTTTTTTGGATGACTTGGATTTTATGAAATAAAATAGGGTTTATGTTTTGAATGATTTCGAGAGTTTTGTTGCAGATCTACGGGTGAATTGTTTTGGATACATGGTTATAGTAGTGTTGAATACATTTTGTGAATTTGAGCTTGATCTAACGGTTGAACTGAGAGATATTGAGGTTTAAGTGAGTGAAGGTCTCAGAAAGTAGAATTTTAGGTCCAATGAGGGATTTTAAGATTCCATGAAATCTACTAGTTGGATTGGAGTAAAACTTATGTGAGAGGATATTAGACTTGTTTTCCTATGTCCATGAGAAATTTAAAACCAATCGAACGGCGCAAAGAAGAGAAATTGGCTCTAGAAGGTTGGCAACAAGATTGGAGAAGGAGGCCGGCTAACACCCAAACACATTTTTGAGGTTTTCGTCAATTTGGTAATTCCGATCCTTTTCAAATTTTTTTTACTTGTTTTGAACTTGATTTTTAAGAAGTGTGAAAATTTTGAATTGAGATCAACGGTTTATTTATTAGATATTGAGGTTTAAATCTGTCATAGGAATTATTAGGATTTGGATTAGGATTTGGCTAGGGTTCGGTTTAGGGCTTGGATTAGGATTTGGATTAGGGTTTAAGATTTAATTAGGGTTTGATTTAAGGTTTGGTTTAGGATTTAGGATTGGATTAGGGTTTGTTTTAGGATTTGATTTAGGATTTGGTTTAGGGTTTAGGGTTTGGAATTGGATTTAATTTAAGATTTGTTTAGGATTTGACTTAGGGATTAGGAATTATTAGAGTTTAAGATTTAATTAGGTTTGGTCTAAAGTTGAGTGAAGTTCAATAGGGTTTTAACTAGAATTAAATTTAGGTTGAATTGACACATATTTGAGTAAAATTTGTGATCATTCTAATATTTCTTTAAGAATTTTATTGTTTGTTTGAAATTTCTTTGAGTTGTTTTGAATTGGATTATGTTTGTTTATCATTATTATAGTCTAATTAGAGCATTGTTAGTATTCTATTTAGGATTTTGTTATCGCAATTTCTATTCTTCCTTCTATAGCCAGGTGCTCGGAGCATTCTCAAGCAAGACTTCACACATTATGACAACATGTCTCTTCTTGAACTATACAAGATAATGGACATACCAAGAAGAAGACAAGTTCTATCTCCTTCGATAGAAGTAGACAATAATAAAGAGTTTGAAGTGGAAGAAGTCTTAGATTCAAGGCGATGCCAAAATAAATTGGAATATCTTGTCCACTAGTACGGATATGATATTAGTGAACGCACATGGGAGCCAGTAAAGAATCTTGCAAATGCAGCAAAGGTGATAGAGGCTTTTTATCAACGACATCCATTAAAATCAAGATGAAAACCTTTCTTATAAAAGAAACAAGATCTAAGCAAGATAATATTTTACTTCCAATCCTTGTTTGTAGCTTCTTTGTAGTTGTAATGCTGAGGAGATATAGAACCAACAACCAACGGATTCGACTCAAAAGCCTTTGTTTGCAGACCTACTGAATGAGATATTACGACTGTCACAACCTTTAAGACGACACAATCGAGATGAAGATCTTCAAGAATGACATGTTCTTCTTCGAATAGATGGTGAAATACAATGCGTTTGGTATCATGACCTTGGAAGGGACTCCTGATGCTTGGTGGGAATAATGTCACGGACATACGCATGTAAGCCAATAATTACATGTATAAATAGGTAGAAGTAAGTAAAAGTATATAAAAGTAAGTTAATTCTATAATATTTACTATAAAAGCTTTCCTGAACCTTCATAGACATTGCTTTGACTTTATAGGTGTCTTTAATTGACTTTTTGGATTAAAAACGTAGTCAACAAGTTGGCTATGTGCCACAAATATTGTTAGCTTGAAAACCAAGCTAACTATGTGGCCCACACATAGAAAAACTTGCCTTGTAAGTCAAGGCATGTGTCCTACAAAGTCAATACATATTGGAGATCCTATAGAACATCGCCATATAGCCTCTAGTTAGATAGTATATATAGAGACATGAGTGAAGCCTTCTTCACTCTTGTCAACTCCTTTCTTGGTTCCAGTCTAGTTTCAAGGATCTCTAGTTTTCTTGACTTTTGGCAATAGCCATTCCAATTTCTCTCTTAATATACATATCAAGTTATTTCTATTTTGTCATCTTTCTTTGAGAGAAGTCTCAATTGTTTATTTGTTTTTATCATGTTCTTGTCCTTGATAGGTAGAAGCTATTGAAATAGGCTCTATTACAATAGAGATTTTTATGAAAGTACAAACAAGGAGGATTAGATTGAAGGATGTCTTGCATGTATCCAAGATCAAGAAAAATCTATTTTTGATGAAGAAATTAGTTTAACATGGTTGTAAGATGCAATTTGATAAGAATGGATACTTTATAAAGACATTTGATAGAGATGATGTTGCCAAGGGCTTTATAGATGGCAACCTTTACTTTATCAAGTGTAAGATGGTGAATAGAGTTGAAGTGGCTGCATTTACTGAGTTTTCACTTCATCAAGATAAATTTGGCATTTGGCATTAATACCTTGGTTATTTGAATTCCAAGAGTATGAAGGAACTCAAATCCATGGTAAGTGGCATAGATCTTGGTCAATTTAGCCACAATCCCAATACACTTGCTTGTGAAGGTTGTATTCAAAGCAAACAACAAAGGGCCTCATTTCCAAGTAGAATAGCAATATGTACCGGTAAGTTGTTGGAGATTGTACATTCAAATATTTGTGGACCTATGAGGACACTATGAATAGGAAGAACAAGGTATTTTTTTACATTAATTGATGATTTTTCAAGGAAGACGTGGATTTATATTATCAAATATAAGAATGAGTGTTTTTCTAGATTCAAAGAATTTAAGGCACTTGTAAAAAAGCAATGTGATTGCAAGATCAAGGTGTTGTGTACAGATAATAGATGTGAGTATATGTTAAAGCATTTTGATAAGTTCTTGAAGATTTAAGGTATTATAAGATAAACTTCTACTCTATATACTCCACAACAAAATGGAATTGCTGAAAGAGTAAATCGCACCATTGTAAAGATGGCAAGGAGTATACTTCATGCACAAAACCTTGGATTTGAGTACTGGGTAGAAGCCATAGTAATAGTAGTGTATACAAGGAATAGGTGCCCTACAAGTACACTTACATCAAAAACTTCCGAAGAAACTTGGACTGGGAGGAAATCTTGTGTTTTACACATGAGGACTTTTGGATGTATTGAATATGCAAAGCTATCAGATTGTATGAGGTCCAAATTTTATACAAAAGGTACAAAATGTGTATTTGTTGGATATTGTGAAGGTACCAAGGTATATAGGCTAATAGTTTTGAATACTAAGAAGATCATCAAAAGTCATGATATAGAATTTTTGGAATATAAGAGTACTTGTGAGCACTTAGAGATGTATTCAAGTAAGAGTAATAGTGTGTTTGTAGACACATCTTCAATTTCAGCAAAGAAAAAAGAAGATAATGATGACAATGAAGATGGTGTGAATGAAGATGAAGAGATGAAGAAAGAAGCCTCTACAATTCTTAGGACTAGCAATGAAGATGTTCAAGATGTTGAAAATGATAATGATGATGATGATGATGAGTATCAACCTTTGAATGAAAAAAAATAAGATTTAAGAAAGAAGAAGCTTAGAAGTAAACATAGAGTACAATAAGATGAATCTTCTTCAAAAGAAAGAGGATATCCTTTGAGAGATAGAAAATAACTTAGTGAGTAGTGGAAGAACCACATCTTTTCTCAAGTAAGTGAAGAACATGCCAATGTTGCACTTCTTGCTGATCCATTGAATTTGTGTGATGCAATGAAGTCGGAGAAGGCCATAAAAGATTAATACAAATCACTAATAGACAATGAAACATGAAAATTGACTCAACTTCCTCCAAACCAATCTTTGATTGGTTGTAAGTAGGTATTTAGAACCGAAAGGAATGCACTGAGTAATATTGTAAGATACAACATATCAAAGACTAGACCAATCCATTGGATAACCATCAAAAGGGTCATGAGGTACTTAAAAGGTACTTTAAACTTCAAATTGTATCTTGGAAGGAATAATGTTGCATTACATGGTTATTGTGATGTGGATTGGGTTGGAGATGTAAATGATAGAAGATCAATAATAGAATATGTGCTCTTTGTTGGAATAGGAGTAATCTCGTGGAATTGCAAGAAACAACCATCAATTGCAAGATCTACAATAGAGGTAGAATATATGGCAGCAAGTCATCGTGCAATAGAAGCAATTTGGTTATGACAACTTTTAGAAGACATTGGACTTGTGCAAATGGAAGCAACTCCAATGAAGTGTGATAACTAAGGATGTCTTGTCTTTGCAAAGAATCCAAAACATCACTCAAGAAGTAAGTACATTGACATTCAACATTATTTCATAAAAGAGAAGATTGAAATAGAAGTGATTGATATGAAGTATTATGCAACAAAAAACATGCTTGCTGATTTGCTCACAAAAGCATCAGTGAAAGATAGGCATCACAAGTTAATAAAGGGACTAGGATTAATAGTCTTTAATCAATAGCAAAGTGGAAGTATTAAAGTAAGTAAGTATTACCTTGTGTAAGTTGCTAATAATCAAAGAGCAACAAAAAAGTGAAGAAAAGTAACTAAGGTGGCAGCTAGGATTTAGGTGGCGGCTAGGTTAAAAAAGAACATATGATTTATTTGGATGAAGTAAAAATAGATGTAATATCAAAAAAATAAAAGTTACCTCATTGATTAGCAACCACCATCTATAAATAAAGGGTATTGGAAGTAGGAAATATCTCATTCCACACTTCTCTTATATGCAACCTTGCTGATTTATACTTATTTATGTTTTGCTTCTTGTATTTCTTCAAAAGATAGATAGATAGATAGATAGATAGATATAGCTAGCAATAGAGAGAGGTTATTGATTGATTTATGTTATATAGTCTTATCTTGTAACAAAACTTGGCAATATTCTTTAAAATGAAGGAAGCTTGTATTTGCTTGAGAGACTAAAAATATTACTAAAACAAGAATATTATTACAAGTGATTAGAACAAAATTCCTTATTTTCTTTACTTAGAGCATGGATATTGCAATATCTCAATTTAGATTCAATGTAAGGAGCTTCTTTATATAACATGTATATGCAATTTAGAGATTTATGGATTATACTAGCTACTTGATTTTCCACTATATGATAGTATTTTTTATTTTTATTTTTATTTTTTTTTTTTTGCATGCTTTTTATGTATAACATTGCATTGAAAATAGTTGATTTTGGATCTTTACATTAGTTGGAATTGGCCTAAGATTTGAATAGTATTTTTTTAGTTTAGCTTCTTTTGAAAAGTTTTGGATTATCTATCAAGTTGTAGTATTTAATATAGCATGATCATGATATCTTTTCTTTTTTTGTTATTATAGATTTTTAAAAAGTAACTAATTGCATGGATCATTTTCAAATATTACAAGTCAACACAATATTAGTATTTTATGAGTGTTTCTAATTTCACAACACACCTTGAATATCTAAATTATATTTTTGTATAACATATTATTTACACAATTCCTATACTTTTTTATGTGTTGAAAAAACTAAAACAACTATAAAGACTATTGAATTGTGCATAATGTAGCTATAGATTATTATTTTAGAAGGCAACTAAACTTTGATTGTATATACATATATGAATGTATGTGTATATATATATATATATATATATATATATATTACATGAGGTTTAGATATCTCAATTAAATTTCTAAGTGATTGTTTGTATGTAGGAGTTTGGACTAATACTATCTTTTAGGACCAAAGCCTAAACTCAACAATATATTGTAAGATTTTTCTTTGTTTATATAACATTGGTCTCATTTTTCTTAACACAATCATTTGATTGCAATCTTGAACTCATTTTAATGTTCAAAATGGTTGTGCACAATGCAAGATCAATAACAATTGCTTTGATGCTGCCAAAACATATGACGTTTGTTTAAGAAATGATATATGTGAGGCATTTCAACAAAAATCTGACAATGGTAAAGCATTTCAAGTTTACCACCTCCAAAAATAGGACTACACAATTAAATCAACTTGCAGTGCGTATTGTTATTAAGTACTCATAGAGACCTAGATCTTCAAGGGGGATGCTAAACTTGCTAACATAATAAAATGCGCAAATGTGACAGGTAAATGACCAGCTTGTCCAGCTTGTCCACCTTCACTAGTTATATTTGACTACAACTGGTGCATCTGCCATAAAGGTAAACCTCTAAGTCATGCTATACCAGCAAACTCACATGAATTCTAACTACGATTTCTACGCAGATTACTGCATGCTTCACATTCGTTGTTTTCATGTAATGAATTTGTCCATCAGAGTTGGCTCTGCGTCTGAGGTGTCTAAGGAGAGTCAAATTGGGGGCAGCCATTGGGGTCTCAGTGGCTGCAACTTTAATGTTTTTGCTGGTTTTCCTGGCCGTGGTCCAAAGATACATGAAGAATCGCAAGTCCCAAAATCTTAGTGGCGGAACTAGCCCTTTCAATTCCGAGCTGCCAAGTGAGATCCTGGGTCCATGTTAGAGACCTGTAATATAACTGGGCATGTCATTCTCAAATCCACAAGTCGATTCTGCACATCAATCATGTGTGTTCATCTCTAATTGACACAAATCAACTTTCAACAAATCATAGAAGAATCCATCAAACAAGTTCTAACCTTAGTGGTCGCATCCATTTACTTTGCTTTTCTATACCAGGTCTAATTAATGCGCATTGGGAGGCTCCAAAGGGAGTTCAGCGGTTTACCTTCCGAGACCTGAAGAATGCAACAAATGGTTTTTCTAAGGAGCATGAAATAGGGGCAGGAGGCTTTGGCAATGTGTACTATGGTTCCTTCTCAGATGGAAGAACACAGGCTATCAAACGCGCATCAGCAACCGGTTCACAAGGCATAACTGAGTTTAGAAACGAGGTGGGATTTTGAGTTTTAATCTTCAAAACAAAGTTTGCACTACCTGTGAGGCACATGGAGCACATTTGATAATTGGGTTTGCTATGTGGAGCATCTGATCGTTGTACTTGATTGTCATGTTGCAAAACACTGAAACTCTCTACGAACATCATCCTTTTGTTTCAGGGTCTCGTGAAGATGTTTAAGATAATTCTTGTTTTCATTACATTGTGCAGATATTATTGCTGAGCAGACTGCATCACAAAACGACTCCATGAAGGCTAAGGTGGCCGACTTTGGAATCTCCAGAGCATCATCCCTGCTCGCTACCCACGTCTCTACCAACCCAGCCGGCACCGCAGGGTATGCGTTCTTTGCAGTGAACACTTCTTGAGGTTTATACTAACAAATCGCGCAGCATTAATGCGTGCCATGGAGTAATCAACCAAGTAATAAGTGTGCAGAGTGATTTTATATCATATTTACGACATAGCCCAACTTTGTTCTAAAACAGGAGAATCTGCCTTCCGCTGAATCTTGCTAATGTTTGGTTTAGGTGTGAGCGCGCGTGCAGGCAAAGACCAAGTTAAGACGTGATGGAATTGCAAGCATTTTGGATCCACGTCTAAAAGACGACTATCCACCAGACACGTTTTTCAACATGGCTGATCTAGCTCTTCATTGTACTGCCTACGAAAAGGTTGATCGGCCGACAATGAGGGTATGTACAAATACAAAGCTGAAGTGTTCTTATGTTGTAAAGGAGTGCAATCTAGAGAGTTTAGTTTCTCCATGCCAGTGCAAGTACTAAGAATAGGAATGTCACCAGATTATCTGGGTAGCTACAAGTCTAGATATCTGACTCGCAGAAATGTGAACCTCAAAAAGAAACCAACTTTGAAACAAGCTGTGACCTACCTCATTGAATTTGTTCATGAAATTTAAGCGATATGGTCCAATTTCAAGGGTTTACCAATTGATCATAGAGAAACTAACGGAAAGCTACACGTCGCAAGACATTACAATCCGCAAGTAAAATGAACACAGTTTCATCTCACACACTGATCTCACTATCAATTACTAACCCTCTCTAAATTAGCATCAAGGCTTTGTGCTAATTGGCAGTATATCTCCATCATAACTCGGATCTAGATTTCTGGAAGAAATAGGAGCAAGAATCCTACTGTAGGATTTAATGATCAAGACAGGAACAAAAGAAAATGTTTGGTACAAGAAGCCTGTGCTGGCCACCACTCTCTGTTCTACCTCTCAAACTTCTCTACCACTGTACCTCAATAAAGCTCCTGATGAGAAGCTCTACTGCCTTGGGATCCTCAAGACTGCACTACTGCTAGCCTTTGTAAGTGCTCTACAAAGACTTGCAAGCTCACATCATCAGTAAAGATAATGTCGCCTCCTGGAGCAGGTACATTTGCCGAATTATAAGTTGCAGAAGGATTCAACCTGGCGAGTAGAAACCGAGCCTGAGATTTGTGTTGGTCACAAACTACAAGCCTGGGCACAGGAAACCTCTCAGAGATAATACCCTGCGCATCGTTATGTGGTACTTGTAGCAACTGAGCAAATGCTACCTGATCTGGTTGCAGGTGGTAACCAGCATTTCGCCATTGAGCAACTGTCATACCATGGAAGATGACTACACTGAAGTAAGCATCCAAGAGCAGAATCCTATCAGGGGCAATAGATGCCACATCGAGTAAAACAGGCTCAGGTGGATCGCTCAATGAATATGATATCAAAGAGGGCTGGATCATAACCAATGAATTTGTGACACTCTCGCGGTTCAACACCATTCGGAAATAAGCTGTTTCATCGGGACTATTGTTGAACACCTGTACAAATTGAGACCGCCGCAAATTGAACATGAACTGGGGTAGAAGACCGAAAGTCGGTGCTAATCGGAATGAAGAGGGGTCCTCCTTACGGTAGTCCCCAAACCGCTGTGAGACGCGAATCAGCAATCTATCCAAGAACCTCACGGCATCAAATTCATCTTCGGTCTCCATTTTAAATGATGCCCACCTAGCTAAGATAACAGTAGCAGCTTCTTGATCAAAACCAGCAACCATTTCTTCTGTGCTGGAACTTGCAGATGATTCTCCCCACCGACGAGTTACTGTGCATACCCGCAACCTTAGTTGTCCATCACTATGTTGATACTGGGTAATGAACTGAAGATAAAACTGTTGTGCAGCCGGCCCTGCATTTGATCCTTGTGTAGTTGGGTTCACCTCGAAGAAAAAGGCAAGTGTTGTACTTTTATCAAGCCCACACATCTTCCACACTGTTGTTCCCCCTTGACCTACGACAGTGTCTGAGGTAGAAGCGCCCTTTCTTCCCAAAGAAGCACACGGACCAATGACACCCTGTACCTTAACATCCTTGGAGCAGTTAATTTCAATTTCACCATTAAAAGATAAGTTAAGAGCGTGATCACCAGTTTCAAAGACACGCTTGAAGGAATCTTTGAACACCGAGTGTCCGAAACTCTCAGCCAAAACAATCAAACCTCCAGTACTCTCGATCGCACCTTTCATCTCCATCACTCCAACCTGTAGACAAAATTTCATTACCAAGAGTGAGCATCATGAAAGAAACGAAAAAAACACAATGTTGATTAAAAGAGCCGCAAGAAAACCACGTCTGCATAGAGTGTTCGGAACCGCATCTGAACAAAAGTTCATGTTCTGGGAACTAAGTGCCTCCGCATCCACGACACGGCACGCACAAAAAGTCAAAAGAGAAAATCCACCTGATCTACCGCACAAGCAAATACATCGAGAACGTGCCCTTGTGAAACGAGCTGCTTTGCAAGACCGTCGTAGAACTTCACAGCCTTGTTAAAATGTGCAGCAGAATCTTTGACGAGATCCTTGTGTGATCGTATAGGGTCAGTCAAATCCTTTGAAACTATCAACCCTGGACCCTCGGTGCAAGGTCCGCCAACGAAACTTATAATTCGAGCCCCAGTCTCCGGAGAGCAAGCTGCCAACATGCCAGCTGCAACTTTGAGGGCTGCACCAGTACATCGCGCAGGTCTCTGATCTGAAGATACTGGAAAAGAATCTCTCTGGAGTTCGTCAAGGAGCGAATTGATGGCGAACTCACAATCAGAAACTGACCGCAAGAACCTCTCTACTCCAGTCGAATAAGCTCCACTCCGAGCACCTGCGATAGCATTCTCGACATCAGGTCAAGACATCATGATCGATGTCTAGCAATTCCTTGGATTAAAAATCGGAACGTGGAATCCAGAATGGATTTTTAAACTACCACATTTCCATTTGAAGAGCATAAACTAACCACCAACCATTTCCAGCGGCGAATCTTAAAGGGTTCTCGCTGAAGAATGCAATAATGAGAGATTTGAGAACAAAACCAAAACCATAAGTGCGTGTAAGTGTATGTGAATGTATTTGTGAGTGTTGTGATCACTTAGATTCAAAATCTAAAAAAAAGGAATCTAAGGTTTTCCTACTCACCTGGCCCAGCGCCAGCGGATTGAAGACCAAGCCCGCCACGTTGAAAACCTCCGGCTGGCCCTGAAGATAGCCCCAGCTGATCGATCACTTGCTCCTTAGTCAACTCCTTGGAACCCCGAAACACATAAGCCTTAGAAAATCCAAAATCCGAAAACCCTAATTCGTGCACTTGCACATGCCCTCCAAATGTGATCAATCCAACCAGAGCATTCTCCGGTACGAGCGAGATCGCCTGCGTCAGAGATGCCTTCAAATACCCTAACTCCTCCTCGATAATGCACGTATCAATAACAAACAAAAACACCGGTGAGAAAGTCTTCTCACTTCCTAGCATGGGTGGGGGAGCATACTCCACCGTAGTACACTGCGGCCAAATCTCCCCGGGCACGTTCTGATCGGAGATCGAAGAGTAGTGATGCGGAAACGAGTTTCTCTGGTGGCAAAAAGGGCAGATCCAGATCTTAGCCTGATAATCCACGGCACAGAAGGGGTTTAACACACCGCGGCACGCCCTGCACCGCAACGGCGCGTAATTTAGCACCGCTACGGGATTGCTATGCGGTCCAGCTCCGTGTAACGGCGTGTAGAGCGCCGCGAGTGGGATGTGACACTTGCTAGCGTCCAGCTTCGTGCTTGGCCACACGTTCCATGACATGCGTATGCCGTTCATGGCCTCGGCGTCCAAAAACTCCGCCATCGCGACTGCGACACTGCAACCCCTCTCGCAACTCTATGAGAAAATCACCACTTCCTTGATTTAGCCACCAAAATGGTGCGCAACAATGTCAATTGGAAGCGAAGGGGGAAGGGAAAGGGGAAACGGGGAAACGGGGAAGGGATCGCAGATGGAGTGTTCTGCGATACTTTTTCGAGCTGCGAGCGAGCGAGGTCTTCGTTGACGTTCAATCGCCAACGCTCCCCTCCTCCTCCTCCGCCTGCTGTGTCTTGAGCGAGACGACCGGGGTTTCGCCGGCCCCCCCCCCCTTCTTCACCCTTCGTTTCTCCGGCCTTTCGACGTGTCTTCTGTGCCTGAGCGCAGAGAGGGCGGCCCGGCGTAAATGACCGGGTGGATCGACCCGCTCGGAATGCTCCCCGCCCTTTCTACTTGAACCTTCCGAAAAAAACTTCTGTTCACACTGTCTCCCTTACAGCCAAACCTGCTGTCTCTTTCATTGTGCTCCCTGTGGACAACTCTTTTCACGCTGTCAGTGTCTTTTGAACCACAATGCTATTTGGAATTCTCTTTTCCATGTATGTACTGGAAGGTCACTCATCACGAAATATTAAAGTTCATGGTCTCTTTTAATTTTTTTTAAACATAATTATGATCATTTTTCTTTATTTTTTTTAAGTTTAATGAAATTAATATTTTGCAACAAATCCTCCTGGTGAAAAACAAATATTTTTTTAAATACATTTGAGTTTTAAGTAAAGTAGTAATTTATATTAAATAATCTAAATTTAGAATCAGTTGATATATCGATACATTTTTCTTATACAAATTAGGTTTTTGATTATAAAATTTTCTTTCAGTATGCTGTTTAAATAATTATTAACACTACAGTATAAAAAATATATTATCTATCTGTATATATATAAAAAATATATATAGTTGAAAAAGAATTCTTGTAACCACGTTTGACATTGCATTTTGAGATTGATTTCTTAAGAAGATCAAATTAAAAAAAATATTACATTTATCTTTACACAAAAATATATGAAGCATTAAATTTTTATCATAGTATAATAGAAGATTTAGTCCAATAATTTTTAATTTTTCAGAGATTTAAAGCACAAAGTTTTTAAGGAGCTTGTATAAGGTTAAAATTATAAAAATAAATCATATTATAACCAAATGAAAGATATAATTTACATAAGAGAAATAAAAACTAGTAGTCTTTAGTTGGAGAAAAAACCTTGCTAAGATTGAGTATCAATATTCTCATATCACAAATACTACCCTTTAGTGATAATTTATTTATTTAAAATTATTTTTTAATAAATCAATCTTTAAATTCTAGTTGGACTATATTTTAATCAAATAATAAGAAGATTAAATAAATATTAATTATTACTATTGAATTAAACTATAGATATATTCTAAGAAAACCAAAGAATTAAGAATTTACATAACAAATTTAAGATAAAAATTATCAATCTTTTAACAAAAAAACCAATAGAGATTTAGTTTTAAATAATATAACCATTTGATAGTAGATTATCTTTAAATATCTATTATGTTAATAAAAAATATTTTATTATAAAATATAATTATCTTATTCTAAAAATTTAATACAATAAGAACTATATGACTAATTAAAAATTTTAAATAAAGATTTTTTAAAATATTAATAATTAAAATTATAAAATAATAAAAATATAAGAGAATATAATGGCACTTTTAAATTTTAATGAGAAAATTTAAAATATTATATTATGTAAATTTACTTCTCAATATTTACTTAACATCTATCTATAGAAGAATTATTTTTATAGCTTTTATTTATCTTATATTTAAAATATTAAGATTCTTAAAACCACCCTATTGATCAATCTCAAATCTCTTAGCAAACCTTAAATCTAAGCAACTCTAAAAATTATACTTAAAACCCTAAAACCTATATTTTATCAATCTTAAAACTTATATCATATTAACCTTTAAACATATACTCTATAAACTCTAAATCTCAAAGCTAATTAAATTCTCAAACTTATATTCTATTAGTCTTTAAATCTTTATTTCTATAAATCTTTGATTCATATTAATAGATATTAATTGGTGAATTGATTAAATAAATAATTTTAAGATATTTAGTTATAGAAATATTAAGATTTTTTTTAATATTTAAGTATTTATCAGAATTTAGAAGTATTTGTAAGTTACAAATTTTTTATTAGATGAAAATTTGTAAGAATAGAATCTCAATAAGTCTTCAAGGCGATTATCTTAGTTGGTTTAATAATTTTTCTTATTTTTAAATATTAATATTTAGTTATTGAGACCAATGTCTACATCGGATTTTTATCTATATATATAACTTATATGAAATTCCTATAAATATTATTTATTAGTTAGAAAGAGCGTATGAAAGAACCTTATATCTTTTTAATTTTTTATTTAAAAAATAGAATCTTAAGTTAATTAAATTAATTATATTATTATAAAAAAATTATTAAGATAGAATAATTTAGGCTTAAGGTAATATTAGAATTATTAAAATATTACAAAAAATTAGAATTTATTTAGGGCTAATTTAAAATTATTTAAGAATTTTATAAAAAATTCAAAGATTTTGATAAATTTGAGTTTTACCATCTTAAGAGCTATTATGAAGGAACAAAGTAAGATTTGAAGGTCATACAAGGTTTCTAAGCTAATGGTGAAGTCGAAAATGTAAAACAAATAGTTCTATTAATAAAAAAAATAGGAGGACTAGTAATTAATATTATCCTTGTAAGAAAGGATGTGGACAAGTTCTATATTGGTTGTAGTACATTGGACGTAGATAGAAAGATAAGACTAAGGCTTTTAAGCCTCTCTAAGACACCTTTATACACTATGTGTGAGCCTTGGTGAGGCTTACATCCTTTATTTATAAGCAAGTTATTCTTGAGATAAAATATTTTTACTTAATTTTTTAATTATTTACTTCTTATCTTTAAACCTTTTTAACTTACTCATAACAAATTGGATTTACATATTTCTTATGTTGTTAGAAAGATAATAAAATTGACTATTTAAAATTATAAAATTTATTTTTTTATTTTTTTATTTTTTATTATGTGAATTCTAAGGAATAGACTATGAATAAGTTTTGAGGTGTGTAATTTCTTGATTACATTCATTTCACTTGTTTTTTGTTTGTTCTTCTTTTTTTCTTGTTATTTGCTTATTTTATTTCATACTACCAATTAAAAAAAATCTTAATTAAGACCATCTTATAATTTAGGTTGAGGGATGAAATTTATCCTCACAAAATCTGAACCAAATTTTAAAAAATCTTAAGAAAATCCTTAATAACTTCTAAATTATAATTCATAAATTATATAAAATTTCAATTTCTAATTTTTCCATTGGTTTTATTTTAATTTTTTTATAATATTATGTTCTAAATTCATTCATATTATGAAAAAATTTAAAAGAAATTTAATTTATAAATTCATATATTTTGTAATAATATTATTTTATTTTTACATATTATAAGTTTGATAAACACTTCTAATAATTAATTTTTGTATTTTAGTCATAAATCTTTACTTAAGCCTAATATAAAAATTAATTATTCTATATTCAAGTCAAAATATTATTTGATCCAAACTCTAAGTGTTTTAGATATCTAAAAAATTGTTACTTACTTTAATTTATACAACAATGACATTTCTTTATTTATACAATCAAATATTATTTTGTGGTACCATTAAAATGGCAGAAAATCTAATAATTATATGTCTTACTTCCACATCTGTACAATTACAAAAAACTTAATCAGAGAATAAGCACCAAAGTATAAAAAATCTTAAAAAATATATGAGTCTTTATTACCTTCAAAACTTTGTTGTTTAAAAAATCTTATTTTTGATTGCCTCAACAAAGGTATTCTTTAAATCATTACCCTATAATCTTAAAATTTTAGAGTGCTATTAAAATTAGTTTTACTAATACCAACTCTTTAATCTCCCAAAAAATCTATCATTTGTTGTAGGTTCTTACTTTTTTTTTTAAAAAATTTTGAGTTAGATTTTAAAATCATCTTATAAATGGTCATCTCTTGAATGTTAATCTTACCATTATTATTCTAAGTTTTATAATAAATTATTCTTAATTTTATTCTAAAAGTTATGTTTAATTTACTTTATCTTATTTTGATCCAATTATAACTTTAATAAAGAAATAAAATTCTTTTTTAAACAAAAGTCATGATATATATAAACTTTGTAATTATATAATGTATAGTATCAAATAAATATAATTTAATAGATTTTTTATAATACAATAATTATTTCAAAAAAATAGGAATTAATTTAAGATACCAATTATAAGAATAATTTGGTTTAAATAAAAATAAATTTTAAAATTAAAAATATAATGATAATATAATTGGATATTTTATATGAATCTAGTATTTTAACCTAGTTGATTTAAATCTTTATATCTTACTTTATTTAAGTACCTTGGTTATATTAGGCTAAGACCAATAATAAATATAATTTAGTATCTTTGGACTAGAATATAGTCTTTATTTTGTATTAATAATATATGAATCAAAGTATAAAAATAAATTATTTATAAATTATTAAATTTCAGAATAAAAGAATTTTATGAAAATTTAAAACACAAATAATCTAAAAAAACATATATAATGTGCTATAATTAATTCTAATTTTAATAAAAAAAAAATTCAAAGACTAAACTCTATAAGAATATCAAATAAGATGTGATGAGAATATGATATTTAATAGGACATTTATCTTTAAAATAATGTTTTTTTGGTATTTAAAATAACCTTGAATTTTGAATTACACACCTACAAGGAATTCAAAGAATTTATTATTTATAATTATGATTAATTTTAGATTATTAAGAACTTTTATTATTAGTAAAATAATTAAATTTAAAAATACCTCTTAAATCCTACTTACATACTTTGATTTAGAAATTTCATTGATATTTTTTTTGTTAGTTTTAAATAATAATTTATTATTTTTAAAGATTATGTATATATATATAATTATTTTTAAAGATATAAAAGGTCTTTATAGTTACTAGGGCCTTAGAGGTTAATATACATCAAGAATAGAATTCTCTTACATCTTAGAAAAAATTATATTTAATTAGTTTAGCATTTAAAAAAATTAATTTTTTATTCTTCATACCTGATTCTTTAAATCTGTGTCTAAAATAGTCTTTGATGTCTTTGTTTACCCTCATAAAATTCTATTAGTGCTATTTAACGGGAAAAAGGTGCATTAGAAAAAATTCTTTAGTGTCATAATGAATTATTAAGTTAGTAAATTTTTTCTTGTAGCTAAAAAAATTTACCAAAGTGTATTAAGATAATCCAAGCTCAATTCTAGAATTTTGAAAATATTAAAAGAATATTTATGATTTTTTCTTATTTTCAAGTTATTTGCCCAAAGAAAAATGTTAACTATAAAAATTTAGAAATATATAGAAAAAAATTAATAAAATACATAATCAATAATATTTTTTTGAATAAAATTTTAAAAATAAAACTCTGTAAATAAAATTATAAATTTATAATGATCTTTGAATTATTTTGATGTGGGTGTATAATAACTATGTTATTATTAGAAGAAATGTTTTTACCAAATAGAAAATACTAATATCAACTACATCCTAAGTACTTGCTAATATTTTTTTGGATAAATTTTAAATATAGATTTAATTTAATTTGTATTAATGAGCCAAAATATTAGTCCTATAGAAGTAACAACTAAGATAAGTACAATAAGAGATGAATTTTAAATATTTCTAAATATTATAGAAGAAAATTAAATTATGTCATATTATTTCTTTATTTCTTTAAAATGCTAGTATTATGTTTTATAACATTTATAAAATAAGTATTTATTAATATCTATAAAATATATATAATAAAAATTATAATTTTTTAAAAATAATTACTATAATTCATTGTATTTATTTTTATTATCCAAAAATATTTGTATAAAATTTTAGATATAATTATAAAATGATATAAGTATCATTCTTTCAAAAGTTGACATGGTATAATTTAATCATAAAAACATAAGCTTTAATTTAAATTTTGGATATTTATCAAAGATAATAAATACTTATAAAATAATCTTTGTTATAGTAGATTTTAGATGATTAAATTTGATAAAAAATGATATGAAAAGTTTTAGAGATTTTCATATATTATAAGTAGTTTATTATTAATCATGTTATAATTATAATTTTTTAAGATATTCTCTTTGAAGAATTAAATTTATGTGCTAACCTATATAAAAAAAAACATAGATTTTTTTATTATAATTTTAAAAATAATATATATATATATATATATATATATTAAATTCTAATATTTCTAAATTAGATTGTGATATTCCGTATCTATGTGGATGTATCCAACTCAGTAATTGGTTGTGTTTTAAGTCAAAATAATGAAAATAGCCATTACGTTCTATTCTACTTTGTTAATTTTTACACAATTTTGTAAGACATAATCATACTATTATAAAGAAAAGAACACTTAGAATCCTCTATTTAGTCTTAAAATTTTGGAATTATATGTTGAGCTATTTATTAATTTTCATGAAAATTAAAATGATTTCTGATACCTAATTATTAAGAAATTTTTTTTTTGCATATAAGCCAAATAGATATTATTTTATTTTTGAATAAAGATAAAATTTTAATAATAATTCAATTAGATAAATACCATATAAAAAATAAAATAAATATGTGACAATAATCACTTGCAAGTGTTTCTAGTAAAGGATTTTTTTAATAAAATTTATTAAATTTATAGTTACTTAAATTAAATATTATTATTAAATATTGTAAAAACTGTAAAGATATACTTTAATACCTCATTAATAATTCAATCATTTTTTATTTTTCATCTATATAATACAAAATTATTTTTATTAAATGAATAAATTATGTTTCTTCAAGTGATACCATATTTACCCTAGATATGAATAGATATATTCAATAGGTTTTTTTAAAAAAATATAATATAATTTAAAATAACATCAAATTGATGCATGCTATTATAAGTTTATAAAAAAATGCTAATTCATGTAAGGTTTTATAAACTAGATATTAGAAACCAATGTTATTCAAAAAACATCTATCAATATGCACTTAAATACAATCTTTCTTAATAAATAAGAAAATCCATCCTTACTTTGATAATTTTTCTTATATAATTATAGCTTTTATTATAGCATATATATCTAATAGCACTACTATCCAAATAAAAAAAAGAAGAAGAATGATAAAGCAACCCAATCTTTAACTATAGCAACTCACTCTATCTTAAGCATCATTGCACCCTTGGAGCCTCCATCTCTATTCCTAGTCATTTCATATACCCAACCATTGTTAGGGACAAGGGTGGGAGGCTAGAAACAATAGGAATGGGGGCGACAATTGGAAATAAGAATATGGTTGTGAATGATTGGTTCAAACAAATATGCATTAGTTTGGATTTCTTCAATTTCTTTGATGAAACTCTCAAAACTTTTACAATCAAATGAATAAGTTTTATAATTATTTATATAATTTTTGGCTAATATTATACTTTATTTAATAATTTATATTTTTGGCATATATATATATAATATTTTTATTTTTTATTTATTAATATATTTTTTGTAACCAAAGTTGATAGTAAAATACTTCTATTCAAAAAATACTAAATTTAAAAATTATAAAAATAATATCAATAATAATAATAATAATATCAATTTTATAATTTTAAGTTCTAAATATCAAATATCAAATAATAATTTTTTTTTCATTGATAAAATAGATATTTGAAAATTAAATTTCTATTCTAATTTTTAAAATCTTTAATGATTTATTCTTTGTATAATAATTGAATAACTATAATTTTTTTTGTATTTAAAAATAAGTTGAGGTTTTTAATAAGAATGTACATAACTTTTGCATTGATTTTTACTTTTTTATAGATAAAGTATAAAGTCTTATTAAATAATGTCAAGATAGATAATTATATATTTTAAAATGAAAGTTCTAAAATATTTAATTTTAAAATATATTGCTTATAATCAATGCTTATTATTTGTAAGAAATAAAATAATAATATTAATGTAATAACTTTATTCGATTGGCAAGAAATCTTATTAATAAATATTATCATAATAAATATTTTAAAAATATAAATTTAATATTAATAAATTATTTATAAATATATTTTGGTAGAAATTTTGATTTCATTTGATCTGTTTTCATAAATTTGACTAAAATTTCTACATGAATCAATTATTATATATCCCAAAAGTTTATAAATAAGGTAAATAAAATTAACATGGAAAAAATTATTTCTTCACAGAAACCATTCTTTTCTATGAGTTAAATTCTCTATTTAAATAAGATGGTTTTTAATAAATAAATAATATATCTTATATTAAATTTTAGAAAGCCTTTTACAATAGTAATATTAATAAAAACTATGGTGTTTTCAAATTATAAAATAGTTTCCAAATCATACAATGATTTTTAAAGCTTTTCAGAATTTTAATTAGAAATTAATATTATATTTTTATTATTCTTTATGTTTTAATTCTAATTGTCTAAAAATATGATTTATTTATTAAAAAATTTATTTTATTTTATTTTTATATTTATTTCTTTTATAATATTAAAAAAAATCAACCATATTTTAAATAAATCTTTGAAAATATCCTAGCATGTCTATAAATTTATAATAATATACAGTAGTTAATTCAAAATACCATATGTAGTTTACAATAATTAGTATGTATTTGCAAAGTTTCATGTTTAAGTTTTTAAAGATATGATAGATGATCTAAAAGATAATTTAAAAATCTTTTAGAAATGTATAATTATTTTAATTTTATTATCTATATAGTTTTTTCAACTTTTTCTTTATAATGTTCTAAATTTGCTAGAATAGACATTCTGTTACTTACTATAATTTGATGTGCAATCATATAATTTATGTTTTGATAATGGGTTGACCTTTTCATAAAACAATATATTCTTAGATTTATTGTTCTAAAATTTTATTAGAAGTTGAATTAAAATTTTGATAAAATTTTGAATGTGAGGGTATTGAATACCTTTGCAGTTTGGATTAATCGAGTTTGGGAAGGCATTTCTCAGTATCTTATAATTGGATTAAATTGAAATTTAAAGAACATTGAGATTTTTAAGGTAAGCTTTGAAAGGTACAAGATTTGCTGTATTTGAAGACAATTTGGATTTTTAGCAAGTTTCTAAGTGAAGGGGGTTGGTAGCCAAGGCAGTTTGAATCACTAAATTCCAAAGGAATAATTCTCACTATTGAATTATAAGATTGTAATAAGATTTATAAAAGCAAGAGTGCCTTTAAGTTAACCTTGCAATCAACTAAGAATTATTCAATTTGAAGCTAGTTACAATTTTTGGCAAATTTTGGAGTTGAAGAAGGTCATTGCCTTCAATCCTTGGATGTTGTCAAGGTACCTTTGCTTTTACCTCTCTTATTTTATTTTTACTTTTATCTTCACAATGACTCATAATCTCCTCATTTCAACTTTTAGCTAATAAATTTTAATTTTTCACTTTTAACCTTTAATATTTTCATTATAACTTAAATTTTTAAATTTAATTTTTAACTTAAAATTTTAAATTTAGCTTTTAACTTTTAATTTTAACTTAAAATTTAAATTTTTATTCGTATTATAAATTAATAATAAAAATAAATAATTTTTTTTTATCATTTTTTCATAGTGAATTTTATTTAATATTTTAATTTTATTTTGGTAATCATTGCTTGAAAGGCGTTAATTTTAATTGAATTATAAACATCCACATTTAAATTAAATTAACAATTTTACAATTGGAAGTTCTTCCATTCTACCTTTTGAGCTTGTTGTGTAGTATTAATTCCATAGAATGGTGGATTTTAGGATCACAATTGTACTCTAAAATTTCTGAAATTTATAGCATCAATCCTCTTTGCAATTCTAATTGCCTCTTGAAACATTTGTAGATGCCTTAGTTCCATCTCTTGCTAGATCTCAAGTTTCAAACCTCATAGAAATTGATCCATCATCTTTGCTTCTAAAACATTGCCAATTTAGAGACATAGAGACTTAAATAAAGAAATATAATTTTACATCAACCTAAATTGTATAATATTTGTTAATTGATTGTGTGCTATCTTTTCTACATTGATGGATCAAAATTGATTCCTAAACTCGATCTCAAACTCCTCCCAATCACAAAATCTACCTTGAGCTCTATAACTTTGAATTTGATGTTGCCACCAAATGGTTGCCACATCATTCAAATACTTGGCTGCATACATAATTTCTTCACTACTATATGCTCCTAGTAATTGGAGATATTTTTGCATTTTGTAGAGCCATTGACATACATCTTTTTGTCTTGAAGTCCTAGAGTATGTACTAAGTTTATTCAATTTGAGCTTAGTAGATGTCGACTTTCTTATCCTAGTATCATGATTATACGTAGATACTTTAGTAGATACTTATATGATTAGATAGGAGTAGGTAAAAGTAAGTTAATTTCATAAGATCTTCTAGAGAAGCTTCTTAGAATATTTATAGATATTACTTTGATTTAACATGTGTTTGTAGTTGATTGTTAGATTAAAAACTTAGTCAACAAATTAACGACGTATTGATAGCTTGTGGAACAAGTTAACTATGTGGTACACATATAAAAAACTTGCCTTGCAAGTTAAGATACATGTCTCATAAAGTCAACACATTTTGGAAATCCTTTGGACATCACCATGTAGCTCTTATTTAAGAGTATATATGGATGCAAGAGTGAAGCCTTCTTCATTCTTGTTAATGCCTTTCTAGTCCTTAGTCTTATTTCAAGACTTTCTAGTCTTTTTGTTTTTGGCAATAGTTATTCTAGTTCAATATTATATCATTTTTCAGTGACTTTCTAGCTCCTTTTAGTGATATATGAGTGTATTAAGGACTTTCTTTCTTTGAAATTCATGTCTTTAATAATTTTACAATAGTAAAGATATATTATTTTTATCTTATTTTAGAAGTGAGTTGATTATTCTATTTCTATTGTTGTATTTTGAAGGTTGTGGACTTTTTGTCTTTAAGACAAAAAATCTTATTTTCTAATACTAATCTTTTTCTTAAAGAGAGTGGATTATCATTCTTTGTAGAAATTAGTATCAAGATTTCTAAGACATTTTTGAAAAGAAGAATGCAGATATTCTTCCATGGTATTACCCTTATGATTCTTCTATTATTTTTCACAAAAAAAATCAAACATCATTTGAACCAATCTATAATCTATGACTAAACGAATTAGTTGCATTCAAAGAGTACATTAATGAAAACTTGGCTAAGAATTTTATACGCTATTCTAAATCTCTAATCAAGGCTACAATTTTATTTGTGAAGAAAAAAGATGGATCTTTGTGGATGTGTATGGACTATCAAAAACTCAACAAGATTACTATTAAAAATAGATATCTTCTACATTTGATTTGAGGACTTCTTGATCAATTGAATCAAGTAAAGATCTATATAAAAATAGATCTACAAAGAGCATATATTTTGGTACACATTGAAAAAAGAGATGAATGGAAAATTGTGTTTTGAATCACATATGGATATTTTAAATATAATGTCATGCCTTTTAGACTTACAAATGCATCAGCTACTTTTCAACATTTAATGAATGATGTCTTTTGTGAGTTTCTTGATGATTTTATCATTTGTTATTTGGATGACATCTTAATCTACTCTAAAAACATAAAAGAACATGAAGTCCATATTCGTCATGTAATACAAAAACTTAGAGATGCAAGATTATATGTGAAGTTGGTAAAATGTGTATTCTATATTATTCAAGTTGACTTCTTAGGATACATCATTTCCAATGAAGAGCTAAAGATGGATCCAAAGAAGATTTAGACTATCATAGATTGAAAGATTTCAAAAATAGTAAGGAACATGTAATACTTTTTAAGCTATATCAATTATTATCAAATCTTCATCAAGAATTTTCTTGAAGTTGTAGCTCCACTTATATGTTTGACTAGTAAAGCTAAACTTGAGTGGAGTAAAGAAGCTAAAGCATTGTTTGATGCTTTAAAAAAAGAATTTACTTCTGTACCAAACTTATATGATGTTGACTTCTCTAAAGCATTTTTTATGGAAAAAAATGCATCAGACTTTGCCTTGGATGCAGTGTTATTACAAATAGAAGTAGATGACAAACTCCATCCAATAGCTTTCTATTCCAAAAAAATTTCAGCAATTAAGATTAATTATGAAAATTATAACAAAGAGCTCTTTACAATCCTGGATTTATTTCAAGAATTGCATTATTATTTAGAAGGTGCCTTGATTCTAGTCATTGTATATATAGATCACAAGAACCTTGAGTATTTCATGTTAAGACGTATTTTAAATTGTTGCCAAGCTTATTGGAGCATGTTCTTATTAAGATTTGATTTTAAAATCATTTATCAACTCGAATAACAAGAAGGTTTGTTGGACGCTCTTTCTAGATGTTCTTATCTTATATCAAAAGAAAGAGATGCATCTTTTAATCAAAAAATAATGATTCTCTTGAAGTTAGAATATTTTCACCTTTGAGCAATAAAATCAATACTAACTATTGATTCAACCTTTATCAAGCATATTCAATTAAGTATGTCCTTTAATCCTCTTATCTATGATATAAAGAATAATTTTTCTAAGTCTCATGATACTTCTAAGTTTGAGTTTAAGAACAACCTACTCTATTTTGAGAGATGATTATATATTCCAAAAGGTGGAGCATGATTATGTGTTCTTTAAAGTCATTATGATTATACATCAACTGGATATTTTAGATACAACAAGACATTGAAGCTAATATTAAAAAAAATTTGTTGGCTTCAATTGTAGAAGACAATCAAAGTCTTCGTACAATCATATGATATTTTTCCAAGATCCAAAATTCCTTGCTATTGATCTTATGGACTTCTTTAGCCTTTATCTATTCTATAACAATCGTGGTCTTCTATTCTTATAGATTTTATTACAAATATTTTAGTCTTAGGTTTGTATGATTTTATATTTGTGGTAGTAGTTCATTTTATCAAAATGGCACATTTTATATCATGTACAAAATCTATCACAGGTAAAAAAATAGCTAAGATATTTCTTAACAACATCTATAGCTATTACCGATTGTCCAAAGATATTATATTGGATAAAAAGACTCAATTTATATCAAGATTTTAGAAAATCTTTTTTAAGATATTAAAGGTGGATATAAAGCTTTCTTTGACTATGCATCCACAAACTGATGGACAAACAAAATGAGTGAATCAAGTTTTAGAGTAGTACTTAAGATGTACCATCAATTGTTATCAAGATAATTGAACAACTCTTTTACCATTGGCAGAGTTTGCATACAATAATTTAGTACATTTTTCTACTCAATAAATACCTTTTTTTATCAACTATGGTTATTATCCATAACTTGATACTTTTGATTTTTTAAAAGTTGATAATCCTATCGTGGAAGATTTAAAAAATTATTTGTCAGAGCTATATGCAACAATAAAGGTGCAATTATTGGAAGCTCAAGAAAAATAAAAAATTAATGTAAATACCTATTGCAAGGAACAACTACAATTCAATATAAGTGACAAGGTATGGTTACTTTGTCGTAATATCAAGATTATTTATCTTTGTGACAAATTAGACTATCATAAGCTTGAATCCTTTCCTATTAGTGATTAAGTCAATCCTGTTACTTATTGCTTATATCTACCGGAGTCTATGAAGATCCACCTCGTATTTCATGTATCTCTTCTTGAGCCATATAAGACAATGAATATCTTGAGAAGAAGAAAAATGCCACCTCCTCCTATAGAAGTGGATAATAATCAAGAGTTCAAAATAGAAGAAGTCTAAGATTCAAGGCGGTACCAAAATAGGTTAGAATATCTTATTTATTGGCATAGATATGATATTAGTAAATACACATGGAAGCCAATAAAGAATCTTATAAATACAATAAAGAAAGTTGAAGCTTTTCATTGATGACATCCATCAAAATCAAGATAAAGAATAGCAAATCTCTGCTATAAAAGAAATAAGATCAAAAGAAGATAACATTCTACTTTTTATCTTTCTTATTAGCCTTTGTGTATTTGTCATACTAAAAAGATAGAGAAGCAAGAACCAATAGATTCAATTCAAGAGCTTTCATTTGCAGACTTATCAAATGAGATATTGTAATTGTTACAATCTTCAAGATGACAAAATCAAGATGAAGAAGAATATGTCCTCCCTTGAATTGATGGTAAGATACAATGTGTTTGATATCATGACCTTGAAAGAGAATCTCGATGTTTGGTAATTTTATTAGAAGTAAAAATAACTTCTGACAGTGTTTCAAATATTTTATTTGAAAGAAGTTATGAAGGCCTCAACAATAATCAAATAATAAGGTGATCTTTTTAGTTTAGTATGAGACACTATTGATGGCTAAGAAGACCTATCAACCATCTTCAAAGAGAACAAAGATCAAAATATGTGACAAATACAATTTGTCATATCTTAGATATCTTCAATATATGAAGACCACTTTTATTAGAATTCGTCCTTAGAAAAGAGGATAATGTCACAATTATATGTAGGTACTCTAGTAAATACCTATATGATTAGGTAGGAATAGATAAAAGAAGATTAATTTTATAAGATCTTGTAGAAAAGCTTCTTAGAAGCTTTATAGATGCTATTTTAACTTTATATATATTAATAGTTGATTGATAGGTTGGAAAGTTGATCAATAAGTTAATCACATATTCAAAGCTTACAAAACAAGCTAACTATGTGGCGTACATATAAAAAACTTATCTTACAAGTTAAGATATATGTCTTGCAAAGTTAACATGTTGTTGTTATATAATATAAATATATAATAAAACTATAATTTAAATTAAATTTTTAATTAATATCTAATTATCTTAATTCAATAATAATTCAAGATATATAAACATGACTTTTATAAAAATATCTTAGGTTATTTTCTTATCTTAATGGTTAATAGTTTGAAGGTTGGTTAATACTTTTACCTTCTAGGTTGTAGAGACTCTTATACTACCTTAAAAAGACTATAAATTGATAAAATTAGATTAAAAGAATTAAACTATTAGTATGGTTGATAGTAAAGCAAAATTAAGGATAAAATTGGGATAAAAAATCCTTAGGATTGGTTAGATTGATACCCAGGGGTTGATCGTTTGTGAAACAAGGTTGAAATCAGATCTCTGGCCACTAAAATGACTGCCTAGGATAATATAGGGTTTCATTTGAAGATTGAAGATTAGAGTTTGAGACCTAGGTTGAAGCTTGTTTTAAAGATGTAAAGTTGGATTTAATAGGATTTATTTGGACTTTGCAATTATTATTCAAAGTCAGGGTTTGTATTGGCAACTTATAATTTATGCAATGTAATTAGGACTAGTATTCTAAGCTAGTTCATGAAATTGATATTATATCTATGATTCAAATTTAAATAATACTTAGTTAATTATGTGTGTTAAGTATATATAAAACTTTGTGATTATCCAATAGTACAATGAGAGATATTTAGGTTTTGATACAAGAACATATCAGAAGTTACTTCAAATATCATAGAAATTCTAGCTACCTCAAAAAGCTTGTTGATTAGGATTAAGGTTTACAAAAAAAGTTTAAAATTATTTAATTATTGAAGTGATAAGGCAATTGGAATTTATATATGGTTGAAATTACTAAGAAGAATATTTTTCAATACTTTGTATTGGATTTAAGTACTTTTTAATTAAAATTAAAATTATATTATTTTTATAAAGATGAAATATATTAGGATTTTTGGATATTTACAAAATACAATTTCACCTTCTACAGTAAGATGCTTGGTGCATTTCTAAATAAGACAACATGTAATACGACATAAGTGATGAATCTGATGTGAGAGTTTGGGATGGAAGGTATTAGATTGTATTTATGGTTATTTGAAATTGATAGCACGAGAAGGTAAGAAGGTTGAATTTGATGTCTTTGATGGAGCTTTGGATGGAGCTACAAGTGGATCTTCAATTGGAGCTTCAATTGGATTTTCTATTAATAAATAAGATATGTACTTTGACTCAAATACTACAAAAATATTTCAAGCATTTATATTATTTATGCAACAACAACATCATAGTGATTGCAAAGAGGCTTTATCAACCAAAGCATTACAAGCATTGGTTAACAAGATTGACCAATTTGATGGGAGGGATAATTTTGAATATTTAAGGTATTATATATAAGAAATAGAATTGAATTACATTTGTGAGAAGGAAATGATTTAATTATTTGAGCTTGCTACGGTACTAGAGATAAGAGAGCATATAAGATCTATTATGGAATAATTTGAAAGTTCATTGAAGGTATTTTTACATGCATTGAAGGATGAATATTTTTTGGAAGATATTGATTGAATTACTAAGAAATCATTCATAGAATGGATTGAACAACCTAACAAGAATTTACAAGCTACAAAATTATTAAGAAAATTTGAAAGGAAATTTTCTTGATTATCAAAAATGGAAAATATAACATTAGAATCAAAGAAGGTTGAAATGTTTCTTCAAGCTACTGATGGAATATTATAAAAAAAGTTAGAGGTTTTTCTTCAAGACAAAGAAGAGGATGAAGGATTGACAAAAAAACAAATGGCAATTGAATATGCTATTGGATTACTTACCAAAAGAGAAAGAAGAAAGCATAGGGTTGGTGCTTGAAGAGTGGTACAAGTATCAAAGACATCAATGCCTACTACATGATTAACTGTGCATATTTTACAACTTCTACCAGCTACACAAAAGAAAGAAGATATAGAACTTAAGGAGATTATACGTGGAATGGAGGATCTTCAAATCAAACTTGCAAGGCTTGAAAAGAATACTTCTATAACAAGTTCAAAGGTTACTTTCAAATAAGGATATGTGCAAAGATGTATTTGATGTGATGATGATTCTTATTCTTGAAAAGATTATAGTGAGTTTGATGAGATGGTACAATAAGGCATGTTTATTGAAAAGATGGAATAGTTACATTGAAGGATAGTGGTGATCTTCTTCAAACCAACTTTAGTAAAGGAGGTATGAAAGCATTGATTAAAGATTATTTGGAATACATGGGATTGCAACAATGGAAGCTGCAAGTTATGGAACTAGGGTGGATAATGATGGCAGACAAAATTTTGTTAGAAATATTCAATCAAGTGAACTTTGATCTTCTGGCATTTCTATAATGTAAAAAGAGAAGATGTGATTAAAAGCTTTATTGAGAACTACTGCAATAATTTGTAGTGCTACAGATTGGAAGGATCTTATAGAAGCTTTGTTAATATATACATATATTGTTAAAAGCCAAAATAAAGATTTAATGGAAGAAAAGAGGAGAAAATTTTTTGATGATATAAAAGAAAGAAATTCTTTTGAGAGGCAAACTCAAGGAGATAAGGCTCATATAGTAGCTTCACAAGAATTATTCACAAAAGATACTTCAACAATATTGGAAGAAAAAACAAAAGAGATGAAACATAAAGGTAAATTGATAACTTACAAACTACTTTTTAATATTGAAGTAACAAAAAATTTAAAGAGAGTGCTTGAAGAACATGTGTTCAATGCTAAGATTGAGGTTATATTAAAAAGTTTTTAAGAATTGTTAAGAAAGAATTCCATGATGTCATTATTGATATTATTAAATTAAAGAGGCAATTAATGGAAGAAGCTAGATTGAATTATGCTATTAATGCATGCATATATGAGGATAAAAAAGATATATTTGATAATTGTTACAAATAATCAACAAGTTACGAGAGGAGTCATAATCAAAGAATACATTTTGCTGATAAAAGTAATAAAGATAAAGAGATTTTAAGTCATTATACTTAGAAGCATTAAGCTAGAGCAACTACAAAGGTATTAATAAAGGTTGGAGATATGGTTGAGCTAATTATTGCTTTGATTGATCATGGTTTGGAGATATACCTTATGTCTAAAAATCTTTATATGAAATAAAGGTAGTCAATTGATATAGAACATAGATGGATAATACAGGTAGCCAATAATATATGAAGTGAGTTATATGATACTTACTCAAATGTAAAATTTCAATTTGTGATGTTGCAATGGAACATAATTTCTTTCTTTAAGATATAATGTCTTATCTTCTTATTTTGATACAATCATATATTATTGCAACTTGGATGGAAACAAAGATACTTGATGATGGTTTAGCTTATGTACAAATTTATAGTGAGGATGGGAAGAAGGCAGTACAATTTTTAACTGTATCTTCAAATCATGAACAGAATCAAGACAAATTGAAAGAAAATCCATTGCCAAGGGTTGTTGAAGAATTCAAAGATTTTTTGGGATATCACTACAAAACAAGATTATAAAGGTATAGAAAGAAATATACTCTTGTAAGATGTAGGTGCCTTTGATGGAAGATTTATTGGTATTTTTGAGAATGAAAGTATTATGTATAAGAGGATTGAAGACTTAAAAAGAAAAGAAAGAAAGGAATTGTGTCCTATTGAAAAAGATATGTATGGATTAAGAATATTAGAAAATAATAAAAAGATTACTGATATTTATAAAGAAGATAGAGTGGAAGATCCTTTAAAATTTTTTACATCTATTGAATAAGGTAATGATAATAAAATTATAACAATTCATTCAAGAGAAGTTTATAATATGATTGATTTTTTTCAAGCACCTGAGGTTATAATTGAGACAAAATATAAGACAATAAATAAGAAGATGAAAGCCTTTGCTAGACCTTTGCTAGAAGATTCTAAAGAATAAATAGAAGAAGCATTCAGAGAAAGGAGCTTGAGGGATCTGAGGAATATTAGACACAAGTTCACTAAAAAGACTTTTGGAGAATTGAAGATTGATTCTCATGGTTCTTTGTTGCCAAGAAAAATTATTTGCTTCAAAGAAATGTTGTCAAAATAGAGTAGATCATTTGCCTTTGAATCTAACAAAATTCAATGCATGCATCAAAATATTGTAATTTCTGTCGTTATTTCTAGTGTACCATATATATCTTAAAATTTAAGGCCAATTCTAGTACCAAAGGCACATTTACTAAGCTTAGTAGAATTATTAAAAGAGAACATGAAGATGAAGATTTTAGAACCTTCTTTTGTACCATATTCTACTTGATGGTTTATAGTGCCTAAGAAAAATAGATCATTATAATTTATTAAAGATATGAAACTATTAAATGTGATAATTATCAAGAATGCAGGAATTGGACCTATAGTAGATGAATTTATTGAGGCATTTGCAGGAAGGGCGATCTATTCAATGGCTGATTTGTATTCGAGTTATGACCAATTTTAACTTACAAAAGAGAATAGAGATATGACAACAATGAGAATACTACTTGGATTAGTTAGAATGTGTACTCTTTTTCAAGGCACTACTTAAAAATCATCTTAACCTGCAGCCCATTCAACTTAAGATAAGAGGGGATGTTACAAGTATGTTGCTTATCATGTATAGGATTATAAAAAAATACTAACTTGGTTTGACAAATTTCATCATTATCAAAAATAAAATCTATATTTGGAATATAAGAAATCATAATTATTGGACATTTATATGGATTTTATGGAAGAAAATCAGATCCAACCAAGATTGATGTAATTGAAAGATTGAAAGAGGATTATAGTTCTTTAACAAAGATTCATAATTTTTTAGGTGCATGTGTATTTTATCATATTTAGATTCTACATTATGCTTATATAGCAGATCTATTGTATGATCAGTTATGTAAGGGCTATCGATTTAAATGGAAAAAAAATATATAATAAAGCAGTACAAAGATTGAAGAAATTATTGGCTTTGCCTTTAATGTTGAGAAAAATTGATTATAAGTACAATAGACTAAAGATTCTTATAGTGGATATTAGTTCAATTGCCATTGAATGGGTTGCAAGTTAAGATGATTGAAATAGACATAGATATGTAATGAAACTTGGAGCTAAGGTTTTAAATACTTGCCAACATGCATAATCTCAAGTGAAAAGAGAATTATAGAGAGTTATTTTAGCTATGAAAGCTGAAAAAGATTATTTGATTGAGGCAACATTGGTAATTGAAATGGATTATTTGTCTTTACTTTAAATGATTACCAATTTTATAACACCAAATATTAAAATGTTGAGATAGATTGCCTATATTAAGTCATTAAATTTCAAATTTAGGTATGTTACAAGAAAAAATAATCTGATAGCAGATATATTATCTCGAGGAATATATAATAGAGAAGATGAAATGATTGAAAATATTGATGATATGGTTACAAAATTTTATTTGATTGTATAATTGAACAAGGAAGATAAGTCATTTCATGAAAAAAATTATAAAGAATAATTATTACATATTAGACATTATTTAAGCACATTAATCAAGTATATTAATTGGTCTTTTGAAAAATTTAAACAGATAAAAAAAAAACATATAGGTTTGTATTACAAGGAGGATTTCTATAGAAGAGGCCAAAATCAAATATTGAAATACCACAACTAGTAGTAAGTATCAAAAAAGATCAACAAAGACTACTCAAGGAGTTTCATGATAGTCTATGGGTGAGACATAGAAGAATTTGGGCTACTTTTGCTAAATTAAAGGAATGACATTAGTAGAAGAATATGTATTGAGATATAGCTTCATTTATAGAATCTTGTCTAACTTGTTAGATTTATTCAAATATATGATATTGCGATGGATTATATCCAACATTTTATTTAGTTATTCATTTTAAATGGATTGTGGATTTGGTTATTATATTGATGGGACTATGGCAAATGAAATATTTAATTTTGGCTTATGAAGATTTATCAAAACAAGTAAAAGGCAGGGCATTAGAAACAAAATCAACAGAGGAAATTTGTAAGTTTTTATTTGAGGATGTTATTTGTCACTATAGATGTATGAGAAAGATCACTGTAAATCATGGAGAATTAGATGCACATGAAGCTTGTGAATTTTTAAGAGATGTGGGATTAAATTACCATTCACTATTGCTTATAATCTAGAGGAGAATGCAAAGAATGAACGTAAACATCCACCAATTATAAAAGCCTTAGTTAAATCTTACAATGGAAGAGTGAGAGAATGGCCTTGACTTCTATCTTATGCATTATGGGTTGATCGAACAACAAATAGTTCAGTGATAGGATATATACTAGTGAAACTTATAACTAGTCAAAAATCAATTATGCCAATTGAAGAATATGTGCCAACTTGGAGTATGCTACTATAGAAAAACAAATTGATAAGGAAGGAATTGTTAGCTATTAGAATTTGGCAACTCGAAAAAAAATTGAAAGATGAAGGATTAACTTTAGAAAGATTATAAAAGATAAGATTAAAAAAAAGACTCAATTTGATAAGTAACATCAATTGAGGCTTAGAAAAATTGAAAAAGGTGATTGGATACTTATTTATGATAATAGTCTAGAGAACCAACATAGTGCTTTGCAAAAATTTTCAAAATATTGGTTTAGACCATATGTAGTAGTAACAGTTTATAATAATGTCACATATTCATTAAAAGAGTTAGATGGTATGAGGTTGAAGATACCTATTGTTGGGAAGCAAGTGAAGATTTTCAAAAGATGAAATAGAAAAATCAATGTGGAGGATCATGCTCAAGATATCAATATTTTTAAAGAAAATAATTATTTTGAAGCAGATAGTGAAAATAAAAATGAAAGATTTGATGAAAAAAATAAAAAAATAGTATGATACCAATTATGATATATGGTTCATTAGGCACATGCCAGAAGATGTGTATGTTAAGAGGGAGTGGATGTTGTGATGTAATACAATTATATAGTGAAACTATAATCAAATTGAATTTTTAATTAATATCTAATTATCTTTGTTCAATAATAATTCAAGGTATGTAAACATGGATTTTATAAAAGCATCTTAGATTATTTTCTTCTCTTAATAGTTAATAGGTTGAAGGTTGGTTAATACTTTTACCTTTTAGGTTGTAGAGACTCTTATATTATCTTAAAAAGACCATAAATTGATAAAATTAGGTTAAAAGAATTAAACTATTAGTATGCTTGATGCTAAGATAAACTTGAGGATAGGATTGGACTAAAAAATTCTTAAAATAGATTAGATTGATACCTTAAGATTGATACCTTAAGATTGATTGTTTGTAAAATAGGATTGAAATCAAACCTTTGGCCACTAAAATGACCACCTAGGATAATATAGGATTTCACTTGAAGATCAGAGATTAGAATTTGATCTAGGTTGAAGCTTGTTTCAAAGATGTAAGGCTGAATTTAATAGGATTTATTTGGACTTTATAATTATTATTCAAAGTTAAGGTTTGTATTCACAACTTAGAATTTATGCAATCCAATTAGGGCTAACACTCTCACCTAGTTTGTAAAATTGGTGTCAAATCTACATACTAAATTTTGGCAATGCTTGGTTAATTAGATTTGCTAAGCGTATGTCAAACTTCATAATAATCCAATGATGAAATTAGGAGATATTTGAATTTTGGTACAAGAACATACCAAAAGTTGGCAATTTGAGGTTGAATAGGATTTTGTCAAGGATATCAATGTCACAAAAAGAAAATCCTCAATACACTCTTATGTCACTGGAAGAAACTAAAAAGTCAGTCAAAGATGATATAATATTGAATTGAAATGGCTATTGCCAAAAACAAAAAGACTAAAAAGTCTTGAAATAAGATTAAAGACTACAAAGGCATTGACAAGAGCCAAGAAGGGTTTGCTCTTGCCTCCATATATAATCTCTAATTAAGAACTATGTGGCGATATTCTATAAGACCTCAAACATGTGTTGACTTTGTTAGCTACATGTCTTAACTTGCAAGGCAAGTTATCTATGGATGTGCCACATAGTTAGCTTGTTCTACAAGCTATTATACAGAGTTAATTTATTCTATAAGCTACTAAGAAGTGATTAACTTGTTGGCCAAGTTACTATCCTACAAATACATATAAAATCAATACTAGATTTGTGAAGCTTCAAGAGAGCTTCTCTAAAAGACTTTATAAAATTAATTTGTATTTATCTATGTCTACCTAATCATATAAGTAACTATTAGAATAAATATATATGTCCGTGTGTCATGGACATACATTGGAAGATTCTTCGAATATTCTTCTAGAATATTCTCTAAAGATTCTCTAAAGATTCCTTTAGAAGGTTCTAGAAGATTTTTAGAATATTCCCTAAAGATTCTCTTAGAAGGTTCTAGAATATTCTTAGAAGGTTCTAGAATATTCTGATAGATTCTAGGAAGTTGCTCGAGAAGTTTCCTAATTAGTAGAAGTTGTTGGAGAAGCGTCCTAGTTAGCGGAAGTAGCTCAAGAAGCTTCCTATTCAGTAGTATATATAGGAGTCGAGGCTGAAGGGTTCTTCAGTCTCGACAACACATCTCTTAGAGTTCTAGCTCACCTTTCTGGTGTTGTTCTTGTACTCATCTGTTTAATCTAGTTCTACCACTTCTTCTTGAACTTCTTGTTAGATTTTAAGTCTGTATTTTGTGTCCGTGACAGTTTGTCGAGACTACATTTTCACTGGTATCAGAGCTAGTTCCTTCTTGTTAGAGAGTGGATTACCCCTCTTCTTGAAGGTGTGCTAGTATTTTAGAGGTTGCGGATTACCCTCCTCTAAACTGATATCTCTTCTTTCTCAATATTGGAGCCTTATTCTTCTTGGAGAGAGTGGATTACCCCTCATCTTGGAGTCTTAAGGCGTTTTAGAGGTTGCGAAGTACTCTCCTCTGAACCAATATTGTCCTCTTGTCAAAACTCTTTTTTCTTCTTTCTGAAGGTTAGCCGAAGGTTAAGACGTTAAAATGGCTGAAAGTTTGGAATCCAAACTAGACGCCATCATAAATGCTCTTGCCTCGTTGTCACATAGGACAACAGAGATCGAAGGAGTCATGGTAGGACTCCATAACAATGGAGCATCTGGGATAGCGCCATCTAAAGCATATCAGCCTCAAACTTCTGCGCCAGAAGAAGCAATTCTACCTCTATTTCAACAAGATCGAGTAGTCCTACAACGAAAGGAGCCTCGAGTTAGTCTTCCGGATAAGTTTGATGGAACTCGTTCCAAGTTTCGAGGTTTTGTCAACCAAATCAGGTTGATAACAATTTTACAGCCCGAACGTTATCCGACGGAGGAAGCGCGTGTTGTGCTTGTTGGAACCTTGCTTACAGCACAAGCTCTGTCTTGGTTTACTCCCTTGTTCGAGAAGCGATCGCCAATCCTGAACAACTTTGAAACGTTCTTGGAGGCGTTTGTAGAAGCATTTGGCGAGCATGATAAAGTTCGATGGGCTACAACAAAGATCCAATCGCTACGACAAGGAACACGCTCTGCATCAGTCAATGCCTCGGATTTCAGACAATTGGCAAGTGACATTAATTGGGGTGAAGAGGCGTTGGTGAGTCAGTTTTATTGGGGCTTGAAGGATGATGTGAAGGACTTGCTGTTATCTCTTCTTGATCCTCAAACACTCAACGAAGCTATTAGCCAAGTTGTAAAGTGTGACAACCGCCTATTCCAGCGTCGCCAAGACCAACGTCCAAGACACCAAATGACTCGTTACGATGTGACTATGTCTGCAAATAGCTTAAACTCACATTCGGAGGCAACAGACATGCAAATCGACACGGCGCGTGTCCGATCTCTTACTCCAACAGAGAAGAAACGGCGTATGGAGGAAGGGTTATGTTTGTACTGTAGAGAAGAAGGTCACAAGGTTGGAAATTGCCCCAAGAAGCAAAATTGGCACCCTGTCAAGACTAGAAGTGCGATGATTTCGGAAAACAACGACGCCCAGCCACAGTAGGAACCGTGCGGCTGAACAATCTAATATCACGACAACAATCAGGTTCCTCCTTCTCTGTCCAACCTGCCCATTGTTTTACAATTCCTTTGTTTTTAGGCCCTCAAAAACAAAAAACTTTAGCTTTATTGGATTCGGGGGCATCTACTTGTTTTTTAGATGAAGAGTTTGCTAAACGCCACAAGATCCGTTTAGTACAGAAGTCCAAACCTGTTCACGTAGAGGTGATAGATGGACGACCCTTATTGTCAGGCAACGTTACCCACGAATCAGAACCTATAGAAGTGGTGTTTAAGGACCATAGTAGTCACGTTATTTTTAATATTATTAGAACCCCATCAAGCCCTGTTATCCTTGGTCTTTCTTGGTTAGAAGATCATAATCCGTCCATTGATTGGAGGCTACGAAGGATAACATTTCTTGAAAAAAATAATAATAAACCTGTTGGTAGAACCTACATGAAGAAATCCATGTTTATTGGAGCGAGAGCGTTCCTAAGATCGTCCAAGGAAGGCGCACCATTTGTCATTTATGCAGCTCCAACTAGCGGCGAGAATATCTCAACATCGAATATACCAGAGCAATATAGGAATTTTGAAGACGTGTTTCAGAAGAAGAAGGCCGATATACTGCCGGAACATCGACCATATGATTGCGCCATAGACTTAGAGGAAGGAGCGCAACCACCTTTTGGTCCAATATACAACCTATCGCAGACGGAGTTGGCAGAATTGCGGAAGTACATCGATGAGAATCTAGCCAAGAATTTTATTCGACATTCAAAGTCGCCAGCTGGAGCACCAATCCTATTCGTGAAGAAAAAGGATGGCTCACTGCGGATGTGCGTGGACTACCGAGGACTCAACAAGGTGACCAAGAAAAATCGCTATCCCTTACCTTTGATCTCCGGTCTCTTAGATCAACTTGGACGTGCAAGGATTTTTACAAAGATTGATTTAAGAGGAGCCTACAACCTTGTGCGAATCAAAGAAGGAGATGAATGGAAGACAGCCTTTCGTACAAGGTATGGCCATTTTGAGTACAATGTCATGCCTTTTGGTCTTACCAATGCTCCAGCGGTCTTTCAGCATATGATGAACGACATCTTTCGGGAGTACCTCGATGACTTTGTTGTCATCTATCTAGATGATATTTTGATATTTTCCAAGAATGAAGAAGAACATGAGAAGCACGTTTGTTTGGTTCTTGAAAAACTACGCGAACGAGGACTCTATGCCAAGTTGGAGAAGTGTCAATTTCACCAGAATGAGATGGAATTTTTGGGCTTCATTGCGACTACAGAGGGCTTGAAGATGGATCCAAAAAAGGTGGAAGCAATTATATCTTGGGAAGTTCCGAAGACGGTTAGAGATGTTCAGTGTTTTCTTGGATTTGCTAACTTCTATCGGATCTTCATCAAGAATTATTCTCAAGTTGCTGCACCACTCACGCGTCTAACAAGCAAAGACAAGCTCGAATGGGGATCAAAAGCAGCAAAAGCATTTCAAGATCTCAAGACGGCATTCACTACGGCTCCAATCTTGGTACACCCTGACTTTGCAAAGGCTTTCTATTTAGAGACCGATGCTTCAGATTTTGCTTTGGGAGTTGTGCTTTCACAGATGAGCATAGACAAGAAGCTTCACCCAGTTGCGTTCTATTCACGGAAGTTCTCTGCTACTGAGATCAACTACGAGATCCACGACAAAGAGCTGCTTGCTATAGTGGATGCCTTCCAAGAGTGGCGTCACTTCCTCGAAGGAGCTGCACATCCAGTGACTGTTTATACGGACCACAAGAATTTGGAGTACTTCATGACAGCTCGAATTTTGAATCGTCGTCAAGCTCGATGGAATATGTCTCTATCACGATTTGACTTTATTATCACCTACCGCCATGGAAAACAACAAGGATTATCTCACGCATTATCGAGGAGATCGTATCTTGCGCCAAAGGCTGGAGAAGCAGCATTTGATCAACAATGTACAACATTGTTGAAACCAAAAAAATTCAGGATTTTTGCTACTGTTGCAACTATCGATGACGGCTTCCTCAGCGAGGTACGTACTGCGACCATTGAGGATTCTATAGCTCTTGACATCAAACAACGTGTCGATAATGACAAGTTTAAGGTGGAGGGAGATCTTCTGTATTTTGAGGAGCGGTTGTATATCCCAAAAGGACCAACTCGACTCCGAGTACTTCAATCTCGCCACGACTTTCCAACTGCGGGACATTTTGGATTCAACAAGACTTTGGAGCTCATTTCACGAGATTTTTGGTGGCCCCAAATGTGGAAGGATGTGAAGGAATTTGTCCTTTCTTGTGATGTTTGTTCAAGATCCAAGATCCCTCGACATCGTCCGTATGGACTTCTCCAGCCATTGCCTATTCCGCACCGACCATGGTCTTCAGTTTCTATGGACTTCATTACGGACCTACCGCCATCGAATTCATTTGACAGCATCTTTGTTGTGGTGGATCGATTTACAAAGATGGCGCATTTTGTGCCTTGCAAGAAAACATCGTCAAGTGAAGACACCGCAAGACTCTTTCTTGATAACATATATCGTTATCATGGCCTACCAGATGATATCGTGTCGGATCGAGGTACTCAGTTTGTATCCAAGTTTTGGAGGTCCCTCTTTGAGATATTGAAGGTGGATATTAAGCTCTCTTCGGCTTTTCATCCTCAAATTGACGGTCAAACGGAGCGGGTGAATCAAGTTTTGGAGCAATATTTACGATGCACCATCAACTATCAACAAGATGATTGGACTGCATATCTACCGCTTGCTGAGTTCGCATACAACAACACACTTCATGCGTCAACTCAACAAACACCATTCTTCTCCAACTACGGATACCACCCCAAGCTCGATTTATTGAGTTCTTCAGCAAATAACAACCCAGCAGCTGAAGGATTTGTGAAGCAACTATCGGAGCTTCAAGCGACGTTGAAGCTTCAATTGCAATCTGCCCAAGAGAGTTACAAGGCATCTGCAGATAAATATCGAAATGAGGCGCCTACTTTTAAAGTTGGAAGTAAAGTATGGCTTCTTCGACGGAATATCAAGACCAAGCGGCCATGTGACAAATTGGACTATCGGAGATTAGGGCCATTTGTTATCGAGAAGCAGATCAATCCGGTGGCATATCGTCTGGAGTTACCAGCTACTATGAAGGTACATCCAGTCTTTCATGTGTCTTTGTTGGAACCTTATCGAGAGTCAGCTTTTCTCCAAAGAGTACAAAGTCCGCCACCAAGTATCGAAATTGAAAACCATGAGGAATACGAGGTGGAAAAGGTACTAGATTCAGGGCGTAATAGGAGAAAATTGGAGTATTTAGTGCATTGGAGTGGATACGACATCAATGAACGAACGTGGGAGCGTGCCGAAAATCTTGCCAATGCACCAAAAAAGATACAAGAATTTCATCAACGATATCCTCATAAACCTAAGCCGATTCAACGATAGCTTCTTGCTGAAGCTTGCTCATCAAGTAGCATAAAAAGGGGGGAGGGCACCTCCAAAACCCATAGTTCGATAGTGTAGAACTTTGTTAGCAACTATAGTTTACTCTCATCATTTTAGCCTTTGGACATGGATAGTCAAGATACTACACTTGTTATGTCATCTCAAGCGACTAGCTCACGAAGACGACCGCGAGATGAAGAACCGCCTGCACCACGACGACGTCGGAGGATACCGAGCAACAGATTGCTAGTAATTGTATTTGAGGTCGAGCCTGCCTACGACGGTCAGCCAGAAGGTGTGTTTGGAGGACACTTTCATAATGAAGACACAGAAGTCCACGCTTGGTCAGAGGTTGAAGGTGTTGGTCACTACTGTTGGCTCCAAGGGCTGATGAATCATTTGCCTCGCGAACAACAATTGGAATTCATAGCGGATGTGATGCGACAGATTTTCATTTTCTTGCGTTGGTATTGACTGATAACAACATTGCTTCTTGGAGACCTCGAAGTTAGAAGAGGAAGTGATGTCATGGACATACATTGGAAGATTCTTCAAATATTCTTCTAGAATATTCTCTAAAGATTCTCTAAAGATTCCTTTAGAAGGTTCTAGAAGATTCTTAGAATATTCCCTAAAGATTCTCTTAGAAGGTTCTAGAATATTCTTAGAAGGTTCTAGAATATTCTGATAGATTCTAGGAAGTTGCTCGAGAAGTTTCCTAATTAGTAGAAGTTGTTGGAGAAGCGTCCTAGTTAGCGGAAGTAGCTCAAGAAGCTTCCTATTCAGTAGTATATATAGGAGTCGAGGCTGAAGGGTTCTTCAGTCTCGACAACACATCTCTTAGAGTTCTAGCTCACCTTTCTGGTGTTGTTCTTGTACTCATCTGTTTAATCTAGTTCTGCCACTTCTTCTTGAACTTCTTGTTAGATTTCAAGTCTGTATTTTGTGTCCGTGACACCGTGCCATTATTTCTTCCTTCTAGAAATAAGTATCATGAGAAGCGATCTTCATATATTGAGGAAGTCCAAGATACAGGAAATTATATTTGCAACATACTTCGATCATTGCTCTCTTCAAAGATGGTTGATAGGCCCTCTCAGCCATTGATAGTATTTCATACTAGGACAAAAAGACTACCCTATTATTTGGTCATTGTTGAAGCCTTCGTAACTTCTTTCAAATAATATATTTGAAACATTGTCAGAAGTTGTTCCTACCTCTAATAAATCACCAAATATTGGGAGTCTTTTCTAAGGTTTTAATACCAAATACATTGTATATCACCATCTATTCAAGAAAAGACATGTTATTCTTGAGGATCTTCATCTTGATTTTATTGTCTTGAAGGTTGTGACAATCACAATATCTTGTTTGAAAAGTCTACAAATAAAAGTTCTTGAGTTGATGCTATTAGTTGTTGGTTTTCCATCTCCTTTACATCACAAATATACAAAAGCTATAAAGAAAGATAGAAGATAAAATATTATCTTCGTTTGATCTTGTTTCTTTTATAGCAAAGATTTGCTATTCTTCATCTTCGTTTTGATAGATGTCATTGATGAAAGGCTTTAACTCTCTTTATTGTATTTGCAAGATTCTTTGATGGCTTCAATGTATGTTCACCAAAATCATATCTTCACCCATGAATAAGATATTTCAACCTATTTCTTAATATAAATATTTAATTAAATATATATATATTCAGAAAGAAACTGGAGTGACTATTACCAAAAGACAAAAAAACTACAGACCCTTGAAACTAGTCTAGAAGCAAGAAAAGAATTGACAAGAGTAAAAAAGGCTTCATTCTTGCCTCTATATATACTATCTACCTAAAAGCTTTGTGGCGACATTCTATAGGACCTCCAAAAACGTGTTGACTTTACACAACACGTATCATAACTTACAAGGCAAGTTTTCTATGTGGGTGCCATATAATTAGCTTGTTTTGTAAGCTACCAACATGTGTAGTATGTGGTTAACTTGTTGACCAAGTTTCTAATCTACCAATCATATATAAATACATGTAAAGTCAAAGTAATGTCTAAGAAGCTTTTAGAAAGCTTCTTTAGAAGATATTATGAAATTAATCTATTTTTACCTATTGCTACCTATTCATATCACCTAGGTAATAATTATAATGAATATATATCCATGACATTACTCCCCCTTCTAGGAATGAGTTCCACAAGGAGCAATGATCACATGTCGAGGAAGTCTAAGATACAGCAAATTGTATTTGCCATATACTCTGATCTTTGTTCTCTTTGAAGATGATTGATAGGGTCTCTCAACAATTGATAGTGTCCCATACCAAGGCATGAAGACCACCTAGTTATATGATCATTGTTGAGGCTTTCATAATTTTTTTTAAATAAACATTTGGAATACCATCAAGAGTTGTTCCTACTTCTAGTAAAATCACCAAACATCAGGACTCCCTTCCAAGGTCGTGATATCAAATGCATTGTATTTTATCATCTACTTAAGGAGGAACATGTCATTCTTGAGGAACTTCATCTCGATTGCATCATCTTAAAGGTTGTGACAATCATAATGTCTTCTTTAATAGGTCAGCAAATGAAGGCTCTTGAATCAAAACTGTTAGTTATTGGTTCTCCATCTCCTCAGTGTCACAACTACAAAGAAGCTACAAACAAGGATTGAAAGTAGAATGTTATCTTTCTTAGATCTTATTTCTTTTATAAGAAAGGTTTTTATCTTGATTTTGATGGATGTCGTCAATAAAAAGCCTCCACTGCCTTTGTTGCATTTGTAAGATTCTTTATTGGCTCCCATGTGCTTTCACTAATATCATATCCGTGCCAATAGACAAGATATTCTAATTCATTTTGGCGCCGCCTTGAATCTAAGACATCTTCTACTTCAAACTCTTCATTATTGTTCACTTCTATAGGAGGAGGTGGAACTTGTCTTCTTCTTAGTATGTCCATTATCTTGTATAGTTCAAGAAGAGACACGTGGAACATTGGATGGATTTTCATTGACTCCAATAGGTATAAATGATATGCAACTAGATTGATTTGTGTAAAAATGAAAAATGGTCCAAGCCTTCGATAGTCCAATTTATCACAAGGACGAGTAGTCTTGATATTGCGACAAAGTAAACATACCTTATCACCCATGTAGAATGGTGGTTGTTTCTTTCAATAGACATCCGCATTGATCTTTTATTATTCTTGAGCTTCTTTCAACTGCACCTTTATTATTGCATGTAGCTTTGACAAATGATTTGTCAAATCTTTCGCCATCGACAATAAGGTTTGTCAGATGCACTCTTTAGATGCTCTTACCTTGTACCAAAGTAAGGAGATGCTACTTTTGATCAATAACAGATAATTCTCTTGAAGCTAGAGCATCTTCATCTTTGAATTATGAAATCAACACTAACTGTTGATTCAACTTTCATTAAGCAAGTTTAGTTAAGTATGTCTTTTGATCCTCTTATTCATGATATTAAAGAAAATCCTTCAAAGTCTCATGATACTTTTAAGTTTGAATTTAAAAACAATCTACTATATTTTGAGGGACGCTTGTATGTTCTAGAAGGTGAAGCTCGATTATGTGTTCTTTAAGCTCGTCATGACTTTCCAACAGCAGGACATTTTGGGTACAATAAAACTTTGGAACTAATATCGAGGGATTTTTGGTGGCCTCAAATGTAGAAAGCAACCAAAGATTTTTGTATAATCTTGTGATATTTGCTGAAGATCAAAAACTCCTTGTCATCGACCTTACGGACTTCTTTTGCCATTATCCATTCTATAACAATCATAGTCTTTTGTTTCTATAGATTTCATCATGGATCTTTCAATCTCAAATTCTTATGATAATCTTGTAGTGAAAGATTTGACAAATCATTTGTAATCTTTTGCTACAAGATTATAGCTTGGACCGTTGTGCATCTGACAATAAGTGATCTTTAATTTAAATCTTGACAAAGACATATTCTACCAAGTTTGGCAATGATTCAAAATATGTGTTGATATAAAATATTCAAGGTTTTTGTGATCTATATATATGATGACTAGACTAGGAGCACCTTCTACATAATAGCACCATTCTTGAAAAGAATCCATAATTACAAAAAATTCTTTATTGTGGATCTCATAGTTGATCTCGATTGCCAAAAAAATTTTGGAATGAAAAGCTATTGAGTGAAGTTTATCATCTATTCCTATTTGTAATAATACGGCACCCAAAGCAAAGTATGATGCATCTATTTTCATAAAAAATGGCTTAGAAAAATCAAGACAATACAAAATTGGTGCAAAAACAAAGGTTGTCTTCAAAGCTTCAAATGTTACTTCCACTTCTTGATTCCATTGAAGTTTGTCTTTACAAGTCAAACGTATATGTGAAGCTCGAACTTGAAAGAAGACTTTAATAAAGATCCGATAGTAGTTGGTAAATCCCGAAAAGCATTGAACATCTCTTACCATTTTTAGGATCTTCTAATCCATAATAGTTTTTCTTAGGATCCATCATAAGTCCATCATTTGAAATGATATATCCTAAGAAGTCAACTTGAGTAGTAAGAAATACACACTTTTCTATCTTGACATAGAGTCCCGCATCTCTTAATTTTTGTAATACATGGAAAATATGGAATTCATGTTCTTCTATGTTCTTAGAATAGATTAAGATATCATCTAGGTAATAGACAATAAAATCATCTAAAAACTCTCAAAAGACATCATTCATTAGATGTTGGAATGCTGTTGGTGCATTTGTAAGTCCAAAAGGCATGACATTGTATTCGAAATGTCCATACCTTGTTCGAAACGCAGTCTTCCATTCATCTCCTTCTTTGATGTGTACTAGATTATATGCTCCACATAGATCTATTTTTGTATAGATCTTAATTTGATTCAACTGATCAAGGAGTCTAGATATCAAAGGTAGCGGGTACTTATTTTTTATAGTGATTTTGTTGAGTCTTGGATAATCAACACATATTCACAATGATCCATCTTTTTTCTTCACAAATAAAGTTGGAGCTCCAACTGGAGATTTAGAATGGCATATGAAGTTCTTGTCTAGATATTCCTTGAGTTCAGCCAACTCATTTTGTGATAAACTGTAGATTGGTCCAAATGGCGGTTGTGCTCTTTCTTGAAGGTCAATTGAACAGTCATAGGAACAATATTTCGAAAGAGTACCAACATTCTTCTTTTCAAATACATCTTGAAAAATCTTGATATTGGCTTGGAATGTCACTTGAAATCTTTCTACTAATAGAATTGGTGTCGCATAAATGACACAAGGTGATTCTTCTTTTGCAGCATACAAGAAAGCTCTTATACCTACAAATACATGTTTAATTATACTAGACTTATGACTTTCTACTTAATTAACTATGCTATTACTTATACTTTCAAAAAAATCAAGACTACGAGAAATCTAATCTATTTTAGGGTTATATTTTTTTAGCCATGATAAACCTAAAATGATTGGATTAAAAAGAGATCTAATGATATTAAATATTATAAAGCTACTATGACTATTAGTTGCTACTTCTATAAAAAGGATTTCATGAATAACATCTCTTGAAGATAACAAATGACCATCTATGACTTCTACATGAACAGGTTTAGTTTTCTTCACTAAAAGTATGCTATGTCTTTTAGCTAATTCTTCATCTAAGAAACATGTTGAGGCTCCTGAATCTAATAAGGTAAAGACTTTGTGATGTTTAGGTCCTAAAATCACATTTATCATAAAACAAGGAGAGGGTTTTGAAGAGAGAATAGACCTTTACTAGATGTTGTACAAGGTTCCAACCGCATGGTCCCTATTGTAGCTGGATAAATTTGTTTTTCAACATTTTATCTTCTTTGATAGCCGTACTCCTCATTTTATGGTTATATCACTTCTTTGGTCAATGTTGAGTAGTCTGATTAGGTTCTCTAAAATATAAGCACAATCTTTTCTAACGATGATGAGTCTTTTTTTACTTAGTAAGAGGTTTAAAATATACCACATCAATTTACATATCCTCTACTTTCAAATGTATGTGTTGAAGAGATATTGGTGTTGCGATTGAATTATACTAACATTGAGGTCCACTTGTACGATTCTTAGATCAAAATTCAAAAAGATAATTGTTGCACTTTATAGAAAAGTCAATTGCTTGACTCAATGTTTGAGGATTAGGTAAATTGAGCATTAATTTTTTTACCTCATATTGTAATCCATAGAGAAATTGGCTAATAAATGCAGCATCATTCCACTTGATATCAGTTATAAGTTATCAAAACTATAAAGCATATAATGTTATTGATCGATTACCTTATCGTAAAATATATGGATCTTATTGGTTGCAATACTAATTACATCATATTCTCCATACATGGATCAAAATTCTGCCAAAAAAGCCTCTGGATTATCCAATATTGGATCTTGTTGTTCAAGAAAAGATGAAAACCATGACAATGTTCAACCTGAATGAAACATACTAATGAATCTAACTTGCGATCCAGGAGTTGGATAGCTTTGGGGTTGAAGTTCAATCACAATTGTACTTGATTGATAAATCCTCTAAACTTTGATTTAGTACCATCAAACTTCTCGAGTAGGGCAATTCTTGATTCTCTAACACTGGAAGGGCATTCCACTAGAGGAGAAGGGACCTAATTCCGTGCAGATGTTGAAGCAGCTCGAATCTTTTCTATATCTTCACTTCCTACTAATCTTGTTATTCCTTGTGGTAGTAAATTGAGTTGATGCATTGTAAGCATTAACTCTTTTAATTGTTCTTGCATTTGTACCATTGCACTCTTCATTTTAGTAAGTTTTGTCATAATAACATTTAAAAAAGAAAAGATGTCTAATATCGCTCAAGAAAAATAGAAGAGAAGATTTAAAAATAATAAAAATACTAAGAATAATATCAATTTAGAAGAAGGTAATCTGCAACTTCTAATACGCTTATGTCTTATCAAGAAAAAGGGGTAATCTACTCTTAATTAAGATTAGACAAAGCTCTGATATTGTAAGTGCTTTCTTCTCAATCTATTAAGGATAAGTACTTGATAAAAACAAATAAATAAGTGAGACTTTTTTCAAAGAAAGATGAAAAAATAGAAATAATTAAATATGTATATTTAAAAAGAATGTGGAGTGGCTATTACCAAAAGACAAAAAAACTAGAGATCCTTGAAACTAGATTAGAAGAAAGAAAAGAGTTGACAAGAGTGAAGAAGGCTTCACTCTTGCCTCTATATATATTATCTATCTAGGAGCTACGTGGTGACATTCTATAGGACCTCCAAAAATGTGTTGAATTTGCTCAGCACGTATCTTAACTTGCAAGGTAAGTTTTCTATGTGAGCACCACATAGTTAGCTTATTTCGCAAGCTACCAACATATGTGGCACGTAGTTAACTTGTTGACCAAGTTTCTAACCTACCAATCAAGTATAAACACATCTAAAATGAAAGAAGCGTCTATGAAGCTTCTAGAAAGCTTTTCTAGAAGATATTATGAAATTAATCTACTTTTATCTACTTCTACCTATTCATATCACCTAAGAAATAATTACAATAAATATATGCCTGTGATAAAGACTTCTTCCACCTCAAACTCTTGATTATTATCTACTTCTATAGGAGGAGGTGGCATTTGTCTTCTTTCCAAAATATTCACTATCTTATACGGCTCAAGAAAGAATACATGAAATACAAGATGGATCTTCATAAACTTTGATAGATCTAATCGATAAGCAATAGGATTGATTTGTTCACAAATAGAAAAAAGGTCCCAGCTTATGATAGTTCAACTTATTACAAAGATAAATAGTCTTGATATTGCGACAAAGTAACCATAACTTGTCACTTATGTTGAATTGTGGTTGCTCCTTGTAATAGGCATCCATATTGATCTTTTGTCATCCTTGAGCTTCTTTTTATTGTATCTTCATTATTGCATGTAGCTTTGACAAACAATTTGCTAAATCTTTTGCCATAAGATTATCAACTTTTTAAAAGTCAAAAGTATGAAGACATGGATGATAACCATAATTGGCAAAGAAAGATGTTTGTTGAGTAGGAAAATATACCAAATTATTATATGCAAACTCTGCCAATGGCAAAAGAATTGTCCAATCATCTTGATGATAGTTGATTATACACCTCAAATATTGTTCCAAAACTTGAATCATCCATTCCATTTGCCCATTATTTTAAGGATGAAAAGCCAAAGAAAACTTTATATACACTTTTAGAATCTTAAATAGAATATTCTAAGATCTTAATATAAATAAAGTCCTATTATGTGATATTGTCATGAATATACTCATGTAAGCTACTAATTACATATATAAATAGATGGAAGTAAATAAAAGTAGGTAAAAATAAGTTAATTCTATAATATTTAATATGATAGCTTCTTAGAAGCTTCATAGATGCTGCTTTGACTTCATAGGTGTCTTTAATTGACTTTTTGGATTAAAAACGTGGTCAACAAGTTGGCCATGTGCCACACATGTTGTTAGCTTAAAGACCAAGCTAACTATGTGGCCCACAAGTAGAAAAACTTGCCTTGTAAGTCAAAGCATGTGTCCTACAAAGTCAATACATATTAGAGGTCTTATAGAACGTCGCCACATAGCCCCTAGTAAGATAGTATATATAGAGACAAGAGTGAAGCCCTCTTCACTCTTGTCAACTCTTTTCTTGCTTCTAGTCTAGTTTCAAGGGTCTCTAATTTTCTTGTCTTTTGGCAATAGCCATTCGAGTTTCTCTTTCAATATACATACTTGTTTATTTATATTTTGTTACCTTTCTTTGAGTGAAGGCTTACTTGTCTGAATTTCTTTTTTATCGAGTTCTTATCCTTGATAGATTGACAAGAGTACACCTACAATATCAGAGCTTTGTCTAATCTTGATTAAGAGTGGGTTATCCATTTCTCTTGATAAGATATAAGCATATTAGAAGTTAAAATTTTGAAGGATCTTTGGGAGGAGTTTCTGGTAGGGGTTCTTCTAAAAGATAAGGTATGCACATGGATCCATCTATTGCTAGTATGTTTCAAGCCTTCTCATTATCAATGCAGCAACAGCAAAGCAATGATCGAAAGGAAGCTTTGGCAACCAAAGCATTATAAGCAGTGGTCAATAAAATTGATCAATTTGATGGAAGGAATATTTTAAGGTATTTAAGATGTTATGTTCATGAAATGGAATTAAATCAGATTTCTGAGAAGAAAATGGTTGAATTATTTGGACTTGCCACAATACCGGAGATAAGAGACCATATTACATCGATTACGGATCGTTATGAGAATTCATGGGAGGTTTTTTCACATGCATTGAAAGATGAATATTTCTTGAAAGATGCTGATCGCGTTACTAAGAAGTTGTTTCTGGAATGGATTGAACGACCTAATAAGAATTTGCAAGCAACAGAGCTACTAAGGGAGTTTAAGAGGCAGTACTCTCAATTGTCGAAGGTAGAAAAATTGACATTGGAGCCGAACAAAGTTGATCTATTTCTTCAAGCTGCTGATGGAGAATTGCAAGGAAAATTAGAACTCCTTCTTGAAGACAAAGAAGAAGATGAAGGATTGACAACAAAGTGGAAGAACGTTGAAGATGCGGTGGGGTTGCTTACAAAAAGAGAAAGGAGGAAGGATAGGAGCAATATTCCGAAAACAGTACAAGCACCCAAAGCTCCAGTACGTACAACACCACCAACAATGCCTACAGTTCAACCTTCGACATCCTTATCAAAGAAAGCAGAGATGGGGATGGAAGAAATTATACGAGGAATGCGAGATCTTCAAATCAAATTGGCAAGACTTGAAGAGAATACTTCTACAAACAATTCGAAGAATGTTTCAAAACAAGGATATGTACAAAGATGCATTTGGTGTGATGATGCTTCACACACTAGAAAAGATTGCAATGAATTTATTAATATGATACGGCAAGGAATTATTTGCTGGAAAGATGGAAAGATAGCATTAAAAGATAGGGAGGATCTTCTTCAAACCAATTTTGGCAAGGGAAGAATGAGAGCATTGGTTCAAGATTACTTAAAAGAGCATGAAACAGCAGCACGAGAAAGTGCAAGTTATGGTGCTAGAGTAGATGATGACCTTGGTGGAAGTATAGAAACTAGTGAGTTTTGGGCTTCTGCCAGTTCTACAATACAAGAAGAGAAATTACCTTGAAAAGCGTTATTAAGGACTGCAGCTACAATACGAGGTGCAACAGGATGAAAGGATCTTGTTGAGTCTCTTTCAGTTCAGGCATATATTGCTAAGAGCCAACATGAAGCCTTGATGGAAGAAAAGAGAAGAGGAAATTTTGATGATATGAGAGAAGGAAATTCTTCTAAGAGGCAAACTCGAAGAGACAAGGCTCGGGAGGCAGCTTCACAAGAATTACCTGTAAAGGATACGTCAGCATCATTGGAAGAAAAAACAAAGGAGATAAAAGATAAAGGCAAATCAATTGCTTATAAGCTACTTTCTGACATTGAAGCGGCAACAAATTTGAAAGGAGTGTTGGAAGAACGTATATTAAACGCTAAGGTGGAATTTACATTGAAAGAAGTTTTGGGAATTACAAAGAAGGAGTTTTAGGATGTTATCATTAACAGCATTAAGCGAAAGAAGCAATTAATGGGCGAAACTGGAATGAGTCATGCTATTGATGCAAGAATATATAAAAATGAAGAAGAGGTTGATATTGGTTACAAGCAACCAACAAATGAAAAGAATGGGTATAATCAACGAGTACGTTTTGAAGATTATAGTGATAAGGAAATGGAAGCTTTGAGCCATTATACTCGAAAGCATTGGGTAAGGGCAACTACTGAGGTATTGGTGAAAGTAGGAGATATAGAAGAACCAATTGTTGCTTTAGTCGACAATGGTTCTGAAATAAATCTCATGTCTAAAGATCTTTATAAGAAGAAAAAATGGCCAATTGATATGGAACATGGATGGGCAATACGAGTAGCTAATAACACACGGGACGAATTATATGGAGCTTGTCCAGATGTCAAAATTCAGATTGGAGATGTTGCGACGGAGCAACATTTCTTTGTTTAAGATACAACGTCTTATCCGTTGATTTTAGGACAACCTTATATTACGGCAACACGGATGGAAACAAAAGTACTTGACGATGGTTCTACTTATGCAAGGGTATGTAGCGAAGATGGGAGGAAAGCTGTACAATTTCTAACAGTACCTCTTAACCATGAATGGAATCGAGATAGGTTGAAGGAGAAACCATTGCCAAAGATTGTTGAAGGATTTAAGGATTTTGGAGAGGTACCACTATAAAGCGAGATTATGGAGGTACAAAAGAGGAGGTACTCTCGCGAGATGAAGGTACCTTTGATGCGAGTTTTATTGGTATATTGGAGAATGGAAATATTATGTATAAGAAAGTTGATGATTTTAAAAGAAAAGAAAGAAAAAGATTATATAATATTGAAAGAGAATTACGCAAGTTAGGTACATTGCAAGATGATGAGAGGATTTTAGGTGTTTATGAAGAAAATGGACTGGAAGATTCATTGGAATTGATTACATCTATTGGGTTAGGGAATAATGATAAGATTGTTGAAATTCATTCAAGAGAGGTTTATACCATACTTGAATCTTTTCAAGCACCAGAAGTCACTGTAGAGACGAGATATAAAACGGCAGATAAGAAGGTAAAGCCTATTGCCAGACCATTACCAAAAGATTCTAAAGAACAAATGAGAGAAGCATCAAAAGAAGAAAGTTTAAGAGATCCAATGAATATTGGACATCAGTTTACTGAAGAGACTTTTGAAGAATTGAAGATTGGTTCTGATGGTTCTTTATTGTCAGAGGAAATTACTTGCTTCAAAAAGATGTTGACTAAATAAGGTAGATCGTTTGCCTTCAAATCTAATGAAATTAAGTGTGTGGATCCAAATATTATAACACCTATGGTTATCTTCACTGTACCGCATGTACCTTGGAATCTAAGACCGATTCCAGTACCGAGGGCACATTTACCTAAATTGGTGGAACTATTAAAAGAAAAGATAAAGATGAAAATATTAGAACCCTCATTTGCGCCGTATTCTAGTCGATGGTTTACGGTACCTAAGAAGAATGGGTTACTATGGTTTATTCAAGATATGCAACCGGTGAATGCAGTAACTGTTAGGAATGCAGGAATTGGACCTATTGTGGATGAATTTGTTGAGGCATTTATAGGAAGGGCGATCTATTCAATGGGTGACTTGTGTTTAAGTTATGATCAATTTCAACTTGCCGAAGGAAGTAGAGATATGACAACAATGAGGACACTACTTAGATTGGTTTGAATGTGCACTCTTCCTCAAAGCGCGACCAACTCAGTTGCGCATATGATGAATGGGATGAATAAGGTATTGAGAGATTTTATTTTGGTAAAGACTATGCCTTTTCTGGATGATGTTCCTATAAAAGAGTGCAGAGAAGGAGACAAGGATGAAACTTTAGATACGAGGGGGTGTCCCAAATATGTTATTGATTATATACAAGATTGTCAAAAGTTTTTAACTCGGCTTGGAGAAGTTCATCTTACATTATCGGGTATGAAGTCCATATTTGGAGTACGATAGGTTGTGATTGTTGGACATTTATGTGGATCTTACGGAAGAAAACCAGATCCGACTAAAGTTGATGCAATTGGAAGGATGAAAGAGGATTGTGATTCTTTAACAGAGGTTCGCAGGTTTTTAGGTGCATGTGTATTTTATCGAATCTGGATCCCTCATTATGCTCACATAGCGGATCCATTATATGAACTATTATGCAAGGGTTACTGATTTAAATGGGAAGAAAGGCATATTCAGGCAATGCAAAGATTGAAGAAATTATTGATGTCACCTCCAATATTGAAGAAGGTTGATTATAAGTACAATAGATCAGTGATTCTTACTGTGGACGCTAGTCCAATTGCCATTGGATGGACTGTGGGTCAAGATGATTCAAGTGGGAATAGATTTGCAGTTCGATTTGAAGCTAAAGTTTTAAGTATTCGTCAGCGTGCATATTCGCAAGTCAAAAGAGAACTTTGGGGAGTTGTTTCGGCTATGAAAGCTGAAAAGGACTATTTGATTGGGGCAGTAGTAGTAATTGAAACAGATTGCTTGCCATTGCTTAGAATGATTACTAACTGTTCAACGCCAGATATTGCAATGTTGAGATGGATTGCTTATATTAAGTCACTAAATCCAGAATTTAAGCATATCACTGGGAAGGACAATTTAGTAGCAGACATGCTATCTCGAGCAAGATACGAGAGGGAGGACGAAATGGTTGAAGACATTGATGACGTCGGATTGAAATTCTATTCAATATCAAATCTCAACAGAGAAGACAAGCTATTTCTTGAAGAATCTTATGAAGGAGAATTATTAGATATTGATCATTACTTGAATACCTTGACTAAGCAGGAGAATTGGTCTACAAAAAAATTCAAACAAATAAGAAAAAAAACATATGGATTTTTGCTTTGAGATGGACTCTTATGGAAGAGACCGAAGAAAAGAATTGAGATGCCACAACGAGTGATAGGCAAAAAGGAAGAAAAACTAAAATTATTAAAGGAGTTTCATGATAGTTTATGGGCAAGACATAGAGGAATCTGGACTACTTTTGCTAAACTCAAGGAATGATATTGGTGGAAAAATATGTATCGAGATGTGCTCTCATTTGTAGAGTCATGCAAAATCTGTCAATCGTATTCTAATATCCGACATCGAGATGGTCTTCATCCTACGTATCCTCTGGCTATTCATTTTAAATGGGTTGTTGATTTGGTTATTATGCCAATTGGGTTATGGCAGATGAGATATTTGGTTTTAGCTCGTGAAGATTTATCAAATCAAGTAGAAGGAAGAGCATTGAGGACAAAATCTACAGAGGAGATTTGTAGGTTTTTGCTTGAAGATGTTATTTGCCGCTACGGATGCATAGGAAAAATCACTGCAGATCATGGAGAATTAAATGCACAAGAAGTTCGTAAGTTCTTTGAAAGATGTGGAGTTAAACTATCACTGACTACTGCTTATAATCCGGAAGGGAATGCAAAAAAGCGAACGCGGTCACCCATCGATTGTGAAAGCATTAGTTAAAGCTTGTAATGAGAAAGTTAGAGAGTGGCCACGGCTTTTGTCATTTGTATTATGGGCTGATCGAACAACACATAGTTCGGTGACAGGATATATGCCAGTAGAACTTAAGACAGGTCGAAAACCAATTATGTCGATTGAAGAAAAGATACTTACTTGGAGTATGCTACCATGGGAAGATGGATTGACAAGAGAAGAACTTCTGGCTATTAGGATTCGACAATTGGAGCAAAGATCGGAAGATGTCCAGATAGCATTGGAAAGGTTAAAAAGAACAAGGTTACAAAACAAGGCACGATTCGATAAGCAACATCGATTGAGACCTAAAGCAATCGAGGAAGGTGATTGGGTACTTGTTTATGACAACAGTTTGGATAATCAACATAGTACTTTGCGAAAATTTTCAAAATGTTGGTTTGGACCATATGTAGTAACAACTGTTCATGATAATGCGACTTACTCATTACGCGAGTTAGATGGTACAAAATTGGAAATACCAATTGCAAAGAAGCGAGTAAAAATATTTAAACGAAGACACGCGGAGATGAATATGGAAGACCTTAATGAAGGTATAGAGATTCCGCAGCAAGAAGATGAAAGTGATTTGGATAATGAAGGTGACGAAGACGAACTAGACAAAGATGTAGAGGATATATTCTAAATCAAATAGCAATTGGATAAATTGGTGCATATCGGAGGATGCACAGGTTCAGAGGTGGTGGATGTCCTGTTGTAACACGAGTATACCGTAAAAATATAAAGAAAGGAGACTTTTATTAATATTTAGTTACCTCGAATATTGGGGGGCAACGACCAATTCCAGTGCAAATACTGGGAGGCCAGGGTCAGTCACCCCGTTACAGTCAGCGGGGGCATACTGAAATGCTCCGTTCGATTCCAATAACGGGAGTCAGCAAAAAAGGGAAAGGACCAATTCAATGATGGGTGAGCCTGGTTCGAAGAGCCAATTGGATCCAATTTCAAGACATCCAATCCGGGTCCTCTTACCCAATATGAGACCTGAATTGGTCAGGCAACCCAATGCAGTCTAATTACGGGAACATCCGGGTCTTACTACTGGACTCTTACCCAATATGAGACCTGAATTGGTCGGGCGACTCAATGTGGTCCCGATTACGGGGCTTTGATTCCGTTTTAGGCTGTTCTGTCCTCTGTGCCGTTCCGGGAATGTCCTTTTGGTAAAAGGATCTCTTAAAGGTAAAAATGGAGGAGAAAGCTCTGACGGCAAGAGCCAATTTTGGATCCAAGCTCTGTCGACGGGAGCCAATTTTGGATCCAAGACGAAAGATTGAAGAAATTCAGAATTAAGGTTAAGGAATGAGAGGGGAGAAAAAAAGTTTTTTTTGGGGTTTTGAAGGATCGGAGAGCTAGCTTCATGCTTCGGAAAGGGGAAAAAAGACAGAGAATTGGGTTTTTTTTTTCTTCATAGGATTTTGGGAAGACTGAGGCAATCGTTGCTGAAGTCAGTGTTGTAATGGTAAATCGGGATTTTTAATAAAGTGGGTTTGATTACTCTTGACTGTTTTGTGAAATCGAAATTACGTATGTGATTGAAGAATTAAAAGGGTGTCTATAGGATTGAGTATGCAGAGTGAATGAAATTTATTGGGTTAATCTAACAAGACAGTCAGTGGATACAAGATCGTAAGTACAAAGCGGTATCGAAGATTAGCAGTTTGGTTGTTCGGGGTTCTCTGTAACGTCTAGAGACCTATCGGTTGGGATAAAAAGGACTTCAGCGAGCAGTCGAAGGGCATCCGTATAGATTTATGGTATATTCTTGCAGTCGTTTAAATTCCAACAGTCAAAAACTGATAGACTGTTTGAATATTGGCGAATCTCCAAACTACCTTTTACAGCCAGATGCCCGACGCATTTTCGAGCAGGAAAGCACGTAATACGACAACGCCATTCTAAATCTCCAGCAGGAGCTCCAATTCTATTTGTGAAGAAAAAAGATAGATCATTGTGGATGTGTGTTGATTATCGAGGACTCAACAAGAGTACTATCAAGAACAGGTATCCACTATCTTTAATATCTGGACTTCTTGATCAGTTGAATCAAGCTAAGATCTATACAAAATAGATCTTTGGGGAGCATACAATCTAGTATGCATCGAAAAAGGAGATGAATGGAAGACTACGTTTCGAACTAGGTATGGATATTTTGAATACAACATCATGCCTTTTAGACTTACAAATACACTAGCAGCTTTTCAACATCTAATGAATGATGTTTTTTGAGAGTTTTTGGATAATTTTGTGGTCTGTTATCTAGACGACATCTTGATTTATTCTAAGAATCCAGAAGAACATGAACTTCATGTTCGACATGTGTTACAAAAATTAAGAGATGCAGGACTCTATGCTAAGATAGAAAAGTGTGTATTTCACACTACTCAAGTCGATTTCTTAGATTACATCATTTCAAATGATGGATTTATGATGGATCCTAAGAAAGTTTAAACTATTATAAATTGGAAGATCCCAAAAATGGTAAGAGATGTTCAATGCTTTTTGGAATTTGCCAACTACTATTGGATCTTCATCAAGGACTTCTCTCGAGTTGCAGCTCCACTAACATGCTTGACTTGCAAAGAAAAACTCCAATGGAATCAAGAAGCAGAAGTTACTTTTGAATCTTTGAAGACAGCGTTTGTTTTTGCATCAATCTTGTATCGTGTTGATTTTTTCAAAGCATTCTTTATGGAAACAAATGCATCAGACTTTGCTCTGGGTGCGGTTTTATTACAAATGGGAACAGATGAAAAACTTCATTTAATAGCCTTTCATTCAAGAAAATTCTCAGCAACAGAAATCAATTATGAGATCCACGACAAAGAACTTCTTGCAATCATGGATTCTTTTCAAGAATGGCATCATTATCTAGAAGGCGCTTCCAATCTAATCACCATGTATACGGATCATAAGAACCTCGAGTATTTTATGTCAGTATGCATATTAAATCGTCGTCAAGCTCGTTGGAGCATGTCTTTATCAAGATTCGAGTTCATCATTACTTATCAGCCAGAAAAACAACAAGAATTTTAAAAAATTAAAAATATAAAACAAAATAAAACCACTTCCATTAATGTGGCAGTACTTGAAGATGGATGCAAGTCCATAATTTAGATCTACATAGCAAAGAAATTAAATTCTTCAAAAAAGATTCAAACTTTCCTTCATTCTTCATAACAATTCTTTTCTTTTCTTTCAATTAATTAATTAATTTAAAAAATACATGTAAAATAAATAAATTATAATTAAAAAATTATTAATGCTACATTCTAATTGATATCACTACATTCCACATTACTTCCATATAACTCAAATTAACTAAAAATAGCACTTCTATGTCTGGGCATGTTTGGCAGCCCAATATATAATCCTAGTATTAACCCAAAATAAAATAAATTATTTAAAAAAAAATTGGTACCCAGAAAAAAAATAGAATAAAAACAAAAACAAATTTTTTGAATTAAAAAATTTTTGAGGCAAATATATTTCTTTAAAAACAAAAAAATAAAAAATAAAAAATAAAAAATAAAATCACAACCTATTTTTTTAATAAAATATTCACTCTCTCAACTACTGCCCTTTCTTAAAACAAATAAAGACTATAATGTGCAAAAGAAACAAGTATATCATTAGCTAGTTCTCTGCAAGGAAATTGGTCACCTAGTGTGTAACAATATGGATTGGGGATGTAGCATTAACAATTCTCTATAAGTATAACTACAAAAAGTAATATGTTTTAGAACAATATGTAATAAATCAAAACAAACAAACAAACATAAATATATTTCAGAAAAAAGGCTGTAGAATGTACACAACCACGCCTAACAGAACAGTAGGCTCAAGTCAAACACCTGGAGGAGAACCCAAGTGGCAACCTAAGCTTGGGGGAGAGAATTCAATGAAGGGAAAATTCACAACATGATGACCACACAATGGAAAAAAGAAACACTGAGCAAACGTTGAATTAGTATCTGGACGACACAGTCTTCTTTGGAACTCCAGGTACTGAACTGAACTGAACTTGAGAGCAGCTTTCATTCCATAACTAGCATCCGCCCTACACGTTGTCCCGTCGTCTGATCCCAGCCTTTTTTGCTGCACCCATAAATAGCTTCCTCGGCCAGGCTTTGCTGAAGAATCCAAGACCACAGATCCAGTTCCAATCTGTGGCTGAATGCTGCTCTTAGTTTGTTTTGCCAACTGAGAGCAAACCAAGTGTCTAGGAATGCAATGACTTTGGCAGTAAAGTGTTAGTACATGGTGGAGAACTGTTGCAATTTAGTGCAGCTCTTCGTGACAACATTGGATAAAATGATGGAACATAACGGAAATAGACATAAAACTTTTTGTGTCTTAGTAATCTTGTGTTCCTGTACTGATTTGATCTGTTAAAACGGAGACGAGTTTGAGGTTAGATCAAGGTGTTGAGACCATTGTCGTGATGGAGATGATCGGTGGACTTTACCCAGCAATCACCAACTCCACACAAAGAAATTCCTTCGCAAAGCTCAAGAAGGTGCACTGGGTGGTTTAGGTCCATCCGACGAACAGCGAGCCTCTGCATTTCATGAAACTCGAGAGTTTCGCATCAATGCTTCTGCTGTTGCCATTTCCTGAGTTTCTTTATATGTACGTAGGTTGACTGAACCAGAACTATTTCAAATAGTATTGGGAGTATATGGCAGATCCACATGTTGCGTTGATGGATCGTGTATGGGAATTGTGTGGTTCGAGGAAACACAAAGCTGTGGGTGGAAAAGATCAAGCAAAAAAGAAAGAGAAGCCCAGGAACTCAAGCGAAGGAACCATGAAGTGGTTCTGGAGTAGAGACAAAGGAGCAACCAATCTAAGTTTAGATAGGAAATTTAATTATAGCGGGAAAAGAAATTGTTTTCATTGCATGGCACAGTGGAGGATATGACTCCAACCATACAGATGCCGGCAGGCAGGTGGCTGGAATGGGCTTAGGTAGTAAGAAAAGAAAATGAAGCGCGCGGAGGTCGAAGCAAGGTAGCGAGAGAAAGCCATAATTGGAGTCATATCTTGAGTGGGCGTGCAATAATTTTGGGAGAAGATGCCTGACAGTCGCAATGGATTAGCTATGGTTGATTCAGTCAAATGGTACAACGCATGACATGGCAGGGCAAAGCTACCACTTTCCGTCCCCAGGCATCGGTTAGCAGCATCATTGTCAACAGTGCTCATGAGCTGCTTGCTGCTTATAGACTATCAACGTAATTTCTGCTAATCTGAAGCTAGGGAATTGAAATCATTCTATCAACGGCTAACAACGTGATTGAAATTTCGATAAGAACGACAATGTTATGCAAAAGATAAAAAATTAGATTGATTTAAGAGATAGGCCCCCTTTACCTGGTCCACCATCCAGTTTGCTTCCGCATCTTGCTTTTGCTCTTTGAGAGCCTCCACTACGTCTGTCGAATGCTCACAGCGCATGACGTTGAATCCCCAAGCCGACAGTTTCTTGAGAAGAGAAAAATACAGTCGGAGTGTTCTGTTCTCCATCACCATTATCGCTGATGAAGAAGTGAGGAGCTTCTGAGAGGCAGAGTTGCATCAGGTTTGTCCTCTGCATTTCCATGCCGTATGCTTGATTGTGGTAACTACATGGATTGTCTATGAAGAAGAGAGAGTTGAACCAAGATTTCGAAGGGATGTGAGAGTTAAACATTTCTGATGGTGTGATGTTCTGCTAGCGAGGTCTATGACAATTGCACATGTGTTGATGACCGTGGATTTGAGTTGGATCAGTCGTTGTAGCTCAAGCTCCACGTCCTATCTAGCAATGTCCAAAACTTGGTCAATGCAATTTGGGGTTAGAATTTTTATAATGTGTTCCTCCAACTGCCGGTTTTCGAGTTTTTCTTAGCAGTTGTGAACGATACGAGTGCCCAGCAAGTGTATTGCAAGCAATTTGTATGTCACCGGTGTCAGCATTCTCTTTGTCATGAAACTTCCCATCTTCACGAAGAACGGGATTCATACTTGGGCTGCCTGCGGTGAATTTGACGCTAGAAATCGTCGTTCCGGTCATGTGGTTGCACCTGTAGAACCTCTTCCTCGGTGTTTCTGAAGGCTAAGATGTTAGAATTGCAGCCGCAGTGCTGCCTGCTTACCGGGACGCAGTTGTGCACGATTGTAGCAACGTACGTTTCGAATGAGTTACCAGACCTTGAATGAGAGTTGTCTTCACCTGGAAGCGTCGAACGTCGTCCAAAGAACTTAAACTAGACTAACCGAAGGTTTTCTGTTGGATTTCTTGCAAAATTTAACAGGTTGTAACAAAACGCGATTCCTTCAGTGTCGAATCACCAGCAGGAGGCTTAAAAATGGTAGGGAATGGCAGAAGAATGAACCGCTTGGTGGCGTTCTTAGTGGTGGTCTGTTCAGCCGTCTCAGGATGCAGAGCATGGGACTGCTCGGCAGCGGATAAACAGACACTGCTAGACTTCAAGAATGGGTTCGTGGACACGAACGGAGTGTTCAACACCTGGAGTGATAGCACTGTGAACTGCTGCGCATGGAAGGGCATCACATGTCGCGAGTCAGATGGCGCAATTTTGGAGATCAACATCGTGGGATCCTCTGGCACAAACCAGCAGCCATACCGCAGCCCGAGCTACCAAGGCACAGTTGGCGCAGGGCTGGTGGCGCTCACCCAATTGCAGAAACTCAAGATCGAGTGGGTGCTCTTCAACGGCCCCATCCCTCAGCAGTGGGGAGATTTCTCCACCACTCTCGTGTTGATCACCATCAACAACGCCAACCTCCGCAACGACATACCCTCCACCCTGGTTAACATCCAGAACCTACGGCACCTGGACCTCAAGAACAACCACCTTACGGGCTCCATCCCCTCCACCTTCTGCACGCACAAGAAGATCAACTACATCGATGTCTCCTACAACGACATGACCTACCTTCTTGTCCCTCCGTGCTTAGTAAACCAAAATAACCTCACCGTCATCTTTGATCACCAGGGTAACAGTACTAGCCCCGGCTATCCTGCGGCAGGCTCCACCCTCACAGTCTCGTCGTTGCTCCTCGCAATCGGAGCTCTCACCACTGCTCTCCTCTTCCTCTGAGGAAATCCACCCCCTTTCCTCGTGGTCAGGCAAACCCTAACTCATTACTGCAATACCCAGAACACAGTTCTTGAGAAGGGAATTTTGATGCCGTCTCCATCCCTAACTCTCTCGCTCTCACTCGTGCGCGCGCACGCGGGATCTCTTCGTTATGAAAAAATTAATAAGTGCCCCGGAGAGATTTTGTCTGTGATGTCGGAATTTGCAGAGGAATGAAGCAGTCAGGTGCACGTAATGTCCAAAAGGTAACAATCGAATCACAAGGATATTGTAGAGTTGTCAATGGAACCGTGGCTACACGCCAGGAAAAAAGTGAGTACATATTGTTTGATCCTTGGGATGTATGCTGTATTAGTGAAAACCTTTGTCAAGGACAGCGCTACTCTGTTGAATGTTTAAGCTTAAGCTGGGCTGTAACATCCAGTTAAGGAATAAAGCCTTAACTATTAGTTGTCTCGGCTGTGCGATTATCCGAACATGACTCTCCTGTGAGTGCCGTTGTGAAGGACTCTACACCCAAGATGTAGACAATCGTTTCTGTACTGCAACACTATGTGTCTGGGTTTTAGTTGAAGATTTGAACAAATAGACAAGGATTGGATAGTAACGTACAAACCTCTTTCTTAACAGTTCTCAGGTGTTCCAAATTCTGAGTACAACTGCGAAATTCGGAGCTTGCGCTCCTGAGCATTCACTTTACAATTGTTTAAGTTAGTGTAATTTTTCTGGGTTCAATGGTCGTGAGGTTCTTGCATCTGTGCGTGAGATCTGCTTGCAACATCTTAGTTGGCAACGACTGTAGGAGAGTACAGTTTCTAGTCCATCGAATAGTCTTGAAGCTGCTGGAAATTGCAGGTCGCAACCAAATTAAGTGTGGGTCGTGGTTTCTGATATATAATTGTAACTTTGCTATAAAAAATGCCGAATGAAACAGACCTTCCAATACCGAAAACCAGACTGGCTCACCAAGACAGACATCATAATACCCACATAGATTAGATTGATCCATACCAGCATTATTGGGTCCGCCTCTTCGGACGACTTCCCCGCTCGAAACTTCGACATTTGTTTACGTTTGATATTTTACTAGACTTGTACCTTTTGTTTAATGTTACCCACATCGGAAATCCAAACGATGAGTGCAAAAGATGGACCACAACTTTCTGTGGGTGCTCACGAACTAATTTTCCCTTTCCCACAACGTTGGTAACACCAACTGGCTGCGACTACGTCGATTCTAGTCTTTAGCTGGAAGTAGAGGATCCTTCATCATCAGTCTGAGAGCATGTGAGGCGTGATCAGAGGGAATAGGGTTTTTGGCCTCTGGAGGCTTTCAAACGTATGGTGAGTATGGCGTGACTTGTAGGGAATTTAGATGATTCGAATTCCGAAGTAGAACGATGATAGAAGACGTGATGAAGACCAAATTTTGAGCATTTTTCTTTTTTTTCTTTCATTTTTCCCCTTTTTTCCACTTAGAATTGCACCTGGTTCTTCTGATTCAAGATGCTACAAGGAATGGGGTTGAGGTTAGACAGGGCAGGGAGTTTCGGAAGTAGGTCCGGGGCTGTAAAACCTCTGGTACACAAGCATGGATTTCGCGTTGCTGTGACTGCGTCTACGAAGGTGAGGCCCAAAATTATGCGCCTAAAGCAGGATGAGATTGGAGCAGTGCTACCGTGGACGGGCTCCGGGGAGCAGAGGCTACAGAAGCTGGGCACTCCATCGACATGGCTGGCGCGGCTGGCGATCTCACTTGCAGGCTCCGTGTTGTTCTACAATTACAACACCATGGCTGCTGCCATGGCGTCCTTGTACTGGGCTTGGGATCCCGTTCTGAGCACCACCTTTGCCAATACCTTCCTCCGGCTTCAGTACCCCTATGCAGGGCTTTGGAGAGCCCGCGTGCTCGCCGTGAAGGTGGTGAAGCCTGCGCGAAGACCGCGGAGCGACGATGTGTTTCAAGAAATTTTTGAATCACAAGCCCCTGTTAAACCCTTTCTGAAACTTGTAATTGGAGATGGGAGCTCAGCTACTCTCGAGGTATCAACTCGCCTCTCTTCGTGTCGGTTTAGTCGATATTACTCAGGATATTGTCACAATTTTATTTTATTTTATTTTTGAAAATGTTGGATTTGAAGCTTAAAATTTTCCTGAATTGGGAGAATGATTTTTTAGATGAAGGTAGTGATGCCGAGCAAGAAGAACCAGGTGCAAGTTGGCGAGCTAGTGGAGGTTCTCGTCTTGTCTGATATCAAAAGCCTATCCCGCTTCATGGCCGTTCGTGACGTCTACCTCCCAGACATGGATCTTTGGCTTTCAGAGGATCCTTGCATTGAGCGGCCGCTGTTTGAAGATTTAGTCCAGACCCTGAGAGCAGGCTCGTCTTCTTCGTCTCTCGTACCTCCAGCTGTGAAGGTAATCTTCAAAGCTCGAAGTCTCTCAAGCTTGAGAATCATATGAGTCAGTCTCTTTTCATGCATCCAACGCATTGACACAATCGAGACGGATTTTCGTTGCAGGGGCGAGACACGCAATCCGTGAAGGCCAGGGTACCGGAGTCCATAGATATGCTACCGGAGAGTAGCTTAGATCGAAGGGAATTTGACAAGGATTTTCTCGCTCCCGAACCGCAGACTGCGAGGAGATGGCGGCTGACGCAGCTAGATTACGAGGAATTTGAGCCTGTTGTGGAGGATGATCCGAAGCTTCAGGCTTTGAGAAGATTAAATCGAACGCAGACAGAGGGAGAGTTTCCAGTACGTGCACAAGCAGATACGTATGATCCACCGATGAAATTTACACGGATTCAAGATAGCAATTCCTACTCTCAGGATTTTTGGGAGCAAGACAACAGCAATACACAGAGCGATTCGCAACCAAATCAATCGCAGGTATCCGCTTCTGACGAGGATTTTGCACAGAAATCTGTCGATACCGAGAGCGATAATGTAGAAGAAGAGTCGAAGATCCAACCTTTGAGGAGATTAATCCCAAAGCAAAGGTTTGGATTACAAGCAGATGGCTATGGTCCGCCAATGGAGTATGTGAGGATGCAGGAAGACGGAAGAGAGACGGGTGGAGAAGAGACGAGTGAAGCTTCTAGTAACGAGGGTAATACATCACAGATACCTGATGAGGATTTGAAGTCGATGGAAGATGAGCAGTTGACAACAGTTGGTGAATTTCTAGGGAGCGGGTTTAATGAAGTACAAATTAGGGTCCCGGAGGTTGAGGTTGTGCAAGAGGAAGAGGTTTGATTTCTAAGATGAGATTGAACATGTAGCACTAGATTTGAGACCGGTAGGGCTGGAGACATTGAAGCATTAACGCCTTCACGGTTGAGGTTTACGAGAGAATCTTTGAACATTGCAGACATTGTAGTGAATTAGATTTTCAGCAGGTCTGAAGCCAACCAGGACACATGAACGTGAGGTGGATCGGTACAGCAGGCGTAACATGGATGAGTACATGAATTGATGGTGCTTCTAAAAGCTTTGTTCATAATTCCCAAGGGACGACAATGGTGAGGTCCTGGCGACTGGTAGGAGCATAACTTGCAAAGAAGGAAATAGCAAAACGTTCTATCTTTCATATCCAAGAATTCTTTGCAGGGCAGGGTGACGAACGATCACGTCGCTTGGCCTTCTCTAGAAGATGATAGATGTGCAGATCTCTGCCCAATTTCTGAGGTTTAGGGTAGGAGAATGGAAGCTGCCCATGAAATTTTTATGCACAACCACACTAATCTTGCAGGTAAGACTCTGAGATACCAGTGTGAAACAGTTGTTAGCAGAAGACTATCTGCCTTGTCTTTCTAACACCTTGGCCATATACAAAACACTGGAGTGTGAGAAGTAAATGATTTCTCTACAGAGGTGTTTTCTTTTGGTTAAGGATGGTTACATAATAGTGGCGTTCTTGCTGACATGATTCGCGTCGTGTAGATATTTAAATGTATTTACTTGCAGAAATACCAGTATTTCATGAGAACGGAACGTGCTTAGCGTGTGCAATGAACAATGCCACGAGTAAATGAAACGGCAGTTCCAAGTATTTTGAGATTGCTCAAGAAGAGAGTGCTACAGCTGAATAAGGGGCTCTTATAATTCAGAAGGACTTCTGAAAGAACCGAATGTAAAGGGCCACTCGGCTGCCTTGATAGCTTGTGCAACGTCAAACTCTCCCTTCTTCTCCTTCAATGTCAAATAACATGTCATTTGATTGAGCCACAAAACCCTATCAACGGGACAACCTAGGGTGCTGAAGCGGAGCAGGAGCTCATCTTGAGATGGCAACGGCAAACCATTGGTAGACGATACTAGAAACATGGAAGAGCGGTCGGGTGTAGGAATGGGGCCCTCCAGAGGAAGAAAGGGCAGGTCGCATCGCCGTACTGCTATTCTGTTTCCATATTCTTTTACTGCCTGGAAACATCAAAACCTTACTGGACTTAGCACCATTACGACACATTTCTTCAATAAGAGTATGTTCGTACTAAAGAATGAGCAAAACAAAAACCGGCTTTTTCTGAATGATCATATCAACTGTGGCACATGTAATACATAATGGAAAAAGTCTGTCAGATTTTATTCACCAGAATGTCCACAGGACTACTGCCAAGAGCACAAATTCTTCCTCGGGCTTCAAGGAGCTTGCAAAGCCATGAAAATATTGTTCCGGTCATGTAGGCATCGAATCTGCATTCAGTACAATACGTCTAATTAGAGCAATATAGATATCTTGATCACTTCCTAGTAAGCAGACCAGAAACCATATCTGACGTAAATTAAGCGTGGATCAAAGTTCCTGATATTTTGGAACCCTCATTTGGCCTCAAAAGAACATACCCAGCTTCATGGTAGCGGCCTAACTCATCAGATGTACTTTTGTATCGATCAAACTGGTCAGCATGATCCACTCTTGGTAATTGCACGTTAGTCAATTGTCCGGAGTCTGTTACAAATACCAGATAAAGAGTTTCCATCCTTCAGGTAGGGATGATATCCAAAAAGATAGCAGTAATGAACAAGAAAACGTTAGAAAATTCTTAGGTCATCACGTAAATCGTCTGATAAATCTGATATCAATAACATGGTGGGTTACATATCTCATAAGAGCATACAAGACAACCTAAAAACGTTCTGAATTTTGTGATTCAGACACATGTTTCAAATACATTGCCTTGCTTAAAGGATATATTCTCTTACCAGAAGAGAGATTTGCAGTAATCACGTGCACACTTTGGGCTTCTTCTTGGTTTTGCACTGTGCTGGGTTCCATTGATCCCTCTCCATTGACATCATGTACATCATTTGCAGGATCAGGAATACTCGCCAATTCCTCGTTACTTTCTTTCACGTCTTCATCTCCCTTCACATCATCATGTTTCGGTGCCAGAGAAGTGTGAAGTTCCTCAAGTGAAGTAGCAGGAAGGAGTACGGGAAAGAATTCAGCCAAGTACTTGGTGTCGTAAACCCCACCTGGAAATAGAAGCTTAACCTATTCAACACCCCCATAAACTTATCAGCGTAGATTCTTACTTGGAAAGATTTCTCTATCCAAGAAAGCACGTCACAGGCAGAGTATCATGCTTCTTGTGGCTGTGACGTACTCAATATTAAAAACAAGTACTTACATTCACAGTTGCATGAACAGAATGAATATTCTGATGTGATGTAAATATGAAAACGAATAAGTCTCAAACCAGCAAAGCAGGTTACCATACTCCTAGATATAGTGCAAAGCCCTCTTCTCAAAATTAAGAGGGCAGTCCAGCCATTTAGGGTTTATTATACATGAGCAGTACCTCAGGCCTTTCTGTAACACAATCAGATAAAGATTCAACATTGCGTAGCAATATGCATCCATCTCATCCACTTCACTTACATGCGCCCGAAACTCATCTAAAGTTGGAGGAAGGGTTCCAATAAATTGCTGATACAGATATGCTAAGTCTAGTAGCATGTTGTGTCCCACAATCGGCTTGTTGCAAGTCGTTAGACACTGCATCACGTTCGCAAACCCTTTAGATCGTTCCAGTTGCTTTTGCCTCTTCGCAGCCACTTCAGATTCCTGAGCTGCAACGACTGCTGATGTGGCTCTCGTCAACTTCAAACTAGACTTACGAGCCCCCGGGGTCCTCTGCCACCAACACCACTCATTTCAACACTCACTGATACGCTGACTGGAATTGCACTCACATGGTAAGCACAATTTGATAATGATAATATACATGATAATGTGCGTGTGCAAGGTTCATGCAATGACTTCTACAACAGCTAGTGACAATGAACCCGAAAATTATCGCATAAAAGAACCTACCAAAAGCTCCACAAAGAAATCTGATTTGCCAAACTCTTGCTCCAAATGTTGGTATAAAGCAGCACGAAGATAGCTATTACTGGGTTCCAATACAAGCGTGGCAGGGTCTGAATCCGAGCTTTCACTTGAAGCCTCCCTTGCAACAGTGCGTTCTACCCATGTGCGCACAGTTTCCAATTGTTGTTCAACAAAATTGCGATCCTCCTCCTTTGTCAAGACAATCGGGTCTCTTGAATCCCGCGCCTCAGATTTTTTGTCCAGCTTCAGCTGCTCAAGAGTGACATACGGTATACCTGCATCACACTTTGGTGACTAATAAATATAGAAATCCCGTGCCCGACAATTCGTGTTCAGAAACTGCATCTTTACAGTCTTTAATTAGACAACCGAACCCAAACTCGTACTCGATATGTTATTTCTGAAAAAATTTCAACAGCGTTAATGAAGATAGTATATGAACCTGAGTATATGAACTTGTTGAAGTCAAAACCGTGCTCACGAAGAAAATCTAAAGACGAAGCCTGTAATACGAGCAGTAAATTAGCCGTATGATAAGAGTAACATCACTTCACATAAGTTTGATGATGGAGTCCCAAACTAGAAAGATCGTATAAAGATGAAAAAATGATACGATTGCTGTACCTGACAAGTAAATCGCACGTCTGATCCTCCATTAGAACGCGGAAAGGTGTAGAAGTTGAAGGTTTGGGCTTGATAGCAGCTATCCTCAACATTCCAGTGGAATGCGGACAGCCCAAACTGTCCAAGAGAATTTTTTAAAGAACAAGAAAATCACTGAGATTATATTAGAATAGGAATATAACATGTGACAAATGCAGTCTATTTCCAGAGTGTGAACTTAAAGAAGCGCACCTGATTGTGTGCCTATGTATGAAGATCATGTAGAATTGGATACAGTATGAAAAACATCAAGGTAAGAAATAAACCTGCATTATGAGAAAATGCTGGGCGGATGTCCTAACTCTCGCGTAAAGCTGTTCGGCATCATCCAGGACCTCTTCTCTTCTGCATTTAATAGGACATGAACATCGTAAGCATACCACGCCCGTGAACTCTGAACCCTGCAACACATGACTCATGGTGACGCAACATCACGGCATAAGATTATTCCAAATAAGAGTGAGTAATGTGCTCTACAACAGCTTTCAGGAACGCATGAAGCGCGATAATTTTGAGTTCAATCCCTGAAAATGATTACAAAATAGATCACATACCGGCTATCAGTAATACTAATCAATGCGCCCTTGAACCTAGTTACCATAATTAAGTTGTTAATATTCTTCACACTGAGCCACTAGAGCTCACGCAAATTTCCTCAAGGGAGTAGGGTAACAACCCAGAAACCTAAAACCCACAGTTAAGAATTCAAGAAATTCGAAAAAATCTATTAAACTGCAAGCAATACCTCATTAAAGCCTATTTCTTACATTTCAGCTCACCTTAATTAAGTTGCCAAACAACGTACCGCGGATGCGTGAGTGTGAGGCCTGAGAATTCTCCATCGATTGCAATGAATTGGCAAGAAGAAATGGCCGACTCAATACAAGGCAACAGCTCTTCAAAATTTCCGTAGGTGACCTCCATCGCCACCGCTCCGCACCCAAAATTCTCTGCCTCGTTAATATCTTGCAAGCTGAGTGACGAGTTTTAAACTTTGCCACCCAGAGTGTGCTTCTACTCACAGCTTTGAACATCTGGATGAAAGCACTTCTGTTCATCATCAATTGTACTTGTCTGACGGATGCATTCCATCAGTACCGACTTCTCCGGCCCGTGTTTAGAGCTTTTAGCAACCATACCGAAGTATCATCAGCGATTCACTAGCTACAGTCGTGACTATTTTGTGAGACACATTGGAGTAGGTCACAAAAATCCCCCTGTGGACGGTCGTTACAATGTCAGCATATGTCCATAACAAATGAGATTGGTGTTCGCCATGTGATTCAGTGCTCGTTGGCAAATATTCTTCGTTAAGCATTTTCATTGTTTGGAGATACTTCGACTCTGTGAGAAACGGCCAGGCTAGTGGCAAGGGTTAGCAGGGGTGTGGAAGAGGTCGGAAGCTCGATACTAACTTACAGCCTTGTGATCATCCTCAAGTGTCACAGACAGTCTTTCACCACGGAAACGTATCCTTTCTCAAGAACGCGTGACGACCATGGTAAGTTTGCGACATCGCCTAATCGTGACCAATACTGGACAACCCTTTCCCGAATCCAAGCCCTGCACTGTAGAAATGAGAACATCTACAACCTCAACCCCCTGTTTGCTCTCAGACTAGAACAGGAGCTGTGGAAAACCTGTGATTAAGGGCTGCAAGGATATGTTATCCTATCAATCAGCCCAATCACGGACAAATGCTTCGCAGCAGAAGAGAAAATGGTCCAGCCATTGCAAAAGCAGCTACTGCGTTCCTGAACTGCACAGTCACCATGACTCTGAGAACCCGGCAGCAATGGCTTTGCTCGGCACCGCAAGTGCGGTCGATGTGCACAGGCAAAGCTTCCATTCTCTGGTGCGGCGATAGCGTGGAACGTTGGAGGTAAGGTTCTCACTGACAACCAGCTTTATAGCTTTCCACCTTCATGATGCGACACTGATCACTCTTCGCTTCTAACGTCTCACTTACATTTTTAAACATTTTATTGATAGATTGATTTGTGTATGTAAGTGTTGTGCATTTGTCCCTGTATGGAAAATAGCCAAAACTCTACATATTGTTCTCATATAGATACTGATGTATCCAATAGAAATTTGTTCAATAGAAATGTGTCTAGAGTTTCAAATCAAATATAAGCATTGGATTGGATGGTGTTGTAGGAGAAGGATGAGTTAGTTTCAAATCAAATATAAGCATTGATGGTGTTGTAGGAGAAGGATGTGTTAGTTTCAAATCAAATATAAGCATTGATGGTGTTGTAGGAGAAGGATGTGTTAGTTTCAAATCAAATATAAGCATTGGATGGTGTTGTAGGAGAAGGATGTGTTAGAGGAAAGTGGATCAATAGTAGAACAATGAATTAAAGAATTGCTAGTGTCCACTATTGGTTCTTCAAGTTAAAGATGATATTTTTAAATGCAACATATACTTGTTTTTATCATTTTTTAAAATTTTGTCCTTAGTAAAATTGGGTCGTTTAAAATAGAACCTATGACTTTTAGCCTTGCTCTTTATATTCTCAATTAATACTTTCTAAAAATAATATTCTATCTTTATTCTATACAACCATAGAGAATCACCTCGAAATTGAGCATTAGAAATGATAAATATTTGAAATTAGTATTGATCTAAAAAAGAATTTGGACATGTCTAATTTTTTTTTAATAAGTCAACTTAAGATAATAGCTTAAAGGTGATGAGAGTAGCCTTAGAGAAGATACAATTTCTTAAAATAATATTGTATGATATACTAAATTATTATTTAAATAAGCTAAAGCTTGTGGCACCTCTTAGGATTATACATGGGACCTCTTAACTATTAAGAACTATGCTTATTACTTAGGAGAGCCTTTGTAATATATATTCTAAAACTACAATAATCAAATATTTTCTTTAAAAATGGTTCTACTTAAATTTGATTAGTCATATTTGATAATTTTTTAAATAATATTTAATTGTAGATTGTTTTATGACATATTTTATACAATTATATCCTACTTCATTAAAAAAATTATTTTATATTATATGTTTAATATTTTATTATAAATATTTCTTTTCTTTTCTTCTCTTTTTAAATTTTTATTAAACAACCAATCCACTAATTTTTTTATTCTAATGCCTTTTAATCTAAGAAAATAATAGTAATTTTTTTTTTAAAAGGAAATATTTTTATTAAAAAAAAAATACAAAAAAAATATCAGCCAAGTGATTGATGTTAGTTTACTTTTTTAATTGATGTTTTTAAATAACTATAATAGCCAATTCTTAATCATAATTTTTTAAGCTCATAATAAATTTATGTTATTTTATTATATTATAGATCTTATATTATAGATTTTTAATTACGAATCTTAAGTAAGTTTAATAGATGGTCTAAAAATAATGTTTGTCATCTCTAGTAAAATTTTTGGATGTTCAAATGTAATAAAGGCATCTCAAATGTGCTTACAATGTTTGGATGCTCAAATGTAATAAAGCCATCTCCAAAAATTAGAATCATTTCTACAAAAAAAGTTAAATAAATCTAGAAATATATTTAAAAATTCTATTTTTTATAATACATTTTGAAAGATGATTAATAAAATAATTTTATTACTATTACAAATCTATATAAGAAAAAGAATATCAAGGATGATGTATTTGTATAAAAAAATAGAATTTTATTATAATTATTTGTAAAAATATTATTTTTAAAAATCAAAAAAATACAATACATAATAATTTAAGTACTAATTTTATTTATAAAAACCTATACACATTAAAGATAATAAGTGAATATAATTTTGAATTTAAACAAAAACATGATATAATAAAAAATGAAAATTATTATTATTATAAAAATAGACATGTGGTATTAGAATGTTGGCTTTTAATCATAAAATTTGATCTAAAAATAAGATATAACCAAAAACATTATAAATTGATTTATTATGGTCATATATACTTAATTTAGATTTTTAAAAAACTTAAATATATCAATATATAGAAGTAAGTAGATATAAATCATTCTTGTAGATTTTTTTATTATTATTATTATTATTATTATTATTTTATATATTTAATAATTTAGATCATATGCATTAGATACTTAGCCATCTAAAAATAAATAAGCCATGAAGCCAAACTTAAGAACTAGCCAATTAATAATGTTTATCAACTAGCTACAACTCAAGCCAGTTAATCTACTAAGCTAATATTTTACAATCCTTTGATTTTCTTGCTTTTTTTTGTTTAATTCATTTTATTGTTTCTACGTGCATTTGTATTATGATGCAAAGACATTATGGATGATTATAAGGCTAGCAAGAATCCATTTATAAGCAATACTGATAATGAATTAGAAAGCCATATAAAAAGATGATATACTTGTTTTCAATTACAATCTTAACAATACTTTGAAATATAATATAAAAGTATTAATCTCATGGATATGAGACCATTTTTAAGTTATTGATGGTTGCTCAATGTACATAGAATGTCAATTAAAAAATGCTCAAAATGTTTATTTGCATATCCAATCAGCTTTGAGTGGTATTCTTGCTTATCACTTTAGAGCTGCCTATGAGATTAATAAAGATGGTGGTATTGCTAAATATTATACATAAACATATTTTTTGATAATCAAGCTTTGAACTGGCACAATATCATGGGTAATGACAAACATACCAAAATACTAAAAGTACCAATACTTTGAATTGTAGACCTTTTTTTTTTTTTTTTAATGCCGTTAAATAGTTATCATTCAGGAATCTTGTAAAATCACTCGTGTACAAAGCCCTCATGTTGGTGTATACTATTGCAATGAAGACAAAACTTTTGAAGCATGAAAGCTACTTGCTTAATTTTGCCTAAGCTACTATGTTTTTGGATCTATGTTAAGATAAGTTCTACTTTGATGTCAAGTTTATTATGGACATTATTTCTAATATTATCTTTGCTGACAATAAAATAGCACTAATTAATCTTGGAAGTACAAAAAAATGGACAAAATAAAAGAATATTAATTTGTTTAAGAAAAAATATGATGAAGATGAAAATTAAGACAAGATTTCTTGCTATTTGTTGTTATGGAATTATCTGTTCTTTTAAAAACAACATTTTATGATAACAACTTGTTTTTCCAACAAGTGTACTCTAACATCTTGAGTAAAAACTTGGAAATGAAAATTTTCCTATAATCTTAGAATTAAATCATAGATGTATTTAGTAGTTATTAGTAAGACCAAGGTTAGCTAATTGAAGTTGCAATCATCTATCAATTAAGTTGCATCTAGATCTAAATATAGTCTTTAATACTATATAATATTTTAAATATATATATATATATATATATATATATATTTTATAGAAATAAGATACATTCTATTCAAGATGATGTTGAAATCTTAGTAGTTGTAGATCCAAGCAATATTATCTTTGTTGTTTGTGTTGGTAAATGTTTTATGTTAAAATAGTAGGATTTTATTTTTAAATTACATTGTTACTAGTATTTTATTTATTTATGTAACTTCATTATTAAATCAGTAAATATGTTTATATTTTTATTCGAAATATAAATTATATGTTTGATTTTAAGGAAAAAGCATAGTTATAATAATAATAAAAAAAATGTCACTTAATAATAATAAAAATAATAAATCATTTTGTATAAAGTAATTGTTGCAAGATTTAAAGGACAAAGAATAAACATCAAAAGCCCTTTAATGAGAAATTTTGGAACTTTCAAACATCACAAATATTAATCAAAAGAAAATGTTAGTCTATAAAAGTGACTAAATAATGTGTAATTTAAAAATATATATATTTACACACATTCATGCACCTTCTGCACTACCATATAATGGAAATATAACAATCGAGTGAGATTCTTAAAGATCAAAACAATGCAATCAACTTTGCATATTAATAGATGAATAGATGTTACCATAAGATATCCTTTCTTAATACTTTGTGGACAAGTCCAATAAAATCTTTAGCTATACATATTTATCCTCTAAACTATAACTTCTTTGGATCACCTCTACTGTAATAAATGCATTTTTCTTATAAGCTTTAGAATAGTGAGGTCAATATCTACCTTGTGTAAGATACCACCATTGAGTAGCAAAATAAATTGCAATAGCAAGTGCTAATTTATTTTCAATTTTTATAAACTTAGTTGCTTGTGCAAATAATTTACTTTTTAGTAATATTTACTTCTTATGCTTCTAGTTTCCTCTCAACAAGATATTGATGTTGTTCAATAAATTCTTTTTAAAATGTAATTAAAAGTATTTTTTAGTCTATTCAAAGAGGATTTTATTATTATAAATCTTAAAGAGTGGTGAAACAATTTGATGTTGCAAAACCTATATCTTCTTTAAATTTGGTTTCTAAAGACCTTACAAAGTCTCTCTTATGTCCACAAGTTTTGTTATTGTTGAAAGAAATATTTTCATATTTCTAAAATACAAATCTCTTTTGCTTATTGTTATAAATGCACTTTTTAAAACTTAATATTATCATAATTTAATTTATTGAAAATATAACAAAGATCAATGATGACTTATACGAACAAATTCTTGTATTTAACTGAAATTAAAATATTTAATACTGTTCAATGAAATAAACATACACATATATATATATATATATATATATATATACATAATATTGATATTATTTCAAGATCAACACCCAAAAACCCTCCATAGTACAATTCTCCTACCAAATTCAGTGCAGGCAATGCACTACTCAATACACAAATTTCTCACTAACCCAATTTTAAATATATATATATATGTATTTGCAATATGTGTTTGTTTCCTTGGTCCCAATGACAGACTCTGACACCCACTAATAGTTGAAAGAAAGAGGATGATGAAGAATTACCGTCCTCCATCACCACTTCCAAGTGCTCGCCAAGCTTTCTTACAAGACCCGGCGTCGTCATTCCAAATGACAGGACGACATTGGGCAGACCCAGAGGGAGGTGGAGAACGGAAGCTTCACACACACTCTCACTCACACTCACTCACTCACGAAGGAAACGAAGGGCAAAGGAAGGGGAGCCCCGCCGTGAGCCGAGAGCGGAGAGCAAGCATTCCCAACGGAAGTCTCCGTCAATGCGGTGCCGGAGCCGACGACGACGACGATGATGGGCTGTGATTCTTCTCAACTGCGTTGCAGTAGCCGGAATGGTGCAGGAGCCTGTCATCGCAATGGATGCATTGCCCTGTAGTAAGTAGTAGTAGTATCTAGGTATCTCGACTGTGACTACTCCAACGACCGACCGTGGGCGAAGCGCCGAGGAGTGATCGACGGAATTCCGTCAATTCAATCACTGGTGGGGTGCGGGGGATAATTGGGTTGAGTTGAGGTTGGGTGGGGGTGGGGGTGGGGGTGTCTGTGTGTTTGGTTGTAGTGTCTGGGTGCGGTGGCGGTACAGGGAGTCGTCGATTGGGGTGACGGTTGCGTGAAAGGAAGCTGCTGTAGCTCAGTGTGACGCTGTGGAGTCGGGAGCAGAGGTTGCGATTGGGATCTTAGGGCGATCCTAGGGGTGCAATGAGTTGACTGCCAAATTGGGTGGTGGTGGTGGTGGGCAGAGTGGGAAGGTGGAGGAAGGATTGGGGAAGAGGTTGAGGAAGAGAAAGAGAAAGAGAAAGAGTTTGTTGTTGTTGTTGGGGAAGGGGAGGGGGCGACGGATGATGCCCATGGGCGTAGTCCGCGACGATGAGTCCCAGGCCGCTGCTGGCTCGCCGCCTGCGCCCACCCCTCCCCCAATCGCCAAGCCGACGCTGCGATCCCACTCGCGCTCCAGGGCGCACAAGGCGCGCTCCCAACACCCGCCGCTGGGCGATGGCGATGCGCCCTTGCCCCCACCGCAAGGAACAGCAACACCAGGAGGAGGAGGAGCAGCAGCAGTGGGCGCACCAGGGGCCATGGATGCCGAGGCTATGGCGGCGGGGCAGCGGCGGCGTCGACGACGCCGACGACAGCGGGGCAAGAACTCGGATGTGCCGCTTGACAATCGCACGCGAATTAAGAGGCGTGTCAAGTACTTGCTCATGAAAATGCGAGTCGACCAGAACCTGCTGGATGCGTACTCCGGGGAGGGTTGGAAGGGGCAGAGGTGGGTGATGTCGACTTTAATTTGTTTCTGTCGTTGACAGGCGTGTATGAGTGTCCTGTGGACCGGATCGTGCTGCTAGGGAGGACATTTCATTGAACGCACAATCGCTATTTTATTTCTCGTTTTTTATGAATCGAATCTCAATTCTGTTTCCTTTCCTTTGCTTTTGTTTTTGGGGCTGTCGTGGTAGTATCTCAAGTCGGATTTGTTGGTTTCCACAATAATTTGTCTCCGGCTCCCTTTCTTGTCCGCGAATTTCGAATTGGCTATCGCCGATTTCGGTCCATTTACATAGGAATTCTCTTTTTGGCATATCCAGTCGGGAAAAGATCAGGCCGGAGCAAGAACTACAGCGTGCTGAAGCGCAGATCCTGCATTCGAAATTGGCCATACGGGAGGCTATTCATGAATTGGATAACTTGGGGTTAGAAGGCTCGCTCGACGAAAATGCATTTGATGCTGAAGGCCGTGTTTACCATGAAGAGGTATACGTCGACACTTAGAAGTTTGCAGGCTTGATAGTCAACTGAAAGCATCTCTCAGGTTATTTACATGGTGTTTATTTCGTCAGGACATTCCAAACAAGTCCCCGACTGAATTAGGGTTTTCCTATGATTAGCGCGATACGGTCACACTGTGCTTTGCCTGATTCATCATTACGATGAATTCTTTTCTCTACTTCAGAAGGCTTGTACAGTTCTGTAAGATATGTTGGTGAAAATTTTGGAGCTGTTTACGAATTCTCGGGTCTTCTCGTAATACATAGTAGCCCTCATATCACTCGAGCTTGAACTTTCTGCTGTCTTAACATTGGGTTCAGATATTTTGTGCCAAGTGCCGATCTCAAGATGCTCTACCTGACAACGACATTATTTTATGTGACGGCGCATGCAACAGAGGCTTCCATCAGTACTGTTTAGACCCACCTTTAGCTACGATCAACAGTAAGAACATTTTACTGGAAATTTTCTCAAGCTAACGATTCACTCAGTTGAATTGCATTTCTAAAGTGAAGTACTATCTTGCTTTGGTGTTTTCCATGTTACATCTGAAATTTGCTTTGACTGTAACTAATTTCCGATTGGGATATGCAGTTCCTCCTGGAGACGAAGGGTGGTTGTGTCCTGTATGTGAGTGCAAGATGGAGTGCATTGAAGTTATTAATGCATACTTGGGCACACACTTTGAGGTGGAGAATAGTTGGGAGGTGAGCGCTACGGTCATTGAACTACGTGCTTAATAAATTTCGATCCTCTATGGAGGACTTTTTATGGATTTTTTATGGTTGCTGTAAGATGCTAAGCATTTCAGAAGCCATGGAAATCAAAGAGATTAGAGTCTAGAGGTCCAGGGATTGCCTTGCAAGAGAAGTTCATTTTTTCCGAGGAGGTCCAGCCACTCGCGTAAAATGAGTTGTTTACACTCGGTCCCCGGACATGCAGCGCGATCTGGTTGCTTTATGAGAAAGTGGATATTGCCTACTGATTGTTCGACCAACTCGCAGGAGTTGTTTTCTGAAGAAGCTCTCGTGGCTGCGGGCGGTAGAACTCAAGGGGTCACAGATGGTGATTTTCCTTCCTCAGACTCAGAAGACGACGATTATAACCCTGAAGGAGCGGAGAAGCGGACAGACAGTGAAAGCGAAGGCGAAAGTGATGAAGGTGGGGGAGATAGTGATTCAGGAAGCGATTTTAGGGAAAATGAAGCGTCTGGTAGTGACAAAGATGAGCAAGATCCAATGCAGGCAACTAATTTAGAGAGACTTGCGAGAACAGCAAAGCGGACCAGCAAGGAAGGAAGTGGAGGTCCAGAATCTTCAGGCAGTGATGACTCAGAAGTTTTTCTTGTTGATGGGTTTACGGATGGTGGAGTCAAATTAGGTTTAAGACGTAGAGACTCACAAGCAGAAGAATCAGCTTCAGACGAGGAAACCATGGTTATAGCAGGAAAAAGACATCGAAAAGCAGTAGACTACAAGAGATTACATGATGTAAGTGTCACTGATGGACATGCTCACATTATTCTTTTTCCTGTCGATATCATTCGATTTGTATTATGAGCAGCAAATTTAATTTTATTTTATCTTACTTTTCCAGTGAAGCATCATTGTCCACGTGTAAATCTTTAGTTACAGATATATGCGTTCTGAGTAATTTGAGTCTTGGTCTTGCTGAAGGAAATGTTTGGGAACATGGAGATTGATGTGGACGATATCATATCCGAAGATGAGGATTGGGGTCCGAAACGCCGTCGGAGAAGAACCATTCCTGATGACCCAAGCAGGTCTAGACCTCCTCGAGTTCGACGGAGAAAGGCGCGAACCTCAACTGGAGATGCTTTAAAAGAAGTTGATGCAGATGGGGTACCATCAGATTTACCCTCTGGGTCACAAGGCGAGGGAGCAGCCGATACTCTTGAAGCTGTTAGAGACAAACGAATGTGGAGGAAGTTGCCTGATTCTGCTGTTGAGGTATGTTCCAACTCAGGCGTATAAATGTATGAGGGAGTATGACTCAGGAGGCAGTTTTCAGTGATGAGATGTTTGGATTTGTAGTAGTTGGAAGTTGGATGCATCTTCATTAGTTCTCGCGTTTGCTCGAAAACTCCACTGATTCTCTTTTTAGATGTACAATAAGTACAATTGACGAATTTCCTTTACGTTTTTCGCTTCTAAAAGTTCACAGTTTGAGGATATCATTGGTCACTGTTTCTCCTGCTTTCTGGAAGAGTGTATTTCTGATGTTTCTGATCCATCACTTTGAAATTGGTCATGTTCGTTGACGGGGGCATGATTCTGCATTGTATCAGTTGCTGATGTCATCTTGCACTGAATGCAGACGTTACGACTGGCTGCGGCAGTGACGACACTGCCCTCAAAATCCCGTAAAGAGGAGTTGGCGACACAGCTTGGCTTGAGTTTTTCACAAGTGAGTTTTTTCATAGCTGCTGTGCCGTCATGAACAAATTCTGATTAATTGCTCATAAGGTTTTGGTAGTCTATCTGTGATGTTTTTGTTTTGCGAGCTGTGTGAAATAACTGTTCCATCTTCGTCTTACTGAACGTTGTGGCACTTTTTGGCTCTATGTACAGGTCCATGGATGGTTTAAAAATCAGCGGTATTTAGCTCTCAGAAATGGGTTGGCGATTTCAAAGCGACCAGCAGCTGGGCGGATGGCGGCCACTGTAACCATACAATCGGAACACGACAACAATTCAAGTGCCTATTTAACTGAGAAGTTGGATGAAGTCCAAATGCGACTTTTTGAACTGAAGCAAACTTTGGAAGATTTCGCTAAGAATTCATCTGGTTTAGGCGGTGGAGAATCAGATAACAGTTTTGAAAATGGAGGAATTGGACTTCCTGCAAATGGGAAACGGATTATCTATGTCCCAGTGGCTGAGGTTAGAGAACGGCCTTCTGTGAGTACCCATACTAGCGCATGTTGAGTAATCAGATTAGATGTTGGTCTGTCCCTTAGTTTCAACTTCTATTATCGATTCTTTTGTAGACTCACCATTCAAGATATGGCAGTTCCTCCATTTTTGTATAGACAGACTTAAAGTGGAGTCTGCTTCACCTGGTTCAAACTATTTCATGTAACTAGAAGTACGAGCCTTCAAGTGGCGCGCATTCTTTTAACGTTGTCCTTATCTCGTTTATGTTACGTATTCTGTGTGATATCTGCAGCTTTTCTCTGACAGCTGTCCGCTTTCATTATTAGCAGTGTTAAATTGCGAGGTGAATTACAAGAGGAATCTACGTATATTCATGTGTTCATGGCCTAGCTGCTTAGCGTACGGGGTTTTGCATGCCAACTGCCCTTGTCATATTGGATCATGTTTCGAAGGAATAGGTGGGTGAAATTGAGAGGAATTGGAGTTTTAGGCGTCGATGGCTTCGAGATTAGTGCGGACACTTCCCGCTGCAGTGAAGGGTAGTGAATAAATTATTGCAATAATGTTCACGTTTACGATTAAGCGAACGCACACAGATATTAAGACATTCTACACACGATAATTATACATATGGGTAGAAACTAGCAAACATTGGATAACAGAAGGTTTTCCATCCTGTATTTTTCTGCCTGTAGCAAAGAAATTGCAACATCATCAAGTGTATATCACTATCTACATCCTGTTAGGATTAGTTAGTGGTGATAATAGAAGAGTGCTACTGGTAGTATAGTTGTAAGATAAAAAGTACCGTATGTCCTGAACGAAAATGTAGGTAAATGTACACTGACAGGAGCATTGTCAACGTTGAGACATTACACTTCGGGAGTACCCTGTACTTAAAGTAGTTCGTTTTTTACTTGTATCAGCCTGCACATATCAGATCTACCTGTACTTTCCTTAAGAGTTCATAGCAGATGTGGAACATTCGGTCTCTTACCTTGGTCGCCCCAACAACATAACACATAACATAATTTACAATTTGTTTCTAGTCCCAATCAAGAGTTTATTCAAGGCAGGATTCCTCTGATATTTGAATGTCCAACTCATGGCATCGCATGCTTCTCATGCGATCCAGCAAAAATATCGGCCTGTCCCGGAAGCTCCAACTGTTCATAGTTCAGTGAGGCTCTATATTCTACTTTTCGGACATGGGCGATTGCTCCTAAAAATAAATTAAAGTTCCAAAATGTGAAACACCGGGACAATTCAAAATAGATTGGTGAAAGGCCTCATCGTAAACGTGCACCGTATATCCTAAAGAACCTGATCCCCTATGATTCTCATTACAGGTTCTCATGAAATCACCAAAAGTAAAGTATGCATCTTCATCTTCGACTCTTCAACTTAGCCAGCGCAGCACGCAATGGCTTGGCCGCATTCACCATGTTCGTCAAGGCTGGCACCACCTCACCATACTTCCTCGTCTTCAAACCGCAGTCGGGGTTGATCCGGAGAACCTTAGACTCTAACACGGCCAACATCTGCCACAGCAAACGAGTTTCAGACACGGTATACAAAGACTTTTCCCTGAGGAACGCTCATTAATCTACCATCTTCACAACTTTCAGATCTCAAAACGGGCAACTCGATGTTATGCAGTCTGCCCACATTCCTGCTCACTTAATAACTACCCAGTGCCTCAAATTACCTTGCGAGCGCTGTCGGCCATCTCCTCGGTTGGCGGGATACGTGGAGAGTTGATGTCGTGAAGGTGTGCACTACGGAGCTGGAATCAGGCCCAATTCCAGCTCCGTAGTGCACACCTTCACGGAACACACTCAACAACTTTTCATCCGATCGGGAGTTCTCAATCGTGATTACATCTGCGTCCATATCGATGATGCTGTGGATAATATCGTTGAAGTTTGAGTAGCACATGTGAGTATGGATCTGGATGGTATCCTTGACCCCGCATGTGGTGATTCTGAACCCATGAACTGCCCATCTCAGGTAGTCCGCATGCTCGGGCTTGCGCAGGGACAGACCTTCGCGATGCGCAGCCGATCCTAGTCTATCTGGATCACCGTGACGTTGGCCTTCTCCAAGTCCTCCACCTCGTCCTTAATCGGCAGTGCGATCTGGTAGCACGTCTCCGATCTGGGATGGTCATTCCTTACAAATGTCCAGTTCAAAATCGTCACGGGTCCCGTCAACATGCCATTCATTGGCCTTTTGGTCACGCTCTGGGCGTATGTCGACCAGTACACTGTCATGGCCATGGATCGGCTCACGTCACCGAAGATGATAGATGGTTTCACGCACCTAGAGCCATAAGACTGCACCCACCCATTCGCTGAGAAGCAGAAACCGTTCAACTGCTCTCCGAAATATTCGACCATATCATTCCTTTCCGGCTCAACATGCACTAATACGTCGATGTCTAGCTCCTCCTGCAATTTCACTACACTGTCGATCTCCGCCTTAATCGCCTTGTCGTAATCCTCCTCCGAGATCTTCCGGCTCTTCACCTCCCGCCTCACCCTACGGAGCTCTGGCGTCTGTGGGAACGATCCAATCGTTGTAGTAGGCAGAATTGGCAGACTCAAGTACTTCTGCTGCTCCTCCAGACGGTGCGACACAGAAGTTGCACGACGGAGCTCAGAGCCCGCCAAAGTGGCAGCCTGCATTGTCGATTATTAAACGTCAACTTCTGTATGTTCTCTGTGCAATCTGAAATTAAAAACCACGTACGCTGGATAAAAGCACAGCTACAACCACTCGCCGGTACAACAGCACACCTGTTCACGACAATGTTGCACTTACCAATTCCTTCACTGCCTTGTTGTGCACGCGGGGCGAGTTCCTCCTTGACTCCAACGCGATGGCATTAGCCGAGAAAAACTCTTCATCCTTTTCTCCCGACACGACCTTGGCGATGGCTACCACCTCCAACAATTTCTGGGCAGCGAATGCCATCCACGACTTTAACTCGACATCCAACTTCGTCTCGTTCTTCAGATCCACAGCGCAGTGGAGCAGGGAACACGAAGTCGAGACCAGGACATTATATCCTTCCCCAGCTTAGCCTGCAACTCTTTAACAAGTACAGAAGCGGCCAAGTCGTTCGCCCATATGTTACGGCCGTCTACCACACCGGCGAACAAAGTCTTCCCAGCAGTAAGGCAGTACTCCTCAATTATGCTCAAAGTTTTTTTAGCCACGAACCAGATCCACTCCGAAACCGGCAATCGGCAATTCGCACAAGGTCCTGTGTGCCCACAGATAACCACACTAACCACCTCTACAAGATACGACATCATCCGCATCCACTCATCCCCAAATCGCTGACTACCAAAATCATCACATCTGGCTAAGCACATCGTCTGGTAACCTGGTTGCTTACTGATAGGCCTTGGAAGGTAAATCTGTGAAGTACATCTTCACTAACAGCTTCACACCAGGAAGCTCCCCAAGCACAGCATATGCCTTCTTGAAAGCTTCAAACTGAGCAGCTTCCAAGTCCATCACCAGCTTCGGCTCGTCCAGCTGTATCCATGAAGCACCAGCTTCCTTTAGTTCTGTGATCACCTCCCTACAGTGCGCGCACAATGGTAAAAACACGCAACAATAACCTTCCGAATTCATGAAGAAAATCACCTACGAAAATTACAAGAAAAAAATTCAATATTACAGTGGCTTTCAACTGTGCACCTACTTGTACACGGGGAGGATGGCATCGAGGAGGGAAAGAGTATCAAATCCCTTAGGTGCGCTCTTGTCACCCTTCGACAACAGCAGGTAAGTCACTGGGCCAACTAGCACAGGCACGGTGTCGATTCCGAGCTGCGCATCAAAATAGATACAAAACATGTCAACAACTCCCCACTCGATAAATCCCACGCTATACTCGCAAACTGAGTCTTTGGGCCCAACCCCTGTGAACCCTCCAAGCCTTGCACCGAGCGACAAATACTACAGAACGTTTAATGAAGTCCACTGCACCATGTCCATACCTCCTTGGCTTCCTTGTACTCGCTCACAGCTTTGTGTGAAGAGTATATAAACTTGGTCTCACCACTCAACTCTGGAACAATATGGTGGCTGCACACATAACTCAACTGACGATTAGCCTTCCCAGCTCACTCTCAAACTCACCCACTCACAATCATCTGAACAAAGCAATAAACCAAATAGGTCCGGAGCCAGCACGTACTAATTGGTGTCGAACCACTTGGTCATTTCAATGACAGGCTTTGTCTTGTTTCCACGAGCCATGGAGAAGTACACTTCATGTCCAATCTGTCGAAGTTCACAACAGTGCAGACGCGAAAAACCAAATGAGAAGGCGCGGACCTGAAGAAGCGAAGAAGAGATTCGCGGATCTGCGAATCGGGGACTGCGATCGGGAAGAAAAAGACCAGCGACGAGGAAGAAGAAGAAGCGGGGCTATAAGCAAATTCAGAGAGAGAGAGAGGGCGACGGAAGTGGCGGGTTCTGTTGCTTGCAAGCTGTCCCTTCCTTCGATGAATCTGTTCTCCGATCCCTCTTGTCACTGTCACAGTTCGTGAGAGTGTGTTCACACCAGCAGACTAATCGAGGTTTAGTTCAATCTATTTGGGTGTGTTCACATCCAGCGGACCAGTGGGGGATCGATAAGTGCGAGATCCACTTCTCCAACCTAAGCGTGAGAATTGTTCAAAAAGATGTGTTATATTAATTGGCTCGAAAATTTCGGATTTTTTTTGGTAATTTTATATCATTTCATTTCAAAAGATCATTTGTGAAATTTGGTGTGTAATTAGTTAGCTCGTGGATGATCCCATTGCATGATACACTATTGATTGTTCGTTTTCAATAAATAAATGCTAATTTAGCCTCTCTTTTTTGAAAATAATTAGTTTGTAAGTTTATTCTTATGTGAAAATTTAATTTATATCAACTGTGGTGCAGTGTTTAAGTTAAAGTAACGTTATTCTGATAATGTTTAATTGTGCTTGATTGGAACTGTGTTTATGTTTTTACAATTTAACGTTTGGATTTAATCTTCACAACTAAATATCCCTCATTTCCTTGTATGATGCTTTTCTTGTTTTTATATTACGTTTTTATAATTTTAAAAGGAATGGGTTTTCCTCAAAAGTTTATCCTTTGTTATAATACTATCATCTTCAGTAAAGAACTTAAACGTTTCCATACCTTGTTCCTCAATTGCATCATTATATTTGTGATAAAAAGTTCAATTCAATGCATGTGTGTGTCAAATTTTTGTAAATACCAATTGTAGCAAGCTTTAATGTTACAAAAAAAATGAAAGAATCATAATGAGGCAAATGTCAATATCTGCAGTTATATATATATATATATATATCTATATATATATATATATATATATAACTGCAGATATTAACCACAAATATATATATATATATATATATATATAACTGCAGATATTAACCACAAATATATATATATATATATATAACTGCAGATATTAACCACAAATATATATATATATATATATATACAACTGCAGATATTAACCGCAAATATATATATATATATATATATATATATAGACACATACAGACAGTAACAAACGCTTCAAACATGTGTATTACTTATTGTACGTGACACAAAGTTGATGAACTTGGAATTTTCTCCAGTCTGAGCACTCTCTTCTATATATAACTTTACATATATAATTTAAGAACGTTATAACGAAAAAATTTAATACATAAAAAACTTGCAGAAAAATCAATTAAAATCCAAATCAATTAAAAAAATAAGCGATTTTTTTAACATAATATAAAATAAAATAAAAATCATATCACTATTCAACAGACATTGCAAAAAAAAATAAAAAAAAATAAATAAAACAACAGAAATAGAGCTCCAAATAATTCTGTTCCTCTATGACAATTCCATTGCACTATTTGTGCACTAAAATTAGGATTTCCCCAACCAACAATCTTATCGAAAGAACTAAGTAATATTCTAAACAACACATTTAAAAAATGCACTACCATGCTTTCTACTCTTGACCCGAGATGGAAACAAGATCTAAAGCTGGATGAGAATAGCAGTGGGTTCTACGACTGGAGTTCTACTAAATGGATAAACCCTTCACAAGGTACTCGCTATTTGTGGCGCTAAATGTAGCCCTATTTCCCTCAGGCAGTCCACTCCAACTAAACTTTCCGAGGAAGGTGGTTCCAGCCGTTCCCAACGTTCCACCCTTCGTGCCCAGAGATGGGAACAGAGAGCCATTCTACGTCAGCCCCTCGGGGAGCTCCTGGGCCATCAGTAACCTACGGCCGAGCCTCACCCATTACCGTGTCCAGTGAAGCTGAAGCAAAAGAGCGACGATGACGGGGTCTGATCGGGCGTCATGACGCTGCAGCTCGCAAGCTATGAAATGACATTGCGATCATCGGCACCCGTCATCATCATTCCAGCTTGAGGACCAGAACCCAGATCTCCAATCGTGTCGATGCAGCCATTTGAAGTACGAGAGTGATCATCAGTGTCGTCGTGGCTTGATGGAGATGTGATGCGGATTGATCACATGGAGTGATCGGTACCAAGTTCAAAATCCTTTCCCCGTGCTCAGACGCACGGCTCTTGCATTCTTCGCTGTCTTTGCAGTTGTGTGGATTCTTAGTGTGGGTGGTGTGTGTTGATGTGATTCGTGAATATGGGGTCACCCACCTCGTCACTTCAGATCAGGTTAGATATCGGAGGAGTTAAGTTTACAACCACGGCGAGCACCCTCGCTAGGAGAAACGCGAATTCAGTACTAGCTGCCGTAGCTAATGATTGCCTCCAGAAAAGCCAAACCCCGGGGTATGAGTGTGAGACCGTGGTTTTTGATCGAGATGGGACGCACTTCAAGCACATCCTGATTTGGCTTCGTGACGGGGTCGTCACCCGCGGGCTGAAGACGTCCGTGTACCTCGAGATTCTTCGAGAAGCAGAGTATTACACGTTGCCGGGTTTGAGGAAGTCTGTCAAGCGGATTCTGGGTACGTACGACGATAAGGTCCCGGAGGACGTCAAAAGTGCTGCTCAGACTCCGGATTTGAGACGATTGGATGTTATACGATTTACTCATTGTGGACTGAAGTTGCGAGGAGTGAATCTGTCGGGGCTTGACCTGTCCAATCTGGATTTAAGTGGTGGAGAATTTCAATATGCTCGACTGTACAATACCAACTTCGAGAATTGTGACCTCCGTGATGCGAACCTTGAATATTGTGACGCTGGTGGGGCTAACTTCAGGAATGCAAATCTTCGGTTTTGCAACTGCACTGGTATGGTCATGCATCGGTGCCGTGGACAGCATCATATGTAAACTCGTAACGACGTGGCTCTGCCGTCAGGGTCGCATTTCAATTGCGTGTTGATTAAACTCGGTTTAGTGCTTGTAATTTATTGCCCATTAGGTCTCTGTGAAACCACTTATGTTTTTATTGCTGAAAATGGAAGTACACGGTTAGTAGATGAAAAACCAAAAAACATCGTGGCCGTCGATGGACTTCAAGTAAGTTTTGTCGAAACATAGCAGTGGGGCCATTCCAGCAGGGGTATTTGAGTAGTTTTGAAGAGCACTAGTGAAACTACAACTAGAAACGCAAAGAGCAGCAACAATGCTAGGAGAAAAGATGTCTGCTCATCTTTGTACTGCCCAGTTATTTTGATACAGTAGAAACTAGTTTGTCACTAACGGAAAGCAATTTTCCAGGTGCGAAGATGGTTGGAGCGGTACTCGATGGTGCGGATATGTTCCTCGCCAAATTCTATTCAGCACGCCTCAAGAATGCAAGTCTTCGCAAGACGATTGCGGTTCGCGCGGAGTTCAACGACGCCAACCTTTCAAGGTCAAATCTGTCGGGAGCATACATGTCGGGAGCGTGCTTGAAAAATGCAAACCTCACGGATGCAAACTTATCAGATGTGGAGTTCAGCTTCAGCAAACACTGGAAAGCTGGAAGAGCTGATTTCCAATATGCAACTCTCACCGGAGCTAACTTCCATCATGCAAAGCTGGAGGCATATTTCCTGAGGAATGCTCGGGACTACGAGAACACCATTAATTTGGACGAAAGCATCCGGAACAAATTGGAACCACGTTTGCCTTGGATGTTGGGAAGAAACTGGTTCAAGGTGCCTGCTTCTAAGTGAATGACATTACTATCACTACCATTCTTCTACCACTGCTGGAGTCTGAAGACAAAAGGCACCCATGCAAAGCAATCAGTCCTAACATCCTGTATGATTCCTCCACTACTGTTGGCAGTGATTGTGTACAGTTGGAGTGTCGGTGAAATGCCGTTCAAGCGGACTTTCCTTCGTTACAACTTTGATTGTTAATTGAACTGCTGGAATCAGCAAACTTTTCTAGAGTTGTGTTGGCGTCACAGGCCATTGTATATGATTTGTAATTAAAAAATAAATGAATGTTCTTAGAAACACCCTGTACATGTGTTTGAAATAGTATAAGCATTTTTATTATATATAAAACATCCTAACTATTATATATTATACATCTTAGGTGTAAGATAAGACATAAACAAGAGAACATGGGAACAAGAGAACATGGAGTAAGGGAATATGGATGATAGAAGGAATGGATGGATGGTAGTGCCAGAGATTACTCTTATACAATATTTTTGATAAATTTTCTTGATTATAAGAAAGAGTTCTAATTTAAACATCTTATTTCAGTAAGATTTATTATATAATTTGTATTGGTATATGGATTTTAAATTTGAGAGATTTAATTTCTTAGTATAAGATTTGCTTGATTCAACAAAGGTTAAAGACAATAACAGTGATTCAATTATGTGCTTAAAATTTTTAATCTTGTGTTTTTATTGTCTTTTATTTTCAACATTGTTAGGTTTTTTGAAGATTAAATTTAGTAACCAAGCAATAAGATTTAAATAATGTATACAATTTGTTCCAAGTATTTATTGAAAATTTTAAAGAAGTTTTATACAAAAGTAATTTAATTTTAAACGATTGGTGATAATAGTAAGAACATATGTGTCTTTATTATTCTATATATCACTATTATAAATTAAATGGGAAATACCATTAGAACTTAGTAATGGTATTTATGGCATAATTTTGTTTCTATCAATATTAATAGAATTTTTATTCTTTTTTCCTAAAAATAAATACCATCATGTTTGATTAGTAATTATAAAGTCAATGTATTAAATTGAGATATTACATTAGATATGTTAATAATGTAAAATTAAAAAAAGAATCTACTTAATTTTGTTATTTATGCCAAACTAGAAAACATCATTTTTCATTTATTTGATTTGTTCCATGTTATTAAATTTTCATTTTACAAATACTTTTATATGTGATATGAAATATATTAAAAAATTCTAAATATTACAATACCATTAAGCTAAGTAAAATATAAATTCTTTCAAATCTATCTAGAATTGTTCTAATGTTTTAATGTTTATAATAATTGCATTAATATCAAATTTTAATTGATGATAAAATTACTACATATCTATACATACATATAATAAAACTGTTATACATAAGATTTTCATATATGTATGTATGTATATGTATATATATGATAGAAGTTGAAGTAATATAATAGCCAATCACTTTCACTAATAAGATACAATGAAAAGATTTAGTTATTTTCATCAAATAAGATATATCATATACAGAATTCTGTTTGAAATTCATTATTATTTTTTGATTTCAAAATAGAACTATTACATGATTAATTTTTATGATTCTTTTGATTTAAACCTAACTAATTGCATGAAAAAAATTTCAAAATATAAAGAATATTTTGTTTTTAAGTAATGATATTAATTCTTGTAATCAATATACTTGCACAATTTTACAAAACATAAAATAAAAAAAAATTAGCTCCAAAGTAATTGTCATTTGTTGATTTAGTACATCAGCATTTAGAGATGGATAGAAACTGCAGGAATCAATGACAAATATTTTTACACATTATTTGTCATGTGAAGTAAAAACTTAGAAATTTACAATTCCACAAGAAAAGAAAAGAAAAACACTCATTGTTGATTGATTGATTGATTGATATATATATATATATATCTATAATTTATTTGAAATGACTTGAGTATTCCAATTCAGACACTAATGGGTGTCAAAGCCATACCAAAAAAGATCTGGCATAACGATTCATTCTGAATTGTCAACTCTGTAGCAGTTTGAGCGAATCAAGCGGGTAGAATCACCAATCAATCATAACTCGAAACTATTTCTGTATTGGAACTTCAATATTCAAGCCAAAGAGTTGTGAAAAACAGCAATACAGGTTCTAGCTGTGGAATTCCTGCTTAGAGCAATGATTTTACTACATTATTTTCTCAATGTAGATGTATCACAGACCTCCAGCTTGGTAATAGCTCTAAGTGTTCGGAAGTCTCCATATCTCTTCTCCCATTCCATCCATCTCTCCCCAAAATTGAATATGTGGCTCAAACATGACATTCTTTGGATCAGTTCCTGGAGTGCATAGCATTCAGCATCCAAGAGAATGCGGGGCACTCGTAGAATCCAGTTGGATGCAGTAACAACAGTTCAAATCGAACAATTTCTACAACTGGGTTACACCTCAAAGCAAAAGAGGAATTCTGTAACAAATGAAGGAATAGCTTCCTTGACATCCAAGGGTTTACAATCTACACGTGCCAAAGGCCATCCCGAGATTTTTTGAGCAATAACTTTAAATTTCAGGTTGGGGTAAAGGTAGCAAAAATACAACAAGGCATTGCTAAGTATTATAAAAAAATAAAAATAAAAATAAAAATGAGCTAGAGGAATACGCTCTATCGATATTTGAGTCCTTTCAACTTCAAAGGACTGTATAATGTGTTGCAACTGAAAGAGAAATTGATGAAATTTCTGTACTAGCTGAAAATAGGAAGTTGGAGATCAAGCTTACTGAGGATAGTATCTAAAGGGTACTCACCTCACTTCAGAGTCTCTGGATCATGAGAGACTAGATAACCTACAAAATGGGAGTAGATCAGATTAGGATGATCAAGTCTTCCATGGTAATACTTACACGGTCATTATCATGAAACGAGGTTGTATCTCCATGATATTTTACAATGAGGGTTTTAGGTGGTTTGAGAACATTTGTGTCAGCGAGAATTACTGGACAGATCAGAGTTGCTGAAGAGATACACAGTGGCACCAATTCATCTAAACGAAATACTGCAGATCAAAGTATCATCTTCTACGGGGTGTGATCGACTCGGATGACTCCACCAGTCTCTCAAGCTCCCGAGAATTGCTTCCGTGGCTCATTGCAGGTAGTTCATCTCCCTCAGCATCAGATGATTCAATGTCGATGTCATGTGCTAACGACTGCCAAGAACGAATTTTTTTAGCACACTACAAGGTTATATAAACCCAGATTCATGCCCATATACAGAATATTTTGACAAGAACAAACTTATAAGATTTAAGTTAGGATCCAAGGCATCTTAGACCACGGTCAGTACGCCGTTCGTAAGTATAAGGTAGGAAAATTGCAGCTGCGAAGAGCTGCAGCAGCGGGTGACATAAGCCATGCTTAATCAATTATCTCAAGCTCGCTTTGCAAAAAACATGCAGGAGGACATGTTGCACTTCAAAATTGACGATTTGCAGAACAGTTTCACAGAATGTATTCACTACTTAGCTTGACATCAGATCTTTCACTTCGCCACATTTTTCAGCACTCCAGCGAAAAAATTCAGACATGAAATCCTAACCTCCACAACCGGTGCTGACGATTAGGCAATTGCATTTCAAAACAGCTACATTTTCTTGTTCAGTTACGAGACTACCTGAAAAAGTTGCCATAAAGGGCAGTTTGGTGTTCTTTTTTTATGTGTGAAGTGCGAGACCACTCGATAGAAATCCTGGTAGTTTTAATATGAAAGAGGGAGCTGTCAATACCTGAGATTGTGACCGAAAGTACATAAATGGAGAGTACCGCAGGAAATTGGAAACGCGTGAAGTATAAATGTCTGCATACCTGCCAGAGGGCACCTCCTACCAGTAAATACAATAAAAGGCTTAAAACATGCAACTTACCCTCTTCAAAGCAAAAAAATATATATCTTAAATGACAATGTCTTAAGTAGAGACGAGGATTCTAAAACTTACTTCTCAATTTGCCGAGTAAGATGGCTTTTATCCCACAGGCCTGCTCGAGACAAGTAACCCCACCTGCAAACGTGAGCGTAGTGAATGAACCATAACTTGTTTAGTCCACGCTCATACTTCCAAATGTTTGCTAAGTTGAAAGCAAACATTATACAAAAAAGTTCATGACTTTATGGAGACTTAAAGACGACAATAATATTTTTGGGAACTTCATAGGTTCCTAGACCAAAATATACCGTTGATTAAAGTACTCTCCGTCAGCATCCAACATAGGAGCGATTTTCTGATCCACCCTACTCATAAGAACAAACAACTTCTGCATGTTCTCCGTAAGTTCTCGCTCATCCATATTTGTTATCTCATCAGTCTGCCGAAATGATGTACCAAAAATTAGAACCAAACAGAAGTCAGCTTCATGCCAAGCAGAAGACGAGCATAACATGGCGGTCCAAAGCATTGATGTATGCTGATGTGATGAAGCAAGAGAATGTAGACAGAAATTTTAAAGATATGGGTAAATCCGCATATCCGGATGTGTGGATGACAAGATGTGAAACATGCATTACCAATCAAACAAGGCCAAAACAAGTAAATACTAAAGGACTCACTAGCCTGAACATTGATAAATCAAGAATGTAGGAGAAAAGACTAATTGCACCTGTGCTGGCCTTCCCGCAGTACGACGTTGTAGTGCGAGCCGAAGCTGATTAAAAACATCCCCAACAGCCTCTTTCTGATTCATCAACTCTATCAACTTAGCTCTATGGTCTCTCCCGTATGCTAGAGCCTTCACCTGGATGCAGCAAAACAGCATACAAATCAGATATAACTAACCGTGAAAAACTATATCTTTCGGGTGTTCGGCTCATCTTTGGACCCTACATTCGGAGTATCAATGACATATTAAGCCCCAGAAGCAGGATTTATGAAATAAGCTGGAAAGGAAACTGAGCATCCATGCATGGTTTGGCAGTAAGTTCACTAAGCTCTAACTCTCTCATTGAGGTGCAGAACATAAAACATCAGTTTCAGTGCGGCTTTATTCTTATCTGACTGACAAAGACAGAGCTAAGATACCTCTTTCTCAAGCTCGCGACAGATAAGGGCTGTTCTCCATCTTAAGTGCACCTTTGACATGCTCACATCTGTGTAGATGTGATCGCCAACATACATTGTCTCATCACCATGAAAGCCAAGTGCTTTCTCCACCATTAAGGCGCTACCACCACAATAAAGCCCACCTGAAATGTGCAGGAATCAATACGGTAGCACACGAGACCCATCACGCATATCTAAAAGCGTACAAGGAGATTGTTGTGCAAATAAAAAATATGTGACTCGATTAGCATCAAACTTGAACTGTTTGAATGACAACTTACTCAAGCACTGCTGGTGACTGGAGTGTCCTTACCTGGAGTGGCCTTACCTGGAGTGGCCTTGAAGCAAGGGCGCATCAAACCATCGTCTGTGACTATTTCATACAAAGGATTGGACTTTTGAAAGAATTCAGGTTTTCTGGCAGAAACAATAACCTGAGGAATAGATGTAAAATTAATAAGATGCAATGAATCTAATGCAAAAAAAAAAAAAGTGGATGTATTTCGGTCACAATTTTTTTTGCAAGTAGAATATTTATAGACTATAAGTTTGATTATGAAGACTTTCTGAGCTTATGATATTCAGTGAAGCAAATAAAAGTGGTGTTTGTCTAGTCACAGCCAAGCATTCTAGCCAGAAACGTACCATATCAAAAAGAGACCGCCAATTCATACCATTTGGGAGATATTTATCAAAAGCGTATTGCATCATCTTGTTCGTGTAGAGATAATCAGAATTCGTGATAAGCAATAGCTTCTTACCAGCCTGAAAAAGAGACACAAATTACTTATCGATTGCACCTGACGAATTGAAAATTACTCTACAATGGTTCGACTTCTCATATTCAGTAATTGTAAATCCACTCGATTGTGACGAAAAATACACTGCAAGCAGGTTGATATTCAAACCTCCCTCTGATCTAGCAAAGCCAAGGGGAGCTCAGGATCCGGCTCAACAAATAACTCTGGATTGTTAATAATTTCTGCCTGCAGCAATAAAAATAAAGGGCATAATTTGCAATCTTCCTTCTTTACAATACACGAGGCTCTAAACCAGTGTACGAAATCTTTAAATTGATTACAATCCCTTGCTAAGCTTTGTCCACCCGCATGGTTAAGTCCCTAAGAGCATAATACAAAACTAGACAAGTTCTGTTCCACAAATAACCCCTTTTATTATGCGAATAGACAACAATAACAGCTGTTTCGGGAGGTTTCATTCTAACCTTCAATTGACCTTCGACGTGAGCCTTGAAAAGTGACTTCGATACAACCTGAAAAAAGTGGCTCAACTGCTCAGAATTAGAATCTACACACAAGTCCGTAGTATTGTAAATGGCATGTCAAGCTACTTACAAAGCTAATAAAACCCAGGTATGTAGGACCGATTCATAATATTGAGGTGCTCACTGAAACAATCCTTTCGGGAAGAAGATAAGCGCGAAATCAAACTCAACACTCAACAGTACCAGACCGAGATAATTTCATGATAGACGTAAGGTATGTGAAGGTACCCCATACAAGCCTTTGTAATCCATCGGGCCAATCTCAGGAGGCAAAGAGCCCTCGTCAAGCCTCTCCACCATCTGCAATCAATCAGAAATTGAGCTAAAAAGGTTAGTACCATAAACTGGTTTATGTTTTTACAGATGAACACCAACATATGAAAAATGTAAAGCCCTAATTATGATGCAATTTGATAGATTCAGTGGTTGTGACTTCGGCTCCTGACACTGATGAGAAAACAGTAACGCTGGAGTATTCAATAAATCACACACCTGCATAAACATTACTGATTCAGATATGGAGAATAGGGTATTCAGAAACTCCCAACGCCCCTCATCTCGCAAATCCACGAGTTCCCGGCCGTAGAGCTCGCTGCAACCATACTTGGATGCCATGTTTCGTTAGACTGAAGCATCCACAAATAAGTGACTAAAACCCTTAGTCCAAGAGTAAAGATCACTTCATTTTTGAACGCCTAGACCACCTGGACCGAGAAACCAGGAACCAAACTTGCCCCCCTGTTTCAAAAGTATATTTTTAAGAATAAGGTAATATGTAGTAACCAAATTGAGCAAGCATGTTCATAAACAACAGCTAATTAGATTAGACGTTGAAGAGTCTACTGCCTAGGTATCTGAAAGTTTTCGTGGATGATATTGGGCTATTACATAAAAACACACCTGATTTCTCGATTCGACAGCAATTTGGTCCCGTGCATTGCTCGCTTTATGTAACCAAAACGATCAGCCTTGACTAGATTACCCATCTTTTTATCTAGCACTAATCCTCGAACAACCTGCGGAATGAATCATGGTCATGTCATGGACAAATCTAACTACTGTTCACCTGATCGGAACTGACTGAAATGAATCGTGTAACATTAGTTGTGCTGTTTTCCGTATACAATTAACATAAGCAGGAGAAAAGGAACAATACGACGTAAAAAATTAAAATTAAAATTAAAGAGGTTCAGTAAAAAAATTATACAGCTTGCTTTAAAAGAAAGGTAGCAGTGACGTGACCAAAGAAAATGCCGACTTAAGTTCATCAAGTGAAATGAGATGTTTCCCAGGTTCGGATTTGTTCAAATGACCATAGAAATGCTTCTAATGAAGGCACTACATTTTGTTTCACTGAGTTGAAGACAAAGAGTGGCACAGGCCGTGAGTATGAGAGCCATGTATTTCCAAACACATACCAGCTCTGGGTCAAACTTGAGGCCGTCTACCGGGTAATCCATAGAACGAAGGTTGCTCATTCCATACTCATAAGCCCTTCCTTCCCAAGCCTGTGTAGTAATCCCCCAAAAGATTGATATTAATACACAACCTCTGTCAGCTAATGTTCTAAGAAAATGTCGTAACGATAACTGACAAGCCCAAAAACGAAGAGTTAACTCACATTGACATTATAGTGAATAAGAGTGTAGTCCATGTCGTAACCGATAGTAGTAATCGACCGTAAGCTTAAAGTGCGGCTGCAAAATATGCCTCTAGAAGCAACACCATGAGGAAAACGTCTCTGCAATACCAGGTCACAAACCCTCAAACACCGTTATCCATGTACGCAATAACTCGACTGCACTACAAGGTTATGACAACAATAACATTCGATGAAACCAGCGCAATCCACTCTACAGTGAATTCTTAAGACTTAAATATAATCGAGGCGTTACATGTCTTTTAGACAGTCCGAGATATCATTAATTCACTACTGGTCTGTACCTTTCAACCGGAACACATACCGGAATATGTAGAGAATCAAGCAATGACTCCGCTTCCATAGCCTCTGCTTTTGCAACTTCTTCTATAGACCCATCCAATGATGCAGCAACTTCTTTCAAACTCGATTCGCCGAACTCAAAAGCTTCAGGTCTTACTTTCATGTCCCCCTTCGTGCTCTCCCTCAGGTAGTCAATTTTGAACTTTCTGTCCTTAGAACACTTGATTACTTGAAACAAATTAGAAGCAGGAATTGGATGATTCTCTCCTTCATTCTCTGGTAGTACAGTATGCCATTTATTCCAGGCAGCCAAATTATTTCCGTGAGAAGGGCTGTGTCCTGTCATTACACAGTCCTTCTATGTAACGAAATAGACATACTCTTCACCAAACCTAGCACGTAATCACACCGAATTACAGATATGACCGGATTCATTACTCATTATCCCTGCAAACTTAGCAAGGGTTGTTTCTATGAAAACCCCACAGTTGCAACTTCTCTTCAGATGTGCCAAATCCAATGCACGTCTTAATAGATTTGACGAACATCCATCAACTATAGTGTGTCGGTGTTTCGCACCCGCCTCACAATTCAATTTAGCTCGTACATGGGGCCCCAATAAAGATAGCTGTTCAGAAAAGCTGAGTAAGGATTCTAAGTGATATCTACCCGTACGCTTCATATTTGGCAAGAACTTGATCCAGACTAGTACTCACTAAAGAATGCATCGAGTTCTGATGCAAGCCCATCCAGGAAAGAAGGCCTTACTGAATACAGACGATTCGGGAGATTCGTGTTTAGAGCCACTGTTGTCATCGCCTTCCCCCTGAAAGCTGCTTCCTCTAACGCTAACTAGGCTCTGGACTCTTCTTTGCAAATGTCGACTTCGGGCCATACGCATGAAGCTTGGAAAACCGGGTCCACGACCCATGTTGGCCCTCCCAAGGCCACTCAACACTAACGGAGGGCTCCCCGTGGAACAAACATAAGCGCAAGTTGCAAGCGACATCGGCGACATTGAGGCTCGCCCATTGAATGACTGGACCGCACCCAATGATTTGCTACAAGTAATGTAGGGACTAGCAATCGATTGACAGTTCGCCAATCGCTCCATCTGCGTTTTGGATTGCTGTTGACCTCTCAATTGCAAATTCTATGAGGCCAGCCTATCCTGCAATCTTTTCGCGCAACGATTTCTCGATAAGAATACGCAAAACTTTTCAACGCTAAGTATGATGCACTGCGCTGCTTTTTCTATTTAGGTCGTATTCCTGTACTCGGACACCACTACTTCTGTGTCAATTCGTAGGGGGACTCGGCATTAGAAAACGCACCAAATAATAGTGACAAAAAACCTGCCCTCGACACTCCGCAAGGGCTATCTATGCCGGTTTCCTTCCTACAACTACAACTTCCAAAATCAACACCTTCTCTCACGAATGATGCACTTTAATCCCTCCATAACCGTTACAACCTCAAAGCTGACGCCATAAACTCATACTGAAGTCTTCAATATTCTCGAACATCCCCCTGCATCCCACTGGTCCTGAAATCCGACCCAAGCAATTCCACTCAAAAACCAATGCACACATATTGCAACACACAAAAGAAAGAAAATTATTTCCACCCCGCAACAGCATGAACTCTCAACAAGCTCCATAGTGCTTCCAAAGATTCTGTCTCAAAAATGCCGTGCCTAGATCGTGCTAAATTCACAATAGACTTGTACGTATGCGGGCGGAGGTCACAACGGCAAGCGACAGTGAAAATTTATGACACCACCTCCTCCCCTTGTAAGACTTCGCTACCAGTTCGTAGCCTACCGACAGCCTTGCAATTCCAAGTAACGCCACGATCACGATCACACCGCAGGGTTCAAACTTACGTATTTCCGAAAAACTACAAGCACAAGCAGTAAACACGAGAATAGCCATAATTAACAGAAAGGGCAGGAGCACAAAGTGACCTACGCCATGAGGATGCCGGTGTTGGAACAAATTCCTTCGATGGTCGGATTGCTTTTCAACCCGAGGCTTCGACGCTGCGACGATTGCTCCTGTCTCACTGTGCGCAACCAAGCGGACCAACTGGCCTGAAAGCGGAGGTGTTCTTTTTAGCGATGGCGGCGCAATGTTACTGACTACCACGGCCTTGAGATCGACACACACATTTTTTCTGCTCATAGTCCCTTTCTCAGTCTCTAGACTTTTCTCTTCTTCATCGATTGGACACCAGCATTGCCCTCTCGTAGCCGTTTGGAAGTGGCAAAGATATTGGCCATCAATGCTCACAAGACAACTATTCCATAGATTCTCAGTGATTTGTGGTGGTCTCCGCAGAGTTGCCATTGGTAGCGGTGTTTGCCTGATGCTTATTGGCAGCACATGAGATGAACCGCAATCCCGTCACTTGTGGTCCTGGGTTTTTCCCCGCGTTGAAAAGAGGCCTTTAGCGTTATCAGCAATTTAGTTGGGACTATTGAGTGTTGCGTTTCTACTTTATTCGGCTAGATTCGAACGCAAAGAGGGAACCAGACGGGCTGGAAAAACTGGTAGAAAACCAAAGGCTCCGTTGTTGGAGGATTTTTGTGCTTTTGTTTTCCTGCTTCTAGCTGTGAGCTTCGATACGGTCTGCACTGCGTCAGAAAACTTTGGGTTTTTGATTGTGGGGCGTGTGGATGGCAGTGAATCTGTTGAGACATCTGTAACTTGTGACTTGACCATGGATCAGGATGTTGTGTTTGAATAGTGTTTCCTTGAAAAACTTGCTGAGATGATTGGTTTTTGGTCATCAACCTGTCTTACTAGGTCTTGTTCTTTTTCCAAATGATTCGCTGGTGATGACCTGTTACAATTCCCTGGGCTAGATGAGGATTATAAAATCAATTTCTGGTAAAAGAAGCTTCGCACCAATCGTCTCAGGGAGTCATTCTATGGCCTCTAGCTCTCGAAGAAGCTCTTCCGAATTCACTAGATGAATCAAGAGCAGGTCTCTTCCAATTGGTAGAGCTGGAATAAAGATGTGCGTTATCGGTGAACGTCGGTGAGGTGCACATCTAATGAGAAAACTTCCACTGAGCTTTTGCAATGACAAGTTCTAAGGATCATGTGTAATCACTAGCACAACCAACATGTAAAAACAGGCAGTAAGATTGGATTCATCCGGAAACAACCTCCACGCAACCTAGAGTCTGATCCTAACTCCTCAGATCACATGTACAATTGTAATTTACATTCAAACGATGACATGTTTGATGAAATTGTTAGAATAGTTGTCTTTTAAGTGAGATATCTCCGCTGGTTTTTGTCGTGAACTGGTTTTGACTTCTTCATGATGGATTTTTAGTTATTGTTTCGTTGAATAATAGATCACTCACTTCTGTGATTCCGTAGGAATAATCTTCAGATTCGCTCTGAAAATTATCCCGATTCATACTCCTCTTCTCTAACTTCATTGGAATACTGTTCGCACCATCCACCAGTCTGCACATCTTAATCTTCTTCTGTGGTGGTGTAAGTCTTTTAGGATTCGTCACGTACTCTTCATCCCGCTGTAGTACGAGTAATATTATGGATATGTAAAATTTTCGGCCTTGAAAGTATCATTTTTAAGAACATTTATGCAGGAAAGCTACTTTGACTGGTAGGTTCATTGGCAAACACGGTTTCTAAAAAATGGTGCTAAGAACTATTAAAGCTATTATGTAAAATTTTCCATATGTACTTACTGTTAGAAGTAAAAAAGACAAGTTAATCAATTCTTTTATCATCCAAGGTCTATTGCCTATAATATTAAGAATTATTTTATTTGATAAAAAAATATTTTTAATAGATATAATTAATAAATAAGAAATATCAAGAAAAAAAAAGTTTGGCATTAGATTCTAAAACTTTTAATTTTGTCGAAGTCTTTGAATTTCTTACTTTATTTTATAAGTATAGAACTGGTTGTGTTGTACAAAGGTGTGATATCTATTTTTTAATTTTTTTGTAGTGATTATATAAAATCAATTTAATTTTAAGATTTTTTTACAATAATTATATATAATAATATAAATTTTAGTTTTTAATTTAGTTTTAAGAGTCTATTATTTTTTTATCTTTGATAATAATAATAAAAATTTCTTCTTGAATATACATATTATTATTATTATTATTATTATTATTATTATTTCTCTTTTATGTATATTGTTGTAGAGAGAGAATTTGCATTGAAAAAATATGGGGCTTCTAGATGCTATTAATTACCTTATTTTCTAATAAAAACTTTTATAACATATATAATACTCAATAAAATATGAACTCTTTGTAAATTTCCTTGCTTTTTATATTATCAATAAACACATTCATTAAATATTTGTAAAACAAACACAAAAGAGTCCAAAATCTTCTTTAAGAGTTCTTATATCTCTCTTTAAAGTTGATTGCTATCCTTTCAAAATCTTAAACTCTAAATTTCATTTCATTGAAAATTTGTTTATTTAAAAGAACAAAACATTGGGTTGAAGATTCTAGAGGATTGATGTTGTCTTCTTTTAGCTACCAACTTTTGGCTCCTTTGTTTTTAGAAGAAGTTATATACCAATAAAAAAAGATAAATATATAGAAGGCATGGACATCCCACATCATACTACTATTAAAGAAGACTTCTTATTCTTATCCATATATAACAAGAGTCCTTGTCATTCAACATAATCCCCTAATGCAAGCATTACAAAGTCAATCCTCTAGATATCTTCAATAAATAAATTGAAGATTTATAAAAAATATTACAAACATTCAATAAGAATATTATATTAGATTTTAAAAGATTTTATAATATTCTAAAAAGTTTTTAAAAATATTTTAAAAGATTTTAGATGGTTTTTAGAATATTTTAGTAGATTTTAGAAAGTTCTAGGAGGATTAAGAGACTTGTTTAAAAATCTTCTTAGAGTTGCTTCATCTTTAAATAATATAAAAACTTCTTATGAAGCTTCTAATGATTGTTTCATCTTCAAGTAATATAAAAACTTCTTAATAAGCTTCCTAAAATTGCTTCAACTTCAAACAACATGAGAACATCTTGAGAAGCTTCTTTATATCTAATATATACTAGAATCAAGATTGATGGAATATTCAATCTTAAAAATACATCTCTTGGAGCTCTAACTCACCTCTTTTAGTATTGATTATATATTCATCTGGTTTAATCAAGTTTTTGTTAGCTTTTTGGTTGAAATTCTTTTGTTTAATTTCTTATTTGGTCTCTTGCATTGTATATCCATGATAGTTTGTCAAGATCAACTTCTTATCAATAGTAGAATTTAATCCTTCTTGATAGAAAGTAAATTACCTCTCTTCTTGAAGGCATCAAAGTGCTTTAGAGATTATAGAATACCCCCCTCTAAATTGATATTATTTATTTATTTTATTTTTTATTTTTTATTTTTTTTCTTTTAAGATGGTTAGAAGTGATGTCACAGACATACATAGGTATTCTAGTAAATACTTATATGATTAGGTAGGAATAGATAAAAATAGATAAAAGTAGGTTAATTTTATAAGATCTTTTAGAGAAGCTTCTTAGAAGCTTCATAGATGCTACTTGACTTTATATGTGTTTGTAGTTGATTGGTAGATTAGAAACTTGGTCAATAATTTAATCACGTATTGATAGCTTGTAGAACAAGCTAACTATATGGCGCACATATAGAAAACTTGCCTTGCAAGTTAAGATATGTGTCTTGCAAAGTCAACACGTTTTGGAAGTCTTATAGGACATTGCCATATAGCTCCTAGTTAAGAGTATATATGGAGGCAAGAGTAAAGCCTTCTTTACTCTTGTCAACACTTTTTTAGTCCTTAGTCTTATTCCAAGACTTTCTAGTCTTCTTGTTTTTGACAAAAGTTATTCTAGTTCAATATTATATCATCTTTGAATGAAGTTTTAGCTCTTTTTAGTGATATATGAGTGTATTAAGGATTTTCTTTCCTCAAGACTCATATCCTTGACAGTTTGACAAGAGTGAAGACAAACTATTTTTTTCTCATGTTTTGGAAGTGAATGATTTATCTCACTTTTATTGTTGTGTTTTGAAGATTGTAAATTATCCATCTTTAAATAAAAAATCTTATTTTCTAACATTGATCTTTTCCTTAAAGAAAGTGGATTACCCCTCTTTGTAAAAATTTATATTAGAGGTTACGGATTATCTTCCTCTAATTTAACTTTTTGAATTTGTTTGAATTGTCTATAGAAAGAAAGATTATGGATGTTATTCTTAGCAAAAGTAAGAATAGATTTGCAACTATTGTAAATCTTCAAGAGCTTGTCAACATTCTAAGAGTCAAAATCTCACATATTTCTAATGTGAATCATAGAGATATTATGCCTATGCCTATGGAAGAAGATTAGAGTCTGCGGCAAGAAGTTGTACAGTTGAAGGAAGCAAGTAGGACGACTTCACAACCAAATCTAGAGAGTTTTACTTCTACAAGTATGATGAAGACAAGGATTAATATGCCTGAGAAGTTTGATGGAACAAGATCAAAATTTTGAAGATTTTTGCAACAAATCAAGATCTATCTAAGATTGCATCCTTTCCAATGGATTCAATGAAGTCAAATTCATAGATGCACTTCTATCCTTGCACTCCCATGGATTCACTCAAGTCAAATTCATAGATGTACTTCTATCAAGAAGTATTCTCTTTTAGTTTCCACATTTAATGAAAAAAAGATTTGCGACTCTTTTATGATTTGAATTCATTCCTAGAAGTATTTATGGCCACATTTAGAGCAATTGAGAAAGCAATTGAAAAAGCAATTGAAAAAGAGTAGCAAAGACCAAGTTCATATCTTTACAGTATAGATCACAGTTAGCTACTATATTTGCTGAATTCTAAAACCTTGCTTGTAATGTGGATTGGAATGACAAAGCCAATATCAATCAATTTCGATATGAATTGAAGGATAATGTCAAAGACTTATTACTGACAATGCCAAAGATTGAATCTTTGGAATAATTTATTGCTCAAGCTATTGCATGTGATAATTGATTATTTGAAAGATGTCAAGAATTAAGATATGGCTAAAGAAGAACAAATCAAATAAAAACAGTAGCTTTTAAGTTTTTAGAAACTTATTTATCAAAGCCAAAACCAATACAAATTGATATAATATATTTTAAATTCTTCATAGAGCAGAAAAAAAAGTCGATGACGTCAAGAAGGCTTATACTTATATTATAGAGAAGCTAAATATATTGCTTAATATTATCCAAAAAAACAATGTAATTATAAAATGAGAAGCATGATTGCCAAAGAAGATAATGTGTCAAAAAACAAGTTGCTCAAGCTATAATAGAGACTGTGCGGCTAGAATCATGTGTAATATCTAGTAAAGGTCCTATTCTCTCCTTTGATCCCGCACCTTGTTTTACAATAGAAGTCTGTTTGGGACCAAAAAATCACAAAGTCTTAGCCTTATTGGATTCAAGAGCCTCAACTTATTTTACAGATGAAGACTTTATCAAAAAATAAAATATAACTTTACTTAAGAAAATCAAACCTATACATGTAGCAGTAATAGATGGACGTTTAATATCTTTTGAAAATGTTACATATGAAACTATTTATGTAGAAGTAGCAATTAGTCGTCACAATAGTTTAGTAATATTTTATGTCATTAAATCTCCTTCTAACCTAATTATTTTAAGATTATCATAATTAAAAAGATATAATTCTTAGATATATTAGATTTTTACAATCTTAATTTTTCCTATAGTTTAGTCCAAGGTCTTGCTAGACAAGTAGAAATTCATAAGTCTAGTATATCCAAATCCTTATTAATAGGTACAAGAGCTTTTATGCATGCCACAAATGAAAGACCATCTTTTGCTATATATGCCACGTCCATTGCTAATAGTGAGAAGATATCAAGTGGTATTTCTAGTCAATATCAAGATTTATAAGATGTTTTTGAAAAGAAGAATGCAAATATTCTTCTAGGATATTGTTCTTATGATTGTACCATCGATCTTCAAGAAGGAACTCAATCACTACTTGGACCAATCTATAGCTTATTACAAAATGAGTTGGCTACATTTAAAAGGTATATTGATGAGATTTTGACTAAAAACTTTATATGCCATTCTAAATTTCCATCCAGTGCTCTTATCTTATTTGTAAAGAAAAAAGACAGATCTTTGCAGATGTATGTGAATTATCAAGGACTTAACAAGATCACCATCAAGAATAGGTATTTTCTATCTTTGATTTTTTGACTTCTTAATCAACTAAATCAAGCAAAGATCTATAGAAAAATAGATCTACAAAAAGTATATAATGTGGTTTGCATCAAAGAAAGAGATGAATGGAAGATTGCTTTTTGAACTAGGAATGGATATTTTAAATATAATATCATGTCTTTTGGACTCACGAATGCACCAATTGCTTTTCAATATCTAATGAATGGTATCTTTTGTGAGTTTTTTAATGATTTTTTCATCTATTATTTGAATGATATTTTAATTTACTTTAAGAATACAAAGGAACATGAAGTTTATGTTCATTATATGTTACAAAAACTAAGAGATGTAGGATTATATGTGAAGATGAAAAAGTATGTATTCTATACTATTTATGTTGAATTTTTGGAATATATTATTTCTAATGAAGGCCTTGTAATGGATCCAAAGAAGGTCCAAATTATCATAGATTAGAAGATCTCAAGATTAATAAGAGATGTACAATGCATTTTGAGCTTTGTCAATTATTACCAAATCTTTATCAAGAACTTTTCTCAAGTTGTAACTCTACTTACACATTTGACTTGTAAAGACAAAGTTGAGTGGAATAAAGAAGCCAAAACATCATTTATTACTTTAAAGAAGGAATTTGAATTGTCGCCAAGCCATTGGAGCATGTCATTATCAAGATTTGATTTCAAGTTCTCATATCGATCTGAAAAATAATAAGGTTTATCAAATGCTTTTTGTAGATGCTTTTACCTTGTACCAAAAAAAAAGAGATGTATCTTTTGATCAACAAAGAACAATTGTCTTGAAACCAAAGTATTTTCATCTTTAAAAAATGAAATCAACATTAACTATTGATTTGACCTTTATCAAACAAATTTAATGAAGTATGTCCTTTGATCTTCTTATTCATGATATCAAGAATCTTTTATCTAAATCTCATGATGTTTCAAAGTTCGAGTTAAAGAACAACCTACTTTATTTTGAAAGATGCTTATATGTTCAAGAAGGAGAAGCATATTTATGTGTTCTTTATGCATGTCATGACTTTCGAGCAATAGGATATTTTAGATACAATAAGACTTTAAAACTTATATGTAAAGATTTTTGGTGGCTGCAAATGTAGAAGGCAATAAAAGACTTTTTCTAGTCATGTGACATTTGTTCAAGATAAATAATTCCTCGTCATTGATCCTATGGACTTCTTCAATAATTGCTTATACCCAAACAAACATAGTCTTACATTTCTATGGATTTTATTAGAAATATTCTAAGTTCAAGTTCATATGTTTCTATATTCATAATTATAGATTGGTTCACCAAAATGGCATATTTTATACTATATATAAAATCTATTTTAAGTAAAGAAATAGCTAAGCTTTTTATTCATAATATCTATTACTATTATAGATTACTAACAAATATTATATGAAATAAGAGGACTAAATTTATATTAAAATTTTAAAAAATCCTATTCAAGATTTTAAAGATAGATATAAAACTTTTTTCAGCTTTTCTTCCTCAAATTGATAGAAAAATGAAAAGAATGAATTAAGTTTTGGGGTAGTATTTGAGGTGTAGCATCAACTATCATTAAGAAGATTGGACAACTTTTTTGCTATTGATAGAGTTTGTATAAAATAACTTACTACATTCTTTTATTCAATAAATATATTTCTTTTTCAGTTATGGTTATCATCCATGACTTGATATTTTTGACTTTTCAAAAGTTGAGAATCTTTGGATGAAAGATTTAATTAATCATTTGTCAGAGCTATATACAACAATGAAGATACAATTAAAGGAAACTCAAGAATGACAAAAGACCAACACTGATGTCTATAGCAAAAAACAACTACAATTCAATATAAGTGACAAGGTATGATTACTTCATCGCAATATCAAGACTACTTGTTTTTGTGATAAGTTAGACTATCATAGACTAGGACCTTTTTCCATTAGTGAACAAATCAATCTTGTTGCTCATTGATTACATCTACTAGTGTCATACTATAATTTCTTATAGTATGTAAAAATTAATTAGAAAATATAATATATTTATAAGTCTTGATGTATATTAGAATGGTTTATAGATTAATTTAAAGAAAATTGGTATAAAAAACTTTACTTTGTTTTTTTTTACTTTTTTTGATTATAGCATTTAAAAAATAATTATAAGACCTAAATATTTAATATGAAGCCTTAAGAGGAGATTAGAGCTTAAAGAAGAAAATCTTAATTAATAAGAGGCTTATTGAGAGGGATGAAAGTAAGGCATGGTTGGATGAAGGTAATGAATAGAAATCTTCATTCCTATTGGTCGAAGGCCATTCTCAATGGACTTCAAGGAGGCTACTTGAGGCGTTATTAGGAATTAGGATTTTTCTTTCAAAGTCATTTGAGCTTTGGAGGCTAGGATCATCAAAATTAGGTTTTTTTTTAATATGGATTGGGTACAAATTTTGTATGATTTAGAATTTTTATGAAAGAGTTATTGGTGCTCAAAGTTAAGGTGTCAATTTCATATCTACTGTCACTCTTTGAAGCATAACATACGTACATAGAGAGCAACAAAGGATTGGCGATTGGAATTAAAGAGAAAACTTTTTCAATCTCTCTTTTCATATATTATTTGATAAATTTGGAGTTTGGATGAAGAAGTTATAGAGGGTTGAAGTCAATGCATCCAAATCAAAGGTAGTAAGTAAGTGATTTTGTTCTTGGTAATGGTTGGAGCCATATCTTAAGTTTTTGGATAATTTTTTAGTTCAAAATTTTAAAAAAAGATAGATTATTGTATAAAGAAGATATATATACAAATTTTGTGGCATTTGAATGCTTATTTTGTGAGATATGAAGAAAATTATATATAGGTGTATAAAAACTAGGATTTGAAGCTACTGTTAGGATTTTGGTGATATCTTAAGATCTGCAATGAATTTATAGTTGAAATTTGTTGTAATAGTTGTTAAAGTACATTAGTACTTTATATAAAATTTGAATTTGTTTGAATAGTCCAATTAAAAGATATGAATTTTTGAAGTTTAGGAATAATATCCCATAAGAATATTTAAGGATTTAGAAGTTTTATCATATTTCGGATATTTTTGAGAACTTAAGACTTATATTTTTGGTGTAATAGTACCTAAAAGTATTATATATATATATTTATATACAAACTTGAACTTTCTTATCTCAAAACTTGATTGAGCAATTAGTGGCAGCCAAGAGCCCAGTGTTTTCTTGAGGCAAACTCTTTCTACCTCGACATATTGGTGCTATGAAGATCCACCTTATATTTCATGTATCTCTTCTTGAGCCATATAAAATAGTTAATATCCTAAGAAGAAGACAAATGTTACGTCCTCTTATAGAAGTGGATAATAATCAAGAGTTCGAGGTAGAAGAAGTTTTAGACTCAAAGTAGGGCTGAAATAGGTTGGAATATCTTTTTTATTGGTGTAGATATGATAATAGTGAACGTATATAGGAGCCATCAAATAATCTTGCAAATGCAATAAAGAGAATTGAATTCTTTCATCAACGACATCTAACAAAATCAAGATGAAAAATAAAAATAAAAATCTATAAAAGAAATAAGACTAAAAGAAGATAATACTTTATTTTCTATCCTTCTTTGTAGCTTTTGTGTAGTTAAGGAGGTGGAAAATCAACAAGTAGTAGATTCAACTCAAGAAATTTTATTTGCAGACTTATCAGACAAAACATTGTGATTGTTATAATCTTCAAGATGATAAAATTGAAATAAAGATCCTCAAAAAAACATGTCTTTTCTCAAATAGATGGCAAGATACAATGTGTTTGATATCACAACCTTGGAAGAGACTCCTAATATTTGGTGATTTTATTAGAAGTAAAAACAATTCTTGATGGTATTTCAAATGTTTTATTTGAAAGAAGTTACAAAGGCCTCAATAACATCCAAATAACAAGGTGGTCTTCTCGCCTTGGTATGAAACAGTATTGATGGCTAAGAGGGCCTATCAACCATCTTTGAAGAGAACAAAGATCAGAGTATGTGGTAAATATAATTTGCTGCATCTTGGATTTTTTCAATATATGAAGACTAATCCTTGTGGAACTCATTGTCACAGATATATATTTATTGTAATTCTTATCTAAGTGATATAAATAGGTAGAAGTAGATAAAAGTAGATTAATTTCATAATATCTTTTAGAAAAGCAATCTAAAAGCTTCATATACATTGCTTTGACTTTACATGTGTTTATACTTGATTTATAGGTTAGAAACTTGATCAACAAGTTAACTACATGCCACGCATATTGATAGCTTGTGAAACAAGCTAACTATGTGGCACCTATATAGAAAATTCACCTTGCAAGTTAAGATATGTATTGTACAAAGTCAACATGTTTTTGGAGGTCCTATAGAATGTTGTCATGTAGCTCCTAGATAGGTAGTATATATAGAGGTAAGAGTGAAGCCTTCTTCACTCTTGTCAACTCCTTTCTTGCTTCTAGTCTAATTTCAAGGATCTCTAATTTTCTTATCTTTTGGCAATAGCCATTCCAATTTTTTTTTAATATACATATTTAGTTATTTCTATTTTATCATCTTTCTTTGAAAAAAGTTTCACTTGTTTATTTATTTTTATCAATTTTTTGTCTTTGATAAATTGACAAGAGTCCACTTATAATATCAGAGTTTTGTCTAATCTTGATTAAGAGTAGATTATTCATTTCTCTTGTTAAGACATAAGTATATTAGAAGTTATGGATTACCCTCTTTCAAACTGATATTATTCTTAATATTTCCTTTATTCTCAAGTCCTCTCTTCTATTTGTCTTGAGTAATATTAGACATCTTCTCTTTTCTAAATGTGATTGAACTTCAACTCCAAAGCTATTCAACTCCAGGATCACAAATTAGATTCATTGATATGCTTCTTTCAAGTTCAGCATTATCATGGTTTTCATCTTTTTTTGAACAACGAGATCAAATATTAAATAATTTGGAGGCTTTTTTAGTAGAGTTTTGATCCATGAATAGAAAAATGATGTAATTTGTGTCACAACCAATAAGATCCATATTTTGTAACAAGGCAATCAATTAATAATATTTTATGCTTCACAATTTTGACAACTTATAATTGATATCAAGTAGGATGATGCTGCATTTGTTAGCCAATTTTTCTATAGATTATAATGTGAGGTAAAAAAATTAATGTTCAACTTACTTGATCTTCAAACATTGAGTCAAGCAATTGACTTTGTTGTAAAGTGTGATAATTGTCTTTTTGAATTTTGATCTAAGAACCATATAAGTGGACTTCAACGTTACTATAAGTCAATGTCAATACCAACATCTCTTCAATATATACATTCAAAAGTAGAGGATATGCAAATTGATGTCATACGTTTCAAACCTCTTATTGAGCAAGAAAAGACTTGTCGTTGTCAAGAAGGATTGTACTTATATTATAAAAAACCTAAGCACACTGCTCAACATTGCCCAAAGAAGCGATGCCGTCATGATGTAACACAAGTAATAGGTGAAAGAGTGTGGAAATTATTATAATATAGGAAATCTTAGTTTAAAGTATTAGAGAAAATTATCTTAGAAATATAATTAATATTCAATAGGGTAGTAAAATTAAAAGGTACCAATACTGTCTTTTTAGAAAGGTGACTTCTATTTACTTTGTAGGACCATAAATAAGGCAAAACAAAGTAGATTGAAAAAATAAATAATATAGGCATCTTAACAAAGAAATTAAGAGTAAATTCTAGTAAAATTTATTCAAAAAAGCTAGATATTGATACGCAGAGAAGGCTAGTTATGAACCGGGATCAAAATCAGATCTTGAGGCACAAAACTGAGTCTCGACAACGACTCCAGGCTTCTTTTGCAAATCACAAAGTGAAATTTGATAGAAAACTAGATAAAGTTTCTATTAGCATTGGTTTTGGATGATTTGAATTTGCAATGACTTTGTAAGAGCTTAACAAAGTCAAGTTTATTTTTAGATGACTGAGATTTTGTGAAATAAAATAGGATTGTCATTTTGGGCGATTTCAAAAATTTTGTAATAGATCTACATGAAAATTTTTGTAGATTAATGGTTATAGTTGTGTTTAATATGTATTGTAAATTTTAGCTTGATCTAATAATTGAATTGAGAGTTATCAAGGTTTAAGTGGGTCAAGGTCTCAAAAAGTAGAATTTTAGATCTAGTGAGCATTTTAAGATTTCTTGCAATCTACTGGTTGGATTGGAGTAAAATTTACAAGTGAAGATAGTAGATTTATTTTTCTATGTATGTGAAAAGTTTGAGATCAACCAAATAGTGAAAAAGAGAGATAGTGGCTCTGGGAGATTGACATCAAGGTTGGAGAAGGAGATTAGCCAATACCCAAGCACGTTTTTGAAGTTAACGTCTATTTAGTAATTTTGATCATTTTTCAATTTTTTTTGCTTGTTTTCAACTTGGTTTTTAAAAAGTTTGCAAATTTTGAGTTAAGATCAATGGTTCATTTATTAGTTATTGAGGTTTAAATCTATTGTAGAAATTATTAGAGTTTAATTTAGGGTTTAGAATTTGGTTTAGAGTTTAGAAGTTGGTTAGGATTTGATTTAGGATTTAGGATTTGGTTAGGGTTTGATTTAAGGTTAGGATTTGGTTAGGATTTGGTTAGGATTTGGTTAGGATTTGATTAGGATTTGGTTAGGATTTGGTTTAGGATTTAGGATTTGGTTTAGGGTTTAGAATTTGGTTTAGGATTTAAGATTTGGTTTAGGGTTTAGAATTTGGTTTAGGATTTAGAGTTTGATTTAGAGTTTAAATTTTGATTAGGATTTGGTTTAAAGTTTAGGATTTGGTTAGGATTTGATTTAGAGATTGGGTTTGATTAGGTTTGAAATAGGGTTAGGATATGGTTAGAATTTGATTTAAGATTAGGATTTGGTTTAGGATTTAGGATTTGATTAGGATTTGATTAGGGTTTAGGATTTGATTCAAGGTTTAAGATTTGATATAGGATTAGGATTTGATTAGGAGTTGATTTAAAGTTTAGGGTTTGGTCAAGATTTGATTTAGGATTTAGAGTTTTATTTGAGTTTATTTAGGATTTAAGATTTAGTTAGTTTTTGGCCTAAATTTTGAATGAAGTCTAATAGGATTTCAACTAAGATTAAATTAAGATTGAATTGAGATATATTTGAGATATATTTATAATCATTCTAGTATTTCTTTAATTTTTCTTATTATTTCTTTGTAATTTTTTTGAGGTTTCTCTGAATTTGATTAAATTTTGTTTAGCATTGTTAGTGTTCTATTAGAATTAGGATTTTGTTGTTGCAATTTCTATTCTACCTTCTATAGCTAGATGCTTGGAGCATTTTCAAGCAAGACTTCATGTACTACGACATATTTGGTGAACCTGACGTGAAACGCTAGAGATGGAATGAATTTGGTTTTTTTGGATTATTTAAGTTTTAGAGAAAGAAGGTAAGAGGGTAGAAGGAGGAATTTTTTATGGTACTTCAAGTAGAGTTGGAAGTGGTACTTCAAATAAAGTTAGAAGAGAAACTTTGATTGGAAGACAAGGTATGTATTTTGATCCTAATTCTATAAGCATATTTGAGGCTTTTGCCTTATTTATGCAACAACAATATCAACAAGTTAAAGATCACAAAGAGAGTATGACAAAAAAAGCATTACAAGCGGTTGTGGACAAGATCGATCAATTTGAAGGAAAAGATATTACAAAATATTTAAGCTGTTATGTAAAAGAAATAGAATTGAAGCATATTTCAAAAAGGAAGATGGTTCAATTATTTGAATTAGCCTTTACAAGAGAGATAAAAAATCAAGTAAAGTCTTTTATAGGACATTTTGGAGGTTCATGGAAGAAATTTTTTCAAGCATTGAAGGATGAATTTTTCTTAGAAGATAGTGACATGGTTACAAAAAATTCTTTTTTTGAATGGATTGAAAGGTAAGAAAAGGATCTTCTAGCAATAGAATTATTAAGAGGATTTGAAAACCAATATTCTTTTTTATCAAAGAAAAAAAAGACAATTATTGGATCTAAGTAAGGTGGAGCTCTTTCTTCAAGCAGTTGATGGAGAGTTGCAAGAAAAGTTGGAAATCTTGCTTGAAGATAAAGAAAAAGATAAAGGATTGACAACAAATTAGAAAGAAGTAGAGGAGGCAGAAGGATTATTGGCAAAAAGAGAAAAGAGAAAAGATGAGGTGGGTATTCAAAGATTATTATAAGCATCTAAGGTAAAGGTATCTAATATCCATCCAACATCCAATGGCTACATTAAAGAAAGAAGAAATGGACATTGATGAAATCATTTATGGAATGAGAGATTTACAAATAGAATTTGCAAAACTTGAAGAGAAGGGTCAATCATCAAGAGTATCAACAAAACAAAGACTAGGGCCAATAGAGGGTGTAGTACATAAGTACATGTGGTGTGATAGTATAGATCATTCAAGGAGGGAATGTGAAGATTTTACAAAGGCATTACGTAAAGGAGTTATTTTTTTTAAAGATGGTATGATACACTTAAAAGAAAGTAAAGAAAAATTGGAAACAAATTTTGATAAAAGAGGAATGAATTTATTTATTGGAGATACTTTTAAAGTATATACAATCTCAAGCAATGAAATATTAACATATTGGATGGAAGCAAATCCTAATAAATGTTTAAGTATAAATCTTAAGTTTCCAGAAAAATCTAGTTCTTTGTGGATAAGTACAATGAATTATGCTAAAAGGAAAAAATTTACTAGAGACGATTTAAAACGTATTGGTAATAATATTAGATAAATTACTAGGTGGGATGATCCAGTAGATAGATTATCTGAGCATGCTCATATTGTAAGGGGTCAATATGAAGCGTTAATAGAAAAAAAATAAAAGAGAGATGAAAATAATGAAGGGCCCTCAAAAAGAACTACAAGGAGAGAAAAAACACGACAATAAAAGAATCCTATACATAAAGAGACAATAGAGAACATTTCCACAAAAGAAAGGAAAATTAAAAAAGAAAAAATAAAGGCTCGTGCTTATAAATTACAATCAGATATTGAAGCTGCTACAAATTTGAATAAGGTATTGGAAGAGTAGATTTTAAGTGGAAAGGTTGAATTCACAATTAGTAAAATTCTAGAAATTTCAAAGCATGAGTTTCATGAAGTTATTATTGATACAATAAAGAGAAAATGACAATCTATAGGAGACTCTATGACATCAAATACACAAGGAACAAGAGCAATGGAAAGCAATGAAGATGAAAAAGATGAAATACAAAATTTTGGGGAGGTCTTGCAAGTAAGATTTGCAGAAAAGGAAGATGTCATTTAAGCTTCTAGCCATTATTCTAGAAGTCATTGGACAAAGGCTACTACGGAAATTTTGATAAAATTAGAAAATTTAGAAGAACCAATTGTAGTATTGATTGATCATGGTTTTGAAATCAATTTGATGTCAAAAGAATTGTATAACAAGAAAAAATGGCCTATTGATACTAAACATGGGTAGATGATAAGAGTAGCAAATAATTCAAAAGGAGATTTGTATGGACTATGTCCAAATATCAAGGTGACAATAAGAGATATTGTTCATGAATAAAATTTCTTTGTACAATATAGTCTATATATCCTATTATATTGAGACAACCATATATTATTGCCACATATCCTATTATATTAAGACAACCATATATTATTGCCACATAAATGGAAATTAAAGTAATGGATAATAATTCAACCTATGCAAGAATAAGAAGCTAAGATGGAATGAAAGCAATTCAATTTTTAACTGTTTGTACCAATTATGAGAGAAATTGTGATAATTTGAGAGAGAAGCCATTATCAAATGAGAAATTTGAAGACCTTAAGGATTTTTATTGCACACCATTGTAAGGCAAGGTTGTAATGGATTAGAGAAAGAAAAGCTCCCACTTAGTTTAGAAAAAGAAATATTATCTACCGGACTTATTGGAATGACACAAGATTGTGTATTGACTTTTAAGACTATTGATAAGATGAAAAGGATGGATAGATGTTATATTAAAAATATTGAGAAAAACTTGAAAGAAAATGGAGAATTGGTTGAAAATAAATTTATTTCAAAATCATATGAAGAAATAGATTTTGAAGATACTATAGAGGAATTAAATTATCTATTACAATGTAGGTTACAAGTAGAGAATAGAGTTATTAATGTGTGTTCTAAAAACTTTTATGATGAAATTCAAGGATTTATAGAAAATTTAATTCATCAAGAAGTATGTATTGAAACTAAGTATAAATCAGTAGCAAAAAAGGTCAAACTAGTGGCTTTGCCACTGCCATCAAATTTTGAAGAAAAGATAAGTGGAGCATTGATACAACCAAATTTAAGGGATCCAAGGAAGTTAGGGCATAAATTTATGGATGTTCCATTGGATGGATTGAATATTGGATGCAATGGATTTTTGACAAAATGTGAAGAAAAATATTTTAGAAATATGCTTTCATAACATGGAAAGGATTTTACATTTGAAGTACATGAAATTAAGTATGTTGATCTAAGTATTGTAGCACCTATGGTTATTTTTACTATTCTTCATGAACCATGGAATTTGCGACCAATTTGAGTACCAAGAGCATATTTATCTAAGTTAGTAGATTTACTCAATAAAAAGATTAAAATGGGAATTTTGGAACCATCTATGACACCTTATTATAATTAATGGTTTACATTGCCAAAGAAAAATGGAACAATGAGATTTATACAAAACTTGCAACCCATCGTCATCTTCTAGTTTGGCTACTATATGAAAATAATGCAATTATATACTTAATATATAATTTACTAAGTAACATGGTGAGAGCCATGTTAGTAGATTTTAGTTGGTTGTAGAATATAATTTGATTATTACTTTGAGAAGAGGTTGATTAAAAAGATTACTATAGATTTTTTATAACTTTAATTTCCTTTTGATAGTGGCTTTTAAGATTGGTTTTGATTGATAGTAACTTCTAAATATTTAGAGTCACCTTTGTTAGATATTAGTGACCTTTGGAAACTTATTTTGGTTCTTTTATTTGGTGTTTAGAACATAAATTATATAAATCTTATAAGAAAAAGGATTGAAGAAAGATTTTGGTAGCAAAGGGAGTAATTAGGGCACCAATTAAAAGGAAGGGAAATGAATGATGAAAATCTCTATTCCTATTAGTCAAAAATCATGACCAATGGACTTTGAGGAGGCTGCCTAAGGCCATATTAGAGATTAGGATTAGTTTTTTAGGCCATTTGAGCTTTGAAGACTAGGAACAACAAGTTTAGGTTTTTGGCTATGGTTTTGGTGTAAGTTTTGTATGATTTGAAGTTTATATGAAGGAGATATAGGCGCTCAAAGTTAAGGTGTAGATTTGGGAGCTACCGTCACTATTTTTGACATAATACATGCGTACAAAAGGCAATTGAGGATCGGTGATTGCGACTAGAAAGAGCACTTTTGTGGCTACACTTTTTATATACTGCTTGCTAGATTTCAAGTTGAAGTAAAGGAGTAATTAGATTTTGAAGTCAAAACATGCAATCTAAGGGTAGTAAGTTATCTGATTTATTAGTGGTTGTGTCTTGAGCTATATCTTAAGCAATTTGAAAAGGTTTTGGCTAAAAATTTCAAGGAATGTGAAATTTTTTATTAATAAACTTTGTACATAAGTTTTATGACATTTGAGTATTGGATTCTTAAGATATTAAGAAAATAGTACTCGAATGCTTGTAAATTAGGATTTAGAGCATCTCCTAGGGTTTCTTAGATGTCAGAAGATTGACAGTGAATTTGTACTTGGTTTTTTTTGTAATAAAATTTAATAGTGAATTCTATTTATTTTTTAAATTTAAAACAAATTAAATAGTTAGATCAAGAGTTATGAATTTTTAAAGTTTAAGACAAGAAAACCCTTCACAAGAAAAATATGTTTTGAAGGGATTTTGTTATATTTTGAATTTTATGCAAAATAAAGGAGTTTTGGGAGGCTAAGACAAGATTTATATAAAATTTTAAGCTAAACTTGCTATAGCTAGATACTCAATGTATTCACAGATAGCAAATCATGCCATACGACACCATAAATAAAGTGACTATTAGAAATATGGATTCAAGTCCAATTGTGGATGAATTTACAGAAGCATTTGCTAGAAGAGTTATCTACTCAATGGGTGATTTTTATTCAGGTTATGATCAATTTCAATTAGCAATACAAAATAGGAATTTGACAACTATGAAGACACTATTAGGATTGATTAGAATATGCATATTATTACAAGGGGCTACAAATTTTGTAGCACATATGATGAATGGAATGCATAAGGTGTAAAGAGATTTTATTCCAAGAATAAGAATGCCTTTCTTAGATGATGTACCAATTAAGGAATGTGAAAAAGAAAGAAAAGATGAGACTTTGGATTCAAAAGGATGTAGAAAATTTGTGGCTGATCATATTGAAGATTGTGAGAAGATTTTGAAAATGTTAGAAGAAGTTTATTTAACCTTATCAGGGGCAAAAATAATGTTTGGAGTAAAAGAAGTTTTGGTGGTAGAATACATGTGTGGTTCATATGGGAGCAAGCTAAGTATAGAAAATATTGATATTATTAAAAAGATGAAAGAATGTATAAATACAACAAAAGTGAGAAGGTTTTTAGGAGCATGTATTTTCTATCATATATGGAAATCTCACTTTGTTTATATAGCAAATCTGTTATATGAGTTATTAAATAAGAATCAAAAATTTTAATAGAAAGAAGAACAATAGAAAGTTATGGAAAAATTGAAAGAACTTCTTTCTTCATCTCCAACTTTGAAGAAAGTAAATTATGAAGGTGGAAGGCCAATGATATTAACAGTTGATGCAAGTCCAATTGGAATAGGTTGGGCAATTGGATAAAATGATGAACAAGGGAATAGATATGTAGTAAGGTTTAGAATAAAGATATTGAATTCCAAGTAAATGACATATGTGCAAATCAAAAGAGAATTATGGGATGTAGTAATAGCTATAAAAAATAAAAAAGACTACTTGATTGAGGCATCAGTAGTTATAGAGACAGATTTTCTATCTTGTTAGGCATGATTATAAGTTGTTCAACTCTTGATATTACTATGTTGAGGTAGATAGTATATATCAAATGTATGAATCCAGAATTTAAAAATATTATAGGGAAAGAAAATTCAGTTACAAATATGTTATTAAGAGCAAGGTATAATGATGAAGAAGAGATGATTGATTTGGAAGATGACGTAGGTACAAAATTGTATACTAATGCATTATCAAAGGAAAAAGGCATATGTTTGAATATACCATTAGAAATATTTTTAAGAGATTTATATGAAAATGAATGAAAAGATGTTAGAAAGTATTTGAGTACATTAAAGCAACAAAAAGATTGAACAGATAAAGAATTTAAGATAATCCATAAGAAAGCCTATAGATATTTTTTACATAATCGATATTTATGGAAGCATCCAAAAAAGAGAGGAGAAGTACCACAAAGGGTGATATGTGGTTTAGAAGCTCAACAAAGGATTATTAAAGAATTTCATGAAAATTTATGTGCAGGGCATCGAGATATTTGAGTAACATTTACTAAGTTAAGAGAAAAATATTAGTGGAAGAGAATATACAAAGATGTAGCAAATTTTATAGGATCTTGTGAGATTTGCCAAGTGTATTCAAATATTTGATATCAAGATGGATTACATCTAATATATCCTTTGGCTTTAGATTATAAGTGGATAGTGGATTTAGTGGCAATGCCTATGGGACTTGGACAAATGAAGTATTTGGTACTTACATGAGAAGATTTATCAAATATGGTTGAAGGACGAGCATTAAAAACAAAGGATACTAAAAGTGTATGTTGATTTCTATTATAAGAGATTATTTATTGCTATGGTTGTATTAGAAAAATCACAGTGAATAGGAGTGAATTGGATGAAAAGAAAGTATAAGAATTCTTCAGTAGAATAAGAATTAAGCTTTTTTTAACAATAGCATATAACCCAGAATGTAATGGTAAAAGTGAGTGTGGACATTCACCTATTGTTAAGATATTAGTAAAGGCATGCAATGGAAAAGTACATGAATGGCATAGACTTCTATCACTTGCACTATAGGCAGATCATACAATTCTTAGTTCGATAACAGGTTATATGCCTTCTGAATTAATATATGGACAAAAATCAATAATACCAATAGAAGATATAGTACCTACATGGGATGTATTGCCTTAGAAGAATGATCTCAACAGAGAAGAACTTTTAGTATTATAGATTTAATAACTAAAAAGAAGACCTAATGATATTGAAGTATCAATAAAAAAAATTGAAAGAAACAAAAGAAAAGAATAAAGAAAGATTTGATAAAAAACTTCAAGTACGACCAAAGGCAATTGAAGATGGTGATTGGATATTAATTTATCATAGTAGCTTAGACAATCAACATAGTACTATAAAGAAGTTTATAAAGAGATGGTTTGGACCTTATATTGTCAAAAAGACATACAACAATTGAACATATTTATTATAAGAAAAAAAGAAACTAAAAACTTTTAAAAATAAAATACAATTAGGTGGAGCTCTCCATTCTTTTAAATCTTTGATAATACAACTTTTAACATAAAGTCAAAAGCATTAGTCTCCAAATAGAAGGCCTTTGTGAAATCTAGATGCAATAAGATTAGAACTATAGTAAAAGTTGTCTTCAAATCTTAAAAAGCATTTTATGCTTGAGATTTCCATTTCAATTTATCTTTGGATGCCAATTAAGTGAAAGGATGAGTAATTTAGGAATAATTTTTAATAAATATCTAATAAAAATTAGTAAATCCAAAGAAACATTATATATCTTATATTGTCTTTGGAATTGCCCACTCCTTTATAGCTTGAACTTTCTTTGGGTCCATCAAAAATCCTTCATTAGAATAATATATCCAAAAACTTTTATTTTTAGTTGATAGAATATAAATTTATCTAATTTGGCATATAATCTTGGATCTTGTAATTTTTGTAAGACTAATCTAATATATTCTTCATGTTCTTCAAGAATCTTGGAGTAGATTAAAATATCATCAAGATAATAGACAATAAATGAAATATGACTAGTTTATCTCGAATCTCTGAGACTTTTTTAATCCAAAATAATATAAAACATCATCACAAAGTAGGACAAAATAGATCAAAATAAAATTGAATAGAACTAAATAAAATAAGACAGGAAAGACAAAACTAAACAAATGGAATTAGAACAAAATAAAACTGAATAAGAAGATGCAAAACCATAGTTTACTAACAAAAAAGGTCTAATGCCATACATCACAATATGTCCAAAAAGCCTTGGCCAGTCCTATTTATACTTTATTCAACCATCGTAGAACTTTCTAAAATATTCTTAATGATGGATTTCACATAGATAACCATCCTAAATTCTTTCTAGAAGGATCTATGGTAGGCCTTATCTAGATAACTACCTTAAGCTCTTTCTCGAATGTTCTATGGTGGATCTTATATATTCTACTAATCTAGCCTCAATTCTAGAAACCTCTATAACTTCTCAAACATGATTCCAACTATCGATTCTTATGTATCAACAATACAAATATCTTATGTATATTCCGTTATAGTTAATCTTCCTTCACTAATATGGAATGTCCTTATTTTACTCTTGATGGTATCTCCAACTTATCTCTTGGCAATGGGTGAGGTTCTCTGCAAGTTCTTACAAAGTATTATAGATGGAATAATCTTTCTAAAGAACTTTATACTAGACTTATTAATGTCTACTATCATAGTGTCATATTGCGTGATTTGCTATCTGGAAATACACTAGGTATCTAAATATAGAGAATTTAGCTTAAAATTTTATATGTATCTTGTCTTAGCTTCCAAAACTCCTTTATTTTACACAAAATTCAAAATATAGCAAAATCTCTTCAAAACATATTTTTTTCTACGAAGGATTTTTTCTTCTCAAACTTTAGAAATTCATAACTCTTGATCTAATTTTTTAGTTTGTCTCAAACTTGTAGAATAGGTAGAATTTATTCTTAAGTTTTATTTCAAAAAAACCAAATGTAAAATCACTTCCGATCTTCTGGCATCTAAGAAACCCTAGTAGATGCTCTAAATCCTAATTTATAAGCATTAGAGTTCTATTTTCTTAATATTTCAAGAATCCAATACTCAAATGCCATCAAACTAATGTACAAAGTTTATTAACATGAATATACACATTCCTTGAATTTTTTAGCCAAAATCTTGTCAAGTTGCTCAAGATATAGCTCAAGATACAACTACTAGTAAATCAGGTCACTTACTATCCTTAGATTGCATGTGCTGACTTCAAAATTCAATAATTCTTTTACTTCAATTTGGAATCCAACAAGCAGTATGCAAAAAATGTAGCCACAAAAGTGCTCTTTCCAGTCGCAATCACTGATCCTCAATTGCCTTTTGTACGCGTGCGTTATGTCAAAAATAGTGATAGTAGCTCCCAAATAACCACCTTAACTTTGAGTGCCTATATCTCTTTCATATAAATTCCAAATCATACAAAATTTGCACCAAAACTATAGCCAAAAACCTAAAATTATTGATCCTAGCCTTCAAAGCTTGAATGGCCTGAAAAACTAACCCTAATCTCTAATATAGCTTCGGGCAGCCTCCTCAAAGCCCATTTGTCATGATTTTTGACCAATAGGAATGGAGATTTTCATCAACCATCTCCATTCATCTAAATGGATGCCCTAAATTCTCTTTTTACTATCAAAATTCCTCTCCAACTCTTTTTTTTACAAGATTTATTCAATATATGCCCTAAATACCAAATTAAAGAATCAAAATAAAACTTCAAGGGTCACCAATGTCTTATAAAGATGACTCTTAATATTTAAAATTACTACCAAAAAAATCAATCTCAAAAGCTACTATCAAAAGAAAATAAAGTTATACAAATTCTAATAGTAATCCTTTTAAACGACCTCTTTTTAAAGTAATAATTTAACCACATTCTACAACCAACTAAAATCTAGTGCTATGGCTCTCACCATATTGTTAAGTAAATTGTACAATAAATACATAATCACATTATTTTCACATGGTAGCTGAACCACAACACAACAACGGCAAATGTAGCAATGCTCCAAAATACTTTTTACTCCATACTCCTATTAATCATTAACCATAATTAGTAGTAGTAGTAATTGCTGTCAATTCAAAAAGTACTTTGGCTTAGTATGAAATTCTTTGAATTACAAAATATGGAAGACTAGATGGACTTGAATATGTGGTAGAAGCTCAAGGCAGTACAAAACATCAAATTTTTTTGTAGAAATGCAAAAAGATCCTAGCTACAAAGGTGCAAGTTTATGGACTTGGATTGATATAGAAAGTAACAAGTTGGTGTTGAAGAGTAACACATGATCACCCTTCTAGAAGATCTTATATTGTTGATAGTTATCTACATATTGTTTTTGTTGATTCTATGTGGTAAAGAAGTGATATTGTTATCATGATGTAAAATAGCTAATAGATAAAAGAATGAAGAAAATATCATATTTTTGAAGATCTTATTTCAAATATATTATAACAAATTATCTTAGAAAAATAGATAATAATCAAGGGGTAAAAAAATTAAAGATGCTAATACTATTTTTTTGTAAAATAAGCTTCTACTCATTTTGTAGGACCACAAATAGAGCAAAATAAGGTAGATTAAAAAAACCAACAATATAGGCATCTTTGAAAAGAAGTTAAGAGTAGTTTCTAGTAAAACTTATCTAGAAAAACTAGATATTAATATCCGAAGAGGGCCAATTATAAACTAGGATTGAAATCAGATCCCAAGGCACAAAACTAAGCTTTGATGATGATTTTGAGGTTCTTTTGGAGATCAAAGAATAGAATCTAGGAGCTGACTTAATAAGTTTTTTTTAAATGTTTATTTCGAGTGATTTAAATGTGTATTAACTTTGTAAGAGCTTTGCAAAAATGGGGTTTGTTTTAGGTGACTCTAGATTTGTGAAATAAAGTAGGTGATGATTTTTGGAGAATTTGATAAGTTTGACAATAGATTTTTAAGTGAAATTTTGAGGATATGTGGATATATATGTCTTCAATATATATTACAAGTTTGAGCTTGATTGAAGGACTGGATCAAGGATTATTGAAGTTTAAGTGGATCAAGGTCTCAAGAAGTAGAGTTTTTGGTCTACTAAAGGTTTCTTAGATTTCTTGCAATCTATTAATTGGATTGGAGTAAAAATTATGTATATGGAAAATAAACTTATTTTCTTACATATAAAAGAAATCTGATATCAATCAAATAGTTTGATAAGGAGATATTGATGTTGGAAATTCAACATTCAAATTGAAGAAGGAGGCTAGCCAACATCTGAGCAAATATTATGATTGATCTTCTTTTTGATGAGTTCAATCTTTTTCAAAACATTTGTACTTATTTTGAACTTAATTGTAAAGAGATGTGCAAAATTTGAGTTAAAATCAATGGTTCATTCATTAGTTATTGAGGTTTGAATTTGCTATAGGAATTACTTGGAATTATTTAGGATTTGGTTAGGATTTGTTTATAGTTTGACTAGGATTTATTTAGGGTTTGATGAAGATTTTTTTGAGATTTGTTTAGGATTTGACTAGGATTTGGTTAAGGTTTTTTTAGGATTTGACCAGGGTTTGGTTAAGATTTGTTTAAAGTTTGATAAAGATTTGATTAGGATTTGGTTAAAGTTAGTTTAAGATTTGATTAGGTTTTGGTTAAGGTTAGTTTAGGATTTGACTAGGATTTGTTTAGGATTTAATTAGGATTTTTTTAGGATTATTTTAGGATTTGATTAGGATTTCATTAAGATTTATTTAGAATTTGATTAGGATTTGGTTAAGATTTGTTTAAGATTTGATTAGAATTTGGTGAAGATTTGTTTAGAATTTGTTCAAGATTTGATTAGGATTTGCTCAAGATTTGATTAAGATTTGTTAGAGTTTGATAGGATTTATTTAGGATTTAACTAGGATTTATTTAGGATTTGATTAGGATTTGTTTAGGATTTTTTTAGGATTTGATAAGAATTTGATTAACGTTTCTTTAGGATTTGATTAAAATTTAATTAAGATTTTTTAAGATTTTATTAGAATTTATTTAAGATTTAATTAAGGTTTCTATTTTAATATTTTATTAAGATTTCTATTTTAGTATACTTTTGAATTCTATATTATTTTTTTATGATTTCTTTAAAGGTTCTTTAAGAATACTTTATGTTTCTTACATAATTCCTTTGAAATTTTGATTGAATTTGATTTGATGTTTGATTATATTTGTTAGTCTTTAATTATAATTTTTTTAAGAATCTATTAGAGTTGTTAGGACTTGTTGTTGCAATTTTCCTTTTATCTTCTATAGCTAGGTGCTTGGTGCATTCTCAAGCCAGACGCCATGTATTATGTCACCATGCTTTTTGTAAGGTCATTGTAAGCTGTTATATAAATTCTTCAATTATTGGATTGTTGGTGTCAATGAGAGGATAGAGAGTTGCTAACATAATCAAATGTTGATCATTGTTGTGATGCACTTAATTTAAGTGCATCAAAGATATTTAGAAGATAATTAATTTTACTTATAAGAGGAGAGAGGAAGAATATAATATTAATACATTTAAAATTTGAATAGAATTTAGAATGTGAAATTAATATCTTGAATAAATTATTTGAGCTTGAGGGTATTATCTTTTAGGATAAATATCTAATTCTATAATAATTTAAGAAAGATATTAGAAGAAGGTTAGGAATTGAGATTTTTGGCATTAAGGTTTTTTTGATTTTGAAAAAAGAGGAGGCAGGGATCAAAAGGAGGGAAAAGGAGGGTCACTGGAGTTTTTAGAGAGGGAACAAGATTTAAGTTAGATTTAGGGTTTTGAAGGCCACTTACAAAAAAAATATTTTTTTATTCTAAAATTTAAAAAAAAAATTAGATCATATTGTTAGCTTTCCAATAAGCTATAGCACATAAGAAATAGAGCTATGAAGAAGGGAAACCATACGAATTTGTAAAAAGGGAGTTGTTGGAGTTTTTAGGTAGTGAGATTCAAGTTTAGTTAGGGATTTCTATATCATTTGTGATATTTTTTTTTTTCTTATTTTGAATTTTAAAAGAAGTTAGATTTTATTATTAACTTTTCAAAAAGCTATTTTATATAAGAAAAAAATTGTGATAAGAGAGATTTACATGAATTTGTTAGAATGAGTTTGTTGGAATTTTTGGGCGGCAAAATTCAAGACTAGTTTGGATCTTTCTATGCCATTTGTTAGATTTTCTTTTTTTTATTATAAGAATTTGGAAGAAGCTAGAACTCATTGTTAGCTTTCCAATAAGTTTTATTATGTGAGAAGAAGAATTGTGATGAGGGAGATCCAAGCTGATTTGTAGGTGAGGATTTTGAGGCCGCGATTGTAGCAAGCATCCAATTTTTTTCTCCTTGGTTTAGCTCTCATTTCTACTAGTTTTTATTTATGGAATTTAAAAATTTGAAGTTTGTAGCTTGATTTAAGCTCAATATGCTAAATTTTTCTTAAATTAAATTAATAATAAGTAAATTATAGGTATTTTAATTAGATGAGGTGTTGGTTTAAGATTTGAATTAGGAATTGAATGCATCTTAGTATAAGAAAGAAATTAGTCAAAATTTTGTACTTTGATTTTGGCTATCTTTTTAAATATGACTTCATTTAGGTAATATTGTACTTCTTACAATCTACTTCCAATCAACGACCTTGTATTCTTTCAAGGAGGCTGACTTTTTTTATATAAATTTGGTGCTTCCATTGAGAGAAAGTCCTTGGAGAAAGTGGGAGTACAAGTAGAGCATAATGGAATTATAAAGTTAGGGTACAAGCTTGAAAGATGGAAAAAATTTAAAAGTAGAAAAGAAGAAATAAAAAGTTTTTTGACATTCAAAGATGATGGGTGATTTTAGAGAGGTTAGTACCAATGGTAATAGAAGAACAAGTGTCAATGATTTGATTTTAGCTTTGAATATGTTTGTAGAGAGACAACAAAAGGTATAAGCAAGTGAAAAAGAGGTGATCAAGGCATTACGAAGTATAGTTAATAACCATAAGAGGTTTGATAGAAGAAACATCACCAAGTTTCTTTGAGCTTATGTAGGATAAATGGAGGTACATCAAGTTCTTGAGAGTTGCTATATTTTTAGTTTTTAGTTAGCATGCATTCCTAAAATTAGGAAGAGAGTGAAGAATTTACATAGAAGAAATTTAGAGACTTGAAGTAACTTTGAAGGGATATTGAGAGATGAATTTTATGATGAAGATTTTGATAGAGTAATCAAAAGATCATTTTTGGAGTGAATTGAGCAACACCAGGGATATTTATGGCCACCAATGAATTGCTTAGGAAGTTTGAGAGAAAATTCTCTCAACTTTCATCTTCAAAGAGACTTTTATTAAGTGTAAAAAAGATCGAGGTCTTCTTGCAAGCAACAGATGAAGTACTAGAAGATATGTTCTTTGTAGTTTTGGCTGACAAATCCACTAAAAGAGGTTTAACTTATAATAAGAGGAGAATAGAAGATGTTGTAATATTGGTGACTAAGTAATAACAGATGAAAGCAAGAGGAGGGACTTTGAGGTGTGAAGCTCTACCACCTATGATGCCAATTATTCTATCGAATTTGGTGACATCTATTTCAATCTAAGAGACATGTAAGATTCTTTTCAAAAATAGTCTTGAAGATTTGATTAAAGACATAAAAGAATTAAGAATAGAGATGAGTGAATTGAAGAAGAAATAAAGAGTAAGTGGATTGCATATGAAAGAGATTGAGTTTTATCTCATTGAGGTAGAGACTAAAAACTTAATAGCTATCTTGACGCTATCAATGGAGGATATGGTTAGAGGAGCTAAAGCCATTAGGAGATCAACAAATTGGAATGATCCACTTGATACTATTAGCATCAAAGCCTTCTTAAATGGCAATAAGAATTTGGAGGATTAAGATTCCATTGTGGAAGAAAAGAAAATTAGATCCTTTTAAGAAGATGTCTTAGAATTCTTCAATAAACAAAGACCAAAAAGGATTACAGAGACTACTCAAGTAAGAGAAGGATCTTCCTATTTACAAGATCAAGTAATACCTTCATCTCAACTAAGGAGTGGACTTGGAGCGTAAGAAAGTAAAGCAAAAGATAAAGAAAAAAAAGCTCAAATAAGCCTATAAATAAGGGCCCTTCCTATAAACTTCAATCAGATATTGAAAGGTCTATTGATATAAAGGAAATTTTAGAAGAAAGAATTCTTGATGCAAAAATTGAGTTCATTTTTAGGAAGGTACTTGGCATTGCAGAAAAAGACTTTCATGAGCTTATTATTTATATTATTAAGAGGAAGAAACCAATGATGGTAGAGGTAGTTATGGTGAAGACATTAGAATCCTATTTGACTAAAAAAGAAGATCAAGAAATAAGATAAGTCTTCTCTCAACTTTATGCACCTAGGATTGAAGACATTCCACTTGAAAAGAAGGAGATAACTACTCAAGGCTATGATAGAGGCAAAGATCATAAAAGAACAAGAAGTGGTGTCTTTATGTAATACGACTATATAGTGAAATTATAATCAAAATTAAATTTTTAATTAATATCGAATTATCTTAGTTCAATTATAATTTGAGGTATCTAAACATGGCTTTTATAAAAGCCTCTTAGGTTATTTTCTTATCTTAATAGTTAACAAGTTAAAGGTTAGTTAGTAATTTTAGCTTCTAGATTGTAGAGACTCTTTTACTACCTTAGAATGACCATAAATTAATAAAATAAGGATAAAAGAGGTAAATAATTAGTATTGTTGATACTAAGATTAAGTTGAGAGTAGGTTTGGGCAAAAAAATCCTTACCATAGGTTAGATGGATACCCAGGGGTCGACCATTTGTGAGACAAGATCGAAATCAGACCTCTGGCCACTAAAACGACAACCTAGGGCAAAATAGGGATTCATTTGAAGATCAAAGGATAAGATTTGAGAGTTAGCTTGAAGTTTTTCCCAGAGGCATAAGGATTATTTTTGGAGGATTTTTGAGCACTTAGCAATTGTTATTCGAAGTTAGGATTTGTATCAGTGATTTGGGTTTTATATAATATAATTAGGGCTAGCAATGTTGGCTAATTCATACAACTGGTATAATATCTACAATTGAAAATTTGATGTTTTTTGGATTATTGGATGTGCTGAGTGTATAAAAAATTTTGTTATAATCTAATGGCATGGTTTAGAGATATCTAATTTTTAGCACAAGAAGATTTTGAAAGGTGGCAGTTTGAAGTTGGATAGGATTTCTATGATATCTGAAGATCTATTTGTCAGATTAAGGTAAAAATTAGCATGGTGTTGTAGGACTTAAAGATCAAGCTATATACTAATTTTGAGACAAAGTTAATAGTTGAAAAGGGAGGAATCATTATTGAGATTTCTATTTTATTTTTCAAGCTGGCGGCCGAGTGATATTAGTGCAATTTTTAGAGGTTTTCTCACAATTTGTAAGTTGGATTGAGCTAAAAATTCTTGAGCGTATAGAAGTCTTCCATTGAAAATTGCATGCAAAATTCTATATCAAGTGGACAATCGGATTGGATGTTATAGCTTGTTAAAGCTCATTGATTAGGATTGGGGCTTATAAGAAAAATCTAAATTACTTAAATATGAAAGTAATAAGGTAATTGGGATTTAAGTATGGTTAAGACTACCAAAGAAAGTATTTTAAGCACTTTTGAATTGAAATTCAGCTTATATTCTTCTCGTATAGGTAAAACCTATTAGGATTTCTTGGCTACTTGTGAAACACAATCTTACCTTCCACAGCTAGGTGCCTGGTGCATTCCTAAGTAAGACAACATGTAATACAACAACGGCAAAAAGATGGAGTATAGAGTAGATATAAATTAGGTAAATATATTTGATTGTACTTTTTATGGGAGATTTGAGGGTGAGAGGATGAGTGCTCAATTTATACATTCTTTTTAGGCTAAGACTACCATGGTGGTTCAAGTAAGATTGAAAGACCTCAAGGAGCACACCTTGGTACTTATTAATTATGGATTAGAGATTAATATCATATCAAGGAAGATTTATGAAATAAAAAAGTCGCCTATTGATATTAACTATAGATGGATAGTGAAGGCCGCCACTAATGAACGAGGTGATTTGTTTGAGGCATGTTGAGGAGTTATGACAAGGATTGAGGATGTAGAGGTGGAATAAAATTTCTTTGTGCAAAAATTTGCTACTTATGCGGTGATTTTAGAGCAACCTTATATCACAGCTATGAGGATAGAAACCAAAGTCTTAGATGATGGCTCTCATTATGCAAAGATTAGGAACTAAGATGTAAAAAATTCGACATAATTTCTTATGATAAGATCGGATCATGAACAAAATAAGGACCAATTAAAAGAAGTTCTTTTGAAGACCAATGAAGAATTTTTGGATTTTTAAAGAACACTCATCTAGCATGGGAGTACAAGGATGGATACAAATCTTTTATTTATAAATTCCTTAATGTAGATAGTTTTGAGTGTAGATTTTTGGATTTCATAACTTTGAGGATTTTAAAATTTCAAAAAGTTGCAGACTTGGATCATATGTAAAAAAATTGAGTAAAGAAATATGAAGATTTTTTTTAAAAATTAGATGTGATTTCAAGTGATGAGTACATTTTGAATGTTTGTGAGCATAATTAAAAGCTCCAATAGTTAGTTATGATTCTTTTTATAATTTTAACATATTTTTACTAATTTTAATACTAATATAATTAATTAATAGATTTAAATTAGTTTTTTAGTTAATTATAACTTTAATCATATCTTTAGATTATTAATTAGATAGATAATTCTAATTAGTAGATTAATTGAATATTTTAAAACTAAAAAGAAAAAATAGTTAATTTAGAAGGTTTATGATTATTTTTCTTGAATTACTTTAAATCTTTTTTTAATAATAAAATTATAATTTTAGTAAAAAAATTCTTCTAATTCTTAGGAATTATATCCTATATTAATCTAAAATCTTAATTTTCAATCCAAAAGCTAATTTCTAATTTGACTATGGTTAGAAAGTCCCTTAAACCTAATTATTCTATCAATTTAATTAATTTTGAGATTTTTAAGCTTAAATTTTATTTTATAATTTAATTGGATTAAAAATATAAAGTCTAAATATTAAATTAATAATTATCTTAAAAGTATAGAGATAAGCTAAATTTTTTGGTAGAGTTTCTTCTCATAGTGATTTTAATCACTATTGAAGTTGAAAAAAAGGAAAATTGGAAAAAATCACAAGCATATTAATTCAAGGCCAATTTGCAATTAGATTTTGAATGAATTCTTCAATTTAAACTACCTTAAGCATGAACTCTTGGAATTCATGCTTAAGGTAGTTTAAATTGAAGAATGGTGATTATAAAGGCTTTGATGGCAAGAATCCTTGCTGATTTCTAAGTAGGCTAATTAGAATTAAAATTGTAGTTGAAATTTACAACTAAATTAACAAATCAATTGGTTCTTATGATTTAGAACTTAGATCTGGGTTAGTGAATAATCAATCTTAGGATCAAAATATGTTTTAGAGACATTGGTGGTATTAGTTTTATAAAAAAAGTGTTAGTTTTTGAGTTCTAGGTATTTCTAGCCTTAAAATTGGAGTTAGGCTGAGAATTATTGAAGACCTTTGATCTTGATTAGGAATTTTCTAATTTTGATGGTAGAGATGTGTCTGCCACTTTTGGGCCTCCTCCCACCTGGTTAAAAGGGCTTGGGTAGCCAAGCTCCCTCTTTCTCTCCAACTTCTTGTGGCGAAGCCATCGCAAAATGTTCTCCCATCTTGTAAATTCAAATCTTCTTCTTTAAACTTATATAGTCTCAATTTTAATTCACTTTGTCTATTTTTTTTAAACTTTTTAAACAAATTCTACTCTTTCTTGGCTTTGTAATGGCATAAGACAAGCTTGATTTGAAGTTGTGAAGAAGTTTTGGCGAGTTTTCAACATGGCAGGGGTCTATTGTCTTGGCAAAGTAGAAGCGTCAAGTTAAAAAATCTATAACTTGATGACCTCTGAAACAACTTTGATTTGGATTGTTGAAATGAACGCAATTTAAAGTTTAGTTTACTAAGGAATTTAAATCACTAATTCTCGAGGTATATCAAATTTTTAATGAATTTTTACATTCAAAGCTATCTGCTCCCTTAGTCGTTTTGAACAACTAGCTTTGAAAAATTGGATCTTAGTACTTACCTAAATTTGTGCTGAAATTTGTTGGAGAAAGAATTCTACTAATTTTGGTTTTAGGAAAAATTATATTTATCAATTTTAAACTATTAACCGAATTTTAGTAAATTTTTAAGTAGAAAGGGGTCTGTAGCCTACGTAGTTCAAGTCATCTTGAAAACACATATCTTGGACGTCAAACCTCGGATCACCATGAAATTTAGTAGATAGGAGCAAATTTAAGTCAACCTCAACCACAAAAAATTTCAAGTACATAGGAGTTGTAAGAGAATGTTGGAAAATTTTGGAACGACAAGGGATTTGCTACCCTCAATTCGACAAACTCTAAGTAATTTTTCCTTCTCTAATCACCCTCTAATCACATCCTTTAGGACCTAAATTACTATATTATCACTTATTTATCTTATTATCATTAATTGATATTATTTAATAATTTTAAAGAACTTTTTACCTCACTTTGGAAATTAATCTTAAATTCTTATCTTTCCATCTATTTTTATCGTTTAAGGATAAAATAAAAAATAAAATAAAAATTAATCTGATATTTTAATTTTATCTTATTTTTTTTAACCTTAACCTTTAAAATTTTATTTTTAACCTTCAACTTTAAACTTTTACTTTTAACCTTAACCTTCAAACTTTGACTTTTAACCTTCAACTTTTACTTTTATTACTTTTGAACGTTCACTTAATTTTTAATTATTAATTAAAACTTTAATTTTTATTTAATTTTTAATTTTTAATTTTTCAATCTTCCAACTTTCATCTTTTATCTTAAAAATCTTAATATCATGTTAGTACTGAACTTAAATATTTAAGGCTATTTATTATTGAATTTTTTATATAGAACTTTGATTTACATGATCAATACCATCTTGAAAAGCCTTAGACTAGCACTCTAGCATGGTATTTATTGTATTTTATTTATTTTATTCTAATTTGTAATTTTCAGAATTTAAGTTTGATGGAATAAGTCTTCAAAGGTACTTAACTAAATGAACTACAAATGCTAAAAATTAAATCATAAAAATGTATAACTAACTTATTGTGTTATTGGATTAATGTCCATTATTATATCATTTTTTTTTCCTATCTTATATATGATTTTCATCTCCACATCAATAAATATTGAGTTCTAATCTAAGTTATAATCTATTTAAATCAAATTTAAGTCAGGGGAGAAAAATCCACTCACAGTGTTATTAAAGAAAAAGCATTTGAAGATGATTATGTAAAAATTTTACATAAATTTACTTTATATATGGATGAAAATAGAGCTAATGATGTTGTGAAGCTTCAATCAAGACAATTTTATGAAGAGATTTTTGAGTTTTCTAAGAAGCTTGGAATAGATAGTTATGTGATATTATAAGAGGCTATAGTGTACACTAAATATAAGACCGTGGCTAAGAAGGTGAAGCCCGTGACAATTGTATTGCTTCAAGATACCAAAGAACATATCAAACAAGCTACCATAGAGCTAGTATTGAGGGAATTAAGAAAGATTAATCACAAGTTTATTAAAGAATCTTTGGGTAAGTTAAAGATTGGAAGGGATGATTTTTTGATTAAGAAAGAGAGGGAGAAGTTTCTAGAGATGCTCTCCAAACATAATAAGGCTTTTGCCTTTATATCCAAAATAATTGATTATATAGATTCTAGCATAATAACACCTATGGTTATTTTTACTACTCAACATGTGCCTTAGGAATTGAAGCCTATTCCAATGCCAAAGACTTTGCTTTTCAAATTAGTGGATTTATTAAAAGAAAAGATCAAGATGGGTATCCTTGAACCATTTATTGTACCTTATTCCAATCAATGGTTCACTGTGACAAAGAAATTTGGGATACTTAGATTCATTCAAGTCATGAAATTAGCCTATAAAGTAACTATTAGGAATATGGGGTTTGGACCGGTGGTAGATGAAGTAGCAGAAGCTTTTGCAAGGCACGCCATTTACTCTAGTGGAGATTTATACTTGGATTATGATCAATTTCAATTAGCACAAAGAAGTAGGAACCTAATTATTATGAAGATTTTTTTTGGATCTAGTATATATGTGTATTTTGCCACAAGGTACAACTAATATAGTGGCTCATATGCAAAATATAAGGAATCAAATTTTAAATGAATTTATGCAAGAAAAGATCAAGATGGGTATCCTTGAACCATTTATTGTACCTTATTCCAATCAATGGTTCACTGTGACAAAGAAATTTGGGATACTTAGATTCATTCAAGTCATGAAATTAGCCTATAAAGTAACTATTAGGAATATGGGGTTTGGACCGGTGGTAGATGAAGTAGCAGAAGCTTTTGCAAGGCACGCCATTTACTCTAGTGGAGATTTATACTTGGATTATGATCAATTTCAATTAGCACAAAGAAGTAGGAACCTAATTATTATGAAGATTTTTTTTGGATCTAGTATATATGTGTATTTTGCCACAAGGTACAACTAATATAGTGGCTCATATGCAAAATATAAGGAATCAAATTTTAAATGAATTTATGCAAAAAAAGATCAAGATGGGTATCCTTGAACCATTTATTGTACCTTATTCCAAGCAATGGTTCACTGTGACAAAGAAATTTGGGATACTTAGATTCATTCAAGTCATGAAATTAGCCTATAAAGTAACTATTAGGAATATGGGGTTTGGACCGGTGGTAGATGAAGTAGCAGAAGCTTTTGCAAGGCACGCCATTTACTCTAGTGGAGATTTATACTTGGATTATGATCAATTTCAATTAGCACAAAGAAGTAGGAACCTAATTATTATGAAGATTTTTTTTGGATCTAGTATATATGTGTATTTTGCCACAAGGTACAACTAATATAGTGGCTCATATGCAAAATATAAGGAATCAAATTTTAAATGAATTTATGCAAAAAAAGATCAAGATGGGTATCCTTGAACCATTTATTGTACCTTATTCCAATCAATGGTTCACTGTGACAAAGAAATTTGGGATACTTAGATTCATTCAAGTCATGAAATTAGCCTATAAAGTAACTATTAGGAATATGGGGTTTGGACCGGTGGTAGATGAAGTAGCAGAAGCTTTTGCAAGACACGCCATTTACTCTAGTGGAGATTTATACTTGGATTATGATCAATTTCAATTAGCACAAAGAAGTAGGAACCTAATTATTATGAAGATTTTTTTTGGGTCTAGTACATATGTGTATTTTGCCACAAGGTACAACTAATATAGTGGCTCATATGCAAAATATAAGGAATCAAATTTTAAATGAATTTATGCAAGAAAAGATCATATCTTTTTAAGATGATGTTTCAATTAAGGATTGCAATAAAGAGACTAAAGATTTGACTTTAAAAGAAGATGATTATTGTACATTTATAAAAAAATATATTGAAGATGTAGATTGTATTTTAAAAAAATTTGAGGAGGTAAATCTCACTTTATTCTTTAAAACATCCACATTTGGATTTAAAGAAATTATGATTATTTTACATTTATAAAGAAGCTATGAAAGGAAATTAAATCTGAAGAAGGTAGATGCCATAGCAAGGATGAAGGCATGTAGGAGCACCATCAGCGTAAGAAGATTTTTGAGTACTTATATATTTTTATCACATATGGATTCTCCATTATGCTCATATTGCAGAGCCTTTGTATCAATTATTGAGAAAAAAAAAAGAAATTTTTTTAGAATAAAGAACTAAAAATGACCATGGATGAATTAAAAGTAGTTTTAAAATTACTACCAATGTTAAAGCAAGTAGATTATAATTGTAGAAGATTAGTGATAAAGATAGTTAATACAAGTCCCATAGCCATTGAATAGACTATTGAATAAGATGATAAGAAAAATAATTGATTTGAAATTAGATTTGGAGCAAGGATTTTCACTGAGAGATAAAGATCTTATCTACAAGTGAAAAGAAAGCTTTGAAGCACACTTATTGTATTGAAGGTTGAAAAAAATTACTTTATAGGTTCTCATGTGGTATTGGAGACTGATTGCTTGCCTTTGCTTGGAATGGTTTCTAATTGTAGTACACCAAATATTACTATGCTTAGATGGATTATTTTTATTAATTTTATAAATCCTATTTTGGTGCACATCATGGACAAAAAAAACTCAGTGGTAGATATGTCATCTAGAGCAAGGTGCACAAAGGAAAAGAAAATGCTTGCACAAGAAGAAGATGGGAACTTTGTCCAAGGCTTTTTATTTGCCACAAGTGGAAGAAATCAAGGTGATGAAGTTCTACCCTTCAAAATTAATTTGTATGAAGGGAGGTTTATAGACATTGGCTTGTATTTGAGTATTGAAGAAATAAGAAGATTGATTGAATAAGATCTTTAAGGATATTAGGCACCAATCTTACAACTATCTTTTATGTAATGGATTCTTGTAGAAGAGGCCAAAAAAAAAAGAGATGGTATGCTATTGAGAGTAATAGATGATTTGGAGACCAAATATAAGATAATAGATAAATTTCATGGTACATTGTAGGCTAAGCATAAAAGAGTTTGGACTACCTATACTTAGATTAAAAATCACTATTAGTAGAAGGAATTATAGAAGAATATAAAAGAATTTATGAATTCTTATAATAAATATCAATTGTAATTCAAAGTGAGGTATAGAAATGGTTTATGCCATATCTATCCAATTTCTATTTATTTTCAATGGGTGATTGATTTAATTACCATCCCAATAGGATTTTAGAGAATAAAGTGTATAATTTTGGTAAAAAAGAACTCACTAATTATATAGAAGAGAAGGCATTGAGGTCAAAGTCTATAGAATTAGTATGTTAATTTATTTTTGAGGATATTATATGTTGCTATGGAAGCATTGGAAGAATGAAAGCAGAACAAGGTGAGCTTGATGCAATAGAGGCATATGATTTTTTCACAAGATATGGGGTGCAATTAAAATTAACTACCTTCTATAATTCTGAAGCTATTGGTAAGAGTAAAAGGAGGCAGCCTCTAATCATTCAAGCTTTGATCAAGGCATGTAGGGATTAATTAAGATTATAGCCTAGTCTTTTGTAATTTACTTTATAAATAGATAGAACTACTCATAGTACAGTTATTGGCTATATACCAATGGAGTTGATGTTGAGGGAAAAGTCCTCAATGCCTACAAAAGAGTCTAATCCTTCTTGGTTGTTTTGGTCTTAGAAAGATAGCATTGATAGGAAAAAATTATTGGAGCTTCAAATTTGTGAATTAAAGAGATTGCCTACGGATCATTAAGTTGCTATAAAGAGGCTTAAGGTAGCAAGGTAAAATAACAAAGAGAGGTTTGATAAAATTCATTAATTGAGGCCTAAGCCGATTAAAGTATGTGATTGGATTTTGATTTATGATAGTAGTTTGATGCACCAACATTCCATTCTTTGTAAATTTACATGGCATTAATTTTGACCCTATATAGTGGTTGAAGTACATGAAAATAAAACTTATTTTCTTTGAAAGTTAGATTGAATACCATTAAAGATAAGAATTACAAGAAAACAAATTAAAGTCTTCAAGCGGTGAGATAAAATGAAATATGTGGAAGATTTAGAACTTTTTGAACCTCAATATTTAACAATTCAAAAGTGATATGGCTCCTAATGATTTTGATTCAGATGACAGAGTTATTGCGGTCTAATCCTTTGGTACATATAAGGATATGTGTAGGTATAGAGGAAATGAATATTGTAATATATTTAATTTAATTATATTAAAGATATTTAGAAATTAATTAATTTTATTTTTAAAAGAAAAGAAAAAGAATGTAATATTAATATATTTATAATTTGAATAGAATTTAGAATGTGAAATTAATATCTTGAATATATTATTTGACCTTGAGTATATTATTTTTTAGGATAAATATCTTGCTCTATAATAGTTTAAGAAAGATATTGTGAGAAGGTTTGCAATTGGAATTTTTAGCATCAAGGTTTTTTTAATTTTGGAAAAAAGATGGAGCTGGGATCGAAAGGAAGAAAAAAGGGGGTTGCTTGAGTTTTTAGAGGGGAGGCAAGATTCAAGTCATGTTTGATGTTTTGAAGGCTACTTACAAAAATTTTATTTTTTATTATAAAATTTTAAGAAAAATTAGATCGTATTGTTAGCTTTTCAACAAGGTATAGCATGCAAGAATAGAGCTATGAAGAGAGAGAACCATGAAAATTTATAAAAAAAGAATTGCTTGAGTTTTTGGGCAATGAGATTCAAGACTAGTTAGGATTTTTTATGCCATTTCTCGAATTTTTTCCTTCTTATTTTGAAATTTTAATGGAAGTTAAATCATGTTGTTAGCTTTACAATAAGTTATAGTATATAAGAAATGAAGCTATAAAGAAAGAAAACCATGCAAATTTGTAAAAGGGGGATTTTGAGGCAGTGATAGTAGCAAGTAGCTATTTTTTTCTTCTTGGTTTAGCTCTCACCTCTACAAGATTTTATTTATGGACTTTAAAAATTTTAATTTTTTAGCTTTATTTAAGCTCAAAAAGCTAAACTTTACCTATATTAAATTAGTAATAAATAAATTATAGATATTTTAATAAGATGAAATATAGGTTTAAGATTTGAGTTAGGAGTTGGATACATCTTGGCACAATAAAGAAATTAGTCTAAATTTTATACTTACTTTTGGCTATCTTTTTATATTTGACTTCATTTGAATAATATTATACTTTTTATAATCCACTTGCAATCAAAGATTTTATATTCTCTCAAAAAAACTCTCCTTTTTGATACTAGTGTTAAAAAAAATGGTAAATGATTCGTACTTACTTGAATATTTTCATTATAAGCAAACTCTAAGGACATCAAATATTCATTCCAATCATTATAATGAACTACTACAAATGCCTGTAATATATCTTGCAAGGTTTAATTTGCATGCTTTGTTTGTTCATCTATTTGGAAATAGAAGGCTATAGACATGGCAAGTTGCATGCCAAATAGCTTAAACAAGGCTTGCCAAAAACTTCTCATGAAGTATGGATCTTGATTTGAAATGATAATACAAGGTAATCTATGGTTATAAAAGATAGTATTGAAGAAGACTAATGCAAGTATTAGGGCATCAATAATTAAGAATACTACAACCAAGTAAAGTTGCTTCAAAAGTTAGTCTATAAAGATTGCAACTATGGAATGATTATAAGGTGTTTGCAGCAAATACATAATAAGATCTATAGTCACCTACTCTTAACATGTTGTACATAGCGGAATTGACTATAATAGTCTAAAAGACAATATTTTGTATACTTTATTATGTTGATATAACTTGCATAAGTACACAAAAGGTCAAACATTATGATCCAAACTTGCCCAAAATCATATGCTTGAGATCCATTCTAAAGTCTTTTCTCGCCCTAAATATCCAATTATTGAGATATCATGTCCCTCTTGAAGTATACGTGTCCAAAATATAACATTGTTAGGTATATAAATTTGTTTCTTGATATAGAGCAAGCCATTATTAAGATTGTAATTATGAGACTATATATTACCTCTTTTGGCAGATTGCTAATCATCTTGAAATAAGCATCAATTTTGTTTCTTTAGTTAGGTTTGAAATGACACTACTAATGGTAGCAAATTGTGCCTTATCTCTTGATTTGGCCTTCAAATTTGGTCTTTACAATAAGTTGTCAAGTATAGTATGTTGTCACCTTTGCTTGTACTCAAACTAGATATCAAAAAATTGCAACTATTCTTCCTAACAATGATGTCATGATTTCATATTATTTAGATGCAAGTTATATAGTAAGGGCCAATGGTCATTCCAAACAATAATTGGCTTTTCTAACAGATAGTGTTGCTACATCATTGTGGCATGAACAATTGCTAATTATTTTTGATCATATGCAGAGTAATTGTATTTTGTTCTTTTGACCTTGTATGATTCATATGCCATAGATTGAAGGCCCGTATCAAAGTCTTGTTGAATGGCTGCTCTAATAGCAAAGTCAAAAGCATCAATGTCAAGTATACAAAGAAGATTGAAATCATACAGTTACAATATTATAATATATAATAATAAGTGATTCTTTTAACCTATCAAAGGTACTTTGCTATTCCAGTTTCCATTCAAATAGAAAATTCTTTTGTAATAGGTTTATCAATGAGGCAATAATATTAACAAATCATCAAACAAAATGGGAATAATATCCAATAAGATATAAAAATGAGCAAACTTCAAAAGCATCCCTAGAGGTTGGTTAATCCTCCACTGGTTTCACCTTATCTTGCTCCATGTGTATGCCTTTGAAAGACACCACATACTCCAAAAAGATGACTTCTAAAGTTTATATTATAATTGCTTGTAATAAAAGTAACTATCTTATAATTGATATAGCACTTCTCTTAGGTGCTATTCATGCTCTTCAGGGATTTTACTATATATGAGAATATTATCAATGAAGGCAATTACATACTTATTAAAAAGATCTCAAAATAATCTGTTTATATGATCCATGAAAGAAGCTGAAGCATTAGTGAGGCCAAAAGGTAAAATAAGCTATTTGAAATATCTATATCATGTAAAAAATGCCATCTTTTTTATATCCTTTTTTATAATATGTATCTATAAATAGTTATTCTAAAGATCTAATTTATTAAAGATAATTTTACTTTAAAGTTGATTAAGAAGATCATCCATGCGTGGAAGTAGATATACATTCTTAACACTCTACTTATTGAGGCCTCCATATTCAATGCAAAGCCAAAGTCCACCATCTTTTTTAGGTGCAAAGAGTACAAAAGCTCTCTATGGTCATATACTTTCTTAAATGAGATCCTTATCCAAGAATTTATTCAATGTCTTTTGTAGCTCTTTAAGTTTATTTGGTATTAGGCAATAAACTGATTGAATTATTGATTTGGCTCTACATATTAGTTTTATTTGAAAGAAGGCACTTCAATCAGGAGGCATACTACTAGGTAGGTTAGTTGGAAAGATATTTCAATATTTTTGTATGATTTGTTCTATTTTTTCTATTTCTTTGGTTATCTTTTCTACTACATATGCAAGATTTGAAACCACTATATATATTGGTTGCTTCTGCTGTATTTACTTCTTCATAAAAGTCATCCCTATTAATAAATTTTTAATTATAGATTGATTTTTTTCTTCACTCTATATAGAGATATGAAGAGTCACCTTGCATCTACCTTCTTTAAAAGAGATTATCCTTACTATTCAATCAACTTGCTTATTTTCTACTTCTAGCCATAACATACTTAGGATAACATCATATCTTAGCTTTGTTACTTTAAACCTCTTTCTTAAGATATAGGTGTTAGTCAAATTCAAGGTTTCTTTTTCACATATCTTATTCAATACATTCTCTTGATTATTTGTAAGGCATATATTTCTTCCTTTGATTACTTTAGTTTTAATTCCAAATTAGTTGGCAATTTCAGTTGAGATATAATTTTCTATAGAGCTACAATCTACAAGCACTTAACATGACTATTCTTTTTACTAGTCCCATTAGATGTACCAATCAACTCTATTTATAGTTGTCCGAGGCCATTTCATTTGTCTCTAAGAAATAGTAGCTCTAATACTAGCCCTTGATGTCTTTACTAGAGAGCCTCATTTTTTTACTTTATCTTATTATCGACTTGATGAAGCTTGACACTATGAATCTATCTTATTTTGTTGGTGCTTGAATTTTGACATTTTGGACAGCCTTCAATTTAATGGCTTGGCTCTTGACAATAGAAATACAATCCCTTTTGTACTAATATTTGTTGTCTTTGTAGTATCAATGATCCTTATAGGGCATCAATCTCTATTGGCATTGGTTTTTGTATCATAATATTAAATAATGGCATAAAATTTTATGCTATAGGTTGTGTTTTATAATTTCTAAAATCTATAGCATTGATCCTTTGTGCAATCCTAATTGTCTCTTCAAATATTTGTAGATTCCTTAGTTCCACCTCTCATTGGATTTCAAGTTTCAAACCTTATAAAAATTGATTCAACATCTCTACCTTTGAAACATTGTCAATTTAGAGACATAAAAATTTGAATTGAGAGATATAATCTTGCAACAACTTAGATTATATAAGATTTATCAACCAATCATATGCTATCTTCTTTGCATTGATTGATCAAAATTGATTCATAAACTTGATCTCAAATTCTTTCTAATCACAAAATCCACCTTGAGTTCCATAGCTTTGAACTCAATGTTGCTACCAAATAGCTGATGCATCTCTCAAATAGTTGGCTGCATATATAATTCTTCTACTAGTATTTGTCCTAAATAGTTGGAAATATTATTGCATATTGAAGAGCCATCGACATACATATTCTTGTCTTGAAGTCCCAGAGTATGTATATGGCTTACTCAATTTCAACCTAGTATATGTTGACTTTCTTGTCTTAAAGGCTTCTATTTGTTCTTACAAAGTAGCTATCTAGCTTAAGAAGTGATGTATTTAAACCTCTAAGTGGGATTGCTCTATCATATCTTCTATGCTATAATTTCCTCACTAAATTCTATTATTATTATGCCTTCTCACTTTTCAATTGAATTTTTAAGAGTAGCTTATCGTAGCTTCAATATAATATTTAATGTAACTACAATAATTAACCTTGAATTAAATGATCGCTACTGATACATTACCAAAGTAGAATCTAACACTCCCTTTGATACCAATGAAATATGACCACTCTATCTCAAGAATTTAAGACTTTTTTTTTACAATAATATAGAATTTCATCACAAAATAGGAAAAAATGGACTAGAACGAATTTGAATAGAACTAAAAAGAATAGGATACAAAAGATAAAATTGAGCAAATTAAATTAGAATAAAACAAAACCAAATAAGAAGATTGAAAACCAAACTTTAATAAGAGAGAAGGTCTGAAGTCATTTCTGACCAAATGCCTAAAAGGCCTTGGCCATTCTTATTTATACTTTGTTCAACCACCCTAAAACTTTCTAAAATATTTTTAATAATGTATTCAACTTAGATAACCACCTTAAATTCTTTTTAGAAGATTTTATGGTAGGTTCTAACTAAATAACTATTCCAAGTCTTTTTTAAAATGTTCTATTATAGGCCCTAGTTAAATAACCATCCTAAGCTCTTTTTAGAATGTTTCATGTTAGATCCTATATAATCCAATAACCTTACTTTAATTCTAGAAACTTCTATAAATTTTCAAACATGGTTTAAACTATCTATTCTTATATGTCAACAATACAAGTATCTTATCTATACCTCGTTACAACAAACTTATTCAAAAATTTTGAAAAATATCATTCATTAAATATTGGAATATAATTGGAGAATTTTTCAATCCAAAAAGAATGATATTAAATTCAAAATATACATACCTTATCCAAAACACTACTATTCATATCTTTTTTTAATCTGCACCAAATTGTATGTTCCATGGTGTCGTGTTATAAATATAATTATGTAAAAGTAGGTAAATATAAATTAATTTCATAATAACTTTTAAAATAGCTTCTTAGAAGCTTTATAGATGTGATTTTGAATTTATATGTCTTTATAGTTGATTAATAGGTTAGAAACTTAATCAACAAGTTAACCAAGTTGTTGTATTATGTGAAGTCTTGTTCAAAAGTGCACCAAGCATATGACTGTGGAAGGTAGAATAGAAATTGCAACAATAAAATTTTAATTCTAATAAAATATTAAATAAATTCTAATTAAATCTTAACATTGCTAAATAAGCTTTAATCAAATTTAAAAGAAATCTTAAAGAAATTACAAAAGAAACAATAAGAAATCTTAAAGGAGTTGAAAAAAATCCATAATAAATCTTGAAAAGTATTCGAACAATTACAAATATATATTAAATAAATTTCAACCAAGTTCTAATTTAACTCTAATTGAAAATTTAATGGACTTTAATCAAATCCTAGACAAATTTTAAATCCTAAACCAAACCATAAATCAAATCCTAGACAAATCTAAAATTCTAAATCAAATCCTAAATTCTAAATCAAATCCTAGATAAATCTTAAATCCTAAATCAAATCCTAACCCTATTCAATTTAATTCTAGTATACTTTAGAACCTTAATGTCTAACAATTGAACCATTGATCTTGCTTAAAAATTTACATACCTTTCAAAAAATAAGTTAGCAATAAGTACACAAAATTTATAGATAATTACACTTATCAAATAGAAGAAAAATCCTAAAATCCGCTCAGATATTGGCTAGCCTTCTATTTCAATCTAAATGTTAAATTTCTAATACCAATATCTCCTTATCAAATTCTATGATTTTTCTCAAATTTCACAAGTATGTAAAAAATCAAGTCTATTATCTTTAAACACAAATTTTATTCCAATCAAACTATTAGATTGCGGTAGATCTTAAAAATCCTAACTATTTTTCAAAGTCTAATTTCCGAGACCTCAATCTATTTCAAATTCAGTAGCTTTCAATTCAATTATTTAATCAAGCTCAAACTTATAGCATACACTTCAAAAATCTATTTTCATAAGGTTTCAAAATTTGAACTATAGATCTACTACCAAATTTATAAAATTCTCTGAAATATAATAACTCTTTTATTTTATGAATTCTAATGTTATCCAAAACAACTATAATTTTGCAAAGCTTTTGCAAAGTCATTATATAATCAATTCTCTTAAAATTAATGTTTATAGAAATTCTATCAAGTCTACTCTCAAATTCTAATCTTTGATCTACCAAAAAAATCTCCAAAATCCCATCTATGCCCAATTTTGTGCTTCTGGGTCTGATTTCAATCTAATTTGATAAGTGGTCTTTTTTTAGTACCAAATTTTTTTCTTTTGAATTAATCTTTATTTAAATCAACTCTTAACTTCTTCTTACATATGCTTATATTATTTATTTTTCTAATCCACCTTATTTTGCCTTATTTATGGCCTTACAAAGCAAAAAAGTAGCATTTAAACCTTTAGTTCTACTTTCTTTTAGACTTTTGTCTATTCTCTAAGATAATTTGCTACAATATTTGAAGTAAGATCTTTTCTATTATAATAGATTCTTCATCCCTTTCACCTATTAGTCATTTTACATTACAATAATGTGCCACATATGTTCATAGCTTGTAGAACAAGCTAACTATCTAGTGCATATATAGATAACTTGCCTTAAAAATTAAGACATGTGGCTAAAAATATCAACATGTGTTGGTAGCTTGTAGAATAAGCTAACTATCTAGTATTTATATAGATAATTTGCCTTACAAATTAAAACATGTGGCTAACAATATCAACACGTGTTGGAGTATTGCCATGTAGCTCCCAATTAGAGAGTATATATGGATGTAAGAGTGAAGCCTTCTTCACTCTTATCAATGCCTTTCTAGTCTTTAGTCTTGTTTCAAGACTTTCTAGTCTTCTTGTCTTTAGCAATAGTGATTTTAGTATAATATTATATCATCTTTGAGTGTTTTTTTAATCTTTTTGAGTGACACAAGAGTATATTGACAATTTAGTTCTTTGAGGTTTATATCCTTCATAGTTGGTTAGTAATTTTACCTTCTAGATTGTGGAAGCTCTTTTATTATCTTAGAAAGGTGATAAATTGATAAAAATAAGATAGAAGAAGTAAATAATTAATATAGTTGATACTAAGATTAACTTAAGGGTAGGTTTAGGCTACAAAATTCCTAAGATAAGTTAGATTGATACTCAAGGATCAATTATTTGTAGAATAGGATCAAAATTAGACCTTTAGCTACTAAAATGGTTACTTAGGGTAAAATATAGAAGTATTTGGAGATTGACTACTGGAATTTGAGAGCTAGCTTTAAGCTTCTTTCAAAAAGATTAGATTTATTTTCATAGAATTTGAAATGACTTTATAATTATTCTTCAAAATTAAGATTTATATTGGTAACTTTGGATTAATGCACTACAATTAGGACTAGCACTATCAGCTAATTTATATAATTGATGTCACATCTATAATTCAAAATTTGAAATTACTTAGTTGATTGAATGTGCTAAATATATATAAAATTTTATATTAATCTAATAGTGATGCTAAAAGATATCTAGTTTTTGATACAAGAGGGTATCAAAAGTTAGTAGTTTGAGATTGCATAGAGTTTCTATGATATCTAAAGATCTACTTGTCAAAACAAGGTGAAATTTTCTATAGTGTTAGAAGACTTTAAGATCAAACTACATACCAATTTTGAGTTGAAGTTAATAATTAGAAAAGGAAAAATCACTACTAAAACATTTTCATTAACTTTCAAGTTAGTAGCCAAGTAATATTAGACTATTTTTTGGATGTTTTCTCACAATCTATAAGTTGGATTGAATTAAATTTTTCTAAGCATATAAAAGAATTATATTGGAATTTTAATGCAAAATTTTATACCAAGTAGATGATTAGATTAGGAATTACAACTTGCTAAAGCTCATTGATTAGGATTAGAATTAGGATTTGCAAAGAAAAATCAAAATTACCTAATTATAAAAGAAATAAGGCAACTAGAATTTATGTATAATTGAAGTTATTAAAAAGAATATTTTTAAATACTTTGTATTAATTTTAAGAACTTTTGAATTGAAATTCGAATTGCATTCTTCTTATATAAGTGAAACCTATTAGGATTTATTGGATACTTATAAAGCACAACTTTATCTTCCACAACTACGTACCTAGTGCATTTTCAAATAAGACAACAAGTAATATGACAATAAAGATCTATTTTAGTATAGATCTTAGCTTGAACAACTTACTCTGAAAGCCCTGATATCAACAATAATGGATAATAATTCTTTAACATTTGAAATTTCAAATTTGAAAAGTTTCTAGCAATAGCCATTTTAATTTAATTTTATATCATCTTTCAATGATTTTTTTAATCCTTTTGAATGACACAAGAATGTATTAAAGATTTCTTTTTTTGAAATTCATATCCTTGATATTTGATTAGGATTTGGATTAGGATTAGGATTAAAATTTAAAATTTACTTAAGATTAAATTTGGATTTTTTTAGAATTTTGATTAGAATTTATTTAGGATTTATGATTTAATTAAGATTTGGTTGGAATTCGTTTAAGATTTTATTAAATTTAATTGAAGATTATATTAATATTTAATTAGGATTTAATTAGAATTTTTATTTTTGATATTTCTTTAAGATTTTTTGATAATATATATTTTATTAAGATTAATTTATGATTTCTTTATTTTTTGTAATTTTTTTTTTAAAAAATGGATTAAATTAAATATTGATTAGCATTATTATAATTCAATTAAAATTTATTTAGAATTCTATTAGAGTTATAAAGATTATCTTATTGCAAGTTCTATTTTTTCTTCTACAACTAGGTATCTAGTACATTCTCAAGCAAACTTCATATAATACAACAATGCCATTTGTTGGAAGGCACTATATATCATATGATTATATATACAAATTACAAAAATTTAGAATATTTCATGTTAACTTGCATTTTGAAACGTCACCAAACTCAATGAAATATGCTATTATTTTCTTTTGATTTTGTGATTATGTATTGACCAAAAAAACAACAAAGATTATCAAATGCTTTATCAAAGAGATCATATCTTGCTTTAAAGGTTAGAGAAGAATCATTTCATCAGCAATATATCACTTTCTTGAAGCTAGAATAATTTCATCTTTGTACTACTTCTATAATTACATCTATTGATTTAAGTTTTTTTAAATTAATTCATGCATTGTAAACTAAGAATTCATTAATTTGTTATATCAAGCAACACCTTAGTAATGACAAGTTCAAGTTTGTGGAAGATCTTTTGTATTTTGAAGATTGTTTATATATTCTAGAAGAACCAATGTGACTTTGTATTCTTCAATCTTATCATGATTTTCAACTAAAGGACATTTTGGATTTAATAAAATATTAAAACTTATTTTTCAAGATTTTTTGGTGGCCTCAAATTTAAAAAATTATGAAGGACTTTGTTTTCTTATGTAACATTTGTTAAAGATTCAAGAATTTCTAACATCATTTTTATAGAATTTTACAACCACTACTAATCCAAAAGCAACCGTGGTCTTTAATATCAATGGATTTTATCACTAATCTATTGAAATTAGCTACATTGGATATTATCTACATTATTGTGGATCAACTTACAAAGTTGGCATATTTTGTTCCATGCAAAAAGGTAATTTTTAGAAAAGAAACTATGAGGTTTTTTTTTAATAATATATATCAATATCATGGCCTATTTGATAATATCATTTTTAATTGAAGACCTCAATTTATATCAAAGTTTTGAAAATCTTTTTTTGAGATATTAAAAATAGATATTAAACTTTTTTCTACCTTCCACTTTCAAAAAAATAGTCAAATAAAATAATTCAATGAAGTTTTAGAGTAGTTTTTGTAATATTTCATCAATTATCAATAAGATGATTGAACCTTGTATTTACATTTAGCAGAGTTTACTTATAATAATATTCTTCATACTTTGACTTAGCAAACACCATGTTACTTCAATTATGATTACCATCTAAAGCTTAATTTATCAAATATGTAAAAGGATGAAAATCTAGTAATTGAAGATCTTACAAAATAATTATTACAACTCCAAACAATTTTCAAGCTCCATTTACAAGAAACTCAAGATTCTTACAAAAAATCTTTAGAAAAATTTAGAAAAGAATTTCCTATTTTTTAAGTTAGAGATAAAGTATTGCTTCTTTGAAAAAATATTGAAAGCAATCAGCCTTACAATAAATTGAACTACCAAAGATTAGCTATTTTATTTTTAAAAGTAAATCAATAGTGGCTTATTGGTTGAAACTACTTACATCTATAAAAATATATCAAGTCTTTCATATTTCTCTTTTAGATGCTTATTCAAAATCAACTATTTTAAAAAGAATATAGCCATTACCATCTTATATTAAAATAGATAAGCATGTAGAATATGAAGTAGAAAAGATCCTTGATTTTTAGGAAAGAAGAAGCAAATTAGAGTATTTTATTCATTAAAGTGGCTATGATATCAATGAGCATACATGGGAACCAAAAAAAAATCTAATTAATACATTGCAAAAGATATAGAAGTTTCATCTATATTATCTTCAAAAATCTAAACTTATTTTAGAAATATTTTTAGAATATTCTATTAAAATTTATAAGATTCTATAAGATTCTTAAAATATTTTTAGAATATTTTAAAAGGTTTTAAATATTTTTTAGAATATCTCAATAGATTCTAAAAAATTCTAAAAAGATTAATAAACTTGTGTGAAAAGTTTTTTTGGATTGCTTGATCTTTAAGCAATATAGAAACTTTTGAAGGTTGCTTCATCTTCAAGTAATATGTAAACTTCTCAAGAAGCTTTTTAAAGTTGCTTCATTTTCAAGCAATATGAGAACTTCTCAAAAAGTTGTCAAGAACAAGTACTCAATGAAAGCAAATAAATAAGTGAGATTCTTTCAAAAAAATAAAAATAGAGAAATATGTATATTAAAAAAAAATTTGAATAGCTATTGCCAAAAGACAACGAAATTAGAGACTCTTGAAACTAAACTAGAAACAAAAATAGAATTAACAAGTATAAAGAAGACTTCACTCTTCCCTCTATATATACTATCTACCTAGGATCTATGTGGCAACGTTCTCTAGGACCTTCAAACGTATTGACTTTGCATGATACATATTTTAATTTATGAAGTAAGTTTTTTATATAGATGCCACATAATTAGCTTATTCCATAAGCTACTAACACATGTGGCACGTGGTTAATTTATTGACCAAATTTTTAATCTATTAATCAAGTATAAACATATGTAAATTCAAAACACCATCTAGAAAGCTTCTAAAAAGCTTCTTTAGAAGATATTATAAAATTAATCTATTTTTATCTACTACCTATTTATATTACTTAGATAAAAATTAGAATATATATATATATATATATTATCTCTCCTTCTAGGTATGAGTTCCATGAGGAGCAATAATCACATGTTGAAGTCTAAGATGCGGTGAATTGTATTTTTTACATACTCTGATCTTTATTTCCTTTGAAGATAGTTGATAGGTCTTTTTAGCAAATGATAATGTTCCATTCCAATGGAAAGATAACCTTGTAATTTGATCATTATTGAAACCTTTGTAACTTCTTTCAAACAAAACATTTGTAACACCATCAAAAATTGTTCCTACCCCTAATAAAATCTCCAAATATTGAGAGTTACTTCCCATGTTGTGATACCAAATGCTTTATATCTCACCCTCTATTTGACGAAGAATATGTCATTTTTGAAGGTCTTCATTCCTACTTCATTGTCTTGAAGTTTATAATAATTATAATATCTTATTTGATAAGTTAGTAAATGATGGCTCTAGAGTTGAATCCACTAATTTTTGGTTCTTTATCTCTTTAATTCCATAATTATATAGAAACTACAAATAAAAATAGAAGATAGAATGCAAAATTTTCTAAATTGTGTTTTTTTTATAGTAAAAGATCACTATCGTATTACGTGTTGTCTTGATTAAGAATGCATCAGGCACCTAACTATGGAAAGTAAGATTGTATTTCATAAGTATCGAAGAAACTAGATTGTAAGAGAACTTCCAAAAATTACATTGATGTCACTTGGCTGCCAACTTGAAAGATAAAGCAAAAGTTCCAGTCGTGATTTCTCGTTCTCCAACCATTAATTTAATTCAAAATTGGTGTACAAATAGATCTTCAAGTTCTTTAACACTATGCCAAATTTTACCTTGATCCAATTGATAGATCTTCAGATATTATAGAAATCTTATTCAATCCCAAACTGCCAACTTCCAAAACCCTCTTGTGTTAAAAAATAGATATCTCTAAACTATACTATTAGATTATTACAAAAAAATTTATAAACTTAGCACACCTAATAATCCAAATAGTATTAAATTTTGAACCATAGATATTATACCAATTGCTCAAACTAGCCAAAATTGCTAGTTCTAATTATATTATATAAAATCCAAATCACCAATACAAATTCTAACTTTGAATAATAATTTCCATATTTTCAAAAATCCTACAAAAATAATCCTTATGCCTTTGAAAAGAGCTTGAAGCTAACTCTCAAATCCTAATCTCTGATCTTTGAATGAATTCCTAATTTTTCCTAGGTAGTCGTTTTTGTAATCAAAGGTTTGATATTGATTCTATCTCACAAACGATCAACCTCCGGATATGAGTCTAATCTATCCTAAGGATTTTTTAGTCCAATCCTACTCTAAAATTGATCCTAGTATCAACCATATCAACCATTTATCTCTTCTATCCTGATTTTATCAATTTATGGCCTTTCTAAAGTAATAAAAGAGTTTTTATATCCTAGAAGGTAAAAATATTAATAAACTTTTATCTATTTGCAATTAAGATAAGAAAATAGGCTAAGAAGCTTCCATAAAAGCCTTATTAAAATATTTTGAATTTTTGTTGAATTAATATAATAGAATATTAATTAAAAAATTATTTTTAGTCATATTTCTACTATATAATCATATCACAATACAACATCTACCTCCTCTTAATCTGTGCATCTTTTAGTGTCATACTATAAAAACTTATAGTATGTAAAAATTAGTTAGAACATATAATATGTTCATAAGACTTGGTGTATGTTAGAATGGTTAATAGATTAATTTAAAGAGAGTGGATTTAAGAAACTTTATTTTGAATTTATTTTTTTGTTTATAGCATTTCAAAAAAAAAAAAAAAAAAAAATTATAAAACCTAAATATTTAGTATGGAGCCTTGAGAGGAGATTAGAGTCTAAAGAAGAAATTTTTAACTAGTAGGAGGCTTATTGGGAGGGATGAAAGTAAGGCATGGTTGGATGAAGACAAGGAATAGAAAACTTCATTCCTATTGGTCAAAGACCATGCCCGATGGGCTTCAAGGAGGATGCCCGAGGCCTTATTAGGGATTAGGGTTTTTCTTTTGAAGTCATTCGAGCTTTGGAGGCAAGGATCAATAAGCTCATGGTTTTGGATATAATTTGGATGAAGAATTTATATGATTTCGAGTTTTTTTGAAGGAGATATAGGTGTTCAAAGTTAAGATATCAAATTTGTACCTACTGTCATTCTTTGAAGCATAACATATGCATAGAGAGAGCAATGAAGATCAACAACTGGAGTTGAAGAGGAAACTTTTTTGGCTATACTTTACATATATTTTTTGACAAATTCCAAGTCTAAATGAAGGAGTTATAGGGCATTGAAGACAGCACATATAATTCAAAGGCAGTAAGTGAGTCATTTTGTTGATAGTAATGGTTGTAGCCATATTTTAAGTTTCTAGACGAATTTTTCGTTCAAAATTTCTAAAAGTGTGAGTTATTAAGTTAAAAAGCTATATATAAAATTTTCATAGTATTTGAATGCTTATTTTGTGAGATATGAAGAAATTAGCACATAGGTGTATGTAAGCTAGGATTAAAGCTATTATTAGGATTTTGGTGATATCTCAAAATTTGTAACGAATTTATAGTTGAATTTTTTTGTGGTAGTTTTTGAAAGCATATCAATACTTCATGTAAAATTTAGGATTTTTTGGATGGTCCGATCGTGAGATATGAGCTGTTGAAGTTTGGAAAACATCTCTCATAAGGATATATAAGGTTTAAAGATACTTTATCATATATTTGGATGTTTTCTTGGTACTTGGGCTTATGTTTTGATGTAATTGCACTAAAAGGTAATATATTATATATATAAACTTGGTACTTTATATCTTAGACTTGATTAAGCATTAAGTGGCAGCTACAATCCCAGCGCTTTCTTGAGACAAATTCTCTCTACTTTGACACCGGCATGCATCAAATGAATCATATGCCATAATTAGTATCACACATTTTTTTTTTTTTTCACCAAAAATTTCATTTTTATTTTCATCATCTTCTTCAAAACAATCGTCTTCTTTAAAAATATTAATATCTTTAGCATGATCTTCTATATTGATTTCTCTATCTTGTCTTTTAAAAATCTTTACTCGCATTCCAGCAATAGGTATCTTTAACCTCATACCATCTAACTCCCTTAATGAATATGTGGCATTATCATAAACTATTACTACCACATATGGTCCAAACCAATGTTTTGAAAACTTTCACAAAGTACTATGTTGGTTATCTAGACTACTATCATAAACAAGTATCCAATCACCTTCTTCAATTATTCTAGGCTTCAACTAATGTTGCTTATCAAATTGAGTCTTATTTCCTAACTTTGCCTTTTATAACCTTTTTAATGTTAATTTGACATCTTCCAATCTTTGTTCAAGTTGCCAAATTCTAATAGCTAATAATTCTTCCTTTGTCAATCCATCTTTTCATGATAGCATATTCTAAGTTGGTACATATTCTTCAATTGGTATAATTGGTTTTTGACCTGTCATAAGTTCGAGTGGTATATATCCAATCACTGAAGTATAAGTTGTTCGATTAGTCCATAATGCATAAGGTAGAAGATGAAGCCATTCTTTGATTCTTCCATTGCAAGCTTTAACTAAGGCTTTTATAATTGATAGATGTCCACGTTTACTCTTTGCATTCTCCTCTGGATCATAAGTAGTAGTCAATAATAATTTAATCCTAGATCTCTTAAAAAATTCATGAGCTTCATGTGCATTCAATTCTCCACGATCTGCAGTAATCTTTTCCACACATCCATAGTGACAAATAACATCCTCAAGTAAAAACCTACAAATTCTCTCTATGGACTTTGTTCTTAGTACCCTTCCTTCTACTTGGTTTGATAAATCTTCACAAGCCAAAACTAAATATCTCATTTTCCATAGTTCCATTGGTATAATAATAAAATCTACAATCCATTTAAAATCAATAGCCAAAGGATATGTCAAATGTAATTCATCTTGATGTTGTATATTTGAATACATCTGATAAATTATATAAGATTCTACAAATAAAGTTACATCTTGATACATATTCTTCCACCAATATCATTCCTTCAATTTAGCAAAAGAAGTCCAAATTCTTCTATGTCCTATCCATAGACTCTCATGAAACTCCTTGAGTAGTCTTTGTTAATCATCTCTGGTACCTACTACTTGTCTTAGCATTCCAATTCCTTTCTTTGGTCTCTTCCATAAGAACCCTTCTTGAAGCAAAAATCCATAAGCTTATTTTCTTATTTGATTACATTTTTTTGTTGACCAATTTTCTTCTTTAGTCAAGGTATTCAAATAAAGACCAATTTTTAATAATTCTCTTTCATAAAGCTCTTCAAAAAACATCTTGTTTTTTATATTAAGATTTTATACTAAATAAAATTTTGTTCCAACATCATCAATATCTTCAACAATCTTGTCTTCTCTTTTATATATTGCTTGAGATAATATATCTACTACTCGATTGTCTTTCTCCACAACATACCTAAATTTCAGATTTAGTGATTTGATATAAGCAATCCATCTCAACATCACAATATTTGGTATTGTACAATTGATAATAATTCCAAATAAAGGCAAACAATCCATTTCAATTACCACCATAGTCCCAATCAAATAATCTTTTTCAATTTTCATAGCTAAAATAACTCCCCATAATTCCCTTTTCACTTGTGAATATACACATTAGCAAGTACTTAAAACCTTAACTCCAAATTGCATTACAAATCTGTGTCCATTTGAATCATGTTAACCTATAGCCCATCTAATGGCAATCGGATTAGTATCCATTATAAGATTCACTAGTCTATTGCACTTATAATTAACTTTTCTTAATACTGGAGGTGATGTTAATGATTTCTTCAATCTTTGTATTGCTTTAACATGCTTTTTTTCCATTTAAATTGATAGCCTTTGTGTAACAATTCATACAATAGATGTGCTATGTGAGCATAATGAAGAATCCAAATATAATAAAATACATATGCACCTAAAAATCTACGAACCTCTGTTAAAGTACTACAATCCTCTTTCATTCTCCCAACTGCATCAACCTTAGTTGGATCTAGTTTTCTTCTATAAAATCCACATAAATATCCAACAATCACAACTTCTTCTACTCCAAATGTAGATTTTGCATCCAATAATGTAAGATGAACTTTTTCAATCCGAGTCAGTATTTTTTTACAATCTTGTAGTTGATCAGCAACATACTTGTGACACCCCCTCTTATCTAAAGTTTCATCCTTTCCTTCTTTTTTGCACCCTTTTATAGGAATATAATCTAGAAAAAATATAATCTTCTCAAGAATAAAATCTCTTAATACCTTATTTATCCCATTGTCGGGGTAAAAAGAATTTCCCTCAAGAAAGCATTGGACTCCTCGCTATCACTAATTATTCAATCAAGCTTCAAAATAATGGAAGCCCTAAGTTTATATATAAAATTTCCCTTTTTGGAGCAATTACACTAAATACATAAGCCTCAAGTAACCAATAACATCCAAAACATGATAAAATCTTCTAAAATCTTGTATATCCTTATATAGAAATTTTTTTAAACTTCAATACCTCATATCTTCTAATCCAACCATCCAAAATTACTCAAATTTTACATGAAGTATTGATGTACTTCTAACAACTATTACAACAAATTTCAACTACAAATTCATTGCAGATCTTAAGATATCACCAAAATCCTAACAATAGCTTCAAACCCTAGTTTTTATACACCTGTATGTAATTTTCTTCATATCTCACAAAATAAGCACTCAAATACCACAAAATTTATATATATATATATATATATATATTTTTTCTTGACACAATAATCTATCTTTTTTTAAAATTTTGAACTAAAAAATTATCCAAAAACTTAAGATATGGCTCCAATCATTATTATGAACAAAATCACTTACTTACTACCTTTGATTTGGATGCACTAACTTCAATCCTCTATAACTTCTTCATCCAATTTCCAAATTTATCAAAAAAATACATGAAAAATATAGTAAAAAAAATGCTTTCTTCAATCTCAGTCTCTAATCTTTTGTTGCTCTCTATAAACATATGTTATGCCCCAAAGAGTGACAGTAGGTATGAAATTGATACCTTAACTTTGAGTGCCAATGACTCCTTCATAAAAACTCCAAATCACACAATATTTGCACCCAATTTGTACCCAAAAACCTAAACTTGCTGATCTTAGCTTCCAAAGCTCTAATGACTTAGAAAGAAAAACTCTAATCCCTAATAAGGTCCCAGGTAGCCTCCTTGAAGCCCATTGGACATGGCCTTCGACCAATAGGAATGAAGATTCCCATTCCTTACCTTCATCCAACCATGCCTTGCTTTTATTTCTACCAATAAGCCTTTGATTAGTTAAAATTTTCTTCTTTAGGCTCTAATCTCCTCTCAAGGCTTTATATTGAACATTTAAGTCTTATAATTGTTTTTGAAATATTATAATCAAAAAAGATAAAATTTAAAATAAATTTTCTTAAATCCACTTTTTTTCTATTAATCTATTAATATCCTAATATACACCAAGACTTATGAATATATTATATGTTCTAACTAATTTTTACATACTATAAGCAATTATAGTACGATAACGTCAAGTTCATCATTTATGTCATAATACATGTTGTCTTGTTTAGGAATATACTAGATACCTATTTATAGAAGGTGAGGTTGTATTTCACAAGTATCCAAGAAACCAAATTGTAAGAGAACTTCCAAAAACTACATTGATGTCACTCAGTCGCCAACTTGAAAGGTAAAGCAAAAGTCTTAGTAGTGATTTCTCTTTCTCCAACTATTAACTTCAACTCAAAATTAGTGTACAGTTGGATCTTCAAGTCCTTCAACACTATGCCAAATTTCACCTTGATCTAATTAGTAGATCTTTAGATATCATAGAAACTCTATCCAATCCCACACTACAGACTTTTGAAACCTTCTTATGCTAAATATCAGATATTTTAAAACTATATTATTAAATTATCACAAAATTTTGTAAATACTTAGCACACCCAATAATCTAAATAATATTAAATTTTGAATTATAGATATTATATCAATCATACAAACTAGCCAAAATTGCTAGCCCTAATTATATTATATAAATCCAAATCACCAATACAAACTCTAACTTTGAATAATAATTGTCAAATCTCCAAAAATCCTTTAAAAAAATCCTTAAGCCATTAAAAAGAACTTGAAGCTAACTCTCAAATCCTAATCTCTGATCTTTGAATGAATTCCTAATTTTCCCTAGGCAGTCGTTTTTGTAACCAAAGGTCTGATTTCGACTCAATCTCACAAACGGTCAACCCCCGAATATCAAACTAATCTATCTTAAGGATTTTTTAGCCCAATCCTATCCTCAACTTGATCCTAGTATCAACCATATCAACCATTTATCTCTTCTATCCTGATTTTATCAATTTATGGCCTTTCTAAAGTAATAAAAGAGTTTTTATATCCTAGAAGGTAAAAATACTAATGAACTTTTATCTATTTGCAATTAAGACAAGAAAATAGGCTAAGAAGCTTCCACAAAAGCCTTATTAAAATATTTAAAAAAAATTTGAACTAATATAAAAGAATATTAATTAAAAAATCATTTTTAGTCATATTTTCACCATATAATCATGTCACAACACGACATTGCCATCATTTATCTTGATTTTAATGGATGTTATTGATAAAAAAAAATTGATCTTTTCTATTGCATTTGTAAGATTTTTTTGTTGTTTGCCATGTGCATTCACTAATATTGTATCCATGCTAATGAATAAGATATTCTAATCTATGTTGGCACTATTATATTATATAAAGCCTTACCCAAGAATGCACCAAGTACCTAGCTATGGAAAGAAGAAGGAGTATTATAAAAATAAGATTCTAATTTTAATAAAATTCTATATAATTTTAATTAAATCTTAATAATGATAATCAAGCTTTAATCAATTCAAAGAAACTTCAAAGAAATTATAAAAGAAGTATGGAAAAATTCTAAAAAAATTCAAAAAAATATTAAAATAAAATCCAAAATATATCTTAAATAAATTTTAACCAAATCTTACTTTAATCCTAATTAAAATCCTAATATTTTTTACTTAATTCCTAAATCAAATCTTAACTAAATCCTAAATAATTTCTAAATCTTAAATCAAGTTCTAATCAAATTAATCTAACCTTGAGGCACTTTAGAACCTCAATATCTATCAAATATACTGTTGATCTTACTTAAGATTTTACATATCTTTTAACAACTAAGTTGGCAACAAGTACATAAAATTTGAAGAAGATCAAACTTACCAAATAGAAGAATAACTCCAAATTTTACTTAGGTGTTGGCAGGCCTCCTACTCTAATTTGAATGTTGAACTTCTTCTACAAATATCTCCTTCTTGAATAGTTGAATTGCCTTCAAATTCTAATTTTTGAGACCTCAATCCACAACTATCTTCACACTTTGATCTAACTATTTGATTGACCTCAAAAACGTCACACATACTAACAACTAAAATACCAACACATTACCTAAAATTCATACACATACCATAGAACTCAAGAAACCTTCAATTTTGTAAACATAATTTTATTTTTTAAAATCTAATTCAAATAAGAATATTATTAATTTTAAAAAATCTTCCAAAAACTAAATATTAATTTGATTAATATGTAATCAATGCTAAAAAATTTCTTTACTATTAAAGCTCTTCAACCTTACTCTTTAATCTTCTAAAGAATCCCAGAGTTGCTGTAGATATGTAATTATATGCCTTGGAGTCTAATTTCAACCTAAGTTAAAAATCAATCCTCTCTAGGTATCAATATTTAGTAATTTGAGGTAATTTTTACTTGAATATATTAATAACTTCTTTTTAAATTTGTCTATATTAATTATTTATTTCATTTACTTTTATTTGAGGCATTTATGCTCCTAAAAAGCAAATAGAAGCTCCTTCTCTAAAAGACACTATTAAGACTAAACCTTTTATTACCTTCCTATCATTTATCCTTATTTTTCTACTACATCTTCCTACTAGGCTCTTCTATAACAACATTTTTATTTTTATTTTTATTTTTAACCATATAGTCATGTAACTACATGACAGCACTGCCTTGAGTCTAAGACTTCTTCTACCTCAAATTCTTGATTATTATCTATTTCTATAAGAAGTAGTGTGAGTCATAAAATTAACTTACTAGTTATTTTAGGACAAAAGAATGCATGTAGAGTGCCAAAATTACAATTATTAGGTAAAGATGTGCTTAGAAGTTGTTAAAAATAGAAGAATAGTATTAGTAGAGAAGAAATGGAATCTTAGTAAGTCTTGGAGGCAATTATTTTAGTTGGTTTAGTATTTTTACTTATTATCAAGGAGTAAGAATTAGTTACTAAAATTAATATTTATATTGATCTTATATCTATATGTATTACTTATACAAAAACTATAAATGTTAGTTAGTAGTTAAAAGAAGTATGAGAAAGAATCTCATGTCTTTTTAGTTATTTATATAGAAAGTAGAATTTATAATAGATTTAAATTAATTCCATTACTATAAAAAATCAATAATATAGGAAGTTATATCCTTAAATTACTATTAGCATTATAGAAATATTATAGGAATTTTTAGAATTTATTTAGAAATTATTTAGAATTTTTAGTAGATTCAAATTTATTTTTATCACTATAAAAAATTATTAACATAGTAAATTATATCTTTAAATGGATACTAGAATTATAAAAATATTATAAGAATTTTTAGAATTTATTTAGAATTTATTTAGAATTTTCTATAAAATTTTAGGATAATTTTGAAGACCTTGGTAAAATTGAGTTTTACCACTTGGGGAGTCATTATGAAGAAATGGAGTAAGGTTTGAAGGCCACACACCATTTCTAGGCTAATTGGGTGTTTTTGAATACCATAATGAAGTCAAAAATGAAAAAAATATTAATTCTACTAGTAGAAAATAGGAGGACCAGCAGCTAGTATAGTCCTTGTAAGAAGGGAGGTGCACAAGTCCTATATGGGTTGTAGCACCTTGGATGTAGGTAGGAAGATAAGACTAAGGCCTCAAGGCCTCTTTAGACAACCCATATACACTACATGTGAGCCTTGGTGAGGTTCGAACCCTTAATCTATTAACAAGTTATCCTTGAGGTAAAATATTTTTCACTTAACTTTCCATTTGTTACTTATTATTTTCAATCCTTCATAACTTACTCATAGTAACTCGGATTTACATGTTTTTTACATCATTAAAAAGATAAAAAAATACCTTTCTAAAAATATACTTTTTACTTTTATTTTTACTTTTTAGTGGATGAAAATCTAGTAAACAGACTATGACTCGTTTTGTAGTATACAATTGCTTGATTGCACTTGTTTCACTTGTTTTGTGTTATTCTTCTTTAGTTTTTGTTGTTTGCTACTTCGACTTTATACCACCTATTACAAGCAATTCTTAATTGAGGCCATCTTGTAATTTGGATTGACGGGTGGAATTTTACACTCACACCTTGCTTACATACATCGAATAATAGGGACTACTCGGCTAAAATCTTGTATAATTCATAGTAAAAGTCTTATTCTCTCCTTATATCCATTACCTTGTTTTATAATAGAAGTTTATTTAAGACCAAAAAACCACAAAGTCTTAGCTTTGTTAGATTTGAGAGCCTTAGCCTATTTTATAGATGAAGTTTTTGTAAAAAAAAAAAAGAGATATTATTAATCAAAAAAACTATCAAATGTATTAAGAGTAAAAATAAGAGTAAAAATTAAGCAATATAAGTAAACATAAAAAGATAATTAAAAGTCAAAATCAAAGTCAAAAATAAAATAGAACAAAAGTAAAAATAAAAGTTAAAAAGAAATTAAAAGTAAAATAAATAAATAAATAAATTTAAATTTAAATTTAAATTTTTAAAAAAAATAATATTAAATATAAAGTCAATGTGAAATAAAAAATTAAAAGTAAAATTAAATATTAATAGATTTTTATTTTTATTATTAAAATAAATAATTTAATTTAATATTATTATTTTTACTTTTAATTTTAATTGATTTCAACATTTTTTATTTTGATTTAATTTAATTTAATTTTTATTTTTATTATTTATTTTGCTAATGAATATGTAAGCAATTTCAACCTGTGATATCTTTTTAGAAAGCTAACATCAAAACACACAATCTCAGAAAGTTTCAACTTAAAATATTCAATGAGTAAGAACTGATTGATGAAAATCCGAGAGCAAATCAACATTCAACTAAAAAACTGAAATTCTTGACTATCTATAAAGTGAGAATTTGAATTGCTTTTTTTAGACCAATAAAGAAGAGATGTAGAACACTTACCAAAGATGAAGACCTATTTGAGGTTCTCACTTCAACAAAACCAAGCAAAATCAATCACAAGTAGCAAACTTCACATTCAAACACACCATTAGAAGCACCATCTCCTGACAAACGCACCAAAATGTGAGTGTAAAATTCCACCCGTCAATCCAAATTACAAGATGGCCTCAATTAAGAGTTGCTTGTAATAGGTGGTATAAAGTCGAAGTAGCAAACAACAAAAACTAAAGAAGAATAACACAAAACAAGTGAAACAAGTGCAATCAAGCAATTGTATACTACAAAACGAGTCATAGTCTGTTTACTAGATTTTCATCCACTAAAAAGTAAAAATAAAAGTAAAAAGTATATTTTTAGAAAGGTATTTTTTTATCTTTTTAATGATGTAAAAAACATGTAAATCCGAGTTACTATGAGTAAGTTATGAAGGATTGAAAATAATAAGTAACAAATGGAAAGTTAAGTGAAAAATATTTTACCTCAAGGATAACTTGTTAATAGATTAAGGGTTCGAACCTCACCAAGGCTCACATGTAGTGTATATGGGTTGTCTAAAGAGGCCTTGAGGCCTTAGTCTTATCTTCCTACCTACATCCAAGGTGCTACAACCCATATAGGACTTGTGCACCTCCCTTCTTACAAGGACTATACTAGCTGCTGGTCCTCCTATTTTCTACTAGTAGAATTAATATTTTTTTCATTTTTGACTTCATTATGGTATTCAAAAACACCCAATTAGCCTAGAAATGGTGTGTGGCCTTCAAACCTTACTCCATTTCTTCATAATGACTCCCCAAGTGGTAAAACTCAATTTTACCAAGGTCTTCAAAATTATCCTAAAATTTTATAGAAAATTCTAAATAAATTCTAAATAAATTCTAAAAATTCTTATAATATTTTTATAATTCTAGTATCCATTTAAAGATATAATTTACTATGTTAATAATTTTTTATAGTGATAAAAATAAATTTGAATCTACTAAAAATTCTAAATAATTTCTAAATAAATTCTAAAAATTCCTATAATATTTCTATAATGCTAATAGTAATTTAAGGATATAACTTCCTATATTATTGATTTTTTATAGTAATGGAATTAATTTAAATCTATTATAAATTCTACTTTCTATATAAATAACTAAAAAGACATGAGATTCTTTCTCATACTTCTTTTAACTACTAACTAACATTTATAGTTTTTGTATAAGTAATACATATAGATATAAGATCAATATAAATATTAATTTTAGTAACTAATTCTTACTCCTTGATAATAAGTAAAAATACTAAACCAACTAAAATAATTGCCTCCAAGACTTACTAAGATTCCATTTCTTCTCTACTAATACTATTCTTCTATTTTTAACAACTTCTAAGCACATCTTTACCTAATAATTGTATTTTTGGCACTCTACATGCATTCTTTTGTCCTAAAACAACTAGTAAGTCAATCTAATGACTCACTTAAGGATTTGAAGCTTCTATTAGGATTTTGATGATATTTCAAGATTTATAACAAAATTGTAGTTGAAATTTGTTTTGAAATTTTTTGAAAGTATATCAATACTTCATGTAAAATTTTAGTTTGTTCGGATAGTCCAATCATGAGATATGAACTGTTAAAGTTTGAAAAAAAAAATTCATGAGGATATATAAGGTTTTAAGATATTTTATATATTTGGATATTTTTTTTTTGTACTTAATCTTATGTATTAATATAATTGCTCTAAAAAATATATATTATATATATATAAACTTCGAACTTTAATATCTTAGACTTGATTGAGTATTTAGTGGCAACCAAAAGCCCAGCACTTTCTTGAGGCAAATTCTCTCTATACCAACACTATACTCCTTATTTTGTAGTTTCATCATTTCTTTGGATAATATTGAGCAGTGTGCTTGGATTCTCCATAATACAAGTTCAATCTTTTATGAAAAAAAGTCTTTTCTTGCTCAATAAGAGGTTTGAAATATATTACATCAATTTCTATATCTATTACTTTCAAATATATGTATTGAGAAGATGTTGGTATTGTTATTGAATTATAATAGCATTGACGTGCACTAATGTGACTTTCAAAAAAAATTTAAAAAGTTGATTGTCTCACTTCATAACAAAGTTAATTCTTTGACTCAATGTTTGAAGATCTGGTAAATTAAGCATCAATTTTTTTTACCTCATATTTTATTCCATAGAAAAATTGGCTAAAAAATACAACATCATTCTACTTGATATCAATTGCAAGTTGTTAAAATTGTAAAGCATATAATATTACTAATTGATTGCCTTATTACAAGATATAGATTTTATTGATTGCAATACAAATTACATCATGTTATCTATACATGGATCAAAATTCCATTAAAAAAACCTTCAAATTATCCAATATTAGATCTTGTCATTCAAAAAAAGATAAAAACTATGACAATGCTAAACTTGAAAGAAATATACCAATGAATCTAACTTATGATCCTAGAGTTGAAATAATTACAAGTTATCCTTAATTGATAAATCCTCAAAATTTAGATCTTATACCATCAAAGTTGTAGGCACTACAATCTTTGGTTTTTTAACACTAAAATGGTTTTCTACCATGGGAGAAGGGATATGATTTGATGCAGATGTTGAAACAGTTCTAATCATTTTTATAGCTTTACTTTCTACCATTTTTGTTGCTCCCTGTGGCAATAAATTGAATTGATGCATCGTAAGCATTAATTCTTTCAATTACTATTGTATTTGTGTCATTATACTCTTCATTTTGAGAAGCTCTTCTATAATAATAATTTTAAAAAAAAAATATCTAATGTTACTCAAGAAAAATAGAAGAAAAGACTTGAAAAAAAAAAAAAAAAAAAAAAAAAAAAAAATCCTAAGAATAATATCAATTTAGAAGAAGGTAATCTGCAACTCCTAATATACTTAAGTCTTATCAAGAAAAAAGAATAATCTACTCTTAATCAAAAAAAGACAAAGCTATGATATTATAAGTGTACTCTTGTTAATTTGTTAAGGACATGAACTCAATGAAAGTAAATAAATAAGTGAGATTTTCTCAAAAAAATAAAAATATAGAAGTATGTATATTAAAATATATATAATAGCAATTTTCAAAAGACAAGGAAGCTAGAGACTCTTGAAACTATATTAAAAATAAGAAAAGAGTTAATAAGAGTAAAGAAGGATTTAGTCTTGCTTCTATATACACTCTTTACTTAGGATCCATATAGCAATATTCTATAGAACTTCTAAAAATGTGTTGACTTTGTATGATATATATCTTAACTTGCAATGCAAGTTTTTTATATAGGCACTATATAGTTAGCTTGTTCCGCAAGCTAATAACACATGTAGCTCATGGTTAGCTTCTTGACTAAGTTTCTAATCTATCAATCAACTACAAACATATGTAAAATCAAAACATTGTTTAAGAAGCTTGTAGAAAGCTTCTCTAGAAGGTATTATAAAATTAATCTACTTTTACCTACTTCTACATATTTATATTACCTATATAATAATTATAGTAGATATATATTTGTAATAGAAGCTTCTTAATATCTAGTATATATTGGAGTCAAGGTTGAAAGAATCCTTAGTCTTAAAAATACATCATTTAGAATTCTAGCTCACCTTTCTTGGTGCTGATCTTTTAATCATTTGATTTAATTAAGTTCTTGTTAGCTTTTTTATTGAAATTCATCTATTCAATTTTTTGCTTGATCTCCTACATAGTATATCCGTGACATTTTCTACCTCACATGCCACTATGGGAATTTGGATTTGAAACCTCTTAGGTGCCACTTAAATACTTTATCATCCATCCATTTTTACAACCTCAAGTTGTTGCTTGATGTTCAAAGACAATTCTTCTCTTTTTAAGCTTTCTATCTTACTTCTTTTTTTCTTTAAATTTCTATTTTTTAAAAATTATAAAAATAATTTAAAAAATTTTTATACCTATTTATAAATCTACTAAAAATATATCTTCTAAATTTTACATTAAATAAATACTTTAAAAATTAATTATCTTCAATCCTAATTCTTTTCTATACACTTAGTTTTTTTTTAAATTATGATACTTCTTACTAATAGGATTCATATATCTATATATTTTTTATATTCTAAATTTTTTTTTTCTAATCTATAATTTAATTTATTATAATTTTTTAGTATTTTTTAAATATTTTATTCAAAAAAAAATACAAAGTAAAAACTAATATATTTCATAGTTTTTATTTAGTTTTTATGTATTATATAAAAATATAATACAACATCTATCCCTTCTAATCTTGTACATCTTTTGATATGTGCCATTAATTCTCCTCACTTTCTTCAAATTCTATCAAAATTCCTTTAAATTCTTCTTTTTGATCTTCTTTTTCTTGTTATTATAAAGAACCAATGTAATCTTCTTTGTTGAACCTTGTATTTCTTTGCTTAAAAACCTTCATTCTCATCTTTTCCACTAGATTTTTAATAATGATTCCATCTAACTTATGCAAGAATAAGTGGCATTGTCATGGACTATAGTTATCACATCAGGTTTAAACCATTTCTTTGCAAATTTCTTAATTTTGCTATGTTGATAGATCAAGCTACTATCATAAATTAAAATCTAATTTATAACTTCTATAGGTTTAAATCTTAATTAATAAATCTTATCAAACCTTTCTTTGTTCTTTAATTGAGCTACTTTTAATCCCTCTTTTACTATTTCCAACTCTTTCAATAATCTCCTTAATTGCTGAATTCAAAGTTCTAATAGGTTTTTTCTATCAATTTCATCTTTCTACGATAAAAAAATCCATGTATAATAAGATTCTTTTATTGGTATCAAAAAATTTTGCCCTAGCATTAACTCAATGGGCATACATCCAATTATTGTATTATGAATAAACTTATCATCTTACAGAGCAAATAGAAGCAATTTTAGCCATTGCATTGATTTATCTATATAAGCTTTTATTAATGCATTAATAATAGGAAGATGACCTCTCTTACTTTTACCATTGGCTTCTAGATTATAAAAAATAGTCAATTTTAATTGAACTTCATATCTTTTAAAGAATTTCTATGTCTCTATCGCATCTAGTTTTTTTTATCTGCTCTCATCTTTTGTATGCTTTTGTATTGGTTAAAGATATCTTTTAATATAAATTGAAATATTCTTTATGTAAATTTAGTTCTTTAAATTCTTCCTTCAATAAAATTTTATAGTTCTTCTTTTGCCAAAATCAAATATTTTATCTCTTAAAGTCTAAATGGCATAGCTAATAAATCAATCATCCATTAGAAATGTATAGAAGGTAGATAAGTAGGTGCAAGCCTATTTCTATATATAAGCTTGGATTGTATTTTTCAATCTATGCAAGAGCCCACAAAATCCTCCACATCTTTAAATAATTATTTTCACCAATATATGTCCTTGATTTTGATATAAGTGGCCCAAATTCTTCTATATCCAACCCAAAGTGTGTTATGAAACTCATCTAAAATCATGTTTTAGTTATGAAGTCTCCTTCTATCCAAAATAAAAATTTATCGCCTCTCTTTGGTCTCTTGTATAAAAATCTATCTTTGAAAAGATAGCCATGAAATTAATTTTAAATATATTTAAAAGTTTTATCCATTCAATTTTCTTATCTCTTTATTATTCTCAAATAAAATCCAATATCTTTAAACCTTTTATCATATAGATAATTTTAAAAGACTTCAAAGATTCACTCATTTAATAACAAATGAATATTCATAGGTCTTTTTATCTTTATCTTTTTCATCTTTATAAGCCATCATCTCTTCTTTATTAATATATCTAACACTAAACAATATATATTTGCTACCAAATTATCTTTAATAGTGATGTACTCAAAATCGGATTTAATATCCAAATGTAAGCTATTCTTTTCAACATAGTAATATCTAAAATAGAATAATTATTTACCGTATTAAGTAGAGGAAAATAATCTATTTTTAAAACCACATTAGTTCTAATTAAATAATTTTTCTTAGCTTTTAAAGCCATAAAAGCTTTCCAAAGTTCATGCTTAACTTGTAGATATGTCTTTTATTTATCTATAAGAATTCCAGCTTCAAATCTCCTCCTTGATTGATTATTTTGTCTCATAGTCCATTCAATTTTTATTGGACTAATATCTACTATTACTACTATTGGCCTTCCACATTGATAATCCATTAGTCCAAAGACAATGTTATATTATGTGTCATCATGTTTAGAAATGTACCGGGCATCTAGCTATAGAAGGTGGGATTGTATTTTACAAGTATCTAAGAATCCTAATATATTTTATTCATATAAAAAGAATACAATTTGAATTTTAATTCAAAAGTGATTAAATCCAATATAAAGTATTCAAAAACACTCTTTTTAGTAATCTCAATTATACATAAACTCCAATTGCCTTGTTACTTTCATAATTAGGTAATTTTAAATTTTCTTTGCAAACCTTAATCTTAATTGGCAAGTTTTAGTAAGTTGTAGCTCCTAATCTAAATGTCTATTTGAAGCAAAAAATTTATCCAAAAATGCCATTATAAGTCTTCTATGTGCTCAAAAAAAATTCACTCCAATCCAACTTACAAATTGTGAGAAAACGCCCAAAACCACATTAAAGTTACTTGGCCACCAACTTGAAAGTTGATGCAAATGTTCTAACAGTGATTTTTCCTTCTCCAACTATTAACTTTATTTCAAAATTGGTTTATAGCTTGATCTTTACGTCTTCTAAGACCATGCCAAATTTCATCTTAATTTGACTAATAGATCTTTAGATATCATAGAAATTCTACTCAATCCCAAATTACCAACTTCTAATATCTTCTTGTACCAAAACCCAGATATCTCTTAATTGCACTATTTGATTATTAAAAAATTCTACACATATTTAGCACATTCAATTAAACAAGCATTATCAAATTTTGAACTATAGATGTGACACCAATTTTACGAATTAGCCAAGAGTGCTAGCCCTAAGAGGCTTTTAAAAAAATTCATACATTAAGAAGTTTTCTTATATTTTTTTATCAAAATTTATCTATTAACAAAAACTCATCTAAGTATAAGTTATCATCCATAAATAAATTTTCATCCACATCTTAAATTCATTCAAAAACTAATTTTTATCTATCAATGACTTCATCCAATTATTATCCTAACTTCATGTACTGATAACTTCATCCATCCAATGACCTAGATTCATCCACGATTTAGTTTTATGCAACTTAAATTTATTCAATTTTAAAATGTCTCTTGTGTAAAAGTTGTCACCTTGAGAATTCTTCCAAAAGAGTGAAGTACTTTGGAGATTCTCTTGGATGCAATTATGATTACAGACTAGAAAGCTTCTTTAGCTTTGGATCTCATGGAGAAGGCACTATGCAATGCACAAAGCTACTTCCAACGCTACAATGGGAGCTTCATAGTTCTGTATGAGTAAGCAGTAGTAGTCTCTATCCCTAAGAGTCTAAACCGGGACAATAGTAGAACAATAATGGCAGAGACGAGGCTGCAGGAAAGTCGACAGCAGCAACAATACCATTGTGCATTAAAAGTTAGTAGGCGCTAGCAACTAGCTCCTTAAAACGATTTTTAATAGCAGGGCGCTTGCACTATCTTCAAGTGGACTTGCTTCTAGTTTATTGAGCAGGTGTGGCAAAAAGCCTCAACCAACCCACCAGCTTCTTGATTCCCGCCCTTGACGACCTCTTCTGCATTTGCACCTTTGTTTTTAAGTGACGGAAACTGGAGTGAGCAACCAATAGCTGGACACCAATCTTCTAACATAGATCAAGCTCAAAGACCCAGTCAAGAAATAATGAGCTCGCTTTTGAGCGTCAAGCACAGCTTGCGCCAGCGTCTATCAATGGTTGCTACTGCAAATGATCTAACCGCAGCCTACGATGCATCAACACCGCTCTCCACTGCACACTTGGAAGGATTGGAAGCCCAGCCACCAGCCATGTCGACCAAGACCACCAACGGCCGCCGATCCTTTCCACATACTAGGATGCGGCAAGGAGATCCCGGCGCTGTAAAAGATCAGCATTGCTGGAGAGAGGATTTGCAACCCACTGGAAGTGGTTGCCAACAACAACAAGAGAAATCAGTCAACCACCAGGACACCGCCACCAAACGTCAAGACTAAAAGCTCCACCGCTGTAGTGACAACGGCCACCAGCCGCTCCAAGCACAACTTCTGACTTGCATAGAATATCCAGCCCCTGCAACTCCGCACCGTAGGCACAAGGGCCAAAGGAAAGCAAGGAAGAGAGACCAAGCAACACAACCGCGTTCACAGCGGCCACCTTTGAACAACAACCGAGAGACTAAAACAAAGAGAATAAGTAAAGAAATACAAGAACTGTCAACACTATCGATGCCAAAAAAAAAAACAACAACAACAACAACAACAACAAAACACTGAGGGAATCTCAGAAACTAGCCGCAGTGCACTACTGATTTCGGAGCTTCCGCCGCAGCACCAAAAGAAGAAAATAATTACAACAAATCTAAACCACCAACCACCGTTCCGTGGTTACACAACCAACGGAAGGAAACAATAGCTTGTCGCTTTTGAGATTCGCAGGAGCTTCCGCAGAACCACACCATTGCCAAGCAACTAGAAGAACAATACGAACAACAAGACCAGAAGCACCGCCCTACAACACACACTTCCACCATCTCCTTGCACCACAGCCAACAAAGAAGATAGATCAGCAATCGACTGCAGCATTGCATGTTATTACCAAATGGGAGTCGATGCAAAAGAACAAAACAACAACTTGCTGCATCTCACCGGTTCGCGAAAGAGAACAAAATGAAAAAAATAATACCTGTCAACATCGTAATGTTACACTTGTTGTAGGCCTAGAAGTGGGCGTTCGAGCATCCAAAAGCAACCATGGCATTTCTACTTTCGAGAGTGATGAACTAGATGCTTTACTACAAAGAACTCCACAAATTGGTGTGTTGGTGCATTGAGGATGAGTCTTGTGCCATTCGATTCCTATTCCATTTGATGCCTGCGAAGTTTTTGATTCTTTATATAGGTTAAGCCTTGGACTCTTACACCACTCTTATGCATACTTGGTCATGGAGCATGTGTTTGCAAATATGGGTGTATGTGTACACAGGAAGTTCCAGTCATTTCCCGTTCAACTTTATTGTTTTCATTTTCATTATGTTTTAAGCAGCAACAAAGTGGAATCCTCACGCCATTTCTGATGAAATATCCAATCTTGTGTTTCTAAAACAAGACTATCTTGGTAAGCTTGTTTGTTGAAGGTGAACAAATGCCTGGAGTTCTGTTATTTTGCAGTCATGATCTGTGAAGGTAGTTGTGATTCAAAGTCAAAGAAACTGCAATGACAATGAGCAGAAATATGTAGACTCGATAAAGCTTGTAGATTTGAAAGAACCTAGCAGTAGCAACAACATCATGGAGGTTTGGCAGAGGATCAGACTACTTTGCAGAAAAGCAGGTAGTGTTCTCTTTTGTTGTCAGACTCTTTTTTGTAAGCAGGAGTAACGAGTTTTGCCAAAAGATGTTGTCAAGTACTGAAGAAGGTGGTTTTGTTTAATTAGAAATACAAAATAAATTAAACCTGCATATATTTAATTTTAAATGAATTTGATTTCTATGTGTTCAGATAAGTATACCACTACTTCTACTACATTTTACTTATTTATATTCCTTAGTTTTATTGTATAAATAATCAATATGTGTGTAGACAAACATGTCTTACCTTTCATGTTGTTTTGTCTTCATATCAATAGAGCTATTTTTACTACTCTGTTAGTAAATAAGTAAATAACTGTATCAAATTTAATTAAGGTTATTTTTGATAAATAAATTTTAAACAATTAAAATTGATATGATAGCAACTTGATTGTAAAATACTTTTACATTTTCTTAGAATATATATATATATATATATATCCGTGTTATTTTATAATTATATTCATTTAAGAAAATAATTATTTTATTATTATTATTTATATTTTAAAACCTTTTGGTGATATTTTTTAAAAAATATGCATTTTTAAGTATACAATACATAACTTTTTTAAAACAAAATTTGTTCTAAAATCTAAGCTTTTAACAAAAAAATAGCTATATCATAATAACTTAATAATAATAATAATAATAATAAGGGTTTTAAAATATCTGTAGAATTCAGTAATCTTATCTCAAAACATTAAAGATTTTTTTATTACTTTAGAAGTACTTTCAAGATATATAGTAAAGACTATTGTAAATTAAACATTATATGTATAGCTAATTTAATGAAGTATTGATGGTTAATAAATAAATAAATAAGATGATAATTTATACTATTATTACATTATTTGATTTTAATTAGTGTCTTATTAAAAGATCAATTTTATATTTATTGGCATATTATCACTAATATTATTATTTAATTTCTTTATTTTAAAACAATATTATTTTGTATCACATATAATGTCAAATATACACAAATTAAAAATTTATATACTTAGTTAAAATTTCTAGGTAGAAAAAAATTAGAAAGATTATATTTATAATTACTATATTGATTATGTAAAGTTTTTTATTTATATCTTAAAAATAAATATATAAATAAAATCATAATACTTTTATCTCTAAAATCAAACTTACTTAATTATTTCTAGACTATTCATTTATTTTATTTTATTTTATTTAGAAAAATAATATTTGCTGATAATAGCATATTATAGAAAAGTAGGCACCAAAGAATGAAACTATGAAAGATTTATATTTCATGTTTGCATTGTTTTACTACTACTTTAATTCCAAATTTGTTAAATTGGTACTATTATTTATAAATTGGCATTGCACAATCTAGGAAGTTCGTTCATTTTGAACTTATTTGGCATAAGCAACTATGCCAAAATAATAAAACTAACATTACTCCAAATTTTCCATCTCTCCTAACTATAGTAGTATATTGCTTGTGATATTATTATTAATAAACATTCATATCTAAAATATTACATTAAAAAAATATATTAAAAAAATATATTAAAAAAATATATTTAGAAATATTGATGGATGTTGATAGAAGAAGCAATTATGGTACATATATATAATGCATTTAGAAAAAATGCATAAAAATATTAGGTACATAAAATGTTTATACAAATATTGATGCAAGTTGATACAAGGAGCAATCATGGTACTTATACTTGTCAAGTAAATAGTGTGAGCTAAACTTCATAATTACATCATCTTCATCCATATTTGTTTTTGATGATATCATAATAAAAATACTATTCATCTTTGTAATTTGAATGCTCAGTAATGGAAAAATATTTAAAATTAGATATTGCATAGAACTCAAAGTTGTATTGACTAGCATATTTAACATGAGCATTATAAATACACACATTTTAATTAATGCTACTTGTAGTAAGTATCCTAAATTTGTAACATTTTGAAGTTAAATTAAAATTATAAACACATTATGATAGATTATATAAAAGATAATAGCTAAAAAGCCTTGTGATCAAGTACCACCATAAAAAATAAGTCTTATCAAGAGTGTCATTAATTTCACTCTATATTGATTTTAATGGACATTGAGATACAAAGACAAGTCATCTATTCAATTCAACACATTTTGGATGGCAATTGTTTAATATACACCAGCAATCAAATACTTATGCACAAAGTATTAATAAAGAAATTTGAATACTTCTAATTCACAATATATCAAATACATCATTGTGAGATTATAATATTTATTGCACATAGAATAAAGAGTATTAATTGAGTAAGATAGATTGTTGATTTTTTGTCTTTACAATAGCATTTGAACATGCACTTGCATTAGTTAACTAGGATTATAATGGAAGTGATTCAAATATCACTAAATTACATGCTTTAAATTTTGATATACTAAATTGCTCAATTCTTTGGCTCTAACATTTTTTTAATATTATAAACCAATATTTTGCTATCAAAATCTTAGATGAATCATTCCAAATAATTACCAATATATCGATGATGTATGATAAAACCTACAGTGCATGCTCGAAAATCAAATCTCCACTTATCAATCTTCTTGACTTCTTAAAAATTGGTCATATTTAATTAGCACAACAAATCAAGATCATAATATTAAATTCTTAAAGAAAGAATAAAGTAACCAATTATCTAAATTAAAAACACATGATAAATTAGTACCATAGATGATAGTATGTATAATGTTATAAATAAAATAAAATAAACAAAAATATGTTAAAATAAAAATTTAAATAAACTAACATTCATTATTTTGTATAAGTTGATCATCAATTTTTTTTTAAATAATTCCTTCAAAAAAATATTCTACCTATTTAAACCTTTATCTTCAATCTTACATGATAGAACTAAATTCTTTAATAAACTTCTAATTTTTTTTAGTCCAAATATTCTATTTATAAATAAATAATTCAAACATAGTTTTTATGTTTAATGGTATCAATCTTTTTTGTTTTTTCTTCTTTATTTATTTTATTTAAACTATTTTGAACTTCTTATCTAACACCGTTTTGTTTAATACTTTTGGTAATAATATCAAGCTTGAATACCTATTCATATTGAATGTGAAGTTGCCCAATTTGATTTGGCCATAATGTTAAGCTTAAACATCTTCTTCTATTAAATCTTGTCAAAGATGTGAAAATGCCCAATTCTATTGGCAATGATGTCAAGCTTGAACATCCATTTATATTCAATGTAGTCAATGATTTGAGGTTGCCTATCTCATTTGGTAATTATATCAAGCTTGAACACCCATCCATATTCAATTTTGTCAAAGATGTGAGGTTGCCAAATTCTTTTAGCAATGATGTCAACCTTGAACACCTTCTTGTACTCAAAGATTGAAGGCCAGGCAGTTTGGAGGTTTGGAAATTTGATCCACATTGACAAACATGGGTGCTGAATTTTGTTTGGGGGCTGCCCCACAATCCCACTTTTCAACCATCACAAATTTGGGGACACCCTGGTAATCATAAATCCTAAACACTGGTTCCTATATAGTTGCATTAATTATTGGTGAAATAATGTACATAATGTTAGTCTTTTTAAGGATTTTAGTTTTTACAATTTTCAATATTAATACAATTAATTTTCCAAATATTTAATTGAAGTCTTCCGATTAAAGTCCACGTCAGATTTTGGGAGGGATTGTGCACAGACGTTGGAAATTGTTCGTGGAAGTGTTCGAGGACCGTGTCGCGATCAGTTTTCATGCTGCGTAGACTTTGTTCGTCGGAATCGACGGATCGATCAATGGGTGTAGCGTAGAATTTGCAAGCCTCCACACGAGTTTGAGGTATTCAGGGCAATTGCTTCCGATTACGTGATATTCAGTAGTCCCTGATTGTGTAGATGTGGCTGTTTGGGCACTGGTTTGTAGAAACCTCATAAATTTGACGAAAAGGGTGAAGCTGCTGTGGTGCTGTTGAATTGTCGATGAGGGTTGCGATCCTCTGATCGTATTGTCGTAGAAAACATTCCACATTCTGTTTTAGCGTATGTTACTCGTGAAATCGTTGGGATTTTATGTTACTGTGAAATTAGGTTTCGGGAGAGAGTGATTGGGGGATGAGGAGGTAGTTGCTCAAGTACTTGCGGATCTTGGTTGTAGGTTGAGAAAATATGGCGCTACGTGAGCGAGAGTCGCCTTTGGCAGCATTTCTGAGGGCGGAGGTGCCGGACTGGGACGACGAGGTGGTGTCTAGAGCTCGGTTTAAGGGTTTTTCGGGACAGAGGGTGGATTGGGAGAACAGGCTCCAGTTCTGGAAGGATTTGGTGGTGAAGTGTGCATGTCATCTTGGCGTGGTTGCAATCGAGCCAAGCAAAGTACGTGATATGGTTTAACTCAGGACCTGCATTGTGTCGATTTAGTTCTGGTGATGGATTTGGTTTGACTGCGAGTTTCTTGTGTTTCCTTCCAGGTCCAGCATCAATGGTTTGTTCGTGAAGGGTTAACACCGTTGGGAATGTCTACGGTTCTGGTACAACGCTTACTACTCATGCAGCATTTTCTTTGATGTGTTAGAATGACGTCTCATTAAGTTTGAAGATTTTACATTTTACTCATTGAAACCTGGTCTCTTACCTCTTGCCTAGACTGAAATGCGCAAATCCGGGGAGCTTCAAACCAGAGAAGAATTGATGCGGCCCAAGGCAACTCTTACCCAATATACTGGTTCTGTTTTTCAACAAGTGTTCGCATGGATGGGTAACCAAGTCCGTGGTACAGCAGATGCAGCACAGCCGAGTCTAATGCCTGATATGCTGATAGTCACTCCTCTTCTCCAGGTACACTTTCCTATTCATCTCGCTTTTTGAAACTTTTTTGATTCATAGAGTTGTCAAAAACTTGAAATCAATATTGCTAATGAAACACTTGTAAGCCATGTTGCCATTTTCAAGATATATGGTTTGGCTTACTGAATGCTGGGTAGGAATTCATAGCTCGTAAATTGCCTACCCAAAATCTGTTCCTGCGACTGTTTTGCGTGCCTTCAGGTCTTCTGTGAAAAGCTTTCGTGTCGACATCATAGTATGATTTCTTTCCCTAACATCAGTCTTTTGTTATCTTGAAAGTTATTGGTTAATTCAAGCTTTATGCGATGGGATGTCTTCTCTTCAGGATCGGAGCGCAGCAGTTATCAAAAAGTTGTCAGAAGCTGAGTGGAGACATGTGTGCGTAGTCACCATGATGCGATTTCGAGAGCTCTGCGGTTCCTCAGAGACTGCAGACTTACTGATGGCTTTGTTGATTAATCAAGGCAGAGTTCGTCATATAAAGTTGGGGGGGAAAGAAAATATCGAGGTGTGTATCTAACAGCTGTCTACTTCTTTCAATCTCTACGTAACTTTTCTTTTAGACACTTATAGAAGACATCTCACGAAGTTTAGGAACGCATTTTCTTATGTGATACCTCCAGCGCTGCTTGAGATTATCCCTCCTCTTCTCTCTCTCTCGCTCTCTCTCTCTCTCTCTCTCTCTCTCTGACACACATACACACATATCTATCTATATATATATATATATATATATACATATACATATATTTCCACTGGAATTGACGGGGACATGTATTGGAATGTATTTGTAAATTAAGGATTGTTGTTGCCAACTCATTATTGTAGTGATTATTTCTATCTTCTTGTTGGCTCATGTAAAGCTTGCTCTAATTGCAGGGAATAAAAATTGCTCTCAAGGATGAGCCTGTCGCAGATTCTTCAGAATTTGATAGTCATTTACTGCGGTTGCACTGGACCTTGGAAAGGTTGCAGCAGCAAATAAATGTCCTTGATGTCCGGATAGCAAGGTTAGGCTCTCTCAAGTCGCTCATTCTGCATGTAAAGTTCGGATTGTTTTTGTGATTTATAAGGTACATCGAATCATGTCATAAGCATGAAGTGAAATTAGAGTTAATTCCTGATCTTTTCTCAAGGTCAGATTCATTATTGTTAGTGCATGCTGTCTAATTGAAAACGTTCAATTTTTTCCGTACTATTTCTCCCGAATGGCTGGAGGAATGTAAATCCAGCTGTTTTCATCTAGTTTTAACATGTAGTTTATGGTGATGACTCAGCTCAAGAACTGCAACGTTGTTGGCTCTTAAGTCTAGGGACAAGAAAGGGGCTCTTCGGCATGCACATCGAATGAAGGTCCTAATGGCAAGCAAGGAAAAATGTGAGACTTCCATGGACAGAATTGACGAGATTTTGACCTCCATTGCTGATGCAGAGGCAACAAGAAAGGTGAATGCCTGCACGAGTGCTAGGTGCCATTTTTCTAGTATTAGTGGTAGAGATGGTCGCAGTTTAAGATAACATTCATGCTTACAAACAAAGTCTATATTTGTCTAGTTTTCTTAGTTTTAATTTGGATGCTTCTGAATCTTGGATCTGGTGATGCAGGTTGCTGATGCTGTGAAGGTAGGAGCGCAAGCGATCAAAGATAATCATGTCACCTTAGTAGAAGTTCAAACGTGTCTAGATGAGGTGGATGAAGCTATCTCTCAGCAACGTGAAACTCAAGCAAGTTTAGGTGCCATCTCTGCTCTTTACACACGTTTTCTTCAGGGATTAATCATTTATGGATTCAATCAGTTCCATGTTGGCCATATTTGCACAGATTAACATTGTTTACTTGTACGCGGCTTACGGGTCAGGTTTGGTCCCACATTGAATTTCAATATCGACCTTTTGGTCATTTTAATTCGACAATTTCTGCATCTAGTTCAGGAGAACAAAGTAAATTAGTGGTTTCTAGGTGCAATTAGTCGTGGAAACGCATCTGATCTTCTGTCAATATACTCGCTCTTTGTTCTGGAGTTCTTTACATTGTTTATGAATTTTTCAAAGTGAGATGTAATGAACCCTGATGTGTTCATGTAGCTGAGGGACCTCTCATTACAGATGCGGACATGGATCTTGAAGTAGAATTTTCGTTACTGGAAGCTGAGTTGGACAACGGCTCCATTACTGAAATCAACAATTTGCCTGAAGTTGGTCATAAAGAAAAGTTGCCTGCGCACTTGAGATCTTCCCATTTGGATGCGTCGAACACTAGTGTATCGACATCTGAAGGTTCAATTGAAGGCTCAGCCAAGTTAGCAGATCACCAGGAAGAGGAGTCCGCTGATTCTTTGGAAAGAGCATTTAAGAAGCTTGAACTTGAACTTGCCTAATTTTTTGACAACTGGGGCAGTTGACACAGCTAATCGATTGTATGATAACCCCTGTAACTATAGTACAGTTCTTTGATCAGCAGGATACTATGGGTAAGCAGTCAATTTGTGAGATACTACAGTCCAATACCTGTGGTGACGTGTTTGATACTTTTAGAATGTCTTATGTACGCTTCCGTGTGAGGTTATCGTAAGATTGGTTTAGAAATACTTCGTGTCGGTGATAAGCAATTTGTTGGGCAAGGCATGTACTATATTGGTACGGATGCTTATATGTACTATATAATTCACTGCTAAACCTTGGCAAACGTCATGTATATTTGCCACTTCGGGTGGTGAGCAATTTTTTTAGGAAACACTGTTTGCATTGTAAGTTGAATAATATTTGCGGAATGCCCGTGCGATGTGCACAGATGAAAAACGGCTATGATTTTTGCAACGAAATCTTTCACTGGCTAAATTAAATAAAATGGTATTGAGTCAATAACCTGGTCGCAGAGCTTCTCAAATTTGGTGTTGGGGGGATGCTGAGCTTGGGAGGGGCGATTTGCGCTGGTGATTTTTTCCTTGAGGATATTTTTAATAAACAGTAGATTATCCTGTTGGCGCATCGTTCTAGCCTTAAGGGGCGGAGACGCTCTTATTCCGAGTTTCGAAACAAAGCTTCGACTGACGACATTCCATAGAATCTTCTCTATATTTTACAACATATGTGGTAAATCGGCGCTGGGAATGGAGCTTATCCAAAAGCGATGTGGGATATGTTGTACTTACTGAAGAGACTGAACAAGCAGGTCGTGGGCTTTTTTCGGGATTTCAGTAATTAATCGGACCACACCAACCAGTCTGCGCTATATATATTGACTACTCAAGAGACTGAACACAGTACTAGGTCGTGGACTGAAATGTGCACCCTCACCACTCCTTTATAAACTCATCCTCAGAACCTCATTGCAACACGACTTCACATCCTAATCTTGCAAGTCATGCAAGTACGATCAGATTAGAAGCAGCAGTCATTTTGTAGAGAGCCTCACTGTTCAGTTTGGTGAATAGTCTCCGACGACATGACAGCTCTTGTTCTGAGCCTGGTACAAGGAGCTTCAGCTGAGTGGTCGAGCTTTATAACCAAAGCTGACTTCGATCAGAAGTATTTCCCAGGTCATATTTCGTTCTACACATACGACAGCCTCAAGGCCGCTGCAGGGACGCCTTTCACTCAATTCGGAAATTCGGGATCTCCTGAAGACCAGAAGCGAGAGTTGGCACTTGCAAGTTAAGCACGAGTCTCAAGGTACTGATATTGTAGCTCCGCACCACAGCCATGGCCTATTCATGGATTAGAAGCCCATGTGGATTTACAATACCCTTAACCAGTGAACATTGGCTGCTGCAAATCTATCAGTCACTAAAAGGATAAAGTGCTTGTGTGCGTCAGCATGTGTTTTATTTACAATTGTTTGGAGTTGGTTTAACTATATTATGCTTACTAGTATGCAAGCGCGCAGGTTTAAAGCAACAATACGAGCAAAACTGTAATATACAGTGTAAGCAAGGTTACTGTGATACAACATCTCCCTACCCATGTTCTAAGACACAAGAACCCTATTACTTTGGACGAGGTCCCATTCAACTGTTCTGGTGAGTGCAGTCTACATGAAACACAACACAACAAGGTTTTAGAGAGCATGCAGCAGGAACTCGAATATTTTGTTGACATTTGGTAAATTAGAAGATTATAGACATCCAATACTCGAATGTTTTTTAAAACCATTTATCTCCGCTCCGATTGAAGAAGTTAACAAGTTACGATTTGCAATGTCCTTCCGTTTTCTCGTGCAGGAACTACAACTACGGTGCTTGTGGCGATTACATAGGCAAACGCCTTCTTCAAGTCCCAGGCCAGATTTCCACGAACCCTGTCATTGCATTTCAGACAGCTTTCTGGTTCTGGATGACTCAAGGTAGCCATCGGTTCATTCTAGCCAAATCATTCTCCGGGACTACCAGAGCCATTAACGGTGGCTACTCCGAAGAAGGGCGCAGACAGATGTTGTCGCGGGTCGCGTATTACAAGAGCTTCTGCACAATACTTGGGGTCGACCCCGGCACCGATCTCGAATGCTGATCGCGTCAAAACTTAAACCAATGTATTCCTCGTTTTACTTTTATTCTGAAAGAAATTGAATTAACAATACACACACTATAATAAATCATGGATGAGTTTAATCTCAAACTGCTTTAAGCATAGGTCTCATCATTTCATTAAATTTACTTAATAAAAAAAATTATTGAAAATGAAGGAGAATATGATTGCATCAATTCATATTCATATATCTTAGTGCCACATATGATAACATTGATCATGTTTTTGAATAAGTAAATAAAATGATGATACAATGAGTTCCAGGTAACTTTGCAAATTACACAACTGTTGTTATCCAGGTTTTCATTGCCATGTTCACTTCTTTGCTTTATCTTCATACTTGGTTTACAAATCATTGTGTTTTGAAACCAAGATTTAAAACTGTTTGTACAGTAATTTACATCTCAAACTTCATGGGGGTCTGTAGGAAGATCAATTTTAATTCCCATCAAATATAATTTCTTTCATCAAATCAAAACTCACTTTCTTATTTAACATACACACACATACACACATAGCTAAAAATAACAAAACAACTTACTTTGTGATTCCTTTATACAGTGATTTGCTGCTTAAACTTTAACCAGTTGTTTTATAATCCAAACATTCAGAGCACTACAAAATATGTAACAATGAAAACACAAATAGAATAAGAATGAATTTGTGAAAAAACATATACATTTTCAATATGCAGCATGATTTACAAGCCAGTTTTATTCAAATTTTGAATATCCACTATTCATTTGCTGTTTTAATATAAACTTGAATGGAAATGACTGTTCTATAAAACCTACATGACAGGATACACCATAAACATGATGTATCCTTGACAAGGCACTCCCAGGGAATTGGTGATATAGCTCCAAAGCAGAGATTGCACAGAGGGGAGGTGATTAGTAGACTCACCTTCTGCAGAACTACGTTGAAACAATGGAGTCCACGCCGACAACATCTTCCTGTAATGCAGACACTGAGGAAAGTGCAGACCTAAGCGTGTTTTCTTCTGGAGGTCATGAGGTTGGTGGGGATTATGTAGAATGGCTTGCTGACTTTGTAAAAACTACTTATTCCTGTTATTTAGATTAAGCACTGTTCTGATCACTTTTCCTCCCAACCGCAAGTCCTACCACTATTACAAAGACCTCCTGCATTGTTGTGGGTTATGACTTCGCTGAACCCTAGGGTGATTTTAAAGCTTACAATTCTTTACATTGATGCTGTTTGAATCCTTCAATCGGTTCACTTCGTGAAAGTTTGTTGGTGCAATTGTGCGGAGGCAGGAGTGAGTGAGCACATTATTCTGTTTCGTAGCATTGATGAGCTCCTTAAGCTGTCAGATAGCTGCAGATGTTCGGCTCTACGTGAAGAAAAATCGAAGATTGTAAGAACGTTGCAGCAATGAGCAGCATCAGATGTCTGCTGATGGTAAGTGGGTATTTTTTCCATTCTTTGCACATTAGCGTTATTAGATTGAAGTTCAACTATTAAGTTAGCCACGGAGTATGGCCTTATAATAACTATCACTTTGCATGAGGATATAAAAGTCCAGAAATTGGTGCTTCACCAAATGTTGTACTCTATAGTTTTAATCAAAGACTGTGACCTGTAATCTTTCCGATCTCGCAACATCCCCTTCCCGAATATTTCTTCCCATTGCCAGCAGCAACCTCAGCAAATTACAAAGGAGAGCATTCATTACAGCAGGTACCAAGACCCTAATTTATTGCGAGTAGTCTCAGAATTTACCAAGATGTGTGGCTTTGAATTCAAAGGATCAAAGACGACATCGAAAGTTCACCATTCTTGTGACACTTTGATAACTCTTCTAGGCTGCAGTGCTGTGCCACGCTATCCACAGCAGCATATTGGATTGCAAGACAGAAGACTAGCAGTGGAAACAGTGCAAACTGGTCAGAAAAAACTGTTGAAAACTATTTAAAAGCTGTTGAAGAATTTGCACATGTGGTGTGGTGGATCAGAAATTTGAGAAGAAAGGGAGCAATTGTTGTGCAGGTAAAGAGAGCAGCATGACTTGGTCTCTGGTGGGCCCACATCTCTTGAGTTCCTATTCTGTGTCAATTAGGTGCCCACCTCATCCAAAGTGCTTCTGCTACAAGTACAAACATTGCATTGGATAGATTATTTTACAATCTTAAGTGTTATTTCTTATTTTTTTAGTAGCTTAAGGTTATTTTGTATCAATTTGGCATATATATATATATATATATATATACATATTTTAGTGTAAAATTTAATTATTTTTTAAAACTCCGTTATTTTCATGGATGGATTTTACTAATGCATGATGCAGGTATTTTCCAATGAAAAATTTGGTAGAGATTTACAAAATTTTAAGTAATATTACTTGTATCTTTCATAAGTGAATAGAGTGGAATTGTGCGTGTTGAAATTACTTTAAGAAGAGAAGCGTGTGCAACTATGTATTTTTTTTGCAAGGTATTATGAAATGCATGTATAACAAGTAAGAATGCATGTAGAAATTGTTGGGTTTATTTATATTCGTACATGTTAGTTGGTTGTTGATATATGTATGTTTAGATGATCATAAAATTGATGTGCTTGTCACATATCTTACAAAGATCAACTTTATAACCATCTAAACATATAAATCTATTTATTTATTTATAAACATTAAAAAAATTAAAGAATTTGTAAAAGACTGTTTGCAACATTATCAAAATGTAATAATTCATGCATGTTTCAATTTATCCAATAATTTCGGTATAACATAAAATAAAATAAATAAAAAAATTCAAACAATCCTAAGAAAAAAGAAATGGGTAAAAAAGAGTTCTAATGAAATTTTAAAATATACAATTTTAAGAAATAATAATAATAATAATAATAATAATAAATAGGTTCTAATCTTTTGATATTTTTTCTTATAATTAAAAAATATATTTTTAAAAACATATATAAGCAATAAATTTCAAATTGTAGAACTGTATTATACAATAATTTTGAATAAAAAGTAGATTTAAAATAATATGTCAAACTAAAACAATTAATAAATATTTTATATGTATTGTAGTAAAGCAAGTAATATAATATAGTTATAAACTCAACACTTTATATTATAGAGATTGAACAAACATCTATAATATACTCTATTTCAACAAATATCCATGTACTTTTTATTTTTTAAAATCAACAAACTAAACTTTTAAGTTGATATTAAAGTTTAAGATATGTAAGGTTTTTCTATTAATTAAATATATTATTTTATTAAAAAATTATTTTAAATAAAAAATTATAAATTTATGAGTTCAAATTTACTATTTAATATCACAATAAATATATAAATATATATATATATAAAAATTGAGTATTTAATAAGCAATTCGTGTTTTTTGTTTAATAAGTTACTTCTAATCTTACATTTGGATCAATTTACAATGTAATGTGTAAACTTATTAATTAAGTAGAAATGGCTATTCTGGAATTACTTTCAAAAATACTTTAAAAACTGATGCAATATTTTTGGTCTTACAAAACTATTGTAAAATATGACTTTGTAAAATGCCATAGATCATTTGTTATGACTTGATATTATTTATTTATTAATTTATTTTTAATATTTTGGTGTCTTGTTGACACTTTGTTTTGAAATTTCAAAGAAGTAGTTGCACTTGATTATATTTCATTTATAGCTATATAATATATGAGTTAGAAATTGTAAGTTGAATTTAGGGATTAGGGTTAGGAGATTAGAAGTTAGAATTGAAATTAGGATTTTGGTTAAGAAATAAAAATTTAGAAAGACAAACAATTGTCCAAACAATTAGAGTGATAGTTGCTCACCTTATTCTTGGATGAATGTTTGTCGATGTTCATCTAGGAAAATCCACTTGGAAGAGAATTGCAAAAAATGTCCTACCCTACCTTATAACATCCTTGTTACATTTTCTAATTAAAAAAAAACAAGAGGCTAATTGACATTTTCACAACTCATCAATGTATTTAAAATATTAACTTGCTCCAATCAAACCCACCCATCTCAACCTCAATTCACACTTCTGTAAAATCTGTCAAAAACACAATGAAACATAACAAAACAAAGAAAATAGATTGTTTGGAAGGGTAGTTGGTACCTAACACTCAACAATTGATAAATGTGATAACCTTGTGCTTTTACTTCCTGTTAAAAAAAAAAGCCAAAATGGAAACATGCGGTGAAAGGGGATGGCCAATGATCAGGGAGGAGCATGCATGAATCCAGCTTTGGATGAGATTCCGGCGAGGTCTCTTCGTCGCAGGATCAGCAGCATTTTGGCAGCACCACTTGGAGCGAATGTGAGGCGAGCGTTGTGGGGCTCCACCTCGGAGGGCTTGCAACTGATGTGGGACGGGACAATCGATGCATCAATAATGCTGTGGTTGCCTCACCGCTCTTGTCCCAAGAATCGTTCCACAGTTGAAGTTGTAGTCCTGGTAGCCCTTGCCACTTGGTAAATGGTGAAAGACGCAGGCAAAATGGATACCATCCTGGAGAAGGTTGCCACAAATGCTTATCTTAGTCTCATGTTGTTGTCCCCTACACAAGCTCAGCGTGGTCTCCCACCATCCCAGTCCTTGGCCATGTTCTGGCAAAGTATTCTAGCAGGTTCTGAGGTAGACTCGGATTGTCTGGAGCTGAATATTCTGCTGTTACACGATTCGATCCCTAATTGTGATACGGTAGCAGACCGTGTTTTGATTGCTGAGTCGATTGGAAAGCTTTGATTGCATTCGCCTTGTGACCTTGAGAGGGGTATGAGACTGACACGGAGAATTCTCTAGTAACAATTTGTGGGTCTATTGACCGAGTTGGCATCAGTCTTCATTTTGTCAACTGAGTTGATTCCTTCCTCATTCCGTTGCTTGTCATAAATTTATGGAGATGAAGTGTCAACAATCGCTTGGACTAAGTTTGCGCCGATGGTTTGCCTCGCAGCAGTGGCTGATTAGCTGGTGGCTTTGTCACGGATTCAGTTCGTGTGCTCTTGCCTTACTATAGAGATTCCAGGATTTTCCAGGACATCGACAAGTGCATGAGACATTATCAGCTTAGTCTGGACTCTTTCGGAGCCTGGTTATTGCCTGGGCGGGAGATTAGAGCTAGGCAGCTTCACGACGCTGTCCAAAATGTCTCAGGTGCACAATCTGACATAGACCTTCAACTGACAGTCTCTTCTGTTGCCTTCATTTCGTATTGATTTTTTGTTTTCTGATTAGACATCAATTGTTTGCCGTTCCGGATGTAGAATCTAGCTTCAGCCTTATACCATGTGGCTCCAGTGGCTTTGAAAGGGCCTATTAGCAGCATAGCTCCAGATAACCCTCAGGTTCATGAGGAATCCATCAGCAACTTTATATTTGGAGTGGACGTCCAATTCACGAGCGTTGCTTGGAAACTTGTAGGTTTCCTTGTAATGGTGATTATAATGGTGATTATATTGATTCTAGATTGCGCCGTAAACACCTGAATTCAGACGTCAAATTTAAGTAGATGTAATTGAGATCACACTCATCACGAGCAGCTTGCCGGTATTTATAGAATGTTTAATAGTACGTTAACTCCGATCGTTAAATAGGATTTATCAATTCAAGATGATAGCGGTAAGCAGGAAGAACAAGACTACCCCTGTTAGGCAAATTCTTCTAATGCACAATGTGACAGAGTGACTGGGTGAAATTGTGCAGACGGTGGAGATAAGTGTGGTGATGCACTGTGAAGGGTGTGCAGCAACCGTGAAAAGAACCCTGAAGAAAATCCCGGGTACTTGATTCTCCCCATCAAGCTCAATCAGTTCATAGTGCAATTATTATTTTTATCTTTATTTTTCACAGTGCAGAAGGCACCTTGGTGGTTACTTCACTCAGATTCTACAGCCGATTACAAAGTTGGTTTTAGCTGGATGCTTACCCTGTTTCTTGGTGTTATGACAACCTCGGAAACCTAATCGTGTCCGTGGCGAGTATGTCTTGAATATTTGCAGGTGTCACTTCCTACACAGTAAACTATAAAGAGCAAAAGGCAACAGTAGTTGGAGAAGTTGATGCGGATGATGTGGTGCGTCGCATCCGCAAGTCTGGAAAAGCGGCTACTTTGATTTCTGCCACCGCCACCCCATCACCACCACCAGAGCCACCCAAGGAAGAAGCCAAGTCAACAGAGGAAAAGACAGAAGAGACAACCGCATTAGTGGAAGAGGGAAAATCAAAAAATAAAGGGGGGAAAAGTCCTAGAAAAATCTTTCGCCCGAAGATGCCTAAGATGCCTGAGGCGAAAATGCCGAAGTCTGTGACCAATGTTTTGTCCAAGTTCCCGGATTGCCGTAATCTGTCCAAGGGCATATCCGACAGCCGTAACATGCCCAAGTTCATGGGTGAATTCATGTCAAAAGGGGTGTTTTACGCTGCAGACGGTATGACCGACTCAGATTAGTCCAGACATGATATCAGAACTGGGAAACTTGTTCTGTGTCTATATGAAAAGCTCACACAGGATTTTAATTCCAACTGCATTCTTCAATGTGTTACTAATGGTGGTAGTTTCAAACATCGTGCAACCATTATCGTTGTAAAAAGATTAAGAACAAATAGAAAAATAACAGCCGAAGGCTACACTGGTTGCAACTGAGTTTGAGCCTAGCTTTAAGACCTGAGAGCTTTTAGTTTGATGTTGATAGTGTATCAACGCAGGCTTGCCATGTAAATCTTGCAGCTTAATCCTCCTGTAAATGTCTTCAAGCTGCAATATAAATAATTCCAGTACCCGCACTGTTCCAATAATGAATGTAAAACATGTTCGAATATTTAGTGTTTTGAGATATACCAACTTCAGCGGGAAAGAAGGGTAAAAAGAGAAACAAGTCTAAAGTGAAAGGAAGAGAGGAAACCGTAGAGCACAAGACCAGCAGAGAAGATTAAATACAGAAAAGCAGAATGAGAGAAACGAAGAAGTCAAACCTGAAGAGAAGCCAAAGCCAGAGCTGAAGCTCTACCCGTGGGCACCAGAGTTCATCCAGGCACCCTTCGACAATTTCCCAGGCTACATTGTTTATCACAATGATATTTGATCCAACAGCACACCTAAACTCTGATAGTTGCGCTATGAGTTTAGTGAGCTAATACAGAATTACAGAATATGAGCTTTCTGACAGAAGGAATAGGATTTTCCCCACGAATATCTTTCAGAATGCAATGCGAGTGTTACAAGGTCATACAGCAGTAACAATGTACTCCGCTGTACAACTTGCTCTATTTTCTACACAAAAACTTGTAGAAACTATGTTGTCCTTGCATACTGCTACCAAATGATCATGTTGCATATCGGTGAAACTGGCGACAAAAATCAAAATAGATAGTGAGAATTCACCACCCTACATACCATGAGGGGCCACAATTTACACCGTCATTTTTAAGTCCACGCATGGAGAACGGTTCGGTAACTCTTTACGAAACCCTCAACAGGGCCTTCAGCTTGCGGCAGTTCTCAGTAGCCACTGGAAGCAGTGGCTTCAGCTATGTTGACATATTATTGTATCCTGGGAGCTTCATGCAATTACAAAGAGAGCACATAATATACAGTCTTGTGTTTCTAGGAAGAGCGACAATCCAAACCACCTCTTCACTCAAATTTTATCATGAATGTTATTCGCAGGTAAAAAGCTGGTCAAGGTCATATATTAGAGTGCCCAACATATCTTGAAATATAGACATAACTTCGTGTCAAGAATGGTCATCCAGAGTATTGAATCATGGATAAACGGCCAGATGAACTTCTGTAAAGGATCAGAAAAAAGGAGAAGTGGAGGCGCATGGCATCCAATCTCGATGTTCACACAAGGAGCAGAATTGCTAGGAGGAAGGTGACAAAGCCTGGGCAGCTGCAACCACTCTGCGGCTGCCATAGTTCCAGAGTCTGAAACTCTCGGGAGGACATACTCAGGTACAGAACTCTGCAACAGCTGGGCACAAGTTGAGAAGAAATTAAATGCACAATTGCAACGTAAGTCGGATGTAGTTATACTGGCGATAGGATTGATGAAATGAACAATGGTGTACCTAGACGTAGCAGTAACATATCTGTAGCTATTACGAGATGTTTATGGTGTCCATGATGATGACCAATAGATATGTAATAGACTTGACACAGCCAAAATTTTACTTCCAATTATCCAACTCTAACACGTGGCAGAAGTAATGGAAAGACTATATGAATAACTCGATCAAATGCAGCAGTAACCCTTTGCTATTCTAACAATCCAAGTAGAGAAAAACAGGGTCATTGCACGTTCATCAATTTAATACGATTGGTTTATAACTTGACTTGTAATTACAATACAATGTACGTGGAAAAAAAAACAGCAAATTTGAAAACCATGTTTGAAAGTTCTAGATCACCTATGCCAGCATGAATTTTGTGGCTGCTGCACCTACTACTCCTGTATATGCAGTATAATTGAACGACATCAATGGATCATCCCTCGGAACCCAATTTTGTAAAACTCCCAGTGAATTTTTGTGATAGACCCTATTATCTGAAAAAGGTAACATTGGTCAACTTATTGAATTGTGTAAATGTAAATTGCTGCAAGAACGAGGAAACTCGGTCAATTGTAGAATTATATTCTAAAAGCAACCTCTTACCTCTCACAGAGTAGATGAGGCAGGCAAAAAAGCATCCAATAGGGTGCGACGGCCAGTCGACGCACCACCATATTTATCCACAGCGGCAAATGCTCGCTCAAAAGCTGCAGCCCCTGAAAAGAATATAATCGTACCATTAATTAGAGCAACACCAATATACTATGACAGATTATCTTTCTGTTTTGATGGATCCACTGGAATATTATGAAGTAATTCTAACAGCAAGTTGTGCTTAACTAACCAACCAAATCACAATTAAGAAACACTGCAGCTGGATTTAGATGATAAAATGTTTGAGCAATCGATACAACCAGGATTAATTTTCGGCTAAAATTGGGCAAGGAGTTGGATGTGAAGTGCACAGTTTAGGTAGTGCAAGTGAGAAATTCTCACCGTGGATCCACAATCTCCATCTCCAACTAATCCATCCCATGCATTCAAACTCTTTGAGGCCCAGCATTGCTGCAGCGCCAGCTCTGATTGCAACCTCTAATTTCCGACCTTGTGCGCTCAACTCTTGTGGGCGAACTGGATTCTGCTCAATGCATGCATTTGAAACATTGGCATTACTCCCTAAACTGAGTAAAACAATCACTACCTAAACTCACATGAAAACAGTAAACAGCAGCAATAAATAATTAAATAAATACCAATATTCACCTATTACAGGGCCTCCTGTGCAACTTGCGTACAGACAGAAACTAACTAAAATGGTGATTTCAGCTTCAAGGTATCAGCTACCTCAAGTAACGAGTTCCCTCCCTGCTCAGATATCTTCAGAATTCGAACAGTCATCAACTATCAACTAATGTTTATTAAGCTTGTACGAGATTATAAGTTTGCATCCCGCTGGATGTCTTGCAATACAATAAACCAGTTAGGATGAGCTTACGTGTGCTTCGCTTAATCCTCTAAATGATGTTACAAAATCTGAATTTGACCATGCAATTAGATGAAAGGACATTAAACATGTAGAGAATTATTTGTGTAAAGCCCCAGACTCATCATCGGTTATGAACTTGTCTGTTAGGCAATAAAATAGGTCCTTTGAAACACATAAACCAGATGTCAAATCCATGGAGAAGGAAGAACAAGAACAAGATCAAGAAGAAATTATCTCATCCAATGATACACATCATCTGAGAAGATGATTCTTTTTTCTTTTTTTTTTTCTATTTTTCTTTTAATGTAAGAAAGTTTGTACACAAGTCTCTCAAAACCCAAACTTGGGTAGGGAACCTCAGCTTTCCTACATGTGCCTACAGATAACGAAAGGTTCTGTGAGCTAAGTACCGGAATGAGGTTTGCCGGTGCAGGTGGAAGGGCAACGGGCAAAGTTGTCGACGGACGGGGTCCTGAAGATACCATCAAAAAGAGGAAGGATAAGTCAAACTTGTAGCTTGTGGTATCTTAAGCCTTTAATGGAAACCTGAAAAGGATCATATAATACATTCGCTTTCCTTAACATGAGAATCTTAGATCAACTCATGGGCGAAACTCCAGTTAATGGTAACTTGTATAAATCTATGCGAAAACTATCACTTTAAACCCTCGAAAAAGTTCTGAAAGCGTAAGCTTTTTCATCTATCAGGATAATTTTGTACTCGGGAGAAGCCAGTCATAACTACGGATCGCCCATGACCGCATTTTATGACACAATGAGGTTGACAAATTGACAGTCGGTTTCTGTTCTATACCAGCAACTCCAGCAGGCCACGCTGGCGCCTGGGTTGCAGAGTCAAGTGCATCCAAAATGTAGTCGTCCACCTTCAGCACAGACAGTGACATTCCTGTAGATTAGACACAACAAAATGTGTTTAGAAAGTTTCTGCGTAATCTCATCCCGAAAAACGTTTGAAACGAGGTAAAAGAATCGCAACCCTGTGTCAGGTTTATCCATCATGGTCGTAGGCACATTCAAGCAAGAGGACTATTGGGAAAATACAATATACTTGATGTCAGCATAAAATGAAGAACACAACAGTTGTGCCAGTGTCCTCGCAGGAACATATAACTAGAGACCTATTGTTTCCAAATAATTACCCTCTAGAAGAATCCTAAGATAGAGAAGCTTCTGCAACAACACAATTACCTGCCATGTCAAGTGATGTCATAAAGGAACCCGTATAAACACGTTTTACAGTTAAGCCATGCTCTATTTGCAGTTGTGCAACAGCTTTCCCAGCAGCAATCATTAGCTCCATCATCGGTGTTGCTCCAAGACTACACAAACCAATTTTTATTTATTCTATTTATCTCACTTTTAGTTCTGAAAATTGTCAACATCCAACAAAATCGGAAAAAGTAGTGCAGCAAAATGCAGCCACATCCTCGAACCAAGAGAAGGGTATCATCCTTGCAAGATATAACAGTCGGAACGAAAGAATAGAAGGAGCGATGCAATAAGAACTCAGAACAAAATAACCCTCTCAAGCGTTTGAACAAGTACCTATTCACCATGAGCACAACTCGACTCCCTGGTTTGATAGGCACATAGTTTGTCTCCTGCAAACAGTGGATAATCAAAGATGGCACGCCCGTTGTCACTGACAGCAACGAACTTGGTATTATTTGATCTTTTGAAGGAGCAATTGTTCACCATACTACGTAAAAACCAAAATATGGAGCTTAATGTAGGCTGATTGTTCCAGCTTCCCAAACATAACCCAAGTTGAAACTATTGTATCTTATAGCAGATTCGCAAACATGCAAAGATCTTCAAAAATATTCAATTGTCAAAAAACCCAGCACTAAGCTACAAAATTACAAAAAGATAATAACGTACTTGAGATAAAATTTGCTTCAAAATGTGAGCCACAACAGAATCTACGGGCTGCAAATCAGCTACCAAAGCTCCTGGTTCACCGTGCTGCAAACATAAATACGATCTCCACAATACTTAGATTTTGAAATGATCCACTAACTGTTGACTCCACTTAGCATAAAGTCCACAAAGAGTACAGCACACAAACACAAACAGAAACTGTTTCCCATGCTACATATATTGCACATGGCTGTCACTAAGATAGAAACTATTTCCAATGAACTTACTTCACATCACAAGTAAGAATATTTCTAATATCTATACGAATGGAACTTGTATCATAAAATGTACATTCCAAACATGTTGAGGATAAACTTACAATGCCTAAACCCAGCTCCATTTTCCCAGGTCCCAGTCGATCTGAAGGATTTTGCCCAGGCATTGTACACACAGTCAATGCTACCCCCATTGTACCTACCATTTCTGCAACTCGTTTTGCAACAGTTGTAACTTCAGTAAGTGATCGCCCCGCTGCAGCGGCTGCTCCTGCAACCTAGCAAAGAAGCTCACAAATGAATCAAATAAACTGGACAGTCAAAAGTCGAAAGATCATCCTCATCGCCCTAAATGCTCCCTTCCATACCCGTGTACTGCATCCTAACTTTTGGGAAGAAAAATGAACCCACTAAATTATCCTCAAGTCACATCGAGAGCCAAAATAATGGGCAGAAAAATTCAACGCTATTCATCCAAAAATAATATTAACAATTTTAATAATATCAAACAAAAACATTTGGAAAAAATGATGTCTTGTATATGATTGCTGCAAAGAACGTGAGTGATTATTACTCTACAGCTGCTTAACCAAACTTGTTTCATACTGTTTGGTTAATGACAACAAGAAAAGCATCAAAAGCTCATGAACGGAAAATGTGAAGTGATCAAAGTAATTTTGTTACCCATAGAATTCCAAAGAACAGAGGATGTACTACGAAGCATTCTAATGGTATCAGGAAAAGGGTCATTATGATGAAGCGAAAGTTATACCTTGTGAACAAATAATGTACCCGCCAATCCTCGTCGACCAACTGGACCTCGTGGCGGAGGGGGGAGAGCACAATCATCACCCACAATCACCATCTGCATCAATGAACACAAGATGAGACATTGCTCTACTTACTCAAAGATTATTTTCAAGATTAGAATGAAAAATTTACATATCAAATAATATCCCGTAAGAATCCAGATGCACCAAATTCGTGAGACTCATGATAACTAACACTTTCCGACATCAACTGCAGCTGCAGTTAGCGACAAAACAGAGGGTGTTCTCTGCACTAGCGCACATAAATTGAATAAGCACCGGGTTATCTCTGCCTCCATAATTCTCGCAACAGGAGATGAAATCTGGACTTTTGTGCGAGCGAAATGTAATATAAAAGTATGTTTTTAAAACTTTGAAAATGTGAAAAGAAAAAAGACTGAATCATTGTAAAAGGCGAGCACCTGCTAAATGTTGTATCTACAACTCTTAAGCATTTTTGCATCCATACCTCAACTTTGAACCCTTCTGCCTTCGCTTGCTCAGCAGCAGACCCAAAATTTAGGCGATCTCCTACGTAGTTCTGGCACCCGAATAAACATACTTCAATCAGTACTTACACTGACGTCGTGCAAAATGCCCCAGTAAGACTCTGCTTAGATAATCAATCAATTACATTCTACTGCAACTTCTATAGCGCAGAACCACAGTGCACCATTAGTGTGCAAGTAGAATTTGTTCACTATCTAGTTGCAGTGAAAAGCAATCATGAAGTCACCCAAAATCATAAGGTAAGAACTGTCAGCATACAAAAAGAAATGAGTATAACGAGTGACTTAATACGTCACAATGAATATCAATGCATTCCATGACAATCGATACCTTCACAATAAGGAGACAACCGGGAGGTCCAGTTACCGCACGGATTCCCTGTAACATCCTAAAAAGTATCAGCAGAGCAGAAGGTTGTTCTGGCGTAACAAATCCATGAAACAAATTCTGCAACTAATGTAGCATTCATAGTTCCAATCCATTCACTTCACTAAATACTGCGCCAGGCGCAGCTACTCCCCAATCACCTCCTAAAGCCTACTAAACCATAATAATTTTCAAATAAGTTCAGGCTATATTCAAAATTTGAAATCATATTCAAAACCAACTAAAAAAAAAAAGGCACATGCGACGAGAGACACTCGCACCAAGAGTTGAAGACTTGACATCTTGGCTGATTCAAATTAACAAACTCAACAAGATTCATCACAGATAGGAGTATGAGAAGGTTTCGACTTACAGCTAGTATTGCATTAACCGACGGAGCAGCAAACACATCCCCGCAAATTGCAGCCGTAAGCATACCCTCACCTACATATCCTACATGAGCAGGCTCATGACCACTGCCACCACCTGTACATTGACACACCAGCATCGAAATAAAGGCTTCTGGAAATCAATAACTACTTACTGAAGTTTTCTGAAAACGTGTATTAAAATTCATTGGCATTGATCTTGCCGATACTGCGCCGTGTCTAACGTGATTAAATGACATACACTTAACATATCATTATTTGCCTTACGTTGAAGAGGACAAACTATATGCAAGAAGAACAATCACAGCAAGAATACATAATTTTTGCAGGACCATCCCATTGAAAATAAGATGCTAACTACTAAGGCAGACGAGGATTTAAACAAAGATTATACCTGATAAAATTGCAACTTTATTATAGCTACCTCGTTTAATATCTGCCCGCAATATTACTTTCACCTACACATCACCAAATAAGCTTCAGGGACGCATTAAATTTCTTATGCTACGCATGTGCTAAGCACTATATCATGCACCGCTGGTTCGCATTGCGAATAGACATTCGCTGTAACTATTACACAAATGCAGATGAGAGAAACTACGAACACAAAAAAGTTACTTAAGCGTAATGGTCTTACCTCAGGAATTCCATCAAGATAAGTAAGGTGAGGATATGTCTCCACCACTCCCTCAATCAACTCTTTAACAACATCTGCATGATCAAAAAAAAATAAGATATCGTTTTAATAACGATGAAGATGAATGGTTAACAGACTGCACGAGAAGTCCTGCCAAGGCTTATCAATGTTGATTGATAACAACATAAGATAGTGAATCTTCAGTCAATGACTTGTACCAAAGGATTAATGGAAAATAAGTGTGTTCGAAATCCGCCGAGAAGAAAATAGCAGCTTTAACGAGTAACTACACCAGTAAATTCACAAGAAATCTCAGAAAGTTAATGTCGGATTCTCGCCACGTTCAATTTGAAAACAGTAATGCAAACCTTATCTTTACCAACACTCATGTTCAGGTTTCTACACTCAGTTGTGTTTATTCTGCATTCAGTAACTGAAAGCTTCAAGGCTGAGAGTGGAATAACTCGATTAACGCAAATTATTTGTATGAGCTTAAGCGTGATAGAGTCCTATCAGGCTTTCCAGATGCAGACTCTTGGCTAATTGAGTACTTGAAGAATAAATAGACAATAACTACTGCTGTGGTATTTAAGCCACCGAATTCCATATCTAAAATAATTAAGAGGTACAGAACGTCGATCCCGATCTGCAATACTACGTGTACTAATCACTCGACTATGTTTCACAACTTGCAATTTCAAGAATAATTTCTAAAGAAAAAATTCGAACGGCAACTTTTATATACTTCTTTAACAGAGATTTTTAAGTTTAATAAATTGTTAGCTATGTCAATGATATTGATCGTACGTTTGCTCCACCCCAAAGGTTAACGAGTACTTGAAAACTCAGGGTTCTCATGGTAATATACACTTAAAATTCTTCCTAAAAATAAGGATTTCGACGATCTCAATGATCGATCTAAAACAATACTACAACGATCTATGAATGACACTACTTACTCCATGTAAGCGCTTGTTACTAATGCACTGTGGCACACCTAGCTGTCGTAAGCTGCAACAGCTTTCCACAGTGGTCTCTCGTAGTACAACCATTTAATACTCCACATTTTCCAAGTTATCACAGTATGATCCTAGCTACCGACGGCAAAACAAATATATCCCTCATTGGGATGTCACGCACGAAGAGAATTCAGAAAATAATCGGCATGACAGACAAAAGAACAAAATTGGAAACTTCCAGAGACCGGGCAGATCAACAACACGGGAGACAATTATTCTATATTCATGCTAAATTATTTATTGCTTTATTTTAGGACTCTGAGAAGCCCTTCTCCTGGAAAGCAGATTCCCCATCCTCTTACTTAAACTACTCAATACATGCACACAAGAGATGCACAAACCTACATTAACGTAAGAAAATGTATGAAAGCACCAAGGATATACGCTAACCGTTCGAAGAGGAGACGAGATCACAGCGATCGAAAGAGTGTATGCAATAGAAAATTTAATCATATTAAACCATTATCCTGTATATGAATCAAGTTCCCTCTCTTTCATACCAAGGGTCGGATTCCCATGGTCATGCTTGAGAATGATACATCGTGACCAAGTTTTCTCTAGGTCTTAGAACACCACAGCTCTATCTTCACACCTGTAAGGAGTAGCGATCAGGAAAACCTACGAGGAGTCGTAAAGCTGCAAAGTCACTGTTCCAGTGGGGCGATGCTCAACGTCGCAACCCGGTGAGACGAAGGCACAGACCGGAAGAGGAAGAAACATAGAGAAAAGGGATAATAGAGAGGCCGAAAAAAGGCTACGGTCCTTGCTTCCAATTCGAATGTACCAATCTTTGTGGTTACTAACGAGTAAAACTGCTCACAGGCTGAAAACGTTCATTCACAGACAATCCCCATTTATGTTCAGGATCAATCACGCAAGCAATGAAGTTCAAATAGGCAGCAAGCATCGATCCTTGGTATCTCTCACCATTGGGATCATTGATAAGCTTATTCGCTCTTGCCATTGCCTATGACGTTATAAACAACACGCAAAGCGCTCAATGCTCCAGGCTTCTTAATTTTCACAGCACAGCACAGCGCACATCTCACACTTCGATTGCGCAAAACAAAATTGGAGTCCAGAGCTCGTCACAGAGAGATACAGAAGTTTTTCCTCCACAATCACGATAGCCTCAGCGACACCTTCAAGGAACGATGTCAAGGAACGCAGACACCACACCAAATTGGACCCGCTCCCAATCTTTCACGCAGTTTTCCTGTGATTAAAACTCAACTACACTACTCGATCTTCCTGCAAATCGTAGATTTCGGAAGGACCTCAACTCCTGCAAATGATCGCGGTTTTCTTTAGAAAATCAATGCCATAGAGATGCCAGCCATCATTCTCAAACCACAAAACAACACAAACACGCTTCCCTCTGAACACCTTCACGTAACAGCTCGTCCATGTCCACTTCCCATACGCAGTTTCTATTAGCAACCCATATCCTCAGATGACATAAGATCACCGCATTCACCGAAACAACACTAAACATTATCACAGTCCTCCACTCCATTTCCCCCCCTTCACTCCGCAGCTAAAATCAAACCAATTCCAGCTCCACTTCCGCTGCACTCCACAAATTCTCATTCCAACCTCCCGATAAAAACCATCCGCTCCAGAAGCCGCCCGTTAAGCTTCAACCAAGACACGCTTTAGACCCGACAACTACAAAAATATAAATAAATAAATAAATAAAATAACAGATCACAACAATACTAAACACTTCAAACTCTGTAATGTCCTCCTCAAACGCACGTTCCCTATCACCACCAAACGCACCTTCCACACCTTGTAAACGACATTACACACTCGAAAACCATGTGTTCCTAACACTACATTGGAACCTGCAATAGCAGCACCTGTGCGGCGCGGTAGCGATGATCGAATACTGCAATGAATCCCAGAGGAGCGGTCTGTTTTGTAGAGTTAAGGAACTGAAGCCATGGAGCCCCCTCCACCATAGAGCGAGCCAGAGGGAGCAAGAGAGAGCGAGAGAATGCCTTCCTGCCTGCTCCGCCCTGTCGCCCGTCGTTCCATCGGGAAGGGAGCGGGCTGAGTCATCAATGGAGGGGTCGGGGATGGGACCTGTGCCCTCCCACCCCTCGCGGCGATGGGGCCCAGCGCGGTGGTGGGTGAGCGGCGTTGCGGGTGGAGAGCGATGGGTTTTGGTTCCCCTTGCGTACCGTGCTCCCCTCGCTGGGGACGTGATATTTCTGCTCTTTCTATGACCGCGAGTTATATTTAGCCTAGCCCAGTCCATCCTGATCTCCATCCTGATCAGTCCACCATTTGTGATGCTAATTAGGGACTTTTTTTTTGTTAATTCGTTGCATCATTTACAGACTTTTTGAAGGTGCTCTGATGGGAACATTACATTTAATACCCGCCACAATAAATAAAAAATAAAAAAATAAAAAAAATAAATGGATGTTGTTTGGGGAACCTGCAACATTCTTATCTAATTGCACCTTTCACAACCCCAAAAACATACATGTATGTAGTCCTATATTTGATCTCCCATTTCAAGATCCTGGGAATGAAGAATAATTTTATATGGAAAATATGCTGATTCTGAACATCAAGGTCATGTGGAGATATAGCAGAAAGTGTTAGAGACTGAAGGTGATCAGGGTGACCCAAGTTTGTCACAAACCTACCAATGCAATACAATGAAATCACCTCTTTCAAATTTTTGGGATCCTCCTGAAGACAAACCACTGCATATGATTACACAACCCATTGCTCATAAAAATAAAAAAAAAAAAAAAAAAAAAAACCATTGTTTGTATACATTCTGTTTATTTCTATTAAAATATATAAAAATTGCAACACAAATGCATCTGTCAAAACACCCACATGGTCAAATGAGCATCAATTTCACCCGAAAATTAAAAATAAGAGAATGGGAAATCATTGGAAACCTGGAGTAACAGAATGTTTTTATTTTATTTTATTGAGTGGTTCAAAATGAGCAATGAGGGTAGCTTGATGATCCTGTGTAATGTTCATGGCCTATTGTGGGTGGTACCTTGAAGCTCAAGGGATATTGCAGAGACAGCTGCCAATGCTTTGACCCAGACATGTTTGTTTGGTTCCTATTTCTGTGGATTTCCAACCAAAAAAAATTAAAGGGGACCATCCACCTTTTAACCCTAATCCCCCATGCTTCAGCTGCACCTCACTCACCCCCTCTGTCCCCTACTGATGAATGCCAACCCCAACCCCCCCCCCCCTCCCTTGGCATTCATTGATCAGGGCTCTCTCTCTCTCTGTTTCCTTAGCCTCAAGTCTGTGTTCCCCTGCTTTGCTAACCTCCATCCCTATCAATGTTAGAGCTCACCAATAATTCCATTTGTAGCAGGCTCTGAACTACTTCTATTAGACCACATAATTTACAAAGCTTTTGAGAATGATTGCCTTCCCAAAGTCTAACAGGGCTTTTGTGCATTACAATGTCATAGCTCAAAATTCAGCCAGGGTTCTGTGATTGCCTTGAGAACTTTTAGATGCACAAAATGTGGTTGTTTTGTTATTTGTTTATTTATTTGTTGACATGGAAGTCACTCCCCCTGGTAAATCACAACAATCAAGGAAATCAGAAAAGCACTTGCATTCATCTGAGTGAAAACATGCAACCATGTGGGGGTGCCTTTCTGCATGTGTAAAAAAAGTATAATTTCAGATATTAAATCCTTGTCAGAATTGCAGTCATACCCTATTTGTGGGGTGGGGTTATTAGTATTATTATTATTATTGTAGCTCAAGCTCATGACACAAGGCCAGCCCCTTGATAAATTACCACCTTCACCTCCCCCTGTTCACAGTCAAGCCCCAAGACACCATCAGGAACTCACTGAATTATTATTATTATTATTTTAAATATATGTAACATCTTACCCAAAGTATTGGAACAGATAGTGACGTGGTGTCAACAAGGACTATCTACTTCTATCCATGCATGCAGAGTCATCCATCTATGTCTCCCCAGGCTCTAGCCTTGTGAAGATGTGTGTGTGTGTTGCTCTGAGAATAATTGAGAGGGAGAAAGAGAGGGGGAGGGGGGGCACTAACCCTAAAGTGAGCCAGTGTGACTCAAAAGAGGCATTTGGTTTCTCTTGACAAATCCAGTAAAAGAATAACTTCCATGAAGAGGGAGACTGGCTCTCTATAACTCTCTCTCTCTCTCTCTCTCTCTCTTCCTCTTGTTTTTTCTTCATGGCCCCATTCCTTTCCCTTTCCTTAGCCACCCCAGCCTTGTCCCTTCACCATCACCAAATCACACATAGATTGATAGCCCCTTCTACCAAACCACTTACAGAGTTTTCTGTGACTTGAAGAGTGACTATTTCTCACAGATGCTTGCTTTTTTATGGTACCATGAATTCTGTAATAGATTGCAGTTAACCATTCTTGCATTAAGATATTCAGACATTTTTTATTTAATGCAATTAAAAAATAAAAATAAAATTGACAGCAAATTGCTCATACAACTCATGAGTCCTTATATTGTGATTTTGAGTCTACAGCAAAGTTTTATGAGTGTTAGCTTGTGACATAGCTTTTGGAAGTGTACCTTCAACAAAGCATTTACTTGATTTGTGATTCCAAAATCAATAATTGGAGAGATGCAGTGGAATACTTTCATTCATTGCATTGATGGTATCATGTAGTTTTTAAAATGCATGATAAAACAACAAAGAATGGATTTTTATTACTTGCAAAGTATTGTATGTTATGAGAAAATCATTGCTATGTTTGAAGATTTTGTGACAATGTCATCAATGAGTATTGTGCTATATTTGTCTGGAAGTAAACACTATGGCCAACAGACCACATGTGCCCATACCCTTGCATCTTTCTGCAGATTCTGTGTCTTCTATTTCATATTTTACAATAAATGTTATTCTTTGGAGAATGCTGCAAGACTTATCCTCATAAATTTCAAATCATGTTCTCCTTTCTTCTTCTTCACATAACACATTACTCATTGACCACATTGACTATCTCACCAATATTGATTTTGTTACTGTTGGACTTTCCAAATAAATATCCAGTTTCTCACAGTACATTACAACCAATTGGGTAGTTCACAATGTCCAAGCACCTAAATCATTGCCACAAGTGGAAACATCCATAAAATGATGTTCTATTACAACAATAATAAGGACTAAGGATTTGGGAGAATTGAAATGTTCAAATCCTTGTGAATATGTTGTTTAGTACATGTCTTTTTTATTTTAAAAAATTGCACTTTGTAATCATTCCTTCCAATATCCTTATCACACCTCAAAGCTTTTGCACATGAGATGGGAGGTAATTTATTTTTTAGCTGAAAATTGATGTGGCCACCATGTACTTTGTACAACCCTTCTGGTTTTGGCAATAATGCAAATTTGGTGGAATTGAATGATGTGGTTTGATATAAGGAATATATCCATGGATACTTCTGCAATCTACCATAGTCCTTGCAATGCTCCAATGTTAACAATTCACATCAAACCATTTTCATAAAAAATATCTCTGTAGGTGGAGCATAGGTCAATTTCAAGATGGCGATGATGGAAGGAATAACCAATTTTTTTAAAAAATGTTATATATGTGTGTGTGCATGTGTGTGATTTTTTTTGTTTCTTCCTTGTACTTTTTGAAAAAGAACATAAAACACACTCAGTTTATAAGAAGTAGTGTACAATGACAATTAGTTTGCATGGGAAAGGAATGTGGTTCATCATGTGCATGGACCTCACCATACTTGCCAAGCTTAGAGTCAAGGTTTGGGAGGTGTAACCCAAACCCACTAATTTTGAAAAATTTGCAAAGAATAAGCAATATGTTTTTATCAATTTTTTTAAAAGATTCTACTTTTATTGAATTATTTGATGTTTTTTTTAATGGAAGAAATTAACTACTGTATTCGCTAAATATAGAAAAATAATGTTGTATTGCTCTCAGAAATACAATGAATGAATCAATTTATGACTAATTATAATAAAATTAATATTAGTACTTTTTCTTTTTCTTTGTCTTACTTTAAAACACTTGGTTTTTTTCATTTTTTATTGAACAATTATGTTTTCAAATTTTCTATATAATTTATTAAATGAAAACAGCCATTTTTGGGGTTTTTTAAGAATCAGATCCTTTAAATTTTTCATTTCTTATTATAATATATTCTCTCACTTCTAAATACAGTGGAATACTCTACTACAACTAATACATGATTCCATTAATATCTTTAGAAAAGTGATATTTATTGTGAATATTTGCATGAACACAACATGGCATAAACATTCTACCTATCAGTAACATATATGTGTGTGTATGAATATATATATATATATATATATATATATATCCTGATGTACTAGGCCATAAAAGATTACTCACAAAAGTGCACAAAACATACTTCTCTGGTAATACGAGAATGCACATCACAAACATGCCCTGAGAAACGTTACATGGCTATAACCCTAGTGAGGCTCCCATTGACATACACAAGCCATAGACAAGTAAAAATAAAAAATCTTATCACAAATTCATGACTTTTTTTTCTTGGAAAAGCAGCATGAGTGAGAACATACACTTTTACTTGTTTTGGCAACATGGGTATCAACCCAAACAACAATATCTTGCACTTTATCTTTGGATCGATGTGAGATTAGCTTTTGAAGACCTACCCTGGACAACTACTTTGTTAGGGTTTGGTGATTGAGTCCAAGTTTAGAAACCTTTCTATTATTATTATTTATTATTAAACCATGCAGGATTATTAGTAGTATGCTTTGGAGTTTTGATTATGGAATGAAAGGGGACATTGGGTTACTCAAAGTTCTATAAAACTATGCCTAGTCTTTCAACACATTCGCCTATTATAGCTACTAAACTCACTTGGCTTGCTTCCTTTCCAGGGCATGTAGTATTCTATGATATCTAACAATGGCACAGGTGCACAATTAATTCATTGATTGGGTCTTCCCACAATGCATCCTGCACAATGTCAGTTATGTATCTGAAATGTTTGCAGGCATGGCAGGAATATCTGTGCTATCTATCTATTCATAGTGTGTTGTGGGAAAGCATGGGAATATTATAGCATTGTTAAACATGAAAATCTTTGGAATTTGTGATTTGTGATTTTTATTTTTGCAAAAAGTCCAAATTGTTACTACAGAATAGAAGGTTGATGTGCTCTGCTGAATTTCAAGGTCATCTTTATTTTATCATCAGGTCAATTTCACTAATTTTCTGTTGATTTTAAACACACAATTTGTGCCAAATCAAATGAGAGCAACATACTAAGGTGAATTTCATGTTGTTTTTATTACAGTATCTTTATTTTGACATTGAAATACGGTTGAAGGATAAGAGCGTTTTGTTGCATTTTGCTTATGAATTTTAAAAGCAAGTCTTACTTTCTTGTAAATCAATATAAAAAGCACAAACAGTTAAAAATAAATTTTGATAACAAATTATTCATATTTTGTGTAAGACACAATCATATTTCAGAATACCATTGTTAATTTGATATGATCTGACATTAATTTTTAAAAGAAGAAGATAGAACATAAAATAGAATAACATAACTGACACAAGTGGGGTTTACCCAACACATTAACTGGTTTGAAGAAAAAGAAGATTTTTATTGCCTTCTTCAATTCTTTTAATCTTTTAACCAATCATTGATTTAATTTTGATTTTCGTATTTTTATTTTGAATTTCCTTACTTAAAATACTATCAAAATTTACAACATTGCTATGTATGAGTTAAGAAATCGAAATACTTGTATTTAGGAACAAGTAGGTTTAGTAATTAGAAGACTAAACAAAATACAAAAAGAAATTTTAGAATGATTTTTACATTTATTTTTATTTTTTTCCCTTTTAAAGATCATTTTCAGAATAAAAAATTATCATTCAACTTTCAATAATTTTATAATTATATATATATATATATATATATATATATATATATATATATATAATTTTTGAAAATTTTCAGAATTAAACATTATCATTCAACTTTCAATAATTTCAATAATTTTCAATACCATGATATAAATTATATATATATATATATATATATATATATATGGAATATTCTTAATGTTGCCACCATAGCTCCATGAAAATTTTAGTCAAAATTCAATAAAAAAAAATCTTTTTGTTATTTCTACCAAAATTATTTCATCAAAGTTCAACACATATTTTGGAAATATTAATTTTTTTTTTAATAATAAATTTAAAAACTACAATAAATGTGAAGTAGATAACAAGTTGTGGTCTTGGAAAAACTTGTGACATTAGCAATATCCCATACGTACATACATACATACATATATCTTTATCTTGTTTATATCATGGTTTTTATCTATTTATAACACATGTAACTTATTTTTTTGATCTTCCACTGAGTTATTACATTAGAAATAGAAAATGATACTTTATATATTTAATAAAAAAGCTACTCTCTCATATTACTTCATCCAGCAAATTCTAAATCACTTCTGAAAATATTCCTAAAGTGATGTGAATTGTTTTAGATATTTTAATGAAATTTCATTTCAAATCAACACAAAGAAGTTATAAAATAAAATGTGATTTTTTAAATTTAATATTCTAAAAAATATGAAAACTAGACAAATATTTTAGTCAAGTATAAGATTTTAATAAGTTTAATATGATTGTTTTGAAATCTATATTATTAAGTAAAATGAAAGTAAACTAAGGGTGTATATTTGTGAAAAAATCTTATTTTTTTCATTTTCATATCTTTAGAACAAAAAAAATGAATTGATTTTTTTTGACAAGTATGTTAAATCTCATTGATAGTTTACATTGCAACAAAGACATCAATTCAAAATTTAATTTCGATTATTTGTTTGAGCATTCACTTTTGAATTGTTTTCTATAAATAATGTCAATAGAATATCATAGGTTTCCAAAATCTAGTCTAAAATTTTGGTTGATTTTTTAAAATAAAAATTACTGTTAATAGTTATTTTGGAATTATTTATAACAAAACACATCTAGAAAAATTTACAGTTTTATTTTATAACAGAGTCTAAAACTGGAACAAGAAAGGTATCTTTTGTGGAGACAAATAATTCTGTATTAAATTTTATCAACAATGGGACTACGGATTTGTGTGGAAGAAAATTAATTAGGAAAATTGATATCATTATTATTTGAAAATTATATTTCTTACACATGTGTCATTTGAGTTACTAAAACAGCACAAATATTTTGATATTAGATATTAATGAAAAGTCTAATAAATTAATTAAAAAGACATTATTGAAAACATTTGACTTGCAACAAATAGGAATCACAAACTTAAACAACATAAAGCTAGTAAATCGAAGATATACAAATGATATAATTTTTTTTATTGGACTTGGTAAATTTTATATACAAAATAAAATTTTCTTTTATAGTTTAGAAAATTAAGATCTTTCAACTATAATTACGACTGCAATTTTTTTTACATATTTTAAAAACAAATATTGTATTGAAAGTTCTTTTTAAAAAATTAAACAATTTCAACAATATTTAAAATATGAATAGTAAATGGATCTTAATATTTGTATTTTGCAAAGGACAATGAGTGATTTTTTCATTTTTACTTTTATTTTGAAACACTTGTATTAAGTGAATTGAAAATAAAATTGAAATTACTTACAAATGTAATGAATTTTAATATAAATGAAAAACCCATAAAAACAAAGTATTATATATACTTACATGCATGTGTTTTGTAAAACCAAACATAATTACTAACCTGCACAATCTTTCATAAATAAATACTTCCTAGGAAGTTCATCATGATTATATATACAGATACATATATTTAACCATGATACATATATATATATATATATATATATATATATAAATATATTAGTTTGGTGAATTTAAAGTAACATGTTTTTTACTGTACATTATATACAGTAACTACACTTTATAAGTAAGCAGTACAATTCAAATTCTCTATATTAGTTTGCACTTGATATCAAACACTATTTCATATAAACCAAATATCAAACTACCCATTTCCGTCTAGTTTTAAATATTATGATATGATTCAAGGCTTTCCAACACAAGGAGATATTTAAAATAAGGGAAAACATATATATATATATATATATATATATAGTCGATTATTTATCATCTTATGGTGTATGCAAACATTAAAGTTGGTCTTTTAAATGACCTCAATATTTAATTAAAAAGTAATAGTCAATTATAGGTTAGAATGCAAGCATAAGGTCAATTGAAAAAAGATGCAATTGAAAACATGCTCCAAACTTGTTCCACACCATTAATAAGGACAACTCAAGCCGGCTTAGCTATCACCCACATCTACCTCTAATCTAAACTCTTTCACTCATTTAGACAAATATGGACTTAAGAAATGATTTTTTTGGCATATCTTTCAAACTTATTAGTTGATTTGTCTATAATAACAATCCAATCTTTTTCCAATTCATACATTGAATGTGCCCAAGCTACAATTTGTAGAGGAAAGGTTTGCATGTTCTTAGCATATCTCTACCAAATAATAAGAAAGAAAAAGTCTAAGCTCTCCCTCTCTTTGAAGGCAAGAGTAAGTTACACAATTGTTGGTTATAAATTTTAGAACTTGTGGGTTGAATAATGCAAGTAATATGGTTTTATTTAAGTTCTAAATGCTCACCTATCAAGATTCCTCCAAGTATATGTTAAAAATAGATATTATAATTAACCTACATAATAGATGAAGTGTTCAGATTAGCTACATACAACAAACTACTAAACACAGTATGGAGATATTTCAAATCTTTAATAACAGTTTTTAAATCTTTAAATACAAACCTACATGCAAATCAATGCCACTTCTTTTTTCATTTCTTGTCAACTTATTCTTTATTTCTTGATATTTTATAAGTTATTATGATATAAACCCAATACTCACAAACTTTTTTCATTTTAGCATGGTTACCTTTTATTGAAATTTTTATTATTCTACATAAAAAATAAAATAAAATAAAATCCCAACACTGTATATCATAATAACTTATAAAATAATAAATAAATAAATATTAAACAAAGTAATCCAAGTTTATAAATGCTAAACTGTAAATATATGAGATTACTTGTATTTAAATATCACAAATAAAATAAACTTTAACTTTTACTAAATTTTTAGGCGTGCACTCTTATGCCATTAATTATTAAAACTGAGAAGGTCACAACCCTCAGTGATTTAATATTCAGCTATTAAAATGTATCAACACACAATAAGTAAGAAAAAACTATTTTTCCATGAAAAACTATGTATATATATATATATAATCTGTAAGATTTCATTTTTGAAAAATAAAATAAATTATTTGAAGAAATTCATATTGTATGTATGTATATATTTATAAAAAGAACTCAACCTTTTTACAATAACTATATATATATATATATATATATATATATAAAAGCTCATGTAGCAAAACAATTTCACAATTTCTCAAGGTCTTTGAAACGTAATTGCACTGCCTACTTTTTTTTTTTTTTATTTCAGTTAAAAAAATTGCAATTAATAAAATCTATTTGCTTTAATCTGATTTTTCAGAATATATGTATTCTATCATCTCCCCCTTTACAACAACTTAATTGATGCAAGATACATCAATGTGCACAAGTTATAATATTGCATATTCGTTTTCTTTATTCGTTATTCCTTTTGTGACAATTCAACAACTATACTCTTTATGTTTCCCAAGCCATTATTATTATTGCCACTACTGTCACTATTACATTTATATGACAAAAAAGTCTTGCTTCAAAAAGGACTTTGCTGCAAACAATTTTTTTGAAATTTTTCTTTCTTAAACTATAAACTTCAACAATGTCACCAACAAGTGTTTATACAAAGTCCTTTAATCCACAATTAAACAGATTTTTAAAGTACATAGTTGTTGCAATCAAATTTGCAAAACAAGTTTTAGAACACAACACAGAATTTATAGTTTTTATGGAACTTTTTATTACAAGCTCACTCACACATGACAAATCGCAAACGAATATTCACTTCTACTCTATTCTTATACAATATTCTCTCTTCTTATTATTATTAGTTTTTGTAAACAAGGTCATGCGCTTTTAATTTCTTATCCAAATCCTTTAAATACACGGAATAAAAAGATTAGATTGACTTTGTCGAGCTTGAATGGGGGATGGGGCTTATCCACCCCATTATAAAGGGATAAGTACCCCCCAATTAAGAGCAAGACTCAGCCTTCTCTTATGAACTGCCCCTTGTACAGATGGTGGATGAATGTACATGTGGATGAAAGTACATCGTTTTATCATTCATCCAAATGGGGGAATGGCTCTAAGAGAGTAAAGCACAAGGTCCCACAAGAAATAATTTTGATAAGGAAGCTCTACCATGTCAACTTTTCCCTTCATTTTATTTTTACTTTTTTATTTTAAGGGAAGCAAAGGTTCCACCATTTTCAGATATGATAGAAGGTCCATGATAAGATATGGGTCCACACTTTTTGTGGGGGCACCGTTCCAACTTTTGGATATGTGAGGTGCCAAGTCCCCTGGCATGGTTTCGGGTCGGAATCCGTCACCCAGGTCACATTACCACTTGCACACTCCTCGTAGATCGTCCCCCATTGTGCTAGGACATGGTTAAATATAGACTTAGAATACATTTTTTTATATTATTTCTGTTCACATGTTTTATTTATATATTTATTAATGCATTACCAGAGATGCATGTATTGGACGAGGGGAGGAAATGTGATGGATGAGTCTGTACATCCATGACAAGTGAATTCAAATTTTTGACAGGGTTGATGAATTTTAGTTTCACGTCTGTCATCCAATTTGTCTCATTTTGTGGATGAAATGGATGTGTGTTTTTGTTTTTGTTTTTTGTTTTTGGCTAGCCTGCAAAACACACATGATGTCACACAAGGAATGTATGCATGGCCATGGAGAAACCACCTCCCTAATATGAAGTTATGGAACATAAACATATGTAATAAAAGGTTAATATAAATTAAGGGTTTGGACAAGTTTAATTTGTTTTGATGCTCAACTTCTCTTGATAGCCTAGGAATGATGAGCCTAAGAATAATGAGTCCAAATCAAGACACATTACCTCAAAATAGTGTAGCCCATATTTGATATGCAATATATAAAGAAGAAGATGAAGAAGCACAACCTTCTGCACATGCAAGGATGTAAACTAGGGTGATCAAATTGAAATTGAGAATATTACTAACCACTCACAATAGAGTATCTATATTTATTACTCATTTTTCAAACCTAAAAAGGAACTTTATTCAAAGAAAGGTCATACTTCCACCTTTTGCCTTCCAAGGACAATGAGCAACATCTTAGGGGACCAAACCTTCTACGGTGGACTTGATCTAGTGAATGAATTATCCATGAATTTAGACAATTATTTAGGGGTCATGTCTAGGCATTACTTTTTTTCCCAAAGTGTTGTGTGTACACAAGAGTATATTTGGTCAATTCAACATGATCAATCTGCAAAACATTACTTAAAAAATGCAGTTCAACAAGTTGGATAATTCTGTCAAAGTTATCATTGGATGAATTCTGATTTGTAACTCATTATCTGGACCTTGAGATATACCCAACCATCTAATTTAAAATCTAATTTAATCACAGACCAGCAAACTAATTCGACTTTCACCCTTTCCAAAAACAAAATAAAATTAAATAGGGGTATAACATCTAAACCATTTGCTGGCTAGTTTCACTGGGTGAGAAAAAGATGAAAAGATTTGGCAATAAATTACAAAGATGACAATTGTGGGATCATGTATCACAAATGAACATAACAATGATGGATGGATGGATGGATGGATGATACTCCACAAACCAGGTTATCTTGTTTGTTCATCTGTTTTCTTTTTATTCTATAATATTAACAACATGTTTGTGTATATGTCATGGTGGTGATGGGGATAGAGAAGGGAACCCAAGAGAGAGAGGGGGGAGGGGGGGGGGAGTACAGATCAGATCACTCACTCCTCATTGCATGTCACTCTAATATCTACATGATATTTGACTAATGATATGGCACACTAGGGACACTCCACCTCTCTCTCACTCTCTCACTCTCACTGCACTGCACTGCAATGGAATGGAATATAAGGGAATGGGGGCTACAAGGGGCCCTTCCAACCCCACCAACAAAAACACCCACAACCCCAGGCACACTATGGAGGGAGGTGAGTGACCACAACACAATATCCTGTATTAGTTGTGGAGGAGGAAGACGAGGAAGACCAGGAGGATAATGCTGCCTGGACTCACTGCTGGGTCTTGGATGCTGCTCCCCCATGCCACATAAACTACAAAAATACTAAATATAAAAAGTAGATCTTTGCTCTTCTTAATGTTTGTGAGTTGTTGTTTTTTTTCTTCTTCTTGATTGGTAGGGTGTAAGGAATTCTTAATAAAAAACGAGGAGCAACCATAGTTAGGATGTGCATTCCAGCTTTAGCACCTATGAAGTCCTTGACATTTATTTATTTGTTTATTCTGGTGGCAATTTAATAGCCCCATGATGGAGGTCAGGGGGGAGGCCTGTCCTGCAGAACCTCTTCCTTGTAGTAGAGCATGTGAGACCACAAAGCTGCAAACACCCCTCCAGCATAAAAAACGACACGAGCACATCAGCCAAGGGTGGGTAGACTTAGCTAAACCAAAAACAAAAACAAACAAACAAACTAAAAAACAATAGAAAAATGGAAGTTGTTCGATTCAATTTCCAACTTCCAGGTCAGAGGAATAAAGGGAGGGAGGGTGCATCGAAGTGATCCATGGGGACTGAGAACGGGGCTCTGACAAGCTTGACTGTGTGTGTGGACTCGACTGAAAGGGCACCAGTTGCTCGTGAATTGCAAGCTCAGTGGCTCTCGCCACCGATCTACCCCAGATGAGATGAGCTTCACGCCGTCTGCTGGCAGCCAAAGACCAGGCAGGGATCCTGATCCAATAGCTTCTTGTGAGCCTTTAGTGCCGACTTCTGAAACTACAGATCCAAAACACACCCGGCCTGACACCGGGTTAATAACACAACCACACACACACGCACACATCCTGCTCTGCATCCAAGTGTAGAAAAGCCCACCGTAAAACGTATTGGAGTTGATGCCGGTTAGCGTTTTCTACAACGAACAGTGCTTTGCAATACCCACAATGTAGACATTCTTCGCAACTAAGCCCATTCATTCCACTTGTGCAACATGCAGGATTACTGTCGAAGTCTGATCTTAGAAGACAGGTTCTTGTGGGTCTACAAGTGAAAGGTCCCAAGTCCCTTGTTGCGTTAGCTTAGTATTCAGAAGGTTTCGGTTCAGATTGAGGTTGAGCAGCTGGTGCACCTGTTGTGAAAAACAACACCGAGCAATCCGAAGTTCTCTTTGGAGTGTTCAAATTCAGTAGCATGTATCCCGCAATGCAATCAGCTAAAAACCTCGGTCACACAATCCTGACAAGGTGTAGAAGCAAGTCCCTTCTTCTTAAAGAGAAAGCCAGTGATTTGGACAGCTCTTGTATGGGAAAATCACTGTCAGAGTGAAATGCTTCCAGCTTGTAAAAGCATCAACGCCGTCACTGCACAACTTCGACCTTGAATGCAGTTCCCAACAAAGACCAGGCAGGGGTCGGTTCCCGCCGGCACAAGCAACTTCTGATATTCGGCAGCTGCAACTGTCACCCAAGTTGCAAAAACAGGAAAAATCTTTAATACCAGTGATGTAGTCAGGTTGTGAACAGAGGCAAATCACAAGACATGGGAAAGAGTAGTATTCTAAGTAAGCTCTTCTTCCTTTTGCCTCCTCCCCACAAAACCAAAAAGAAAAGAAAAGAAAAGAAAAGAAAAAGATACAGAATCAACACCATGTGGGTTACTCGTGAAAACTCACATGTCTTTCATCAAGGGAAAGGGTCTTTCTCTTGTCCCATACGATTCTGGTATTCAAGTCCTGTTTCTAATCTCTTCGTCTCATGCCGTGAACTGGTGAAAATGATTCTAGCAAATTGGCGTGACCCTGTTGATGATGCGAGAGAGCTGTAGTTAGTGGTCCTCGACATCAGGCGAGTGTTCTGTGACTTAGCGGTGCATTGCCGAAACAGTTTCTGAAAAGATAGCTTCTGGAAGACCGACTATGAAGCAGTGAGCAGCACACACATGAGAGTTGTCGGTGTGAGGCCATTGCAAGTTATCTTTCTTTTCTTTTTTTTAAAAAAATTGTATATTTTAAATGAATATTGAATTGAAAGGAACGAGTGCTGCAGATAATCGAAGCCCCTTGACAAATGAAAACACTGACCTTATGTGATACCCACAGAAACCTGGAAGCAAAGGGGGATCCAGACCAAGCGTGTTGTCGAGGAATGTGAAGGAAGCGCATGATAAATGTCTACAACTAACTAACCAACTCTCTCTCTCTCTCTCTCTCTATATATATATATATAAATATATATATCTATGCATATACGACTAACTAACTAACCAACTACATACACATCTATATCTATATATATATATATATATATATATGCATATACAACTAACTAACTAACCAACTACATACACATCTATATCTATATATATATATATATATATACATGCATATACAACTAACTAACTAACCAACTACACACAGATATATATATATATATATATGCATATATAGATGAGTGTTGTATTGGCAAAGAGATTATACAATGTTGAGATGAGGAGATCTGCAATCTGAAGGATGTCACGTTATCAGAGGAAGTCACAATATTAGAGTGTAACAGCTACAAAGCTTCTTTGCTTGTAGAATATGTAGGTATATATTTATACATATACAGAGGAGAATATAGGTGTAAATTTTAAATTGACTTACCTTTGCTCTTACCATCTTGTATTACATCATATATTCCTCACTAAGCCAAAGAGGATCATCCTTGTTCACCATTGCTCAATATTTCATTTTAAGATAGTTTTTTCACATTCAAAAATGTTGACAAACAAACAAAATCTTTGTAGCTATTTTAGTTGATATAGAATGGAATGACTCCAATGTTTTGATGCAAGATTGGCTTTAGAATCCATTTAATAGAGGCTAAAGTTGTATTTATTATGATCCGAGGATGACCTTTAAATTGGTGAAGAATATATGACATGATATAAGATGGTAAGAACAAAGATGGGCTAATTTAAGATTTGTTTGGATCAATTTAGTATTTTTCTATATGTATGTATGTATATATATATATATATATATATGGATTGATTACCAATAAGATAGTATATACATACTAAATATTATAATTTTAAAATATTATTTTGTTAGGACATCAATTTGTATTTTAGATGTGAAAAAAATTTGAATTATAAAATTTGTTGGTACTTTTTTGTACACAAAATAATATCTAATATTAATATGTTTTTAATTTTTTTTAAAAAAACTACTAGTTTTGGTATAGCAATGTAGAATCAATTGTTGCAAGATAAGGTGTTAGTATTATATAACACAAATCATGTATGGTGGCTTATAACTAAAAGAATTCTTTTGTTACAAAAGTGGTTAAGATATACTTTGGATTTAATTGATAAAATTAATTTAAAATCTAATAGCAAGTTTGAAATGGTGCTAAAAAAACTAAAATATTTTATGCATTATAGACAAAAAAAAACTTAATTATTATTTCGTAAAATAATATATATATTAAAATATTTTTTATACTATCCATCTATCTATCTATATATAAGCAATAGGCAAAGATATTTTAACATTAAAAACGTTTTTTTAATACAAAATGTTTTAACATTAAAAATATTTTTTTAATACAAAATATATTAAAGTCAAAAATTGCTAATTATATAAGAATAGAAAAAAATATGCCATGAAGATAGAAATATATTTAATAGAATAAAATAAAAGTTTTATAAAAAAATAAATATTATTATTATTTTAGAATTATATTTTGAATATATATTATAGATCAATACAACCATGTTAGAAGAAATAAGTGTCAAAAATTTAAATCATATTGAAAGAAAGTTTTAATAATACATAAAACTCTTTAACAATACTAATATAAGATTTTTTTTAGATTATAAATAATCATATATATATATATATATATATGTGTACTTATAAATTTTTTTATATTTTTTGTAGTAAATTTATTAATTATGAATATTTTTAAATTTTATTTATTTTTAAAATATATTTTTACAATAAATTATTTTATTTTAATTTTAAAATATTTTATCTTAAATAAAATTTTATTTCTAATAAAAAATAATATATTAATTTATGAAATATTATTTAGAACTTATTATAATATAATTAAATAGAGTATGTATAAATATTAAAGTTTTTGTTTATAGCAAAAAGAAGAATTATAAAAATAAAAATAAAGTGAAATAAAAATAAAATAAATTTATTAAATTTTATAATGTGGATTTTTTCCAAATAGATTTAAATAATTTTAAAAGGTTGAATATGATACCGTAACCTTAATATATTTTGTATTAGAAGGATAGAATAATAACTGTCAAATCTTAGCTTTAATATTGGTGAAATAATTATTTTATAGAAGTTTATCAATTAAAATAAAAATATCATAATAAAGGTTTCTTATACTTTGAAAATTCTATAATAAAATAATATAGTAATATGTTAAATTTAAATGTATATGAGTTTTGAAGTCTATTCAATAACTATCAAAAGTTGGTGATGGCAACTAAATCTTAGAATCTTATGTTGGTAAATGAATAGATTGTCCTTGATTGTTTTTCATTATTTCTTTTAGTAAATATTGCTCAGTATTACAAATTGAAACTATTTAGTAATCAATCTTTTCCAACATCTTATCTATCTTAAGATTCAAAATTTAAAGATTAGACAAGATAAGTAATAATTTCTTTATATTGTATTGTAATTAATAAAAAAAATTGACTAATAAGTGCAACATTGTTAGACTTGACATCAATAAGTTGTTGAAGTTGTCATGTATATTTTCACAAAGAATAATTTTTTTGAAAAGAGATTATGAATTTTGTTGATTGATGTATGGATTGTATTATACTCTTTATATACAGATAAAATATTTTTCCAAAAATACATCCAAGGTTTCTAATATATGATCATATTTTTCTAAAAATAATATTTTTTGATAAATCTAATTTTAGATATTTGGATTGGATAATAAAGGTACTAGAATTAAAAATACTTATGTTTAAATAATAAATCTTTAAAAATAATATTTCATGCTATTATATGTCTTTAAAAATAATTTAGTTTTTGTAATTAGTGAATTTTGTCTATATGAGTTATGTGAGGTAATATGTTTATTAGATTTTTATTTTTTAATCCTTTCTATTATTTTATTAATTACTCTTACTATTAGTTGAGGTAGTAGAAAAAATTGATATATATATATATATATATATATATATATAAAGCATAAATACTTTTATCTATTCCAAACTTTATATTATGGCATTCTTTATCTTTACTAAATTTGTCACTATTATAATATTTGAATATATATATATATATATATATATATATATATATAGATACAAAAAAATGGCATTAATAATAATAATAATATTTCAAAAGAAAGTAATCTTTAATCTCTAAAGTATCATAATATTTTTAAAAATAAAGGATATTTCATTTTTTTTTAAAAAGAAATATCAAGTTGTAATATTATGCATATTAATCTTGTCAAAATTTAAAGGATGTAAATCTAGAAAAATATTTAAAATTTAATAAATTTAATTTTTTATTTAAAAAAAGAAAAAAAAAGATACAAAAAAACTAAAATGAATATCCCTATATGCAAAAGAAAACTAGAGTTATAAACCAAGACTAATATACAAGTAAGGTGTTGATAAGATTAACACAAGCCTCACTTTTATATCCATATATACTAACCACCAAGAAGGTCTTGTATAAGCTTTTTAAGAACCACAAGGTTTGTAGCTTAAGTTGTAGCTGCATTTAATGCAACTTTTTAAAAGTAAGAAATTTAAAAACAAGTTTTAATATTAACATGTCATATCTATAAAAATCTAAATATCTACTCTATGCATAAAAAACCTATTTGAATAATTTGAAACAAGATATCATCTATTTAAAATTTTTACACTTACTTCTTCTTCTTTCTATTTATTTAAATAATATAGACATATGTTCAAAAGGTTGACAGAGTTTAATTTTTTTTTATAGTATAGTCAAGGTGATAAGAGGTGGCTATTTGCAAATAGACTCAGTGAGTGAGCCTTTATACCTTTTATAACTTCTAAAAGTCAACATAGCCTACGAATAGAATCTTTAACTTTATTCAAAGATTTTAATACACACGGGTGATTAAGGATCAAACAAAGAAGGTGGCCAAAAATTCTTTTTATTTTTAGATATTTGAAAAAAATTCTTGAATAGAAAAAATATTCTTATTATGTTAATGCTACTTGCATTCAATTTAAACTTTTTGGAATTTTCAGTTTATGTGGTTGAAATAATAGATCAATTATTTGCTTTATCTACTTTGATAATGAAGCAGTCTTGAAGAAATCAATAAATATATTATCTTAAATATCCTTGGCTTTGAGAAAGAACCAATATAGCCAATTAACTGAAAAATGAGAGATTTCAACACAAGTATAGTTAATTTAATTTGTTAATTAAGGACTTCATGCGTAATGGATGCTTCAAGATAAAGATTAGTTTTACTACACGGCTATAAAATTACTTTGAATTTTTTAATAGCAATCAATCATTGAAATTTATTTATGTTAATAATATTATATCTCTAGAAATCAAAATCAAAAGCAATTTGTAGGGTTTATTACAAATACTTTGTTACAAAATATTTTAAAAACTATTGCATAATTAAAATATTATTAGAATAGATGTCAAATAACGTGATACATCACCAAGTGTGAATAATTAATTTAATAGATGATTTTTATTTCAAAATCTTAAGAATTGTATTAATAATAGTTGTAATATTTATTTATTTTTCAATAAAATTCTAAAAATTAATAACTTAAAGAAATTTAATACCACACACATATTTTTTTAAATATATATAATTTTATTTTTTTCCTAAAAAATATATATATATATATATATGTATATATTATTTTATTTTTTTCCTAATATATATATATATATATATATATATATATATATTGAGATTATAATAGTTTTTTTTAATATTTTTTGGGCATATTTCAATGAGAAGAAGTATACATGTTTCATTCTTATATTCACTTCATCAATATTGCTTTATTTACCTACTATATAAGTTGGAAGAAAATCAAACATATTTAATTTATACATCATTCACTATTTTTTTTGTGAGCACATATAAAGACACATATTATATCAACATTTCAGTATTCATCATTAAATAACTCTATTAAATTGATAAAATGGTATTAAGAGTGACAACACAATTCATATCTTAAGAAGTTGTTGTTGTTGTTGTTGTTGTTGTTGTTTTTTTTTTTTTTTTTTTTTTTTTTGAGAAACTAAAGAATTAGTTTGATTTAAGACATGAAGGCTTTGCTGAAGTAGTTGCTTTTTTACACAAACAAAAGGCGCAATATAATTGTATTATTGGCATGTTTAGGAACTAGCTGTTCTAAACATACTTGTTTATTTTATCTAGGATGTATTTATTTTTATTAATCATCTATCTCTATAAGTCATCATTGTAGGGGCACATGAACTGTATTGAAAGTCAATTACCAAGTCTAAATCAATTATGTAAGACATAAATGAGGTGGCTAGAGACTATCTACAATACTAACTTTTTATTTTTTATTTTGTATATTGTGAAATATTTGGAAAGACATGAATATAAAAAGAATTGCTAACTAAAATCTCAAAACTTTTTTCACGCTTTATTATATATATATATATATATATATATATATTAAATCTAATAATTTACAATATGTAAGGCAAAAGAAGTATCTTTACATCTCTCTCTCTCTCTCTCTCTCTATATATATATATATATATATATATATATATGAAATAAAAATAAAAAACTACTTCCTTAAGAAAAGACCACTATAACATAAGACATTAGTTTAAAGATAGATAGTTTTTAATCTTTCACCTACAATAGAATACTTAAAAAAGTAAGGTAATTTAGTTGTTTTCAAAAAACATTACAAGGCTTTAATAAGATTATTCAATCCTGAAATGACTAGGATGCAAACACGAAAAACCAAGACACTCAAAAGATAATAATAATAATAATCTAAAATGAAAATTTCTAGATAAATGATTTAATAATAAAAAATCAATGATTGGATTGTCCCAAAACTTGTGTTGGCAAGATTTTTTTTATTTTTTTATTTTATTTTATTTTTGAACTCGGTTAATTTAGAATTTGTGTTTTTTTTCAAAATAAGATGTGTACCAATAATATATATATATATATATATATATATAATTTCACCTTTTATTATTAGAATCTCTAATAAATAACAATAGAGGAAATAGTAACATGTCTTCAATGTTTTTTTGTTGGAATTAAATATGTGTATATTTCAATACTTATACACCTTGCTGTGAAGTTATAAATATAATGGACGATGTAGCTATTTTCACAATAATATAGTTTTAGAGAATTTCAAAATTACTGTATGCTAAATGTTTTTAAAGTTTAGAAATCTAAGATGGTTTGGTCTGGGTTTATATTTTGATTGTAACTGAACCATGAGATTCTATTATTATCAAAACATGATAAGATATTTATGCTCTTTCATAATTTTTAACTTTCACAATTAAGTATCAATATGTTTTGAATTTTTTAAAAAACCCCTTCAATTATAAGTTTTAGAAATTGATCTTTTGAAGATTCTAACACAAAAAATACAAAGAAAATGTTATGTTTTAAGAATCATGTGTGGATGCATAATTGTTGCTAACAACAAATTTAAAGTTTGAACATACAAATTACACATCAACTATACAATACACATATTATAATCATTCAGTAGAAGACATGAACTATCCAAGATGCAAATAAGTATCAAATCTAGTATATTTATTATGTTCAAATATCACATTCATCACATTTAACATATATTATAAAAATAAATTTAAGAATATGTACAGACAACAACATAGACTTAGAAAAAAAAACAACATTTTCACCATATTGAACAAACTCAAAGTATCCTAGTATACTAAACTAAACAACCATTGATCTGAATGTACTGCATGGAACAAAATCAAAGTATTGAATTTATAAACTACTTCTTTTATTACTTTTGATTACATTTGACAGGTCCACACAACATATTCAGATGAATACTTAATTTCTGTTGGAGTTCATTCACAAAAGAAAAAAATCACATTTTAATAATACAGTTAATTTCTTCTTGATTAGACAACTAATTTATCAATTTAAAATACTGAAACCAATACCATCTCTTAGTTGTCAAAATGCTTGTATTCATCAAAAAAAATCAATTGCACAAAACTTGAAGTGATGGGCAAACATGTGGCTTCCAAGATTTCCTCAATTACAGTCCGAAGTTGCTGTCCAGCTCTTTTCAAGGGTCTCATCAACGCTCTCCTTCCAAAATATTAAAGTAAATAGAAAACGTGCTGCAAAATTATTTTTCTATACAAAAATTTCACCCAAATCTCACTCCTAAACACAACTTCAAACTACAGTTTTCCTCCACGATCAGAAGTAACACTTTTCTGGTGTATGAAAGCATGACATCTAAAGGATTGAATATATATATATATATATATATATATCCAAATAAGAGGGAAAAAACCCTTTCAATTCTGTCTTTTTACAATACAATAAAACACGAACACGACAAGGAATATCAGGAATAGAAATCGTCCACGACGACGTTTTTTTTTTTTTTTTTTTTTTTTTTTTTCATTTTTTTCAATTTTAAGCAACGAGTAAAACTCGCACATGTTTTCTTTTCCTAAGCTTAAAAGAAAAACTCCTGCAGAAAAAACATTTCATTCCACAAAACCCTAAAAAACAGGGAGATGCATAAGAAAAGAGAATGAACAAAGGCTATTCTTGTCAGGTTTTCTCACTTTTTCTCTCTAGATTTTGTTCACATGTCTGCAGTTCACAATGTCAAAAGCTAACAACAGTGGATTAGTCGCCCTATTTATGGTTCTCACCGAAACACAGAAATACAGGAACATGAATATGTCTAAATGAAAGTAAATTGAACAGTCACACACAAACAAATAAAAAGAAAGACAATTAAGTAATAATAAAATAATAAAGAAGAAACCACTAAGTGATAGGCTAGCTGGTTGAAGAAGACAAGTGATGGAGGGAGTCTTCACGCGTTGCCTCACTACCCCTCATCGGCTGTTGTCACTTTTGTTGTTGTAGGGTTTCGTGGTGAGAATCCCTGGACAGCTCAGTCAAACGTCGACATGGCCAGCAAAGATGCGATTTTACTGGCAGGAGTAGTTCAATAACGCGGATTCAAGCAGCTAGATTACATTCTTGGCAATGAGCTAATCTTAGTTTTCTGTGTGTGCAAGGTTGGTTTCCACTTTGGTCTTGTGGGTTTTCGTGGATCGGCGCGTTTGAGGAATTTGTGATGTAGGCTCCTGGAAGTAGAATATTCCCGGGGAATCGTGGAGTTGGGTTGCTAGTTTTGAAGCAATGCGGATGCTGCTAGGTTTTTGTTGCTCATGTGGTGGCATTTTGAGCTCAAGGAGAGAGTCCTAGCGGAGAGGGTCATTGTTGCATACAGTGGGCCTGATTTGGGCTTCTTGATTTTGTTTAGTAACATATGCCTACTGGGTTTTTGAACGGGGCCTTTCATGGCAGCGCTGAATGTGGATCCAAGTGCTGGGAGCGACATGTCGATAAACTAGCGATGTCTACTTCACAAGTAGTACAGTCCCTTTGAACTGAGTCTCGTGGAGCACCCGGATTGTGTTCTTTGGCCTCGAAGATTGGCTGACACGCAACGGTTCCCTGATCGTGCAGTGCTGTTGTATAATTTGTTTAGGAATTTTCATTCTGTGTCATAGATCCTTCATAAGACGACGGGCTGTGATATGTGTGAATCAGGCCATGTTGTGTGATCTGTCTCGAGATCCAAGTCTTTATGGCTTCTTTCGATGAGGCTAAGACTTTTTAGATCTTAACTGGTCTTCGAAGCGGTTGAAGTAGTGATTTATTCACTTCAAAGTTTTTGTCAACCGCATTCTACTCAGTTCAAATATACCTAGAGCTATGAGCTGTGCGACTTGTAACGTATGATACGGTGTTTGCTTGCGAATGATAGCTTTTTTGGCACTTGAATTCGCAGTGATGCTGTACGCATGGACCAATTCGCTGCTCAGAATTTGAGAGAATAACCTCTTCTCCCTTTTATATGGGAATCACAGACCAGACTCAAACTGTGGTTGTAGATTCGTATGTCTCTGTCCTTGAGAAAGGGAGGCACTTGTTCAGAACTCATGGTGGAGTACCTGATCCTTGGCAAGTAGCAGGTGCTCAACATTAATATGATGTGATCAATCGGGTATTACAAATCACTGGGTAAAGTGTCTTTTGGTGTTTGGTTCATCTTCTTTCGAAACAAGCGCAGCAAGTATGGAGCATGACGGTAACAATTCAGCTGTTGACAATCATTCAGAAGAATTACCACATTCAAGATGGAAGGGTTCAAAGCGGAATGTAAAGCTAAACTTTTACCACACAATCAGCAAGATGTATGGGACCTCAGGTTCCAGAAAGTTCAAGGCCGGTGTGGAGCCGCAGGTGAAGGTTGGGCCAATTATAGGTAAAGTTACTGCGACCACAGCTCGTATCCTCATCGAAATTGACAGGTCAGGAATGTTGACGATTGAAGTGAGAGAGAAGCCTCAGACTTTGGAGAAGCAACCCAGCTTTCTACAGAAACAACTGACTATTGGACGAAGAGGAACAACCAAAACCTACGGGGCTACAGGGCATTTGTCCGATAAAGAGCACGTATTACAGAAGGGCGTGATAGCGAATCGGCCTGCTGTCTTCGAATTCAGAGATCTCAAACCAGAAACGGCTTACATTGTTGAGGTGAAAGGCTGCACAAAAGACATTACAGCAAGTAGCTTTCGTACTTTTCCAGAGGCGTCTGCGGATGCTCTGACATTTGGAGTGATAAGCTGCAACAAAATCTTCATTACGGATATAATGATTCCTCCCGCCTTGGATTTGTGGGGTCATCTATCTAAAAACATAGAGGCTGGCAAGGTGGACTACCTTCTGCACCTCGGAGATCAGGTGCCGCTTCTTCTATAGCACACCCCTCATGTAGTATGTATTTGAATGATCAAGGTCATACTTGGATATTTTCTGTCTAAGGTGGTTCATTGTGTCTCAGTATAGAAGGTTTACTACTAGGTTGACAAACTATCATGCTGGAACCACAATATGTTGACCAAATTTCTAAGGGTTTTAATGGAGCGAAGAAGTTTAGATAGGGGCTACGAATTCCGTTACACAGACTACATTGAAAGGAAATCAAGCAAACGCAGACAAGATAAAAACGCAACAGGCTAGGGAGTTTTTCTTTTTTCTTTTTTCTTTTTTTTCTTTCTCTGTTCCTGTCTCTTGATTGGGAAAATTCTTGCAGGCCTTACTGTTTATATTTTGATGAATTCATTTGAAGACCACTTATTGGGGTTAACTGCTTCAGATTTACGGTGATGGCGACAAGCGCCAAGATGCTGAGGCTGGGGCAGACAAGGATGCGTGGTCTGATCGTTTTCGGAAAGGCATAGAACTATTAAAGGGAGTGCGTCCAGAGCAGTGGATTGAACACCAGGATGCCGTGTGCGAATTTTATCGGGAAGTTTACAGGGACACTTGGAGACATCCTCCCACTGCGAAATGTTTAGCTAACTGCCCAAACCTCATGATTTACGATGATCATGAAGTTCGTGACAATTGGGGGGATGTAAAGGAGGACTGGAATAAAGACAGCGCTGACTTCTTTGTGGCTCGTTGTGCCTGGATCGTTAGCATGGAGTATCAAAGGCAGCTCTACGTAGATGTTGATTTCACTAAAGTAGACGATGTCCACCAGGTACATGTCGGAGGCGAGAAACTGCTGTGTTATGGTCAATGAAGACGAATTTCGAACACATCTGTCACTGCAAAAACATGTGTTTGATTTTCATTTCTTCGTTATGTACCTTACTCTTACCTTGGAAAGTGTGTGTTTCTCAGGACTATCATTTTCATCTTATAGGAGGAGTAGGGCTTATGTTCCTTGACATTCGAGGCTCACGAACCTTTCATCGAGTCGATGGTGATAAGAAAATCTATCTAGGGGATGGGCAATGGAGTGCCATCAAAAAGACGTTGTCTGCAGAGGGCATTTTTGCGGAAGCTCGGGCACTGTTAGTTTGCTCTCCTGCCCCTCTTGTATTTCTAGAACCCCGGATTACGCAGTCTGCAGCTGCTGCATTTCATCGACTCGAAGATTTCAAAGGACATTGGTCCTTCGGTGAACACATCAAGGAGCAAATCATGATGATCGATTCTCTATGCGAATGGAAGAATGCAGCAAGTCGTGAGGTTCTAGTTCTTGGAGGTAAGGGTCTCTAGCTCTTCAATCTCCACTAGCTCTGGTAAGTAGGAAGTAGGGGGATCCTACCTCTACTGTTGAGTTCTTATTTGAAACAGTTTATCTAGTAGTTTGATGCAACATTAAAATCACTTGTAACATAGTATTGCAGGGATTTATTTCTGCAATAATCTTCTTTTTGTTGAAATAAGTTTGCAGATGGGTGTCAGTGGTTTGGACCCCAGTTGCGGGTTTACACTGCAATAAACATATAGATTTGCTATTACTACAGGTGATGTTCATTGTGGAGGTCACTCCGACATCATAAAAAACCACGAGATTTTATTTCGCCAGCTCACAACAAGCGCAATTGCTAATGTACCTCTCCCGAAATCTGCTTACTACTTTATGAGAGCTGCTGGTCGCCTTGGAGGCCTGACGGACGAATATAAATTTCGGCACCACAAGTGGACTAGATCCCGTAACTACGGGCTTGTACAAGTTAAATACCATAGCCCTCAGGTACGATTTTCCTCTTTTATATATATATATATATATATATATATATAATTATTTTTATTTATTTAAATACCATCTCGATTGTTACCGTATAGGCTTTTGTGGTGTCAAGAGCGACCTTGATCTCAGGTGATCCCTCGTAGAATTTAAACCTGCCTAATGCTTTTTTACAGCACAACCCTCTCTAACAGGACTCACTTTTGCACCAGTGACTGGAAGAAGCGCCAAGACATCGTAGTAATGAGTTTCTATTTTGATGTACTAGTTGCTGGTTTTTCAGGACGAAACTCGGGAAGCAGAGCCTGGGGAAGTGGAAATTACAGCACAGTTGGTAAAAGGTAGAATGCTGGGTACGCCCGTCTATGCAGAGAGGGTCAGTAATTTGAACAAAAGCACTATGAGTTGTGTTTGCACTTCGTAAGGGTCAAAATCTTGGATTTTAGGTTTGGATCCTTAAAAGTGAACATGTGTCGTTTGCAATCAGTAATGTGTTGACGTATATGTATTTACATCTGTGTAACATCAATTAATAGTGAGAGCAGGCTCCTTTCTCTTTCCCTTACACGCAATACGCACCCCTCTACCTTACGTGATTTCGACCCTTCCCTGTAGGATGTACCGTATGAGTTTTACTCTTTTGAAGTTAGTCAACTCACAGGGCCAAAGCTGGGTTAGTGTTGGCATACGTCTTAAGACGACATGTCTTTAGACCTAGAGACTGTGAACAATGTTCCTGGTGGTCTGCAAAAAAGCAACCTCGGGAAGCAAACATGATCAGGGAACCTGTTCATCTTTTCGAAATTTTGATCCCAGAATTCATACATCCCTGAAAACTTGGGGAGTGTCTTTCTAACGACCTCATTTGTACAAATTTGAGGACGATTCTTCTCATCCACTTTCGTTGGAAATGAATGTAGACTTCTTTTGCCACTTTCCAAGACTGCATGTTGCAATTGTAACTTGTGTTTTGATAGATTGCCTTTTATTTCTTTCTTCTCACCTTAATTAACATGGCGATGGTTTGCTATAAACAGAAAAATTTACAAATTATCAAATTTGTGGTGATTTTTGTTCTTGTTGAGGTAAACTTTGCTTGTACAGTGAAGTATTTCATTCTTCCACGGTACTTTAAATTGAAGATTAAATTCTTCATGGTAAAAATGATCAAACTGAACAATTTGTCATTATGGACATTTTTCATTTGATTTTCAATGTAACTTTCTAGGGTTCAAAATATTTTTACTTTTATGAAGACAAGTGATGGTTAAAAGCAATGGGGTGTTTTACATGCTCGCACGAAAAGGTGACCAAGATTCGTGCAATTTGAAATGTGTGAATTTTATACTAAACACAAATTAATTAACATATTGAATATATTGAAAAACATGTGAGCAGATGCTGTATGACAAAAGAATATAGATGTGACGATATTTTGTAGATCTTAAGGAATCAATGTTTACAAAATACAGTTTTAAAAATCCTACTTGTATGTAATTCAACTTTATACTACAACAACAACAACAACAAAAAAAAAAAAAAAAAAAAAAAAAAACACCAAGCCTATATATTAGTCCTCTTGGATATTGGATATAATATGTTTTTAATAATTCACACTAAATGGGTACTTATTTTTGTATATTAGAAATGTAATAATTTTTTATTATTAAATATTAAATATTAAATAGATTCAACATCAAATACCAAAAACAAACAAAGTTTATGAATTGGTTTTATTGAAATGGTTTCTTTTAAGAAATAAAATCAATTGTTGTAATTAAATTAAAAGTTTATTTTTATTTAAAAAACCATTCTCTTTCATAAATGGACAATTTAAGTGTGTTGTTATGTTGTGACTACAATATTATTATTAAAATAACATTAGAATATCCGAAATATTGAGTATAATAATTATTTTGTATGTTTTAAAATAAATGCCAAAAAAAAAATTGTTTATATGGAGAGAATTATGTTTTCAAACAATCAAGACATATAGATCATATAACTGATAGACCAAAATCTATTTCATGTTTCAAAAATAAAATGTATCAAAGCAATGTTTATGTAGTAGTTATTGGAAGAATAAAGTATAGGTTTTTTGGGGAAAAGAACTATAGAAGTTCAACCTAATATTCATAAAAAGAATCTATTACTTAAATCAAAACACAACTTCTAAATATTTGTGTGTGTGTATATATATATGGACAATACAACAACACACTTAAATTGTCAATTTATAAAAGAGAATGGTTTTTTAAATAAAAATAAAAATAAAAATAATCTTTTAATTTAATTACAACAATTGATTTCATTTCTTGAAAGAAACCATTTCTCTTTCATAAATGGACAATTTAAGTTCTCTAGCTTTGAGAAGATTAAGGATGGATTTAATCGTTCTTACATATATACCATGTAGTAAAATATCTACATGAAAGCTTCTTAAGAATCACAAGGCTTACTAGCCAAGTTTATAAGTTGGAGAGCCCTTTGAAAGTGGCCTCTTAAAGCTAGAGAACTTATCAGAAATATTTTTGTAGCCACATTGTGCACTTATAATTTAATTCTATGTCAAAGAAGCTTATTCAATACTTCTTGATGAAGATATTCTTATCTACATAATCTATTTCTACATGTATCTATCTAATTCTTTCTACTTTATTAGTTTAGATATTTAAGACATGCAATTACTAACTTATATCCCTTTGATTAGGTTAAAGATAGCTCATTTTGGATTTGTCAAGTCAATCATAACATAAATAATTTTTTTCTTTTAGCCCTTGTATTATATAAATAATGTTAATTGATTCTTTTTATTGTTTCCAAGTATTTTATTAAAATATGTATAAATTTTAAAATACAAGATTTTAACATAGTTATATAAATAGAAATAACTTTTTTGACATTAATAGATAAAAAAATACCTCTTTTCCACAACTTATATATTTTTTTTGTTTATTCTAATTGTATATTTTTCTTTAATATGTTTATTAAATTTTTTAATTAATTTTTTTCACAACTTATAATTTTTTAAATTTGAAATCTTTGATAGTAAAAATTATTAGTATAAAGTTTAACAAATTAGTATTTTACATAAGTTCTTTTAATATTGACTTTTTAATATTAAAGAAATATTAAAAACCAATGTCTAGTATCTTTTTATTAAAACATTATATTTTATATTTTTAGATATTTATTGCATAAATGCTCTATAATTTGATCTACTTTTTAAACCATCTATTACTATCTTTGTATTATTCTTTTATGTTGTTGTTATTATTTCTTTTATTCTTCATATAATAGGATGGTCGTTCAAATTTAAAATACTATAATCTCTATTTTTATTATACAATAAGTTATTTTAAAAAAATGTTTACAAATGATTTTTTTTCAAAGAATTTATATTAGAATTAATTCATATTTAAATTAAATCAAATGCAAGTTAAATCTTATAAAAATATATATTTTATTTCATTAATTCTTTTGTTTTTTTATGCATTTTACAAACTCATTTAGATATTTCAGTTTTTTTTACTTTTTAAATATCTTTAAATGATAATTTATTATTTTTTAATCTTCTTATATGTGAATTTTGTCATATACTTATAAATTCTTATTATCTTCATAAATTTTTAAAAAATCTTAAAATCTTCTTTGGCATTAAATTTTTTAACATTAATATTTTTGGAATTTATATTGATAAATGATTTTAGCATGAGATTTTAATTTTTGTAAGGAACAATTATTAAATTTTTTAAATATATAAAGAAATAAAAATCAGTTAGATTTTTAATTTTTAATTCTTTTTATCAATCAAATTATAAAATTGAGCTTTTTAAGATATGTTTTTAGGTTCATGGAATAATTAAAATTTGTGAAAGAACTATATATATATATATATATATATATACTTATAAAAAATTATTGCATTTATGTTAATTATTTTTTGGATTAATGGTACAAATTCTCAACAAGACTTATGCAAAGAATCATGGAACATCTATAACCAAAATTAATAAATTAATAAATAAAGAATACACATTAAAAGAAAAATAAAACATTGATTGACTAATTTTTTTCTTTAATAGTAACCTATTAATTTAAGTAAAATTATTTAATAAAATAAATTTCTAAAAAAAAATAATGAAAGAATTTATATTACATAATAAAGTTCACATAATAACAATTCACATAATATTCTTAAAAGAAATTTCTTTATCCAAGACCAAAAATTATTAAAATTTCAACAAAAATCCAAAAACCAATATTGAGGATTTATAGTAAAACAAATATATAGTTTTAAAATTTTAAAAAAATGTATAAAGAATAAACTTAAAAATTAGCTTTATATATATATATATATATATATATATATATATATATATATATATATAACTTCTTATTTAAGTTAATTCAATTAAACTTAAAAGCCATATAATAAATATTCAATATGTACTCTATTTGTAATTTTGTGGTATTTCTACAGAAAACAAGACTAAAAATAAAATGATGCAAATTTAATACACAGTAAATATAAAAATCTTTAAAGCTAGATTAGTTTAGAATTGATAAATATTTGTTTGTAGAAAAATTAAGACTTTGTAAATTTTAGATGCCTAATTTGATCTTTTTGTATCTACTTAAGAAGTTTATAAAGTTATTTTTTTATAATAGTTTTCAAAACTATAATATTTTTGTTTTAATAAATTTATTTTATAATATCAATTTGAAGGAATTGATTATTTTATAAATGACATATTAAAGCCTAAATAGGTAGTTATTTTGGACCACTTGTACCTATAGTATTTGTATGTAGGTGGCTTAACTTATAGGTTATGTTAATAAGATATATACAAGATCAATTTGTATAAAGTCTAAAATTTATATAGATATATTTTCATATAAGAAGATTGTACTTGTAAAGCCATTAAAGATTTTTTATCCTACTTTTTATTGTGGTAGTAAATGCCTATATTTTATTTTATATAAGAGAATAAAAGACCTTATGCTTTGAAGTAGACATAGAGTTTGTTTAATATTTAATGTAAATTATAGAGATAAAAAATGTGAATAATAATTAGTAAAACATAGCAAAAATTATAATTAAATATTTATGTTGTACTTGTCTTAATACAAGAAATGCTAAATATGCACTTTTCATAGGTTTTAAATTTTTGTGCTTGTAATTATGTTATATCTAATAGAAAAACTTACAAGCTTCTAATCTTGCATCTTCTAAGAAGCATGATCCACATTTATATTTCTATCTAAGGTATTGCTACAATCTATTAATAAATTTGGATTATTACAATATGTGTAGAAAAATAAAAATATCTTAATAATAAAATTGCCCAAAATGTAGAAGAACATACTTAGAGGTTCAAAACAATACCTAACTTATGACAATTAGATTGGACTATACAAACCAACAAATTGGTTTTTATTTACTAGCTTAATATTCAAATATATTATTTCTAAGGTTGAAACATTTAATTATCAATTTTAACATACTCTATAATATGTTTATATTTTTTATGTAAAAAAAATCCTATGCCCTAGACATATACATGAATTAAATAAGAGTAGCTTGTACATTTTAACAGTAAGAAATAGTACCAATAGACCTTGCATTACTATAATCATCAAAGGTATTGCAAATATATTATAAGTTGCAATAAAAGAAATTAAAAAAGATTCTTGTTTAACAAAGCCAACCATTTATTTCTATTTTAATTTAGAAGATAATGGATATTTAGTTTTGATGGAATGAAGTCATTAAGTTCTTTTTTTAGCATAATTTCTATGGATCATGTCTTGCTTGTTTTCAAAATCTATATTAAACATAACTTCATTCTAAAGTAGCAATATGAATTTTCAGAATTACCTTTCTTTAAAAAAGAAATGTTTGGATTAAAATAAAGATACCAAACAATGCTGTTTTCAAACAAAATATAAAAATATGGTTTTACAAATGAGGTAAGAATATTTCAAGAATTATTTGATATCCTATATTTTTTTATAAATTTTAATATAAAGATATCTATAAACCATTTTTAATAGATTTTAAGATTGCTTACACATTCAACAAGTTTGGCAGTTTGTTTTATCAATCTTTAATGCATACTGTTTTTTTAATCTTAATTGCATTTTATTGTAGATCCTAAAAATCTCAACATCTTTATTAAAAGTATTGTTTATTTTAAAAAAACTTGTTCAAGTACATATAAGAATAATTTATAATCTAGGAAATTATTAAAAAAACTATGATAAGGTATTTAAAAGTATAAATAGGCCAAAAAAACAATAATGTTCCATTACTTAGGATGCCATAATTGAATATGTTAAAATGGTATAATCAACCACCAAAAATTAAATCAAACAAAATCCCAACACTCAACAAAATCTTATTAATTCCTTTGACAAAACATGAAAAATCAATAACATATTCAATTCTTATTTGTACATAGATTGCAATTACACATCCACAAAAATAAAAATAAAAATAAAAATAAACCTACATTACCAACAAATTTACTACCACGATACAACTCTTACTTGATTGGAGTAGTGACAGAACCACTTGTTGTAGAGCTTGCAATCAGTTTTTTTCAGCAAACAGAATCTTTCCTATTTGTTCCCAACAACAACATCAAACATAGAAGAAAAGTGAAAGAAGAGAAGAGAAGTGGAACACTGTGCCGGCTGTGGACTCTACCGAAACTAAAGCTATCACTTTGTGAACTTGGGGGATGAGCTGAGTCGGGCTAGATCATCGAACAGGTCTCGTTGTTACTGATCTGATCGGTGCTCACTTGACTCCGTCGCCATCTTGTCAGATGAGAAGAACACGCATCACAATGGATTGTTGCTGTGCAAGTTGTTGTTGAAGTCCAGGTGATCAGAAACCTTGTGGGTGGCCTCACAAAACGCTGCTCCTGGTTTTAGAACTGATTGATTGATTCCTGACGCTTCAAGACGAAGTGCTATACTTGGATCATGCGAATGTTGTCATTGATTGCAGGTTCTATAGTCACATGACAGTGTCTGGATCACAACACCCCAGGTCATCTCCTGGAAACGATAGCAGCCCTGATGAGGGTAGCCTGTAGTTGCAGGGTGAGAATGGCAGAAACTTGGCACTCGTTGGAATGGAATGCCGACTCTAGACGACAAGGCGAGCTGGCATTGTCCGGAGAGAGAATTTTTCATAATACGACACCACCTCAGACAAGAATTCTTGTAGTTTCGAGGACCGAGCGGTTTTGAGTGTGAAACTTAGAATTCAGTTTCTGTTCTCATGATCCTCACTTTGATGTATAATCCTGCATGACACGCGACCGGCTCTTTTTTTTTTTTTTTTTTTTTTTTTTTAATATTTTCTTTCGACTGGCAGGAATAAGTGTGCAAGATATGGAGAAGATATCTGTTTCTTCGTTCAGGTATTTAGTTTCCTGTTGAATCAGCCCCCTGCCAGTGTGGTGTGTAAGAAGCTGGCGTTAGATTTGATCAGATGCACACCGGTGCAGTATTGAGAGGTCGTGGGATACAGAATTCGCCATGGTTTCGACCTTCTGGACACACATGTTACTGGCTCCGGTGTCAAGTCCATGTCCGCCATCCCTTCGTAGCGACTCGGTAACTTCATCTTCGATTGCAGTGACCAGTTCTCCGAATGCGTTGTGAGTAGTGATCCCAATTTGTGATGTTCGATTATCGAGACTATGGGATGATTGCACTCCCGGGGAGATGTCAACCTCTGTATGAAGTGTCCCATAGCTGCAGATTGAGTCGAGCACCAAGAGGATAAGCTGGCTGGCCTGCTGATCATCCGTTTATCCGCCATTGTTCATCGTTAATGCCATGGTCACTGGATTGATTGAGGAGATGGTGGTAAGTATCCATCTTCATCCTCTTAGTTCAGATAACTTGATTGTTTTCTAGAGCTTGGCGCATGCTACAGAGTGATGAAGCTGGGTAGCCATTGAGCATGGCAAGTTGAGCATAGCATCCACTTGAGGGCAGAATTCACAACCAGCACTGTTTTGCTTGAGGATTGGATGTGCAAGTAGAGGTAAGCTCGAATTTTACGAGAAGATGTTTTATGTGAGGATAGGATATTAGTTTTTCACACAATTACGACTTCGTATGTCTTTGAATTTGGAAATTGCTGTGATAATGTAAAGGCTCACTTGCTCTGAATCGGACTGAATCCCACCCGATCTCTCTAAAATTTTTCCAAGAAGCCTTGGAAAGTGTTGCTGATCCATTTTCCGTCTGTACACACTAATGTCAAGATGAGTTTGCTAAGGATGGTCCTTCTGATACGTTCAGGACATTAATGCGGGGAAATCACGAGGGACATTAATGCGGGGAAATCACGAGGGACATTAATGCGAGGTATATTCCTGGAACTTAAAAACTTCGAATTCTGTCCAAAGCATTCTCCTAGTTGTACTTGACCTATCCTTAGTTTCTGAGACCAGTGTGTATCTCCCTCGGCAGAGTTGCTCGGAAGAAAGCCTGAGAGGACATCCGTGCTAATCACAGACCTTCTTACTCCATGCAATCGACAGAAAAATCAGTGCACGGCAAGAGAGTGTTGGTTGTACAGTCGTGAAAATTCTTATATACTTGGATATTCACTTCAATGTTCGTGTGCACAGCAGTTTGAGTAGATGCTGATTTGTTCCATGACCTTACAATCTTCCAAACTTTCTTTCCTTCACTGAACAGGACGCCGTCCGGCGGATGCGAGCGAGAACGTGCATGAGATCCATCCCAGATTCCTAACCATCAAAAAATAGACGTTTTAAGTCTTAGAATCATAGAATAAATTTATAAATAATAATTCAAGTTAATACACAGTAAACACTGTTTATACATGATTGATCCAACGAGGGTGGTGCGATTGGAACGTGGCGACCCCTTGCTGGATGAGTTCCTATCGTTGCTTCAAACGGGTATTCCTACGATTATGGTTAACGAACTAACTGTTCTAATACACCCTCTTAACCATATCATGGTGAGGTTGGGGTTGCTCCTCCCAGCAAGCCTAGTAACAGCAGGAGCTGGGCGAGCTTTGGCCCAGATAACGATTTGGTACATAAATCTGCCCTCATATATGGAACAGTACCGAAATTGAACTTTGTTGTGTGTGGATAATTTCCGAATGAAGTGATATCGAATGGCGATATGCTTTGTTTTGGAATGGAATTTCATGGTGTCCACGAGGGCGAGAGCCGACTAATTGTCGCAATGGATCACTATGGGTGTAGTTAGGGTTTTGAACTGAGAGAGATCATGTAGTAGATGTCGTAGCCACACCAGCTTGGAGGCGGTAATGGCCATGGCCTTGTACTCCGCCTCCATGTTGAAGAGCGTTGTAGACCTTTGACAAGACGAGATCTAGCTGACCACGCATTTTGACAACAAAAAACAGTATCAGAGGTCGAGCGCCGTTCATCCAGGTTGCCGACCCAGTCTACATCGGAGAACCCATACAGTAGTGTAGGAGACCGCGGATTCCAATGGTACTCAAGGTGATAGTCCAACAAGTCTCGTAAGTAACGGAAGGCATGCTTACAGGCCCGCACATGGGCCGGGCCTGGAGCATGCATATATTGGTCACAAAAGTGAGGTTGGACCGCATGCAAATTATGGCCCAATTCAAGGACCTTACTATGTTAGCATAGGGGAAAGCATTTGCTTCACGACCGGTATCCTTGGTGGTCGGATAATTGAAAATAGACAACTTAATGCATGAGGCAAGAGGAGTGGTCACAAGCTTGAATTCAGTAAATCCAAATTCTTCTAATTTTTGGGTGATATAAAGCCATTGAGACAAGTGGGGACAAGCTTGGATTCAATAAATCCAAATTCTTGTAATTTTTGGGTGATATAAAGCCATTGAGTCATGTGGGGATAAGCTTGGATTCAATAAATCCAAATTCTTGTAATTTTTGGATGATATAAAGCCATTGAGACATGTGGGGATAAACTTGGATTCAGTAAATCCAAATTTTTGTAATTTTTGGGTGATATAAAGCCATTGAGACACATGGGGATAAGCTTGGATTCAGTAAATCCAAATTCTTGTAATTTTTAGGTGATATAAAGCCATTGAGACACGTAGGGATAAGCTTAGATTCAGTAAATCCAAATTCTTGTAATTTTTGGATGATATAAAGCCATTGAGACACATGGGGATAAGCTTGGATTCAATAAATCCGAATTCTTGTAATTTTTGGATGATATAAAGCCATTGAGATACATAGAGATAAGCTTGGATTCAATAAATCCAAATTCTTGTAATTTTTAGGTGATATAAAGCCATTGAGACACGTGGGGCCAACTTTGAGTGTCGTCATAAGTGATTTTGAGATTCAAAAAGTGATGAATTTTGCCCAAATCTGAGAGAAAAAAATACACAAGGAGTTGAATTTTAATTTTATTGAGTAATAACATGGTATTACTTGTGATGAATTTTGCCCAAATCTGAGAGAAGAAAATGCATATGGAGTTGAATTTTAATTTTATTAAGTAATAAAATGCTACTACTTGTGATGAATATATCATCTACATGTAAAGTGAGAATGACAAACTCAATGCCATAATTAAGATAATATATGTTACCATCCCCTGTCAAATTTATAAATCTAAGTATGGCAAGAAATATGTTGATCACCTTGAATTATTTGCAAGATAGTTGTTTTAATCTATAAATGGTTTTATGAAGTCAATACACTATACCTAATTGAAAAGAAATGATGCCTTTAAGAACCTTCATATAGATTTCTTCTTAAAGATGGTCATTCAAGAAAGTGGTTTTGATATCCATTTGATAGACATATAGATCATGTTGAACCGCCAAAGCGAGAATTAGCCAAATGGATTAGATTCAAACAATAGAAGAAAAAAATTATTATAATCCAAGCTCAAAATTTAATTGAATCTATAAGCCACATGATAGACTTTGAAGTGATTCATGATTCGAAAACTTTTTAGCTTGATTTTAAATATCCATTTGCAAGTGATAGGCTTGTAATATATATGAAGCTTAATAAATGACCATGTAGCATTGCATGCATGAGAATTAAGTTTCTTTTCTATAGCAAGTTGCCATTAAGAGTCTTCTAGAGAATTGATGGCTTGGATATAGCTTGTAGGTTCAATTGGAATTGTAGAAATGATGATGACAACTTAAAAAAGCCGAGGGGCTTTAGTCAATTTAGTACATAGAGAAAGAATCTATATGGCATAATTTTTAGTACAATTATATGGCAAAAGGACACCTTTATTGTATTGAGAAGAATGTTGTATTGGGATAATAAGATGAAAATCATGATAATGCTGGACGTGAAAGAAGTATATTAATTAATCTAACTTGCGATCCTGGAGTTGGATAGCTTTGGAGTTGAAGTTCAATCTTAAGTTGTACTTGATTGATAAATCTTCTAAACTTTGATCTAATACAATTAAACTTCTCGGATATGACAATTTTAGATTCTCTAATATTAGAAAGGTGTTCTAATATAGAAGAAAGGACATGATTTGGTGTAGATATTGAATCAGCTCCAATCATTTCTATATCTTCACTTCTTGCCAATCTTCTTGCTTCTTATGGTGGAAAATTGAGTTGATGCATCATAAGCATTAACTCCCTCAATTGCTCTTGTATTTGTGCCATTGCACTCTTTATTTCAACAAGTTATGCCATGATAACACTTAGAAAAGAAAAGATGTCTAATATCACTCAAGACAAATAGAAGAGAGGAATTGAGAACAAAGAAAATACTAAGGACAATATCAATTTAGAAGAGGGTAATCCGCAACTTCTAATATGCTTATGTCTTATCAAGAAAAAGGGATAATCCACTCTTAATCAAGATTAGACAAAGCTTTGATATTGTAAGTGTACTCTTGTTAATCTATCAAGGACAAGAATTTGATAAAAATAAATAAATAAGTGAGAGTTTTTTCAAAAAAAGATAAAAAATAGAAATAACTTAATATGTATATTAAGAAAAAAACTAAAATGGCTATTGCCAAAAGACAAGAAAACTAAAGACCCTTGAAACTAGACTAGAAGCAAGAAAAGAGCTGACAAGAATGAAGAGGGCTTCACTCTTGTCTCAAAATATACTATCTAACTAGGGGCTATGTGGCAATATTCTATATGACCTTCAATATGTGTTGACTTTATAAGATACATGCCTTGACTTACAAGGCAAGTTTTTCTATGTGTGGGCCATATAATTAGCTTGGTCTTCAAGCTAACAACATGTGTAGCACATGGCCAACTTGTTGACCACGTTTCTAATCCAAAAAGTCAATTAAAGATACATATAAAGTCAAAGCAGCATCTATAAAGCTTCTAAGAAGCTTATATAGCAAATATTATAAAATTAATTTATTTTTACATACTTTTACTTACTTCTATCTATTTATACATGTAATTACTTGCTTACATGCATTTGTTTATAACAAGCATATGGAGAGATTGGACATGCTTGCTAAGATGTGGCATGAGTTCTTGTCTTGAATTAGGATCTAGCATATGTCAAGACAAGTTGACACCCTTTAGCATAAATAAAGAAGACAATCAAAGGAATTCCATAGGATTTGGACAATTCAAAGACAATGACAAAGATGAGCTAGTGCTGCCCAATGTAGAAGGTAGGACTGCTTGTACATCATATGAACTATCAATAATTAACTCATGATTGTTAAGAGTATTTGTAATAGAGTAGACTTCAATATTGTCAAGAAAAATCTTTGTAGAAAGAATGTTGAGACTACCAAAAGGAATTCAAGAACAATCAAGGAGAATTATGGTCAAGAGAATAGAAACTTAGATTGAAAAAAAATAAGATTGACCATTGGATTCAACCATAGTGGAGGGAGGCGATGGACAATTAAAGAGTGTAGGCCCAAGGTTGCCATATGTGGATCTCAAAATAGAAGAATCAATAGGTTGAAAAATATAAAAATCCATCAAAATACTTTTGTTAGCAAGATTTAAAAGATGCATGTTAGGAAGAGAATGAGCAACATGTTTCTTTTGAAACACATCTCTTAAAAAAATAAGTGCTCTATTAGTGATTCTTTGAAGCTTATACATTTTACTATAGGAGCTATAATCAAGCAATATACATTCATAAGTTTTATTGCCAAATTTAATACAAAGAAAATCTGAAAACTTTGTAAAATATCAACTTTTAAAGACTCAAAGGTGAGCAATATCCACTTTTGGTTGTGATACAATTCAAAAGGAGTTTTTTCATTGAAAATCTTTTTGGTAGGAGAATAATTTTGAAGATATGTGGCATATGTAACAACTTTGTACCAATATGGTCTTGATAATTTAGCTTCCAAGAGAATTTATTTTATAAAATACATCAAAGTATAATTTTTCTATTTTATAATGCTATTTTAATAAATAATATATAATGTGGTAATTTGACATTAAATACCACGAGTTTTCAAATATTGATCAAAATTGGAAGAAAAATATTCACCTCTTAAATCAAAGTAGAGAACTTCGAGCTTGTATCTTATTTGATTTTTTTGTCCATATATAAAATATTTTGAATATATAAAAGTGTTTACTCTTGTAATAAAAAAGTCAAAGTACAAAATAATATAAAAAATTATTAAAAAATGTGACATAATATTCAAACTTGGAAGAAAATAGATGTGACATTATGACCATTTAAATCTAAATAAACTATTTAAAGAAGTTAAGTAGCTCAATTTGTAGCAGCTTTTAGGAATTTTTTCTTCATTTACTTTTTATTAAGATATATTGGATATAAGTATTGAAGAATTTACTTAATAGATAAGCTTATAATGGACTTATTAGTAGCAAGTTATTGTAGTCTCTTAATATTGATATGCCTCAACTTGCAATACCAAAGATGGAAAGAATTTTTTGAAGATGGTGCATAATCATAGTTTAAAAGAATAATACCCAAATAGCTATACACTGCAAAGAGAAATTGCTTGTTAGAAGCATCCTCTAAATGTTGAGATAGAAGCAATTCCATTTTTTACTACCATGAGGCAAAATCAAGATAACCATTAATTGAGGAAGGAAAGTTGAGAGCCGAGCTTGGAGCAGGTTTTGTCAAATTATACCACATTGTTTTAATAGGATACAATCTTAAATTAAGGCTTCAATAGAGGTAAGGGTACTCCAAGAAAAAATCATTATTGTCAGTAGACTCATATGAATGGGAGCAATGCGGAAGTACATATCAAACTAATGTTGTTTACACTTGAGGCAATAATGGATTCTTTTGACTAGTGAAGACTGTAGTAATGCAAGGGTCAATGATTGGATAGTAATCATATAATGCTAGTGCAAGTACACGGATTTAATAGTGAGGCAATTGGCCATCCTTTTATGGATTAGAAGACCAATGTATATTACATATACATATAGTCGGCTTGGACTTGTATGCACTTTGTTCAAGCTAAAAATATGTTATTTTTTATGAATCTTTTCTTTGATTAATAACCAAGTTAATTTTTTTTTTTTTTTTTCTTGTAATATTTTGTTGCCAAGGATGTACAAATAATTTTGAAGTAGGCACAAGGCTATGATAGAATCATCTTTGATAAGAAATCTATACATATATTTTTTTATTGATATACCACCTCTTCTTATATCATAATTACTGACAAAAAATAATTTCTTGTATAGATCAAAGACATATAATGTATTTGTGGTCCAAATGGCATGTCCATTGCATACGGAGATCTTAACATCACTTTGGCCATAAATTTGAAGAGTAGTGTCATTACTACAATGCATTCAATTTTGTTTTGGTAATAAAGATTCAAAATAAATAAATTGGCTTTTATTGTAAGTCAAGTAATGAATTACTTTTATATCAATAAATTGAGTAAGATCTTATCCAATTTGGATTATTTTTTAAAGAAATATGCTTGTGTAAGATAAATATGAACATAAAAGAATAGAGACATTTTTTTGATATTTTCTTATTTCTATTTTTATTTTTTATTTTCATAAATTATTATTTTCATATTGATTGATGGTTTATACTTGTTGATTTTTGTAAAATATTCCAATCCTTAATATCCCATCTTCTTACAATGTGAATATAGAATTGTTGATTTTGATTTATTCTTCAAAAAAAACTTATTATTTTTATGGTGGTTTTATAGGGAGACAAAATTATTATTTATTTATTTTTTCTTCCAACAAAAAGTGCTTATGATTTTGAGGAAGAGCTCTTCATTAAGGTTTCCGCTTGTAATAAAATAGAAATCAATTTTGGTAGAATTATTGTATTGGTAGTGCGGAATGTTTGAATGATAGTGCTATATTGAATTGGCATTGATATCATTAATGTAAGGATTTCTATTTGATATGGAATAATAACTCCAATAAAATGACATTATTTTAATAATGTTCTAAAGTTATATAAATATTGTGTTATCAATTCATTCGCTTTCATTTTTTGTGTTATGAATTTTTCTTGTATATATGCTTATGTAACAATATCACTTATGGAATGGTTATTTTCAAATGTAAGCCAAGCTTCATTGGCCGTTTTGCATGCTCCAACATGGAAAAATATGGAATTATATACACAATTCCATACGGCACTTAGTACACCATAATCTCCTTTTTTCTAAGTGGTAATTGCAACTTAATTAGTTGGTAATGTCAACATTGTTGCATTTTCTTCTAGGATTGAATTTGCCAAATACTAACTCCCATAATTCTTCAATTTTGAATTTCATTTAGATTTTCTTTTTCCAAATTGTATACCAAGAGCCATCAAACTTTGGCCATTCCTCTGTTGAGAGACTACTTGTAGTCATTTTGAAGAGAAGATAAGATTATTGTTGGCAATTCTTCTATTGAGAGATTACTTGTAGCCATTTTGAAGAGAAGATAAGATTATTGGTGCCCCAATTTCTATGACAAATGTCTTTGTCAAAACTTTCTTCTTTTTCTTGTGATTGTTTAGTGTTTTTTTAGAAATTTTTATATCAAAAATAAATTAGTAGAGTTATGCTCTGACACCATATTAGAATCATAAAATAAATTTATAAATAATAATTCAAGTTAATACATAGTAAACACTGTGTTTATACATGATTGATCCAGCGAGGGTGGTGCGACTGGAACGTCGAGACCCCTGGCTGGATGAGTTCCTGCAGTTGCTTCAAACTGTTACTCCTACGATTAATCGAACTAACAGTTGCTTCAAACTGTTACTCCTACGATTAATCGAACTAACAGTTGCTTCAAACTGTTACTCCTACGATTAATCGAACTAACAGTTGCTTCAAACTGTTACTCCTACGATTAATCGAACTAACTGTTCTAATATAAAGAGTAATACTTTCAGTTTCATGCCGAGAATATAATGAGCAATCTGTTGAGCTTCACGCACAGTTACCAAGTCACTATGGTTTGGAGGACGTGGTATTCGAATCCTAGAAGAGCACTTTCATCTTGGGAGTGCAGATTCATTTCTGGTTGATGATTTTTGAGCATTGTTCTTGAACATATTCATAATGTACTCTTCAATCCTGACTCCGCTGCAACTTCCACCAGCAGGCAGGTCACGTCCTTTGTTTTTTGGCTTTCCAAAGTCTTCTTGAAGTACATCACGAATGGCACTTGTAGAATGATGTCAAACCTTTCTAGCCTTTTGTTATCAATGATCCGTCTCTCTTCCAGGTTACAAGATTTATAGGCAATGTAGATTTGTGCTGAACATTTGGATTTTAGAGCAGGCCATCTCTTGACCGGAGGGCATGAAATAGCACTCAAGCTTACTCGACGCTCAAGCACCAGTATTATTCGGTATTGCAGAAATGCAAATATATTGTCAAATACCAGGATTCCAAGTAGTTCAAAAGTCTGTAAATTGTTTTGAGAGAAACCCCGAACACAAGAACAAATAGCATGCTGGACAACATGTCAGGGTGTGATGATTTCAGGACAACCATCTGTGTGTGACCACTCTGGTGGATTATATTTCTGTCTGAAGAGGTTTTACATGTTGCAGGCTAACGAACCCTGTGGATACGATGGATGTGCGGCTGTCAGCTGAAACCAATGTTTGAGGCATCATGTTTAGTTACAATGATATTGTGCTCCTGAATAATGTGAAATATTCATCGTTGCATTTATCCGGACAGCTTGGTTTCCTTGAAGATGGGTATGAAAATCAGGAACTATCGGTGATTATCCTTTCGCACTTTACAAGCTATCAGCTCAATACCTTCGTAACTTCAGAACAGAAAGCCACAAGATCTTGTCCACATTGCTGTTCAGGGGCATTGGCGACTTTCATGAAGTGGGCCGAGCATGGCGGCCTGTGAATTTTCATACTGCCAGGCTCCACCAGTACCTACAACTTTTTCAGACAGCAGTAATTCTTGCTTCGTATAGGCATACCACCGGATCGATCCTCATGAGAACCAACCCACCCTCCATCAGCAGGTAGCAATGGCTCTACCAAAAAGTTCACTAGATTTATGACTTTGCTAACAATGAGCCCAATTCGAACTTATCCCAGGCAATAACTACGTAGTTTCCATCGTAAATTTCAGCTTCAAAACCTTTCCAGAGGTTTTTGAAGTGATTGGGAATCCAGGCGATGAAGAAACTCTGGGTGCTCCCCACCAGAAAGAGACCGAACCGAGCGAGCGAAACTTGCAGAGTTCTTCGTTTCGTGAGGAACGACTACGAAGTCATGGCACTGTGTGTGTGTGTCATTTATTGCGCTTCAGTTACCATACCATGATTTTGTGATATGGACCCTTATCATAGGATTTCATGTATTATGCCAATCGATTCATAGCAGCATAAGCCCTGCTCCCTGTGAGATTAGGGAAAGCCACTGGAAGAGAGACAGATGCCCTGATAGAGCATCCTCGTGGTAGTCCGTATTAAACGGTTACTACTGATGATGGGGAACTAGTGGGGGTCACTGTGTGGGTCATTTCGGCCACCTCTTATTGAAATTTTATTTCCATAAGCTGTTTCATCTGTAGAATTTTGCAGACTCCGGCCAGGTCTGTCTGCTGTTTTACTGGGGGATTCGCCTATGAAGGTGAAGGGACGTAAATAAAGCGAGAACACTGTCTCAGGGCATCTGTGATTCTTTATGTTACCCATTCTTCCTGGATTTATAAAGTTTCCTCCCACGTTCTGCCCAAACGGTGTGCGATTACATGACATGGTCGTTATCTGGTGCGTGAGTGCATGAATTTTCAGCTGATGTGCAGAGCAAACTCAACGATCTAGCAAATCATGCTGTCATATTTGTGTCTGATGCTGAAAGACTAGTAATATGAAAACGAGTGATAAATTTTCTACATGTCCCTACAGCAGTCCTTTGGCAACTTTCATTTTGGATTGAATCTTGTTGAGTGCAAGCTCTATTTGTCTCTTATCCTAGGCATGCATTTTACTCGCTTCTATGATCTCGTATTTGCAGCATGACTTGGCTTCATTCCTCTTGTACGCTTCAGTTCTTCCACTAAGTGACACCTACCCCCCCCTCAATTAACGTTGCCCCTAAAAGGCTGCAGCTGTGCAGGAACAAATGAGTCTAATTGAGGTTGCTAAATCAGGTCGTTGTTAGCTAATTACCAGGGGCATATGAGATCATGTTTGGCAACTGATCTAAAACTGGTGTATAGCCATACCCACCTTCACAAGGCTAATGCCAACACACAAATGTGTGGGATCATTTGAATGTGAAAGTTGAAGGGATCGTCTTCTGAAAACTTACTGAAGCAATAAAAAATGCCACTGAATCTGTACTTGTGGATGGCCTTTGTGGACATGAAAGAAAATAGCATCAGCCGTCTGAATACTTGGTACATGGAACACTCCAATGGAGCAATCCTTTGTAGACTCATGTAAGAAAAAGCGTACTTTCTTTTTCCTGCCTAGTGTGCACCTATTCAACCCACACACAATGTGGTGATTATGGAGTTCATTCATCACTTCAAAAGCTTGATGTGTGTATGTGGTCGAGCAATTGTGAGAGGTGGGGTCTTTGTTCTCCTTGTTGAGAATGTTTAGAAAGACACAAGAGTAATAGTAAGTCATACACACAAGAGGGTTTCTTAGGAGAGAGAGCTTCACACACACAAATCTATTGATCTGGTTATGTCTCATATACAAGAAGAGAAAAGAGGAGAGGATAAACAATACTTCTCCACTATACTCTAAATACTATAGCTACAATATTTACTGTAGTCTACAGTAAATATTATGGAGAGCGCCGGCTACATTTAATGATCTCAACACTCCTCCTCGCTCATCATAATATTTACATAATATAAAATTTGTATAGAATTATGATCTATACTTTTCTGTGATCTTGCAAGATCAACAATTGTTGCCTCATTAAAACCTTATCTAGAAAAACTTTATTTTATTGAAAGACAAAACCATAGATGAAGGAAAAAGAGTACAACATCATTTTTTTAAATTATTTAAAGAGCTAATTAACTTTCATATTTAAGAAAAGCAAGTCGCCGCATACCAATGCCATAAGTAAGTCGACGATGGTTGCTTAATGGGAGAGCTTTGGTGAAGAGATCAGCAAGGTTATTTGTAGATTCAATTTTCTTAATTATAAGTGCTTGATTAGTAATTAAGTCATGAGTATAACTAAAATACTTTGGATTAATATGCTTTGTCCTGTCGCCTTTAATGAAACCAATTTGCATTTGTGCAATACAAGCACTATTATCTTCATGCAAGATAGTTGGAGAATCATCATATGAAAATCCATAGGTTATTTGAATGAATTTATCAATTGATTGCAACCAAATACATTCTCGAGATGCTTCATGTAAAGCAATAATTTCTACATGGTTAGATGAAGTTGCAGTTATTGTTTGTTTCACTGATTTCCATGATATTGCAACTCCATGTCTTAAAAATACATATCCTATTTGAGATTTAGCTGTTGTAATATCAGATTTATATCTTGCATCACAATATCCAACCAATTTTGGATCTGGTGATTTTGTGTAGTATAATCCTAAGTCTTCAGTACCTTTTAAATAACGTAATAAATATTTGATGCCATTCCAATGTCGTAGTGTTGGACATGCACTATATCTTGCAAGAACATTAACTGCAAATGCAATATCTGGTCTTGTAGATGTAGCTAAATACAAAAGTGCTCCAACCGCTGCGAGGTATAGATATTGGTCTCCCAATATTTCTTCCTCCTCCTCGCATAGACGGTATGGATCATGACCATCACGACCACGTCCAACCATTGGTGTGGACAATAGATAAGCATCAATCATATTAAATCTTTGCAAGATTTGTCTAATATATGTTAGTTGGTAGAGAAAAATGCTATCATCTGTTAGATACATAATCTGAAGACCAATGCAAAAAGTTGTTTTTCCTAGCATTTTTATTTCAAATTCATATATAAGTAGGTTTGTAGCTATAACACATGCAGATGTAGTACCCACTAGGTTAAGATCATCAATATATACAATGATGATCACAAAATCAGTTTTATCTTGTTTGATAAATAAATAAGGGATTAGTAGATCACTTATAAAATTATTTGTTATTAAATAATCTCAAAGATGTTGATACCACATTTTTTTGGATTTTTTAAAATCATATAAGGCCTTACATAATTTAATACCACAATATTTTCCTAAAGCGGGTTAATTTGGAATTCATGTTTCTAAGCCAAGTAGAACTTTCATATAAATATTTGCATCAAGAGAACCATATAGATATGCAGTTACTACATCCATCAAATGCATCTCAAGGGTGGCATGAACTGTCATTCCAATAATATATTGAAATGTAATTGAATCCATGATTGGAGAATATGTGGATTCATAATCAATGCCAAATCGTTGAGTAAATCCTTGAGCAACAAGATGAGCTTTATAGCGGGTTATTTGGCCTTGAGCATCTCGCTTGTATATTAATACCATTTTATAATCCACAGGGCAAGATGTAAGAGTGTCTACAATTGAACCAAAGACTTTCTTCTTACGCAAAGAAGCATACTCCTCCTCAATAGCAGTTTTCCATTTTGACCAATCTGAGCGATGCATCGCCTCTTCGATGGTTTGAGGTTGAGGACCATCTTCCTCACAAGAAAAGGCTTCTACAATCATATATACAAATGATTCATCTATCGTAATAGATGGTCTATCCCAAATATCATCTGTAGCACAATACAGAATAGATAATGCTTTACTCAACTTATTCTTATTCCTTCCAATTCCAAGATTGTTTTTCATAGGAATTGAAGGTACATTATGCATGGATATATCATCATGAATTGGTAGTCCTGCAAGATGAGTGGTAATTTCTTGAGAAATAATACCAAGATTAGTTAATTTTATAGCTTTCTTCTTAAGTGGTTGCTTATTTAGTCCACGAGTTCTTTTAATTGTTGTTGTTATAACTTGAGGTATTGTAGTCAATGGCAGTGCAATCTGAGCAGGTGCATTCTGAGCCTCATTAATAGGAACTCTTGTAATTCTAAGTACATCATTGAAGCCATCAGGTGTTTCATCCGCGATCCGTTTTAAATGTAAAATCTTAGCAACTTCAATTTCTACCAAAGATGTCCTATGATCGAGATTCATTGTAAATGTTTCTAGTGCTTCAAATATGAGTACTTTATTTCTTTGTTGATTGGATACTCTTCTTTGAAGAGATGGGAATACAGTTTCTTTAAAACAGCAATTTTGTAAATATGCACGTAATAATGTGCCAGTTGATGGATCAACAATACAAATAATGCTTGATGAATCAAAACCAATATACATGCTTTCTTGTCGATGAGCTCCAATGATACACCATTGAGGTTTTGGTATTGGAATCCAAGTACGGCAACCAAATACTTGTAAGTAAGATACATTTGGAATACTACCCGAGATGAGCTCATGTGGTGAAACAATTTCAAGAAAAGAAGGGCGGAGGAGTATTAATGCTGCAACATGTAAAACTACATGACTCCACATAGATCCAGGTAGATTTGCATGAAGGAGGAGTGGCCGGGTAATGAGTTGTATATGCTTTATAAATGACTCTACAAGTCCATTTTGAGCATGTTCATATAGAACACAATATGTCAACTCAATTTATATTGGAGTACAATAGTCTTCAAAAGACTTTGATGCAAATTCTTTTGCATTATCCATATACAATGTTTTTATAGGATAATCAAGAAAATGTGCCCGAAAGCGAATAAGCATAGATATAAGATTGGCAAACACCATGTTTTGAGTTGATAGTAATGAAACATGTGATTGTTTACCTGATGCATCAACAAGGACTAAAAAATAACGAAATGGTCCTGATATTGGATTAATAGGACCACAAATATCACCATGCAATCTTTCAAGCATTGGTGGTAATTCTTGTGGAAGTTGCCAAATTGAAGGCCGAGTAATCATTTTACCTTGCATGCATGTACAACATAATTTCATAGAGTCTACATCTATAGGCTTTAAATTATACCCAGTTATATATAGAATGATCTTTCTAAATAATGTGGATCTTAGATATTCCAATCATCCATGCTAGAGAGAAACATGACTCTCTGAGATAGATGATGCAAAATTAAATATAATAGGAGGCCGAATCACAATTCGGTATAAACCATTTTTTGTAGCAAAAGCTTTTTCAACAACTTTATGGTCCTTTGCAAGAACCAAAATCTCTTTTATATTTAAAGCGGTGGTCGAGAGGTGTTAACCATTAATACGCACATCTTAGTAGCTGATCAGACTCCTAGGTGCTCAGGGTGCAAACATCGCATGTTTACATTTTATGATGGAACTCGCAGGTAATTTTACCATCGCTATGCCCTCTTGGAAACAAAACACATTTGCTCCAGCCATGGTCATCATATTTTTAGTTTGCCAAGTTGAAGATTTTTCAATAAAAAATCATCTATCTCGCAAGATAGTATGTATTATTGCAAAATCAACGAATGCATCATTTGATTCATTATTAGAGGTTCTATCATTCATATAAGCTTCTAAGTCATCAACACCAATTGAATCCATGGACGCATTCATGGTATGAACTTCACGAGCCTCAACTTGCAATTTCTTATTTTCTTGGAATATTTTAATAAAACATTTTGAAGTATGGCACGCATGTACAAAATGTCCAATCATTCCATACTTATAGCAAGAATGCATCTCTGATTTTTATTTTCTACTATAATTAATAGTAGAACATTTATTCTTTTCATATGAATAGAAATGGTCTTGATTATGACTACCCTGATACTTATGAGCACGTTTCCCATATTTATATAATTTCTTCTTAGACTTTGAAATATTAAGTGCATGAGATTCTGGAACTGTAGTTCTAATAGGACGAGCTTTCGCATTGTGCAAGAGTAGTTCATTTTGCTTCTCCTCAAGAAGTAGATAGGACATGAGATCAGAATGACTCTGAAATTTCATGTTCCTATATTGTTCTGCAAGTATGGCAGATACAGGAGGAAATGTAGAGAGAGTTTTCTCAATCATTTCTTCTTCAGAAATACTTTGTCTATATAATCATAATTGTGAGACAATACTATACATTTCACTATTGAAAGCATTTAAATTTGGAAAATCCAAGCCACATAAATGTGTCCAATTATGACTTGCACGTGGAAGAAAAATGGTCTTTTGATGATCAAACCTAGATTTAAGATTCTTCCAAAGTTCTGTAGGATCTTCTATTTCCAAATATTGATGTTGTAATGTATGTACAAGATGACAACGAAGGAGAAGAAGTGCTTTCCAACGAATAGCAGGAGATATAGAAATACTTGTTGTAGGAAATTCTTCAAACATAATGGCATCCGAGTTTTGTTCTGCAAATAAATTTACTTTTGTCATTTTTGCCCATATTAGATAATTATTTCCATCCACAGTCAATGGTGGAAATAAAAGAGCTTGAAAATGTTGGAATGCACTACTAATAGTTAGAACCATAGTAGAAGCAGTTGAAGATGTTGAAGTACTCATTATAAATAAATCTATAAAGAAAATACAAGATCAAGTAGAAAAGTTGAGTAAAACGTACCTTAAAATATAAAGTCAAATAAAATGATAAACTTGAACTTCAAAATATATCTATATATATATATATATATATATATATTAAGGAGATTGTAGATTAAGGCAGCAGAATAGTAATAAGATGGCACAGCAAGTAGCAATAGGGCGACAGCAGTAGGGCAGTAGGGTGGCAGTGGTGGGCAGTGACAAACATCAACGGCGGACAGTGGTGGCGGCGGACAACCGCAGCAATCAACGATGGGCAATGGCGGACGGCAGTAGCGAGCGGTAGCATCAACGGTAACAGGGTGACAGCGGCAGGTTTGGCGGCAGTAGGGGTGGGGCGCAGCAAGGAGCAAGGAGCAAGTTGGGGTGGAGTTGGGTTGGATCAAGTATTCTAAGCAAGTAGGGCAGAGAGTGGAACAAGTTTTCTAAGCAAGCTAATGTGAGAGGGGCCAGTAAGAAGAACAAGATTATGAGGCAGACATTGAGAAAGGATAGCAACATATTTGAAGAGTCAAAGACTAGAACAAAAAATTGTGATAGTGTGTAGAAGAGAGTCGTGCTGATAATGTGTTGAGAATGTTTAGAAAGACACAAGAGTAATAGTAAGCCATACACACACACACAAGAGTAGTAGTAAGTCATACATACAAGAGGGTTTCTTAGGAGATAGAGGTTCACACACACAAATCTATTGATCTAATTGTATCTCGTATACAAGAAAAAAAAGAAGAAGAGGATAAACAGTACTTCTCCACTATACTCTAAATACTATAGCTATAATATTTATAAATAAATCTATAAAGAAAATACAAGATCAAGTAGAAAAATTGAGTAAAACGTACCTTAAAATATAAAGTCAAATAAAATGATAAACTTGAACTTCAAAACATATATATATATATATATATATATTAAGGAGATTGTACATTAAGGCAGCAGAATAGTAATAAGATGGCATAGCAACTAACAATAGGGCGGCAGCAGTAGGGCAGTAGGGTGGCAGTGGTGGGCAGCGAGAGACATCAGCGGCAGACAGTGGTGGCAGCGGACAGCGGCAGCAATCAACGATGGGCAATGGCAGACGGCAGCAGCGGACTGCAGCAGCGGGCGGTAGCATCAACGGTAACAGGGTGGCAGCGGCAGGTTTGGTGGCAGCAGGGGTGGGACGTAGCAAGGAGCAAGGAGCAAGTTGGGGTGGAGTTTGGTTGGATCAAGTATTCTAAGCAAGTAGGGCAGAGAGTGGAACAAGTGTTCTAAGCAAGCTAATGTGAGAGGGGCCAGTAAGAAAAACAAGATTATGAGGCTAACATTGAGAAAGGGTAGCAACATGTTTGAAGAGTCAAAGACTAGAACAAAAAATTGTGATAGTGTGTAGAAGAGAGTCGTGCTGATAACGTGTTGAGAATGTTTAGAAAGACACAAGAGTAATAGTAAGCCATACACACACACACAAGAGTAGTAGTAAGTCATACATACAAGAGGGTTTCTTAGGAGATAGAGCTTCACATACACAAATCTATTGATCTGGTTGTATCTCGTATATAAGAAAAGAAAAGAGGAGAGGATAAATAGTACTTCTACACTATACTCTAAATACTATAGCTATAATATTTATTGTAGTCTATAGTAAATATTATGGAGAGCGCCGGCTACATTTAATGATCTCAACACTCCTTAAAGACCTTGATATATTTTGTGGAATGACTATTGTAGATTGATGGGTAGATGCTACAAAACTCAAAGACATTGAGTAATGAAATGAATGGAACAACACACCTCCTAGTTTGACAAATGACAATGCTGAGTAACTGAACTATTGAATAATGTTTTCACTGTTTGACAGTTAAGTCAGGTTGTGCACATTTTAAAATAGATGCACCTGGTTATGATCCTTGGAAATTCTGGAATGAACTACTTTTATACTGGTAACAAAGACGAAAGATTGTTTTTTGAGAACTGTTGAGTAAATGGAAGGAGAAACTGAAAATAAGTTCAATATGGTCTAACATTATTTGTTCTTGTTGCCATCAAAGTAGGCAGTTAGTTTGTTTTTAAAACAAATGTAAAGAATAATAATTAATAATAAATGCCTTCTCCTCCTTTTATTTGCATTGCCAAGACTTTTTCATATAATGAAGCAAAGTAAGTATAGTACAGGAAAATAGATTTATATTTTCATTCTTTGATATTTGGCTGTAAAAATGATATAAAAAAATCATATTTATTTGACTATTTTTTTGTAATTCAAATTTAAATCTACAAACAATTCAGCAGTAGTATGATTAGATTTTGTATTCAATTTTACATTGTTACCATGTTTCAAAGAAATCAAGCATACATGAAAAACAGTTATTAATAATAATATTTGAAAAACTCAAAATAAAGTGACGAAACTCAGTTTGCACCAAATACTTTAAAGAAGTGAACGGAATGCTTACTGAAAAGTATTCATGTATGTAAATCTTAGTTTCTTATCAAGGCTTGCATAATAAAAATAATGATAATCATTTTATACTCTTTGTAAAACATCCATATCATTTCATTGTTTTTAATTATTTTCATTGTTGAACATTCGTTTAGGTTCACAATATAGGTCAAGAAGAGAACATACATTACTTGTTGAATTTTTGACAGATATGAAAATATTACTAAAGTTTCGTTTCTTTTCTTTTCTTTTTAGGAATATGAGATGGTGTGCTCCCTTGCTGAAAATTTTATGCTAAGCTACAGATTACATTAGAAAAAACTAAACCTATGATTTAAGATTTAGAAGTTGGATAGAAAATATGGACTTGAGGAGAGGGTGTGGTTCTATGTAGTAAACGTTTTCATACATAGAGATCCTATCAGTGATTTATTAAGTCATTTTCTTACAAAATTCTTGAAATATCTATATTTTTTTAAGTCATTGTTTAACCAATTCAAGGGTTGTGTACTACATAATTTTGTTAAACACTACAAATCTATTCTAAAAAATATGTGTTCTATTTTTGGTCTAAACTTCATATCTAAAGATGGTGCTGTTTATTTATTTTTGAATACTCCAAAAACAAGCTTGTGTAATTGTGGGTATAGCATTTACATATCTTGATGTAACTAATGATTCTTTGAAAAAACTACTTGTTTAATTGTTGGTGCTAATCATCTAAAAGAGTAATTTTTGCTTAAAATGTAGAATAAACTTGTATCCTACTTCTATATCATCGGGGTACAAGAAACTTCCAAAATCTATGCAATATTGTTTTTCAATGACATAGATACACATGTCATGCTTGTTATTGATATTATTACTTATTTACTTCCTTCAAGCCTTAACTGCTATTTATTGATACCATATTAGTCAAATAAATATGGACTCATTTTTATTTTTAATTTTTTTCCCTTTATATTTCAATGAGGATTTCCAATTCATTTAAAACAGAGAGCTCAGTTTTCCATTCTATTTGGATATTTGTACTAGCATAAAAACATTTAAAAGTATCTAAGCATTATTTTTGTTATTGTTGTTGTTGTTATGTAATATACTCTTAAGATTTACAGTTATGTTCATAGATGGTCTACTAGGTTGAACTTGGTTATAGATTTGATAATCTGAAAACCTGTATTATTCTTTTTTATTTTTTATTTTTTTTAAATAATAAATATAGTAATATTATTATTAATTTTTTTAAAATGTTGTAATATGTATAGTAAATGCATTCACTTATGACGTAACACATTTATTAATATATTTATTTGATTTTAGTTATTTTACATTTTTTATTATACATAATGAATTACCAAAAAAATATTATGCCAACTAAACATTATATATAAAAGTATCAAACAATGTGTACATGAATCCTAATTTAAAATAGATACATCAGCCATAGGATCAACCACAAATAAAATACATAATGTATAATATTTTCATGGGTAGTTTCACCTAAACCATTTCTCCCTCCAAAATTCAAGATAATAATAATAATTTTAAAAATACATGATTTTCTAGAATCATTTTGTTATAAATTTCTTTTTATGTTTTATTTGCTTTTTGTATGTCTATATGTATGTATAGGAAATTCTCTATTTAGCTACACATGCCTAAGCTTAGAATGGAGGGTGGGCAGTGATAGATTTGAAACATTCTTCCTCATTCCATTCCTGAATAGCTTCCTTCCTTCCTTCCCTCCACACATTGCACAGGTATATATAGATATCCACCATTGTAAACAAAGGACACTATTGCAGCATATGATAAATGAATAAACAATGTTCTCTCTCTCTCTATTGCTTTGTTGAGGCCCATCCTTCTACTATTCTCATGACCCAACTGCATTTATGGCATCTTCAAAAAGTGTAACAAACATTCCCCCCCCTTATGTATGTATGTATGTATGTATATATATATATATATATGGCCACCATTTCTAATATGCACACTCACACACAATGCACATTCTTCACACCCAGTGCCCATTTGAGGAAAGAGGGGCTGGATGGATGGATGGATGGATGGATGGATGAACATCGTCATAAACTTGGTACATCCGTATGTCATCCATGTATGGACAAAGAGAGCGTAGGATTTTGCTTTAAAAAAAAAAAAAAAAAAAAAAAAAAGGAGGGTTGAGGAAAGTAAACACAATACATGATGGAGAGAACACATAACAAACCAATATCTTGGGGAAAAGAGAGAAGGGTCAAGTAGTAGCCTCTACATCCATGCGCCATATCTGCATCGTATATTTCTATTCTGGGATTATTTCGTACATGGTGTGTGTATTTGTACTCTTGGTTCTACCTTATGCTGCCAGTGTAAGTATCTGGAAAAGCGTATATTATTGACGTCGAGGTATTTTCATGCATCCTGCCAAAATCACACGAGTATCCAGGAAAACTGGTGATTCTGGCACCGGGAGCTACTTACCTCCATTGACGTGTATACATACATACGATCTTGCGGTATCGTACCGCGTAACCCTTTTGAAAGAAACCGGGGCATCGAGGATTTTCGGGGGTACGGATGATCGTCCTACGTGGCGCAAAGTAATGATTCTCGAAGTGGTCGCTTTTACTTTAAATGTGCTGGCGTCGCGTCCATGATCTCCTCTGTCATTTATTTACTTTGTTTACTTTCTATTTTGTAACGACTTTATTGAAGGATGGAAGCTGTTGCCTCGTCTATACCCAAATTCAGCTGCTGTTCGTTGCTTTTCAAAATTGGGGTGGCGTGCTTGCTGCCTTGGAAGTTGCACCAGGGCAACAGAAGTAGGTCTAGTAGGTGGGATGAAGGCCGGTGAGCGCGGAAGGAGGCCCTGTTGCCGTTGGTCCGAGGCCTTGCAAAGGAATGGGAGCTTGTCGTTTTGTTGAGTTATTTATTTATTTACATGCTCTCTGAATCATTATCATTATTAATATAAAAAAATAAATAAAATAGTAGTTGAAAATTATTACATGATTTGCAGATGATTGTAATCCCCCTCCCCCAATAAAATTGTAATTTTTACTTCAATTGCATAACATATACATACACAAAACAAAATGATATACAGAAATGTTTTTTAAAATGATTTTGAAACATTCACATCATGACATGAAATTAGTTGTACTCTCAAAACACAATTGAGCCAAAGATGAAGTTGGTGGAATTATCATGGTTAGGACAGATGAGCTTTCCTGGACAATAGTGAATCTAAATATGGTAAACAATGGGTAGTGCATGAAAATAGGGATATGTTTTTTTTATATAAAAAATGAATGAGTAATCATACATACATGCACTTTGTTTCATGAATTTACAACCGATTGTCACCACATAGTTTATGACAATCTTAATTTACATTTTCCCAATTAAATCACAAGTGCATATTTTTCCAAAAATAAGTTAAGCTTTGTTGACTTTGTAAAATACAATTATGCATCATGTATTCAGTGAGAGAGCACACAGGTCCACACTTTACTGAACTTTAATAAAGCCTCTCTTTGACATTTTCCCCAGTTTAAATCAAATACCTCAACATGTTACAAGGCAATGATAATTTTACCCATATCTCTCCCTTTTCATGTCTAAGCAAGTCCGTACAAAAGCACATCTACTTGAGGGAGGGGAACAATGTTCACACATGTTTACTTGCACATGCCCACCTGTTCCTTGTCCAGTTCCCAAACTGGATCCAATGGGGCATGCACATCAATGACGATGAGCCAAATTACAGCTTGATAGGTTTTTGTTACATTTTGAGAATGTAAATTAATAACTAAAAACAATATATGAGGTACTTGATCAATCTGTACACACAGGAATCTAAGACATAATCTTGGATAGGATTCAATGAACATTGGCTCTCTCAATAACCCCTCCTCAAGATGTGATAAAAAGGCTACAATGGCAAAAAGGAAAACCTAACATTCACCACGTTTGTACCCAAATTGTACAAGACCTAGTACATTTAGAAACAACTTTTGAGCATTCAGGAATGGAATGCCTGTGATCTTTGAACAGCATTTTGACAAATTATGCCCCAAAAAAACAAAAAAACAAAAAAACAGTAAATGTCTGTTCATGTTGTGGCTGACACTATTCCAATCACCCAAGTTTCAAAAGCAGCCTTGAACTCCACTCTCACATGTGCTGGAAGTGTAGTTTTCTAAATGGATGAACAGCACCCACCTCATATTAAATTTTTTTTTGTTTTGTTTTTTATGGCACAAATCAGAATTGTTGAACACCCTGTTATTCCTTTCCAGCCGTAGCTCCCAGATTGCTATGCCCCTCAGCAAGGCCAATATGGTGTCAAATTTTTTAAAGCACCACAGAATATTTTGTGAAAAGATACACTAAGCCCATGTATGTTGGGCTCAACTGGGTGGGGTGGTTGAGTTGGCTTGCATATCATGTAGGAGTTGGATGCACCATTCCCAAATCCAAACAGCCCTTGAGCAAGTCTAGAATTGGTGAAGGATTGTTTTGTGCTGTCCAGGACAGAAGGGGCATGAGGCATCCACTATGGGCATGATTCGGTTCCACCAGGCATTAACCACTATAGCCTTAAGCCACACACTCCGGCCCTAAGCCACACACTCCAAAGTAAAGTCGCCCTCTTTTTGTGAATGGCAAGGATGCCACACCCTATTCCACTTGACTGGGGCATCACTGGTGAGTTCTCTCCTCCATTTAGTGGTGCAAAGGAAGACTAGCATGTCCAGGCTTGTGACCTACTATCTGGTGGCCTTGGGTGTATACTGTAAAAAGGCTGTATCTTGTTCCCAACTGTATTGATTGGAATCAAAGGGGAAGCTGATTTATTTGGCAGTAGAAGTACTGGTATTGTGATTTCCTTGGGCCTTTTTCCACTGTTCCTACTCGTATCTTTTCAGCAATGATGTCATCTCCTACAATGTCCATCACCAGTGCTGCAATGATTGACAGTTTTGAGTAGCATCACTGTGTGAGGTCCTTGATGGGCACTAGAGTATGATCAATAGGGCTAACTCTATAGGCATCATGTTGTAATTCTGAGAAGGAGACGTTGAGTTCCAGTCCTGTGGGTGGTGTGAACAAGGGTTACGTTTGTGTAACCAGAGTTGGGCCAAGCGAAACACTTCGCGTGTACAGTGCTGTACACTCTCCTTCTCTTAAATTGTTGGGGTCTGTGCTCAGCAACCCCCAAATGTCTGTTGTATGGCCTCGATCATGATATTCCATTTGTGTTCCTCCTCATCTAGCATACAAAATCTTTCACGGGCCTTTGTCCAACTAAGGAAGTGGTTTTGTCCTACGTTCCTAAAATCGCGTACATAGCTGCATCCGTTTCTGACAAGTTTGGCTGCTCTTTTCTGGATGAAAATTGGATGAATTGAAGAGGTGAACTCTGGGCCGAACCATATACCAACATTGTTCGCCTCCTCGTGAGTGCGTGGTGCTCGCAACTGTAGCTTTTTTACAACGATCTTGTAAGCCTTCCCGAATTGTGTCCATACTTTGGATCTGCTCGATCTACGGTGGCCTACATTCATTGCCCAATTCATGTCTGCTCCCCATCGACCCTCTTTGGTTGGTCAACAAGAGGCTAGTCTATACCGTAGTAGTGCTAGCAGGTTAGAATTACCTGGTTCTGTTGCCCGGATAACCCATTTCCTCAGTAAATAACTTATGGCATCTATCTTATGGCTTAAACTCATTCCCCCCACACTTTCTTGCGAATACAAGTCGCCCAGGCTACTCTCGAGCATGTTCTGTGCTCCCTTTCCGACCTCAAGTAATAACTGAGTAATGCGCAAATTTGTTTGATAATCTTACGTGAGCCTGCCCAAATCGTCACGAAGTACGAAAGAGTGGAGGCTAATACTTGGTTCATTGTTAGCCTTCTGCTAGTTAGTGAGAGCTTCGTGGAGGACCAGGAGGTCAATTTCTTCTTGATTTTCTCACGCAAGAACGAGTCGACATCGAGGGTGTGAGCCTTAATTGGGTCCCCAGGAGCTTTTTGATGTTTTCAGTCTCCACCCATGTCCAGCCCGTTTCATGCGCCCATGTTGGAATCGATACGTTTCTTCAGATCTATTATGCTCCCGACTTGTTACGGTTAATTGTTAATCTTAACGCCAGAGCAAAGGTATCTAGAATTTTGAGCAAATTGGTTGCCTCATCTTTGTTCGCTCAACTGGAGATCGACGTGTAGTCTGCATGTTGCAAAATCGTTTGCGTGCGGCTGACTCCAGGGAGGCGTATTCTATAAATCCGCTCGTTGATTTCTTCCTGCTGGATATGAGTGTTGAGGGCTTCCCTGACGATGATGAAGAACGGAGGGGCAATTGGGCACCCTTGTCGGACACCCCTTTGGATGGGAAAAGTTTTGGTTGCTTGGTCGTTGAGATTCACGGCCACTTCCGCCTCGGTGAATGTGATCATTATCATTCGGATGAACATCTCCAAGAAACCCACCTTGATCATCGTGTTCTACAAAAATTCCTAGTTAACCAGATCATAGGCTTTCAAAAAATCTATTTTAAGAAAAATATAACTTTGTTTTGACTACTTTGTCCAAATCAACATCTTGTGAGTTAAAAGGATGTTGTCCAAGATAGATCTATTCCATTTGAAAGTACTAATTTATACTTATAATGTCAACCAAGGGTTCTTAAAATCATAGCTAGATAGTCTTTGCATATATTTATATGTGACATTTAAAAGAGTAATTGGCCTCCAATTACTTAGCCTTATTCTATTGTCCAATTTGGAGATTAGTATAATCAACTCTTTTGTTACATTCCTTGAGAAAGCTTTATGAGTCACTACCTCCAAAATAAACTACTTGTAGTGGGCACTAAGGTGTTCCTAGTAGATGATAAAAAACTAGATTGCTGCTCTATTTGATGTCAAGGACATGAATCTCAAGGAACCAAAAATTCAATATACTTTTGTATAATTCAAAAAGAATAGATATTCATTCAAAAATAATATATAATTAATATTGGAATGCTTATTACTAAAGATAAGAAGACTAAAAAGTCTTAAAACAAGATTAAGGACCAGAAAGGCATTAAGAAGAGTGAAGAAGCCTTCATTCTTGTCTCCATATATTGTCAAGGACAAGAACTTGATGAAAAAACAATTTAGACAAGTGAGCCTTCACTCAAAGAGAGGTAACAAAATATACATAAACAAGTATATATATTGAAAGAGAAACTGGAATGGCTATTGCCAAAAGACAAGAAAACTAAAGACCCTTGAAACTAGACTAGAAGCAAGAAAGGAGTTGACAAGAGTGAAGAAGCCTTCACTCTTGTCTCTATACATACTATCTAACTAGGGGCTACGTGGCGACGTTCTATAGGACCTCTAATATGTGTTGACTTTGTAGGACACATGCCTTGACTTACAACACAAGTTTTTCTACGTGTGGGCCACATAATTAGCTTGATCTTCAAGCTAACAACATGTGTGGCACATGGCCAATTTGTTGACCACGTTTCTAATCCAAAAAGTCAATAAAAGACACCTATGAAGTCAAAGCAGCATCTAAGAAGTTTCTAGGAAGCTTCCATATTAAATACTATAGAATTAACTTACTTTTATCTACTTTTACTTACTTCTACCTATTTCTATATGTAATTATTAGCTTACATGATTATGGCCATGACATTACTTCCCCTTCTAGGGACGAGTTCCACAAGGAGCGGTCATCATATGTTGAGAAAATCTATGATGCGACGAATTGTATTCGCCACATACTCTGATCTCTGTTCTCTTCGAAGATGATTGATAGGGCCTCTCAACTATCGGTAGTATCCCATACCAGGGTGGGAAGACCAGCCAGTTATTTGGTCATTGTTGAGGCCTTCGTAACTTCCTTCGAATAGAATATTTGGAACACCATCAGGAGTTGTTCTTACCTCTAACAAAATCACCAAACATCGGGAGTCCCTTCCCAAATCATGATACCAAATGCGTTGTATCTCACCATCTATTCGAGGAAGAACATGTCGTTCTTGAAGATCTTCATCTCAATTACGTCATCTTGAAGGTTGTGACAATCGTAATGTCTCGTCCAGTAGGTCAGCAAATGAAAGCTCTTGAGTTGAATCCGTTGGTTGTTGGTTCTCCATCTCCTGAGTGCCACTACTACAACGAAGCTACGAACAAGAATTGAAAGTAGAATGTTATCTTGTCTAGCTGTTGTTTCTTTTATAAAGAAGGTTTTCATCTTGATTCTGATGGATGTCGTCGATAAAAAGCCTCCACCGCCTTTGCTGCATTTGCAAGATTCTTTATTGGCTCCCATGTGCATTCAATAATACCATATCCGTGCCAATGGACAAGATATTCTAATTTATTTTGGCACCGCCTTGAATATAAGATTTCTTCTACTTCAAACTCTTCATTATTATCCACTTCTTTAGTATGAAGTGGAGCTTGTCGTCTTCTTGGTATGTCCACTGTCTTGTATGGTTCAAGAAGAGACACGTGGAATACTAGATGGATTTTCATTGACTCTGGTAGATCTAAACGATATGCAACTGGATTGATTTGTGCAGAAATAGAAAATGGTCCTAGCCTTCGATAGTCCAACTTGTCACAAGGACGAGTGGTCTTGATATTGCGACGAAGTAGCCATACCTTATCACCTAAGGCGAATGATGGTTGTTCCTTTCGATAGACATCTGCATTGGCCTTTAGTTGTTCTTGAGCCTCTTTTAACTGCACCTTCATCGTTGCATGTAGCTCTAATAAATGAATTGCCAAATCTTTCGTAGCAGGATTATCAACTTTTGAAAAGTCAAAAGTATCAAGTCGTGGATGATAACCATAATTAGCAAAGAAAGGTGTTTGTTTTGTAGAAGAGTATACCGTGTTATTGTAAGCAAACTTTGCCAATGGTAAAAGAGTTGTCCAATCATCTTGTTGGTAATTAATGGTACATCTTAAATATTGCTCCAAAACTTGATTAACACGCTCCGTTTGTCCATCAGTTTGAGGATGGAATGCCAAAGATAGTTTTATATCTACTTTAAGAATCTTGAAAAGAGTCCGCCAAAATCTTGATACAAATTGGGGTCTCCTATCTGATATAATATCCTTGGGTAATCCATGATAGCGATAGATATTGTTAAGAAAGAGCTTAGCTGTTTCTTCACATGTGATAGATTTTGTATATAATACAAAATGTGCCATCTTGGTAAAACGATCTACTATCACGAATATAGAGTCATAAGAACCTGAGGTTGGAAAATCCGTGATGATGTCCATAGAAACAGAAGACCACGGTTGTTCTGGAATGGGTAATGGCTAAAGAAGTCCAAATGGTCGATGACGAGGAGTTTTTGATCTTGAGCAAACATCACATGATTGTACAAAATCTTAAGCTGCCTTCCACATTTGAGGCCACCAAAAATCCCTAGATATCAGCTTCAAAGTCTTATTATATCCAAAATGTCCTACTGCTGGGAAGTCGTGACGAGCTTGAAGAACACGTAAACGTGCTTCTCCTTCTGGAACATATAGGCGTCCTTCGAAATAGAGTAGGTTGTTCTTGAATTCAAATTTAGATGGATCATGACATTTAGAAGAATTGTTCTTGATATCATGAACAAGAGGGTCTGAAGACATACTTAACTGGACTTGATAAGGAAAGTTAAATCAACAATCAATGTTGATTTTATTACTCGAAGATAAAATTGTTCCGGATTCAAGAGAACCATTCTTTGTTGCTCAAAAGCTGCATCTCCTTCTTTTGGTGCAAGATAAGAACGTCTAAACAAGGTATCGGATAAATCTTGTTATTTTTCTGGCCGATAAGTGATGATGAACTCGAATCTTGATAAAGACATGCTCCAATGAGCTTGGCAACGATTTAATACGCGTGCTGACATAAAATATTTGAGGTTTTTGTGATCCGTATACACGGTGACGGGACTAGAAGCGCCTTCTAGATAATGACGCCATTCTTGAAAAGAATCCACAATTGCAAGAAGTTCTTTGTCGTGGATCTCATAATTGATTTCTGCTGCTGAGAATTTTCTTGAATGAAAGGCTACTGGATGAAGTTTTTCATCTGTTCCCATTTGTGATAAAACCGCACCCAGAGCAAAGTCCGATGCATCTGTTTCCATAAAGAATGCTTTGGAAAAATCAACACGATACAAGATTGGTGCAGAAACAAATGCTGTCTTCAAAGATTCAAAAGTAACTTCCGTTTCTTGATTCCATTGGAGTTTTTCTTTACAAGTCAAACGTGTAAGTGGAGCTGCAATTCGAGAGAAGTCTTTGATGAAGATCCGATAGTAGTTGGCAAATCCCAAAAAACATTGGATATCTCTTACCGTTTTTGGGATCTTCCAGTCTATAATAGTTTAAACTTTCTTAGGATCTATCATAACTCCATCATTTGAAATGATGTAACCTAAGAAATCGACTTGAGTAGTGTGGAATACACACTTTTCTATCTTGGCATAGAGTCCTGCATCTCTTAATTTTTGTAACACACCACGAACATGAAGTTCATGTTCTTTTAGATTCTTAGAATAGATCAAGATGTCGTCTAAATAACATACCACAAAATCGTCCAAAAACTCTCAAAAAACATCATTCATTAGATGTTGAAAAGCTGCTGGTGCATTTGTAAGTCCAAAAGGCATGACGTTGTATTCAAAATATCCATACCTAGTTCGAAATTCAGTCTTCCATTCATCTCCTTCTTTGATGCGTACTAGATTGTATGCTCCTCGAAGATCTATTTTTATATAGATCTTAACTTGATTCAGCTGATCAAGAAGTCCAGATATTAAAGGTAGTGGATACCTGTTTTTGATGGTAATCTTGTTGAGTCCTCGATAATCAACACACATCCGCAATGATCCATCTTTTTTCTTCACAAATGGAATTGGAGCTCCTGCCGGAGATTTAGAATGGCGTATGAAATTCTTGGCTAGATTTTCTTCAATATACTCCTTGAGTTCAGTAAACTCATTTTGTAATAAACTATAGATTGGTCTGAATGGCGGTTGTGCTCCTTCTTGAAGGTCAATTGAGCAATCATAGGGACGATGTTCCGGGAGTGTATCCGCATTCTTTTTTTCAAATACATCTTGAAATTCTTGATATTGGCTTGGAATGCCACTTGAAGTCTTTTCACCAATAGAAACGGGTGTAGCATAAATAATGTATGGTGATTCTTTCATAGCAGCATGCAAGAAAGCTTTTGCACCTATAAATACGAGTTTAATTGAACTGGACTTACGACTCTCTACTTGCTTAACTACATTGTTAGTTATACTTTTAGAGAAAGTAAGAGTTCGGGAAATCCAAACTATTTGAGGGTTGTATTTTTTTAACCACGATAAACCTAAGATGACTAGATTAGAGAGAAATCTAATGATATTAAATACTACAAAACTATTATGACCATTGATTATTACTTCTATAGGAAGGGTTTCGTGAGTAATATCTCCAGAAGACAATGGACGACCATCTATGACTTCTACATGAACAGGTTTAGTTTTCTTTACTAAAGATATGCTATGTCTTTTAGTAAATTCTTCATCTAAAAAACATGCTGAGGCTCCTGAATCTAACAAGGCAGAGACTTTGTAATGTTTAGGTCCTAAAATAACATTTAATGTAAAACAAGGAGAGGGCTCTGAGGAGAGAATAGGACCTTTATTAGATGTTGTGCAAGGTTCCAGCTGCACGGTCCCTATTGTAGCTAGACAAACTCGTTTTCCGACATATTATCTTCTTTCACAGTCATACTCCTCATTTTTTGATTACGTCGTTTCTTTGGACAATGTTGAGCAGTGTGCTTTGGTTCTCCACAATATAAACATAATCCTTCTTGACGACGACGAGTCTTTTCTTGCTCAGTAAGAGGTTTGAAACGTACTGCATCAATTTGCATATCTTCTACTTCCGAATGTATGTGTTGAACAGGTGTTGGTGTTGCCATTGAATTATAGTAACGTTGAGGTCCACTTGTATGGTTCTCAGATCGGAATTCAAAAAGACGATTGTCGCACTTCACAGCAAAGTCAATTGCTTGACTCAATGTTTGAGGATCAGGTAAGTTGAGCATTAATTTTTTTACCTCATATTGTAATCCGTAGAGAAATTGGCTAATAAGTGCAACATCATCCCACTTGATATAAGTTGCAAGTTGTCAAAATTGTGAAGCATATAACGTTACTGATCGATTGCCTTGTCGTAAAATATGGATCTTATTGGTTGCAACACGAATTGCATCATGTTCTCCATACATGGATCGAAACTCCGCCAAAAAAGCCTCTAGATTATCTAATATTGGATCTCGTCGTTCAAGAAAAGATGAAAACCATGATAATGACGAACCTGAAAGAAGCGTACCAATGAATCTAACTTGTGATCCTGAAGTTGGATAGCTTTGGGGTTGAAGTTCAATCACAAGTTGCACTTGATTGATAAATCTTCAAAACTTGGATCAACTCAATTTACCAAGAATTCTTGGAAAATTCTTGGTTTTCTAACATTTGAAGGGCGTTCCACCATAGGAAAAAGGACATGGTTTGGTGCAGATGTTGAAGCAGCTCCAACCATTTCTATATCTTCACTTCCTGCCAATCTTGTTGCTCCTTGTGGTGGTAAATTGAGTTGATGCATTGCAAGCATTAACTCCCTCAATTGCTCTTGCATTTGTGCCATTGCACTCTTCATTTCAAGAAGTTCTGCCATGATAACACTTAGAAGAGAGAAGATGTCTAATATCGCTCAAGACAAATAGAAGAGAGGACTTGGGGACAAAGAAAATACTAAGGACAATATCAGTTTAGAAGAGGGTAATCTATAACTTCTAACACGCTTATATCTTATCAAGAAAAAGGGGTAATCCACTCTTAATCAAGATTAGACAAAGCTCTAATATTGTAGGTGTACTCTTGTCAATCTGTCAAGGACAAAAATTCGATGAAAAAATAATTCAGACAAGTGAGCCTTTACTCAAAGAGAGGTAACAAAACATATATAAACAAGTATATATATTGAAAGAGAAACTGGAATGGCTTTTGCCAAAAGACAAAGAATCTAGAGACCCTTGAAACTAGACTAGAAGCAAGAAAGGAGTTGACAAGAGTGAAGAAGCCTTCACTCTTATCTCTATATATACTATCTAACTAGGGGCTACGTGGCGACGTTCTATAGGACCTCTAATATGTGTTGACTTTGTAGGACACATGCCTTGACTTACAACGCAAGTTTTTCTACGTGTGGGCCACATAATTAGCTTGATCTTCAAGCTAACAACATGTGTGGCACATGGCCAACTTGTTGACCACGTTTCTAATCCAAAAAGTCAATTAAAGACACCTATGAAGTCAAAGCAGCGTCTAGGAAGTTTCTAAGAAGCTTCCATATTAAATACTATAGAATTAACTTACTTTTATCTACTTTTACTTACTTCTACCTATTTTTATATGTAATTATTAGCTTACATGATTATGGCCATGACATATATGCTATCTAATGAGAAGCTACATGGTGATATTCTATAGGACCTCCAACATGTGTCCAACTTCTAAGACATGTGTCTAATTTATACGATAAGTTTCTTATATATACACCAAGTAGTTAGCTTGTTCCAAGAACTATTAGCATGTACAACACATGGTTAATCAATTGGCTAAGTTTTTAATCTAACAATCAATTACAAATATGTCTATAGTCAAATTTGCGTCTATGAAGTTTCTAAATTTTTTTACTATAAGACAATATTAAATCTACCTATATTTATCTTTTATTTAATACTTCTTATTTAGATAAGTATATATATCCGTGACATTCACGTGTGGAACTTTGTCTTTTTGCATTTCACTTGCAACTACATGAAATTCATAATCAATAATGGATTTACTTAATTTTTGGATATTACATTGTGAGATTTTAGTATAGATTGGATCCAAGATTTCAAATTTTCCTTTCTACTCTAATTTTCCTTGCTGTATGGCTGAGTAGAGACTACCAAAGTAGTTTGTACAAAGGTCCTCAATAGCCTTTATATCAACGGTTGTTATGATGTCTGACTTTGTCAATGCAATGATTGAGTTTCTAGCAGATTTCTTATGGACTATTTGAAGTAAATCCTTCAACATACCATCTCTTTTGTCCCTCTATTGGACCTTCTCTCAAATACTATGACCTAACATTTTACAATGCTTAAAGTTATTGAGTATTGTACAATATTATTGTACTTCTTCTTATAATTCATCATCATCTAATTGCTTTTGGAGTTTTTATTATACTTCTTTAAGGATTAAGTGGATTGAGAGTTCAAATTATCTTCCTTTGTATGCAAGATCTTAACAATAGGTTTATAAAATTTTAGAAGCTTTCAAAGGTGAGTAATAAATAAGTAACTTAGAAGTTGGAGGTATGGTCAAATTTGCCAAACTACTTTCTTGACTACATCATCTTGTAGATTCAATAAATTCATCTTGTATGGAGCTTATCTTGATGCTTGCTTCTAAACAATTATTTTGATGGAGATTGGTAAGTAGTCTAAGATTACTAAATTATTGTGAATTTTATAATTTCTAGTTGGATTATAGAAGTTTCTATAGTGGACATTCCACATGTAAAAATTATTTAGCCTACTATAATTTTGGTCCCTTTTCATTTGTGATTTTCTTAAAAGAATTACATAGAATCTCATTTCATGAAAGTATTGTGAAGTATGAAGTAGGATTTAAATTGCTTCCAAATCATCTTCTCTTTGATGTTCTTTCAAGAGATTTAGATCCTTGGATTTTAAGAGCATAAGAGCATAAAATCCAAGGATCTAAATTCTTTAGAGATCCAAGAGATCCTTATATTTTATGCTCTTAAAGGTGGAAAATATTAAGGCCTCTTTTGAATCTATAAATGTAATTTTAAAGCCTGGCAACTTTGTAGATGTTATTAAGTTGGCGTACATTAAATGTTGTAGCTTTAATTATCATATGGCATTAGAATTTTTGAGAATTACTATTAAGAGACCATAATTTTGAAAATATTTTCTTACCAATTTTAGCAATTCTAACATAGAGGTACTAGTGATATTTCAATAGTCGTTGATTGGATTCTTGTTCTTATTCCAATTGTGAGAGATTGAGGAATTTGAAGAGCTCATGTTTAATCTATGTTATGATTGCCAATCCACATAAGTCTCTGGGTGATATGAAGGAGTAATAATTCTATCTTCTAATCTTGCCAGATTGTTATTCAAGCCAACTGTCATGGTTGAGATGAATTTTAGAACTACAATATATGAAGATAATAATATTTTGCCATTATTGTCATGGAATATATTTAGAATTAGTGGTAACAAATTATTTTTGTAAGTTAGTACTTTAGTGCCAACTATGGAAGTACTTGACCTTGATAATTCTATTAAAAGATATAAGATATTTTTTATGATATTAAAAAAGGATCTTATGCTTTTTTTCATATATTGACGTGTAATTAATTTATTGATGGTACTTTTTAGATTTACTCTTGTTGACATTGAATAGATGGAAGATTGAATTGATAGAGTTGTGTATTTAATTTGGATATTATTAAGCTAAATTAGATTTATTTTTACTGCAATAGCTATCATTTTATTACTATTATTATGGATTTATTTGATCAAGTGAAAATTACTTAAAGTATAAGAGTAGGGACCCATATTAAGAGGTGTCTTGAGACAAAAAAAATAGATTTTTTTGACATATTTTATAAATTTTATGATGCATTCTTATTGGTGCCTCCATTTCCTTTCCATTGAGTGTATTTTCTTTGTCATGGTGCAAAAAGAGTGGCCCTTAAGTGACCTTATACCTCTTTTCAACAATAATAAAACTATCAACATCTATTTGGAGATTCTTTTGTAATTGAAAAAATGAATTATTTTTTCTATTTTTATTATGGATAATTACCTATTACGGATATATATATATATATATATATAATTATTCTAATAATATGATTATATTAAAATAAATAAAAATAGATTTATTTCATAATATTTTCTAAAAAAGCTTCTTAGACATAATATTGACTTTATACGTGTTTGTAGTTAATTAGTAGACTAGAAATTTGATCAATAAATTAATTACAAATCACATATTTTTGTATAACATATTATCTTGTTTAAAAAAGTACCAAGCACTTGGTTGTAGAAGATGAAGTTGTGTTTTTCAAGTATCTAAGAAATCCTAATAGGTTTCATCCATATAAAAAGAATGCAATTCGAATTTCAATTCAAAAGTGCACAAAAGCACTCTTCTTAGTAATTTCAAATATATAAAAATTCTAATTACTTTATTACTTTCATAATTAGGTAATTTTGATTTTTCTTTAAAAGTCCTAATCCTACTCAATGAGCTTCAATAAGTTGTAATTCTTGACAATAGATCCTTCTTAAACTTATATTCATTTCATTTGTAATTTAAGAGTACTGTTAGAAACTATACTATCTTTTTTTCATCTTTACTACAAATTCACACATAAGTTGAACTATCATCAAGTACCTTGATTTCCATCCGTATTGCTGTAATATATGGTTATTTCAAAATAATAAGATAAGATTTCATATCTTATATAAAGAAATTTTATTCTATTACAATATTATCAATTCAAATTTTGACATTTAAGCAAGTAGAATATAATTCATCTTATGTATTATTAGTTGCTTATATCATCTATCCATGCTCAAAATCAATTGATCACTTCCCTAGCTTATAAAGATTCTTAAACATAAGATTTATCTTGAAACAGTAGTTAACTAAAGTAACAATTAGTTCTTTTATATCTCTTATCTTTACCAATACTTTTGTAGTTGCCTTCGTCCAATGCTTTCAAATATAATGAGTTGAAGCTTTTATTTCTTTGTCACTATATTCCTCAAAATGAATCCATTGATTGTAATCATTCTTTTTACTTAATGATTGCTTTTAATAATTATAAACCTCTTCTTCATTCTTATATATCTTTGCATCAATAGTATGATTTATTCCAACTTCATCTATTAATTGTCTCTTCTTTTTAATGCTCTCAATAATAACATCATAAAACCCCTTCTTTGTAATTTTCAAAATTTCTTTCAATATAAATTCAACTGTAGCATTTAGTACATATTCTTCAAACACCCTCTCCAAATTTGTTACTGCTTCAATATCAGAAAGTAGTTTATAACCTATCAATTTAGCTTTATCTTTTGTTTTTTGTTTTTTCTTCTTTTAATGTTGCTGACATATCTTTTGTGAATAATTCTTATGAAGCTGTATCACAAGTCTTGTTTCTTTAAGTATGTATTTTAAAAAAAATTCCTTTCCTTGTATCATCAAAATTTTCTTGTCTCTTTTCTTCTATTAAAGCTTCATATTAGCTCTTAGTAATAAATTCATGAATTGAAAGAGTCTCGACAAGATCTTCCCAATCTATTGCACCATATATTGTAGCTATAGTTCTCAATAACACCTCTTAAGATATTTTTCCTTTTTACATTGTAATAATGGCTAATTTCAAAAATCCACTTGTCTCTATACTTCCATCAAAGTCATCACCTATCCTAGCACCATAACTTGCACTTTTTTATATTACTCCTCTATATATTATTAAAGAATCTTGAATCTATGTTCATATACTTTCTTTACCAAAATTAATTTGAAGAAGATCCTTCGTATCTTTTTATACCACCTTTCTATCCTTTTAAAATATAATTCTTTATTACATCATATTGTTAAATTTAATGCTATTCTTTCTAGTATGAGAAGTATTGTAGCTTCCAAATTCTTGTTAAGTCACTCAACTCATTCCAAAAATGATTTCTTAATAACACAATCAATATCTTCTAAAAAATATTTCTCTTTAAATGCATGTAAAAATATCTTTTATAAATCTCCAAAATGCTCTATGATTGATTTAATATATTTTCTTATCTTTGATATTGTAGCAAGTTCAAATAGCTCAATCATCTTATTTTTGGAAATCTAATCTAATTCCATTTCTTGTATATACCATTTCAAATATTTTGAAATATCTCTTCAATTAAATTAATCAATTTTGTTAACTACTACTTACAATGCTTTGGCTATTAATGCCTCTTTGCAATCATTGTCATATTGCTATTTCATAAATAATATAAATACTTGAAACATATTTGTAGTGTTTGGATTAAAATACATACCTTGTCTACTAGTAGAAAATCTACTTGAAGCTGCATTTAAAGATCTACTTGAAGCTCTATCCAAAGCTCTATTAAAAACTCCAAATTCAATTTCTTATTTTTTTGCGCCATCAATTCCAAATAACTAGAAATACAATTCAATACCTTCTACTTCAAAATTTTACGTTGAGTTTACCGCCATTGTCATATTATGTATTGTCTTATTTAAAAATCTATTAGACACTTAATTGTGGAAGATGAAGTTGTGATTTACAAGTGTCCTAGAAATCCTAATATGTTTCATCTATATAAGAAGAATGTAATTTGAATTTCAATTAAAAAGTATTTAAAGATAATATAGATTTTTCAAAAATATTCTTTTTAATAGCTTCAATTATACACAAATTCAAATTTCTTTATTACTTTCATGATTATGTAATTTTAATTTTTCTTTGTAACTCCTAACTCTAATTAGTGAGCTTCAACATGCTATAATTTCTAATTTAATTTTCTACTTGGTGCAAAATTTTGCATACAAATGCCACTATAATTTTTTTATATGTTCAAAAATTTTTAGCCCAATCCAACTTATAGATTGTGAGAAAACATCCAAAAAACCGTACTAATATCACTCAGCTGCCAATTCAAAAGTTGATGCAAATGTTCTAGTTGTGATTTCTTCTTCTGCAACCATGAACTTCAATTCAAAATTGGTGTGTAGCTTGATCTTGAAATCTTCAGGTACCATGCCAAATTTCACCTTATTTTTCCTAATAGATCTTCAAATATCATAAAAATCCTATCTAATTTCAAACTACCAACTTTCAATACCCTCTTGTACTAAAAACTTGATATCTTTCAAGTTTATTGTTAGATTAATACAAAATTTTACATAAATTTAGTATATTCAATTAATCAAGTATTATCAAATTTTGAATTATAGATGTGATACCAATTGCACAAACTAGCTGAGAGTGGTAGCCTTAATTACATTATATAAATCCAAAGTCACCAATACAAATCTTAATTTGAATAACAATTATAAAGCCATTTTAAAATCTTTGAAAATAAGCCTTAGGTCTTTAAAAGAAGCTTAAAGCTAAATCTTTGATTCCAATCACCAAACTTCAAATTCATCTATATTTTATCCTATGTGGTAGTTTTAGTGGCTAGAGGTTTGATTTTGACCCTGTTCTACAAACAGTTGATTTCCAAATATAAATCCAATCTATCCTAGAAATGTTTTAGTTCAATCCTATCTTCAATTTAATTTTACTATCAAATGTAATAATTATTTATCTCTTCTATCTTATTTTTATTAATTTATGGCTTTTTTTAAGGAATAAAAAAATTTCTATAGCCTAGAAGATATAATTATCAATCAAATTTTAATCTATTAGTTATTATTACAAGGAAATAAACTAAGAAGATTTTATAAAAACAATGTTTAAATTCCTTGAATTATTATTGAACCAAGATGATTAGATATTAATTAGAAATTTATTTTTTAATTATATTTTTAATATATAATTTTATTACAATACAACAATGTGTTGATAGCTTGCAAAGTAAGATAACTTTGTAGCATACATATAAAAAACTTGTCTTGTAAGTTAAGATATATAACTTGTAAAGTCAATATATATTGAACATCTTATACAATATGACTACGTAACCATTAACTATACAATATATATGGAAGGAAGTGTGAAACCTTCTTCATTTTTGTCAATGCTTTTTTAGTCTTTAGTTTTGTTTCAAGACTTTTTAGTCTTTTTTCCATTGAAAATAGCCATTCTAATTTATTATTGTATCATCTTTGAATGATTATCTAGTCATTTTAAATGACACAAAGATATCATGATCTTTTAGTTCTTCAAGATAATGCCCTTGATAGTTTAATAAGAGTGCTATCTTATTATTCTTATCTTATTTTTTAAATGAGTGGATTATCCTATTTCTATTGTTGTATTTTAAAGGTCACAAACTATATTCTTTTAAATAAATATATTAATTTTATAAAGATAGTAGATTATTTCTCTTTATAGAAATTTGTATTTGGTATTAGAGGTTGCAGATCATCTTCTTTTACTTTAATTTTTTGAATTTCTTTGATTTGTCTATAAAATAAAAGATTATGGTTCCTACTCTCAATAGAATTGAAATTAGATTTGTAACTATTATAGATCTTTATAAGTATGTTAACATTTTAATAATAAAAATTTCATGAATTTCTAACATGAATCATAGAAATACTATTTGTACACACATGGAAGAAGTCTAGACTCTAAGCCAAGAGCTTGTGCAATTGAGGGAAGCAAGTAGATGAGCCTCACAACCAAATTTATGAAGTCTTACTTCTAGAAGTATAAGTGAGGCAAGGATTAATATATCAAAGAAGTTTGATGGAATAAGATCAAAATTTTAAGGATTTTTATGACAAATTAAGCTCTATTTAAGATTGAATCCTTTCCAATACCTCAAAGGATTTATTCAAGTTGGATTCATAAACACATTTCTATTAAAAAGTATTTTTTCTTGATTTACACCTTTGATGGAAAGCAATTCATGACTTTTCTATGATTTAAGAATTTTAAGATGTTTGTGAAAAAAAGAATGCAGATATTCTTTTGGAGCATTGTCCTTATGATTATACCATTGATCTTCAAGAAGGAACTCAACCACCATTTTGAGCAATCTATAGCCTATCACAAAATGAGTTGGTTGCATTCAAAGAGTACATTAATGAAAATTTTGGTAAGAACTTTATATGCCATTCTAAATCTCCAAATAGTGCTCTTATTTTATTTGTAAAGAAAAAAGATAGATCTTTACGGATGTATGTGGATTATCAATGACTTAACAAGATCACCATTAAAAACAAGTATTATCTACCTTTAATTTCATGACTTCTTGATCAACTAAATCAAACAAAGATCTATACAAAAATAGATCTATGAAAAGCATATAAATTGATCTGCATTTAAGAAGGAGATAAATAGAAGATTACTTTTTTAACTAGGTATGGGTATTTTGAATATAATGTCATATCTTTTGGACTCACAAATGCACCACCTACTTTCTAACATTTAATGAATGATGTCTTTTGTGAATTTTTTGATGATTTTTTTGTCTGTTATTTGGTTGACATTTTAATCTATTCTAAGAATACAAAAAAGCATGAAGTTTATGTTCATTATGTGATACAAAAACTAAGAGATGCAAGATTATATGTAAAGATGAAAAAGTATATATTCTAAACTAATGAAGTTGACTTTTGGAGATACATCATTTCCAATGAAGGCCTTATGATGGATCCAAAGAAGGTCCAAATTATCATAAATTGAGAGATTCAAAGAACAACAAGAAATGTACAATGTTTTTTGAGCTTTTCAAATTATTATCCAATCTTTATCAAAAACTCTTTTCAAGTTGCAACTCTATTTATACATTTGATTTACAAAGAAAAACTTGAATAGAATAAAGAAATCAAAGCATTATTTATTACTTTGAAGAAAGAATTTACTTTTGCACCAACTTTATATTGCATCAACTTTACTAAGGCATTCTTTATGGAAATAGATGCATCAAACTTTGCCTTGGATGCTCTATTGTCATAAATAGGAATACATAACAAATTCCATTCAATAGCTTTCTATTCCAAGAAATTTTTAGCAATTGAGATTAATTATAAGATTCAAGCCAAAGAACTTCTTGTAATTGTGGATTCATTTCAAGAACAGCGTCATTATCTAGAAGGCACTTGAAGACCAGTTACAATATATACAAATCACAAGAACCTTAAGTATTTTATGTTAGCATGTGTTTTGAATTGTTGCCAAGTCTGTTGGAGCATTATCAAGATTTGATTTCAAGATCACATATCAACTTAAAAAACAACAAGGTTTATTAGATGTTCTTTCTAGATAGTTTTATCTTGTATCAAAAGAAGGACACATATCTTTTGATGAATAAAGAAAAATCTTTTTAAAGCTAGAGCATTTTCATCTTCGAGTAATGAAATCAACATTGACTATTGATTTGACTTTTGTCATACAAATTCAATCAAGTATGACCTCTAATCTGGTTGTTGTCAAAGACAAGAATATGATAAAGATAAATAATAAGTGAGACTTCTCTCAAAGAAAGATGACAAAATATAAATAACTTGATATATATAATAAGAAAGAAACGGGAATGGCTTTTGCCAAAAGATAAGAAAATTAAAAACCCTTGAAACTAGACTAGAAGCAAGAAAGAAGTTGACAAGAGTGAAGAAGGCTTCACGCTTGTCTCTATATATACTATCTAACTAAAGGCTATGTGTCGATGTTTTATAGAACCTCTAATATGTGTTGACTCTGTAGGACACATGCCTTAATTTACAAGGCAAGTTTTTCTATGTGTGGGCTACATACTTAGCTTGATCTTTAAGCTAATAACATGTATGGCACATGGCCAACTTGTTGACCACGTTTCTAATCCAAAAAGTCAATTAAAGACACCTATAAGTCAAAGCACTATCTATAAAGTTTTTAAGAAGCTTCTATATCAAATACTAAAGAATTAACTTACTTTTATCCACTTTCACTTACTTCTACCTATTCATACATGTAATTATTGGCTTACATGTGTATGTCCATGACATTACCTCCAAGTCTAGGGAGGAGTTCCACGAGGAGTGGTAATCATATGTTGAAGAAATCTATGATGCAACGAATTGTATTTGCTACATACTCTACTCTTTGTTCTCTTTGAAGATGATTGATAGGGCCTCTCAACTATTGGTAGTGTCCCATGCCAGGGCGAGAAGACTACCCAGTTATTTGATCATTTTTGAGGCCTTCATAACTTCTTTTGAATAAAATATTTGGAACACCATCAAAAGTTGTTCCTACCTCTTGTAAAATCACTAAACATTGAGAGTCCCTTCCAAGGTCATGATACCAAACACGTATCTTGCCATCTATTTGAGGAAAAATATGTCGTTCTTGAAGATCTTCATCTTGATTACGTCGTCTTGAAGGTTGTAACAATTATAATGTCTCATCCCGTATGTTAACAAACAAAGACTCTTGAGTCAAATCTGCTAGTTGTTGGTTCTCCATCTCCTCAGCATCACAACTACAAAGAGGCTATAAATAAGGATTGAAAGTAGAATGTTATCTTGTCTAGATCTTGTTTCCTTTATAAAAAAGTTTTTATCTTGATTTTAATAGATGTCATCCATGAAAAGCCTCCACTACCTTTGTTGTATTTGCATGATTTTTTATTAGCTCCCATATACGTTCACTAATATCATATCCACAACAATTGATAAGATATTCGAATTTATTTCGACGCCGCCTTGAATCTAAGACTTCTTCCACTTCAAACTCTTCATTATTCTCTACTTCTATAGGAGGAGGTGGAGCTTGTCTTCTTCTTGATATGTCTATTGTCTTGTATGATTCAAGAAGAGACACGTGGAATACTAGATGGATTTTTATTGACTTTGGTAGAGGTAAATGATATGCAATTGTATTGATTTGTAAAAAAATAGAAAATTATCCAAGCCTTCGATAGTCCAACTTATTACAAGGACGAGTGGTCTTGATATTGCGATGAAGTAACCATATTTTATCACCCATGTGGAATGGTGGTTGTTCCTTTTGATAGACATCCGCATTGACCTTTTGTTGTTTTTGAGCTTCTTTTAACTGCACCTTCATCGTTGCATGTAGCCTTGACAAATGAATTGCCAAATCTTTTGCCATAGGATTATCAACTTTTGAAAAGTCAAAAGTATCAAGTCATGGATGATAACCATAATTGACAAAGAAAGGTGTTTATTTTGTAAAAGAATGTACGATGTTATTATAAGTAAACTCTGCCAATAGCAAAAGAGTTGTCCAATCATCTTGTTGGTAATTAATGGTACACCTTAAATACTACTCCAAAACTTGATTTACACACTCTGTTTGTCCATTAGTTTGAGGATGGAATGCCAAAGATAGTTTTATATCCACTTTTAGAATCTTGAAAAGAGTCCACCAAAATCTTGATACAAACTGAGTTCCCCTATATAATATGATATCCTTAGGTAATTCATGATAGCGATAGATATTGTCAAGAAAGAGCTTAGTTGTTTCTTCACCTGTAATAGATTTTGTACATGGTACAAAATGTGCCATCTTAGTAAAACGATCTACTATCACAAATATAGAGTCATAAGAACTTGAGATTAGAAGATCTGTGATGAAATCCATAGAAATAGAAGACCATGGTTGTTTTGAAATGAATAATGGTTGAAGAAGTCTATAAGGTGGATGACGAGGAGTTTTTGATCTTGAGCAAATATCTCAAGATTGTACAAAATCTTTGATTGCTTTCCACATTTGAGGCCACCAAAAGTTCCTAGATATTAGTTCCAAAGTTTTATTGTATCAAAAATGTCTTGGTGCTAGAAAGCAATGAGAAGCTTAAAAAACAAGTAATCGAGCTTCACCTTTTGGAACATATAGGCATCTCTCAAAATATTGTAGATTCTTTTTGAATTCAAACTCAGAAGTATCATGAGACTTTGAAAGATTTCTCTTAATATCACGAATAAGAGGATCGGAAGACATACTTGATTGAACTTGCTTAATGAAAGTTGAATCAATAATTAGTGTTGATTTCATTGCTCAAAGATGAAGATGCTATGGCTTCAAGAAAATTGTTCGTTGTTGATCAAAAGCAACATCTCCTTTCTTTGGTGCAAGATAAGATCATCTAGAGAGTGCATCTAACAAACCATGTTGTTTTCTTGATCGATAAGTAATCTTCAAATTGAATCTTGATAAAGACATATTCCAACGAGCTTAGCGACGATTCAAAACATGTGCTGACATAAAATATTCAAGGTTCTTGTACTCTGTATACATTGTAACTAGACTAAAAATATCTTCTAGATAATGGCATCATTCTTGAAATGAAACTATGATTGCAAGAAGTTCTTTGTCGTGGATCTTGTAGTTGATCTCGGCTATTGAAAATTTTCTAGAATGAAAAGCTATTGAGTGAAGTTTATCATCTATTCCCATTTGTGACAATATAGCACAGAAAGCAAAATCTGATGCATCTGTTCCCATAAAAAATGGCTTAGAAAAATTGACATGATACAAGATTGGTGCAGAAACAAAGGTTGTCTTCAAAGCTTCAAATACTACTTCTACTTCTTGATTCCATTGAAGTTTGTCTTTGCAAGTCAACGTATAAGTGGAGCTGCAACTTGAGAAAAGTCTTAGAAGAAGATCCGATAATAGTTGGCAAATCCCAAAAAACATTAGACATCTCTTACCATTTTGGAGATCTTTTAATCCATAATAATTTGAACTTTCTTAGGATCCATCATAAGTCCATCATTTGAAATGATGTATCCTTAGAAGTCGACTTGAGTAGTGTGAAATACACACTTTTCTATCTTGGCATAGAGTCCTATATCTCTTAGTTTTTGTAATACTTGGCGAACATGAAGTTCATGTTCTTCTGAGTTCTTAGAATAGATTAAGATGTCGTCTAGGTAACAGACAACAAAATCATCTAAAAATTCTTGAAAGACATCGTTCATTAGATGTTGGAATGTTGTTGGTGCATTTGTAAGTCCAAAAGGCATGACATTGTATTCAAAATATCCATACCTTGTTCGGAACGCAGTCTTCCATTCATCTCATTTTTTAATGCGTATCAAATTGTATGCCCCCCATAGATCTATTTTTGTATAGATCTTATCTTGATATAATTAATCAAGAAGTCCAGATATTAAAAGTAGGGAGTACTTGTTTTTTATAGTGATTTTGTTGAGTCCTCGATAATCAACACATATCCGCAATGATCCATCTTTTTTCTTCACGAATAAAATAGGAGCTCCTGCTGAAGATTTGGAATGACATATGAAGTTCTTAGCCAAATTCTCTTCAATATACTCCTTGAGTTCAGCCAACTCATTTTGAGATAAATTATAGATTGGTCCAAATGGTGGTTGATTATGATAAAGACAAATAACAAGTGAGACTTCTCTCAAAGAAAGATGAAAAAATAGAAATAACTTGATATATATATCTATATATATATATATATATATATATATATATATATATAAAAAAGAAACTGGAATGGCTATTGTCAAAAGCCAAGAAAACTAGAGACCCTTGAAACTAGGCTGGAAACAAAAAAAGAGTTGACAAGAATGAAGAAGGCTTCACTCTTGTCTCTATATATACTATCTAACTAGGGGCTAGGTGGCAACATTCTATAGGACCTCCAATATGTGTTGACTTTGTAAGACACATGCCTTGACTTATAAGGCAAGTTTTTCTATATGTGGGCCACATAGTTAGCTTGGTCTTCAAGCTAACAACATGAGTGGCACATGGCAAACTTGTTGACAACGTTTTTAATCCCAAAAAGTCAATTAAAGACACCTATAAAGTCAAAGCGACGTCTATGAAGCTTTTAGAAAGCTTTCATACCAAATAATAAAGAATTAACTTACTTTTATCTACTTTTACTTACTTCTACCTATTTATACATGTAATTATTGACTTACATGTGTATGTCCGTGACTGTTGTTCATATTATCAAGAATCTTTTTTTTAAGTCTCATGATATTTTAAGGATCAAATTGAAGAATAATGTTCTCTATTTGAAATGATGCCTATATATTCCAAAAAGAAAAGCACATTTATGTGTTCTTCAAGTACATCATGATTTTTTAATAGCATGACATTTTAGGTTCAACAAGACTTTAGATTTTATATCCAAAGATTTTTGATTGTTGTAAATTTGGAAGGCAATAAAAGACTTTGTTCAATCATGTGATACTTGTTCAAGATTAAAAACTCCTCGTCATTGATCCTATGGATCTTTCCAACCATTTCCTATATCCGAACAATCATGGTCTTCTATTTTTGTAGATTTTATTACAAATATTCCAAGTTCAAGTCTATATGATTCTATATTCGTAATCATAGTTCACTTCACCAAAATAGTACATTTTGTACTATGTATAAAATCTATTTCAAGTAAAAAAATAGCTAAGCTTTTCATTAATAATTTCTATTGTTATCATCCATTGCCAAAGAATATTATATGAGATAGGGGGAGTCAATTTGTATCAAGATTTTGGAGAATCCTATTTAAGATTCTAAAGGTGGATATAAAGCTTTCTTCTGCTTTTCATCCTCAAACTAATGGATAAATATAATAGGTGAATCAAGTTTTGGAGTAGTATTTGAGATTTATCATCAACTATTATCAAGATGATTAGGCAACTTTTTTTCCATTAGCAGAGTTTACATACAATAATTGAGTACATTCTTCTATTCAACAAAAACCTTTCTTTGTCAATTATGGTTATTATCCACAGTTTGATATTTTTGACTTTTCAAAAGTTGATAATCTTGTGATGAAAGATTTAGCAAATCATTTGTCAAAGCTACATGCAACAATGAAGATACAACTAAAAGAAGCTCAAGAATGGCAAAAGACCAACATGGATGCCTATCGCAAGGAATAACCATAATTCAATGTAGGAGACAAAATATGATTACTTTGTCACAATATCAAGACTACTTGTCCTTGTGATAAGCTGGACTATCGTAGGATGGAACCTTTTCCTATTTTTGAATAAATCAAACTTGTTGCTTATCAATTATATTTATTTGAGTGTATAAAGATCCACCATGTATTTCATGTTTCCCTTCTTGAGCCGTATAAGACAATGAATATCTTTGGAAGAAGACAAATGCTACCTCAACTTGTAGAAGTGGATAATAATCAAGAGTTTGAGGTGGAAGAAGTCTTAGACTCAAGGTGCCGCTAAAATAGATTGAAATATCTTGTTCATTGGCATGGATATTATATTAGTGAACGCACATGGGAGCCATTAAAAAATCTTGTAAATGCAACAAAGAAAGTTGAAGCCATTCATCAATGACATCCATCGAAACCAAGATAAAGAATTACAAAGATCTATGAAAGGTGATGACTGGTCTTAGAAGGAGAGGTAATGTCATGGACATATACATTTAACCCAATAGTTACTTATATGATTAAATAAAAGTATGTAAATATAGATTAATTTTATAAATTCTTCTACAAAAGCTTCTTAGAAGCTTCATAAATGCAGTTTTGATGTTAGATGTATTTGTAGGATAGAAATTTGGCCAACAAGTTAACCACGTGTTGGTAGCTTGTGGAACAAGTTAACTCCATATAGTAGCTTATAGAACAAGCTAACTATGTGGTGCATACATACATAACTTGCCTTGCAAGTTAAGACATGTGGTTAACAAAGTCAAAACGTTTTGGAGGTCCTATAGGACATCGCCACATAGCTTCTAGTTAAAAGTGTATATGAAGGCAAGAGTGAAGCCTTCTTCACTCTTCTCAATGCGTTTCTAACCCTTAGTCTTCTTTCAAGACTTTTTATCTTCTTGTTTTTTGCAATAGTCATTCTAGTCTAATATTATATCACCTTTTGAGTATCTTTTTAGTTTTCTTCATTGACATAAGAGTCTATTGAGGATTTTCTTTCTTCAAGATTCATATCTTTGATACCATATTTTGTAGTAGGTGGTAGTTTTAGTAGCTAGATGTTTGATTTTGATCCTATTCTATAAACGGTTGACCTCCAAATATCAATCCAACCTATCTTAGAGATTTTTTAGCCTAATCCTATCTTCAACTTAATCCTACCATCAATTGTACTAATTATTTATCTCTTCTATCATATTTTTATCAATTTATGGCTTTTCTTAAGCAATAAAAGAATTTTTATAACGTAAAAATTATTAATCAACTTTTAATCTATTAATTAATAATACAACAAAATAAACTAAGAGGCTTTTATAAAAATAATGTTTAAATATCTTAAATTATTATTGAACCAAGTTGATTAGATATTAATTAGAAATTTATTTTTTAATTATATTTTTATCATATAATCGTATTACAACACGACAACATAAATCCTATTTAGATAGTATATATGGATACAAAAGTGAAGCCTTCTTCACTCTTGCTAACACCTTTCTAATCCTTAGTCTTATTTCAAGACTTTCTAATCTTTTTTTTATTAGCAATAATCTTCTAGTTTAATATTATATCATATTTGATAGATTATCTAGTCTTTTTGAGTGACACAAGAGTGTCTTCATCTTATAGTTCTGCAAGATTCATGTCCTTGACAACTGCCACATTTGAAAATATGTTGGTAATGTCCTCTATTTTTGCATTAAGATTCATTGTCGAAAGCTCTTCAATTACTAAGTTGCATAAGGAACCACTCTCAAAATGTACTATATTATGTATTATAATTTGTAATGTAAGGCCTACAAATCATAACCCTAAAATCTTATCTACAATAAATTTTCATATCTAAATAAAATAGGAAGTACAAACTGAGAACTAATTAAAGTGCAAGTTAAGAAGCAATTAGAAAAATGTGATAATATTATATTATGAATGGCTATTGTATCTATCTTGTAACATTAGCATGTGCAACAAAATACCATTGCCTCAAAATATCTTTCTTCTTCACCAAAAATTACAAAGTCCAAAATTCATTTCACATGAGATTGTTTTTATTGAATATTATATATTTCTTCATATTAAATTTTGATATTATGAAAATTTGTCTTAAAGAAGACAAGTTGTAGAATGGATGATAGATAAAAATGGATGAATTATATAAAGTGGTGAATGTGTAAGGAAATGTGAAGAAGCCTAATAGTTGAATAATTTTACATAAATTAATTAATCTCTGAAATACCTATGCTTACATCCATTGCAGTAATAATAATCTAGCTAAATAACTCTCCATATCTATCCATTCTATTAAATTCTACTTGCTTTGTTATATATAGACAATCATGGATGAGTGTCTCTTTTTATATTCCAAATTATGTATGATTGGTAACTTTTGCAATGGAGCAACCACCTCTATGGATGGTGCTTCTGTTGGATTATTTCATGCAAACTATCTTCCTTCTATTGTTTGTGATTGAAATGAAAGTTTGGTATGAATCAATTTATAAAAATGAAAATTAGAAGTATTTAGATTAGAATTGAAATGATTTGTGATCAAATAAGTTAAGTAATTTATAATAAGAAATTGACATATTGACTAGAATTTTTACTAAATTGACATGGTTTTGGTCACAATATCTTATTATATACTACATAATTTTAATACTTAAATTTTTGTGTTGAAGAAGAATAAAAATATGTTTATATTTATTATTGATGTATTAAAATTACATTAATATAGTACATTTATAAATTGATATGTGTACACATTATTAAGATTATGTGTACACATCTCAAATTAATATACATTTAAATTGATATGTATACAACATCCAATTTTTTACTAAAATCCCAATCAATGTATCAATTCCCTTTATTGAATTACTTAACTGTTTTTATCACAAATGCATTTCAATTTCAACCCAATCAATTTAGTAAAAACTCTAGTCAATGTATCACATTCCTTTACAATATCATTGCCAATAGTATTGCAATCCACATTGATATCATTGTATCCACTATCAATTCAATGTATATCAATGATATTTGTCTATTCATGTTTGATTTTTTTTTTTTTTTTTTAATTTGCACTGCCAAAAATCATAGTGTATCAATGTTACACATGATAAAAACATTGCATTGAACTTCCACAAGTCATCAATTTATGTAATGATTTCATAGTTTACTATAGTCCTTGCTCAAAACTATTGGGAAATTTTTTCAAATCCAAGTGTCCTTGATGCCATCTAAATTCTACCTACATAATTTTTTTTTTGACACCATGATTATGTAATTCTTGCAATTATTAAAATTCAATTTAAATCATCCATTCCAGAAAGACCATTTGCATTTGAATTCTATCAAATAAAGGTCCATCATTTGAATTCTATCAAATAAGTTACATGTATCAAATAAAGGTCCATCATTATACACGCCATCTAATAAATATTCATATTGTGACTTTATAAATCCACATCATAAAAAATAAAAATAAAATCTTATTTTTTTCTTTTATACTCTCTGTAAGGATCAGTTTAAAATCCAAAAAATAGTCATCATCCTATAATTCATTATGCTGCAATGCCATGGTTTGTATTATTTGATTGTTATAACCTACTTTCATGGGTGAAAATTATTTTTTCCTAAAATTTAGTAAAAAAATATTAAAAATAAAGAATATAAGTATTAAAAAATTTACCACCAAAGATTCAATACATATATTCTTATAACTGTATTTGAATGAAATTTTTATTACATCTATGATTTAAACATACTCGTTTTCAATTTCATAACAGATTTTATTTCTCTTCTGTAAATTATAATTATTAAATTTACAACGAATTATCAAATGTATTTATTTATTCAGTGCATGCAAAGTAACAACCAATACCATTTGAATGCCAAATTTTCAAACACCATGGAAATATTGCATTTAACTCAATCCTCTGAAAAAATATATCAGCTTGCCAGTTTAAAGCCAAGAACAGAAAATTCTACGACTTCAACTGTCTCAGTGGTACCCCATTTAACTAGCTACAAGTATATCAATGCTATTATTAGCACTGACATCACTTTTTATATTTTCATGGTTACATCAATTGAACCACATGTAAACTAATTTTTTTAAACTGGTGCAACCATTCATAAGGGAATCTGATTCCGTGGTGCCACGTCAGACTGGGAACCATATACTATCCTAATTCCAATTCTGCAGAGCAACACAAAAACCTTCAGCGCCTCCGATTCGCGGCTGACGTGGCTACGTGATGGGGAACAGTAGGATGGGAACAGAAGGGTCTCAGTCAAGGGTGGATCGTGAAATCTCAGCCGTGGAATGATCCGTGGAGGCCGCCGAAGGAGGAGGAACAGAGCAGTCCCCGCGGTAGTAACATTAACACACGTGGGTAGTGTAATACGGTAAAAGTACGGAGGTGGATCCCACTTTATTCTGGGAAATCCCCTCCCCTTCGGATTTGTTCCGAAGTCAACAGTATTTGCGGTGAGGTGACGTAAGCATGGATGTCACCGTGGCCGGCGTGGGATTTACTGCGGGAAATCCGAGGAAGCTGATTTGGGCACACCCAATTGTGTCTTCCCCTTCCTTTGAGCTGCTGCTGATAGATTGGTGGCCAAGCTCCTCTCAAGTTGCTGCTGCCCAGTCTCGCTGCCTCGCCTGTGCTACCTAGATCTCTTTTCACTTCCATGGTGGCGGTGTGTATGTGTGTGTGTTTCTGTGGTTGGTAGAAATTGTAGGGCATCATGGTTGGAGATTGAAGGAGCAATTGCCTCAGCACCGAATAAAGAAAGCTAGCTACGGAGAGACCAACACACCTTGTCAAAGTAAAGTAAGTAGGAATTCGGAAAAATGGTAAGAAAGTAAAAGGCAGGAGGAATGGGTTCCGGGACACACTTGGAAGGCCCTAACTCGTCGTTTGAGAAACGGGAGAGAGAGCGAGGAGAGAAAGAGGAAAGTTCACTTTAGAACTTCTTGCTTGGAGGGTAGATGTGTTGATTCTAGAAACTTCTGTTTGAACAATGCTTTGCAGCCCTAATGTTCTATCTAAAAATAACTACATATATATATAAAAGAGAGAGAGAGAGATAGAGAGAGAGAGAATCATTCTTTAGACATAATAATGTGTTTTCATTCGTATATATTACAAAAAGCAAAAACAAAAACAAAAAAGGCTTCTCATTCCAGAAAGTTTTCAAGGATCATATTTGAAAAAATTATACAATCCGCTGTAGGATTAGTATATCCTTCTCTTATTCATTTTTAACATGATTTTAATGATACTTTAATTTTGAATTATACTATTTACTGCCAATTTTGATTTTGTGAACATACAATTTATATTTTGTATAATAATATGACTTTCAGCTACATTACCACATATGAGTAAATTGCATCCACTATAAGATCTGCAATTTAAATATCAGGTATATCAGGTTAAACATTTTAAATACAATTAAATAAACTTAGGACCAGGAAACTTTCAAATTACTTGAAAATACATAACCTTGTATATACACATATATAGTTTTGTAATTTTTTATTTTAAATACAAAAATTTATAACATATATAAATATATATATATATATATATATATTAAGTATACATCTTCTAGTTACTTGTTTATTTTTACTAAAATGGGATGTTGATTTCTAGTCATGAAAATTTTAAAATTTTAAATCAGAAAAAAAAAACAACCTTGCAAATTTGCAATTTGATTCTGAATTTTTACACAATCTATTTGCAATTTTATTTTATTATTTGTAGCTTTTCATAATGATAACTTGATATTGTATTTACAAATAATAATAAATTAGTTTAAAATATGATAATTTTATATCCATGTGTTGATGTTATGTTTTAGTTGCAATATCACTTATTAACAACATTGAGTACATTGAGAACTTTGATCAAATATGTTCCCCATGCTACAATTCTTACAACATTAAAATCTAAAAATAAAAAATTATCCTATTTGCTTATTAGAGCATTTATTTGCTTATTATTTGTTTACATCTAATCATACATGACACAGAAAGTGTCTGTGATATTCCTGTGTAAGGCTTTACAATTTTTTATCTAGAAAAATCCCTTGTTTCTCTAGAAACAAATACCACAAGAACCTCACTTGTGATTCAAACCTTACCTTCATGACAAGCCTTATCTTTCAAAAATTGTATTACAGTAAGATTCACATTTTATCCAATATCTTATATCTCAAAGTGATTATTTTCAATATACATGAAATTCTCTTTCCTTGAATGCCTTGAGCAAGAGAGAGAAGAATCCAGTGCAAGTAAAGAACAAAGCACCAATATTTGTTATAAATAGAAAAATGTATCCTCTCATTACAAGACATTGCTTACATGCCTCTGATTCCCACATGTACTGGGAGACTATATATAACAGTCATGACACATTCTCATCCAAAGACACATTTTTTTGCACTCTTTATTAGAAAACTATGGTCATGGAATACTATCCAGTTTCCGGTAGTGCAGCACCTATCATTAGCCATGGTTGGCTACACCAAACATTCATCTTGATGAGATGTCATGGAAATTAAATACATTAGTTTATACAAACTTGCATATACAATTAAATTGCTCTGACTTTGAAGTTTCCTGCAATGTACCCACAACCAAAATTTATGAAGTTATTTTCATGAATTCAGATAATCAAGAAAGAGAAAGGAAAATAGTAACAGGAAACAATTAATTCATTGGCCCACTAGGAAACAAGATTTTGTTTAAGCAGGGGTGGATTTTTGCTATGAATAGAATATTTTTAACCCAATGACCACAAAGTTTGATAATGCCCCAAAGTTTAATAGTTTTCCAGTTATAAATCCAACACTTAACATCACCACAAACCACCATGTACTTGCTTCATTTGAATAGATTCATTGAGTCCAAATAGAATTGATTATCTGCTAAAACCTAAACATAAATCACCACAAAAAACCTACAAACAATGAACACACAAATGAACTGGCACAGGAAAAAAATGACGCTTTCCCCTCATATAGCCAAAAATAGTGGCTAAGCTAAATGTTGATTCAGATGCTCCATTTTGTGACAAGTTGGAATAATTAAAATCATAACTTCATTAGAACAAGAATGAGAAGCTTTTGTCCTGGGAGAGATGGAGGCGTGGGAATAGGGTAAAGAGGCACCGACCACGGGGGTAGGAACCCGTGAGATGTGTGTGCGCGGGAATAGACTGCCCTGCCTATGAGCGCTCATGTGCCACCTGTCGCCGCTAGCAGCGGGTCACCACTACCACGGCGCGGGATAGTCACACGGTTTTGTGGCCCCCACAGTACGACTGTTGACCACTTTTGTTGTCTGGGCCCCAGCCCCCCTGTAACCGTCTGCCGGCATGCGGTGCGTAGATATAGATCCTATACCCGGGCTTTCTAAAATGGGAACTATTGAGTTGGGCCACCGCTCCCTGCAAATTAGGAGCCAAGATTTTCATCGCCTCGGATCTCAACTGGAGATCCTTCGAAAATTTCATGTGAAACTACGTAATTTAAAATAGATATATATATATATATATATATATATATAATGTAGATTATGGTTTGAATAGAAGAAGAAAAAGAACTAACTAGAAGAAAGAATGAAACGAAATCTCCCTTTTTCTTTCGCTTTCCTTCATCTTACTTTCCTCCTTGATTTTGTGACCCGGTATGCTTGTGTATGCATGTACTCACACAAAAAGGGGTTCATTGCACCCAAGAATAAGAATAAGAATATGGAGGTGAAATATTTTGGTTACTCAATTCTATTAAATTTTTGTAATATAAAAATATATGATTATATATATTTTTAAAACCATTCCAGCATACAGTTGCAATATGGCGAATTGACATGTATGCTCAACAACTTTTTGCTTGAAACCAATGCCTTCTTGTGTGTATTGAGAAATTAGCCTTTAAAAAATTGAATTCGTAGAAGCACAGATACTTTAATTAAACGTTGTACAACTGAACAGAGTGTGGAGATGAGATCAAAGTGCACAATAACCACAGAAAAAGAAAAGAAGGAAGTGTTTGTCTGCTTCTTATTATTTTTGTCAATGCCTATGTTCAAAATTTGTAGCCTTCCATGTATAGAATCAAGGAATGAAGCAGCAGCCAATAGAGGAAATTGTGCCATAGTGCTCCCCAGAATCAAGGCTGCAAATCCCCTGTCCCAACAAGTGAGATCATGCCCTGATATACTTTTCAACCCAACCCAACACTGCACTGAATTATCAAAAATGGTAGATCCAAATGGAGTTGGTTTTGGTGTTCGTTTCGAGAGCTGATGTTTTTGCAATTGTTGTGGCTGGATATTAGTATTATTATTATTATTAAACCCATCAATCCAATTTTAGGGTTTAGGGGAAAAGGAAAAAAAACCCAAAGGTTCCAAGATCAACTCACAATGCTAAAGGATTCTCAATGCATAACAAGTGGGTTTTTACTAGTCAATCCTCTGAACTGATTCCACATGAGAACCCAGTCATGGCCATTGACCACACTGCAATAAACAAATAAATAAATAAATATATTGCAGTGTGGTCAGTTGGAATCTTGTGTTTGTGTGTTTGAGAACTCTGAGGCAGGAAATGGGGAGCAGGTGAACCCAGGCCTTGTCTGCAACCCCCACCCCCCCAAAGACCAGAATAATCCCTTCCATTTTCAGACTGCATTTATCATAAACAAATATGAAAGCAGCTCATCTATAATTTATGTTATAATTGAGCCTATTAATTATATGACATGTGGGTCATTTAAATTATCCACTTCTGGGCTGTGTCCAACTCCAGGTGTTTTCCTCTGTAGGGCAGTGTCATTAACACTTGTATTAAGTATTAGCTTGGATGGTTACTATATTAGACCTCTGCAGATCATTTAATTTTGGTTAAATTTGCATGTTACAGAGAAAGTAAAGAGGAAAATAAAAAAAATTAAAAAATAGAGTGAAATAACAAAGAAAGATTGCTCCACTCACGAAATGATTTTGGGATGGTATCTAATATGGAAAGACCCCAAATGTGTGACCATTTCTGTTGTTTGCACCAATAGATTTGCTCACAATTCCTGTTGAGCTCTGGTATTGATATATACATATACACAAATTTAATCCTGATGTACAGAATCAGGTGAGGAAAATCTCTTGTAGCAGCACACTTTCAATTGAGAATCGAATTATAATATATATAAAAAAGTGGATAACAAAATTGAGTATTTTTCTAATGTGACAAAATTATTCAGTAAAGCTTGTCTCAAAATCCATGCAATTTATTGCAGAAATTGAAATAACTTCAAATTCCATTCAGTTGTATAGATATGTGCAATATAAATATGGCAAACCTGGATAAAGCACTGCAAGAAAATTAGATTACTATTATTATTATTATTCTACTTTTTCAAGCTTGATTCCATTTTAACATTGTGGCATGTATAGTGGCTACCTGCAGAGGTCTAATGTAGTAAGTATCTAATCCTTAAGGTAATCTAGTGCACCATGCATGACAATCTTTGTGCAACTGAACACAGCTAGGCTCCCAAATACAATTTAACTGCTTAGTCTCCATCCACAAGTATGTACACACTACAATGTTATCTGCAGAGAACTTGCTCATGTTTGGTATGGTACGTATGAACATGGTGGCTGAAATTGCACTGCATTAGCATAATTATAAAATTTAAAAAATCACATTTTATTTGAAGAGCTTTAGAAAACATTCAGAGTTTGTAAAAGCATGCCTGTTCTTCACCATTGCTACAGTTAATAGGATTATTTTACATGTTTGTCATTTATCACAGAATGATATGAAGGTGTAAGTCTCACACAAAGCAGTTATCAAATGCTCTGAAGAATCCTTCTGGCAGATCAGAATTTATTGTAATTATTTCCTCATATTAAACACATGTGAGAAGGGTGAATACTAATAATAATAATTGTTACAGTTTACTAGTAGACATATGGTGATAGCATTCTGATTAGGGAATAGACTGGAGTACAACCCCCAAAAATCTATCCCAAACTCTAATTAGCACTACTATTAAATAAACAAGCAATTTCCATCTAAAGTAGGATAACATACAAGAGCTTTAGCCTGTAGTAAAAGTATACAGTAATTACACCACTCCACACCATTTGAATAGTATGAGACTCTGACTGACAAAAGTGTGGACTCTTACACAAAGTAGAATGTTATAGAAAAGGAATTCAACAAAGTTAAAAAAGTTAAAAAAGTTAAAAAAATATATGAAGTCAAAAGATGGTGGGCATCATCATAAGAGCTCTTTGTCCCATTTACTGTGTACAACGAATGTCTGTGAACCTTCAAAACCAAAATTCTCTAGGTTTTCCAGCTGAGAAAACAACTGAAACACTGATGCAATGGAGTCATACACACTCTGGAATGCAACAAAACCCAAACATCCAGAGAGAGAGAGAGAGAGTAAATTAGGTGTTGGTCAATGTGTTTTGATCAACTTAGGTTTGCTGCATGGAATGATGCAGTGGTAGATCACCCCTCAGATTGGACTGTGTGGATGAGTTGCTGATGCACCCCATAGCAGCCTGGTGCTGAGATCCTGCGATCATGGACGGGGGAATAACTAATCTAAACAGTTATCATCGAAAGCGCCAAATAACCATGACAAACATAGAAGCTCCTCTCAAAGTCTACAGCATAAAAATAATGCCGTCATGCGCCAGCTCGCTACACTGGCGGTGAGCTTCTTCAGCGTTTCCGAAACTGGCAAATCCTGGCCTCTGAATCTAGAGCATAGACCAAGGTTCTACTTCCGAGGACGCAGGGATGGTCTCGGAAATAGGCCGCAACTCATTTCCGTGGAGCGATGCGAGCTGGGGTGCGGAGCTGCTGCCGTGAGGAGCATAAAGCAGGGAGGGGTCAATTGGAGAGCTTTCATGGTGACTTGCAAAAGATCCTCCTCTCTCCAGACCGACCAAATTCTCATCGTTTCGTTGAAGTGGTAATCACCATGTGCCGCGAATCCTCAGTGCTTCGTCCCCCACGCTCTCTGCTGAAGTCTCCATTTCCGTCACCCAACTTGTGAGGAAAACTAGGAGGAGGAGGAGGAGCGAGAGAGAGAGTGTGAGTCAGTGTAGAGCCTGCCTGTAACCCTGTGAAACCCAATTTTGCCGTTTGATGGTTATGTAGCTGGTCCGTTACGTTATCCTGTAGATTCAGCGAGTTTTTCAGTGTTCGACATGCCTTAGGGGATGTCGAAGATATTCACATAGGTGATGTGCTCGAGTATTTACTAGCGGTGCGATAGCTCGTAGGATTTGGAAAACGGGCTGCAGTCGGTGCGGTATTGGGTTTGATCTGCTGTGTTCAGCTGCGATAAGTTCTATCTGTGTAACCTGGTCTCTGAAGTCGGAGTGTTGGGGTACAGCTGATCATCGAGTTCTGCAGTTTTGAAATTGCGTCATGATCGTCACTGCTGCCGAGTTTCATCCCTAACGTTGATCTGTCGCGCTGGTGTCACATTGCCTCGTCCGTTGGATCTGGCTTTCGCTTCGAAAAACCTTCTCTCCAGTTTTGTCAGCGATATTCTCCCCCTAGAACGACGGATTTTTGAAGTATACGCACAGCAGAAGAAAGCGAACAGATCTTAGACTAAATTTGTAAATTTTTAGTTTTAAGCAGGGTCTGTCTTGCGAGTAGAATATCCGACACAGCTGCAGCAAGGAGTGCTGCCGTAATACTCTAGTGCTCAGCTCCTTGTTCTGCATCATTACACACAAAAGACGGATCACCATCGGAAGGAACAGTTTCCTGCGAGAAGAATAGCTCAATAAAGACCACGGCGAGATTGTGGTATAAAGCGGGTTGTTGAGTTTTAGGCCGGAGAAGTAGCTCACGCCACAAACTAGAGTGCTCGGAGTTGGTTGATTCCTCATTTTTTGTTTCCAAGCAGATATCAGTAACGATGACACTTAGTTTGAGACCGGATGATCGCAGCGCGCTCAGAACTATGGAAAAATGGTAATGCTCGCCACTCACCTCAGCTGGGGATAAATCTCTAAAGTAACGATCTCCTCTATTTTGGAGTTGGAATCCATCTGGTGTCTGGTAAAGGTTTTTATTTTTTTATACCTTGGACTGTTTGTGGGTTGACCCGCTGCTATCTAGCAGTCACGAGGAAGGGTTTCGATCTGCCACATACACTGTACGCATGTTGACTAGGTTCTGGAATCTTTGGAATGATCATGCTGTTTCTCTTTTTTATACCTCTTTGTGCGTGCGCAGGTCGAATTCCGGTGCAGGTTGGAGCAATCATCAGCACCCAATGCTCGAATCCTCGATCAGTCCTCTGTTTAATTACACGCAATCTCACAATGGGCTGCAATCACAGTCAATGTTCCTGCATCCGATGGGAGCTGCGGAGCAGCAAGCTCTGGTGCAGGCATTTGTGCAGGCTAATGTGGGGTGCATGATGGACCAGCCATCGCAGAGTGGGTGTGGGAACCTTGACTCGCTGCTCAAGTCCAGCAACAGCTCCAGTATGGTGGATTCCAGCGCAAGCGAGATGACATCCCCGGACGACGACTGCACTGGTGCACCAGAGAATAATCTTCACATGAATTGTATTCCCTCTCTCGGCGGCGGCCCCGTATCTCCCGTTTTGACCAGCATGCTTGATCGCACCGCTAGTAATGGTGCGTCCTTGATGGCCGCCCACCCACAATCCAAAAACGATTTTTTTCGTATGAGGAGTCCGGGAGGGCCGCTGTCGCCAGGAGCGTCAGCCTGTGCGGAAAGCGAGGATTCTTTACACGGCGGTGAGGCGTGCGCACCTGCAATGACGGGTCTCAAGCGCCGCAGCTTCGAAGGGGACGACGGAGACTGGATGGTGGATCAGATGCATCTCAGTCAGAAGGTGGAGAAACAGCATCACCAGCAACAACCCGAGAAAGCTCTTGCGTTTCAAGAGAGTTTCGGAGGGTATAACGTCGAAGTAGCCTCGACAGTAGGTTTAACTGCGACCTACTCCGACTCGCTTACCATTCCCTCTTTGATGCAACCCTCACCGCAACCATTTCTACGGAGCAGTGGCAATTGTGGTGCAGCATCGCCGGTGGACTTGGACGAGTTCGCCAGCATGCGCGCCATCTTGTTTCGGCATGCTTCCCAGCCTGTACCCAGTCTGGAAGAGATCGCAAGCTCCCGTCCCAAGAGAAGGAACGTGAGAATCTCGAAAGACCCCCAGAGCGTCGCGGCTCGCCACCGCCGCGAGCGCATCAGCGATCGCATCCGCGTTTTGCAGCGGCTTGTTCCGGGCGGCACCAAAATGGACACAGCGTCCATGTTGGACGAAGCCATACACTACGTGAAGTTCCTCAAGCTGCAGCTCCAGGTCTGCAACGCTTGCAATCACTTCATTTTGGAATTTCTCTACAACTCCATTGAGCCTCATTACTTTATAAAAATCAGTTGTCTTGTGTAAACGTCCAATATTACAAGGTGTTTGAACATGGTTTGTGGTGCTTTGGTTTGGTTGTTCAGACATTGGAGCAGATTGGGAACAATGGTTGTGATCCCCGATCGTTTTTAGAGCAAGGGGGTGCAACTGAGGAGCTTGCAAACTTGGTGCGCCCGTTCGACTTGAACTGCACCGCTGCGTTTCAGACATGGCCGCCTCAGACGACTACCATGGTGAACCATGGCGACACGTCTCCTCAAGGGCACAATTCGACGGAGTGGGCCTGTGAAGCCAACCAAGACGATTGCCCAATGTAATAGGAAAAAATCTCACATTTTCTTGTGTTACAGCATGAGCTTTGCGAGGAGCTTCGAAACATGACGCATGCCTCCTTGAGCAAGACCTGACTGGAGGCGACATGACTGGAGTCCACATTTTGAGGAAATTAATCGTCGACAACATACTTTTAATGTTCGGCTGCCTGCCTGCCTGCCTGCCTGCAAGAAAGGACATGCCGTGCACAGCACAAGAATTTGGCAGCAATTTTGTGAGACACCATAGCTATTGCATTGAGATGATTTGTCGAGCCCTTGAGACGGAGATTCAACACCTAATGGTTCTTCCATCCGCAGCCCCCCTTCTTCCTGTTCATGTTCATCTTTTTATTTTGATTTTTGGTTTTTTATATTTAGTTTCGATCTTCACTTGTCCCCTTCGAGGCTGATCCCCGTTTGTATCGTAAACCAAAGTACATACAAGAACCAATCCCTCCGATTCATCATCAACTCCACATGCCGCCCTGCGCTCGCCCTCGGAGGATGCCGGTGGAGAAAGCGGTGCCCAAATTCATTTCTAGTATTGGAACATCTATTCTGTTCCTCCTTTCAAGTTCACTCTTGTATAGTTGGTAGTTAATTTGATGATCACTAGCCTGTCATCGAGGCTTCTCGACTGTTTTGTGATTTTCAGCTCCCCCATAGATGTTCCAGATTTTGAGATCACAGATCTAGGGTGGAAGAATCTGTACAAGTGGTATGACCTTCCTTAAAAACCCCAGATCTTTGAGCCTTGTGTGCAGCAAAAAAACGAAAAATAAATAAAATTGTACAGACCACCACTGCAATGCAAATGCAAGTCATTGCCTCTCTATGAAACATACCCCCAGTGGCCATTTTTTTCTAAAACTGGTTGCCTTCTATGCCAAGTTCGGTGGCTCTGAGGCTATGTGGTCTTGGGTAGATTGTGAAACGTTTGTTCCCCTCATTCCTTGCCTTGAAAGTCTTCTTCTTGCTCCTCTCTTTTGTCTATGGATCATGGGGCTGTCACAACAATTTGATTGAACCATGTATCCTGAAGGTTTGTACATATTTTGTGGGTCAACTTAATGTTGGAATGGAGGAGGCTAGTTCTATCATTTTTTTAAGGAGAATTTGACAAGCTCTTGTGTAAGCTTGAAGTACACTGCTTCCATTTAGTGGGCACCTGGATGGATTCCTGAGAGCTCTGGAACAACCAGGATATGTCATGACAATTGCTCATAAATTGCCTTGGCATGACACAGTGCATTGGGGGGAGAGAGAGAGAGAGAGAATATAGAGAACAACTAAGTTCAGTATACTGCCAGCCTTGTCTGGAGAAACACTCTGGGTTTGTGCTCTAATGGCTTCCTCAAGGGTGGTTTTGTTTGTTTGTTTTTATTGTTTTCTAATTCAGATGTATCAGGCATGAGCCTTGTGAAACTCATTCATCAATGCCACCATGTGTTCTCAGAGGTCAACTGGTGTGCCAGTGAGCCTGGAATACCTTGAACACTTGCTGCAATATCAAAGTCACCTGGAATTTCATGGTGTGCAAAACATTTCACACTATATGAAATACAAGATAGTTCTTCCTTTTCTCTTCCTCTTCTTCTTCATCTTCTACTATATGTTTTTTTAATCAATTTTTTCACACTTACCACTATGATTTTATTTCATGGACTTAAATTATCCCCCTTCTAAGAATATACTGATGAAGACAACAGTTGCTGATCTTCCAGTGAAATTTTCCAACATTCACATGAGAAGTTAGTAGAGGGAGCTTGGCTACTCAAGGAGACCTCACCCTGGAAATATCCTGAGGGGTATATGTGCAGGATGGGATGGCCTTCTGCAGTAAAGCCCACCACCAGTACCCCTCACAGCACCATGTCATGTGATCCATGGCCCTTCCCAGTACTTCAGCCTAGACATCACTACCCCCCCACCAGTGTCACTAGCATCACTCCCACCAGAATTAGGGTTTGCTGATCCACCCTTTGGCAAACTCCACATAACAACTCCACTGCTTCCATCCTCATGAATCATCCTCATTAATCAGCCTCTACACAAAAAATAAAAAAATAAAAAAAAATAAATCAAGTTCACAAACTCTTCAGCTTCCATGAGGATAGTTCCACAAGGTTCACACACAACACATGCCATGCTCATAGCAAACTCCTTCCCACATGCTGAAGTCAGAGGTGGGATGCAGCTGATTTTGGTTGAACAGTTCTCTCCTGCAGAATGAAGACACACCTCCTGTAAAATATTCAAACACAGAGAGGGAGAGACAATTTCTCTAATGGAATAGACCAAATGTTGGGAAAAGAGGGTTGAGGGGAATGTTGGAATGATGGTGAAGGGACCAGGGCAGTGGGGGGGTTGTGCTAGTACTACAACAGGACAGGGGTGGGGGCTGAGGGAGTTGGCCATGTGCCAGTGTACACAAAAAAGGCGATGCTTGATTAGACCTAGATCTCACTTGTCACACACACACACACCCCCTGGGTAGTACAATGGCTTGACTTCACACATACTTCTTCTACCTCTCCCCTCCATCCCCCTTCTCCTTGTGGGACAATATATGCTCTATCCAACAGCCTAGATTGTGTCCCGTGCAGACAAGATCTTGTTACAACCCTGGTACTATGACACCCCATCCCCTCAAAAATCAAATTGCTTCTATATCTTCATAATAATGTGGGGGAAAAAACACACTTGCAACTGTTCATCTCACACTAGAAAATTCAAACTGTGTGTTATGACTGCTCTTGTTTTCCAAACAACAAATATTTCTACTTTGTTCACGTTTTTGCTTCATTGTGGGGCCTTTGTGTGTTGTCTTCCAACAGGAGTACAATAGTTCAAACTCTGATGTGATGCAATGGATTGGTCATTGAACTTGTTTTACTATAGGTTTCTGAACACAGTGGTTGTTCCTTAATTTTTTTAAAACTTTACCTGCCACTTACTGTACAAAGGTAACTTTGTAACATTGAAAGCTAAAGTTTTTTAAATATGGTTTTGGGAGTGTAGCTGTTTTTGAAACAGTTATGGTTATAGTTTGGGGCTTCACACTATGGTCAAAGAGCTGTCAACTACAAAGATTGAGAGATGAATTCAAAATTAAAATGATGAAACAACTCATATGCCAGCATTTATTCTTCTTTGATTTTTGTAAGTTGCATGAAACTTTTTAGATACAATTGGTAATTTAGAGAGCATGCATTATACAGTTGCATAAGATATGGTCCAAATGAAAAGAAAGAAAAAGAAATCACTTTTTTCACAATATTGTTTAATTTATTTGTATTATTTTTATTGAAAATAAGGAAGGAAGAAAGAACTTCACTTGAATAAGAAAGAGTGATAAAAATAATTTATAAGCATAAAATTCTTCTTATTTTCTAAATTATCATTACTAATTTAATCAAAGAAAATATAAGTTGGAGTTAAGAATAAAAATTATTTCAAAATTGTAAAAATAATATTTATATGCTGAAATTTATGTATTGACAAGCTATCTTAAACTTCAATACTCTTGTTATAAATATATATATATATATATATATATATACCACACTTCTCTAATTGATCTCTATCTAGTTTATGTCTCATTTAAATTTTATTTATTTACTTATTTTAGAAGTGGACTCCTTAGCAAAAACATTTTATAGATCTTAATGTACTTAGAAGGTGCTTAGAGGTTACTTTTTAAGTTTTCAAGTTAGCTTATGAAAGAATCTTTATATCTAAAGGAGAAGATAAGAGACCATAATTTTTAAATCTTTTGATTGATTGTTATATAGAAGTTTATAAATTTAAACTAGTAAAAAAATTTAAAATTCGTAATCTCTCACCTTTTCTACTAAGTATAAAGACTCCTTGAGATTTAAAGCTTTAAAGATCGATTATAGTCTAAGATAATTGTCAATCACTCATCTAGTATAACTTCCAATTGCTAAAAACTTGGTTGACATGGTTCTTTTTCTTAGCACTTGTTTTTTGATTGTTGCAGTTGTTTTAAGCTAAAAAATATTTTTATATTCAATAACTCTATATGACACAATTTTTATTTTATTTTCTTTTATAACCATTCAAATCCCTTAATAAAAGATCTTGTCAATTCTTTGCTTCTATGTTGTGAAGATGCAAGCTTCTATCATCAATGGCCAAAGAACTTCTATATTATTTCATTATTAGAAAGGACTCTAGTTTTTCATCTAATTGTGTTTTTTTCTTTCCCTTCTTCTTCTCCTTTTTATAATTTAATTCAATTTAATGATTTTTTCTTGTCAAAAAAGAACAATCCTATCAATGGTTAAAAGTAGCTTCTTGCCTCGGTTTTTCCTTTTCCTTTTCTTTATGTTATAATAGTTTAGATTAATTAAAACTTGCCAATGTAAGTTGTTGGGTGTGTTTGTCATTTCAATCATATCCTTTAAAAACCAAGGCATTTCTTCAAACCCATATTTTACACAAGTAAATGCCTTTTTTAAAATAACCATACATCTCTAAACTTTTTAGATCTTAGGAAGAGGATTTCAAAAAAAAATGCTTGTTTCTGTAAATAAATAAAATTCTTCCAAAGGCATTGCAACACTATGAACTTATTACAAATTCATTTCACAAAAAAAAAAAAAAAAAAAAAAAAGGCTCAATGCCATATTCCTTTCACATGAGGGCACTCCAAAAACCTGTGCAGCATATATTGTTTTTACAGCAGCTGTACAAACATGTATAGCTATATTTTTACCAATGCAGACTGTAAAAGAAAATAACCAACCAAGAGACTGTTAAACCTTTTTTCTCCCACTGGGCTCAAGTTAAAATTCTGTGAGAAAACTAGTCAACACAATTTGGTTTGACAGGAGAGAGAGAGAGAGAGAGAGAGAGAGAGAGCATCAGCTGTGTCAGCTAATGGATAAAGGGTACAAAATCAGGCAGGCATCTTGCAGTCTGAACCTCCCAAACTCACTCACTCACTCACTCTCAAGCCTCTCCTCCCCTTTCCCTCCCCCTCTACCAAAATGGAATAGAAGCTATGTGGGGCCAGATATGAAGACAAAGATAGAGCTTCCCCCCTCTGCATGAGTGTGTATGTCTCTCTCTCTCTCTCTCTCTCTCTCTCACTCTCGTGCTATGGCTTGCTCTCTGCCACAATGCTCAGTGTGTTATGTACAGCCTCCATGCATTTTAAAGCTCAGCCTGCCTGACCACCCACAGCAGCTAACACTCTGGGTGCAAATGGTGGGCTCACAGGTCCTGTGCCCATGGCCATAGAAGTCTTTACTGCTCCCTAGAGAGAGAGGCATAACCAGCTACTATGCCTTGAGGTTTCTTACTATGCCTTGGAGAGGGGCTCAGTTTCAAATAATAATATGTAGTGCAATAATAATAAACTTCTGGCACTGTGGAGCAAGTGGGGACAGTCTTGTTGCATTGTCCCAGATTGATCATCTGTCAGGTTGGGGAGTGTCATGCTGAGGGAAAAAAGGGGGGGGGTACCAAGACACCAGATGCAGACATGGGGCAGCAAGATCCTTCCATTAGTGGCAAGTGTCTATATCATTGGCAAGACACAGTTAGTTATGAGATGGCCAGAGATGGCAAGGAAAGGAAAAAACTAAAGTCTGGGGTCCAAAGTTCCACTGCAGGCCCCCCTGTCTGTTGCAAGAGGGGAGGGAGAGGTGAAGCTCTGCACTCCACAAGGAGAGGCTGGTGGTGGTGGTGGTGATGCTACAATGACAAGGCCCCACTTTGGAGAATTTCAAAGGCAACATTGCCCGGCCTTGTGTTGCCTGGCCTTGCCTTGTGTAGAAGTTGTGGTGGTGGTGGTGGTGAGCCTTCTGTTTTTCTTGGAAGGCTCTTCCCCATTAGAACCTCTTCTGCTGCTCCTCAGGCTTTGAGCAAGAGGGGTTAAGAGGTGGGTCAGGCAGTGCATGTGCATGACATGTGAGGAGTGTGTTCATGGTACCTTGGAGAATGTGCATCATGGTTGAAAAAGAAGAGAAGACAAGTAACAAAAACAATAATATTAAAATATCACCTCTGCTGTATCACTCTATTCTTTTTGTTTCATTTTCCTGTATGTATGTGTGTTTGTTTGTACCAGACAAAAGTGAAGAGTGCATATGATGTGAGGGCTTGAATGGGTTAGATTAGAGGTAAAGCTCCTTGTAATGACCTCCAGTCATGCGTCAGATTTGTGCATGTCTGCATTTTTTACACAAATTTAGTAATCCCAATGCATTGATGGCTTGAATGGAGACAAGTCTGCATGTATCTTGATACCCATCAGGATAGATCAGGAAGTAGACAAACTTAGTGATCCATGTTTGAAACCCTGGGGTATACTTTCTCTGTTGGTGAAGATTTGAAAATAATATTACTATATATATATATATATATATATATATATATTAGCAAGAGAAGAGTTGAATGACATCAACAATGGAGGGTTGTTGGGCAGTCAGAGGGGATTTTGGTATCCCCCCTTCAAGTTAGAAAAAAAACCCAATCCATAAATGAAGCCAACTGTGCCTTGTTAGAAGGGGTTTTGAATTTCCAGGGGAACAGCTTTAGAAGGGGGGAAGCCCCCTCCACTTCCCCCTTCAAGGATTGCACAGGCACTCCACCCCACCCTCTCACCTGCCATCCAGCATGGGCCCTGCCACAAGATCCATAGTACACTACTGGAAAAAAAAAAATGTTTGCCTTGTTGGCACTGAAGGTAGCTCCAATGAGGCCGATTACCAACATTATTTTGCCTTGTTTTGGGAACAATGGCACATGGATGCCTCAGACCTGCTCCTCCTGCTGCAGCCTTCCTTTGCTCTATAGTTTTTATTTCTCCTTCCTCTCCTTGGGAACTGGGACACATGACCCACCCAAATATCCATCCCACCAACAGCTCTGGGCTACAAATCATAACAGGACATCTCCTATGTTGGCTGCCCAATTCACCACTTAGACCAATTAATAAATAAATATATTAATATAATCGCCTAGCCATTCAACTCTGCCTCCTCATAGTGTTGCTGAGTCAAGCAAATACAACAAAAGGAACAGGCCAGCTTTCTATTTATACACTTATTTATTTCCAGGATGAAGTCAAATCCTGTCAATACTTATTTTTGATGAATATGGAATTTGGTGTGTTCTCATACACATGGACCCCAAAGCTATACCTGGGAATTGTGTCATTTTTGGTACATGAATGAATAGTGTGTTTGTGTTGGATGCACAACTTCAATCATAAAAAATAAAAACACTTCCCATCCAGGTTGGTAAACATTTGTGATTTTTTACAGTGAAGGATTACCTCATTTGGTGGTGATTGCAAGTAATTATAGAATTTCAAAGGTGGCTTTCCATTGAAAATGCACAAAAGAACTGAATTTTAAACACTTCAATGAAAAAGCATTGAATGCACTTTGATAAAGGTGTGAGATAAATTGATCATTAAATGGTTTTTACAGGCCACATTTTTGCTTAAACACTACAAGGGATGTTTGCAAGGATTGTGACAAGCTGCATAAAAAGAAAAGGCAAAAAACCAGCTTGAAGGTCTTTGGCCATACTATTGTGCAGGTTGGAAACATTAGTAAAGGAAGGTAAATCATGCCTCTACCTTACATTTTTTCTCTTGGAAAAGAGTTAATACATATAGATGATCCATTTGATATTACTAAATTTTGACTTGAGCCATTTCCTCATACATACTCTTGCAATCTTTGCAATCTACAGCATTTGTCCAATGACCCATAGACCATGTTAATCAAACTGTAGAAGAAGAATTCCTACATTCCAAAAACAATGTCATGTACCTTACCCAACTTTGGTTATTAAAAAAGTGCCAATTGCTGTCTGGATATGCAAAGATATTGACACAACTTCAAACCCTAAACCAATCCCATGCAGTGTATGAGTTCCAACTCTAGGCTAGAGACAAAGCGAGAGTGGGTCCTTAGCCATTGAACCAAGCCCTAGTGAGATTCAACATGTGTTAGAAATCCTTGACACATATTTTTTAAATGCAGAAGAAACCACATGGAATGTGAGGGCTTCTGTATAAGCCTCCTTCCAAATCATCAGCAATCATTCTTTCATTCAACAAATCTGAGTTTTTCTTAAGGCTGGGACCACCCCAGCACACTGAAAATAAATTTAAAAACTAACTCATCATATGTTATTTTATCTTCCTAGCAAATGATTTCTTGCAGGGTTTGCAAAGTCCAATGCATTGTGACTTAGACATTCAGAATGATTCGGTTTTAGGGCTTGCACAACCACAATTGTCTTGGTGAAATTGACTTCTTGTTTGTAGAGAAATTGAGGGTGGTTATCATTGTCTTTGTACCAAGAGTCAAGGTCAAAATATTGAAGCATACTTTAACCAACCTCAAACTGTGTTTATGCACAAATGACAAAATATATAATCCCAAGCCTGAGATTTTACATGATGTATTTCCCTAGTCCAACTCTCAGTGTTAATCCCTCATTAGAGCCATCTCAAATTAAGAGACCATCCTTCAACACTTGAGAAGTCACCTTTAGTATCACATGACATCATAGGTTTTAGACCCTATAGTTTTAGGATAGGATGGTGTCAGGATTTAATGTTCAAAGTTTGACTTTAGATTTTAGATTAAAAGTCTTTAAAATCAACCATACATTCTATACCATTAACACGAGGGTTTTGCGCTTTGGTTTTCTCAGGTTAGTCTTCACTTCCAAATTTTATGTGAAAACAAACTAGCTCAGATACCTTATTAAATTTACACTTCATTTGTATCTTGTCATATTGGTCAGCTCCTAACATGGGAAACAACACAGAACCTGCTGCAACATTTCTGTTCCCAGTTCAAACATTTTGACTCAACTTCTGATCAGGGGTCCTGCCATCACAGTACACCATCATGCATATCCAGGACATGTCAATTCTGTAGCCACATGTGATAATACAACATTGACACCTGGGAGAAAAACTGGAAAACACAGTGCTTTGATAAGACAGCTGAAGATACAACTCTTCACATAGAATAACACAGCGCCATATATGTATGAACAGTAACTGCAAAGGTGGTAAATACAACTCTAGGTAACTAAGCGGTCGATATTTCTCCAATTCATATAGGGTTCCGTAGGGGGGTTACAATAAGCATCAAGCCATGCTGACTAAATTGACCATAGGTCAGATAAGGTAAGACTATTTGCATGTATGAGATTAGTGTCTGTTAAACATCTAGAATTGAAGGCACAGAGAAGAGAAATTCGAGGTTGAAATGTACAAGTTACAGCCCAGTCATCCTAAACCCAGTAGCACAAAAGAGGCACCGTTTGGCAGTTAGATTTCTGCAACTCTGGCAGATCTCAGAAGACAGCATGTTTGATGAATAGCAGATTGAGACTTGGAAGTGTTAGAACAATGCACTGTCACAAAAAAAGAGATAGATACATACTAACCATACAACGTAATAAACTGCAAAGGGAGGCATACAATATTAGCTAGTGCGTGGTTTGACTGCAAAGAGGAATGCAATTTTTTGCTTGATTTATCAATTAGACGTTTCAGAACTAATAGGGGCCTTCGTTCTCCATAATAGGGCTGGGACTGCTTCTCCAGCACAGCGGACAATTCAAAACAGAATGCAAGTTTTCAGAATTAGATACTAATCAAAATGCAGGGCATGACTGGAAAGACATGGATGCATACTTGCTGCTCCAGCCATTTGTGGAACTGATGTAGCTCTTTCAATTGAGGCTGATCAAATATGACGAATACTAACAATCCCGTTTACTTGGTGAACATCGAAACTGTCCTCATACATTTTTCAAAGGCCAGTGAATGAGAAGAGGAAGCAAGAAAGTATAACCTACATCCTCACGTCTACATTCCCACCTGCTACAGATAAATACGTTGATGCAACTTTGAAAAGTTCAATATTGGAGTGCTTATCTGGCGGTTTACTAGCCTCTTACCAAGCGATGTATCGTCCACCTGAAACACAAAACGTCTTCAATCCTAAATTTTGCGGCAAACTTTGTCTGAATGACATAATCTAAGTTTCTTAGGTACTGCCGCGTTGAGCAAAAATAAATGAACTTGATCTACAAGTTACTTGTAACTTCAACATAAAAGATAAGGACGCATGCCTAAAAGAAGAGACGACTCACTTTGTCAAATAGCCTTGGATCAGAATGAAGCCTTAACTGGCTCAGGCACCTCCAACTCCTCAATGGGAATCCCTTCAGAATCTTTGTTCTCCTCCTTGTGCCAAGGACCCTCCCAGCTCAGAAAAGCACTGTCTTTGGAATCCTCTTCCTCCAGAAGGTCTTTTGATGTATGAGATGGAATGCGGTGACGCTGCAGAATTCTTAAAGAGGCTTCTCTAGCAGCCCGGAAATCTAGAACTAAAACGCGGTTAACATCCAAATCAAAGCGGATGCTCGTCTCTGTACACTCCTCTACAAGTTTACGCAGATGCCGTAGGTTATGAACTTCAATGCCATTCACCTTGTTCACCTGGGAGAGCAGTGACGTAACATTAATATGAGCCCAATCGTGTTCTGACGCAGTGAATATCACGACCTTTGAAATCGTATCCGTGAATATTGCAAAGAAAAGACTTGTCAAGAAAGCAGCTGGCTTTCATATATGATTATGACATATAGCCTTAAAACACATACCTGGAAATCATGAAATCTTTCGTAGCCAGTATTAATCTCATCCATCAGTATCTGCAAGGAATGGCTCCGTTACCCGTTAGAAATGACAAGCAGAAAATATGAGTGATTGAGACTATCAAGAAATAACTGCTTATCCAAGAAATCCTTGATAGCATCCCTTAAGTTTCACCTGTGACAAGATGACAAGTTGTTGACCAGGCTCGGTTGGATATGCAGACAGGGCACGCTCACAAAGCCGCCGAGGTGAGGTGTTATACCAATCCTCTCCATATTCTTGCAAATAGGGTTGAGTCAAAGGTGTGAATACAAGGCCCGCAAAAATGTAGTAACTTGGCAATACATCAAACTGATGGATCGGTACCAAAGGTCGTAACTGCACAAAAGCGATGATCATGGAAGTCAAAACTATATGTTGTAGCAAAGCCAGGTTGAGGTTGATTTCAGACTCCTTGTCAAGCGACAAAAACTGAAGTTAAACTTGTAAGATGTACGAGCATGTTAACTGAATTTATGTATCGTCGATAGGACAACCTTCAGTTCTTCTAATTTTCTTTACAAACGTCTACAAACCAAACAAAAGCTCTCCTTGAGTACGTTTTAACTCTCAAAAATAATCAGTAACTGCTAATTTAACTTGACAACTCAATTCAAAATAACAAATTTGTAGCGGAAAACGTAAAAAAATGATAATTTGGCGTACAGGACCCAGCTTGATGTCAAAGTGAAGTTGTTCGCCTGCTCGCAAAACAGTTACTTTGGCAGCTTCACCAGCTTTCTTCATCGAAACTAAGTGATCAAATGAGATGCGCTCCCTGTTACGAAAATGTACTGCAATTTTCAGCCTTGTCAGCTCACCCCCACCTAAGCATCAACTTCCTCAAAAGGTACTCTCTCTAACATGGAAATCTTAGCAAAGGTTTCAGACTTAGTACTCACACGCACACTAAACACAAAGAATAGCAAAAAAGGAATAAGAGGAAAGTAGACAATATACGTGTTAATATGTCCGTGTGCTGTATACATACATGAAAATGGAGACAAACAAGTCGCAAACGTCCAGATAAATAAGTTCAACGTCGTATTCAAATATGCTCACAGCTATTACCTGTTCCATCATTCGCAATGGGTGTACCGTCAAAGGCCAGAATCACATCATCTCTCTTAAGGCATCTACTGGTGTCAGTAAGAGGGTGAATCTTATTAACCAATACGCCAGTTAACCCGGCAGGCATCCTGTAACGCAAAGTTAGTTGATAAATGAAAAATCGGGAGGAAATACTTTTTAAGAATTAGCATATGTTAGCAGTCAGAAAGCACGAAAATCGAAATAAGATGAGAAAGCTTTTCGAAGCGACAGAACTCGATGGACAAATATAGCTGAAAATATACCCGCCCTTCTATCCCCATTGGAAGTACATCAATACGAAGCAAATGCAACTTGAAAAAGGCAAGTATCACACGCGCTAGATTCTCGCTCATGAAGAAGGTTCAGACTCATTTACTTGAGATGCTCACGCAGCTGCACGTTTTCAGTGGACTGACATGTGATACCCAAAGAACAGAAGCCAATATAGTCTCCTGTTTCCTCCACGTCTGCGAGGAAGTGTTTGATGACTGGAACAGGTATGATATACCTGCAAAAATGACCACCCATCTTGAATCAATTTCAAAAAAGCCTCAACATCATAGAAGACTCCATATCAAGAGTCGATGATACAAGAGGAAAATTCAAAAAACTTCAATGATACACCCTCAGAAGTTGTGCAGAGCTCCACTGAGAGGATAAAGCCTAATCAGAGGCATATAACGTACCCTATGTTTTCTGCATTCGCAAGATTTTGAAAGGCTACCCCAACCACCTTGTCCTCCATGAGAGCAGGACCTCCACTGTTTCCCGGATTGATAGCAGCGTCAATCTGGATTGCCATAAGGTGGGCAGCCCCATGCACGTACCGGGTTGGTTCAACCCTAGACACAACGCCTCCAGTAACTGAGATGTTATCGCCTCCTGCACATCTTAGAGTAAACCATTGTGAAATCACCAACCTGCTAATCGTCCCAAAAAGGTCAATCATAATAAAAATCTGTGAGAAGAATGTCTTAACAATATTGGGTCCATAACCATGAAAACTAGCCTCCTACTTGTTTGAACGTTGCCACCGGTTTAACCATACCTTGAGGGTATCCAACAACGGCAACGGACTCTTGGAGGAATGGGATATCCCCTAGTTCCAGTTCTAGCATTCCTTCCCAAAACTCATCATCGTGAACTCGTACAAGAGCCAAGTCGCATTCATGGCCTACAGCCTCAATATGTGCATGGTACTTGATAGGCGACCCGTGCTTGCGGACCATCATGTGAGTTTGATCAGCCACCACATGGGCATTTGTTAATATCCGGCGCCCAGATATCACAAACCCTGCAAATCCCAACGTTCTTTTGTTGAAACCCAGAGTGCCATGTCCTGAACTGCTAAATAAGTAATGACACAAGATTTGTACAAACGACACCATGGTTAACATGGTGCAGCTCTTCATTGAAAAAAAATACCAACAATTCCCACTAAAAGGTAGAATAAAATGAAACATAAACCTCTGTAATCCACTTGATACTGCAATTATCATGTCCTCATAATGAAGAAAAGTCTTCAGCACTTACCAGAGCCAGTAACCTCTCGCTGCGCTTTGTTCTGCCAAGGGAGGAAGTAGTTTGGGCTGCTGGACACTGCGAAGATCTTCACAACCGCGTCCAATGCTATTTCTGTGGCCAGGTACGGATCTTGTGTTCGGCTTCTCTCAACGGCTGAGTTGGCTATATTCGTAGAAAACCCACGAGCACGTATTGAATTGGACCACGGCCCTCTAAAGAATGAAGAGAATTCCATGTGATCAACCGGGCATTGCCCATTAGAAGTCCTGTCCCCAGCCCTAAAGTCATCAAGATTTCCAGAGCCAACCAAAACTCCTTGAGATATTAAAGACTGGGTGATGCGACTTTCCCTTGCCACACCAGAGCAATTTTCAGATAATCTCTGTATCCTACGTCCATCCGCATTCAATGTCCTCGTTTTCCCCGCATTTCGGTTCGAGGTTGTCAAGCCTCTGATTGCATAAAGGGTCCGCCAAACCGGTACGGACTTCATCCTATCGTCAGCGGTTGCTCAATACACAAAAATGTTCACCAAATCCAGAACTACAACCATCCCTAGCCCTAATCCTTCCCGGTGTTTAATTCATCAAAAGAATGATACTGCTTGACATTATCACACCACTCAGATCAATGCCTAAGTAATCCTTTCATGTATGTTGTAAGCACACAACAAGCTCATTTCTCGGTTCCTACTTGCCCAAAGCCCACTATTTCCACAAAAATCTCTTCTCCCTTAAACCCTAAACCCTAAACATGTAGAGCAGGAAAACCAAGCCCAAGAACGACCAACAATTCACTCCAACAGCTCTGTCACGCTGCAATCTCAACAACAACCACACAAGTCTACCAACCCGAATGTGACTGTAAGCACATTCCCAATTTCCGCATCCTACTTACAAACTACCACCGCTATCATCCCCAAACAAAGGAAAGAGAAGAAGAAACAAAAGAAAAATAAATAAATAAATAAAAATGAAGATGAGTAAAATCACAAAGGCAGCACCAGCAGACTGAAATGCGACTATAAACCAAGGTCATCAAACGTGGAACGATGCCGTCCTCGAGAAACAAGAACGGCACCACGCATTCCAACAGCTCGCGACGGGATTACTGGCTCAGCAATTGGGAGCATGGCGATGGCTTCCAGGCCTAACCCTAATTTGTTCACCACCAGTCACGTATGCAATGGATGTGGAGCTTCAATGTTGGTTTTTCAGCCGTCGAAGAGACGGCTTCTCATCCTCTTGGTTCAACGACATTTCTCATTTTTCCAGTCTTCACCAATTCGTGGCTTGGTTTCATGAATTCTGGCCATGGACCCCCTTTTTAGGGTTTCATGTTGATGGACGTTTCTATTCACTTTAATTTTGGTAGCAAAATACTTTTTTTAACGTTTTTTTTTTGAAAAAGAAGTCATGTTCAGCATTCAATTGTTTGCTTAGTAATCTGAAATGGAGACGTAAAAATAAATAAAACACTTGTTATTTGAGTCAATGACAATCCTACAAGTTATGTATGGCAATGTGAAGTTTATAATATGAAATTGCTATTTTTCATATAATATACACAATTAAAAGTAAATACTACAGTTGATTTATAATTTATTTATTTTATTATTTGTAATGGAGTAAGGTTATAATTATGTGTTTAAGTACAAAATTTTATCCTATAAGATACTAAAAGATTTGCAATGAAATTAGAAGATTCTAACATAATTATCAAAAGAAGTGGCACATATAATCTTAAATCGTATAAATTATTAATAAGAACCATTATGCTTATATAGAATGGCATAAATATATAAAGGACTAAACTAAACAATAATATCATATAATTCTTTTAAGAATGTATTTATTTGTTGAAATCACATGTTATTCTACTATAAGTTCTAAAAAGACTTCATAATACTTTGGCACTCTTATCTAAGATTTTTAGGACAATGTTCAATATTAAAACAACTATATCTCTAGTTATTCTTTGCAATTCGAACATGAATGTAAAATAATTGATTTAAAATGATTAAAAATATTGAAGTATCTTTGGATATATTATAAAAGAAAATAAAGAAAAAAGTATTAAAACATATTTTTTTGTACTAATACACTTGCTTAAATCTTGACTAGTTGTGGAATCAAACAATAAAGAACATAAGCCATGCCAATAAGATCTCTCACTAGATATTAATTTTGGTCTATTATTGCCCCTCTTCTTCCTTCTTTTTGTATATAGAAAATTAGAACAAGGCAATAAGACCAAAAACCAATAAACAAACAAGAATTCTTACAAGTCCAAAAATTAGGGCCTAACAATATAAGTAGCCAAAATCTTGCTAGGGGTGGGAGACTTTTAATCTTGTACCAATTATAGAAGCAACAATCCTACATAAAGAAGCTTGCATGAATGAAACAAGTCCATTTGTCCCCATGTTTTTATATGTAGAGAAAAATATTGTGCATTTGGGAATGAGAGGATGTAGGGGTAAATGTGAGAATCTTAGGATGGATGAGTCTAAATGAAGGAAAACATGAATGACAAGAATAAGGATTTTATGTCTAGGTTATTGAAAAAATAAAAATCTTCTTATGTTGTTGATAAATGTTATGTTTGGATTTGTAGCCATTTGAGTTATAGATCTATAAGATTCAAAGTAGAACTCTCAAGTGCTTGAAACATTGGACTTTATACTTGTAACTGAGGTCTAGGATTTTTTTTTTTTTTTTTTTTTTTTTTTTGCATTTCATGTATTTAATTATATATAACATTGAAGTAGACCTCAAAATTCAAAGCAATCCAACCGTTCATTCAAATTATACCTTAACAATTGTGTCAAATCTACCAAGTAACCAAAAAGTAATGGTGACTATCAGCAGCACTTGATGATAGAGTGTAAATAGTTCGACAGAGTGGATTAGTCAGAAGAAAACTTTCTGCACAAATTACTAACGAAGAATGGAATATTGCACAGGCTATTATGTTTTTGGCTGCAATTTGTATTTTCATAGCTGAGATGTCGTTAGTCCACTTACATTGTCACATCAATCTAATGGCATTCAGACACTTAACTAGCTAACCACAGCATTGTTGTTCAGTCATTTAGGTTTCAGCTCTGTTAGGTTCTGTGAACATTTGCATTTGACAGTGGAATCTGTACATTAAAGTCACAAGGGTAGAGATACAAAAAACTTAAATGCAGTACTCTCGGTGAAGTATAAGCAATCGCTATGCTTTGTGGGTGCATGCATTGCGAAGTTTGGGTAGCATAGACGTGATCTCAGGATAACACTGCACTGTCGAATCCCCTCATCTCGCATGTATCTCAGGAGATTCGAAACTTGGTAATAGAATTTCTAAACTTCAAGAATTTCATCAGGCTGCCTCGCTAGTCAGTCCGAATACATGCTGCTGGTGCTTCCATGTTTCCACATCCTTAATCTCTTCATCGAAAGTCTGGTCGAAACTACGCCTCTCGAATCAGAACGTCAAAATTTTAGACAGGGAGGACCTGTTTGGGTGCATAAGAAATATTCTAAGATAAATGTGCTGCAACTATATGTATATATATGGATGTGTGTGTGTGGGTATGTAATGAGCAACAGTTCCATGGTACGAGGAGAACTAGGTGTTATTATCTAGGAGACGGCAAGGAGTAACGGGAGCCCATAGACTCTTGAGAGGTGTCCGTGAATGCGTCACCTCTGGCTGTGACCTCGGAAGCGTTTGATTGTCGCCCATCTGAACGGAGTCCAACCTTCGCTGACCGTTGTTGCTCGATGGCGGCTGCCTCCCGCAGCTCTTGGACGACTTCTTGCATGTTGGGCCTGTGGTTCTCCTTGGGCTCCACGCTGGTCATTGCGATCTCAATAACCTTCCACATGCTCTCCAGGCTGAAGTCCGATCGTAGATCTGGATCGACGATTTCTTGCAGGTTCCCAGCTTGCAGGTGCGGCCTCACCTATCCAAATCACACAGTTAGGAGTACATGGGAGCCCAGTATATGATGGTGACACTCGTCAGGTAGTAATGGGGTTTCATCTCCGGGTTGCCAAGTCCTTCCCTCCATCGCTACATGTGAAGATATATCAAGAGTTCGAGGTCGTTGGGTACTTCCAGTTTCAAAGATGAGTAGATGAGACATGTTCTAAATTCTTACCACTTCAGTGATGCTCAATTTTTTGTTGGGATTGGAAAGGGACATGCTAATTGGCGGTCGTCCACAAACAAGCTCCAATAAGACCACACCAAAACTATAAACGTCACTCTTCACAGTCAGCTTCTGGGAGATATAGTATCTGTAGAACACCACCGCACAAAAGTTTCATGAAGCTTCACGCTCTAGTTAATATCACATTCAGACATGGATCCTGGGAAGTCAATCTGATCCAGTGTTTTCAAAAATTCCCGAATGATTCAAGATCGACGAGGGTGGAACAAACATTAGAATTTGAAATAGCACGATTACGTCGATCGGAACACAGTGCTGAATTGGGTTAGGGGATTTCACGCGTTAGGGGATAAAGAATGTACTCTGGGTCAAGGTAGCCTGCAGTTCCCTTAACGAGAGTTGAGATGTGCGAGACGCCTTCAGCTTGGAGGGCGAGCTTGGACAGACCAAAATCTGAAACTTTCGCTTCCATACGATCGGTCAGCAGAATGTTGCTGCTCTTCACGTCTCGATGGATAATATTAGGTCGGCATGCCAAGTGCAGATACTCCAAACCTGTGAATGTACGCGTTTAGAAGAGCATTCATGACACAAATATTGTGACTATGGCAAGCGAAGCGTATAGTCGTTTTCTTGTTGAATATGACATTATGACATACAATTACCCAAATAATCCACATCCCTTGAAATTTTTAAGCTTCTACAAGCGCTGCCAGCTTCCCTTAAGCGGAGACATGAGTTGGGTTGGGAGTCTAACCTTGTGCAGCATCTAGGGCAATATGCACTCGAGTATTCCAGCTCAAAGGAGTCGTTGCAGATGGGCCTATTACAATCACAGGTCAAATTCCTGAATGACTGCACTTCATTACTATAACTCAGTTCACACTACTGTCGAGCGGTAGTCCTAGCAGAATAATGAACTTGATCGATCACCTAGTCACCATCGCTTGAGTTTCGCGACGAGAAGAACAAAGGTAGACAAGAAAGAAGAGTAACTTACCGTAAAGATGATCCCGCAGGCTTCCATTGGGAAAGTACTCATAGATCAGCGTTTGGTTGTCTTTCTCTTGGCAATAACCAATCAAAGAGACGAGATTCTTATGGTGAATTCGTGACAGCAAGTCCACCTTCAAGATCAAATCGCAGGGATAAGATTAGAAAAAACAGCTCAACGTGTACCCTTTTCCAATAAGCTTATCGAAGACCCAGGTGACGGTAAATTTCCAAGTAATCTCATCAGAGGCATTTCAAAGTTGTAACAAGGGAAGGCAATTTGGCTGTCGGAGTTCCTACCTCAGTAAAAAATTCAGATTGTCCTTGTTTAGAGATTCCATTTGAAACCTTAATTGCCACTTCTTGACCGTCTGCCAATTTGCCATAATATACGGGACCAAATCCACCTTCTCCTATCTTCTTGCTAAAATTCTTGCTAGCGACCCGTAGCTCTCGAAGACTAAACACTTGGGTGTGGTTTTGGAAACTGTGCTGCTTGTCCATTTTCTTTCCTACAATGCCGCCAAGGAGTTCAGTAGACAATCATTAAAGAATCATATTTCACATCATAGACTGCGAGTCAGGGTGGGGTACATCTCTGCTCAGCTCTAAGATACTAACAAAATTCCAATTTAATAGCCAGTTTTTAGTGATGACACAAATTCAGACTGGAATCGCACCTGATTCCATATGGCGATTGCATCTGTTTCGGCTCAAACGGTAGATAACATAGATGGCCATCAAGACCAAGAGGCATCCAAGAGTTTCGACTACAATAGACAGGACGTGCGACTTCCTGTATGCTGATGTCCTATCTGAGATTTCCTCACACGAATGATAGCCTTCGCAAAGTATGTCATTCCCAGAAATGCTGCCCACCAGAAAAGAACAAGGATTTTAGCCGAACATCCACACGTTTCAGATTGCATACAGGCAAAATGGCATGAACCTTAATGTTACAAGACCCGTCCTTCTGATATAGTTCACCTCAGTACTACCGCAACGAATTACCGGAATTCCACTTACTTCATTATCAATTGCTTGTTGCCAAACTTGGGTACACTCCCTTCCAGATGGTTATCTTGAAGAAACCTGTTGGCATTGTCCAAGAAATATTAAGCTCGAAAAAATGTCCTAGATTTCTCTAGTTGTGAAACATGATTGCAGTTGTTAAGAATACTGTTCTGCATGACCCATAGTCTTGCTCTCATCACGAGGAGTTCACGAAAAGATGAAGCACAAGATATGCAAATTTCGCAAGAAAATCATTAGTAACTTGACATGCGTGATCTTTACTTACAGCTCCTGCAACATTGGTAAATCAACAAGCCATTGCGGAATTTCTCCCGTAAGAGAGTTGTGTTGCAGGCCCCTACCAGGTGATACATTAGAGTTTGCATCAGCACCAACGGCAACAAGATGACTGAGAATGTTGGAAATAAGGACAAGAGCCCCCAATCGTGCTATAATCATGTGAAACATTAAGTTCACGATAGAAAGTTTTGGAAAAATTAACACAACACGACAAATAACTTAATGAAAGTAAAGACTAGGCGACTTGAGGGCATCACGAAGCATACAAGTGAGAGAGACTCTTCATCTGGCTGAGATCTGGTATTGGTCCACTCAGGAGATTGTTGCTCATCCATCTGAAATCATCCAAAACAGTAGAATAACACTGTATGCAACCAAAAGCTTCAGGAAAAAATGGTAACAGGAACGGCAATATTTACTTAACGTACCAAATACACTACTAACAATCCCGTCAATGATGAACGACTTACATGGTGGTCACCGCTGTGAGGTTGGCAATACTGGTCGCAATGGGGCCAGACAGATTCATGCTTGCCAGGTTCCTGAAAAAACCCATCCGTTAGATTCCCGAATGCTGTTCTTGTGGGCATATTCTGACGCTAGGTGAATCAGGAACTCATTATCGTTCAGCATTAGATTCAATAGGAGGCCGACTTTGTTAAGAAGTGATCATTAGGAGGCAAAATAGGGGCTTACAAAGTGGAGATGCGGGGGCCACTTGAGTCCAGCGTGCAAGCGAGCCAATTGTAAGGATAAGGAAAACAGGGATCACCACTCCAGTCACTCAGATTGTACTGTTGCTTTATGTTCTCGATTGCCATGGCTGCTCTGTTCAAACGCTTGGTCGTTTAAAATGTGAAAACAAAACATAGTGTGTCTACTATGTAAGCAAAAGTCGACGTGTCTCTATTGTTCAGGAACATGTGATCACAATTCCTTCACAGCCTTATTTACATGACAAAAATGAAAGATGTTGAATGAGATTCAGGAACCTAACTGGGACAGTGATTCAACAGAGATCAAAGCGAAATAGCATTGGGATAGAGAAATGCATTACCATCAGGCAAGAAAGTTCGCCCTTGCACCTCCTCAAATATTTGGTACGACTCGTAAGCATTCAGCATTGGAAGTCCGGTAGAGTCGACACAAGGGTTGAATGTAAGATTCGTGACCTGTGCAATAGCTGCATACGTTTTCTCAACTTGTAGTGTCGTGAATAAACCACTGGAACCAGACGCAAGCAGAATGCTGAAGTCCACAACCCATGGTTTGCTGTCGAGCGAAACATCGAATCGGCGGGAAGTTGAGTTCATTCTCGCGTCTATTTCGGCAAAATAAAGCACTACGTAGTAGTCAACGTTAGCAAGCCAAGGAGGGTATTGGGATCCCCTCAAAAGTTTTGCCGACATCATGACAGCCATGGGAGGCTTGTTGGATGCGGAGCCCGGCGCTACTGGCTGGGTTGTGTTGATCGTTGTACCGGGAGCATTCTCGCCCAGCCATATTCTGTCAAATGGGTCATCCGGGTATCTATTGCATGTTTAAACATAAACAAAATTTAGATACGATGGCAGGTTTACCCTGTAGTAACATAATGCGATTCATAGTTGGTGAATAACATGTGATGGCGTATTTACCTTACAATCGACAGCTTGTCGGCACCAAAGTTTTTGCGGTCCATGCGAAGCAAATAGTACCCTTTCTCTACCAAGGCATACATGCCTGGATCCAGAGGTCGAAGCTCTAGGGACGAAATATAGGGGACATCTGATGGATCAGTCCGCACCAGGCAAACATACATGTCGTCACGGGTCGCTTTGAGCACTACCTCCACGACATCGCCATTGAACGAGTCGACAGTTTTAATCCTAGTGGCTTCAATAAAAATGTCGAACTCCGGAGGTGGGTTTTGAGGGATGAAACCCGCGCGAACAAGGTACGTTTTATTTCTCACAACTGGCAGCATGTAGCAACTCTTGTTACGAGGTCCTGGAAACTTCCGAATAGTGTTCTGTGTGTGCGCGGGGATGTAGAAGAAGGCAGTTTCACTCTCATCCACAGCGTTAATCCCAGCGGTCGTGTACTCCGAGTCTGTCGTCCATGTCATGTTGATAGACGTGTCGTGGTTTGGGGCATTGGCACCACAATCGATGTTGATAAACCCTGAGGCTCAAAACTCCAAGGGATGAATGATGGAATGCAAGTGAACAAGGCTCTTATAGCAACGCAGTCAATCCACTTGTTCGGAGAAAATGCAGTAACATGACAAGGCCTAAGTTGCAAACTATTCTCAAACTTCACGGAATGGAAGTTCTACTGAAATGGTACCTGGCTGGGCGTTTAATTGCAGCACTAATGTGAACACTGACATTGAGATCAGGCCAGCCGAGAGGCTCATTGTGGAAAGGATGCGAGCCATACAGTAGGCAGGCCTGTAACATCCAATAACCTTTGCGAAGAGCGAGTTCGGCAAGCTCTCGAACCAGACGCAGGGTTCCTGCAAGACGAGGACACTACTCTACAACTGCGGTATTCTTGAAACTATCCGTAAGTCATCTGCCCCATCACAAGCTGAACCTCATTTGCAAGTGACGAAGGTCTTCAGCATCCCTACCCTCAAGAACTAATTAAAAGACCTATCTGCAAGAAGTGTCCAAGAAGTCCAGATCAGTTTTGCATACTTGGTGTCTACTGCTTCAGCCCTTTCCGAATGCCGCAACCTGCGAGCTCCTGGGTACCATTTCCCCAACACAACCACAATGCTACTCTGACTAGCCGCTGAGTGGGCTACACTCTAAACACACACATGGCCCTGTAAACTCCGCATGGTAGGAGTGTGGGAGAAGGCAGACAGGAGCTCCAATGGTGCCTGCAAGGACCTGCCGCCATCGCTATTGTCCGGCCAGTACTTCTGAAACGAACTTAATTGGCGTCTATTAAGTACGCATGTGCAGGACTGTAACGGATACTGGGAGGGTAAAATCGAAAGATTGATGACGGTGCCGAGATCAACAATAAGGTGGCATTGTCCTGATTAAAATGGGCCGAGACTGATGTTGACAACGCGATTCAACATTATATTTGATGCTTAACTGAAGAACGATCACATTTCTGTTAGGCATTAACATTGCCATCATAATCTGGACGTAGGGTCGTAAACGAAGTGAAGAGAGACACGTGAGAAAAGCAGACAGGAAACTAAAGGACTGCCTATCTGTCAGAATGTACCCTGGCTCCGAATCAGTTAAGGAGTCCTCGGTTCTCGAAACTCCTGGAGTCTGGCGCAGATCAGTCTGCCACGTAAGCTATACATCTGACAGGTATATCATTTCAGCAACAAACTCGAATTCAATATGTGCTGACAGAAAACTCAGAATCAATCCCAAAATTCAACACTGTGCAAGAGGTTTTTTCAGACCTGATTCCTCAGGTACGATTTGAACGATATTCCATGGACTGTTCGATGTTCGAAACTTCCTGTGAGTTCCAATATAACATCAATCACTCGAAAGAAAGAAGACATTTCCAACCATGTGAGTAACAATAATTCACGAAGCCACTAGACAACGATCCTCGTCACGACTATGTCGGTCCATGATGAGCTTGTCCAGGTTTCAACAGAGCTGTAAGAATCATCATCTTCGGTACAGAAAAAGTCATGGCCGTCGTTGACTCTCACTACACACTGCCCAAGACCAACCCTGCAATATGAGTGTCTGCTACTGAGTACCACTCTCCCCTGAGCGGCATCTTGTGTTTCAGAATCTGAAAGTCCGTATGCGCATGTCCATGACTTCCGCAATTGAATAGTAGAAGCTTATTGAAGGTGCAGCAGAATCATACATCAGTTGAACTCTGCTTCAAATCGAGGGGACTGTGGCTTTTGTAATCACATCCGTTTAAATACATCTCCCAACCGCACTCAGATAGAGTGGTATCAGCTCTCTCGATCTCATCAAGCTATAGGAATACGTCGGCGGATATGTGACATTGTCCCCGATTCTACAGAGCTTTTTCTGTAGCTGTGCCTTCAATGCAAGGTATTGAGCAGTGACTCCAAAAAGTGCACGAAAATTGCTTTGTGCCCTTGACTGTTGAAGGTTTGCCCTGATTTGCCGTCGTGTCTACATCGATGAAGGGTCTATCTGAAAGTAGGGGTCGGAGAAGTTGCTGGCCAAACAGGAATTGTCCGTAATCCACAAGATTCCTGCAGGAAAGCATAGTTCACAGTCACAAGTTCTAGCTCTGTGCACTCATTCTGGACAGGCCATTTGCTTTGGAAGAAAAGACAACTCTGTTCATTGCTAATGAGATCACAACCACCCATACAACTAAAACACTCAGTGAAAGTGCTGGAAATGACTTTGTGGAACCAATGTCTCCTCTCGTACGGTCTCCGAAAACGAAGTCCCCTTCTTTCACAATTTACGATGCATTCGGCCTGAGTGTTAGCAACATCAAACCATGTACTTCAGTATGAAAATAAACACACAACTTAAGATTTGTGACCTTGGCTTTAGACGTACTCTAGCAAGAAAGACATTTGCAAAAAGAAGAATGGAAAGCAAGATATGAAGAATCTAAGCTGAAGCACTATTGAATTAACATGAATTACTCTTATAACCGTGTTCGATACCTGAACTTTGTGTATAAATGTTATGCTTGCTCGTTGAGTATGCAGATTGTATGGCTAACGGGAAAGAGAATTTCATGGTACGAGGGTATAAAATGTTGACTTAACTTATTTGAACCACGGTTGTGTAACTTTAGTTCCTATACCTGGTCTAGGATAGTGGTGGTTGCTCTATAGTAGAGGGTGATGCTTAGTATTTCATGGTTCTACAATGTATGACGTGTCAAGGGAGTTCTAAATGGCCATCGAACATGGGTACAAACCACACCCCCCCCCCAACGCACAAAATAAATCTTAAAATGACAATGTTGTGAAATAATAAGACAGCTTCAAACAGGAAATGGCTTGAAGCTTTGTAATCAAATCACAGGATTCAATTACGATAATACTAAAGACTTGTGACTGTCCATGTTTAACTATTTGGTTGGATCTTTTCAATAAATGCACATCAAATTGGATGTGATAAATTCAAACTGCATTTTTTTTAGCTCACAAAATAAGAAATTGCTCGGTGGAAAGCTTTGTCGCTACATGTATGATTAAAACAGTTTTCATGGATAACATCAAAGTTTTTCATTAGTAATAATAATAATATCAATTGTACAAGAATACTGTTTACACTTCAATGTTCAGAGTGATTGACTTACCACACACGCCACGGTGAAATATTCAACTTCTACATTCCTTTGTACTGTGTACTTAACCCAGTTTGCCTATTCCAAGCATAAACAAGTAATCCAACCATTCGTGGTCTAACTGTCATCACATAACCTACATGCACATTTTGTGAAAAACAAGCATCTTCTTTCGCATTCTATCTATTACTTTTTTACTTTCGCCCAGTAAGATGAAATGCCACGCCCGCAACCTGGAAAGCACAATGGAGAGGGAAGTTTTCCCCACTTTCCTTGGAAAGGAGGCAAAAAGGTGTGGGGGCTGCTCCCGCAACAGGGACTTGGTGCCATCACACACACACTCAGACGAACAGACAGACATCCAGCCAAACAAACAAACAAACGAACGAACGAAAATCTGAGACGGACGGACTGGACGGAGGAGACGTTGCTAGCTTCGTCGATTTTCATCAGCTCAAGCGGGATGGAGGGTCATTGGGGAACGAACGATGAGAGGGCGACGAAGAGGGGACGCGCTGCAGCTCTCGAGACGCAACAGAGCACCAACTCTGACATCACCGCCGTGGTGTGCTGCTGTCTCTCGCCTCCTGCGGCACCCACGATGATCTCCACTGAAATCACCAGCAAAGCCGGAATCGATGTCGGCAGAGGGGATGTCGTGTGTTGGCCCTGAGTATGTAAAATAACATCTGAAATTTGGTGATTTTACTGGTGATGAATACAAGTTTGTTGTCCATAGTTTCATCAAATGAAGAGATTCTCACTATTTTTATTTGATTTAATATAATTAAAAAAAAAACACTCTTGGTAGTAGATAATCCAAGAGTGTTTTTTTTTTTTTTTTTTTTTTTTTTTTTAAATTATATTACTACTACTATTGTAGGATGAAGTTAATATATACCTTCTGGTGTGTGAATACATAGGGCTCTTTAAAATAAGGTTGATGAAGAATTACTCATCTTGTAGAAGTCAAATTCTCAAATTAATTTAATTCTATTATTTCTCTAGAACTATAATTTTTATTATGAAATGCAAATATGACCTAGTGCAACCTTTCCATTGCCTCTATGAAATATTCAGATTGAGATCAAAAGCACACACATAGACAGATAAAGCTTGTCTCAGCTCTGGATTCTCTGTGATGGAGGTCCTACATTTGTTCATGTGGGCTGTAGATAGCTATTATCCCAAGGAGACCAATGCTGGACAGCTTCATTCCATTCCTACACTCATGAACATTGGTAAATTCTCATGTCAGGTTAGCTTGATCAATTCTGACTGCAGTTATCAATTGTAGTTGTGACTGGGTATGGCTTGTAGAAGGTTTTCACTGGTTTGGTGTGCTCATGTGCATGCATGCATATGAACAGATCATACAGTTCATGGCATCTTGCAAACCTCAGGTACAACGTTGTAGGATACATCACTATCACATCATGGATAAAATTGCATCTCCATAGATATTGAAGCAGTTTTCCAAAGTCAGTACTGAATACATGAATGTGATAATAATACTAGTAAAAAGAAAAGAAAAGAAAAGAATAAAAAACAAGGGTTAGTTTGCTGTACAATTATCAGTGAGGCCATTCACAAGGAGATGTTTCAGTTGTGTATTGCAGCTCAGGGATGATTATTGACATAAGAGATGACCTTGCCTTGACAATGGGTATGTTGTAAAGCTGCTGATTCAGATAATTAACTTCTGCTTGTAACGACAGACAAGGACCAGGGGAAGTGTAGTGCCAATTGTGGTTGAGCTGCATGTGCCTTTGCATGCTCAATCATTCATAGAGACTGAATGCTTAATAGATACACATGTCTTCTTTCACCTTGAAGGCAGGGTTATTGTCAACAAATTGTTATATCTCATATTTAACTAATTATGGGCAGAAAATAATTCAAATAGTAATAATAATAACTCTACTCATGGTAGGTTGCCAATAAATGGGATAAAAAACAACATGCATTGTCACTACATGAACTCATATAAAGTAAATCTAAGTGCAAAGAAGTATTAAATTCATAAAGAAAACATTCAGTTTTGAAGATTACAAATATAGATCTAATATTTTGAAACTAACATTCAAATCATGGTAGGCCACCAATAGAGGAATAAAGAAGAAATTATGACAATTTGATGGATATAAAAAAATTAAAAATTTAAAAATATATTAAATAGATTTTTTATTATTTTATATGTATATATATATATATATATATATATATAGGCAAATCTATGTAGTATTGTCAAAGATATGAATCACACAAAACCAAAGGATCAATATACTCTTGTGTCACTTGAAAAGAATAGATAATTATTCAAAAATAATATAATACTAAATTAAAAATAAAAAATCAAAGTCTTTTGAAACAAGACTAGGGACAAAAAAGGTATTAACAAGAGTAAAGAATGCTTCACTCTTACTTCCAAATATACCATTTTAATAGAAGCTACATAGCAACATTGTCGTATTACATGAAGTCTTGCTTAAGAATGCAATAGATACTTAGTTGTAGAAGGTAAAAGGAAAATTACAACAATAAGATCCTAATAATTCTAATAGAATCCTAAATAAATTCCAATTAAACCTTAATAATGTTAATTAAGATTTAATCAAATCCAAAAGAAATCCTAAAGAAATTACAAAAGAAATATGAAGAAATATTAAATAAATCTTAAATAAATCTTAATCAAATCTTATTTTTATCTTCATTGAAACCTTAATAGATCTTAATTAAAACCTAATAAAATCCTAATTAAATCATAAATCTTAAATCATAATTCAAACTTTAAATAAATTATAAAAGAAATATAAAGAAATCTTAAATAAATCTTAAATAAATCTTAATCAAATCTTATTTTTATCCTCATTGAAACCTTAATGGATCTTAATTAAAACCTAATAAAACCCTAATTAAATCATAAATCTTAAATCATAATTCAAATCTTAAATAAATCCTAGGTCCTAAATAAATCATAAATAAATCTTAAATTCTAAATCAAATCTTAAAAAAATTCTAAATAAAGCTTAAATTCTAAACCAAATTTTAGACAAATCTTAAATCCTAAATCAAACCCTAGACAAATCATAAGCTCTAAATAAACTCAACTCAATCCTAAGATAGATTAGAACCTCAATATCTATTGATTAAACCATTGATCTTGCTTAAAAATTTATATACCTTTCAACTTCTTAGTTAAAAAAAAATACAATAAATTTGAAGTTAATCGCACTTACCAAATAGAAGAAAAATCCTAAAATCTGCTTGGGTGTTGGCCGGCCTCCTACTTCAATCTAAATATTGAACTTCCAATGCCAATATCTTTCATTTAAATAATTGATTTTCTTCCAAAATTCACTTAAATTTTTGGAAATCAAGTCTAGTCTCCATATAAAAAAAATACTTTAATCCAATAAAAAAATTACTAAAAATCTTAAAAATACTCATTGATTTTTAAACAATTATTTTTAAAACCTCAACCTACAAAAACTTTCACATACTTTGAATTAACTATTTGATTGATCTTAAATTTATAATACACATTAAAAACAACTATATCTATTAGCCTATAAAATTGCAACTATAGATCTACTACAAAACTCCCAAAATTATCCAAAATGTCAACTCTATTTTATTTTATAAAAATCCAAGTCGTCTATTACAACTTTAACTTTGTAAAGTTCTTATAAAGTCATTACAAATCCAAATCATAAAAAATCATTGCTTATAGAAACTTTATTAAGTCTTCTTTCAAATTCTAATCTTCAATCAACCTAAGAACCCCAAAGTCACTAAAGGTGCTCACTTTTGTGCATTTGGATCTGATTTCGACCCAAGTTGACAACCAATCCTCTTTGGGTATCAATTCTTAGCTTCTTGAGGTAAAATTTACTAAAATCTACTCTTAACTCATTCCTACATATGCTTATATCATTCTATTTCTTAATTTACTTTTTTTTGCTTTATTTATGGTCCTACAAAGTAAGTAGAAGCATATTTTATAAAAAAAATAGCAATAGTGTTCTTTAGTTTTACTATCTTTTGACTATTATCTTTATTCTAAGATAATTTGCTATAATATTTTAAAATAAGATATTCTATAATATAATATTTTTTTCTTACTTTCATTCATTAGTCGTGTTATATCATAACAATGTTTTATAGGACTTTTAATAGGTGTTTAATTTACAAGACATGTTTTAATTTATAAGAGAAGTTTTCTACATGTGTGCCATATAGCCAACTTATATCATAAATTATCAATATGTACAATTCATGTCTAATTTCTTCGCAAAGTTTTCAACCTATTATTCAAATATAAAAATATATAAAATCAAATTTACATCTATAAAGCTTCTATATGAAAAAATTAATCTTCAAATATTATCAAATTTATCTAAATTTAGCTTTTATTTAATATTTCTTATCTAAGTAATTATGTATGTCAATGATATTATTCCTTCTTTTAGAGACAAGTTCTACAAGGAGCAATAATCACATGTTGAAGAAGTAGAAGATGCAAGAAGTTATATTTTTTATATAATTTGATCTTTGTTCTCTTTAAAAGTAGTTAATAGGTCTTTTCAAGTATCACTAAAACTCCATGCCAAGGCATAAAGACTATTTTGATATTTGGTCAATATTAAAGCTTTTATAATTTCTTTTAAATAAAACATTTGAAAAACCATCAAGGGTGTTTCTACCTCTTAAAATATCACCAAATACGAGGAGTCTCTTCTAAGATCATGACATCAAAAATATTATTTCTTACTATCTATTTGAAAAAAATATATTATTTTTTAAGATCTTTATCTCTATTATAGTATCATAAAGGATTTGTGTTAAGGATGCAAAACTTGAAGAAAGACAATTTAATACATTCTTGTGTTACTTAAAAATATTAAAAAATCACTCAAAGATAATAACATATTAAACTAAAATGATTATTGCCAAAGATAAGTAGATTAGAAAGTCTTGAAACAAGACTAAAGACTAGAAAAGCATTGATAAGAATGAAGAAGACTTCACTCTTACCTCTATATATACTATCTAACTAAGAGCTATATGGCAATGTTCTATAGGACTTCCAATATATGTTGACTTTGCAAGACACATATCTTAACTTATAAAACAAGTTTTTTATATGTATGCCACATAGTTAATTTGTTCTACAAGATACTAATATATGTGATACATGACTAACTTTTTAACCAAATTTCTAACATACTAATCAATTACAAATACTTGTGAAGTCAAAATCACGTCTATAAAGCTTCTAAAAAGCTACTTTAGAAGATGTTATGAAATTGATTTATTTTTATTTATTTCTACATATTCATATAAATAATTATTGGAATAAATACATATGTTTGTGACATTATCCCTCTTTCTTGAAAAAAATTCCATAAAGAGGGGTCATCATATGTTGAAAAAATCTAAAATGCAGCAAATTCCATTTGCTACATACTCTAATATTTGTACTTTTCAAAGATGATTGATAAGTCTTCTCAGTCATTGATAATGTTCTATATGAGGGCAAGAAGACTACCATATTATTTGATTGTTGTTGAGGCCTTCATATCTTCCTTCAAATAAAACATTAAGAACCCTGTCAAAAATTATTCCTATTTTTAATAAAATATCTAAATATTAAGAGTCTCTTCCTAGGTTATAATATCAAACACATTATATCTTTCCATCTATTTGAAGAAATATATGTTATTCTTGAGGATTTTTATCTCAATTATATTATCTTAAAGGTTGTAACAATTGCAATGTCTTGTCTAATAAATCAACCAACAATAGCTCTTGAGTTGAATCTATTAGTTGTTGGTTCTCTATGTCTTTAGTGCTACAAATACACAAAAATTAAAAATAAAGATAGAAGGTAGAATGCTATTTTCTTTGAGTCTTGTTTCTTTTATAACAAAGATTTATTATTCTTTATCTTAGTTTCAATGGATATTATTGAAAAGCATCAATCTTCTTTGTTGCATTTACAAGATTCTTTGCTAGCTTCTATGTATATTCACTAATATCATATCCATGCTAATGAACAAGACATTCCAACCTATTTCAATGTTGCTTTGAATCTAAGACTTCTTCTACATGAAGTTCTTGATTATTATCTACTTCTATAGGAAGAGGTGGCATTTGTCTTTTTTTCAAGATATTCACTCTCTTATATGATTCAAAAAGAGACAAGTAGAATACGGATGGATCTTTATAGACTTCAATAGATATAATTGATAATGCAACAAAGTAATCATATCCTATCATCTATGTTGAATTATAGTTATTCCTTGTAATAGGCATTTGCATTGATCTTTTATTGTCCTTGAGCTTCTTTTAACTACACCTTCATTGTTGCATATAACTTTAGTCAAGTCTTTTTTCATAAGATTATCAACTTTTAAAAAAGTAAAAATATCAAGTTGTTGATGATAACCATAATTAATAAAAAAATATATTTATTAAGTAGAAAAATATATCAAATTATTATACGTAAATTTTAGCAATGGCAAAAGAATTTTCCAATCATATTGATCATTATTGATTGTACACCTCAAATATTGCTTCAAAACTTCATTCATTTATTTCATTTATCCATTAGTTTGAGGAAGAAATACAAAAGATAATTTTATATCCACCTTCAATATCTTAAAAAAGGTTCTCCAAAATCTTGATACAAATCAAGTCTTTTGTCAAAGATATATGTAGGTACTCTAATAAATACTTAAATAATTAAATAGAATTAGATAAAAATAGATAAAAGTAGGTTAATTTTATAATATCTTTCAAAAAAGCTTCCTAGAAGCTTTATAGATGCTGCTTTGTCTTAACATGTATTTGTAGTTGATTAATAGGTTAGAAACTTGGTCAACAAATTAATCACATATTGATAGCTTAAAAAATAAGTTAAATTATGTGTCTTGTAAAGTCAACATGTTTTGGAAGTCCTATAGGCCATTTCTATATAACTCCTAATTAAGAGTATATATGAAGGTAAGAGTGAAGCCTTCTTTACTCTAGTCAATGATTTTTTAGTTGTTAGTCTTGTTTTAAGACTTTTTAGTCTTTTGGTTTTTGAAAATAGTTAGTCTAATTTAATACTATCTTTGAGTGACTTTTTAGTTTCTTTGAATGACATAAGAGTATATTGAGGATTTTCTTTCTTTGAGATTCATGTCCTTAATAGTTTGACAAGAATCATAATTTATTATTTTTTTTCTTCTTATTTTAGAAGTAAGTAAATTATCTTATTTCTGATGTTGTATTTGAAGGTTGCAGATTATCCACTTTTAAACAAAAAATCTTATTTTTTAACACTAATCTTTTCCTTAAAGAGAGTGGATTATCTCTCTTTGTAGAAATCTTCATTTGATATTAGAAGTTACACATTATCCTCTTTATGAGTCATCAAATTGACTCACTAATTGTTTAAAGATAAAAAAATGCATTTAAAATATTTAGAACCACAATATATGGTGAATATTATAGAAATCTTAGACAAATAGAAAATTAGAATATTAGTTATAGAATTGGAGTTTTAATAAGTGTTAGAGGCAATTATCTTAGTTGGTTTAGTATTTTTTTTACTTATTATTGAATATTGAGAGATATTTATTAAATTAAAAATTTATATTGGCCTTCTATTTATATATAATATTTATAAAAAAATATAAATATTATTTAGTAGTTAAAAAAATATGAAAAAGAACCACATGTCTTTTTAATTAATTATATAAAAAGTAAGATTAATAGTAGATTTAAATTGATTTTATTACTATAAAAATCATCAAGGTAGTAAATTATAGTCTTCAACTGATATTGGTATTATAGAACCATTATAAGATTTATTAGAATTTATTTAGAATTTATTTGAAAAAAATTAGGAATTTTTAGAGCAATTTCCATGCCTTTGGTAAAAATGAGTTTTATCACTTCGGGAGCCATTATGAAAAAATGAAGGAAGATTTGAAGGCCTCATACGGTTCCTAGGCTAATTGGGTGTTTTTAAATACTATGGTGAAGTCAAAAATATTAAATTATTGATTTTACTAGTAAAAAATAGGAGGACCAATAGCTAGTATAGTCCTTGTAAGAAACAAGGTGCGTAAGTCCCATATGGATTGTAGCACCTTGAAGGTAGTTAGGAAGATAAGACTAAGACCTCATGGCCTCTTTTAGAGACTCATTTATACTACTTGTGAGCCTTGGTGAGGCTCGAGCTCTTAATCTCTTAAGCAAGTTACCCTTGAGGTAAAATTATTTATTTAACTTTTTATTTATTTACTTTTTATTTTTAAACTTTCATAATTTACTCATAATAATTCGGATTTATATGTTTCTTATACCATTGAAAAGATAAAAAAAATTCCTTTCTAAAATATATTTTTTTACTTTTATTTTTAATTTTTTATCAGATGAAAACTTAGTGGATAGACTATAAGTAGTTTTATAGTGTAGAATTGCTTGATTGCACTTGTTTCACTTTTTTTTTTTTTTTTTTTTTTTTTTTTTTGTATTTTTCTCTTTTTTTCCTTATTTTTGCTACTTCCACTTCACACCATCAATTACAAGCAACTCTTAATTGAGGCCATCTTGTAATTTGGGTTGAAGAGTGAATTTTACACTCACATTTTTATATGTTTGCTTGGAAGTAGTGCTTCTAATGGTGTGTGTGAATGTGAAGTTGCTTGTTGTGATTGATCTTGCTTGGTTTTATTGAGTAAGAAATTAAAATAAGTCTTCATTATTGGTAAATTTCTACATTTTTTCTTATTTATGAAAACGAAGCATTTCAAATTTTCACTTTATAAGATAGTCAAGGATTTCAATATTGAAATGAATGAGGATTGCTTTTGGGTTTTTATCAATCAGTTTTTATGTATTGTATTTTTTGAATTGAAACTTTTTAAAGATTTGTATTGTGATTTCAGAATTCCAGAAAGCTATTATATGCTCAAGTTGGAGTTGATTTGAATTTTAAGTGAATTTTAGATTAAGAAGAGGTTCATTGCCTTGGCAATTTCATGTATCTCATGTTTGAAAAGGCATTTCTTAGTGCTTGATGATTATTTTATTAAGGAAATTTTAGAAGACAAGTATCTTGAAGTTGAAGTTGTAGTGGCAAAAAATTCAATGCTATTGAATCAAAATTGAATTTGTGGCGATTTTTGGAGTCAGGAGAGGTTGCTGCCATGAGCGGAATACAATTGAGGTTAGTAATTTCTATCTCTTCTATCATTTACATTTTGGATTTTATGTTATATTTTAATTTTTTTAAATTAAAAACCTTCTTCTTAACTATATCAAATTATAATAAAAATAAATAAAAAATAAAAAAGAATAAATATTAAAATAATAATAAAAAATTAAAAGTAAAATAAAAATAAAATAATAATATTAAATTAAAATAATCATTTAATTTATTAATAGAATATAAAATTAATTAATATTTTTAATTTATTTTTTAACTTTTATTTTCTCTTTTACTTATCTTTTATCTTTTTTATTTTTAATTTTTGTTCTTACTTTTATTTACTAATATATATTTTTTACATTCACGAAAAGTTTTATATTTTGAAATAAATTTAATATATTTTTTTATTTCTTTATTAATTTATTTTCTATATAATATTATTATTTCTAACCTTAAGTAATATTTGATTAGTTTATTGTTAGTATTAGTATTATTTGTTGGTTTTCTTAAGTTGATTGTTAGTTCCAAAAGCATACAAGGTGAAGCTCATCTTCAAGATTTCACCATTCTCCATGCTTATAATTTCTCCAATTGAGTGACCTTCTCTAGTAGTAGAGAGATTTAAGTACTTTCTTAATTCTTCATATCAATTCTTTTCATCTTTGTAAATTTCTAGTTGAGGGTTTTTTTCTAATAGTAGAGAGATTTCATTACTTCCTCCACCTCTCGTATTCCTTTTATTTACAGAAGTAGGATAGAAGAAGCTTAAGAAGAATTCAAGAGAATTTTTTATTAATAAAAGAAGAAAAAAATTTAAGAAAAAAGAATAAGTAGAAAAATTAGTTAGAAGGAATTTGGAAAAAAGAAGAAAAGAAGAAGAAAAGAAAAAAAGTGAAGACCAATAAGTTCAAATTACAATCCAAGGTGAGTATTTTTTCAATAAAATTCATTTAGTTTAAAAAATATTTTGCTAGCATAGATTGTGGTTTTAGGAAAAGGAGCATAAGAAGAAAGGAAAAAAGTATTAATAGCTTGCAGATAAGTAAGTCTTTGAACATTGTCAATTATTTCTTTCTTTGAAATTTTAAAAAATTACTTGAATATAAGGAGCGGGAGCTAGAAATTGGAAGGTAGAATCTAAGAAGAAGATGCAAAGAGAGGTAACCTTTTAAATCTTCTTATAGATTTTATTTTCTTTAGGATCAATAAAGCCTTAGAATTCTTTTCTATTTTAATTCAAATATATATATATATATATTTCAAATCAAATAGAAAGAAGATTATATTGGATATTCTTCAATACATATTAGATTGGCTTGTAATGCAACTAGGTGAGTTTTCCTTCAAATTGGATTGATACATGTGAAGAATCTTTGTTGTTCAGTATATTTGTTGTTAACTAAGTAGTGGATAATTTCCTAACTATATTAATATAAAGCATAAAAAAAAAGAGAGAGCTCATATACTTTGTCGGCAATAGAATGCCTTTGCATTGAATGTTGCTTAGGATCACTCCCACATAAGGTCATTTCATATAATAATCTAAAAGAAAAAAATCTTGTTTGAGATGATACTCAAGTAAGTATTCTTTTTTAAGGTTATTTCTGTAATATTATTCTTCCCTGATAGAAGAATTGATTAAGTTGATTACAAGTTGATTAGCATAAAATAATAAAATCAAAATTTCATAAGATATTGTATCTGATTTTTTGAATTGTTTTAGTTTTTAATTTTTTTAGAGATGATGTTGTGATCATAGCAATTTAATGTACCTCTCTACTAATTTCCATAAATCCATATTAATACAATCTTTAAAAAATCTAGAGTCTATAAGAAGTCTTAAACCTCTTTCGCCAAATGATAGGACTTTGACTCCTACATCCAATTTAAATACACCTAAAAACCTCTTTGAAGAGTTTGAAGATCTTTCTTTAGAAGACCTTGAAGAAAGATTAGAAAAATTATTTTTGAATCCTTTGGTAGATAATACAAGTAATTTTGATCAAGAGGATTTTCAGTTGTCTCAATTCCAAGAATCAATGGATCTGAATAGAGCAAAATAAGAAGAACCACCATCCATATCAATTAATCCTTTGATTCAACCAAGGTATTCACTTATTTGAATTCCCAAGGAATTTAATGCTGTACCTATGCCTTCTAATCTTCCTATTTTTAAGGATATAAGGGATGAAGATCCTTTGGCTCACATAGAATGTTCCATAGAAATACTTACTACATGTTTGATAAAAAATGGTTATTATTATTTAGTATAATTTTTATGCACATTAATAGAAGGAACATATGAGTGATATCACAACCATTCTCTTAATACCTACTTAAGTTGGAATATGATCCAACATACCTTTTTAGAATAATTTTGGCTTGAAGTAATACAAAGTACGGTCCTAACTACTTTATCCTTTTTTAGACAATGGAAGGTTGAACACATTACATCATACATTTGACATTTTGAATTAGTAGTAACAAGGTTCATAGAAACTTTGCTCATTGACAATATCTTGAAGCATTTCTTTATTTAAGAGCTTGCTAAAGAAAAAACCATTAAAAAATCCTTCATGCATACCCTAAAGACCTCATAGAGGTCAAACATGCAGCAAAGAAAGTAGAATAAATCAACAAAGAGCATGAAAAGCTATGGCGTAAAGAAGACCATAATATCTCTAGCTTCATATCCATCCATGCTAGGAATCATTATGCGTCAAGCTCTCAATTGCATGACCAAGCGTAACTTATTCCCACAACTGTAGGAGCCTATTTTTTTAGCATTAAATTTTAGGCTTCTACATCTTTCATTGACTTTAACCTATCATATTGAGAATAATAGATAGAAGGAGGATTTACAAAAAGAGATGAAAGCATTCTAGTTAGAATTCTAAATCCAAATTTGTCATTAAATGAAGTTGATAATAAAAAAATTAATTGGACTAGCTAGAAATTCCAATTCCAACCTTCTCTCACTTTCTATTGAATCAAGAAGACATATAATGGAATTATAGTATATTCAATATAGGCAATTAAGGCATTTGGCCTAATTTTGCAATTCCATTCTTCCATAACACCAATATTTCTAAACATATATCCTTCAACACAAAAATCAAATCTTTCAAGGACATAACTTGAGATAATAAGGGTTTAATACTAGGAACCATGGTCCTATGAATCAAGTAAGACAATAAGTAGAATTTCATGTATTTTGCAAAAAAAAACATCCACTTGGTTAGTGCTAGATTGAAAACCAAGTAGAGTGTGGAAATTGTGGTAATAACCATCTTATAAAATTTTATAGAAAACCAAATAGAATGGTTCTTTTACAACCTTTACCTTGAAATTATCTTCAATAGTCATTTGACAATCAAAGAAGAGCAAGAAAACTTCTAACATATAACAACATGAAGCCTCCATATTTATATTATGACTATGAGAAAAATTGACAAAATCAAAATACACCTTATAGACTTCAAATTAATTCTTGATATATTCTATTAAATTCTAACCAAAGTCAAAATCCTTCTAATCAACTTAGACATGGTCAACAGTCTCAAGATATGAATTTTGTGCCTCAATCGATAGAAAAATTAGAACCTATTCAAGATTCTGTCCAATCTAATATCAATCAATTTCTTCCTGTCAAATTAAATTTAATAATCTTTAAAAAAATTAATCAAAAGAAAAAAACCTACCTATAGTACTAGCCATCGCAATAATAAGTAGATTTAGGGCCACATCTTTACTAGTCTATCAAGAAGAAGAGAGTAGTATCCCAAAGAGTCCACCTTACTTTTTGAATTTAGAATGAGTCACAAGAGACACAATTAAGGAAACTTGAATCAACATGATCAAATTTGTGTGATTTGATTCTTTGAGAGAAGAATTTTCTTTTTAAAATCTTAAAATTAAATACAAGTTAAGTGTTAATCAAAATAAGCATAGTTGAAAGGATCTCAAAATTCCAATATTTGAAGTTCTTTAGCAACACAAGGATGTGAAAGAATCCAACATGCAAGAATACAATTTATGAGATGATCTTAGTAAGTTAAGAACTAATATCATATTTGTCCAATTATTGGATATTTCTCCAATATTTAAGAAGACACTAAAGATCCGTATTTCTATAAAAAATCAAAGAAGACATGAGATTAGGATGATGACAAAAATAGACATCTATGTTAAACAAAGTGAAGTGAAAGCAATAGAAATTGAGGTTTCTATTATTGACAAAATAATTTTCTATACCATTGTAGATGGTAGTAGTGGTTTGAATATCATACCTTTTCAAACCATGGAAAAACTAAGACTAAATATTACTAGCCCATCTTTTTTTATTATTAAAATGATAAATCAAAGTCCATCTATTCTAATTGGTCAAATTAAAAATTATAAAACTTGCATAGCGGAAGAAGAATATATCTTGATATATCATGTCATTTGGATGCATATGTCAAAGGATTCTTTTTCTTTATTGCTTGATAGGCCATGGTTGAGGAATTCAAAAGCCATAGTCAATTGCGGAAAAAACAAGCCTCACATTATCTTTGGTCTATGGAAGAATAGAACCAAAATTTCTGTACAACCTACTTTTGATTATGGAAAAATTAATCCCATTGATTTGTTAAAACTATCTAACAATCCAAAAAGCAAGGCAAATTAATAAAAATAGTTAATTTAATTGACTAGGATTTAAAGAAAATCAAATACCTAAGTTCCAACCTATATAATTAAAAGGATGATGGAGAATTTAAACAATGGCTAAATGATCATTTAGATTTCAATTTTAGTTTTTATCAATGAGTTCATTTTTTGGAGGGTATGTTAGAGATTGCAAAAGTTGAAGAAATCCATGCCCTTAGTATCAACATAGATGGAATATTAGAAGAAGAAATTGAGGTCTTTAAAAGAGATGACGACTTCGTACTACTTCTTAGGTTTTAAAACACTTCATTGGAAATTTCAATTGGTAATGGAATTGTCAACTAACCTCTTATACCTAGTAATTGATATAGAAATACTTTGGAACAATCTCTAGTGCAAGAATCTAAGTGGAAACTTTTAGATGTTTTTTCATGAAGAAGAGTCCAAAATTATTAAAATTGGAGCTCATTTAAATTAAAAAGAGATATCTGGATATTGTGATTTGATCAAGAAATACTAAGATATTTTAGCATGGTCTTATAAGGATTTTAAGAATATATTGTATGAGGTATCTCAACACCATATTCTCCTTATTCTTGGTGCCTAAACAATTAGATAAAACAAAAGATGTATAAACCCTCCATTCCAATTGATTGTTAAGAGAGAGTTGGAAAAATTATTGCAAGCCGATTTTATTAAGCCAGTGGAAATATGTGAGTCCCAAATTCACCACTCATTAAATTGATGCCACACAATAGGTTCATAGTGTCACGGACACAAAATACAGACTTGAAATCTAACAAGAAGTTCAAGAAGAAGTGGCAGAACTAGATTAAACAGATGAGTACAAGAACAACACCAGAAAGGTGAGCTAGAACTCCAAGAGATGTGTTGTCGAGACTGAAGAACCCTTCAGCCTCGACTCCTATATATACTACTGAATAGGAAGCTTCTCGAGCTACTTCCGCTAACTAGGACGCTTCTCCAACAACTTCTACTAATTAGGAAACTTCTCGAGCAACTTCCTAGAATCTATCAGAATATTCTAGAACCTTCTAAGAATATTCTAGAACCTTCTAAGAGAATCTTTAGAGAATATTCTAAGAATCTTCTAGAACCTTCTAAAGGAATCTTTAGAGAATCTTTAGAGAATATTCTAGAAGAATATTTGAAGAATCTTCTAATGTATGTCCATGACATCACCTCCTCTTCTAACTTCGAGGTCTTCGAGAAGCAATGTTGTTATCAATCAATACCAACGCAAAAAAATGAAAATTTGTCGCATCACATCCGCTATGAATTCCAATTGTTGTTCGCGAGGCAAATGATTCATCGGCCCTTGGAGCCAACGGTAGTGACCAACACCTTCAACCTCTGACCAAGCGTGGACTTCTGTGTCTTCATTGTGAAACTGTCCTCCAAACACACCTTCTGGCTGACTGTCGTAGGCAGGCTCGACCTCAAATACAATTACTAGCGATCTGTTGCTCGGTATCCTTCGACGTCGTCGTGGTGCAGGCGGTTCTTCATCTCGCGGTCGTCTTCGTGAGCTAGTCACTTGAGATGACATAACAAGTGTAGTATCTTGACTATCCATGTCCAAAGGCTAAAATGATGAGAGCAAACTATAGTTGCTAACAAAGTTCTACACTATCGAACTATGGGTTTTGGAGGTGCCCTCCCCCCTTTTTATGTTACTTGATGAGCAAGCTTCAGCAAGAAGCTATCGTTGAATCGGCTTAGGTTTATGAGGATATCGTTGATGAAATTCTTGTACCTTTTTTGGTACATTGGCAAGATTTTCGACACGCTCCCACGTTCGTTCATTGATGTCGTATCCACTCCAATGCACTAAATACTCCAATTTTCTCCTATTACGCCGTGAATCTAGTACTTTTTCCACCTCGTATTCCTCATGGTTTTCAATTTCGATACTTGGTGGCGGACTTTGTACTCTTTGGGGAAAAACTGACTCTCGATAAGGTTCCAACAAAGACACATGAAAGACTGGATGTACCTTCATAGTAGCTGGTAACTCCAGATGATATGCCACCGGATTGATCTGCTTCCCGATAACAAATGGCCCTAATCTCCGATAGTCCAATTTGTCACATGGCCGCTTGGTCTTGATATTCCGTCGAAGAAGCCATACTTTACTTCCAACTTTAAAAGTAGGCGCCTCATTTCGATATTTATCTGCAGATGCCTTGTAACTCTCTTGGGCAGATTGCAATTGAAGCTTCAACGTCGCTTGAAGCTCCGATAGTTGCTTCACAAATCCTTCAGCTGCTGGGTTGTTATTTGCTGAAGAACTCAATAAATCGAGCTTGGGGTGGTATCCGTAGTTGGAGAAGAATGGTGTTTGTTGAGTTGACGCATGAAGAGTGTTGTTGTATGCGAACTCAGCAAGCGATAGATATGCAGTCCAATCATCTTGTTGATAGTTGATGGTGCATCGTAAATATTGCTCCAAAACTTGATTCACCCGCTCCGTTTGACCGTCAGTTTGAGGATGAAAAGCCGAAGAGAGCTTAATATCCACCTTCAATATCTCAAAGAGAGACCTCCAAAACTTGGATACAAACTGAGTACCTCGATCCGACACGATATCATCTGGTAGGCCATGATAACGATATATATTATCAAGAAAGAGTCCTGCGGTGTCTTCACTTGATGATGTTTTCTTGCAAGGCACGAAATGCGCCATCTTTGTAAATCGATCCACCACAACAAAGATGCTGTCAAATGAATTCGATGGCGGTAGGTCCGTAATGAAGTCCATAGAAACTGAAGACCATGGTCGGTGCGGAATAGGCAATGGCTGGAGAAGTCCATACGGACGATGTCGAGGGATCTTGGATCTTGAACAAACATCACAAGAAAGGACAAATTCCTTCACATCCTTCCACATTTGGGGCCACCAAAAATCTCGTGAAATGAGCTCCAAAGTCTTGTTGAATCCAAAATGTCCCGCAGCTGGAAAGTCGTGGCGAGATTGAAGTACTCGGAGTCGAGTTGGTCCTTTTGGGATATACAACCGCTCCTCAAAATACAGAAGATCTCCCTCCACCTTAAACTTGTCATTATCGACACGTTGTTTGATGTCAAGAGCTATAGAATCCTCAATGGTCGCAGTACGTACCTCGCTGAGGAAGCCGTCATCGATAGTTGCAACAGTAGCAAAAATCCTGAATTTTTCTGGTTTCAACAATGTTGTACATTGTTGATCAAACGCTGCTTCTCCAGCCTTTGGCACAAGATACGATCTCCTTGATAATGCGTGAGATAATCCTTGCTGTTTTTCAGAGCGGTAGGTGATAATAAAGTCAAATTGTGATAGAGACATATTCCATCGAGCTTGACGACGATTCAAAATTCGAGCTGTCATGAAGTACTCCAAATTCTTGTGGTCCGTATAAACAGTCACTGGATGTGCAGCTCCTTCGAGGAAGTGACGCCACTCTTGGAAGGCATCCACTATAGCAAGCAACTCTTTGTCGTGGATCTCGTAGTTGATCTCAGCAGCAGAGAACTTTCGTGAATAGAACGCAACTGGGTGAAGCTTCTTGTCTATGCCCATCTGTGAAAGCACAGCTCCCAAAGCAAAATCTGAAGCATCGGTCTCTAAATAGAAAGCCTTTGCAAAGTCAGGATGTACCAAGATTGGAGCCGTAGTGAATGCCGTCTTGAGATCTTGAAATGCTTTTGCTGCTTGTGATCCCCATTCGAGCTTGTCTTTGCTTGTTAGACGCGTGAGTGGTGCAGCAACTTGAGAGCAATTCTTGATGAATATCCGATAGAAGTTAGCAAATCCAAGAAAAAACTGAACATCTCTAACCGTCTTCGGAACTTCCCAAGATATAATTGCTTCTACCTTTTTTGGATCCATCTTCAAGCCCTCTGTAGTCGCAATGAAGCCCAAAAATTCCATCTCATTCTGGTGAAATTGACACTTCTCCAACTTGGCGTAGAGTCCTCGTTCGCGTAGTTTTTCAAGAACCAAACAAACGTGCTTTTCATGTTCTTCTTCATTCTTGAAAAATATCAAAATATCATCCAGATAGATGACAACAAAGTCATCGAGGTACTCCCGAAAGATGTCATTCATCATATGCTGAAAGACCGCTGGAGCATTGGTAAGATCAAAAGGCATGACATTGTACTCAAAATGGCCATACCTTGTACGAAAGGCTGTCTTCCATTCATCTTCTTCTTTGATTCGCACAAGGTTGTAGGCTCCTCTTAAATCAATCTTTGTAAAAATCCTTGCACGTCCAAGTTGATCTAAGAGGCCGGAGATCAAAGGTAAGGGATAGCGATTTTTCTTGGTCACCTTGTTGAGTCCTCGGTAGTCCACGCACATCCGCAGTGAGCCATCCTTTTTCTTCATGAATAGGATTGGTGCTCCAGCTGGCGACTTTGAATGTCGAATAAAATTCTTGGCTAGATTCTCATCGATGTACTTCCGCAATTCTGCCAACTCCGTCTGCGATAGGTTGTATATTGGACCAAAAGGTGGTTGCGCTCCTTCCTCTAAGTCTATGGCGCAATCATATGGTCGATGTTCCGGCAGTATATCGGCGTTCTTCTTCTGAAACACGTCTTCAAAATCCCTATATTGCTCTGGTATATTCGATGTTGAGATATTCTCGTCGCTAGTTGGAGCTGCATAAATGACAAATGGTGCGCCTTCCTTGGACGATCTTAAGAATGCTCTCGCTCCAATAAACATGGATTTCTTCATGTAGGTTCTACCAACAGGTTTATTATTATTTTTTTCAGGAAATGTTATCCTTCGTAGCCTCCAATCAATGGACGGATTATGATCTTCTAACCAAGAAAGACCAAGGATAACAGGGCTTGATGGGGTTCTAATAATATTAAAAATAACGTGACTACTATGGTCCTTAAACACCACTTCTATAGGTTCTGATTCGTGGGTAACGTTGCCTGACAATAAGGGTCGTCCATCTATCACCTCTACGTGAACAGGTTTGGACTTCTGTACTAAACGAATCTTGTGGCGTTTAGCAAACTCTTCATCTAAAAAACAAGTAGATGCCCCCGAATCCAATAAAGCTAAAGTTTTTTGTTTTTGAGGGCCTAAAAACAAAGGAATTGTAAAACAACGGGCAAGTTGGACAGAGAAGGAGGAACCTGATTGTTGTCGTGATATTAGATTGTCCAGCCGCACGGTTCCTACTGTGGCTGGGCGTCGTCGTTTTTCAGAATCATCGCACTTCTAGTCTTGACAGGGTGCCAATTTTGCTTCTTTGGGCAATTTCCAACCTTGTGACCTTCTTCTCCACAGTACAAACATAACCCTTCCTCCATACGCCGTTTCTTCTCTGTTGGAGTAAGAGATCGGACACGCGCCGTGTCGATTTGCATGTCTGTTGCCTCCGAATGTGAGTTTAAGCTATTTGCAGACATAGTCACGTCGTAACGAGTCATTTGGTGTCTTGGACGTTGGTCTTGGCGACGCTGGAATAGGCGGTTGTCACACTTTATAGCTTGGCTAATAGCTTCGTTGAGCGTTTGAGGATAAGGAAGAGATAACAGCAAGTCCTTCACATCATCCTTCAAGCCCCAATAAAACTGACTCACCAACGCCTCTTCACCCCAATTAATGTCACTTGCCAATTGTCTGAAATCCGAGGCATAGACTGATGCAGAGCGTGTTCCTTGTCGTAGCGATCGGATCTTTGTTGTAGCCCATCGAACTTTATCATGCTCGCCAAATGCTTCTGCAAACGCCTCCAAGAACGTTTCAAAGTTGCTCAAGATTGGCGATCGCTTCTCGAACAAGGGAGTAAACCAAGACAGGGCTTGTGCTGTAAGCAAGGTTCCAACAAGTCCAACACGCGCTTCCTCCGTCGGATAACGTTCGGGCTGTAAAATTGTTATCAACCTGATTTGGTTGACAAAACCTCGAAACTTGGAACAAGTTCCATCAAACTTATCCGGAAGACTAACTCGAGGCTCTTTTCGTTGTAGGACTACTCGATCTTGTTGAAATGGAGGTAGAACTGCTTCTTCTGGCGCAGAAGTTTGAGGCTGATATGCTTTAGATGGCGCTATCCCAGATGCTCCATTGTTATGGAGTCCTACCATGACTCCTTCGATCTCTGTTGTCCTATGTGACAACGAGGCAAGAGCATTTATGATGGCATCTAGTTTAGATTCCAAACTTTCAGCCATTTTAACGTCTTAACCTTCGGCTAACCTTCAGAAAGAAGAAAAAAGAGTTTTGACAAGAGGACAATATTGGTTCAGAGGAGAGTACTCCGCAACCTCTAAAACGCCTTAAGACTCCAAGATGAGGGGTAATCCACTCTCTCCAAGAAGAATAAGGCTCCAATATTGAGAAAGAAGAGATATCAGTTTAGAGGAGGGTAATCCGCAACCTCTAAAACACTAGCACATCTTCAAGAAGAGGGGTAATCCACTCTCTAACAAGAAGGAACTAGCTCTGATACCAGTGAAAATGCAGTCTCGACAAACTGTCACGGACACAAAATACAGACTTGAAATCTAACAAGAAGTTCAAAAAGAAGTGGCAGAACTAGATTAAACAGATGAGTACAAGAACAACACCAGAAAGGTGAGCTAGAACTCCAAGAGATGTGTTGTCGAGACTGAAGAACCCTTCAGCCTCGACTCCTATATATACTACTGAATAGGAAGCTTCTCGAGCTACTTCCGCTAACTAGGACGCTTCTCCAACAACTTCTACTAATTAGGAAACTTCTCGAGCAACTTCCTAGAATCTATCAGAATATTCTAGAACCTTCTAAGAATATTCTAGAACCTTCTAAGAGAATCTTTAGGGAATATTCTAAGAATCTTCTAGAACCTTCTAAAGGAATCTTTAGAGAATCTTTAGAGAATATTCTAGAAGAATATTTGAAGAATCTTCTAATGTATGTCCATGACACATAGGGTGGAATGGAGGGACTTCCAATTGTGAAATTGTTGAGTTAATTTAAATGTGGATGTTTGTAGTTCAATTCAAATTAACACCTTTCAAGCAATAATTATTGACATTAAATTAAAATATTAAATAAAATTTAATATAAAAATATAATAAAAATAATTAACTAAGTTGTTACTATTAATTAGCCGTAAGAATAAAAACTTAAGTTTGAATTAAAAATTAAGTTAAAATGTTAAAATTAAAAATTAAGTTAAAAAATTAAAGTTAAAATTCAAAGTTATAAGTTAAATTTAAAAAGTTAAGTTGAAAGTTAAAATTAAAAGATTGAATTAAAAAGTTAAAATTAAAAATTAAATTTTAAAGTTAAAATGAGAATATTAAAGGTTAAAAGTTAAACTTAAAATTTATAGCTAAAAGGTGAAATGTGGAGATTATGAGTCACTATGAAGATGATAGTAAAAATAAAGTAAGAGATGTGAAAGTAAAGATACCTTCACAATATGCAAGGATTGAAGGTAATGATTTCCTTCTACTCCAAAATTTGCCAAAATTTGTATTCAACTTTAATTTGAATGATTCTTAACTTATTGCAAGGCTAACTTAAAGGTGTTGCTGATACAACAATTTTTTTTGCAATCTAATCATCCAATTATGAGAATTCTTCCTTTGAAGTTGAGTATTCCAAACTGCTATTGTGACCAATCCTCTTTACTTAGAAATTCACTAAAAATTCAGATTATCTTCAAATCCAATAAAACTTATGCTTTTTAGAGCTTAGCTTATAAAGCTTGATTCTTTTAAAATTTCAAATAAATCCAATTATCAAGCACTGAGAAATACCTTTCCGAACTTAATTGATTCAAACTACAAAGGCAGTCGACTCCTTCAAACTCAAAAATTCACCAAAAATTCCTTCTTATTTCAAATCAAGCAAATCTTATCTTATCAAAAAGCTAACAACAAAAGCTACAATTATTCGGAGTTTCACGTTGAAACAAAAGAAACTGAGTGACTGATGAGGGAAAATCCGAGGCCCTTAAAACCCTTGGGGTATTTGGAAGGCCGAGGAGCTATCTACCTCAATGAAGCATCTTTTAAAACTTAATGACCATCCTTCAAAATTCAAAATTCATAAAAACACAATCACATGGTTCAAAATGAGATTTAAAATCTAAATAAAATTAAGATTAGGATTTTGGCCAAATTTTGACATGGCTTCGCCCTTCATTCAAAAGAAGACAGAGAGAGGGCTTGGAAAACCAAGCCTCTCTTATAAAATTGAGTGGAGGCTCATAGAAGGGTGGCTACATCTCTATCCTTGATTTTTAAGATCTCTAATCTAGATTTACAGCCTTCATTCATCCAAGAGCCAATCTCATTACTGAGACTGATGGGTCTTGTAAGTGGTCAAGAAAGCATTTTTTGATAAATCTAACTTCACCATTGTATTCAAAACACCTTTTTAAGCTAAGATCGACTACTCAGATGCATCAATCCATGCTCAATTATAATTTTCATGGAAGTTTTTATTTACAAAGATCTTGGTAATTTTTTGTAAAATTCTTCAAAATGAGAATTTCATTGCTTCACTTGTATTTTGAAAGAGAGGGTGCTGATCTTATTTTCTTCACTCCAAGAAATAAATCTGGTGCCACCATTGCATTAGAAAGACTCCCATTAATTAGAAGAACCACCATGCCACTTAAATTTGTCGAATTTGGAGAAAAATTCAAAATTATCATTACTAACTTCCCTAAATCTTTTAGAGAATTACAATTCCAACTCCTAAATCATGTAAATGATTATAAGTGCACTCATAGGCTTTTAGTTAACCCTCATAGTAATGACTAACAATCTCTAAATTATTAAACTAACTAAGTTACTATTCTAATTTTTTAATTCTTATCACTTTAGTCCTAACTAATCTAATTCAAGGAATTAGGCTATAATTTATACCATCAAGAGTTATAATCCTAAAAATTCTATAAAACTAAATTCTACTTATATAAATCCTAATCTAATATATCCAATTATTATAAAATAAGAAAATAACAAAAATCTAGATTTTAGAGTATAATTGAGAGCTCACAAAATAATAGATTGGATTTCTTCTATCGTCCTTGTAAAGAAAAAGAATGGTAAATTAAGAGTGTACATAGATTATAAAAAATTCAATAAGCACATCCAAAAAGACTATTTTTTCTTTCTTTTCATTAATAGTGTCCTAGATGAAGTAGTAGATTACAAAACCTATACTTTTATGGATGGATATTTGGGTTACAATCAAATTTCCATAGCTCCAAAAGATCACCTTAAAACAACTTTTACCACTCTTTGAGGTACTTTCATTTTTTTAGTCATGCCTTTAGGCTTTGTAATGCTTCTTCTATCTTCCAATGAGCCATAATCTTTGTCTTTTCAGATTTTTTCTAAAAATCTATAATAGTATTTATAGATGATTTTAGCAACCAATCTAATACTTTTGACTATTTTAAACATATAGAAGAAATCTTAGAAAAGTGTAGAAAAACAAAAATTTCTTTATATCTTCACAAAAATGTATTTGGCAGTCCAAAAGGGGGTTTTGTTGAATTATGTAGTTTTTAAAGGGGAAAAAGAATCCGTCCTAGAAAAAATAGAAGTTATAGTTAAAATACAACCTCCAAAAAATTTTAAGGGGGTGGAAAGGATCTTAGGACATCTTGGATGATATTGGGAATTAATTCCCAATTATGCCACAAAAACTTCATCCATTAACAACCTCAAAAGAAAGTTGGTTAAGTTTGAATCGACAAAAGAGTGTCAAGATGCCTTAGATTGGATAAAAACGACATTAAGCTCCTACCTCCTTTTAAAACCACCTAATTGAAATCTCCATTTTCACATCTATTGTAATGCTTCATCAATAGTATTAAGTAGTGCATTATGTCAACCAATGGAAGGTGGACATGAAGATTATCCTATTGCATTTGTTAGCAAGAAGTTAAATGTGGTAGATCAAAATTATATTACCATCAAAAGAAAGTGTTGGCCACAATTTTTTTTGTGAAGGAATTTTGATATTACTTATTATTAAATTTTGTTATATTTTTTGTTGACTAGATGGCCATCAAATACTTAGTCAACAAAGCAAATTTGAGTAATTGTATAGCTCAATGGATATTAATACTATGAGAATTTGACTACAAGATAGAATAAAAATCCAAAAAAATACATAATCAAGCCAATTATCTTTCAAGATTAGAAGAAAAATTAAGTCCTACTCCTATTGATGATAACTTAGTAGATGAATCTTTTTCATCATTTCTATCCATCCTACTTAATACAATCACATTGTAATTTTTTTTTTTTTAATTCTGATCAATTTCTGGAAGAATTTTTTAAACATGAACATCGGAAGATTAGAATCAATAGTACTCATTTTGCTATTGTAAAAAAGTGGTTATATTTGTTGAGAAATAGATAGTTTACTTAGATGATATGTGGTGGCTTATGAAGTATTGGTGTCGTGTTGTAACATGACTATATGGTAAAAGATGATAATATGGATCTTATTATAGAAGAGCCAAGTTAAAAGATAAAGTAGAAAAATATGGATAAAAGATAGGAAGGTAATAAATTTTTTTAGTAGTACTACTTTTTAATAAAAGTGACTTCTATTTACTTTATAGGACCATAAATAAGGCAAAATAAAGTAGATTAGAAAAATAAATGATATAAGTATCTTTAGGAAGAAGTTAAAAGTAAATTATAGCAAAAATTACCTAGAAAAACTAGATATTGATACCCAAGGAGAGCCGGTAAGCAACCTGGATCGAAATCAGACCCTGAGGCACAAAATCAAGCATCTATAGTAATTCAAGGGTTCTTTTGTAAAATTGGAGAATGGGGTTTGATAGCAAACTAAATAGGGTTTCTATGAGCATTGGTTTTAGATAATTTGAATTTGTAATGAATTTGTAAGAGCTTTACAAAGTCAAGTTTATTTTTGAATGATTTGGATTTTGTGAAATAAAATAGGGTTGATATTTTTAGTAATTTCAAGAATTTTATATCAGATCTATATGTGAAATTTTGTGGATTAATGGTCATAATTGTGCTTAATATGTATTGTGAATCTTAGCTCAATCTAACGATTGAATTGAGGATTATTGAGGTTTAAGTGGATCAAGGTCTTAGAAAGTAGAATTTTAGGTCTAGTGAGGATTTTTGAGATTTCTTGCAATCTACTATTTGGATTGGAGTGAAATTTATGTGTGAGGATATTAGACTTATTCTTGTATATATATGAGAATTTTGAGATCAATAGAATGGTGAAAAGGAGAGATATTGGCTTTGAAAGATTGGCATCAAGGTCAGAGAAGGAGGCTGGTCAATATTCAAGCTCATTTTTGAGGCTATCGTCTATTTGGTACTTTCGATTATTTATAAATTTTTTATACTTGTTTTTAATTTAATTTTTAAAAAACATGCAAATTTTGAGTTAAGATCAATAGTTCATTAATTAATAATTAAGGTTTAAATTTATTGTAGGAATTATTAGAATTTGATTTAGGGTTTGGTTAGGATTTGATTTAGGATTTAGGATTTAGGATTTTATTAGGATTTATTTAGGGTTTAAGATTTAGTTAGTTTTTGGCCTAAAGTTTGAATGAAGTATAATAGAATTTTAATTAGAATTAAATTAAGATTGAATTGAGATGTATTTGAGATATATTTGTGACCATTCTAATATTTCTTTAAGATTTCTTATTATTTCTTTGTAATTCCTTTGACGTTTCTTTGAATTTGATTAAAGCTTATTTACCATTGTTATAGTCTAATTAGAGTTTAGTTAGTATTCTATTAGAGTTAGAATTTTTTTGTTGCAATTTCCATTCTACCTTCCATAGCCAAGTATGTGAAGCATTCTCAAGCAAGACTTCATGTATTACAACATCGGCCATATTAATAGCATGCCATAATAGCGCATATAGAAGAAACTTCTTGGATAGACTGATGGCTCATAAGACAATGAGAACTGGATATTTTTGGCCAACCATGTTTCAAGATGTCCATGATTATGTTAAACGATGCAATGCTTACTAATATTATATAAAAAATGATTTATATATGGCACTTCTTCTTCATATATCCTTATCTTTAGTTCTCTTTGAAAAATAAGGGATTGATTACATAAGAAAAGTTCATCCTAATTTTTTAAGAGAGATGAAATATATTATAATAACCACACAATATTTAACAAAATAAGCTGAAGTAAGAATTGTCAAAACCAATGATGCTATCCATGCAACTAATTTTATATATGAGCAAATTATTACTTGATTTAATTGTCCCAAAATTTTGATTAGTGATTGAAGAATACACTTCTTGAATGGTGTGATAAAAGAGATCACTAATAAGTTTAATATAAATCATTGTATGACTAATCTCTATTATCTTTGAACTTATGGAAATATGGAAAGAGTAAAGCAAACCTTAGTTAATATCTTAAGAAAGATAGTACAAGATTCAAAGAGGGATTGGGATACAAAATTATCAACAGCCTTGTAGGCTTACTAGACAACCTACAAGATTACAATCAAGGACTTTTTATTTTTTTTAGTGTATGGAGTAGAAGCTATATCATAAATAAAATTTGAAGTTAATTTACTAAAGATAGTAATAGATGATAGATTAATCATCTAAAAATCCTTGAAAGATAGATTAGAACAATTGAAAAGCCTTGATGAAATGTAAAGGATATGGACTCAACACATAGAAGTAATTCAATGAAAGAGAAAAAATTCTTTTGATAAAAAAACACAATAAGAGAATCTTACAATTAGAAATGCTAGTGCTATTACAAGATGCTAGGAAGATGGAATTTTCTAAAAAATTTGATGCTCTTTGGTCATATTAAAGAAGTGTTTGATAAGAATTTTTTACAATTAGAAATACTAAATGGTAAACTATTTTCAACAAAAATATCTAGAATGAGATATAAAGAATATAAAGTATGAATAATTTAACTCATAGAAGAAAAAATATTATACTCTTTTTTTATATAAAGAAGTAAGGATCTAACTAAATAACTTAGTCAAATTAGATTTTTATCAAGAAAATAGGGATCTTGACTCATTAGGAAGACAAGAACTATTCTTTACAAGGTTCTTAATTCTACTAGAATATTATCTTTCTTTCTTATTAGAAGTAATGAAAAAAAAATCCTTATTTTATAAGATTTAAAAATGACTTAGAATTGATTAGCTTCTTTGGATTACTAGGCGGTTGGCTACAAAAGTGGTTATAAAAGAGGTGGCTTAGGTTTGAATCTAGTCTACAAAGATAGCTATTTATATGAGTTAGTGTTAGAGCAAGAAAGTGGCCAATGTATGCAACTTAGAAGATATGTAGGTCTTATAGTTACTAATTTAAATTCTTCTCTCTGAATAAGAATTATATAGTACCAACTTTTAGATTTTTATATAGAAAAATTTATTTATTTTTTCCTTTTAATGTCTCTTTTTTTATTCCATAGATTTATCTTATCTTATTTTATTAAGTAAAATAATTTTTTCAATAGTTTTTTTTAACTCAAGAGAAATAATACTAAAAGATAGGAGTACACTAATACTGAACACAATCTTTCATATGAATATTTTTCTCAAGATCTATAGTACTACTAATATAGTGTTGATAGAATATTAAAACTAGTATGCCTAACTTTAGATAAGGACTTGCCTTTAAAGCAAGAATTTTGGATCCTTTGCTATTTTGAATTGTCCCAGATGGTTGCCATATGTGGGTCATTAAATTAACTTATTAATTGTTTTAAGATAAAAAGATATATTTAAAGTACTTAGAGCCACAATATATGGTGAATAATATAGAAATATTTAGACAAATAGAAAATTAGATTATTAGTTATAGAATTGGAGTCTTGGTAAATCTTAGAGGTAATTATCTTAGTTGATTTAATATTTTTTTCACTTATTATTGAATATTGAGAGATATTTACTAAGGTGAATATTCATATTGGCCTTCTATCTATAAATACCATTTTTTTTTTAAAAAAATATAAATTTTATTTAGTATTAAGAAGAAACATGAGAAAAAACTTCATATCTTTTTAGTTAGTTATATAAAAAGTAAAATTTATAATAGATTTAAATTGATTTTATTACTATAAAAATCATAAATATAGAAAATTATAGCCTTAAACTGATATTAGTATTATAAAACCATTATAATATTTTTAAGAATTTATTTAGAATTTATTTTTAAAAAAATTAAGAATTTTTAGAGTAAATTTTAAGACTTTGGTAAAAATAAGTTTTATCACTTTGGAAGCCATTATGAAGAAATGGAGTAAGATTTGAAGGCCTCACAAGGTTCTTAGGCTATTTGGATATTTTTAAATACCATTGTGAAGTCAAAAATATAAAATTACTGATTTTATTAGTAAAAAATAGAAGGACCAACAGCTAGTGTAGTCTTTGTAAGAAGGAAAGTGCCCAAGTTCTATATGGATTGTAGCACCTTGAAGCTAGTTAGGAAGATAAGACTAAGGCCTTATAGCCTTTCTTAGGAATCCATATATACTACTTGTGAGTCTTGGTGAGGCTCAAACACTTGATTTCTTAAGCAAGTTATTCTTGAGGTAAAATTATTTACTTAATTTTTTATTTATTTACTTGTTATATTTAAACTTTCATAACTTACTCATATTAATTCGGATTTATATGTTTTTTATACCATTGAAAAGATAAAAAATTATTTTCTAAAAATTTATTTTTTTTACTTTTTATTTTTAATTTTTTCTAGATAAAAACTTAGTTAACAAACTATAACTAGTTTTATAGTGTAGAATTGCTTGATTGCACTTATTTTTTTTAGTATTTTGCTCTTTTTGTCTTTATTCTTTCTACTTCTACTTTACACCACCAATTACAAGCAACTTTTAATTGAGGTTATCTTTTAATTTGGATTAAGAAATAAATTTTATATTCATATTTTTTTAATTTAATTTTTTGAATTTATATGAATTGTCTATGGAAGGAAGGATTATAGATGCTACTCTCAACAAAAGTAGGAATAGATTTTCAACTATTGTAGATCTTTATGAACTTGTCAACACTCTAAGAGTAGAAATCTCACATATTTTTAATGTGAATCATATAGGTACCATGCCTATGCTTATGAAAGATTTAGAGTTTGCATCAAGAAGTTATGCAATTGAAAGAAGCAAGTAGATTAACCTTGCAACCAAATTCAGGGAGTTTTATTTCTATAAGTATGACAAGAATAAGGATTAATATGCCTAAAAATTTTGATGGAACAAGATCAAAATGTTGAAGATTTCTATAATAAGTTAAGCTTTATTCAAGATTACATTCCTTCCAATATCCTAATGGATTTACTCAAGTTTGATTTATAAGTATACTTCTATCAAGAAGTTCTTTATCTTGGTTTGTAATTTTAATGAAAAAAAAAATTGCAACTTCTTTATGATTTGAATTTATTCTTAAAAGTATTTATAGCTACATTTGGAAAAAATGACAAAAAAAAAGTAGCACAGATGAAGCTCTTATCTTTATAGCAAGGATAACTATCAAATACTATATATACTCTTGAATTCCAAAATTATGCTTGCAATGTAGATTGGAATGACAAAGCCCTTATCAATCAATTTTGATATGGATTGAAGGGTAATATTAAAGATTTTTTATTGATAATATCAAAGGCAAAATCTTTGAAATAATTTATTGCTCAAGCCATTGTATGTAACAATTGATTATTTAAAGCCATCAAAAAGAAAGACTTGGTTAGTAAAGAAAAAATCAAATAATGATGGCATTATCAAGGACAAGAACTCAATGAAAAAATAATTCAGACAAGTGAGTATTCACTCAAAGAGAGGTAACAAAATATATATAAACAAGTATATATATTGAAAGAGAAACTGGAATGGCTATTGCCAAAAGATAAGAAAACTAGAGACCCTTGAAACTAGACTAGAAGCAAGAAAGGAGTTGACAAGAGTGAAGAAGCCTTCACTCTTGTCTCTATATATACTCTCTAACTAGGGGCTATGTGGCGACGTTCTATAGGACCTCCAATATGTGTTGACTTGTAGGGCACATGCCTTGACTTACAAGGCAAGTTTTTCTACGTGTAGGCCACATAGTTAGCTTGATCTTCAAGCTAACAACATGTGTGGCACATGGCCAACTTGTTGACCACGTTTCTAATCCAAAAAGTCAATTAAAGACACCTATGAAGTCAAAGCAGCGTCTAGGAAATTTCTAGGAAGCTTCTATATTAAATATTATAGAATTAACTTATTTTTACTTACTTATACCTATTTCTATATGTAATTATTAGCTTACATGTTTATGGCCGTGACATTACCCCACCCTTCTAGGGACGAGTTCCACGAGGAGCGGTCATCATATGTTGAGGAAATCTATGATGCGACGAATTGTATTTGCCACATATTCTGATCTCTGTTCTCTTCGAAGATGATTGATAGGGCCTCTCAACCATCGGTAGTGTCCCATACCAGGGCGGGAAGACCAGCCAGTTATTTGGTCATTATTAAGGCCTTCGTAACTTCCTTCGAATAGAATATTTGGAACACCATCAAGAGTTGTTTCTACTTCTAGCAAAATCACCAAACATCGGGAGTCCCTTCTCAAATTGTGATACCGAACGCATTGTATCTCACGATCTATTCGAAGAAGAACATGTCGTTCTTGAAGATCTTCATCTCGATTGCATCGTCTTGAAGGTTGTGTCAATCGTAGTGTCTCGTCCGACTGGTCAGCAAATGAAGGCTCTTGAGTTAAATCCGTTGGTTGTTGGTTCTCCATCTCCTGAGCGCCACTACTACAACGAAGCTACGAACAAGAATTCAAAGTAGAATGTTATCTTGCCTAGATGTTGTTTCTTTTATAAAGAAGGTTTTCATCTTGATTTTGATGGATGTCGTCGATGAAAAGCCTCCACCGCCTTTGCTGCATTTGTAAGATTCTTTATTGGCTCCCATGTGCGTTCACTAATATCATATCCGCGCCAATGGACAAGATATTCTATTTTATTTCGACGCCGCCTTGAATCTTAGACTTCTTCTACTTCAAACTCTTTATTATTGTCCACTTCTATAGGAAGAGATGGAGCTTGTCGTCTTCTTGGTATGTCCACTGTCTTGTATGGTTCAAGAAGAGACACGTGGAATACTGGATGGATTTTCATTGTCTTCGGTAGATGTAAACGATATGCAACTGGATTGATTTGTGCAAAAATAGAAAATGGTCCCAGCCTTCGATAGTCCAACTTGTCGCAAGGACGAGTGGTCTTGATATTACGATGAACTAGCCATACCTTATCACCCACGTTGAGTTGTGGTTGCTCCTTATGATATACATTTGCGTTTATCTTTTGTCGTTCTTAAGCTTCCTTCAATTGCGCCTTCATTATTGCATGTAACTCTGACAACCGATTTGCCATATCTTCTGCTGCAGGATTATCAACTTTTGAAAAATCAAAAGCATCAAGTCGTGGATGATAGCCATAATTGGCAAAGAAAGGTGTTTGTTGCATGGAGGAATGTACTGTATTATTATAAGCAAACTCTGCCAATGGCAAAAGGGTTGTCCAATCATCTTGTTGGTAGTTGATGGTACACCTTAAATACTGCTCGAAGACTTGGTTTATGCGCTCCGTTTGTCCATCAGTTTGAGGATGGAAAGCCGAAGATAGCTTTATGTCCACTTTTAAAATCTTGAAAAGGGTCCTCCAAAATCTCGACACAAATTGAGTTCCCCTATCCGATATGATATCTTTAGGTAATCCATGATAGCGATAGATATTATCAATGAAAAGCTTAGTTGTTTCTTCACCTGTGATAGATTTTGTACATGGCACAAAATGTGCCATCTTGGTGAAACGATCTACTATCACAAATATAGAATCATAAGATCTTGAGCTTCGAAGATCTGTGATGAAATCCATAGAAACAGAAGACCATGGTTGTTCTGGTATAGGTAATGGCTGAAGAAGTCCGTAAGGTCGATGACGAGGAATTTTTGATCTTGAACAAATATTACATGATTGTACAAAGTCTTTGACTAACTTCCACATTTGTGGCCACCAAAAATCTCTTGATATGAGTTCCAAAGTCTTATTATATCCAAAGTGTCCTGCTGCTAGAAAATCATGACGTGCTTGAAGAACACGTAAACGTGCTTCTCCTTCTGAAACATATAGGTGTCCTTCAAAATATAATAGATTATTCTTGAACTTGAACTTAGAAGAATCATGAGACTTGGAAGAATTATTCTCAATATCATAAACAAGAGGGTCTAAGGACATATTGGACTGGATTTGCTTGAGAAAAGTTGAATCAACAGTCAATGTTGATTTCATTGCGCGGAGATGAAATTACTCCTGTTTCAAGAGGACCGTTCTTTGTTACTCAAAAGCTGCATCTCCTTCTTTTGGTACAAAATAAGAACGTCTAGACAATGCATCGGACAAACCTTGTTGTTTTCTTGGCCGATAAGTGATAATGAACTCGAATCTTGACAAAGACTTACTCCAACGAGCTTGACGACGATTCAACACGCGTACTGACATGAAATACTCGAGGTTCTTGTGATCTGTATACACAGTGACTGGACTAGAAGCGCCTTCTAGATAATGACGCCATTCTTGAAAAGAATCTACGATTGCAAGCAGTTCTTTATCGTGGATCTCATAATTGATCTCGGTTGCTGAGAATTTTCTTGAATGAAAAGCTATCAGATGAAGTTTGTCATCTATTTCCATTGGTGATAAAACTGCACCCAAGGCAAAATCCGATGCGTTTGTTTCCATAAAAAATGCCTTGAAAAAGTCAATACGATATAAGACTGGTGCAGATACAAACGATGTCTTCAAGGCTTCAAATGCTGCTTCCGCTTCTTGATTCCATTGGAATTTGTCTTTATTGGTCAAGCGTGTAAGTGGAGCTGCAACTCATGAAAAGTCTTTGATGAAGATCCGATAGTAATTGGCATATCCCAAGAAACATTGGACATCTCTTACTGTCCTTGGAATCTTCCAATCCATGATTGTCTGGACTTTCTTAGAATCCATCATGAGACCATCATTTGAAATGATGTATCCTAAAAAGTCAACTTGAGTAGTGTGAAATACACACTTTTCCATCTTGGCATACAATCCTGCATCTCTATGTTTTTGTAATATTTGATGAACATGTATTTCATGCTCTTTGATATTGTTAGAATAGATCAGGATATTGTCTAAGTAGCAGACGACAAAATTATCTAAGAATTTATGAAATACATCATTCATGAGATGTTGAAAAGCAGCTGGTGCATTCGTGAGTCCAAAAGGCATGACATTATATTCAAAATGTCCATACCTGGTTCGAAACGCAGTCTTCCATTCATCTCCTTCTTTGATTTGTACTAGATTATATGCTCTTCTTAGATCTATTTTTGTATAAATCTTAGTTTGATTCAACTGGTCAAGGAGTCCTGATATCAAAGGTAATGGATACCTGTTCTTGATTGTGATCTTGTTGAGTCCTCGATAGTCAACACACATTCGCAAAGATCCATCTTTTTTCTTTACGAATAGAATTGGAACTCCTGCTGAAGATTTTGAATGGCGTATGAAATTCTTTGCTAAATTCTCGTCAATATATGTCTTGAGTTCAGCCAACTCATCTTGCGATAAACTGTAAATTGGTCCAAATGGTGGCTGAGTTCCTTCCTTGAGGTCGATTGAACAATCATATGGGCGATGCTCAGGAAGAATATCTGCATTCTTTTTCTCAAAAACATCTTGATAATCCTGATATTGATTTGGAATGCCACTTGAAGTCTTTACGGTTTCAGAAATAGGTGCAGCATAAATAGCAAAAGTTGATCCTTCTTTTGCTGCGTATATAAATGCTTTTACACCTATAAGTACGGGTTTTACTATACTAGATTTATAACTTTTTACTTGCTTGGTAGAACTATTAATAATGCTTTGGGAAAAGTCAAGTTTACGAGAATTCCAATCTATTCGAGGGTTATATTTTTCTAGCCAGGATAAACCTAAAATAATTGGATTAGACGGGGATTTAATTATGTTAAAAGCTATGTAGCTAACATGACCGTTTATTCTTACTTTTATAAGGCGAGTTTCATGAGTGACATCTCAAGAAGACAAAAGATGGCCATCAATGACTTCTACATGTACGGGTTTAGTTTTTTGTACAAAAGGTATTTTATGACTTTTAACAAATTGTTCATCTAAAAAACATGTTGAGGCTCCCGAATCTGATAAAACAAAGGCTTTGTAATTCTTAGGTCCTAAATATAATTCTATTATAAAACAAGAAGAGGGTTCTGAGGAGAGGATAGGACCTTCATTAGGAATTGTACAAGGTTCCAACTGCACGGTCCCTATTGTAGCTGGACAAATCCGTTTTCCAACATGTTGTCTTCTTTGACCGCCGTACCCCTCATTTTATAGTTACGTTGTTTCTTTGGACAATGTTGAGCAGTGTGCTTAGATTCTCCGCAGTATAAACATAATCCTTCTTGACGACGACGAATCTTTTCTTGCTCAGTTAGGGGTTTAAAACGTATCGCGTCAATTTGCATGTCTTCTACTTCCGAATGTATGTTTGGCGAAGATGTTGATGTTGCCATTGAGTAATAACATTGAGGTTCCCGTGTACGACTCTCGAATCGAAATTCAAAAAGTCGATTGTCACATTTTACCGCAAAATCGATTGCTTGACTCAAAATTTGAGGATCAGGTAAGTTTAGCATCAATTTCTTTACTTTGTATTGTAATCCATAAAAAAATTGACTGATGAGTGCAGCATCATCCCACTTGATGTCAATTGCAAGTTGTCAAAATTATGAAGCATACATTGTTACTGAGCGATTTTTTTGTCGTAGAATTTGGATCTTGTTTGTTGCGACACGAGTTGCATCATGTTCACCATACATAGATCGAAACTCTGCCAAAAAAGCTTCCAAATTGTCCAATATTGGATTTCGTTGTTCAAGAAAAGACGAAAATCATAATAATGCAGAACCAGAAAGTAGAGTGCCAATAAACTTGACTTGTGATCTTGGAGTTGAATAGCTTTGCGGTTGAAGTTCAATTGCCAATTGTACTTGATTGATGAACCCTCGAAACTTTGATCTTGTACCATCAAATTTCTCGGATAAAGCAATTCTTGGTTCTCTAGTGCTTACAGGGTGTTGTACAATTGGAGAAGGAATGTGATTTGGTGCAGATGTTGAAGCAGCTCCGATCATCTCTATATCTCCACTTTCTGCTATTCTTGTTCTTTCCTGTGTTGGTGAATTGAGTTGATGCATTGCAAGCATTAACTCCCTCAATTTTTCTTGCATTTGTGCCATTGCACTCTTCATTTCAACAAGCTCTACAATAATGATACTAAGAAGAAAAATTTGTCTGATATTGCTCAAGACAAAAGAAAAAGAAAAGACTTGATAACAAAGAAGATACTAAGAACAATATCAGTTTAGAAGTAGGTAATCTGTAAACTTTTAATATGCTTATGTCTTGTCAAGAGAAAGGGGTAATCCACTCTTACTCAAGAAAAACAAAGCTCTGATATTGTAAGTGTACTCTTGTCAATCTGTCAAGGACAAGAACTCGATGAAAAAATAATTCAGACAAGTGAGCCTTCACTCAAAGAGAGGTAACAAAATATATATAAACAAGTATATATATTGAAAGAGAAACTGGAATGGCTATTGCCAAAAGACAAGAAAACTAGAGACCCTTGAAACTAGACTAGAAGCAAGAAAGGAGTTGACAAGAGTGAAGAAGCCTTCACTCTTGTCTCTATATATACTCTCTAACTAGGGGCTACATGGCGACGTTCTATAGGACCTCCAATATGTGTTGACTTTGTAGGGCACATGCCTTGACTTATAAGGCAAGTTTTTCTACGTGTGGGCCACATAGTTAGCTTGATCTTCAAGCTAACAACATGTGTGGCACATGGCCAACTTGTTGACCACGTTTCTAATCCAAAAAGTCAATTAAAGACACCTATGAAGTCAAAGCAGTATCTAAGAAATTTCTAGGAAGCTTCTATATTAAATATTATAGAATTAACTTATTTTTACCTACTTTTACTTACTTCTACCTATTTCTATATGTAATTATTAGCTTACATGATTATGGCCGTGACAGGCATCTCCAATGTTTTCAAAACTTATTCATTAAATCCAAATCAATCCAAATTGATATGATATGTTTTAAATTTCTCACAGAGTAGGAGAAGACTTGACGATGTCAAAAAGGCTTATGCTTATATCATAGAGAAGCTAAATAAATTTCTCAATATTGTCTAAAAAAACAACGCAATTACAAAATGAGAAGCATGGTTGTCAAAGAAGATAAGTTGTTGAAAAAGAAATTTCTCAAACTATAATAGAGACAATGCAGCTAGAATCTTGCATCATTTCTAGTAAAGGTCCTATTCTCTACTCAGATCTTTTACCTTATTTTACAATAGAAGTTTATTTATTACCAAAAAATCACAATGTCTTAGCTTTATTAAATTTAAGAGCCTCAACTTATTTTCTAGATGAAATTTTTTTCAAAAAATAAGAAATATCATTAGTTTAAAATATTAAACTTATACATATAGAAGTCATAGATAGTTATTCACTATCTTTTCGAGATGCTACGTATGAAACTATTTCTTTACATGTAGCAATTAAAGATCATAGGAGCATAGTAATATTTAATGTAATAAGTTATCTGTTCAATGTGATTATTTTAGGAGTATCTTAATTAAAAAAAGTATAATCCTTAGATAGATTTGAGTTCTTATAACCTTAATTTTTTGATGGTTTAATCCAAAATCTCATTAGTCAAGTAGAAATACATAAGTCTAGTACATCTAAATCCTTACTATTAGGTATAAAAGCTTTTATACATGCTACAAAAGAAGAGTTATCTTTTTCTTTATATGCTACGTCCATTTTTGATGGTGAAAAGATGTCAAGTAATATTCCTAGATAATATGAAGATTTTAAAGATGTTTTTGATAAAAATACAAATATTTTTTTAGAGCATTATCTTTATGATTGTTCTATTAATCTTCACAAACAAGCTCAACCACCATTTGGACCAATCTATAACCTATCACAAAATAAATTGATTACATTCAAGAAACATATTGATGAAAACTTAGCTAAGAATTTCATACATCATTCTAAATCTTCAACTAGCATTCCTATCTTATTTGTGAAAGAAAAAGATGGATCTCTATAGATAAGTATGGACTATTAAGGACTCAATAAGATCACCATCAAGAATAGGTATCCTCTACTTTTGATTTCAAGACTTTTTAATCAATTAAATCAAGCAAAGTTTTATACAAAAATAGATTTATAAAGAACATATAATTTGGTAGGCATTAAAAAAAGAAATAAATGAAAAATTACATTTTGAACTAAGTCTAGGTATTTTGAATATAATGTCATGTATTTTGGACTCATAAATATACCAGTTGCTTTTCAACATTGAATGAATGATGTCTTTTGTGAATTTCTTAATGATTTTATAATTTATTATTTAGACAACATCTTAATCTACTTTAAGAATACATAAGAACATGAAGTACATATTTATAGTGTATTACAAAAACTTAGAGATACATGATTATATGCCAAGTAAAAAAAAATATGTATTCCATATTATTTAAATTGACTTCTTAGAATACATCATTTCTAATGAAGGACTAATAATGGATCCGAAGAAGGTCTAGACTATCATCGATTAGAAGATTCTAAAAACAATAACAAACATGCAATGTTTTTTGAACTATGTCAATTACTATTGAATCTTCATCAAATTTTTTTTCAAGTTGTAGCTCTATTGACATGTTTGATTTGTAAAGACAAACTTGAGTGGAGTAAAGAAGTCAAAGCATCATTTGATGCTTTAAAAAAAGAATTTATTTTTGCACCAATCTCTTATTGCGTTGACTTCTTTAAGATATTTTTCATGGAAACAAATGCATCAGACTTTGCTTTAGGTACAATATTATCACAAATGGAAGCAAATAACAAATTCTACCTAGTAGCTTTTTATTCCAAGAAATTTTCAGCAATCTAGATTAATTATAAGATCTACAATAAAGAGCTCCTTGCAATTGTGGATTCATTTCAAGAATTACATCATCATTTAGAAGGTGCCTCAAGTCCAATTACTATATATACAGATCACAAAAATCTCAAGTATTTCATATCAATATGTATTTTAAATTGTCACTAAACTTGTTGGATCATGTCTCTATCAAGATTTGAATTTAAGATCACTTATTTAGAATGACTTTTTTAGACATTCTTATCTTGTACCAAAAGAAAAAAAAATGTATCTTTTGATCAACAAAGAATAATTCTCTTGAAGCTAGAATATTTTTATTTTTGAGCAATAAAATCAATATTGACTGTTGATTCAACGTTTGTGAAGCAAATTTAATCAAGTATGTTTTTTGATTCTCTTATTTATGATATGAAGAATAATTCTTCTAAGTCTCATGATATTTCTAAGTTTGACTTCAAGAATAACCTACTCTATTTTGAGATACAATTACACATTTCAAAAGATAGAGCATAATTACATATTCTTCAAAGATGTCATGACTTTTCAACAACCAAACATTTTGGATACATTAAGACTTTGAAAAGAAGATCGAAATTTTTTTGGTGGCCTCTAATGTAAAAGGCAGTCAAAGACTTTGTATAATCATGTAATATTTGTTCAAATTCCAAAACTCCTTGCCATTGATCTTATATACTTCTTTAGCCATTACCTATTCTAGAACAATTATGGTCTTCTATTTCTATGGATTTTATGAAGAATCTTCTAGTCTCAAATTTGTATGATTCTATATTTGTGGTAGTAGATCATTTTATCAAAATGGTACATTTTTTACTATGTACAAAATCTATTACAAGTGAAGAAACAACAAATCTTTTTTTTAACAACATCTATTGCTATCACGGATTGCTTAAAGATATTATATCGAATAAAAGGACTCAATTTATATCAAGTTTTTAGAGAATCTTTTTTAAGATTTAAAAATAAAATAAATTCAAATGATATTTTTGTTTCTTTATTCTACTCAAGTTTGTCTTTACAACTCAAACATATAAGTGGAGCTATAACTTGAAAACAATTCTTCATAAAGATTTGATTAAATTTATAATTTTTAAAAATTATTGAACATCTCTTATTATTTTTAGAATCTTCTAATCTATGATAGTCTAAAATTTCTTAAGATCTATCATATAATTATCATTTGAAATAATATATTTTACAAAGTTAACTTGAATTATGTAAAATATATTTTTTTCTATCTTGGCATATAATTATGTATCTCTAAGTTTTTATAACATACAACAAATACAAAGTATATACTCTTTTATATTCTTAGAGTATATTAAAATACTATTTAGATTAAAAATAACAAAATCATCTAAATATTTTCAAAAAAACATCATTTATAAAATATTAAAAAATATTTGGTACATTTGTAAGTCCAAAAGGCATGATATTATATTTAAAATTCCCACACCTAGTTTGAAATATAATCTTTAATTCATTTCTTTTTTTAATGTATAAAAGATTATATATTCTTTTATAGATTTAGTTTAGTTTAATCTTTGTTTAATTTTTTGATTAAAAATTCTAAATATCAAAGATAAAAGATACCTATTTATAATAGTGATCACATTGAGTCAATGATTATCCACACACATTTGTAGTAATCTATCTTGTTTCTTCACAAATAAGGTAGGAGTTCATATTGGAAATTTTGAATGACATATAATATTTTTAGATAAGTTCTTATTAACGTATTTTTTTAGAACAAGCTATAGATTGATTCAAATGATAGTTAAGCTTCTTCTTAGAAATTAATTGAACAATCATAGAGACAAAAGAGGCAAAAAAAACTAATAAGTGCTAATGCTACTTCTTTACAACATGGACTATTATTTACTTTTTATAGCCATAAATTAATAAAAATAAAATAGATGAGAAATGTAAATAATTTAGACATCTTTAAAAAAAATTAAGAATGATTTTTAGCAAAAATTATCTTAATAAATCAAGAATTAATATCCAAAGAATATAAATTATAAATTAGGATTAAAATTAGATCCTAAAATATAAAACTATGCATCTGTAGCAATTCTAGATTCAATGATTAATTAAAAATTAAGATTTTAGATCAAACTATTAGTTTTGAATGATTTGAATTTGTAATGACTATCTAAAGGCTTCACAAAGCTAAGTTGGTTTTGAAGCAACTTTGGATTTTTAAGAAATATAAAGTTTTTTTACTATAATTTTTTTTATAAGATTGATAGATGAATTTCAAGTAAAATTTTAAAATTAAGAAATTTTTGTTATATTTAATTTATTTTGTAGGTTTAAATTTTATTAAATAATTAATTTATAGATTATTAAATTCAAAAGTAATGGCATCTTAAAAATTGTAGCTTAGAAGACTATTGAAAGTAGCTAAAATTTAGAATAATGCACTAGTTGGATTGAAAAAATAGCTTGCATATTACCAATAGACTAGATTTCTAAAAATTATGTAATAATTGAAAGCCATTAGATGGTGAAATTAAGAGATATAGGTATTACAAGATCAATATCTTAGTTAAAAAAGAAGGCCAGCCTACACTCAAATAGATTATAAGAATTATCTGTTATTTTATAATTTTAATTCTTTTTTTAAAATTTCATACTTATTTTCAACTAAATAATTAAAAAAATATGCCAATTTTAAATCAAAAACTAAAATTAAATAAAAAAATAAAATTAATTATTGAATTTTTAATCTGCTATAGAATTGAGTTAAGATTTGTTTAAGATTTGATTAGGATTTGATTTAGAATGTAGAATTTGATTAAAATTTGATTTAAAATATAAGATTATATGAGGATTTGATTAAATTTTATTTATAATATGTTTAGAATTATATTAGAATTATATTTTAATTTTATTAAGATTTATTTGAGAATTTATTAAGATTTAATTAAAATTTAATTAGATTTTAGTTAATTTTTATTTATACTTTTTTTTCAGATTTTATTAGAATTAGGATTTAATTAATATTTATTTATAAATTATTCATAATTTACTTAGGAATTTTATTTTTGATGTTTCTTTAAAATTTCTTTATCATTTCTTTAAGATTTTATAAAGTTCTTTATGATTTGTTTAATAAAAATTTAAGATTATTTATATTTCTTTTATTATTTTTTGAGACTTTTTTGGATTTTTCTAAGATTTAATTATAATTTTTAAATTTTAATTGATCTTTATTTAGAATTCTATTAAAATTATTAAGGCCTTGATGTTATAATTTCTAATTTATCTTCTACAACTAAGTGTCTAATGCATTTTTGAACAAGACTTCACGTAATACAACAACAATCTTTATTATAAGTAGAAAAACTTGTTTTTAGATACATTATCTTTTTTGGCAATTATTCTCTTTATTTTATAATTATGTTGTTTTTTTAAACAATGTTCAATACTTTGTTCAACTTTTTTTGACAACGTCAAGTCTTTTCTTACTTATTAAGATATTTGAAATGTATTATATCAATTTTTATAGGTTTTGGCCTTAATGAATAAGTTTCTAAAAACTTTAGAATTTTTGCTATGACTTGATTTCTATCTCTTTAATCAAAGCTTTATTCTTTGTATCTTCAAAAAATACATTGCTGCATATAATGGCTTGAGCAATAAATTATTTTAATGAGTCTACTTTTGACATCGTCTTTTAATTCCTATTAAAATTGATTAATGATAGCATTATTATTCCGATCCATATTGCAAGCAAGGTTTTAGAATTTAATAGCATATATGGAGGCTAAATGTGATTTTTCTTACAATAATAAGAATTTAGTCTCTACTATCTTTTTCCAATCACTTTATAAAACTATCATTATAAAAACTTCTAAAAATGAATTCAAAACATCAAAAAATAATAAAAAAAATTATCATTGAAGGTGCAAATTAAAAGAGATCACTTCTAGATAAAAATATAGCTATGAATTCAACTTGAAAAATCCATCATAATATTGAGAAGAATACAATTTTAGATAGAACTTTACTTGTTATAAAAATCTTCAAAATTTTAATCTTATTCTACAAACTTCATAGGCATTCTTATCCTTACTTATTTCATACTTATAGTAGCCAGATGTTTTAGATTCAATTGTAAAATTAATATACTTGCTTCTTTCATATGCTTAATTTCTTAATCTAGACTTTGAACTTTGTTGTTGAATTTTCCATATATATAGACATAGTAGTTTTATATTTAACTTTAATATTACATGAAAATTTTATTTTAAGAGTATTGAAAAGCTTATAAAGATCTACAATAATTGCAAATCTATTTTCACTTTTGCCAAGTATAGCATCTCTTTAAAATAAAATCCATCTTTATAACAAAAAACTTTAAATGACTTAAAAATCAAATTAAAAAATTAAAAATTACAACCTCTATTATCAAATAAAATATTTCACAAAAAATGATAGTTCACTTTCTTTAAGAAATTAATCAAATATTAATTTAAAGGTAAGTAGTTCACAACTTTTAAAATATAATAAAAGATATGAGATAATCCATCTACTTCTCAAATAAATATATTGTGTTGTATATTTTTTAAAAAATACTTTATAATTTTAAATATTTTATAAAATATTGACTACATTTTACCAAATATTTGTTTGAAGAATATCTTCTAATATTAAAGTTTTTATAAAACATTAATTATATTCTATTAAATATTTTTTAAATAAATATTTTAATTTTATAGACTTTAAAGTATAAATTATATTCCATTGTAGACTTATTTCAAGGACATATTAAAAATTTAAAGATTATTTGAGATATATGCTATATTCTATTAGAAATCTATTAAAGAATACAATCAATGTTTTAAAGAATTATATTAGTAAAATAATATTAATTAAAAGTTTAAAAAATTTAGCCTTATTAATTATGTACATAGTTTTTATATTAACAAAAATACTACAATTAAATTCTAGATTTAAATTCTTAATTTATAAATAGTTGATAAAATTTTGATATAAGATAAATTTATAGATTTATAAGTTAATAAAAATCAATGGCTTTATAATAATATTTGGTATTTGATAATTTATATATAATATTAAGTACATTTCTATAATAGATGTAGATATAAATATAAATAAATTATTCATAATTTTTACTATATTTTAATTTATTTATCCTTTAAATATTTTTATATAATTTTTCAAATTTACTTCAAAGGAAAGAAAATTATTTGAATATAATAATTTTTAAAAAATTAGTTAAGATTATAAGTTCTAATTTTATTTTATATAAATTTACTTAAAATAATATTTAAATTTTATAAATTTATTTTTAAAATAAATATTTTAAATAAAATTTGATTTTTTAACACTTCTATTAAGATGTATATGCCTTAGTAATAAAATTAAAAATAATAACATAGATAAAAAACTTTGTAATTATTTTCTTCTTTAAATAGAAAATCATTCAAATATTTGTTTAGTATATTTTCTAAAAATTATCAATTCATATATATTTCTTTAAAATAGATTTTAATTATTAAATACTTTGATATAAAATTCATAACAAGATACTTAAATATCAATAATTTTCGTATATATTGGTATGTTAATATATTTTAATATATTATTCTTATAAATATTCTTTTTTAAAATAATATAATATTTAAGTATAAAACTAAAATCTATCAACAAATAATTATAAAATCTTAATCACAGGTTGAAGATTTGTGTATTTATTCAAATTAGAAATGAATGTTTTACATTATAATAATTATATAATATTTAAAGATTTTCTTATAATAAAATAAATATTTTCAATTTTTTTTTTTACATAAATCAAGATATATCCAATGCTTGAATTAATTTATTCTAAGCAAAATTTAATTTCTTTTTTAAATCTAAATAGCCCAAAGACATGGTTCTTATACAAATGACTATATGATACAAAGACTTTCAAGTTTCAATAATAAAGAAAATACAAAAATGTCTTACTTCTGAAAAAATATTTTTGAAGGGCTTTATTTTCTTTGATTGTAAGCATGTTTTCTAAGTGTACAAGTGGCTTAATCCCAAATTCTTTTTGGATAGATAAGATTCCTAGAATCTATATAAAATGGATTCTTAATTATTAAGAATACATAATTAATAATTGGTGTCTATGGTGGATCTTAAATTATTTCTTTACTTATTAAAAATAATATTTTTATGTCATATAAGCCAAATAAAAATTACTTTTTTAATCCTTCTAATATATTTTGATTAGTGGATTTATTAAAACAAAATTTTTAAATTATTTAGATAATAAAATATTAAGAATAAAGAAACCATTAGATTTTTTAAGTATTTAATTAAATTTAGAAGTTATAAAAGACTTCTTAGAAAAAAGAATCATATTTTTAATATCTTAGTAAGTCTTGAGGGCAATTAAAAGCTCATAAATGTAAGTTAGTTTATAGAAGAAGTATAAAAAAGATTCTTTAAGATTTTTTAAGGATTTTAATAGAAATATTTATAGGTGAAATAAATTAATTTTTTTCTATAATAAATCACCATGATATAAAATATTAACTTTAAATTGATATTGATGTCTTAAAAATATTACAAGGATTTTCAGAAGTTAATTAGATTTTATTTAGAATTTTTAAGGAAATTTTAGAATATATTTTCAAGACGTAGATAAAAATGATTTATCACTTTGAGAGGCTATAATGAAGAATTTGAAGCAATATTTAAAAATATCTAATTAGATATTTTTAAACATAATAAAATCAAAAGTAAAAAAAAAAAAAAAAAAAAAAAAAAAAAAACATGTTTTATTAATAAAAATTATAAAAATTAACAATAGAATAGGACTTAAAAGAAGAAAGGTCATATGTGGCACATATGGATTGTAGCACCTTGAATGTAGGTGGAAAAGTAAGACTAAGGCCTTGTGGCTCTTCTATGACACCTTTCAACACCACTTAATTTTTTCAGTAAGTCACCTTTGAAATAAGATCTATTTGCTGATTTTTTATCTTTAAATACAAAATAACTTAAAATCATATTTTTTTAAAGTTATAAAAAGATAAAATAATTATTTAAATAAATCATTCTTTTATTAATTTATTTTAATTTATATAAATTAAAAATCTAACAAACAAATTGTGACAAGTTTTTACAATGGATATTTATTTGATTGTCTTTCCTTCATTTATTTTTTCATTCTTCTATACTTATTTCTTGTTTATTGTATTTTTTACTTCAAACGACTAATTATAAGAAAATTTTAATTAAAACCATATTATAATTTGAATTGAAATGTGAATTTTATTATCAAACTTTGTAGACAAAAGATCCAAAATAAATATTTCATTAATTGAAAGTAAATCAAACTTAAAAACTTGATTTTATTTGGTGTTGCAAAGATTTGATTTAGAATGGATATTTCATAATAAATACCTATTTATTTTTACATTATATATTGGTAAATCTTCTCTATTTGATTAAGAATATGTATTAGGTTCAAAGATAAGTCCTTTAATTGGATTAAAAAATAACTTAATATTTTTATTCTATAGATTTTTTTTTTTTAATTTTTAGATCTATATGAATAAATTATTAAAAAAAAAAAAAAAAAAAAAAAAAAAAAATCTACTTAATATTTATGGTTGTTAATATGAATATTTTCTTAGTTGAAAAAGAGATTTTTATTAAAAAATAACATTCTTTATCAAATACCAATTTTATGAATTTTATTTTTTTAATCTTAGAAGTTGAAATTATTTTTTTATTTTTTATTTTTTATTTTTTAAATATCTATAAGATAATTAAAAGGCAACTATATAGAAGTTTTTATTTTTTGAAAATAGAATTCAACCTAGTTATAACCTTCAAAGGATCTTTTTTTAGTATAAAATATAAAAAGCCATAGTGAAGGTATATATACATAGAGTTTATATTTAAATAATCAATACATACTTAAAATTTGAATTTGGCTTTGCTTCTCTCAAAAATAATAATTAAAAAATATTATGGAATATATATCTTATACTTTAGAGACTATGAAAATGATATTAAGATACTTGTTTATAGATTATATATCTATCAATAAGCAAAACAAATTGATCCAACTAAAAAAAATTATTCTACATATTACAAAAATATTTGTTAACATAAATTTTAGAAATAAATTGTTATGGATATACATAGGTATTCTAGTAAATATCTATATAATTAAGTAGAATTAAGTAAAAGTAGACAAAAGTATGTTAATTCATAATACCTTCTAGAGAAGCTTCTTAAAAGCTTTATAGACACTGCTTTGACTTTATATGTGTTTGTAGTTGATTGGTAGATTAAAAACTCGGTCAATAAATTAACCACATATTGGTAGCTTGTAGAACAAGGTAACTATGTGGCATACATATAAATAACTTTCTTTTCAAGTTAAGATATGTATCTTGCAAAGTCAACATATTTTGGAGGTCCTATATGACATTGCTACGTAGCTCTTAATTAAGAATATATATGGAGGCAAGAGTGAAGCCTTCTTCACTCTTGTCAATATCTTTCTATTCTTTAGTCTTGTTTCAAGACTTTCTTGTCTTCTTGTTTTTGGCAATAGCAATTCTAGTTCAATACTATATCATCTTTGAGTGACTTTCTAGTTCTTATCAATGTCATAAGAGTGTATTGAGGAATTTTTTTTTTTGAGATTCATGTCCTTAACAATTTGACAAGAGTGTTAATTTACTTTTTCTATCTTATTTTAGAAGTGAGTGGATTACTCCACTTCTATTGTTGTATTTTGAAGGTTACAAACTATCCACCTTTAAACAAATAATCTAATTTTTTAAACTGGTCTTTTTCTTAAAGAAAGTGGATTATCTTTCTTTATAAAAAATTTCATTTGATATTAAAGATTATGGATTACCATCCTCTAATTTAACTTTTGAACTTGTTTGAATTATCTATAGAATAAAAGATTATGGATGCTACTTTCAGCAAAAATAAGAATAGATGTACAACTATTACAGATATTCATGAGCTTGTCAACACTTTAAGAATAGAAATCTCATGTATTTTTAATATGAATCATGGAATTAATATTCCTACACCTATGGAAGAAGTTCAGAGTTTGCGGCAAGAAGTTGTGCAATTGAAGGAAACAAGTAGATCAACCTCATATTCAAATCCATGAAGTTTTACTTCTACAAATATAATAGAGACAAGGATTAGTATGCCTGAGAAGTTTGATGGAATAAGATCAAAATTTTAAGGATTTTTACAACAAGTGAAGCTCTATCTAAGATTGCATCTCTTTCAATATTCTAATAGATTTACTCTAGTCAGATTCATAAGCGCACTTATATAAGGAAGTGTGAACAAATAGATTTTGATGTACTAATTGTGAATGTGTGTGCAAATTTTAAGGTAGTTGAACAATAAATTCAAAGTATATGTAGGTTTTTTTGGATTAAGGTATCAAAAATTGGATTTTGAGGGTCAATGAATATTTCTAAGGTCTTTAGTAATTTTTCAATTGGATTTGAGTGAATTTTTTTTATATAGATACTAGACTCGATTTTCAACATTTAAGGTAAAATTTGAAAGTAATTCAATGGTTCAAGAAAGAAATATTGGGGTTAGATGTTTAGCATTTAAATTAGAATATGAGACCATCCAATTTCCGATTGGATTATCTTATATTTCTTTCAATTAATAAGTGTGATTGATTTTATCTTTTTTGTGCTTATTTCTTATTAATATATTAAAAAATATACAAATTTTGAAATGATATCCATAGTTTAATTATCAATTGTTGAGGTTTCATTTTGCTATAGAATTTGTTAAAATTTTATTTAAGATCTAAGTTTTGATTAGGATTTGGTTAAAGATTTGATCTAAGATTTGTTTAAGATTTGATTTAGAACTTGTCAAGGATTTATTTAAGCTTTAGGAATTCATTAGAATTATATTAGGATTTGACCTAGGATTTAGTTAAAGTTCAATTAAGATTTGACCTAATAATTGACCTAGGATTTGATCTAAAATTTGATCTAGGATTTGATTAATATTCAATTAGAATTATATTAGGATTTTTATTTTTAATATTTTTTAAGGATTCTTTGTGTTTCTTTTGTGACTTTTTTATATTTATTTCAATACGTTAAATTTTGATTGAGTTAGTAGAAATTACTTGAAGTTTATTTAAGTCTCTATTAGACTTGCTAGAATTGTTGTTGCATTCTTATTTATCTTCTACAACTAGATGTTGGATGCATTCTCAAGTAAGAATATATATATTATGATAATAGGTATTATACTGGAAATATCTTCTAGATGATAATGCCATTTGTAAAAAGAATCCATAATTGTAAGTTCTTTATTATAGATTATGTAATTGATCTTTGTTACTAAAAATTTCTTGAAATAGAAAGCTACTAGATAGAATTTATAATTTATTACTATTTGTGACAATATCACACCATGATAAAGTTTGATGCATTTGTTTTGATAAAAAAAATATTTTTAAAAAATTAACGGAATATAAGATTAGTGCAAAAGTAAATTCTTTCTTCAAAATATCAAAAAATGTTTTGGCTTCTTTACTCCATTTAAGTTTGTTTTTATAAGTCAGATATATATGTGAAATTGCAACTTAAAAAAAATTCTTGATGAAGATCTAGTAGTAATTAAAAAATATCAAACAACATTGCACATTTCTTATTATTCTTAGAATCTTCCAATCTATGATAGTCTTGATCTTATTCAAATCTATTATTAAACTTTTATTAAAAATAATAAATTTTAGGAAGTTCACTTGAGTAGTGTGGAATATCCACTTTTCCATCTTAGCATATAATCCTGCATCTTTAAGTTTTTGTAATATACTACAAACATGAAGTTCATATTTTTTTTCTTAGAGTAGATTAAAATGTACTTTAAATAACAAAGAATAAAAATACTAAAGAAATCACAAAAAACATCATTCATGAGATATTGAAAAAGGATGGTGCATTTGTGAGTCTAAAATTCATTATATTATATTCAAAATTTCCATACCTAATTCAAAAAGTAGTCTTTCATTCATCTCCTTCTTTGATGCCGACCAAATTGTATGCTCTTTATAAATCTTTTTTTGTATTGATCTTTACTCAATTGAATTAGTCAAGGAGTTCTAAAATCAAAGATAGGAGCTACCTACTTTTTATGATGATAATGTTATGTCTTTTATAGTCTATGTACATCTACCGAGATCCATCTTCTTTCTTCACAAATAAGATAAGAGTTTCTATTGGAGATTTTAAAGATAGTAGCAGGATTTCATTCTACATTAAGTTGTAAATTAGTCCAATTAATAGTTGAGTTCCTTCTTATAAATCAATTGAACAATTATATGGTTGATGCTTTAGAAGAATATCTACAATTATTTTTTAAAAAAATATCCTAGAATCTTGATATTGATTAGGAATATTACTTGATATCTTTCCACCATTAAAAATAGATGTGGTATATATAACAAAAGATGATCCTTCTTTTGCTATATGCATGAAAGCTCTTATACCTATTAATGAAGATTTGGATGTATTAGATTTATATATTTCTACTTGACTAATAGAATTTTGGTTTAAACTACAAAAAAAACTTAAGAATATGAAAAATCTAATTTAATTGAGGATTATAATTTTTTAACCATGATAATTCTAAAATAAATAAATTAAAAAGAGATCTTAACATATTAAATATTAATACATTATTATGATCTTTAATTGCTATATCTAAAAGAATAATCTCATAGATAACATCTCCAAAAGATAATAAACGACCATGTGTGACTTCTTCATATATGGATTTAGTTTTCTTGATTAATGATGTTTCTTTTTTCTTAACAAAATTTTCATATATATAATAAGTTGAGGCTTTTGAATCTAATAAGATAAAGACTTTATGATTTCTAGGTTCTAAATACACATCTATTGTAAAATAAAGTGAGGGATCTGAAGAAAGAATAGGACTTTTATTAGGTGCTGCACATAATTCTACCTGCATAGTTCCTATTATAGCTAAAAAAAACTTATTTTTTAACATATTTTCTTCTTTGGTAATTATGCTCCTCGTTTTGTAATTGCTTTATTTTCTTGGACAATAATGAGCAGTGTCTTTAATTTCTTTACAATATAAGAAAAAATCCTCTTTATGATATGAAGTCTTTTTTACTCAATAAAAAGTTTAAATCATATTGTATCAATTTTTATTATTTTTTGCCTTAATGAATAGGATTCTAAATATTCAAGAGCTACTGACATTACTTGACTTATTCTTCTTTGGCCAAATTTTTGTTCTTGATGCCTTTCAAATAATTAATTATCACATTCAATGGCTTGAGCAATAAATTATTTCAAAAAAAAATAGCATTATTAATAAGAAATCTTTAATCCATATCAAAATTGATTAATAAAGGCTTTATCGTTCCTATCTATGTCATAAGCAAGGTTTTGGAATTCAACAACATATATGGTGGATGACCGTGGTCCTTGTGGTAAAGATAAGAACTTAATCTTTGTTACTGTTTTTTAATCATTTTTTCCAAATGTGACCATAAATACTTCTAAGAATGAATTTAAATCATAAAAGAATTAAAAAAAATCTTTTCTATTTAAGATACAAATTAAGATAAAGTACTTTTAGAAAGAAATGCATCTTTCAATCCAACTTGAGTAAATCCATTAGAGTATTGGAAAAGATTCAATCTTAAATAAAGTTTAATTTGTTAAAAAAATCTTTAAAATTTTGATCTTGTTTGATGAAACTTCTCAGGGATACTAATCTTAGCATCCTTTGTACTTATAGGAGGAAGATTTTGTGAACATATTTGTAAAGCTAGTCTACTTGCTTCTCTAAAGTGTACAACATCTTAGCATAGATTTTGAATTTTATTATTGATGTCTTTGATAGACATCAAAATACTATTTTTATGATTGATATTTGAGATATACGAAATTTCCACTCAAAGAGTGTTGACAAGCTTATGAAGATCTACAATAGTTATAATTCTATTTTTACTTCTATTGAGAGTAGAATTTAAAATATTTCTTTTTATAGACAACTCAAAATAAATCTTAAATTCAAATTAAAAAAGAGTAATCTATAACCTCTAATATCAAATCAAATATTTTCGCAATTAGGAATAGTCCACTTTTTTTAAAAAATAAATCATTATTAAAGAGCTAAAATATTATATTGAAGGTAGGTAGTCTACAACTTTCAAAACATAATAATAAAAGTGGAATAATCCACTTACTTTTTAAAAAAAGATAAGCATAATGAATTATTACTCTTATCAAATTGTTAATGAAATAAATTTTTAAAAACTAAAAGATCAATATGCTCTTATTTTACTCAAAAATGCTAGAAAATCACTCAAAGATGGAATGATATTAAACTAAAATGGATATTTTTATAGACAAGAAGATTAAAAAGTATTAAAATAAGAATAAGAACTAAAAAAGTATTAATAAGAGTGAAGAAGGCTTCACTCTTGCTTCTATGTATATTATCTAATTTAGAGCTATATGGCGATGTTCTATAGGACTTCCAACACATATTGATTTTATAAAAGATATATCTTCATTTGTAAGGTAAGTTTTCTATATATATATCACATAATTAGCTTGTTCTATAAGCTAAAAATACATGTGATATGTAGTTCTTGACAAAGTTCTTAACCTATTAAACAGTTACAATTATGTGTAAAGTCAAAATTGTATCTTTGAAGCTTTTAAGAAGTTTTTCTAGGAGATATTATAAAATTAATCTACTTGAATATATTTATATTTAATCATATAGATATTTATTAGAGTAAGTATGTATATCTATGACAAAACTTCAAGTATAATATTCTAATATCTTTTAAAGTTTTCTATGCATATACTATCAAGTCTTAAAGCCATGTTAGATGCTATTTATTAATATATTTTTTTTATTCTTTGTAATTAGATAATAGAATCGAATTCTTATTTATGATTTTAATAATTTTTTGGAATTAAATTTAATAAAGAATAAAATGTTCCATGATTATTATAAATATTTTATTTTTATTTTTATATAAATTATCATAAAAGTTTTAAAAAAAACTTTTGGTCTTCAAAAGCATTAATTTTTTTATCTTTGTGGTTTTGTAATATTATAATAAAAAGTTGAAGTTTTTTAATTTTGATTATATTATATAATCACTTAGTATTATTATTTTTATATTTATCTTTTTTTAATGTGTGCACAATATATATATATATATATATATATATATATATATATTCTTTTTTTTTCTATTCTTCAAATATGTTAAATTATGCTTGAATTTTATCCAAAAACTTAAGATATTAAAATCTTAAGGATGGATTTGTGATTTTTGATGTGTCTCTAATATCTCCTATTTAAGTTGTATGTATTGTCTTGATCTCAAAAAATATATATATATATATATATATATATATATATATATTGCAAATTAATTATTAATATCGTATAAATATATATAATCTATTATAAAAAAAAAAACTTCTTTGACTTACTCTAACTCATATTTTTCTTATTTGTTGAAGCACTTGAAGACGAATAAATTAGAAGATGTTTATCTTGAAATTAGCTTTTTTAAATAGGTAAAATTTTTAATATATAGATAGTATAATATTATTTTATTTCCTCTAATTCTATATTCTTATATTTGGTCTATTTCAAAGATTATTGAATGAAAAAAAATAATCTATCTAACATAGCATAAACTTAGATCATTTCATTTATTTCTTTAAAAAACTCTAAATCCTTCTTGAATTAAAAGTAAACAATTAGTTTTAGTCTAGATTATAAAAAATTAAATTATATATTTTTTTTCACAAATCAATATTCTATTAAAAATTATAGAATTTTACTTAATTTATTTAACTATTTTCCAATCTCTATCTAATATTAAAAGAGTATCTTTAGAAACTAAATCAATTAGATTCTTCCACATTTTGTTTTGTTTTTAGTATATGTTAGAAGTGTAGATCAATGGAATTCTTAAGATTTTTTAAAATAATCTAAAATATCTTATTATTTATAAATAATATATAATTAATTAATATATATTTAATAGATAAAAAAATCAGTTTATTTTTTGTATTTTTTTTTCATTTGAATTATATCTATAATCTAGAATATAGGTTTAGAGTTTAGGATTTAGGATTTTAGTTGTAATATTATTTTTTCTAATTTTTATGCATATGTGCCACATAACTTATATTTATATAAAAATAAGAAATTATATATTAGAGGGTTGCTTTATATATAACTATGTAATATTTGGATTTCGAATAGATCATTTAATCTATGTACCTTATAAGATAAGATTCTTAAAATCATGAGAAAAAAGCTAAAATATATACACCTTTATATATTTAAAAATTGATGATCATAGAATATGGAAAATACAAGGAACTTGCTTTTTGAAAAAATTAGTTTCTTGTTTTGACCTCAAATATAACAGTTGTATATAATAATCATATTATAAATTTTAATTTTAAAATGATGCATGATTTTTTTAAACCATACACTCTAAATTTTAATAAAATAACACAAGCAGGAAGCAATAGCTTTTTATGTATTATTAATTTTTATGATAAATGTATGTTTAAAGGTGGTCATCCATCCAAATGAAGGAAGAAAAGATAGAGTCACCTAATTACAGTATTGTTGTAACTGGATTCCTCTTACAAGCTTTAAATTTACTTCTGAAATGCTCATTCAGCTTTTGGATTTTAAAAATGCATACTTATGTTCTAAATTACTATCATTAAATATAAATGAGACAGCTTTAAGCATTGAGGTTATCATCATTATTAATTAGAAAGAACAGAGGGTGAATGGAATCTTAAGTTTCTAATAGAGCACCTTTTGGGAAAATCAAGACTGTTGCTCCTATTCAATAAAAATGCTTAGAGAATTTATTTTCAAAGAAGTGAAGTTAGGTACTAAACATCTCTCGTCATTAGAATCTAATGTTTCTTTTAATAGTACTAACAAAATGAGGTTTTTTAAATTAAGATTAAATTAACAAGAAAGTACTATAAAACAATGAGAATACAAAATAAACTTCTTACTTAATGTAATTAACAATTGGTCACATAGTCTTTTAAGAGATGTATTATGTTCTCTATAATTTTAAAGAACTGCAACTTGAAAAACGAGGGATTTGATTATTCAAAGAGTCAAGTATTATTTGTATTGGTAGCATCTTTTTTTCTAAGACTTTCACTGTGATAAGACTTTGTATTCTACTCCTGAACTCACTTCTTACTTTATAATAATTACTAATGCATCCGTTGAAGGTGCATATATTCTCATTTAACTTATGATTTTATATGTCCTTTCTATTAATGAGTTTGACAATGTATTCTTGTTTTATCAAAGCCAACCCTAAAGGAGTTGAGTAATGTAAAAAAATACTCTTAGCCCCATATTTAAGAGTTTTAAATATTGTAGTCAGGAGCATATAGGCGGAATTTGATTTTGGCAGCAATAAGTAATTAGAGAGCTGGACTACGTAGAAATAGTAATATTCACTATGGACTTGTCAACCAACTTTTTCATTATTTTAAAATAATAGCTAACACTCTTGTATTGTGTCAAGTGAAAAAACATTTTTATAATTAAGACATCATTAAAACATGTTATTTTCTTAACTTCAAAAGAAGTAAGTATGAAATTCATTCTATTATTTTTTATTATACCTTATGATTTCACTTTATTTTGTATTAGATCTATAGATAAGATTTATATAGGAATAAAGCTATGGAAGCCATCCACTTGATTTTTAGAATTAATTTTTTTATGTTGACTAGTCTTTTGGTTGTCATAGAATTGTAAAAACAATATATTATTTATTGTAGCATTGTTGCAAGTTAATCTTATTTTGGATTAATGATAAACATTCCACTTTGAATCAATTATTGACTTCATATTGTCTGTTGACGAATTAGTGAGTGTATTTACTTCTTGATGCTTGTGATGATTTATAATGAATAATTTTAAACTAAATTTGTGTCTCTTAATAAATGTATTTTCAAGATGAACTTCTTAGATTAGCAGTAGTTCTTGGGAAGTTGGACCCAGCTATCTAGTTGTGCAATTAAACTTCTCATTTTAATTGATCTCCAACTTATCATAATATTAAGTAGTATGATTGTTGTTTACCAATGCAACAACATGATCAAGTGCTGAAGGCCCATAAAATTGATTTTTATCAAATCTTATATCATTGTCCTCTAAAACTAACTTCATTGTGGAATATTTAAGAAATCGTCAATTGAATACCTCTCATCTATTATGTAGACATGTTTTCATACCTTGCACCTTTGCATACATATAATAAAACTCTTTTTCATAGTAAAAAAAATTAAGATAAATTTACAATAAAAGATTTGTGTACAAATGACTCAAGGCAAAATAACAAAACAAAAATCAAAAGTTTTTTTAAAAAATTTATCTGAAAAAAATATATAATACATTGTGTGTAATTTTTCAATCTCTTTTAAAATCTTGTTAATTTCAATTATAAAATATTTTATCATAAATTTATTCTAACTTTTTTTTAATGTAGATAAGAGTTTTACTTTGTGTATGTGGAGATGCATGGCACAAGGTGGTGTCCACCTAGAAATTTCCAATATCTATTACTCTCTTTATATTTATATGAATAGGGATGTCATAGAATACTCATGTTTATAGGTAAGAGAATATTTGATTTTAGATTACGTAGTAGTCACATTGTTCTTGTTGTTTCTATTCCAAGATAGTTATGTTAGTCCAATGTACTATCAATAATCAACCTTTAGACTATGCCTCTAAATCATTAATTTATTCAGATGGACACAAGTGATCTAAAATCTTATGGCTAATGGTGTTATTTCTTAGTCAAGTTTTATGATTGTACAGTGACCTTCATAAATTGACATGAGTATTGATATCAACATCTTTTCAATTTTTTGAGATCTTTTTTTACTTGTTGCTAAGTCTACCATTAATTAGAAATTTGTACTTGTCTATTATTTCTGGTTTATGTTGTTAAGGAGAGCCCCCTTGAAGTGAAGGTTGATTCTGTGGGCTATTTTTATTTTTTTTAAATATATTATTTCACTCATTTCTTGACCTAAATTAATATTACTAACATTATATGTAATACCAATGTCATCGTTAGAAATTACTTTAATATCAAATTGTAGCTTAGATTGTTGTTAATATGATTCTATTCTTTCCACTATTTAATCATCTACTTTTAAGTTGTCTCACCTTTCGTGTTTACAATCAAAATAAACATCTTCTATAAATTTCATAATTTTATAATTAAATCAAACAGAGAGTTGACAGGAACTTATATCATCTTAATAAGATTATAAAATTGAATTATCAAAAACATCATAAATGCAGGACTTCTAATTAATTTTTATGTTAATTTAGTATGAATATTATATTTGCAAGTCTTCTAAATTTTTTTTTGTATTTAACCTTTTTTAAAAGAAATTATAAAATACCAAATAAATACAGTTTAATGTACAACATCTTGAAAAATTAAATGTTTATGGAATTATAACTATTTCACAATTTATTAAAAGAAAACAAGTGAGAGAGAAAATCTACATGTATGCAACTTGCAGATACTTGTATATATTTCATTTTTTCTAAACAATGTCATATCAAGAAAACTGTGTTGATATTTTTAATTAGTTAAATAATAAAAAATAAAATCATTTTGTTTAAGATATATTTTTATTTTAATCAAAGTGATCGTGGATTTGAAGAAATTTTCTAATATAGTAAATTGGATATTTCAATTACTATATTTTCTAAATTACTTTGGATATTTTAGCAATTCTACCGCAACGCTCAAACTTACTTTTTCCCAAAAAAGCTTGCCTTGTGGCAAGTTGTACAACAGTTGTTTCGATGCCACTCGAAGGGGTTTATAGCATTTTTTACTAGGACAGCAATCCCAGATGATTACATGTATTTAGTTGCGTAAGCAGAGAAATCGATTGCACAGGCTCTAGTTCGTTGGAGTCATGACTGTTACTGATGATCTACGCCTACTATAAAAATCACGACGTGTTTGAATTAGACTTCTACGCAAACGTCCCAAAAGTATGGGAAAGTCCTATTGAGATGAGTATCTCGTTGCCCGCTGTGATCAAATTGCAATAACACGACCGTATATACTACGCGCTTGAACGTAAAAATATTAAAATAAATATCGGAATATGACACGTTCTAAACAGTGTTGCAATGCATAAGTCACGCTCCTCTCATCTGAACCGCACCATCAAGGTTGAATTCATCGTGATATTGGAGTATACTTGGTTCAGTCGAGCGAGCACGTACCACAAGATTACATAGAAGCGATTGGGAGGCAGAAACTTTCGGTATCCACCACAGGTGACAAATCATAAGCACCCTAGTCAGACCGTCGGCCATGCAGGCTAATCAAAGTAGGATAGGATGTCTATCCTAACTGCCGTCGACAGAGATTGAGTAAGGCCCAAGCAAATTGACTGCAAATCGACTTTACTTCCCGACTATGATTCCTGATCATACATTCTCTATTGATGCCGTATCGCCAGTTATATCAGCAGACATACGGTCGACAAATCGAACGAACAAATTGTATAGCAGTAAATTATAACAAACCAGTTCTCATGTATGAAGGTCTCGTGCAAGGCGATGGAGATTGAATGGTGCAAGTCCAGTGATTCAATCACCAAAGTAACTGTGACCACGAGTTGGTACATCGAGGATAAGAAAACGTAACGCAGCCTGGACTCTTAGCTTTGGTTACCTCAATGAGTGGCTCCCATACAACTCCTACCTACTTCTTATTCGTCCTACTGTTGGAACAGCAAAGATCTAGGGAACCATCCGTCTCCGCGATAGGTTTGGAACGTACCAACTGTCATCCCCACCGATCGATGTCTGGTTGAGGAGTCGAAGAACCGCAGCGTCGATCTTTTGGGATGAACCAGTGGTTCTCCGCTGCAACCCGCACGCCGCTTTCCACTTCTCGATGTGGCCAAGGACAACACCGGAAAATCCAGTATCCAACTGTACTCTGACTAAAATTCGTATACAGAGTCGTGATGGATTCGCTCCAACATCTCCTCCAGTCGCTGGGAGCTAGATGATCCACGCAGAACTATTGAAAGGAGACCTCCAGGTTTTTCACTTCCAGTTCCAGGTCAACAAACTGGGCTACATCGGATAAGCATGATCTCTCCTTCAATGACTTTTGCGCTCTGCGTGGTTGAGAATACGTGGCAGACATATCACGAGCTTGAGACGCGCCGGCACCAGTCGCATTTCTTCCAACAGCTGATCAACCTCCCCCATTACAGATTCTTCACTTTCTCTCTCTCACACTTAATCCCCCAATCACCAGTCGATCATCAGTGATTTTCAAGCCCCGTAGAATCCACCGCTTCGCTTTGCCTCAAGCACCGGTGAAAACGCACCCCAATAAAAATATCAATAGCAGTGGCAATTCCGCTGCAGCCCACAAACCAATCCTTCTCAGTTGAAACTTCGAGCTGAGAGGATTCTTGTCAGGTACAGGCAATATGCTAGAATTGGGACAGTGCAACGAAGATGAAGACGCTGTAGTTCTAACAACTCACCTTGGTGTCAGTAATATTTTCAACTTCCGGCGGGTTGCGCCACGGCCTGCGTTGATGTCGGAGCCAGTCGCTGGTCGTCCGCTTCGTGAAACCTACGCCGTAACTGGTCCTGGCGAGGACCTGACACAGTGTTGCTCAGGCGTCGTGAGGCTCACTCTCTTCCGTCGTATCGGTACAGTTGGCCCTTCGGACCCTCCAATAGGCACCGACAAAGACTCCACAACCCTTGTGCTCTGCCCCGGTGTGAAAGGTGATATATTGTCTCCTAGTTCTGCCCGTGTGAAAGGTGATATTGCCTTCATTCTCTGTCCTAAGTGTGAAAAGGAACTGTGCTTTGCTCAAGGGTGTGGAGAAAATAATGCTTCTGTACAACAGCCTCCAAACATTCTATGAATTATTAATGATGGAATCAAGTATAGGCAAAGGGTTATGCTCATGTATGTTGTCCCTGTGGATTGTCATTCATGGAGTCAAGTTTGTTATAAACACTTAATTATTGACAACCTATTTCTTAAATTTTGGCATTATTGATTGTGTAAAGGAAGACAATCAAGGAGTAATATTAGTTATGTTACTTTCTTTTCTTTTCTTTTTTGCAATAAAAATTTGGATTTTTTATTCTTTGTAACAAATAAAATTTTAAAATAATCCTTTGATACTTAAATGTAATTCTTAGCAATACAGCAGAACAATTGTCTATATATATATATATATATATATATGTATGTCTGTATATATACAAATGTGTGTAAGATTTTAATTTGAGCTTGTAGAGAAATTTATGACTTTAGTTTTTATCATTATAATTTATTTAATATCTATGTGTGTTTATATCAGATAAAAACTAAATTAATATCTGTGTGTGTATTTATATAAGATATTAATTTTAAAAAATAAAATAAATAAATAAATAAACGAATATTGAAAACCAATAGAAAAAAGGAACAAAATTCCATTGATTATATGGGTCTTGTTTGTTTGTTTGTTTGTTTGTTTGTTCAATTGTTTTTTTATTTCCAATTATGTTTCACTAATTTTATAGGGAATAGCACGCAGTTGTATTACAGTCTTGTACTTACTTAAATGTAAACTTTGTTTACAGGAAAAGTAACCAACGAAACACATGGGCAAATCCAAACCTTTAGGCTTCCCATATTCTTAAAAACTCCACGGAAGTGGCCATCAGAAGTGCAAAAAGGATGCAAAATCTTTCTCAAGATCGAGGGAGCTACTTTCCCTTTTAATTTGCCATCGTTATAGAGAGCTGACCAATCACATACAAGGTTATGCAAGGGATGTCCACGTGGACACAAAATTGCTGATTCGCATGTGAAGAGGGTCCAGCGTACCAAACCCTACCACGTCGGAACCCCATATCACAATAGATTCTTGTGGATCCACGGGCTTGGGGCCACCACTAATTAGACAACAAGCAAGGAGTATTGTAATTGGATTAGAGCTTAGAGGCCCATTCACGTTTACTTCTTTCGATATACCTTTTGATGATGCAATATATATTAATAATTCTTTGTTCCCAGTCTGCCAGGTCTCCTCTTCAGAAAACATATATTCTGCCCGTGAATGCCCAAGGTTTATGTGTTCAACTTTTTTCACGGCTATGGGTGCCGATGGATGACAACTTCAGGCCATCACGCGGTCAATCACCTTTGCCCATGTGCTGCCCATGTGGAAAAGAATGAAAAATTATTATTATTATTATTATTATTATCGTTTTTTATTTTTTAGCCATATGGTTGAGGGGTGAATCAATCAGAAATTAAAGTAAACATTACAGTGAACAGAAACTCGAAATTAGAATATTTATGATGGCAATCACAGTAAAAGAATGAGGGATTGCCCGTTATGTCCTCATTTTCCATAAGTGATTCGCATTCCCTTAGGTTGATGCCTTGTGCTTTGAAGTACGAATCTAAGATTTTTCTTCCCTTGTACGTCACTTCTACTTTTATACAGATATATATATATATATATATATCTTTTCATGATTGGATGAAAAATTAGTTATTTTGGACGATTCTCGTTCATAATATTTTTCATTGAAGGAACTGATTCTCTTTATGGTTGACATATAAATTAAACTATAGATGAAAAGCGCAATTCATGCTGCTGTGATCTTTTTAAGATGTATCGTTGTTTAATGTTATTATTGAAAAAAATGGTAAAATAAAAGAGCAATAAATACAGTTTTGCTGTTTCTAAATCGAACTTGTAACGGATGTGTAAGTTGAAGAACAAAGAAACAAGTTTGCTTTTTGCTTAAATGGATGTTTTTATGTAGACTTGTTGGCTACTTGTAAAAAAAACACTTAAATCCATTGTTTATATTAAAACTTTAAAGGATTTTATTTTTATTTTTAAAATTTTGTTTAATAATAAAACTGTCACGTGTGGTTGATTTTAAATATTGAGCATTAGTCAGAATAAATAAATATTATAAACATGTTAGCCAACTATTCTCTACCTCATCATAAAACATTTATCAACCAAAACAAATACCACATCTTATTGTGATGCCCACAAAATATCATTCTTCATTTTAGACCTATGTAGATTAAGGATATGTCTAGTTTATCTAATTGGTGACATAATTGATGATATTTCTAAATCACATTAGGTATATTAGACCTATTTTATAAAATAGACTTATTTTTTTAAAAATAATTAGAACCTTAATATCTAAAATATATTTGTAGCAAAATTTCAGATAATTTTATATGTTGCTTGTATTTTTTGAATAAAAGTCAGTAAAAACATTGTAAAAGGTATTTCACTCATAATATAGATTCAAGAAATTAAATTTTATTATAGAAAATAAAATGCTCTACCTTTGTTAAAAACGTTAATTTCTTAATTTAATCAAATAAATTGGATATTGCTCAAATATGGTTGTTGTTGTTGGAAAAGATTAATTTTTTTCTTCAAATTTTCCTAGCTGTAGTAAGTAATCAAAACCATTGTGTATTGCTTTCTAATTTGATTAATGTTCTAAGACATCCATTTTTTTTTACCTAGTCTAAGTGATCAAGAATAAACTAAGGAAACTGACACCATTTTGTGTAGATGAATTTGTAGAAATAAATAAGAAAAATTCATCATTTCTTATATTGAGAGCTTCATTATGCTAGATTATAATCTTACATAAATATTTAACTATGTCTATTAATAGTTATATAAGATGATAAAAATATAATATATTTTTTACACTTTCAATCTAAAAACTCCAATCCTGTAAAGATGTTAATTAATTCAATTAAGCATATATCTATATATATATATAGATATTTATTTATTTATTTATTTTTTGTTTTTTTGTTTTTTGTAAAATATCTATTCATATCAATTATATAGCTTTTGAAAGTGATTAGTTTTTTAAATTTAGAAGTTTTATTGTAAAATAATTAAATATTTTTTTATCAAGTATTATACAATAATAACAATCTTTTTAGAACTACAATATGTTGCAATGTTAAGTAGCTACAACAAAGTGTCTAATTTTGTTATACTATAAGTATGAAAATTTAACATTTATTTGTAATATACTTTTATTTTAGCAATAAGATTGCTAAAAAACTAGTTTTTAAGAAAAATTAAAAATCTAATGTGTAAAAAAAAATGTTAGCCAAGTTTTATGTATAGCATTAATTATTCTTTGTTGATGGCAAAGATATAAATTGTACTTATAAATATTTTTTCATTGAGACTGTTTTTTAATAGACTACTTCTAACTTTTGAATTTAAATATCAAACTTATAAAAAAGACACCAAACACACCAAAATCAAAGCATTCCAACATGTTGTAATTATATAATGGTCATACAATCTTTTTATCACATTGCAAGAACCATTGTTTTATACAAAATTAAGCAAACATGCTGTAATGAATAAAAAATGTTAAAAATGCAATATACTAAGCTTCAAATATATATTTTCTATAGATATAGATAGTTGTTAAGTATGGATATATATATATATATATATATATATATTCTAAACTATCTAAATTTTAATATCAAAATGTAAAATTCTATTACATTAAAGCATCTAAGGTAATTATAAAAATTTTATTGCAATTAAATTGGTTTTTTTTCTTTTATTTATTTATTTAATTATATATAAATTGCAAAATATATAAGTAAAGTTTGACTTTTTAATTGATTGATGAAATTGAGGTTAATGTTAGTAGTCATGTTTTTCGTCGCCTAGATATCAAATATCACATTGTACCCAAAGACCAAAGACATTGGAACATAGATGCAAAAATTAAATTCACTAGTGTTCTTTTTCATATCTTTAATTAGTATAAATAGACTCAAAAAATATCTGAAGTTATATATTTTATGTCTATAAATGCTTAAAATATGGTTTAATTAGTATTTTTAATTAATTCTATTTTGAGTAAATTTTATGGAATTTAAAAATATAATAAAAATAATTAAATCTAAGATTCATTTTATTAAAGAAAATAGATCTTGAAAAATTCTTTGGTTTCTAGTACTTTGTATTTTATAATATTTTCTTGTACTACAAATCATAAATTGATTACATTAATATGCTTTGTAACAATTTTATCTTTTTTTATAGCATTATTATTAATATAACCAAAAGTAATGGTCTATAATATGTAAGAACTTTTTAATAAGATACACAAGTGATAAGATGTATTATGTTAATTAGTAAATTCCTAAGCTTAATTAGTTCTTATTATATTAAATATTATGCTAAAAAATATGTTTATAAATAATTATCAATAATTAAATTATTACTATTTTTATCTTATATTATCAAAGATATAACTTCCAAACAATATAATACATGAAGTGTTTGTCCAATTGACTATTAGATAAATTAAACATCTTGTAATAGAATGCATAATTTATTCATACTTGCTTGTATCTTAATAAAATAAAAAAATGAAATTAAATTAAAATTATCTTTATTTTTATTATATATTGCATCAATATAAAGATTTTAATTTTAAATAATTTAAATAATTAAATCTGAAATAGATATTTAATTTAATTCATAAAATATGTACATATTGTATTAAAATAATTTGCATATTTTTTCTTTCTAAATAGTATTTTAGATATATCTTCTACATTAATAAATTTTCTAGAAATATATTAATTTTAGTAATTAATAAAAGACACTTATTTTAAAGAAGCTGATATGTTAAAAAAATTAGTTATAAAGAAATCTAATGATTCTTCTTTGTTGTTTTGTATAATACAAATTTTTTTTAAAAGTTATTATTTTAAAGATATCTCTTAAATTATTTAATTAAATTTTAATTTAATTTTCAAAATATATTACATGTAAATAATTAAAATTTATTATAAAATCATTTATTGAAAACAACTAATATTTTTATAAATTTAAATTTTGGTAAAAGTGTTTTAACAAATGAAATGTTGCTCATATTTACTGCTTAATATGATCTTTATGATTTCTAATATAGAAATAAAATAATTTATTTTTTAAAAGTGACATAATTATTTACAGATTTTACATAAAAACTAATATACAAAAATTCATATAATTTTGTGTAATTCATATAATTCATACAATATTATGTAGTTAATTAAGAATTAAGAATTACACATAATATCTATATATATCTATATATATATATATAATTTTGTGAGTGTGTGTTTATTTATACATATGTATTAAATAAAATTTTGTTTTTAATGACAAATTTTAACATAGTTTGTTTTTTTTTCTAAAATTTGTACTCAAATGATGTTATATTTAATTCTATATTTAGAATAAAATTCTCATTAAAATAGAAATATGTAAATAATTATCTATATTATATAAATAGATGTACATCTTTAAAGAAGATTATTAGTATATAAAAAATATTCTCTTATAAAATATGATAAAAGATTTTTTATAAAAGTATTTATAGTTACAAATAATAATTAATACATATATATATATATATATATATATATATATATATATATATATTTATTTGTACATAAAAATTTAAAAAATTAATGAAAAAATAAAGAAGAAGACAAGTCCTACCTAAGGCTACAATAATCATCAAATCAAACATAATTTTTTTTTTTAAAGTTTACTTATAAGACAAGAATATTTGATATATTAATTTATAGAAATTAGAAGTAAGTTATATAAATGGATTTTGAATACATTACTATAATAACATATAGATATTTATTCTTTATTTTTTAATCTTAATTTTATTATAGAAAAATAAAATAATTACTATTTTTTTTTAATATATATGAATACATCAAAAAATATTTTTAAAACAAGTTTTACATAGTAATTATATGGTAATATTTCATATTTGAATTTGTTGTTTAATTTAATTTTCAGAAAAGTTTATATAAAGGACATGAATCTCAAGAAAAGAAAATCCTTAATACACTTGTATATCATTGAAGAGAATTAAAAAGTCACTCAAAGATGATGTAATGTTGAATTAGAATGGCTATTGCTAAAAACAACAAGACTAGAAAGTCTTGAAATAAGACTAAAGACTAAAAAGGCATTGATAAGAGTGAAGAAGGTTTCACTCTTGTCTCCATATTTACTCTTAACTAGGAGCTATGTGACAATGTCCTATAGGACCTCCAAAAAGTGTTGACTTTGCAAAATATGTATCTTAACTTCCAAGGAAAATTTTCTACATGTGTGCCAAATAATTAGCTTATTCTATAAGCTACCAACACGTGCTTAACTTGTTGACTAAGTTTCTAACCTATCAATCAACTACGAACATATGTAAAGTCAAGTAGTATCTATGAAGCTTCAAAGAAGCTTTTCTAAAAGGTCTTATAAAATTTATCTATTTTTATCTACTTTTATCTATCATATAAATATTTATTAGAATAGCTATGTATTTTTGTGATATTATTTTGTCTTCTAGAATGAGTTCCACAAGTAGCGGTCTTCATATGTTAAAGAAATCCAAGATGCGACAACTTGTATTTGCCACATACTCCAATCTTTGTTTTCTTTGAAGATAGTTGATAGGCCTTCTTAGCCATCAATATTGTCCTATACTAGGATGAAAAGACTACCTTGTTATTTGGTCATTATTGAGGCCTTTATAACTTCTTTCAAATTAAACATTTTAAACATCGTTAGGAGATGTTCCTATATCTAATAAAATCACCAAACATTGGAAGTCTCTTCTAAGATCATGATACCAAATATATTGTATCTTGCCATCTATTTAAGGAAAGATATGTCATTCTTGTAGATCTTCATCTTGATTTTGTAGTCTTAATTATTGTGATAATTGCAATGTGACAACTAATAAGTCCACAAATAAAAGCTCTTGAGTTAATCTGCTAGTTGTTAGTTCTTCATCTTTTTAACTTCATAAAGCTACAAAAAAAGAGTGTTATCTTCATTTGATCTTATTTCTTTTATAGCAAAGATTTACAATTCTTCATCTTTGTTTTGATGGATGTCGTTGATAAAAAGCTTCAACTTTCTTTATTGCATTTATAAGTTTTTTTGCTAGATCCCATGTAGATTCACTAATATCTTATTTGTTCCAATGAATAAGATATTCCAACCTATTTTGATGTCGCCTCAAATCTAAGACTTCTTCTATCTTAAACTTTTGATTATTATCTACTTTTATAGGAGGAGGTGGCATTTTTTTTCTTCCCAAGATATTTACTATATTATACGGCTCAAGAAGGGACATGTGAAAAAGAGGGTGGATCTTTAAGATTCGAATAGATATAATCCATAAGCAACCGGATTGATTTGTTTACAAATAAGAAAAGGTCTTAGCCTATGATAGTCCAACTTATTACAAAGAGAAGTAGTCTTGATATTTTGATGAAGTAATCATACCTTGTTACCTATATTGAATTGTGGTTGCTTCTTGTGATAGGCATCCGTATTGGTCTTTTGTCATTCTTAAGCTTCTTTTAACTGTATCTTCATTGTTGTATATAACTCTTACAAATGATTTGCTAAATCTTTTGCCACAAGATTATCAACTTTTGAAAAGTCAAAAATATCAAGTTATAGATAATAACCATAATTGACAAACAAAAGAGTTTGTTAAATAAAAGAATGTACTAAATTATTGTATGTAAACTTTGCCATTGACAGAAGAGTTGTTTAATCATCTTGATGATAGTTAATACTATACCTCAAATATTACTCCAAAACTTGACTCATCCATTCCGTTTGTTCATCAATTTGAGGATGAAAAGCCAAAGAAAGCTTTATATCCATCTTTAGAATCTTGAATAGATTTTTCCAAAATCTTGATACAAATTGAGTCTTCCTATATAATATAATATCCTTTGGTAATCTATAATAGTAATAGATATTGTCAATGAAAAGCTTAGTTGTTTCTTCACCTAAAATAGATTTTATACATGGTACAAAATGTGCCATTTTAATGAAATAATCTATGGTTATAAATATAGAATCATATGAACTTGAACTTGAAAGATTTGTAATAAAATCCATAGTAATAGAAGACCATGGTTGTTTGAATATAGGCAATGGTTAAAAAAATCCATAAGATTGATGACGAGGAGTTTCTGATCTTGAATAAATGTCATATGATTGAAAAAAGTCTTTAACCATCTTCTACATTTGCGGCCACCAAAAAACTCTAGATATAAGATCTGAAGTTTTGTTGTATCTAAAATATTATACTACTAGAAAGTCATGATATGCTTCAAGAACACTTAAATGTGCTTCTTCTTTTGGAATATATAGGCGTCTTTCAAAATAGAGAAGGTCATTCTTGAACTCAAACTTTGAAATATCATGAAATTTAGAAAAAAGATTCTTAATATCATAAATAAGAGAATCAAAGGACATACTTGATTGAATTTGTTTAATAAATGTCGAATCAATAGTCAATATTGATTTCATTGTTGAAAGATGAAAATGCTCTAGCTTCAAGAAGATTGTTTTTTGTTAATGAAAAGATACGTTTCTTTCTTTTGATACAAGATAAGAGCATTTAGAAATAACATTTGATAAACCTTGTTATTTTTCAGGTTGATATGTGATCATGAAATCAAATCTTGATAATGACATGCTCCAATAGGTTTGGCAATGATTCAAAATACATGCTAACATGAAATACTCAAGATTTTTGTGATCTATGTATACTGTGACTAGACTTAAAGTGCCTTTTAGATAATGATGCCATTTTAAAAATGAATCTATAATTTTAAGTTATTTATCATGGATCTCGTAGTTAATCTTTGTTACTAAAAATTTCTTAGAATGAAAAGTTATTATATGGAATTTGTCATCTATTTCTATTTGTGATAATATTGTACCAAGGGCAAAGTCTAATGCATTTGTTTTTTATAAAGAATGCCTTAGAAAAGTCGATGCAATACAAAGTTGGTATAAAATTAAATTCTTTCTTCAAAATAATAAAAAATACTTAAGATTCTTTATTCTACTCAATTTTATCTTCACAAGTCAAATATATAAGTAGAGTTGCAACTTAAAAAAAGTTCTTGATAAAGATTTGATAATAATTGGCGAAGTCCAAGGAACATTACACATCTCTTACTATTCTTAGGATCTTCTAATCCATGATAATTTGGACCTTCTTTGAATCCATTATAAGGCCTTCATTGGAAATGATGTATCCTAAAAAGTCAACTTGAGTAATGTGGAATATATACTTTTTCATCTTCGGATATAATCCTGCATCTCTTAGTTTTTGTAATACACAACAAACATAAATTTCATACTTTTCTATGTTCTTAGAATAGATTAAAATATTGTTCAAGTAACAAACTACAAAATCATCAAGAAATTCACAAAAGACATCATTCATTAGATGTTGAAAAGTAGATGGTGCATTCATAAGTCCAAGAAGCATGACATTATATTCAAAATCTCTATACCTAGTTTTGAATGCAATCTTCTATTCATCTCCTTCTTTGATGTCGATTAGATTATATGCTCTTTGTAGATATACTTTTATAAAGATCTTTGTAGATATATTTTTGTAAAGATCTTTGCTTGATTTAGTTGATCAAGAAGTCTTGAAATCAAAGGTAGAAGATACCTATTTTTAATAGTGATCTTATTAAGTCATCAATAATTCTTATACATTTGTAGAGATCCATCTTTATTCTTTACAAATAAAATAGGAGTGGTGGTTAGAGATTTACAATGGCGTATAAAGTTCTTAGTCAAGTTCTCATCAATATACTCTTTGAATATAATAACTTATTTTGAGATAGTCTATAGATTGGTCCAAATGGTGGTTAAGTTCATTCTTGAAGATTGATGGTACAATTATGAGGACAATGCTCCGAAAGAATATTTGTATTGTTGTTTTCAAAAAAATCCTAAAAATCTTGATATTGGCTACGAATATTACTTGATATCTTCTTACCATCAACAATAACCATGGCATATATAGCAAAAGTTGGCCCTTCATTTGCAACATGCATGAAAGCTTTTGCATCTATCAATAAGGGTTTGAATATACTAGACTTATGGATTTTTATTTGCTTAGCAAGACCTTAGGCTAAACTATGGAAAAAATCATGATTTCAAGAAATTCAGTCTATCTAAGGATCATATCTTTTTAACCATATTAATCTTAAAATAATTGAATTGAAAAGAGATTTAATTACATTAAATATTACTAAACTATTGTGATCACCTCTTGCTACTTCTACAAGAATAATTTCATGTATAACATCACTAGAAGATAATGAATGTCCATCTATTACTTCTATATGGACAAGTTTGATTTTCTTAATTAAAAATATATCTTATTTTTTGACAAAATCTTCATCTATAAAAAAGATTGAGGCTCTTAAATCCAATAAGGCTAAGACTTTGTGATTTTTTCGTCCTAAACAAAATTCTATTGTAAAACAAGATGAAGGATTGGAGGAGAAAACATGACCTTTACTAGTTATTGTACATGATTTTAATCACATAGTCCTTATTATAACTGAGACAATGTATTTTACAACACATTATTTTTTTTGGCAATCATGCATCTCATTTTATAATTGTGTTGTTTCTTTGGATAATGTTGAGCAATATATTTAGCTTCTCCATAATATAAACATAAGCACTTTCTGGTCCTCAACTCTTTTCTTGTTCTAAGAAGAGTTTAAAATGTATTGTATTAATTTGCATTGGATTTGGCCTTAATAAATAAGTTTTTGAAAACTTAAGAGCTGCAATCATTATTTGATTTGGTCCTCTTTAGCCATATCTTTATTCTTGATGTCTTTCATATAATTGATTATAATATGCAATCGCTTGAGGAATAAATTGTTCTAAAGATTTTGTCTTTGACATTGTCGATGATAAGTCTTTGATATTATCCTTCAATCCATGTCAAAATTGATTGATAAGGGCTTTGTCATTCCAATCCACATCACAAGTGAGGTTTTGGAATTCAGCAGCATATATGGTGGCTAACCGTGATCCTTGCCATAAAGATAAAAGCTTGATCCTTACTACTCTTTCTAGATCACTTTCTCCAAATATTGTCGTCAAAAATTCTACGAATGAATTCAAATTATAAAGGAGTTACAAATCTTTTTCATTAAAAAATAAATCAAAAAAGAATACTTTTTGATAGAAGTGTGCCTATGAATCCAACTTGAGTAAATCCATCAAGATATTGGAAACGATGCAATCTTAGATAGAGCTTGACTTGTTGCAAAAATCCTCAAAATTTTGATCTTGTTCGATCAAACTATTCAAACATACTAATCTTTGTCTCTATCATACTTATAGAAGCAAAATTTCCTAGATTTGGTTATGCAGTTGATCTTCTAGCTTCTTTTAACTACATAACTTCTTATCTCAGACTCTGAACTTTTTTTTATAGATGTAAGCTTGATACCTCTATAATTTACATTACAAATATATGAGATTTATATTATTAGAGTATTGACAAGCTCATAAAGTTCTACAATAGTTACAAATCTACTCTTTTTTTTGTTGAGAGTAGCATCCATAATTTTTTCTTCTATATACAATTCAAACAAATTCAAAAAGTTAAATTAGAGGATAGTAATTTTTAACCTCTAATAAAAAATTTCCATAAAGAAAAATAATCCACTCTCTTTAAAGAAAAGATTAGTGTTAGAAAATAAGATTTTTTATTTAAAAATGGATAGTAAGCAACCTTCAAAACACAACAATAGAAGTGGAATAATTTGCTCACTTTTAAAACATAATATATGATGTAATATTAAACTAGAATGGCTATTGCTAAAACCAAGAAGATTAGAAAGTCTTGGAATAAGACTAAAGACTAAAAATGCATTGACAAGAGTGAAGAAGGCTTCACTAGTGCTTCTATATATATTCTTAACCAGAAGTTGTATATCGATGTCCTATAAGACCTCCAAAATGTATTGACTTTGCAAGACACATATCTTAACTTTTAAGGTAAGTTTTCTATATGTATGCCACATAGTTAACTTGTTCTCCAAGCTATCAGTAAATGATCGATATCACGAACATATATACTTACCTGAATAGTTTTTTATATGTTTAAGTAGAAGTACATAAATATAAAATAATTTCTTAAAATCTTTTAGGGAAGCTTCCTAAAAACTTCATAGACGTGTTTTTGACTTTAGATATGTTTATAGGTTAGAAACTTGGCCAAAAAACTAATTATATATTGGTAGCTTGTGGAACAAGTTATCTCCATATAGCAGCTTAATGAACAAGTCAACTACATGGTACACACATAGATAACTTGCCTTGCAAGATAAGACATGTGGCTAACAAAGTCAACACATGTTGGAGGTCCTATAGGACATCGCCACGTAGCTTTTAATTAGATAGTATATGTGGAGGCAAGACTGAAGCCTTCTTCACTTTTGTCAATGCCTATTACGGAAATACTCATAATTACATATACAAATATATAGAAGTAAGTAAAACTAGGTAAAAGTAAATTAATTCTATAGTATTTAATATAAAAGCTTCTTAGAAGCTTCATAGACGTTGCTTTGACTTCATATGTATCTTTAATTGACTTTTTGGATTAGAAACATGGTCAACAAGTTGGCCATGTGCTACAAATGTTATTAGCTTGAAGACCAAGCTAACTATGTGGCCCACACGTAGAAAAACTTGCCTTGTAAGTCAGGGCATGTGTCCTACAAAGTCAACACATATTGGAGGTCCTATAGAATGTGACCATGTAGCCACTAGTTAGATAGTATATATAGAGACAAGAATGAAGCCTTCTTCACTCTTGTCAACTCCTTTCTTGCTTCCAGTCTAATTTCAAGGGTCTCTAGTTTCTTTGTCTTTTGGCAAAAGCCATTCCAGTTTCTCTTTTAATATACATACTTATTTATTTATATTTTGTTAGCTTTCTTTGAGTGAAGGCACACTTGTCTGAATTGTTTCTTCATCGAGTTCTTGTCCTTGACAGATTGACAAGAATACACCTACAATATCAGAGCTTTGTTTAATCTTGATTAAGAGTGGATTACCTCTTTTTCTTGATAAGATATAAGCATATTAGAAGTTACGGATTACCCTCTTCAGAACTAATATTATCCTTAGTATTTTCTTTGTTTTCAAGTCCTCTCTTCTATTTATCTTAAGCGATATTAGACATCTTCTCTTTTCTAAGTGTTATCATGGTAGAACTTGTTGAAATGAAGAGTGCAATGGCACAAATGCAAGAGCAATTGAGAAAGTTAATGCTTGCAATGCATCAACTCAATTTACCACCATAAGGAGCAACAAGATTGGCAAGAAGTGAAGATATAGAAATGGTTGAAGATGCTTCAACATCTGCACCAAATCATGTCCTTTCTCCGATGGTGGAACGTCCTTTCACTATTAGAGAACCAAGAATTGCCCTATCCGAGAAGTTTGATGGCACCAGATCCAAATTTCGAGGATTTATCAATCAAGTATAACTTGTGATTAAACTTCAACTCCAAAGCTATTCAACTCCAGGATTGCAAGTTAGATTTATTGGTACGCTTCTTTTAGGTTCAGCACTATCGTGGTTTTTATCTTTTTTTGAATGACGAGATTCAATATTGGATAATCTAGAGGCTTTTTTGGTGGAATTTCGATCCATATATGGAAAACATGATGCAATTCATGTTGCAACCAATAAGATCCATATTTTACGACAAGGCAATCGATAAGTAACATTGTATGCTTCATAATTTCGACAACTTGTAATTAATATTAAGTGCATTAATCTTACACTTATTAGCCAATTTTTCTATGGATTACAATATGAGGTAAAAAAATTAATGCTCAACTTACCTAATCTTCAAACATTGAATCAAGCAATTGACTTTGTTGTGAAGTGCGACAATCACCTTTTTGAATTTCGATCTGAGAACTGTACAAGTAGACCTCAACATTACTATAATTCAATAGTAATACCAACATCTCTTCAACACATACATTCAGAAGTAGAGGATATGCAAATTGATGTAGTACATTTCAAACCTCTTACTGAATAAGAAAAGACTCGTCATCGTCAAGAAGGATTATGTTTATATTGTGGAGAACCAAAACACATTGCTCAACATTGTCCAAAGAAATGACACAACCACAAAATGATGAGTATGGCTGTGAAAGAAGACAATATGTCAAAAAATGAGTTTGTCCAGCTACAATAGGGATCATGTGGCTAGAACCTTACACAACATCTAGTAAAGGTCCTATTCTTTCTTCAAAACCCTCTCCTTGTTTTACATTAAATATTATTTTAGGACCTAAACATTATAAAGCCTCTACCTTATTAGATTCAGAAACCTCAAGATGTTTCTTAGATGAAGAATTTACTAAAAGACATAGCATATCTTTAGTAAAGAAAACTAAATCTGTTCATGTAGAAGTCATAGATGGTCATCCATTATCTTCTAGAGATATTACTCATGAAATCCTTCCTATAGAAGTAATAATCAATGGTCATAATAGCTTTGTAGTATTTAATATCATTAGATCTTCCTCTAATCCAATCATTTTAGGTTTATCATGGTTAGAAAAATATAACCCTCAAATAGATTGGATTTTTTGAACTCTTACTTTTTCTAAAAGTATAACTAACAGTGTAGTTAATCAAGTAGAGAGTCATAAGTCTAGTTCAATTAAACCCGTATTTATAGGTGCAAAAGCTTTCTTGCATACTGCTATAAAAGAATCACCATATATTATTTATGCCACACCTATTTCTACTGGTAGAAAGACTTCAAGTGGCATTCCAAGCCAATATCAAGAATTTCAAGATGTATTTGAAAAAAAGAATGCAAATACACTCCCGAAACATTGTCCCTATCATTACTCAATTGATCTTTAAGAAGGAGCACAACCGCCATTCAGACCAATCTACAATTTATCACAAAATGAGTTGACTGAACTCAAGGAGTATATTGAAGAAAATCTAGCCAAGAATTTCATACGCCATTCTAAATCTCCGACAGGAACTCCAATTCTATTTGTGAAGAAAAAAGATGGATCATTGCAAATGTGTATTGATTATCGAGGACTCAACAAGATTATCATCAAGAATAAGTATCTACTACCTTTAATATTTGAACTTCTTGATCAGTTGAATCAAGCTAAGATCTATTCAAAAATAGATCTCCGAAGAGTATACAATCTAGTATGCATCAAAGAAGGAGATGAATAGAAGATTGCGTTTCGAACTAGGTATGGATATTTTAAATACAATGTCATGCCTTTTGGACTTACAAATGCACCAGAAGCTTTTCAACATCTAATGAATGATATTTTTTAAGAATTTTTAGACGATTTTATGGTCTGTTATCTAGACGACATCTTGATCTATTCTAAGAATCTAGAAGAACACGAACTTCATGTTCGTCGTGTGTTTCAAAAATTAAGAGATGCAAGACTCTATGCCTAGATAGAAAAGTATGTATTCCACACTAATCAAGTCGATTTCTTAGATTACAACATTTCAAATAATGGACTTAAGATGGATCCTAAGAAAGTTCAAACTATTATAGATTGGAAGATCTTAAAAATGGTAAGAGATGTCCAATACTTTTTGGGATTTGTCAACTACTATCGGATCTTCATCAAAGACTTTTTCAAGTTATAGCTCCACTTACACGTTTGACTTGTAAAGACAAACTCCAATCGAATCAAGAAGCAGAAGTTGCTTTTGAATCTTTGAAGACAGCGTTTGTTTCTGCACCAATTTTATATCATGTTGATTTTTCCAAAGCGTTCTTTATGGAAATAGATGCATCAGACTTTGCTCTAGGTGCGGTTTTGTCACAAATGGGAAAAGATGACAAACTTCATTCAGTAGCCTTTCATTCAAAAAAATTCTCAGCAGCACAAATCAATTATGAGATCTATGACAAAGAACTTTTTGTAATTGTGGATTCTTTTCAAGAATGGCACCATTATCTAGAAGGCACTTCCAGTCCAATCACTATATATACGGATCACAAGAACCTCAAGTATTTCATTTTAACACGTGTATTAAATCGTTGTCAAACTCATTGGAGCATGTCTTTATCAAGATTCGAGTTCATCATCACTTATCGACGAGAAAAACAACAAGGTTTATCCGATGCCTTATCTACACATTCTTATCTTGCACCAAAAGAAGGAGATGCAGCTTTTGAGAAACAAAAAACGATTCTCTTGAAGCCGGAATAATTTCATCTTCGAGGAATAAAATCAACATTGACTGTTGATTTAACTTTTATCAAGCAAGTCCAGTTAAGTATGTCTTCAGACCCTCTTGTTTATGATATCAAGAATAATTCTTTTAAATGTCATGATCCTTCTAAATTCGAGTTCAAAAACAACCTACTCTATTTCAAAGGATGCCTATATGTTCCAGAAGGAGAAGCACGTTTACGTATTCTTCAAGCTCGTCACGACTTCTCAGCAGTAGGATATTTTGGATACAATAAGACTTTGGAGCTCATATCTAGGGATTTTTGGTGGCCTCAAATGTGGATGGCAATCAAAGATTTTGTACAATCATGTGATGTTTGCTCAAGATCAAAAAATCCTCATCATTGACCTTTTGGACTTCTTCAGCCATTATCCATTCCAGAACAACCAAGGTCTTATGTTTCTATGGACTTCATCATGGATCTTTCAATCTGAGGTTCTTATGTTTCTATATTCGGGATAATAGATCATTTTACCAAGATGGCATATTTTGTACCATGTACAAAATCTATCACAGGTGAAGAAACAGCTAAGCTCTTTCTTGACAATATCTATCGCTATCATGGATTATCCAAGGATATTATATTAGATAGGAGAACTCAATTTGTATCAAGATTTTGGCGGATTCTTTTCAAGATTCTAAAAGTAGATATAAAACTATCTTCGACATTCCATCTTCAAACTGATGGACAAACGGAGCGTGTTAATCAAATTTTGGAGTAATATTTAAGATGTACCATCAATTACCAACAAGATAATTGGACAACTCTTTTGCCATTGGCAGAGTTTGCTTATAGTAATACAGTACATTCTTCTACAAAATAAACACCTTTCTTTGCTAATTATGGTTACCATCCACAACTTAATACTTTTGACTTTTAAAAAGTTGATAATCTTATTGCAAAAGATTTAGCGACTCATTTATCAGAACTACATGCAACAATGAAGGTGCAGTTAAAGAGGCTCAAGAACAGCAAAAGGTCAATTGGGATATCTATCAAAAGGAACAACCACCATTCTACTTGGGTGATAAGGTATGGCTACTTCGTCACAATATCAAGACCACTCCTTTTTGTGACAAGTTGGACTATCGAAGGCTAAGACCATTTTCTATTTCTGCACAAATCAATCCAGTTGCATATCGTTTACATCTACCGGAGTCAATGAAAATCCATCCAGTATTCCATGTGTCTCTTCTTAAACCGTACAAGACTTGGACATACCAAAAAGATGACAAGCTCCACCTCCTCCAATAGAAGTGAACAGTAATGAAGAGTTTGAAGTAGAAGAAGTCTTAGATTCAAGGCAACACCAAAATAAATTAGAATATCTTGTCTATTGGCACGGATATGATATTAGTGAATGCACATGGGAGCCAGTAAAGAATCTTATAAATGCAGCAAAGGTGGTGGAACCTTTTTATTGATGACATCCATCAAAATCAAGATAAAAATTTTCTTTATAAAAGAAACAGCATCTAGGCAAGATAACATTCTACTTTCAATCCTTGTTTGTAGCTTCTTTGTAGTTGTGATGCTCAGGAGATGGAGAACCAACAACCAGTGGATTCGACTGAAGAGCCTTCATTTGCTGACCTGCCAGACGAAATATTACGATTGTCACAACCTTCAAGACAATGCAATCGAGATGAAGATCTTCAAGAACGACATGTTCTTCCTTGAATAGATGACGAGATACAATGCGTTTGGTATCACCACTTGAGAAGGGACTCCCAATGTTTGGTGATTTTGCTAGAGGTAGGAACAATTCCTGATGGTGTTTCAAATGTTCTATTCGAAGGAAGTTATGAAGGCCTCAACAATGATCAAATAACTGGGTGGTCTTCCCGCCGTGGTATGGGACACTACCGATGGTTGAGAAGCCCTATCAATCATCTTTGAAGAGAATAAAGATCAGAGTATGTCGCAAATATAATTCGTTGCATCATAGATTTCTTCAACATATGATGACTGCTCCTCATGGAACTCGTCCCTAGAAGGGGGGGTAATGTCACGGACATACTCATAATTACATATACAAATATGTAAAAGTAAATAAAAATATGTAAAAGTAAGTTAATTCTATAGTATTTGATATAGAAGCTTCCTAAAAGCTTCATAGATGCTGCTTTGACTTCATAGGTGTCTTTAATTGACTTTTTGGATTAGAAACGTGGTCAACAAGTTGGCCATGTGCCACACATGTTGTTAGCTTGAAGATCAAGCTAACTATGTGGCCCACACATAGAAAAACTTGTCTTATAAATCAAGGCATGTGTCCTACAAAGTCAACACATATTGGAGGTCCTATAGAATGTCACCATATAGCCACTAATTAGATAATATATATAGAGACAAGAATGAAGCCTTCTTCACTCTTGTCAACTCTTTTCTTGCTTCCAATCTAGTTTTAAGGATCTCTAGTTTCTTTGTCTTTTGGCAATAGCCATTCCAATTTCTCTTTTAATATACATACTTATTTATTTATATTTTGTTAGCTTTCTTTGAGTGAAGGCATACTTGACTAAATTATTTTTTCATCGAGTTCTTGTCCTTGACAATGCCTTTCTAGTCTTAGTCTTATTTCAAGACTTTCTATGCTTTTTCTTTTTGGCAATAGCCATTCTAGTTAATATTACATCACCTTTTGAGTGACTTTCAGTTTTTTTTATGATAGAAGAGTATATTGAGGATTTTCTTTCTTCAAGATTCATGTCCTAGATAATTTGACTAGTACTAACATATTGTTTCTATCTTGTTTTAGAAGTAAGTGGATTACCCCACTTCTATTGTTGTATTTTGAAGGTTGCGGACTACCCACCTTTAAGCAATTTTTTTTTTTTTTTTTTTTTTTTTTTTTTCTAATACGTATCTTTTTTTTAAAGAGAGTGGATTATCCCTCTTTATAGAAATTTTTTTTAGAGGTTGTAGATTACCGTCCTCTAATTTAATTTTTGAATTTATTTGAGTTGTCTATGGAAGGAAAGATTATAGTTGCTACTCTCAACAAAAGTGAGAATAGATTTGCATCTATGGCAGATCTTCATGAGCTTGTCAACACTCTAAGAGTGGAAATCTCATGTATTTTTAACATGAATCATGGAAGTAATATGCCTACCTCTATGGAAGAAGTTCAGGTTTTGCAAGAAGAAGTTGCGCAGTTGAAAGAAGCAAGTAGATCAACATGACAACCAAATCTAGGAAGTTTTGCTTCTATAAGTATGACAGGGACAAGGATTAGTATGCTTGAGAAGTTTAATGGAACAAGATCAAAATTTTGATGATTTTTGCAACAAGTCAAGCTCTATCTAAAGTTGCATAGTTTCTAATATCCTAATGGATTTATCCAAGTCGGATTTATAGGCACACTATTATCAGCAAATGCTCTCTCTTGATTTGCACCTTTAATGGAAAAAGATTCACGACTCCTTTATGATTTGAATTCATTCCTAGAAGTGTTTATGGCTACATTTGGAGAAAGTGATTGAGAATAAGTAGCAGAGACCAAGCTTTTATTCTTATGACAAGAATCACAATCAGCTGCTATATATGTTGCCAAATTTGAAAACCTCGCTTGCAACATGGACTGGAATGATAAAGCACTTATCAACCAATTTTTATATGGATTGAAGGATAGAATCAAAGATTTATTATTAACAATGTCGAAAGTAGAATCTTTAGAAAATTTTATTACTCAAGCCATTGCATACAATAATCATTTATTTGAAAGATGTCAAGAACAAAGATTTGGTTGGAGAGGAACACGTCAAGTAATGGCAAAAACTCCTAAGTTTTTTGAAACGTATTCGTCAAAGCTAGAACCAATGCAAATTATTATGATACATTTTAAACCTCTTACAAAGCAAGAAAAGACTCGACGTTGCCAAAAGGGATTGTGGAGAAGCTAAGTACACTGCTCAACATCGTCCAAAGAAGCAATGCAATTACAAAATGTGGAGCACAATTACCAAAGAAGATAATGTATTGAAAAACGAGTTTCTCCAACTATAATAGGGACCATGCAGCTCAAATCATGTGCAACACCTAGTAAAAGTCCTATCATCTTGTTTAGATCCATCACCTTGTTTTATAATAGAAGTATATTTAGGACCTAATAATCACAAAGTCTTTGCCTTGTTAGATTCAAGAGCCTCAGCATGTTTTATAGATGAAGATTTTGCCAAAAATCAAAAAATACCTTTAGTGAAGAAAGTTAAATCCGTATATGTAGAAGTCATAGATGGTTGTTTTTTGTCTTCCATATTACCCATGAAACTATTTCTTTAGATGTAGTAATTAAAGATCATAACAACATAGTAATATTTAGTGTAATATAATCTCTCTTTAATCCGGTTATTTTAAGATTATCATGGCTAAAAAAATAAAACCTTCAAATAGATTAGATTTCTCGTAACTTTAACTTTTTTGATAGTATAATCTAAGATCACGTTAGCAAATTAGAAGTAAGTAAGTCCAATACGTTCAAATCTTTATTAGTAGGTACAAAAGCTTTCATGCATGTTACAAAAGAAGGATCATCTTTTGCTATATATGCTACATTCATTTCTAATGGTGAAACAATGTCTAGTGATATTCCTAAGCAATATCAAGAATTCCAAGATATTTTTGAAAAAAAGAATGCAGATATTCTTCCCAAGCATTGACCTTATGACTATTCAATTAATTTGCCAGAAGGAACTCAACCACCATTCGGACAAATCTATAGCTTATCGCAAAATGAGTTTGCTACATTAAAAGAATATATTGATAAGAATTTGGGAAAGAAATTTATACGCCATCTTAAATCTCCAACCGGGGCTCCTATCTTATTTATGAAGAAAAAAGATGGATCTCTGTAAATAAATTGTATAATATCGAGGACTCAACAAGATCACCATAAAAAATAGGTATCCTTTCTCTTTGATTTCAGGACTTCTTGACCAATTTAATCAAGCAAAGATTTATACCAAAATAGATCTATAAAGAGCAACCAACTTAGTTCATATCAAAGAAGGAGATGAATAGAAGACTGCTTTTCAAATTAGGTATGGACAATTTTGAATATAATGTCATGCCTTTTGGACTTACAAATATACTGATGACTGTTCAACATCTTATGAATGATGTTTTTGTGAGTTTTTAGATGATTTCGTTGTTTGTTATTTAGACAACATTTTAATCTATTCAAAGAATACAAAAGAACAAGAGCTTCATGTTTGTCACGTCTTACAGAAACTTAGAGATGCAAGATTATATGCCAAGTTAGAAAAGTGTATATTCCACACTACTCAATTTGACTTTTAAGGATACATCATTTCCAACAAAGGCCTTATGATGGATCCCAAGAAAGTTCAAACTATCATAGATTGAAAGATTCTAAGAATAGTATGAGATGTGCAATACTTTTTCGGCTTTGCTAATTACTATAAAATCTTCATCAAGAATTGTTTTCAAGTTGCAGCTCCACTTATATATTTGACTTGTAAAGACAAACTTGAGTGGAATAAAGAAGAATCATTTGATTCTTTAAAGAAGGAATTTATTTTTGTACCAATCTTATATTGTGTTGACTTCTCTAAGGTATTTTTTATGGAAATAGATGCGTGAGATTTTGCTATAAGTGCAGTGTTGTGTCAAGGACAAGAACTTGATGAAAAAACAATTCAAACAAGTGAGCCTTCACTCAAAGAGAAGTAACAAAATATATATAAACAAGTATATATATTGAAAGAGAAATTGGAATGGCTATTGCAAAAGACAAGAAAACTAAAGACCCTTGAAACTAGACTAGAAGCAAGAAAGGAGTTGACAAGAGTGAAGAAGCCTTCACTCTTGTCTCTATATATATTATCTAACTAGGGGCTACGTGGGGACGTTCTATAGGACCTCCAATATGTGTTGACTTTGTAGGGCACATGCCTTGACTTATAAGGCAAGTTTTTCTATGTGTGGGCCACATAGTTAGCTTAATCTTCAAGCTAACAACATGTGTGGCACATGGCCAACTTGTTGACCACGTTTCTAATCCAAAAAGTCAATTAAAGACACCTATGAAGTCAAAGCAGCATCTAAGAAGCTTCCATATTAAATATTATAGAATTAACTTACTTTTACCTACTTTTATTTACTTCTACCTATTTGTATATGTAATTATTAGCTTATATGATTATGGCCGTGACATTACCCCTCCTTCTAGAGATGAGTTCTACGAGAAGCGGTCATCATATGTTGAAGAAATCTATGATGCAACGAATTATATTTGCCACATACTCTGATCTTTATTCTCTTCAAAGATGATTGATAGGGCCTTTCAACCATCGATAGTGTCCCATATCAGGGCGGAAAGACCACCTAGTTATTTGATCATTGTTGAGGCCTTCGTAACTTCCTTCGAATAGAATATTTGGAACACCATCAGGAGTTGTTCCTATCTCTAGCAAAATCACCAAACATCGGGAGTCCCTTCTCAAATCGTGATACCGAACGCGTTGTATCTGACCATCTATTCGAAGAAGAACATGTCGTTCTTGAAGATCTTCATCTCGATTGCATTGTCTTGAAAGTTGTGACAATCGTAATATCTCATCCAGCAAGTCAGTAAATGAAGGCTCTTGAGTTGAATCCACTGGTTGTTGGTTCTCCATCTCTTGAGCGCCACTACTACAACGAAGCTACGAACAAGAATTGAAAGTAGAATGTTATCTGGCCTAGATGTTGTTTCTTTTATAAAGAAGGTTTTCATCTTGATTTTGATGGATGTCGTCAATGAAAAGCGTCCACCGCCTTTGCTATATTTGCAAGATTTTTTATTGGCTCCCATGTGCATTCACTAATACCATATCCGCGGCAATGGATAAGATATTTTAATTTATTTTGGCGTCGCCTTGAATCTAAGACTTCTTCTACTTCAAAGTCTTCATTACTGTCCACTTCTATAGGAGGAGGTGGAACTTGTCATCTTCTTGGTATGTCCACTGTCTTGTATGGTTCAAGAAGAGACACGTGGAATACTGAATGGATTTTCTTTGACTCCGGTAGATGTAAACGATATGCAATCGGATTGATTTGTACAGAAATAGAAAATGGTCCCAACCTTCGATAGTCCAACTTGTCACAAGGAGGAGTGGTCTTGATATTGCAACGAAGTAGCCATACCTTATCATGCAAGATGAATGATGGTTGTTCCTTTCGATAGACATCTGCATTGGCCTTTTGTTGTTGTTGAGCCTCTTTTAACTGCGCCTTCATCGTTGCATGTAGCTTTGATAAATAAATTGCTAAATCTTTCGCAGCAAGATTATCAACTTTTGAAAAGTCAAAAGTATCAAGTCATGGATGATAACCATAATTAGTAAAGAAAGGTGTTTGTTTTGTAGAAGAGTGTACCGTGTTATTGTAAGGAAACTCTGCCAACGGTAAAAGAGTTATCCAATCATCTTGTTGGTAATTAATGGTACATCTTAAATATTACTCCAAAACTTGATTAACAAGCTCCGTTTATCCATCAGTTTGAGGATGGAATGCTGAAGATAGTTTTATATCCACTTTAAGAATCTTGAAAAGAATCCGCCAAAATCTTGATACAAATTGAGTTCCCCTATCTGATATAATATCCTTGGATAATCCATGATAGCAATAGATATTGTCAAGAAAGAGCTTAGCTATTTCTTTACCTGTGATAGATTATGTACATGATACAAAATGTGCCATCTTGGTAAAACGATCTACTATGACGAATATAGAGTCATAAGAACCTTAGATTGGAAGATCCGTGATGAAGTCCATAGAAACAGAAGACCACGGTTGTTCTGGAATGGATAATGGCTGAAGAAGTCCAAAAGGTCGATGACGAGGAGTTTTCGATCTTGAGCAAACTTCACATGATTGTACAAAATCTTTAAGTGCCTTCCACATTTGAGGCCACCAGAAATTCCTAGATATCAGCTCCAAAGTCTTATTATATCTGAAATGTCCTGCTGCTGGGAAGTCGTGACGAGCTTGAAGAACACGTAAACGAGCTTCTCCTTCTAGAACATACAGGCGTCCTTCGAAATAGAGGAGGTTGTTCTTGAATTCAAATTTAGATAGATCATGATATTTAGAAGAATTATTCTTGATATCATGAACAAGAGGATCTGAAGACATACTTAACTGGACTTGCTTAAGGAAAGTTAAATCAACAGTCAATGTTGATTTTATTGCTGAAAGATGAAATTATTCCGGCTTCAAGAGAACTGTTCTTTGTTGCTCAAAAGCTACATCTCCTTCTTTTGGGGCAAGATAAGAACGTCTAGATAAGGCATCGAATAAATCTTGTTGTTTTCCTGGTCGATAAGTTATGATGAATTCGAATCTTGATAAAGACATGCTCCAACGAGCTGGACGACGATTTAATACGCGTGCTGACATAAAATATTTGAGGTTCTTGTAATCCGTATATACGGTGACTGGACTAGAAGCGCCTTCTAAATAATAACGCCATTCTTGAAAAGAATCCACAATTGTAAAAAGTTCTTTGTCGTGGATCTCATAATTGATTTCTGCTGCTGAGAATTTTCTTGAATGAAAGGCTACTAGATGAAGTTTGTCATCTGTTCCCATTTGTGATATAATTGTATCCAGAGCAAAGTCCGATGCATCTATTTCCATAAAGAATGCTTTAGAAAAATCAACATGATACAAGATTGGTGCAGAAACAAACGCTGTCTTCAAAGATTCAAAAGCAACTTCCGCTTTTTGATTCCATTGGAGTTTGTCTTTACAAGTCAAACGTGTAAGAGGAGCTGCAACTCGAGAAAAGTCTTTGATGAAGATCCAATAGTAGTTGGCAAATCCCAAAAAACATTGGATATCTCTTACCGTTTTTGGGATCTTCTAGTCTATAATAATTTGAACTTTCTTAGGATTCATCATAAGTCCATTATTTGAAATGATGTAACCTAAGAAATTGACTTGAGTAGTGTGGAATACACACTTTTCTATCTTGGCATAGAGTCTTGCATCTCTTAATTTTTGTAACATATGACGAACATGAAGTTCATGTTCTTATGGATTCTTAGAATAGATCAAGATGTCGTCTAGATAACATACCACAAAATTGTCCAAAAACTCTCGAAAAATATCATTCATTACATGTTGAAAAGCTTCTCGTGCATTTGTAAGTCCAAAAGGCATGACGTTGTATTCAAAATATCTATACCTAGTTCGAAACGCAATCTTCCATTCATCTCCTTCTTTGATGCGTACTAGATTGTATGCTCCTCGAAGATCTATTTTTGTATAGATCTTAGCTTAATTCAGTTGATTAAGAAGTCCGGATATTAAAGGTAGTGGATACCTATTTTTGATGGTAATCTTATTGAGTCCTCGATAATCAACACACATCCACAATGATCCATCTTTTTTCTTCACAAATAGAATTGGAGCTCTTGTCGGAGATTTAGAATGGCATATGAAATTCTTGGCTAGATTTTCTTCAATATACTCCTTGAGTTTAGTCAACTCATTTTGTGATAAACTGTAGATTGGTCTGAATGGTGGTTGTGCTCCTTCTTGAAGATCAATTGAGCAATCATAGGGACGATGTTTTGGGAGTGTATCTGCATTCTTTTTTTTAAATACATCTTGAAATTCTTGATATTGGCTTGGAATGCCACTTGAAGTCTTTTCACTAGTAGAAACGGGTGTTGCATAAATAATGTATGGTGATTCTTTCATAGCAGCATGCAAGAAAGCTTTTGCACCTATAAATATGGGTTTAATTGAACTGGACTTATGACTCTCTACTTGCTTAACTACACTATTAGTTATACTTTCAGAGAAAGTGAGAGTTCGGGAAATCCAGTCTATTTGAGGGTTGTATTTTTCTAACCACGATAAACCTAAAATGACTGGATTAGAGGAAGATCTAATGATATTAAATACTACAAAACTATTATGACGATTGATTATTACTTCTATAGGAAGGGTTTCGTGAGTAATATCTCCAGAAGACAATAGACGACCATCTATGACTTCTACATGAAGAGATTTAGTTTTCTTTACTAAAGATATGCTATATCTTTTAGTAAATTCTTCATCTAAAAAATACGCTGAGGCTCCTGAATCTAACAAGGCAGAGACTTTGTAATGTTTAGGTCCTAAAATAATATTTAATGTAAAACAAGGAGAGGGCTCTGAGGAGAGAATAGGACCTTTATTAGAAGTTGTGCAAGGTTCCAGCCGCACGGTCCCTATTGTAGCTAGACAAACTCGTTTTTCGACATATTATCTTCTTTCACAACCATACTCCTCATTTTGTGATTGCGTCGTTTCTTTGGACAATGCTGAGCAGTGTGCTTTGGTTCTCCACAATATAAACATAATCCTTCTTAACGATTACGAGTCTTTTCTTGCTCAGTAAGCGGTTTGAAACTTACTGCATCAATTTGTATATCCTCTACTTCCGAATGTATGTGTTGAAGAGATGTTGGTGTTGCCATTGAATTATAGTAACGTTGAGGTCCACTTGTACGGTTCTCAGATCGGAATTCAAAAAGACGATTGTCGTACTTCACAGCAAAGTCAATTGCTTGACTCAATGTTTGAGGATCAGGTAAGTTGAGCATTAATTTTTTTACCTCATATTGTAATCCGTAGAGAAATTCGCTAATAGGTGCAGCATCATCCCACTTGATATCAGTTCTAAGTTCTCAAAATTGTGAAGCATATAACGTTACTGATCGATTGCCTTGTCGTAAAATACAGATCTTATTGGTTGCAACACGAATTGCATCATGTTCTCCATACATGGATCGAAACTCTGCCAAAAAAGCCTATAGATTATCCAATATTGGATCTCGTCGTTCAAGAAAAGATGAAAACCACGATAGTGCCGAACCTGAAAGAAGCGTACCAATGAATCTAACTTGTGATCCTGGATTTGGATAGCTTTGGAGTTGAAGTTCAATCACAAGTTGCACTTGATTGATAAATCCTCGAAACTTGGATCTGGTGCCATCAAACTTCTCGGGTAGGAAAATTCTTAGTTTTCTAACATTTGAAGGACGTTCCACCATAGGAAAAAGGACATGATTTGGTGCAGATGTTAAAGCAGCTCCAACCATTTCTATATCTTCACTTCCTGCCAATCTTGTTGCTCATTGTGGTGGTAAATTGAGTTGATGCATTGCAAGCATTAACTTTCTCAATTGCTCTTGCATTTGTGCCATTGCACTCTTCATTTCAAGAAGTTCTGCCATGATAATACTTAGAAGAGAGAAGATGTCTAATATCGCTCAAGACAAATAGAAGAGAGGACTTGGAGACAAAGAAAATACTAAGGACAATATCAGTTTAGAAGAGGGTAATCCGTAACTTCTAATACGCTTATATCTTATCAAGAAAAAGGGGTAATCCACTCTTAATCAAGATTAGACAAAGCTCTAATATTGTAGGTGTACTCTTGTCAATCTGTCAAGGACAAAAACTCGATGAAAAAATAATTCAGACAAGTGAGCCTTTACTCAAAGAGAGGTAACAAAATATATATAAACAAGTATATATATTGAAAGAGAAACTGGAATGGCTTTTGCCAAAAGACAAAGAAACTAGAGACCCTTGAAACTAGACTAGAAGCAAGAAAGGAGTTGACAAGAGTGAAGAAGCCTTCACTCTTGTCTCTATATATACTCTCTAACTAGGGGCTACATGGCAACGTTCTATAGGACCTCCAATATGTGTTGACTTTGTAGGGCACATGCCTTGACTTACAAGGCAAGTATTTCTACGTGTAGGCCACATAGTTAGCTTGATCTTCAAGCTAACAACATGTGTGGCACATGGCCAACTTGTTGACCACGTTTCTAATCCAAAAAGTCAATTAAAGACACCTATGAAGTCAAAGCAGCGTCTAGGAAGCTTCTAAAAAGCTTCCATATTAAATATTATAGAATTAACTTACTTTTACCTACTTTTATTTACTTCTACCTATTTGTATATGTAATTATTAGCTTACATGATTATAGCCGTGACATGTTGTCACAAATGGGAACAAATGACAAACTCCATCGAATATCTTTCCATTCAAGGAAATTTTTTAGTAGCCAAGATTAATTATGAGATCTATGACAAAGAACTCCTTGCAATTGTGGATTCATTTCAAGAATGGCATCATTATCTAGAAGGCACCTCAAGTCATGTTACCATGTATACATACCATATGAACCTCGAGTACTTCATGTCAGCTCGTATCTTGAATCATTGTCAAGGCCGTTGGAGCATGTTTTTATTTAGATTCAATTTTAAGATAATTTATTGATCAAGAAAAGAATAAGGTCTATTGGACACTCTTTTTAGACATTCTTACCTTGCATCAAAAGAAAGAGATTCATCTTTTGATCAATAAAGATCAATTCTCTTGAAGCTTGAGCATTTTCACCTTCGAGCTATAAAATCAACATTGATTGTTGATTCAATATTTGTAAAGCAAATTCAATCAAGCATGTCTTCTGATCTTCTTGTTCAGGATATCAAGGATACTTCCTCTAAGTCCCATGATACTTCTAAGTTTTAATTCAAAAATAATCTATTATATTTCAAAGAATGCCTATATGTTCTAGAAGGTGAAGTCCGATTACGTGTTCTTCAAGCTCGTCATGATTTTCTAGCAACATGACATTTTGAATAAAATAAAACTTTGGAACTAATACCCAGGGATTTTTAGTGGCCGCAAATGTGGAAGGCAGTCAAAGATTTTGTACAATCTTATGATGTTTACTCAAGATCAAAAACTCCTCATCATCAATCTTATAAATTTCTTCAGTCGTTACTCATTCCAAAACAATTATGGTCTTCTGTTTCTATGGATTTCATCACAAATCTTCCAATCTCAGATTCTAATCACTCTATATTTGTGATAGTAGATCATTTTACCTAAATGGCATATTTTGTACTATGTACAAAATCTATCACAGGTGAAGAAACAACTAAGCTTTTTATTGACAATATCTATTACTATCATGGATTACCAAAGGATATTGTATCGGATAGGGAGACTCAATTTGTATCAAGATTTTAAAGAATCTTATTCAAGATTCTAAAGATGGATATGAAGCTTTTTTCAGCTTTTCATCCTTAAACTGATGAACAAACGGAACGGATAAATCAAGTTCTAGAGCAATATTTGAGATGTAACATCAACTATCATCAAGATTATTAGACCACTCTTTTACCACTGCCAAAGTTTGCATATAATAATTTGGTACATACTTCTACATAACAAACACCTTTCTTTGAGAATTATAGTAATCATCCACGTCTTGATACTTTTGACTTTTTAAAAGTTGATAATCTTACAACAAAAGATTTAGCAAATTTCTTGTTAGAGGTACATACAACAATGAAGATACAATTAAAAGAAGTTCTAGAACAACAAAAGATGAACACGAATGCCTATCGCAAGGAGCAACCACAATATAATATAGGTGACAAGATTTGGTTACTTCATTGTAATATCAAGACTACTCGTCCTTGTGATAAATTAGATTATTGTAGGGTGTGACTTTTTTTTATTTGTAAATAAATTAATCCTGTTGCCTATCAATTATATCTACCAAAGTCTATGAAGATCCACTCTGTATTTCACATGTTTCTTTTGGAGTGGTATAAGACAGTGAGTATCTTCGGAAGAAGACAAACGCCACCTCCTCCTATAGAAGTAGATAACTAAGAATTTGAGGTAGAAGAAGTCTTAGACTCAAGGTGGTGCCAAAATAAGTTGAAATATCTTCTTCATTAGCATAGATATGATTTTAGTGAATGTACATGGGAGCCATAAAAGAATCTTATAAATGCAATAAAGAAAGTTGAAGTCTTTCATCAACGACATCCATCAAAACCAAGATAAAGAATAACAAACATTTGCTATAAAAGAAATAGGATCAAAGAAAAATAACATTCTACCTTCTATCTTTCACTTTAGCTTCTGTATATTTGTGATGAGATGGAGTACTAACAACTAGCAGATTCAATTTAAGAGCTTTTATTAGCAGACTTACTAGACAAGACATTGCAATTGTCACAACCTTCAAGATAATGGAATTGAGATAAAGATCTTCAAGATCGACATGTCTTTCCTTGAATAGATGGCAAGATACAACATATTTGGTATCATGACTTTAGAAGAGACTCCCAATATTTATTAGAGGTAGGAACAACTCCTGATGGTATTTCAAATGTTTTATGAAGACCTTCAAAAGTTATGAAGGCCTCAACTATAACCAAATAGCAAGGTAGTCTTCTCACCTTGGTATGGAACAATATAGATGGTTGAGAGGACCTATCAACCATCTTTGAAGAGAGCAAAGATTGGAGTATGTAACAAATACAATTCATTGCATTTTGGACTTCCTCCACACATGAAGACCGCTCCTTATGAAACTCGTCTCTAGAAAGAGAAGGGGGTAATGTCACAGACATATACATTTACTTCAATAGTTACTTATATAATTAAATAGAAGTATATATATATAGAATAATTTCATAAAATCTTCTAGAGAAGCTTCTTAAAAGCTTCATAGATGCGGTTATGACTTTAGATGTATTTGTAGGTTAGAAACTTGGCCAAAAAGCTAATCGAGTATTGGTAGCTTATGAAAAAAGTTATCTCTATTTAGTAGCTTGTGGAACAAGCCAACTTTATGGCACTTATATAGATAATTTGCCTTGCAAGATAAGACATGTGGCTAGCAAAGTCAACACATATTGGAGGTCCTATAGGACATCACCACATTGTCGTATTATATGTTGTTTTGCTCAGGAATGCACCGGGTATCTAGTTGTGGAAGGTGAGATTATGTTTCACAAGTAGCCTAGAAATCTTAATAGATTTCATCCATGCAAGTAGAGTATAATCTGAATTTCAATCCAAAAGTGCAAAAAACACTCTTCTTAGTAGTCTTAATCATACATGAATCGCAATTTCCTTGTTACTTTCATATTTAAGCAATTTAAATTTTTCTTCTAAGTCCCTATTCTAATGAGTGAGCTTTAACAAGATATAACATCCAATTTGACTATCTACTTGATTTGGAATTTTGCATGCAATTGTCAATATAAGTCTTCTATATGCTCAAGAATTTTTAGCCCAATCCAACTTACAGATTGTGAAAAAACCTCCAAAAATTGTAGTAATGTCACTCGGCTGCCAACTTGAAAAGTGAAGCAGAAATCCCAGCAATGATTCTTCTCTTTCCAACTATTAACTTTGTCTCAAAATTTGTGTGTACGTTGATCTTCAAGTCTTTCAACACCATGCCAATTTTTATCTTAATCCAACTAATAGATCTATAGATATCATAGAAACTCTATCCAATCTCAAACTACCACCTTCCAAAATCCTCTTGTTCTAAAAACTAGATATCTCTAAACCACACTGTTAGATTATCACAAAATTTTGTATACACTTAACACACCAAATAATCCAAGCAGTATCAAGTTTTCAACTATAGATGTCATACCAATTGCATGAACTAGCCAAAAATGCTAGTCATAATTAAATTATATTAAACCAAAATCATTGATACAAACCTTGACTTTGAACAACAATTGCTAAGTCTTCCAAAACCTTCTCAAAACAATTCTTATGTCTTTGGAAAGAACTTCAAGCTAGTTCTCAAATTCTAACCACTGAACTTTGAATGATTTCCTATTTTTCCCTAGGTTGTCATCTTAGTGGCCAGAGATCTGATTTCGACCCTGTTTCACAAATGGTCGACCCTCATGTATCAATTTAACTTATCCTAAGGTGTTTTTAGTCCAACCTTACTCTCAACTTAACCTTAGTATCAACTATACTAATTATTTACTTCTTCTAATCATATTTTATTAATTTACGGTCTTTCTTAGATAATAGAAGAGTCTCTATAACCTAGAAGGTAAAATTATTAATTAACCTTCAACCTACTAACTAATAAGATTAGGAAATAACCTAAGAGGCTTTTATGAAAGCCATGTTTAGATACTTCAAATTATAATTGAATTAAGATAATTAGATATTAATTAGAAATTCAATTTTAATTATAATTTTACTATATAGTTGTATTACATCACGACAATGTAGCTTTTATTTAGATAGTATATATGGAGGCAAGAATGAAGCCTTCTTCACTCTTGTCAATGCCTTTCTATTCTTAGTCTTATTTCAAGACTTTCTAGTCTTTTTATTTTTGGCAATAGCCATTCTAGTTAATATTACATCACCTTTTGAGTGACTTTCTAGTTCTCTATAGTGATAGAAGAGTGTATTGAGGATTCTCTTTCTTTTTGAGATTCATGTCCTTGACAATTAACTTTTTGACCAAGTTTCTAACCTATCAATGAACTACAAATACATATATAGTCAAGCAGTATCTATGAAGCTTCAAGGAAGCTTCTCTAAAAGTTCTTATAGAATTAACCTACTTTTATCTACTTTTATCTACTAATACCAAATCATATAGATATTTACTAAAGTACTTATGTATGTCTGTGTCTATTTATTATAATCTACTATGTTTTGTAATGAATATCATATTTGATATAATTATTTATTAAATAAATAATTAAATCTTAATTTTAAATAATTAAAGTTTAAAATGTATATTTTATATAAATTATTATTTAAGCATCATATAATTTAATTTTTAAAATATTTTAAAAATATTATAAATTATGGATTTTAAATAAAAATCATAATATAAAAAATAATATCACATTATATATACATATTATTAAGTTGCATATTTATTATTTTATGAATATTAATCTAAATAATATTAGGTTTTTAGTAATAATTTTTTATTTTTTATTACTTTGATGTAAAATATAATTAAATAATCTACAAATAATGAACCTATATTTTTATTTTAAAAGAAATTAGAATTTGATTGTTGGACCTCATGTTTTAATAATCAAAAATAGGTCAATTGATGATAGAAATTTTCATAATGGTTCATTGATACATCTAAAGAGTCATATATTACCTTTAAATCAATAAAAGATACTTCATGGAGATGCAATAGCACCATAGTTATACCAATCTTAATGAAATCAATGAATCTTTTATTCTTTAAGTAAAATAATTTACAATCATGTATATAATTGAAGTAATTGTGGAGCTTGGTGAAACTACTCGCATTAAAGATGCCAGTGCACAAAAAGCCAATTATCTAAATAAAAAAAACCTCAAAGTTCTTCGAATGGCATTTTATGTGCCTAAAATTTTCTTAAGCACTACTTAATAACCTACTTTTTTTGTAATGCTACTATTAATTATTGTAATGGCTTTTATTGGCACAAATTTCTAAAATTTATTATAATTTTGTAAATATAATGATACATAGTAACTTTGTATAAGACCTAGTTTTTCATCTATATATAATATTAAAATTATAATATTTTTATTCAATAATATATAAAAACTATTTTTTATTTTTATTTTTTTAAAAAATTAAATTATAAATATTACATTGGTTGATTAAAAAATAAAAAAATAAGTTGATCTAGGCTTACCTAAATCTTACAAAAGAAAGATTAGAAATAAAAATAAAAAATATAAAGTAATTTTTAATCTATTTATTTATATCCTATTAAATATGTATATAATAAAATTACTATAAGAATCCATATTCTTAAAATTTTACATCTATTTTCTATTGTCTAACATTCTTTTACTCATTTATGTCTAATCCCACTAAATGATGTCGCCAAAATGAGGATGGAGACTAGAGGGTTGAATTGAAGATAAAGATTAGAAGGGTGAGGGCTGAGGACATGCTAGAATTGAATTTTCTTAGTTAAGTTGCTTTTTTTATTCTCTTATGTAGGCTTAGACATACAAAAATCTCTTAATTTGAAATAACTAAATTTTTTTGATATGAAACTAATACATTCTTATGCATCTAAATTACTCATATATAAATCTCCAAATAAAGGATTGAATTATACAAATTCTTTTGAATGTAAGAGGGAATATTTTCTTGCTTTCACTGGCTTTATATTAGATTATTTATATTTCTATTATAGAAACATATATATGCAAAACTAAAAGAATAATAAGTAAAATAGGCAAAGAGAAGAAATAAAAAAGAGAAGGTGAATATATTAGAAAGACAAAAGAAAAAAAAAAAAAAAAAAAATGAAAGGCTAGGTGGATGGATAGATGAAGGAAGGAAGGAAGAAAGAGATGCTACTACTACAACAAGTACAACAACAATAACAACAACAACAAGAATACATATTTGTTTATTGATATAAATTTGTCGGACTTAATAATTGAAATCATCTCAACCATCTGCATATCTATTATACATATCTACAAGTGTGTTGATGTGATAAAGCCATTGAGATGGAGCAAGAGAGGAGAGGAGGGAGGGGGAGAGGAGAGAGAAGTGATTGAAGGCATAGAAGGAAGAGATCTAAGGCATTGATTAGAAGATGCATGCAAATTCAATACAACAATCTTATAGGAGGAGGCAATAGAGATAGAAAATTTAAGAATAAAGAATAAAGAATGAAGAATATGATATGGAGTAGACAATTTAGTATATGTATATATGTGTATATATATATATATATATATATATATATGTATATATATATATATGTATATATATATATATATATATATATATATATATGTGTATATGTGCATGCATGTATGTATGTGCATACATGTGTGCATATACATATGTGAGTGAGTAAAAATGAGAGTGTATGTATATCAATGGTTTTTTAAAAGATGATGTGATGATGCTCTAGAGGGATCAAAATAGCTATATTGTAATCCTTCGAGGGAAACCATAAATCCACTATCCTTAAATATTGTGTAAGTCTAATTTTCTCTTAGTCGTGCATTGTTGGTATAGATTTTATCATGAGCCTCTTCTAGTAGGTGGGCAATGGTATAAGGAATAGTGGAACAACCATTATGATAGATACGTTATACAAAAGACCAAAAAAGAAGTTAAATATAAGAGTTTCAACAAGAAAGCTAGTAAGAACTTGATTAAATCAAATGAGGATAAGATCAACACAAAAAGAAATAAACTAGAGCTCTAAAAGATGCGTTGTTGAGATTGAAGATATTTTTACTTCAACTCCAATATATATTAAGTATTAAGAAGTTTTTTGAAAATTTTTCCTATCACTTAAAGATGAAGCAATCTTATGAAGCTTCTTGAACAACTTTGTTAATCTTCCTAGAACTTTCTAGAATCTGTTGAAATATTTTAAGAAACTTTTAGAAATTTATAAGAGTATTTTTAGAATCTTATATTAAAATATTTTAAGAATATTTTAAAATCTTTTAGAATCAAATAGAATATTCTTAAAATCTTCTTAAAATCTTGTTGTTAGATGTTTGTAATAGCCATTCGCTTAGATTAAGTTTAGAATTAGGTTAGAAAGAAGGTTGTTTTTTTATCGAGTGAATAATATAATGTCAAGCCCCATGCTTGTATATAGATTCAATGAAGTCTAACATTGCACATGTTTCTTTAGAAATTATGCAATTACAAGATTTAAGAGCTTTTTCTAGGATATCTTCCAATGCAAATTCCATCAAATCTAAATTAATTGCAGTAGTAATAAATATGGATAAATATACCAAAGTTCATCTTATAATTTTTATTATAGGAAAAAAACTCTTAGCCGATTATACTAAAAATAATATGAACTTCTTATTGAATATGGAGGTTTTTATAGTTAAAATTGATAAAGATGTGGAAAAAAGAAAAACAAAATACCTACAAAAGCATGCAATAGTTATATATTATATCAAAGATAAGCAAACTTTCCTTATTTTAATTAAGTGGCTTGTTTCTATTACAATTCCAAGTTGATAAGCCAATTATATTAAGAAGGGAGTTTAAAAGGTGTCATGGACATACATACTTACTCTAATATTTACCTATATGATTAAATAGAAGTAGATAAAAGTAGATTTATTTCATAATATTTTTTAGATAAGCTTCTTAGAATCTTTATAGATGCTACTTTGTCTTCACATGTATTTGTAATTGATTAGTAGGTTAGAACTTCGTCAATAAGTTTACTACATATTGATAGCTTGCAAAACAAGCTAACTAAGTGGGACATATATAAAAAACTTGCTTTGCAAGTTAAGATACGTGTCTTATAAAGTTAACATGTTTTGGAGGTCCTACCAGACATCAATACATAGTTCCTAGTTAAAAGTATATATGGAGGCAATAGTAAAGCCTTCTTTACTTTTGTGAGTATTTTTTTAGTCTTTAGTCTTGTTTCAAGACTTTCTAGTCTTCTTCTTTTTGGCAATAGCCATTCTAGTTTAATATTATATCATCTTCAAGTGATTTTTTAGTCTTTTTGAATGATACAAGAGTGTTTTGAGATTTTCTTTCTTTAAGATTCATGTCCTTGATAGAAGGGGGTTGTTTCAGCTCCTTTGTGAGACTCCACCAATTATACTAAAGCTACTTATACCTATGCCGCATAGATCATTGTGGGGTACTTGTATACTACAAACATGGTTCTCCAATTTTGACCTTAGTCACTTGAAGGGCTTTGTGTTCCAACATAGGTTATTTTTTGAAGTGTTCCCTAGGAATTTATGCAAGTATTGTCATAAATAGGTGAAGGTCAAAACCCAACAATTTTTGTGGACTCGTCAGGGTCCTTAGAAGCAGGCTAACAACACAGCCTAGGAATGCCAAGCAAGATCACCGATCGCTCTGAATACCACTACAACGGAGATTCCCGCCTCACTCCTGAATATGAGTGGAATGGGTGGGAGAAAGTTTACCGTAGGTGGAAAGAAAAGACAACAATGGTTATCGACAGGACAGTTGGTCCTAAATCCCCCCCCCCCTTTCCCCTTCTCTAGTACGGGGAACCGCACTGCCCAGCTAACACTTTTCATCCAATTTTAGACCATAGACAGCCTTTTTCTGCCCCTGTAATAGGATCGAACGGCAGACAAACACGGAGATCCGGAGACGAGACTGAGCCCGCAACAGTGCAAACAGTACAAGCTCTCCATCCACACACAATTATAAAAGGCAATCTTGGGAATTACTATCGCCCAGCTGATGGCTACCTTCAAACGCCTAACCTCACCAAATTCACCCTGAATGGTAATGTGAGTTCTGCAGCTTTATGCTCTATGGCTGCTCCGAATTTCATTACAACTTTCGGCCCAGAGGCCCCGATGTCCAATTCTTACAATGCAAAGTCTGTGTATCCAACTTCAAAGGCCTAGTGTTGACCTTAATGGCGTAGCACCAGTATCACACTCCATCCTTGAAAGTAGCTTGGGCGAGACATCAACGATGAATTTGTCAAAACTAAACATTAATACCGCCAGTTGCTACACCCCTCGGTCCAATACCTCTACTCCGAGGATCCCAACAAGGGCAAATGAAGGAAACCCCGAGATATTACAAGCATCGTTCTTTCAATGGCTGAATAATATGAACATTTTAGACTCGAACCACGGGTTTCTTACCCCCCAACCAAGACTGTTCACCGACCATCAACTGCTCCGTCGCCAAAATATATCTGCCCATTTACAACGTCAACGCAATCTGATTCTTTAAGGTCGCAGAACACCTCGGGGAGGCTCCATCGCGAGCCCGAGGAATAACCAGTTATTTATCCCTCCTTCTCCTCCCCCCCACCTCCTCCCTCATTGTAAATGCGGATATCCATTGTATCACACAATCTGTAGGGTCTCAACGATCCAGAGACGGTCGATGTTGTAAAAAAATATTATCAACCATGCTTACAATGCGTTGACGAGCTGTGTGTTTAAGAACATGGCGTCAAAGGAGATAGATCACTGAAGCTAAAAGACACCTTCCAGCAGCAAGCCAGACTTTTTTGGGAGGGAAGCAACAATTGGCTACAACCATAGTTGTACTGACAAGGGGGCGGATAAAGGTGGGGACTGTATGTGGGTGCCTCCCCGCCTGAACCACCTGGTTACTAATTCAAGACACTCCTAATGTGGCCACGCTATGTGGGTTAGGACCGGGGATGTTCCTAGTGGGGATATTATCATATTTAATGTTTATGCCTCTATATTGACATCAGAGCGGTGTACTCTCTGGGAGGAGCTAGCGGCAACTCTCCCCCACGATTGCCAATGGCTATTCGGAGGCGATTGGAACTTTGTCGAAGAATTTTGTGATAAATCCTCATTGTGCGAGAAATTAATCTCGGATGAAGAGAAGAGGTTTTTTTTTATACTCATTGACACTTTGGAGGTGGAAGAAAAGTTTCCGACCTTGAACAGAATTTGATTTTCTTGAGATAGTAGAAGGCGCGATAGAGCACGAGTCTTAGTCCATTTGGATTGTGTTTACACTTTCCAGTTGGGCGGTGCAAGAGAGAGCCCGATAATGGATTATCCCATATGGGGAGACTTCACTCAATCCGACCATCTACTAGTGACCTACGTGGTCCAATTGGTTGCGATTCCACGACAAACGTCATCATTCAAAATTCGCTCTCTTTACCTCACAGAGGCGGCAGTCCGGAGCCCGGTCAAATAAATCTGGTCTTCCCCTCTCTATTGCAACTTCTTACAAAAACTTCAGGTGATAGTGAAGTTCTACCAAGGATATTGCATTTGTCGAGCGAAGGACTTTCGATGGAAAGTGGAGCTGTGGCGTGGCCGGCTGTTGTGACTGATGACTGAGTTACAGGCTAATCCATTGAACCTAGTATTGCAAGGAAAATTGGGATCGGTGGCGGACAGATTACAGCAAGTAAAATATAGAAAGGCTAAAAGAAAACAGGTCTGCAGTCGGGTGAAAAGAAGAGCATAGGCGACTCACCTACAAGGGTTTTTTTCAGGGTAATCAGAGAGAGGTACAAGGCTTCCATTATTACTACACTAGAGGACTGTAATGGGACCCTCCACTCCGATCAGGCCGGGCTGGAAGGGTCTACTCCTGGTACCACACATCGCTGTATATCGGCAGAGCCTTCGTTGCCTGGAGCTGCAGAAAGAGTCACCTGCTGCCTTGACAGCATCAGCGATCGGCTATCCAGTAAGATGAAAGATTGTTTGAGCGTCCCAATCACAATGGAAGAATTAAGTGAGACAGTAAATGGGATGGCCTCTAGAAAAGCTCCACGGCCAGGTGGAATCATTACAAAAAATTCAAATTATTCTGGGATGTGATTAAAACTGATTATTTCACTATGATAACACAAGCTATTCAAGACAATCAACTTCCTAAGGGTGTCACAAAAGGACTGATATCCTTGATATTCAAGAGTAGGCAAAGGACAAGGCTCACTAACTGGAGGCCAATTACTCGTCCTAATGTGGCTTATAAGTTATATGAAAAAACACTATAAATCCGACTTCAACTAGTATTTATGGAAATTATTTCATTTCATCAATTTGCTTACTCATGAGAATATGGAGTAGGCCCATTACTTACAACAACCTTTGACCTTCCTAAAATTGGATTTTTTAAAAGCCTACTATATGGTGGACTGGTTGTTCCTCTTCAAAGATATGTTGGAATTTGGAAATCCAAAGGAGTTTGTTAATATGACAACACTACTCTTCCTAGATTCATTGGCTAATGTTAAGGTAAATGGATCCCAATCCTCTTCTTTTTTCTATTCATAGAGGAGTTTGTCACAGATGCTCCCTTGCTCCTTATCTATTTCTTATAATTGTTAAGGTTCTCAATTGTATGATTAAAAAAGGTGTGGAGGAGGGTAGAATCTATGGAATTGTCCTCCCAATAGAGAATAGGCAGCAAGTAATTGCCCAATTTGTTGATGACATATCCTTCACCCTTCAAGGAAAAGAAGGCTTGATAAAAGTACTCCTTAATGTGTTGCAAACCTTCTACTTTAGCTCTGGTTTAGTGTTAAACTAAGATAAGTCATGTGACTATTGGTAAGCTGAGGCTATAAGACAAACTAATTAGGAATTTCTTAGGTTGATGATAGTAATATTAGCAAGCTATTGGACACCCCCTTTGATATGTACATGTCCTCCATAGATATAGACAACTTTTGAAGTCTAAAATAGACCAAAAGTTGAAATATTAGAGCACAACAAAGGTAAACTCTACTAATAGAGATGTAATAGTTAATAAGATATTATTATCTTATATATATATATATATATATATACATATATATTTTTGCAATATGGAGAGAAACAGAATTTGATTTGGCAAAAGCAAAGACTCAAGTATAGAACTATATGTAGTCTGAAAATCTTCAATGTGCCTATACTAAGGTCTCTTGGCTCGAATGTTACCAATCAAGAGCAAGTGGTATTGACATGGTTAATCCTGTGAATGCCCAAGTTGCTCTAATAGTAAAGTGGATTCTTAAAGCTTGTGAACGTAGGATGTCCAATTTCCATGTGCTTTTAAGATATAGACTAAATTACTTTCAACTACTTTATCCTTCTTCACTTCCAAGCAGAAAAAGGGTGTAAAGCTGGGTCAAGAATGGGATCTTCTTGGAAAGCAATGGTTAAAGATTTGCAAGCCGTAAACCCATTTGTGGCAGAAGAGGTGGCTAGTGAACCCTTCTGGTGGTCCACTTCTTGCCCTCTTATTGGAGCTGGTTTTTCAAAAAGTCGCCCCTCCCAGTTGCAGAAGGTAGGGCTCCAATGTATCCGAGATGCTAGGCGGAGCAATGTCTTCCTCACAGCCCAAGATGCAGCAGAGGTGTTCGGGCTCAAACAAGAAGAAGCACCGGCGTGGAATGCAGCTATTATCAGGCTGAAAAGCCACTGGGGTGCTCTCCTAACAAGTCATTTTTTGCCCGCTGTGCGAGGAGAATGGGTCGGCTGCTACCTCAGCAGTGCCGACCCCTTCCCTTTTGTAGTTTGGCAGGTTGCAGAGGGTGGAAGCTAGCCCTGCCGCTTAATTCCTTTTAGGATTTCCCTTCCCACTGTTACGCAGTGTTTCTCCGTTCTCCCACACTCCCGCTGCCTGCTACTTCAATCTAATCAACAGTCCAATCTCTTTACTGGAATCCACTGCCGGGTAAGAGTTGTGAAGATTCTGAAGTGCCCTCGGCAAAGGCCGATCCTGCTTTTCTACGGACTAGTGGAGAATCTGACCTGGGATCCCCACAAGTTTCAATGGCCCTCACCGAAGGGCCCTGTCCATCTCCTTGGGTATTCGGCCAAGCTTGCACGGGAGCTTCTTCGCGCAAAGCACATCATTCCCGATCCGGTAATGAAGAAGTGGCCTGGAGTCCTGGGTAGTGACTTTCGATTGCGCTGAAAGACGGTCTGGATAAAAAGCTGGGTTAGCAAAGAAGCCGGTCTTCTATGGTTGTTATGGCACCGAGCAATTGCGTTGAATGCGTGGCGGGGGCGGATTGATCGTGCAATTTCACTGAGCTGTCCAGTTTGCCCCAGGCGCTCGGACGAATCAATCCTCCATCGATTCTGGGAGTGTCGTTGGGCGCAGTGTCAAATGGCGTGGGAGCGACCCACTCCATTCGGCCATCATCTATAATGCCCAACCATATACGTTGGATCAGTTTGCGCGGGTGCCATTCAACATTATTAAACGCCGCATCATTTCGTTCCAGCCAGAGTACCCATAATATCACTATCACTGTCCTGATCTGTGACCATAGCAAACTGAAGGAGTCAAATTTGCGAGGGATTCGTGTCGAGAACAGCCCTTGATGCCACGAGAGAGGCTGCCACGATCCTCTCGCAGTAGCGCCAGAAACCAATGCATTAAGTATATGGGTGCCCCATCGCCTTGCGCACTGGGAATGCTGGGACGTTGTCCTCCCAGTATAGGCCTGGTTTCGCAGGGGCTTTGAGGCTAAATGAGTAAGCTAGTTGTTGGTCATAGTCTGTAAAGTCAGTTCATGGAGTCAGTCGGTCCCACCCAGGCCGCTTGCGGCTGGGTTGGTTGTAAATAACGGTTTCTTAAGGCAATGAAGTCCATCTTCGTTTGTTTCAAAAAAGAAAAAAAAAAAGCAGAGTGTAAGTGTGTTTGGATCAAATGCCATCATCCCCACGCATCCGGAAAGGGACTGCGCAGCAATCCCCTCACTCCTATCTCCCTCCCGAGCACTCGTGCTGGCCAGATGATGGAGACCGCACCTCGAAGCTTCTGAGCGAAGTAAAGCGACGGGTACCGCTGGTGGTGGACGACGAGGACGACGAGGACGACGACGAGGACGAGGACGACGACGAGGACGAGGACGACGACGAGGACGAGGACGACGACGAGGACGAGGACGACGACGAGGACGAGGACGACGACGACGAAGTCGAAGACTTCGAGGAAGAGGAGGACTAGGACTAAGGGGGGGGATCTAGTGGCGTGATCGGCACACCTGGATGTGCTTCACATGTGGGAAAGTTGTGCACCGATGCTCGCCATGTAGTCTCCCGTGGCCTTTGTTGACTTTTGTGGGCCGGCATGCAAACTCGATCGCCTCGTTTTACAGTTGGCAGGATGAGAGCTTGCTTGAGGTTGTGGTGTTGTTATTAATCTTGTTTCTTCTCTCGACTTTCAGACCGAATCTGTCTACAGATTCCCGGTCTGTGCACCACACACGTAATCACCGGATTCTATCGAGAACTCATCCGGTTAAGCTCAGTCGGGAGCTTCTCGAGCTAGATGGCCGTTCCAATGGATTACAGTTTCTCTGTTAGAATAATAATGATAATAATAATAATGAAAACAGCAATAATAATAAAAATAATAAACACTTTATCACATAATCACAATAAACAGTGATCATATGAAATTGTGTTGTGCCCCTGCAACTAGCATGAGTTTCAAACTGAATTGCGCGTAAGTGTCTCAAAGCTCAAATGTATTTGATCCTATTACAACTGCCTTGCTTACGAGGCTCTATCTTGGCATGGGAATCTCTGAAACTTATTGCGTCGATAATTTGTTCCATGCAAGATTCCCTTATCATCACCTTAGATCATCGCTGGCTGGAGGACTTTGAATGAAGAATTCGAGGGCCATGAAACGTCACTGCAAAGTCACAGAATCTCCGCTCTATCAACTCTCAAATCTACCAAGTCCAGGAGTGCGGACCCAGAGACTAAATCCTTCGCTCGATTCCAGAAAACTATGCCTGATCCTTCGTGACCATTCATTCCGAAGTTCTGTGAAATTATGGTCCGCTGCCCGAGCAACTACGGACTCTTCGCCACGACCAACGACGATGCCCTTTGCAGAGATGAAGTTCTGTGACATGATTACTTACTGGGTTCTCGTGATTGCGCCCTCGTTTGCTGGCGAGAGAATTCAGCCTCGGAATCTGGAGCAAATGATGGGAACAGTTGGATAACTGCTTACGGTCCCGGGCTGCAACGTTGAGAAGCACACCCTGTGTGGATTGGCTCAGGTAGCCAGTTTGTTACAAATCAGCAGCTGCAAATCGACCATTTACCGAAGATGGAAAAAAGTTTCGGCTGGCAACTGAGCATATATATATATATATATATATCTACATATTTTAAGCACTCTTTGGATTGTCATAATGGAGAGCTAGATGTTCTAAGAAAATTAGCCAACCTCTAATGTTTCACACAACCAGGCGGTTACATGCTGAATCGCACACAGTTGTTAGCTGTCTTTTACCAAAAATAAATTTTCTCATGACTACCGTTCCGTGCTGTGTACAGAATTAAACATCACGATCATGATATACATGCCGCGCTTCAATTACCATCTTCGTGCAACTGTACCAATTCTAGCCCCGCACATCGGCACATCGTGCACCCTGTCCATCGCAAATGGTGGGGATCTCTCTTAGATTCATTGGGACTTGGTATGCTCCCCCACCCACGCACAGTAAAATTATCTGCCTATTGATTCAGGATTCAAGATCCTGTCAAGGCTACTGGTCGATAGTCAACGGATGACGTGTGCTTGGCTCGTTGTGGGTGGTGGATCCGAGAATAACTAGCCGAGCATCTGTTGCCGGTTACTGCGTTCGTTACACGATTACTGCAACTGTAGCTGCGGAAGAAGTGTGTCGTTGCTATTTTGGCCAAAGACGACAGAGAGAAGGGAATGCGTGCAAGCGGTTTAGGGACTTGGGCCTTGGGCCGGGGTGCCGTCCCCGAGCTGCGTATAGGTAAGTTAGAGCAAAGACAAGCTAAATGCTGTTAAATTAGTGAAAATAGGAAGGAAAGGTCAGATGCCATGTGGGATCCGCATCCTTAGGCCGCTTGAAAGGACAAACAAAGCAAGCTCGGAACACAACGGGGAAGAAATAAAAGATGAGGGGCTTGGGAATCTGGAACGACAGCATTCTTTTCTACCCGAAAGCGGCCCGGTGGTTTGCCATTGCTAACAATCCAAACTCCCGACTGCTCCAGAGTCTCGCATCCGCAACAGTGAAATAGAGCACACTGCGCTTGCTCAGCACAAGACTGTTCCAATTCTTTTGCTTCGTCTGTTTTCATTCAGTGTCAGGGCTGTGCTCTTGGAAAGGGGACTCAAGTACACTTGAACAAACTTGAAGGTTGGTAGTCTGCTCCGATTCCAGTGCAAATCTGCACATGTCTGTTAGAAAGTGCCTCGCTACTGCCCTCTTGTTGGTGAATGATGCCCTCCGTGGCTGTAACCTCGCTCGCTCGGCACTGGCACTCTGGAAGGCAGTCCTCAGGGATAAACTTTCGATCGTATGCTATGATCTATCTCGTATTCAATTATTGATTTGTGTGAGGATTGAGGCATTGAAATCTTGTTGCTCTTTACCTTTTCTTGCTTTTCGAAAAGAAATCTGGTGGTTGTTGGTCCTTTGCCTAAATCTCTTTGCTATTCTCCCCCAATGTTAACACAAGGGATGTGGTAATGGTGCTCCACTCCACCTCTCTTGACGTTCAAAAGACGATATCTACTCAAATCCCAATGCTTGAAATAGTTTAAATACTAGAGAAGATATGTCGATTCATCTCGAGATTCCTGTTTAATACTTGTAGTGCACGGTCCTCGATTGTGTCCCAGGAACCGTCGTGTACCAATGAAATTACGATTTGAAGCACAATTCCTTACAGATGCGTTGTATATTCTTGTGCACGTTCTCCTCACCTTCTGGCTTCTCGTGATTGCAGGTCGTGAAAATCCTGAATTGTCATCATGTCTTGCGGTGGATGTGGCTGCTGCCCCAAATGTGGATGTCAGGCAACTTGCACGTAAGTAGCCTTTCCCAGTGTCGAGTCGTTCACCCGTTTTGTTATTTAAGCACGGAGATCAGTTGCTCTGTGATATTCTAGTCTAATGGTTGTTCTCTCGTGATGTTGCGGTGATTGACAGTTGCAACCGAAACATATGGTCTCTAGAGAGCCTAGACGATTTTAGGTATGGAAATACAATCAATCTTCCTCACGCATTTATATTCGCTGTTAACTGAAGATTCAATCAATCGAACTCACACAAGGGATTTGGCAACACAATTCTCTTAAGGCCGGGCCATTACTTTGTAGAAAATGTCTACCCTACATGTAGATGTTAGGGTGATAGGTCAGTCTTGTAGTCCAGAATTGTATTCTCAAAGCAGTTTGTTGCGAACAAAACATGGCTTCTTTTCGTTCTAAACTTCACTTGATCCCGAATCAGAGTAATCGTGTCTTGTACCCTGGATGGTGCAAGTGCAAATGATGCATTACAGATTCTAATTAGACTGTTATGCTTGGGAGGGGCGCTGAATTGGTTTCGGTTGTGCAGCTACACTGGTCTGAAGTCTGCGTCGGATGAATGTAATGACAACTCTTACTTAAGTAGCGGCAGCGAGTATCTCTTGAGCGAGAACACTTACTCCCGAGTAGCTGGTGAAAATGGAGGCAACTGCGACTTGGCAGATGGTAATCCCAAACCTCTTTCTCTCAATCTACAGATTTTGCGAATTTGACAAACTATTCCTGGATCTAGAGGATCAGCCAGTTCTCACAGGAAAGCTGACTGCTTCGTTTTTTGTTTTGTTTTGTTTTGTTTTTTGCCCCCGCAGCAACTCGTGCGAAAGAAGGAAGCCGCGATGGGGGTTTCCGAGCTGGCTGCGGCTGTGGCGATGAGTAGAGTAAAGTAGAAGATTCAGTAGACAGTACCCACCATGTAGCAATGCCAGTACTTTTACCATGAGAGTGATTTTAGCATTACCCAGTAGGAAAAGTGGGGTCCAGGAAAGACCTTCAAGGATACCAGTAGCCAGATGTAGATGTTGTGTCGCGAATAACTATCACCACCAGCGCAGTGCACTCAAATTCCTGCTGACATGCTTTGCAAAGCAACTGTTTCTGAGCTGTGAATGAGTAAGGCCCAGTCTAACCCAGCGGCCACAGGAATTGAGCATTTGGTCATTCACTCGCTTGCTCACTTCGATCCAAGCCAACTTATTTGCATGTGTTTGCACAAGTCTGCACAACTCTCTTCGATGCTAATACATCTCCCTTCATGTTTCCCCTCCTTTTCTTAACACCCATATGGGATCCATCTTCACTGCTGCTGTTCTCTTCGTGCGTTTCTATGTATGAAACCATGAGACCTGCATTGACACATTCCTTGCTACTGTCGCAATGTTCTGAGAGAATATTGCACTTCAACAGTGTATATGTGTGTATCTATTTATATCTTATATATATATATATATGTATATATACATACATACGTAGTTCAGATTGCTAGATACCGTACTCTCGTTGTTGACTTGTTTTGAATTTGAATATAGTTAATTTTGATAATGCGATACTTGGAAATTTTTCTGCAAAATAATAAAAATAACACACTTATGTGTGTGTGTATATGTATATGTATGTTTTAAGGTTTGAGCTGTCTATTAGTGAAAAAAAATTGATTCCAAATCTTTGCTTACAACCAAACCGTTTAGCATTGGCCAGTTGCAGAAGAAATTCCAAGAAAAAATGATTTGTCTCTGTACAGAAAGTAGAATGAAAATCTGTCGAAAGTTGTGTTCAAATTTCAGCATGTCCATTTAGCTTGACAACAAACTCTCATGAATGTGAAGCCAATTATCTCCAAGTATCCCTTTGATGCTCTTCACAAGGTTTAGGATTGTGTTATTGTTTTGGAAATGAAACACCTATTGCATGCAAATTGATTTTAACTTCAAATTTTTCATCATTGTTGAGATGAATCTTGACATGTTATTGAAACATGTTACTTAAAGAAATCATACATGTAATAGTTATTTCAATAATTAATAGTTATATATTACTAATACATATCCACTTGTTAAAATATGTATATTTTTAAATGAGTCATGAAGTTTGTTACTTGCCAAAGTAATCAAATAGCATAAGGTTAGAGATACAAGTAGGAAGATAAGAACAATACTGAAAGTGCCACCACAAAATGCAAAGGCAAATCTTGAATATTGGCCAAGGAGGCATATATATTAAAAGATTAGAAAAATATCACAATATGTGGTTAAGAATTAGCAAAATGAATATACTATTAATTGATATTAGAATCTTAGAATAGAATAGTATTAAACCAAAGGCCATATAATTCCAAATTTTGATAATAAGCTAATTTATTTACAAATCAATATGTGGTGTTAGTTGTATATGTTATAAAGTTTTGTCTTATACTTGCTCATAGATTCTAATTCTTAAGTAACTTTTAATAACCATGTCAAAGAACATTGCACAACAAAAATTTGAAGAAAGTTGTTAGAAAATGAACATAAGATCTATAAGCAAGATGAATAAAAGAATTAGAATAAAAAGAGATACAAAAAGATCTCTTTTCAATCATCTCAAACCTAATGAACATAGCCAAAACTTGAGAAAGGTTGCCATTGCTACTATTCTTGAAAGACCTAAGATTTGCAGATTTGGTTATAACAATATATCATAACAATAGAAGATTCCATGAAAAAGGCTTTGTAAAAAATCTTCCATTTCTACAAGGAGCTTACACAAGTAATCATGAACTCACAACTTGAGACCTAAATACCACAAATTTGGCTACCTAATAAAAGACACAACCAAATTCCAATAGAAAGTCTATCTATTGTATCAATCATCAGTATCTTAACATTATTTATATTAATTCTATTAGAAGTATTAAACTTGCAACATCTCACTCTCAAATACCATGTCTTTGACTACAAAAGTAATCTAGGTAAATATATCAAAGCTTATTTAATTGTGGCCAAGACTAACACAGTCCTATCATTCAAAATGTTAAAATAAATATTTGAGATAATTTTAAGAAAAAAAGAATAATATAGTTTTTATTATTTACATGAAGGTATCTTGAGGCCATTTGAAAAGATTTTGAACTAAATTTTGATAAGAAATTTAGGTGTATGAAAACTAACAACAATGTTGTATTTTGATCATCCAAAATCAAATAAATCAATCACAAAATTTTAGAAGATTAACTTGATCAATTTACAGATCTTGTAAAAAAAACTTCATAATATTTCCATAGATTCCATTTGGATCTCATTTAAATAAGGGCTACTACCTAGTATTTAGCAAGGTATGATGTATATATGATCAAAGAACATAGAAAAAATAATAGAAGCTACTTTCAAGTTTAGACATATATAAGTTTTTATACAAGAATTAGAATAAAGAGATCATACTGTTTCTTTTTTGACTTTCAAATATTATCATAAAATGTACTTAGAAGAATGCTAATAAGATCTAGCTAATTCTAAAAAATACTTAAGAAACACTCAAAGCAAATCAAATATGGAAACCATAAAATAATAGAAGAAATTAAATGTAATATATTTCAATTACAATGTAATAGCTAATTAAAAATATCACTAATATAAATAGGTCAATGTTTTGAATGTAGAGGCAATTATAGAATTAATAATTGTATTCATATATAATAATAGTCAACAAAATTTTAAAATAAGAAATATTTGAAGATATAAAATGAAAATCCTATATCTTGTATACTTTAGAATATTAGAAATTATTCAAGAAGATTTGTAATCAAATACAATAAGAGCTATGTATAGATTAAGCTATAAAACCAACTAAGTTCAACTCCAACTAAAATACAATTAGAAACATACTTAACAACACTGTAATTACTATTACATTGGCTCAATTGCTCAAACTCAATCTAAAGATATTATCTTATTTAAAACAAAAGGCTTATCTAAAACCACCAAAATAAATAGTCATTGATATTAATATTTCAATAATTAATTTAGATATCATAGTTATTAAAATCGACATTAAAAAATATTATTTAACTAATATACTTGTAAATGAGAGATATGAAGTCAATATAATGTAAATACTTGAAAATTTCTCAAACTACCTTAGTTTTAAGCAACTTCATTCATAGTCCATATAATCAATAATGCCCAAGTATCAAGGACATGAATTGAAAGAAGATGCATAAACCTATGAGTATAAATTTTCACTCTTCAACCTAAGTTATAAGGTGGCCTCAATTAAGAGTTGCTTGTAATTGGTGGTGTAAAGTAAAGTAAGCAAATAACAAGAACAAAAGAAGAACAACCACAAAGTAATTGGAATAAATGACATGAAGCAATTACAACACCTAAAACTAAGTCACCATTTGTTTACTATATTTTCATCCATTAAAAAGTAAAAATAAAAATAAAAATTATATTTTTAGATAGATAATTTTATTATATTTCCAATGACATAAGAAACATATAAATCCGAATTACTATGAGTAAGTTATGAACTTTTAAAGATATGAAGTAAATAATTAAAAAGTGAAGTGAAAATAATTTATCTCAAAGGTAACTTGCTAATAGATCAAGGATTCGAGCCTTATCAAGGCTCACATGTAGTATATAAGGGTATCTAAAAGAGGCCACGAAGCCTTAGTCTTAACCTTCTAATTACCTTCACGGTGCAATAATCCATATGGGACTTGTTGTCACGGCCATAATCATGTAAGCTAATAATTACATATAGAAATAGGTAGAAGTAAGTAAAAGTAGGTAAAAATAAGTTAATTCTATAATATTTAATATAGAAGCTTCCTAGAAATTTCCTAGATGCTGCTTTGACTTCATAGGTGTCTTTAATTGACTTTTTGGATTAGAAACGTGGTCAACAAGTTGGCCATGTGCCATACATGTTGTTAGCTTGAAGATCAAGCTAACTATGTGGCCTACACGTAAAAAAACTTAACTTGTAAGTCAAGGCATGTGCCCTACAAAGTCAACACATATTGGAGGTCCTATAGAACATCGCCACGTAGCCCCTAGTTAGAGAGTATATATAGAGACAAGAGTGAAGGCTTCTTCACTCTTGTCAACTCTTTTCTTGCTTCTAGTCTAGTTTCAAGGGTCTCTAGTTTTCTTGTCTTTTGGCAATAGCCATTCCAGTTTCTCTTTCAATATATATACTTGTTTATATATATTTTGTTACCTCTCTTTGAGTGAAGGCTCACTTGTTTGAATTGTTTTTTCATCGAGTTCTTGTCCTTGACAGATTGACAAGAGTGCACTTATAATATCAGAGCTTTGTTTTTCTTGAGTAAGAGTGGATTACCCCTTTCTCTTGACAAGACATAAGCATATTAGAAGTTTGCGGATTACCCACTTCTAAACTGATATTGTTCTTAGTATCTTCTTTGTTATCAAGTCTTTTTCTTTTTCTTTTGTCTTGAGCAATATCAGACAAATTTTTCTTCTTAGTATCATTATGGCAGAGCTTGTTGAAATGAAGAGTGCAATGGCACAAATGCAAGAACAATTGAGGGAGTTAATGCTTGTGATGCATCAACTCAATTCACCAACACAGGAAAGAACAAGAATAGCAGAAAGTGGAGATATAGAGATGATCGGAGCTGCTTCAACATCTGCACCAAATCACATTCCTTCTCCAATTGTACAACACCCTGTAAGCACTAGAGAACCAAGAATTACTTTACCCGAGAAATTTGATGGTATAAGATCAAAGTTTTGAGGGTTCATCAATCAAGTACAATTGGCAATTGAACTTCAACCGCAAAGCTATCCAACTCTAGGATCACAAGTCAGGTTTATTGGCACTCTACTCTCTGGTTCTGCATTATCGTGGTTTTCGTCTTTTCTTGAACAACGAAATCTAATATTGGACAATTTGGAAGCTTTTTTGGGGGAGTTTCGATCTATGTATGGTAAACACGATGCAACTCGTGTCGCAACAAACAAGATCTGAATTCTGCGACAAGGAAACCGCTCAGTAAAAATGTATGCTTCACAATTTTGATAACTTGCAATTGACATCAAGTGGGATGATGCTGCACTCATCAGTCAATTTCTTTATGGATTGCAATACGAAGTAAAGAAATTGATGCTCAACTTACCTGATCCTCAAATTTTGAGTCAAGCAATCGATTTTGCGGTAAAATGTGACAATCGACTTTTTGAATTTTGATTCGAGAGTCGTACACGGGAACCTCAATGTTATTACTCAATGGCAACATCAACATCTTCGCCAAACATACATTCGGAAGTAGAAGACATGCAAATTGATGCGATACGTTTTAAACCCCTAACTGAGCAAGAAAAGATTTGTCGTCGTCAAGAAGGATTATGTTTATACTGCGGAGAACCTAAGCACACTGCTCAACATTGTCCAAAGAAACAACGTAACTATAAAATGAGGGGTACGGCGGTCAAAGAAGACAACATGTTGGAAAACGGATTTGTCCAGCTACAATAGGGACCGTGCAGCTGGAACCTTGTACAATTCCTAATAAAGGTCCTATCCTCTCCTCAGAACCCTCTTCTTATTTTATAATAGAATTATATTTAGGACCTAAGAATTACAAAGCCTTTGTTTTATTAGATTCGGGAGCCTTAGCATGTTTTTTAGATGAACAATTTGTTAAAAGTCATAAAATACCTTTTGTACAGAAAACTAAATCCGTACATGTAGAAGTCATTGATGGCCATCCTTTGTCTTCTGGAGATGTCACTCATGAAACTCGCCCTATAAAAGTAACAATAAACGATCATGTTAGCTACATAGCTTTTAACATAATTAAATCCCCGTCCAATCCAGTTATTTTAGGTTTATCCTGGCTAGAAAAATATAACCCTCGAATAGATTGGAATTCTTGTAAACTTGACTTTTCCCAAAGCATTATTAATAGTTCTACCAAGCAAGTAAAAAGTTATAAATCTAATATAGTAAAATCCGTATTTATAGGTGCAAAAGTATTTATATACGCAGCAAAAGAAGGATCAACTTTTGCTATTTATGCTGCACCTATTTCTGAAAGCGTAAAGACTTCAAGTGGCATTCCAAGTCAACATCAGGATTATCAAGACGTTTTTGAGAAAAAAAATGCAGATATTCTTTCTGAGCATCGTCCATATGATTGTTCAATCGACCTCAAGGAAGGAACTTAGCCATCATTTGGACCAATTTACAGTTTATCGCAAGATGAGTTGGCTGAACTCAAGACATATATTGACGAGAATTTAGCAAAGAATTTCATACGCCATTCAAAATCTCTAGCAAGAGCTCCAATTCTATTCGTAAAGAAAAAAGATGGATCTTTGCGAATGTGTGTTGACTATTGAGGACTCAACAAGATCACAATTAAGAACAAGTATCCATTACCTTTGATATCAAGACTCTTTGACCAGTTGAATCAAGCTAAGATTTATACAAAAATAGATCTAAGAGGAGCATATAATCTAGTACGAATCAAAGAAGGAGATGAATGGAAGATTGCATTTCGAACCAGGTACGGACATTTTGAATATAATGTCATGCCTTTTGGACTCACGAATGCACCAGCTGCTTTTCAACATCTCATGAATGATGTATTTCATAAATTCTTAGATAATTTTGTCGTCTGCTACCTAGACAATATCCTGATCTATTCTAACAATATCGAAGAGCATGAAATACATGTTCGTCAAGTATTACAAAAACATAGAGATACAGGATTGTATGCCAAGATGGAAAAGTGTGTATTTCATACTACTCAAGTTGACTTTTTAGGATACATCATTTCAAATGATGGTCTCATGATGGATTCTAAGAAAGTCCAAACAATCATGGATTGGAAGATTCCAAGGACAGTAAGAGATGTCCAATGTTTCTTGGGATTTGCCAATTACTATCGGATCTTCATCAAAGACTTTTCACGAGTTGCAGCTCCACTTACACGCTTAACCAATAAAGACAAATTCCAATGGAATCAAGAAGCGGAAGCAACATTTGAAGCCTTGAAGACATCATTTGTATCTGCACCAGTCTTATATCGTGTTGACTTTTCCAAGGCATTTTTTATGGAAACAGACGCATTGGATTTTGCCTTGGGTGCAGTTTTGTCACAAATAGGAACAAATGACAAACTTCATCTAATAGCTTTTCATTCAAGAAAATTCTCAGTAGCCGAGATCAATTATGAGATCCACGATAAAGAACTGCTTGCAATCGTGGATTCTTTTCAAGAATGGCGTCATTATCTAGAAGGCGCTTCTAGTCCAGTCACTGTGTATACAGATCACAAGAACCTCGAGTATTTCATGTCAGTACGCGTGTTGAATCGTCGTCAAGCTCGTTAGAATATGTCTTTGTCAAGATTTGAATTCATTATTACTTATCGGCTTGGAAAACAATAAGGTTTGTCCGATGCATTGTCTAGACGTTCTTATTTTGCATCAAAAGAAGGAAATGTAGCTTTTGAGCAACAAAGAACGGTCCTCTTTAAACCGGAGTAATTTCATCTCCGAGCAATGAAATCAACATTGACTGTTGATTCAACTTTTCTCAAGCAAATCCAGTCCAGTATGTCCTTAGACCCTCTTGTTTATGATATTGAGAATAATTCTTCCAAGTCTCATGATTCTTCTAAGTTCAAGTTCAAGAATAATCTATTATATTTTGAAGGATGCCTATATGTTCTAGAAAGAGAAGCACGTTTACGTGTTCTTCAAGCACGTCATGATTTTCTAGCAGCAGGACACTTTGGATATAATAAGACTTTGGAACTCATATCAAGAGATTTTTGGTGGCCACAAATGTGGAAGTCAGTCAAAGACTTTGTACAATCATGTAATATTTGTTCAAGATCAAAAACTCCTCGTCATCGACCTTACGGACTTCTTCAGCCATTACCTATACCAGAACAACCATGGTCTTTTGTTTCTATGGATTTCATCACAGATCTTCCAAGCTCAAGATCTTATGATTCTATATTTGTGATAGTAGATCGTTTCACCAAGATGGCACATTTTGTGCCATGTACAAAATCTATCACAGGTGAAGAAACAACTAAGCTTTTCATTGATAATATCTATCGCTATCATGGATTACCTAAAGATATCATATCGGATAGAGGAACTCAATTTGTGACGAGATTTTAGAGGACCCTTTTCAAGATTTTAAAAATGGACATAAAGCTATCTTTGGCTTTCCATCCTCAAACTCATGGACAAACAGAGCGCGTAAACCAAGTCTTGGAGCAGTATTTAAGGTGTACCATCAACTACCAACAAGATGATTGGACAATCCTTCTGCCATTGGCAGAGTTTGCTTATAATAATACGGTACATTCTTCCATGCAACAAACATCTTTCTTTGCCAATTATGGCTATCATCCACGACTTGATGCTTTTGATTTTTCAAAAGTTGATAATCCTGCAGCAGAAGATATGGCAAATCGGTTGTCAGAGTTACATGCAATAATGAAGGCGCAATTGAAGGAAGCTTAAGAACGACAAAAGATAAACGCAGATGTATATCGTAAGGAGCAACCACAACTCAACGTGGGTGATAAGGTATGGCTACTTCATCGTAATATCAAGACCACTCGTCCTTACGACAAGTTGGACTATCGAAGGCTGGGACCATTTTCTATTTTTGCACAAATCAATCCAGTTGCATATCGTTTACATCTACCGAAGACAATGAAAATCCATCCAATATTCCACATGTCTCTTCTTGAACCATACAAGACAGTGGACATACCAAGAAGACGACAAGCTCCACCTCTTCCTATAGAAGTGGACAATAATGAAGAGTTTGAAGTAGAAGAAGTCTTAGATTCAAGGCGGCGTCGAAATAAAATAGAATATCTTGTCCATTGGCATGGATATGATATTAGTGAACACTCATGGGAGCAAATGAAGAATCTTGTAAATGCAGCAAAGGCGGTGGAGGCTTTTCATCGACGACATCCATCAAAATCAAGATGAAAACCTTCTTTATAAAAGAAACAACATCTAGGCAAGATAACATTCTACTTTCAATTCTTGTACGTAGCTTCGTTGTAGTAGTGGCGCTCAGGAGATGGAGAACCAACAACTAATAGATTTAACTCAAGAGCCTTCATTTACTGACGTGCCGGACGAGACATTACAATTGTCACAACCTTCAAGACGATGCAATCGAGATGAAGATCTTCAAGAACGACATGTTCTTCCTCAAATAGATGGTGAGATACAACGTGTTTGGTATCACGATTTGGGAAGGAACTTCCAATGTTTGGTGATTTTGCTAGAAGTAGGAACAACTCCTGATGGTGTTCCAAATATTCTATTCGAAGGAAGTTACGAAGGCCTCAACAATGACCAAATAACTGGGTGGTCTTCTCGCCCTGGTATGGGACACTACCCATGGTTGAGAGGCCCTATCAATCATCTTCGAAGAGAACAGAGTTCAGAGTATGTGGCGAATACAATTTGTCGCATCATAGATTTCCTCAACATATGATGACTGCTCCTCATGGAACTCGTCCCTAGAAGGGGGGGTAATGTCACGGCCATAATCATGTAAGCTAATAATTACATATAGAAATAGGTATAAGTAAGTAAAAGTAGGTAAAAGTAAGTTAATTCTATAATATTTAATATAGAAGCTTCCTAGAAATTTCCTAGATGCTGCTTTGACTTCATAGGTGTCTTTAATTGACTTTTTGGATTAGAAACGTGGTCAACAAGTTGGCCATGTGCCACACATGTTGTTAGCTTGAAGATCAAGCTAACTATGTGGCCCACACGTAGAAAAACTTGCCTTGTAAGTCAAGGCATGTGCCCTACAAAGTCAACACATATTGGAGGTCCTATAGAACGTCGCCACGTAGCCCCTAGTTAGAGAGTATATATAGAGACAAGAGTGAAGGCTTCTTCACTCTTGTCAACTCGTTTCTTGCTTCTAGTCTGTTTCAAGGGTCTTTAGTTTTCTTGTCTTTTGGCAATAGCCATTCCTGTATCTCTTTCAATATATATACTTGTTTATATATATTTTGTTACCTCTCTTTGAGTGAATGCTCACTTATTTGAATTGTTTTTTCATCGAGTTCTTGTCCTTGACACTTGTGCACTCTCTTTCCTACAAGGACTACACTAGCTATTGGTCCTCCTATTTTCTACTAAAAGAACCAATATTTTTATATTTTTTACTACACCATGGTATTTAAAAATATTCAATTAGCCTAGGAACCTTGTGTAGCCTTCAAATCTTGCTCCATTTCTTTATAAAGGCTCTCAAAGTGGTAAAACTCATTTTTGCCAAGTGTTAGTGACATAGTCCTTAGAACCTTCTAGAGACAAGTTTCTTGAACCTTTTAGAAGTAAGTCTCCCGAACCTTCTAGAAGCTTCATAGTTGGTAGAAGATGTTAGGAACATAGTCCTTAGAACCTTCTAGAGATAAGTTTTTAGAACCTTCTAGAAGCAAGTCTCTGGAACCTTCTAGAAGCTTCCTAAATAGGAGTATATATTGGAATCGAGGCTAAAGAGTTCTTCAGTCTCGACAACACATCTCTTAGAGCTCTAGGTCACCTCTTTGGTGTTGTTCTTGTATTCATCTGATTAATCTAGTTCTTGCTAGTTCTTCTTGAACTTCTTGTTAGATCTCAAGCCTATATTTTTGTGTCCATGACAATTTGTCAAGACTTCACTCACCTTAGATATCAAAGCTAGTTTCTTCCTTGTTAGAGTGTGGATTACTTCTCTGCTTAGAAGTAAACTAGCATTTTAGAGGTTGCGGATTACCTTCCTCTAAACTGATACTTCTTTTGTTACACTATTGGAGTCTTATTCTTCTTGGAGAGAGTGGATTACCCCTTTTTTTGAAGCTCTTAAGGCATTTTAGAGGTCGCAAAGTACCCTCCTCTAAACCAATATTGTCTTCTTGTAGAGTCATTTCTGTCCTTCTCTTAGAATGGTCGGGGGCCAAGACATTAGTATGACGAAAAGTTTGGAGTCCAAGTTGGATGCTATCATGAATGCCCTTGCTATGTTATCGCAAAGAATTACAGAGATTGAAGGAGTTGTGGCAAGGCTTCATAATGATGGAGCATCTGGGATGGCACAATTTAGGTTGTACCAACATCAAACTTCTGCACTTGGAGAAGTAACTTTGCCTCAAGTTCGACAAGCACCTCTGGTTCTACAACATAAGGAGCCCCAAGTTAGCCTTCTGAACAAGTTCGATGGTACTCGTTCCAAGTTTCGAGGATTCGTCAAGCAAATCAAGTTGATAATAGTTTTATAGCCCGAACGCTATCCAACGGAGGAGTCATGTTGTCGTGTTGTAACACGAGTATACAGTGAAAATAAAAAGAAAAGGGAACTTTATTAATATTCAGTTACCTCGAATATTGGGAGCAACGACCAACTCCTGTACAAATACTGAGTGGCCAGGTTCAGTCACCCCGTTACAGTCAGCCGGGGCATACTGAAATGCTCCATTCAATTCCAATAACAGGAGTCAGTAAGAAGAGAAGGACCAATTAACACGATGGGTTCGAAGAGCCAATTGGATCCTATTTCGAGAATCCAATCCAGGTTACTACTGGACTCTTATCCAATATGAGACCTGAATTGGCCGGTCAACCCAATGCAATCTAATTACGGGAAATCCAGGTCTTACTATGGGTCTTAGCCAATGTGACGTGAGGACCAATTTGACCCAATTATGCAAACATCCAGGTAACTACGGGCATCTTTCCCAATATGGGACCTTAATTGGTCGGGCGACTCAATGTGGACCCGATTACGGGGTTCGATTCTGTTTCAGGCTGTCCTATTCTCTGTGCCGTTTAAGGGAACATTGTTTTCGGTAAATGGATTTCTAAAAGGTAAAAACGAAGGAGAAAGCTCTGACAGCGAGAGCCAATTTCGAATCCAAGCTTGACGGTGGGAGCCAATTCCGGATCTAAGACGGAAGATTGAAGAAATTCAAAGGATAAGGTTACGGGGGATATAGTTTTGAAAAAAAAAAGTTTTTGAAGGAGGGATTAGAGAGAGGAGCTTCATGCTTCGGGTCAGGGAAGGAAAGACAGAGAATTTGGATTTTTCTTCTTCGTAGAGTTTTGGGAAGGCTGAGGCAATCGCTGCTGAAGTCAGTATTGTAATGGTGAATCGGGATTTTTAATGAAGTGGGTTTGAATACTCTTGACTATTTTTTGAAATCGAGTTACGTCTGTGATTGAAGGATTAAAAGAGCGTCTATAGGATTGAGTATGCGGAGTGAATAAAATTTATTGGGTTAATCTAACAAGACAGTCAGTGGATACAAGATCGTAAGTACAAAGCGATATTGAAGATTAATAGTTTGGGTTGTTCGGGGTTCTCTGTAACGTCTAGAGACCTACCGGCTGGGACAAAAAGGAATTCGACAAGCAGTCGAAGAGCATCCGTATAGATTTACGGTACATTTTTGCAGTCGTTTATATTCTAGTAGTCAAAACTGATAGACTGCTTGACTATCGACGAATCTCCATACTACCTTCTACAGCCAAACGCCCGGCGCATTCTCGAGCAAGAAAGCACGTAATACGACATAAGTGGTGAACTCGACGTGAAAGCTTGATGTAGAAGGTATTGGATTTCGGTTGATTTTATCTTTATTTTATGGAAAACGAAAATAAAAATTTGGAAGGAATTTTGGGAGGAGTTTCTGCTGGGGAGTCTCTTAAAGGACAAGGTATGCAGATGGATCCATCTATTGCTAGTTTGTTTCAAGCCTTCTCATTGTCAATGCAGCAACAGCAAAGCAATGATCGAAAGGAAGCTTTGGCAACCAAAGCATTGCAAGCAGTGGTCAATAAAATTGATCAATTTGATGGGAGGAATATTTCAAGGTATTTAAGATGTTATGTTCGTGAAATGGAATTAAATCGGGTTTCTGAGAAGAAAATGGTTGCACTATTTGGACTTGCCACGATACTAGAGATAAGAGACCACATTACATCGATTACGAATCGTTACGGGAATTTATGGGAGGATTTTTTACATGCATTGAAAGACGAATATTTCTTGGAAGATGCTGATCGCGTTACTAAGAAGCTGTTTCTGGGATGGATTGAACGGCCCAATAAGAATTTGCAAGCAACAGAGCTACTAAGGGAATTTGAGAGGCAGTACTCTCAATTATCGAAGGTAGAAAAATTGACATTGGAGCCGAACAAAGTTGATCTATTTCTTCAAGCTGCTGATGGAGAATTGCAAGAGAAATTAGAACCCCTTCTTGAAGACAAAGAAGAAGATGAAGGATTGACAACGAAGTGGAAGAACGTTGAAGATGCGGTGGGGTTGCTTACAAAAAAAGAAAGGAGGAAGGATAGGAGCAATATTCCAAAAACAGTACAAGCACCCAAAGCTCCAGTACATACAACACCACCAACAATGCCTACAGTTCAACCTTCGACATCCTTGTCAAAGAAAGCAGATATGAGTATGGAAGAAATTATACGTGGAATGTGAGATCTTCAAATCAAATTGGCAAGACTTGAAGAGAATACTTCTATAAACAATTTGAAGAATGTTTCAAAACAAGGATTCGTACAAAGATGCATTTGGTGTGATGATGCTTCACACACTAGAAAAGATTGTAATGAATTTAATAATATGATACGACAGGGAATTATTTGCTGGAAAGATGGGAAGATAGCATTGAAAGATAGGGAGGATCTTCTTCAAACCAATTTTGGCAAGGGAGGAATGAGAGCATTGGTTCAAGATTACTTAAAAGAGCATGAAACAGTAGTACGAGAAAGTGCAAGTTATGGTGCTAGAGTAGATGATGCAATTGGTAGAAGTACGGAAACTAGTAAGTTTTGGGCTTCTGCCGTTTCTACAATGCAAGAAGGGAAATTACCTCGAGAAGCGTTATTGAGAACTGCAGCTACAATACGAGGAAGAACAGGTTGGGAGGATCCTGTTGAGTCTCTTTCAGTTCATGCATATATTGCTAAGAGCCAACATGAAGCTTTGATGGAAGAAAAAAGACGAGGAAATTTTGATGATACTAGAGAAGGAAATTCTTTTAAGAGGCAAACTCGAGGAGAGAAGGCTCGGGAGGCAGCTTCACAAGAATTTTCTGTAAAGGATACTTCATCATCATTGAGAGAAAAAACAACGGAGACAAAAGATAAGGACAAATCAATTGCATATAAGCTACTTTCTGACATTGAAGCGGCAACAAATTTGAAAGGGGTGTTGGAAGAACGTATATTAAACGCTAAGGTGGAATTCACATTGAAAGAAGTCTTGGGAATTACAAAGAAGGAGTTTCATGATGTTATCATTGACAGCATTAAGCGAAAGAGGCAATTAATGAGCGAAACTGGAATGAATCATGCTATTGATGCAAGAATATGTAGAGATGAAGAAGAAGTTGATATTGGTTACAAGCAACCAACAAATGAAAAGAATGGGTATAATCAGCGAGTACGTTTCGAAGATTCTAGTGACAAGGAAATGGAAACTTTGAGCCATTATACTCGAAAGCATTGGGCAAGGGCAACTACTGAGGTATTGGTGAAGGTAGGAGATATAGAAGAACCAATAGTTGCTTTGGTCGACCATGGTTCTAAAATAAATCTCATGTCTAAAGATCTTTATAAGAAGAAAAAATGGCCAATTGATATAGAACATGGATGGGCAATACGAGCAGCTAATAACACACGGGGCGAATTATATGGAGCTTGTGTAGATGTCAAAATTTGGATTAGGGATGTTGCGACGGAGCAACATTTCTTCGTTCAAGATACAACGTCTTATCCGTTGATTTTAGGACAACCTTATATCACGGCAACACGAATGGAAATAAAAGTACTTGACGATGGTTTTGCTTATGCAAGGGTACGGAGCGAAGATGGGAGGAAAGCTGTACAATTTCTAACAGTACCTCCTAACCATGAACGGAATCGAGATAGGTTGAGGAAGAAACCATTGCCAAAGATTGTTGAAGGATTTAAGGATTTTGGGGAGGTACCACTGTAAAGCGAGATTATGGAGGTACAAAAGAGGAGGTACTCTCGCGAGATGAAGGTGTCTTTGATGCGAGTTTTATTGGTATATTGGAGAATGGAAATATTATGTATAAGAAAGTTAATGATTTTAAAAGAAAAGAAAGAAAAAGATTATATAATATTGAAGGACAATTACGCAAGATAGGTGCATTGCAAGATGATGAGAGGATTTTGGGTGTTTATGAAGAAAATGGACTGGAAGATTCATTGGAATTGATTACATCTATTGGGTTAGGGGATAATGATAAGATTGTTGAGATTCATTCGAGAGAGGTTTATACCATGCTTGAATCTTTTCAAGCACCAGAAGTCACAGTAGAGATGAGATATAAAACGGCAGATAAGAAAGTAAAGCCTGTTGCCGGACCATTACTAGAGGATTCTAAAGAACAAATGGGAGAAGCATCAAAAGAAGCAAGTTTAAGAGATCCAATGAGTATTAGACATCAGTTTATTGAAGAGACTTTTGAAGAATTGAAGATTGGTTCTGATGGTTCTTTATTGCCGGAGGAAATTACTTGCTTCAAAAAGATGTTGGCTAAACAAGGTAGATCGTTTGCCTTCGAATCTCATGAAATTGGGTGTGTGGATCCAAATATTATAACACCTATGGTTATCTTCACTGTACCGCATGTACCTTGGAATCTAAGACCGATTCCAGTACCGAGGGCACATTTACCTAAATTGGTGGAACTATTGAAAGAAAAGATAAAGATGAAAATATTGGAACCTTCATTTGCGTCGTATTCTAGTTGATGGTTTATGGTACCTAAGAAGAATGGGTCACTACGGCTTATTCAAGATATGCAACCGGTGAATGCAGTAACTGTCAGAAATGCAGGAATTGGACCTATTGTGGATGAATTTGCTGAGGCGTTTGCTAGAAGGGCGATCTATTCAATAGGTGATTTGTATTCAGGTTATGATCAATTTCAACTTGCCGAAGGAAGTAGAGATATGACAACGATGAGGACACCGCTTGGATTGGTTAGAATGTGCACTCTTCCTCAAGGCGCGACCAACTCAGTTGCGCATATGATGAATGGGATGAATAAGGTATTGAGAGATTTTATTCCGGAAAAGACTATGCCTTTTCTGGATGATGTTCCTATAAAAGAGTGCAGAGAAGGAGACAAGGATGAAACTTTAGATACGAGGGGGTGTCGCAAATATGTTGTTGATCATATACAAGATTGTGAAAAGATTTTAACTCGGCTTGGAGAAGTTCATCTTACATTATCGGGTATGAAGTCCGTATTTGGAGTACGAGAGGTTGTGATTGTTGGGCATTTATGTGGATCTTACGGAAGAAAACCAGATCTGACTAAAGTTGATGCAATTGGAAGGATGAAAGAGGATTGTGATTCTTTAACAGAGGTTCGCAGGTTTTTGGGTGCATGTGTATTTTATCGAATCTGAATCCCTCATTTTGCTCACATAGCAGATCCATTATATGAACTGTTACACAAGGGTTACCGATTTGAATGGAAAGAAAGGCATATTGAGGCAATGCAAAGATTGAAGAAATTATTGATGTCACCTCCAATATTGAGGAAGGTTGATTATAAGTGTAATAGACTAGTGATTCTTACTGTGGACGCTAGTCCAATTGCCATTGGATGGGCTGTGGGTCAAGATGTTTCGAATGGGAGTAGATTTGCAGTTCGATTTGGGGCTAAAGTTTTAAGTATTTGTCAGCGTGCATATTCACAAGTCAAAAGAGAACTTTGGGGAGTCGTTTCGGCTATGAAAGCTGAAAAAGACTATTTGATTGGAGGAGTAGTAGTAATTGAAACAGATTGCTTGCCATTGCTTGGAATGATTATTAACTGTTGAATGCCAGATATTGCAATGTTGAGATGGATTGCTTATATTAAGTCACTAAATCCAGAATTCAAGCATATCACTGGGAAGGACAATTTAGTAGCAGACATGCTATCTCGAGCAAGATACGAGAGGGAGGACGAAATGGTTGAAGACATTGATGATGTCGGATTGAAATTCTATTCAATATCAAATCTCAACAGAGAAGACAAGCTATTTCTTGAAGAATCTTATGAAGGAGAATTATTGGATATTGGTCATTATTTGAATACCTTGTCTAAGCAGGGGAATTGGTCTACAGAAAAATTCAAACAAATAAGAAAAATAGCATATGGATTTTTACTTCGAGATGGATTCTTATGGAAGAGACCGAAGAAAGGAATTGGGATGCCACAACGAGTGATAGGTAAAAGGGAAGAAAAACTAAAATTATTAAAGGAGTTTCATGATAGTTTATGGGCAGGGCATAGAGGAATCTGGGCTTCTTTTGCTAAACTCAAGGAACGATATTGGAGGAAAAATATGTATCAAGATGTGCTCTCATTTGTAGAGTCATGTGAAATCTGTCAATCGTATTCTTATATCCGACATCGAGATGGTCTTCATCCTACGTATCCTCTGGCTATTCATTTTAAATGGGTTGTTGATTTGGTTATTATGCCGGTTGGGTTATGGCAGATGAGATATTTGATTTTAGCTCGTGAAGATTTATCAAATCAAGTAGAAGGAAGAGCATTGAGGACAAAATCTACAGAGGGGATTTGTAGGTTTCTGCTTGAAGATGTCATTTGCCGTTACGGGTGTGGAGGAAAAATCACTGCAGATCGTGGAGAATTAAATGCACTAGAAGCTCGTAAGTTCTTTGAAAGATGTGGAGTTAAAGTATCACTGACTACTGATTATAATCCAGAAGGGAATGCAAAAAGCGAAAGTGGTCACCCACCGATTGTGAAAGCATTGATTAAAGCTTGTAATGGGAAAGTTAAAGAGTGGCCACGGCTATTGACATTTGCATTATGGGTTGATCGAACAACACATAGTTTGGTGACAAGATATATGCCAGTAGAACTTATGACAGGTCAAAAACCAATTATGCCGATTGAAGAAAAGATACTTACTTGGAGTATGCTACCATGGGAAGATGGATTGACAAGAGAAGAACTTCTGGCTATTAAGATTCGACAATTGGAGCAAAGAACGGAAGATGTCCAGATAGCATTGGGAAGATTAAAAAGAGCAAGGTTACAAAACAAGGCGCGATTCGATAAGCAACATCGATTGAGACCAAAAGCAATCGAGGAAGGTGACTGGGTACTTGTTTATGACAATAGTCTGGATAATCAACATAGTACTTTGCGGAAATTTTCAAAACGTTGGTTTGGACCATATGTTGTAACAACTGTTCATGATAATGCGACTTACTCATTACGGGAGTTAGATGGTACAAAATTGAAAATACCAATTGTAGGGAAGCGAATAAAAATATTTAAACGAAGACACGCAGAGATGAATATGGAAGACCTTAATGAAGGTATAGAGATTTCGCAGCAAGAAGATGAAAGTGATTTGGATAATGAAGGTGATGAAGATGTACTGGACAAAGACGTAGAAGATATATTCTGAATCAAACAGCAATTGGGTAAATTGGTGCATACCGGAGGATGCACAGGTTCAGAGGGGGTGGATGTCGTGTTGTAACACGAGTATACAGTGAAAATAAAAAGAAAAGGGAACTTTATTAATATTCAGTTACCTCGAATATTGGGAGCAACGACCAACTCCTGTGCAAATACTGAGTGGCCAGGTTCAGTGACTCCGTTACAGTCAGCCGGGGCATACTGAAACGCTCCGTTCAATTTCAATAACAGGAGTTACTAAGAAGACAAGGATCAATTCACACGACGGATTCGAAGAGCCAATTGGATCCAATTTTGAGAATCTAATCCAGGTTACTACTGGACTCTTATCAAATATGAGACCTGAATTGGCCGGTCAACCCAATGCAATCTAATTACGGGAAATCCAGGTCTTACTACGGGTCTTAGCCAATGTGACATGAGAACCAATTTGATCCAATTATGCGAACATCCAGGTTACTACGGGCATCTTTCTCAATATGGGACCTTAATTGGTCGGGCAACTCAATGTGGACCCGATTACGGGGTTCGATCTGTTTCAAGCTTTCCTATTCTCTGTGCCGTTTCAGGGAACGTTGTTTTCGGTAAATGGATTTCTTAAAGGTAAAAACGAAGAAGAAAGCTCTGATGGCGAGAGCCAATTTTGGATCCAAACTTGATGGCGAGAGTCAATTTCGGATCCAAGCTTGACGGTGGGAGCCAATTCCGGATCTAAGACGAAAGATTGAAGAAATTCAGAGGATAAGGTTAGGGAGGATATAGTTTTGAAAGGGAAGTTTTGAGAGGGAAGTTTTTGATGGAGATTAGAGAGAGGAGCTTCATGCTTCGGGTCGGGGAATGAAAGACAGAGAATTTGGATTTTTCTTCTTCGTAGAGTTTTGGGAAGGCTGAGGCAATCGCTGCTGAAGTCAGTATTGTAATGGTGAATCGGGATTTTTAATGAAGTGGGTTTGAATACTCTTGACTATTTTGTGAAATCGAGTTACGTCTGTGATTGAAGGATTAAAAGGGCGTCTATAGGATTGAGTATGCAGAGTGAATGAAATTTATTGGGTTAATCTAACAAGACAGTCAGTGGATACAAGATTGTAAGTACAAAGCGGTATTGAAGATTAACAGTTTGAGTTGTTCGGGGTTCTCTGTAACGTCTAGAGACCTACCGTCTGGGACAAAAAGGACTTCGATAAGCAGTCGAAGAGCATCCGTATAGATTTACGGTACATTGTTGCAGTCGTTTATATTCTAGTAGTCAAAACTGATAGACTGCTTGACTATCGACGAATCTCCATACTACCTTCTATAGCCAGACGCCCGGCACGTTCTCGAGCAAGAAAGCACGTAATATGACAACGTGTTGGGCTTGTTGGAACCTTACTTATAGGGCAAGCTCTATCATGGTTTGCTCCTTTGTTTGAGAAACGATTGTCGATACTAAATAACTTTGAAATCTTTTTAGAGGTGTTTGCGGAAGCATTTGGTGAACATGACAAGGTTCGATGGGCTACAACAAAAATCCATTCACTATGACAAGGGATGGAGTCTACATTTGTCTTTGCATCGGACTTCATGCAAGTAGCATGCAACATCAATTGGGACCTCTAGCGGAGAAGGCGTTTCAAGATCTAAAGACCGCATTTACTACGGCTCCAATCTTGGTACATCCAGACTTTACAAAGGCCTTTTATTTAGAAACTGATGCTTTGGATTTTGCTTTGGGAGCTGTACTTTCACAAATGGAAGAAGACAAGAAGTTCCATTTGGTTGCATTCTATTCTCGAAAGTTCTTTGTTGCTGAAATCAATTATGAGATCCATGATAAGGAACTTCTTGCTATAGTAGATTCTTTCCAAGAATGGCATCACTTTCTTGAAGGAGCTGCACACCCAGTGACCGTATACACAGATGACAAGAATTTGGAGTATTTTATGTCGGCTCGAGTTCTAAATCAACGTCAAGCTTGGTAGAGTATGTTACTATCTAGGTTCGATTTTATTATCACTTATCGACTTGGAAAGCAACAAGGACTATCTGATGCCTTATCGAGGAGATCGTATCTTATACCAAAGGCTGGAGAAGCAGCGCTTGATCAACAATGTACGACATTGTTGAAGCCAGAGCAATTTCAGCTTTACGCTATTATTGTGCCAATTGATGCTGACTTCCTGAATCAGGTACGTGCCATGACCATTGAAGATTCAGTAGCCATTGATATTAAGCAGCGTACCAATGACGACAAGTTCAAGGTCGAAGGAGATCTTTTATACTTTGAGGAGCGGTTATATATCCCAAAAGGACCAACACGACTCTGAGTTCTTCAATCTCGCCACGATTTTCCAGCTATGGGATATTTTGGATTCAACAAGACCTTGGAGCTTATTTCTCAAGATTTTTGGTGGCCCCAAATATGGAAGGATGTGAAAGATTTTGTCCTCTCCTACGACATTTGTTCAAGATCCAAGAATCCTCGACATCGCCCTTATGGATTTCTACAGCCATTGCCAATTCTACGTCGACCATGGTCTTTAATTTCCATGGACTTCATCACGGACATGCCATCATCGAACTCATTTGACAGCATCTTTGTCGTGGTAGATTGGCTTACAAAGATGGCGCACTTTGTCCCTTGCAAGAAGACATCATCCACTGAAGTCACAGCAAGGCTCTTTCTCGATAATATGTATCGATATCATGGACTATCAGATGATATTGTATCAGATCGAGGAACCCAGTTCGTATCAAAGTTTTGGAGATCTCTCTTTAAGATACTGAAGGTAGATATCAAGCTTTCTTCGACTTTTCAACCTCAAACTGACGGCCAAACAGAACAGGTTAACTAAGTCTTAGAACAATACTTACGATGCAACATCAACTATCAGTAAGACGATTGAACCACATATCTGTCGTTAGCCAAATTTGCATATAACAACATCTTCCATGCGTCGACTCAATACACATCATTCTTTTCTAACTATGGGTATCATCCGAAGCTTGATTTATTGAGTCCGTCAACAAATAACCATCCAACAGCTGAAGGATTTGCGAAACAACTAAAAGAGCTTCAAAATACGTTGAAGCTTCAATTACAATCTTCTCAAGAATCTTACAAGGCGTCTGCAAATAGATTTCGGAATTAAGCCCCTTCTTTCAAAATTGGAGATAAAACATGGCTTCTTCGACGGAATATCAAGACCAAGCGACCATGTGATAAGTTAGACTATCGAAGATTGAGACCATTTATCATCCACAAGCAAATCAATCTAGTGGCGTACCGTCTGGAATTACCGACTTCTATGAAGGTACATCCAGTCTTTCATGTTTCTCTGTTGGAGCCTTATCGAGAGTCATCTTTTCTTGGAAGAGTGCAATGTCCGCCACCTAGTATTGAGATTGAGAACCATGAGGAATACGAGGTTGAAAAGGTGCTGGATTCACGACGAAGGTGGGACAAGTTGGAGTATCTTGTTCATTGGTGCGGCTACGACATTAATGAGAGAACGTGGGAGCCAGCTGAAAATCTCGCCAATGCACTGCAAAAGGTACAAGAGTTTCATCAACAACATCCTCATAAATCTAAGCCGGTTCGACGATAGCTTCCTTCTGAAGCTTGCTCACCCAAGAATATAAGAAAGGGGGAGAGTACCACCAAAATTCGTAGTTGATGTAGTTATTTTCTCCAAGATAAAATAGAATTTTTTCAATAACCATAGTTTGGTCTTCTGATATGGATAGCCAAGAGATAGATACTATGCCAGTCAGATTATCACAATCGACTAGCTCATAAAGGTGATCCCGAGATGAAGAACCGTCTACACCACGATGACGACGGAGGATACTGAGTAACCGATCATTGGTGATTGTATTTGAGTCCAAGCTTGCTTACGATGGTCAGCTAGAAGGCATGTTTGTAGGACAATTTCACAATGAGGATATGAAAGTTCATGCTTGGTCAGAAGTTGAAGGAGTGGGCCACTACCGTTGACTTCAAGGGCCAATGAACCACTTGCCTCGTGAACAACAATTGGAGTTCATAGCAAACGTTATGCGATAGATCTTCATTTTCTTACGTTGGTACTGATTAACAACAACATTGCTTCTCAGAGACCTTGAAGCTAAAAGAGGGGGTAATGTTATGGACATAGTACATAGAACCTTCTAGAGACAAGTTTCTAGAACCTTCTAGAAGCAAGTCTCTGGAACCTTCTAGAAGCTTCTTAATTGGTAGAAGATGTTAGGGACATAGTCCTTAGAATCTTCTAGAGATAATTTTCTAGAACCTTCTAGAAGCAAGTCTCTGGAACCTTCTAGAAGCTTCCTAAATAGGAGTATATATTGGAATCAAAGCTAAAGAGTTCTTCAGTCTCAACAACATATTTCTTGGAGCTCTAGCTCACCTCTCTAGTGTTGTTCTTGTATTCATCTGATTAATCTAGTTCTTGCCAGTTCTTCTTGAACTTCTTGTTAGATCTCGAGCCTATATTTTTGTGTCCGTGACACCAAGATCTTGAAAATTATTCTAAAAATTCCTTAAAATTTCTAAATAAATTCTAAATAAATTTTCAAAAATTATATAATATTTCTATAATATTAATATTCATCTAAGCTTACGTTTTCCTACCTTGGTGATTTTTAATAATAATAAAAATTAATTTAAATCAACTATAAATTCTATTTTTTATATTAATAACTAAAATGACATGAAGTTCTTTTTTATGCTTCTTCTAACTACTAACATTTATATTTTTTATAAATAGTATATATAGATAGAAGAATAATATAAATATTGGTCTTAATAAATAAACTTTAATATTCAATAATGAATAAAAATACTAAATCAACAAAGATAATTGCCTCTAAGATATACTAAGACTCTATTTTCACTACTGACATTCTAATTTTCTATTTTTTTAAGGATTTCTATACTACTCACTATATATTATGATTTAAAGCATTTTAAATGCATATTTTTTTTTCTAAAACAACAAGTGACTCAATTTGATGACTCACAAAATTTCTAAAATTTGTGTCAAAAGAAAAGTAACAAAATAGAAATAAAAAAGTATGTATATTAAAAGAAAATTAGAATGACTATTGCCAAAAGACAAGGAAATCAAAGACTTTTGAATCTAAACTAGAAGTAAGAAAGGACTTGACAGGAAAGAAGAAGACTTTATTTTTGCCTCTATATATACTATCTACCTAGGATCTATGTGGCAATGTTCTATAAGACCTCTAAAAACATGTTAACTTTAGAAGATACATATTTTAACTTACAAGGTAAGTTTTTTATGTGGATACCATATAGTTAGCTTGTTCCACAAGCTACCAACATATGTATCATGGGATTAGCTTGTTCACCAAGTTTTTAACCTATCAATCAACTATTAATACATGTAAAGTTAAAATATCATCTAAAAAGCTTTTACAAAGCTTTTCTAGAAATTAATCTACTTTATCTACTTCTATTTATTCATATTATCTATGTAACAATCACAATAGATATATATCCATGATATTATTACTTTTTCTAAGAATGAATTCTATAAGGAGCAGTAATGATATATTGAAGAAGTCTAAGATGCAACAAATTATATTTGCTATATACTCTAATCTTTGTTTCTTTTGAAGGTAGTTGATAAGTCTTCTTAGCAATTGATAATGTCTTTTTCTAGGACAAGAAGATCACCTTGTGATTTGATTATTATTAAAATCTTCATAACTTTCTTCGAATAAAATATTTGTAATACCATCAGAAGTAGTGTCCATCTCTAATAAAATCACCAAACATTGAGAGTCTTTTTCTAAGTTGTGATATGAAATGCATTGTATCTTGCCATCTATTCAAAGAAGAACATGTCGTTTTTGAAGGTCTTTATCTCTATTATGTCGTCTTGAAGGCTGTAATAATCTTAATGTATCATCTAATAAGTCAGCAAATGATGGCTCTTAAGTTGAATCTGATGGCTATTAATTTTTCATCTCTTTAATGCCACAATTATACAAAAACTACAATGAAGGATAGAAGGTAGAATATAATCTTTTGTGAATTGTGTTTCTTTTATAGTAAAGATTTGCTATGCTTTATCTTGATTTTAAAAAATATCATTGATGAAAAGCTTTGACCTTCTTTGCTACATTTGTGAGATTTTTTGCTGGCTCCAATGTATATTTATTAATATTATATCTTTATTAATGGATAAGATATTCGAATTTATTTAGGTACCACCTTGAATATAGAACTTCTTTTATTTTAAGCTCTTTATTATTGTTCACTTTTATAGGAAGAGGTCGGACTTATCTTCTTTTTGATATGTTTACAGTCTTGTATGGTTCAAAAAGAGATACGTGGAATACATGATAAATCTTCATTGACTTTAATAGATATAATTAATAAGCAATTAGATTAATTTATCGATAAATAAAAAAAAAACCAAGCCTGCGGTATTTCAACATATAACAAAGACAAGTAGTCTTGATAATACAACAAAGTAATCATACTTTATTATCTATATTAAATTATGGTTATTCCTTTCAATAAGTATCTATCTTGATCTTTTGTTATTCTTGAGCTTTCTTTAATTGCACCTTTATTGTTGCATGTAGCTCTGACAAATGATGTGCCAAATCTTTTGCCACAAGATTATCAACTTTTGAAAAGTCAAAAGTATTAAGTCATGGATGATTATCATAATTGGTAACAAAAGATTTTTGTTGAATAGAAGAATGTATCATATTATTGTAAGCAATGGTAAGAGGATTATTTAATCATCTTCTTAATAATTGATGATACATCTTAAGAATAATTTCAAAACTTGGTTTATATTCTTTATTTTTCGATCAATTTGAGGATAAAAGATTAAATAAAGTTTTATATCTATCTTTAGAATATTAAAAAGGATTTTCCAAAATCTTAATACAAATTGAGTCTTCTTATTTGATATAATATCTTTTGATAATCTAGATATTGTCAAAGAAAAGCTTGGTAATTTCTTCACTTCTGATAGATTTTATACATAGTACAAAATGTACCATTTTGATAAATCAATCTACTATCACAAATATAGAATCACACAAACTTGAGATTAGAAGATTTATAATAAAATCCATAGAAACAAAAAACTATGGTTGATTTGAAATAGGTAATCACTAAAGAAGTCCATAAGGTTGATAATGAAGAGTTTTTGACTTTAAACAAATGTCACATGATTGAACAAAGTCTTCTATAGTCTTCTACTTTTATGGCGACCAAAAATCTCTAGATATTAGCTCCAAAATCTTATTGTATCAAAAATGTCTTGCTACCAGAAAATCATAATGTACTTAAAGAACATATAAACGTGTTTCTTCTTTTGGAATATATAGTTGTCATTTATAATAAAGTAGGTTGTTCTTGAATTCAAACTTAGAAGTATCATGAGATTTAAAAGAAGTATTCTTGATATTATAAACAAAAAAATCAGAGGACATATTTCATTGAATTTTTCTGAAAAAAATTGAATCAATAGTCAATATTGATTTTACTATTAAAAGATGAAATTATTCAAGCTTCAATAAAATTTCCTTTATTCATCAAAAGTTAAATCTCTTTCTTTTGGTACAAGATAAGAACATCTAGAAAGAGTATTGAATAAATTTTATTATTTTTCTAGTTAATAAGTGATATTGAATTCAAATCTTAACAAAGACATGTTCCAATGAGCTTGGCAACAATTCAAAATATGTGTTGATGTAAACTTGAGGTTTTTATGATTCGTACATATGATGACTAGACTGAATTTTTTTTTAAGATAATGGCACCATTCTTTAAAAGAATCTATAATTACAAGAAGTTCTTTGTTGTAAATTTTATAGTTAATCTTGATTGTTGAGAATTTCTTAGAATAAAAAGCTATTAGGTAGAGCTTGCTAACTTTTCTTAATTGTGACAGAACAACATCCATAGTAAAATCTAATGCTTCTGTTTCTATAAAAAATACTTTAAAATAATCAACGTGATATAAAATTAGTGTAAAAATAAATATCGACTTCAAGGCTTCAAAAGATGCTTTAATTTCTTTGCTCCAATCAATTTTTTCTTTGCATGTAAGACATGTAAAAGGAATCCCAACTTAAAAAAAAAAAATTCTTAATAAAGATCCTATAGTAATTAGCAAAATCCAAAAAGTATTGCATATCTCTTATTGTTCTTAAAATCTTCTTATCTATAATAATTTGAACCTTCTTTGGATCTATCATAAGTCCTTTATTAGAAATGATATATCCTAGGAAGTCAACTTGAGTAGTTTGGAATACACACTTTTTCAACTTGGCATTGTCATGATGTAATTTGACTATATAGAAAAATTATAATCAAAATTGAATTTCTAATTAATATCTAATTATATTAATTCAATTAAAATTTGGGGTATCTAAACATGGCTTTTATAAAAGCCTCTTAGATTATTTTTTTTATCTTAATAATTAGTAGGTTGAAGGTTAGTTAGTAATTTTACCTTCTAGGTTGTAGAGACTCTTCTACTACCTTAAAAAGATCATAAATTGATAAAATCAAATTAGAAGAGGTAAATAAGTAGTATAGTTAGTACTAGAGTTAAGTTGAGAGTAGGATTGGACTAAAAAATCCTTCGGATAAGTTAGATTGATACCCAGGGATCGACCATTTGTGAGACATGGTTGAAATCAGATCTTTGGCCACTAAAATGACGGCTTAGAACAAAATAGGGATTAATTTTGAAGATCGAAGGTTAGGATTTGAGAGCTAGCTTGAAGCTCTTTTTAGAGGCATAAGGATGGTTTTTAGAAGATTTTTGAGGACTTTGCAATCATTGTTCAAAGTCAAGGTTTGTATTGGTGATTTGGATTTTATATAATATAATGAGGATTGGCAATTTTGGCTAGTTTGTACAATTGGTGTAGCATCTATGATTTAAAATTTGATATTATTTGGATTATTAGATGTGCTAAGTTTATTACAAAATTTTGTGATAATCTAACGGCATGGTTTAGAGATATCTAGTTTTTAGCACAAGAGGGTTTGGAAAGTTGGCAGTTTGGAGTTGGGTGGCATTTCTATGATATTTAGAGGTCTACTAGTTGGATCAAGCTAAAATTTGGCATGGTATTAAAGGACTTAAAGATCAAGCTTCACACCTATTTTGAATCAAAGTTAATAGTTGGAGAAGGAAAAATCACTGCTAGGATTTTTGCTTCACTTTTTAAGTTGGCAGCTGAGTGATATCAGTGCAATTTTTGGAGGTTTCCTCACAATTTGTAAGTTTGATTGGATTGGAAATTCTCAAACATATAGAAGATTTACATTGACAATTGCATGCAAAATTTTGCATCAAGTGAATAGTCATATTAAATGTTACAGCTTGTTAAAGCTCACTGATTAGAATAGGAGCTTGTAAGAAAAATCTAAATTGCTTAAATATGAAACTAACAGGGAAATTGGAATTTATATATGATTAATATTACTAAGAAGATTATTTTTTAGCACTTTTGGATTGAAATTCAGATTATATTCTTCTCATATGAGTGAAACCTATTAGAATTTCTTGGATACTTGTGAAACACAATCTCATCTTCCATAGCTAGGTGCCCAATGCATTCCTAAACAAGACAACACATAATATGACATAAGTGGTGAATCCAATGTAAAAGTTTAAGATAGAAGATATTGAATTATATTTGTGATTATTTGAAATTGATGGCGTAAGAAGGCAAGAAGGTTGAATTTGGACTTTTTGATTGAGCTTTGGATGGAGCTTCAGGTGGACCTTCAAGCACAGCTTCAAGTAGGATTTCTATTGGTGAATAAGGTATGTACTTTGATTCAAACACTACAAAAATATTTCAAGCATTTACATTATTTATGCAACAATAATAAGGCAATGATCACAAAGAAGCGTTGGCAACCAAATCATTGCAAGAAGTGGTTAACAAGGTTGACCAATTTGAGGGGAAGGGATATTTTCAAATATTTAAGATATTATGTATAGAAAATGGAATTGAATCACATTTTTGAGAAGGAGATGATTCAATTATTTGAGCTTGCTATAGTACTAGAGATGAGGGAGCATATAAGATCTATTATGGGATAATTTGGAAGTTTATGGCAAGTATTTTTATATATATTGAAAGATGAGTATTTTTTAGAGGATACTGATTGAGTTACCAAGAAATCATTCTTAGAATGGATTGAACGACCTAACAAAAATTTGCAAACTATAGAATTATTAAGAAAATTTGAAAGGTAATTTTCTCGATTATCAAAAATAAAATAGTTAACATTGGGATTGAACAAGGTTGAATTTTTTCTTCAAGCGGTTGATGGAAAATTACAAGATAAGTTAGAAGCTCTTCTTGAAGACAAGGAAGAAGATAAAGGATTGACAACTAAGTGGAGGGCTTTTAAAGATGCTATTGGATTACTTGTCAAAAAAGAAAGAAGATTGGATAGGTTTGATTCTCAAAGAGTGGTACAAGTACCAAAGACTCCAATGCCTACTACATGATTGATTGTGCCTATTGTCTAAATTCCATTGATTACACCAAAAAAAGAAGATATGGGACTTGAAGAGATTGTACAAGGGATGTGAGATCTTCAAATCAAACTTGCAAAGATTGAAGAGAAGACTTCTACAATAAGTTCAAAGGCTACTTTTAAATAAGGGTATATACAAAGATATATTTGGTGTGATGATGATTCTCATTCTTGAAAAGATTGTAGTGAATTCAATGAGATGATACAACAAGGTATTGTTTATTGGAAAGATAGGAAGGTTACATTGAAAGATACTAGTGATCTTTTCCAAACTAACTTTGGTAAAGGAGGTATGAAAGCATTGCTTAAAGATTATTTGGTAACACATTGAATTGTAGCAATGAAAGCCACAAGTTATGGAACTAGGATAAATAATAATGGCAGACAGAATTTTGCTAGAAATACTCAACTAAATGGACTTTGATCTTCTGCCACTTCTACAATGCAAAAAAAGAAGATGCTATAAGATACTTTATTGAGAACTGCTACAACAATTCGTGGTGCTACAGTGTCGTGATGTAACACGATTAATAGATGAAAGAGTGTGGAGATTATTATAATTTAGGAGATCTTAGTTCAAAGTATTAAAACAAATTATCTTAGAAATATAGTTAATAGTCAAAGGGATAGAAAAATTAAAGGGTACCAATGCTGCCTTTTAGAAAGGTGACTTCTACTTATTTTGTAGTACCATAAGTAAGGCAAATCAAAGTAGATTGGAAAAATAAATGATATAGGCATCTTTAGAAGAAAGTTAAGAGTAAATTCTAGAAAAAAGTTACTTAGAAAAACTAGATATTGATATCCAGAGAGGGCCGGTTATGAACCAGGGTCGAAATCAGACCTTGGGGCACAAAACTGAGTCTCGACGACGACTCCGGGGTTTTTTTGGAGATTGGAGAGTGAGGTTTGATAGCAAACTGAATAGGTTTTCTATGAACATTGGTTTTGGGTGATTTGGAGTTGATATGACTTTGTAAGAGCTTTGCCAAATTGAGGTTTGTTTCGGATGACTTGGGTTTTATGAAATAAAATAGAGTTTACGTTTTGGGTGATTTCAAGAGTTTTGTAATAGATCTATGGGTGAAATTTTGTAGGTTTATGGTTATAGTTGTGTTTAATATGTGTTGTGAATTTGAGCTTGATCTAATAGTTGAATTGAAGGATATTGATGTTTAAATGGGTCAAGGTCTTAGAAAGTATAATTTTAGGTCTAGTGGGATTTTTGAGATTTCTTGCAATTTATTATAGGGATTGGAGTGAAACTTATGTGAAAGGATATTAGACTTGTTTTTCTATGTGTATGAGAATTTTGAAATCAATCTAAAGGTGAAAAGGAGAGATATTAGCTCTGGAAGATTGGCATTAAGATTGGAGAAGGAGGCCGGCCAATACCCGAGTAAATTTTTGAAGATATCGTCAATTTGGTAACTCCGATCCTTATCAAATTTTTTGTATTTGTTTTTAACTTATTTTTTTAGAAGTATGAAAATTTTTAGTTAAGATCAACGGTTTATTTAGTAGTTATTGAGGTTTAAATCTGTTGTAGGAATTATTAGGATTTAGTTAGGATTTGGTTTAGGGTTTAGGATTTGGATTAGGATTTGGTTTAGGATTTAGGATTTAGATTAGGGTTTGGTTAGGAATTAAGATTTGATTAGGATTTGGTTTAGGGTTTAAGATTTGGATTAGGGTTTGGTTAGGGATTAATATTTGATTAGGGTTTGATTTAGGATTTAGGATTTGTCTAGGATTTGATTAAGGTTGGATTAGGATTAGGATTAGGATTTGGTTAGAATTTAAGGTTCTATTAGATTTTTTTTAGGATTTGACTAAGTTTTTTTTAATATTCTTTTATATTTCTTTAGGATTTCCTTGTGTTTCTTTTATAACTTCAATAAAATTTAATTGAGCTTGCTTAATATTTAATTATGATTGTTAACATTTAATAGTAAATTTTCTATAATCCTATTGGATTGTTAGGATCTTTTGTTGCAATTTTCTTTTACCTTCCACAGCCAGGTGGTCGGTGCATTCTCAAGCAAGACTTCACGTAATACGACAACGGATTGGAAGGATCCAGTAGAAGCTTTGGCAGTACATACATATATTACTAAAATCTAATATGAAGCTTTAATAGAAGAAAAGAGGAGAAGAAATTTTGTGGATACAAGAAAAGAAAATTCTTCTAAGAGAAAAACTCAAGGAGATAAGGCTCATGCAGTGGCTTTGTAAGAATTGTCTATAAAAGATACTTCAACAATTTTGGAAGAAAAAGCAAAGGAGATGAAAGATAAAGGTAATTGGCAACTTATAAACTATTCTCAGATATTGAAGTAGCAACAGATTTAAAGGAAGTACTTGAAGAATGTGTCCTTAATGCTAAGGTTGAGTTTATTTTGAAAGAAATTTTAAGAATTAGTAAGAAAGAATTCTATGATGTCATTATTAATAGTATTAAACGAAAGAGATAATTAATGGAAGAAACTTAATTGAATCATACTATTGTTGCTCACATATATGAAGGTGAAGAAGATATATTTGATAATTTTTACAAACAATTAGCAAGTGAAGGGAGGAGTCATAATCAAAGGGTACGTTTTGATGATCAAGGTAATAAAAATAGAGAGGTTTTAAGTCATTATACTCAGAAGTATTGGGCTAAAATAACTAGAGAGGTATTAGTGAAGATTGGAGATATGGACGAGTCAGTTGTTGCTTTGATTAATCATAGTTCAGAGATAAACTTTATGTCTAAAAATCTTTATATGAAGCAAAGGTGGCCAATTGATATGGAGCATGGATAGGCAATACAGATAGCCAATAATATGCGAGAGAAGTTATATGGTACTTGTCTAGATGTAAAAATTTGAATTGGTGATGTTGCAATAGAACAAAATTTTTTTATTCAACATGCAACATCTTATCCTCTTATTTTGGAGCAACCATATATAATTACAAGTCGGATGGAAATAAAGGTACTTGATGATGGTTCAGCTTATGCATGAATTTATAGCAAAGATGGGAGGAAGGCATTAAATTTTTTTACTATGCCTACAAATCATGAGTGGAATTGAGACAATTTGAGAAAAAATCCATTGCCAAGGGTTGTTGAAGAATTCAAGGATTTTTTGTGGGTACCACTATAAAGCGAGATTATAGAGGTACAAAAGGACAAGTACTCTTACAAGATGTAGGTGCATTTAACGGAAGATTTATTGACATTTTAAAAAATGGAAGTATTATGAATAAGAAGATTGATGATTTAAAAAGAAAAGAAAGAAAGGAATTAAGTACTATTGAAAAAGAATTGTATAGATTAAGAATATAAGAAGATAATGAAAAGATTATTAATATTTTTAAAGAAAATAGACTGAAGGATCCTTCGGAATTGATTGCATCTATTGGATTAGGTAATGATGATAAAGTTATATTAATTTGTTCAAGAAAATTTTATGATGTGTTTGAATCTTTTTAAGCACCAGAGGTTGTAGTTGAGACAAAATATAAAATAATAGATAAGAAAGTTAAACAGATTGCTGGACCTTTGTCAGAAGATTCTAAAGAACAAATGCAAGAAGCATTGAGAGAAAGGAGCTTGAGAGATCCAAGGAATATTGGTCACAAGTTATTAAAAAGACTTTTGAGGAATTAAAAATTGGTTCTGATGGTTCTTTATTGCCAAAAGAATTTATTTGCTTCAAAGAGATGTTGGCAAAATAAGATAGATCATTTGCCTTTGAAGCTTATGAAATTGGGTGTGTGGATCCAAATATTATAACGCATATGGTTATTTTCACTATACCACATGTACCTTAGAATTTAAGGCTAATTTTAATACCAAGGATATATTTACGAAGTTTGGTGGAATTATTAAAAGAAAAGATGAAGATAAAGATTTTAGAGCCCTCTTTTGCACTATATTCTAGTCGATGGTTAATAGTGCCTAAGAAAAATGGGTCATTATATTTTATTCAAGATATGCAACCAATAAATATGACAACTATCAAGAATGCAAGAATTGGGCCTATAATAGATAAATTTATTGAGATGTTTGCATGAAGGGCAATCTATTCAATGGATGATTTGTATTTGAGCTATGATCAATTTCAACTTGCAAAAAGAAGTAGAGATATGACAATGATGAAAACACCAGTTGGATTATTTAGAATGTATATTCTTCCTCTAGGCACAACCAACTCAGTTGCGCATATAATGAATGGAATGAATAAGGTATTAAGAGATTTTATTCCTAAGAAGACTATGCTTTTTCTAGATGATGTTCCTATTAAGGGGTGCAAAAAAGAAGACAAGGATGAAGCTTTAGATAAGAAAGGATATTGCAAGTATGTTTCTGATCATATACAAGATTGTAAAAAAATATTCACTTAGCTTGGAAAAGTTCATCTTACATTATCCGATAAAAAATCTACATTTGGAGTATAAGAAGTTGTCATTGTTGGACATTTATGTGGATTTTATAGAAGAAAAATAGATCCAATTAAGGTTGATGCGATTGAGAGAATGAAAGAAGATTGTAGTTCTTTAATAGAGGTTTGCAGGTTTTTAGGTGCATATGTATTTCATTATATTTGAATTCTTCATTATACTTACATAGCGGTGTCATGATGTAACATGAATAATAAGTGAAAGAGTATAGAAATTATTATAATGTAGGAGATTTTAGTTCAAAATATTAGAGCAAATTATCTTAAATTATAATGTAGGAGATCTTAGTTCAGATTTTTAGAGAATATTTATCTATTGTTAAGGCATTAGTAAAGGCATACAATGGCAAAGCACATAAATGGCCTAGACTACTACCATTTGCACTATGGACAAATCGTACAAGTCATAATTCAGTAACAGGTTATATGCCTTCTGAATTAATATATGGACAAAAACCAATAATGCCAATAGAAGATATAGTACCTACATGGAGTATATTGCCTTAGAAGAATGATCTCAACAGAGAAGAACTTTTAGTATTATAGATTCAACAACTAGAAAGAAGACCTAATGATATTGAAGTAGGAATAAAAAAATTGAAAGAAGCAAGGGAAAAGAATAAGGAAAGATTTGATAAAAAATATCAACTACAACCTAAGGCAATTGATGATGGTAATTGGATATTAGTTTATGATAGTAGCTTAGACAATCAACATAGCACTATGAAGAAATTTGCAAAGAGATGGTTTGGGCCTTATATTGTCAAAAATGCATACAACAATGGAATATATTCATTACAAGAACTTTATGGTAAAAAATTGAAGGTACTCATAGTAGACAAACAAATCAAGTTATTTAAACAAAGAGATAAAGACATTTGTTTTAATGAAGAAAAAACTCCAATACAAGATATTGAGATTGGAACAAAAGAGCATATTGAAGATCAAGAATTAGACCAAGATGAAAAATATTTTACATCAATATATTGAAGAATCGTTAGTGCATGCCGAAGGATACACAAATTCAACGAGGGTAGATGTCATAATCTAACATGACTAATATGTGAAAGAATTTAGAAATTATTATAATGTAGGAGATTTTAATTCAAAGTATTAGAGCAAATTATCTTAGAAATATAGTTAATAGTCAAAAGGGTAGTAAAACTAAAAGGTACCAATACTGCCTTTTAGAAATGTAACTTCTACTTATTTTGTAGGACCATAAATAAGGCAAAATAAAGTAGATTAGAAAAATTAATGATATAGGCATCTTTAGAAGGAAGTTAAGAGTAAATTCTAGCAACATTTACTTAGAAAAACTAGGTATTGATACCTAGAGAGGGCTGGTTATGAACTAGAGTTGAAATCAGACCTTGAGGCACAAAACCAAGTCTCCACGACTTTAAGGTTTTTTTACAAATCGGAGAATAGGATATGATAGAAAATTTGATAAGTTTTCTATGAGAATTATTTTTGGACGATTTGGAGTTTTTATGACTTTGTAAGAGCTTTACAAAGTCAAGATTATTTTTGGATGACTTAGGGTTTGAGAAAAAAAATAGAGTTGATGTTTCTAGTGATTTCAAGAGTTTTTTAATAGATCTATATGTGAAATTTTATAAGTTAATGGTTATAATTGTGCTTAATATGTATTATAAATCTTAGCTCGATTTAATAGTTGAATTGAGGATTATTGAGGTTTAAGTGAGTTAAGATCTCAGAAAGTAGAATTTTAAATCTAGTGAGGGTTTTTAAGATTTCTTGCAATCTACTAGTTGGATTGGAGTGAAATTTATGTGAGAGGATATTAGGCTTGTTTTTCATTGTGTATGAGAATTTTGAAATCAATCGAACGGTGAAAAGAAGAGATATTGGCTCTGGGAGATAAGCATCAAGGTTGGAGAAGGAAGTTGGCGAATACTCGTGTTCATTTTTGAAGCTATCATATATTTGGTAATTCCGATTCTTTTCAAAAAAATTGTATTTTCTTTCAACTTAGTTTTTAAAAAGTGTACAAAATTTGAATTAAGATCAATGGTTCATTCATTAGTTATTGAGGTTTAATTTTGTTATAGAAATTACTAGGATTTTGTTAGGATTTGATTTAGGGTTAGAGTTTGGTTACGATTTGATTTAGGATTAGGCTTTAGGATTTGGTTAGGATTTGATTTAGGATTAGGGTTTGATTTAGAAATTAGGATTTAATTAGGATTTGATATAGGATAAAGATTTGGTTAGGATTTGATTTAGTGTTAAGGTTTGGTTAGGATTTGGTTTAGGATTTAGGATTAAGATAAGGATTTGATTAAGTTTTGATTTAGGATTAGAATTTAGGATTTGGTTAGAGTTTGATTTAGGATTAGGATTTGGTATAAGATTAATGATTTTGTTAGGATTTAAGATTTTGTTAGGATTAAATCAAGATTTGATTTATGGTTTAGGATTTTATTTGAATTTGTTTAGGATTTAAGATTCAGTTAATTTTTGGCCTAAAGTTTGAATGAAGTAAGATTTCAACTAGTATTAAATTAAGATTGAATTGAAATGTATTGCGATATGTTTGTAATCATTCTAATATTTTTTTAAGATTTCTTATTGTTTCTTTGGAATTCTTTTGAGATTTCTTTGAATTTGATTAAAGCTTGTTTAACATTGTTAGTGTTCTTTTAGAATTAAGATTTTGTTGTTGCAATTTTTATTCTACCTTCTATAACCAAGTGCCCGTAGCATTCTCAAGTAAGATTTCATGTAATATAACAGCGTATCTATTGTATGAACTATTACATAAGGACTATCGATTTAAATGAGAAGAAAAGCATGTTAAAGCAGTGTAAAGATTAAAGAAATTATTGACATTACCTCAAGTGTTGAGAAAAGTTGATTATAAGTATAATAGGCCAGTAATTCTTATTGTGGATACTAGTCTGATTGCCATTGGATGGATTGTAGGTCAAGATGATTCAAATGGACACAGATTTGCTGTACAATTTGGAGCTAAGGTTTTAAGTACTCACCAATGTGCATATTCACAGGTAAAAAGGAAACTATGGAGAGTTGTTTCAACTATGAAAGCTAAAAAAGATTATTTGATTGGAGCTATGGTGGTAATTGAAACAAATTTTTTACCTTTACTTGGAATGATTACCAATTGTACAACACCAAATATTGCGATGTTGAGATGGATTGCTTATATGAAATCACTAAATCTAAAATTTAGACATGTTGTGGAGAAAGCTAATCCAATAGTAGATATGTTATCTTGAGTAGTATATGAAAGAGAAGACAAGATGGTTGAAGATATTGATGATCTTCGAACAAAATTTTATTCAGTATCAAATCTTAATAAAGAAGACAAGATGTTCTTTGAAGAGCTTTATGAAGGAGAATTATTAGAAATTGGTCTTTATTTGAATACCTTGACTAAACAAGAGAATTGATCAATAAAAAAATTTAATCAAATAAATAAAAAACTTATGGATTTTTGCTTCAAAAAGGATTTTTATGGAAGAGACTAAAGAAAAAAATTGGAACGCCAAGATGAGCAATAGGTATCAAAGGAGATCAATAAACACTATTCAAGGAGTTTCATGAGAGTCTATGGGTGGGACATAGAGGAATTTGACTACTTTTGCTAAAATAAAGGAATAATATATATCAAGATGTAACTTTGATTGTAGAATCTTGTGTAACTTATCAGATGTATTTAAATATAAGACATCGAGATGGATTATATTTGACATATCTTTTGGCTATTTATTTTAAATGGCTTGTAGATTTGGTTATTATGGCGATAAGACTATGACAAATGAGATATTTAGTTTTGGCTCGTGAAGATTTATCAAACCAAGTAGAAGGCAGGTGTCATGGCCATAATCATGTAAGCTAATAATTACATATAGAAATAGGTAGAAGTAAGTAAAAGTAGGTAAAAATAAGTTAATTCTATAATATTTAATATAGAAGCTTCCTAGAAATTTCCTAGACGTTGCTTTGACTTCATAGGTGTCTTTAATTGACTTTTTGGATTAGAAACGTGGTCAACAAGTTGGCCATGTGCCACACATGTTGTTAGCTTGAAGATCAAGCTAACTATGTGGCCCACACGTAGAAAAACTTGCCTTGTAAGTCAAGGCATGTACCCTACAAAGTCAACACATATTGGAGGTCCTATAGAACATCGCCACATAGCCCCTAGTTAGAGAGTATATATAGAGACAAGAGTGAAGGCTTCTTCACTCTTGTCAACTCCTTTCTTGCTTCTAGTCTACTTTCAAGGGTCTCTAGTTTTCTTGTCTTTTAGCAATAGCCATTCCTGTTTTTCTTTCAATATATATACTTGTTTATATATATTTTGTTACCTCTCTTTGAGTGAAGGCTCACTTGTTTGAATTGTTTTTTCATCGAGTTCTTGTCCTTGACAGATTGACAAGAGTGCACTTACAATATCAGAGCTTTGTTTTTCTTGAGTAAGAGTGGATTACCCCTTTCTCTTGACAAGACATAAGCGTATTAGAAGTTTGCGGATTACCCACTTCTAAACTGATATTGTTCTTAGTGTCTTCTTTGTTATCAAGTCTTTTCTTTTTCTTTTGTCTTGAGCAATATCAGACAAATTTTTCTTCTTAGTATCATTATGGCAGAGCTTGTTGAAATGAAGAGTGCAATGGCACAAATGCAAGAACAATTGAGGGAGTTAATGCTTGAGATGCATCAATTCAATTCACCAACACAAGAAAGAACAAGAATAGCAGAAAGTGGAGATATAGAGATGATCGGAGCTGCTTCAACATTTGCACCAAATCACATTCTTTCTCCAATTGTACAACACCCTGTAAGCACTAGAGAACCAAGAATTGCTTTATCCGAGAAATTTGATGGTACAAGATCAAAGTTTCGAGGGTTCATCAATTAAGTACAATTGGCAATTGAACTTCAACCGCAAAGCTATCCAACTCCAGGATCACAAGTCAAGTTTATTGGCACTCTACTTTCTGGTTCTACATTATCATGGTTTTCGTTTTTTCTTGAACAACGAAATCCAATATTGGATAATTTGGAAGCTTTTTTGGCAGAGTTTCGATCTATGTACGGTGAACACGATGCAACTCGTGTCGCAACAAACAAGATCTGAATTCTGCGACAAGGAAACCGCTCAATAAAAATGTATGCTTCACAATTTTGACAACTTGTAATTGACATCAAGTGGGATGATGCTGCACTCATCAGTCAATTTTTTTATGGATTACAATACGAAGTAAAGAAATTGATGCTCAACTTACCTGATCCTCAAACTTTGAGTCAAGCAATCGATTTTGTGGTAAAATGTGATAATCGACTTTCTGAATTTCGATTCGAGAGTCGTACACGGGAACCTCAATGTTATTACTCAATGGCAACATCAACATCTTCGCCAAACATACATTCGAAAGTAGAAGACATGCAAATTGACGCGATACGTTTTAAACCCCTAACTGAGCAAGAAAAGATTCGTCGTCGTCAAGAAGGATTATGTTTATACTGTGGAGAACCTAAGCACACTGCTCAACATTGTCCAAAGAAACAACGTAACTATAAAATGAGGGGTACGGCGGTCAAAGAAGACAACATGTTGGAAAACAGATTTGTCCAGCTACAATAGGGACCGTGCAGCTGGAACCTTGTACAATTCCTAATAAAGGTCCTATCCTCTCCTCAGAACCCTCTTCTTATTTTATAATAGAATTATATTTAGGACCTAAGAATTACAAAGCCTTTGTTTTATTAGATTCGGGAGCCTCAGCATGTTTTTTAGATGAACAATTTGTTAAAAGTCATAAAATACCTTTTGTATAGAAAACTAAATCCGTACATGTAGAAGTCATTGATGGCCATCCTTTGTCTTCTGGAGATGTCACTCATGAAACTCGCCCTATAAAAGTAACAATAAACGGTCATGTTAGTTACATAGCTTTTAACATAATTAAATCCCCGTCCAATCCAGTTATTTTAGGTTTATCCTGGCTAGAAAAATATAACCCTCGAATAGATTGGAATTCTTGTAAACTTGACTTTTCCCAAAGCATTATTAATAGTTCTACCAACCAAGTAAAAATTTATAAATCTAGTATAGTAAAATCCGTATTTATAGGTGCAAAAGTATTTATATACGCAGCAAAAGAAGGATCAACTTTTGTTATTTATGCTGCACCTATTTCTGAAAGCGTAAAGACTTCAAGTGGCATTCCAAGTCAACATCAGGATTATCAAGACATTTTTGAGAAAAAAAATGTAGATATTCTTCCTGAGCATCGTCCATATGATTGTTCAATCGACCTCAAGGAAGGAGTTCAGCCACCATTTGGACCAATTTACAGTTTATCGCAAGATGAGTTGGCTGAACTCAAGACATATATTGACGAGAATTTAGCAAAGAATTTCATACGCCATTCAAAATCTCTAGCAAGAGCTCCAATTCTATTCGTAAAGAAAAAAGATGGATCTTTGCGAATGTGTGTTGACTATCGAGGACTCAACAAGATCACAATCAAGAACAAGTATCCATTACCTTTGATATCAGGACTCTTTGACCAGTTGAATCAAGCTAAGATTTATACAAAAATAGATCTAAGAGGAGCATATAATCTAGTACAAATCAAAGAAGGAGATGAATGGAAGATTGCGTTTCGAACCAGGTACGGACATTTTGAATATAATGTCATGCCTTTTGGACTCACGAATGCACCAGCTGCTTTTCAATATCTCATGAATGATGTATTTCGTGAATTCTTAGACAATTTTGTCATCTGCTACTTAGACGATATCTTGATCTATTCTAACAATGTCGAAGAACATGAAATACATGTTCGTCAAGTATTACAAAAACTTAGAGATGTAGGATTGTACGCCAAGATGGAAAAGTATGTATTTCACACTACTCAAGTTGACTTTTTAGGATACATCATTTCAAATGATGGTCTCATGATGGATTCTAAGAAAGTCCAGACAATCATGGATTGGAAGATTCCAAGGACAATAAGAGATGTCCAATGTTTCTTGAGATTTGCTAATTACTATCGGATCTTCATCAAAGACTTTTCACGAGTTGCAGCTCCACTTACACGCTTGACCAATAAAGACAAATTCCAATGGAATCAAGAAGCGAAAGCAGCATTTGAAGCCTTGAAGACATCGTTTGTATCTGCACCAGTCTTATATCGTGTTGACTTTTCCAAGGCATTTTTTATGGAAACAAATGCATCAGATTTTGCCTTGGGTGCAGTTTTATCACAAATGGGAACAGATGACAAACTTCATCTGATAGCTTTTCATTCAAGAAAATTCTCAGCAACCGAGATCAATTATGAGATCCACGATAAAGAACTGCTTGCAATCGTGGATTCTTTTCAAGAATGGCGTCATTATCTAGAAGGCGCTTCTAGTCCAGTCACTGTGTATACAGATCACAAGAACCTCGAGTATTTCATGTCAGTACGCGTGTTGAATCGTCGTCAAGCTTGTTGGAATATGTCTTTGTCAAGATTTGAGTTCATTATTACTTATCGACTTGGAAAACAATAAGGTTTGTCCGATGCATTGTCTAGACGTTCTTATTTTGCATCAAAAGAAGGAAATGTAGCTTTTGAGCAACAAAGAACGGTCCTCTTTAAACCGGAGTAATTTCATCTCCGAGCAATGAAATCAACATTGACTGTTGATTCAACTTTTCTTAAGCAAATCCAGTCCAGTATGTCCTTAGACCCTCTTGTTTATGATATTGAGAATAATTCTTCCAAGTCTCATGATTCTTCTAAGTTCAAGTTCAAGAATAATCTATTATATTTTGAAGGATGCCTATATGTTCTAGAAGGAGAAGCACGTTTACGTGTTCTTCAAGCACGTCATGATTTTCTAGCAACATGACACTTTGGATATAATAAGACTTTGGAACTCATATCAAGAGATTTTTGGTGGCCACAAATGTGGAAGTCAGTCAAAGACTTTGTACAATCATGTAATATTTGTTCAAGATCAAAAACTCCTCGTCATCGACCTTACGGACTTCTTCAGCCATTACCTATACCAGAACAACCATGGTCTTTTGTTTCTATGGATTTCATCACAGATCTTCCAAGCTCAAGATCTTATGATTCTATATTTGTGATAGTAGATCGTTTCACCAAGATGGCACATTTTGTGCCATGTACAAAATCTATCACAGGTGAAGAAACAACTAAGCTTTTCATTGATAATATCTATCGCTATCATGGATTACCTAAAGATATCATATCGGATAGAGGAACTCAATTTGTGACGAGATTTTAGAGGACCCTTTTCAAGATTTTAAAAATGGACATAAAGCTATCTTTGGCTTTCCATCCTCAAACTCATGGACAAACAGAGCGCGTAAACCAAGTCTTGGAGCAGTATTTAAGGTGTACCATCAACTACCAACAAGATGATTGGACAACCCTTCTGCCATTGGCAGAGTTTACTTATAATAATACGGTACATTCTTCCATGCAACAAACATCTTTCTTTGCCAATTATGGCTATCATCCACGACTTGATGCTTTTGATTTTTCAAAAGTTGATAATCCTGCAGCAGAAGATATGGCAAATCGGTTGTCAGAGTTACATGCAATAATGAAGGCGCAATTGAAGGAAGCTTAAGAACGACAAAAGATAAACGCAGATGTATATCGTAAGGAGCAACCACAACTCAACGTGGGTGATAAGGTATGGCTACTTCATCGTAATATCAAGACCACTCGTCCTTACGACAAGTTGGACTATCGAAGGCTGGGACCATTTTCTATTTTTGCACAAATCAATCCAGTTGCATATCGTTTACATCTACCGAAGACAATGAAAATCCATCCAATATTCCACATGTCTCTTCTTGAACCATACAAGACAGTGGACATACCAAGAAGACGACAAGCTCCACCTCTTCCTATAGAAGTGGACAATAATGAAGAGTTTGAAGTAGAAGAAGTCTTAGATTCAAGGCGGCGTCGAAATAAAATAGAATATCTTGTCCATTGGCACGGATATGATATTAGTGAACGCACATGGGAGCCAATGAAGAATCTTGCAAATGCAGCAAAGGCGGTGGAGGCTTTTCATCGACGACATCCATCAAAATTAAGATGAAAACCTTTTTTATAAAAGAAACAACATCTAGGCAAGATAACATTCTACTTTCAATTCTTGTTCATAGCTTCATTGTAGTAGTGGCGCTCAGGAGATGGAGAACCAACAACCAACGGATTTAACTCAAGGGCCTTCATTTGCTGACGTGCCGGATGAGACATTACAATTGTCACAACCTTCAAGATAATGCAATCGAGATGAAGATCTTCAAGAACGACATGTTCTTCCTCGAATAGATGGTGAGATACAACGTGTTTGGTATCACGATTTGGGAAGGGACTCCCGATGTTTGGTGATTTTGCTAGAGGTAGGAACAACTCCTGATGGTGTTCCAAATATTCTATTCGAAGGAAGTTACGAAGGCCTCAACAATGACCAAATAACTGGGTGGTCTTTCCGCCCTGGTATGGGACACTACCGATGGTTGAGAGGTCCTATCAATCATCTTCGAAGAGAACAAAGATCAGAGTATGTGGCGAATACAATTCGTCGCATCATAGATTTTCTCAACATATGATGACCGCTCCTCGTGGAACTCGTCCCTAGAAGGGGGGGTAATGTCACGGCCATAATCATGTAAGCTAATAATTACATATAGAAATAGGTAGAAGTAAGTAAAAGTAGATAAAAGTAAGTTAAATCTATAATATTTAATATAAAAGCTTCCTAGAAATTTCTTAGACGCTGCTTTGACTTCATAGGTGTCTTTAATTAACTTTTTGGATTAGAAACGTGGTCAACAAGTTGGCCATGTGCCACACATGTTGTTAGCTTGAAGATCAAGCTAACTATGTGGCCTACACGTAAAAAAACTTAACTTGTAAGTCAAGGCATGTGCCCTACAAAGTCAATACATATTGGAGGTCCTATAGAACGTCGCCACGTAGCTCTTAGTTAGATAGTATATATAGAAACAATAGTGAAGGCTTCTCCACTCTTGTCAACTCGTTTCTTGCTTCTAGTCTGTTTCAAGGGTCTCTAGTTTTCTTGTCTTTTGGCAATAGCCATTCCAGTTTCTCTTTCAATATATATACTTGTTTATATATATTTTGTTACCTCTCTTTGAGTGAATGCTCACTTGTTTGAATTATTTTTTCATCGAGTTCTTGTCCTTGACAGTAGGATATTAAGAACAAAGTCTACAAAAGGAATTTACAGGTTTTTACTTGAGAAAGTTATTTATTGCTATGGATGTATAAAAAAAATCACTTCAAATCATGGAGAATTGGATGCATATGAAGCTCATGATTTTTTTAAGAGATGTGGGATCAAATTATCATTCACTACTACTTATAATCTAGAGGGGAATGCAAAGAGTGAACATGGGCATCCACCAATTGTAAAAGCCTTAGTTAAAGCTTACAATAGAAAGATGAGAGAATAGCCTCAAATTCTACCTTATGCATTATAGGCTGAAAAAACAACACATAGTTCAATGACAAGATATATGCCAGTGGAACTTATGATAGGTTAAAAACCAATTATGCCAATTGAAGAAAATGTGCCAACTTGGAGTATGCTATCATAGGAAGATGGATTGACAAGGAAAGAATTATTAGCCATTAGAATTTGGAAACTTGAACAAAGATTAGAAGATGTGGAATTAGCATTAAAAAGATTACAAAAAGTAAGGTTAGGAAATAAGACTCGATTTGATAAGTAACATTGATTGAGGCCTAAAATAATTGAAGAAGGTGATTAGATACTTGTTCATGATAGCAGTTTGGATAACCAACATAGTACTTTGCGGAAGTTTTCAAAACATTGGTTTGGACCATATGTAGTAATAACTGTTCATGATAATGCGACATATTCATTAAGGGAGTTAAATATTATAAGGTTGAAAATACCTATTGTTGGAAAGTGTGTGAATATTTTTAAAAGACGAGATAGAAAAATCAATATGAAGGATCATGTTGAAAATATCAATATTTTTGAAGAAGACAATTGTTTTGAAGAGGATGATAAAAATAAAAATGAAAGATTTGATGAAGAAAATGAAAAGATGGTGTGATGCCATTTATTACATATGATTCATTTGGCACATGCGAAAGGATGCGCATGTTAAGAAGAGGTAGATGTCGTGATATAATACGACTATATAGAGAAATTATAATCAAAATTGAATTTCTAATTAATATCTAATTATATTAATTCAATTACAATTTGAGGTATCTAAACATGGCTTTTATAAAAGCCTCTTAGATTATTTTTTTATATTAATAGTTAGTAGGTTGAAGGTTAGTTAGTAATTTTATCTTCTAGATTGTAGAGACTCTTCTATTACCTTAAAAAGATCATAAATTGATAAAATCAAATTAGAAGAGATAAATAAGTAGTATAGTTAGTACTAAGGTTAAGTTGAGAGTAAGATTGGACTAAAAAATCCTTCGGATAAGTTAGATTGATACCCAGAGATTGACCATTTGTGAGACATGGTTGAAATCAGATCTCTGGCCACTAAAATGACAGCCTAGAACAAAATAGGGATTTATTTCGAAGTTTGAAGGTTAGGATTTGAGAGCTAGCTTGAAGTTCTTTCTAGAGTCACAAGGATGGTTTTTAGAAGATTTTTGAGGACTTTGCAATCATTGTTCAAAGTCAAGGTTTGTATTGGTGATTTGGATTTTATATAATATAATGAGGGCTGGCAATTTTGGCTAGTTTGTACAATTGGTGTAGCATCTATAGTTCAAAATTTGATATTATTTGGATTATTAGATGTGCTAAGTTTATTACAAAATTTTGTGATAATCTAACGGCATGGTTTAGAGATATCTAGTTTTTAGTACAAGAGGGTTTGAGAAGTTGGCAGTTTGGAGTTGGGTGGCGTTTCTATGATATCTAGAGCTCTACTAGTTGGATCAAGCTAAAATTTGGCATGGTATTAAAGGACTTAAAGATCAAGCTTCACACCCATTTTGAGTCAAAGTTAATGGTTGGAGAAGGAAAAATCACTGCTAGGATTTTTGCTTCACTTTTTAAGTTGACAGCTGAGTGACATCAGTGCAATTTTTGGAGGTTTCTTCACAATTTGTAAGTTTGATTGGGTTGAAAATTCTCAATCATATAGAAGATTTACATTGACAATTGCATGCAAAATTTTGCATCAAGTGGATAGTCATATTAAATGTTACAGCTTGTTAAAGCTCACTGATTAGAATAGGGGCTTGTAAGAAAAATCTAAATTGCTTAAATATGAAACTAACAGGGAAATTGGAATTTATATATGATTAATATTACTAAGAAGATTATTTTTTAGCACTTTTGGATTGAAATTCAGATTACATTCTTCTCATATGGATGAAACCTATTAGGATTTCTTGGATACTTGTGAAATATAACCTCACCTTCCATAGCTAGATGCCTGGTGCATTCCTATACAAGACAAGATGTAATACAATAGTGTAAATTTCTATATTTCTAAGTTTTTGTAATACACAATAAATATTAACTTCATGTTCTTTTATATTCTTAAAATAGATTAAAATATTATTTAAATAACTAATAAAAAAATCATATAGAAACTTATAAAAAATATCATGTATAAGATGTTGAAATATAGTTGGTACTTTCATCAGTCCAAAAGACATGACATTACATTCAAAGTACCCATATCTTGTTCAAAATGCAATCTTCCATTCATTTATTTTTTTAATGTAGATTAAATTATATTATCTTTATAGATCTATTTTTTTATAAATCTTAATTTGATTTACTTGATCAAAAATTTCAAATATTAAGGATAAAAGATACTTATTCTTGATGGTAATCTTGTTGAATTTTTAATAATTTATTCACATTTGTAAAGATCCATCTTTTTTCTTCACAAATAAGATAGGAGCTCTTATAGGAGATTTCAAATGGTGTATGAAATTCTTAGCCAAGTTTTCATCAATATACTTCTTGAATTCTGTCAATTCATTTTGTGATAAATTATAGATTGAATCAAATAGTGGCTGACTTCTCTCTTAAATGTTAATTGAATAATCATATGAACCATACTCTAAGGGAATACCTATATTTTTTTTTTCAAAAATATCTCAAGAATCTTAATATTGACTTGGAATGCCACTTGAGGTCTTTTTATCATTAAAAATGGATGTGACATAAATAACAAAAGGTGATTATTTTTTTACAACATATAAGAAATCTTTTGTATCTATGAGTATAAGTTTGGCTACATTTGACTCATAGATTTTTATAAAAATCTTAACATTACTCTAAAGAAAATTAAATTTATAAGAAATCCAATCTATCAAAGAATTATACTTTTCTATCTACGATAAATCTAAAATGATCAAATTAGAGGAAGAATTAATTATATTAAAAATTATACAACTATTATGACCATTTATTGCTCTATCTATAAGAAGTGTTTTATGAATAATATCTCCAAAAGATAACGGACGATTATCTATGACTTCTACATGTAAAGATTTAGTTTTTTTTTACTAACAGTATTCTATTGCTTTTAACAAACTCTTCATCTAAGAAACAAGTTGAGGCTTTTGAATCTATGAAGGTAGAGACTTTGTAATTATTAGGTCTTAAATGCACATCTATTATAAAATAAAGAGAGGGTTCTAAAAAAAAGATAGGACCATCATTTGTATAAGATTTCAGCTACATAGTCCTTATTGTAGTTAGATAAATTTAATTTTTGATATTTTTTTATTTTTGATAGTTATATTCTTTATTTTATATTTATATTGTTTTTTTAGAATTTTTTGAGTAGTATTCTTAGCTTCTCTACATTATAAACAGAGTCTTTAATGATGACAAGTATTTTCTTATTTAATAAGAAATTTAAAAAGAATTGCATCAATTTGGATGTCTTTTACTTTCAAATGTTTAAATTGAAAGGTTATTGGTTTTATAATTGAATTATAATAATGTAGAAGATTTCTTGCACAATTCTAAGATTGAAACTCAAAAAGCCAATTGTTATACTTCACAACAAAGTAAATTGCTTGACTCAATGTCTATAGAAGAAGAAATGTGATTTGGTATAGATATTGAAGTAGTGTCATATTACATGGCGTTTGGCTTGAAAATGCACTAGATATCTACTTGTAGAAGATAAAAGAAAAATTACAACCAAAAGTCTTAACAACTTTAATAGATTTTTAAACAAATTATAATTAAAGATTAGCAAATATAGTCAAACATTAATCAAATTCAATCAAAATTTCAAAAAAATAATGTAAAGAAAAAAATATATTTTTAGAGATTAAATTGATCTTAAATAAATCCTAAATAAATCCTAATCAAACTCTAAAAAAATCTTAATAAAATCCTAAATAAATCCTAGTCAAATCCTAAATAAATCCTAATCAAATCCTATCCAAATACGAAACAAATCCTAACCAAACCTTAAATAAATCCTAATCAAATCTTAAATAAATATTAATCAAATTCTAATCAAATCCTAAAAAAATCTTAATCAAATCCTAAACAAATCCTAAACAAATTTTAATCAAATCCTAAATAAATCCTAAATAAATCTTAACCAAATCCTAATCAAATCTTAAACATATCCTAACCAAACCCTAAATAATCCCAAGTAATTCTTATAGTAGATTTAAACCTTAATAACTAATTAATGAATAATTCATTTTAACTCAAATTTTGTTTACTTCTTAAAAATTAAGTTGATAAAAAGTATAAATTTTTTAAAGAAGATCAAACTCACCAAAAAGAAGATCAATCCTAATATTTACTTGGATGTTGGCCGGTCTCCTTTTCCAATTTGAATGTAGAATTTCTAGCACTAATATTTCCTTATCAAACTATTCAATTGATCTTAGATTTTTTTTATATGTAGTAAAATAATTCTACTACCTATATACATAATTTTTACTCCAATCTAATTGATAGATTGCAAGAAATCTTAGAAACCCTCACTAGACCTAAAACTCTACTTTCTAAGACCTTGATCCACTTAAACCTCAATAATCCTTGACCCAATTCTTCGATCAAGCTCAAACTCACAACATATATTGAATGCATATAAATCCACAAATCTTCAAATTTTTACTAGTGGATCTATTGCCAAACTTACAAATTTTTCCAAAAAGTATCTCGTCTTCTATTTGACAAATCTAGAGTCATCCAAAACAAATCCTAACTTTGTAAAGCTCTTACAAAATTGATACAAATCCAAATCACCTCAAAATAATACTTATTAAAATCTTATGAAGTTTTTTTTCTAATATATTTTTCCAATCTACTAAAGAATCCCTAAATCATTGTCAAAGCTTAGTTTTATGCCTCAAGGTTTGATTTCGACCCTGGTTCACAACCAATCCTCTTTGGGTATCAATATCTAGTTTATCTAGATAATTTTTACTGAAAACTAGTCTTAACTTCTCTCCAGAGGTGTTTATATTGTTTATTTTTCTTATCTACTTTATTTATTTTTATTTGTGGTCCTACAAAGTGAATAGAAGCTTATTTTGTAAAAAGACAATATTAGCACCTTTAATTTTTTTACTCCTTGATTATTATCTATTTTTCTAAAATAATTTATTACAGTATATTTGAAATAAGATCTTAAAAAATATGATATTTTCTTCATCTTTTTATCTATTAGCCATTTTATACCATGACATTTATCCTTTAATAATAGGTAAATACATCATGACATTTATCCTTTACTAATGCCTTAATAATAGGTAAATACCTACGCTCACTCTTTCCATTATCTTGTGGATTATATGCTATTGTTAATGAAAGTTTAATTTCTATTCTATTAAAGAATTTTCATACTTTCCTTATATTCAATTCATCCCAATACAATTATAGCAACAAATAACATCTTTCAATAAAAATTGGCATACATCTTTAGTACTTTTTGTTCTTAATGCTTGTCCTTCAACTATATTTGATAAATCTTCTCTTTCAAGGACTAAATACTTCATTTTCCTAAGTCCCATTGGTATTGCTACCAAATCTACCACCAATTTATAATATAAAGCTAAAGGATATATTGGGTGTAATCTATCTTGATGGTGAATGTTTGAATATACTTCACAAATTTTACAAGATCCTATAAAATTTTCTATATCTTTGTATATGCTCTTTCACCAATATTTTTCTTTTAACTTAGTAAATGTTGCCCAAATACCTTGATGTCCAATCCATCAACTCTCATGAAATTCTTTAATGATATTTTATTGCATCTCAATCCTATTTACAACTCATTGTGGTATTCCACCCTTTTTCTTTGGATGCTTCTATAAAAACCCATTTTGAAGAAAATATCTATATGCTTTCCTTTGAATCCTCTTAAATTCTTTATCTATCCAACCTTCTTGCCACATTAATGTATTTAAGTATTTTCTTATATATAACCATTCACCATCATATAATTCTTCTGAGAATAATTTAAATGGTGTAGCCAAAGACAATCCATTTCTTCTTGTACACAAAATTCAATAAAAGTTGGTACCAATATTTTCTTCATCATCAATCATATCATCTTCATTATTATACCATGCTTATAACAATATATCTGCAATCATTGTCATATTGTAAATACTTATAGTATGTAAAAATTAATTAAAATATATTATATGTTAATAAATCTAGATGTGTATTAGAGTAGTTAGTAGATTAAATTAAAAGGAGTTTGTATAAGAAACTTTACTTTATTTTTTTACTTATTTTAATTTTGACATTAAAAAAAATATAAGAGAAGAGATTAGAGCCTAAAAAAGAAAATCTTAACTAATAGGAGACTTATTGGGAGGGATGAAAGCAAGGTATGGTTGGATGAAGGCATAGAATGGAGATCTTCATTCCTATTGATTGAAGGCCATGCCCAAAGGGCTTCAAGGAGGCTGCCCGAGGCATTATTAGGGATTAGGGTTTCTTTTTTGAAATCATTTGACCTTTGGAGGCTAGGATCATCAATTTTAGGTTTTTGGATATGGATTGGATGCAAATTTTGTGTGATTTGGAGTTTTTATGAAGTAGTTATTGGCGCTCAAAGTTAAGGTGTCAATTTCATACCTCATGTCACTCTTTGGGGCATAACCTACGTTTTTTGGAAAGCAACAAAAAATCAATGACTGGGATTAAAGAAAGAACTTTTTCAACTATACTTTTCATATATTATTTGATGAATTTGGAGTTTGGATGAAGAAGTTATAGAAAGTTAAAGTTAGCTCATGCAAATCAAAGGCAGTAAGTAAGTGATTTTGTTCATAATAATGGTTGGAGCCATATCTTAAATTTCTCGAAGAATTTTTGGCTCAAACCTTTTGGAAGAGATAGATTATTGTATTAAAAAGCTATACATACAAATTTTATGGCATTTTAATGCTTAATTTGTGAGATATGAAGAAAATTACATGAAGATGTATAAAAATTAGGATTTAAAGCTATTATTAGGATTTTGGTGATATCTTAAGTTTTGTGATGAATTTGTAGTTGAAATTTGTTGTGGTAGTTTTTAGAAGTACATTAGTAATTTATATAAAATTTGAATGTGTTTGAACAGTCTGATTAGAAGATATGAATTTTTGAAGTTTAGAAAAATATCCCATAAGGATATTTAAGGATTTAGAGGTTTTATCATATTTTAGGTATATTTGGAAACTTTAGACTTATATATTTGGTATAATAGTATCTAAAAGTGTTATATATATATATATATATATATATATATATATATATATATATATATATATAAACTTGGTCTTTCTTATCTCATGACTTGATTAAGCAATTAATGGCAACTAAGAGCCTAGTACTTTCTTGAGGCAAATTCTCTCTATCCTGACACCTTATTGTGCTTTCTCAAAATGTGCTTGAATTCAAGATTCATAGACTTTATATATGCAACCCATCTTAATATTGCAACATCTGGTATTGAATAACTTGTAATCCTACCTAATTAAAGTAGATTATCTATTTTTATAACTATCAATGTACCAATCAAATATCCTCTTTTATTTTTTATAGCTATTATTAGACTCCATAATTTTCTTTTAATTTATGCATATCTCCTTTGTCTAACATTCAAAATCCTTGTTCCAAATCCTATTATATATCTATTGCCTTATTCATCATCTTATCTAATTGTCCAATCTATTCCAATTGGACTTGCATCCTCTATTAACACCACTCGCATTCCACACTCATAATTTACTTTCTTCAAAGTTGGAGGTGAAGAAAGAACGTTTTTTAATTTTTCCATAGCTTTTCTTTTTTCTTCTTTTTATTAAAATTTTTGATTCTTTCTTAACAATTCATATAATGGATCTGCTACATATGCAAAATATCATATCCATATATGATAGAAAATGCATGCTCCTAAAAATCTTCTTACTTTCATTATATTTTTACATTCGTTTATTTTTTTTTATAACATCAATTCTTTTTATATTTGGCTTATATCCATATGACCTATACATATGTCCTACCACCAAAACTTCTTTTAGTCCAAATATTGATTTTGCCCCTAATAAGATTAAATGAACCTCTTCTAATCTTTTCAAAATCTTTTCACAATCATCAATATAATTTGCCACAAACTTCATACATTTCTTCAAATCTAAAGTTTCATCTTTTCTTTCTTCTTTACATCCTTTAATTGGTACATTATCTAAAAAAAATATTATTATATTTAGAATAAAATTTCTTAATACTTAATACATTCCATTCATCATGTATGCTATAAAATTTGTAGCCCCTTGTAGTAAGGTACAAATTTTAATCAATCCTAATAGTGTCATCATAGTTCTCAAATCTCTACTTTGTATTGCTAATTGAAATTGATAATACCTCGAATAAAGATCTCCTATAGAATAAATTACTCTCCCTACAAATGCCTCTACAAATTCATCCACCATTGAACTTGAGTCCATATTTCTAATAATTATCTTATTTACTAGTTGCATAACTTGAATAAACCTCAACGTCCTATTTTTCTTAGGTAATGTGAACAACCTATTAGAATATGGTATAATAGATGGTTCTAAAATTTTCATCTTAATCTTTTCATTGAATAATTCAACAAGCTTTGGCAAATAGGCCTTTGAAACTCGAATTGGCTTCAAATTCTATGATTCATATAGAATTGTGAAAATAACCATAGTTGCTACAATATTTGGATCAATGCATTCTATTTTATGTAATTCAAATACAAATGCCTATCAAAGACATACACCAGGAAGTTGTAGAAGTTTCTAGAAGGTTCTAAAGAAGCTTTGTAGTTTGTAGAAGCTACTTGAGAAATTTTCAAGCTCAAAGAAGCTGCTTGAGAAGCTTCCTAGTTTGTAGAATATATAGGAGCTGAGATTGAGGGGATCCTCAGTCTCAACAATACATCTCTTGGAGCTCTAGTTCACCTCTCTAGTGTTGTTCTTGTACTCATCTGATTAATCTAGTTCTTGTCGATTTTTTTTGAGCTTTTTGTTTAGATTTCCAATCAGTGTTCTAAATTTGTGACAATGCCTTACTATATCGTGAAAGAATTTCTTTAAAATATCTTTCTTCATCTCTTGTTAAAAATTTATCACATCCAATATTTCAAACCATCTAATATCAAATCATCCTTACATAAGCTGATTCATCATCCATAATCTTTGTCTTCATTAGTATGATAATAATATATTATTGTCTTGATATAATAGGATATATAGACATATCTTGTTTAAAGAAATTTTATTCATGAATAACATTTCATATTGTCACCTTGATATTTGACAAGTTCCATACAAATCTCCTTTTAAATTATTTGTTGCTCTTATCATCCACCTATGCTCAATATCAATAGGCCAATTTTTCCTTTTTTAATAATTTTATTGACATTAAATTGATTTCAGAACCATGATCAATCAATTCTATAATTGGTTCTTCTAATTCTTCCAATTTTATTAAAATTTCTATAGTAGCTTTTACTGAAAGACTTTGCAAATAATGATTAGAAGCTTGAATCATATCTTTTTTCTTTTTAAATTTGACTCGTGGAACATCTCCAACAATTTACATTTCAACTTCCTCATCTTCATTGCTTCCTATTGCCTTTGTATCTTATGCATTTGATATCATAGTATTACCAATAGATTTCCATTTTCTTTTTATTGTATCAATAATAACTTCATGAAACTTTCGTTTTTTAATTCTTAGAATTTTACCAGTTGTAAATTCAACCTTTTGACTTAAAATCTGATCTTTCAATACCTTCTTCAAATCTGTAGCATCTTGTATATCTGATTATAATTTATTAGCAGGAATCTTTATTTTTTTCTTTCTCAAACTCTTTCTCTTTTGTAGAAATATTCTTTTTTGTCTTTTCATGCATAGGATTCTTTTGTTGTTGTGTTTTTTTTTTTTTTTTTTTTTTGTGATTCTTTTTTATAGCCCTTTATAATTTTCATCTCTCTTTTGTTTTTCTTCTATTAATGCTTCATATTGACTCCTTGCAATATGAATATGAATTAATAATCTATCTATTGGATCATTCCACCTAGTAATTTGCTGAATATTATTACAAATATTTTTTAAATCATCTCTAGTAAATTTTTCCTTTTCAGCATAATTCATTGCACTTGACTACAAAGAATTAGATACTTAAATATTTGCTTGGATATGCCTCCACCTTAAATGTTGATGTTTCATTGCTTGAAATTGTATGCACTTTAAAAGCATTTTCTACAAATACCTTCATTCTTTCTTTACCAAAATTTGTCTCTAATTTCTCTCTACTCTCTTTTAAGTCTATTACACTATCTTTAAAAAAAACAACTCTTTTGTGTAGTGCCTCTCAAAAATCATCACACTCCTTTCTTGAATAATCTATGCTATCACACTACATGCATCTATGCACTATATCTTCTATTGGTCTCTATTTTTGTCTTATTGACATTCTTGATGTTTGACCCTTTTCTTTAAGTTTTGCAAATTTAATTTGTAAATCTTTCATCTCATGTATAATTTCATTCATGATGATTTCTTTTTTTTTTTATATAGATATTAAAGGTTGAGTCATGGATATAGAATGAATAGAAGGTATTTTTGTCTTGGATGCTTGCAATGATTTTTGAACATCCACCTTGTCCTTTTCTCTTTTTCTTTTTGTATGTAGCCCTATTACCTGTTCTACTTTCTTTCAATTTCTTATCAATTCTTCTTCTTCTTTTTTATCTTCAAGCAAAATTTCCAACTTATATTATAATTCTCTATCAGTTGCTTGAAAAAATAACTCTACTTTGTTTTGATCTAATAATTATCTTTCCCTTTTTGATAAAGATGAATATTGACTTTCAAACTCTCGTAATGATTCTATTGCTTGGAGGCCCTTTTAAAGTCTTTCAATCCACTCAAAAATAGTTTTTTTGTAATCTTATCACTAACTTCTAAAAAATATACATCTTTTAATGCTTGACATAAATTTTTCTATGAACCTCTAGATTATTCTATAATAGACTTCACATGATTTCTTATTTTTAGTACAATAGCTAGTTCAAATAATTGAACCATCTTCTTTTTAGAAACATGCTTCAATTCTATTTTTTTTATATAATACCTTAAATACTTTGTAATATCCTTTCCTTTAAATTGATCGATCTTATCCACAATCACTTATAATGCTTTGTTTGCCATACCCTATTTGCGATCTTTAACTTGTGGCTATTGCATGAATAAGGCAAATGCCTCAAATATGCTTATAGAATTGAGATCAAAATACATGCATTGTCCTCCAGTTAAAGCTCCTCTTCCAATTCCACTGCAAGCACGACTTTTGAATCTACTTGAAGGACCATCAAAAACTCCTCCTTCCATCCTCTTGCCTTTCTTTTCCATAACTCGAATAAATCAAGAAAAGCTTCCAAATACCTTCTACCTCAAGCTTTTTACATTGAGTTCACCAAATATATATCGTATTACGTGGCATTTGACTTGAAAATATACTAGGCACTTAGTTGTAGAAGATAAAAGGAAAATTGCAATAACAAGTCTTATTAACTCTAATAGATTCTTAAACAAATTATAATTAAAGATTAGCAAGTACAATCAAACATCAATCGAATTCAATCAAAATTACAAAAGAATTATGTAAAAAATACAAAGTATTTTGACAGAATTTTTAAAGAATCATAAAGAAATAATATAGAAATTTAAAAATATACTAAAATAAAACTTTAATAAAATATTAAAATAAAAACCTGAATTAAATCCTAGTCAAATCCTAATCAAATCCTAAATAAATCCTAGTCAAATCCTAACAAATCCTAACCAAATCCTCATCAAATCCTTAACTAACCTTAAAAAAATTCTAATCAAATCCTAAACAAATTCTAATCAAATTCTAAACAAATCCTAAATAAATCCTAAATAAATCCTAAATAAATCTTAATTAAATCTTAAATAAATCCTAATCAAATCCTAAATAAATCTTTAATAAATCCTAAAAAAATTATAAATAAATCTTAATCAAATTTTAAACAAATCCTAATCAAATCCTCATCAAATCCTAAATAAACCTTAATCAAATTCTAATCAAATCCTAAAAAAATCCTAACCAAATTCTAAACAAATCCTAAATAAATCTTAAATAAATTCTAAATAAATCCTAAATAAATCTTAATTAAATCTTAAAAAATTCTTAATAAAATCTTAAAAAATTCTTAATCAAATTCAAAATAAATCCTAGTTAAATCCTAACCAAATCCTAATCAAATCCTAAACAAATCTTAACCAAACTCTAATCAAATCTTAAACATATCCTAACTAAATTTTAAATAATTCAAAGTAATTCCTACAATAGATTTAAACGTTCAAAACTAATAGATAAACATTGCTTTTTAAGTTGACAATAAGCATAATTTTTTTGAAAAAGACTAAATTCACCAAAAAGAAGATCAATTCTAATATTTACTCAAATGTTGGCTGGTCTCCTTCTCTAATTTGAATATGGAATTTCTAACACTAATATTTCCTCATGTAGAATAGATATTAATTCGTTTTTAAAAGATATTGGTAAAATATATTAATATTCCATATAACAAGAAATTCAGGAGGATGGATGAGTGATTTAGTTATTAAAAGTGGTTAATTATAGAATTACTATTAGAATCTAGAGAATCAAGAGAAAGTATATAGGAGTTGTAGAAGTTAATTAAGGTGCCATCGCTGTGATAGTTGTGAGCCGGGGTAAGCTTGGTACTACCTCTTTTCATTTGTTTGTTATTTTCCTTGAATAAGAGGATTGAGAGTTTTTGAATATTGTGAAGTGAATTATGGAATGGAAATGAGATTGGTATTATTTGAGAAGAAGAAAGATTGAATGCTGAAATCTGATTATAATTCAGCAGAGAGAATGAGTCTGTGTTTGTGTGAAACATCGTAATGTGAATGGCAGTTCTGTGTGAAGAATTCAAGTAATTGGAATGAGGATAATTGTGTGCTAAAAACTATGAGGGCGTAGTATTACAGTTGGAGATTATGAGGGTGAATATATTGGTAGAAATAGCAGTTATTGATATGACTAAATTATTGTAAGGAAGAGACTGATAAAGTGAAGGAGGAGATTATAGTTTCCTTGTGTGTTTAGATATTGAAAATAGAGATGATACATTCAGGAGGTAATTGATTATGTGACCCTAACGTGAATGCTTAAGCAACTAGTCATTCTCTGTGTTCGAATCTCCCTATACGGGTTTATTCCCATTAGATTAATTTAGAATAAGTAAAACGAGCAATCACATTTTGGCATCGCTTCCGGGGATTGACAACATCATTGGGTGTTAGAAATTAACTGTTGAAGCAGTAAAGGAGATTAGGAAGCAAACTCAATAGAAATAATGAAAGAGTATGGTTATTAAGAATGAGAATTTAACAGCAAAGAGAATAAAGCAATCAAAGAAAAGAACAGAGCAATTGCAAGCAAGAAATTTGTTGCGTAACAAGCGAGATCGTAAATTAAAAAAGAAGCATCGACAAAGTTGGATTAAGTTGTGGTTGCATACCTATCGGCATATTTGATCATATCCAAAAGACGATCGACCTCTAATATTTTAGAAGTACATATTGTTAAAGAAATTACCAAGAGCACTCGCAAAGAGCGCTGCTAATAGTCCAGTATACCTCTCGAAGTTGTTAATGGAAAACGAGGAAGGCACATAGGAATTAGGTACCCCACTGGGGATTTTTCTAATTAGAAATACATCCGATTCTAACAAGACTGGTTCTGAAGATCGGCATAAATCACTTGTCAATAAAGACCAATTCAGAGTATATCAAAACCTATCGTTTTTACCTCATATTCAACCAGTAAAATTATTTAGGGATAATAATAGTCAATCGAGAAGGCCTGGAAGTCCAAAAAAGACTTTTACGATAGATAATTTTCATTTTAATAAGGAATTTAGCGAAATATCAGCATCTTTAATGACGTCCGGAGGACCAGCAGTTCCGATTGTAGTTCAAATGGGTGTAGTGGATGATCAAACGACTAGCGTCGTGCCATTACCTACTTTTTGGGGTTTGCCAGGTACGGATCTAGATCAATATTTGTCTCAATTCTTGACGGCGTGTGTAGCCAATAATGGCAGAAGTGAAGATATTTGATTAAAATGGCTATCAGCAACATTGAAAGACACAGCGTTTGAGTGTTATAACTGCCAACCTGTGGGACAATTTATCAATTGGGAGGCATTGAAAAATACATTTTTAGCCCATTTTCGACCAATTGGTTTTGAAGAACATTTTAGAGAAAAATTAATGAACAGCAAAATGGTATTAAAGGAAGCAATACAGTCATATTATGGTCACATAGCAGATGTACTTCGAAAATGGCCAAATAACCAAATGTCGATATCATTTGTATTGTCCATATTGGTTAATGGACTACACCTACCAAAATTGAAGAAATTTGTAAAGGAGGTCCAATCAGCCATGATTGCATCATCTCTTGAGCGAGCAAAAGTATGGGAGGAATGTCACTATGATCAGAACTTAACAGTTGGAGCTATGATGATTCCATCTTAAAGAGGTTATCAAATAACAAATTGAAATGATGCATCGGAAGGTTATGTGGGAAGGAATGATTATGGTATAATTCCACAGGGAATTGTAGATGTCGTTCCATTGCAAGCTGTACCACCATCATCATCACATCCATATGCACCTTATTCCCCATATCAAAAACCAACACCTACGAAGGAATTGCCAAATGTATTGGTATCAAGGGATCCCAATGAGTCATTGCTGTTAACATTGACGAAAAAAATGGATGAATTGGCTATGAATCTAGCCAAGGATAAAAAAAAAAAAAAAACATAAACCAACCAATATGCATCCTAATGTATGTTGCAGCAATTGTAAGGGGCAAGGTCATTTAGTAACAAAATGTCCTTCACCACCTCAAATGACTGTACAATGTACCTTTTATGGGCGCAAGCATATTACCACCAACTGTTGGAATTTATGGAAGCAAAACAACTCAGTAACCAGATAATGACTCAACCAACTTCGTGGGATGTCAATCAAGTACAAACGAATAATAGGTTTGGCTGGAATGAAAATCGAGCGAATAAACAAAATAGGAATTATTCCAATTTTTTAAACTCTGAATTTCACCAAGAAGGTGTATCCAATACTCACGGATTGATGATGAATCAACCAGGATACCATCAATATCCACTTATGACAAAGCCAATGCTAGACTCTACAGTAACAATGGGTCAACCAGGATCCTTTACTCATCCGACATGGAATAGATTTAATTGTTATATACTAGTAGAGACACCAATTATCCCTGAAGGAGTTGGCAAGAGACCACTTCGTTGTTATCATTGCAGAAAAATTAGACATTATGCGAGTGAATGTCCTAATCCAAGGGCCAGTGATGATTATGCTTCAATATGTGGAAATGGTAAGCAATCTGGTCACACTTATCAACAGTGCAATGTGCCCTTTAATTATAATAATCGGGACCAACAAATGCAAAGAAGCCAACCAGCGGAGGACAAAGGCCCTGTTCAACAAGACTCACTAGTACATCGTTGTCGAGGTAGAGAGGTTTTGCTTCAAAAAAGCGTTGGGCTTCTTGCTGTCACTAATTGCTCAATCAAGCTTAAAATAAGGAAATCCTAATTTTATATATATAATTTCTCCTTTTGGGACAATTACACCAAATACTTAAGTCTTAAATAACCAACAACACCCAAAAAATGGTAGAAGTATTCTAAAACCTTGTATATCCTTGTGTGGAAATTCTCCCAAATCTCAACACCTCATAACTCTTGATCCAACCGTCCAAACATAATCAAAATTTACATGAAGTACTGATATATTTTTATTAATTTTTACATCAAATTTCAACTACAAATTCGTCGCGGATCTTGAGATATCTTCAAAACCCTAACAGTCGCTTCAAACCCTAATCTTTATATACCCGCGCGCAATTTTCTTTATATCTCACAAACCATAAGTCTAAATGCCACGAAACTTGTATAGATAGCTTCTTAACACAATTTTTTACATTCTCCCAAAGTTTGAGCCAAAATTTCGTTCGAAAACTTAAGTTATGGCTCCTAACACTACTTTGAACAAAACCGCTCACTTACTACCTTTGATTTGAATGCGCTGTCTTTAACTCCCTATAACTCCTTCACATAAACTCCAAATGCAAAATTTCCTTCGCAAAAGATGTATGTCTTGAAGTTGCCCTTCCAGCCGCACCTTCCGATCTCCAAAAGCTTCCGTAAGACTCCTGTTAAACTCAAAAGAGTAACAGTAGGTCTCAAATTGACACCTTAACTTCAAACGGTTATAACTTATTTACCTTAACTCCAAACCCTATAAAATTTGCACAAAAATTGTAGCCAAAACCCTAAACTTTACAACCTTTACCTCCGATTTCCTAATGGCCTCTTTGAAGTCGCCGAAACCCTTATCAAGGTCGCGGGCAGCCTCCTAAAAGTCCATTGGGCATGGATTTCGACCAATGGGGATGAAGATCCTTATTTCTACCTTCATCCAACCATGCCTTGGTTTCATCCCTCCCAATTAACCTCCTATTAGTTTAAATCTACATCTTTAGGCCCCTATCTCCTCTCAAGGCTTCATACTTAACATTAAGGTTCTATAACTTTTATATACTATAATCAAACTAATTAAGGAAAACAAAATAAAGTTTTTTCATACCAACTCTTTTTAATTTAATCTATTATCTATTCTAACATACATTTAGATTTATTAACATTTAATGTGTTCTAACTAATTTTTACATACTATAAGCATTTGCACTACGACATCGTGTCGAAGTAGTGAACACAGTACTTACCAAAGGCCAACAAAAAGACAAGAATCTAATTCAAGACCTGGATGAACCAATCGTAGGAGAGCAAGTAGCGCCGTCCACAGGGCTAAATGAACCAATATCAGTATTGGGACGTATCCCAATATTGAGACCTCAACAGACTGAGGAACCTAATTCGGTTCTATGTGCCAATTTGCCGGGACCATCAAGATCGATCCCAACTGACCAAGTACCAATACTTATACAGCCCAATAAAAGATCTTAAGCATTAAAGGAACCTTTAGTGGTAGAAAAGTTGGCAAAGTTACTAAGAGCAATCTCAATCGCTAGGAAGGAATTACTGCTGAATGGAGTAAAATCAAAACCAATAAAATGCAAAAGAGTATTAGAAATTACTCTCAATATGGAACCCTACGACATTCTGAAGGATTTGGATGTTATTCAGCCTTCAATTACAATGAAGCAACTTTTGGCTGTAGCATCAGAATGTCGATCTACATTGAATTCAGCACTAATATGATGAAAATCTTACACTAAAGAAATTCATGAAGTTAGCTTAAACCCAGATCCGGGAGTACCAACAATCGATGTATCAATCGATGGCATTTTAATTCCAGGGGTACAAGTTGATGGTGGCTCTAGTGTGAATTTAATGAACGTGGATACAATGGAGGACTTGGATCTAAAGCAATTGCTACCTACAACATTGGTCTTGCGAATGGTAGATCATAGTTGGGTAAAGCCAATGGGAATCTTATGCAATATTATCACTGTGATCGCGAGATTGACATACAAAATTAATTATATTGTATTCCAATTACAGAGTTCTACATTATCGTATCCCATTTTATTGGGCAGACCTTGGCTTTATCAAGCCAAAGCTAAGAACGATTGAGGTGAGGCACATTGACAATTAGAAAAGGCCGTGACCAGATTATTTTACAGATGTATCCAGTACAATATCATGGAGAATCTCAATTGCCAGAATCAAAATTTACATCGGACAATGAGAGTCAATGAATTGAGGAAGATGCTAATACTATAGGTTCATTGGAATTTGAGGTAGGATAAAATACTTCAACAGTAAAGGCAAGAGTATACCAATGTGGAGGTCTCGGCGAATATTTACTGCATTAGGAGGATGCGACTAACTTGGAACATGCTATTGCCGAATGGATGAACAATTCCTCAATCAATAGAGTCAGCATATTGAAACCAAATTTGGATGGTTCCCATATGTCGAATAATATAAGATATTTAGATCAGAAGAAGACAATTAAATCAGAGGTTTTTGAAGATCCTATGTATCAATCTATTAACCTGGGCACCAATAAAATACCATAGCTAATTAAAATATATGCTGATATTATCGATACAGAATTGGATGCTTGGAAATAATTTTTCGTCTATTACAAATTTGCCTTTGTGTAGTTGTATGCAGATTTGAAAGAGATTCCAACTAACGTGTGTGAGCACTAGATTATTTTGGAGGAGGGTGTTACACCAATTCGTCAAAGACAACACCGACTTAACCCAAAATATTTCCTTTTAGTGAAAGAGGAATTGGATAAACTTCTCAACGTGGATTTTATTTATCATGTTCCGTATAATGCATGGGTGTTGCCAATCATGATGGTATCGAAGAAGAATAGAAAAATCCGAATTTGTCAAGATTTCTAGAAACTTAATGCGGCCACCAAGAAAGATTACTTTCCATTACCTTTCATGGATAGTATGGATAACCTGTTGTCATTATCACTAGGTAGTAAAAGAATAGGAGTGAGACACTAGTTAAAGTCATTATGTGGTATTATTTTGAGTTGGTTGGAGTGCCATTTTCTTGTATTTCTTGTGTTTTTGAGAGTAGTAGTTCCAGTTAAGAGTTAACAGTGAAGAGTCGGTCACAAGTGTCGATTGAAGATGTTCTAGAATGGATGAGTCAACAGCAGCAACAATTGGAGCTTCGGGATGCCCAGATCCTGAAATTAGAAGCTCAAGTCCGTGGACTGGGCGAGTACAATGAAGACCTTTCAGCTCAGTTGAGGCAGGAGCCGATGGAAGGATTGGAGGAGGACGAAGATTTGCAATTGGAACCGGAATCGATGGAACCAATAACAAATACTATGGCAATTGATTAATTAGATAGGCCAGAGGGATAGTAATTTTTGTAGAGTTTTGTTAGATAATTTTTAGATAGGTATCAATTGAGTGTTTGCGAGGACGTTGCTTAGTTACGAGTGGGGCTATGTAGAATAGATATTAATTTTTTATTGAAAGATATTGGTAAAATATATTAATAGTCCATATAATAGGAAATTCAGGAGGATGGATGAAGGATTTAGTTATTAAAAGTGGTTAATTACATAATTACTATTAGAATCTAGAGAATCAAGGAAAAGTATATAGGAGTTGTAGAAGTTAATTAAGGTGCCATCGCTGTGATAGTTGTGAGCTGGGATAAGCTTGGTGCTACCTCTTTTCTATTTATTTGTTATTTTCTTTAAATAAGAGGATTGAGAGTTTCTGAATATTGTGAAGTAAATTATAGAATGGAAATGTGATTGGTATTATTTGAGAAGAAGAAAGATTGAATGCTGAAATCTGATTGTAGTTCAGCAGAGAGAATGAATCTATGTCTGTGTGAAACATCGTAATGTGAATGGCAGTTCTATGTGAAGAATTTCAATAATTAGAATGAGGATAATTGTGTGCTAAAAACTATGAAGGCGCAGTATTACAGTTGGAGATTATGAGGGTGAATATATTGGTGGAAATAGCAATTATTAGTATGATTGAATTGCTATAAGGAAGAGACCGATAAGGTGAAGGAGGAGATTATAGTTTTCTTGTGTATTTAGATATTGGAAATAGAGATGATACATTCAAGAGGTAATTGATTGTGTGACCCTAATGTGAACGCTTAAGCAACTAGTCATTTTCCATGTTTGAATCCCCCTATACGGGTTTATTTCCATTAGATTAATTTAGAATAAGTAAAACGAGCAATCACACCTTATGAAACCATTCAATTGATCTCAAATTTCTCACATATGTAAGAAAATAAGTTTATTACGTATATACATAATTTTCACTCCAATCCAATTGATAGATTGCAAGAAATCTTAAAAACTCTTACTAGACCTAAAACTCTACTTTCTAAGTCCTTGATCCACTTAAACCTCAATAATCCTTGATCTAATCCTTTGATTAAGCTCAAACTCACAGCATATATTGAATGCATATAAATCCACAAATCTTCAAATTTTTACTTGTGGATCCACTGCCAAACTTACAATTTCTCCAAAAAGTATCTCCTCTTTTATTTTACAAATTTAGACTCAGCCAAAACAAATCCTAACTTTGCAAAGCTCTTACAAAGTTGATACAAATCCAAATCACCTCAAAATAATGCTTATTGAAATCTTATCAAGTTTACTTTCTATCATTACTCTCCAATTTACCAAAGTATCCTTGAATCATTGTCAAAGCTTGGTTTTGTGCCTTAGGATTTGATTTTGATCTTGGTTCATAATCAACCCTTTTTGGATATCAATATCTATTTTTTTTAGATAATTTTTATTGAAAACTACTCTTAACTTCTTTCCAAAGGTGTTTATATTTTTTATTTTTCTAATCTACCTTATTTTGATTTATTTTTGGTTCTACAAAGTGAATAGAAGCCTATTTTGTAAAAAGACAATATTAGCAACTTTAATTTTTTTTATCCCTTGAATATTATCTATTTTTCTAAAATAATTTATTATAATATATTTGAAATTAGATCTTCAAAAATATAATATTTTCTTCATCTTTTTACCTATTAGCCATTTTACATTACAACAGCAGATTCAATTATATTTATATCTTCACTTTTTGCCATTTTTATTACTTGTAGTAACAATAAACTGAGTTGATATATTAGAAGCATCAATTTTTTCAATTGCTCTTGCATTTGTGCCATTGCACTCTTCATTTTAAGAAGCTTTGTCATATTAACACTTAGAAAAAAAATGTCTAATATTTCTCAAAATAAGCAGAAGAGAGGACTTAAGAACAAAGAATTTTTTTATAAAAATATTAGTTTGGAAGAGGGTAATCCTCAACTTCTAATACACTTATGTCTTATTAAGAAAAAGAAATAATATACTATTAATCAAGAATAGATAAAACTCTAATATTAAAATTATTTTCTTATTAATTTATCAAAGACATGAATTAAAAGAAGATACATAAACTTATGAAATTTGTTTCAAAAGAAAAGTGACAAAAAAAAATAAAGAAGTATGTATATTAAAAAGAAATTAAAATGGCTATTGTCAAAAGAAAAAGAAACTAGAGACTCTTGAATCTAGACTAGAAGCAAGAAAGGAGTTGAGAAGAGTAAAAAAGAATTTACTCTTGTCTCTCTATATATTATCTATGTAGGATCTATGTGGCGACATTCTATAGGACCTTCAAAAATGTGTTGACTTTGTAAGACACGTATCTTAATTTGAAAGGTAAGTTTTTTATATGGGCACCATATATTAGCTTATTCCACAAGCTATTAATACATGTGATAAGTGGTTATCTTGTTGATTAAGTTTTTAATCTATCTATCAACTATAAATATATGTAAAGTTAAAATAGTATCTAAGAAGGTTTTATGAAGCTTTTCTAAAAGGTATTATGAAATTAATTTACTTTATTTACTTCTATCTATTCATATTACTTAGGTAATATAAATAGTAGATATATAACGAAGATACTAAGTTAAGCCCTTAGGTATATTATAAAATGTAGTCATTATAATACAAGAAATTTAAGCACATATTATATTTTTCCTAATTAAAATGCTAACTAAGAGTTACTTTTTGGTTATTTTGGAAAGACTATAGTTATGAGATATGAAGATATTTCATATTGGTTTAGCAATAAAATCACTATTCATTATCAATACCAAAAAAACTTGTATCAATATAGATAATTATGTAATTTAGAATAAGGCCTTAATAATCTATTAATTTATGGATAATAATTGGTTTTTAGGGCTAAATACTAACCAAGAAAAGTTAATGTTAATACTAGAACCAAACTTAATTCTTACAATAAAAGTTGATCTTGTAGAAATAATGAACAAAAATTGCTTAGATTTACTTATTAAATTTATTTTCAAGCTCCAAGATAATTTTATTATCAATAAAGGATTGAATTATATTAAGCTTTAGTAAAAATTTATTATAAGATAGTTACACAATTCAAAAAAAATAGATTTAATTAACTTATGACACTCAAAGAACCCAAATTCAGTAAGTTAAAGACTGACACATCTAAAAAAATAAAGATTGTTGCAATCTTACTCTTTTATAAATGTTGAGATACTTTTATATGATTGTATAAGGATCTAAAAAAAATATTTAGTAAGATTGTTGAGCATTGAATTGATTTCATTTCAAATATCATTTTAATTCAATAAAAATAATATAGAATTAATTTTAATTATACATAGACCATGAAAAGAGAATTGAATAAGCTTTTATAATCCAACTTTATCTTGCTTTTGGATTTTTTTCTATAGTTATTATCAATGGTTATTATTCAAAAAAACTCAAGTATATTATATATCTATATGGATTTTTGTAAAATAAATGCTGCTATAAAAAAAAATCATTATCTTCTTCTCTACATCAAAGAAATAATTGATAAAATAGTAAGCCACAAGATGTATAGTTTTACAAAAAATTTCTAGAAATACTTCCATGTAGCCATGGCACTCAAAGATAAGAAGAAGATTGTCTTTTCTATGGAATGGATATCATTATAATTCAAATAAATATTATTTTAAGCAAAAATATATCAATGATATTTTAATATATAATAGAATATGCTTTTAAAATCATATATTAAGAAATTTTCTTAAATATATTTGAATAATGGTATAATTTATGAGTCCAAAAAAGATCATTTGCATTACCTTGAATAGATATTAATAGCTTATCTATAATACAAAATCAATCTTAATACAAATAAGCATATATTTTTATTTTTTTAGGGCTCATACTTGACTATATTGTTTGTCACTCAAATAAATTTTTAGACTCAAAAAAGATTAATAAAATCTATGAGATGATAGAGCCTTGAAATAAAAAAAACAATTGAAAGTGCATTAGAGATTGCATGGTTTAATAAAGTCTTTGTAAAAAGTCTAGTCTATATTATCATTCTAATCTTAAAACTTAATAAATCTAAATATAAATATGAATTATACTAAAATTTGGTAGCGGCTAAAGCCATTGAGAAAATCAAATGCATGTAATAAATCATTAAATATTACTTACTTTTAATTAAAAACTTTCTTGTATATGTAAGGATGCTTCTAACATTGAGATAGGCATGATGCTTGCATAAAATTTTATAAAAAAGTCGGATCAATATATATCATATGTAAGCCAAAAATTAAATATAAATAAATAAAATTATTTGACTACAAAGTACAAGGCATTTGCAATGGTCTATGCTATAAAAAATACAAACATTCTCTACTTGAAAATAAATTCTAATTTATGTTTAATTACTACAAACTATTACACTTAATTAATCAATCTATGGTCACAAGACAAAAAGCATAATATATAATGCTACTAATAGAATACAACTTTAAAGTTGTCTATATTTCCAAGAAATAAAACATAATTATTGATTACACATTATATCATTTAATAACAATTGGATGTAAGTTTTGATTAAATATCTAACTACAAAATAAGTTCTTTACACTCATTGGTTTATATTACATGAACTTTATATGTAAAGCACTAGCATATATCTATACCAATAACAAACTTAATAAACTTGGAATAGATTGTATTATGTGGTTGTATATTCTCACAAGCCATCACCACAAGTTTATTCAAATTATGCACAATAGTCTCATAGGCAAACATCAAGTGATTGATACAACCATCAAAAAACTCCTTACCATCCAAGATTGGTGGCTTATACAAATATGTTTCTTAATGCTATATATGATAAATTTCTAAATCTAAATGTATACATATGGAGTTAGCTCTTTTTTGGCCTAAACTTCTATTTATTCCATTTATGTATTGGAGCATATAACTTGTTAGACTTATTAAACCACTCCTTTGGCGATACAAAAAATACATAATTATGATAATAGACTATGTAACTAAATGGTATGAAGCTTGTGCATTTGAAAACAAATAGAGTACTAATCAATGCTACATTCTTCTATGAAATCATAATCATGAAATTTTAATATTTCCTTGAGATAGTCTTTGATTGTGAGAACTATTTTATAAATGAGGTCATTGAATATTTAGATTCTTGTACCTCAAAAATCTCAAGTATCCATTCTATGTTTCTATATAAGAACTATCCTAGTACTAGTCTTGAACCTTCATGGCACTTGATTTTTTCAAAATCATGGTCAAGCAATTCAATCTTAAAACTATCTTCAATTTATTTATCAATTTAATTTATCAATTTTATCTTATCAACTTCAATCTGGCCTTCAAACATCTATATCTCTGTGGACTTTATCTTATCTTCATCTTCTTCAATCTAATCTTCAAACGTTTATCTCTTCATAAACTTCATCTTATCTTTGTCTTCAATCTAGCCTTCAAACATCTATATCTTTATAAATTTTATCTTGTCTTTATCTTCTTCAACCTAATCTTCATACATCTATATCTTCATGAATTTTATCTTGTCTTTTTTAACTTACTCTTTAAACATATATATCTTCATGAATTTTATCTTATCTTTTTCAACTTAGTCTTCAAACATCTATATATTCATAAATTTCATCTTGTCTTTGTCTTCTTTAACCTAATTTTTAAACATCTATATCTTTATAAATTTTAAAACAATTCTTATTACTTAACACTAGACCAAAATTGTATGAAATGTCATGTGAGTATGTCAATTGTAATTTTTTTACTATGATTTTTTTTATAATTAAAATACAACTCTAAAGTTATTTATAGATTTAAAATAGAAAATTTCTTTTAATTCTATTTAAACATAGTAAAACTAATTATGTTCTAACTATCATAACTATCAAAGGTGGTTATAATCAACTTATCTTTTAAATACATGGGCGACTAATTCCTTTGCTTTTTCACACTCTCTTATATTTTTTTTAATCTTATTTATACTTATTTCTGTAATTTATTTTTTTACACATTTTTTTTTTATTAATCTATTTCCTTCTATTTTTTCTATAATGATATCTTTATTATATTAATCATAATTTCTAAGGTTAATATTATTTCTTCTTTCTACAATTAATCAATTTTATCCAATTAACTATTAAGTTGATAATTTATATGTTAAACACCTTTGATTCTTTTAATTTTTTCTATCTTCTTTCGTAAATAGTGAATTTTTTTGATCTTTAGTTTTGAAATTTTCTTGTGATAAATTTTTCTCACATTCCAAATCTTATTTCTCTTTTCAAATTTGAATATCATTAGTTTTAAGAAAAACTAATTGTCAAAGGATGTGAGGTGCAAACCATTGCATTGACGTGAATGAGTCTATTATTGTGAGTTTCTTTCAAAAGCTCCTAGGTATTCACTAAAATTTGATTTATTTTGTAGTTTGGATTTTAGATCCGACTTAGTAGTTCTTCATGATAGATTTTTTGATATCAATGTAATTGTTGTATTATACTTATCTTTATAATTTTAGCCTTTGTTTTTCTTATAATCATGTTGTAAAGTTTGATTTGTAATGTCATTTAGATGTCATGATTGTGATTGATTTAGATGGGTACTTGCATAAGTGATGCCAAAAGTGCTCTACAAGGACATACGTCATATTAAAGTGGAGCAAAAATAATACATGTAAGGTATAATGCTCTCTAGGAGGAGAAAACTAAATTCCCTCTCATTACATATTTCTTCAAAGTCTCATTTTTTATTACTGTTAGTTGTAAAGTATGAGCCCTAAATTACAAACAACATGCAATAGGATAAAAATCTATAATTGAGGCCTTGTGTATTGCTTGACTAGAAGTCAAAATTAAGAGGCTTGAGAACCTTACCTTATTGTGAGTGGATTTTTCTCCCCTCACTTAAATTTGATTTAATTAGATCATAAGTTACATCAAAGCCCAATACTAATTAATGTAGAGATGCAAATCATCTATAAGATAGGAAAGCCAAAATGGGGTAATAATTAAGATTAATCCAACAACACAACAAGTTAGTTACACTTTTTTATGATTTAATTTTTAGCATTTGTAGTTTTTATGACAAAACTTCATCTTGAATTGGAAATTCAGTAATAAACAGCCTTAAATATTTAAGTTCATTACTAACATGATGTTAAGATTTTTTTTTTAAGATAAAAGATGAAATTTGGTAGATTAAAAAATTAAAATAAATAAATAAATAAATAATTTAGAATTAATAATTAAAAATTAAGTGAAAGTTTAAAAGTAATAGAAGTAAAAGATTAAGATTAAAAGTAAAAGTTTAAAGTTGAAGGTTAAAAGTAAAAGCTAAAAGGATAAGATTAAACTAAAAATTTAAAAGGTTAAGGTTAAAAGAAATAGGAAAAAATTAAAAGATCAGATTAATTTTTTTATTTTATTTTATTTTTTCCTTAAAGATAAGAATGGATAGAAAGATAAGAATTTAAGATTAATTTCCAAGTGAGGTAAAAGTTCTTTGAAATTATTAAATAACATTAATTGATGGTAATAAGACGAATGAGTGATAATATAGCAATTTAGGTGCTAAGGGATGTGATTAGAGGGTGATTAGGGAAAAAAAAAACTTACTTAGAGTATATCAAGTTGAGGGCAGTAGATCCCTTGTCATTCAAAAATTTGCTAAAAATTCCACATTGAATTTTTTCGTGGTTGAGGCTGACATAGAGTTGCTCCTATCTACCAAATTTAATGGTGATCCGAGGTTTGACATTCGAGATGTGTGTTTTCAAAGCAAGGCGACTTGAGCTGCCTAGGCAGCAAACCCCCTTATACTTAAAAATTCACTAAAAATCAGTTAATATTTTAAAATTGAAAAGTATAATTTTTCCTAAAACCAAACTTAGTATAGTTCCTTTTACAACAAATTTCAGCACAAAAATTTAAGTAAGTATTGAGATACAATTTTTCAAAGCTGGTTGTTCAACACTTCCGAGGCAGCAGATCCTTTCACATTTAAAAATTCATTAAAAATTTTATATAGATTGGAAATTTTTGATTTAAATTTTTCAGTAAACTAAACTTTAGAATGCATTCATTTCAACAATTTACATCAAAGTTGAGTCAGAGGTCACCGAGTTATAGATTTTTTAAGCCGATGCTCCTACACTGCCAAGGCAGTAGACCCTTGCCATCTTGAAAACTCACCAAAAATTCGTCACAACTTCAATTCAAGCATGCTTTATGCTGTTACAAAGCTAAGGGTGAGTAAAATTTGCTTACAAAGTTTCATAGAAATAAAATAAAAAGAGATAGATTAAGCGAGTTAAAACTGAGGCCATACAAGTTTAAAGAAGAAGATTTGCATTCATAAGATGGGAGAACATTTTGCCATGGCTTCGCCACAAGAAGATGGAGAGAGAGAGAAGGAGCTCAATCACCAAAGCCCTCTTAACGAGGTTGGGGGAGGCCCAAAAGTGGCGGACACATCTCCACCATCAAAATCGGAAAATCTCGAACCAAGATCAAGGGTCCTCTATAACTCAGTCCAAATCCGATTTCAAGGCTGGAAATGCTTAGAACTCAAAAACGAACACCTTTTTGGTGCTACTAACACCATCAATGTTTCTAAAACATATTTTTATCTTAAGATTTACTATTCACAAGCCCAAATTTGAATTCTAAATCATAAGAATTAATTAATTTGCTAATTTAGTTATAAATTTCAACTAAAATTCTAATTCCAATTAGCCTACTTGGAAATCAGCAAGGATTCTTGCCATTAAAGCATTTATAATCACCATTCTTCAATTTAAACTTCCTTAAGCATAAGCTCTTGGCAAATCCAAAACCTAATTACAAATTGGCCTTGAATTTGTGATTTTTTCTATTTTTTTTTTTTTTAACTTCAAGTAGTGATTAAAATCACTATGAGAGGAAACTCCACCAAAAATTTAGCTTGTCTCCAACTTTTTAAGATCATCATTAATTTAACAATTAGACATTATATTTTTAATCCAATTAAATTTTAAAATAAAATTTAAGCTTAAAAATCTTAAAAATTAATTAAGAAGATAGAAAAATTAGATTTAAGAAACTTTCAAATTAGAAATTAGCTTTTGGATTGAAAATTAAGATTGTGGATTAATTTAAGATATAATTCCTAAGAATTAGAAGAGAAATTCTACAAAAATTATAGTTTTATTACTAAAAAAAGGATTTAAAGTAATTTAAGAAAAAGAAATCATAGACCTTCTAAATTTACTATTTTTTCTTTTGAATTTTAAAATAGTCAATCAATCTATATGTTAGATTTATACTAACATAAATAAAGAAGGATAGAATTTTAAGAGGATTAAAAATTTATGAATTAGAATGTCAAACTTATGTTAGTATAAATCTAAGTAAAGGATTTTAAAAGATTATTCAAATAGATCTAAACACCCCCGCTTAAAGATATCCTATCATATCCATCTTATAGTATTTTTTTTTTTTTTTTTTTTTTTTTTTTTCTTTACTAGCTCACAAAAAGATAGTTCTAATCTATAAAGTCACAGGATTTGTATCTAATCTCTATCTCAATTGACTCCTTATACTCATAGATGAATGTCGTTGGAAAATATTCTAAACTATCAAATAGTAATAGGTTGTTGGCCAACTTTAAATGTCAAAACTTCTAAGTCCTTTATGGTCATGGTGAATGTCCACATGGAAAAATTTCAACATTTAAGTTTGGCAAATGGTTGATTAATGCAAGACAATGGTAAAATTATAATTATTAAGTTTTGTACTCCTTGCATCTATTTCTAGAAGTGTGAGTTAGAAAGTCCTCTCCGTTTAAGGTTTGTAATTAGATAGAGTTGTTGGAAAAGACTTCCTTAACCAAATAGGGACCTAGCCAAAGTGCATCAAACTTCCCTAAAAAGTCAAGCTTTCTAGCATCTTGAAGTAGGACCAACGTGCTACGTTGAAGAATCCAATTTTTGTGTTTTTTATCAAAGGTAATTTTGCGCTTCTTTTGAATAGCCTCTATATATTGGGCACTCATTCTATGAGTTTCATTCAAGTATTCTAACCATTCTAAGTGGTCTTTTAAGGATTCATTATAGGAGAGTCTCTCATTGATAGCAATCTTGAGAGATGGAATTTTCAACTCAATTGGTAAGATGGATTCTAATCCATAGACCAAAGAAAAAGATTTTGTTTGGGTGGTAACCTTGAAGGTAGTTCTATAAGTCCACAAGATAGAAGAGAGTTTAATATTCCAATTAAGTTGGAAATTCTCCACAATTTTTTGCAAGATATTCACAAGAGTTTGATTTACTTTTTTTATACAGCCATTGGTTTAAGGGTGATAGGGTATTGTCTTCTGATGGTTAATTTTGAACCGCTTTATAATCCTTCTATTATTTTGTTCAAAAAGTATCGACCTCTATCACTAATCAATATCTTAGGGCAATCAAATTGGATGATAATCTGTTCAAATAGAAAGTTAATTGCAGTCTTAGTATCATTTGTTGTTACTGCCTTAGCCTCAGTCCATTTAACTAGATATGCATAGCCACAATAATATATTTTTTACTACTAGAAGAATTAGGATAAATTTCTTTGATATAATCAATTTTCCATTTTTGAAAGGTGAATAATGGCAATGAGACTTTAAGAGGTAAATTCATATGAAGATCATCTCTAGCATATTGTTGACATGCATCACATCGTTTTGCATAGTCAAGGGCATTTCTAAACATATTAGGCCAATAGTAACCAGCCCAAAGTACCTTTTGATCTATTAACATGCCTGAAAAGTGACCTTCGCATACACTATCATGGCATGCACTTAGAATGGTTGATATTTCTTCAATTGTTATACAACGTCAAAGAATTCAATCTATTTCTCTCTGATATAACCTATTTCTTATCAGTGCAAAGTGTCTATTATTCACCCTAATCTTTTGTCGTTCATTTTTAGATAAGTTTTTTGATAATTGTTGAGTTGTCAGGAATTGGATGATATGAAAATACCAAACTGGGATAGATGAGATAGTAAAGAGATATTCATTTATAAGGCTATCATTCAAGGGAGTAGAATTAAGATTCTTAGATAATTGTGACAAATAGTCTACTCGGTTATGCATTCTACCAGGCTTGTATTCTATAATAAAGTCAAATTCTTCCAAGAGCAAAACCCATCAAGCTATCCTTCTACTCAAATTTTCCTTGTTCATTAAATATTTAATAGCCATGTGGTCTATAAAGAAGACTATTGGATTTAATAAGAGGTAATGCCAAAACTTCTTTACCGAAAAAACCATGGCCAAATATTCTCTTTCAGTTGTACTGTAATTCCTTTTAATTGCATTCAATTGCCTGCTTGCATAAGCAATAGGATAGTCATTATTTTCTCCCTTAGATGAATGACATAAAGTACTACCTACCGCAACAGATGAAGCATCATAATATACATGGATTTTTTCATCCTAGTTTGGTGGTTTCAATATCGGGTAAGAACTTAGACCTTTTTTTAGTTGATCAAATGCTTATTGGTATTCTTGGATCAATTCAAATTTGACTATTTTTTATTGAAGTTTAGTTATGAGAAGAGCTTTAGTAGCATAATTGTGATTGTCATTTTACTTATTCTACAATTTCTTTCAGAATAAACATGTATAGGGGAATTCAAACATAAAAAAAGACTAAGTGCATGAATTTTGCTTCTTAGGGTCACACAATCAACCGTATTTCAAACCACTAAAATACTAAGAAATACTACAATGCTTTCTCCTAGTAACAATACTCTTCTATCAACTGATAACAACAGTGTACAACCCTGCACTCTCAAAAGACTGCTCAAAACACATAATTTCTATCCAACACCAGAAATAACAGACTTCACTCCAACCAATCTGAATTTACAAAATTTTTGTAATCACCAACTTCCTTTGTCTAAAACACATACAGCTCTCAATAAACAACAATTATAATCTTTCAATAACTCTTCATATAATTCAATCACTCAGTACTCCAATTACATAATCAATAATTCATAAATCAATCTCTGATTTATTCCACAGACTCACTTTTCAATATTCAAAAATTATCCATTACTCTTCAAGAACAAAGAAAACAAAAAAACAAAGAGGTAGCACCAAGCTTACCCTAGCTCATGACTATCACAGTCTGGTACCCAACAAACTTCTACAACTCCTATATAACTGCTCTTGATTCCCAGATTCTAACCATAATTCAGTAATTAATCACTTTTAATAACTAAAGCAATCATCTGTCCTCCTCAACTATTCTATGGACTATTAGTCTATTTTATCAATATCTTATAGAAACAAACTAATATCTATTCTATAATAATCATGAATAATCTCATGGTACCAACCTACATGATCCAAGGTTCTTTATACTTCTTTTATAATTGAAGGAGGTTGAAGATTCATAACTACTTCTATTTTTTCCAAATCGAGCTCTCTTTCGTTCTTAGGAACTACATAACCTAGTAAAACTCCTCATTGCACCACAACAAAGATCTTATTTCGATTGAAAGCTATCCCAATATATCTACAACAATCAAAGCTCTTTCAAAGACAACCAAGGTGATCCATCTTAGTAGATTGTGTGCTCAAGTCATCAATAAAAACAATCATTAATTTGTGTAGGAAATCAAAAAAAGCATAGATCATTCCCCGTTGAAATGCGGAAGGAGCATTACAAAGCCTAAATGGCATGACTACATAAACAAAGATTCTTCAAGGAGTTATGAAGGCTATTTTATGGTGGTCTTCTAGAACAATAAAGATTTGATTATATCTTGAGTATCCATCCATAAATGTATAAAATTCATGGCTAGCTACCTCTTCTAAAATGGTGTTTATAAAAAATAAAAAAAAGTAATTTTTTTAGATGCATTAGTTTAATTTTCTATAATCTATGCAGACTCAAAGCTTGCCATTTTTTTTTCTTTACTAACACTATAGGAGAAACCCAATCAATTGTTTCTACTGGTTTGATGAAACCAGCTTACAATAATTTTTTTAATTCGGCCTTAACTATTAGCTGTAAATCAAGATTCATTCAACGTTCTTTTTGCCTCACTGAGATGGAATTAGGTAATAAAAGAATTCTATATAAGGCTACTTTTGGGAGAATTTCTATAAAATCCTTATAAGACCAAGCAAAAATATCTCGATATTGCATAATCAGAGACTTATAATCGCTTATCTCTTCATTTATTAATTGAAAATCAATCTAGATAAGTCTTGGTTCTTTATTATCATAAGAGACATTCAAATTTTTCCAATCTATCTCTCGAACATGCAGTTGTTTAGTGGGTCCTCTATACCAATCTCTTGGAATTTGTGGATAGATTGTTCCTTCATTGCCAGCAATTATTTCGGTTGAGGTTTTTTTAAGGTGAAGAGGTGGATTCAATTCTTCTTCATCCACTAACTTTTTTAGATCATTGGCATGATTACCATCCATGTCTAATTGAAAAACATCTTCATATTAGATGTCATCTATTAATGTGGCTAAATCTAAGTCTCCTTCTTCTTGATAGGTTGCTATCCCTTCTAAAAAGTTTATTAAATACTCTCCAGTAGAATTAGGATGGGTTATTAATAATTAGATAAATTCTCCATTATCCTTTCAATCATACAATCCTAGGCCTAAACAACCTATAGTAGTTCAGTTTAGATTAGATGTTTGGATTTTTGAATTGAATTTTGGAAGAGTAAATCTAACTTATTTCTTCAATCCTTCCACCATCGATGGTTCATAGACATCTTCTTCTGAAGAATCACTATACTCAGCCTTATGGTGTATTCCATTACGTTGAATAAAAACCTTAGTATAGTTGTCAAAAGGTTCATATACGATGTGAGGTTTAGCACCCCTTCTTCCCCATTCTACACTTGCATTAGCGGCCTTCAACTATGGATGGCCTAAAAAGAGAAAAAATATGTTCTTATTTGAATGCATTTGAATCATGTGGAAGATAAGTGAATATTCTTTATTTCTTGTAACTATTTTACAATCTTGAATTAAGCTCACTAGTTCTTCTAGACTTTGATTTGCCATGTTGATGACAAATGGAGATGGCTTAGTGATATTTAAGCCTAGCTTTTCCATGGTTTGTAATGGCATGATATTTAAACCACTACCTCCATCCACCAAGACCTTGGGTAGAACCTTGTCTACTTATGAGACTTCTATTTCTACTGCTTTCATATCATATAGATTTTTGGATGCCTGAATATTAGCAGAAATCTTAACCTTGGATCTCTTGTGCCTCCTAACTGGGATACCTTGCTTAAGTATCTTTCTCAATGTTGAAGAGACTTCTAATAATTGTGCTATGGTGATGTCTGCTTTGATTTTTTTCAAATCAATCTACAAATCTTAAGATTTATCTTCCAATTTTTTAGTTTGCCGACCTAGTGGACTTTCCACCATATCAAGAATTCTAGGTCCCTCCCAATTCCTTTCAATTGACTCCTTCCATAGTTCAGTCTCATCTTCAGTTTGAAATGGTATTTTTCTTATTTCATGTCCTAATTTTTGTGGAAGAACCTCAACTTCTTTACTATCTTTATTGTGGTTTTAATCACCCTATCCAACTTAAATCGATGTAGAGAGTCTTCTGATGAAGTATCTCTTATGGCTATGTGAGCCCAAAAGTTGGTTCACATTGTTGATTAAACTAAAAAAATCTAAAAAAATGAGGATTTTGATTATATTTTGTTATAATAAGTTAGTTATAGACATTAATATTAGTGGCTTATTGATGATTAGTAGTGGAAAGAAAAATCAAGGGAGAAGGGAGTGGAAAGAAAGATAAGAAAAACAGCCAAAAGAAAAAAGAAAAAAGAAACAAAAAAAAACAAAAAGGCCAAGAAGAAAGAAGGAAGAAGATGAAGAGGGACAAGGAGAAGAAGAAGAAAAAGGAGAAGAAAATAATTAGAAGTAAATTTATTGTGATGGGTTTGTCAAATTGTTGGTTCTTAATGATCTAGAACTTAGATTTGGGTGTATGAATAGTCAAACTTGATGTTTAAATATGTTTTAAACACATTGGTGGAGTTAGTTTTGTCAAAAAATGCTTCGAATTGGGGATTTTGGGCATGTCCAGCACTAAAATCGGGTTTAGGACTTAGGGTTAATGTGGGCCCTTGATCTTGATTAGGGTTGGTGGATTCGGATGGTGGAGATGTGGCCGCCACCCTTTGGTCTCTTCCTACTTGGATAAGAGGGTGGAGGTGGCCACACTCGCTCTCTCTCTCTTTTTTTTTTTTTGGGGGCGAAGCCATGCCAAATTGCATCCCCACGTACCCTTGTTTCTATAGAGCTGCAATTGCACAGCTGTAGTGTATTAGTTATCTGGAAATAGAACGTCAAACTTTACCAATAGTTAGATCTTGTCGTTAGCTTCCTCGGGACAGTAGGCACGCTTTTTTTGGAGAGAAAACAAGAAAGTTGTGGTGGTTTTAGTGACAAGGAGGTCATCTGCCGGCCAGATCTGGAGGTCCGACTTTGGAAGGCGAGTGTTGGCGGACAGTATTGAATTTGGAGCTGAAACTTTTGTGGGGGATGGTTCTTGTTGTCAGCTTTGCAAAGACTATTTGCACGCTTAGATTGAGTAAAGGCCAAGGAAGTTATGGTGGTTGGAGTGAAGAGGAGTCGGCCGTGGTGAAGATGTAGCACTCCGCCAACTCAAGCTACTTTGGAAGGTCATATCTTGGAATTCACTCAAGATTTTCAAGAAAATATTGTTGGAGGTGATGCGGCTTCAATTCTAGTTTCTGGAATGCTAAAGCATATGCATTGCACAACTGGAATGGAGCAAGGGCAAGGGTTTTTGTGGCCAGGGGTGCTCTGACTAGGCCGAGAAAGTCAGGCAACTTTGAGGCAAGATTTCTCTTAGCTTAATTGTTGTTTTGCATTGAATTTTGTTGGAGGACAAGCGCTTGTAAGTCTACTTTCTAAAATAGCAAAGCTTGTTATAAACAAGTTAGTGATGCAACCATTGTAGTGGAATTCGTGCAAGGGGGTCGCTACCATGACTTAGAAGGTGGCGACTTCCAATTTTCTTCAATTTTTAGGATGAATCTTGGATGAATTAGGTCAATTGCACGAATTGTCAGTTGGATGATAAGTTGACTTATGGTTGGATGAATGAATCTTTAGATGAAAATTAGATGAAGAAACTTTGAATGAATGAATGTTATAGGATGAATGAGATTTAAGGGATGGATGATTGATGAAGGGAAATTTAGGATGAATGAACTTAGGGTTTATAGATGAACTTAGGGTTTCTAGATGAACTTAGGATTTTTGGATGAACTTAGGGTTTCTGGATGAACTTAGGATTTCTGGATGAACTTAGGATTTATGGATGAACTTAGGATTTATGGATGAACTTAGGGTTTATGAATGAACTTAGGGTTTATAAAAATTACGTGTGAGTGAAGTCAATCCACTTGACTACTAAACGCAATTAAGGGTGGAGGAATTTAGCTCACATAAATGGTGCGTTTGCCGGGAGCCGATCTTAGAGACGTTGTCTAACAATTTTTTTTTTTTTTTTTCTTGAGTTGAGATGATTGATTACATGGAGGAAGGAGATAATAGGAGGAAGTTGATGGGGTCGTGATTGGAAGGAGCACAGTAGAAGGTATGTGGGTCTTGGGGATATCTATGGTAGTTTGTGCTAGAAACCTTAGCATGTGATCGAGAGGCCGATGGTATACTTATTGTGCAGGAAGCTGGAATTGCATGAGGTAAGCCATCATACATTGAATGATCTATGTTAACTTAGGATTGTAATTTGTCGTTGTTGTTGCCTTGTTAGTGGGTAGTGCCTCGGCAGTGAGCTGAATTGAGAACGAGGGAGGTTCTGGCCGCGAAGGCAGAATCACAGTGTCTCGTTTACTGACCGGGTAAGCCCCACAACATAGGTTGTACCGTATGCCAAGATTGGACTAGCGGGCTCGTTTACCTTGATGAATTCCATGTCATCACCCGTAAATACTATCTTGGTGGTTTGCGTTCCCTACCCACCTGAGGGTAGGCTAGATTATTAATTATCAATTTAAAAATTTCAAAAAAAATAAAAATAAAAATAAAAATAAAATGGGTTGGTAGGTAATGAGAGAAGGTCAGTGAGTACGTTTAGATGTTCCCGAAAACTAGATCTCAAAAACCTACTTTGAACCAAGGACTTGAACATATTGGAAGACGTGGGGGCAAGGTCGTGGATAACAAGGAAGCAACCCCTTCTCGGAATACACTCATTAATAGTAGAAGCAATGAAGAATTTCTTGGAGGAGACATTAGAAGGAATTTAGAAAAGGCTTTAGGAGACGTCGGGGGCAGTGAGCTATTAGAGGAGTTGGAAGTGGAGGAGTTAGAGATAGAACACGTAGACCCTGAAGACAGAGTGTTTGGAGACGTGAACCTTAGGGAAATAGGAGAACAGGATAGGACCTTGGACTTTGTGCCTGTGGTCGAAGGATTTGTTCACGAGATGGCGACGGAGCGGCTTCCAGCTTTGGATCCCTTAGTTAGGCCACGAGGTTTGCCCGTGGCTATGCCAGCAGAGCTATTAGCGGCCACAGTTTCAAGGAATCTCTTCAAGTTCTATGGCACCAAGGACGAGGATTCAACCCTACACATGGAGAGGTACATAGAGATTTTGACAATATCCCTCATTGGGAACGAGGGGTATTACCTGGTTTGGTTCTCCGAAACTTTACACGGTGAGGCTTACAATTGGTACCAGGACCATGATGAGGGACATTTTACCACGTGGTCCCAGTTGCAAGTAGCCTTCTTAAACCACTTTAGGCCGGAGGTTGGACAAAGTACAGCCTTGAAAGCACTAGGAGCGGTACGACAGCAAAGAGACAAGGAAATGGCTAACTACATCAGGAGGTTTGACTTGGTCTGCATGCGTTATGTAGGAGGATTGTTGAATGGCGATACGTTAAAGCAATTCTTCATTGAAGGATTTGCTAATCGATCTACAATCAAGGGAGTATTAGAGAGAAACCCAGCCACTTTGGAAGAAGCCAAAACAGCGGCGCGCGTGGTAGATTTAATCGAGAGAAGTTATGAAAGGCATTGGAGGAAAGAAGATGAGTCTATCCTGGGATTTATTCCAATTAATCCCGTAAGCTAAGCAGTAGGACCAAGCACGTCAAGTACACCTCCGATAGTCGACAATGATGCCCAATATTACAATGTCATGCCCACGGCCACCAGAGCCCCAATACCCTTATTGGCGTTACCAGAGCCACAATTGGAGAGGAGAGTGGAGGACTTGGAGAAGAAAATACAGGCCGGACAAGAAGGTTTTCAAGACTCCATGATGAAGCAGATCCGAGCCTTGATTGAGCAGATGGCATTCATGGTAAAGAATCAAAATTCAAACACCCCACCTCCTCAGATAGAGTCTGGTAACCATAACTCGGGGATTTGGTGCACTACTTGTGGCCAAAATGGGCATTCATCTCTTCAGTGCCGAGTAAGGCCTCAAGGTAATCCAAATTCTCAACTATACCAGCCAACACAGGGCTATGGAAGAGATAGAGGATCTCAGCAGCGGCAAGGAGGTTATCAAGGTGTTCCTCAAGGATATGGTAGAAGTGGCAGGCCTCGGAAGGAGTACCATGAGCTTTGCAGGAGATGGCATGAACCGGGTTAGTGCTGGGATGATGGCCAACCATGGCCGTGTGGAAATTGTGGTGGCAATCACCCTACCCATGAATGTAGACAACCTGATAAGGTAATTCAACTACCACCACCAATAACAAATCCTTATGAGAACGCGCGAAATAACATGAGAGATCAGAGACGACCTCATGGTGATGATCAGAGGGGCCTAAAACCTCCTAATCTCTACTACAACTATGAGGATTTCAGACAAAACCATCAACCTCCGGAAGAGTTACAAACCCGCCAAGGTTATATCCCAGTTGCCCAAAATCAACAAGGCGGCTATCGAAACTATGCAAACCAGAAACAAGGTCCATCTTCTAACCAAGATGTTAGAGTAGCAGAAGAGGTCTTATTGAAGGGTCCTGCACCATCTCTAGCAAAGACCACAGTGGTGATTGAAGAACATGAAGCACCTTCTAATTTAGTGACCCACGAATTGAAGAAAGACGGAGGCGGTGGCCATAAGAATGCTACTTTGGCTGTGATTATCCGAGGACAAGCTCATAGGCAATCACCAATCGATGAAGAAGACTCAAATAGTAGTGAGTCTGAAGAGTTGTTGGATTTAGTAGCTCTTGAGGCAGCTGCAAAGGAGGCGGCAAGAATTACAAGGGAGGTAGGCACTGCGGTAGGTGATGAAAGGTCATCTGAAGGCTCTGATCCAGGTAAAGGATTAGAACCGGGTGAATGGGAGGGTCCAGATATTCCAGAGGAGGAGTTTGGAGGGTTGGGTCGTACGACGCCAACCTCTTACCAAAAGTATGATCTTTGGAGGGACTTGCGGAGGATAAAGGCTAACATCTCAATTGCTCAACTATTGGAGATATCTCTTTTGATGAGGAAGAGTTTCAAAGAAGGATTGCCTAGGGCGAAGAGGAAGAAGAAGACTCAGAAGAGGACAGTGGCTAGGATACAAGCATCTATTAGGCCAGTGGATGTGAAGGCGGTGGAGATCGAGGTCACTATCGTGAACAAGGTGGTTCCGAATGTGCTCATTGATGGAGGTAGTGGGCTTAACATCATGCCACTTCATACCATGGAGAAGTTGGGGTTGAATTTAACCGGACCTTCACCATTTATATTAAACATGGCAGATCAGAGTCCTGCTAGGCCTTTAGGCCAGATCACGAACTGTAAAATCTCTACAGGAAAAGAGGATTACTTAGTGACCTTCCATGTTATCAGGATGCACACTTCCAAAGAATCTTTTCCACTTCTCTTAGATTGTCCGTGGTTGAGGATGGCCAATGCCACCATCATGTGGGGTGGTGATAAGCCCTCTATAGTTTACGGTCTATATAAAAATCCCACTAAAGTTAGAATCAAGCCTTTGATAGGACTCAAGGTGGTTGACATCATATCTATTGGAGAAGGCACACCATTAAAATCCGTGGATGGGATGATGTTTGAAACTGAGGTTCAAACCTTGAAGTGTCTTGGTCCAAATCTCTACCATTGGTCAGATAATGGAGAATATGCCAAGTGGCTCCAGGACAACCCTGATTCTTCATCAGAATTGACGGCAGGATTGAATTTCATTGGAATGGAGTTGGACGATGGTTTGACACCTTTAATTGAGGTAGATGTCCATTTGATTGGAATAGAGGATGTTGAAGGAGTAGAGGTTTTAGAGGAAAGTGAGCCTTTGCGAGGATCATTGAAATTTAAGACTGGTTCTTCGGAAATTACGGTTGGAGAAGACGTTTTCAGTTATTCCAATGTGCCTTCGGATTGGTATCGAGATAACAACGAGCAATCTCACATTGCTAAGGAAGATTGGAAGTTTGTAACAGTGGAGTTTGAAGGAGAAGAACCAAGACAAATGAAGATGGGAAGCCAACTAGAGGATGAAGAGATCAAGGCCTACTGTGAGTTGGTAAGAGAGTATCGGGAGGTCTTTGCATGGTCTTACAAAGAGTTAAAGGGGATTCCTCCTGAGATTATAGAACATCGAATTCCCTTGATGATCGGTGTAGTGCCGATCAGGCAAAAGGAGAGGAGAATGAATCCTCAGCTTCAATTGATTGTTAAAGAGGAACTAGAGAAATTACTCCAAGCAAGTTTTATTAAACCTGTTGAGATCACAGATTGGGTCTCTCCCATGGTGCTTGTAAAGAAGAAGAATGGTAAACTTAGGGTGTGTGTCGATTATAGGAAGTTAAATTTTTGCACCCAAAAAGACCACTTTCCCTTATCATTTATCACTAGCATCTTGGAAGAAGTGGCAGGTCACGATTTATACACATTTATGGATAGATATTCTGGATACAACCTGACCACTCAATATTTGCACTGGAATTGGTCGATGCTTCCAATATTCGAGGTAACTGAATATTAATAAAATTCCCCTTTCTTTTTATTTTCACTGTATACTCGTGTTACAACACGACATCCACCCCCTCTGAACCTGTGCATCCTCCGGTATGCACCAATTTATCCAATTACTGTTTGATTCGGAATATATCCTCTACGTCTTTGTCCAGTTCGTCTTCGTTACCTTCATTATCCAAATCACTTTCATCTTCTTGCTGCAGAATCTCTATACCTTCATTAAGGTCTTCTATATTCATCTATGCGTGTCTTCGTTTAAATATTTTTACTCGCTTCCCTGCAATTGGTATTTTCAATTTTGTACCATCTAACTCCCGTAATGAGTAAGTCGCATTACCATGAACAGTTGTTACCACATATGGTCCAAACCAACGTTTTGAGAATTTCTGTAAAGTACTATATTGATTATCCAGACTATTGTCATAAACAAGTACCCAGTCACCTTCTTCGATTGCTTTTGGTCTCAATCGATGTTGCTTATCGAATCGCGCCTTATTTTTTAACCTTGCTCTTTTTAACCTTCCCAATGCTATCTGGACATCTTCCGTTCTTTGCTCCAATTATCGAATCCTAATAGCCAGAAGTTCTTCTCTTGTCAATCCATCTTCCCATGGTAGCATACTCCAAGTAAGTACCTTTTCTTCAATCGGCATAATTGGTTTTTGACCTGTCATAAGTTCTACCGGCATATATCGTGTCACCGAACTATGTGTTGTTCGATCAGCCCATAATGCAAATGTCAATAGCCGTGGCCACTCTTTAACTTTCCCATTACAAGCTTTAACCAATGCTTTCACAATCGGCGGGTGATCGCGTTCGCTTTTTGCATTCCCTTTCGGATTATAAGCAGTAGTCAGTGATAGTTTAACTCTACATCTTTCAAAGAACTTATGAGCTTCTTGTGCATTTAATTCTCCATGATCTGCAGTGATTTTTCCTACGCACCCGTAATGGCAAATGACATCTTCAAGCAAAAACCTACACATCCCCTCTATAGATTTTGTCCTCAATGCTCTTCTTTCTACTTGATTTGATAAATCTTCACGAGCTAAAACCAAATATCTCATCTGCCATAACCCAACCGGTATAATAACCAAATCAACAACCCATTTAAAATGAATAGCCAAAGGATACGTAGGATGAAGACCATCTCAATGTCGGATATTAGAATACGATTGACAGATTTCACATGACTCTACAAATGAGAGCACATCTCGATACATGTTTTTCCACCAATATCGCTCCTTGAGTTTACCAAAAGTAGCCCAGATTTCTCTATGCCCTGCCCATAAACTATCATGAAACTCCTTTAATAATTTTAGTTTTTCTTCCCTTTTGCCTATCACTCGTTGTGGCATCCCAATTCCTTTCTTTGGTCTCTTCCATAAGAATCCATCTCGAAGTAAAAATCCATATGCTTTTTTTTCTTATTTGTTTGAATTTTTCTGTAGACCAATTCCCCTGCTTAGACAAGGTATTCAAATAATGACCAATATCCAATAATTCTCCTTCATAAGATTCTTCAAGAAATAGCTTGTCTTCTCTATTGAGATTTGATATTGAATAGAATTTCAATCCGACATCATCAATGTCTTCAACCATTTCGTCCTCCCTCTTGTATCTTACTCGAGATAGCATGTCTGCTACTAAATTGTCCTTTCCAGTGATATGCTTAAATTCTGGATTTAGTGACTTAATATAAGCAATCCAGCTCAACATTGCAATATCTGGCATTGAACAGTTAATAATCATTCCAAGCAATGGCAAGCAATCTGTTTCAATTACTACTACTGCCCCAATCAAATAGTCCTTTTCAGCTTTCATAGCCGAAACGACTCCCCAAAGTTCTCTTTTGACTTGCAAATATGCACGCTGACGAATACTTAAAACTTTAGCCCCAAATCGAATTGCAAATCTACTCCCATTCGAATCATCTTGACCCACAGCTCATTCAACGGCAATTGGACTAGCGTCTACAGTAAGAATCACTGGTCTATTGCACTTATAATCAACCTTCCTCAATATTGGAGGTGACATCAATAATTTCTTCAATCTTTGCATTGCATGAATATGCCTTTCTTCCCATTTAAATCGGTAATCCTTGCATAACAGTTCATATAATGGATCTGCTATGTGAGCAAAATGAGGGATCTAGATTCGATAAAATACACATGCACCCAAAAACCTGCGAACCTCTGTTAAAGAATCACAATCCTCTTTCATCCTTCCAATTGCATCAACTTTAGTCGGATCTGGTTTTCTTCCATAAGATCCACATAAATGTCCAACAATTACAACCTCTTGTACTCCAAATATGGACTTCATACCCGATAATGTAAGATGAACTTCTCCAAGCCGAGTTAAAATCTTTTCACAATCTTGTATATGATCAACAACATATTTGCGACACCCCCTCGTATCTAAAGTTTCATCCTTGTCTCCTTCTCTGCACCCTTTTATAGGAACATCATCCAGAAAAGGCATAGTCTTTTCCGGAATAAAATCTCTCAATACCTTATTCATCCCATTCATCATATGCGCAACTAAGTTGGTCGCGCCTTGAGGAAGAGTGCACATTCTAACCAATTCAAGTGGTGTCCTCATCGTTGACATATCTCTACTTCCTTCGCCAAGTTGAAATTGATTATAACCTGAATACAAATCACCCATTGAATAGATCGCCCTTCCAGCAAACGCCTCAGCAAATTCATCCACAATAGGTCCAATTCCTGCATTCCTGACAGTTACTGCATTCACCGGCTGCATATCTTGAATAAACCGCAGTGACCCATTCTTCTTAGGTACCATAAACCATCGACTACAATACGGCGCAAATGAAGGTTCTAATATTTTCATCTTTATCTTTTCTTTCAATAGTTCCACCAATTTAGGTAAATATGCCCTCGGTACTGGAATCGGTCTTAGATTCTAAGGTACATGCGGTACAGTGAAGATAACCATAGGTGTTATAATATTTGGATCCACACACCCAATTTCATGAGACTCGAAGGCAAACGATCTACCTTGTTTAGCCAACATCTTTTTGAAGCAAGTAATTTCCTTCGACAATATAGAACCATCAAAACTAATCTTCAATTCTTCAAAAGTCTCTTCAGTAAACTGATGTCCAATACTCATTGGATCTCTTAAACTTGCTTCTTTTGATGCTTCTCCCATTTGTTCTTTAGAATCCTCTGGTAATGGTCCGGCAACAGGCTTTACCTTCTTATCTACCATTTTATATCTCGTCTCTACTGTGACTTCTGGTGCTTGAAAAGATTCAAGCATGGTATAAACCTCTCTCGAATGAATCTCAACAATCTTATCATTATCCCCTAACCCAATAGATGTAATCAATTCCAATGAATCTTCCAATCCATTTTCTTCATAAACACCCAAAATCCTCTCATCATCTTGCAATGCACCTATCTTGCGTAATAGTCCTTCACTATTATATAATCTTTTTCTTTCTTTTCTTTTAAAATCATTAACTTTCTTATACATAATATTTCCATTCTCCAATATACCAATAAAACTCGCATCAAAGGCACCTTCATCTCGCGAGAGTACCTCCTCTTTTGTACCTCCATAATCTCGCTTTACAGTGGTACCTCCCCAAAATCCTTAAATCCTTCAACAATCTTTGGCAATGGTTTCTCCCTCAACCTATCTCGATTCCGTTCATGGTTAGGAGGTACTATTAGAAATTGTACAGCTTTCCTCCCATCTTCGCTCCGTACCCTTGCATAAGCAGAACCATCGTCAAGTACTTTTGTTTCCATCCGTGTTGCCGTGATATAAGGTTGTCCTAAAATCAACGGATAAGACGTTGTATCTTGAACGAAGAAATGTTGCTCCGTCGCAACATCCCTAATCCGAATTTTGACATCTACACAAGCTCCATATAATTCGCCCCGTGTGTTATTAGCTGCTCGTATTGCCCATCCATGTTCCATATCAATTGGCTATTTTTGCTTCTTATAAAGATCTTTAGACATGAAATTTATTTCAGAACCATGGTCGACCAAAGCAACTATTGGTTCTTCTATATCTCCTACCTTCACCAATACCTCAGTAGTTGCCCTTGTCCAATGCTTTCGAGTATAATGGCTCAAAGTTTCCATTTCCTTGTCACTAGAATCTTCGAAATGTACTCGCTGATTATACCCATTCTTTTCATTTGTTGGTTGCTTGTAACCAATATCAACCTCTTCTTCATCTCTACATATTCTTGCATCAATAGCATGACTCATTCCAATTTCGCTCAATAATTACCTCTTTCGCTTAATGTTGTCAATGATAACATCATGAAACTCCTTCTTTGCAATTCCCAAGACTTCTTTCAATGTGAATTCCACCTTAGCGTTTAATATACGTTCTTCCAACACCCCTTTCAAATTTGTTGCCGCTTCAATGTCAGAAAGTAGCTTATAAGCAATTGATTTGCCCTTATCTTTTGTATCCGTTGTTTTTTCTCTCAATGATGATGAAGTATTCTTTACAGACAATTCTTGTGAAGCTGCCTCCCGAGCCTTCTCTCCTCGAGTTTGCCTCTTAAAAGAATTTCCTTCTCTAGTATCATCAAAATTTCCTCGTCTTTTTTCTTCCATCAAAGCTTCATGTTGGCTCTTAGCAATATATGCATGAACTGAAAGAGACTCAACAAGATCCTCCCAACCTGTTCTACCTCGTATTGTAGCTTGAGTTCTCAATAACGCTTCTCGAGGTAATTTCCCTTCTTACATTGTAAAAATGACAGAACCCCAAAATTCACTAGTTTCTGTACTTCCACCAATTTCATCATCTACTCTAGCACCATAACTTGCACTTTCTCGTACTACTGTTTCATGCTCTTTTAAGTAATCTTGAACCAATGCTCTCATTCCTCCCTTGCCAAAATTGGTTTGAAGAAGATCCTCCCTATCTTTCAATGCTATCTTCCCATCTTTCCAACAAATAATTCCCTGCCGTATCATATTATTAAATTCATTGCAATCTTTTCTAGTGTGTGAAGCATCATTACACCAAATGCATCTTTGTACATATCCTTGTTTTGAAACATTCTTCAAATTGTTTATAGAAGTATTCTCTTCAAGTCTTGCCAATTTGATTTGAAGATCTCGCATTCCTCGTATAATTTCTTCCATACCCATATCTGCTTTCTTTGACAAGGATGTCGAAGGTTGAACTGTAGGCATTGTTGGTGGTGTTGTACGTATTGGAGCTTTGGGTGCTTGTACTGTTTTTGGAATATTGCTCTTATCCTTCCTCCTTTCTTTTTTTGTAAGCAACTCCACCGCATCTTCAACGTTCTTCCACTTCGTTGTCAATCCTTCATCTTCTTCTTTGTCTTCAAGAAGGGGTTCTAATTTCTCTTGCAATTCTCCATATGCAGCTTGAAAAAATAGATCAACTTTGTTCGGCTCCAATGTCAATTTTTCTACCTTCGATAATTGAGAGTACTGCCTCTCAAATTCCCTTAGTAGCTCTGTTGCTTGAAAATTCTTATTGGGCCATTCAATCCATCCCAGAAACAGCTTCTTAGTAATGCGATCAGCATCTTCCAAGAAATATTTGTCTTTCAATGCATGTAAAAAATCTTCCCATGAATTCCCATAACGATCCGTAATCGATGTAATGTGGTCCCTTATCTCCGGTATCGTGGCAAGTCCAAATATTGCAACCATTTTCTTCTCTGAAACCCGATTTAATTCCATTTCACGAACATAACATCTTAAATACCTTGAAATATTCCTCCCATCAAATTGATCAATTTTATTGACCACTGCTTGCAATGCTTTGGTTGCCAAAGCTTCCTTTCGATCATTGCTTTGCAGTTGCTGCATTGACAATGAGAAGGCTTGAAACATACTAGCAATAGATGGATCCATGTGCATACCTTATCCTTTAGAAGACTCCCCACCAGAAACTTCTTCCAAAAATCCTTCAAAATTTTTATTTTCGTTTTCCATAAAATAAAGATAAAATCAACCAAAATCCAATACCTTCTACATCAAGCTTTCACGTCGGGTTCACCACTTATGTCGTATTACGTGCTTTCCTGCTCGAGAACGCGTCGGGCGTCTGGCTGTAGAAGGTAGTATGGAGATTCGTCGATAGTCAAGCAATCTATTAGTTTTGACTGCTGGAATATAAACGACTACAATAATATACCGTAAATCTATACAGATGCTCTTCGACTGCTTGTCGAAGTCCTTTTTGTCCCAGCCGGTAGGTCTCTAGACGTTACAGAGAACCTTGAACAATCCAAACTGTTAATCTTCAATACCGCTTTGTACTTACGATCTTGTATCCACTGACTGTCTTGTTAGATTAACCGATTAAATTTCATTCACTCCACATACTCAATCCTATAGATGCCCTTTTTATCCTTCAATCACAGACGTAACTCGATTTCAAAAAACAGTCAAGAGTATTCAAACCCTCTTCATTAAAAATCTCGATTCACCATTACAATACTGACTTCAGCAGCGATTGCCTCAGCCTTCCCAAAACTCTACGAAGAAGAAAAATCCAAATTCTATGTCTTTCCTTCCCCGACCCAAAGCATGAAGCTCCTCTCTCTAATCCCTCCTTTAAAAACTTTTTTTTTTCAAAACTATATCCCCCCTAACCTTATCATCTGAATTTCTTCAATCTTCCGTCTTAGATCTGGAATTGGCTCCCATCGTCAAGCTTGGATCCGAATTTGGCTCTCACTGTCAGAGCTTTCTCCTCCGTTTTTACCTTTAAGAAATCCATTTATCGAAAACAATGTTCCCCGAAACGGCACAGATAACAGGACAGCCTGAAACAGAATCGAACCCCGTAATCGGGACCACATTGAGTCGCCCGACCAATTCAGGTCTCATATTTGATAAGAGTCCAGTAGTAACCTGGGTGTTCCCGTAATTGGATCAAATTGGTCCTCGCATCGGATTTGCTAAGACCCGTAGTAAGACCTGGATTTCTCGTAATTAGACTGCATTGGGTTGACCGGCCAATTCAGGTCTCATATTGGATAAGAGGACATGGATTGGATTCTCGAAATTGGATCCAATTGGCTCTTCGAACCCGTCGTGTGAATTGGTCCTTCTCTTCCTGCTGACTCCTGTTATTGGAATCGAATGGAGCATTTTTGTATGCCCCGGTTGACTGTAACGGAGTGACTGAACCTGACCACTCAGTATTTGTACTGGAGTTGGTCGATGCTCCCAATATTCGAGGTAACTGAATATTAATAAAATTCCCCTTTCTTTTTATTTTCATTGTATACTCGTGTTACAACATGACACCGTGTTCATTGATGATTTTAGCATCCAATCTGATGTAGATTCTCACATTCATTTGGTGAAAGAAAGCTTAGAGAGGTGCAAGAAAGCTCGAATGGCCCTGAATCCAGAAAAAACCTATCTTGCCTTGACTAGAGGCATTTTGTTGGGATATATGGTTAATAAGAGGGGTCGTGAGCCCGAGCCAGAAAAGGTGAAGGTAATTCAGAATTTATCACCTCCTTCCAGTGTGAAGGAAGTGCAACGTGTATTGGGACACACCGATTGGTATAGGGAGTTGATTGAAGATTACACCACTATTAGCCTTCCTATCACTAGCCTTCAGAAGAAAGGCACTAAATTTATATAGACTCAGGCTTGTAATGATGCTTTCGAGGTTCTAAAGAAGGAATTGTCTTCTTATCCAATATTGAGGCCCCCGAGGTGGGACTTGCCTTTCCACATCTATTGTGATGCAAGTGCGGTGGCGGTTGGCAGCATTCCGTGCCAACTTGTAGAAGGCCCAAGCAAGGGCAAGGATCATCCAATTGCCTACGCTAGTAGGTAATTAAATCTTGCAGAGAAAAATTATTCCACCACTGAGAGGGAATGTCTCGCCATGGTGTTCTCAGCTAAGAAGTTTAGACATTATCTGTTGAGCAACAAAGTGGTTTTTTATGTGGATCACATGGCAATCAAGTATTTGGTTAACAAACCTGAGTTGAGCGGTCGGCTAGCTAGGTGGGTCTTGTTGCTACAAGAGTTTGATTACACTGTGGAGTACAAACCTGGATCCGTACACAAACAAGCAGATCACATGTCGAGATTGCCTGGAGGAATGGAGACCCACCCGATTGATGATAGATTGATAGACGAGAGTCTTTTCTTAGTGGCAGCTAGACCAGCATGGTATTCTAGTATTATTGAGTTCTTGACTACTCAACAATTGCCAGTGGATTTATCCAAGGACGAGAGGCGGAAGATTCGGGTCAATAGTCGTCATTTTGTGGTGTTAGAGAACCGGTTGTATCGACGTGGATTGGATAGAGTGTTAAGACGTTGTGTGATGGAAGATGACATTCCTTCCATTTTGTCGGCTTGTCATGACAGTACGTGTGGCGGACATTTTTTTGGCCAATTGACTGGTCAAAAAATTCTTAGGGCTGGTTATTACTGGCCAACACTCTTCAAGGACGCTTATACCTATGTGAGGCGTTGTGATGCATGTCAGAGATTTGCTAGGAATGACCTTCACATGCAGTTGCCGCTTCACATTTCCCTACCATTGGTGCCATTCGAGAAGTGGGGCATCGATTACGTGGGAGAGATTCATCCTCATTCATCTCGAAGAATGGCATATATTGTAGTGGCCACTGAATATCTCACTAAGTGGGCTGAAGCCAAGGCTGTGAGGACAAATGATGCCAAGAATGCTGCAATCTTTCTCTTTGAGAATGTGATTACTAGATTTGGAGTCCCGAAGATCCTTGTGAGTGATCGAGGTACTCATTTTCTCAACGAGGTGATTGAATCCATGACTGAGCGATTCCAAATTGATCACCGAAAGACTACACCCTATCACCCTCAAACCAATGGTCAGACAGAGCGAGTCAACCAAACACTTGGTACTATATTGAAGAAAACTGTTAGAGACTTCATCCCAATTGGGATGTGAAACTGTCAGCCGCCTTATGGGCATATAGAACAACATTCAAGGTCACCACGCAGGCTACGCCATTCTCTCTAATCTATGGACTGGAAGCAGTTTTACCAATTGAGTTTGAGGTTCCATCCCTTCGGATTGCAGTAGATTCCAGATTGACTGACAGACAATCTTTAAAGACAAGGTTGTACGAGCTCGAGGCATTGGATGAGAGCAGAAGACGAGGGGCTCAACACATTGAGGCCATCCAGAGGTGGCGCAAGGTCGTGTTTGATAAACGGGACAAGACTCGGGTCTTGCAACCTGGTATGCTAGTATTGTTACAAGATGCTCGGAAGATCGACTTTCCAAGCAAGTTTGATGCCGTATGGTTGGGTCCTTATCTTGTCAAGGAGGTGTTTTTAAACAACTCCGTACAATTGGAGACCTTGAATGGTCAATTGTTTTCCACACGAACATTAGGTAGCAGGTGTAAAGAATATAAGACATGAGGGACCGCAATTTTGGGCAAGAGCTCCACCTTTCTATCTTATGACAAGGCAATAGTATGAACTGGCATGGTGAAAATACTTTAAAGGACAAAAATTGGCAAGTACAAGCTGGATTCGTCCCCTGATGGTCGCCAATTATGTGAGCCCAAAAGTTGGTTCACATTGTTGGTTAAACTAAAAAAATCTAAAAAAAATGAGGATTTTGATTATGTTTTGTTATAATAAGTTAGTTATAGACATTAATGTTAGTGGCTTATTGATGATTAGTAGTGGAAAGAAAAATCAAGGGAGAAGGGAGTAGAAAGAAAGATAAGAAAAAGAGCCAAAAGAAAAAAAAAAAAAAAAAAAAAAAAAACAAAAAGGCCAAGAAGAAAGAAGGAAGAAGATGAAGAGGGACAAGGAGAAGAAGAAGAAAAAGGAGAAGAAAATAATTAGAAGTAAATTTATTGTGATGGGTTTGTCAAATTGTTGGTTCTTAATGATCTAGAACTTAGATTTGGATGTATGAATAGTCAAACTTGATGTTTAAATATGTTTTAAACACATTGGTGGAGTTAGTTTTGTCAAAAAATGCTTCGAATTGGGGATTTTGGGCATGTCCAGCACTAAAATCGGGTTTAGGACTTAGGGTTAATGTGGGCCCTTGATCTTGATTAGGGTTGGTGGATTCGGATGGTGGAGATGTGGCCGCCACCCTTTGGTCTCTTCCTACTTGGATAAGAGGGTGGAGGTGGCCACACTCGCTCTCTCTCTCTTTTTTTTTTTTTGGGGGCGAAGCCATGCCAAATTGCATCCCCACGTACCCTTGTTTCTATAGAGCTGCAATTGCACAGCTGTAGTGTATTAGTTATCTGGAAATAGAACGTCAAACTTTACCAATAGTTAGATCTTGTCGTTAGCTTCCTCGGGACAGTAGGCACGCTTTTTTTGGAGAGAAAACAAGAAAGTTGTGGTGGTTTTAGTGACAAGGAGGTCATCTGCCGGCCAGATCTGGAGGTCCGACTTTGGAAGGCGAGTGTTGGCGGACAGTATTGAATTTGGAGCTGAAACTTTTGTGGGGGATGGTTCTTGTTGTCAGCTTTGCAAAGACTATTTGCACGCTTAGATTGAGTAAAGGCCAAGGAAGTTATGGTGGTTGGAGTGAAGAGGAGTCGGCCGTGGTGAAGATGTAGCACTCCGCCAACTCAAGCTACTTTGGAAGGTCATATCTTGGAATTCACTCAAGATTTTCAAGAAAATATTGTTGGAGGTGATGCGGCTTCAATTCTAGTTTCTGGAATGCTAAAGCATATGCATTGCACAACTGGAATGGAGCAAGGGCAAGGGTTTTTGTGGCCAGGGGTGCTCTGACTAGGCCGAGAAAGTCAGGCAACTTTGAGGCAAGATTTCTCTTAGCTTAATTGTTGTTTTGCATTGAATTTTGTTGGAGGACAAGCGCTTGTAAGTCTACTTTCTAAAATAGCAAAGCTTGTTATAAACAAGTTAGTGATGCAACCATTGTAGTGGAATTCGTGCAAGGGGGTCGCTACCATGACTTAGAAGGTGGCGACTTCCAATTTTCTTCAATTTTTAGGATGAATCTTGGATGAATTAGGTCAATTGCACGAATTGTCAGTTGGATGATAAGTTGACTTATGGTTGGATGAATGAATCTTTAGATGAAAATTAGATGAAGAAACTTTGAATGAATGAATGTTATAGGATGAATGAGATTTAAGGGATGGATGATTGATGAAGGGAAATTTAGGATGAATGAACTTAGGGTTTATAGATGAACTTAGGGTTTCTGGATGAACTTAGGGTTTCTAGATGAACTTAGGGTTTCTAGATGAACTTAGGATTTCTGGATGAACTTAGGGTTTCTGGATGAACTTAGGATTTCTGGATGAACTTAGGATTTATGGATGAACTTAGGGTTTATGAATGAACTTAGGATTTATAAAAATTACGTGTGAGTGAAGTCAATCCACTTGACTACTAAACGCAATTAAGGATGGAGGAATTTAGCTCACAGGCTATCGAGTTTTGATTGGCAGCCTTTGAACTAGTCATAATTGCCAAGGTACGAACTACCCTTGTTAAATCTTTTGTTTTGACTCGTGGCTCATGTGAAATAAAGTTAGAATATGAAGAGGAGGGTTGGCCTTTGTCACTTCAAATTTGAAGTTGCATAGTTATAGATTCAACTGTAGTTTTTAAAAGTCTAACATCTTGGCTACTTTAACCATTGTGTTGAAGATTGCTTTGAATTTGACCATAAAGTCCATTTAATGGAATTATGCCACTAGTTGTTTGTAGCCGAGAGGAAGGGTGTTGAGTTTGTCGATTGTTTTGATAATCATAGAACAAATTTGAGGACCTTCAGTTATTATCATAGTAAGGTTACCTTGCTTCCTTCAAATTATCTTGAGCATATTTAAGATAATTTCTTGGTGGAAGATTTAAAGGTATAATTCAATTCCATTGTCTACATACTTCAGTAGAGTGATTCCTCCCACAATTGCTATAGACTACTTGATTTTCTATCTAGTAATCACTAAGTGCATATCTATTACCACAAAGGTTATGAATCTCATACCTTTGCTTTGATTGATTCCTAAGATCTTGATTAGGTGAATTATAACATTGTCGCTGGAAGGTAGATCCAACTTTGATTTGGTTCTCATGTGGAGAAATAATAGATTGTTGTCTTCCAAGTTGTTGTTGTTGCATTGGAATCATTGTGCAAAATTATTGAATGTGACCTAGTTGGTTACAATTAGTACACCACAAACCTAAAGCATTTCTATCAGACTCTATAGATGGTGGTGCTTAGTTGAAGTTCTGATTTTTTATCAACAAGGTCATCTATTCTGTCATCATCTTAATTTGTTGAGAAATTTGAACTTAGAATCTTTGTTGAGCTTGGTGAATTTTATTCTTAATTTCCTCCTTCTACTTTTTCTTTACTTCGAGATATGTTATCTTTGGAAGGATAGATGGCGCTCTAATGTCTAAAGGTCGTAGAAAATACCCTCCTAGATGGAAATGAGTGTTGGTAGAACCATGTAGTGGTTCTTAAATGGTTCGCATATTGTGAGCATGGATTGATATAAAGCTAGGGATTCTTGGATCTTCCTTCCTCCACATCCTTTCTTATTTTTTATCAATTTGCTCTATTGCTCTAGCTAAGTTTTTGGTATCTGCTAGAGTTGTAGGGCGGTGTCGTGTTGTAACACGAGTATACCGTAAAAATAAAAAGAAAGGGGAATTTTATTAATGTTCAGTTACCTCGAATATTGGGAGCAACGACCAACTCCAGTGCAAATACTGAGTGGTCAGGTTTAGTCATTCCGTTACAGTCAGCCAGGGCATACTCAAATGCTCCGTTCGATTCCAATAACGGGAGTCAGCAGGAAGGGAAAGGACCAATTTACACGACAGGTAAGCCTGGTTCGAAGAGCCAATTGGATCCAATTTCGAGAATCCAATCCGGGTCCTCTTATCCAATATGAGACCTGTATTGGTCGGGCAACCCAATGTAGTCTGATTACGGGAAAATCCAGGTCTTACTACGGGTCCTCTTATCCAATATGAGACCTACATTGGTTGGACAATCCAATGCAGTCTAATTACGGGGAAATCCGGGTTTCACAACTGGACTCTTATCCAATATGAGACCTGAATTGGTCGAGCGACCCAATGCAGTCTAGTTACGGGAAAATCCAGGTCTTACTACGGGCCTTAGCCAGTCTGACGCTGTCGTATTACGTGCTTTCTTACTCGAGAACGCGCCGGGCGTCTGGCTGTAGAAGGTAGTATGGAGATTCGCCGATAGTCAAGCAGTCTATCAGTTTTTGACTGCTCGAATATAAATGACTGCAACAATGTACCGTAAATCTATATAGATGCTCTTTGACTGCTTGTCGAAGTCTTTTTTTTGCCCCAGTCGATAGGTCTCTAGACGTTACAGAGAACCCCGAACAATCCAAACTGTTAATCTTCAATACCTCTTTGTACTTACGATCTTGTATCCACTGACTGTCCTGTTAGATTAATCCAATAAATTTCATTCACTCCGCATACTCAATCCTATAGACACCCCTTTAATCTTTCAATCACAGACGTAACTCGATTTTACAAAACAGTCAAGAGAATTCAAACCCACTTCATTTAAAAATCCCGATTCATCATTATAACACTGACTTCAGCAGCGATTGCCTCAGTCTTTTCAAAACTCTACGAAGAAGAAAAATCCAAATTTTATGTCTTTCCTTCCCCGACCCGAAGCATGAAGTTCCTCTCTCTAATTCCTTTGATCTTCCAAAAAACTCCAATGAAAACCGAACTGGTAACCTTGCAAAAGCTTGAAAAAACTAGCTCCCCCCCGATTCCCCCTTTAACCTTATCCTCTGAATTTCTTCAATCTTCCCTCTTAGATCCGGAATTGGCTCCCACCTCAAGCTTGGATCCGAAATTAGCTCTCGCCGTCAAGCTTTCTCCTCCGTTTTTACCTTTAAGAGATCCATTTATCGTAAACAACGTTCTTTGAAACGGCACAGAGAACAGGACAGCCTGAAACAGAATCGAACCCCGTAATCGGGACCACATTGAGTCGCCCGACCAATTCAGGTCCTATATTGGGAAAGATGCCCGTAGTAACCTGGATGTTCCCGTAATTGGGTCAAATTGGTCCTCGCGTCAGATTGGCTAAGAACCGTAGTAAGACCTGGATTTCCCGTAATTAGACTGCATTGGGTTGATCGGCCAATTCAGGTCTCATATTGGATAAGAGGACCCGGATTGGATTCTCGAAATTGGAACCAATTGGCTCCTCGAATCCGTCGTGTAAATAGGTCCTTCTTTTCCTGCTGACTCCCGTTATTGGAATCGAATGGAGCATTTCAGTATGCCCCGGCTGACTGTAACGGAGTGACTGAACCTGACCACTCAGTATTTGTACTGGAGTTGGTCGATGCTCCCAATATTCGAGGTAACTGAATATTAATAAAATTTCCCTTTCTTTTTATTTTCACTGTATACTCGTGTTACAACACGACATCCACCCCCTCTGAACCTGTGCATCCTCCGGTATGCACCAATTTACCCAATTGCTGTTTGATTCAGAATAAATTCCCTACGTCTTTGTCCAGTTCGTCTTCGTCACCTTCATTATCCATATCACTTCCATCTTCTTGCTGCGGAATCTCTGTACCTTCATTAAGGTCTTCCATATTCATCTTTGCGTGTCTTTGTTTAAATATTTTTACTCGCTTCCCTGCAATTGGTATTTTCAATTTTGTACCATCTTACTCCCGTAATGAGTAAGTTGCATTATCATGAACAGTTGTTATAACATATGGTCCAAACCAACGTTTTGAAAATTTCTGCAAAGTACTATGTTGATTATCCAGACTATTATCATAAACAAGTATCCAGTCACCTTCTTTGATTGCTTTTGGTCTCAATCGATGTTGCTTATCGAATCGTGCCTTGTTTCGTAACCTTGCTATTTTTAACCTTTCCAATGCTATCTGGACATCTTCTGTTCTTTGTTCCAATTGTCGAATCCTAATAGCCAGAAGTTCTTCTCTTGTCAATCCATCTTTCCATGGTAGCATACTCCAAGTAAGTACCTTTTCTTCAATCGGCATAATTGGTTTTTGACCTGTCATAAGTTCTACTGGCATATATCCTGTCACCGAACTATGTGTTGTTCGATCAGTCTATAATGCAAATGACAAAAGCCGTGGCCACTCTTTAACCTTCCTATTACAAGCTTTAACCAATGCTTTCACAATCGGCGGGTGACCACGTTGGCTTTTTGCATTCCCTTCCGGATTATAAGCAGTAGTCAGTGATAGTTTAACTCCACATTTTTCAAAGAACTTACGAGCTTCTTGTGCATTTAATTCTCCACGATCAGCAGTGATTTTTCCTACGCATCCGTAACGGCAAATAACATCTTCAAGCAAAAATCTACAAATCTCCTCTGTAGATTTTGTCCTCAATGCTCTTCCTTCTACTTGATTTGATAAATCTTCACGAGCTAAAACCAAATATCTCATCTACCATAACCCAACCGGCATAATAACCAAATCAACAACCCATTTAAAATGAATAGCCAGAGGATACGTATGATGAAGACCATCTCGATGTCGGATATTAGAATACGATTGACAGATTTCACATGACTCTACAAATGAGAGCACATCTCGATACATATTTTTCCACTAATATCGTTCCTTGAGCTTAGCAAAAGTAGCCCAGATTCCTCTATGCCCTACCCATAAACTATCATGAAACTCCTTTAATAATTTTAGTTTTTCTTCCTTTTTGCCTATCACTCGTCGTGGCATCCCAATTCCTTTCTTCGGTCTCTTCCATAAGAATCCATCTCGAAGTAAAAATCCATATGCTTTTTTTCTTATTTGTTTGAATTTTTCTGTAGACCAATTCCCCTACTTAGACAAAGTATTCAAATAATGACCAATATCCAATAATTCTCCTTCATAAGATTCTTCAAGAAATAGCTTGTCTTCTTTGTTGAGATTTGATATTGAATAGAATTTCAATCCGACATCATCAATGTCTTCAACCATTTCGTCCTCCCTCTCGTATCTTGCTCGAGATAGCATGTCTGCTACTAAATTGTCCTTTCCAGTGATATGCTTAAATTCTGGATTTAGTGACTTAATATAAGCAATCCATCTCAACATTGCAATATCTGGCATTAAAGAGTTAATAATCATTCCAAGTAATGGCAAGCAATCTGTTTCAATTACTACTACTGCCCCAATCAAATAGTCCTTTTCAGCTTTCATAGCCAAAACGACTCCCCAAAGTTCTCTTTTGACTTGCGAATATGCACGCTGACGAATACTTAAAACTTTAGCCCCAAATCGAACTGCAAATCTACTCCCATTCGAATCATCTTGACCCACAGCCCATCCAACGGCAATTGGACTAGCGTCTACAGTAAGAATCACTGGTCTATTGCACTTATAATCAACCTTCCTCAATATTGGAGGTGACATCAATAATTTCTTCAATCTTTGCATTGCCTGAATATGCCTTTCTTTCCATTCAAATCGGTAACCCTTGCGTAACAATTCATATAATGGATCCGCTATGTGAGCAAAATGAGGGATCCAGATTTGATAAAATACACATGCACCCAAAAACCTGCGAACCTCTGTTAAAGAACCACAATCCTCTTTCATCCTTCCAATTGCATCAACTTTAGTCGGATCTGGTTTTCTTCTGTAAGATCCGCATAAATGTCCAACAATTACAACCTCTCGCACTCCAAATATGGACTTCATACCCGATAATGTAAGATGAACTTCTCCAAGCCGAGTTAAAATCTTTTCACAATCTTGTATATGATCAACAACATATCTGCAATACCCCCTCGTATCTAAAGTTTCATCCTTGTCTCCTTCTCTGCACCCTTTTATAGGAACATCATCCAGAAAAGGCATAGTCTTTTCCGGAATAAAATCTCTCAATACCTTATTCATCCCATTCATCATATGCGCAACTGAGTTGGTCGCGCCTTGAGGAAGAGTGCACATTCTAACCAATCCAAGCGGTGTCCTCATCGTTGTCATATCTCTACTTCCTTCGGCAAGTTGAAATTGATCATAACCTGAATACAAATCACCCATTGAATAGATCGCCCTTCCAGCAAACGCCTCAGCAAATTCATCCACAATAGGTCCAATTCCTGCATTTCTGACAGTTACAGCATTCACCGGCTGCATATCTTGAATAAACCGCAGTGACCCATTCTTCTTAGGTACCGTAAACCATCGACTACAATACGGCGCAAATGAAGGTTCTAATATTTTCATCTTTATCTTTTCTTTCAATAGTTCCACCAATTTAGGTAAATATGCCCTCGGTACTGGATCGGTCTTAGATTCCAAGGTACATGCGGTACAGTGAAGATAACCATAGGTGTTATAATATTTGAATCCACACACCCAATTTCATGAGATTCGAAGGCAAACGATCTACCTTGTTTAGCCAACATCTTTTTAAAGCAAGTAATTTCCTCCGGCAATAAAGAACCATCAGAACCAATCTTCAATTCTTCAAAAGTCTCTTCAGTAAACTGATGTCCAATACTCATTGAATCTCTTAAACTTGCTTCTTTTGATGCTTCTCCCATTTGTTCTTTAGAATCCTATGGTAATGGTCCAGTAATAGGCTTTACCTTCTTATCTGCCGTTTTATATCTCTTCTCTACTGTGACTTCTGGTGCTTGAAAAGATTCAAGCATGGTATAAACCTCTCTCGAATGAATATCAACAATCTTATCATTATCCCCTAACCCAATAGATGTAATCAATTCCAATGAATCTTCCAGCCCATTTTCTTCATAAACATCCAAAATCCTCTCATCATCTTGCAATGTACCTATCTTGCATAACTGTCCTTCAATATCATATAATCTTTTTCTTTCTTTTTTTTTAAAATCATCAACTTTCTTATACATAATATTTCCATTCTCCAATATACCAATAAAACTCGCATCAAAGGCACCTTCATCTCGCGAGAGTACCTCCTCTTTTGTACCTCCATAATCTCGCTTTACAGTGGTACCTCCCCAAAATCCTTAAATCCTTCAACAATCTTTGGCAATGGTTTTTCCCTCAACCTATCTCGATTCCGTTCATGGTTAGGAGGTACTGTTAGAAATTGTACAGCTTTCCTCCCATCTTTGCTCCGTACCCTTGCATAAGCAGAACCATCATCAAGTACCTTTGTTTCCATTCGTGTTGCGGTGATATAAGATTGTCCTAAAATCAACGGATAAGACGTTGTATCTTGAACGAAGAAATGTTGCTCCGTCGCAACATCGCCAATCTGAATTTTGACATCTAGATAAGCTCCATATAATCGCCTCGTGTGTTATTAGCCGCTCATACTGCCCATCCATGTTCCATATCAATTGGCCATTTTTGCTTCTTATAAAGATCTTTAGACATGAGATTTATTTCAGAACCATGGTCGACCAAAGCAACTAATGGTTCTTCTATATCTTCTACCTTCACCAATACCTCAGTAGTTGCCCTTGCCCAATGCTTTCGAGTATAATGGCTCAAAGTTTTCATTTCCCTGTCACTAGAATCTTCGAAATGTACTCGCTGATTATACCCATTCTTTTCATTTGTTGGTTGCTTGTAACCAATATCAACCTCTTCTTCATCTCTACATATTCTTGCATCATTAGCATGACTCATTCCAGTTTCGCTCATTAATTGCTTCTTTCGCTTAATGCTGTCAATGATAACATCATGAAACTCCTTCTTTGCAATTCCCAAGACTTCTTTCAATGTGAATTCCACCTTAGCGTTTAATATACGTTCTTCCAACACCCCTTTCAAATTTGTTGCCGCTTCAATGTCAGAAAGTAGCTTATAAGCAATTGATTTGCCCTTATCTTTTGTATCCGTTGTTTTTTCTCTCAATGATGATGAAGTATTCTTTACAGACAATTCTTTTGAAGCTGCCTCCCGAGCCTTCTCTCCTCGAGTTTGCCTCTTAAAAGAATTTCCTTCTCTAGTATCATCAAAATTTCCTCGTCTTTTTTCTTCCATCAAAGCTTCATGTTGGCTCTTAGCAATATATGCATGAACTGAAAGAGACTCAACAGGATCCTCGCAACCTATTCTTCCTCGTATTATAGCTGCAGTTCTCAATAACACTTCTCGAGGTAATTTCTCTTCTTGCATTGTAGAAACGGCAGAAGCCCAAAACTCACTAGTTTCCGTACTTCCACCAATTGCATCATCTACTCTAGTACCATAATTTGCACTTTCTCCTGCTATTGTTTCATGCTCTTTTAAGTAATCTTGAACCAATGCTCTCATTCCTCCCTTGCCAAAATTGGTTTGAAGAAGATCCTCCCTATCTTTCAATGCTATCTTCCCATCTTTCCAACAAATAATTCCCTGCCGTATCATATTATTAAATTCATTGCAATCTTTTCTGGTGTGTGAAGCATCATCACACCAAATGCATCTTTGTACATATCCTTGTTTTGAAACATTCTTCGAATTGTTTATAGAAGTATTCTCTTCAAGTCTTGCTAATTTGATTTGAAGATCTCGTATTCCTCGTATAATTTCTTCCATACCCATATCTACTTTCTTTGACAAGGATGTCGAAGGTTGAACTGCAGGCATTGTCAGTGGTGTTGTACGTATTGGAGCTTTGGGTGCTTGTACTGTTTTCGGAATATTGCTCCTATCCTTCCTCCTTTCTTTTTTCGTAAGCAACCCCACCGCATCTTCAACGTTCTTCCACTTCGTTGTCAATCCTTCATCTTCTTCTTTGTCTTCAAGAAGAGGTTTTAATTTGTCTTGCAATTCTCCATCAGCAGCTTGAAGAAATAGATCAACTTTGTTCAGCTCCAATGTCAATTTTTCTACCTTCGATAATTGAGAGTACTGCCTCTCAAATTCCCTTAGTAGCTCTGTTGCTTGCAAATTCTTATTGGGCCGTTCAATCCATCCTAGAAACAGCTTCTTAGTAACGCGTTCAGCATCTTCTAAGAAATATTCGTCTTTCAATGCATGTGAAAAATCCTCCCATGAATTTCCACAACGATCCGTAATCGATGTAATGTGGTCCCTTATCTCCGGTATCGTGGCAAGTCCAAACAGTGCAACCATTTTCTTCTCTGAAACCCGATTTAATTCCATTTCACGAACATAACATCTTAAATACCTTGAAATATTCCTCCCATCAAATTGATCAATTTTATTGACCACTGCTTGCAATGCTTTGGTTGCCAAAGCTTCCTTTCGATCATTGCTTTGCTGTTGCTGCATTGACAATGAGAAGGCTTGAAACAAACTAGCAATAGATGGATCCATGTGCATACCTTATCCTTTAGAAGACTCCCCACCAGAAACTTCTCCCAAAAATCCTTCAAAATTTTTTATTTTCGTTTTCCATAAAAATAAAGATAAAATCAACCGAAATCCAATACCTTCTACCTCAAGCTTTCACGTCGGGTTCACCACTTATGTCGTATTACGTGCTTTCCTGCTCGAGAATGTGCCGGGCCTCTGGCTGTAGAAGGTAGTATAGAGATTTGTCGATAGTCAAGCAGTCTATCAGTTTTTGACTGCTGGAATATAAACGACTGGAATAATGTACCGTAAATCTATACGGATGCTCTTCGACTGCTTGTCGAAGTCTTTTTTTGCCCCAGCCGATAGGTCTCTAGACATTACAGAGAACCCCGAACAACCCAAACTGTTAATCTTCAATACCGCTTTGTACTTACGATCTTGTATCCACTGACTGTCCTGTTAGATTAATCCAATAAATTTCATTCACTCCGCATACTCAATCCTATAGACACCCTTTTAATCCTTCAATCACAGACGTAACTCGATTTTACAAAACAGTCAAGAGTATTCAAACCCACTTCATTTAAAAATCCCGATTCACGATTACAACATTGACTTCAGCAGCGATTGCCTCAGTCTTTTTAAAACTCTACGAAGAAGAAAAATCCAAATTTTATGTCTTTCCTTCCCCGACCCGAAGCATGAAGTTCCTCTCTCTAATTCCCTTGATCTTCCAAAAAACTCCAATTAAAACCGAACTGGTAACCTTGCAAAAGCTTGAAAAAACTAGCTCCCCCCAGATTCCCCCCTTAACCTTATCCTCTGAATTTCTTCAATCTTCCCTCTTAGATCCGGAATTGGCTTTCACCTCAAGCTTGGATCCAAAATTGGCTCTCGCCGTCAAGCTTTCTCCTCCGTTTTTACCTATAAGAAATCCATTTACCGAAAACAACGTTCCCTAAAACGGCACAGAGAACAGGACAGCCTGAAACAGAATCGAACCCCGTAATCGGGACCACATTGAGTCGCCCGACCAATTCAGGTCCTATATTGGAAAAGATGCCCGTAGTAACCTGGATGTTCCTGTAATTGGGTCAAATTGGTCCTCACGTCAGATTGGCTAAGAACCGTAGTAAGACCTGGATTTCCCGTAATTAGACTACATTGGGTTGACCGGCCAATTCAGGTCTCATATTGGATAAGAGGACCCGGATTGGATTATCAAAATTGGATCCAATTGGCTCCTCGAATCCTTCGTGTGAATTGGTCCTTCTCTTCCTGCTGACTCCCGTTATTGGAATCGAATGGAGCATTTCAGTATGCCCCGGCTGACTGTAACGGAGTGACTGAATTTGACCACTCAGTATTTATACTGGAGTTGGTCGATGCTCCCAATATTCGAGGTAACTGAATATTAATAAAATTCCCCTTTCTTTTTATTCTCACTGTATACTCATGTTACAACACGACAACGCAAAGACCAATTTGATCCAATTATGCGAACATTGAGGTTACTACGGGCATCTTACCCAATATGAGACCTGAATTGGTCAAGCGACTCAATGTGGACCCAAGTACGGGGTTTCGATTCTATTTCAGGCTGTCCTATTCTCTGTGCCGTTTTAGAGAACGTTGTTTTCGGTAAATGGATTTCTTAAAGGTAAAAATGGAGGAGGAAGCTCTAAAGGCGGGAGCCAATTTTGAATCTAAGCTCTGACGATGGGAGCCAATTTGGGATCCAAGACGGAAGATTGAAGAAATTCAGAGGATAAGGTTAGGGGAAGAATAAGTTTTGGGGAGGGTTTTTTTTTCAGATCAAAGGGGGGGGTTTTTTTTTGGGGATGAGGGAAGAGCTAGCTTCAAGCTCTTAGGAAGGTTACTAGTTCGTTTTTCATTGGAGGTTTTTTGAAAATCAAGGAGATTGGAGAGGAGCTTCATGCTTCGGGGTCGGGGAAGAAAAGACAAAGAATTGGATTTTTCTTCTTCATAGAGTTTTGGGAAGACTGAGGCAATCGTTGGTGAAGTCAGTGTTGTAATGGTGAATCAGGATTTTTAATGAAGTGGGTTTGAATACTCTTGACTGTTTTGTAAAATCGAGTTATGTCTGTGATTGAAGGATTAAAAAGGTGTCTATAGGATTGAGTATGCGGAGTGAATGAAATTTATTGGGTTAATCTAACAAGACAGTCAGTTGATATAAGATCGTAAGTACAAAGCGGTATCGGAGATTAGCAGATTGGGTTGTTCGGGGTTCTCTGTAATGTCTAGAGACCTATCGGCTGGGGCAAAAAGGATTTCGACAAGTAGTCGAAGGGCATCCGTATAGATTTACGATGTATTCTTGCAGTCGTTTATATTCCAGCAGTCAAAAACTGATAGACAGCTTGACTATTAGCGAATCTCCATATTACCTTTTACAGCCAGACGCCCGGCGCGTTCTCGAGCAAGAAAGCACGTAATACAACATAAGTGGTGAACCCGACGTGAAAGCTTGAGGTAGAAGGTATTAGATTTCAGTTGATTTTATCTTTATTTTTATGGAAAACGAAAATAAAAATTTTGAAGGATTTTTGGGAGAAGTTTCTGGTGGGGAGTCTTCTAAAGGATAAGGTATGCACATGGATCCATCTATTGCTAGTATGTTTCAAGCCTTCTCATTGTCAATGCAGCAACTGCAAAGCAATGATCGAAAGGAAGCTTTGGCAACCAAAGCATTGCAAGCAGTGGTCAATAAAATTGATCAATTTGATGGGAGGAATATTTCAAGGTATTTAAGATGTTATGTTCGTGAAATGGAATTAAATCGGGTTTTTGAGAAGAAAATGGTTGCACTATTTGGACTTGCCACGATACCGGAGATAAGGGATCACATTACATCGATTACGGATCGTTGTGGAAATTCATGGGAGGATTTTTCACATGCATTGAAAGACGAATATTTCTTAGAAGATGCTGAACGCGTTACTAAGAAGCTGTTTCTAGGATGGATTGAATGGCCCAATAAGAATTTGCAAGCAACAGAGCTACTAAGGGAATTTGAGAGGCAGTACTCTCAATTATCGAAGGTAGAAAAATTGACATTGGAGCTGAACAAAGTTGATCTATTTCTTCAAGCTGCTGATGGAGAATTGCAAGACAAATTAAAACCTCTTCTTGAAGACAAAGAAGAAGATGAAGGATTGACAACGAAGTGGAAGAACGTTGAAGATGCGGTGGGGTTGCTTACAATAAAAGAAAGGAAGAAGGATAGGAGCAATATTCCGAAAACAGTACAAGCACCCAAAGCTCCAGTACGTACAACACCACCGATAATGCCTACAGTTCAACCTTCGACATCCTTGTCAAAGAAAGTAGATATGGGTATGGAAGAAATTATACGAGGAATGCGAGATCTTCAAATCAAATTGGCAAGACTTGAAGAGAATACTTTTATAAACAATTCGAAGAATGTTTCAAAATAAGGATTCGTACAAAGATGCATTTGGTGTGATGATGCCTTACTTCACTAGAAAAGATTGCAATGAATTTAATAATATGATACGGCATGGAATTATTTGCTGGAAAGATGGGAAGATAGCATTGAAAGATAGGGAGGATCTTCTTCAAACCAATTTTGGCAAGGCAGGAATGAGAGCATTGGTTCAAGATTACTTAAAAGAGCATGAAACAGTAGTACGAGAAAGTGCAAGTTATGGTACTAGAGTAGATGATGCAATTGGTGGAAGTACGGAAACTAGTGAGTTTTGGGCTTCTGCCGTTTCTACAATGCAAGAAGGGAAATTACCTCGAGAAGCGTTATTGAGAACTGCAGCTATAATACGAGGAAGAACAGGTTGGGAGGATCCTGTTGAGTCTCTTTCAGTTCATGCATATATTGCTAAGAGCCAATATGAAGCTTTGATGGAAGAAAAAAGACGAGGAAATTTTGATGATACTAGAGAAGGAAATTCTTTTAAGAGGCAAACTCGAGGAGACAAGGCTCGGGAGGCAGCTTCACAAGAATTGCCTGTAAAGGATACCTCAGCATCATTGGGAGAAAAAACAACAATGACAAAAGATAAGGGCAAATCAATTGCTTATAAGCTACTTTCTGACATTGAAGCGGCAACAAATTTGAAAGGGGTGTTGGAAGAACGTATATTAAATGTTAAGGTGGACTTCACATTGAAAGAAGTCTTGAAAATTGCAAAGAAGGAGTTTCATGATGACAACATTAAGCGAAAGAGGTAATTAATGGGCGAAACTGGAATGAGTCATGCTATTGATGCAAGAATATATAAAGATGAAGAAGAGGTTGATATTGGTTACAAGGAACCAACAAATGAAAGGAATGGGTATAATCAACGAGTACATTTCAAAGATTCTAGTGACAAGGAAATGGATACTTTGAGCCATTATACTCAAAAGCATTGGGTAAGGACAACTACTGAGGTATTGTTAGGGACATAGTCCTTAGACCTTTCTAGAGACAAGTTTCTAGAACCTTCTAGAAAGAAGTCTCTAGAAACTTCCAGAAGATTCCTTAAATATTCTCTTAGAATATTCTTTAAAGATTCTCTAAAGATTCTTTGAGGATTTTTTAAAGATTCCCTTAGAAGGCTCTAGAAGATTCTTAGAATATTCTAGTAGATTCTAGGAAGTTACTTGAGAAGCTTCCTAGCTCTTGGGTAGTTGTTCGAGAAGCTTCATAGTTCTTGGGAAGCTTCTTGATGTGCTTCCTTAGAACCATAGGCCAGTAGTATATATAGGAGTCGAGGCTGAAGAGTTCTTCAGTCTCGACAACACATCTCTTGAAGCTCTAGCCCAATTCTCTTGGCGTTGCTCTTGTACTCATCTGATAATCTAGTTCTTGTCATTTCTTCTTGAACTTCTTGTTTAGATTTCTTGTTTGTATTTTTGGTCCGTGACAGTTTGTTGAGACTGCCTTTATCTTAATATCAGAGCTGAATCCTTCTTGTTTGAGAGCGGATTACCCCTCTTCTTGAAGTTATTCTAGTGCTTTAGGGGTTGCGGATTACCCTCCTCTAAATTGATATTTTCTCAATCACAATATCAGAACTTAGTTCTTTGAGGCAGAGAGTGGACTACCCCTTTCCTTGGAGATACTTGAGCATTCTAAGGGTTGCGGATTACCCTCTCTTGGACTGATATTAATTCCTTCTTTTTGTTTAGCATAGCTAGTAAAAAAGATTGTTAACATCGATTTCAGAGCTTTGCATTCTTGATAGAGTGCGGATTATCCCTCTTCTCGAAAGCATTGAGGCATTTTTAGAGGTTGCGGATTATCCTCCTCTAAAACTGAAATCGTTTAGTGTTTTTTTTTTCTTTTCTCCGAGTAGGTTTTAGTGACAGGTAGTGCTACAATTTTCTCCAAGAGACATAGCAATTTCTTCTTCTCTCAAAATTTTAATCCATCTATTCTCTAAATATGAAAGTAGACCAAGTCATAGACAGTGCATCTCCACAAGTAGACAATAGAGTGGCAACTCTTGCAGATCTTCAAGCTCTTATGAATAGTGTACGAAAGGAGATTATATTTCTTCGCAATCCAAGTAAAGAACCTCAAATTGATCTAGTGACCGAAGAAGCTAGATGCGAAATTCATAGCCTACAACAAGAGATTATTCGACTGAGAGAAGCAAGACATGTGTCACATACGACCCCTATGGATACTTCAAGGATTAGTACGAAAGAACCAAAAGCGAGTATGCCAGACAAGTTTGACGGAACAAGAGCCAACTTCCGAGGTTTTGTGCAACAAGTACGGCTTTACCTATGCCTATACCCTTCTCGTTATCCGAATGGATTTACCCAGGTTGCTTTCATAGGTACTCTTCTATCAGGAAATACTCGCTCTTGGTTTACTCCACTATTGGAGAAGGATTCTCCAATATTGTATGACCTAGAGGCTTTCATAGAGAGACTTACTGCTGCATTTGGAGATAGCGATCGAGAAAGAGTGGCTGAAAGAAAGATACAAAATCTGCGACAAGGATCACGTTCTGCTGCAATCTATGCTGCAGAATTTCAACAGCTTATATGTGATCTTGATTGGAATGATAAGGCATTCATGATACGATTTCGATATGGACTAAGAGATGATGTCAAGAACTTATTGGTCACCATGCCTAAGGCGGATACTTTAGAAGAACTTATATCTTAGGCAATTATTTGTGACAACCTCCTCTTTGAATTACGACAAGAAAGACGATCAGGCTGGAGAAATGATGGAGCATTTGCTACATTTTCAAAAGGTCCAGAGAATCACTCCACAGATCCTGAACCCATGCAAATTGATGCGGTACGTTTCAAACCCCTCACAGCTGAGGAAAAGAAGAGACGGTTTGAACAAAATTTGTGTTTATATTGCGGAGAAGCGGGCCATAAAGCTGTAGATTGTCGGAAGAAACAGAAGCCTCAAACAACAAGACTCAGGAGTAGAAGCATGCAGGAAAACAAGGACGCCCAGCCACAATAGGGACCGTGCGGTTGGACATCTCAACATCCAAAATTAATCAAGGTCCCTTTCTCTCAGCTCAACCTTCAGATTGTTTTATGGTACCTTTACATCTGGGTATTCAAGAACTACAAGTCGATGCTTTATTAGACTCGGGTGCATCCGCTTGCTTTATAGATGAAGAGTTTGCCAAGCTTCACAATATTTCTCTTGTAAAGAAACTTAAGCCTGTCCATGTAGAAGTCATAGACGGACGACCATTGTCTTCGAGCAATGTTATCCATGAAACTAAACCATTGAAGGTACGTCTTGAAAACCATGAGAGCAATATTGTATTTAATGTTATCAAGACCCCTTCATGTCCTATCATTTTGGGACTATCTTGGCTTGATAGATATAATCTATTGATAGATTGGAAGTTGCGGAAAGTGACATTTCCAACAAACTCCTTGAAGGTGGAATCTGCCAAGACAATGTCTAGAAACAAATCCTTGTTTATAGGTGCAAGGGCTTTCATGAAGGAAGCCAAGCAAAATACACCTCTTGTCATCTTCGTAACTCCGACTTGAGAAGATGCAACTCCGACTTTGGTTATTCCAAAGCAGTATGAAGAATTCAAAGATGTCTTTGAAAAGAAGAATGCTGATATGCTGCCAGAGCATCGACCCTATGACTGTGCCATTGAATTGCAAGAAGGAGCACAACCACCTTTTGGACCAATCTACAATTTGTCGCAGACGGAGTTGACTGAGTTGCGGAAGTACATTGACGAGAATCTAGCCAAGAACTTCATCCGTCATTCGAAGTCGCCAACTGGGGCATCAATCTTATTTGTGAAGAAGAAGGATGGCTCACTACGGATGTGCGTGGACTATCGAGGTCTCAACAAGGTGACAAAAAAGAATCGCTACCCACTACCTTTGATCTCTGGTCTTCTAGAACAACTTGGGCGTGCAAGGATCTTTACAAAGATTGACCTAAGAGGAGCTTACAACCTTGTGCGAATCAAGGAAGGAGATGAATGGAAGACAGCTTTCCGAACAAGGTATGGCCATTTTGAATACAATGTCATGCCATTTGGTCTTACTAATGCTCCAGCGGTCTTTCAACACATGATGAATGACATCTTTCGAGAGCATCTAGACGATTTTGTTGTCATCTATCTAGATGATATTTTGATATTTTCTAAGAACGAGGAAGAATATGAGAAGCACGTTCGTCTGGTACTCAAAAAACTATGGAAGCGAGGACTCTATGCCAAATTAGAGAAGTGCTTATTTTACCAAACTAAGATGGAGTTTTTGGGATTCATCGCGACTACGGAAGGCTTCAAGATGGATTCAAAGAAGGTGGAAGCAATCATGTCTTGGGAAGTTCCGAAGACGGTTAGGGACGTACAATGTTTTCTTGGATTTGCTAACTACTATCGGATCTTCATCAAGAATTATTCTCAAGTTGCTGCCTCCCTCACTCGATTAACGTGTAAGGACAAGCTCGAATGGGGACCTATCGCAGAAAAAGCATTTCAAGATTTGAAGATGGTATTTACTACAACTCCAATCTTGGTACATCTGGACTTTACAAAGGCCTTTTATTTGGAGACAGATGCGTCGGATTTTGCTTAGGGAGCTGTACTTTCACAGATGGGCGTAGATGAGAAGCTCCATCCAGTTGCGTTCTATTCTCGAAAATTCTCTGCTGCTGAGATCAACTATGAGATCCACGATAAGGAACTCCTTGCTATAGTAGATTCTTTCCAAGAATGGCGCCACTTTCTCGAAGGAACTGCACATCCAATGACCGTATATACGGATTACAAGAATTTGGAGTATTTTATGTCGGCTCGGGTTTTGAATCGGCGTCAAGCTCGGTGGAGTATGTCGCTATCCAAGTTCGACTTTGTTATTACTTATCGACCTGGGAAGCAACAAAGATTGTCCGATGCATTATCAAGGAGATCATATCTCGCGCCAAAGGCTGGAGATGCAGCATTTGATCAACAGTGCACGACATTGTTGAAGCCAGAGAAATTTCGGCTCAACGCAACTATTGTACCAATTGATGCTGACTTCTTCGACCAGGTACGGGCCGCAACCATTGAAGATTCTCTAGTCCTTGATATCAAGCAACATGCTAGTGATGATAAATTCAAGATGGAAGGAGATCTAGTATATTTCGAAGAGCGGTTGTATATTCCAAAAGGGCCAACACGACTCCGAGTTCTTCAATCTCATCATGACTTTCCAGCTGCGGGACATTTTGGATTCAATAAGACCTTGGAACTTATTTCCCACGATTTCTGGTGGCCTCAAATATGGAAGGATGTGAAAGATTTTGTTGTATCTTGTGACATTTGTTCAAGATCCAAAAACCCTTGACATCAGCCTTATGGACTTCTACAGCCATTGCCTATTCCACGCCGACCATGGTCTTCGGTTTCCATGGACTTTATTACGGATCTACTACCATCGAATTCATTTGACAGCATTTTTGTTGTCGTAGACCTGCTTACAAAGATGGCGCATTTTGTCCCTTACAAGAAGACATCGTCAAGCGAAGACACAGCAAGACTCTTTCTTGATAATGTGTATCGATATCATGGTCTACCAGATGATATCGTATTGGATTGAGGAACCCAGTTTGTGTCAAAGTTTTGGAAATCTCTTTTTGAAATATTGAAGGTGGATATCAAGCTTTCTTCGGCATTTCATCCTCAAACGGACGACCAAACAGAACGGGTGAATCAAGTTTTAGAGCAATATTTACGTTGCACCATCAACTATCAACAAGATGATTGGGTCGCATATCTATCGCTAGCCGAGTTCGCATATAACAACACCCTTCATGCGTTAACTCAACAAACGCCATTCTTTTCCAATTATGGATACCATCTGAAGCTTGACTTATGGAGTTCGTCAACGATTAACAATCCGGCAGCTGAAGGATTGGTGAAGGAGCTTTCGCAGCTTCAAATTACATTGAAGCTTCAATTGCAAACTGCCCAAGAATCTTACAAGGTGTCCGCGGATAAATTTCGGAATCAGGCACCTAAATTCACGATTGGAGACAAAGTTTGGCTGCTTCGACGAAATATTAAGACCAAGCGGCCATGTGACAAATTAGACTATCGGAGATTGGGACCATTTGTTATCCAGAAGCAAATCAATCCTGTAGCGTATCGTCTGGAGTTACCAGCTACTATGAAGGTACATCTTGTCTTTCATGTTTCTTTGTTGGAGCCTTATCGAGAATCGTCTTTTCCTGGAAGAGTACAATGTCCAACACCTAGCATAGAAATAGAGAACCACGAAGAATACGAGGTGGAAAAGGTCCTGGATTCAAGGCAAAGACGGGGTAAATTAGAATACTTTGTGCATTGGAGCGGTTATGATATTAATGAACAAACATGGGAGCCGACCAAAAATCTCACGAATGCGCCACAAAAGGTACAAGAGTTCATCGACGATATCCTGAGAAACCCAAGTCGGTTCGACGATAGCTTCTTACTAAAGCTTGCTCATCCAGAAAACAGAAAAGAGGAGAGAGCACCACCAAAATCCATAGTTGATGTAGTCATTTTCTTCAAGATAGCGTTGTCGTGTTGTAACACGAGTATACAGTGAAAATAAAAAGAAAGGAGAATTTTATTAATATTCAGTTACCTCGAATATTGGGAGCATCAACCAACTCCAGTACAAATACTGAGTGGTCAGGTTCAGTCACTCCGTTACAGTCAGCCGGGGCATACTGAAATGCTCCGTTCGAATCCAATAACGGGAGTCAGCAGGAAGAGAAGGACCAATTCACACGACGGATTTGAGGAGCCAATTGGATCCAATTTCGATAATCCAATCTGGGTCCTCTTACCCAATATGAGACCTGTATTGATGGGGCAACCCAATGCAGTCTAATTACGGGAAATCCAGGTCTTACTACGGGTCTTAGCCAATCTGACCCGAGGACCAATTTGACCCAATGACGGGAATATCCAGGTTACTACGGGCATCTTTTCCAATATAGGACCTGAATTGGTCGGGCGACTCAATGTGGTCCCGATTACGGGGTTCGATTCTGTTTCAGGCTATCCTATTCTCTGTGCCGTTTTAGGGAACGTTGTTTTCGGTAAATGGATTTCTTAAAGGTAAAAACGGAGGAAAAAGCTTGACGGCGAGAGCCAATTTCGGATCCAAGCTTGAGGTGGGAGCCAATTCCGGATCTAAGACGGAAGATTGAAGAAATTCAGAGGATAAGGTTAAGGGGGGATATAGTTTTGAGAGGGGAGGTTTTTTTTTGGGGGGAATCGGGGGGGGAGCGAGTTTTCAAGCTTTTGCAAGGTTACCAGTTCGGTTTTTCATTGGAGGTTTTTGGAAGATCAAGAGAACTAGAGAGAGGAGCTTCATGCTTTGGGTCGGGGAAAGAAAGACATAGAATTTGGATTTTTCTTCTTCGTAGAGTTTTGGGAAGATCGAGGCAATCGCTGCTGAAGTCAGTGTTGTAATGGTGAATCGGGATTTTTAAATGAAGTGGATTTGAATACTCTTGACTGTTTTGTAAAATCGAGTTACGTCTGTGATTGAAGGATTAAAAAGGTGTCTATAGGATTGAGTATGCGGAGTGAATGAAATTTATTGGATTAATCTAACAGGACAGTTAGTGGATACAAGATCGTAAGTACAAAGGGGTATTGAAGATTAACAGTTTGGGTTGTTCGGGGTTCTCTGTAACGTCTAGAGACCTATCGGCTAGGGAGAAAAAAACAAGACTTTGACAAGCAGTCGAAGAACATCCGTATAGATTTACGGTACATTGTTGCAGTCGTTTATATTCCAGCAGTCAAAAACTGATAGACTGCTTGACTATCGACAAATCTCCATACTACCTTCTACAGCCAGACTCCCAGCGCATTCTCGAGCAGGAAAGCACGTAATACGACATAAGTGGTGAATCCGACGTGAAAGCTTGAGGTAGAAGGTATTGGATTTCGGTTGATTTTATCTTTATTTTTATGGAAAACGAAAATAAAAAATTTTGAAGGATTTTTGGGAGAAGTTTCTGGTGGGGAGTCTTCTAAAGGATAAGGTATGCACATGGATCCATCTATTGCTAGTATGTTTCAAGCCTTCTCATTGTCAATGCAGCAACTGCAAAGCAATGATCGAAAGGAAGCTTTGGCAACCAAAGCATTGCAAGCAGTGGTCAATAAAATTGATCAATTTGATGGGAAGAATATTTCAAGGTATTTAAGATGTTATGTTCGTGAAATGGAATTAAATCGGGTTTCTGAGAAGAAAATGGTTGCACTGTTTGGACTTGCCACGATACCGGAGATAAGGGACCACATTACATCGATTACGGATCGTTGTGGAAATTCATGGGAGGATTTTTCACATGCATTGAAAGACGAATATTTCTTAGAAGATGCTGATCGCGTTACTAAGAAGCTGTTTCTAGGATGGATTGAACGGCCCAATAAGAATTTGCAAGCAACAGAGCTACTTCTTCAAGCTGCTGATGGAGAATTGCAAGATAAATTAAAACCCCTTCTTGAAGACAAAGAAGAAGATGAAGGATTGACAACGAAGTGGAAGAACGTTGAAGATGCGGTGGGGTTGCTTACAAAAAAAGAAAGGAGGAAGGATAGGAGCAATATTCCGAAAACAGTACAAGCACCCAAAGCTGCAGTACGTACAACAACACCGACAATGCTTACAGTTCAACCTTCGACATCCTTGTCAAAGAAAGCAAATATGGGTATGGAAGAAATTATACGAGGAATGCGAGATCTTCAAATCAAATTAGCAAGACTTGAAGAGAATACTTCTATAAATAATTTGAAGAATGTTTCAAAACAAGGATATGTACAAAGATGCATTTGGTGTAATGATGCTTCACACACTAGAAAAGATTGCAATGAATTTAATAATATGATACGGCAGGGAATTATTTGTTGGAAAGATGGGAAGATAGCATTGAAAGATAGGGAGGATCTTCTTCAAACCAATTTTGGCAAGGGAGGAATGAGAGCATTGGTTCAAGATTACTTAAAAGAGCATGAAACAGTAGTACGAGAAAGTGCAAGTTATGGTGCTAGAGTAGATGATGAAATTGGTGGAAGTATGGAAACTAGTGAGTTTTGGGCTTCTGCCGTTTCTACAATGCAAGAAGGGAAATTACCTCGAGAAGCGTTATTGACAACTACAGCTACAATACGAGGAAGAATAGGTTGCGAGGATCCTGTTGAGTCTCTTTCAGTTCATGCATATATTGCTAAGAGCCAACATGAAGCTTTGATGGAAGAAAAAAGACGAGGAAATTTTGATGATACTAGAGAAGGAAATTCTTTTAAGAGGCAAACTCAAGGAGACAAGGCTCGGGAGGCAGCTTCACAAGAATTGCCTGTAAAGGATACCTCAATATCATTGGGAGAAAAAACAACGGAGACAAAAGATAAGGGCAAATCAATTGCTTATAAGCTACTTTCTGACATTGAAGCGGCAACAAATTTGAAAGGGGTGTTGGAAGAACGTATATTAAACGCTAAGGTGGAATTCACATTGAAAGAAGTCTTGGGAATTGTAAAGAAGGAATTTCATGATGTTATCATTGACAGCATTAAGCGAAAGAGGTAATTATGGAGCGAAACTGGAATGAGTCATGCTATTGATGCAAGAATATGTAGAGATGAAGAAGAGGTTGATATTGGTTACAAGCAACCAACAAATGAAAAGAATGGCTATAATCAGCGAGTACATTGTCGTATTACATGCTTTCCTGCTCAAAAATGCGCCGGGCGTCTGGCCGTAGAATGTAGTATAGAGATTCCCCGATAGTCAAGCAGTCTATCAGTTTTTGACTGCTGGAATATAAACGACTGCAACAATGTACCGTAAATCTATACGAATGCTCTTCGACTGCTTGTCGAAGTCTTTTTTTTTTCACCCCAGCCGATAGGTCTCTAGACGTTACAGAGAACCCCGAACAACCCAAACTGTTAATCTTCAATACCCCTTTGTACTTACGATCTTGTATCCACTGACTGTCCTGTTAGATTAACCCAATAAATTTCATTCACTCCGCATACTCAATCCTATAGACACCTTTTTAATCCTTCAATCACAGACGTAACTCGATTTTACAAAACAGTCAAGAGTATTCAAACCCACTTCATTTAAAAATCCCGATTCACCATTACAACACTGACTTCAGCAGCGATTGCCTCAGTCTTCCCAACACTCTACAAAGAAGAAAAATCCAAATTCTATGTCTTTCCTTCCCCGACCCGAAGCATGAAGCTCCTCTCTCTAATTTCCTTGATCTTCCAAAAACCTCCAATGAAAAACCAAACTGGTAACCTTGCAAAAGCTTGAAAACTCGCTCCCCCCCCGATTCCCCCCGAAAAAAAACCTCCCCCCTCAAAACTATATCCCCCTCTAACCTTATCCTCTGAATTTCTTCAATCTTCCCTCTTAGATCCGGAATTGGCTCCCACCTCAAGCTTGGATCCGAAATTGGCTCTTGCCGTCAAGCTTTCTCCTCCGTTTTTACCTTTAAGAAATCCATTTATCGAAAATAACGTTCCTTAAAACGGCACAGAGAACAGGACAGCCTGAAACAGAATCGAACCCCGTAATCGGGACCACATTGAGTCGTCCGACCAATTCAGGTCCTATATTGGAAAAGATGCCCGTAGTAACCTGGATATTTCCGTAATTGGGTCAAATTGGTCCTCGCGTTAGATTGGCTAAGACCCGTAGTAAGACCATTATTTCTCGTAATTAGATTGCATTGGGTTGATCGGCCAATTCAGGTCTCATATTGGATAAGAGGACCCGGATTGGATTCTCGAAATTGGAACCAATTGGCTCCTCGAACCCGTCGTGTAAATTGGTCCTTCTCTTCTTGCTGACTCCCGTTATTGGAATCGAATGGAGCATTTCAGTATGCCCCGGTTGACTGTAACGGAGTGACTGAACCTGACCACTCAGTATTTGTACTGGAGTTGGTCGATGCTCCCAATATTCGAGGTAACTGAATATTAATAAAATTCCCCATTCTTTTTATTTTCACTGTATACTCGTGTTACAACACGACATCCACCCCCTCTGAACCTGTGCATCCTCCGGTATGCACCAATTTACCCAATTGCTGTTTGATTCAGAATATATCCCCTACGTCTTTTTCCAGTTTGTCTTCGTCACCTTCATTATCCATATCACTTTCATCTTCTTGCTGCGGAATCTCTGTACCTTCATTAAGGTCTTTCATATTCATCTCTGCGTGTCTTCGTTTAAATATTTTTATTCGCTTCCCTGCAATTGGTATTTTCAATTTTGTACCATCTAACTCCCGTAATGAGTAAGTCGCATTATCATGAACAGTTGTTACAACATATGGTCCAAACCAACGTTTTGAAAATTTCTGTAAAGTACTATGTTGATTATCCAGACTATTGTCATAAACAAGTATCCAGTCACCTTCCTCGATTGCTTTTGGTCTCAATCGATGTTGCTTATCGAATCGCGCCTTGTTTTGTAACCTTGCTCTTTTTAACCTTTCCAATGCTATCTGGACATCTTCCGTTCTTTGTTCCAATTGTCGAATCCTAATAGCCAGAAGTTCTTCTCTTGTCAATCCATCTTTCCATGGTAGCATACTCCAAGTAAGTACCTTTTCTTCAATCGGCATAATTGGTTTTTGACCTGTCATAAGTTCTACTGGCATATATCCTGTCACCGAACTATGTGTTGTTCGATCAGTCTATAATGCAAATGACAAAAGCCGTGGCCACTCTTTAACCTTCTCATTACAAGCTTTAACCAATGCTTTCACAATCGGCGGGTGACCACGTTGGCTTTTTGCATTCCCTTCCGGATTATAAGCAGTAGTCAGTGATAGTTTAACTCCACATTTTTCAAAGAACTTACGAGCTTCTTGTGCATTTAATTCTCCACGATCAGCAGTGATTTTTCCTACGCATCCGTAACGGCAAATAACATCTTCAATCAAAAATCTACAAATCCCCTCTGTAGATTTTGTCCTCAATGCTCTTCCTTCTACTTGATTTGATAAATCTTCACGAGCTAAAACCAAATATCTCATCTACCATAACCCAACCGGCATAATAACCAAATCAACAACCCATTTAAAATGAATAGCCAGAGGATACGTATGATGAAGACCATCTCGATGTCGGATATTAGAATACGATTGACAGATTTCACATGACTCTACAAATGAGAGCACATCTCGATACATATTTTTCCACTAATATCGTTCCTTGAGCTTAGCAAAAGTAGCCCAGATTCCTCTATGCCCTGCCCATAAACTATCATGAAACTCCTTTAATAATTTTAGTTTTTCTTCCTTTTTGCCTATCACTCGTCGTGGCATCCCAATTCCTTTCTTCGGTCTCTTCCATAAGAATCCATCTCGAAGTAAAAATCCATATGCTTTTTTTCTTATTTGTTTGAATTTTTCTGTAGACCAATTCCCCTACTTAGACAAAGTATTCAAATAATGACCAATATCCAATAATTCTCCTTCATAAGATTCTTCAAGAAATAGCTTGTCTTCTCTGTTGAGATTTGATATTGAATAAAATTTCAATCCGACGTCATCAATGTCTTCAACCATTTCGTCCTCCTTCTCGTATCTTGCTTGAGATAGCATGTCTGCTACTAAATTGTCCTTCCCAGTGATATGCTTGAATTCTGGATTTAGTGACTTAATATAAGCAATCCATTTCAACATTGCAATATCTGGTATGAACAGTTAATAATCATTCCAAGCAATGGCAAGCAATCTGTTTCAATTACTACTACTGCCCCAATCAAATAGTCCTTTTCAGCTTTCATAGCCAAAACGACTCCCCAAAGTTCTCTTTTGACTTGCGAATATGCACGCTGACGAATACTTAAAACTTTAGCCCCAAATCGAACTGCAAATCTACTCCCATTCGAATCATCTTGACCCACAGCCCATCCAACGGCAATTGGACTAGCGTCTACAGTAAGAATCACTGGTCTATTGCACTTATAATCAACCTTCCTCAATATTGGAGGTGACATCAATAATTTCTTCAATCTTTGCATTGCCTGAATATGCCTTTCTTTCCATTCAAATCGGTAACCCTTGCGTAACAATTCATATAATGGATCCGCTATGTGAGCAAAATGAGGGATCCAGATTTGATAAAATACACATGCACCCAAAAACCTGCGAACCTCTGTTAAAGAACCACAATCCTCTTTCATCCTTCCAATTGCATCAACTTTAGTCGGATCTGGTTTTCTTCTGTAAGATCCGCATAAATGTCCAACAATTACAACCTCTCGCACTCCAAATATGGACTTCATACCCGATAATGTAAGATGAACTTCTCCAAGCCGAGTTAAAATCTTTTCACAATCTTGTATATGATCAACAACATATCTGCAATACCCCCTCGTATCTAAAGTTTCATCCTTGTCTCCTTCTCTGCACCCTTTTATAGGAACATCATCCAGAAAAGGCATAGTCTTTTCCGGAATAAAATCTCTCAATACCTTATTCATCCCATTCATCATATGCGCAACTGAGTTGGTCGCGCCTTGAGGAAGAGTGCACATTCTAACCAATCCAAGCGGTGTCCTCATCGTTGTCATATCTCTACTTCCTTCGGCAAGTTGAAATTGATCATAACCTGAATACAAATCACCCATTGAATAGATCGCCCTTCCAGCAAACGCCTCAGCAAATTCATCCACAATAGGTCCAATTCCTGCATTTCTGACAGTTACAGCATTCACCGGCTGCATATCTTGAATAAACCGCAGTGACCCATTCTTCTTAGGTACCGTAAACCATCGACTACAATACGGCGCAAATGAAGGTTCTAATATTTTCATCTTTATCTTTTCTTTCAATAGTTCCACCAATTTAGGAAAATATGCCCTCGGTACTGGATCGGTCTTAGATTCCAAGGTACATGCGGTACAGTGAAGATAACCATAGGTGTTATAATATTTGAATCCACACACCCAATTTCATGAGATTCGAAGGCAAACGATCTACCTTGTTTAGCCAACATCTTTTTAAAGCAAGTAATTTCCTCCGGCAATAAAGAACCATCAGAACCAATCTTCAATTCTTCAAAAGTCTCTTCAGTAAACTGATGTCCAATACTCATTGAATCTCTTAAACTTGCTTCTTTTGATGCTTCTCCCATTTGTTCTTTAGAATCCTCTGATAATGGTCCAGTAACAGGCTTTACCTTCTTATCTACCGTTTTATATCTCGTCTCTACTGTGACTTCTGGTGCTTGAAAAGATTCAAGCATGGTATAAACCTCTCTCGAATGAATCTCAATAATCTTATCATTATCTCCTAACCCAATAGATGTAATCAATTCCAATGAATCTTCCAGCCCATTTTCTTCATAAACATCCAAAATCCTCTCATCATCTTGCAATGTACCTATCTTGCATAACTGTCCTTCAATATCATATAATCTTTTTCTTTCTTTTTTTTTAAAATCATCAACTTTCTTATACATAATATTTCCATTCTCCAATATACCAATAAAACTCGCATCAAAGGCACCTTCATCTCGCGAGAGTACCTCCTCTTTTGTACCTCCATAATCTCGCTTTACAGTGGTACCTCCCCAAAATCCTTAAATCCTTCAACAATCTTTGGCAATGGTTTTTCCCTCAACCTATCTCGATTCCGTTCATGGTTAGGAGGTACTGTTAGAAATTGTACAGCTTTCCTCCCATCTTTGCTCCGTGCCCTTGCATAAGCAGAACCATCGTAAAGTACTTTTGTTTCCATCCGTGTTGCCGTGATATAAGGTTGTCCTAAAATCAACGGATAAGACGTTGTATCTTGAACGAAGAAATGTTGCTCCGTCGCAACATCCCCAATCCAAATTTTGACATCTGGACAAGCTTCATATAATTCGCCTCGTGTGTTATTAGCTGCTTGTATTGCCCATCCATGTTCCATATCAATTGGCCATTTTTGCTTCTTATAAAGATCTTTAGACATGAGATTTATTTCAGAACCATGGTCCACCAAGGCAACTATTGGTTCTTCTATATCTTCTACCTTCACCAATACCTCAGTAGTTGCCCTTGCCCAATGCTTTCGCGTATAATGGCTCAAAGTTTTCATTTCCCTGTCACTAGAATCTTCGAAATGTACTCGCTGATTATACCCATTCTTTTCATTTGTTGGTTGCTTGTAACCAATATCAACCTCTTCTTCATCTCTACATATTCTTGCATCATTAGCATGACTCATTCCAGTTTCGCTCATTAATTGCTTCTTTCGCTTAATGCTGTCAATGATAACATCATGAAACTCCTTCTTTGCAATTCCCAAGACTTCTTTCAATGTGAATTCCATCTTAGCGTTTAATATACGTTCTTCCAACACCCCTTTCAAATTTGTTGCCGCTTCAATGTCAGAAAGTAGCTTATAAGCAATTGATTTGTTCTTATCTTTTGTCACTGTTGTTTTTTCTCCCAATGATGCTGAGGTATCCTTTACAGGCAATTCTTGTGAAGCTGCCTCCCGAGCCTTGTCTCCTCGAGTTTGCCTCTTAAAAGAATTTCCTTCTCTAGTATCATCAAAATTTCCTCGTCTTTTTTCTTCCATCAAAGCTTCATGTTGGCTCTTAGCAATATATGCATGAACTGAAAGAGACTCAACAGAATCCTCCCAACCTGTTCTTCCTCGTATTATAGCTGCAGTTCTCAATAATGCTTCTCGAGGTAATTTTTCCTTCTTGTATCGTAGAAATGGCAGAAGCCCAAAACTCACTAGTTTCCGTACTTCCACCAATTTCATCATCTACTCTAGCACCATAACTTGTACTTTCTTGTGCTGCTGTTTCATGCTCTTTTAAGTAATCTTGAACCAATGCTCTCATTCCTGCCTTGCCAAAATTGGTTTGAAGAAGATCCTCCCTATCTTTCAATGCTATCTTCCCATCTTTCCAACAAATAATTCCCTGCCGTATCATATTATTAAATTCATTGCAATCTTTTCTAGTGTGTGAAGCATCATCACACCAAATGCATCTTTGTACGAATCCTTGTTTTGAAACATTCTTCGAATTGTTTATAGAAGTATTCTCTTCAAGTCTTGCCAATTTGATTTGAAGATCTCGCATTCCTCGTATAATTTCTTCCATACCCATATCTGCTTTCTTTGACAAGGATGTCGAAGGTTGAATTGCAGGCATTGTCGGTGGTGTTGTACGTATTGGAGCTTTGGGTGCTTGTACTGTTTTCGGAATATTGCTCCTATCCTTCCTCCTTTCTTTTTTTGTAAGCAACCCCACCGCATCTTCAACGTTCTTCCACTTCGTTGTCAATCCTTCATCTTCTTCTTTGTCTTCAAGAAGAGGTTTTAATTTGTCTTGCAATTCTCCATCAGCAGCTTGAAGAAATAGATCAACTTTGTTCGGCTCCAATGTCAATTTTTCTACCTTCGATAATTGAGAGTACTGCCTCTCAAATTCCCTTAGTAGCTCTGTTGCTTGCAAATTCTTATTGGGCCGTTCAATCCATCCCAGAAACAGCTTCTTAGTAACGCGATCAGCATCTTCTAAGAAATATTCGTCTTTCAATGCATGTGAAAAATCCTCCCATGAATTTCCACAACGATCCGTAATCGATGTAATGTGGTCCCTTATCTCCGGTATCGTGGCAAGTCCAAATATTGCAACCATTTTCTTCTCAGAAACCCGATTTAATTCCATTTCATGAACATGACATCTTAAATACCTTGAAATATTCCTCCCATCAGATTGATCAATTTTATTGACCACTGCTTGCAATGCTTTGGTTGCCAAAGCTTCCTTTCGATCATTGCTTTGCTGTTGCTGCATTGACAATGAGAAGGCTTGAAACAAACTAGCAATAGATGGATCCATGTGCATACCTTGTCCTTTAGAAGACTCCCCACCAGAAACTTCTCCCAAAAATCCTTCAAAATTTTTTATTTTCGTTTTCCATAAAAATAAAGATAAAATCAACCAAAATCCAATACCTTCTACCTCAAGCTTTCACGTCGGGTTCACCACTTATGTCGTATTACGTGCTTTCCTGCTCGAGAATGTGCCGGGCCTCTGGCTGTAGAAGGTAGTATAGAGATTAGTCGATAGTCAAGTAGTCTATCAGTTTTTGACTGCTGCAATATAAACGACTGCAATAATGTACCGTAAATCTATATGGATGCTCTTCGACTGCTTGTCGAAGTCTTATTTTTTTCACCCCAGCCGATAGGTCTCTAGACGTTACAGAGAACCCCGAACAACCCAAACTGTTAATCTTCAATACCCCTTTGTACTTACGATCTTGTATCCACTGACTGTCCTGTTAGATTAACCCAATAAATTTCATTCACTCCGCATACTCAATCCTATAGACACCTTTTTAATCCTTCAATCACAGACGTAACTCGATTTTACAAAACAGTCAAGAGTATTCAAACCCACTTCATTTAAAAATCCCGATTCACCATTACAACACTGACTTCAGCAGCGATTGCCTTAGTCTTCCCAACACTCTACAAAGAAGAAAAATCCAAATTCTATGTCTTTCCTTCCCCGATCCGAAGCATGAAGCTCCTCTCTCTAATTCCCTTGATCTTCCAAAACCTCCAATGAAAAACCGAACTGGTAACCTTGCAAAAGCTTGAAAACTCGCTCCCCCCCCGATTCCCCCCGAAAAAAAACCTCCCCCCTCAATACTATATCCCCCCCTAACCTTATCCTCTGAATTTCTTCAATCTTCCATCTTAGATCCGAAATTGGCTCCCACCTCAAGCTTGGATCCGAAATTGGCTCTCGCCGTCAAGCTTTCTCCTCCATTTTTACCTTTAAGAAATCCATTTACCGAAAACAACGTTCCCTGAAACGGCACAGAGAACAGGACAGCCTGAAACAGAATCGAACCCCGTAATCGGGACCACATTGAGTCGCCCGACCAATTCAGGTCCTATATTGGAAAAGATGCTCGTAGTAACCTGGATGTTCCCGTAATTGGGTCAAATTGGTCCTCGCGTCAAATTAGCTAAGACCCGTAGTAAGACCTGGATTTCCCGTAATTAGACTGCATTGGGTTGACCGGTCAATTCAGGTCTCATATTGGATAAGAGACCCGGATTGGATTATCGAAATTGGATCCAATTGGCTCCTCGAATCCGTCGTGTGAATTGGTCCTTCTCTTTCTGCTGACTCCCGTTATTGGAATCGAATGGAGCATTTCAGTATGCTCCGGCTGACTGTAACGGAGTGACTGAACCTGACCACTTAGTATATGTACTGGAGTTGGTCGATGCTCCCAATATTTGAGGTAACTGAATATTAATAAAATTCCCCTTTCTTTTTATTTTCACTGTATACTCGTGTTACAACACGACAACGTTTCGAAGATTCTAGTGACAAGGAAATGGAAACTTTGAGCCATTATTCTCGAAAGCATTGGGCAAGGGCAACTACTGAGGTATTGGTGAAGGTAGGAGATATAGAAGAACCAATAGTTGCCTTGGTGGACCATGGTTCTGAAATAAATCTCATGTCTAAAGATCTTTATAAGAAGCAAAAATGGCCAATTGATATGGAACATGGATGGACAATACGAGCAGCTAATAACACACGAGGCGAATTATATGAAGCTTGTCCAGATGTCAAAATTTGGATTGGGGATGTTGCGACGGAGCAACATTTCTTCGTTCAAGATACAACGTCTTATCCGTTGACTTTAGGACAACCTTATATCACGGCAACACAGATGGAAACAAAAGTACTTTACGATGGTTCTGCTTATGCAAGGGTACGGAGCAAAGATGGGAGGAAAGCTGTACAATTTCTAACAGTACCTCCTAACCATGAATGGAATCGAGATAGGTTGAGGGAGAAACCATTGCCAAAGATTGTTGAAGGATTTAAGGATTTTGGGGAGGTACCACTGTAAAGCGAGATTATGGAGGTACAAAAGAGGAGGTACTCTCGCGAGATGAAGGTGCCTTTGATGCGAGTTTTATTAGTATATTGGAGAATGGAAATATTATGTATAAGAAAGTTGATGATTTTAAAAGAAAAGAAAGAAAAAGATTATATGATATTGAAGGACAGTTACGCAAGATAGGTACATTGCAAGATGATGAGAGGATTTTGGGTGTTTATGAAGAAAATGGGCTGGAAGATTCATTGGAATTGATTACATCTATTGGGTTAGGGGATAATGATAAGATTGTTGAGATTCATTCGAGAGAGGTTTATACCATGCTTGAATCTTTTCAAGCACCAGAAGTCACAGTAGAGACGAGATATAAAACGGTAGATAAGAAGGTAAAGCCTGTTACCGGACCATTACCAGAGGATTCTAAAGAACAAATGGGAGAAGCATCAAAAGAAGCAAGTTTAAGAGATCCAATGAGTATTGGACATCAGTTTACTGAAGAGACTTTTGAAGAATTGAAGATTGATTCTGATGGTTCTTTATTGCAGGAGGAAATTACTTGCTTCAAAAAGATGTTGGCTAAACAAGGTAGATCGTTTGCCTTCGAGTCTCATGAAATTGGGTGTGTAGATCCAAATATTATAACACCTATGGTTATCTTCACTGTACCGCATGTACCTTGGAATCTAAGACCGATTCCAGTACCGAGGGCACATTTACCTAAATTGGTGGAACTATTGAAAGAAAAGATAAAGATGAAAATATTAGAACCTTCATTTGCGCCGTATTGTAGTCGATGGTTTACGGTACCTAAGAAGAATGGGTTACTACGGCTTATTCAAGATATGCAACCGGTGAATGCAGTAACTGTCAGAAATGAAGGAATTGGACCTATTATGGATGAATTTGCTGAGGCGTTTGCTGGAAGGGCGATCTATTCAATGGGTGATTTGTATTCAGGTTATGATCAATTTCAACTTGCCGAAGGAAGTAGAGATATGACAACGATGAGGACACCGCTTGGATTGGTTAGAATGTGCACTCTTCCTCAAGGCGCGACCAACTCAGTTGCGCATATGATGAATGGGATGAATAAGGTATTGAGAGATTTTATTCCGGAAAAGACTATACCTTTTCTAGATGATGTTCCTATAAAAGGGTGCAGAGAAGGAGACAAGGATGAAACTTTAGATACGAGGGGGTGTCGCAGATATGTTGTTGATCATATACAAGATTGTGAAAAGATTTTAACTCGGCTTGGAGAAGTTCATCTTACATTATCGGGTATGAAGTCCATATTTGGAGTGCAAGAGGTTGTAATTGTTGGACATTTATGCAGATCTTACGGAAGAAAACCAGATCCGACTAAAGTTGATGCAATTGAAAGGATGAAAGAGGATTGTGGTTCTTTAACAGAGGTTCGCAGGTTTTTGGGTGCATGTGTATTTTATCGAATCTGGATCCCTCATTTTGCTCACATAGCGGATCCATTATATGAATTGTTACGCAAGGGTTACCGATTTGAATGGAAAGAAAGGCATATTCAGGCAATGCAAAGATTGAAGAAATTATTGATGTCACCTCCAATATTGAGGAAGGTTGATTATAAGTGCAATAGACCAGTGATTCTTACTGTAGACGCTAGTCCAATTGCCGTTGGATGGGCTGTGGGTCAAGATGATTCGAATGGGAGTAGATTTGCAGTTCGATTTGGGGCTAAAGTTTTAAGTATTCGTCAGCGTGCATATTCGCAAGTCAAAAGAGAACTTTGGGGAGTCGTTTCGGCTATGAAAGCTGAAAAGGACTATTTGATTGGGGCAGTAGTAGTAATTGAATCAGATTGCTTGCCATTGCTTGGAATGATTATTAACTATTCAACGTCAGATATTGCAATGTTGAAATGGATTGCTTATATTAAGTCACTAAATCCAGAATTTAAGCATATTACTGGGAAAGACAATTTACTAGCAGACATGCTATCTCAAGCAAGATACAAGAGGGAGGATAAAATGGTTGAAGATATTGATGACGTCGGATTGAAATTCTATTCAATATCAAATCTCAACAGAGAAGACAAGCTATTTCTTGAAGAATCTTATGAAGGAGAATTATTGAATATTGGTCATTACTTAAATACCTTGACTAAGCAGGGGAATTGGTCTACAGAAAAATTCAAATAAATAAGTAAAAAAGCATATGGATTTTTACTTCGAGATGGATTCTTTTGGAAGAGACCAAAGAAAGGAATTGAGATGCCACAACGAGTGATAGGCAAAAAAGAAGAAAGACTAAAATTATTAAAGGAGTTTCATGATAGTTTATGGGCAGGGCATAGAGGAATCTGGGCTACTTTTGCTAAACTCAAGGAACGATATTGGTGGAAAAATATGTATCGAGATGTGCTCTCATTTGTAGAGTCATGTGTAATCTGTCAATCGTATTCTAATATCCGACATCGAGATGGTCTTCATCCTACTTATCCTCTGGCTATTCATTTTAAATGGGTTGTTGATTTGGTTATTATGCCGGTTGGGTTATGGTAGATGAGATATTTGGTTTTAGCTCGTGAAGATTTATCAAATCAAGTAGAAGGAAGAGCATTGAGGACAAAATCTACAGAGGGGATTTGTAGGTTTTTGCTTGAAGATGTCATTTGCCGTTACGGGTGCGTAGGAAAAATCACTGCAGATCGTGGAGAATTAAATGCACAAGAAGCTCGTAAGTTCTTTGAAAAATGTGGAGTTAAACTATCACTGACTACTGCTTATAATTCGGAAGGGAAAGCAAAAAGCGAACGTGGTCACCTGCCGATTGTGAAAGCATTGGTTAAAGCTTGTAATGGGAAGGTTAAAGAGTGGCCACGGCTTTTGTCATTTGCATTATAGGTTGATCGAACAACACATAGTTCGGTGACAGGATATATGCCAGTAGAACTTATGACAGGTCAAAAACCAATTATGCCGATTGAAGAAAAGGTACTTACTTGGAGTATGCTACCATGGAAAGATGGATTGACAAGAGAAGAACTTCTGGCTATTAGGATTCGACAATTGGAACAAAGAACGGAAGATGTCCAGATAGCATTGGAAAGGTTAAAAAGAGCAAGGTTACAAAACAAGGCGCGATTCGATAAGCAACATCGATTGAGACCAAAAGCAATCGAGGAAGGTGACTGGATACTTGTTTATGACAATAGTCTGGATAATCAACATAGTACTTTACAGAAATTTTCAAAACGTTGGTTTGGACCATATGTTGTAACAACTGTTCATGATAATGCGACTTACTCATTACGGGAGTTAGATGGTACAAAATTGAAAATACCAATTGCAGGGAAGCGAGTAAAAATATTTAAACGAAGACACGCGGAGATGAATATGGAAGACCTTAATGAAGGTATAGAGATTCCGTAGCAAGAAGATGAAAGTGATTTGGATAATGAAGGTGACGAAGATGAATGAGGCAAAGAAGTAGAGGATATATTCTGAATCAAACAGCAATTGGATAAACTGGTGCATACCGGAGGATGTACAGGTTTAGAGGGGGTGGATGTCATGTTGTAACACGAGTATACCATGAAAATAAAAAGAAAGAGGAATTTTATTAATGTTCAGTTACCTCGAATATTGGGAGCGACGACCAACTCCAGTACAAATACTGAGTGATCAGGTTCAGTCACTCCGTTACAGTCAGCCGGGGCATACTGAAATGCTCCATTCGATTCCAATAACGGGAATCATCAGGAAGAGAAAGGACCAATTCACGCGACGGGTGAGCCTGGTTCGAAGAGCCAATTGGATCCAATTTCGAGAATCCAATCCTGGTCCTCTTACCCAATATGAGACCTGTATTGATCGAGCAACCCAATGCAGTCTGATTATGGGAGAATCCAGGTCTTACTACGGGTCCTCTTACCCAATATGAGACCTACATTGGTCGGGCAACCCAATGCAGTCTAATTACGCAGAAATCCGGGTTTTATTTCTGGACTCTTATTCAATATGAGACCTGAATTGGTCGGGCGACCCAATGCAGTCTAGTTACGGGAAAATCCAGGTCTTACTATGGGCCTCAGCCAGTCTGACGCAAAGACCAATTTGACCCAATTACGCGAACATCCAGATTACTACGGGATCTTACCCAATATGAGACCTGAATTGGTCAGGCGACTCAATGTGGACCCGAGTACGGGGTTTGGATTCTGTTTCAGGCTGTCCTATTTTCTGTGCCGTTTCAGGGAACGTTGTTTTTGGTAAATGGATTTCTTAAAGGTAAAAATGGAGGAGGAAGCTCTAACGGCGGGAGCCAATTTCGGATCTAAGCTCTGACGATGGGAGCCAATTTTGGATCCAAGACGGAAGATTGAAGAAATTCAGAGGATAAGGTTAGGGGAAGAATAAGTTTTGGGGAGGGTTTTTTTTTCAGATCAAAGGGGGGGGTTTTTTTTTGGGGATGAGGGAAGAGCTAGCTTCAAGCTCTTGGAAAGGTTACTAGTTCATTTTTCATTGGAGGTTTTTTGAAGTTCAAGTGGATTGGAGAGGAGCTTCATGCTTCGGATTGGAGAAGAAAAGACGGAGAATTGGATTTTTCTTCTTCATAGAATTTTGGGAAGACTGAGGCAATCGTTGGTGAAGTCAGTGTTGTAATGGTGAATCGGGATTTTTTTTAATGAAGTGAGTTTGATTACTCTTGACTGTTTTGTGAAATCGAGTTACGTCTGTGATTGAAGGATTAAAAAGGTGTCTATAGGATTGAGTATGCGGAGTGAATGAAATTTATTGGATTAATCTAACAAGACGGTCAATGGATACAAGATCGTAAGTACAAAGCGGTATCGGAGATTAACAGATTGGGTTGTTCGGGGTTCTCTGTAATGTCTAGAGACCTACCGGCTGGGGCAAAAAGGACTTTGACAAGCAGTCGAAGGGCATCCGTATAGATTTACGGTATATTCTTGCAGTTGTTTATATTCCAGCAGTCAAAAACTGATAGACTGCTTGACTATTGGCGAATCTTCATACTACTTTCTACAACCAGATGCCCAGCACGTTCTCGAACAGAAAAGCACGTAATACGACAGCGGCCTTTTAGGATTTCTCTAATGGTACCTTCATTCTTAAATCCTTGAATAAAAAATGAGTTAAGGTATCATCAGTGAGAAGTATTCGAACAAACCTAGTGATCACTAACTCAAATTGTCTAATGTAATGAGTGATTTCTTCACCATTTTTTTGCTTCAAAGCAGATAAGACTGTAAAGATATTACTTTTTTCTACCTCTGGTCTGAATTGTTCCAAAAATGCTCTTATAAGTATGTTCCAATTCACAAAGGTATTGGGAGGATTATTCCTATATTATTCATAGGCTGTATCTTTCAATGTACTAGAAAATGACATCAAGTAGTATCTAGAATTTGCGATCAAACATGTAGTAAGCAATTCTAAAAATCTCTCCATATGTGTAGAAAGATCCTCATCCCTTGTACCCCTAAAGGTGGACATATTTGATGGCATAGGTGATGCTTGTAATCCTATCGGTATTACAATAGGTAATCCCTTTGGTTGAACCAAGGGATTTATGGATATGGGATTTGTAGGTGGTACACTTTTAAGATCTATAGGAGATGAAATAGATCTAAATCCCTATTCTTCTTAATTTATCTTTGGATTGAGATGCAATGGTTCTGATATCCTTTCTACACGTTGGTCCACAATATCTAAATCTAATTTTGTTCTATTTGCTAATTAGACTTCTATAAACTCCTTAAATTGACTTACTTCTACTTAGGTTTGATTGATAGAAATTTTAGACCTAGTGTTTATTTTTCTTGGTGGTTTCTTTGAGTCCCCTACTAATATGACTAAGTTTGGATGGAATCCAGTCAATTGGTGCATCTAACATCCTAAAGGCTTCAAGATGCCACACATGGTTCTTTTATTATATTGAATTTGCCCTTACCTGAGTAGTGATTTATTTCAGAAGAGAAAGAGCAATCAACTTCTTCCATACATGGTTACTTAGTCACTCCCCTTCATCTAGGGGGCTCATTGCTTTACAACGTGGGATAGCATTGGCTTCAACCTAGCTTTTCACCTCCTAGCTTCCTAAATGAATTAATACCTAAGAACAGAAGTAGATGACGAAAGGGCTTGGAGCTAGCTTTTTTGGTGTCAGGTAGAACCTCACTTTACTTCCATTTTCCTACAATGTGGCACATTGAAGGATTAACTCTTGATTAAATAATCCAATTGCTATTCTAATTAAAAGTCAAGTGTTTTTTTTTTTTTTTTTTTTTTTTTTTTACTTACTTACTTACTTACTTCAATAGTTATATAATCTATGTATTCACAAAAAGAATATTGCCTTTACCTACATGTGGTGCACGTGGTCGAAGATGAATGCCTATCTAAGCCTTGTGCAAGCTATAGGTAAGTGGAGTCATCCTTCAACTTTCACACTTCTACTGACAATTTTTCAACTAGGGAGCATAATGCTTTTAATTCTCTATCAATGTTATAACACTAGGCTAGACTACAAAAATCTTAATGGATAGGAAAAAGGACAACCTATAGGGTAATCTATTATATATTAAAGAATCAAGCCATCTTTTTTAGTTCCATTTATATTTTAAATAGGCAAAAATACTTCTATACTATAAACTAAAGAAGAAGGTGTATGTTAAGTTGTGGCTTTATATATAATATAATATGCCCATAGTCCAAAATAAAGTTTAATATCCTAATTTTTTTTATTTGTATTAATTATTTTAATTAACATACCTTTAAATACTTCATTAATTGATTTAGCTTGTCCATTTCTTTAGAAATAATGAGTAGTAGTCTTCTAATGTTAAATCATAAATTTTATAGTTAATAATTATATTTTTTTATTAATAAAATATATCCCTTGATTACTTATTAATTCAATAGAAAATCCATAGTACATTATAATTTCTTCATATAAAAACTTTGCTATTGATTTAATTGTATTATCTTTTAATATTCTTGCTTCTACCTATTTGGTTGTATAATCAATTGTAATTATAATATATCGATTCTTTGTGAAACTTGCTAGTGGATTTATTGGTCCAATAAAATCAATTTTCTATTGCTAAAACACTTCTAAGGATAATATTGGATATAAAAGATTTTTATATTTATTTGATTTAGTTGTTATTTGTTAACAAACATCATATTATTTGCAATAATTATAAACATCTAATCTTAATATTGGCTACCAAAATAAAATAGTAAGAATTTTGTATAAAGTTATTATTGCCAAAAAATGACCTCTAACATGTCCTTTATGAACTTCAATAATAATATTAATTATGATAGGCCATGCTAGAGAAATTTGTTCTATTTCACTTGAATAAATTTTCATCAATCTATTTGCTTTATTTAAATAAAAGTATCAACTCCATAAATCATTTTTTTGTCTAATATTAAATGAAGTAGTTATAAATTATCCATTCTTTAAAAATTGAATAAAATATGTCTTTAAATCTGTGAAAGATAATAGTTGTTATTTTTTTTTGGATTAACTTGGATCATAAATAAACTTGTATCTAAAAAAGAATCCATTGTACTTGTAGATGCTTCTTTAGTGGTTATTTTGGATAAATGATTTTTCATGATATTTTGATGTCTTTGTTTGTAAATAATTTTAAAAACATATTCTTATAATAATAACATCCATCTTATAACTTATCTTGAAACTATTGGTTTATTAATTAATAAAATAATATTTGGTAATTAATATAAAATATAAAATATTTTTTTAGCAAATAATGACAAAAATTTCAAATTGAATAAATCATTGCCAATGCTTCTCATTTAGTAGTATTATTATTTCTTTTATCTTGATTTAGTAATTGACTTGTGCAATAAATTAGTGAGTCTAATTGACTAGTAATATTTTGAACCAAAATACTACCAATTGCTTCATTTGAAGCATCACAATATACATGAAAGATTTCATGCCAAAGTGGCATAATTAAAATTGGAATAGTTGTTAAAATATTTTTTAGAACTTCAAAGGCATGTTGACATTTTATAGTCCAAACATACTTAACATTAGATTATTTTAAAATTTATCAAATATTATAATATATTTAAAAAATTACATACAAATCTTCAATAATAATTAGTAGAATTTATAAAAAAAAATATATTCTTTTAAGATTCTTTGGTGGTGGTTAAGTAATTATAGCTTGTATCTTAATTAAATTTATTAAAAATTCTTCTTTATAAATAATATGATCTAATAATGCATCCAAAATAATTGAAAAATTATATTTTTTTGAATTAAGGCTAATTCCATATTCTTGACATTTCTGAAGATACTTTTGTAAATGCTCCAAATTTCTGACTTTAGTTCCATATACACTAAAATTTTCAAAAAAAACTTACATAAAATCATTCATATACTCTACAAAGGCATGCATAATTGCACTTTGAAATGTAGCAAGTGTATTTTTAAAAAAAAAAGACATTACTTAATAAGCAAATAGTACACTACTATATGGTGAAAAATAAAAATATATATATATATTATTATAGAAGATCCTAGTAAAAAGATGTAATAAAAAAGGATAAATAATAAAAATATAATAAAAAAATTTACTCTTAATGTTGTCTTTTATAGAAAGAACTTCTATTTACTTTGTAGGAGTATAAATACCTTGAATCAAAGTAAATAAGATAAGTAAATAATATATGTATCTTTAAAAAAGAATTAATAATAGGTTTGAGCAAATATTACCTCAAAATATCAAAAATTGCTATCACAAAAGGACCAATTGTAAACGTAGATCAAAATCAAACCTTGAAGCTCAAAATTATGTATTTATAGTGACTCAAAAGTTTTTTTGTCTATCAAAGAATGGAATTTGAGAGGAAACTCAAAAAAAGAAATTTACTAGTTGATTTTATATTATTTGGATTAATATTGAGGTTTTAAAAGATTTTCAAAGTTAATGATGTATTTGGTGGATTTAGATTTTGAGAAATAAAAATAAGTTTATAAATTTAAGGATTATGGGAGTTTTGTAATATATTTACAACTGAAAATTTGATGGTTTTTCATTATACTTATTACAAATTTTCCTGAAAAATTTGAAGTCAATCAAATTATTAGATTGAAGAGTATGAGAGTTTTTGTAGGTTATTTTCTTAAATAATTGAAATTTTGGGTCAGTGAGGGATTTTACAATCTGACAATATTTATTAATTTGATAACAAAAAAAATTGATAAAAGAAATTTAGACTTAAATATCTATATACAACCAAAATTTTGGAACAATTAAATAGTTGAGTAAAAAGAAATCTTTGTTGAAAGATCAACATTCAAGTTAGAGAAGGAAGGCAACTAACATCTAAGAGATTTTGGAAGCTTTTTATATAATTGATTTAGTAGGATTATTTTTGTATTTCTATTTATCTTCTATAATTAGATGCCTAATACATTTTCAACTAAGAAAATACATAATATTACATAAGTAATGAACTTGATGTAAAAACTTAAAATGAGAGGTATTAGAATTTATTCATTGTTATTTTGATTTAATGGAGATTGATAGCAAGAATTTTGAAGGAGCTATAGAAGAAATTTTAAGTCAAGCTTTTACTAGAGTTTCTAGTAAAAACAAGATATGTACATGAATCTAATTATTGCAAGTATATTTCAAGTTTTTACATTACCTATGGAGCAACAACAAAGCAATGATTGCAAAGAAGATTTGGCAATCAAATTATTGTAAACAATGGTTAACAAAATTTACCAATTTGATGGTAGAGATATTTCAAAGTATTTGAGATGTTATTTACAGAAAATGGAATTAAATTGGATTTTTGAGAAGAAGATGATTGAGCTATTTAGGCTTCTAATAATATTGAAGATAAAAAAATAGATTATCTAAATTATGAAGTATTATGGGAGTTCATAGAAGATATTTTTACATACATTAAAAGACAAATATTTCTTAAAAATTAATAATCATATTATTAAGAAATTATTTTTAAAATAGATTAAGTGGCCTAACAAGAATTTATAAACAACAAAGCTATTACAGGAGTTTGAAAGGTGCTACTCTTGATTATTGAAGATAGAAAAATTAACATTGGAGTCAAATAAGGTTGAATTTTTTCTTCAAGCTGCCAATTTCTTATAAGAAAATTTAGAGAAATTTCCAAAACTTTAGTAAAAATAAATTTTTACCACTTTGAAAACTAATATAAAGAAATAAAGATTCAAAGGCCACACAAGATTTTTATGCTACTTGGATTTTTTTAAATACCATGGTGAAGTCAAAAATATAAAATTATTAGTTTTACTAGTAGAAAATAGGAGGATCAGTGGCTAGTATAGTCCTTGTAAGCAAGGAGGTGCTCAAGTACCATATAGGTTGTAGCACCTTAAAAGTAGTTAGGAAGATAAGACTAAGGCCTTGTCACCTCTTTTAGGCATCCATATATATTATTTATGAGCCTTAGTGAGGCTCGAACTCTTGATCTCTTAAGTAAATTATCTTTGAAGTAAACATTATTTACTTAACTTTTTATTTATTTACTTATTATTTTTAAACCTTCATAACTTATTTAAAATAACTTGGTTTTATATATTTCTTATACCATTAGAAAGATAAAAAATTATCTTTTTAAAAAATATATTTTTTATTTTTAATTTTTATTATTTATTGAATAAAAACTTAGTGAATAAATTTTAGCTAGTTTTGTAGTGTACAATTGCTTGATTGCACTTATTTCACTTATTTTTGTATTTTGCTTCTTTTGTTCTTATTCTTACTACTTTCACTTTATACCACCAATTATAAGAAACTCTTAATTGATGCCATCTTATAATTGGATTGAGGAATGAATTTTACATTCACACCATAAAAAACACAATTTGACATATTTATCTCACTTATGTCTATATCATGCTCTATCTCTTTGTTGCTTTTCTTTGCCTTTGATTTTTACCTCTACCTTAGCCTTGAATAATCATCTCCTTCATTTTAAGTGGCATCTTCTCAAAGATAGGTACACAAAGTTAAAAAAAAAACTTATCCTATGTCTTGATCATCTTCTTCTATTAAATAGGAATCCAATGCCTTTATCATAATTGTCTCTATTTTCATTTGTATCTTTCTCTTCATGACATCAATGATAAGCTTATAGGAGTCCTTCTTTACAATGTCGAGTGCTTCCTTCAAAGTGAATTTAATTTTTGAATCAAGAATCTTTTCTTTCAAAATTTCCTTCATATCAATAGAAATTTCAATGTCCAATTGAAGCTTATAGAAAAGACATTTATCTTTAGGCTTGTCTAAGTTTTTTTTTTCCAAGTCTTTTGCTACACTTTCTTAAACTTCAACTTTTCTCCTTAGTTGAGATGAAGGCATTATTTGAACTTTTGGATAGATAGTCCTTTTTCCCCTTTGAATAGACTCCCTAGCCTTTAGTGACCTCTTCTTGTTGGAGAGCTCTATCACATCTTTTTGAGAAGATTTAATCTTCTCCTCTTCAAAATAGTAACTTGGTCCTTCAAATCTATATTACTACTTAAAAAGATTTTAATGCTAATAGTATAAATTATATCATTCCAACTTGTTGCTCTTCTAATAGTTTTTATACCTATAATCAAAGCCTCTCTTAGTAGCCTCAAGATAGCCACCATGCCTCCGATCTTTATTTCAATGAAATAAGACTTCGCTTTTTTCATATACAATCCACTCACTCTGTCAATAAATTCATCTAGAAGTTTTTTCATAGCTCTTTTTCTAAAATTGAGCTTCAAAGGTTGCTCTATAGAAATAAGCTTAATTCTATCTTCTTTAAAGAAGATAATTTCTTTTTTTAAATTCTCATTATAATTGGAGCAATCTTTTCTTTCATGTTTAGGACTATCACAATACATGCAGCTCTGAATAAATTTCGTTAATTCTTCTAATGCATATAAAGAAGTAGCCCTTTGGCTCTTCTTTAATTCACTCATCTCTACTTTCAATTCTCTCATGCCTTTAACCAACTCTTCAAAGGTGTCTTTAAGAAGATTCTTATATGTTTCTTGGATTAAAATAGATATTATTGAACTTGATGGAAATATTAATATTGTAGCTAATAGAGCTTTATGCCTCAAAGTTCATTCTCTTTCTTTCATTTGCCATTTCTTGGTCACCAATAGTACCACATCTTCCACTCTCCTTCAATCATTAGTCAAACCTCCCTCGATAGACTTATCAACTAAGAGGACAAAAAACATATCTCCTAGTGCTTCATCTATTGCTTACAAGAAGAGCTCAATCTTCCTTACATCTAATAAAAATCTCTTTGAGAATAAAAGTTGAAAGGATTTTCTCTCAAACATCTTAAACAACTCATTGGCTCCATAAATCTTCCCAATTGTTACTTAATCTATTCCAAAAATGACCTCTTTGTGATTCTATTCAAATCTTCATCAAAAAATTTACTTCTTAAAGTATTTTAAAAATCATTTTAGGTTTCTAAATTATCTTTGTATAAATCTTTCATCCTCTTTTTAATTTCAAAAGTGCATGCCAATTCAAAACTATGGATATAGTGAGATTCTAAGATTTGATGTACCTCCATTTCTTTGACATATATTTAAAGAAACTTAATGATATTCCTTCTTTTAAACCTCCCATGTTTGTTGACTATATCTTATAATGTCTTCATTATGTCCTTTTTACTTGATTGTATCTTTTTTTGTCTCTCTATAAATATACTCAAAGCCAAGAATAAATCTGTGAATCCCACCAATGCAACCTAATTGATGGATTAATTAAAAATATAGTTTTAAATTATTTAATTGTATAAATTTTAAGATTAAAAATTCTATTTGATTATTTAACTATTTATTAGAATTTAGGAGTATTTTAAGCTATAAAAGTCCTATTAAAAAAATTATAAAAATAAAGTCTTAGTAAGTCTTGGAGCTAATTACTTTTACTTAATTCTATCTTGGTGATTTTTTTATAGTAATAAAAATAATTCACATCCACTAAAAATTCTATTTTTTAAAGAATTACTAAAAAGATATGAAGTTCTTTTTATACTTCTTCTATCTACTAACCAATCAATGATAGGATTTTTATAAGTAATAAATATAGATAGGAGGCCAACAAAGATATTGGTCTTAATTACTAATCTTTAATAATTAATAATAAGTAAAAATACTAAATTAACTTCTAAATTATTTTTAAATACCATGATAAAGTCAAAAATATAAAAAATAGGTTTTACTAATAGATAATAAGAGGACCAGCAGCTAGTCTAGTCCTTATAGTAAGGGAGATGTATAAGTTCCATATTGGATTGTAGCACCTTGGATATAGGTAGAAAGATAAGACTAAGGCCTCAAGGCCTCTTTAAAGACCTCATATACACTATATGAGAGCCTTGATGAAGCTCGAACTCTTAATCTCTTAAGCAAATTAACAATGAGGTAAAAATTATTCACTTAACTTATCTATTATTTATATTCTATCTTTAATCTATCATAACTTTCTCATAGTAACTTAAATTTACATGTTATTATGTCATTGGAAAGGTAAAAAAATTATCTATTAAAAAATATATTTATTTATTTTTTACTTTTATATTTTATTAGATAAAAATCTAATAAATAGACTAAGATTAGTTTATAATATATAATTGCTTGATTGCACTTATTTTACTTTTTTTGTATTTTTCTTTTTTTTTTCTTTATTTTTGCTACTTCTTTTTCACACTACCAAATATAAGAAACTCTAAATTGAGGCCATCTTATAATTTGGATTGAAGAGTGAATATTATCCTTACAAAATCATTGAAAATTGCTTCCTTAGTACCACTTGCACCAGCCCCTTTAAAATCCCCCATCATCTTCAAATATCAAAAATCTTTTACTTCTCTTTTTTTAACTCTTAAACTCTTTTTCATACTCCAAGCTTGTACCTTAGCTTAATAACTCTATTTTGCTCAACTTATACTTCGAATTGCTCTAAAGATGTTCTTAATAGAAGTATTAAAATTTTGTCAAGAAAGCAAGCCTCATCAAGAGAATATGAGGTCTTTGATTACAAGTAGGTTATAAGAAGGTACAATTTTGTCCCAAATGAAATCAAATATAAAGAATAGCCCAAAAATTAGATATAATTTATAGATTAATTTCTTTCTTATACTAGGATGTACCCAATTCCTAACTCTAATTTCAAATCTAAACTCTCTTTCATTAAAACATCTATAATTCACTTATTACCAATTCAATCTAAATAAAGTTTTGCTCATTGAGAATAAAAAAAGAATAAAATCCAATAAATGATATAAAAAATCTCAAACTAGTTTTAAAATTTAATATTTAAAAATTCCATTAATTTCCTTCTATAAATTTGTTTAAATCTCCATCTTCACAACTCCATTTCTTGTATATTATTATTTTTTGAAAATCTCAAAATTAGATCTAGTTTTTTTCTAAATAACAACACAAAAGGATTAAAACAAAAGAAGTGGCATAGAAATCTCCAAATCAATATTGAATCTTCTATCCCTAAAACTCTAGCAATCTCCTTTTCACAAATTTGCTTGAATCTCCCTCTTCACAGCTTCATTTTTTGTATGCTATGGCTTATTTAAAATCTCAAAATTAGATCTAGGTTTCTTTAAAATATCAATACAAAAAGATAAAAATACAAGAAGTGGGATAGAAAATCTCAAATCACTATTGAATCTCCCCTTTCAAAAACTCCAATGACTCCCTTCTCACAAAATTTTTTGGATCTCCCTCCTCAAAATCTCATTTCTTGTATGCTATGGCTTGTTGAAAAGCTCACTATTAGATCTAGTTTTTTTTTTAATATCAATATAAAAAGATAAAAATACAAGAAGAGGCATAAAAAAATCCAAATGAATGTTGAATATTTCTTTTAAAAAAATCCACTAAAAAAATAAATAAATAAATAAATAAATAAATCCTACTTGATTTCCAAATCCCTGCCCTAACCTTCTCTCAATACTTGCCTTGAACTACTATATAGATGGATATCTATCTTAAAAGACAATATCCGTAAGCTTGAATAATCCATTCAAGCCAACCTCTAATTCAAAATCCCATTCAAATTTGTAAATATATTAGCATTATATTCTTTTTTTTTTACTATTAAAATTAATTACCTTCCAAATAATTTTGATGTACTTAAATTAAATGCATCATAACAATGGATAGACAATAGCAAATATCAAATAAAAAATTGAATAATAGAATTTCCATAAAAAAGATGACAAGAACTTAATTAAATCAAATAAGTACAAGATCAATATTAAGAAAAGTGAGATAGAACTCTAAGAGATGTATTGTCAATATTGAGGATCTTCACAATTTCAATTCAAATATTTTCTAGATATTAGAAATTTTCTCGAGAAATTTTTATGTTGCTTAAAGAGGAATTACTTTTAAAAAGTTTCTTAAGAAGTTTTCATATTGCTTAAAGATTAAGCAATTTTAGGAAATTTCTTGAGAAGTTTTTAGATTGCTTGAAGACAAAGCAACCTTAGTAAGTTTTTCAAAAAAAAATTTAAATCCTTCTAAAACTTTCTAAAATCTGCTATAATATTCTAAAAAAATTTAAAACTTAATGAAAATCTTTTAAAAATTTTATATTAAAATATTTTTAAAATTAATAAAATATTTTTAAAATATTTCTATAATCATGTTGAATGGCTATAATATCACCTCACTTTCTAACTCGTAGTTCTATTAGAAGCATCTGTTTTATATTTGCAATAAAATGACTAAAGCTCAAGCATCATCTTTCAATATTTTTTGTTTGAATTGACTGTAGTATAGATATTTCTTCCTTTAAGAAGGTCCAGCTTCATCTTGAGGATGATCTTACAAAGGTTATGAAAGTTGAAATGGTTGATCCAGTAGCAATGACATAGAAAGCTCTTACTCTAGCTCTATATTAAGATTCATAATCTAAAGACTCTCTAAACACTTTCTAATGATTATTTATTTTAATGCAAGGTAGTCATGGTTGTATTTTTTTTTGAAATTTTTGGTTTTGAATAAGCCTCTAAGAAAGAAACATAAAAGACTAGATGTACCTTGATTGATGTTGATAGTTTCAATGAATAAGCTACTAAATTGATTTACTTTTGAATACAAAATGGTCTCAGTCTTTAGTAGTTCAACTTATTACAAAGCCAATTGATCTTAATATTTTGTCAAAAAATCCATATTATATCTTTAACTTAAAAAATAGGAAATTTATTTCTAAATTTATCTAAAGATATTTTATAAGAATCTTGAGTTGCTTATAAATAGAACTTCAAAGTTGACTAGAGCTATGACAATTATTTTACAAGATATTCAACTGCTCAATTTTTATCCTTTGGTATACTTAATAAATCAAACTTTGGATAGTAACCATAAATAACATAAAATTATATGTGTTGAGTCAAAGTATAAAGAGTATAATTATAAGAAAATTCTACTAAAGATAAATATAAGGTCCAATCATCTTGTTGATAATTGATGGTATGTTGTAAATACTACTCCAAAACTTAATTGACTTGTTTAGTTTGATCATTGATTTAAAAGTAGAAGATAGAAGAAAGTTTAATATCTACCTTCAATATTTTAAAAAGGGATTTTCAAAATTTTAATATAAATTGAGGTCCTTGATAAAAAATGATGTCATCAAATAGACTATGATATCAATATATATCATTTAAAAAGAGCCTTGTCATTTCTTCTCTTAAAATTACCTTTTTGTATGGAAAAAAATGTGCCATCTTTTTAATTCAATCCACAATAATATAGATAGTATCAAATGTAACTATTAGTGATAGATTAATGATAAAATCTATTAATACTAAAGACTATGGTCACTTTAAAATTAATAGTGGCTATAGCAGTTTATAGGAATAATATAAAGAGTTCTTAGATCTTGAATAGACATCACATGAGAGAAAAATTTCCTTTACAATCTTCTACATTTGAGGCCAAAAAAAATCTTTAGAAACAAGCTCTAATATTTTTCTAAATCTAAAATATCCTACAACTAGAAAATCATGACAAAATTAAAGAATAAAAAGTTACATTGGTTCTTCTAGAATATATAAATAATCTTCAAAATATAAAAGATCTTCTAAGAATTTGAATTTATTTTTATTAAATCTTTTTTTAATATTATAAATTAATGCATCCTCAATTGATACTATATAAATTTATTTAAAAAAACTTGAATCAACATGTATAATTATAGAAGTAGTACAATGACAAAATTATTTTGGCTTTAAGAAAGAAGTATATTATTCATCAAATGATACTTTTTTAGCCCTTGGAGCAAGATATGATCTCTTTGATAAAATATTTCATAGTTTTTGTTGTTTTTTTATTTGATATATAATTACAAAATTAAAAAAAGATAATGATATATTTCAATAAGCTTGGCAACAATTCAAAACTCAAGTTGATCTGATATATTCTAAGTTTTTGTAATATATATATATATATATATATATATATAGAATCATATGATATGTAACACCTTTTAGCAAATGATACCATTTTTAAAAAGAGTCTATAATTACATGAAGATCTTTTTTATAAATTTTATAATTAATTCTTGCAGCCGAAAACTTTCTAGAATAGAATGTAGTTAGGTAGAATTTTCTATCTTTTTTCTTCTATAATAGTATAGTTTTTAATGTAAAGTTAAAATTATTAGTTTTCAAATAGAAGATCTTTGTAAAATCTAGATGCAATAAGATTGGAGGTATAGTAAAAGCTGCCTTCAAATCTTAAAAAGTATTTGTACTTAAGATTCTCATTCTAATATGTCTTTGAATGTCAACCAAGTAAGAGTAGTAACAACTTTAAAATAATTCTTAATAAATATTTGATAGAAATTAAAAAATTTAAAAAAATATTATATATTCTATACTATTTTTAAAATTATCTACTTTATTATATCATGAACTTTCTTTGGATCTATCAACAAGCCTTCATTGAATATAAAATATCCAAAAAACTCTACTTTTGGCTCATAGAATATATATTTATCTTATTTTACATATAATCTTATATATTGTAATTTTTGCAAGACTAATCTTACATATTTTTTATATTCTTTAAGAGTCTTGGAATAAATTAAGATATCATTAAGATAGCAAACAACAAACTTCTTTAGAAATTTAAGAAAAACATCATTCATCAAATATTGGGATATAACTAAAGTATTTTTTAATACATGAGTTATATCATTATATTCAAAATTTCCATATCTTGTCTAAAATATTATCTTCTCTTCATTTCTTTCTTAAATTTGTATCAAATTGTATACTCTATAGAGATTTATTTTAGTATAGAACTTGGCTTAATCAAGTTATTCCAAAAGTCATAATATCAATAGTAATGGATAATAATTATTTAATGTTATTTTGTTGAGACTCTAATAATAAACACATATTTACAAAGATCCATCTTTTTTTATTATAAAAAGTATTATTACATCTACTAAAGATTTGAAATATATTTTAGAGGCAATTCAATAGTTGAAGATCAATGGCACAATCATATGATTGATACTATAGTAATATATGAGTATTTTTTTTTTTTTTTGGAGAATTTCTTTGGAATAGCTTTCAAAAAATTTTCTTCTTTATAAGTAGGAATTGCATAAATGACAAATTGCATTTCTTTCTTTGTTATTGTTATAAAAGCCCTTGTTCCATGAAATAAGGACTTTATTGTTGATAATTTCTTCTTAAATTTTGTCCAAAGAAATTCTATAGGAAAATCGATCTTATGAAACCTCCAATCTATAGATGGATTATATCTTTTCAACCACAAAAGTCTTAAAATGATAGAATTGAACAAGGTTTTAATAATATTGAATAATATTTTGCTACTATGATCTTTAAATGATATTTTTAGCAGTATGATTTTATAAATAATATTGCTTAAAGATAAACTTTGATCATCTATTACTTCTACATGTATATTTTTTTCATTCTATACTAAAAGAATTTTGTGAGGTTTAAAAAATTCTTCATCTAAAAAATACATGGATGCTCTTGAATCTAATAAGATATTTTTTTGAATTTTTTATGGGCTAAAAAATATAGATATAGTAAAACAACAAATGGATTGAGTAGAAAAAGAATAATCTTGATGAATTTGAGGTATTGGAATGTCTAGTTGTATGCATGGTCTTAGTTATAGTCAAACCTCTTTATTTTCAAAACAATCACAATCTTAGTCCTAATTGTACCTTATTTCTTCAGACATCTTTCAAATTTGTGGCCTCTTTTTTTTTAATATAAGCATAGGCCTTATTCAAATCAACACTTCTTTTCTCATCTATAAGAAGTTTGAATTGTATTGCATTGATTTGCATATCTTTAATTCTAGAGTATAGAAATAATATATTTATTGAAGCAACATAGTATGAATTTCTAGTATATTACCTTGTTAAAGTCTATGAGTATTAATCTTGACAGAGTTAAAATAATTGATTATTGTACTTCACAACTTAGCTAATAGCTTCATTGAATATTTGATGATCATATAATAATAATAATAATAAGACTTTTACATCATACTTTAGTCTTTAATGAAATTGGTTCAAAGAGCTTATTTATTCCAATTGATGTCATAAGTCAATTGCCTTAAATTAAATACATAAACTAATACAAAGCATGGATCTTGATGTGATGAGCAAATCTTTATTGTTGCTTATTGAGTATTATCATGTTTACTAAATACCTTTGTAAATGCTTTTAAAAAAGTTTCAATATTATTTAAAATTAAAGATATTTTTTTCAAATAAAAAAATAAACTAAAATAAGACTTGTCTTGTAATCAAGGTTCCAACTAAACTAACTTGTAGCTCTTCTATTGGATAGTGCTTAGGTTGCAGAAAAGGTACCAATGAAATTTGGTTAAGAAACCCTAAAAACTTCGAACATGTACCATCAAATGTTTTTAGAAAACAAATCTGAGGTTCTTTATGGTCTTGAATAGATCAATTATTTTGTTGGAGTAAAATTGCTATGGAATCTTTAGATGTAGAAGATTAAAAAAGTAATTACATCAAAAATTGAACTACTTCAAATCTTACATTACCATAAAAACTTGCAATTTTTTTTATAATTTCAGCAGTTCTACAAAATAAAGTATTCAATGTATTTATAATAGCATCTATATTGTATTCAAGAGACTCAACTACATTAACATCTTTATCTCAAATCATTCTAAAATATATATATATATATATATATATTTAAAATAATATCAATTTAAAGAAGAATAATTTGTAACCTCTAAAGTACTTAAATGCTTTTGAGAAGAAAAATAATGCACTCTCTATCAAGAAGGACTAAGTTCTAGTATTAATAAGAGGGTAATTTCAACAAACTCTCATAGATACATTATAAAAGAAACAAAACAAGAAGTTGAACATAAAAATTTTAATAAGAAATCTAGCAAGAATTTGATTAAACTAGATGAATATAAGATCAATATCAAGAAAGATGAACTAAAATTCTAAGAAATGTATTGCTAAGACTTAGAATCTCTTCAGCCTTGACTCCAATATAAATTAGATATTAGAAAGTATTTCGAGAAGTTCTTATATTGCTTTAAGATGAAATAATAATAAAAAGCTTTTTGGAAAGTTCTCATATTGCTTGAAGATAAAGCAACTCTAAAAAGCTTTTCAAATAAGTTTTTTTTAATTTTTTTAGAACTTTCTAAAATCTCTTAGAATATTTTTAAATTTTTTTAGAATTTTATAAAAATATTTTAGAATCTTCTATTAGAATATTTTAAAAATCTTTTAGAACCTTCTAAAATCTAATAAAATATTCTAAAATTATTTCTAAAATCTTCTTATTGAATATCCATAATAAAAAATAACCAATTGATGTAAAACATGGATAGACAATATAAGGAGTTAATAACACACAAGGTGAATTATATGAAGCTTGATTAGATATTAAAATCCAAATTGGAGATGTTGCAAAAGAGCAATATTTCTTTATTTAAGATAGAATATCTTATCTACTAATTTTAAAAAAACTATATATTATAGCAATACAGATAAAAATAAAAGTACTTGATGATAGTTTAGCCTATATATAGAAATAAAGTAAAGATGAAAAAAAGTAGTATAATTTCTAATTATACCTTTTAATCATGAACCAAATTAAGATAGGTTGAAAAAAAAGTGATTGCATAGAATTATTGAAGAATTTAAGGATTTTAGAAAAATATCATTGTAAAAAAAGATTATGGAATTATTATGTAGAAGAAAGTTGAAGATTTAAAAAAATAATAATAATAATAATAATAAAGAAATATATAAATATAAGAGAATTTTTGATATTTATGAAGAAAATAGATTGAAAGATTCTTTGGAGTTAATTATAGCTATCAAATTAAGAGATAATAATAAGCTTGTAGAAATTTATTCGAAAGATATTTATTCTATTCTTAAATCTTTTCAAGTACCAAAATTTATCATAGAGACAAAATATAAAAAAATTGATAAGAAGATAAAATCTATTGCTAGATCTTTATCAAAAGATTTTATAGAACAAATAGAGGAAGCAACATAGGAAGAAAGTTTAAAAGAACCAAAGAATATTAAACATTAATTTGCAAAAGAAAATTTTGAAGAATTGAAGATTGAATATAATGATTCCTTCTTATCAACAAAAATAGAATATTTAAAAGAAATGCTTGCAAAAAAAAATAAATCATTTGTCATTAGATTTTATGAAATAGGATGTGTAAATTCTAATATTACTACTTCTATAGTTATCTTTACAATACTACATTTTCCTTAAAACTTAAAGCCAATTTTTATGCAAAAGCACACTTGTCTAAATTGGTGGAGTTATTCAAAAAAAAGATACAAATAAAGATTTTAGAACCTTCTTATGAATCATTGAATTAACTCACTTGAATATTTTATATAATAAGAATACTTATTAAGCTTAAAAACATAGATTTTATGAATTAGTAGTAGGTATTTTAAAAAAAAATAGATTGCTAATAGCAAATATGCAACCTAGGATAGAAGTTATTACAATAAATTTTTATAATGAATAAATTTTTTATAGCTAACATTAAATGATGGCTCAATGGAGGTATCCCTCATTATCAAAAAAAAAGAAAAAAATATATTAATAGTTCTTAAAACACACACACATATATATATATATATATATATATATATATTATTACAAAAATAACAATAAATAAATAAATAATTCAAATGAATAGAAAGAAGAATAGAAAAGAAAAAAAAAAAAAAAAACAAAAAAGAGAGAGAGAGAGAGATAGAAGGAAAAAAAAATTAAAAATTAAAAAAAAAAAAAAAAAAAATGGTCAAAAAGGCAAGAGGCTGCTTCTAAATAGCGGCAGCCTCTTTATTGATAGGAGTTTGGGCCACCTTAGATCCCTCTCTAATCATTTTTTATTTTTTTGGTTATTAAAGATATCAGCTCAAATTTTTTATTTATTTATTTGGTTGTTAAAGATCTTAGCTCAAATTACACAAAATTTCCTTTTCAATCATGTTTTTTCTTTTGATATGCATTGTTTATGCAGTAGTACTACGTTGTCATTTTTTTTCTTCTTTTGTCATTGTCAACATTGCGAATGACTTAAAAGAGGCATCAAGTGGATGCTAGTGGCTAGTGGCAATTGGTCATTATTTTCCTTTGTGCTTGTTGTCACGAATAAAGAGTATAGAATAGAATAGTCATATATTCAATGGTATAGACAGAAGTGTCATGGTATCGATTACAGCTAAACAACCAATATTAATTCTACACAACATTGTAAGGATTCCACTCTGGATTGATTAATGAAATTTAAGCTCCCACTGAGGAAGTAGATGGTCTCTTTGGCTTGATTAGAGAAAAATTCAGATTTTAGAAATAAAATTGACTTTATTATTTCACTCGCAAGAAATTGATTATTATAATTTAGGATGTTCTAAGTAGTTAGAATTATTTGTTGCTCTTAATTTTGTTTCTTTATTCTTGTTTATTATCCAATAGTTGGTGGAATTCGTGGCAAGTTAATTCCAGCAAATCTCAACTCTGAAATGGTAGCACAAAAGTTTGTAAGATGGTCTTAGCATCAATCCAAGAAGATGTGCATTGAAATGTATCACATATGCTCAAGTTTAGAGAAGTCGGAAGATAGAATAGTTACTATAGTAGAGGCAATAATCTCATTGTAGGAGCTAATTGCAAGCTCCCATTAATTCTCTCCATAAGAACTCAAGTAGCAGGCTAATAAAATAGGATTGAGTAAATTAATAGATGCAAATAAATTAGGATTAGGATTGAATTAGGTTAGTTGGATGAACAATCAAAGTTGAATTAAAATTTAAAATTGAATGAAAATTTATTAGATGAATTATCATATTTAGATGAATTATTATATTTGGATATATAGTTATTTGATGCTGAAATTTTATCAATGGATGAATTTTAATTATAAATAAGATAAATAATAATAATAATAATAATAATAATAATAATAATAAATATATATGTATAGGTTATATTTATAAGAATTTTTATTACATGGAATTGTCAAGTGATTTATTGTTGTAGGTATCAATTTATAAAAGAGATTTTTTTTTATTTAACTATATGGTGAATTAAAGAGTTTTAATAGTGAATTGAGTTGGATTAATTAAGAGCTACAATTGGCTAAAATTACAAGTGATTTACTTGTTATGAGCTAAAATAAAATTCAATTAATATGAATTATTTTATCTTATATGTAGATGATTTAGAAAGATTAAGAATGACATTATTATGAATTAAATAAGAATGATAATTTTTATAATTTACATAGTTAATTTACTTGTTATAAATTAGAATAAACTTTAAATTAGTGGAGGTTTATTTTAACTCAAATTTTAGTGTGTCTTCCAAAAATTTTACCTTATAAGTCTTAGGCTTGATTAGAAGGTAATTATTTAATAATCTTATATTTTTAATTATTTTTATCTTCTTCTAGTACAATCTTCTAGTGTTGTTGTGGTTATTATTGTATAAAAACTTAGAATAAAGAGGTAGCTTGAAGAATTTAAGGTGGAAAAGAAAGAAGCTTAAATACAACACAAGATTATTTTAAGGACTAGAATTAAAAAAGGATTAGACAAAGATCTTCATCAAAGGTAGAGTTCTTCTTCAAAATTTGGTCATTACTTCTCATCTTTGTCAAATTTTTGTTGAAGGTCCATCTCTAATGGTTGAAAAGATTTAATCACCCTCTTTATTCCTTATATCCTCTCTTTTCATCTAATTATAAAATTTTTATTGAAAAAATTTTCTAATAGTAGAAGGAGTAAATCACCCTCTTCACCCGCTATTATTTCTTATTCTTAAGTGTAGTATTAAAAAAAAATCTTCATTAACATTTCAAAAGTTACTTTATTAATAATTCAAAAAAAATATTAGAAAGAGAAGGAAAAAAAATAGATATAAAGTATAAAGAAGAAAAAAAAATATAAATAAATTTAAAATGGCTATACTTTAAAGTAAATTTTCTTGAAATAATTATTTAAGATTTTTATTTGGTTTATTAAATTAACATACATATCAAAAATATATATATTTATTCTAATATTTACCTCGATGATTAAAAAAAAGTAAGTAAAACTAGATTTATTTCATAATATGTTTTAGAGAAGCTTTTTAGAAGCTTCATAGACATAGTTTTGACTTTACATGTATTTGTAGTTGATTGGTAGGTTAGAAACTTGGTCAACAACTTAATCACCTATTGATATTGAACAAAAAAAGATAATTATAAGGTGTACATATAAAAAAACTTGCCTTGCAAGTTAAGATATATGTCTTACAAAGTCAACATGTTTTGGAGGTCCTATAGTACATTGCCATATACTTCCTAATTAAGAGTATACATGGAAGTAAGAGTGAAGAAAGCTTCACTCTTATCAATGCCTTTCTAGTCTTTAGTCTTATTTGAAGATTTTTTAGTCTTTTTGTCTTTGACAATAGTCATTTTATTTTAATACCATATCATCTTTGAGTGACTTTCTAATTCTTTTGAGTGACATAAGAGTATATTAAAGATTTATTTTTTAAGATTCATATCCTTGCTTGTTTGACAAGAGTACTAACTTATTATTTTTGTCTTATTTTAGAAGTAAAAGGATTATCCTACTTTTATTATTATATTTTAAAGTTTACAAAGTATCCACCTTTAAAAAAAAATCTTGTTTTTTGACAGTAATTTTTTCTTAAAGAAAGTGGATTATTTCTTCTTATGAAAATTTTTATATTAATATTAGAGGTTACAAATTATTTTCTTCTAATTAAACTTTTGAAGTTCTTTGAGTTTTCCATAGAAAAAAAAAATTATGGATGCTATTCTTAGTGGAAGTGAGAATAGATTTGTAACTATTACAAATCTTCATGAGCTTGTTAATACTCTAAGAGTAGGAATCTCACATATTTTCAATGTGAATCATGGAGGTATGTGAGTCATCAAATCGACTCATTAGTTATTTTAGGACAAAAGAATGCATGTAGAGTGCCAAAATTATAATTTTAAAGTGAAGATGTGCTTAAAAGATGCTAAATGAAGGAGAATAGTATTAGTGGAGAAGAAATGGAGTCTTAATAAGTCTTGGAGGTAATTATCTTAGTTAATTTAATATTTTTTTATTTATTATTAAACATTGAAGAATATTTACTAAGATCAATATTTATATTGGCCTTCAATATATACATGTTATTTATAAGAAAAACTATAAATTTTCGTTAGTAGTTAGAAGAAGCATGAGAAAGAACCTCATGTATTTTTGATTAGTTATATAGAAAGTAGGATTTATACTAGATTTAAACTGATTTTATTACTTTAAATATTTTAAAACATAGGAAACTATATTCTTAACTTGATATTAGTATTATAGAACCATTCTAGAAATTTTAAATTTTTTTTAGATTTTTTCAGGAATTTTTAGAGTAATTTCTAAGACTTTGGTAGAAATGAGTTTTACCACCTTAGGAGCCATTATGAAGAAATGAAGCAAGATTCGAAGGCCATACCTGATTAATAGGATAATAGAGTGATTTTAAACACCTTGATGAAGTCAAAAATAAAAAAAAATGAATTTTACTAGTAGAAAATAGGAGGACCAACAGTTAGTCTAGTCCTTGAAGGAAGGGAGGTGTACAAATCCCAAATGAGTTGTAGTACCTTGGATATAGATAGGAAGATAAGACTAAGATTTCAAGGCCTTTTAGACAACCTTATACAATATATGTGAGCCTTGATGAGGCTCAAACCCTTGATCTATAAGCAAGTTATCCTTGAGGTAAAATATTTCTACTTCACTTTTTAAATATTTACTTCCTATCTTTAAAACTTCATAACTTACTCATAGTAATTCGGATTTACATGATTCTCATGTCATTGGAAAGATAATAAAATTATCTATCTAAAAATATAATTTAATTTTTTAATTTTTTAATTTTTATTGAATAAAAATATAATGAAAAAATTATGACTTAATTTTCGATGTTATAATTACTTGATTTCATTTCTTCCACTTATATTGTGGTTGTTCTTTTTTGGTTTTTTGCCAATTGCATACTTTACTTCATACCACCAATTAAAAGCAACTCTTAATTGATGCCATCTTATAATTGGAGTTGAGGAGTGAAATTTACATTCACAAGATATTATTCTTACACCTATGGAAGAAGTTCAGAGTCCGCATCAACAAAGTAATCATTGAAGGAAGCAAGTAGATTGACCTCACAATAAAATCTAGGAATTTTTTCTTCTATAAGTATGATGGAAACAAAGTTTAATATGCCTAACAAGTTTGATGGAATAGGATCAAAATTTTAAAGATTTTTGTAATAAATCAAGCTCTATCTAAGATTGCATCCTTTTCAATATCTTGATGGATTTATTTAAGTTGGATTCATAGATACACTTCTATAAGGAAGTGCTCTCTGTTGGTTTAAACTTTTAAAGAAAAATAATTTGTGACTTCTTTATGATTTGAATTCATTCCTAAAAGATCACTTATCAACTTAGAAAATAATATGGTTTGTTGGACATCCTTTCTTAATGTTCTTATCTTATACCAAAAAAAAAAGATGTATCTTTTGATCAATAAAGAATGATATTTTTGAAATTGAAGCATTTTCACCTTTGAGCAATAAAATCAATATTGATTGTTGATTCAACCTTTGTCAAGAAAATTCAATCAAATATATCTTGTGATCATCTTGTCCATGATATCAAGAATAATTCTTCTAAATCTCATGATACTTCTAAGTTTAAGTTCAAAAATAACCTATTCTATTTTAAAAGATAGTTATATATTCTAAAAGGTGGAGTTTGATTACATATTCTTCAAGCTTATCATAACTTTTGAATAGTCAAATATTTTAGATACAACAAGAATTTAGAGCTAATATCTAAAGTTTTTTGGTAGCTTCAAATATGAAAGACAGTCAAAGACTTTATACAATCATGTGATATTTGTTCAAGTTTCAATATTCTTTGCCATTAATCTTATAAACTTCCTCAGCCATTACTTATTCTAAAACAACCATGGTTTTTTATTTCTATGCATTTTATCACGGATCTTTCAATCTCAAGTTTGTATGATTCTATATATATGATAGTAGATTTTTTTATCAAAATGGCATATTTTATACTATATATAAAATCTATTATATGTGAAGAAATAGCTAAGCTTTTTTTTGATAATATCTATCACTATCATAGATTGTCCAAAGATATTATATCAAATAAGGAGACTCAATTTATATTAATATTTTAGAAAATTCTTTTTAAGATTCTAAAGATAGATATTAAACTCTCTTCAACTTTTTATTCTTAAATTAATAAATAAATAGAATAGATGAATCAAGTTTTGAAGCAATATTTGAGGTGTACCATCAATTATCATCAAGATGATTGAATAACTCTTTTGCCATTGATAGAGTTTGCATATAATAATTTAGTACATTCTTCTACTCAATGAATATCTTTTTTTTTCAAGTATGGTTACCATCTATGACTTCATATTTTTAACTTTTAAAAGTTGATAATCTTCTAGCAAAAGATTTAGCAAATCATTTGTTGAAACTACATGTAACAATAAAGATGTAATTTAAAGAAGTTTAAGAATGATAAAATATCAATGTGAATGCCTATTGTAAGGAACAACGATAATTCAATGTAGGTGATATGATATGGTTACTCCATCATAATATCAAGACTACTTGTTTCCATAACAAATTTGACTATCATAGGCTTGGATCTTTTTCTATTTGTAAACAAATCAATCTTGTTGCTTATTGATTACATCTATCAGAGTCTATGAAGATTTATTCTATATTTTATATAATTCTTTGTGAGCCATGTAAGATATTTAGAAAAGAAGATAAATACCACCTCCTCTTATAGAAGTAGATAATAATCAAGAATTCATAGTAGAAGAAGCCTTAAATTCAAAGCAATGCCCAAATTGGTTGAAATATCTTTTTCATTAGTGTAGATATGATATTAGTAAATATACATGGGAGCTAACAAAGAATCTTATAAATGAAGCAAAGAAAGCTGATACTTTTCATCAACAACATCTATCAAAATAAAGATAAAAAATAGCAAATCTTTGCTCTAAAAGAAATATGATATAAAGAAGAAAGAATTTTATCTTCTATTCTTCTTTGTAATTTCTATATATTTGTGATGTTAAGAAGATAGAGAACCAACTACCAACAGATTCAACTCAAGAGCTATTGCTTGCTGACTTATTCAATGAAACATTGCAATTATCACAACCTTCAAGATGATATAATAGAGATGAAGATCCTCAAGAATGACATGTCTTTTTTTGAATAGGTGGTAAGATACAACATGGTTGATATCACAACCTTAGAGGAAACTCCCAATATTTAGTGATTTTATTAGAAGTAAGAACTATCTTTGATAGTGTTTCAAATGTTTTATTTGAAGGAAGTTATAAAGGCCTCAATGATGATTAAATTATAGGATAGTCTTCCTCCTTTAGTATGAAATATTATTGATGGTTGAGAGGACCTATTAACCATCTTCAAAGAGAATAAAGATCAGAGTATGTAGCAAATATAATTTGATATATTTTGAATTTTCTCAATATATGAAGATTTTTCTTCATAAAAATCGTTTTTAGAAGGAAAGAATAATGTTACAAATATATATATTTATTCTAATATTTATTTATATGATTAAATAAAAGAAAATAAAAATAAATTTATTTTATAATATTTTTTAGAGAAGCTTCTTAGAGGCTTCATAAATACTATTTTAACTTTACATGTATTTTTAGTTGATTAGTAGGTTAGAAATTTGGTCAATAAATTAATCATGTATTGATAGTATACAAAATAAGCTAATTATGTAGTGTATATATAAAAAACTTGCTTTGTAAGTTAAGATATATGTATTACAAAATTAACACATTTTGGAGGTCTTATAAGTCATTGCTATATAGCTCTTAGTTAAGAATATATATAGAGGCAAGAATAAAGCCTTCTTCACTCTTATTTATGTCTTTCAAGTCCGTAGTCTTATTATAAGACTTTTTAGTATTTTTATCTTTGGCAATAGCCATTTTAGTTTAATACCATATTATTTTTGAGTGACTTTCTAGTTCTTTTGAATGATATAAGAATGTATTAAGGATTTCTTTCTTTAAGATTCATGTCTTTGATAATAGATTGTTGATTAAAAAGTAAAGAGCTAGAAGAAGTTACCTGGTACTTAAAAAGTTGTGAAGGACATGAATCTCGAAAAAAAAGAATCACTCTTCTATCATTGAAGAGAACTAGAAAGTCACTCAAAAAGTGATGTAATATTAACTAGAATGACTATTATCAAAAACAAGAAGATTAGAAAGTCTTCAAACAAGACTAAGACTAGAAAGGCATTGACAAGAGTGAAGTATGCTTCACTCTTGCCTCCATATATACTATCTAACTAAGAGCCACGTGGCAATGTCCTATAAGACCTCCAACATGTGTTGACTTTGCTAGCCACATGTCTTATCTAGCAAGGCAAGTTATCAATGTATGCATTGTTGGGGTAGAGAATTTGCCTCAAGAAAACGTTGGGCTTCTAGCTGTCACTAATTATTCAATCAAGCTTGAAAATAAGGGAAGCCCTAATTTTATATATAATTTTTCCCTTTTTGAGTAATTACATCAAATACACAATCCTCAAGTGACCCACAACTTCCAAAATATGATAAAATCTTCTAAAACTTGTTTATTCTTATGTGGAGATTTTCTCGAACTTCAACACCTCATATCTCCTAATCCGACCGTCCAAAAAAACTCAAATTTTACATGAGGTACTGATGTATTCTTATTAACTTTTGTAACAATTTTCAACTGCAAATTCGTTACAGATCTTGAGATATCTTGAAAACCCTAACAGCCGCTTCAAACCCTTATCTTTATACATCCACGTTGTCATGTTGTAACACGAGTATACTGTGAAAATATAAAGAAAGGGGACTTTTATTAATGTTCAGTTACCTCGAATATTGGGAGCAACGACCAACTCCAGTGCAAATACTGAGTGGCCAGGTTCAGTCACCCCGTTACAGTCAGTCGGGGCATACTGAAATGCTCCGTTCGATTCCAATAACGGGAGTCAGCAAGAAGGGAAAGGACCAATTCACGTGACAGGTGAGCCTGGTTCGAAGAGCCAATTGGATCCAATTTCGAGAATCCAATCCGAGTCTGAATACTGGACTCTTATCCAATATGAGACCTGAATTGGCCGGGCAACCCAATGCAGTCTAATTACGGGAAAATCCAGGTCTTACTACAAGCCTTAGCCAATCTGACGCGAAGACCAATTTGATCCAATTACGGGAACATCCGGGTCTTACTACTGGACTCTTATCCAATATGAGATCTGAATTGGTCGGGCGACTCAATGTGGACCCGAGTACGGGGTTTCGATTCTGTTTCAGGCTGTCCTATTCTCTGTGCCATTTCAGGGAACGTTATTTTCGGTAAATGGATCTCTTAAAGGTAAAAACGGAGGAGAAAGCTTTGATGGCAAGAGCCAATTTTGGATCTAAGCTCTGACGGTGGGAGCCAATTCCGGATCCAAGACGAAAGATTGAAGAAATTCAGAGGATAAGATTAGGGAAGAATAAGTTTTGAGGAGGGTTTTTTTTTTTTCAGATCAGAGGAGGGGGGTTTTTTGGATCGAAGAGCTAGCTTCAAGTTTTTTTCAAGGTTACTAGTTCGGTTTCATTAGAGGTTTTTGGGGATCAAAGGAGATTGGAGAAGAGCTTCATACTTCGGGGTCGGGGAAGAAAAGACAGAGAATTGGATTTTTCTTCTTCATAGAGTTTTGGGATGACTGAGGCAATCGTTGCTGAAGTCAGTGTTGTAATGGTGAATCGGGATTTTTAATGAAGTGGGTTTGAATACTCTTGACTGTTTTGTGAAATCGAGTTACATCTGTGATTGAAGGATTAAAAGGGTGTCTATAGGATTGAGTATGCGGAGTGAATGAAATTTATTGGGTTAATCTAACAAGACAGTCAGTGGATACAAGATCGTAAGTACAAAGCGGTATCGAAGATTAGCAGATTGGGTTGTTCGGGGTTCTCTATAACGTCTAGAGACCTACCGGCTAGGGCAAAAAAGGACTTCGACAAGCAGTCAAAGGGCATCCGTATAGATTTACGGTGTATTCTTGCAGTCGTTTATATTCCAGCAGTCAAAAACTGATAGACTGCTTGACTATTGGCGAATCTCCATACTACCTTCTACAGCCAGACGCCCGGCGCGTTCTCGAGTAAGAAAGCACATAATACGACAAAAGTAGTGAACCCAACGTGAAAGCTTGAGGTAGAAGGTATTAGATTTCGGTTGATTTTATCTTTATTTTTATGGAAAACGAAAATAAAAATTTTGAAGGATTTTTGGGAGGAGTTTCTGGTGGGGAGTCTTCTAAAGGACAAGGTATGTACATGGATCCATCTATTGCTAGTATGTTTCAAGCCTTCTCATTGTCAATGCAGTAACTGCAAAGCAATGATCGAAAGGAAGCTTTGGCAACCAAAGCATTGCAAGCAGTGGTCAATAAAATTGATCAATTTGATGGGAGGAATATTTCAAGGTATTTAAAATGTTATGTTCGTGAAATGGAATTAAATCGGGTTTCTGAGAAGAAAATGGTTGCACTGCTTGGACTTGCTATGATACCGGAAATAAGAGACCACATTACATCGATTACGGATCATTATGGGAATTCATGCGAGGTTTTTTCACATGCATTGAAAGATGAATATTTCTTGGAAGATGCTGATCGCGTTACTAAGAAGCTGTTTCTGGAATGGATTGAACAGCCCAATAAGAATTTGCAAGCAATAGAGCTACTAAGGGAATTTGAGAGGCAGTACTCTCAATTATCGAAGGTAGAAAAATTGACATTGGAGCCGAACAAAGTTGATCTATTTCTTCAAGCTGCTGATGGAGAATTGCAAGAGAAATTAAAACCCCTTCTTGAAGACAAAGAAGAAGATGAAGGATTGATAATGAAGTGGAAGAACGTTGAAGATGCGGTGGGGTTGCTTACAAAAAAAGAAAGGAGGAAGGATAGGAGCAATATTCCAAAAACAGTACAAGCACCCAAAGCTCCAGTACGTACAACACCACCAACAATGCCTACAGTTCAACCTTCGACATCCTTGTCAAAGAAAGCAAATATGGGTATGGAAGAAATTATACGAGGAATGTGAGATCTTCAAATCAAATTGGCAAGACTTGAAGAGAATACTTCTATAAACAATTCGAAGAATGTTTCAAAACAAGGATTCGTACAAAGATGCATTTGGTGTGATGATGCTTCACACACTAGAAAAGATTGCAATGAATTTAATAATATGATACGGCAGGGAATTATTTGCTGGAAAGATGGGAAGATAGCATTGAAAGATAGGGAGGATCTTCTTCAAACCAATTTTGGCAAGGGAGGAATGAGAGCATTGGTTCAAGATTACTTAAAAGAGCATGAAACAGCAGCACGAGAAAGTACAAGTTATGGTGCTAGAGTAGATGATGAAATTGGTGGAAGTACGGAAACTAGTGAGTTTTGGGCTTCTGCCATTTCTACAATGCAAGAAGGGAAATTATCTCGAGAAGCATTATTGAAGACTATAGCTACAATACGAGGTAGAACACGTTGGGAGGATCCTGTTGAGTATCTTTCAATTCATGCATATATTGCTAAAAGCCAACATTAAGCTTTGATGGAAGAAAAGAGACGAGGAAATTTTGATGATACTAGAGAAGGAAATTCTTCTAAGAGGCAAACTCGAGGAGACAAGGCTCGGGAGGCAGCTTCACAAGAATTGCCTGTAAAGGATACCTCAGCATCATTGGGAGAAAAAACAAAGGAGACAAAAGATAAGGGCAAATCAATTGCTTATAAGCTACTTTCTGACATTGAAGCGGCAACAAATTTGAAAGGGATGTTGGAAGAATGTATATTAAATGCTAAGGTGGAATTCACATTGAAAGAAGTATTGGGAATTGCAAAGAAGGAGTTTCATGATGTCATCATTGACAGCATTAAGCGAAAGAGGCAATTAATGGGTGAAACTGGAATGAGTCATGCTATTGATGCAAGAATATGTAGAGATGAAGAAGAGGTTGATATTGGTTACAAGCAACCAACAAATGAAAAGAATGGGTATAATCAGCGAGTACGTTTCGAAGATTCTAATGACAAGGAAATAGAAACTTTGAGCCATTATACTCAAAAGCATTGGACAAGGGCAACTACTGAGGTATTGGTGAAGGTAGGAGATATAGAAGAACCAATAGTTGTTTTGGTCGACCATGGTTGTGAAATAAATCTCATGTCTAAAGATCTTTATAAAAGCAAAAATGGCCAATTGATATGGAACATGGATGGGCAATACGAGCAGCTAATAACACACGGGGCGAATTATATGGAGCTTGTGTAGATGTCAAAATTCGGATTGGGGATGTTGCGACGGAGCAACATTTCTTCGTTCAAGATACAACGTCTTATCCGTTGATTTTAGGGCAACCTTATATCACAACAACACGGATGGAAACAAAAGTACTTGACGATGGTTCTGCTTATGCAAGGGTACGGAGCAAAGATGGGAGGAAAGCTGTACAATTTCTAACAGTACCTCCTAACCATGAACGGAATCGAGATAGGTTGAGGGAGAAACCATTGCCAAAGATTGTTGAAGGATTTAAGGATTTTGGGGAGGTACCACTGTAAAGCGAGATTATGGAGGTACAAAAGAGGAGGTACTCTCGTGAGATTAAGGTGCCTTTGATGCGAGTTTTATTGATATATTGGAGAATGGAAATATTATGTATAAGAAAGTTGATGATTTTAAAAGAAAAGAAAGAAAAAGATTATATAATATTGAAGGACAATTACGCAAGATAGGTGCATTGTAAGATGATGAGAGGATTTTGGATGTTTATGAAGAAAATGGATTGGAAGATTCATTGGAATTGATTACATCTACTGGGTTAGGGGATAATGATAAGATTGTTGATATTCATTCGAGAGAGGTTTATACCATACTTGAATCTTTTCAAGCACCAAAAGTCACTGTAGAGTCGAGATATAAAATGGCAGATAAGAAGGTAAAGCTTGTTGCCGAACCATTACCAGAAGATTCTAAAGAACAAATGGGAGAAGCATCAAAAGAAGCAAGGTTAAGAGATCCAATGAGTATTGGACATCAGTTTACGGAAGAGACTTTTGAAGAATTGAAGATTGCTTCTGATGGTTCTTTATTACCGGAGGAAATTACTTGCTTCAAAAAGATGTTGGCTAGACAAGGTAGATCAATTGCCTTCGAATCTCATGAAATTTGGTGTGTGGATCCAAATATTATAACACCTATGGTTATCTTCACTGTACCGCATGTACCTTGGAATCTAAGACCAATTCCAGTACCGAGGGCACATTTACCTAAATTGGTGGAACTATTAAAGGAAAAGATAAAGATAAAAATATTAGAACCTTCATTTGCGCCGTATTATAGTCGATGGTTTACGGTACCTAAGAAGAATGGGTCACTACGGTTTATTCAAGATATGCAACTGGTGAATGCAGTAACTGTCAGGAATGCAGGAATTGGACCTATTGTGGATGAATTTGCTGAGGCGTTTGCTGGAAGGGCGATCTATTCAATGGGTGACTTGTATTCAGGTTATGATCAATTTCAACTTACCGAAGGAAGTAGAGATATGACAACAATGAGGACACCACTTGGATTGGTTAGAATGTACACTCTTCCTCAAGGTGCGACCAACTCAGTTGCTTATATGATGAATGGGATGAATAAGGTATTGAGAGATTTTATTCCGGAAAAGACTATGCCTTTTCTAGATGATGTTCCTATAAAAGGGTGCAGAGAAGGAGACAAGGATGAAACTTTAGATACGAGGGGGTGTCGCAGATATGTTATTGATCATATACAGGATTGTGAAAAGATTTTAACTCGGCTTGGAGAAGTTCATCTTACATTATTGGGTATGAAGTCCATATTTGGAGTACGAGAGGTTGTAATTGTTGGACATTTATGTGGATCTTATGGAAGAAAACCAGATCCGACTAAAGTTGATACAATTGGAAGGATGAAAGAGGATTGTGATTCTTTAAGAGAGGTTCGCAGGTTTTTGGGTGCATGTGTATTTTATCGAATCTGGATCCCTCATTTTGCTCACATAGCGGATCCATTATATGAATTGTTACGCAAGGGTTACCGATTTGAATGGAAAGAAAGGCATATTCAGGCAATGCAAAGATTGAAGAAATTATTGATGTCACCTCCAATATTGAAGAAGGTTGATTATAAGTGCAATAGACCAGTGATTCTTACTGTGGACGCTAGTCCAATTGCCATTGGATGGACTGTGGGTCAAGATCATTCCAGAGGGAATAGATTTGCAGTTCGGTTTGGGACTAAAGTTTTAAGTATTCATCAGCGTGCATATTCGCAAGTCAAAAGAGAACTTTGGGGAGTCGTTTTGGCTATGAAAGCTGAAAAGGACTATTTGATTGGGGCAGTAGTAGTAATTGAAACAGATTGCTTGCCATTGCTTGGAATGATTATTAACTGTTCATACCAGATATTGCAATGTTGAAATGGATTGCTTATATTAAGTCACTAAATCCAGAATTTAAGCATATCACTGGGAAGGACAATTTTATAGCAGACATGCTATCTCAAGCAAGATACGAGAAGGAGGACGAAATGGTTGAAGACATTGATGACGTCGGATTGAAATTTTATTCAATATCAAATCTCAACAGAGAAGACAAGCTATTTCTTGAAGAATCTTATGAAGGAGAATTATTGGATATTGGTCATTATTTGAATACCTTGACTAAGCAGGAGAATTGGTCTACAGAAAAATTCAAACAAATAAGAAAAAAAACATATGGATTTTTACTTCGAGATGGATTCTTATGGAAGAGACCAAAGAAAGGAATTGGGATGCCACGACGAGTGATAGGCAAAAAGGAAGAAAAACTAAAATTATTAAAGGAGTTTCATGATAGTTTATGGGCAGGGCATAGAGGAATCTGGGCTACTTTTGCTAAGCTCAAGGAACGATATTAGTGGAAAAATATGTATCGAGATGTGCTCTCATTTGTAGAGTCATGTGAAATCTGTCAATCGTATTCTAATATCCGACATCGAGATGGTCTTCATCCTACGTATCCTCTGGCTATTCATTTTAAATGGGTTGTTGATTTGGTTATTATGCCGGTTGGGTTATGGCAGATGAGATATTTGGTTTTAGCTCGTGAAGATTTATCAAATCAAGTAGAAGGAAGAGCATTGAGGACAAAATCTACAGAGGGGATTTGTAGGTTTTTGCTTGAAGATGTCATTTGCTGTTACGGGTGCATAGGAAAAATCACTGCAGATCGTGGAGAATTAAATGCACAAGAAGCTCGTAAGTTCTTTGAAAAATGTGGAGTAAAACTATCACTGACTACTGCTTATTATCCGGAAGGGAATGCAAAAAGCGAACGCGGTCACCCGCCGATTGTGAAAGCATTCGTTAAAGCTTGTAATGAGAAGGTTAAAGAGTGGCCACGGCTTTTGTCCTTTGCATTATGGGCTGATCGAACAACACATAGTTCGGTGACAGGATATATGCCAGTAGAACTTATGACAGGTCAAAAACCAATTATGCCGATTGAAAAAAAGGTACTTACTTGGAGTATGCTACCATGGGAAGATGGATTGACAAGAGAAGAACTTCTGGCTATTAGGATTCGACAATTGGAGCAAAGAACGGAAGATGTCTAGATAGCATTGGAAAGGTTAAAAAGAGCAAGGTTACAAAACAAGGCGCGATTCGATAAGCAACATCGATTGAGACCAAAAGCAATCGAGGAAGGTGACTGGGTACTTGTTTATGACAATAGTCTGGATAATCAACATAGTACTTTGCGAAAATTTTCAAAACGTTGGTTTGGGCCATATGTGGTAACAACAGTTCATGATAATGCAACTTACTCATTATGGGAGTTAGATGGTACAAAATTGAAAATACCAATTGCATGGAAGCGAGTAAAAATATTTAAACGAAGACACGCGGGGATGAATATGGAAGACCTTAATGAAGGTATAGAGATTCCGCAGCAAGAAGATGAAAGTGATTTAGATAATGAAGGTGACGAAGACGAATTGGGCAAAGAAGTAGAGGATATATTCTGAATCAAACAGCAATTGGGTAAACTGGTGCATACCGGAGGATGTACAAGTTCAGAGGGGGTGGATGTCGTGTTGTAACATGAGTATACCGTGAAAATAAAAAGAAAGAGGAATTTTATTAATATTCAGTTACCTCGAATATTAGGAGCAACGACCAACTCCAGTGCAAATACTGAGTGGCCTAGTTCAGTCACCCCGTTGTCGTATTACGTGCTTTCCTGCTCGAGAACGTGCCGGGCGTCTTGCTGTAGAAGGTAGTATGGAGATTCGCCGATAGTCAAGCAGTGTATCAGTCAAACAATGTACCGTAAATCTATATGGATGCTCTTCGACTGCTTGTCGAAGTCTTTTTTTTTGTCCCAGCCGATAGGTCTCTAGATGTTACAGAGAACCCCAAACAACCCAAACTGTTAATCTTCAATACCCCTTTGTACTTACGATCTTGTATCCACTGACTGTCCTGTTAGATTAACCCAATAAATTTCATTCACTCCGCATACTCAATCCTATAGACACCTCTTTAATCCTTCAATCACAGATGTAACTCGATTTTAGAAAACAGTCAAGAGTATTCAAACCCACTTCATTTAAAAATCCCGATTCACCATTACAATACTGACTTCAGCAGCGATTGCCTCAGTCTTCCCAAAACTCTACGAAGAAGAAAAATCCAAATTCTATGTCTTTCCTTCCCTGACACGAAGCATGAAGCTCCTCTCTCTAATTCCCTTGATCTTCAAAAACCTCCAATGAAACCGAACTGGTAACCTTGCAAAAGCTTGAAAACTAGCTCCCCCCCCCGATTCCCTGAAAAAAAAAAAAAAACCTCCTCTCTCTAAAACTATATTCTCCCCTAACCTTATCCTCTGAACTTCTTCAATCTTCCATCTTAGATCCGAAATTGGCTCCCGCCGTCAGAGCTTAGATCCGAAATTGGCTCACGTCATCAAGGCCTTCTCCTCCATTTTTATCTTTAAGAGATCCATTTAACGTAAACAACGTTCCTTGAAACGGCACAGTGAAAAGGACAGCTCGAAACAGAATGGAAACCCCATAAGCAGGACCACATTGAGTCGCTCGACCAATTCAGGTCCTATATTGGATAAGATGCCCGTAGTAACCTGGATGCTCGTGTAATTGGGTCAAATTGGTCTTCACGTCAGACTGACTGAGGCCCGTAGTAAGACCTGGATTTTCCTGTAACTAGACTGCATTGGGTTGCCCAACCAATACAGGTCTCATATTGGGTAAGAGGACCCGGATTGGATTCTCGAAATTGGATCCAATTGGCTCTTCAAACCCGTCGTGTGAATTGGTCCTTCTCATCCTGCTAACTCCCGTTATTAGAATCGAACGGAGCATTTCAGTATGCCCCGGCTGACTGTAACAGGGTGACTGAACTTGACCACTCAGTATTTACGCTGGAGATGGTCGATGCTCCCAATATTCGAGGTAACTGAATATTAATAAAATTCCCCTTCTTTTTTTTTTTTTTATTTTCACTGTATACTCGTGTTACAATACGACACCGTTACAATCAGTCAGGGCATACTGAAATGCTCCATTTGATTCCAATAACGGGAGTTAGCAGGAAGGAAAAGGACCAATTCACGCGACGAGTGAGCCTTGTTCAAAGAGCCAATTGGATCCAATTTTGAGAATCCAATCCGGGTCTTAATACTCGACTCTTATCCAATATGAGACCTGAATTGGCCGAGCAACCCAATGCAGTCTAATTACGGGAAAATCTAGATCTTACTACAGGCCTTAGCCAATCTGACGCTATCGTATTACGTGCTTTCCTGCTCAAGAACACGCTGGGCGTCTGGCTGTAGAAGGTAGTATGGGGATTCGTCGATAGTCAAGCAGTCTATCAGTTTTGACTGCTGGAATATAAACGACTGCAACAATGTACCGTAAATCTATATGGATGCTCTTCGACTGCTTGTCGAAGTCCTTTTTGCCCAAGCCGGTAGGTCTCTAGACGTTACAGAGAACCCCGAACAATCCAAACTGTTAATCTTCAATACCGCTTTGTACTTATGATCTTGTATCCACTGACTGTCTTGTTAGATTAATCCAATAAATTTCATTCACTCTGCATACTCAATACTATAGACGCCCTTTTTATCCTTCAATCACAGACGTAACTCGATTTCACAAAACAGTCAAGAGTATTCAAACCCACTTCATTAAAAATCCTGATTCACCATTACAATACTGACTTCAGCAGCGATTGCCTCAGCCTTCCCAAAACTCTACGAAGAAGAAAAATCCAAATTCTCTGTCTTTCCTTCCCCGACTCGAAGCATGAAGCTCCTCTCTCTCTCCTCCTTCAAAAACTTTTTTTTTCAAAACTATATCCCCCCTAACCTTATCCTCTGAAATTTCTTCAATCTTCCGTCTTAGATCCGGAATTGGCTCCCACCGTCAAGCTTGGATCCGAAATTGGCTCTCGTCGTCAGAGCTTTCTCCTCCGTTTTTACCTTTAAGAAATCCATTTACCGAAAACAACGTTCCCTGAAACGGCACAGAGAACAGGACAGCCTGAAACAGAATCGAACCCCGTAATCGAGACCACATTGAGTCGCCCGACCAATTCAGGTCTCATATTGGATAAGAGTCCAGTAATAACGTGGATGTTCCCGTAATTGGGTCAAATTGGTCCTCGCGTCAGATTGGCTAAGACCCGTAGTAAGACCTGGATTTCCCATAATTGGGTTGACCGGCCAATTCAAGTCTCATATTGGATAAGAGGACACGGATTGGATTCTCGAAATTGGATCCAATTGGCTCTTCGAACCCGTCGTGTGAATTGGTCCTTCTCTTCCTGCTGACTCCCGTTATTGGAATCGAATGAAGCATTTCAGTATGCTCCAACTGACTATAACGGAGTGACTGAACCTGACCACTCAGTATTTGTACAGGAGTTGGTCAATGCTCCCAATATTCGAGGTAACTGAATATTAATAAAATTCTCCTTTCTTTTAATTTTCACTATATACTCGTGTTACAACATGACATCCACCCCCTCTGAACCTATGCATCCTCCGGTATGCACCAATTTACCCAATTGTTGTTTGATTCAGAATATATCCTCTACGTCTTTGTCCAGTTCGTCTTCGTCACCTTCATTATCCAAATCACTTTCATCTTCTTGCTGCCGAATCTCTATACCTTCATTAAGGTCTTCCATATTCATCTCTGCATGTCTTCGTTTAAATATTTTTACTCGCTTCCCTGCAATTGGTATTTTTAATTTTGTACCATCTAACTCCCGTAATGAGTAAGTCGCATTATCATGAACAGTTGTTACCACATATGGCCCAAACCAACGTTTTGAAAATTTCCGCAAAGTACTATGTTGATTATCCAGACTATTGTCATAACAAGTACCCAGTCACCTTCCTCGATTGCTTTTGGTCTCAATCGATGTTGCTTATCGAATCGCGCCTTGTTTTGTAACCTTGCTCTTTTTAACCTTTCCAATGCTATCTAGACATCTTCCGTTCTTTGCTCCAATTGTCGAATCCTAATAGCCAGAAGTTCTTCTCTTGTCAATTCATCTTCCCATGGTAGCATACTCCAAGTAAGTACCTTTTCTTCAATCGACATAATTGGTTTTTGACCTGTCATAAGTTCTACTGGCATATATCCTGTCACCGAACTATGTGTTGTTCGATCAGCCCATAATGCAAATGACAAAAGCCGTGGCCACTCTTTAACCTTCCCATTACAAGCTTTAACGAATGCTTTCACAATCGGCGGGTGACCGCATTCGCTTTTTGCATTCCCTTCCGGATTATAAGTAGTAGTCAGTGATAGTTTAACTCCACATTTTTCAAAGAACTTACGAGCTTCTTGTGCATTTAATTCTCCACGATCTGCAGTGATTTTTCCTACGCACCCGTAATGGCAAATGACATCTTCAAGCAAAAACCTACAAATCCCCTCTGTAGATTTTGTCCTCAATGCTCTTCCTTCTACTTGATTTGATAAATCTTCACGAGCTAAAACCAAATATCTCATCTACCATAACCCAACCGACATAATAACCAAATCAACAACCCATTTAAAATGAATAGCCAGAGGATACGTAGGATGAAGACCATCTCGATGTCGGATATTAGAATACGATTGACAGATTTCACATGACTCTACAAATGAGAGCACATCTCGATACATATTTTTCCACCAATATCGTTCCTTGAATTTAGCAAAAGTAGCCCAGATTCCTCTATGCCCTGCCCATAAACTATCATGAAACTCCTTTAATAATTTTAGTTTTTCTTCCCTTTTGCCTATCACTCGTTGTGGCATCCCAATTCTTTTCTTCGGTCTCTTCCATAAGAATCCATCTCGAAGTAAAAATCCATATGCTTTTTTTCTTATTTGTTTGAATTTTTCAGTAGACCAATTCCCCTGCTTAGACAAGGTATTCAAATAATGACCAATATCCAATAATTCTCCTTCATAAGCTTCTTCAAGAAATAGCTTGTCTTCTCTGTTGAGATTTGATATTAAATAGAATTTCAATCCGACATCATCAATGTCTTCAACCATTTCGTCCTCCATCTCGTATCTTGCTCGAGATAGCATGTCTGCTACTAAATTGTCCTTTCCAGTGATATGCTTAAATTCTGGATTTAGTGACTTAATATAAGCAATCCATCTCAACATTGCAATATCTGGTATGAACAGTTAATAATCATTCCAAGCAATGGCAAGCAATCTATTTCAATTACTACTACTGCCCCAATCAAATAGTCCTTTTCAGCTTTCATAGCCGAAACAACTCCCCAAAGTTTTCTTTTGACTTGCGAATATGCACGCTGACGAATACTTAAAACTTTAGCCCCAAATCGAACTACAAATCTACTCCCATTCGAATCATCTTGACCCACCGCCCATCCAACGGCAATTGGACTAGCGTCTACAGTAAGAATCACTAGTCTATTGCACTTATAATCAACCTTCCTCAATATTGGAGGTGACATCAATAATTTCTTCAATCTTTGCATTGCCTGAATATGCCTTTCTTCCCATTTAAATCGGTAACCCTTGTGTAACAGTTCATATAATGGATCCTCTATGTAAACAAAATAAGGGATTCAGATTCGATAAAATACACATGTACCCAAAAACTTGCGAACCTCAATTAAAGAATCACAATCCTCTTTCATCCTTCCAATTGCATCAACTTTAGTCGGATTTGGTTTTCTTCCGTAAGATCCACATAAACGTCCAACAATCACAACCTCTTGTACTCCAAATACGGACTTCATACCCGATAACGTAAGATGAACTTCTCCAAGCCGAGTTAAAATCTTTTCACAATCTTGTATATGATCAACAACATATTTGCGACACCCACTCGTATCTAAAGTTTCATCCTTGTCTCCTTCTCTGCACCCTTTTAAAGGAACATCATCCAGAAAAGGCATAGTCTTTTCCGGAATAAAATCTCTCAATACCTTATTCATCCCATTCATCATATAAGCAACTGAGTTGGTCGCACCTTGAGGAAGAGTGTACATTCTAATCAATCCAAGTGGTGTCCTCATTGTTGTCATATCTCTACTTCCTTCGGCAAGTTGAAATTGATCATAACCTGAATACAAGTCACCCATTGAATAGATCGCCCTTCCAGCAAACGCCTCAGCAAATTCATCCACAATAGGTCCAATTCCTGCATTCCTGACAGTTACTGCATTCACCAGTTACATATCTTGAATAAATCGCAGTGACCCATTCTTCTTAGGTACCGTAAACCATCGACTAGAATACGACACAAATGAAGGTTCTAATATTTTCATCTTTATCTTTTCTTTTAATAGTTCCACCAATTTAGGTAAATGTGCCCTCGGTACTGGAATCGGTCTTAGATTCCAAGGTACATGCGGTACAGTGAAGATAACCATAGGTGTTATAATATTTGAATCCACACACCCAATTTCATGAGATTCGAAGGCAAACGATCTACCTTGTTTAGCCAACATCTTTTTGAAGCAAGTAATTTCCTCCGGCAATAAAAAACCATCAGAACCAATCTTCAATTCTTCAAAAGTCTCTTCAGTAAACTGATGTCCAATACTCATTGAATCTCTTAAACTTGCTTCTTTTGATGCTTCTCCCATTTGTTCTTTAGAATCCTCTGGTAATGGTCCGGCAACAGGCTTCACCTTCTTATCTGCCGTTTTATATCTCGACTCTACTGTGACTTCTGGTGCTTGAAAAGATTCAAGCATGGTATAAACCTCTCTCGAATGAATATCAACAATCTTATCATTATCCCCTAACCCAGTAGATGTAATCAATTCCAATGAATCTTCCAATCCATTTTCTTCATAAACACCCAAAATCCTCTCATCATCTTGCAATGTACCTATCTTACATAATTGTCCTTCAATATTATATAATCTTTTTCTTTCTTTTCTTTTAAAATCATCAACTTTCTTATACATAATATTTCCATTCTCCAATATATCAATAAAACTCGCATCAAAGGCACCTTCATCTCACGAGAGTACCTCCTCTTTTGTACCTCCATAATCTCGCTTTACAGTGGTACCTCCCCAAAATCCTTAAATCCTTCAACAATCTTTGGCAATGGTTTCCCCCTCAACCTATCTCGATTCCGTTCATGGTTAGGAGGTACTGTTAGAAATTGTACAGCTTTCTTCCCATCTTCGCTCCGTACCCTTGCATAAGCAGAACCATCGTCAAGTACCTTTGTTTCCATCCGTGTTGCCGTGATATAAGGTTGTCCTAAAATCAACGGATAAGATGTTGTATCTTGAACGAAGAAATGTTGCTCCATAGCAACATCCCCAATCCGAATTTTGACATCTGGACAAGCTCCATATAATTCGCCTCGTGTGTTATTAGCTGCTCGTATTGCCCATCCATGTTCCATATCAATTGGCCATTTTTGCTTCTTATAAAGATCTTTAGACATGAGATTTATTTCAGAACCATGGTTGACCAAAGCAACTATTGGTTCTTTTATATCTCCTACCTTCACCAATACCTCAGTAGTTGCCTTTGTCCAATGCTTTCGAGTATAATGGCTCAAAGTTTTCATTTCCTTGTCATTAGAATCTTCGAAACGTACTCGCTGATTATACCCATTCTTTTCATTTGTTGATTGCTTGTAACCAATATCAACCTCTTCTTCATCTCTACATATTCTTGCATCAATAGCATGACTCATTCCGGTTTCACCCATTAATTGCCTCTTTCGCTTAATGCTGTCAATGATGACATCATGAAACTCCTTCTTTGCAATTTCCAAGACTTCTTTCACTGTGAATTCCACCTTATCATTTAATATACATTCTTCCAACACCCCTTTCAAATTTGTTGCCGCTTCAATGTCAGAAAGTAGCTTATAAGCAATTGATTTGCTCTTATCTTTTGTCTCCGTTGTTTTTTCTCCTAATGATGTTGAGGTATCCTTTACAGGCAATTTTTGTGAAGCTGCCTCCCGAGCCTTGTCTCCTCGAGTTTGCCTCTTAAAAGAATTTCCTTCTCTAGTATCATCAAAATTTCCTCGTCTTTTTTCTTCCATCAAAGCTTCATGTTGGCTCTTACCAATATATGCATGAACTGAAAGAGACTCAACAGGATCCTCCCAACCTGTTCTACCTCGTATTGTAGCTGCAGTTCTCAATAACGCTTCTAGAGGTAATTTCCCTTCTTGCATTGTAGAAACGGCAGAAGCCCAAAACTCACTAGTTTCCGTACTTCCACCAATTTCATCATCTACTCTAGCACCATAACTTGCACTTTTTCGTACTACTGTTTCATGCTCTTTTAAGTAATCTTGAACCAATGCTCTTATTCCTCCCTTGCCAAAATTGGTTTGAAGAAGATCCTCTCTATCTTTCAATGCTACCTTCCCATCTTTCCAACAAATAATTCCCTGCCGTATCATATTATTAAATTCATTGCAATCTTTTCTAGTGTGTGAAGCATCATCACACCAAATGCATCTTTGTACATATCCTTGTTTTGAAACATTCTTCGAATTCTTTATAGAAGTATTCTCTTCAAGTCTTGCCAATTTGATTTGAAGATCTCGCATTCCTCGTATAATTTCTTCCATACCCATATCTGCTTTCTTTGACAAGGATGTCGAAGGTTGAACTGTAGGCATTGTCGGTGGTGTTGTACGTACTGGAGCTTTGGGTGCTTGTACTGTTTTCGGAATATTACTCCTATCCTTCCTCCTTTCTTTTTTTGTAAGCAATCCCACCGCATCTTCAACGTTCTTCCACTTCGTTGTCAATCCTTCATCTTCTTCTTTGTCTTCAAGAAGGGGTTCTAATTTCTCTTGCAATTCTCCATCAGCAGCTTGAAGAAATAGATCAACTTTGTTCGGCTCCAATGTCAATTTTTCTACCTTCGATAATTGAGAGTACTGCCTCTCAAATTCCCTTAGTAGCTCTGTTGCTTGCAAATTCTTATTGGGCCGTTCAATCCATCCCAGAAACAGCTTCTTAGTAACGCGATCAACATCTTCCAAGAAATATTTGTCTTTCAATGCATGTGAAAAATCCTCCCATGAATTCCCATAACGATCCGTAATCGATGTAATGTGGTCTCTTATCTTTGGTATCGTGGTAAGTCCAAATAGTGCAACCATTTTCTTCTCAGAAACCCGATTTAATTCCATTTTACGAACATAACATCTTAAATACCTTGAAATATTCCTCCCATCAAATTGATCAATTTTATTGACCACTGCTTGCAATGCTTTGGTTGCCAAAGCTTCCTTTCGATCATTGCTTTGCAGTTGCTGCATTGACAATGAGAAGGCTTGAAACAAACTAGCAATAGATGGATCCATGTGCATACCTTGTCCTTTAGAAGACTCCCCAGCAGAAACTCCTCCCAAAAGTCCTTCAAAATTTTTATTTTCGTTTTCCATAAAATAAAGATAAAATTAACCGAAATCCAATACCTTCTACTTCAAGCTTTCACGTCGGGTTCACCACTTTTGTCGTATTAGGGGCGTTTGGCTGTAGAAGGTAGTATGAAGATTCGTCGATAGTCAAGCAGTCTATCAGTTTTAACTGCTGGAATATAGACGACTGCAACAATGTACCGTAAATCTATACGGGTGCTCTTCGACTGCTTGTCGAAGTCCTTTTTGCCCCAGTCGGTAGGTCCGTAGACGTTGTCGTGTTGTAACACGAGTATACAGTGAAAATAAAAAGAATGGGAAATTTTATTAATATTCAGTTACCTCGAATATTGGGAGCATCGACCAACTCCAGTACAAATACTGAGTGGTCAGGTTCAGTGACTCCGTTACAGTCAGCTGGGGCATACTGAAATGCCCCGTTCGATTCCAATAACGGGAGTCAGCAGGAAGAGAAGGACCAATTCACACGTCGGGTTCGAGGAGCCAATTGGATCCAATTTCGATAATCCAATCTGGGTCCTCTTACCCAATATGAGACCTGTATTGGTGGGACAACCCAATGCAGTCTAGTTATGGGAAATCCAGGTCTTACTACGGGTCTTAGCCAATCTGATGCGAGGACCAATTTGACCCAGTTACGGGAAATCCAGGTCTTACTACGGGTCTTAGCCAATGTGACGCGAGGACCAATTTGACCCAGTTACGTGAAATCCAGGTCTTACTACGGGTCTTAGCCAATCTGACGCGAGGACCAATTTGACCCAGTTACTGGAAATCCAGGTCTTACTACGGATCTTAGCCAATCTGACGCGAGGACCAATTTGACCCAATTATGGGAACATCCAGGTTACTACGGGCATCTTTACCAATATAGGACCTGAATTGGTTGGGCGACTCAATGTGGTCCCGATTACGGGGTTCGATTCTGTTTCAGGATGTCCTGTTCTCTGTGCCGTCTCAGGGAACGTTGTTTTTGGTAAATGGATTTCTTAAAGGTAAAAACGGAGGAGAAAGCTTGGCGGCGAGAGCCAATTTCGAATCCAAGTTGAGGTGAGAGCCAATTTCGGATCCAAGCTTGAGGTGGGAGCCAATTCCGGATCTAAGACGGAAGATTGAAGAAATTCAGAGGATAAGGTTAGGTGGGATATAGTTTTGGGTGTGGGTTTTTTTTTTGAGGGGAAATCGGGGGGGGAAGCGAGTTTTCAATCTTCTGCAAGGTTACTAGTTCGGTTTTCATTGGAGTTTTTTGAAGATCAAGGGAATTAGAGAGAGAACTTCATGCTTCGGGTTGGGGAAGGAAAGACATAGAATTTGGATTTTTCTTCTTCGTAGAGTTTTGGGGAAGACTGAGGCAATCGCTGCTGAAGTCAGTGTTGTAATGGTGAATCGGGATTTTTAAATGAAGTGGGTTTGAATACTCTTGACTGTTTTGTGAAATCGAGTTACATCTGTGATTGAAGGATTAAAAGGGTGTCTATAGGATTGAGTATGCGGAGTGAATGAAATTTATTGGGTTAATCTAACAAGACAGTGAGTGGATACAAGATCGTAAGTACAAAGCAGTATTGAAGGTTAACAGTTTGGGTTGTACGGGGTTCTCTGTAACGTCTAGAGACCTACTGGCTGGGACAAAAAAAACACTTCGACAAGCACTCGAAGAGCATCTGTATAGATTTACGGTACATTGTTGCAGTCGTTTATATTCCAGTAGTCAAAAACTGATAGACTGCTTGACTATCGGCGAATCTCCATACTACCTTCTACAGCCAGACGCCCGACGCCTTCTCGAGCACGAAAGCACGTAATACGACATAAGTGGTGAACCCGACGTGAAAGCTTGAGGTGGAAGGTATTGGATTTTGGTTGATTTTATCTTTATTTTTATGAAAAACGAAAATAAAAATTTTGAAGGATTTTTGGGAGAAGTTTCTGGTGGGGAGTCTTCTAAAGGACAAGGTATGCACATGGATCCATCTATAGCTAGTTTGTTTCAAGCCTTCTCATTGTCAATGCAGTAACAGCAAAGCAATGATCGAAAGGAAGCTTTGGCAACCAAAGCATTGCAAGAAGTGGTCAATAAAATTGATCAATTTGATGGAAGGAATATTTCAAGGTATTTAAAATGTTATGTTCGTGAAATGGAATTAAATCGGGTTTCTGAGAAGAAAATGGTTGCACTGCTTGGACTTGCCATGATACCGGAAATAAGACACCACATTACATCGATTACGGATCGTTGTGGGAATTCATGGGAGGATTTTTCACATGCATTGAAAGACGAATATTTCTTAGAAGATGCTGATCGCGTTACTAAGAAGCTGTTTCTGGGATGGATTGAACGGCCCAATAAGAATTTGCAAGCAATAGAGCTACTAAGGGAATTTGAGAGGCAGTACTCTCAATTATCGAAGGTAGAAAAATTGACATTGGAGCCGAACAAAGTTGATCTATTTCTTCAAGCTGTTGATGGAGAATTGCAAGAGAAATTAGAACCCCTTCTTGAAGACAAAGAAGAAGATGAAGGATTGACAACGAAGTGGAAGAACGTTGAAGATGCGGTGGGGTTGCTTACAAAAAAAGAAAGGAGGAAGGATAGGAGTAATATTCCGAAAACAGTACAAGCACCCAAAGCTCCAGTACGTACAACACCACCGACAATGCCTACAGTTCAACCTTCGACATCCTTGTGAAATAAAGCAGATATGGGTATGGAAGAAATTATACGAGGAATGCGAGATCTTCAAATCAAATTGGCAAGACTTGAAGAGAATACTTCTATAAAGAATTCGAAGAATGTTTCAAAACAAGGATATGTACAAAGATGCATTTGGTGTGATGATGCTTCACACACTAGAAAAGATTGCAATGAATTTAATAATATGATACGGCAGGGAATTATTTGCTGGAAAGATGGGAAGATAGCATTGAAAGATAGGGAGGATCTTCTTCAAACTAATTTTGGCAAGGGAGGAATGAGAGCATTGGTTCAAGATTACTTAAAAGAGCATGAAATAGTAGTACGAGAAAGTGCAAGTTATGGTGCTAGAGTAGATGATGAAATTGGTGGAAGTACGGAAACTAGTGATTTTTGGGCTTCTGCCGTTTCTACAATGCAAGAAGGGAAATTACCTCGAGAAGCATTATTGAGAACTGCAGCTACAATACGAGGAAGAACAGGTTGGGAGGATCCTGTTGAGTCTCTTTCAGTTTATGCATATATTGCTAAGAGCCAACATGAAGCTTTGATGGAAGAAAAAAGACGAGGAAATTTTGATGATACTAGAGAAGGAAATTCTTTTAAGAGGCAAACTTGAGGAGACAAGGCTCGGGAGGCAGCTTCACAAGAATTGCCTGTAAAGGATACCTCAATATCATTGGGAGAAAAAACAACGGAGACAAAAGATAAGGGCAAATCAATTGCTTATAAGCTACTTTCTGACATTGAAGCGGCAACAAATTTGAAAGGGGTGTTGGAAGAACGTATATTAAACGCTAAGGTGGAATTCACATTGAAAGAAGTCTTGGGAATTGCAAAGAAGGAGTTTCATGATGTTATCATTGACAACATTAAGCGAAAGATGCAATTAATGGGCGAAACTGGAATGAGTCATGCTATTGATGCAAGAATATGTAGAGATGAAGAAGAGGTTGATATTGGTTACAAGCAACCAACAAATGAAAAGAATGGGTATAATCAGCGAGTACGTTTCGAAGATTCCAGTGACAAGAAAATGGAAACTTTGAGCCATTATACTCGAAAGCATTGGACAAGGGCAACTACTGAGGTATTGGTGAAGGTAGGAGATATAGAAGAACCAATAGTTGCTTTGGTGGACCATGGTTCTGAAATAAATCTCATATCTAAAGATCTTTATAAGAAGCAAAAATGGCCAATTGATATGGAACATGGATGGGCAATACAAGCAGCTATTAACACACGAGGCGAATTATATGGAGCTTGTCCAGATGTCAAAATTCGGATTGGGGATGTTGCGACGGAGCAACATTTCTTCGTTCAAGATACAACGTCTTATCCGTTGATTTTAGGACAACCTTATATCACGGCAACACGGATGGAAACAAAGGTACTTGACGATGGTTCTGCTTATGCAAGGGTACGGAGCGAAGATGGGAGGAAAGCTGTACAATTTCTAACAGTACCTCCTAACCATGAACGGAATCGAGATAGGTTGAGGTAGAAACCATTGCCAAAGATTGTTGAAGGATTTAAGGATTTTGGGGAGGTACCACTGTAAAGCGAGATTATGGAGGTACAAAAGAGGAGGTACTCTCGCGAGATGAAGGTGCCTTTGATGCGAGTTTTATTGGTATATTGGAAAATGGAAATATTATGTATAAGAAAGTTGATGATTTTAAAAGAAAAGAAAGAAAAAGATTATATGATATTGAAGGACAGTTACGCAAGATAGGTACATTGCAAGATGATGAGAGGATTTTGGGTGTTTATGAAGAAAATGGGCTGGAAGATTCATTAGAATTGATTACATCTATTGGATTAGGGGATAATGATAAGATTGTTGAGATTCATTCGAGAGAGGTTTATACCATGCTTGAATCTTTTCAAGCACCAGAAGTCACAGTAGAGACGAGATATAAAACGGCAGATAAGAAGGTAAAGCCTGTTGCCGGACCATTACCAGAGGATTCTAAAGAACAAATGGGAGAAGCATCAAAAGAAGCAAGTTTAAGAGATTCAATGAGTATTGGACATCAGTTTACTGAAGAGACTTTTGAAGAATTGAAGATTGGTTCTGATGGTTCTTTATTGCCGGAGGAAATTACTTGCTTCAAAAAGATGTTGGCTAAACAAGGTAAATCGTTTGCCTTCGAATCTCATGAAATTGGGTGTGTGGATCCAAATATTATAACACCTATGGTTATCTTCACTGTACCGCATGTACCTTGGAATCTAAGACCGATTCCAGTATCGAGGGCACATTTACCTAAATTGGTGGAACTATTGAAAGAAAAGATAAAGATGAAAATATAAGAACCTTCATTTGCGCCGTATTCTAGTCGATGGTTTACGGTACCTAAGAAGAATGGGTCACTACGGTTTATTCAAGATATGCAGCCGGTGAATGCTGTAACTGTCAGGAATGCAGGAATTGGACCTATTGTGGATGAATTTGCTGAGGCGTTTGCTGGAAGGGCGATCTATTCAATGGGTGATTTGTATTCAGGTTATGATCAATTTCAACTTGCCGAAGGAAGTAGAGATATGACAACGATGAGGACACCGCTTGGATTGGTTAGAATGTGCACTCTTTCTCAAGGCGCGACCAACTCAGTTGCGCATATGATGAATGGGATGAATAAGGTATTGAGAGATTTTATTCCGGAAAAGACTATGCCTTTTCGGGATGATGTTCCTATAAAAGGGTGCAGAGAAGGAGACAAGGATGAAACTTTAGATACGAGGGGGTGTCGCAGATATGTTGTTGATCATATACAAGATTGTGAAAAGATTTTAACTCGGCTTGGAGAAGTTCATCTTACATTATCGGGTATGAAGTCCATATTTGGAGTGCGAGAGGTTGTAATTGTTGGACATTTATGCAGATCTTACGGAAGAAAACCAGATCCGACTAAAGTTGATGCAATTGGAAGGATGAAAGAGGATTGTGGTTCTTTAACAGAGGTTCGCAGGTTTTTGGGTGCATGTGTATTTTATCAAATCTGGATCCCTCATTTTGCTCACATAGCGGATCCATTATATGAATTGTTACGCAAGGGTTACCGATTTGAATGGAAAGAAAGGCATATTCAGGCAATGCAAAGATTGAAGAAATTATTGATGTCACCTCCAATATTGAGGAAGGTTGATTATAAGTGCAATAGACCAGTGATTCTTACTGTAGACGCTAGTCCAATTGCCGTTGGATGGGCTGTGGGTCAAGATGATTCGAATGGGAGTAGATTTGTAGTTCGATTTGGGGCTAAAGTTTTAAGTATTCATCAGCGTGCATATTCGCAAGTCAAAAGAAAACTTTGGGGAGTCGTTTTGGCTATGAAAGCTAAAAAGGACTATTTGATTGGGGCAGTAGTAGTAATTGAAACAGATTGCTTGCCATTGCTTGGAATGATTATTAACTCTTTAATGCCAGATATTGCAATGTTGAGATGGCTTGCTTATATTAAGTCACTAAATCCAGAATTTAAGCATATCACTGGAAAGGACAATTTAGTAGTAGACATGCTATCTCGAGCAAGATACGAGAGGGAGGACGAAATGGTTGAAGACATTGATGATGTCGGATTGAAATTCTATTCAATATCAAATCTCAACAGAGAAGACAAGCTATTTCTTGAAGAATCTTATGAAGGAGAATTATTGAATATTGGTCATTACTTGAATACCTTGACTAAGCAGGGGAATCAGTCTACAGAAAAATTCAAACAAATAAGAAAAAAAACATATGGATTTTTACTTCAAGATGGATTCTTATGGAAGAGACCGAAGAAAGGAATTGGGATGCCACAACGAGTGATAGGCAAAAAAGAAAAAAGACTAAAATTATTAAAGAAGTTTCATGATAGTTTATGGGCAGGGCATAGAGGAATCTGGGCTACTTTTGCTAAACTCAAAGAACGATATTGGTGGAAAAATATGGATCGAGATGTGCTCTCATTTGTAGAGTCATGTGAAATCTGTCAATCATATTCTAATATCCGACATCGAGATGGTCTTCATCCTACGTATCCTCTGGCTATTCATTTTAAATGGGTTGTTGATTTGGTTATTATGCCGGTTGGGTTATGGCAGATGAGATATTTGGTTTTAGCTCGTGAAGATTTATCAAATCAAGTAGAAGGAAGAGTATTGAAGACAAAATCTACAGAGGGGATTTGTAGGTTTTTGCTTGAAGATGTCATTTGCTGTTACGGGTGCATAGGAAAAATCACTGCAGATCGTGGAGAATTAAATGCACAAGAAGCTCGTAAGTTCTTTGAAAAATGTGGAGTTAAACTATCACTGACTATTGCTTATTATCCGGAAGGGAATGCGAAAAGCGAACGCGGTCACCCGCCGATTGTGAAAGCATTCGTTAAAGCTTGTAATGAGAAGGTTAAAGAGTGGCCACGGCTTTTGTCCTTTGCATTATGGGCTGATCGAACAACACATAGTTCGGTGACAGGATATATGCCAGTAGAACTTATGACAGGTCAAAAACCAATTATGCCGATTGAAAAAAAGGTACTTACTTGGAGTATGCTACCATGGGAAGATGGATTGACAAGAGAAGAACTTCTGGCTATTAGGATTCGACAATTGGAGCAAAGAACGGAAGATGTCCAGATAGCATTGGAAAGGTTAAAAAGAGCAAGGTTACAAAACAAGGCGCGATTCGATAAGCAACATCGATTGAGACCAAAAGCAATCGAAGAAGATGACTGGGTACTTGTTTATGACAATAGTCTGGATAATCAACATAATAGTTTGCGGAAATTTTCAAAACGTTGGTTTGGGCCATATGTGGTAACAACTGTTCATGATAATGCGACTTACTCATTACGGGAGTTAGATGGTACAAAATTGAAAATACCAATTGCAGGGAAGCGAGTAAAAATATTTAAACGAAGACACGCAAAGATGAATATGAAAGACCTTAATGAAGGTACAGAGATTCCGCAGCAAGAAGATGAAAGTGATATGGATAATGAAGGTGACGACGACGAACTGGACAAAGACGTAGGGGATATATTCTGAATCAAACAGCAATTGGGTAAATTGGTGCATACCGGAGGATGCACAGGTTCAGAGGGGGTGGATGTCGTGTTGTAACACGAGTATACAGTGAAAATAAAAAGAATGGGGAATTTTATTAATATTCAGTTACCTCGAATATTGGGAGCATCGACCAACTCCAGTACAAATACTGAGTGGTCAGGTTCAGTGACTCCGTTACAGTCAGCTGGGGCATACTGAAATGCCCTGTTCGATTCCAATAACGGGAGTCAGCAGGAAGAGAAGGACCAATTCACACGTCGGGTTCGAGGAGCCAATTGGATCCAATTTTGATAATCCAATCCGGGTCCTCTTACCCAATATGAGACCTGTATTGGTGGGGCAACCCAATGCAGTCTAGTTATGGGAAATCCAGGTCTTACTACGGGTCTTAGCCAATCTGACGCGAGGACCAATTTGACCCAGTTACGGGAAATCCAGGTCTTACTACGGGTCTTAGCCAATGTGACGCGAGGACCAATTTGACCCAGTTATGTGAAATCCAGGTCTTACTACGGGTCTTAGCCAATCTGACGCGAGGACCAATTTGACCCAGTTACTGGAAATCCAGGTCTTACTACGGATCTTAGCGAATCTGACGCGAGGACCAATTTGACCCAATTACGGGAACATCCAGGTTTCTACGGGCATCTTTACCAATATAGGACCTGAATTGGTCGGGCGACTCAATGTGGTCCCGATTACGGGGTTCGATTCTGTTTCAGGTTGTCCTGTTCTCTGTGCCGTCTCAGGGAACGTTGTTTTTGGTAAATGGATTTCTTAAAGGTAAAAACGGAGGAGAAAGCTTGGCGGCGAGAGCCAATTTCGAATCCAAGTTGAGGTGAGAGCCAATTTCGGATCCAAGCTTGAGGTGGGAGCCAATTCCGGATCTAAGACGGAAGATTGAAGAAATTCAGAGGATAAGGTTAGGTGGGATATAGTTTTGGGTGTGGGTTTTTTTTTTGAGGGGAAATCGGGGGGAGGAAGCGAGTTTTCAAGCTTCTGCAAGGTTACCAGTTCGGTTTTCATTGGAGTTTTTTGAAGATCAAGGGAATTAGAGAGAGGAGCTTCATGCTTCGGGTCGGAGAAGGAAAGACATAGAATTTGGATTTTTCTTCTTCATAGAGTTTTGGGGAAGACTGAGGCAATCGCTGCTGAAGTCAGTGTTGTAATGGTGAATCAAGATTTTTAAATGAAGTGGGTTTGAATACTCTTGACTGTTTTGTGAAATCGAGTTACATCTGTGATTGAAGGATTAAAAGGGTATCTATAGGATTGAGTATGCGGAGTGAATGAAATTTATTGGGTTAATCTAACAAGACAGTGAGTGGATACAAGATCGTAAGTACAAAGCAGTATTGAAGGTTAACAGTTTGGGTTGTACGGGGTTCTCTGTAACATCTAGAGACCTACCGGCTGGGGCAAAAAGGACTTCGACAAGTACTCGAAGAGCACCCGTATAGATTTACGGTACATTGTTGCAGTCGTTTATATTCCAGCAGTCAAAAACTGATAGACTGCTTGACTATCGGCGAATCTCCATACTACCTTCTACAGCCAGACGTCCGACACGTTCTCGAGCAGGAAAGCACGTAATACAAAAACGTTACAGAGAACCCCGAACAACCCAAACTGTTAATCTTCAATACCGCTTTGTACTTACGATCTTGTATCCACTCACTGTCTTGTTAGATTAACTCAATAAATTTCATTCACTTCGCATACTCAATCCTATAGACACCCTTTTAATCCTTCAATCACAGACGTAACTCGATTTCACAAAACAGTCAAGAGTATTCAAATCCACTTCATTAAAAATCCCGATTCACTATTACAATACTGCCTTCAGCAGCGATTGCCTCAGCCGTCCCAAAACTCTACGAAGAAGAAAAATCCAAATTCTCTGTCTTTCCTTTCTCGACCCGAAGCATGAAGCTCCTATCTCTAATCCCTCGTTCAAAAACTTTTTTTTTCAAAACTATATCCCCTCTAACCTTATCCTCTGAATTTCTTCAATCTTCCGTCTTAGATCCGGAATTGGCGCCCACCGTCAAACTTGGATCCGAAATTGGCTCTCGCCGTCAGAGCTTTCTCCTCCGTTTTTACCTTTAAGAAATCCATTTATCGAAAACAATGTTCCCTGAAACGGCACTGAGAACAGGACAGCCTGAAACAGAATCGAACCCCGTAATCTGGACCACATTGACTCGCCCGACCAATTCAGGTCTCATATTGGATAAGAGTCCAGTACTAACCTGGATGTTTCCGTAATTGGGTCAAATTGGTCCTCACGTCGGATTGGCTAAGACCCGTAGTAAGACCTGGATTTCCCGTAATTGGATTGACCGGCCAATTCAGGTCTCATATTGGATAAGAGGACCCGGATTGGATTCTCGAAATTGGATCCAATTGGCTCTTTGAACCCGTCGTGTGAATTGATCCTTCTCTTCCTGTTGACTCCCGTTATTGGAATCGAACGGAGCATTTCAGTATGCCCCGGCTGACTATAACGGAGTGATTGAACCTGACCACTCAATATTTGCACTGGAGTTGGTCGATGCTCCCAATATTCGAGATAACTAAATATTAATAAAATTCCCCTTTCTTTTTATTTTCTCAGTATACTCGTGTTACAACACGACAACGCGAAGACCAATTTGATCCAATTACGGGAACATCCGGGTCTTACTACTGGACTCTTACCCAATATGAGATCTGAGTTGGTCGGGCGACTCAATGTGGACCCGAGTACACATTCTGTTTTAGGCTGTCCTATTCTCAGCGCCGTTTCAGGGAACGTTGTTTTCGGTAAATGGATCTCTTAAAGATAAAAATGGAGGAGAAAGCTTTGATGACGAGAGCCAATTTTGGATCTAAGCTCTGACGGTGGTAGTCAATTCCGGATCCAAGACGGAAGATTGAAGAAATTCAGAGGATAAGGTTAGGGGGAGAATAAGTTTTGAGGAGGGTTTTTTTTTTTTTCAGATTAGAGGGGGCGGGTTTTTTGGATCGAAGAGCTAGCTTCAAGTTTTTTTTAAGGTTACTAGTTCGGTTTCATTAGAGGTTTTTGGAGATCAAAGGAGATTGGAGAGGAGCTTCATGCTTCGGGGTCGGGGAAGAAAAGACAGAGAATTGGATTTTTCTTCTTCATAGAGTTTTGGGAAGACTGAGGCAATCGTTGCTGAAGTCAGTGTTGTAATGGTGAATCGGGATTCTTAATGAAGTGGGTTTGAATACTCTTGATTGTTTTGTGAAATCGGATTACGTCTGTAATTGAAGGATTAAAAAGGTGTCTATAGGATTGAGTATGCGGAGTGAATGAAATTTATTGGGTTAATCTAACAAGACAGTCAGTGGACAGAAGATCGTAAGTACAAAGCGGTATCGAAGATTAGCGGATTGGGTTGTTCGGGGTTCTCTGTAACGTCTAGAGACCTACCAGCTGGGGCAAAAAGGACTTCGACAAGGAGTCGAAGGGCATCCATATAGATTTACGGTGTATTCTTGCAGTCATTTATATTCCAGCAGTCAAAAACTGATAGAATGCTTGACTATTGGAGAATCTCCATACTACCTTCTACAGCCAGACGCCCGGTGTCGTGTTGTAACACGAGTATACAGTGAAAATAAAAAAAAAAAAAAAAAAAAAAAAAAAAAAAAAGAATTTTATTAATATTCAGTTACCTCGAATATTGGGAGCATCGACCATCTCCAGCGTAAATACTGAGTGGTCAGGTTCAGTCACCCCGTTACATTCAGCCGGGGCATACTGAAATACTCCATTCGATTCTAATAACGGGAGTTAGCAGGATGAGAAGGACCAATTCACACGACGGGTTTGAAGAGCCAATTGGATCCAATTTCGAGAATCCAATCCGGGTCCTCTTACCCAATATGAGACCTGTATTGGTGGGGCAACCCAATGCAATCTAGTTACAGGAAAATCCAGGTCTTACTACGGGCCTCAGTCAGTCTGACGTGAAGACCAATTTGACCCAATTACGCGAGCATCCAGGTTACTATGGGCATCTTACCCAATATGGGACCTGAATTGGTCGGGCGACTCAATGTGGTCCAGATTACGTGGTTTCGATTCTGTTTCGGGCTGTCCTGTTCTCTGTGCTGTTTCAGGGAACGTTGTTTACGGTAAATGGATCTCTTAAAGGTGAAACCGGAGGAGAAGGCCTTGATGACATGAACCAATTTCGGATCTAAGCTCTGATGGCGGGTGCCAATTCCGGATCTAAGATGGAAGATTGAAGAAATTCAGAGGATAAGGTTAGGGGAGAATATAGTTTTAGGGAGGGAGGTTTTCTTTTTTTTGGGAATCGGGGAGGGAGCGAGTTTTCAAGCTTTTGCAAGGTTACCAGTTCGGTTTTTCATTGGAGGTTTTTGGAAGATCAAGGGAATTAGAGAGAGGAGCTTCATGCTTCAGGTCGGGGAAGGAAACACATAGAATTGGGATTTTTCTTCTTCGTAGAGTTTTGAAAAGACTGAGGCAATCGCTGCTGAAGTCAGTATTGTAATGGTGAATCGGGATTTTTAATGAAGTGGGTTTGAATACTCTTGACTGTTTTGTGAAATCGAGTTACATCTGTGATTGAAGGATTAAAAGGGTGTCTATAGGATTGAGTATGCGGAGTGAATGAAATTTATTGGGTTAATCTAACAAGACAGTGAGTGGATACAAGATCGTAAGTACAAAGCAGTATTGAAGGTTAACAGTTTGGGTTGTACGGGGTTCTCTGTAACGTCTAGAGACCTACCGGCTGGGGCAAAAAAAATACTTCGACAAGCACTCGAAGAGCATCTGTATAGATTTACGGTATATTGTTGCAGTCGTTTATATTCCAGCAGTCAAAAACTGATAGACTGCTTGACTATCGGCGAATCTCCATACTACCTTCTACAGCCAGACGCCCGATGCCTTCTCGAGCAGGAAAGCACGTAATACGACATAAGTGGTGAACCCGACGTGAAAGCTTGAGGTGAAAGGTATTGGATTTCGATTGATTTTATCTTTATTTTTATGAAAAACGAAAATAAGAATTTTGAAGGATTTTTGGGAAAAGTTTCTGGTGGGGAGTCTTCTAAAGGACAAGGTATGCACATGGATCCGTCTATTGCTAGTTTGTTTCAAGCCTTCTCATTGTCAATGCAGCAACTGCAAAGCAATGATCGAACGGAAGCTTTGGCAACCAAAGCATTGCAAGCAGTGGTCAATAAAATTGATCAATTTGATGTGAAGAATATTTCAAGGTATTTAAAATGTTATGTTCGTGAAATGGAATTAAATCGGGTTTCTGAGAAGAAAATGGTTGCACTATTTGGACTTGCCACGATACCGGAAATAAGAGACCACATTACAACGATTACGGATCGTTATGGGAATTCATGGGAGGATTTTCCACATGCATTGAAAGACAAATATTTCTTGGAAGATGTTGATCGCATTACTAAGAAGTTGTTTTGGGAATGGATTAAACGGCCCGATAAGAATTTGCAAGCAACAGAGCTACTAAGGGAATTTGAGAGGCAGTACTCTCAATTATCGAAGGTAGAAAAATTGACATTGGAGCTGAACAAAGTTGATCTATTTCTTCAAGCTGCTGATGGAGAATTGCAAGAAAAATTAGAACCCCTTCTTGAAGACAAAGAAGAAGATGAAGGATTGACAACGAAGTGGAAGAACGTTGAAGATGCGGTGGGGTTGCTTACAAAAAAAGAAAGGAGGAAGGATAGAAGCAATATTCCGAAAACAGTACAAGCACCCAAAGCTCCAGTACGTACAATACCACCAACAATGCCTACAATTCAACCTTCGACATCCTTGTCAAAGAAAGCAGATATGGGTAGGGAAGAAATTATACGAGGAATGCGAGATCTTCAAATCAAATTGGCAAGACTTGAAGAGAATACTTCTATAAAGAATTCAAAGAATGTTTCAAAACAAGGATATGTACAAAGATGCATTTGGTGTAATGATGCTTCACACACTAGAAAAGATTGCAATGAATTTAATAATATGATATGGCAGGGAATTATTTGCTGGAAAGATGGGAAGATAGCATTGAAAGATAGGGAGGATCTTCTTCAAACCAATTTTGGCAAGGGAGGAATGAGAGCATTGGTTCAAGATTACTTAAAAGAGCATGAAACAGTAGTACGAGAAAGTGCAAGTTATGGTGCTAGAGTAGATGATGCAATTGGTGGAAGTACGGAAACTAGTGAGTTTTGGGCTTCTGCCGTTTCTACAATGCAAGAAGGAAAATTACCTCGAGAAGCGTTATTGAGAACTGCAGCTACAATACGAGGAAGAACAGGTTGGGAGGATCCTGTTGAGTCTCTTTATGAAGACCTTAATGAAGGTATAGAGATTCCGCAGCAAGAAGATGAAAGTGATTTGGATAATGAAGGTGACGAAGACGAACTGGACAAAGACGTAGGGGATATATTCTGAATCAAACAGTAATTGGGTAAATTGGTGCATACCGGAGGATGCACAGGTTCAGAGGGGGTGGATGTCGTGTTGTAACACGAGTATACAGTGAAAATAATAAAAAAAAAAAAAAAAAAAAAAAAAAAAAAAAATTATTAATATTCAGTTACCTCGAATATTGGGAGCATCGACCATCTCCAGCATAAATACTGAGTGGTCAGGTTCAGTCACCCCGTTACAGTCAGCCGGGGCATACTGAAATGCTCCATTCGATTCTAATAACGGGAGTTAGCAGGATGAGAAGGACCAATTCACACGACGGGTTTGAAGAGCCAATTGGATCCAATTTCGAGAATCCAATCCGGGTCCTCTTACCCAATATGAGACCTGTATTGGTGGGGCAACCCAATGCAGTCTAGTTACGGGAAAATCCAGGTCTTACTACGGGCCTCAGTCAGTCTGACGTGAAGACCAATTTGACCCAATTACTCGAGCATCCAGGTTACTACGGGCATCTTACCCAATATGGGACCTGAATTGGTCGGGCGACTCAATGTGGTCCCGATTACGGGGTTTCGATTCTGTTTCGGGCTGTCCTGTTCACTGTGTCGTTTCAGGGAACGTTGTTTATGGTAAATGGATCTCTTAAAGGTAAAAACGGAGGAGAAGGCCTTGATGACATGAACCAATTTTGGATCTAAGCTCTGACGGCGGGAGCCAATTCCGGATCTAAGATGGAAGATTGAAGAAATTCAGAGGATAAGGTTAGGGGAGAATATAGTTTAAGGGAGGGATGTTTTTTTTTTTTTTGGGAATCGGGGGGGGAGCTAGTTTTCAAGCTTTTGTAAGGTTACCAGTTCGGTTTTCATTGGAGGGTTTTGAAGATCAAGGGAATTAGAGAGAGGAGCTTCATGCTTCGGGTCGGGGAAGGAAAGACATAGAATTTGGATTTTTCTTCTTCGTAGAGTTTTGGGAAGACTGAGGCAATCGTTGCTAAAGTCAGTGTTGTAATGGTGAATCGGGATTTTTAAATGAAGTGGATTTGAATACTCTTGACTGTTTTGTAAAATCGAGTTACGTCTGTGATTGAAGGATTAAAAGGGTGTCTATAGGATTGAGTATGCGGAATAAATGAAATTTATTGGGTTAATCTAACAGGACAGTTAGTGGATACAAGATTGTAAGTACAAAGGGGTATTGAAGATTAACAGTTTGGGTTGTTCGGGGTTCTCTGTAACGTCTAGAGACCTACCGGCTGGGGCATAAAAAAGACTTCAACAAGCAGTCGAAGAGTATCCATATAGATTTACGGTACATTGTTGCAGTCGTTTATATTCCAGCAGTCAAAAACTGATAGACTGCTTGACTATCGGCGAATCTCCATACTACCTTCTACAGCCAGACGCCCAGCGCGTTCTCGAGCAGGAAAGCACTTAATACGACATCGACGCGTTCTGGAGTAGGAAAGCACGTAATACGACAATGTTTAATTTTCTTCATATCTCACAAAATATAAGCTCAAATGCCATGAAATTTATATGTATAGCTTCTTAACACAAAATTTTACATTCTCCAAAAATTCGTCCGAAAACTCAAGTTATGGCTCCAACCACTACTACTAACAAACCGGCTTACTTATTACTTTTGATTTGGAAGTGCCACCTTCAACTCCTTACAACTCCTTCATATGAACTCCAAAAGCAATAATTCTTTCATAAAAATTATAGGCCTTAAAATCGCCATTCCATTCGCACCTTCCGATCTTCAAAATCTGGTGTAAAACTCCTCATATCCTCAAAAGAGTAACAGTATATCTTAAATTAACACCTTAACTTCAAATGGCTATAACTTCTTCATCCTAACTTCAAATCCTCTAATTTTTGTACAATTATTGTACCCCAAATCCTAAACTTTACAACCGTAGCTTGTAATCTCCGAATGCCCTCTTTGAAGTCGCCGAAACCCTTCTTAAGAATGCGGGCAGCCTCCTCAAAGTCCATTGGGCATGGTATTCGACCAATAGGGATGAAGTTTTCCATTCCTTGCCTTCATCCGACCATGCCTTGTTTTCCTCCCTTCCAATTAGCCTCCTACTAGTTTAGATTTTTATCCTTAGGTTTCCACCTTCTTTCAAGGCTTCATACTAAACATTTAGTCCTATATATATATTTTAATATCAAAATCAAAAGAAGTAAAGAAACAAAGTAAAGTTTCTTATACCAACTCCTTTTAATTTAATCTACTAGCCACTCTAACACACATCTAGATTTATCAACATATAATATGTTTTAATTAATTTTTATATATTGTAAGCATTTATAGTACGACAGTACCATGTACTTGACTTATTCCTCAAGCTACTATATGGAAGTAACTTGTTCCACAAGCTACCAATACATAGTTAGCTTTTTAGCCAAGTTTCTAACCTACGAATACATCTAAAGTCAAAACCGCATCTATGAAGCTTCTAAGAAGCTTTTTTAGAATTCTTTATGAAATTATTCTATTTTACCTACTTCTATTTAATCATATAAATAATTATTGAGCTAAATATATATATGTTTGTGATATTACCTCCCCTTTTAGAGATGAGTTCCATGAAGAACGGTCTTCATATATTGAGGAAGTCCAAGATGTGACAAATTATATTTGCTACACACTCCGATCTTTGCTCTCTTCGAAGATGGTTGATAGGTCCTTTCAACCATCTATAATGTTCTATACTATGGCCAGAAGATGACCCTATTATTTGGTCATTATTAAGGCCTTCATAACTTCCTTCAAAGAAAATATTTAGAACACCGTCAAGAGTAGTTCCTACCTCTAATAAAATCACTAAACATCGGAATTCTCTTCCAAGGTCGTGATACCAAACACCTTATATCTTGCCATCTATTTAAAAAAGGACATGTTGTTCTTGAAGATCTTCATCTTGATTTCGTTGTCTTGAAGGTTTTGACAATCGTAATGTCTCATCTGATAAGTCCGCAAATGAAACCTCTTGAGTTGAATCTACTAGTTGTTGGTGCTCCATCTCATCACAAATATATAGAAGCTACAATGAAAGATAGAAGGTAGAATGTTATTTTCCTTTGATCTTGTTTCTTTTATAGCAAAGGTTTGCTATTCTTCATCTTAGTTTTGATGGATGTCGTTCATGAAAGACTTCAACTTTCTTTGCTGCATTTGTAAGATTCTTTGATGGCTCTCATGTGTATTCACTAATATCGTATTCATGCTAATAAATAAGATATTCCAACCTATTTTGGCACCACCTTGAATCTAAGACTTCTTCCACCTCAAACTCTTGGTTATTATCCACTTCTATAGGAAGAGGTAGCATTTTTCTTCTTCCCAAGATATTCACTGTCTTATACAACTCCAAAAGAGACACGTGAAATACAGGATGGATCTTCATATACTCACGTAGATGTAATTGATAGGCAACAGAATTAATTTGTTTACAAATAGAAAAAGTTCTGAGCCTATGATAATCTAATTTATCACAAGGATGAGTAGTCTTGATATTACGATGAACTAACCATATCTTGTCGCCTATATTATATTGTGGTTGCTCTTTGTGATAGGCATCTGCGTTGGTCTTTTGTCATTCTTAAACTTCCTTTAAATCTATCTTCATTGTTATTTATAGCTCTGACAAGCAATTTGCTAAATCTTTTGTTGCATGATTATCAACTTTTAAAAAGTCAAAAGTATCAAGATATGGATGATGACCATAATTGACAAAGAAAGGTGTTTGTTGAGTGGAAGAATGTACCAAATTATTATATGCAAACTCTGCCAATGGTAAAAAGAGTTGTCCAATCATCTTGATGATAGTTGATGGTACATCTCTAATACTACTCCAAAACTTGATTTACCGGTTCTATTTGTCCATCAATTTGAGGATGAAAAGCTAAAGTAAGCTTTATATCCATTTTTAGAATCTTGAATAGGATTTTTCAAAATCTTGATACAAATTGAGTCCCTCTATCTAATATAATATCCTTTGGCAATCCATGATAGCAATAGATATTATTAATGAAAAGCTTAGCTGTTTCTTCACCTATGATAGATTTTGTACATGGTACAAAATATGCCATCTTAGTAAAATGATCTACTATCACAAATATATAGTCATAAGAACCTGAGATTGGAAGATCCATGATGAAATCCATAGAAACAGAAGACCATGGTTATTCTAGAATAGGTAACGGCTGAAGAATTTCATAAGGTCGATGATGACGAGTTTTTGATCTTGAGCAAACATCACAAGATTGTACAAAATCTTTGACTACCTTCCACATTTGCGGCCAACAAAAATCCCTGGATATTAGTTCCAAAGTTTTATTGTACCCAAAGTGTCCTGCTCCTAGAAAACAAGCTTCAAGAACATGTAATCGGGCTTCACCCTCTCGAACATATAGGCGTCATTTGAAATATAATAGATTATTTTTGAATTCAAACTTCGAAGTATCATGGAACTTAGAAGAAGTATCCTTGATATTCTGAACAAGAGGATCAAAGGACATGCTTGATTGAATTTGCTTCACAAATATTGAATCAATAGTCAATGTTGATTTAATAGCTTGAAGATGAAAATGCTTGGGCTTCAAGAGAATTCATCTTTGTTGATCAAAAGATGCATCTCTGTTATTCTCGTTGTATTCAAGCTTCAGTATATCAAAGCTAAAGAATTAATAGAGGTGGATTCAAACATAAAAAAAGACTAGTTATATGAATTGGGTCTGTTAGTGTCACAATTGATTGTATTCTAGCTATCTAAAATCAATTATCAAACTACAAAATACCAAGGCTTACTACTTTCGATTTGATTCAATACATAATCTATTCTATGACTATCAATTCAATAATACTTCTCTCAATCACAATTCTTCATAAGCAAATAATAAAAGCAAAAAAAATAAAGAGGTAGCACCAAGCTTATTCTGCTTATGATTCTCACAAAATGGCTCTCGGCTTACAACTCTTACAAACTGGTCCTCGGCTTACGACTCTCATAGTCTAGCTCTCGGCTTATGACTCTCACAGTCTGGCCTTTGGCTTACGACTCTCACAGTCTAGCCCTAATCTCTCTTTTTTCAACTTATTTATCCTACCAAAAAGATGATCCGTCCACCAGCAAATTCCAAAGGTTATGACCCTTTGAATTCTTAACCATTTATTCCACTAACAACCTACTATTACCAACTAAACTGCCTAACCATCAGTCTAATTCTCAAGGTTATCAATAACCAACCAATAATTTACCACAAAGTTTATTTACCTATTCTACTTACCTCCACTCTTAATTGTACAGCATCCTCGCAAAAATTATTTAGCCTCAACTTATAAAGACGTAGAAATGTATATCTTCGAAGGTGTTGTTGCTAAAATTGACGTATTGGTCAACATTCAATTATTGGCCTCCTTCTCTAATGCGGCTAGTTTAGTCTACAACATTGCAACCTCTACGTGCAACCGCTCTTGCCGTTCCATCCAATCAATCTCCATCCTTGCTTTGTCAGATATCATGTTCACTATCTTCTCCTTAATCACAAAAGAAAACACAATGCTTGTCAAGAGTCCTCTTCCTACTTCTTATTGTGATCCAATCAATTAGGTCGACTCTCCTTTTTATAATAGAAAATTCGTCCCAAGTTTATGTATAGTAAAGTTTTAGCCGATTGCCATTGATTCGTATCGTAAATTTAGTATCCATAAAATCTTCTAATTGTACTGAACCATTTGGAAATCCGTCAATAATTCGATATGGCCTATGCCATCAAACTTGAAATTTTCTTGAAAAATTTTTAAATTGACTATCATAAAGAAGTACCAAATTATTTGGTATAAAAGCCTTTGGTCTAAGCTTACTATCATAATAAGTCTTCCTTTGTTTTTAGGTAGTTTCTATTATCATTAATGCATTGGCTCTAGTTTCATCTAATTTTTTCAATTCTTCTAAATGGTGCCGTAATGAATCCTAATCTCCCAATCTATTATCTATAGTAATTCATAAACTTTGGACTTCCAATTCAATAGATAATATTACTTCTTGGCCATAAACCAATTGAAAAGGGATAGCATTAGTAGTAACTTTATATGCAGTATGGTATGCCCATAAAGCTGCGAACAACTTAGTGTCCCAATCAGTTCCCGCTCCTGAAACTGTTTTTGTTAAGATTTCACATTAAATTCCATTAGTCTTTTCCATTTGTCCATTGGCTCTAAGGTGATACGGTGTAGTCTTATGATGTTTTATCTCGTATTTAGCCGTAAGTGCTTCGATTGTACTATTTATAAAATGAGTTTCTTGATCACTAACCAATTCTCGTAGACAACCGAATCATGTAATAATATTTTCATACAAAAAGGTTGCTACTGTACTAACACTATCGGTTTTCGTAGCTATAGCTTCAGCCCATTTTGTTACGTAATCCATTGCTACCAGTATATACTATTTTTTTTTATTTCTCGAGGCTGGTGCAATTACTCCCACAAAATCAATTTCCCATTTTTCAAAAGGCGCTTGAGCCAAAATTGATACCAATGACATTGCTGAAGTTTCAGTAGATCGACCGGTTCTTTGACATAGGTCACAATGATGGACGAATTGGTAGGCATGTGTAAACATTGTTGGCCACCAATAACCAGCGTGTAAAGCTTTACGATTCGTGCTGTCCCTCGTAAAATATCCACCACAATTGTCCAAGTAGCAACCTTCCAATATAGTACGTATTTCAGTCTGATAAATACAGCCTCGCAAAACTCCATCCTTACCTTGTTTATATAAAGCTTCACCAATCATCGTATAATGTGCATATTTTAATATTAAGCGTTGTTTAAGCTTTTCATTGAAATTGGATGAAAAGGTTTGAAATGTCAAGTATTGAATTATTTCACTATACTCTGGAGTAATTACATCTACCGCAAACAGTTCCACATTGGATAGTGCATCGTTAATGGGTTCATTACCCAATATATTGGATAACCAATATAAATGGATCGCATTGGAATGTGATTTTCTTGGTCTTATCTGAATAGTAAAGTCAAATTCCTGCAAGAATAAAATCCATTGTCCAATATGATCACTCAATTGAGGCTTATTAATCATATATTTTAAAGCATCATGGTCAACATGCAAAACAAATTTATAACCAAGAAGATACACCAACAGTTTACCAGAAGGTATACCAAATTGGTACTTTTTTGAATTTAAAGAAATTCCATATTTGGCATATTGATTCAAACATTGATCTAGACATTCTAAATGCCTAGCTCTCATACTAAATGTATAAAAATCATCTAGAAATATTTCTATTGAAATTCGTAGATAATCTTGGAATGCTTGCATCATTATCATTTGAAATGTAGTTGGTACATTACAAAGCCCAAATGGCATAACCTTATAGGCAAAGGTCCCCCAATCCGTAGTAAAAGTAGTTTTTAACTGATCTTCTTTTGCAATCTCAACTTGATTATAATCGGAGAATCCATCAAGAAATGAATAACATTCTTGTCCAATGACAACATCCAATATAGTATCTGTGAATGGTAAAGAAAAATAATCCTTCTTGATAGCCGCATTTAATTTTTGGAAATCTTGACAGATTCAAATTTTTCCATTCTTTTTTGGTACCATAACAATTGGTGAAACCCATTCACTGAAAAAAATCGGATAGATAAATCCAACCTCCAAGAGTTTATCTAGTTCATCTTTTACCATAAGTGAGTATTTTAGATTAAGTCAATGTTGTCTTTAACATACTGATGTAGCGTTCTCCTCCAATATAATTCGATGCTTACAAACTTCAACTAGAATTCCTTTCAAATCTGCATATGACCATGCAAAAGTAATTTTATGCATTATCGTATTACGTGCTTTCCTGCTCGAGAACATGTCGGACGTCTGGCTGTAGAAGGTAGTATAGATATTCGCCAATAGTCAAGCAGTCTATCAATTTTTGACTGATGGAATATAAACGACTACAAGAATACATCGTAAATCTATATAGATGCCCTTCAAAGTCTTTTTTGCCCCAGCCGGTAGGTCTCTAGACGTTACAGAGAACCCCGAACAACCCAATCTGCTAATCTCCGATACCGCTTTATACTCACGATCTTGTATCCACCGACTGTCTAGTTAGATTAACCCAATAAATTTTATTCACTCCGCATACTCAATCCTATAGACACCCTTTTAATTCTTCAATCACAGACGTAACTCGATTTCACAAAACAGTCAAGAGTAATCAAACCCACTTCATTAAAAATCCCGATTCACCATTATAACACTGACTTCAGCAACGATTGCCTCAGTCTTTCCAAAATCCTATGAAGAAAAAAACCCCAATTCTCTGTCTTTTTTTCCCTTCTCGAAGCATGAAGCTAGCTCTCTGATCCTTCAAAATCTCATAAAAACTTCTTCTCTCCCCTCTCATTTCTTAACCTTAATTCTGAATTTCTTCAATCTTCCGTCTTGGATCCAAAATTGGCTACCACCGTCAGAGCTTAAATCCAAAACTGGCTCTCGTCGTCAGAGCTTTCTCCTCTATTTTTATCTATAAGAAATCCTTTTACCGAAAGGACGTTCCCGGAATGGCACAAAGGACGAAACAGCCTGAAACGGAATCGGAGCCCCGTAATCGGGACCACATTGAGTCACCCGACCAATTCAGATCTCATATTGGGTAAGAGTCTAGTAGTAAGACCCGGATGTTCCCATAATTGGATCAAATTGGTCCTCCGCGTCAGATTGACTGAGGCCCGTAGTAAGACCTGGATTTTCCCGTAATTGGACTGCATTCCGTTGCCCGACCAATTCAGGTCTCATATTGGGTAAGAGAACCCGGATCGGATGTCTTAAAATTGGATCCAATTGGCTCTTCGAACCAGGCTCACTCATCATTGAATAGGTCCTTTTCCTTTTTTGCTGACTCCCGTTATTAGAATCAAACGGAGCATTTCACTATGCCCCAGCTGACTGTAACGGGGTGACTGAACCTGGCCTCCCAGTATTTGCACTAGAATTGGTCGTTGCTCCCAATATTCGAGGTAACTGAACATTAATAAAAGTTCTCTTTCTTTATATTTTCACAGTATACTCCTGTTACAACACGACATCCACCCCCTCTGAACCTGTGCATCCTCCGGTATGCACCAATTTACCCAATTGCTGTTTGATTTAGAATATATCCTCTACGTCATTGTCCAGTTTGTCTTTGTTACCTTCATTATCTAAATCACTTTCATCTTCTTGCTGCAGAATCTCTATACCTTCATTAAGGTCTTCCATATTCATCTTCGCGTGTCTTCGTTTAAATATTTTTACTCGCTTCTCTACAATTGGTATTTTCAATTTTGTACCATCTAACTCCCGTAATGAGTAAGTCGTATTATCATGAACAGTTGTTACAACATATGGTCCAAACCAACGTTTTAAAAATTTCCGCAAAGTACTATATTGATTATGCAGACTATTGTCATAAACAAGTACCCAGTCACCTTCCTCGATTGCTTTTGGTCTCAATCGATGTTGCTTATCGAATCGCGCCTTGTTTTGTAACCTTGCTCTTTTTAACCTTTCCAATGCTATTTGCACATCTTCCGTTCTTTGCTCCAATTGTCGAATCCTAATAGCCAGAAGTTCTTCTCTTGTCAATCCATCTTCCCATGGTAGCATACTCCAAGTAAGTACCTTTTCTTCAATCGGCATAATTGGTTTTTGACCTGTCATAAGTTCTACTGGCATATATCATGTCACCGAACTATGTGTTGTTCAATCAGTCCATAATGCAAATGACAAAAGCCGTGGCCACTCTTTAACTTTCCCATTACAAGCTTTAACTAAGGCTTTCACAATCGATGGGTGACCGCATTCGCTTTTTGCATTCCCTTCTGGATTATAAGTAGTAGTCAGTGATAGTTTAACTCCACATCTTTCAAAGAACTTACGAGCTTCTTGCACATTTAATTCTCCACGATCTGCAGTGACTTTTCCTATGCATCCGTAGCGGCAAATGACATCTTCAAGCAAAAACCTACAAATTCCCTCTGTAGATTTTGTCCTCAATGCTCTTCCTTCTACTTGATTTGATAAATCTTCACGAGCTAAAACCAAATATCTCATCTGCCATAACCCAACCGGCATAATAACCAAATCAACAACCCATTTAAAATGAATAGCCAGAGGATACGTAGGATGAAGACCATCTTGATGTCGGATATTAGAATACGATTGACAGATTTCACATGACTCTACAAATGAGAGCACATCTCGATACATATTTTTCCACTAATATCGTTCCTTGAGCTTAGCAAAAGTAGCCCAGATTCCTCTATGCCCTGCCCATAAACTATCATGAAACTCCTTTAATAATTTTAGTTTTTCTTCCTTTTTGCCTATCACTCGTCGTGGCATCTCAATTCCTTTCTTCGGTCTCTTCCATAAGAATCCATCTCGAAGTAAAAATCCATATGTTTTTTTTCTTATTTGTTTGAATTTTTCTGTAGACCAATTCTCCTGCTTAGTCAAGGTATTCAAATAATGACCAATATCCAATAATTCTCCTTCATAAGATTCTTCAAGAAATAGCTTGTCTTCTCTGTTGAGATTTGATATTGAATAGAATTTCAATCCGACGTCATCAATGTCTTCAACCATTTCATCCTCCCTCTCATATCTTGCTCAAGATAGCATGTCTGCTACTAAATTGTCCTTACCAGTAACATGCTTAAATTCCGGATTTAGTGACTTAATATAAGTGTTCCATCTCAACATTGCAATATCTGGCATTGAACAGTTAATAATCATTCTAAGCAATGGCAAGCAATCTGTTTCAATTACTACTACTGCCCCAATCAAATAGTCCTTTTCAGCTTTCATAGCCGAAACAACTCCCCAAAGTTCTCTTTTGACTTGCGAGTATGCACGCTGACGAATACTTAAAACTTTAGCTCCAAATCGAATTGCAAATCTATTCCCATTGGAATCATCTTGACCCACAGTCCATCCAATGGCAATTGGACTAGCGTCCACAGTAAGAATCACTTGTCTATTGCACTTATAATCAAGCTTCCTCAATATTGGAGGTGACATCAATAATTTCTTCAATCTTCGCATTGCTTGAATATGCCTTTCTTTCCATTTAAATCGGTAATCCTTGCGTAATAGTTCATATAATGGATCCGCTATGTGAGCATAATGAAGGATCCAGATTAGATAAAATACACATGCACCCAAAAACCTGCGAACCTCTCTTAAAGAACCACAATCCTCTTTCATGCTTTCAATTACATCAACTTTAAACGGATCTGGTTTTCTTCCATAAGATCCACATAAACGTCCAACAATCACAACCTCTTGTACTCCAAATACGGACTTCATACCCGATAACGTAAGATGAACTTCTCCAAGCCGAGTTAAAATCTTTTCACAATCTTGTATATGATCAACAACATATTTGCGACACCCCCTCGTATCTAAAGTTTCATCCTTGTCTCCTTCTCTGCACCCTTTTATAGGAACATCATCCAGAAAAGGCATAGTCTTTTCCGGAATAAAATCTCTCAATACCTTATTCATCCCATTCATCATATGCGCAACTGAGTTGGTCGCGCCTTGAGGAAGAGTGCACATTCTAACCAATCCAAGTGGTGTCCTCATAGTTGTCATATCTCTACTTCCTTCAGCAAGTTGAAATTGATCATAACCTGAATACAAGTCACCCATTGAATAGATCGCCCTTCCAGCAAATGCCTCAGCAAATTCATCCACAATAGGTCCAATTCCTGCATTCCTGACAGTTACTGCATTCACCAGTTGCATATCTTGAATAAACCGTAGTGACCCATTCTTCTTAGGTATCGTAAACCATCGACTAGAATACGGCACAAATGAAGGTTCCAATATTTTCATCTTTATCTTTTCTTTTAATAGTTCCACCAATTTAGATAAATGTGCCCTCGGTACTGGAATCGATCTTAGATTCCAAGGTACATGCGGTACAGTGAAGATAACCATAGGTGTTATAATATTTGAATCCACACACCCAATTTCATGAGACTCGAAGGCAAACGATCTACCTTGTTTAGCCAACATCTTTTTGAAGCAAGTAATTTCCTCCGGCAATAAAGAACCATCAGAACCAATCTTCAATTCTTCAAAAGTCTCTTCAGTAAACTGATGTCCAATACTCATTGGATCTCTTAAACTTGCTTCTTTTGATGCTTCTCCTATTTGTTCTTTAGAATCCTCTAGTAATGGTCTGGCAACAAGCTTCACTTTCTTATCTGCCGTTTTATATCTCGACTCTACTGTGACTTCTGGTGCTTGAAAAGATTCAAGCATAGTATAAACCTCTCTTGAATGAATATCAACAATCTTATCATTATCCCCTAACCCAATAGATGTAATCAATTCCAATGAATCTTCCAATCCATTTTCTTCATAAACACCCAAAATCCTCTCATCATCTTGCAATGCACCTATCTTGCGTAATTGTCCTTCAATATTATATAATCTTTTTCTTTCTTTTCTTTTAAAATCATCAACTTTCTTATACATAATATTTCCATTATCCAATATACCAATAAAACTCACATCAAAGGTACCTTCATCTCACGAGAGTACCTCCTCTTTTGTACCTCCATAATCTCGCTTTACAGTGGTACCTCCCCAAAATCCTTAAATCCTTCAACAATCTTTGGCAATGGTTTCTCCCTCAACCTATCTCGATTCCGTTCATGGTTAGGAGGTACTGTTAGAAATTGTACAGCTTTCCTCCCATCTTCGCTCCGTACCCTTGCATAAGCAGAACCATCATCAAGTACTTTTGTTTCCATCCGTATTGCCGTGATATAAGGTTGTCCTAAAATCAACGGATAAGACGTTGTATCTTAAACGAAGAAATGTTGCTCCGTCGCAACATCCCCAATCCGAATTTCGACATCTACACAAGCTCCATATAATTCGCCCCGTGTGTTATTAGCTGCTCATATTGCCCATCCATGTTCCATATCAATTGGCCATTTTTGCTTCTTATAAAGATCTTTAGACATGAGATTTATTTCAGAACCATGGTCTACTAAAGCAACTATTGGTTCTTCTATATCTCCTACTTTCACCAATACCTCAGTAGTTGCCCTTGTCTAATGCTTTCGAGTATAATGGCTCAAAGTTTCTATTTCCTTATCAGTATAATCTTCAAAATGTACTCGTTGATTATACCCATTCTTTTCATTTGTTGGTTGCTTGTAACCAATATCAACCTCTTCTTCATCTTTATATATTCTTGCATCAATAGCATGATTCATTCCAGTTTCACCCATTAATTGCCTCTTTCGCTTAATGCTGTCAATGATAACATCATGAAACTCCTTCTTTGCAATTCCCAAGACTTCTTTCAATGTGAATTCCACCTTAGCATTTAATATACGTTCTTCCAACACCCCTTTCAAATTTGTTGCCGCTTCAATGTCAAAAAGTAGCTTATAAGCAATTGATTTACCCTTATCTTTTATCTCCTTTGTTTTTTCTCCCAATGATGCTGAGATATCCTTTACAAGCAATTCTTGTGAAGCTGCCTCCCGAGCCTTGTCTCCTCGAGTTTGCCTCTTAGAAGAATTTTCTTCTCTAGTATCATCAAAAATTTCTTGGTCTCTTTTCTTCCAACAAAGCTTCATGTTGGCTCTTAACAATATATGCATGAACTGAAAGAGACTCAACAGGATTCTCCCAACCTGTTCTACCTCGTATTGTAGCTGCAGTTCTCAATAACGCTTCTCGAGGTAATTTCCCTTCTTACATTGTAGAAATGACAGAAGCTCAAAACTCACTAGTTTCCGTACTTCCACCAATTTCATCATCTACTCTAGCACCATAACTTAGACTTTCTCGTGCTGCTATTTCAAGTTCTTTTAAGTAATCTTGAACCAATGCTATCATTCGTCCCTTGCCAAAATTGGTTTGAAGAAGATCCTTCCTATCTTTTAATGCTATCTTCCCATCTTTCCAGTAAATAATTCCTTGCCGTATCATATTATTAAATTCATTGCAATCTTTCCTAGTGTGTGAAGCGTCATCACACCAAATGCATCTTTGTACGTATCCTTATTTTGAAACATTCTTCAAATTGTTTGTAGAAGTATTCTCTTCAAGTCTTGCCAATTTGATTTGAAGATCTCACATTCCTCGTATAATTTCTTCCATTCCCATATCTGCTTTCTTTGAAAAGGATGTCGAAGGTTGAACTGTAGGCAATGTTTGTGATGTTGTACGTACTGGAGCTTTGGGTGCTTGTACTGTTTTCGGAATATTGCTCCTATCCTTCCTCCTTTCTCTTTTTGTAAGCAACCCCACCGCATCTTCAACGTTCTTTCACTTTGTTGTCAATCCTTCATCTTCTTCTTTGTCTTCAAGAAGGAGTTCTAATTTCCGTTGCAATTCTCCATCAGCAGCTTGAAGAAATAGATCAACTTTGTTCGGCTCCAATCTCAATTTTTCTACCTTCGATAATTGAGAGTACTGCCTCTCAAATTCTTTTAGTAGCTCTATTGCTTACAAATTCTTATTGGGCCATTCAATCCATTCCAAAAACAACTTCTTAGTAACGCGATCAGCATCTTCCAAGAAATATTCGTCTTCCAATGCATGTAAAAAAACCTCGCATGAATTCCCATAAGGATCCGTAATCGATGTAATGTGGTCTCTTATCTCTGGTATCGTGGCAAGTCCAAATAGTGCAACCATTTTCTTCTCAGAAACCCGATTTAATTCCATTTCACGAACATAACATTTTAAATACCTTGAAATATTCTTCCCATCAAATTGATCAATTTTATTGACCACTGCTTGCAATGCTTTGGTTGCCAAAGCTTCCTTTCGATCATTGCTTTGATGTTGCTGCATTGATAATGAGAAGGCTTGAAACATACTAGCAATAGATGGATCCATGTGCATACCTTGTCCTTTAGAAGAATCCCCACCAGAAACTCCTCCCAAAAATCCTTCAAAATTTTTATTTTCGTTTTCCATAAAATAAAGATAAAATCAACCGAAATCCAATACCTTCCACCTCAAGCTTTCACGTCGGGTTCACCACTTATGTCGTATTACGTGCTTTCCTGCTCGAGAACGAGCCGGGCGTCTGGTTGTAGAAGGTAGTATGGAGATTTGCCAATATTCAAGCAGTCTATCGGTTTTTGACTGTTGGAATATAAACGATTGCAAGAATATATCGTAAATCTATACGAATGTCCTTCGACTACTCGTCGAAGTCCCTTTTGCCCCGGCCGGTAGGTCTCCAGACGTTAAAGAGAACCCCGAACAATCCAAACTGCTAATCTTTGATACCGCTTTGTACTCACGATCTTGTATCCACTGACTATCTCGTTAGATTAACCCAACAAATTTCATTCACTCTGCATACTCAATCCTATAGACACTCTTTTAATTTTCCAATCACAGATGTAACTTCGATTTCATAAAACAGTCAAGAGTGATCACACCCACTTCATTTAAAATCCCGATTCACCATTACAACACTGACTTCAGCAACGATTGCCTCCGTCTTCCCAAAACCCTATGAAGAAGAAAAATCCAATTCTCTGTCTTTTCTTCCCTGACCCGAAGCATGAAGCTCCTCTCTGATCCTTCCAAAAAAAAAAAAAAAAAACTCCCTCTATCCCAAAAAAACTTCTCCCCAAAAAACTCTTCTCCTAAACTTTATCCTCTGGATTTCTTCAATCTTTCGTCTTGGATCCGGAATTGGCTCCTGCCGCCAAGCTTGGATCCAAAATTGGCTCCTTCCATCTTGGATCCGGAATTGGCTCTGTCGTCAGAGCTTTCTCCTCCGTTTTTACCTTTAAGAGATCCTTTTACCGAAAGGACGTTTCCGAAACAGTACAAAGGACTGAACAGCCTGAAACGGAATTGGAGCTCGCAATCGGGACCACATTGAATCGCCCGACCAATTCAGGTCTCATATTGGCTAAGAGTCCAGTAGTAAGACCCGGATGTTCCCGTAATTGGATCAAATTAGTCCTTCGCGTCAGATTGGCTGAGGCCCGTAGTAAGACTTGGATTTTTTCGTAATTAGACTGCATTGGGTTGACCGGCCAATTCAGGTCTCATACTGGATAAGAGGACCCGGATTAGATTCTTGAAATTGGATCCAATTGGCTCTTCGAACCAGGCTCACCTGTCGTGTAAATTGGTCCTTTCCCTTTTTTGCTGACTCCCGTTATTGGAATCGAACGAAACATTTCAGTATGCCTCCGCTGACTGTAACGGGGTGACTGACCCTGGCCTCCCAGTATTTGCACTGGAATTGGTCTTTGCCCCTAATATTCGAGGTAACTAAATATTAATAAAAGTCCCCTTTCTTTATATTTTCACAGTATACTCGTGTTACAACACGACAGCGGAGGCAATAATCTCATTGCAAGAGCTAATTCTAAGCTGCCATTGACCCTTTCCATAAAAATTCTAGTAGGCTAATAAAATGGGATTGAATGAATTGATAGATGCAAATAAATTAGGATTAGGATTGAATTATGTTAGTTAGATGAACAATCAAAGTTGAATGAAAATTTAAAATTGAATGAAAATTGATTAGATGAATTATTATATTTGGATGAATAGTTATTTGATGATGAAATTTTATCAATGAATGAATTTTAATTATAAATAAAATAAATAATATTAATAATATTAATAATAATAATAATAATAATAAAATAATAATAAAAATGGTAATAAAAATAATAATTATATATAAGTTATATTAATAAAAATAATTATTACATAGAATTATCAAGTGATTTCTTATTGTAGAAATTAGTTGATAAAAGAGATTTTTTTGTTTAATTATATGGTGAATTAAGGAGTTTTAAGAGTGAATTAAGTTAGATTAATTAAGAGCTACAATTGGCTAAAATTACAAGTGATTTACTTGTTATGAGTTAGAATAAATTTTAATTAGTGGGAGTTATTTCACCTTACATGTAGATGATTTAAGAAGATTAAGAATGATTTCAATATGAATTAAATAAGAATAATAATTTCTATAATTTATATAGTTAATTCACTTGTTGTAAATTAGAATAAACTTCAAAGTAATAGAGGTTTATTTTAGCTCATACTTCTTTTGCTTCATATTCTAATTGTTAGTTTATGGAGTCTAAGAAAAATGAATCATTATGTTTTATTTAAGATATGCAGCTAGTAAATGCAATAATTAATGAAAATATAGGTATAAGACCTTTAGTAGATGAATTTGTTTCATTTGCAAGAAGGATAAAATAATCAATGAATGATTTATATTTGAATTTTTATCAATTTCAACTTATACATAGGAGTAGAAATCTAACAACAATAAAAATGCCACTTGAACTATTTAAACTTTGTATTTTTCTACAAGGTACTACTAATTCAATTACACATATGATGAATATAATGAATAAGGTATTGAGAGACTTTATTCATGAAATAACTATGACTTTTCTAAATGATATTTCTATCGAAGGATATAAAGATTGTGAAAAGTTTTTAATTCAACTTAAAGAAATTCATCTTATACATTCAAGAAAAAATTTATATTTAGAATATAAGATGTCATTATTAGATATTTGTGTGGATTTTATAGAAAAAAAAAAAAAAAAAACAAGATCCAAGCAAAATTGATGTAATTGAAAAAATGAAAGATATATATGATTTTTTAACAAAAGTATACAAGTTTTTAGGTGCTTGTATATTTTATCGTATATAGATTCTTTATTACACTCATATAATAGATCCATTCTATTAATTTTTATGTAAAAGATATCAATTTGAATAAAAAAGAAAGTATATTAATACAATGCAAAGGCTAAAGATATTTTTTTCTATACCTCCAATTTTAAAAAGAATCGATTATGAATATAATAGATAAGTAATTCTTATTGTAAATAATAGTCTTATTGATATTAGGTGGATTATGGATCAAAATAATATAAATAGAAATAAATTTTTATTTTAATTTAGAATTAAAGTTTTAAGTACTCGTCAATGTACATATTTGTAAGTAAAAAAATATTATAGAAAGTTTTTTTGAATAGAAAAGCTAAAAAAGACTATTTGATTGATGCAATGGTAGTAATTGAAATAGATTATTAGCCATTGTTTGAAATGATTATTAATTTTTTAACATAAGATATTATAATTTTAAGATCGATTATTTATATTAAATCATTAAATTTAGAATTTAGGCAAGTTGTTGAAAAAGTCAATTTGGTAGTAGTGTTGGAATAGAGAGAATTTTCCTCAAGAAAGCACTAAGCTCTTAACTACCACTAATTGCTCAATCAAGTCTTGAGATAAGAAAGACCAAGTTTATATATATATATATATATATATAATTTTAGGTACTATTATACCAAATATATAAGTCTTAAGTCTCCAAAAACATCCAAAATATGATAAAACCTCTAAATCTTTAAATATCTTTATGGGATATTTTTTTGAACTTCAAAAACTCATATCTTCCAATCAGATTGTTCAAACACACTCAAATTTTACATGAAGTACTAATAAACTTCTAAAAACTATCACAACAAATTTCAACTACAAATTCATCGCAGATCTTAAGATATCACCAAAATCCTAATAGTATCTTCAAATCCTAGTTTTTATACATCTATGTGCAATTTTCTTCATATCTCACAAACTAAGCATTTAAATGCCACAAATTTTATATATATATAGCTTTTTAACACAATAATCTATCTCTTCCAAAAGGTTTGAGCCAAAAATTCGTCCAAAAACTCAAGATATGGCTCCAACCATTACTATGAATAAAATCTCTTATTTACTACCTTTGATTTGGATGCACTGACTTTAACTCTCTATAACCTCTTCATCCAAACTCCAAATTTATAAAATATTATATAAAAAATATAGTCAAAAAAGTGTTCTCTCCAACTCCAAATCCGTCGATTTTTTGTTGCTTTTCGTAAATGTATGTTATGCCCCAAAGAGTGACAAAAGGTACGAAATTGACACCTTAACTTTGAGCACTAATAACTCCTTCATAAAAACTCCAAATCACATAGAATTTGTACCAATTCATATCCAAAAACCTAAAATTGATGATCTTAGCCTCTAAAGCTCAAATGACCTCAAAAGAGAAACCTTAATTCCTAATAAAACCTTAGGCACCTTCCTTGAAGCCCATTGAACATGGCCTTTGACCAATAGGAATGAAGATCTCCATTCCTTACTTTCATCCCTCACAATAAGCCTTCTACTAGTTAAGATTTTTATCTTTAGTCTTTAATCTCTTCTCAAGGCTCCATATTAGATATTTAAGTCTTATAATTTTTTTAAATGCTATAATCAAAATAGATAAAATTCAAAATAAAGTTTCTTATATCTACTCTCTTTAAATTAATCTATTAACCATTATAACATACACCAAGACTTAAAAACATATCATATGTTCTGATTAATTTTTATATATTATAATCAATTACAATACGATAGCAGATATACTATCTAGAGTAAGATATGAAAGACAGAACAAGGTGATTGAAGACATTGATGATATTGGAACAAAAGTCTATTTAGTATCAAATTTTAGCAAAAAAAACAAGTTATTTTTTGAAGAGCTTTATGAAAGAGAATTACTAGATATTAGTTATTATTTGAGTATCTTGACTAAACAACAAAATTTTTCTATAAAATAATTTTAAAAAATAAGAAAAAAATCATATATATTTTTGATTCAAGAAGGATTCTTATGAAAGAGACCAAAAAAAGGAATTGAGATACTACAAAAAGTAATAAAAAATAAAGAAGGATAACAAAATTACTAAAAAGATTTCATAATAATTTATAGATAAGACATAGGAAAATTTGGACTACTTTTGCTAAACTTAAAGAAAAATATTAGTAGAAATATATGTATTAAAATATATTTTTATTTATAAAATTATGTAAAACTTGTCAAGCATATTCTAATATATAACATTGAGATAGTCTATATCTAACATATCCTTTGACTATTCATTTTAAATAGATTTTTGATTTGATTATTATTCCAATGGGATTATGGCAAATGAAATATTTGGTCTGGGCTAGAGAAAATTTATCAAATTAAGTAGAAGGTAGAATATTGAAAACAAAGTCTAAAAAATGAATTTATAGATTTTTGCTTAAATATGTTATTTGTTCTTATAGATGTGTAGGAAAAATCACTACAAATTGTAAAGAATTAAATGTACAAGAAGCTCATGATTTCTTTAAAAGATGTAGTATTAAGTTATCATTGACTATTTCTTATAATTTTGAAAGAAATACAAAAAGTAAACATAGTCATCTATTAATTATAAAAGCATTAATTAAAGCTTATAATAGAAAGATTAGAGAATGGCTTCAAATTTTTCTATTTGTATTGTAGACTAATTAAATAACATATAATTTAGTAATAGAATAAATGCCTATTAAACTCATGACATATCATAAATCTATTATGCCAATCAAAGAAAAAGTATGCACTTTGAGTATACAACCATAGAAAGATAAATTGACAAGAAAAGAATCTTTAGCTATTAGAATTCAAAAACTTAAGCAAAAACTAAAAGATAAAAAAATAGCATTAGAAAGGTTAAAAAATATAAGGTTATAAAATAAGGCACCACTTGATAAGTAACATTGATTGAAATCTAAAACAATTGAAAAAAGTAATTGAATTTTGGTCTATAATATTAGCTTAGACAATCAATATAATACTTTAAGGAAGTTTTTTAAAAGATGGTTTGAATTGTATGTGGTAATAACTATTCATGATAATCCAATCTATTCATTATGAGAGTTAGATGGAACAAGGTTCAAAACATAAGTTGTGGGGAAGTAAATGAAGACATTTAAATAAAAACAAGTAAAAACAAATATATAAGATCTTTTTGAAGACATAAATCTTTTAAGATAAGAAGATAATTTTGACTTAGATAAAAAAAAAAATAATGAAGAATATTTTATTAAAGATATGAAGAATGAAATATAAATCAAAACAGATTTGGATTATTTGGTGCATACTTGAGAATGTATAGTGAGAGTTATACAATTGACTTAGTTGTCGGTTAAAATGCAAAAAATACACTTATTTTCCTTAAATTCATTAGTCTAGGAAATTAATATAATAATTTTGATATAAATAGTAATTAATAAGATGTAGTAGCTAGAGTAGGTCTTTTGCAAAAATTCCTTGAAAAAGAATTTTAAGTATATATTTTTTTCAATTTAGCTAATATAAGTCTTGATGTGATAATAGTGACTTTTATTGATATTAAAAGATTTAAATTAGATTAAAAGATGAAGTAGAATCTTTGATTTAAGACCTTTTAATAAAGACAACAAAAAAAAAACAAAAAAAATAAAAACAAACAAACAAAAACAAACAAATAAACAAACAAACAAACAAACAAACAAAGTGAAAAAAGATAGATAGGAGGCAAGAGGCTACTTCCAAATTTTGGAAGATTCTCTATCAATAGAAATCTAAGCTGCCTCGGATTTTTTTTCTTCTCCCTAATCATTGATTTTTTTTATTAATGCTTTATAAGCTCTAGTCCTCAAAAGTTTTTTTTCTTTTTTTTTAATTTTTTTCCTATCATTCTATTAGCATGTTATGATAATGCATATAAGAATCACTTTTTGAAAACTTTGATTGGTCAAAAAATTCTCAAAATTAGCTATTATTGGCTTATATTATCTCAAGTTGTGTATAAATATACTAAAACTTGCAACGCATGTCAATGGTATGCTAAGAATAATCTAATGATGAGTTTGCTTCTCTATATGTCCTTACCTTTAGTTCTCTTTGAAAAATGAGGAATTGATTATATTAAGGAGGTTCATTCAAACTCTACTAGTGATATCAAATACATAGTGGTAACAATCAAATATTTGACCAAGTAGACTGAGACAAAGGTAGTTAAAGACAATGATGCCAAACAAGCTGCCAAATTCTTTTATGAGCAGATTATTACTAGATTTGAATGTCCAAAAATCTTGATTAATAATAAGAAAAATATTTCTTAAATGAAGTAAAAAAAGACTTGATATCACAATTTAAAATTGATCATAGGAAGACTATTTCTTATCATCTACAAATGAATAGATATATAGAACAGATCAACCAAATTTTAGTTAATAAACTCAAAAAAATAGTGACAATGTCAAAACAAGATTGGAATACAAAACTTTTTGCAACCTTGTATGCTTATAGGATGGCATTTAAGGTAACAATCTAAGCAATTCTATTATCTTTGGTTTATGGCATACAAGGTTAGAATATTTAGCTTTGGCATATTGATCCTTTTATAAGATGCTAAGACACTAGATTTTTCAAGCAAATTTGATGTTGTATAATTGAGGCCTTATCTAATCAAAAAACTCTTTTTAAAAAATTTAATTTGATTGCAAATTTTCAACGGAGAAGATTTTTCTACTAGAACTTTGAAATATAGAAGTAAAAAATATAAAATGTAATTTTTATCATACACGTGGTTAAATGGTTTATACTTAAATTCACTCTTATTCAACTTCTTAAGTGGCATATTATCAAAATTGGATGGAATTTTAAATTTTTAAATTTTTAAATTCAAGACTAGAAATTGATATATTCATTCATCTTATCTCTTTTTTGATTTAATTCTTCACCAAATTTTCCAAATATGTTAATTAAATAAGAAGAGTACTTGATTAGATTTTCAAAAGAAAAAAATAGGATGTTAAGAAATGGTTGTAAAATCTTATTAGCCATCTAAGGATTATAGAATTATTAATCAAGTGAGAAATCGTTAATGGAGTATTTTAAATTTGAATTTGATTAAAAAAATAAGTTATTTTAATGAGCTATTATTAATATAAAAAAGACCAATAATAAATATCCAAAGGATATATAAGCCTTATAAGGCTTGATGTCATATTCTTTTCAGATTGGAGAAGTTTTTAGAGCATGTAGTTTTTAATTTTTTAGTTTTTTCTTGTCTTTAAAGTCTTAATCAAAAGATAGATTTCAAGTCTATCTTCTTTGAATAGTCTTCTAAAACAATCCAATTTAGTCAAAAACTTAAATAGAAATAATTCATTCATTTTAGTCTTAGCAAAAATTTGACAGATTTTGTAGCCATGTCACTTTTCAAGTAGTAGATTTTATATAGTCAATTTTAGGTTTTTCTCTTCTATAATTCATCTTAAATGGTCGCCATGTGTAAGTCACACAATTGACTCACTTGTAGATTTGAACACAAAAAATATACTTATGGTCCTTAAAGTCATTAATCTAGGGAGTTAATATAGGAATTTTGTGACAAATAATAATTAACATGATGTAGTAGCTAAAATAGGTCTTTTGTAAAAATTCCTTGAGAAAGAATTTTAAAATATAAAGTATTTTTTAATTTAGCTAGTATAAGTCTTAATGTGATAGTAGTGGTTTTTATTGACATTAAAAGATTTAAATTAAATTAAAAGATGAAGTAGAATTATTGATTCAAAACTATCAAATAAGGATAAAAGAAAGAAAAAATAAATAAATAAATAAATAAAAATATAAAGAAGAATAGGAAAAGAAAAAAATAAAATAAAAAATAAAAATAAAAAATAATCAAAACAAAGAAAAAGATAGATATGAAGCAAGAAGCAGCCCCCAATTTTTGGCACCCCCTTTTTCAATAAAGATTTGTGCTACTTCAGATTTTTTTTTTTTCTTTGATTGTTTTTTCGTTTCTTTTTCTTTTTGATGCTTCATAAGTTTTAGCATTTAAATTTTTTTTTTTTTTCTTCTTTTTTTTTTTTTTTTTGTTAAAATATAAAAAAACTATGGAATTTTATTGTTTTTTTTTTTTTTTTCCTCTTCTTACTTTTGCAAATACTACAATAGTATCATTGGCTCACCTATATCATTATTCTAGTTTTAGTGATCAAAAGAATTTTTTGATTGTGGGCATCTTTCTTTTTTTTATTGTAAACATTGCTTGTCTTTGACAATGGTTGTCAACTCTTTATGTGTTGATTTCATAGTTTTAAATTATTGCCATGGTCCTTGTTGTTAGGCATAGTCATGGAGGTTAAATTGCAAAAAGTGATTTGCATAAGAGAAGTGTGATGGTAGAAGGTAAATTAGCCTTAGAGGAACATCAATGATTCTAGTTCTTTCAATTTGGTTTGAGGATTTCTTCTAATTAATCAATGCGCTATTGGGATAGAGAGAGTTTGCCTCAAGAAAGCTTTGGGCTTCTGGCTACCACTAAATACTCAATCAACTATAAGATATAAAAGTACCAAGTTTATATATATAATATATTCCCTTTTAGGGCAATTACATCAATACATAAGCCCAAGTACCAAGAAAACACCCAAATATATGATAAAGTATCTTTAAACCTTATATATCCTTATGAGAAATGTTTTTTGAACTTCAACATCTCATAACTCACGATCAGACCATCCAAAAATTCTAAATTTTACATGAAGTATTGATATGCTTTCAAAAACTACCACAAAAAAATTTCAATTGCAAGTTCGTTACAGATCTTGAAATATCACCAAAATCCTAACAATAGCTTTAAACCCTAGCTTACATATACCTGTATGCTAATCTCTTCATATCTCATAAAATAAGTACTCAAATACCATGAAACTTTAATCTATAGCTTTTCAACTTAATAATTCATACTTATGGAAATTTTGAGCCAAAAATTCGTCCAGAAATTCAAGATATGGCTCCAAACATTAATATCAACAAAATGACTCACTTACTACCTTTGAATTACATGTGATGTCTTCAATGCCCTATAACTCCTTCATTCAGACTTGGAATTCGTCAAATAGTATATATAAAGTATAGCTAAGAAAGTTTTCTCTTCAACTCCAGTCATTGATTAACTCCATGATGGTCAATTTAGATTAATTGATCTCTCTCTTTGTCTAATAGAGTAGTAGTCTTAACCACTTGTTGCTCATCAATTATTTATTTTTTTTTCAATCCTACAAAGGCCAAATTGCATTCTTCTCTATATTGAAGTTTTCTCTAGCTCAAAGTTTTTTTCAAAGTATACTTAAAGATAAGGGAACATGCTCAAAGCTTCAATAGTGTGGAGATGGAGTGATAGTCTATTATCTACTCTGACAACTAATTGGTCTTGTCTTTATTAATTTAAGATTGATTAGTAATTGTTGTATATATTATAATAGAAAATTAAAAATTATCTAGTATTGAATTATACTTATTATTAGAAATAGTCAATATTATAAGTTGCTAGTATATGTGTTAATCCTTTGAGGATAGAAGGCAAGATAGTAGCAATCATGTCAAGGAAGAGGGAGCACAAATTACCAAAGGAATGGCCAATCTGAAATTCAACAACCTACTTGATTTATATTGTCAAAAGATCTAAGTATCATGTTTCAAAGGTGCTATGAAAGGCAGTTGGTGCATATCCAGAAGCAAAGCAATAAAATTTGAGAATTCTTTCTAATGGCATTTTTGTAAGAATTTTAAAAAAAAAAAAAAACATATATGTGGAAATGAATTGTAATTAAGTGCAATTCATATTAGATAAAATTTAAATTTGGATGACACATTGACTTGGATAAACAAACCTCATTTAATAAAAAATTATATATGAATATTAATTAAAAGTAGATAAATTTTTATTTGTAGATGAAAAGTTATTTATGAAATAAAAATTCATTCATAGATGGAAATTTCTTTGGAATGAATTTTGAATGTTTGAATGATAATTAGTAATAGATAAAATTAAAAATTAAAATTAAAAATTCCATCAACTTAAATTAAATCATCTAAAAGAAATTATCTTTTAAAGTGTGAATTTTGTTGTGATATTTAAGTGATTATCTTTTTATTGTAGAAGTTGATGGTGAATTTAAATTAGTATAGAATTGAAAAGTTAAAACACAATAGAAAATAGATTAATCAATTAAATTATAAATTAATTAATATAATTGAATTAAAATAGATTATATATTGAAAAGACTTATATCAATTCCAATTGATATTTTTATTGGAATTGTTGGATACATAATCAAATATTAATAGGAACTTATTAAAAAAAATTAGATAATTAAATTGTTGCAAATTAGAATAGACTTCCAACTATTGGAGATTTATTTTACTTCACACAAATTCAAAGGAGGTAGATGTCATGTCATAATTTGACTATATGGTAAAATATATATATATATATATATAATATAGAAGAATCAAGTAAAAAGATGCAGTAAAAAATAAAAATAAATGATAGGAAGATAGTAAAAAATATAGTCTTAATATTTTCTTTTATAGAAGAGATTTCTATGTACTTTGGAAGAACATAAATACCTCAAATTAAAATAAATAAGATAATTAAATAATATAGATATCTTTAAAAAAAATTAATAATAGGTTTAGGCAAACATCACTTAAAAATACCAAAAATTGATATCAAGAGAGGACTAATTGTAAATCTAGATTGAAATCAAATTCTAAAGCACAAAATTATATACTTACAATGACTCTAGGATTTTTTTGTTAATTAAAGAGTGAAATTTGAGAAGAAACTTAAGAAGAGATTTTTAAGAGTTGGTTATATATTATTTGGATTAATATTGAGGTCTTAAAGAATTTTCAAAGTTAATGATGTATTTGGTGGATTTAGGTTTTGAGAAATAAAAATAAATTTATAAATTTAAGAATTTTGTCTTTATGCTTGTTGTAAATGTGCATGAAAAATTTTAAGTTAATTAAATTGTTAGATTGAAGAATATGAGAGTTTTTATAGGTTATGATCTTAGATAATTGAAATTTTGGGTGAATAAGGGATTTTATAATTTGGCAATATTTGCTAATTTGGTAGGAATAAAAATTGATGAAAAAAATTTAGACTTAAATATCTACATACAATCAAAATTTTGGAGCAATTAAATAGTTCAATAAGTAGAAATCTTTGTTGAAAGATCAACATTCAAGTTGGAGAAGAAGATATCATGGATATTGATATAATACCTCATTTTAAGTAACCATGCGAAGGTATGAATTCACCATATAACTTTCTCAATAAAGTAGCTAAGGATAAGGATAGATTGCAAGTCTTAGATAGGAATTTAGATCTTGAGTGTGACTTGTAGGAAACCCAAGATGCCTTCTTATGCAAGAAACAAATACCAATGAAATGGCATAGATAGCAACTTGCAAAACAAGTAACTATGCACATGCTTAATAATAAAGACTATAACAATAACTTAAACAACAAGATTGAGGATGTAATGGTTGCAAAATATCTAATTTTGAAATATTTTTTCAAACATCCATAATTCAAGGAATAATATGCCACAACTATAAATATAAAAGGTTTGTTTATTTTATGGAAAATCAACAAATTGACCAATTTTTTATGTATATACCTATGCATTGTACATATTAAGGCCTTAGTATTATAATATAACAACTTTATAATAGTAAAGTATTATCTTGTAGCATTCAAATTTTTTCTCATAAAAGTTGTCAAAGACCTCTTTGCATCATTGACATCTTGAAAATAGGATGTGAGATACTTTGAGGGATAAAATATTATTTGTTAGCGTAATCAAATAGAATAAGGCCAAAACCACGAACAAAAAGATAAGAGCAGCAATGACAATACCACCATAAAATGTGGAGGCACCACTTGAGTATAAGCTAGGAAGGTAAAATATTAAAAGATTAGAAAAATATCTTAGTGGTTAATTAGGAATTAGAAAAATGAACATAGTTTTATTAGATAGTACAATCTTGGAATAAAGTAGTATTGGGCCAAAAGCCATGTAATTCTAAATTTTAGTAATAAACTAGCTTATTTACAAATTAGTGTGCATTGTTTGTGGTAGTTGTCCCAAAGTTTTGTCTTGTGCTTGCTTGTAGACCCTAAAGCTCGAGTAGTAAGAAACAGTTGAAATTAATTGTATAACTCAAACTTTAAAGAGTACAAAGATTAAATCAACACCTTCTATAATGAAAATTTTCTTCTAAAATAGATAATTTGATAAAGAACATATTTAAAGAAGCATAAAATATTTGAATTATGGTATTTTTAAAAATTGTAATATCAAAAATATACATTAGAAAAATGATATGCAAGAGATAATACAAAGATTTCGAAAATAGGATACAAAATATAAAATGTTGTTTATAATAGAATATATATATATATATATATATATATATATATTCATTAATCAGTCAGCCAAAGGGAACGCCTCTAGGCAACTAAAAATCTGCTGGAACAAGATTATTAAAAAAGTAGTCAAAGAAATTGCTTAAATTTAAAATTATTACAAATCACTCATGGATTCTTTATAAAATAATTTGGTTTTATGCACTTGATTACTAATTATGTAAATAAATATATCAACACACCGATAAGTGTATCTAATCCATTGCAGCAGCATCCCTTGGAGAAACATGTCACGATGTCCCAGCATCGTGCATGGAGCAGGGGCTGGAAATGGGCGTCAACGATGTAAGTCTAGTCTGCTACACAAGTCTGTGTTGTTGCAACTATCTTCGGAGACTGCATGGTGCAAAGAACGATCAGACTCTGGAAAGGATGTGCAAAAACTGGGTGCAAAATCATCGTAGCACAGGTCTGCAAGAGTTACCCAGTCATAAAAAAAAGCAATTTGTAGGCAGAGTGTTCTTCGATTTGGGCTCGACTTACAATCATGTAAGTAAAACCGGGAATCGGCAGGCTTCACAGTCGGCTGGTGGGATACAGTCGATGCCGACTGTTATTGACAAATGCGATGAAGGAGCATCACGCCAAGACTTCTGGAACCTGAGCTGCTTCTGTGCAAGTTTCCTTTTTTATCCAGAATGGAGTGAGATGAGCTTGCCTCAGTCGAGATTATTTGACTTTTCTGTGGAATGGTAATTTCCAGGCTGCATGAAAGTAGTGTCGGACGTAAGTTCACACAAGTTGTTCATATCGATTCTCTCACCTTTGATAAATCTAACAAGGTAAAAGAGCTACTGTAGATCTCTAGAAGCTTATTTCGTGTAAGACATTGTGAAATACAAAACTCTATGATCTTCAAATCTATATTAAAATAAACAAACAAATGTAAACGATAATAAAGAAAAGAATAAATAGCAATGGACAGTACATTCAAAGAATTGACTTACTCCGTGCTCAACATTACTTTGTAAAGTTTACCGTCAGATAAATAAAATTTACTCGCTGTGATTAATGATACACATACACTAGTGGAACATAATGATTTAAACTTACATTCACAGTGACTTTCATAAATTCGCGTTGCAAACCTTGAACTGCACAATTTGATAGTTCTCGTTGAAGATACATGATCAAAAACGGCCTACAATGTACTCCTTAATCACTTGAAGAGATACCAGTCATTGTACATTTTAGTAAGAGAATTAAAATAAATCAATTTCAATAAAATAAAGAATTCATTGAAAGGAAAAACTGAAATATAGAATAAATTGATATATGAATCATTAGATTATTAGTTAGAATAATATAGCGGGCAGATATTAGTATCATGTATGAAATTTGATAGACGGTACATGCAGTGGAACTTAAACAAGGAGATAGGAATATAATGTCATTAATAAAATCTAATAAGAAACTCATTTCACTTGGTTTAAACATGAGATTTCCATCCCCTCATGGACCTGAAGCTATACTTCTATACCGGAACCAAGACATGAAAAAATCATGACTTCATCATCCAACATGAACTGACACGAGCGAGTAAATTTCTTGTAACTGACTGAAGCCGTGCCAAACCAGATGCAAAGAAAAACAACCCAAGTGAATACAGATTCACAAAGCAGAGAACAGTTCTTGAATGTTAAATCCAACCAGAAAGGGCACCATGAACACAAACCTATGAAAAGACTACCTCTCCTGCATAATGTTGAAGTCCCAGCTCAGAAAGGGGTGTTCCTTTCCCAGGTCTATGGATGCTTTGGCATGACTGCTGTTCAAGGACCAAGCACCTAACATTAGTTCTTACCATCAAAATCCACTACATCCCTTCTATTTTATTTCCATCATAACGCTGGTCACCTGGAACAAATGCAGCTTGGAGCTGGAAAAGTTAATTCCACAAGGATTTCACCTATTAGTGCGACATACGTTGTAAAAACTGAGCAGCATTTTTAGTACTGTAGAAAGCCTACGAAGGCCATTCTAACATGAACTGCAAAATGATGGAAAATGAATTTTTCATGTAAATGCGTATGAAAAATTCAACACCACTAACATGTGCCAGGCAGTGAAATTGGTAAAATGACTTCCGTCAATGCCGACTGTCAAGGCTGTTAAAAATAGTATCCAATCTAACGTACATAGACATAATCAAGTGTATATCACGGTCGTGAGCAGCCACCATCAAATACTTCAAAACGTGATGATCACCCTGGGATTTTACTGCGTGCAACATGTTAGACTTGAAATTAGAATCCACGACTTCCTCACCTTTCGGAATCGGCTCTAAACTTTCGGAATTCTGTTCCTTGTTCTCAAACAAATTAAAAGATAAGTCATGTGAAGCAAACAGTGGAACTGGGTCTCATGGAGAATTCATCAGCTCTTATCAGCATGACCCATGTGTATGAGAAAGTGATTCCTTTTGTTAGCATGAACGCAACTCGATAACACAGAATATTGTATCATACGTAACCACATCTATCCGTCACTGAAAAAGAGTAGAGCGAGGATATAGACTTACAACACATGGCAACTTTCACTAAGAGGTGATGTTACCTGTTTGCACTAGTTTACAGCAGGAGAATATGATCATAAAGCGCACGAAGTCCTGAAGTGCTTATGGATGAATCCCTGGAGCTTCAGAGGCCTTTGCTGGTCGTCGATTCAAATAGCGAATTACTGAATCTTCCACCCTGCACTCCCACGTTCCATCATAAGCCCATGACACTAAAATAAATGTGTCATGTAGTTGAAGCCTCGAGCAAAAGTCTCAGTAACCGTAAGGACAAAAGGCACACACCAAGGTTGATTGTAGAAGTCAGATCTTCGCTCCTTCTCCGCGTTCCGATTGTTCTGCCCAACAACCATCTTAAGGTCCCGACTTTGAGAAGCAACCAAGCCATTGATGAAATCCACCGGAGAGTGACTGAATCCCAGGAAGTAAGCACGCCTCCGGCGATGCTCGCTGATTTTCCGTATAGTGTTCTCTATCACGTCATCATGAAGATCGATATCCCTATGCTTCTCAATGTTGGTCAGGAACTGGTTCATTTCTTTCAGTAGAGGCGCTGGAAGGTTGACGCTGACATCGTAGCATGCGTTCCCTGCTGGGATACTCCCCGACACCTTAATTCTATGCTGCAGATGTATGGGCTGTAGAGGACTCAAATGCTGGTGTAGTCTTGCAGAAATTGACGCAAATTTTATTCTCTCATCACCGAAAATTCTTCGCAATGCAGCATCACAGTCGATCATGGTCGGGTCCACATGATTCTGGAGCTTCTTGATTTTTATATATTGCCACACGGCCGCACATATATGCGTCCGTGAATCCACCTCAACGCCAAGAACTTGAGCCAGAGCAGGTGATAGCTTAAACCTCTCCGGGGAATGATCCATTTCCAACCGTATGCTAACATCACACTCAACATTTCCCCGTCTCTTAATCTCGAAACCCTCAACATGCTCAGAAGCCCTGGCACTATCCCATACAATTGTATTATTATCCGGGTAATGAATCGGATCTAATTGGATGGTAATTCTCTTGAAAAACGACGACATTTTAGGCAACGACGGGTTCGCCAGCTTCGGGCCATTCCCATCGACAGGCTCCGCATCATCACTCTCTAGAACATACCCCATAATTCTCAGTGTCCACGATGGAGGAGGCTCCGCGCAATGCTGCTGAAACGGAGGGTTAGGGTTTTGGGTCTGATTATCAAAAGTATTAGAGATATGAATTCTCAAAACACGCTCCACAGGAGGCGGCAATCGCATAACCTCCTGAATATCGAGCTTTTTCCTGGCCAATGCCGCATCCACGCGCGCCTCAAACTCCACGAGCTCGGTGTACACCGCACCTTCAGGCAACACCGCAGCAACCTTGTCAGGGATGCGCCTCTCCGCCACTTTCTGCTTCTTTCGCATCGCTGCGGGCATCACGTCTGTCGTCTTGAATGCAGACGACGCATTCCCGCCCGCATTGTTCGCCCCCACGGATTTTGGACGCATTCCAACCCGAACTGTTCCTCCCAAAGGGCCCTTCCCCCGTTTAGCACTGGACCCTCCTCCTCCCCCTCCCGGCGGTGCCCCCATTTGCCTCACTTGCTGGCCCAGCGATCCAGGGCCGCCACTGGACGATGCTCCCCCCTGCATCAATCTCCCAACCTCAACCTTGAGACTTCCGAATTCCTCCTTCTCCTCCAGCTCCTCCTACCCCTTCAGTGCGTCAACTCGGTGCGAGAGAAGCTACGACAGCAGCGAGAGACCACGCCTCTTCGGTGTTCAATAGCGATAAATTGCGGTGCGGTAGTGACCAAGGGTGAGGCAGAGCTATGGCGGAGACAACACAGCTGAACCTGCCTCTCCCTCCCCCCTCCCGCCTTCGCTCGTAGAATCGTGTAGCTGAAACCTCCCAACTCAATAGACTGGCTCCGCCATCGCGGGCCGTCGGATTGCAGTTGCAACGCAGATTCAATCTTAACCGCCGATCTGATTTCTGGGATAGGAGGGAGGGAACGTGGGGGAACCAAGGGGGCGGGCAGGTCGGAGGCTGGGCAAGTTAGAAGGCGGCAGGTTGGGACCTCAGAATCCATTCCTCATTGGGCCCGCACTCATCCACATTCACATGGGTGCTGAAGTTTGTTCAGTTTGTACATGATCCTTTTGTTCCCAGGAAGGATTTTTGCAACTCATAAAATTTGCTCAATAATTTTTTCTCAAACACAGATATTTCATAAATAAGGATTCATCGCTGATTATTTTCTTAGGAGAAGAATTAAAACAGATATTGACTACATTTTAATTTGCTTCATTTTTTAAATAAACATTTAATTTACACATACTCCATTGAAAAGATCATAGAGTTTTATTATTATATTTTAATTTTTAAAATTTAAGAAAAATCATATAATTAATTTTCGCTTTAAAATATCACTTTGGTACAAGATATTAATATCAAATTATCATATTTTAAATTATTTTATAAATCATAAAATATGTTCCACAAGCATCACATATCTTAGTAGTTTTACAATTAAAAAAAATGTAATAGCTATTATAGTGTGGTCATAAAAACCACCACAAAATAAAGATGGGACATGTAATTTTTTTCCATGCACAAGTCAAGGAAGCTCTCTACTTTTAGAATGTGGGGCCACTTATCCTACCGCATCCTTCGCACTCCTTTGCTTGCACTATTAAGTTATCCTTAGCTCTTCTATCCCTCTCCTTCATCTTCTCTCTCTCTCTCTCTTTACTTCATTGCCCATGTTATTGTCGTGTGATAATACAACTATATAGTAAAAAATAAAAATATGGAGGTTATTATTGAAGAGCATAGCGGAAAGATGTAATAGAAAAATAAGGATAAAAGATAGAAAGGTAGTAAAAGATTTAGTTTAGATATTTTTCTTTTTATAGAAAAAACTTCTATTTACTTTATAGAGGCATAAATGAGTCAAATCAAAGTAAATGGGATAAAAAATTGATATATGCATGTTTAAGAGAGAATTAACAATAGGATAAAGAAAATTTCCTTCAAATTAACAAAGATTGATACTTAGAGAGGATCGGTTGTCAACCAAGGTCAAAATCAAATCTTGAGGCTTAAAACTATATTCATACATCAATATCAAGGTTCTTTGGTAGATTAGAAAATGGGATTTGAAAGCAGACTAGAGGAGAGATTTTTGGGCATTGGTTGTATGTCAATTGAATCAATATTGAGTTTTTGAGGGATTTTCAAAGTTAGTGATATTCATGATTGATTAGGATTTTGAGAAATAAAAATATGTTTATAAATTTGAGGATTTCTTGAGTTTTGAGATGTGTATACATGAATTTTGGGTAATATGTTGGTGTGCTAGTTGTAATTAAGTGTGCAAATTTTGAACTCAATCAAATGATTAGATCAAAATGTGCGAAGGCTTTTGTGTGTTGATGTCTCAAAAATTGGAATTTAAGGATTAGTTAGTATTTCTAAGATCTTTAGTAATCTATCAATTGGATTGAAGTGAAATTTTTTAATATAGATATTAGACTTGATTTTTAACATTTGAGTGAAATTTGAAAGCAATTCAATACTTCAAGAAAGAGGTATTGATGCCGGAAGTTCAGTATTTAGGTTGGAGTAGGAGGTCGCTCAACACTCAATTGGATTATCTTATATTTCTTTTAATTGATAAGTGCAATTGATTTTATCTTTATTGTAATTTTTTCTAACTAAGATATTAGGAAGAGTGAAAATATTGAGTTGATATCAATGATTTGATTTTTAGTATTAAAATTCTATTTTGCTATAGGATTTGATTTAGGATTTGTCTTTGGTTTGGTTAGGGCTTAGGAATTGATCTAGGATTTGATTAGGATTAGGATTTGCTTGGGATTTGATTTAAAACATGACTAGAAATTATTTAAGATTTATCTAAGATTTAGGATTTTATTAAGATTTCATCATGGTCTAATCTAAAATCTAATAAAGGTACAACTAAGATTTTAATTAGGATTTGATTTAGGAATTGATTAAGATATAATTAAAATTTCTATTTTTATATTTTAAGAAGATTTTTTTATATTTTTTCATATTTTGCATTTTTTTTAATTTGTAGTATTTCTTTAAGCTTATTATTATTATTTTAAAAGTTTATTTTTATATTTTTAAAGATTTCTTGTTATTTTTCTTTGAAATTAGTTTAAAACTTCTTTGTGTTTTTTTATAACTTCTTTTAAATTTAATTTAGATTGATTAAAATTTTATTAAGATTATTAAGGTTTACTTAAATTTTATTTGAGATTCTATTAGACTTAGTAGGATTGTTGTTGCATTTTTACTTACCTTCTATAGTTAGGTGCTTCATGCATTTTCAAGGAAGAACACATGCAATATGATATAAATGATGAACTTGATGTGAGAGCTTAAAGTAGGAGGTATTGGATTTTTTTATTTTTTTATTTTTTTTATTTAATAGATAACAAGAGCAAGAATTTTGAAGAATCTATGGGAAGAGCTTTGAATAGAGCTACTAGTGGAGTTTTTATTAAAGGACAAGGTATATATTTGAATCCAACCATTGTAAGCATGTTTCAAGCTTTTATATTATTCACGCAACAATAGCAGAGCAATGATTGTAAAGAAGCTTTGGTAGTAAAAACATTATAAGAAATAGTTAATAAGATTGACCAATTTGATGGAAGAGACATTTCAAAGTATTTAAGATATTATGTGTAGGAAATGGAATTAAACCAGATCTTTGTGAAGAAGATGATTGAACTATTTAGACTTGCCTTAATATCAAAGATTTGAGAACATGTTATATCAATTATGAAGCATTATAGGAGTTTATAGGAGATATTTTCACATGCATTAAAAGACAAATATTTTTAGGAAGACACTAATTGTATTACTTAAAAATTATTTTTAAAATAGATTAAATAGCCTAACAAGAATTTACAAGTAATAGAGCTAATAATAATTTACAAGAATTTTGAAAGACAATATTTTCAATTATTGAAGGTAGAAAAGTTGAAATTTGATCAAAAAAAGATTGAATTCTTTCTTTGAGCAGCTGATGGAGAATTACAAAAAAAAAAAAAAAAAAAAAAAATGATTCTTGAAGATAAAGAAGAAGATGAAGGATTGACAATAAAGTGGAAAAATATTAAAAATGTTGTAGGTTTGCTTACAAAAGAAGAGAAGAAGAAGGACAATGTTAATATTTTAAGAGTAGTACAAGCACCTAAAACTCAAGTTCATACAACATGATCAGTAATGCTTATTATTCAATCTCTAGCATCTACATTAAAGAAAAAAGATATAAAAGTTAGAAAAATTATACATGGTATTATGAGATCTTCATATCAAATTGGCAAGACTTAAAGAAAAGACTTCTATAACTAATTTAAAAGCTATTTCTAAACAAATAAATGTACAAAGATGCATTTGGTGTCATAATGTTTTTTATAATAAGAAGGATTATAATGAATTTAATAATATGATATAACAAGAGGTTATTTTTTGGAAAGATAGAAAAGTGGCATTAAAGGATACAAGAGACCTTCTTGAAATCAATTTTAGCAAGGGAGGTATAAGAGCATTGATTTAAGACTATTTAGTAGCACATAGAATAGCAATATGAAAAAGTGCAAGTTATGGTATTAGGATAGATGATGAATTTGATGAAAATATAGAAATAAGTAGATTTTGGACTTTAGCCATTTCTACAATATAAAAAGAAAAGACGCCTCAAAAAGCATTATTTAGAACTATAGCTACAATATAAGATGCAACATGTTGAGAAGATCCTATAGATGTTCTTTTAGTTCATGCATATATTGCTAAGAGCCAATATAAAACCTTAATGGAAGAAAAGAGAAGAAGAAATATTGACAATATAAGATAAGGAAATTCTTCTAAGAGATAAATTCAAGGAAACAAAGCTCATGAGATGGCTTCACAAGAATTGTCTATAAAAGGTACTTCAACAATATTAGAAAAAAAAAAAAAAAAAAGGAGACAAAAGATAAAGATAAATCAATAGTTTATAAACTACTCTTTGATATTGAAGCAACATTATATTTAAAGGAGGTATTAAATGAATGTGTACTAAATGCTAAGGTAGAGTTCACATTAAAAAAGATTTTAGAAATTACAAAAAAAAAATTCATGATGTTATTATTGAAAGCATTAGAAGATAGAGATAATTAATAAGTGAAGGTGGTGGCAAGGACAAGAACTCGATGAAAAAACAATTCAAACAAGTGAGCATTCACTCAAAGAGAGGTAACAAAATATATATAACAAGTATATATATTGAAAGAGAAACTGGAATGGCTATTGCCAAAAGACAAGAAAACTAGAGACCCTTGAAACAGACTAGAAGCAAGAAAGGAGTTGACAAGAGTGGAGAAGCCTTCACTATTGTCTCTATATATACTATCTAATTAAGAGCTACGTGGCGACGTTCTATAGGACCTCCAATATGTGTTGACTTTGTAGGGCACATGCCTTGACTTACAAGGCAAGTTTTTCTACGTGTGTGCCACATAGTTAGCTTGATCTTCAAGCTAACAACATGTGTGGCACATGGTCAACTTGTTGACCACGTTTCTAATCCAAAAAGTCAATTAAAGATACCTATGAAGTCAAAGCATCCTCTAGGAAGTTTCTAGGAAGCTTCCATATTAAATATTATAGAATTAACTTACTTTTACCTACTTTTACTTACTTCTATCTATTTCTATATGTAATTATTAGCATACATGATTATGGCCGTGACATTACCCCCCCTTCTAGGGACGAATTCCACGAAGAGCGGTCATCATATCTTGAAGAAATCTATGATGCAACGAATTGTATTTGCCACATACTCTGATCTTTGTTCTCTTCGAAGATGATTGATAGGGCCTCTCAACCATTGGTAGTATTCCATACCAACGTGAGAGGACTACCTAGTTATTTGATCGTTGTTGAGGCCTTCGTAACTTCCTTCGAATAGAATATTTGGAACACCATCAAGAGTTGTTCCTACCTCTAGCAAAATCACCAAACATCGGGAGTCCCTTCCCAAATCGTGATACCAAACGCGTTGTATCTCACCATCTATTCGAGGAAGAACATGTCGTTCTTGAAGATCTTCATCTCGATTGCATCGTCTTGAAGGTTGTGGCAATCGTAATGTCTCGTCTGGTAGGTCAGCAAATAAAGGCTCTTAAGTTGAATCCGTTGGTTGTTGGTTCTCCATCTCCTGAGCGCCACAACTACAATGAAGCTACAAACAAGAATTGAAAGTAGAATGTTATCTTGCCTAGATGTTGTTTCTTTTATAAAGAAGGTTTTCATCTTGATTTTAATGGATGTCGTCGATGAAAAGCCTCCACCGCCTTTGCTGCATTTGCAAGATTCTTCATTGGCTCCCATGTGCATTCACTAATATCATATCCGCACCAATGGACAAGATATTCTATTTTATTTCGACGTCGCCTTGAATCTAAGACTTCTTCTACTTCAAACTCTTCGTTATTGTCCACTTCTATAGGATGAGGTGGAGCTTGTCGTCTTGTTGGTATGTCCACTCTCTTGTATGGTTCAAGAAGAGACACGTGGAATACTGGATGGATTTTCATTGTCTTCGGTAGATGTAAACGATAAGCAACTGGATTGATTTGTGTAGAAATAGAAAATGGTCCCAGCCTTCGATAGTCCAACTTGTCGCAAGGACGAGTGGTCTTGATATTACGATGAAGTAGCTATACCTTATCACCCACGTTGAGTTGTGGTTGCTCCTTACGATATACATCTGCGTTTATCTTTTGTCGTTCTTGAGCTTCCTTCAATTGCGCCTTCATTATTGCATGTAACTCTAACAACCGATTTGCCATATCTTCTGCTGCAGGATTATCAACTTTTGAAAAATCAAAAGCATCAAGTTGTGGATGATAGCCATAATTGACAAAGAAAGGTGTTTGTTGCATGGAGGAATGTACCGTATTATTATAAGCAAACTCTGCTAATGGCAAAAGGGTTGTCCAATCATCTTGTTGGTAGTTGATGGTACACCTTAAATATTGCTCCAAGATTTGGTTTACGCGCTTTGTTTGTCCATCAGTTTGAGGATGGAAAGCCGAAGATAGCTTTATGTGCACTTTTAAAATCTAGAAAAGGGTCCTCCAAAATCTCGACACAAATTGAGTTCCCCTATCCGATATGATATCTTTAGGTAATCCATGATAGCGATAGATATTATCAATGAAAAGCTTAGCTGTTTCTTCACCTGTGATAGATTTGGTACATGGCACAAAATGTGCCATCTTAGTGAAACGGTCTACTATCACAAATATAGAATCATAAGTTCTTGAGCTTAGAAGATCTGTGATGAAATCCATAGAAACAAAAGACCATGGTTGTTCTGGTATAGGTAATGGCTGAAGAAGTCCGTAAGGTCGATGACGAGGAGTTTTTGATCTTGAACAAATATTACATGATTGTACAAAGTCTTTGACTGACTTCCACATTTGTGTCCACCAAAAATCTCTTGATATGAGTTCCAAAGTCTTATTATATCCAAAGTGTCCTGCTGCTGGAAAATCATGACGTGCTTGAAGAACACGTAAACGTGCTTCTCCTTCTGGAACATATAGGCATCCTTCAAAATATAATAGATTATTCTTGAACTTGAACTTAGAAGAATCATGAGACTTGGAAGAATTATTCTCAATATCATGAACAAGAGGGTCTGAGGACATACTAGATTGGATTTGCTTGAGAAAAGTTGAATCAACAATCAATGTTGATTTCATTGCTCGGACATGAAATTACTCCGGTTTCAAGAGGACCATTCTTTGTTGCTCAAAAACTGCATCTCCTTCTTTTGGTGCAAAATAAGAACGTCTAGACAATGCATCGGACAAACCTTGTTGTTTTCTTGGCCGATAAGTGATAATGAACTCGAATCTTGACAAAGACATACTCAAATGAGCTTGACGACAATTCAACACGCATACTGACATGAAATACTCGAGGTTCTTGTGATCTGTATATACAGTGACTGGACTAGAAGCGCCTTCTAGATAATGACGCCATTCTTGAAAAGAATCCACGATTGCAAGCAGTTCTTTATCGTGGATCTCGTAATTGATCTCGGCTGTTGAGAATTTTCTTGAATGAAAAGCTATTGGATGAAGTTTGTCATCTGTTCCCATTTGTGATAAAACTACACCCAAGGCAAAATCCGATGCGTCTGTTTCCATAAAAAATGCCTTGAAAAAGTCAACACGATATAAGACTGGTGCAGATACAAACGATGTCTTCAAGGCTTCAAATGCTGCTTCCGCTTCTTGATTCCATTGGAATTTGTCTTTATTGGTCAAGCGTGTAAGTGGAGCTACAACTCGTGAAAAGTCTTTGATGAAGATCCGATAGTAATTGGCAAATCCCAAGAAACATTGGACATCTCTTACTGTCCTTGGAATCTTCTAATCCATGATTGTCTGGACTTTCTTAGAATCCATCATGAGACCATCATTTGAAATGATGTATCCTAAAAAGTCAACTTGAGTAGTGTGAAATACACACTTTTCCATCTTGGCGTACAATCGTGCACCTCTAAGTTTTTGTAATACTTGACAAACATGTATTTCATGTTCTTCGACGTTGTTAGAATAGATCAGGATATCGTCTAAGTAGCAGACGACAAAATTGTCTAAGAATTCACGAAATACATCATTCATGAGATGTTGAAAAGCAGCTGGTGCATTCAAGAGTCCAAAAGGCATGACATTATGTTCAAAATGTCCATACCTGGTTCGAAACACAATCTTCCATTCATCTCCTTCTTTGATTCGTACTAGATTATATGCTCCTCTTAGATCTATTTTTGTATAAATCTTAGCTTGATTCAACTGGTCAAGGAGTCCTGATATCAAAGGTAATGGATACCTGTTCTTGATTGTGATCTTGTTGAGTCCTCGATAGTCAACACACATTCGCAAAGATCCATCTTTTTTCTTTACGAATAGAATTGGAGCTTCTGCTGGAGATTTTGAATGGCGTATGAAATTCTTTGCTAAATTCTCGTCAATATATGTCTTGAGTTCAGCCAACTCATCTTGCGATAAACTGTAAATTGGTCCAAATGGTGGCTGAGTTCCTTCCTTGAGGTCGATTGAACAATCATATGGGCGATGCTCAGGAAGAATATCTGCATTCTTTTTCTCAAAAACGTCTTGATAATCCTGATATTGACTTGGAATGCCACTTGAATTCTTTACGCTTTCAGAAATAGTTGCAGCATAAATAGCAAAAGTTGATCCTTCTTTTGCTGCGTATATAAATGCTTTTGTACCTATAAGTATGGGTTTTACTATATTAAATTTATAACTTTTTACTTGGTTGGTAGAACTATTAATAATGATTTGGAAAAAGTCAAGTTTACAAGAATTCCAATCTATTCGAGGGTTATATTTTTCTAGCCAGGATAAACCTAAAATAACTGGATTGGACGAGGATTTAATTATGTTAAAAGCTATGTAGCTAACATGACCGTTTATTGTTACTTTTATAGGGCGAGTTTCATGAGTGACATCTCCAGAAGACAAAGGATGGCCATCAATGACTTCTACATATACGGGTTTAGTTTTCTGTACAAAAGGTATTTTATGACTTTTAACAAATTGTTCATCTAAAAAACATGCTGAGGCTCTGGAATCTAATAAAACAAAGGCTTTGTAATTCTTAGGTCCTATATATAATTCTATTATAAAACAAGAAGAGGGTTCTGAGGAGAGGATAGGACCTTTATTAGGAATTGTACAAGGTTCCAACTGCACGGTTCCTATTGTAGCTGGACGAATCCGTTTTTCGACATGTTGTCTTCTTTGACCGCCGTACCCCTCATTTTATAGTTACGTTGTTTCTTTGGACAATGTTGAGCAGTGTGTTTAGGTTCTCCGCAGTATAAACATAATCCTTTTTGACGACGACGAATCTTTTCTTGCTCAGTTAGGAGTTTAAAACGTCAATTTGCATGTCTTCTACTTTCGAATGTATGTTTGGCGAAGATGCTGATGTTGCCATTGAGTAATAACGTTGAGGTTCTCGTGTACGACTCTCGAATCAAAATTCAAAAAATTGATTGTCACATTTTACCGCAAAATCGATTGCTTGACTCAAAGTTTGAGGATCAGGTAAGTTGAGTATCAATTTCTTTACTTCGTATTGCAATCCATATAGAAATTGACTGATGAGTGCAGCATCATCCCACTTGATGTCAATTGCAAGTTGTCGAAATTGTGAAGCATACATTATTACTGAGCGGTTTCTTTGTCACAGAATTCGGATCTTGTTTGTTGCGACACGAGTTGCATCGTGTTCACCGTACATAGATCAAAACTCCACCAAAAAAGCTTCCAAATTGTCCAATATTGGATTTCGTTGTTCAAAAAAAGACGAAAACTACAATAATGTAGAACCAGAAAGTAGAGTGCCAATAAACCTGACTTGTGATCTTGGAGTTGGATAGCTTTGCGATTGAAGTTCAATTGCCAATTGTACTTGATTGATGAACCCTCGAAACTTTGATCTTGTACCATCAAATTTCTCGGGTAAAGCAATTCTTGGTTCTCTAGTGCTTACAGGGTGTTGTACAATTGGAGAAGGAATGTGATTTGGTGCAGATGTTGAAGCAGCTCCGATCATCTCTATATCTCCCCTTTCTGCTATTCTTGTTCTTTCCTGTGTTGGTGAATTGAGTTGATGCATTGCAAGCATTAACTCCCTCAATTGTTCTTGCATTTGTGCCATTGCACTCTTCATTTCAACAAGCTCTCCCATAATGATACTAAGAAGAAAAATTTGTCTGATATTGCTCAAGACAAAAGAAAAAGAAAAGACTTGATAACAAAGAAGATACTAAGAACAATATCAGTTTAGAAGTGGGTAATCTGTAAACTTCTAATACGCTTATGTGTTATCAAGAGAAAAGGGTAATCCACTCTTACTCAAGAAAAACAAAGCTGTGATATTGTAAGTGCACTCTTGTCAATCTGTCAAGGACAAGAACTCGATGAAAAAACAATTCAAACAAGTGAGCATTCACTCAAAGAGAGGTAACAAAATATATATAACAAGTATATATATTGAAAGAGAAACTGGAATGGCTATTGCCAAAAGACAAGAAAACTAAAGACCCTTGAAACAGACTAGAAGCAAGAAAGGAGTTGACAAGAGTGGAGAAGCCTTCACTATTGTCTCTATATATACTATCTAACTAAGAGCTACGTGGCGACGTTCTGTAGGACCTCCAATAGGTGTTGACTTTGTAGGGCACATGCCTTGACTTACAAGGCAAGTTTTTCTACGTGTGGGCCACATAGTTAGCTTGATCTTCAAGCTAACAACATGTGTGGCACATGGCCAACTTGTTGACCACGTTTCTAATCCAAAAAGTCAATTAAAGATACCTATGAAGTCAAAGCATCCTCTAGGAAGTTTCTAGGAAGCTTCCATATTAAATATTATAGAATTAACTTACTTTTACCTACTTTTACTTACTTCTATCTATTTCTATATGTAATTATTAGCTTATATGATTATGGCCGTGACAAGTGGAATGAATAATGTTATTGATGTGAAGATATACAAAGATGAAAAAGAGACTAATAATTGTTACAAGCAACCACCAAGTAAAAGAAATAGTTATAATCAATGAGTATATTTTGAAGATTATAGTGATAAAGAAATAAAAGTTTCAAGCCATTATATGTTAAGAATTGGACAAGGACAAAAGTATTGGTGAAAGTATGAAATATAGAAGAACTAATTATTCATTTAATTGACTATGATTCTAAGATAAATATTATGTCTAAAGATCTTTATAAGAAACAAAGGTAGCGAATTGATATGGAACATGGATGGACAATACAAGCAGCTAATAATACATGAGGTGAATTATATAGAACTTACCTAGATATTAAAATCTAGATTTGAGATGCTACAATAGAGCAATAATTCTTTGTTTAAGATGCAACATCTTATTCAATGATTTTAGGACAATCATATATAACAGCAATACAAATAGAAACAAAAGTATTTGATTATGGTTCAACCTATGTATGGATACGTAGTGAAGATGGAAGGAAAGTAATATAATTTTAAATTATATCTCATAATTATGAACAAAATTGAAATAGATTGAAGAAGAAACTATTGTCAAGAATTGTTGAAGGATTTAAGGATTTTAGAGAAGTACTACTATAAAGCAAGATTATAGAGGTACAAAAGAAGAAGTACTCTTATAAGATGTAGGCACCTTTGATGCAAGTTTTATTGACATTTTTGAATATGGAAGTATTATATACAAAAAAATCTAGAATTTAAAAAAATAAAAAAACAAAAAAGAATATATAATATTAAAAAATAATTATATAAATTAAAAAATTAAAAGATGATAAGAATATTTTAGATATTTATTTTAAAAAATAAATTAGAAGATTCTTTGAATTTAATTACATCTATTGGATTAAGAAATGATAATAAGGTTGTAAAACTTTATTTAAAGGAAGTTTATTCTATACTTGAATCTTTTCAAGCACTTGAAGTTATTATAGAGATAAAATATAAAATTGTAGATAAAAAAATAAGATTAATTATTGGATCTTTATCAAAAGATTTTATAAAATAAATGAAAGAAGCATCAAGAGAAGAAAATTTAAGAAATACTAAGAATATTGGACATTAATTTATAAAGAAGACTTTTGAAGAATTGAAGGTTGGATGTGATTATTTCTTACTATCAAAAAAAATTGAATATTTTTAAAAAATACATACAAAGCAAGGTAAAACTTTTGCCTTTAGATGTCATGAAATAGGATGTGTGGATCCTAATATCATTGCTTTCATAGTTATCTTTACAATACCTTATGTACTTTGGAACCTAAGGCCAATTTTTGTGCCAATGACACATTTACTTAAATTAGTAGAATTATTGAAGGAAAAGATACAAATGAAGATTTTGGAGCCTTTTTTTGCTCCATATTCTAGTTGTTGGTTTATAATGCATAAGAAAAATATATCATTATGTTTTATTTAAGATATGCAAATAGTGATTGTAATAACTATTAAAAATATAGGTATAGGACCTTTAATACATGAATTTATAGAAATATTTGCAGGAAGGATAATTTATTCAATAGGTGATTTATATTTGAGTTATGATCAATTTCAACTTGCAAATAGAAATAGAGATTTAATAACAATGAAAACAAGACTTGAATTATTTAAAATATGCATTCTTTAACAAGGTACTACTAACTTAATTTTGCATATGATGAATAGAATGAATAAGATATTAAGAAACTTTATTCTTGAAAAAACTTTACCTTTTTTAGATCATATTCTTATTAGAGAATATAATGAAGGAGAAAAATATGAGACTTTAGATCAACACAAAGAATGATATTGGTAGAAAAATATGTATTAAGATGTATTTTTATTTATAAAATCATGTAAGACTTGTCAAGTATTTTCTAATATATGACATTAAGATGGTCTATATTCAACATATCTTTGGCTATTCATTATAAATAGATTTTTGATTTGATTATTATTCCAATTGGATTATGACAAATGAAATATTTGGTCTTGGCTAGTAAAGATTTATCAAATTAAGTAGAAGGTATAGTATTGAAAACAAAGTCTAAAAAAGAAATTTGTAGATTTATGCTTAAACATGTTATTTGCTGCTATGGATGTGTAGGAAAAATCATTGTAGATTATAGAAAATTAAATGCTTAAATTTTTTTGATTTTTTTGAAAGATGTGGAATTAAATTATCATTGACCATTACTTATAATCCTAAAGTTGATACAAAATGTGAACGTTATCATCCACCAATTATAAAAATATTAGTTAAAGCTTATAATGGAAAGATTAAAGAATGGCCTTGACTTTTACTATTTGCATGGTAGGCTGATCAAATAATTCATAGTTTGGTAATGGGATATATATCTATTAAACTCATGACAGGTCAAAAATCTATTATGCCAATTGAAAAAAAAGTACTTACCTGAAGTGTATTACTATGGAAAAATGAATCAACAAGAGATGAACTTTGAGCTATTAAAATTTAACATCTTGAGCAAAGATTAGAAGATGTATAAATTGCATTAAAAAGATTAAAAAGAATAAGGTTACAAAATAATTCATAATTTAATAAGCAACATCAATTAAGATCTAAAGAAATTGAAGAAAGTGATTGAGTTTTGATCTATAATAGTAGCTTAGAAAATCAACAGAGTACTTTAAGGGAGTTTTTTAAATGATGGTTTGAACTATATGTGATAACAACTATTCATGATAATGGAACTCATTCATTATGAGAACCAGATGGAACAAGGTTAAAAATACAAGTTGCAAGGAAGTGAGTGAAGATATTAAATGAAGACAAATGAAAATAATAATAAAAGACCATATTGAAGATATAAATCTTTTAAGAAAAAAAAAAGATAATTTTGACTTGTATAACAAAATTAATGAAAAATATTTGGATGGAGATGTAGAGAACCCAATATGAATCAAATAAGATTTGGATTATTTGGTGCATACCAAAGAATGCATAAGTTTAGAAGAAGTAGATGTCATGAAGTAACTTGACTATATAGTGAAAAATAAAAATATGAATGTTATTATAGAAAAACCTAATAAAAATATGTAATAAAAAAATAAAGTTAAAACATAGAAAGATAATAAAATATTTGATCTAAATGCTGATTTTTTGTAGAATGAACTTCTATTTACTTTGTAGAAGCATAAATGAACCAAACCCAAATAAATGAGATAAGAAATTGACATAAGCAAGTTTTAAAAAGAGTTAATAATAAGATAAAATAAAATTTATATCAAATTATCAAAAAATTGATACTTTGAAAGATTTGGTTATCAACCTTGGATCAAAATCAAACCTTGAGGCATAAAGTTACATCCATACGACAATGTTAAGGTTCTTTAATAAATCAAAGAATAGAATTTGAGAGTTGACTAGATGAAATATTTTTAAATATTGATTTTATATCAATTAAATAAATATTAAAATTTTGAAAGATTTTCAAAGTTAATGATTTTCTTGATTAGTTGAGTTCAATCAAATGATTAGATCAAAGTATGTGAAGGTTTTTGTAGGTTGAGGTCTCAAAAATTATAATTTGAAGATTAGTAAGTGTTTGTAAGATCTTCAGTAATTTTTCAATTAAATTGAAGTGAATTTTTTTGTGTGGATATTAGACTCAATTTTCAACATTTAAGTCAAATTTGAGAGTAATTCAATAATTCAAAAAGGTTGTACTGATTTTAGAAGTTTAGCATTCAAATTAAAATAAGAGGCTGCTCAACACCCAATTGAATTATCATGTATTTCTTTTAATTGGTAAGTACAATTTATTTCATCTTTCTTATACTTATTTCTAATTAAGATATTAAAAAGTCTCCAAATATTGAGTTGATATCAATAATTTGACCATTAATGTTAAGATTCTATTTTGGTATAGGATTTGATTTAAGATTTGTCTTTGATTTGATTTAGGATTTATCTTTAATTTAGTTAGGGATTAGAAATTAGTCTAAGATTTTATTAGGATTAGAAATTCTTGAGATTTGATTTAAAACTTGACTTGAGATTGTCTAGGATTTTTCTAGGATTTAGAATTTTATTAGGATTTCATTATAGTCTAATCTAAGATTTGATTAAGATTCAATTAAGGTTTCAATTAGGATTTGATTTAAGAATTGATTAAGATTCAATTTAAGTTTTTATTTTTTTATTTTAAAAGGATTTTTTATTATATATTTTAATTTTTTATTATTAATATTTTAAAATATTATTATTATTTCTTTAAAATTTTATTTTTATATTTCTTTAAAATTTTCTTGTTATTTTTCTTTGAATTTAGTTTAAAACTCCTTGGTATTTTTTGTAACTTCTTTTAAATTTATTTTGAATTAGTCAAAATTTGATTGTTGTTGTATTATATGTGTCTAATGAAATTTGATTCTTCATCCTTAATCAATTATAATAATCTATAGCTGAGATGGATGGCTCTACAAAGCACTCAATTCCTTGAAAACATGATCTTGAAATTAGCAACAAGTTAAGGTCTCATTTAAAGATGGTCATAGGATCCATAACAACAAGCACATCTATTATCAATAGTAACAATAAGGTGAACAAGAAGAAGATATGTCTCCTTACTATGTATCACAAAAACCTTTCAATTCAATTAGCTAGCTTGAAGCATTTTAATTGTTAAATTTCAAGATTCAATCTTGGTCGTTACAAAATCTATTAAAAATAGGAAGGGGCTTCAAGAATAAGATGAAGGGTGACAACAAGAGTATGAAAGAACTTAATGGTATTGTATTACATGTATTCTTGCTTGAGACACATCCTTTGAAGTTCCAAATTGTTATTAAATTTGTCATTTTTGAGCTTTGAAATAATTGAAAATTCATTCTAGCTGGCCTTATCAATGCCAATTAGAATTTTAAAATTTGATGTGGAGAAGTTCTTTTGACTTGAAATTCTATGTCAAATTAAGTATTATAAGTGTTTTTAAAAAAGAAAGCTCATTGTTAAAAAAATTTACTTCGATATGATGATGCAATTATTAAATAAAGCTTATGTTTATCTCTACACCTTTGCACTCTTAGATTCTTCTTTTAGGATAAAAGTGGTAGCTTGATTTGTAGTAATTAGGTATTTTATCTTTTATTTGACTAAGTTTTTTTTGTTTTTTGTTTTTTGTTTTGTTTTGTTTTGTTTTGTTTTGTTTTGTTTTTTTTTTTTTTTTGTTAAGTTTTATAATGTAGTAAATTGAAGTGGAATAGATAGGCAAGGTTGGATTTTTACAACAATATATTTACACCAAAGATACCAATGCAATATTTTTTATCAAGGCAATAGAGGTATTAGTATAATGTTACAATGTTACACAAGATAGTGACATTTCTATCACCAATTTGATTCATATGCTTATTTTTAAATTTAGTGCTTAATGCTTATTAATCTCAAGAAAATAGTGATATATATTTAAATAAAAAATATTATATATTAAAAAATAAAATATAAATATCTTTAAAAAAAATTAAGAATAGTTTTAGCAAAAATTATTTTAAAAAACTAAAAATTGATACATCAAGGGAACCAATTGTAAACTCTAAGATACGAAATTGAAAAATTATGGTAATTTCAAGGATTTTCTTTGTTGATAAAAGAATAAGATAAGAGAGAAAAAAATTAAGATTTACTTGAGCATTAATTTTGATTTATTAAGATTCATATTCAATTGATGAATTTTTTTTGAAGTAAAAGGTATTTTAAATAGTATGTATTTTTGAAAAATAAAAGAGGGTTAAAATGTATGAGAATTTTTTAAGCATTTTGAGTAATAAGAATTTATAAGCTTAGATATCTACTTATTTTAATTTTTTTTTGCATATATTAACTCAATTTAATAGTTATATCAAGGATTATTAAAATCCAATTAGCTTAGGATTTCATAACTTGAATTTTAAGAATTAATATGGATTTCTTGATCTGCAATAATCTTAAAATTGGATTAAAATAAAATTTTGAAATAAATTATGAGATTAATAATTGAAAATTTCTTCAATTTTGAGGGCAAGTGAAGAGTTCAATAAGGAGTTATTGCTGCAAGAAAATTAACATCAAGGTTAGAAAAAAAAAAAAAAAAATGGCTAAGGCTCAAGCAATAAAAGAATTTTCTTTTTTTCTTTTTTTTCTTTTTTTTTTGTTCCAACTGATAGTTTGGATTCTTCTCTTAGTTATTGTACTTGATGTGAAATATTACGTTGAAATTAGTGAAAAAATTTAAGCAAGATTAAAAATTTAATTGAAAGTTTTTAAGATTTAAGGTTTTAAGACTATCCTAGAATTAGTTAACGTTGATTGATTTTTGGACATAATTTCATTAGGATTTTCATGATAATTTAAGAATTTTATAAAAGATTTTTAGAATTTCTTTTATATTTTATTAGAATTTAGTTATAATTTATTTAAGATTTTTTAAATTTATTTAGGATTTAATTAGAAATTAATTAAAATTTATTTAAGCTTTTTAGAATTTATTTAGGAATTTCTTAGGATTTTATTAGAATATTTTAAGAATTTAATTTAAAATTATTTAAGATTTTTTAATTAGCTCTTTAGATTTTTTTATAAAATTTATTTACGATTTATTTCTAATTTCTTTAAAATTTTTTTAGAGATTTTTTGAGGTTTTTTAATAATATTTCAAAGATTTTCTTTAAAATTGCTTTATAAATTTTATAAATTATTTTTAATAATTTTAGAAATATTCTTTATAATTTCTATGATATTTTTTATAAGTTATTTAATTATTCTTTTAGAATTTCTTTATGATTTTTTGGAAATTAATAAAAATTTAATTATAATTTTTGAAATCCAATTAATATATTTTTATAATTTTATTACAATTTTTAGATTCTTTTTTTTGTAAATATAATTTATCTTTTATAGTTAAATACCTAATATATTTTTAAGTTAGTTTTTACATATAAAAACATATTTAATGAATTTGATGTAAAAATTTGAAATGGAAGGTCGTTTGTGTGTGTGTGTTTTTTTTTTGAATTATAAGAGAACGAAGGTAAGATAGTTGAAAGAGGATCTATAGGTGATACTTCAATTAGTATTACAAGTTGAGTTGTAAGTGGTAGTACTATTGAAGAACAAGGTATGTATTTTGATTCTAACCTTGTAAGCATTTTAAATTATTTACTTTATTTATGCAACAATAACATATTAAAGATTGCAAAAAAGATATGAAGGATAAAGCTTTGTAAGTAATTATCGATAAGATTGATCAAATTGAAGGCTATGATATTACAAAGTATTTAAGATGTTATATAAAAGTAATGGAGTTGAAGTATATTTTTAAGGAAAAAATGATTTAGTTATTTAAATTGGCTACTAATTTAGAAACAAAAAATCACATCAAATCTATTATAGAATATTTTTGAGATTGATGGAAAAAAAATTCTTCAAGCATTAAAAGTTGAGTATTTTTTAAAAAATAGTGATTGAGTTATAAAGAAGTTTATTTTTAAATAGATAAAAAGGTCTTTGAAGAATCTTCAAGCAATTAAATTATTAAAAAGTTTAAAAAGAAATATTCACATTTATCAAAGAAAGAAAGAAAATCTTTGAATCTAAGCAACATAGAGTATTTTCTTCAAGTAATTGATTAAAAATTAGAAGAAAAGTTCGAAAATTTTCTTGAAGATAAAGAAGAAGATGAAAGATTGACAATAAATTGAAAAAAGATAAATAAAGAAGTAGAATTGCTTACAAAAAGAGACAAGAGAAAAGACCATTGGAAACACTTAATATTTGTGACATACCATCAATTATCAAGAAGATGATTGGATCTTATATTTATCTTTAGAAAAGTTTGTTTATAATAATATTCTATATACTTTGACTCAACAAACATCATTTTATACCAATTATGGTTACCATCCAAAGCTTCATTTGTTAGGTATATTAAAAGATAAAAATCTAACAATTTGAGATCTTGTAAAATGATTGTTACAGTCTAGAAAACTTTGAACCTCTATTTATAAGCAGCTCAAGCTTCTTATAAAGCATCTTTAGACGAATTTAGAAAGAAATTCCTTGCTTCTTAAGTTGGAGATAAAGTTTGGCTTTTTTGTCAAGATTTCAAAACTAATTGACCTTGTAATAAGTTGGACTACCAAAAATTGGGGCCATTTTGTATTCAAGAGTAAATCAATGTAATGACTTATAAATTGGAATTATCCACATCTATTAAGGTATATCTAGTATTTTATGTTCTTTTCTTAGAATTTTATTCAAAATCAACTATTCAAAGAAAAATATAGTAATTATCGCCTTACATTAAAATAAATAATTATGTGAAATATAAGGTAGAAAAGATCCTTGATTTTTAGCAAAGAAGAAGAAAGTTGGAATATTTTATTCATTGGAATGACTAAAATATCAAGGAATATATGTAAAAATAAATAGAAAATCTAATTAATATGCTACAAAAGATATAAGAGTTTCATTAATGTTATCCTCAAGAACCTAAATCTATTTTATAGTGAATTTTCTATAAAGCTAATACTAAAATGTTGTATATGATAATATATATATATATATATATATATATATATATATACATATATATAATCAAATCTCTTCATGGAACTTGAAATTAGAAGAAGATGTGATGTTAAAAATATCTACTAAAAAGATTTTAGAAATAATTTAAAAATATTCTATTAGATTTTAGAATGTTCTAAAATATTCTTAAAATATTCTAATAGAAGATTTATAAAAGGTTTTTAGAATATTTTAGAAGTTTTTACATGGTTATTAAAATATTTTAATAAATTTTAGGAAGTTTTGACAAGATTAAAAAAATTATTTGAATAGATTCTTAAATTTGCTTTATTTTTAAGCAACATGAAACTTCTCAAGAAGCTTTTCATATTTAGTATATATTAGAAGAAACTTTCAGGGGATCTTTAGTCTTGACATTATATTTCTTGGAATTTTAGCTCACTTTTTTAGTATTTAGTTTATATTCATTTGATTTAATCAATTTTTTGTTAACTTTTTTGTTGAAATTCTTTTGTTCAATTTCTTGTTTTATCTCTTATATAGTATATTTTTAATAATACCAAGATGAAAAAGTGTACATTTTAAACTACTTAGATTGACTTCTTAAAATATATTATTTTAAATGATGACCTTATGATGGATCCTAAGAAGGTCTGGACTTTTATACTTTAGAAGGTTCCAAAAATAATAAGACTTGTTCAATAATTTTTAAATTTTTTAATTATTCTTGAAACTTCATCAAAAATAATTCTCAAGTTATAGATTTTCTTATACATCTAACATATAAAGACAAATTTAAATAGCATAAAGAAGCTAAAGTATCTTTTGAAGCCTTAAACATTTATTTCTACACCAATCTTATATTATTTGAACTTTTTCAAGATATTTATCATAGAAATAAATGCATCAAATTTTACCATGGATGTGATGTTATTACAAATGAAAGAAAATGACAAACTTTATTCAATATCTTTTTATTCTAAGAATTTTTTAATAGTCGAAATTAACTACAATATCCACAACAAAGATTTTTTTACAATTGTGCATTCATCTTAAGAATGGTGTCATTACCTAAAAGCTGATTTTAATCTAATCATTGTATATATAAATTATACGAATCTCAAGTATTTTATATTAATACATATTTTGAATTATCACTAAATCCATTGAAACATGTATTTAAGAAGATTTAGCTTCAAGATCACTTATTGACTAAGAAATCAATAAGTTTTGTCATACATCTTTTTTAGACATTCTTATCTTATATCAAAAGAAAGAAAAGCAAATTTAAATTAACAAAGAATAACTTTTTTGAAGCCAGAGTATTTTCATCCTCAAACAATAAAATCAACATTGATTGTTGATTCAATATTTTTAAAGCAAGTTCAATTGAGTTTATTCTTTCATCCTTTTATTTGTGATATTAAGAATAATTCTTTTAAATCTCATGACACTTCTTGTTATGGATATATTATATAAGCGACCAAATAAGAAATTGAACATATGAGTTTAATAAGAAAGCTCACAAATATTTGATTAAATGAGATAAGTTTAAGATTAATATTAAGTAAATTAAAGCTTTAAGAAGTCTTTTATCACGACTAAAAATGTCTTCAGCCTCAACTCTAATTTGTATTAAATATTAAGAAGCTTCTCAAAAAAGTTTCATATTACTTGAAGATGAAGTAATCTTAAGAAGCTTCTTGAGAAGTTCTCATATTGCTTAAAGATGAAGCGATCCTAGAAAGTTTCTCAAAAAACTTTTTGAATTCTTCTAGAACTTTCTAAAATTTGTTAGAATATTTTAAAAATATTTTTAAAGTTTTAAAAGATCTTCTAAAATCTAATAAAATATTTTAAGAATATTTCTAAAATCTTCTTATTGAATATCCATAACACTTCTAAATTCAAGTTTAAAAATAATCTAATCTATTTCAAGAGACACTTATATGTTCTAAAAAATAAAGTATAATTACATGTTCTTCAAGCTAGTTACAACTTCCTAGCAACAAGACATTTTAGATACAATAAGACTTTGGAGCTTAAATCTAGAGATTTTTGGTTGCCTCAAATATAAAAGATAGTCACACACATAATCGATAATTGAAAAACATCCATAATGATTCATCTTTTTTCTTCATAAATAAAATTGGAGCTCCTGTTGGAATAGCATATAAAGTTCTTGGATAGATTCTCTTCAATATACTCCTTGAGTTCAGCCAACTCATTTTGTGATACACTGTAGATTGGTCCAAATGGTAGTTGTACTCTTTCTTGAATGTCAATTGAGAAATCATAGAAATGATGTTCTAAAAGAATATCTACATTCTTCTTATCAAATAAATCTTGAAAATCTTGATATTGGCTTGGAATGCCACTTGAAGTCTTTCCATCAATAGAAATAAGTACAATATAAATGACTTAAGGTGATCCTTCTTTTGTAGTATGTGTGAGTCATGAGATTGACTCATTAGTTGTTTTAGGACAAAAGAATGCATATAGAGTGCCAAAATTATAATTATTAGATAAAGATGTACTTAGAAGATATTAAAGAAAGAAGAATAGTATTAGTGGAGAAGAAATGGAATCTTAGTAAGTCTTGGAGGTAATTATTTTAGTTGGTTTAGTATTTTTAATTATTATTGAGGAGTAAGGATTAGTTACCAAAATCAATATTTATATTGATTTTATATATATATATATATATATATATATATATATATATATATATATATTACTTATACAAAAACTATAAATATTAATTAGTAATTAAAAAAAACATGAGAAAGAACCTCATGTCTTTTTAATTATTTATATAGAAAATAGAATTTATAGTAGATTTAAATTGATTCCATTAATATAAAAATAATATAGGAAATTATATCCTTAAATTGCTATTAGCATTATAGAAACATTATAGGAATTTTTAGAATTTATTTAGAAATTATTTAGAATTTTTAGTAGATTCAAATTGATTTTTATTACTATAAAAAATCATCAATATAGGAAATTATATCTTTAAATGGATATTAGAATTATATAAATATTAAATTAATTTTTATAATTTATTTAGAATTTATTTAGAATTTTCTATGAATTTTTAGGATAATTTTCAAGATCTTAGTAAAATTGAGTTTTACCATTTGGGGAGCCATTATGAAAAAATGGAGCAAGGTTTGAAGGCCATACAACGTTTCTAGGCTACATGGGTATTTTTGAACACCATGGTGAAGTCAAAAATACAAAAATATTAATTCTACTAGTAGAAAATAGGAGGACCAGCAACCAGTATAGTCCTTATAAGAAGGGAGGTGCACAAGTCCCATATGGGTTGTAGTACCTTGGATGTAGGTAGGAAGATAAGACTAAGGCCTCAAGGCCTCTTTACGCAACTGATATATACTACATGTGAGCCTTGGTGAGGCTCGAATCCTTGATCTACAAGCAAGTTACCCTTGAGATAAAATATTTTTACTTCACTTTTTAATTATTTACTTCCTATTTTTTAAAACTTCATAACTTATTCATAGTAATTCAGATTTATATGTTTCTTACGTCATTGAAAAGATAATAAAATTACCTATCTAAAAATTTACTTTTTACTATTTACTATTTACTTTTACTTTTACTTTTACTTTTTATTGGATGAAAACATAGTGAACAGACTATGACTTAGTTTTTGATTGTGTACTTACTTCATGTCATTTATTTCAATTGTTTTGTAGTTGTTCATCTTTTATTGTTGTTAATTACTTACTTTTCTTCATACCACCAATTACAAGAAACTCTTAATTGAGGCCATCTTGTAATTGGGGAGTGAAATTTACACTCATAACATGCAAGAAAGCTCTTGTACCTACAAATATAGGTTTAATTGTATTAGACTTATGACTTTCTACTTCATTAACAATGCTCTTAGTTATACTTTTAGAAAAGTTAAGATTATGAGAAGTCCAATCTATTTTAGGATTATATTTTTTAGGCATGATAAACCTAAAATGATTGGATTAGAGAGAGATCTAATGATATTAAATATTACAAAGCTATTATGACCATTAGTTGCTATTTCTATAGGAAGGGTTTCATGAGTAATATCTTGTGAAGACAATGGACGACCATCTATAACTTTTACATGAATAAGTTTAGTTTTCTTCATTGAAAGTATACTATGTCTTTTATCAAATTCTTCATCTAAGAAACATTCTGAGGCTTCTGAATCTAATAAAGCAAAGGCTTTGTGATGTTTAAGTCCTAAAATAATATTTATAGTAAAACAAGGAGAGGGTTCTGAAGAGAGAATAAGACCTTTATTATGTGTTGTACAAGATTCCAATAGCATGGTCCCTGTTGTAACTAGACAAACTTGTTTTCCGACATATTATCTTCTTTGATACTCATACTCGTCATTTTATGGTTGTGTCACTTCTTTGGACAATGTTGAGCAGTATGCTTAGGTTTTCTTTAATATAAGCATAATCCTTCTTCACAACGATGAGTCTTTTCTTGCTCAATAAGAAGTTTGAAACGTACTGCATCAATTTCCATATCTTCTACTTTTGAATGTATTGATTGAAGAGATGTTGGTGTTGCCATTGAATTATAATAACGTTGAGGTCCACTTGTATGGTTCTCAGATTAAAATTCAAAAAAATAATTGTCGCACTTCACAACAAAGACAATTGCTTGGCTCAATATTTAAAAATCAGGTAAGTTGAGCATTAATTTTTTTACCTCATATTATAATCCGTAGAGAAATTGGCCAACAAGTGCAGCATCATCTCACTTGATATCAGTTACAAGTTGTCGAAATTGTGAAGCATATAATGTTATAGATCGATTGCCTTGTCGTAAAATATGAATCTTGTTGGTAGCAACACAAATTGCACCATGTTCTCCGTACATGGATTGAAACTCTGCCAAAAAAGCCTCTAGATTATCTAATATTAGATCTCATTATTCAAGAAAAGATAAAAACCATAATAATGCTGAATCTAAAAGAAGCGTACCAATGAATTTAACTTGTAATCTTGGAATTGGATAGCTTTAGGATTGAAGTTCAATCACAAATTGTACTTGATTAATAAATCCTCTAAATTTTGATTTGATACTATCAAACTTCTTGAGTAGGACAATTCTTGGTTTTCTAACACTAGAAAGTTGTTCCACTATAGGAGAAGAGACATGATTTGGTACAAATGTTGAAGTAGCTCTAATTATTTCTATATCTTCACTTCCTACCAATCTTGTTGCTCCTTGTGGTAGAAAATTGAGTTGATGCATTTCAAGTATTATCTCTGTCAATTGATCTTGCATTTGTGTCATTGCACTCTTCATTTTCAGCATGTTTTGCCATGATAACACTTAGAAAAGAGAAGATGTCTAATATCGCTCAAGACAAATATAAGAGAGGACTTGAGAACAAATTTCAATAGTTACTTATATGATTAAGTAGAAGTATATATATGTATATATATATATATATATATATATAGAATAATTTCATATAGTCTTCTAAAAAAGTTTTCTAGAAGCTTTATAGACGCGGTTTTGAGTTTAGATGTGTTTGTAGCTTAGAAACTTGGCCAAAAAGCTAACCATGTATTAGTAGCTTGTAGAATAAGTTATCTCAGTATAGTAGCTTGTAGAATAAGTCAACTACGTGGTGCATACATAGATAACTTGCCTTGCAAGATCAGACATGTAGCTAGCAAAGTCAACACATGTTGGAGGTCCTATAGGACATCGTCACGTAGCTCTTAGTTAGATAGTATATATGGAGGCAAGAGTGAAGCCTTCTTTACTCTTGTCAACGCCTTTTTAGTCTTAGTCTTATTTCAAGAGTTTTTAGTCTTCTTGTTTTTGGCAATATCCATTCTACTTAATATTACATCACCTTTTGAGTGACTTTCTAGTTTTCTTCAGTGATAAAAGAGTGTATTGAGGATTCTCTTTCTTCTAGATTCATATCCTTGACATTATGTCTTATCAAGAGCAAGGAATAATCTACTATTAATTTAGATTTGATAAAGCTCTGATATTATAAGTAAACTCTTGTCAATCTGTCAAGGAGAAGAATTTGATAAAAATAAATAAATAAGTGAGACTTTTTTCAAAGAAAGATGACAAAATAGAAATAATTAAATATGTATATCAAGAAAGAAACTAGAATGGCTATTGTTAAAAGATAAGAAAATTAGAGATCCTTGAAACTAGATTAGAAGTAAGAAAAGAGTTGACAAGAGTGAAAAAGGCTTCACTCTTGCCTCTATATATACTATTTATGTAGGAGCTACGTGACAACATTCTATAGGACCTCCAAAAACGTGTTGACTTTGCACAACACATATCTTAACTTACAAGGCAAGTTTTTTGTGTGGGTGCCACATAATTAACTTATTCTGTAAGCTACCAACATATATAGCACGTGGTTAATTTCTCGACCAAGTTTTTAACCTATCAATCAAGTATAAACACATGTAAAGTCAAAGCAGCATCTATGAAGCTTTTCAATAAGATATTATGAAATTAATCTACTTTTACCTACTTCTACCTATTTATATCACCTAAGTAATAATTACAATAAATATATGTCCATGACACCAGCATGCAAGAAAGCTCTTGCACGTACAAACATAGGTTTAATTGCACTAAACTTATGACTTTCTACTGGATTAACTTTACTCTTAATTATGCTTTTAGAGAAGTCAAGGATACAAGAAATCCAATCCACTCAAGGATTATACTTTTTTAACCATAATAAACCTAAAATAACTAGATTAGAGAGAGATCTAATTGTATTAAAGATTATGCAACTACTATGACCATTTATTGCTACATCTATAGGAAGTATTTTATGAGTAACATCTCCAAAAGACAACGGACGACCATCTATGATTTCTACATGAACAAATTTGATTTTTTGTACGAATGGTATTTTATGATTTTTAACAAATTTTATGTCTAAAAAATAAGCTGAGGCTTCTAAATCTATTAAGGCAGAGGCTTTATAATTATTAGGTCCTAAATGCATATCTATTATAAAACAAGGAGATGGTTCTAAAGAGAGGATATGACCTTCATTAGAAATTGTATAAGATTCTAAGTGCACAATTTGTATTATAGCTAGACAAATTTGTTTTTTGACACATTATCTTTTTTGATAGATGTGCTCCTCATTTTGTGATTTTGTTGCTTCTTTGGAGAATATTGAGTAGTATTTTCAAGTTCTCCATAATATAAGCACAATCTTTCTTGACAGCGATGAGTCTTTTCTTGCTCAATAAGAGATTTGAAATGTACTTCATTAATTTACATATCCTCTACTTCTGAATGTATGTATTGAAGAAATGTTGGTGTTTCCATCAAATTGTAGTAACATTGAGGCCTATTTGTATGATTCTTAGATCAAAATTTAAAAAATTGATTGTCATATTTCACAGCAAAGTCAATTATTTGACTCAATGTTTGAGGATCAGGTAAGTTGAGCATCAATTTCTTTACTTCATATTGTAATCCATAGAGAAATTGGCTAATAAGTGCAACATCATTGCACTTGATATCAGTTGCAAGTTGTTAAAATTGTGAAGCATCTAACGTTACAAATTGATTACCTTGTCGTAAAATACGAATCTTATTAGTTGCAACACAAGTTGCATCATGTTCTCCATACATGGACCAAAATTCTACCAAAAATGCCTCCAAATTATTGAATATTGGATCTCGTCATTCAAAAAAAGATAAAAACCTCGATAGTACTAAATCTGAAAGAAATGTGCCAATGAATCTAACTTGTCATCTTGAAGTTGGATAGCTTTCAGGTTGAAGTTCAATCACAAGTTGTACTTGATTGATAAATCCTCAAAATTTGAATCTTGTACCATCATACTTCTGGGGCAGGGCAACTCTTGGTTCTCTAATATTAAAAAGATGTTCTACCTTAGATGGAGGGACATGATTTGGTGCAGATGTTGAAGTAGCTCTAATCATCTCTATATCCTCACTTCTTACTATTTTTGTTGATTCTTGTGGTGGTAAGCTAAGTTGATGTATCACAAGCACCAATTCTCTCAATTACTCTTCCATTTGTACCATTGCACTCCTCATTTCAATAAGCTTTGCCATAATAATACTCACAAAAATATCTAATACCACTCAAGATAAGTAAAAAAAAAGACTTGAGGAAAGAGAAAATACTCAAAACAATATCAATTTAGAAGAGGGTAATCCATAACTTCTAATATGCTTATGTTTTATGATGAGAAAGGGATAATCCACTCTGAATCAAGATAAGACAAAGCTCTAATATTGTAAGTATATTCTTGTCAATCTGTCAAGAACATGAACTAAAAGATGATGCATAAAGCAATGAAATCCATATCAAAGAAAGAGTGAAAAAAATAGAAATAAAGAAATATGTATATTAATAGAAACTAGAAAGGCTTATTGCCAAAAGATAAGATAATTTGAGACTCTTGAAACTAGACTAGAAGCAAGAAAGGAGTTGACAAGAGTTAAAAAGACTTTACTCTTGTCTCTATACATACTATCTAATTAAGGGCTACGTGGCGATGTTCTATAGGACCTCCAATGTGTATTGACTTTGTAGGATACATGCCTTGACTTATAAGGCAAGTTTTTATATGTGTGGGCTACATAGTTAGCTTGGTCTTCAAGCTAACAACATGTGTTGTATATGGCCAACTTATTGACTATGTTTCTAATCCAAAAAATCAATTAAAGACACCTTTAAAGTCAAAGCAACATCTATAAAGCTTCTAAGAAGCTTGCATAGAAGATATTATAGAATTAACTTGCTTTTACCTACTTCTACTTACTTTTACCTATTTATACAGGTAATTATTAGCTTATTTGCGTATGTCCATGATACCTTGTAACAAATTGGATCATTGTAGACTTGATCTATTTCTTATTTGTAAATAAATCAATCCAACTACTTACTAATTACATTTATTGGAGTCTATGAAGATCCATCATGTATTCCGCATATCTCTTCTTGAGTCTTATAAGACAATGAATATCTTAAGAAGAAGACAAATGCTACTGCCTCTTATAGAAGTAGATAATAATCAAATGTTTAAAATAGAATATGTTTTAGATTCAAAGCATTGCCAAAACAAGTTGAAATATCTTATTCATTAGTGCAGATATGATATTGATGAACATATATAGAAACGAGCTTAAAATCTTGTAAATGTAGTAAAGAAGATTGATGCTTTTTTATTGATAATATCTATTAAAATCAAGATAAATAATAGCAAATCTTTGCTATAAAAGAAATATAATTTAGGCTTTAAGACAATATAATACAGACAAGACCTTTAAGAATGATATATTCTTCTTCAAATAAATAGCAAGATACAATGTGTTTTATAAATATATATATATATATATATATATATATATATACTTAGATTGAAGGAATTAGATAGAAATAAGTAAATACAAGTAAATTTGATAATATCTTTTGTACAAGCTTCTCAAAAGCTTTATAAATGAAAATTTGACTTTATACATGTTTGTATCAAAGACATGAATCTTAAAGAATTAAAAGATCAATACACTCTTGTGTTACTTGAAAAGACTAAAAATTCACTAAAAAATGGTATAATATTAAATTAAAATGACTATTACAAAATACAAAAAGACTAAAAAGTCTTGAAACAAGACTAAAGACTAGAAAGGCATTGATAAAGAGTAAAGAAGGCTTTATTCTTGTCTTTGTATATATCATCTAACTAAAAATTGGATGGTAATATTTTATAGGATCTCCAACACATGTCCAATTTGTAAGACATGTGTCCTAATTTATAAAGTAAGTTTTTTATATATGTGCCACATCATTAGCTTGTATATAAAATTACACAATATGTCTCATTACAATCCTATGTTTTAAAAAGTAATTAAAACATAATTTTTTAAATCCTCTTCAGTAATAAATATTTGATGCACAAAATAAGTCTTCAATGTAAGAATTATGCTATAAATTATAAAAATATTGGAATTAGATAAATTACGTGATATTTTATTAAAAAATAAAGTAGCAATATAATATCAAAAAAGCCAATAATGCTTATCTTAATATCTAAGGTCGTCAATTGCTCCAACTCTACCAATTTAGATTAATTAATTGAATTTCAATTGAATTTTTATAGTTAAATACTACAAGCTAGACCAACTTTTAATCTACTTTGATTTTAAGTATTGCCACAAGATCTGCACATTATTAGTAGCACAAGTCAAAGATAATAATGTTTAGTAACTTAAGGGAATCAAATATAGATATAATTTTTATAGAGAGTTTTGAAGAGTGAGTAACTAATGTATTGATAAGAAAGTTCAAATTCTTTTTGTATGACTATTATTGCAAGTATTCCAAGCTTATTTTTTATATCTTCCATATTATGATGAAACTTTCATATTAGGTGAATTTATGATTAGATGATTTTTTAAATTTAAATATGAAATATTATTTAAAAGTTATTTTATTGTAATAATGAATGATTTTCCATGAATTAATTGAGGAAATTATTATTGGCAATTAAGTTGGATTTTAAGTTACAAACAGAAGTAATTATTAACTTTATAAAGCTTCATGAATTTTTGTACGAGTTAAATCAAACTACCAATCAGTGGGGATTATTTTAGCTCACAATGAACATCTTAAATTTCCCTTTCTCGAACCATTGACATATGATGATTTCCTAAGACAAAAATCGCTGAAGCCCTCAACCAACAACATAATACCAATTTTATGAAAAGATAGAAGTACCCCAAGTTCCCATTAATGAAGCGGGCAATGGCAGTTCTAAATTGTGGGGAACGGGGATGAGAACGGAGAACATAGAACAGGGTAGCGCAGTCTCAATCGCGGCGAATAGGACAAAAAAGGACGGACGTGCCAGACAAGTGGCCACGCTGGCAGATTATGCCGGGGACGGCTGTTGGCGCGCGAAAAGATGTGGCGTCCCGGTCGCAGGGCGGGAGCACGGTCTTGGGTTCGTCGTCTCCCAGGCCCGGCGATGGCGTTTGCCAGCCCTTTCTTTGAAACCCTAAGCTGTTGCAGCAGAGTCCTTTCGTCTCTTTCGCAGGGAGCGAAGGGAGGAGCTGGAGCAGAAAGGAGCGGTTGCGAGGACGCAACAGGGATTGGGACGGAGATCATGCCTACACGGGGTGGGGGAAAAGGCTGCTCGGTGTGAGCTCAGCTGTTTGCGAGTGGTTTCGCATATTCGTGTAGGAGCTAGAGTGATTGTTTCGTTTTATAGTTCTTCAAGGATAGAGGATGGCGGGCGTAGCTTTTTCGCCAGTGCAGAATGGGGACAGGTCGCTGTATGGTGGAGGTGGGGGTGGCAAGATGCGAGCTCGGCGAGGTCCGAAGCGAAACAGCACGCCTTACGACCGGCCGGCCGTTGGGCGCCATGCATCGGCAGGGCCGCAGGCTTTAATTAATGCGAATGGAGGGACTGCGGGTGGAAACAGGCGGGAAGGGTGGCTAGGGTCGAGGTTGCTTGGCACTGCCTCCAAGATTGTCACTACCGGAGCTTCGTATTTGTATTCTTCATTTTTCAAGCGTCCGGCTGGGGGCGGTGTTTTTCTTCTTAAAGATGCGGAAAAAACCGCGGGTGAGACTTGTGATGCACTTGCATGTGCGTTTTAGTGCGTTATTTGACCTACGGCGAATTTTTGACGACGAGGCACACGCTGTGTGTGAGTTATGTAGTTTCTCATCTTAGGGGTCTGTGATCATGGTTTTAAACCTGCAATGTACATACCTTTCAAATTTGAGTTTGATCTAATATTTGGGGTCATTTGTCTGATTGAATTTCAGACTGTTAAGTTCTGTTATATTCTTCAAGCTACTTTTGATTGGCTATCTTGCTCTAACTTACTCCCTCATTACAATCTGTCTTTCGCAGGAGAATATGCTGACGGACAAACGGATATGATGTCGCCATCAGCTGCCGAAGCTGTAAGAATCTCTTTTCATCATGTCTTTAGCCTCCTTTCTCCTGACTTTGTGTCATTGTGCCGTGTAACTTCAACACCAGCTATTTAAGTGCTCTATGATGCACGCTTTTTTATCTTTCGATTCCGTTCCGTTTTTATTTATCAACTTAAGTGTAAATCAACGTCATGGGCGTAGAAGAGTGTTTGTCTTCAAGATGACTGGTGAATTCATCATATTAGTTTGTTTATATATTATCTCATTATTGGAGTTGTGGACGAAATTTTTCGCAGGAGTCAATGGAAGCCGGTAGTCAGCATGGCGATGAAGACAATTCATCAGAAGTGGAAAGTTGGATAAGGAGGACCTTCCCAGGGTGCGTTCTAATATTGTTAGTACATGTCGGATTTCATGTCAGATGCAATACTTGGTCATGTTGCCTCTAACGTACTCGCAACACAAAAGACATTTATTTTAGATTTTATGAGTGTTAATATTAGCCTGGCCACGCAGCCCCGTTGGTCTTGAATCTCGTAATGACTGGTCGTTCTTTCTTCTTTAACGTTGTGACACTCTAAGACAAGTCTCTTTCCCCTGACAGAGAAGAAGCTGATCGGTTAATTGCGAGTTTAAGGTCGTTTAAGCAGACTGGGGCTGCAGAAGAGCAAGTTGATCATGTAAGCAAAGAACCAAAAACTGCTAATGTTAACCAAGTTCCGGCTCTCGAGTCTGCGCCAAGCAGCGGTCAGCTTTCCGATGCACAGAGGTGGAGGGAAGAACGCACTAAAGCTCGACAAGAGCAGAAAAGTAGCCTTTGGCTAGGTGGTTCTGGAAAAGAAAATGGCACCCGCGCAGGTCCTGGGACCTTTGAGGTATCTCAAGAATGGAGGACTTGTCTGTGTTCTTTCTTCATCGTGATTTATCTAGCTTTCATGCTGTTTTTGTGACGTACGTGACTAGTACTCTATCCACTGACAGATGAATGTTCTTCCAGATTGGAGAAACTGTGGCAGTTGATGTTGCAAGGGCCTACATGGGAGAGCGAGTCACAAGAGTGGTTACACCTGTTCGGGAGAAAGTTCCTACTCCAATACGACATTCACCTTACCAGCCTTCGCCTTATTTGGCGAGGAAGCAACAATCAAACAACTTCTCTGCTCAGTATGAATCCGCTACTGTTCCTAATACTTTTGGTCTTCTTTCTCCGGGTGGCATTCGAAGTCGAGACGGTGTTTTTGATGACAATTTGCGAACTCCACCTGTCACTCGAACCGTAGGACATCTTCAGCCTGTTCCTCGCGCCACTGCAGTCAGTTCAGCGATTGGATATCCATTGCCTGGAGAGGTAGGAATCGCCTTGAATGCTGGTCTACTTTGATGGGAATTTTGTAACATTGTAAGTACCATTAGAAGCCGCGTTAATGGATTCTCAAATTCCGATCGTATTCAATTTAGAATTTGGAGATCGCTATCTTACTTCAATACATGTTCTCTTTTACGCTCATGAAAGCTGCGCCGCTTTTTTCCCGTGCATTTATACTGCATAGTACTTGCGAAGAAATTAATTTTTACTGTAGTAATTTTTGTCATAGTTTTTTTGTCGTCGAACAATCGCGGATTGAATTCTGCTTGCATTATCTGAGACTATGCTCTCATAGAGAAACTGAAGGCATTTCTAGTGTTTGTTTAAGCTCAGTATAGTTATTAACTAGCTGTTTTGGTTTTTACAGGGATCGAAAAAGAGAAGTTTTTCAGCCGTAGAGGATGGCGGCTATTCTACAGGTGGGGCTATTCGACGCTTAAGGCCTAGGTCCTCTCTGTACTCGCCAGGTCCAGGTACTGGATTCCAAAGAAGAGGAGGCCTGGGCATGTATCCCCCTCTTCCTAGGATATTACATACGCCTGTTGACGTCAAACAAAAATCGATTACAATGTGGAACCAGAATGCTGATACAGAGGTGAGAAGCTTCATCAATTGATAACCATTCAACACATCTCATCATTGAGGGCACTGTGAAATTTCTGTTGCACTGTCGTGTCCCTTTTGTAGTGCTTAGTTTAGACTTACCTTGGTCATTGATGTTTTCAATTTTTTTTTTGATTGTATTGTGACTAGTAGAATCGGTTTGATTGTTTCAGGAGAAAGGCGATGTGAAAAATGTTTTGAAACACAAGGAGGGATCCAAAGGTTTAGCAATGGGAATGAATGCAGCTGTACCTGAAAGAGCGAGTGCAACAGCTCGCAAGATCTTAGAAACCTTGGATATAATGACTCCTCCAAAAGAGAAGTCCTTAGAGTCAGAGCTTGCGTTAGTCAGGGATCGTCCATCAACTGAGTTGACAACAAGTATGATGAATGATAAGGCACGTCAGACCATGCAGGTACACTAAACACGAATAATTTCCTTTGCTCTGGTGTACTATTTCTGTTGTTCTTTTGTTCCATTGACGTTATGAATTCCGCGTGAATTTAACTAAATATGGTTGTGTGCAGTCCTGGGATTATGCAGGACCTCAGGAAGAAGCCGGGCCTTCAGGACGGGGTCGCAATCTTGAGAATGATTTGTCCTCTGCTGCTGGGGTTTCAAGGATAGGAGCTGGACATGGCACAAAAACCAGAGGCAAAGGCAAAGCGTCAGCTTCCATCCCATCACATAATTTTGAAGAGAAGAGCACAGGTACAACTACAGTATTTGTTGTGAATGATGTTCTTGATGATGGTAATGATGATGATGATGATGACGACGACGACAACGTTCGATGTTCTTTTGGAGATTACTAGAAGTTTTATGCAAGCCTAGAGGTTTATTTACAACTAAATTTTTTGTGTAGGCAAAACAAAGAATAGCCAGCGTTGTTGTATGCTAACGTGAACTTTTGTTTGCAGATCAAACATCATTTTATTTCCAGGACGCATCTAGGTTGAAAGTCTCAGAGTCTAGTTTGGCTAACTCAAGTCCTGCCTTGGGAAGGAATAAAGGATTCCAGATCAATGCTGATGTTGATGTGAGTGGACTATTGCTTGCCATGTCTGGAGACTTGGGCCCAGTTTTATTTCCTTTTAGCCTGTTTATATTGCTTTTCCTACTCTTTTTGTACCTTTTAAGAGGTTTTCTCTTTTTTCTTCTTTCTTTTTCTTCTTCCTCTTTTCTTTCTTCAAAATTATTGATTCCCTCCCCTATAATATTTATTGCTTCTGATTGAAATTGAGGAGCTCCATTGCATTTGTGCATAGGATTCGGATGAAGAGAGTAGAGGTGCAAACTCTACTTTGGTCACTTCAACTGTGACGACTTTTAGTGATGGAAAGTCGACTTGTGCATCAGGAGGTTTTACATTCCAGTCGTCCAATTCTTTTGGTATTGCTATGGAGCCTCCACCGACACCTAAGCCGTTTCCATCACCATCCAGCACAGGGCCTGCACCGAAGCTTAATGGGCAGCCCACTTTCAAGTTCAACACCGGTACTCCAGCAGACAATATAGTATTTAAATTGCCCACATCAGGGTCAGGAGGAGTTGATAATAATGTACATACCAAGGATATGAAGCTCAACTATCAGTCTGATAATAAACCGGACTCTTCACCAAGGTATGCTTCTTGCCTGCTGTGATCAAACTGGGCTTGGCCCAATCAGGTAGCACTAGACAGCTTTTGGTTAATCACGAAGGCTTGTATTTACAACGATCATTTCTTACACCATAATCGAGAACCCATTGTGTATTTACATTCAAAATTTGTGTCCAACGATATAAGTACTCGTCAGAATGGATGCACTATCGGCCACAATCAATCTAATCTATCAGCGTGTGAGTGCTGTGTACGTTGTGTTACTATCTAATGCATGTTGCTGAAGTTGCTAATGCTTTTTATGTTTTCACAGTAATGTGACTGCACGTGAGACATCCGAACCGGCCCAAGAAGTGAAGGGAGGAACGTCTACATTGAGTTCCTCGTCTCCTGAAACCTCACCTTCTGCGGTCTCTTTAGCCAACTTCGAAACCTCCCGTGCCGAGGCCAAGCCAGGTATTATTAAACTTTAGTTGCCTGTTTAAAGACATGCTAAGAATCTGGTTTACACTTTCAAGGAACGTTTTTGCAACTGCCCAGCAGTTTGTGTAGTCCTTCTCAAAGTGTTCACACCGCATTGGCTGGGAGTTTGGAGTTGTGCTCAAATTGAGTTTTCGGCAGCACGTGCAATTTATTCATGCGCTTGGCTTCCTCTGATGCCTTCATGCAGCCTCTGCAGGTATGTTCGGTTCAAGCAGTCAGACCACTGGTTTCAGTACGGGGAATTCCTCAGGAGCGACTCTCGTTTCAAATAAGGAGTCGAGCGTATTCAGTTTTGGTAAGTCGGCAGCATCTCCATCCGCAGAACCTGCAACCCAAACATCCCCTACTGCTGGTTCTGGTATGTTTGGAAGCAACGGGACTTCTTCAGCCACTACCTTTACATCTCCTGCTCCAGCATTTGGATCCTCTTCTGCTTTTGGAATGAACAAGGGATCATCTTTGTTCGGGGCAGCAGGCAGTTCTTCAGCAGCACCTACTTTGCAGTCAACAGCTCCCGCAGTAACTTTGGATGATGGGAATAAATCTCAAAAGGTCGCGTTGGGACAGAGCCCGGAAAAGGCTAATGATGGATCAGGTGCCAAATAATTCTACTTCCCTGAATTTGAAGGGGTTTCTTTGTGTAATTGCTGGTTTATCTGATTTCAGGGTGCTCATTTTTCAATGTTTGGTATTTTACTTCATTTTTCCCCTGTTTTGTTCACTTTTATGAACCGACTTAAATTCATTGTTTTATTTTGTGTCGTAATTTGGGGTACTACTTTTATGGCTGACATTGGATACCTTTTAATGCAGTAACTGCGCCTGTGACGTTTGGGTTATCTGCTGCTGCGACTACCTCAGCCTCAACGCCATCGACACACGTGTTCTCTACCCCTACATTTGGTGTAGGCGCAAGCTCGCCAGCTCCAGCGTCCAAGTCTGCACCCTTGTTCGGCTTGAAGCCTGCCTCCTTGGATTCCACTCCTGTGGCTTCAACTACTTCACCGTCATCAGTCAGTGCTGGCTTTGGGTTATCCTCTTCTCTTTTTGGCAGTTCAACATTTGGGTCAAGTAATCCAGCTCCTTTATTTGGTGGAGCTTCGAGTGCTCCTGCATTCGGTGCTTCAAGTACTCCAGCTTTTGGAGCATCTAGCACTCCAGCTTTTGGAGCTTCCAGCATACCAACCTTCGGAGCGTCTAGCACTCCTGCATTTGGACCCTCGAGCACAGCGACATTCTCAACTTCTAGTGCTTCGGCATTTGGGACTTCCAGCACTCCAGCTTTCGGGGCTTCCAGCACCCCTGCATTCGGAGCTTCTAGTACTCCGGCATTCGGAGCTTCCAGCACCCCGGCATTCGGAGCTTCTAGTACTCCGGCATTCGGAGCTTCCAGCACCCCGGCATTCGGAGCTTCCAGTACTCCGGCATTCGGAGCTTCCAGCACCCCGGCATTCGGAGCTTCCAGCACCCCGGCATTCGGAGCTTCCAGCACCCCGGCATTCGGAGCTTCCAGTACTCCGGCATTCGGAGCTTCTAGTACTCCGGCATTTGGAGCTTCCAGTACTCCGGCATTTGGAGCTTCCAGTACTCCGGCATTTGGAGCTTCCAGTACTCCGGCATTTGGAGCTTCCAGTACTCCGGCATTTGGAGCTTCCAGTACTCCGGCATTTGGAGCTTCTAGTACTCCGGCATTTGGAGCTTCTAGTACTCCGGCATTCGGAGCTTCCAGTACTCCGGCATTTGGAGTATCTAATGCACCTAACACATCTGGTTTTGGAGGTTTTAGCTCAGAAGTATCAGCACAACCTTCACAGTCTCCTCCCGTCTTCGGTTTTGGAGCTTCAGGCAATGCTGGATCTTCATCTTCTCCAGCCTCATTTGCGTTTGGTGCTTCTGCCGGATCTGGTAATCCCTTTGCTTTTGGTGCATCTACTGGCGCATCACCAACCACTTCAACTGGCGCCTTCGCATTTGGGGCATCTAGTGCTGCATCACCAACCACTTCAACTGGTGCGTTCGCTTTTGGATCATCTAGTGCCGCATCACCCACTACCTCTACTGGTGCTTTCGCATTTGGAGCATCTAGTGCTGCTTCACCCACTACCTCAACTGGTGCATTCGCCTTCGGTGGCTCTAGTGCTGCATCATCTTCACCCTTCAGTTTTGGTGCAAAACCCAGTTCTCCATCTATGTTTGGTACGAGTGGCACTGCACCTGCATTTGGATCTTCTCCGAATGGTGGCATGGGAACCGATATGGAGGACAACATGGCTGATGATGGTCAGATGATGGCCTCTTCACCACCTCCACAACAACAATCTCTTGCATTTGGTGCCTCTCAAAACCCATTCGGTAAACCTTCCACTCCAGTCACCACACCGTCGTCAGTCTTTGGAGGCTTTGGAAGTTCAACAGCCCCTGCCGGTGCTAATCCATTTGCACCATCTCCTCAGCAACCTTCCCCTGCTGCTGCCAACCCCTTCGCGCAATCGCCTCAGCCGGGACAACCTCTCAACTTTGGTGGTGGTGGTTTTGCATTGGGGACAACTGGCCAAGACTCGGGCGCTAAACCCAATAGGAAGTTTATTAAGGCTAAGAGGGCAGGTAGCGTGAAAAGGAAGTAAACGAACATGTAGAGTGTGTGTTATGTGAAATCCTTAGGAAAATTGTTGGCATTTAGGTTATCAAGGCTTAATAGGAAAGAATATTGGATACGCTGAGAAATGTTAGCTCTTTAGTGAAACTGCTTATGTTACGCATACTCACGGATCTTGATCTCCGCGTCTGGCCAGTGAGTAGTTGGAATATTGAACTAGACACGTTGAAGTTGTGGGTGAATAGAGTACTTAACGTCAAGTGGTGCCTTCCACCCAACCGACAAAGTCTGCATCTATGCTTTCAGAGCCTTCTTCAATATGGTCATGCTGACTTCGAACACGTAAATATTATCAACTGTTCTGATCCATACACGACAATGTATACAAGAAAGGGAGCCTCACACGTAAGTGTAATAAGCGCCCGCAAAAAGCTGCGCCGCATCTTTAGTTTCTGATATGCGCACGTTCGAAGAATTTGTCAATACATAGTGTCAGCCTGACTTACCAGAACTGTGCATTGAAATCTTCGAGGAGCAACAGCATAGAAATATTTAATAATGTTAATGGGGTTTAATTAAAATAAAAAATATATTTAATTTAATTTTTGATATAAATAGATCTATGCTCTAATTATTATTTCTTGTACAACTGCATAGAAATATTGTCCAAGCATATGTTAATGTTTAAACATTTTCTTAATATAAACAAAATAATATACATATTTTTGGATTTTTAGTATAATAATTAGAGAATCAATAACAAAAAATATTAAAAACAGGAAAAGAATATATATATATATGTGTGTGTGTGTGTTGAAATAGTTTGAATCCAGCTTGTTTTAAACTAATTCAATCAATTTGGCCATGTGAAAAAATTGATTTAAATCAAATCTGTTTCTAATTTATTGAATAAATTCAGCAATATGAAAAGAGTGATTTGAATTGATTTGCAACAATTTAAACTAGACGTTATTATACTTTAAAAATTACTTGGATATTATCAAATTTACTTACATTTATTTCGATGATGAAATAGCTAAATCACTTTCACCAAGTTTCAGCATGAGTTACAACGAGTAGAATGTTGGGCAACAATACTAGCACATTTCACAATTGATCAACACTGACGCCAACTCATGGCATGGACTGGTTACCACTTCACAACCACACCGCTGGTGTTTCGGCTCCAATTCACCATCCTCGTAATTGAACAAATTGTTACGCATGTGTCAAAAGAAATGAGAAACATAGCCTTCAACCTTGAACTCTTAAATCCTGCGGTATGACTTCTTGATCTGTATCCATGCGTAGCTGCAACAGCACTGCGGCTGAAACGAAGACGCTATCGGCCTCCATGTCCTTGCTGGCCCCCGCGTGCACCCAATGATTGGCAGCCCGAACTCCCTTAATGACTACGCAGGAGCTCACTTTCTATCACTATAGTCATTACAGTTTCGCAAACACATCCATTTTCCAGTTCTGCATTGTAAACAGCAACACCAGTAAAGCTTCGGTAGGATCTTGTCCTACAATCACAGCAGCCATTCTCCTATGAAATTACAACATTCCAACGCAAACCCCCTCCTATTTCTAACATTCCAACACAATCCATCAACTAGCAGCTTATCTTAACAAGCCCCATTTCTGTCCAACTGGAAATTCACAGCCTCGTTCGTGTATCCACTCGAGAAATCCATTGCTGTGTTTCCAAGCTTCCAATCTGCATCCCAGTCGCTTCCACAATGCCAGTCCCAAGCAAATACAGATTGCTTGCACACAATTACCCAAATTTCCTGCCGGGCCTGTACATCACCTGTTAATTTACTCATGGAAGCTCTTATTCCTACTATAGAACACGAAGTGTTGTCGTTTTCCTTGACTGGTCTATTTGTGCGTTTCTGAACAACAATTTCACAACGTGATCGATGGGATCCTAAAAAGCACAGCAAACACACATTGGAAGCTCGAAATATGAAGTGCGAGCAGAGGTCAACGAAGACGGCTTTCATCAAAATCAAATGCCACTAAGAAATGAAGAAATTCATTCATTCATCCAAGGGCGTCATGGCACTTGGAGGAACATTTCGAATGAGTCTGAATTAGTTTTGATTTTTTTTTTCTCCCGGAGCACGTCGGGATGCTGACGTCGATCGTTTGATCTCTTGCAAGGGCGCGTTTCTTATTCCTTCCTCCTCCGGATCATCTTACTCCGTTGTGTTTTTCTGATCGCAATGAGCTTTTGTTCAGTCGAAACAGTGGTCTCTGCGTTAAGTTAGCGAGGATTTTCTCTGGCATTGCCGTTGTGGAGCGCTTCTGAGAGTCAGGCTGATGTAGAATTGGCTTCTTCGAGCAGTGTCCATTGGGTTTTAGTTTGCTGGCAAGTGTTTTGCAGTTTGGTCGTAGATAATGGCTGTGATTATTGGCTTTTTTTTTTGCTTTAATGCAGTGCTGGGAAAAGGTCGTTATTGTGTTTACAGTCTGGGTTGCTTTTGTTTTTGGAGTTCTTTTGCTCTCTTTATTTTTTTATTTTTAATTTATTTTAAAAAATTTAATCACCAATGCTAAGATATTTCGTTTGTTGCCGTGGGTTTGGATAGACGTGCATTTCTTGAGCCGAGCAGAGAAGGGTCGTCACTGAGTTTGGTGGTTGACATGTAGGGTTTAAGATTGTTGAGGATCCCGTGTACACTTTTAGACGCATTTCATTGATCAGAGCATTTTATATTTCGACAAATTTTAAAAGTTAAGCTTCCTTTCAAGTTAAGAGAAGCATATATGGAATGGTCTCTGGACGTTATTATTTGATAGAGGTTTGTCAGAGTCTCTGCTTGTGTTCATAGGATCGAATCGGTGACCTTGTTCTGTTGAATTTTCCAGGTTTGTTTTCCTCTCTCTTGTAGATTCGATTTTGAGGCGAACAGATAGTGAAAAAGAGATGGCAAAGTCCACAGGGAAACCTAGAGCGGCATCGCCATCAGTTACGACTGAGTCATCCTCATACACGGGTTCGTCGTCAGCATCAGGTTCAAGATCAAGGTCACAATCGTCGTCATCTTCTGGAAGCGAGACCTCCAGAAGTCGGAGTCCTCCAGCGAAAACGAGGTAGTTTTATGAAAATTTTAAACATGATAATGAGTTTCATACTTCATTTGAAGACCGCTGCTGATTCGAGAGGAAAGTCAACTTGTATAGTTGTGCTCTGACAAGGTAGATATCATTGTACATTAGATGGTGCATTCCAGGTTTTGTGAACGATTCAGGAGTTTTTATCTGAACAGTCACGATGTTTTCTTAAAATCAAATAAAGGTTTCTGATATTTTTCCGGAGTTCAAACAGTACCTCTGCTGTAACAATCACGGGCTTACTTCCTGTTCATTGCATCTTAAGAAGTTTGAAGTCAATGTCGCGTTGCATCTTTCTTAGTTCTCTCTTTTGGAGTATCCAACCTAAAACTGAGTAGTGGACGTCCATTTAATTTTACAATTGAATGCCTTGTGTGCCACATTAGAGATCATCCTGTCGTATTTACAAATGTGTAAGCATCAAGTAGTGCGCAGTTTTCGTAAGTGTCCGGGAACGTATCGACAAGTCGGTTAGTTTACTTTCTGAATCTGAAGCTTACATATTTGTGGACCTTATAATGTGTTGCTATTTGTTTGTCGAGTTTAGTGACAATGCAGGTGCAAAGAATATCAGATCACCCTTTTCTTTATCTAAGAAAGTTTCTCCAGTAAAGTAAGCAATCTTTACAACATTATTTGTGTGGAATGTCTTGTTTTAAGCTCGTGAAGAGAATCTCCTGCTGGCCATTGGTCCTCACACCGTCTTCTACATACTCTCTGTTTTTGGATATGCGTGATACTAAATGGTTTTCAACTTTTTTGCCTATTGATATGACATATTTCGGATCACAGAAAATTGCGTAGCTCGATTCCTGAGTCCACTGTATTGCATGTTGGTTTTCTTACTCGGAACGTGAGCGAAGCACATGTAAAAGAGATATTTGGTAAGTATAATGATGATTTTTTTTTCTATCCCTCCGTTACATAGTCATGAATATGTAATAATGTGTGAACTTCATATTGAATACTATGTATGTGCTGGTACATGTTGGTGTATGGCTTTTTACTTAACTAAACATCGGGAATAATTTCTGTGCACTATCTCGCTATAGGAAATTATGAAGAAATTGTGATGTGGAGCTGGCGATGGATCGCACTGTAAGCTGCTATGATCTTTTGTTTTATTCTCCTCGATTTCTATTGCTTACATCTGTAGTGGACATTTATTTGAAGGTCCATAATTCTTTTGCTTCCCAATGTTGTGATCGATCTTGGAAGTCGTCAAAAGTAGTAGTTTTTTGTTTGAGGTGTTTTCCCAGCAGTTCTGGACAAGAGTGACGTTCAAGGTACAAATGTTCTTCTTTAATTACAATATGTTGGGGGTTTGAGGGACTCTTTTCAGATCATGCCGTAGCAAATGCGTCTGACATTCTGGTTATGAGATGATCAGGTGAATTTGCCCAAAGGGTACGGTTACGTTGAATTCAAAACAAGAGTAGATGCTGAGAAGGCACTTGCGCATATGGACGGGGTTTGTGATTTTATTCGCACGAAAGCTCATGAAGTTTCTTTTGATTTTTATCATATGGTTTTATCCAAGATGTAGTGACCATAGAATTTGCTGAAACACTTGTAATGTAATGGAATATTGATATGATGTGATGTAATATTGGTACTTAACAATGTCCGCCATGATGGTGCAGGGTCAAATTGACGGAAACATCGTAAGTGCACAAGTTCTATTGGTACCAAGGAAAAAGGCTAGTGCTCTTCCGTTGAAAAGAGGCGTTTCCCCTCCTCCCAAGAGAGAACTCAGTGGACGAGATGTGCCTCCACGTGATGGTTTGAAGGACGGTCCACGCCGTCTAGATTGTAAGTGGTAGCTCTTTAGGCTTTTCTAGTCGATATGAATCCTATTATGATCTATAGTACTATGCATGTTTATTGGTTCACTTATTCTGAATTATATATTGGCTCACAGCTCCTCCACCTCGTGGAGGACGACAGCCATCTCCTCCCTCTCAAAGGCATTCCGTGTCACCCCGGAGGAGAATGGCTGCCTCGCCGTCCCGTCGACGACCCCCCGTGGTATCCCCTCGCCGACGATCCCCTTCGCCCTTCCGCCGCCGCCGTCGTTCACCTGTTAGGTGTACTGTTTAACACTAACCTATTTCCGCAGTTCCACATGTTCTAACTCTTCAGCAGATTTATAACAGAATATCTCTCTATCAGGTCTCCTCCCCGGAGAATACGAGGCAACCCTGTAGGACGACAGCGCTCTCCGCCTCCATGCAGAAGGTAAGTAAAGATGATTGTCTTAAATATGTTGTATTATAATTTGAATGCCGATGCCAGGCGGTTTGTTGGGTGGAGAATAGCGTAAAGGCTGTCCAGAGGGTAGTTCGAGTGATTGGTTTATTGAAGAATCAACTGTATCGCAGTATGATCAAGTGTCTTACATTCTGGCTTATATTGGATGTGCAGGTCTCCTCCATCTGGGAGGCGCGTAAGGTCGCCTCCACCCCGCAGATCTCCACCAAGACATCGTACCAGTAGATCTCCACCTCCGCGCCGACCATTTCGTTCACGCTCAAGGTCCCATTCAGCTCCAAGTAGGTATTAACAGTGGCACGTTTTATTGATATTCTCTGATTTTAGAATAGCGTTATGTTCTGCAGGTTTGTGTTATTGCTCTTCATTCATTCAATTATGTGTGAACAATCTTCTAATTTTTTTAAGCTTAGTTACAATCAATCCTCTGCAACGCTCATTAAAAGTATGCCGCGTATATGCAGGGCACGCTCTCCTGTAAGCAAACGCGGAAAGTCGACCTCTTACTCATCTTCACAAAGTCCTTCTAAAAAGGTCGTTAATCTCTTCTGATAGGACCTATGCAGAGATGGCTCTGAGTATCAAATATTTTTGCCCGTGCCTCCCTAATCTCTAATTGTTGCAAAAATATGTACTCGCCATTTCCCTTCTCGAAAGTTTGTGGTACCTACGAGCTATTTTCTTGAATAATCTAATATGAACTCTAGTTGTATGACACAGAAAGAATGATGTGCATTTCCGTTTTTAACTTCCATGTTAAATGCTTATAACATCAATACCTATGATACATTTTGTGATGTTCATATATTTCCTATATTCAAAACACGTACTATGCTGACTTTTGTTTGATTTCTCTTTCTGAAGCGTGCCTCCCCTTCGCGTGGAGCCGAGAGGTTTTCGAAAAGCCGAAGCCCGAAGAAGTATGCAACTCCTGCTCAATCTTGGCGCTGCTGTTCTTGATGTCTTGTCTGGACGACTGCCAAACTTTTCATGTTTCCCTTTTTAGTAGCATGTAGACATAACTACGATGCACCGTTTGCCTTTCTGGTTCACCAAATTGTCTGAAACTTTCTCAGATGCTACATGTGCTTTGTAGCTGCATTGCATGGGTGAATCATATATATATATTATTTTTCTGTTTTACAGGGCTATTGCAAATAGCAACCCCAGCGGTCGAGCTTATAGCCCCCCGTCACCGTCAAAAAGCAGCCAGTAAGATGGAATGGAGTGGAGGTTTGGTACTGAAGATAGTATCTGCATGCATAACTCACATTGAGCACCTGTTGTCCTCCCGCCTCCTGGTGTCGGAAGTGCTAACTTAAGTATCTTTTTTATGCAGGGCCTTGGCTAAACCAATCCCTGTGATCAACTGAATCCTCCGTCATAAGACCATGGCATCTTTTCACATTGTTGCAGGGGACTTCCTTTTCTCTCACCTATCTTCATGCGTGAATTGTATGTGACGCTTGGATAGGTGCTTGCATGTTTTCCTTCTTTTTTTCTGTTTTTTTTCTCCTGTGCTGAATTGCGTCAGACATTTTGTCCTTTAGCCATTGCCTGGTTCTGGATGATGTGCATGCCCTTAAGCTACTTTGTTTGTGTCTTTTTGTTTGTTGAATTAGCTGATAAATCATGCTTCTAAACCTATCATATTGTATTACCAATCACGTTTTGTGGAAGGACGATTTGTAGAGATCTTTTTTGTTGAGGGCATACATTCACTTGGTTCTAGATTTTTGTTTCGTCTTGGGACGTAGTGCCTGCCTCTGTTATTTTCTTAGGCGGCGTTGTTAGATGCAGCTTCGACGTTGATTGATGTGTTCAACTTCAAAAACTGGGGCCTTTTTGATGATTAAGGTTGCGTACTTCTTCAACGGTTTTATTCAAAGAAATCGGGGATGTTTTTCTTTGAAAAGGCTCGGCGATGTACAGCATGCAACAGCCTCCTGGGTAGACGGCTGGAGTAAAGAAGTGGGTAGGTGAGGACTTCAAAGATGGTTCACAAGCATCTTCTAAACTTATCGGACTCTGGAGGATTTGGAGCGGTTGCTGAACTTTGTGCTGCCTTAAGTGCTCTTCCAACTCATTTTTAGTTCAAATATTTAAGGTACATTCAAAGGTGACAGTTGGGATTATTGTCCATATTGGATATTACTACCAAACTCTATGATTATAGCAGTTCCATTCTACAGAATATGAAATAATGTAGCAATCCTGTGATGGCTTGACCGAAGCGAAATACCTCAGATTTTAGTCTTCATTGACAGTACTCACGTACAGGTTGCACTACATCGTAAAAACTCGAAAGCAATGATAATTTTCCTACGGATATTTAGAAGAGTTATCAAATTTCAAAGATCATGAAGAATAAAGTTGATCTATGTTAACATCATCAAACGTAGAATGGCAGGCACATCCTGCGGACGCAACGTATTCCATGTCTTCTCTAAATTTTCCGAATTCGGCGAATTCAATCGTCGTCACGGCTACCACTGAAACCAATTAAAACTTGCACTCTTACAGAAAGGCGCCGATCGAAATGTCGCGAACCTCTTATTCCTTTTTGCAGCTGGTCCTATCTCCGAGGGAGCTGGGGAGGATGGTGATGGCAGGGCTGTTCCAAATGTAAAACTCTGACGTCCTCCTCTCCAATTTTGCTAGCGTCTAGGCTGTCGGATTTTTAGAAATCTATGTGTCTTAAATTAAGTACGATATTGATTAACTCCAATATTGTTTGCGCTTGTGTTTTGAGGCTGTAGTCTCATGGTGTAACAAACTATGCATGATTAGTGATCACAGGATTAATTGACTTCGATTTGCAACTACCCTGTTTTGGTTTATGGTTATAGCAAGCCTTGTGGTAGTGCTCAATGCAAAGTCAAATGACTGTCTTCCAGATGCGGATTCATGTGGAAGGTGAATAATGTGTTACTCTTTCGGCCTTACAACACCAAGATAAACTTAGAGAAAAGACATACAATTGCTATGCTTCAATTGTGCAATGGCGAGAATTCCCGACAACCGTGACAATGAGCCAACCAAACGATTTTGTGAAAGGAATAGTAAAGTTGAGACATCGTAAGCTTCAACGTAGACATCAATAAAACAAGAATCAACTGTATCCCAGGCATTCACTTACTCCTACTTACTTAGAGAAGACACATGAAGCACATGTAGAGGTTGAGCGTGGTTGGAGCAATTTTTTTTTATTATCTAAATGTATACAACACTTCCGGGAGAGAACGCTCCTAGTCAAGAGCAGGACTACCAATTACGGTATCAAGCGGGCACCATTCGTTGCGCGGTTAATAACGAAGGGGATGATGACTGCACGACGATTCCTCTTCCAATATGATCACAAACGCACCGATCACTAAATTCACCCTAGAAATAAATCGAGATTCGAACCATAACTCTAAAAAGCCGACCCGCTGCCGCGTTTCTGACCCAGAAGGTGATCCTTCGCTTCATTAATTTTAGATGCAATAAAATCACTCCCACCGGCGTCCGGGTGATTGGCCTGCATAACACGGCGATGCGCCTCCTTGACCTTGTCCTGCGCTGCACTCTCTCGAACTCCCAAAATGAGAGCAGCTTCGCGCCGCGTCATGACAGGTTGGAATCCACCCTCGTAAAACTTGCGCATCCGCGCCGTCGCCGGCCTAGCTTTGAAGGCCTGCCACGCCTCAATACTATACTTCCCTGCCATCGCTGCTGCTGCAACTGAAAGCCCTGCAATGAACGGCGTCGCCATCCTCACAAGCTCCCCCTCGTAAACCCTCAACAAGAAAATGCTTTCGTAACCCTGACCAAACCCACACTAGGGTTCCCTACAGCAAATAGTGCCTCTCCACCAGCGATCAAATTCAACGTCTCCGCAAAATCATCTGCGACTACCTTTCAAATTCAGTGCATGAACACAGTTGCCCTTCCCTTCACATGTATCAAAGCAAAGAATCACAACTCTCACTCACTCACTCAGACGACGAGAGAAACCACAGTCACCGGACCAGTCTGCAATCTAACTGCAACACTGAGGTGGAAGAAGCAGGGGCCGAAGTTTCTAGACGAAAGGTTGCTTGGCGACGAAGGTGCCTGCATCGTCCCCCTCTCGTTCGTCGTCCTCTTTACCGTTCGTTTGACGGAGCTTCCTCTTCCGTCGGACGTCGATTGGGAAGATGGCTCACATGGAGCCCACACTGCCTTGAGTAAATCGCATCCAAACTTATATAAAGGGTAATGATCTTATATATTAAATGAATGTCAGATTTAGATATTATATTTTTTAAGAATATAAAATATTACCAATATATATATATATATATATATATATATATTATTTTTTTCTACATTGTTATATGTATAAGATTTTGTGTTTATTTAATTGATTAAGATATTTTTTAAACTCAATTACTTAATTTTTGTATCCATGACAAAAAAAATATTTATGCAAAGTAATGTATAGATACTTTTTTAATGTATAGATACTTTTTAGATATTTATTAGGCACTATTCTATCAAAATACTTGGAAATTGAATCTATTCTATGGTATATAAATTATAATCTCTAATATCTAATATTTAATTAATTATTATTAAATTTTACTAATTAGAAAGTTTAAATATTTATAAAATCTAGCTATCTAATGTATTTAACTATTTTAACATCTAATATTAATTGATTCTAATATTTGATAATTAATTAATTTTTATCAAATTTTTTAAAATAAAAAGATAAGCACTTATACAATTTGACTATCTAATATTGTTTCCTATTCTAAAAATTAATAACCTATTATAAATAGATTTATTTGACAATGAATAATATTAACTAGTGAAAAGATAATTATATTCGAATATTACTATCTTTACAAAGAAAATGAAGTTTTGTGATAATTTTAATTCTTGTATTTTAAATCATAATATGATATGATGAATCTATTTCTAATGCATTGAACATCATAAGTTGCAATAGTACATTTAATTTTGTTTTGTAAAATACATTAGTTTAATTACAATATTATGTATATAACTTCTAAATGCTATAAAAATAATCTTAGAAAAATATACCAATATATTAATACTAATAAAGTAGTATTTTTTTTCATCTATTTTTTACCATTTATTTAAAAAGAATATAAATATTTTAAAATTAAATAATATTTAATAAAATTTTGAATCATGATATTTTTTTAAGATAGTATGCTTTACTAAGAAATTTTTTTATTTTTTTAGATTATGTATATATGTATGTATATATATATATGTATGTAGAGAAAGAGAGACTAAAAGAATTAATATTGTGAGTTCTTTAGTATAATATTACATATTATATTATATTATTTTTATTATATTTAATACATTGAATTATTTTATTTTATTTATTTATAATCTTGGTGTTTCTATAATAATTTGAATAAGAAATAAAACAAAGATTTCTACTCTTTATTTAAAATAAAGATTTTAAATTAATTTTTACAAAGATATATTAACTTTTCTTTTAATAATATTAAAAATAATTTTTTTTTGAAAATTATTAGAAGGACATGTCATTAAAATTATTGATGCAACAATAATCATGTTCTCTTTAATAGTATTATATCATCAATAAAAAATAAAAATTATTATTAATTAATCTATAGTTGAAAGTTGATTTAGTTTGTATTAGACTTTAAAAAATATTGAAATTTATGAAAATATTTAAATACAATCATTACTAAGCATGAAGAACATGAATTTCATAGAAAGGAAATTTCAATACACTCTTGTATTATTTGAAAAGACTAAAAAATCATTTAAAGATGGTAATGTATTGAACTAGAATAGCTATTACCAAAGTCTAGAAAGTCTTGAAATAAGACTAAGGGCTAGAAAGGTGTTGACAAGAGTGAAGAAGACTTCACTCTTGTTTCCATATATACTCTCTAACTACAAGCTATATGGTAATATTCTATAAGACCTCCAACACATGTTGACTTTGCTAGACATATGACTCAACTTGCAAAGCAAGTTATCTATATGTGTGATATATAGTTAACTTGTTTCACAAGCTATTAATATATATAATATATGGCTAATTTATTGATCAAATTTTTAGCCTACTAATTAACTACAAATATGTATAAAGTCAAAGCATCATCTATAAAGCTTCTAAGAAGCTTTTCTAGAAGATATTATAAAATTAATTTATTTTTATTTACTTTTATTTAATCATATAGGTAATTATTGAAATAAATAAATATATGTTTGCGACATTACCTTCCATTTTACGGACAAGTTCTATGAAAAGCAATCATCATACATTGAGGAAATTCAAGATGTGGTAAATCATATTTGATACATGTTTTGATTTTTGTTCTCTTCGAAAATGGTTGATAGGTCTTCTTAGCCATTGATAGTATCTCATACTAAGGCAAGAAGAACACCCATTTATTTGATCATTGTTAAGGCCTTCATAACTCCCTTCAAATAAAACATTTTGAACATTATCTAGAGTCATTCCTACCTCTAATAAAATCACAAAATATTGAGAGTCTCTTTGAAGGTCGTGATATTAAACAAGTTATATTTTACCATTTATTTGAGGAATGACAGTTTATTTTTAATAATCTTCATCTTGATTACGTCATCTCATAGGCTGTAATAATCGCAATGCCTCATCCAATAAATCAATAAATAATAGATCTTGATTTGAATTTGCTAGTTATTAATTTTCTATCTCTTTAGCGCTATAAATACAAAAAAGCTACAAACAAGGATAAAAGGTAGAATGCTATCTTTCATATATCTTGTTTCTTTTATAGCAAAGATTTTCTATTCTTCATCTTTATTTTGATAGATGTTATCAATGAAAAGCTTCAATCTTCTTTGCTACATTTGCAAGATTTTTTACTCCTTCCTATGATGAGTAGTCTTGATATTGTAATAAAGTAACTATACCTTATCATCCACATTGAATTATGGTTGTTTCTTGCAATAGGCATCTATATTTATTTTTGACATTCTTGAGCTTCTTTTAACTATGGCTTTATTGTTACATATAGCTCTAATAAATGATTTGCCAAATCTTTTGTTGCAAGATTATAAATTTTTGAAAAGTCAAAAATATCAAATTGTGGATGATAACCATAATTGGTAAAGAAAGATATTTTTTGAATAGATAAATGTATCAAATTATCATATGGAAACTCTACTAATGGCAAAAATATTGTTCAATCATCTTAATGATAGTTTGTGATTCACTTCAAATATTGTTCCAAAATTTGATTCATTCATTCTGTTTGCTTATCAGTTTGAGGATGAAAAGCAAAAAATAGTTTTATATCTACTTTCAATATCTTAAAAAAGATTCTCTAAAATCTTGATACAAATTGTATCTTCCTATTTAGTATAATATACTTTGGTAATCCATAATAGCAATAGATGTTGTCAAAGAAAAGCTTAGTTATTTCTTCAATTAAAATAGATTTTATACATAGTACAAAATGTGCCATTTTAGTGAAGCAATCTATGATCATAAATATAAATTCATATGAACTTGAATTTAAAAGATCCATAATAAAATCTGTAGAAATAAAAAACCATGGTTGTTTTGATATAGGCAATGGTTTGAAAAGTCCATAGGATCAATGAAAAGGAGTTTTTAATCTTGAATATATGTTACATGATTGAAAAAGTCTCTCATAGCCTTTCTCATTTGTAGCCACCAAAAATCTCTAGATATAAGCTCTAAAGTCTTCTTGTATTCAAAATGTCATATTGTTGGAATATTGTGATGTGCTTAAAAAATATGTAAACATATATTTTTTTTTGGAACATATAAGCAATCTTTGAGATAAATTAAGTTGTTTTTGAACTCAAACCTGGAAGTATCATGAGACTTAAAAGAAGTATTTTTGATATTATGAACAAGTGATTCAGAGAATATATTTGATTGAATTTACTTGATAAAAATTTAATCAACAAACTATGATAATTTTATCACTCAAAGATAAAATTACACAAGCTTTAAGACTACTATTCTTTGTTGATCAAAAGCTACATCTCCTACTTTTGGTACAAAAGAAGAACGTTTAAAAAGTATGCTCGATATACCTTATTATTTTTTAGGTCAATATGTAAACTTAAAATCAAATCTTCATAATGATATGCTTCAATGAGCCTAACAATGATTCAATATCCATATTGTTGTATTACATGTATTCTTCTTTGAAAATATATTGGGTACCTAGCTATAGAAGATAAATAAAATACAACAACAATTCTACCAAGTCTAATAGAGTCTTAAATAAACTTCAAGTAATTCCTAATAAATCCAATCAAACTTTAATCTATCAAAATAAATTTAAAAGAACTCACAAAATAAATACAAATAATCCTAAAAAAATATTAAACATAAAAATCTTAATTAAAATCTTAATTAAATATTAACCAAATTGTAAGTCAAATCCTAATTGAAATCCCAATTGAACCTTAATCAAATTTTAGATCAAATCCTAATAAAATCTTAAATCCTAAACAAATACTAGACAAGTTCCAAACCAAATCTTAAACCATATCTTAATTAAATCCTAAATCTTAAATAAATTCTTAACAAATCCTATAGCAAAATACAACCTAATAATTAATAATCAAATTGTTGATATCAATTCAAAATTTTCATACTTTTAAATGTCTTAGGTAGGAACAAACGCAAGAAAGATGAAACTAGTCTCACTTATGAATTGAGAGGAATGTAAGATAATCCAAGTGGATGTTGGACGGCCTCTTACTTCAACCTAAATGATGAACTTCTAATGCCAATAATTATTTTTTAAATTATTAAATTTTTTTAAAATTTCACTTAAATATTAGAACTTGAATCTAGTATCTATAAAAATAAAAAATAAAAAATAAAATCTTTTCAATCTAATTGAATTTTTTTTGAAGATCTTAGAAATATTGGATAATCTTCAAATTCCAATTTTTGAGACCTTAATCTATAAAAACCTTCATATACTTCAATCTAATCGTTCAATTCACCTCAAAATTTTCATACACTTTCACAACTAATACACCAAAAAATTATTTAAATTTTATTTAAATATAGATGACAAAATTCAAGTAATCCTCAAATTTTTAAATATATTTTTAATTCTCAAATCCTAATCCTAAAAAAAAAATTACTAACTTTGAAAATCTTTGAAAATCTTAATATTAACTTAAATGACATGAAATTAATGTTTAAAATTTTTATTTCAAGTTTATTTTCAAACTTATTCCCTGATCTACAAAAAAAACCTTATAGTCACCATAGGTGTATGGTTTTGTGCCTCATGGTTTAGTTTTGATCCAAGTTGACAACTAGTCCTCTTGAGATATCAATTCTTAGCTTTTTGAAGTAAATTTTGCTAAAATCTATTCTTAACTCCTTCTTACATATACCTAAGTTAATTAATTTTCTAGTCTACCTTATTTTTCTTTTTTTATGGCTCTACAAAGTAAATAAAAGCCTATTTTGTAAAAGAGCAATAATAACACTTTTTTGTTTTACTATATTTTTGACTATTATCTATATTTTTAAGATAATTTTTTATTATATTTTAAAATAAGATATTCTATAATATTTTATTTTCTACTCTCTTTAATTCTTTAGCTATGTTATATCATAATAATATTGACATAAAATATTTAAAGTTCTTGTAATCCATATACACAATGACCAAATTAGAAAAGCCTTCTAGATAGTGATGTCATTCCTCAAAAGAACCCATAATTGCAAGAAGTTCTTTATTATAGATTTTATAGTTAATCTTTTTATTAAAAATTTTCTAGAATAAAAAGCTATTGGATGGAATTTGTCATGTGCTCTCATTTGTGATAATACAATGTTCAAAGCAAAGTCTCATGTATTTATTTCTATGAAGAATACCTTAGAGAATTTTTTGATATTTCTAAATTTAGATATGATATGAGATTGGTACAACAATAAATTCTTTTTTCAAAGAATCAAACAATGATTTTCCTTCTTTACTCTAATTAAATTTTTCTTTACAAATCAAATGTGTAAGTAGAAGTAAAACTTGAAAAAAGTTCTTAATGAAGATCTAATAGTAATTGGCAAAGTCCAAAAAGCATTATACATCTTTTATTGTTCTTAGAATCTTCTAATTTATGATACTCTAGACTTTCTTTGGATTAACAAAGGATTAATCTTTCATTAAAAATTATATACTTTAGGAAGTAAATTTAAGTATTACAAAATATATACTTTTTATCTTAGCATATAGTCCTATATCTCTAAATTTTTGTAATACATGACAAATATAAAAGTTCGTATTTTTTTTTATTCTTAGAGTAAATTAGAATGTTGTCTAAATATCAGACAATAAAATCATCAAGAAATTCACAAAAAATAAATATTGATGCATTTTTGAATTCAAAAGCTATGATATTATATTCAAAATATCTATACCTAGTTTAAAAAATAATCTTCTATTGATTTCTTTTTTTGATGCACACCAAATTATATGCTCTTCATAAATCTATTTTTATATAGATCTTTATTTCATCAAGTTACTCAAAAGTTCCTAAAATTAAAAGTAAAGAATAACTATTTTTGATAGCAATCTCATTATATCTTCAATAATCTACTTGCATTTGTAGAAATCTATCTTTTGTCTTCAAAAATAAGATAGGAGCTCATGTTAGAGATTTGAAATAATATACAAAGTTTTTATCTAAGTTTTCATCAATGTACTCTTTTAGTAGAGCCAATTTATTTTGTGATAAGTTATAGATTAATCCAAATGGTGGTTGAGTTCTTTCTTCCAAATTAATTGAATAATTATAAGATCAATACTTTAGAAGAATATCTACATTCATCTTTTAAAAAACATCTTGAAAATCTTGATATTGGCTAAGAATATCACTTGACATCTTTTTACTATCAAAAATGAGCATGGCATAAATAACAAAAGATGACACTTCTTTTACGGCATGTATGAAAGCTCTTACATCTACTAATAAGGCTTTGGATATATTGGACTTATGTATTTCTACTTAACTAATAAGATTTTGGATTAAACTACCATAAAAATTAAAATTATAAGAAATCCAATGTATTTGAGGATTATATTTTTTTAACTACAATAAATCCTAAATCAATAAATTAAAGGAAGATTTTACTACATTAAATATTATTATATTATTATAAACTTTAATTGCTATATTTAAAAGAAAAATTTCATGAATAACATTTCTAGAAGACAAAAAATGACCATCTATGACTTCTACATGTACAAATTTAGTTTTTTTTGATTATAGGTGTTTCTTATTTTTTGACAAAGTTTTCATTTATAAAATAGGCTAAGGCTCTTGAATCTAATAATATAAAGACTTTGTAATTTTTAAATCCTAAACATGCATCTATTGTAAAATAAGATGAATGATATGAGAAGAAAATAGGACCTTTTGTAAGTATTGCACATGATTCCAACCAAACGGTCCCTATTGTAGATATAGAAACTCATTTTTTGACATATTGTCTTCTTTAATAATTTTTCTTTTTATTTTATGATTGTATTTCTTTTTTAAAAAATATTAATTAGTGTACTTGGATTCTCCACAATATAAGTATAAATTCTTTTAACAAAATCAAGTGTTTTCTTACTTCATAGAGAATTAAAATGTATTGAATCAATTTACATTAATTCCAACCTTGATAAATTAAAATTTTGAAAACTTTGGAGTTGCCATCATTATTTGATATATTTTTCTTTAGCCAAATATTTTTTTTGATGCCTTTTAAATAATCAATTATTACATACACTTGCTTGAGCAATAAATTGTTCCAAAGATTTTGCCTTTGATATTGTCAATAAAAAAAACTTTGATATTATCCTTTAATTCATATCAAAACTGATTGATAAGAGCTTCGTCATTCTAATCCCTATCACAAGTGTGGTTTTAGAATTTATCAGCATATATTGTGGCTAACCATGATTTTTGTCATAAAGATAAGAACTTAATCTCTACTACACTTTTTTAATTATTTTTTTTGAATGTGGCCATAAACACTTTTTGGAATGAATTCAAATCATAGAATAGTTCTAAATCCTTTTACATCAAAGATAAAATAAAAAAAAATATATATATATATATTTCTAGATAGAAGTAAGTTTATAAATCAAACTTGAATAAATCCATCATAATATTGGAAGGCATGCCTTAGATAAAGCTTGATTTATTACAAAAATCTTCAAAATTTCATCTTGTTCCATCAAACTTCTTATGTAACAGGGCATAGATAGGATATCTATATTATTTACACATAGAGATATGTTGTTGGAATTATTTTTGGAAAGTTTCTAGAATTGAAGTTAGAATGGTGGTATATGTGGGATCTACCATAGAACCATCTAAAAAGTCTTACAATAGTTATCATGATAGGGTCTATCTTTAAGGACATTCTAGAAAGTTCTAAGATAGTTGAAGAAAGTATAAAATACAATTGGCTGAGGCCATTTGGACATTTGGTCACGTATAGCTTTAGACTCTTTTTCTCAGTAAAATTTGGTTTTCTTGTTCCATTCTATTTAGTTCTATTTGGTTTTGTTTTGTTCTATTTTCTTTTATTCAATCATGTCTTTTATGGTTTACTCCATTTAGTTACTTTTAATTTTATTTGGATATGATTGATCTTATATTGTGTTGAGATCTTTGTTGTTATGTGTAAACACAATTAATAGCTCCAATGATTAGTTATAATCACTTTTGTAATTTAAAAAATATTTTTATAAATTTTAATACTGATATTTTTACTAATTTTAAATTTATGGATCCAAATTAATTTTTTTAGTTAATTATAATTTTATTTATTTTTTTAGGTAGCTAATTAGGTAGATACTTTTAATTATTAGATTGAATGATTGTTAAATATTCTAAAAATAGTAATTTAAAAAGATCCATGATTTTTTTTAATTTGATTTAAATTCTTTTTTAGTACTAAAATTAGAATTTTAATAGAATTTTTCTTTTAATTTTTAGAAATTATATCTTAAATTAATCCACAATCTTAGTTTTCAACTCCAAGGCTAATGCCTAATTTGACTATGATTAGGAAAATCCCTTAAGTCTAATTATTCTATCTTCTTATTTAATTTTAAGATTTTTTTAAGCTTAAATTTCATATTGCAATTTAAATGGATTAAAAATATAAAGTCTAATTGTTAAATTAATGATGATTTCTAGAAGATGGAGGTGAACTAATTTTTATGGTGGAATTTCCTCTCTTAGTGATTTTAAGCAGTATTTGCAATTGAAAATTGGAAAAAAAGGAAAAATCACAAGTGTATTAATTCAAGGCCAAATTGCAATTTGGTCTTGGATTTTCTAGGATTTTGTATTTAAAGGAACTTAAATTGAAGAATGGTGATTATGATGGCTTTAATGGCAAGAATCCTTGCTCATCTCTAAGAAGATTAATTAAAATTAGAATTATAGTTGAAACTTACAACTAAATTAGCAAATAAATAATTTTTATGATTTAGAATTCGGATTTGGGTTTAAGAATAGTCAACCTAAGAATAAAAATGTGTTTTAGAATCATTCGTGGTGTTAATTTTGCCAAAAAGTATTAGTTTTTGAGTTATAGGCATTTCCAACCTTAAAATTGGACTTAAGCTTAGAGTGATTGTAAACCTTTGATCTTAGTTAGGAGTTTTTTGATTTGGATGGTGGAGATGTAGCCGCCACCTTTGGGCCTCCTCCCACCTGCTTAAGAAGGCTTAGGTGGCCGAGCTCCCTTTCTCTCTTCCTCCTTTTGTAAGGCGAAGCCTTGCCAAATTTTTTCTAAGCTTTTAATGGAAGGAATTTTCTCCCACCTTGTTACCACCTTGGTATTTTTTTTTCTTCTCAGTCACTCAATTTTTTAATTCTTTGAATAATATTTGATACTCATCTTTACCTAATTATTAGCTTTTCAATGACATAAGCCACAAATAATTTGAAGCACGGACGGATTTTTGGCAAATTTCCAAGTGGCAGGAGGTCTATTGCCCTTGGTATAGTAGGAGTGTCAATTTCAAAAATTTATAACTCGGTGATCTCTAACTCAACGTTAATGTGATTTGCTATTGTAAATTTAATTTAAAGTCTAATTTATTAGAAAATTTGAGACTTTAACTTCCAAGTTCGAAGAAAATTTTGATTATTTTTAAAGTAAAGATGGATTGGCTGCCTCAGCAATTTAGAACAATTAACTTTGGAAAAACATAGCTTAATACCTATTGATTTTTTTTTATCAAATCTCTTTTTTTTGAAAAAAAACCTTGCTAAATGTAGTTTTTGAAAAAAATTAAATTTGTTAACTTTGAATCACTAACCAACTCTTGATGAATTTTTAAATAGAAGGGAGACTACTGCCAAGGCAATCTAAGTGGCTCTACTTAGAAAGAACCATATCTCAAGCATTTCGGGTCGGATTTCTATAAGTTTTGAAGAAATAGGAGTATGCTAGAGTTAACCTACATTACACCAAAATTAACATGCACAAGAGTCTTGGGGAATTTTTGGTGAATTTTTGAGTGGCAAAGGGTGGCTGAATCCAACTTGACATACTAAAGGTATGTTTTTTTTTTTTTTTTTTTTTTTTTTTTCCTCTTATCATCCTCTAATCACATTCTTTTATTACTTAATTTACTATATTAGTTCTTAATTTTATTATTATCATTAATTTATTTTATTTAATAATTTTAAAAAACTTTTTTCTTATTCCAATTAGTAATAATAAAGTTTTATCTTTTCATCCATCTTTATCTTTAAAAGATAAGAGGAAAAAAATTAATCTTCTCTTTTTATTTTCACCTTTTACTTTCAATCTTAGTTTATAAATTTTATTTTTTTACCTTCAAATTATTATTATGGTTATTTTAAACTCTTCAATTAATTTTCAGTTATTAATTCTAATTTATTTTATTTTATTTTATTTTTATTCATAATTTTCAGATTTTAAGCTTGATCAAGTAAACCTTAGAAGGCAATTAACTAATTAGACTATAACATTTAAAAAATCATAAAAATTATATACTTAACTTTTTGTATTTGATTGAATTAATTATAATTATTATATCATTTTTATTTATTTATTTACTATTTTATGGTTTATATACCTATATTGATTAATATTAAATTTTAATCTAAATTACAATTGAATCAAATTGAACTTAAGTGAGGGGAGAAAAAAAAATGGCTCACATTATGGACCTGGTAAGATTTTAGACTTTAGAGAATCTAGACTTATTTCATTGGTACCAAAGCAAGTGTTAATCTATTCTTTAGTAGTGTTTTAATAGCTACTATTTACTTGAGAGTCAATTGTTATGATTACATCAAGTAATATTTTGGAGCTACAACAAGCTACTTTTAGAGGCTATCTGAAAAGAGAAAAGACATTATAATAGCAAAGTTTAGCAAGGAAATTATAGCATGAAAGATATGGCAGAGCAATCTCAGATGGAGACTGAGATACATCTCTTAGGTTAGATAGCTATTCTACAAACACAAATAGAATCTTCTAAAACAAAGAAGTTGATATTTATTAGGCTAAAATTGAAAAAGCTTGATACATATTCAAGGACCTTAAGGCAAGAAAATATATGCCAATGGCTTTTTAGCTTACGGCAATACTTTCAATTATCTAGGATAAATACCAATGAAGGGATTATATATACCTTTAGTTATTTGAATGAAATTAAGGGATTTATAAATATTTGAATTATAAATTATTTGATTTATAAATTATGATTGCAAAGAGAATCAATGCTATAGATTTCAAAAATCATAAAATACAATCTATATCACAAGGTTCTATGCTACTAGCCAATACTATGATGCAACAGCCAATGCCGATATAGATTGATGCTTTGTAAGGACCATTGATACTATAGAGACAACAAATATTGGCACAAAAGAGATTATTTTTTTTTATTGTTAGGAGCCAGACCATCAGATCAGAGACTGTCCAAAATATCAAAGTTCAAGCACCAATAAATTACAAATGATTCACAATCTTAAGAACTACCAAGTTAATGAAGAAATAAAGCAAGAAAATAATACTCTCTAATAAAGGCATCAAGGGCCAATGCTAGAGATAGTTGTTATTTCTCAAAGACAAACAACATGGCCTTGAACAACTATCAAAAGGATCGACTAGTATGTCTAACAAGTTAATTAAGAAGACATCCATATCGAGTGCTTGTAAATTGTGGCTCTATAAAAAATTATATCTTGATAGTAATTACCAATTGACTTGAGATTAAAAAAATTTAATCAAAAGAAGAAGTATATATCTAGTAAATGATTGAAAAAATGTGTTGAGCAAGACAAGTATAGAAAAAATCTTAAGGCTAAATGATACTTATGCCTTGAGGAAGAAGTTCAGAGTAACAAAGCTTAGATATGATGTTATCCTTGGTATGCCATGGCTAGACATGGAAAATAAATAAGTCAATTGACTAACAAGGATAATTTCTTTTAAGGATGGAAGATGCACTGTGATTTTTTGTACCCCTATATCAAATGAAATAGCAAAATGATCTACGGCTAAAAGCTCACTTGTAGAAATGACCTTTAAGAAGAAACAAATATGGCATAAGCAACCGATATATGTAGTGGTTTTGAATCTTGCTTCAATAATAGAAAAGACAATCAAAAGAGGAAAAGCAATAAAACAATTCATACATGAATATTGAGATGTCTTTTCAATTGACTTAGCTAGTAGCATCCTACTTAATTGAGGTACCTCCTTCAAAATAGTACTAGTACTTGAGACCAAATTAATAAGTCGGTGAATTTATTGCCTAACATCAAATAAATTTAAAAAATTATAAAAGTTATTAAAAGAATTCTTAGAGAAAGACCTCATTTAAGAAAGTACATTACTATAGAAAGTATCTATACTCTTTGTATCCAAAAAAGATGGTAGACTTTAACTTTGCATCAGTTATCAAGGCTTCAATAAACAAACTATTAAGAATGTATATCTACTTCCACGTCTAGATGATCTTCTTGACCAACTTGAAGGTGTAACTATTTTTAGTAAATTAGAGCTTTGGAGTGATTATTGGTAGATACCTATTGTCAAAGAAGATATAAAAAAGATGGCATTTTGTATGTGCTATAGACATTTTGAATGACTTATATTATCTTTTGGCCTCACCAATCTTTTAGCCTCTTTTATGGGTCACATAAATAGACTATTTTAGGACCTTTTAAATAAGTATGTAATCTTTTCTATTAATGATATCCTAATCTATAGTAAAATCCCTGAGAAGCATGAATAACATCTATAGAAAGTGATGCATTGGCTACATGACAATCGCTTTTATTACAAGTAATCAAAGTGTAAACTTTGGAAGTTAGAGGTTATTTTTTTGGAATATATAGTATCTTCTAAAGGCATGTACATGGAATAAGACAAGGTAAAAGTAATAGAAGATTGGCCAATTCTCTAAGATACTTTTGAAGTCCTTCATTCTTGGACCTTGTTGGATATTATTGCCATTTTGTTTGATAATTTGTACACATTATTACCTTTCTAACAAGCTTATTAAAAAAAAGTGCTTCATTTGAATAGAAACTAGAATAAAAAAAGGCCTTCAAGAAATTGAAGGAGGCATTGATTACTACTCTAATATTACAACCACATGATCCCGACCTTCTATGTACTTAATATTGATGCTTCCAACTTTGTTATTGATTCGATTCTTCAACAAGTCTTTAATAGGGGCCTTCAACTTCTGGCATATGAATCACATAAGCTTAGAAGGACAAAGAGCAATTATTCTGCACGTGATCGAGAGCAACTAGTAATTGTACAAAGATGTGGCGACACTATTTATTGGAGAAGCTAATGACTGTTTGAACTGATCACCAACTCCTACTACATGATTTTTGAAAAATATGAAATCATGGCATTATCATTGGAAAGAACAGTTGCAGCTCTTTGACATTTAGCTTCAATATAAACATGGATAAAAAAAATAATATATTAAATACCTTATTATATAAATTTGACTTAAAATCCAAAGCAAATAATAAGGCAAAAGTTAGTACCATTAGTAGTGACATTTTAGACTTAACGAGAGGAGCAAAATGGAAAGAAGCTATGCATCATAATGCTTATTTAAAGATGATTAACAATCAACTAAGAGTGCACGATGTATAATATCAAGATTATCATCTCAATGATGGCTTATTCTATTTTAAGAAAAAAATTTATGTACCTAATAATGCTATATTTTGAATGCATATACTTTAAGAGAAAGACGATATTCCAATATTTAAATACCTAAGATGCTATAAGATTTTAGGACAAATCTCAAGGACATGATTTTGGATAGGTTTGGATTATGATTTTTAAGCTTTTGTGCATTCTTATGAATCATGCCAATGTAACAAAGCACACAACATAGCATTTCCTACGCTATTACAACCAATTCTACTACATATGGCACATTGGAAGCAAATGAATATAGATCTTATTACATGTTTACTATAGATATCTTATAATTATATTGTAATTGTTGTCTTTACGGACCAACTCTTGAAGCAACTTTATTTGATTGTAGTATGCTCTAATATTAATGCCTTAGTACTTGCACGAGTCTTCTTTGATACTCTCTTTTGTAACCATAGATTATCTTATGTCATTATTTCAGATCAGCATCCATGCTTCATGGGGAATTTTTGGCAAGCCTTATTTAAGCTATTGAACATATGACTTACCATGTCTACAACCTTCCATCTTCAAATAGATAGATAAATGGAGCATAAAAATTGGATCCTAAAAGATATGCTATGGACATTTGTAGTAGTTCACCATAATGATTGGAATGAATATTTGATACTTTTGGAGTTTACCTACAATAATAATTTTTAAGCAAGTACCAATCATTCATCATTCTTCTTTAACATTGATTAACATCTAATTATGTTAGAAATTCTCTATTGTTCCATCAATACTAATTATCTGAAAATGGAGGAGTTTATATAATGGCTTACAATGGCCTTGCAAGAGGTACAATACTATCTCCTTACTACACAAAATTAATAGATGTAATATATGTTAAAATAAAAGTAAAATAAGTTACTTCATAGAGGATATTAACTTAGATAAGTTGCTAGTGGTCAAAGGTTTGACTCTTGGTATATGATAAGGGTATCCAATGGATATAGGACGAAATCATGGACCAAGAGTCAAAGTCAAAAGAATAAAGTATTAATAAGGGGATATCCAAAGACTAGATATGAGTCATTAGTGTGTGTCATAGGATACCCTCGAGCCTCATGAGATGCCAAAAGGATCCTAGGACCACATGTGTAAAAGTCAAAGAGTGAAAGTTTTCTTTTAGGACAGCAACTACTACTTATAAGTAATGGGTATTGGAAGTAAGAGATATCTTATTCGATACTGTCTTTATATGCAACCTTGCTAATGCTAAGTGTTGTGTCTTCAAAGTGCTTGTTCTTCAATAGGTTATGAACCCACTCACCTTTACTTGTGAGTTTTGAAGTACTTTGAAGTCTTTCTTGTTGTGAGAAATAGATCTTATGGTTGTTGTTGAAGTTTGAGTTTGCTCTCTAATAACCTTTCTTATGCATCTAGTTGTTGATGTAGTTTTTGCTCTTACTTGTTGTTAAGTGCATTGATAGTCTTGGTTGTTGTTAGATTCTATTTAATGATGTTTTAGAACTTGAGTATTGTATTTCTTTGCTGAGTTTCATCATTGGTGCTCTAACTTTGTGCTTACATATACTTAACTTCATAAAAGATTCTCCTATTTGTTATAAGTAGTGTTTTATGTGGTTAGAAGTATTTTGTAAAAAAGAGGTGATTAAAGAGTGGCAAAGCTTATGCAAGAGGTTTAGATAGAGTATAAGACTTGTTAGAAGTCTTATATGTGAAGTTGAGAGTAATAGAAGAGTGAAATTACTTGTATAATTACATAGATGACATTTTGGGTTTCTAATGGAGCAACAGCTTCTTATTGATTTTGAGAGCTCTATCTTCTCTTTTCTTGATTTTCTTTCACACATCTCTTCCTTAGAAATGGCTTCAAGTGAAGGTGAGAGGTTGAGAGTGATTGAAAAGTTTAGAAGTGACAAATTTTACCATTGGAAGAATAATATGGAGCTTTTGTTGGCTTCATTGGACCTTTGGGACATTGTTGATGAAAGTGAAGACCTTCCAAGTGACAATGCTGATATCAGGGTGAAGAAAGAGTACAAACGTCAAGAAAGGAAGGCTTTTGGGATGATTGCAATAAACCTTAATGATGCCAACTTTTCATATGTTATAGCTTGCAATGGTCTAGCAGAAGCATAGAAGACTCTTTGCACTATCTATGAGAGTAGAAACCTTGCCAACATCCTTTGGACAAGGACAAAGTTCTCAACAGTAAAGATAGTAGAAGGAGATGACCTCATGGCTCATGTTAACAAAGTAAAAGCACTTGCTAACAAACTACCAGTTGTTGACAAACTACTTGATGATAAGGACATTGTGTTGACATTGCTCATGAGCCTTCTCAAATACTACAATTACCTCATTGTGGCATTGGAGTCCATCAATATGAAGGAGCTTACCATGAACTATGTCACGTCAAGACTCACCTATGAAGTGACCAAGAGAAAAGAAAAAGAGCTTACAAGTGATGATTCGGCTCTATTTTTAAGACAGGACAAAGGTAGCTATTTTTACCAACATAATAATTCAAAAAGCAATATAAAGAATTGCTATATTTGTAGAAAACTATGTCATTTTGTTAGAAATTGCTACAATGTGAAGAAAGGAGATATGGAGAATGCAAACAATTGTTAGAAGCATAGTCCTTAGAACCTTCTAGAGACAAGTTTCTAGAACCTTCTAGAAGCAAGTCTCTAAAATCTTCTAGAAGCTTCTTAGTTGATAGAAGATATTAGGGACATAGTCCTTAGAACCTTCTAGAGATAAGTTTCTAGAACCTTCTAGAAGCAAGTCTCTGGAACCTTCTAGAAGTTTCCTAGTTGGTAGAAGTTACTTGAGAAGCTTCCTAAATAGGAGTATATATTGGAATCGAGGCTGAAGAATTCTTCAATCTCGACAATACATCTCTTGGAGCTCTAGCTCACCTCTCTGGTGTTGTTCTTGTATTCATCTGATTAATCTAGTTCTTGCCAGTTCTTCTTGAACTTCTTGTTAGATCTCGAGTCTATATTTTTATGTCTGTGACAGTTTGTCGAGACTTCACCCACCTCAGATATCAGAGTTAATTTCTTCCTCGTTAGAGTGCGGATTACTCCTCTGCTTGGAAGTGTTCTAATATTTTAGAGGTTGCGGATTACCTTCCTCTAAATTGATACTTCTTTTGTTACAATATTGGAATCTTATTCTTCTTGGAGAGAGTGGATTACCCCTTTTCTTGAAGCTCTTAAGGCATTTTAGAGGTTACGGAGTACCCTCCTCTAAACCAATATTGTCTTCTTGTAGAGTCATTTCTGTCCTTCTCTTAGAATGGCCGGAGGCCAAGACATTAGTATGATAGAAAGTTTGGAGTCCAAGTTGGATCCTATCATGAATGCCCTCGTTACGTTATCGCAAAGAACTACAGAGATTGAAAGAGTCGTGGCAAGGCTTCATAATGATGGAGCATGTGGGATGGCACAATCTAGGTTGTACCAGCCTCAAACTTCTGCACTTGGAGAAGCAACTTTGCTTCAAGTTCGACAAGCACTGCTAGTTCTACAACATAAGGAGCTTCGAGTTAGCCTTCCAAACAAGTTCGATGGTACGTATTCCAAGTTTCGAAGATTCGTCAATCAAATCAGGTTGATAACAGTTTTACAGCCCAAACGTTATCCAATAGAGGAGTCACATGTTGGGCTTATTGGAACCTTACTTATAGGGCAAGCTCTATCATGGTTTGCTCCTTTGTTTGAAAAACAATCGTCCATACTAAACAACTTTGAAACCTTTTTGGAGGTGTTTGCAGAAGCATTTGGTGAACACGAGAAGGTTTGATGGGCTACAACAAAGATCTAGTCACTACGACAAGGAATGCGCTCTACATCAGTCTATGCATCGGACTTCAGGTAATTAGCATGCGACATCAATTGGAACGAAGAAGCGTTGATGAGTCAATTCTATTGGAGTTTAAGGGATGATGTGAAGGATTTGCTGTTAATTCTTCCTGATCCATAAACGCTCAACGAAGCTATTAGCCAAGCTGTGAAGGGTGATAATCGCCTATTCCAACGCCACCAAGACCAATGTTCAAGACAACATACGGGTCACCACGCCCCAACCATGTCGACAAGCAGCGTGAATTCACATTCAGAGGTAGAAGACATGCAAATTGATGCGGTATGTATCAAATCTCTTACCCTAGAAGAAAAAAAGCGACGTATGGAGGAAGATCTATGCTTGTATTGCAGTGAAGAAGGCCACAAAGTTGGAAACTGTCTCAAGAAGTAAAATCGACATATTGTCAAGATTAGGGGCGCGTTTGTTTATGAAAACGAGGATATCCAACCACAATAGAAATCGTGCAACTGGACAGTGAAATATCGCAACAACAACTAGGTTCCTTTCTTTCCGCTCAACCTGCCCTTTGCTTTACAATCCCTCTGCTTATTGGCCTTCAGAAACTGAGAACCTTAGCAATATTAGATTCAGGAGCATTTGCTTGTTTCTTAGTCGAAGAATTTGTAAAGTGTCATAAGATCCCTTTAGTATAAAAATCCAAACCTGTTCACGTTGAGGTTATAGATGGGCGACCTTTATTATTTGGTAGTGTCACCCATGATTCAGTACTTATAGAAGTGACGTTTAAGGGCCATAGTAGTCATATTATTTTCAATATTATTCAAACCCTATCAAATCCTGTTATTCTTGGTCTATCCTGGTTGGAAAAGCATAACCCATGCATAGATTGGAGGTTGCAGAAGATGACCTTTCCCACAAAACTACCTAAGAGCAACCCTAGTAGAAAACCCCGAATAGAGAAATCTTTATTCATTAGAGCAAGAGCGTTTATAAGATTGTCCAAGGAAGGCACACCGTTTGTCATTTATGCGGTGTCGTGTTGTAACACGAGTATACCGTGAAAATATAAAGAAAGGGGACTTTTATTAATGTTCAGTTACCTCGAATATTGGGAGCAATGACCAACTCCGGTGCAAATATTGAGTGGCCAGGTTCAGTCACCCCGTTACAATCAGCCGGGGGATACTGAAATGCTCCATTCAATTCCAATAACGGGAGTCAGCAGGAAGAGAAAGGACCAATTCACACGACGGGTGAGCCTAGTTCGAAGAGCCAATTGGATCCGATTTCAAGAATCCAATCCGGGTCCTCTTACCCAATATGAGACCTGCATTGGTCGGGCAACCCAATGCAGTCTAATTACGGGAAAATCCAAGTCTTACTACGGGCCTCAGCCAGTTTGACGCGAAGGACCAATTTGATCCAATTACGGGAACATCCAGGATACTACGGGCATCTTACCCAATATGAGACCTGAATTCGTCGGGCAACTCAATGTGGACCCGAGTACGGCGTTTCGATTCTGTTTCAGGCTGTCCTATTCTCTGTGCTGTTTCAGGGAACGTTGTTTTCGGTAAATGGATCTCTTAAAAATACAAACGGAGGAGGAAGCTCTGACGGCGGGAGCTAATTTCGGATCTAAGCTTTGACGATGTGAGCCAATTCCGGATCCAAGACGGAAGATTGAAGAAATTCAGAGGATAAGGTTAGGCGGAGAAAAAGTTTTGAGGGGGTTTTTTTTTTTCAGATCGGGGTTTTTTTTGGATCGAAGAGCTAGCTTCAAGCTCTTTTCAAGGTCACTAGGTTGGTTTCATTAGGGGGTTTTTGGATCAAAGAGCTAGCTTCAAGCTCTTTTCAAGGTTACTAGTTCGGTTTAATTAGGGGTTTTTTTGAAGATCAAAGGGATTGGAGAGGAGCTTCATGGTTCGGGGCGGGGAAAGAAGACGAAGAATTGGGTTTTTTTTTTCTTCATAGGATTTTGGGAAGATTGAGGCAATCGTTGCTGAAGTTAGTGTTTTAATGGTGAATCGGGATTTTTTAATGAAGTGGGTTTGATTACTCTTGACTGTTTTGTGAAATCGAGTTACGTCTGTGATTGAAGAATTAAAAGGGTGTCTATAGGATTGAGTATGCGGAGTGAATGAAATTTATGGGGTTAATCTAACAAGACAGTCAGTGGATATAAGATCGTAAGTACAAAGCGGTATCGGAGATTAGCAGATTGGATTATTCGGGGTTCTTTGTAACGTCTAGAGACCTACCGGTTGGAGCAAAAAGGACTTCGACAAGCAGTCGAAGGGCATCCGTATAGATTTACGGTGTATTCTTGCAGTCGTTTATATTCCAGCAGTCAAGAACTGATAGACTGCTTGACTATTGGCGAATCTCCATACTACCTTCTATAGCCAGACGCTCGACGCGTTCTCGAGCAGAAAAGCACGTAATACTATAAAAGTGGTGAACCTGACATGATAGCTTGAGGTGGAAGGTATTGGATTTTGGTTGATTTTATCTTTATTTTATGAAAAATGAGAATAAAAATTTTGAAGGATTTTTGGGAGAAGTTTCTGGTGAGTATTCTCAAGGTATGCACATGGATCCATCTATTAATAGTATGTTTTAAGCCTTCTCATTATCAATGTAGCAACAGCAAAGCAATGATCGAAAAGAAGCTTTGGCAACCAAAGCATTGTAAGCAGTGGTTAATAAAATTAATCAATTTGATGGGAGGAATATTTCAAGGTATTTAAGATGTTATGTTCGTGAAATGGAATTAAATCGGGTTTCTGAGAAGAAAATGGTTGAACTATTTGGACTTGCCACGATACCGGAGATAAGGAACCACATTACATCGATTACGGATCCTTATGGAAATTCATGCGAGGTTTTTTCACATGCATTGAAAGACGAATATTTCTTGGAAGATGCTGATCGCGTTACTAAGAAGCTGTTTCTAGAATAGATTGAATGGTCCAATAAGAATTTGCAAGCAACAGAGCTACTAAGGAAATTTGAGAGGCAGTACTCTCAATTGTCGAAGGTAGAAAAATTGACATTAAAGCCGAACAAAGTTGATCTATTTCTTCAAGCTGCTGATGGAGAATTGCAAGAGAAATTAGAACTCCTTCTTGAAGACAAAGAAGAAGATGAAGGATTGACAATGAAGTGGAAGAAAGTTGAAGATGCGATGGCGTTGCTTACAAAAAAAGAAAGGAGGAAGGATAGGAGCAATATTCCGAAAACAGTAGAAGCACCCAAAGCTCCGGTACGTACAACACCACCAACAATGCCTACAGTTCAACCTTCGACATCCTTATTAAAGAAAGCAGATATGGAAATGGAAGAAATTATATGAGGAATGCGAGATCTTCAAATCAAATTGGCAGGACTTGAAGAGAATACCTCTACAAACAATTCGAAGAATGTTTCAAAACAAGGATATGTACAAAGATGCATTTGGTGTGATGATGCTTCACACACTAGAAAAGATTGCAATGAATTTAATAATATGATACGGCAGGAAATTATTTGCTGGAAAGATGGGAAGATAGCATTAAAAAATAGGGAGGATCTTCTTCAAACCAATTTTGGCAAGGGAAGAATGAGAGCATTGGTTCAAGATTACCTAAAAGAGTATGAAACAGCAGCACGAGAAAATACAAGTTATGGTGCTAGAATAGATGATGAAATTGGTGGAAGTATAGAAACTAGTGAGTTTTGGACTTCTGCCATTTCTATAATGTAAGAAGGAAAATTACCTCGAGAAGCGATATTGAGAACTGCAGCTACAATACGAGGAAGAACAGGTTGGGAGGATCCTGTTGAGTCTCTTTCAGTTCATGCATATATTGCTAAGAGCCAACATGAAGCTTTGATAAAAGAAAAGAGACGAGGAAATTTTGATGATACTAGAGAAGGAAATTCTTCTAAGAGACAAGGCTTGGGAGGCAGCTTCACAAGAATTGCCTGTAAAGGATACCTCAGCATCATTGGAAGAAAAAACAAAGGAGACAAAAGATAAGGGCAAATCAATTGCTTATAAGCTACTTTCTGACATTGAAGCGGCAACAAATTTGAAAGGGGTGTTGGAAGAACGTAAATTAAATGCTAAGGTAGAATTCACATTGAAAGAAGTCTTGGAAATTGCAAAGAAGGAGTTTCATGATGTTATCATTGACAGCATTAAGTGAAAGAGGCAATTAATGGGCGAAACTGGAATAAGTCATGCTATTGATGCAAGAATATGTAGAGATGAAGAAGAGGTTGATATTGGTTACAAGCAACCAACAAATGAAAAGAATGGGTATAATCAACGAGTACGTTTCAAAGATTCTAGTGACAAGGAAATGGAAACTTTGAGCCATTATACTCGAAAGCATTGGGCAAGGGCAACTACTGAGGTATTGTTGAAAGTAGGAGATATAGAAGAACCAATTGTTGCTTTGATCGACCATGGTTCTGAAATAAATCTCATGTCTAAAGATCTTTATAAGAAGCAAAAATGGCCAATTGATATGGAACATGGATGGGCAATTCGAGCGGTTAATAACACACGGGGCAAATTATATGGAGCTTGTCCAGATGTCAAAATTTGGATTGGGGATGTTGCGACGGAGCAACATTTCTTTGTTCAAGATACAACGTCTTATCCGTTGATTTTAGAACAACCTTATATTACGGCAACACGGATGGAAACAAAATTACCGGACAATGGTTCAGCTTATGCAAGAGTACGGAGCGAAGATGGGAGGAAAGCTGTACAATTTCTAACAGTACCTCCTAACCATGAACGGAATCGAGATAGGTTGAGGGAGAAACCATTGCCAAAGATTGTTGAAGGATTTAAGGATTTTGGGGAGGTACCACTATAAAGCGAGATTAAAGAGGTACAAAAGAGGAGGTACTCTCGCGAGATGAAGGTGCCTCTGATGCGAGTTTTATTGGTATATTGGAGAATGGAAATATTATGTATAAGAAAGTTGATGATTTTAAAAGAAAAGAAAGAAAAAGATTATATGATATTGAAGGACAGTTACGCAAGATAGGTACATTGTAAGATGATGAGAGGATTTTGGGTGTTTATGAAGAAAATGGGCTCGAAGATTCATTGGAATTGATTACATCTATTGGGTTAGGGGATAATGATAAGATTGTTGAGATTCATTCGAGAGAGGTTTATACCATGCTTGAATCTTTTCAAGCACCAGTAGTCACAGTAGAGACGAGATATAAAACGGCAAATAAGAAGGTAAAGCCTGTTGCCGGACTATTACCAGAAGATTCTAAAGAACAAATGGAAGAAGCATCAAAAGAAGCAAGTTTAAGAGATCCAATGAGAATTGGACACCAATTTACTAGAGAGACTTTTGAAGAATTGAAGATTGGTTCTGATGGTTCTTTATTGCCGGAGGAAATTACTTGATTCAAAAAGATGTTGGCTAAACAAAGTAGATCGTTTGCCTTCGAGTCTCATGAAATTGGGTGTGTAGATCCAAATATTATAACACCTATGGTTATCTTCACTGTACCACATGTACCTTGGAATCTAAGACCGATTCTAGTATCGAGGGCACATTTACCTAAATTGGTAGAACTATTAAAAGAAAAGATAAAGATGAAAATATTGGAACCTTCATTTGCGCCATATTCTAGTCGTTGGTTTACGGTACCTAAGAAGAATGGGTCACTACGGTTTATTCAAGATAGGCAACTGGTGAATGCAATAATTGTCAGAAATACAGGAATTGGACCTATTGTGGATGAATTTACTGAGGCGTTTGCTGGAAGGGCGATCTATTCAATGGGTGACTTGTATTCAGGTTATGATCAATTTCAACTTACCGAAGGAAGTAGAGATATGACAACAATGAGGCACCACTTGGATTGGTTAGAATGTGTACTCTTCCTCAAGGCGCGACCAACTCAGTTGCGCATATGATGAATGGGATGAATAAGGTATTGAGAGATTTTATTTCGGAAAAGACTATACCTTTTTTGGATGATGTTCCTATAAAAGGATGCAAAGAAGGAGACAAGGATGAAACTTTAGATACGAGGGGATGTCGCAAATATGTTGTTGATCATATACAAGATTGTGAAAAGATTTTAACTCGGCTTGGAGAAGTTCATCTTACATTATCGGGTATGAAGTCCGTATTTGGAGTACGAGAGGTTGTAATTGTTAGACATTTATGTGGATCTTACGGAAGAAAACTAGATCCGACTAAAGTTGATGCAATTGGAAGGATGAAAGAGGATTGTGATTCTTTAACAAAGGTTCGCAGGTTTTTGGATGCATGTGTATTTTATCGAATCTGGATCCCTCATTTTGCTCACATAGCGGATCCATTATATGAACTGTTACGCAAGGGTTACCGATTTAAATGGGAAGAAAGGCATATTCAGGCAATGCAAAGATTGAAGAAATTATTAATGTCACCTCCAATATTGAGGAAGGTTGATTATAAGTGTAATAGACCAGTGATTCTTACTGTAGACGCTAGTCCAATTACCGTTGGATGGGCTGTGGATCAAGATGATTCCAGTGGGAATAGATTTACAGTTCGATTTAGAGCTAAAGTTTTAAGTATTCGTCAGCGTGCATATTCGCAAGTCAAAAGAGAACTTTGGGGAGTCGTTTCTGCTATAAAAGCTGAAAAGGACTATTTGATTGGAGCAGTAGTAGTAATTGAAACAGATTGCTTGCCATTGCTTAGAATGATTATTAACTGTTCAACGCCAGATATTGCAATGTTGAGATGGATTGCTTATATTAAGTCACTAAATCCAGAATTTAAGCATATTACTGGGAAAGACAATTTAGTAACAGAAATGCTATCTCGAGGAAGATACGAGAGGGAAGACGAAATGGTTGAAGATATTGATGACGTCGGATTGAAATTCTATTCAATATCAAATCTCAACAGAGAAGACAAGCTATTTCTTGAAGAATCTTATGAAGGAGAATTATTGGATATTGGTCATTACTTGAATACCTTGACTAAGCAGGAGAATTGGTCTATAGAAAAATTCAAACAAATAAGAAAAAAAGCATATGGATTTTTACTTCGAGATGGATTCTTATGGAAGAGACCGAAGAAAGGAATTGAGATGCCACGACGAGTGATAGGCAAAAGGGAAGAAAAACTAAAATTATTAAAGGAGTTTCAGGATAGTTTATGGGCAAGGCATAGAGGAATCTGGACTACTTTTGCTAAACTCAAGGAACGATATTGGTGGAAAAATATGTATCGAGATGTGCTCTTATTTGTAGAGTCATGTAAAATCTGTCAATCGTATTCTAATATCCGACATTGAGATGGTCTTCATCCTACGTATCCTCTGGCTATTTATTTTAAATGGATTGTTGATTTGGTTAGTATGCCAGTTGGGTTATGGCAGATGAGATATTTGGTTTTAGCTCGTGAAGATTTATCAAATCAAGTAGAAGGAAGAGCATTGAGGACAAAATCTACAGAGGAGATTTGTAGGTTTTTGCTTGAAGATGTCATTTGCCGCTACGGATGCGTAGGAAAAATCACTGCTGATCGTGGAGAATTAAATGCACAAGAAGCTCTTAAGTTCTTTGAAAGATGTAGCATTAAACTATCACTGACTACTGCTAATAATCTAGAAGGGAATGCAAAAAGCGAATGTGGTCACCCACCGATTGTGAAAGCATTAGTTAAAGCTTGTAATGGGAAAGTTAAAGAGTGGCCACGGTTTTTGTCATTTGCATTATGGGCTGATCAAACAACACATAGTTCGGTGACAGGATATATGCCAGTAGAACTTATGACAGGTCAAAAACCAATTATGCCGATTGAAGAAAAGGTACTTACTTGGAGTATGCTACCATGGGAAGATGGATTGACAAGAGAAGAACTTCTGGCTATTAGGATTCGACAATTGGAGCAAAGAACGGAAGATGTCCAGATAGCATTGGAAAGGTTAAAAAGAGCTAGGTTACAAAACAAGGCGCGATTCGATAAGCAACATCGATTGAGACCAAAAGCAATCGAGGAAGGTGACTGGGTACTTGTTTATGACAATAGTCTAGATAATCAACATAGTACTTTGCGGAAATTTTCAAAACATTGGTTTGGACCATATGTAGTAACAGTTGTTCATGATAATGCGACTTACTCATTACGGGAGTTAGATGGTACAAAATTGAAAATACCAATTGCGGAGAAGCGAGTAAAAATATTTAAACGAAGACACGCAAAGATGAATATGGAAGACCTTAATGAAGGTATAGAGATTCCGCAGCGAGAAGATGAAAGTGATTTGGATAATGAAGGTGACGAAGACGAATTGGGCAAAGATGTAGAGGATATATTCTGAATTTAACAGCAATTAGGTAAATTGGTGTATACCGGAGGATGCACAGGTTTAGAGGGGTGGATGTCGTGTTGTAACACGAGTATACCATGAAAATATAAAGAAAGGGGACTTTTATTAATGTTCAGTTACCTCGAATATTGAGAGCAACGACCAACTCCGGTGCAAATACTATGTGGTCAGGTTCAGTCACCCCGTTACAATCAGCCGGGGGATACTGAAATGCTCCATTCGATTCCAATAACGGGAGTCAACAGGAAGAAAAAGGACCAATTCTCACGACGGATGAACCTAGTTCGAAGAGCCAATTGGATCCGATTTCAAGAATCCAATCCGGGTCCTCTTACCCAATATGAGACCTGCATTGGTCGGACAACCTAATGCAGTCTAATTACGGCAAAATCCAAGTCTTACTACGGGCCTCAGCCAGTTTGACGCGAAGGACCAATTTGATCCAATTACGGGAACATCCAGGTTACTACGGGCATCTTACCCAATATGAGACCTGAATTGGTCGGGCAACTCAATGTGGACCCGAGTACGGCGTTTCGATTCTGTTTCAGGCTGTCCTATTCTCTGTGCTGTTTCAGGGAACGTTATTTTCGGTAAATGGATCTCTTAAAAGTAGAAAACGGAGGAGGAAGCTCTGACGGCGGGAGCCAATTTCGGATCTAAGCTCTGACGATGTGAGCCAATTCCGGATCCAAGACGGAAGATTGAAGAAATTCAGAGGATAAGGTTAGGCGGAGAAAAAGTTTTGAGGGGGTTTTTTTTTTTCAGATCGGGGTTTTTTTTTGGATCGAAGAGCTAGCTTCAAGCTCTTTTCAAGGTCACTAGGTTGGTTTCATTAGGGGGTTTTTGGATCAAAGAACTAGCTTCAAGCTCTTTTCAAGGTTACTAGTTCGGTTTAATTAGGGATTTTTTTGAAGATCAAAGGGATTGGAGAGGAGCTTCATGGTTCGGGGCGGGGAAAGAAGACGAAGAATTGGGTTTTTTTTTTCTTCATAGGATTTTGGGAAGATTGAGGCAATCGTTGCTGAAGTTAGTGTTTTAATGGTGAATCGGGATTTTTTAATGAAGTGGGTTTGATTACTCTTGACTGTTTTGTGAAATCGAGTTACGTCTGTGATTGAAGAATTAAAAGGGTGTCTATAGGATTGAGTATGCGGAGTGAATGAAATTTATGGGGTTAATCTAACAAGACAGTCAGTGGATACAAGATCATAAGTACAAAGCGGTATCGGAGATTAGCAGATTGGATTATTCGGGGTTCTTTGTAACGTCTAGAGACCTACTGGTTGGAGCAAAAAGGACTTCGACAAGCAGTCGAAGGGCATCCGTATAGATTTACGGTGTATTCTTGCAGTCGTTTATATTCCAGCAGTCAAGAACTGATAAACTGCTTGACTATTGGCGAATCTCCATACTACCTTCTACAGCCAGATGCCCAACGCATTCTCGAGCAAGAAAGCACGTAATACGACAATGGCTCCAACTACTGGGGAGAAGATCTCGACAACAAGTATACCTGAGCAATATAAGGATTTTAAAGACGTGTTTCAAAAGAAGAATGCCGACATGCTATCGGAACACCGACCATATGATTGCGCCATAGACTTGCAAGAAGGAGCACAATCATCTTTTAGCCCAATCTTTAATCTATCGCAGATGGAGTTGGTGAAGTTGTGGAAGTACATCGACGAGACTCTAGCCAAAATCTTCATTCGTCATTCAAAATTGTCAACTAGAGCACCCATCTTATTTGTGAAGAAGAAAGATGGCTCGTTGCGGATGTGCGTGGACTATCGAGGCTTCAACAAGGTAACAAAGAAAAATCGTTATCCATTACCTTTGATTTCTAGTCTCTTAGAACAACTTGGATATACAAGGATCTTTACAAAAATTGATCTAAGGGGAGCTTACAACCTCGTACAAATCAAGGAAGGAGATGAGTGGAAGATAGCGTTCCGTACAAGGTATGGCCATTTTGAGTATAATGTCATGCCCTGTGGTCTTATCAATGCTCCAGCGGTCTTTCAACATATGATGAATGATATTTTTTGAAAGCACCTTGACGATTTTGTTGTCATCTATTTAGATGATATTTTGATATTTTCCAAAAACGAGGAAGAGCATGAAAAGTACATTTATTTGGTCTTGAAGAAACTACGCGAGCGAGGACTATATGCCAAGTTGAAGAGGTGTCTATTTTACCAAATAATGATGGAGTTTCTGGGGTTTGTTGCAACTACGGAAGGCTTGAAGATGGACCCCAAGAAGGTGGAAGCAATCGTGTCCTAGGAGGTTCCGAAGACGGGTAGAGACGTACAATACTTTCTTGGTTTTGCTAACTTCTATCGGATCTTCATCAAGAATTACTCTCAAGTTGCTGCTCCTCTCACTCGGTTGACATGTAAGGATAAGTTGGAATGGGGACCTCTAGCGGAGAAGGCGTTTCAAGACCTGAAGACCGCATTTACAACGGCTCCAATCTTGGTACATCCAGACTTTACAAAGGCCTTTTATTTAGAAATTGATGCTTTGGATTTTGCTTTGGGAGCTGTACTTTCACAAATGGGAGAAGACAAGAAGCTCCATCCGGTTGCATTCTATTCTCGAAAGTTCTCTGCAGTCGAAATCAATTATCAAATCCATGATAAGGAACTTCTTGCTATAGTCGATTCTTTCCAAGAATGGTGTCACTTTCTTCAAGGATCTGCACACTCAGTGACCGTATACACAAATCACAAGAATTTGAAGTATTTCATGTCGGCTCGAGTTCTAAATCGATGTCAAGCTCGGTGGAGTATGTTGCTATCTAGGTTCGATTTTGTTATCACTTATCGACCTAGAAAGTAGCAAGGACTAACTGATGCCTTATCTAGGAAATCGTATCTTGTACCAAAGGTTGGAAAAGTAGCGTTTGATCAACAATGTACGACATTGTTAAAGCTAGAGCAATTTCAGCTTTGTGCTACTATTGTGACAATTGATATTGACTTCTTGAATCAGGTACGTGCCGTGACCATTGAAGATTCAATAGCCATTGATATTAAGCAGCGAGTCAATGACGACAAGTTCAAGGTGGAGGGAGATCTTTTATACTTTGAGGAGCGGTTATATATCCCAAAAGGACCAGCACAACTCTGAGTTCTTCAATCTCGCCACGATTTTCCAGCTACGAGATATTTTGGATTCAACAAGACCTTGGAGCTTATTTCTCGAGATTTTTGGTGGCCTCAAATGTGGAAGGATGTAAAAGATTTTGTCCTCTCCTGCAACATCTGTTCAAGATCCAAGAATCCTCGGCATCACCCTTATGGACTCCTATAGCCATTGCCAATTCTACGTCGACCATGGTCTTCAATTTCCATGGACTTCATCACAGACATGCCATCATCAAACTCATTTGACAACATCTTTGTCGTGGTAGATCGGCTTACAAAGATGGCGCACTTTATCCCTTGCAAGAAGACATCATCCAGTGAAGTCACAGCAAGGCTCTTTCTCGATAATGTGTATCAATATCATGGACTACCAGATGATATCGTATCAGATCGAGGAACCCAGCTCGTATCAAAGTTTTGGAGATCTCTCTTTGAGATACTGAAGGTGGATATTAAGCTTTCTTTGGCTTTTCATCCTCAAATTGATGGCCAAACGGAACGGGTGAACCAAGTCTTGCAACAATACTTACGATGCAGTATCAAGTATCAGCAAGACGATTGGACCACATATCTGCCACTAGCCGAGTTTGCATATAACAACACCCTCCATGCATCGACTCAATACACACCATTCTTTTCCAATTATGGGTATCATCCAAAGCTTGATTTATTGAGTCCGTCAACAAATAACAATCCAACAACTGAAGGATTTGCAAAACAACTATCAGAGCTTCAAAATACATTGAAGCTTCAATTACAATCTGCTCAAGAATCCTACAAGGTGTCTGTAGATAGATTTCGAAATCAAGCACCTACTTTCAAAATTTGAGATAAAGCATGGCTTCTTCGACAAAATATCAAGACCAAGCGACCATGTGATAAGTTGGACTATCGAAGATTGAAACCATTTATCATCCAGAAGCAAATCAATCCAATGGCGTACCGTCTGGAATTACCGGCTTTTATGAAGGTACATCCAATCTTTCATGTTTCTCTGTTGGAGCCTTATTGAGAGTCGTCTTTTTCTGGAAGAGTGCAATGTCTGCCACCTAGTATTGAGATCGAGAACCATGAGAAATACAAGATTGAAAAGGTGTTGGATTCACGGCAAAGGTGGGGTAAGTTGGAATATCTTGTTCATTGGTGCGGCTATGATATTAATGAGCGAACGTAGGAGCCAGCTCAAAATCTCGCCAATGCGCCACAAAAGATACAAGAGTTTCATCAACAACATCCTCATAAACCTAAGTCGGTTTGACGATGGCTTCCTTCTGAAGCTTGTTCACCCAAGAATATAAGAAAGGAGGAGAGCACCACCAAAATTCGTAGTTGATGTAGTTATTTTTTCTAAGATAAAATAGAATTTTTTCAGTAGCCATAGTTTGGTCTTCTGATATGGATAGCCAAGAGATAGATACTATGCTAGTCAGATTATCTCAACCAATTAGCTCACGAAGGTGACCCCGAGATGAAGAACCGCCTACACCACCACCACGACGGAGGATACCGAGTAACCGATTACTAGTAATTGTATTTGAGTCCGAGCCTACTTACGATGGTCAGCCAGAAGGCATGTTTGCAGGACAATTTCACAATGAAGACACGAAAGTTCATGCTTGGTCAGAAGTTGAAAGAGTGGGCCACTATCGTTGGCTTTAAGGACCAATGAATCACTTGCCTCGTAAACAACAGTTGGAGTTCATAGTAGATGTTATGCGACAAATCTTCATTTTCTTGCGTTAGTACTGATTAACAACAACATTGCTTCTCAAAGACCTCAAAGCTAAAGGAGGGGGTGATGTTAGGGACATAGTCTTTAGAACCTTCTAGAGATAAGTTTCTAGAACCTTCTAGAAACAAGTTTCTAGAACCTTCTAGAAGCAAGTCCCTGGAACCTTCTAGAAGCTTCTTAGTTGGTAGAAGATGTTAGGGACATAGTTCTTAGAACCTTCTAGAGATAAGTTTCTAGAACCTTCTAGAAGCAAGTCTCTGGAACCTTCTAGAAGTTTCCTAGTTGGTAGAAGTTGCTTAAGAAGCTTCCTAAATATGAGTATATATTGGAATCGAGGCTGAAGAGTTCTTTAGTCTCAACAACACATCCCTTGGAGCTCTAGCTCACCTCTCTGGTGTTGTTCTTGTATTCATCTGATTAATCTAGTTCTTGTCAGTTCTTCTTGAACTTCTTGTTAGATCTCGAGTCTATATTTTTGTGTCCGTGACAACAATACTAGTGATAGTTTTGGTGGAGATGAGTATGCTTTCATGGCAAGGGAAGGAGCCTCCATGGCTGCTATTTTGAAGTGGATTATAGATTCAGGTGCTACTAAGTACATGACACCATACAAGTATTCATTTGACACTTATGAAGAAATTCCAGCAATAAAAATATAGTTGGGAGACAATCGCATGGTGCAAGCCATTGGAATTGGCTCCATTGTGGTGGAGATTGTTGTAAAGGACCAAATCAAGAGGATCACATTGAAGGAAGTCCTACATGTGCCAAAAATGAAGAACCTCCTTTCGGTGAGCAAACTTGTATCACATGGTTGTAAGGTTCAATTTGATATGAATAGATGTTTTGTCAAGACATTGGATGGCCAACATATTGTCAAAGGCCTTAGAGATGGAAATATCTACTTCATCAATTACAAGAAGGTGAATGGAGTTGAAGTGGTGACATTTGCTGATTTTCCACAAGATCAAGACAAGTTTAGAATTTTGCATCAACGACTTGATCATTTGAATGCCAAATACATAAAGGAGCTCCAATCGATGGTAAGTAGCTTGGATCTTGGTAAATTCAGCCACAATGCGATGACACTTGCTTGTGAAGGATGTATACAAGGCAAACAATAAAGGACTTCATTTCCAAGTGGAGTTGCAACATGTGCAAGCAAATTATTGGAGATTGTACTCTCTAATGTTTGTGGACCAATGAAGATACCATCAATTGGAGAAGCAAGGTACTTTGTCACATTCATAGATGATTTTTCAAGAAAGGTGTGGATTTACATCATTAAAGCTAAAAGTGAATGTTTTTCAAGATTTAAGGAGTTTAAGGCTCTTATAAAAAAATAATGTGAGTACAAGATCAAAGTATTGAGAACGGACAATGGATGTGAATACATTTCAAAGTATTTTGAAGAATTCATAAAGATTTAAGGTATTGCAAGACAAACCTCTACTCCTTACACTCCACAACAAAATGGAGTTGCTGAAAGAACAAATCGGATCATTGTAGAGATGGAAAGGAGTATGCTTCATACACAAAATCTTGGGCATGAGTATTAGGTAGAAGCTGAGGTAAATGCAATGTACACAAGAAATAGGTGCCCTACAAGTACACTAACATCAATGACTCTACAAGAAGCTTGGAGTGGGAAGAAACCTTGTGTTTCACACATGAGGATTTTTGGATGCATTGCTTATACAAAAGTATTAGATTGTATGAGGTCCAAACTTGATGCAAAAGGTACAAAATGTGTATTTTTTGGATATTGTGAAGGTACCAAAGTATATAAACTAATGTATTTAGAAACCAAGAAGATCATCAAAAGTCATGATGTAGAGTTTTTGGAGCATAAGAGTATTTTTGAGCACTTGGAAGAGTGTCCAAGTGGGAGTAAAGGTGTGTTTGTGGACACATCTTCAAGTTCAGCAAAAAAAGAAAAAGAAGAAGATGACGATGACAATGAGGATGGAGGAAATAGAAGTCAAGATCAAGTGCCAAAGAAGGTAAATCATAGTGTGCCTTCAATTGCTAGAACCAACAATGAATACAATGAAGATATTGAAGGTGATGATGTCGATGAAGAATATCAACCTTTGAGTGAGAAAAGACAAGCATTGAGGAAGAAGAATGTTGAAAGAGAGGATGGAATGTAAGAAGAAGGATCTTCTTGAAATGAAAAGAGATATCCTTTGAGAGAAAGAAAACCACGTGGTGAATGGTGGAAGGACCACATCTTTCTTCAAGTAAGTGAAGAACATGCTAATGTTGTACTTCTTGTTGATCCATTGAATTTATGTGATGCAATGAAGTCCACAGATGCTTTGAAGTGGGAGAATGCTATGAAAGAAGAGTACAAATCACTCATGGACAATGGAACATGGGAATTGACTCAACTTCCATCAAATCGATCTTCAATTGGTTGTAAGTGGGTGTTTAGAACCGAAAGGAATGCAATGGGTAATATTATGAGATACAAGTCTAGATTGGTTGCTAAAGGCTACTCACTAGTTGCTGGTGTGGATTTCAATGAGACATTTACTCTCGTGGCCAAATTCACCACCATTAGAATCATTGTGGCAATTGGGACAACAATGGACATGGAGATGCATCAAATGGATGCGAAGATGGCTTTCTTGAATGGAAGTTTGGAAGAAGACATCTACATAGAGCAACCTCAAGGATTTGTTGAAGAAGGCAAAAAACACCTTATTTGTAAGTTGAAGAAATTCTTGTATTGGCTAAAGCAATCACCAAGGGCACGATACCAACGCATTGATACATTCTTTGTGAGTGAAGGATTTGTAAGGAATGAGACTGATCATTCTTTATATGTGATGCAATCAAATAGGTTCATATTGATTGTCATCTTCTATGTTGATGATTTGATGATCTTAACCAATACATTGAAGATGATGGATTAGTTGAAGGTAAAATTAGAAAAAGAGTATGAAATGAGTGATTTGGAAGAGCTTTACTATTGTTTAGAAGTGGAGTTTGTAAGAGATCATGCTAAGAAGACCATTACAATGAGCCAAAACAAGTACATTGAAGAAGTATTAAAACGATTCAATATGGAGGAGTGTAAGCCTATTGGAACACCATTGGAGGCAAACTTGAAGTTGATGAAGCTCACGGATGAAGAGTTTACTAAAGTTGAAAATCAAATGCAAGGTGTTCCATACAAGGCAGTAGTGGGCTCACTTATGTATGCAATGGTTGGCACAAGGGTGGATCTTGCATATGCGGTGAGTGTTGTGAGCCAAGACATGTCTAAGGCTAGACCAATCCATTGAACAACCATCAAAAGGATCATGAAGTACTTAAAAGGCACTTTGAACTTCAAATTATGCCTTGGAGATGATAAAATTAGTTTACATAGTTATTGTGATGCGGATTGAACTAGAGATATAAATGATAGAAGGTCAAGAACATACTATGTATTCTTTGTTGAAGTGGGAGCAATTTCATAGAATTGCAAGAGACAACCAACAATTATAAGGTCAACAATGGAGGCGGAGTACATGGTAGCAAGTCATGGTGCAATGGAGGCAATATGGTTGAGACAACTTTTGGGGGACATTGGAGATGTGCAAATGGAAGCAACTCCAATGGAATGTGACAATCAAGGATGTCTTTCATTTACAAAGAATCCAAAGCATCATTCAAGGACCAAGCACATTGACATTCAATATCACTTTATAAGAGAGAAGATTGAAATGGGAGTCATTGATATGAAGTATTGTACAACGGAGGAAATGCTTACTGATTTATTGACAAAGGCATTAATAAAATATAGACACCATATGTTGACAAAGGCATTAGGATTAAAATCCATTTTATCAATAGCAAAGTGGGAGTGTTAAAATAAAAGTAGAATAAGTTACCTTATAGAGGATATTAACTTAAGTAAGTTGCTAGTGGTCAAAGGTTTGATTCTTGATATATGGTAAGGGCATCTAATGGATATAGGACAAAGTCATGGATCAAGAGTCAAAGTCAAAAGAATAAAGTATTAACAAAGGAATATCCAAAGACTAAGTTTGAGTCATTAGTGTAAGTCATAGGATACCCTCAAGCCTCGTGAAATGTCAAAAGGATCCTAGGACCACGTGTGTAAAAGTCAAAGAGTGGAAGTTGTCTTTTAGGGCAGCAACCACTACCTATAAATAATAGATATTAGAAGTGAGAGATATCTTATTCCATACTCTCTTTGTGTACAACCTTGCTGATGCTAAGTGTTGTGTCTTCAAAGTGCTTGTTCTTCAATAATATAGAGATAACCATCAGCAATACAAGACCTTTAAAAAAGGTGACCAAGTATTACTCTCCAATGACAAACCTTCCACTTACTACATCAACTCAAGTCCATAAGTCAGCACCTTCATGGCTTAGAACTTTCTGCATTTTTGCAATAATTTTTTAATGTTGCATATTACTTCAAGCTTCTGCTACATATTTCGGTCCATTTGATCTTCTATATTTTACAATTCAAAGAGTTTCATATTAAACCAAGGCTATAATAAGATATAAATAAGATAATTATATAGATAGTTAAAACCAAGGAAGTTTTTAGAATTTAGAGTTATGTAAATGGATCAGGTAGGATCCATTTTAGAACATTTTAAAAAGAATTTAGAACAATTATTTAGATAGGATCCACCATAAAATCTTCTAAAAAAGAAATTTAAGGTAATTATCCAGGTGGAATCCACTACTTAAAAACATTCTAGAAAATCCAAGGTAGTAGGCCAAGGTATAAATAGGACTAACTAGGGCCTGTTGGAGCACTTGATCATATATAACTTTGGACCTTTTTTCTTAGTAAAATTTGGTTTACGTCTTTCTATTCAATTTTGTTCTATTCTATTTCTATTTACTTAGTTTTGTCTTTCATATCTTATTTTGTTTACTACCGTTCAATTTTGATTCAAGTCTATTTTGTCATATTTTGTGATGAGGCTTTATATTGTTGTGGATTACAAGGATCTTAGGTTTTTGAGATAGTCTAGTCCTATTTCAAAGGCACTTTTTATACCAACACCAACCATCATTACTACCACTAGTTATGATTGATGACCAATAGGAGTATGAAGTGGACAATATTTTGGAGCATTTCTATCTTTGCCCTGAAAACGGATGTCCACAACTTTGATACAAAATCAATTGGAAAGGTTATTCCATCTATAATGTAATATAAAAATTTACACAAAACCTCACTCATTGTCAAGAAACCATTTGAAAATACCATCGAGAGTAAAACAAAGACGTTTCACATTTATAGAAGAAGATTAGCTATAATAGGGTATGGATAGGATATTTATATTATTTGCACATAGAAATATGTAATTGGAGTCATTTTTGAGAAGTTTTTAGAATTGAGGTAAAGATGGTGGTTCATATGGGATCGACCATGGAACCTTCTAGAAAGGCTTAGGATGGTGTTGTATGGCTTGATTTGCAATCTAGAAATACACTAAGTACCTAGTTATAGAGAATTTAGCTTTGGCTTATATGTGATGTCTTAGCTCCCAAAAATTCCTTTAATTTGTACAAAAGCTTTATTTTGTACAAAAATTTTGATCTAACTGTTCAGTTTTTTTCAAATTTATATATAAAATAGATTCTATCTTTAAGCTTTACTAAAAAAAAATGAAGTGTAAATCTATTACCAATCTTTTGGCATCTTAGAAATCCTAGAAGGTGCTCTAAACCCTAATTTATAAGTAACTAAATACTATTTTCTTCATATCTCAAAAATCCAAAATTCAAATGCTACAAATTTTATATATAAAGTTTAGTAACATGATTACATACAATTTTAAAAAATTTGAGCCAAAATCTTATCAAATTGCTCAAGATATAGCTCAAAACACAACCACTAGTAAATCGGGTCACTTATTATCTGAAGATTTGAAGTGTTGACTTCGACTTCTAATATCTCCTTCATTTCAACTTGGAATCCATCAAAAAATATACCAAAAGTATAGCCAAAAAAATGCACTCTCCAATTTCAGTCGCCAATACTTTATTTCTTTCTATATGCATACATTATATCCAATAGAGTGACAGTAGATAAGAAATCAATACCTTAACTTTGAGTGCCTATATCTATTTCATATAAACTCCAAATCACACAAAATCTTCACCAAAAACATAGCCAAAAACCTAAACTTATTGAACTTAGTCTTTAAAGTTCAAATGGCCTCAAAAGAATAACCCTAATTCCTAATAAGGCCTTAGGCAGCCTCCTTGAAGCCCATTGGACATGATTTTTGGCCAAAAGGAATAGAGATTTTCATCATCCATCTCCATTTATCCATATGGATGTCCTAAATTTTCTTTTTGCTTCCAAGACCCCTCTTCAATCCTTTTTCTAATAAAATTTATATAATATATGTCCTAAACATCAAATAAAAGAACCAAAATAAAACTTCAAGGATCACCAATGTCTAACAAGGGTGATTCTAAATACGTAAAGGATAATATCAACCAAAATCAATCTTAAAAGTGACTATTAAAAAATATTATGTAATTCTGATAATAGTTCTTTTTAATAACTTTCTTTTTAAAATAAAAATCTAATTATATTTTATAATCAATTAAAATCTATTAACATGGCTCTTACCATGTTACTTAATAAATCATATATCAAACATATAAATATAATATTTTTACATGATAGCCAAACCACAATACGATAGTGATTATCATGGTAGAATCTATCTTTAGAATCTTCTAAAAAAGTCGTTATCTTGGTAGGATCTACCATTAAGGATATTCTAAAAAGTTCTAAGATAATTGAATAAAGTATAAATACAACCAATTGAGGCCATTTTGGCATTTAATCAAGCATGGCTTTAGATTTTTTTTTAAAAAAAATTTTTGGTTTTCTTCTTCTATTTTATTTAGTGTTATTTGGTTTTGTTTGGTTCTATTTTCTTTTATTTAGTCTTAACTTTCATATTCTATTTTGTTTAATTACTTTTAGTTTTGCTCTGATGTGCTTAATCTTACGTTGTGTCAAGAACTTTGTTGTTATAAACTTGATATGGTTTTAGACTTTAGAAAATCTACTCTTGTTTCATCTTAGGCATATTAATCCTTATCTTTGTCATACATGTAGAAGCAAAATTTCAATGATTTGGTTGTGAGATTAATCTACTTGCTTCCTTCAACTATACAACCTCTTAACGTAGATTTTGAACTTCTTTCATATGCATAAGATTAGTGTTTTTGTGGTTAATGCTAGTATTGTGCAAAATTTCTATTACAAGAGTGTTGATAAATTAGTGCAGATTTGTAATAGTTACAAATCTATTCTTACTTCTGTCAAGTATAGCATCTATGATTTTTTTTTTACTTCAAATAATTTAATAAATTCATAATTCAAATTAATTAAGAATGTTTTGAAATCTCTAATGTCAAATAATTTTTTTTTTCAAAGAAGAGTAATTTATAAAATTTAAGAAACAAATCAATGTTAGAAAATTAAATAGTTTGTTTAAAGGTGGATAATTCACAACCTTCACTACAATAAAAATAAAATAATCTATTCACTTCTAAAACAAGACAAGAAAAATTAGTTAGGACTCTTTTCAAATTGTCAAGGACATAAGTCTAAAAGAAAAAAAAATCTCAACACACTCTTGTGTCATTTGGAAAGACTAAGAAATCCCTCAAAGATGGTAATATATTGAACTAGAATGGCTATTACCTAAGACAATCTAAGATCTAGAAAGATGTTGATAAGAATAAAGAAGGTTTCATTCTTACTTCTATATATACTCTCTAATTAGAAGCTACATCATGATATTCTATAGCACTTCTAACACGTGTTGACTTTGTTAGACACCTGATTTAACTTACAAGTCAAGTTATCTATATGTAAGCCACATAGTTAGCTTGTTCCACAAGCTACTAACATATATATTATATGGCTAACTTATTGACCAAGGTTTTAGCCTAATAATTAACTACAAACATGTGTAAAGACAAATTAGTATCTATGAAGCTTCTAAGTAGTTTTTCTAGAAGATATTCTGAAATTTATTTATTTTTATTTATTTTTATTTAATCATATAGGTAATTATTAGAATAAATATGCATATCTGTAATACTAAGTCAAACTTAGCAAATATCAATGTTTTTTTTTTTTTCACACAAATATACATTCACTACAAAGATTTAATTATAATCTTTATTAATATTGTAGATTTTAAGTTAGATTCTTGAACATATTATTATATTTATTGTAAATCATAAACAAATACTACAATTGACTTAGTGCAATTGTATTGATGCATGTAACATCAATAATTTTTTTATTCTAAAGAGAGGTTTATTAGATGGAGTAAAAATAATTATTGTTTAAAAATAATTATAAGAAAGAAGCTAGAAAGATATATCTTATTCTTATTGGAAATTTAAAATATTAGTAAAAGTCTACAATAGTATCTAATTGGCTTAAGAAAAAATCTTATATACTTCACCAAACACAAAAGAAAAAGAAAAAGAAAAAAAAAAAAAAAAAAAAAAAAAAAAATGATTATATTTTGATGATCACCAATTTTTTAAGAATGATATTATATATACATCAAGACCATCAATAATTTAGATTTGGTAATAATAGATTACTTTTTTATATTTACAAATCTTATTGTATATATAAATTAGCAAATATAAATATTTTAGTGTTTTTTAATATTATAAGTTATAAAAATCTTCTAATATTAATCAAGAATCTATTAGAATTTTATAGCATAGATAATTATTGGAATCTATAGTAAAAAAAAAAAAAAAAAAAAAAAAAAAAACTTTTGTGGCAATATCAAATTTAGAGTAATATTTTTTCAAGTAATTTATAAATAAAAATAATACAAGTAACTATTGCCCATATATTATTTTAGGATATTTTCTAACTTTGAAATCTTTTTTTTTAAACTTTAAGCTTGTATAGACTATTACAATGGCATATCAAAGCATTAAAATTTTTTTACTCTTCTTGATCAAATCTTGAAATATAATAATAGTTATATTAATGGATAAGCATCATTTAATATTTCTTTAAAAAATTAGATATGGAATCTAAATTAGGTTATATTATAGAAATATGAATTAGATAAGAATAGTAACATAGTGGTATTTTTTGAAATTATATATATATATATGGTACAAATATATGGCAAATTAAAGCCTACTTTGCAAATAATTTATTATAGTTATATTTGTATTAGCAATGTTGACATCAATCACATAGATTAAATTTAAAATAATTAAAAATATATAAAAAAATTATATTAAGTTAAAAAAATAAATAAATAATAGAATTTTTATATAAAATAAAAATAATAATAAAACACATGCTTCCATGATAAGTAATATAATAACAACCATGACTATGTATCCTTACTTTGCAACAAATGTCTACATATTTTTTATCAACTAGCACACCTATTGGCCATATTTTTTTCTATTAATATTATATTTTTGTCTTTTTTAATTTCTCTAAGTTCATAATATGGTTTAAGATTTTATTGAAAGTTGGAATTAAATATTCTAATCATAGAATTAAATAAATTCAAATGAAATTATTTTGATTAACAACTAAAAATAATTGTTAATATTAAATTATCCAATCAATCAACTTTGTATATATCATATTTAGCATCTTTGTATTTCATAAAAAGTATCTTTTGAGTTTAATAATTTTTTTATAAGTATGATATGTAATATTCTACTTTAATATACATCTCAAAAAAATATTTAAAATTAATTTTAGAATATATGTTTTTAATTATTTTATTAATCTTAATTTAAATCTATAGACATTGCATAATCCACAAAGCAATTTTTAATCATACATGATTGTCATAGATATATCTAATTACCTTAATAAGAACTGATAGGCAAAAAATAAATGTAAGTAAATTTGATAATATCTCATAGAAAAGCTTCTTAGAAGCTTTATAGATGCATATTTGACTTTATACATGTTTATAGTTAATTGGTAGGTTGGAAACTTGGCCAACAAGTTGGCTACATGTCACACATGTTAGAAACTTATGATACAAATTGGTAGACAATAAAATCTTATAAATTATTAATATTTTATTTATTTATTTATTTATTTATTATTTTATTTGAAATTTTGTTGGATAGCCTACTCTATTATCTTTGAATTATCTTTGAATCCAAATATAATCTTGTCATAAATTAATTTTGTAACATTTCTTTTAAAACTAATGTTTGTTTTTATAAAAAGTATTGGCTTCATGAATTGTAAGAATGAACTTAAGAAAAAATAAAAATTTCAAATAATTTTTAAAGTATAATAATGTCTAGTTTAAATTGTTGCAACTCAATTCAAATCATTCTTTTCATATTGCTAAATTTATTGAATAAATTAGAAATAGATTTGATTTAAATCAATTTTTTCACATTGCCAAATTGATTGATTTAGTTTAAAACAAGCTAGATTCAAATTATTTCAACACACACACACACACACGTATATATATATTCTTTTCCTATTTGAAATATTTTTTGTTATTGATTCTCTAATTATTATACTAAATATCCAAAAATATGTATATATTTTTTATATTAAAAAAAATGTTTAAACGTTAACATATGCTTGGAGAATATTTCTATGAAGTTGTATAAGAAACAATAATTAGAGCATAGATCTATTTGTATTAATAAATTAAAATACATATAATTTTTATTTTAATTAAACCCCATTAACATTATTCAAAATAATAATGTAAAGCTAATAAAATTCAAAGTCAATTCAACAACAATTTTTTTTTTTGAAAGATTATGATTATAATAAAATCATTCTACTTATGTTATGATAGATTTTAATATAAATAATAATAACCATAGATAAAGATTTAAATTAATTCTAATACTTTTAAAATTTTAATGTTGTTTTTAAGCAAACTGTAGTCAATAATTGATTATCCTCAAATCAAATATAAGAAAAAACTTAGTGCTTTAAAACCCTTTGATGCTAGAAGTGTCTACTCTTAAATTCAAAGTAATAAGAACTTAGGATCCTATGATATATCATATGTAGGTAAAAACACAAATCAAAGTTTTACATGAATTTGGCACATAGTCCGGAAAAGATATTGGACGGAATTACATGTTGCATTTTATGTCTTTTATTTTAAAATCTGATTGGTACAGTCATAATTAGAATTTATTTTCAAAATTTTAAATAATACAATTGCAATGTTCCCTATATTTTAGTTTTTATAATCAAAGAAATTATAATAAATGATGTAGAATCATGATAGTCAAGCTTGTCTATTAAATAAAATATGGAAATTTAACTTATATTAAATCAAATAATTAGACATAATTGGTTTTTACTACTAAACCAAAGATCAAATCCAACTGGCAATTTATAAAAATAATTGTTACAAAAGACATTATTCAAACATGCCTGAGATAAATGGAAAGAATGTAGTGTTATGAGACTGTGAAATCAGATGTAATTATACAAGCTTTGCTTTCAAAAGTGAGCTATCAAAGATCATCAAATGATATGGTCAATTATCCCCTTCTTTCTATATACATTGCTTCAGCATGTCCAGAACAAAAGACGCCTAAACCCATGTACTCAGTACTACTGTATCTAATCCGGTCATTGGACCAAAATTTGGACCCAGACGCTGCAAACCAGATGCATTGTCTGATTCCAGCTGGACTTCAGATTAGATTGGCTTCTAGAGATGCTGAGGTGACAAGATGTCAAACCAGTTTGTGTTAGTCCGAGCCTACAAAATAAATGTTGTAGATCTTGATCCTTCCAAAGACCATGGCCAGAGCATCAATCACAATGTCAGTGTGTAAAAGAAGTTGGAGGGAGTCAAATCGTTCAAAATGGTACAAGGCAAACAAATTGGTGAATCAGGCGGAAGTCCCCTCGGAGTGTGTTCGAGGGGACTGGAATCGCTCATCCGGGCGAAGCTCCGCAAGAGATCGAATGATTTCGTCCATATCAGGCCGTTCTGATGGAGCAGGAGACACACATCGCATGGCTAATTGCAGTGCCGTCATTAGCTCCTCCTCAGTAGGTGCTGCAGCACCTTTCATCAACTCTAGATCAAAAACCTCTGCGGTCCAATTCTCCTTCACTATACCCGCCACATAGTCAGGTAAATCAATGGCTCCGTCAGTAGTGCTCACGTCTTGAGGTGCCTTCCCTGTTCATATCAAAGACAAAATAGAACCAATCAGATCAGAAGAAAAGAAAAGGATAGTAGAGTTGAGTGAGCCGCTCCCCAGAATTCCTAAGGAAACTACTGACCGGAACAAGAAGTTACCAGTAAGAAGCTCCAGCAGGACAATTCCAAAACTATAAACATCAGACTTTGTTGTCGCTTTCTTGAGTTTGGTCAGCTCAGGGGCACGGTAGCCAAGTGACCCGGCAGTGGCCACCACATTGGCGTTCGCCGCAGGAGTCATCAGCCGTGAAAGGCCAAAATCTGATATGCTGGCAGTAATTAAGGAGCCCCTCGTATCAAGAAGGATATTAGAAGCAGTGAGATTTCCATGGACAATGTTCTCGTTCTGGTGCAGGTGGACAAGTCCCCGAGCGGCTCCTTGAGAGACTCTAATTCTTGTAGCCCAATCTAAGGCTGTTTCTGGTCCCCTAGCTGTAAACATCCCATGGCACTGTCAGCTGTCATGTAGAACTGCTCTCAGGATTGATAGGCCGACCATGCATCACAAGTAAACTAGCAACCGAAATACAGTTTCCGCACAAGCTCAGAGGTGAAATGTAAGCTACACGTAGTGATACACAAACTTCCAAGTTCAACCACGTACCGTGAAGAAAGGCAGCTAGGCTTCCACCGGGCATGTAGTCATAGACCAGGAGCTTCTCGTCCTTTGGACCCCAGTAATATGCCCTCAAAGCAAGTAAATTAGGATGCCTGATCTTGCCAAGGACATCAACCTCTTTGGTAAAATCTTTCTGGGACTTCACGATGCCCTCCCGCAACCGCTTCACCGCAATATGGCTGCCATTCTCTAATGTGGCCTTGTACACAGTTCCGTATGTGCTCTTGCCCAAAACTTCCGCTGTGGCACACAAAAGATCATCTGCGGTGAATTGAATCGGTCCCTCGAAGTGGACCAGCTTGCCCCCCACTTCACCCTCCCATTCAGGAGACCTCTCCGGCTTATCCCTGCCCCCGTCCGCTGCCCGACCACGTCTACAACAGCAGCACAGCAAGATAATAGCCACCACTAACAGAATGGTAGCTAATGTGCCACCCAATGCTATAAAGACAATGCTCTGGATGCTTAGTGTTTTTCTATGAGAGGCAGTTTCTTCTGCAGTGGTGGGCCCTGTTGCAGGACCCGCGACAGGACACGCTAGGATGCCTGGAAATCCACACAGCCCTTCGTTCCCCGGACTGAAGGAGGTGATGTTGAAAGCCGTAGTAAATGCAGGAATAGGGCCACTAAGATTATTGTAAGTAACATTCAAAGAAGTGAGCGGCAAACCCCCGAAGCCAGGAGGAAATTGACCACTCAAGTTGTTCGACCGCAAGTCGAGAGATTCTAGGGCAGTAAGTCTCGCGTAAGACGCAGGTATGCTACCAGACAAGCCATTAGTTGCAACACTCAAAGCCTTTAAGGTAAGCACGTTTCCTAACTGCTCTGGGAGAGATCCGGTAAGCTGATTGTTGTTTACGTGCAATTCCAATAACCTTGCCGACGTCCATACACTAGGTAAAGGCCCAGTGAGACTGTTAGACCCTATATCCAGATACTGGCCTCGAAATGCTCCATAATCGGAAGGTACAGTGCCAGTAAAATTGTTCCCACTAAGATTGAGGATGTTGAGACTAGGCGAGCTCGCTATTTCCGCAGGAACAGCACCGGAGAGGTCATTGTTGGCAACATCAAAAGCTTGTAGAAGTGGCAATTTCCCAAATCCTGTGGGCAAGGGACCTGTTAATCTGTTATTGAATAAGGCAACACCCCGCAACGTCGTGATAGTGGCCAATGAGGCCGGTATGGTGCCAGTGATGACATTGTCATGGACATTGAGCTTCCGAAGACCTACAAGGTTTCCAACTTCAGGTGCGAGGGAACCACCCAGCCGCTTCGCTGGAAGCGCGATGGAAATGATGCGCCCTTGCGCACATTTGATGCCTGCCCAAGTGCCATCGCATGCTCCCATTCCACTCTCGTTCCAGCTCGCCAAGGCATAGCGAGGGTCAACCAAAGTGCGCTTGATCCTGAGCAAGGCCAAGACCTCCTGAGGAGATGCCGGTATCCCATCTGTAGCCGGTAGAGTGTCTGGATCTTGTGATGCAACCATGTGGTTGTGCAGCAAGAAGAAAGCGATCCACAAACCCGCGTGCCTGTCCCATCTCTTCTGCTGCTTGAAAGACAACATTCTGGCTTACTACATTAAGTTAAGTAGCTTTAACACGTAAAATTGTCTAACAAAAACATGTTCCTTATTCAGCGTAGCTTCTTAAGCGGGTAGCTGGTCCACCCTTAAGTACTTCAGTTCTTCTCCATGAGCACTGGCAGTAGCGATGTCAATTTTGAAGCACATGCATGAGCAACACAAACAGCAGAGCTGGTATACGACGATACCAACTTGCCCAAATTCTACACTACTGAGAAAATTGCAATTTCCAAGCATTGAACTAGACAAGAAAGGCTAAGTCCTTTCTCCACACTCGTAGATGTTGTTGAGTACATAAACTCACAATGCGAGCGAGGTATCTATGATGGAGGCAAGAGGAATAAGTTGAAACTAGTAGTAGAACAGCAACACCAACTGCAACTCGCTCAGATGCACAGGACAGCACTACCCTAAACCACACGGACAAATTACAGCTAAATTCACGAGTGCCGCCCTCGCTTATAGCCACTAAGAAATAAAAAAATAAACAGAAAAACAAAATACAATCAGCCACTCCCAGAGACTGCAAAAATCTACTCTACATACACGGCAGCGGAATCCAACCCTCTCATCTCAAAATCGTCTTAAACCTCTAAACCAACCAACGGTAAAAACCCAAATCCTCCCACGCTGCACTTAGAGCAGATCAACTACCACTAGGAGGGGTTAACTCAAGAGCAACGGTTAGAGAAACCAAAATCAAACCATGGCTTTTTTTTCCAAAATCCACGAAGGTAATCTAAGGGGAACGAAGCTCTGGCAGAGATGCTCTGCACATACACCCGGGGTACTCAACCCGGCGCTTCACAAAATGGTGCTTGGCTCTCTCCGACACACTCTTGCAGCCCCTGACGTTCAACGGCACAAAACCCGATGGGACCAGAGGAGGCGCGAAAACTAGAGAGGGCTGCAGGCAGCTGCTACCAAGTGAACGAACTGAGCAAGGCAGGAGCAGGATCGGCAATACCACCACCAGCAGCAGTAGCGACAGGGCCCCCAAAAAAAAGACAACTGCCTGATGACACGACCTCAGCTGCGAGCTTCATCGAGTGCTGCTGCTGCTGCAACGGACGGATCAGTGACTCCATCAGGGTGGTCATCACCTCCATTGCGGCCATCCCCTCCCCCTGATGGCCACAACGGCAACGGGCCGCGCCAGTCCTTCCTTTCTTCCTTCATCGCCATGCATGCGACGAGGGGAGGCTCTCTCTGTGCCCTCCTGGAGAGCTCCCTCCGTTTCTTCCTCCGTCCGTCCGTCCGCCCCTTCGTTCGTCCGTATCTCCCTCCTTCATCGCGTCCGTCCGTTCTCTTGACGTCGTTCCCTTCTTCCATGTTCTCCTAGCCACCCTCTGGAACATTCCATCCTCTTTTAGTTTTTGGTTCCGTTTTCTCAAATCCTTTTTTCATCCTCCTTCATCCAATTCGACTTTTGAGTTTGGAAAGTCTTATTAAACCTTTGAGCATTTGTATATCTAATAAAAAATCATGGCTTCTCACTTTAAAAACTTAATGACCATTTTTTTATCCCAATTGTAACCATTTTCATGTGCATGGAAAGAGTCTTAAGCAAACCACTAAAAGTGGGGTTTCAAAGCAATTTAATTTGCTATTCTTTGCACATGCATCTAATGCAGTTTTGAAGAGTATTTTCAAAGCAACGATTCAGAAGCAGAATGAACTCTGTCAATTTCTGTATGTGCCCTCAAAGTAATTATGTAATATGCTTGCTTGCAGAGCAGCCACACTGCACATTCACTTTGATGGTTTTAATCACAGGTAGAGTGCACAGAAAGAAAGAAAGAAAGAAAGAAAGAAAGACATATATACAGATATATATATATATATAACTAAGTTTGTAATAATCTTCCAATGCAATGTAATAATCTTGCAATGCAACAATGGAATGGAAAAGTGATAAAATTTTACAAAAATAGAAGAAGTGTGTAAAAGAAATTATATCTTGTTATCGATAACCCTGAAAAAATTATAAATTAAATATTAACTTAAATTTAATAAATTCAGTGTCAACTTTTGGGAGATGGTTTAGCCGATTTGGGTATTGCTATTAATATTTGATGATTTTAATTTGTTTGGAAGGCAATTTTTCCTATCAAATATGTTGTGTGCTACACGAATTTTGAAACTGATTTTGTACATATTATACATAAAAAAGTTCTACATAAATAAATAATATTATTATTAAAAATAAATTAATATTAGAATGACGAAAAATTAATGTTAATACAAGATTTTGAGGTCGTGATAATACCAAGTTTAATTAAATCACATAATAAAGATTTAGAGTCTCAAGAATTTAGGCATGAGGACAACTTCTCATTAAGCCCTAAACTAAATATTGTTTGAAATATGAAATCATGATTTTAAATATCGTTTGAAATATGAAATCATGATTTTAAATGTCGTTTGAAATATGAAATAAGAAATATGAAATTATAATTAGAATACGAAAGCATATAAATTATTATAATATCGTTCATAAATGTCAACTAATATCACATTTAAAACACTTTCAGTATAATATCTTAATATTTTATAAACTGTAATATGTAATTTTTTTTCAAGTACGTATTCTAGTTCTATCATGAAAATCTCAGAAATCGATTATAATTAATGATGAGTTTTTTCCTTCTGAGAATATTCAGTCTTTGCAATGACTTTTTAAATTCCGAAAATTCGTTTATTTTAATTGAGACTCAAATTTCAAGAATACTGATATCTTAAACTTCCCAAAAAAAACCAGTGATTATACTTAGTTCTGTTAATTGGTTTTTATATTTATTTTATTTTGGTACTATTGTAATTTTACTAATTTTTAATTGGAATTATAGTTTTTAAGAAACCAAGTTTAATACATAATTTTACTGGTAGAAATCTTATTTTTATTGTTTATGGTATTCTTGTCATTATACTATTGTTTATAAAGATTCTCTCTAGAGTTCCTTCATCTAAATATAAAAAATAGTTTTAAATACTCTTAATCTTCTCATAAATTTGATAATACAAAGATAATTTTTATCTTTTATACAAAATGTTTCAATATACCTCAAAGTTAATTTTATAATATTTTACGTACTAAAAACTTACTTAAAGTTTCGTATATGTGCAAAATCTCAGTAATTCCATTACGATTAAAAAGATCACTACAAATTCTACAAATTCTTTATAATTGTACTTATTTACAGTCTATGAATTTCCAAATTATTATTAGTTTTCTTGTTTTATTATAGGTTATCCAATATTACTTTTTTATGACAGTTTATTATTCTATATATGAACATTTGATTTTATATTTATTTCCTAATTTTTTATTATAATTAATACACTATATATTAAAATAATATTATTCTTTCTTTAACATTGAAATTTAAGTATTGAATAAGTTATAAAGATTTGAGGCTTCTTTTTTTTTTTTTATCAGATAAGAGATATATTTATTTATATTTGAAAATTTCTCCACTTTTTCTTACAATTTATGAATTTTTATTCAATAACTTAATCTTTTTTTGAAAGACCATCCAATTAATGAAGGTCCAAGACATCCTCTTTGTATTGAGGTCTTAAAGACATTCAATTTCAAAATCATTAGACTTACATGTTATGAGATATAATTAGATAAGATACCTAATTAATTTTTGAACTAATTTAAATTTAAAAAATTAAAGACTGAATCTAAACTTTAAAAGATTATTTTGAATTTATGAATTAATATTTTATATGTTATTTATTGATCACATAAAAACCCAAGCTAGATTATCATTTGTGCTATTTTTAACTTTTTGATTTTTTATATTTAAGATTAAAACTTAGATTTAGTAGAAAAATTGGATAACATCTGTGGTTGATTATGGAGGAAAAATGACCATAAATAACTTTTAGAATCCAAAATAATTTCCACAATCATAAGTTTGTAATGTTTTAATTTGAAACACATGATTTTTTCATAGCAACAGCATGGATCTGATACAAAACGCATCAAATGCATAAAAAACATTGTGTACGTTTTATTTTTTGTTGTAAAAGTAGAACTTGTGAATAGTGTTCTTGTTTGATGCTATCCTTAACCAAAGGCTTTGAATTTTTTACATAAAGAAATAATAATATGAGGTCAATATTTTGTTCATTTCATAGTGAGACAGCATATTCTTCCATGTATCAAAATCTCAAAAAATAAAAATAAAACCAATGATCAAAAAAAATCTCATGGATATGTGTTTCTCAACTACAAAGCATGAATGAAAAATCTAATAACATTACTATTATTAACTCATGCAAAGAGTTTTTTGTTAGAGTATGACAATATCCATTATTTGACAAGATTATTTATTTAGTTATTATTGTTAGGGGAATGATGAAGTAACCCAAATTTTTACTAAAGCGATCAACTTTATCTTAACCATCATTGCACCCTTGTAACCCCCATCCTTGTTCCTAGCCGTTCCCCATTCCCAACCGTTACTAAGGATAGGATGGAGGGTTGAGAATGTTGGGAATGGGGTTGGGCAGCTAGGAACATCAAGAATGGGGGCAATGGTTGGAAACAAGGGAACATGTGGGGATAGGGATGGGGTTGAAAGGGTAAATCTAGTGCAAATTTGGGTTGCTAAATTTTTTTTCTTAGTAATAACAATATTTAACTCCTTTTCGAAAGAATAACAGAACACCGTGGAAAGAGCAGAACAACGTGGCAGCACTGAAACATTCGAGCGTTGACCGTTAGAACTAACTCCGCGTATCGCAGGGTGTCAATCACCAGACCTCAAACTCACGACTCCATGAAATCGGGGTAACAGTTACAATCCGGGTATCAACTCAAACACGTCAGACGCCGATACCAGGTCGGGTTGTGTGGGATGGGTTTTACCCAGGTATGTACATAAGGTGACGGACATGTACGCCAGTTCCCTAAGACAAAGATGTGTATAATGGGGGCCCTTACAACTCCTACGCTAGCCATTACGACCCTACCACATCAGCTTCAATTCTAGGGTTTCAGTGTTTGGAGGCAGGACGACTTGGAATTTGAAATGGCTCCTCCCACATAAATGATGCATCCCAAGGCACCTAGTAGCAGTTTTATATTTTGGTGTGGGTCAGTTATTGAGTTTGGGAGGATTAATTGTTGATTGAGAGAGAGAGTGGGAAGCAGGTGCCCCTGGCTCAGTTATGAATGAGAGATCAGTTATGAATGGCGCTCTTGAAATGGAGGCCCCTTTTCAATGAAGGTTGCTTTAAGGAGGGATTTCATTCCATTGAAGGGTTTTAATGGTCAGGGTGTGTAGGAGGATCCTCCACTTTTCAAACGCCCTTACTTTCTTCACTTTCATATTTCGTTATGCCTGTAGTTTGAATAATTAATTGTGATTTAAACAATAATTATAGTTATGGTTTGTTGAAGTAGGTAGACGAGATGGAGATGCTTTATGACAAAGAGTGTTTCAAAATTGGTGTTATGTTACATGAAGGAAATATTTGTAGTTTCTCAAGGTCACTGAAGGGGTCATTACATCCAGAAGTTCATTTTGAAATCCTCATGATCCATTTTTTGACTAATTATTTTAAGGTATTAAGTAAACCTAATAATAACTTCTCAATTTTAACCAATTATTAAGCTTTGAAAGATTTGGCCTCTTGCTTTTTCCTTTAGCTATAAGGCTTATCTACCTCATAATAATATGAAGGAAGAAGAACATGAGAAAAAACTTAAAATGAATAAAAAAAGAGAGATGAAAGAATAGAAAAGACAATCATGTTTTTTTATAAAAATTACTTTTTTTTCATAAAACCTTCATCGACATGGTTTTTGTTTAATACTTGATTGAAAAGGTAAACTAAATCAAAATAAAATGATCGTCTGATTATAATTTTTTCAGTATTACCTGAGATTAAGTAAATCTAACCTACTTTTTTGTGAGATAAATTCTTTTAAAATATTGTAAATTGTTAAATAATGCAACATTTGAACCCTTTTATAAAATATGTTACTGAGAGAAGATTGAATAGGTTTTACAGCAATAGTTATAGGAAATATAACAATGTATAATAAATTGTACTTTTTAATTTTTTTTAACAAAAACATTATATATATCTTGAAAACTAAACATGCTTTTGGTGTTGATTATGTGAATTATTAACATATTACTTTGACCTTTCAGCCTAGGATTTGAGTTAAACTAATGTTACATTGATTCTACACTGAATTATTTGTTTCATTATATTGCAAGACTTGGGTTGATAGTAACGTAATTCCATGCATGTTTTGATAAATCATGACACAATGCACTGTAAATTAGTTTTAGAAAAATATAGATTAGATTGTATTTTCCAAGACCTAAATAATTTCAAAAAAATCAATTTGGTTATGTAAACCTCAAAACTATATCTATATAAAAATTATACAATTAGAAGAAGGTTTGGAAGTTGACAAATTTTGGTTTAAGTATCCAACAAAGAACATTGAGTGTAGCATTTAATATTTTAAAATTTATAAAGGTAATCAATTAACTTTGGTACACAAAAGCAGTAATGTTTTTAAAACAATAAAAAATTTAATAGAACATTCTTTATAATTTTTTTCCACAAGATGTAACATAAACAGATTGGACAATGGTCATAAATGTACCACTACCCAATTCCACACTGTTGTAGGCAACATGCAAAATAATCCTTGGTTAGTATCAAAGGTTGAAAAAGAAGATAAAATTTCTAATTTTACCAAATTTTAAAATTAATCATTAAAAATATACATGCATTTAATATCTGTAGAGTGATTTTAATGATTTTTACATATAAATAGTTTTAATTTTAAAATGCTAATACAAAAAATTATAATTACATAGTTATATATAATATATAATTAAGTATGTTTTTTTTTTTTTTTTTTTTTTTTATAAATTAGAATATTAACACAAAACTTTGGATTCTTTTTAGATGTCTTGATTATTAAACTTTGAATTATATTTCAAATAATGTGAATAAAATACTTTATGTTATTCAAAAAATATTATAAGCATGTTTCAAGACAAAAAGAAACTATTACTTTTGACTTGTCTTAATTAATATTCCAAATTAATTGTGATTCTATGAATGTATTGATAATAAATAAATAAAAAAATTACGAAAAAATTGATAACTTTGAAATTCTTAATAATTTGTACAAAATAATTAGATATATTTATTGAAATTTTTAAATGATGCTAATTTATATAGTCTTAAATTATAATTCAATACCTTTAAAATAATATAAAAGAATATATAAAATAAAAAATATATTTGTGATAAAAAAAACCATCCACCTAATAGAAGTATCTTATAATTTATATATTTTTTTCTATCAATTAGTTACAAGTTGATTACAATTATCTTAAAAAAATATAAAATCTATAAAATCTATTCTAAATAGTAAAACCTTATAATGTTGTATAGAGAGTAATTGATCAAGTAACTAAATTTGAAGTATTTTGTAGGTTTTAAGTATTACTTTCTTGTAATATCAAAGATATAAAGAAATAAGATACATATTAAAGATAAAAATCAAAAATTAATTCTAAAAATAATAATATACTCTTCTTTTATTAAAAAAGAAAATAAATAAATAAAAGATAAATATAAGATAAAAACTAAAATAATTATTATCAAATATAAATAAACTAGATACTTTTAAATTAAGAGAAGAATATAAGAAATGTATTGATAATAGTAAAAAAAGGCATCACTTTGCATCGAAATATACTATCTACTAAAAAATTATGTAGTAATGTCTTATTGACGATATGACATGTGTCTAACTTGCAAGATACATGTCTAATTTGTAGAACAAGATTTTGACATATGTACCACATGACCAATTTGTAATACAAATAGCTAAATGTATAATATATGGTCAACTTATTAGATAAGTTATCAACCTATCAATCACTTATAAATACATATAAAGTCTACAAAGCTTTTAATTTTTTTTTTCAATAAGATAATAATATTTTAATCTACTTTAGGTTATATCTACCTAATTCTATATATATATATATATATATATATATATATATATTATTGAATATGGATATTTATTATATTATCTCTACTTTTAGATGATAAATTCAGCAAGAAGTTCTTTAATTGCTTCATAATTTGATAAAAACTAAGATCCTTCAAATGATGTTAATAACAAATTCTAATCTTTGTTTTATAGAAAGGTGGTTCATATGTTCTTTTAATAATCAATAATATCTAATATTAGAATAAGAATTCCATCTAATTATTTGATTATTATTAAGGCTTTTATTACTACCATTAAATAATACATTCTATATTTCATTAGATGTATTATTGTGAAGAACATGAATTATAAAGAACCAAAGGATTAATATATTCTTGTATTATTACAAAATAATAGATAATCATTTAAAGATGGTATGATATTAAACTAAAATGGTTTTTATTAAAGATAAAAAAAACTAGAAACTACTTAAAACAAGAATAAAGACAAAAAATACATTAATAATAATAAAAAGGCTTTACTCTTGCTTCCATATATACTATTTAAATAAAAGTTATGTGATCATATTCTATATAACCTTTGATAAGTGTCTAACTTGCAAGAAAAGTTTTCTACATGTACACCATATAGCTTACTTATATCACAAGTTACCAAAATATGCGAGATGTGGCCAACTTCTTGAATAAATTTTCAATCTTCTAATCAACTACAAATTTGTATAAAATAAAATCTATATTTATAAAGCTTTTCTATAAAATATTATTAATTATACCTAAATTTATCTTCCATATAATACTTTTAATTTAGGTAAATATGTATGTTTATAATATTATCTTTTTTTTAGGAACAAATTCTATAAAGAATAGATATCACATCTTAATTGTTTATTTTGGTTTTGATAGATGTTGTTATTGAAAAGCGTCAATCTTCTTTGATGTATTTACAAGATTTTTTTTTTGCTTTCTTATATATTCACTAATATCATATCTGTAAAAATTTCAATGCAATTTTAAATCTAAGATTTTTTTTACTTCAAATTCTTGATTATTATCAACTTCTATAGGGAATGTTGGAATTTGTCTTCTTTTTGGTATATTTAATATGTTATATGGCTTAAAAAAATATGTAGAATACATAAGGGATCTTCATAGACTTTAGTAGATGTAATCAATATGCATTTAAATTGATTTGTTTACATATAAGAAGATGTCAAAGACTATGATAATCTAACTTATCTCAAGAAAGATAAGTTTTGATATTACAACAAAGTAACTATACTTATTCACCAATGTAGAATTGATGTTATTTTTTGTAATAGGTAGTTTTGTAGATCTTCTGCTATTTTTTAGCTTCTTTTATTTATGTCTTTATTGTTGGATGTAGCTTTTATAGAATTTTTTTTATATCTTTTTTTCCAAGATTATTAATTTTTAAGAAGTAAAAAGTATCAAGTTGTAGATTATAATCATAATTAACAAAAGAAGGTGTTTGTTGGTATTATAGACATATACATGTAAATCAATAATTATCTATATGATTAGATAAAAGTAGATAAAAATAGATTAATTTCATAATATCTTCTATGAAAGCATTCTAAAAGCTTCATAGATACTGCTTTGACTTTGTAGGTATCTATAATTGATTTTTTAGATTAAAAATATAGTCAACAAGTTAGTCATGTATGTCACATGTTGATAGCTTGAAGAATAAGCTAACTATGTGGCATACACATGAAAAACTCACCTTTTAAGCTAAAGCATGTGTCTTGCAAAGTCAACACATATTAGAGGTCGTATAGAACATTGCGACATAGCTCCTAGTTAGATAATATAAATAGATGTAAGAATGAAGCCTTCTTCACCCTTTTCAATGTATTTTTTAGATGAAGAATTTGCTAAAAGACTTATCATATTTTTAGTGAGAAAAATTAAACTTGTTCATGTAGAAATCATAGATCATTGTCTGTTGTTTTCTGAAAATATTACTTATAAAATTCTTTCTATAGAAGTAATAACTAATGGTCATAATAGCTTTGTAGTATTTAATATTCTAAGATCTCTTTTTAATCCAATAATTTTAGATTTATCAAAGTTAATAAAATATAATCCTTGAATAGATTTGACTTCTTGTAATCTTGACTTTTCTAAAAGTATAACTAATAGTATAGTTAATCAAGTAAAAAATTATAAGTCTAGTATAATTAAACTTGTATTTATAAATGCAAGAGTTTTTGTGCATGCTATAAAAGAAGGATCACCTTGTGTCATTTATGCCACACTCGTTTCTAATGGTGAGGACTCAAGAAGATCACCATAAAAAATAAGTACCTATTATCTTTAATATCTAGACTTCTTGATCAATTGAATCAAATTAAGATCTATACAAAAATAGATCTACAAAGAGAATAAAATCTAGTGTACATCAAAAGAGGAGATGAATCAAAGACTGTATTTTGAATTAGGTACAAATATTTCAAATATAATTTCATGCCTTTTAGACTTATAAATGCATTGGCAGCTTGTTAATATCTTATGAATAATATTTTTTGAATTTTTTTGGATGGCTTTATTGTTTGTTATTTAAACAACATCTTCATCTATTCTAAGAATTCAAAAAAATATGAACTTTATGTTTGTTGTGTATTACAAAAATTAAAAGATGTAAGACTCTATGCCAAGATAGAAAAGTATGTATTCTATACTATTCAAGTTGACTTCTTAAGTTATATCATTTCAAATGATGGACTTGTGATGGGTCCTAAGAAGATTCAAATTATTATGAATTGGAAGATCCCAAAAATAATAAGAGATATCTAATATTTTTTGAGCTTTGCCAACTACTATCAATCTTTATTAATGACTTTACTTGAGTTATAGGTCTATTTATATATTTAACTTGTAAAGACAAACTTCAATGGAATCAAGAAGTAGAAGCAACATTTGTAGCTTTAAAGATAGCATTTTTTTTTGTACCAATCTTGTATCGCATTGACTTCTCCGAGGAATTCTTTATGGAAATAGATGCATCAAACTTTGCTTTAGGTGCCATATTATCATAAATGAGAATAGTTAAAAAACTTCAACTAGTAGCTTTTCATTCTAAAAAATTTTTAGTAGCCAAGATTAACTATATAATCCATGATAAAGAACTTTTTGTAACTGTGGATTTTTTTTTAGAATAGCATCATTATTTAGAAGGCACTTCCAATCCAGTCACCTTATATACAAATTACAAGCATCTCAAATACTTCATGTCAGTATATTTGTTGAATCATTTCAAAGCCCATTTGAGTATGTCAATATCAAGATTTGATTTCAAGATTACATATTAACTTGAAAAACAACAAGATTTATCAGATGTCTTTTTTAAATATTTTTATCTTATAAAAAAAGAAAGAGGTGCAATTTTTGATCAACAAAGAACGATAGTCTTGAGATCCAAGTATTTTTATCTTTAAATAATAATATCGACATTGACTATTGATTCAATTTTTGTCAAAAAATTTAATTTAGTATTTCTTTTGATCTTCTTGTTCATGATATGAAGAATCCTTCTTCCAAGTTTTATAATGCTTTCAAATTCGAATTCAAAATTAATCTAATCTATTTTGAAAGAAGAATATTTGTTGTAAAAGGAGAAGCAAGTTTATGTATTCTTGAAGCAAGCCATGATTTTCTAACAACTGGACATTTTGGATATAATAAGAATTTAGAATTGATATTTAAAGATTTTTGATGGCTGCAAATGTAGAAGGAAATCAAAGATTTTGTTCAAACATGTAATGTTTGTTTAAGTTCAAAAACTTCCCTTCATCAACCTTATGGACTTCTTCAACTATTTTCTATTCCAAAACAACCATGGTCTTTTGTTTCTATGGATTTTATTATAGATCTTTCAGTCTCAGATTTGTATGATTCTATATTTGTGATAGGAGATCATTTTACAAAGATAGAGTATTTTATATCATATACAAAATCTACCATAGGTAAAAAAAAAAATAGCCAAGTTTTTTCTTGATAATATCTATTAATATCATAATTGCTCAAGGATATTATTCTAATAGGATAACTCAATTTATATCAAGATTTTAGAGAACTTTTTTTAAGATTCTAAAGACAAACATAAAACTATCTTTCGCCTTTTATCCTCAAATTGATGGATAGAAAAAGTATGTAATCCAAGTTTTGAAGCAATACTTAAGGTATATCATGAATTATGAACAAGATAATTAGAGAATCTTCTTATCATTGGTAAAGTTTTCTAATAATAATACAATACATTCTTCTTTGAAACAAACATTTTTTTTTTATTAATTATGGTCATCATCCACAACTTGATACTTTTGACTTTTCAAAAGTTGATAATCTTATGACAAAAGATTTAGAAATTTTTTTATTTGATCTATATACAACAATGAAGGTGCAATTAAAAAAAGCTCAAGAACAACAAAAGATCAATGTAGATGCCTATCAAAAGAAACAACCATAATTTAATGTAGGTAACAAGATATAGTTATTTCATTATAATATCAAGACTACTCATCCTTACGATAAGTTGGACTATTATAGGCTTAGATCTTTTCCTATTTGTAGACAAATTAATCTAGTTGCATATCAATTATATCTATTAGAGTCAATAAAGATCCATCTTATCTTCTATGTATCTCTTTTTGAACTATACAAGACTAAAAATATACCATGAAGAAAATAAGCCCCATATCTTCCTATAAAAATGGACAATAATGAAGAATTTGAAGTAGAAGGAATTTTAGACTCAAGATAACACCAAAATAAATTAAAATATTTTGTCTATTGGCATGGATATGATATTAGTGAATACACATAGGAGCTAACAAAAAATCTTGCAAATGAAGCAAAGAAGGTGGAGGCTTTTTATCAATGACATCTATCAAATCTAAGATGAAAATCTTTCTTATAAAAAAGATAAGATCTATATAAGATAATATTTTACTTTTTATCCTTATTGTAGCTACTTTGTATTTGTAATACTAAAGAGATGGAGAACTAACAATCAGCAAATTTGACTCAAGAACCCTCATTTATTGATCTACCAATATCATATTATAAATACTTATAATATGTAAAAAATAATTAAAACATATTATATGTTAAAAAATCTAGATGTGTATTACAATGGTTACTAGATTATATTAAAAGGAGTTGGTATAAGAAACTTTACTTTGTTACTTTTACTTATTTTGATTTTGGAATTAAAAAAAATGTAAGACATAAATGTCTAGTATGAAGCCTTGGGAGAAGGTAGAATCCTAAGGATGAAAATTTAAACTAATAGGAGGCTAATTTAGAGGGATGAAAGTAAGGCATGGTTGGATGAAGGCAAAGAATGGAGAACTTCATTTCTATTGGTCGAATACCATACCCAATGGGCTTTGAAGAAGCTATATGCGACCTTAACAAGGATTTTGGTGACTTCAAAGGAGGCATTTAGAAATTAAAATCTAAGGTTGTAAAGTTTAGGATTTGGACTATAATCTAAGTACAAAAATTAGAGGACTTGAAATTAGAGTGAAGAAGATATAGCCGTTTAAGGTTAAGATATTAATTTAAGACATACTGTTACTCTTTTGAGGATACAAGGAATTTTACAGTAGCTTTTGAAGATCAAAAGACGTAGCTAGAATAGTAATTTTAAGATCTACATCTTTTACAAAAGAATTGTTATTTTAGGAGTTCATGTAAAGGAATTATAGAGAGTTGAAGGTGGTACTTCCAAATCAAAGGTAGTTAATAAGCAGTTTTATTTATAATAATGATTGGAGTTTTCAAACAAGTTTTTGGCTAAATTTTTTTGAAAAATATAATTTTTTTTATTAAAAAGTTATATATATAAATTTCGTAGCATTTGAGCTTATATTTTGTGAAATATGAAGAAAGTTGCATGCAAGTATATAAAATCAAGGGTTTGAAGTGATTGTTAGGATTTTCAAGATATTTCAAGATTTACAATAAATTTATAGTTGAAATTTATTATAGAAGTTAATAAGAATATATTAGTATCTCAACTAAAATTTGAATTTATTTGGATAGCCAAATTAGGAGATATGAGGTGTTGAAATTTAGAAAAATTTCCACATAAGAATATATAAGGTTTTAGAGGATTTTATCATATTTAGGTGTTGTTGGTTACTTCAGGATTATGTATTTGGTGTAATTGCTCAAAAAAGAAAATTATATATATAAACTTGGTCTTTCTTATATCAAGACTTAATTGAATAAGTTATATAAGCTAGGAGCCTAATACTTTTTTGAGGCAAACTCTCTCTACTCCAATATCGGATGAGACATTACAATTGTCACAACCTTCAAGACAATGCAATCAACATGAAGATCCTCAAGAACGACATATTTTTCTTTAAATAGATGGCAAGATACAACACGTTTGGTATCACGGCCTTAGAAGGGACTTTTGATGTTTGGTGATTTTACTAGAGGTAGGAACAAATCCTAACGGTGTTCGAAATGTTTTATTCAAAGAAAGTTATGAAGGTCTCAACAATGATCAAATAATTGGATGATCTTTCCACCATGGTATAAGATACTATTGATGGTTGAAAGGTCCTATCAATCATCTTCAAAGAAAACAAAGATTAAAGTATATACCAAATATAATTTGCAACATCTTCAATGTCTTCAACATATGATGATCGTTCCTCATGGAATTTGTTCCTAAATAGAGAGGAAGGGAGTGAATAATGTCATGAACATACACATATAAACCAATAATTAACTATATGATTAGATAAAAATAGGTAAAAATAGATTAATTTTATAATATCTTCTATAAAAGCTTTTTAAAAGCTTCATAGATATTACTTTGACTTTACAAGTATCTGTAATTGATTTTTTAGGTTAGAAATGTGGTCAAAAAGTTAGTCATGTGCCACACATGTTGATAGCTTGAAGAATAAGCTAACTATATAGTGTATACATGAAAAACTTGTCTTTTAAACTAAAACATATGTCTTACAAAGTCAACACATATTAGAGAGCCCATAGAACATTGTGACATAGCTCCTAATTAGATAGTATATATAGAGGCAAGAATGAAGCCATCTTCACTCTTTTCAACTTCTTTCTTGCTTTTAGTCTAGATTCAAGAGTCTCTAGTTTCTTTGTCTTTTGGCAATAGCTATTCCATTTTTTTTAATATATATACTACTTTATTTTTATTTTGATACTTTTCTTTTGATATAGATTTCCTAAGTTTATGCATCTTTTCTAGTCTATATTCTTGACAATTAAATAAGACAATATAATGTTTTATTATAAATAAACTTTGCTAATGACAAAAAAGCTGTCTAATCATCTTAATCGTAATTGATTACACACTTCAAATACTATTATATAACTTGATTTATCCATTTTTTTTTCTATCAATTTAAAGATGGAAAGTGAAAGATAGTTTTATGTCAACTTTTAATATTTTGAAAAGGATTTTTTAAAATATTGATATAATTTTTCTTAATTCAATATAATATTCTTTAGCAATCAATGAAAGTGATAAATATTATCCAAGAAAATTTTAGCTATTTTTTTACTTATAATAGTTTTTATAAATAGTAAAAAATATGTCATCTTATTAAAAAAATCTATTATTATAAATATAAAGTTATAAAAACTTGAAATTAAAATATTCATGATAAAATTTATAAAAAAAAAAGATCATGGTTGTCTTGATATATATATAATAGTTGAAGAAGTCTGTAAGATTAATAACAAAAAAGTTTTAATTGTGAAGAAAAATTACATGATTGTATAAAGTCTTTAATTACCTTCTATATTTGAGGTCACCAAAAATCTTTAGATATTAGCTCCAAAGTCTTATTATATCAAAAATGTCACTAGTGCTAGGAAGTCATGACGAGTTTAAAGAACACGTGATTGTGCTTCTTCTTGTAAAATATATAAATGTTATTTGAAATAGAATAGTTTATTTTTGAATTCAGATCTTTGATATAATTTTTTAATCTATATCAAAATCAATTGATAAGAGCTTTATCATTCCAATCTATATTATAAACAAGTTTTTAAAATTTAGCAACATATATGGTGGCTGAACATGATTTATATTATAAAATAGAAATTTTAATATTTCTTATTATTTTTTTAAATATTTTTTCTAAAAATGGATGTAAATACTCCTAAGAATAAATTTATATCATAAAAGAATTATAAATTCTTTTCTATCAAAGATGTAAACCAAAACAAAGTACTTCCAAATAGAAATTTATTTATGAATCGAACTTAAATAAATCCATAAAAGTATTGAAATAGATGCCACTTTAAATAGAATTTTATTTACGATAAAAATCCTTAAAATTTTGACCTTTTTCTAATAAAATTCTTTGGCATACTTATCCTTTATTTTATTATATTTATAATAATAAGTCTTTTTAAATTAAATTATGAAATTAATGTATATATTTTTTCAACTATACAATTTTTTGGTGTAGAATTTTAATTTAATTTTTAATTTCTTATATACATATAAGAATAATATGTCTATGGTTGATATTAGTAATACATAAAATTTCCACCCTAAAAATATTAGCAAGCTTGTAAAGATCTACAATTGTTGTAAATTCATTCTTACTTTCATCAAATATAGCATCTATAATGTTTTCTTCCATATCTATAATTAATACATTTAATAAATATAAAAGTCAAATTAGATAAAGATAATCCAAAACTTTTAATATTAAATAAAAATTTCTATAAAGAAAAATAGCCTATTTTTATAATAAAAATATCAATGTTAAAAAATAAAAAATGTAATTTCAAATGTAGATAGTTTGCAACCTTTTGAATCCAACAAAAGAAGCAAGATAATCCATTCACTTTTAAAAAAAATTAAGAATAATAAATTGATACTCTTGTCAAATATAATAGATATAATAATTTGTATCCATTTGTAATAGTAGTGCACTTAGTGCAAAGCTTAATGCATTTATTTTATAATAGATGACTTCCAAAAATCTTAAAGATAAAAAATAGGAATTGAAGTTAAGGTCGTTTTTAAGTCTTAGAAAATTACTTTTATATCTTTATTTTATTTTAATTTTTTAAAAAATTAATGAAGCTCATCGAGTTGTAATTTAAAAAAAGTTTTTCATAAGTATTTGATAATTATTTACAAGTTCTAAAAATATTAGTCATTATATATAATTTTCAGAGTTTTTAAATTTATAATAGTTTGCACCTTTTTAAAATCTATTTACAAATATTTATTTGAATTTTATATATCTTCAATCAAGATCATATAGCCTTTGGCCCAATACTATGTAACTTATGATACTACTATTGAAGACCCTCCAAGTATTATGCTACTTCTTGAATGCCTTGTTGTGCTTTTTTTGTCCCTTAAATATCCCTCTACCTTACTACATCCTTGTTAATTTTTGTAGCCTTATAATAATACTTTACTTTATCTTTTTTTGTACAACCCTTCTGTTGCTATGTCATTAGAATACTTTGGTAGATATCATCCACAAGTACATATAGATTCTTTGGACGAATAATACCATTGTTGGAAAATTTGATTACTTTGGCAAGTAATAATGCTACAAGGTGTTGCTCTTTATGATGCCTAAGAGAGGCTTACATAATGCTTTACTGCCCCTCTAAGAAATTTTTAACTTGAATATTATAATAATCTTATTTTTTTAGATAAAATAAGAGACACATATACAACAAATCTTTTATTTTTGAAATTTTATAGTAAAAGATAAGTATATTGGTTATATTCCTCCATATTCTTTGAAAAGATAAGAATATTGTTAAAATATCATATCTCAAAGTTATTTAAAAATTCTTAAAGTATATTATTTTATTAAATTATCAACGATAATTAGAGTATTTTTAAGTTAAAAAGACATGATATTGTATTTAAAAAGATCATATCTAATCTAAAATGTAATCTTTAGTTTATTTATTTTATTTTATTTTTAATATATGCCAAATTAAAAGTTTTTTTGCAGGTCTATTCTAATATAGATCTTACTATTACTTAATTAATTAAAGAATATCAATATTAAAAGTAAAGAATAATAATTCTTAATAGTCAGTTTATTAAGTTTATGATAATCTATATATATTTATAAGAACTTATATTTTTTTTCTACAAAAAAGATTGGTGCACCTACAAGAGATTTTGAATGTCAAATAATATTATTTGTAAGATGTTTATTAATAAATTCTTTTATAGCATCAAGTTTATTTTATAATAAGTTATAAATTGGTTCAAATGGTAGTTGAGTTCTTTCTTGAAGATAAATTGTAAAATCATATGGTTGGTGTTTTGACAATATATAAGCATTTTGTCTTTCAAATACATCTTAGTATTTTTTTATCTTTCTTTAAGATTTTATTACAATTTTCTTTTAAATGAGACTTACTATTGCAAAACTAAAAAATATATTCCCATCTTTTGCAGCTACTACAAATGCTTTGGCTTATACAAATAAATGTCAAGATGGTTTATTATCATTAAAATTAAATCTTAAAGTGACCTTTTGTAATTTCTAATTGATATTAGGATTAGATAATTGAAACCAAAAGATGCCAAATACTATTAGATTTAAATTACATTAATTGATATCAAAAATAATATTAAATACTTCACCTCCTAATGGAAATTTTAATAATTTGGTTTCTTTTATGATGTCTCCAAATGCAAGTAATGTTTTAGCAATAAAATTTTATCTTATGAATTTCTTTTTTATAATATAAATACAAATTTTTACAACAAAATTTGTCTTTTTGTTTGATGCCAATTGATTGAATTGAATTCTATCAATTTCCATAGATTTTGGCTTTAATGAATAAGTTTTTGAAAATTTATCATGACTTGATTTTTTTTTCAACCAAATGCTTATTTTAAGTGCCTTTCAAAGAATCAATTGTTACTTGAAATGGCTTGAAAAATAAATTATTTCAATGAACCTAATTTTTATATTTTTAATAATTGATCTTTAGTATAATCATTTAATTCATATCAAAATTGATAATCAGAGGCTTTATCATTCTAATTCAAGTCACAAATAATGTTTTGAAATTTTCTAGCATAGATGGTGGCAAATTATAACTTTCATTTTAAAGACTAGAATTTCGTTTCTTCTATAATCTTCTCATCACTTTCTTCAAATTTTCCTTCAATACTTTTAAAAATAAAATTAATTTAGATGAGGATTATGATTTTTTTCCATTAAAGATATAAATCAAAAAATAATAAATTTAAATGAAATGTGCTAATAAATCTAACTTAAATTAATGCATTAAAATATTAAAACAAATATAACTTTAAATAGAACTTGACTTATTGTTAAAATATTTGAAATTTTAATATTTTTCCATTAAAATTCTTTAATATAATCATCTTTGCTTTTTTCATACTTGTACTCATAAGACTTATTAGATTTTCTTTTGAGATTGATCTATTTACTTCTTTCAACTGCAAAACTTTTTAGTATTGTCATGTAATTAAAAAATAAGTCTAAGAATGGACAATACATTTGCCTATAAAAGAGTTTGAGTTTACCTTGAAGTCGGATTTGTAATCCAAAAAAAGATAAACACAAAAGGTTTTTGGAAATATCTTCTTAACAATCATGAATAACCTAAAAAAATCTTATTACATTCTATTCAATACAAAATAAATTTTAAAGGATCCTAAAGAAAATTTTAATTAAATTATAAATAAATCATAAAAAATCCTAAAAAATCACAAAAAACTTTGAAGAAAAAAAAAGAAAAAAAAGAAAAAAGAAAATATAATAAATTATAAAAAATTCTTAAAGAAATTTCTATGAATTCTTAAAATAATTGTTAATAAATTCTAAATAAATTCTAATTGAATGTTAATTAAAATTTAATAAAAATTTAGTAAAAATTCATAATATTTTAATCAATATATAATTAAATTCTAAAAAATATTTAAATAATTTTAAAAATCTTAATCAAGTTCAAATAAATCTTAAAAAATCCTAATCAAATCTCAAATAAATCCTAAATAATCACCACAATAAATTTTAAATTTCAATTACTATAATTTTTATTTTTTACTTCAATAGAATTCTTTTGTACATCTCAAATTACTAGTTGAAAACATGCATATAAAAATTAAAAAGAATCAAACTTATAGATTTAGAAAAAATGTTTTTAATCTATTTGAGTAATGATCATCTTCATTTTTCATTGTCAATGTAAAATTTTTAGCTTCAATATTTCTATTTTAAATTATTAACTTGTTCTCAAATTTGCATGAATTTTTAATAATTTTTTAATTATATATATATATATATATATATATTTATATATCCAATTGAAAATTTACTCAATATTATATAAACCTTCATTGACCTCCAAAACCTGATGTTTAAGACTACCTCACTTAAATCTTAATAAATTTTGATTTGACCATCTAATTAAGTTTAATTTTAATAACCAAGTTCAACACCACTACCTTCACAAATATAAAAAATTTTACTTATAGAATTCCTTCAAAATATATAAAAGTCACCAGAGTTTTATTTCTTTTTATGGTACAAAAATCATGACTTTGCAAAGCTTTTTCATAATTAATATACACTATATTCTCTCAAAACCAATGTTTATAGAAATCTAATGAAAATTGCTTTCAGGTCTTATTCTTTGATCAACAAAAGAATCCCACATATACCACATATGCATAGTTTTGTCTCTTAAAGTCTGATTTTAATCCTAATTCATAGCCAATGTCATGTTGTAAGATGAATATATGGTGAAAATATGAATAAAAATGATTTTCTATTAAAAATTAGTTATATTGAAGATAATTAGTAAGATTTATTTCATAAATATATTATTGTATAATGTGAATTTTTACTTGAAAATACATTAGACACTTAGCTGTAGAAGATAAATAAAAAATACAACAACAAGATCCTATCAAGTCTAATGAGATCCTAAATAAATTATAAATAATCCTTAAAAACCTGATTTAAACTTTAATCAATCTAAAGGAAATCTTAATGTAATTACAAAGAAAATATAAAAAATTATAAATCAACTTTAAAAAAATAATAAAGAAATCTTAAAGTAATATAAATTGTTTTTTTTTAAAGAAATTATAATAATCTCAAAGAAATACTTAAAATAGAATTATTCAAAAAATAGCAAATAATCCTAAAAAATATCAAAATAAAAACTATTAATAAATCATAATTAAATTTTATATAAATCCCAAATAAATTTAAATGTAGTCTTAAATAAATTCTATTAAAATTCTAATAATTTTAGACAATCTTAACCAAATCCTAAATCCTAGATCAAATCCTAATAAAATCTTAGCCAAATTTTAACAAAATCTTAGTCCAAATTCTAATCAAACTCTAAGAAAATCTTAAATCCTAACCAAATTTCAATAAAATCCTAAAAAATTCCAAAAAATCCTATATAAATATTAAATAAATACTATAGTTAGTTTAAAATCTCAATAAATATTAATTGAATTCTTAATCTTGACTAAAATTCATTCAAATTTCAATCCATGTTCAATTAACAAGCACAAAAGTTTTCTAAAAAATCCAACACATGGATTGAAAGAATAGCTTTCAAAATCTATTGAATAATCACCACCATCTTATTCGAACTTGAATGTTGATCTTCCAACAACAATTTCTCTTTGCCAAACTGTTTAATTATTTAAAATTTTATTAGCATGTAGATTTTAAAGTCTAAATGGCTCTCACTAATTTTTTCTTCAATCTAGTTGATAGATGTTGTAAGATTATAAAAATCCTTACTAATCCTAAATTTCAAATATCTAAGACTATAATCTACAAAAAATCTCACAAACTTCAATTTAACCACTCAATTAACATCAAATTTTTTATACATTTAAAATAAGCACAATAAAAAATTGACAAATTTTTACTTATAAATATGCTACGTCAGTTACAAAATCATAAAATTTTTAAACTTATTTTTATTTTTAAAAATATAAATTCATTAAGTACATCTCTTACATTGAAAATCCATCAAAACCTCAATACGCCTTCAAATCACATGAAATCAATTCTCAAAAATCTTTCCAAAAATCTTTTTTCAAATCCTACTCTTTAATCAATCAAAGAACTCCTGAGTTTTTGTAGGTATGCAGATTTGTATCTTAAGGTTTGATTTCAAGCTTGGTTCATAACTGGTCATTTTTGGATTTCAATTCTTTATGTTTTGAGGTAATTTTTGATAAAACCTATTCTTAATCTCTTCTTAAAAATGCCTATATCAATTATTTGTCTTATTTATTTCAATTTGGCTCATTTAAGCTCCTATATAATAAATAGAAGTCTTTATTTTAAGAAGGAAACATTAATATTTATTAATTTTTTTTATCTCATCTTTTATCTATATTTTAAAGATAATTTTTTAAAATATTTTTATTTAAGCTTATCTATAATATAATATTTTTTATTTTTTTATTATATAATTATTATAAATATATATATTTACTCCAATAATTACCTATATGATTAGGTAGAAATAGGTATAAGTAGATTAATTTCATAATATCTTCTAAACAAGCTTCTTAGAACCTTCAAAAATGGGATTTTGACTTTATATGTGTTTATAGATTAGAAACTTGGTCAATAAATTAACCACTTGTCATATATTTTGGTAGCTTATGGAGCAAGTTAATTATGTGGCACACATATAGAAAACTTGCCTTACAAGTTAAAAGATATATCTTGTAATTTGGACACATGTTGGAAGTTCTATAGAACGTCATCATGTACTTGCTAGTTAGATGGTATATATGGAGGTAAGAGTAAAGCCTTCTTTGCTCTTATAAATATCTTTTTTATTTTTAATATAGTTTTAGAAGTCTATATCTTTCTTATTTTTAGTAATAGTCATTCTAGTCTTAATATTATATTACTTTTGGAATGAATATTGAATCTTCTTAAATTATATAAAAGTATTTTAAAATTCTTCTTATTTTGATTCATGGCCTTAATAATTTAATAAGAGTACTAGCTCATTGTTTTTATTTTATTTTAGAAATAAGTAAATTATTCTAATTTTATTATTGTATTTTAAAGATTTTAGGCTACTTACTTTTAAACATATAATTTAGTTTTCTATCACTAATTATTTTTTTAAAGAAAGAAGATTATCCTTCTTTGTAAAAAATTTCATTTAATATTAGAAGTTACAGATTATCCTCTTCTAATTTGACTTGTAGATTTATTAAGTTGTTTAAAATAGAAGGAGTAATCATAGATGCTACACTTCGAAAAAAATGAAAATAGATTTGCAACTCTTGCAGATCTTTACAAATTTGTTAATACTCTTAAGGTAGAAATTTCACCTATTATTAATACTAACTATAGAAGTATTATTTTTATATAAATAAAAGAAGTTTAGAGTTTACACTAAGAAGTTGTATAGTTGAAAGAAGCAAGTAGATCAATCTCTTAATCAAATTCAAGAAGTCTCACTTCTATTAGTATAAAAGAGGCAAGGATTAGTATGCCTAAGAAGTTTGATAGAGCACGATCAAAATTTGGAGGATTTTAATAATAAGTTAAGATATATTTAAGATTGTATCTTTTCCAATATTCCAATGGATTAACTCAAGTTGGATTCATAGGTACACTTGTATTTAGAAGTGTCATCTCTTGATTTGTACCTTTGATAGAAAAAGATTCACCATTCCTTTAAGATTTGAATTCATTCATAGAATTTTTTATGACCACATTTGGAGAAAATATTTAAGAAAGAGTAGCAAAGACCAAAATCTTAGCTTTGTGACAATGATCATACTTAGCTACCATATATGCTGTAGAATTCTAAAATCTTGCTTGTAATATAGACTAGAATGACAAAGTCCTTATCAATCAATTTTAATAGGAAATAAAAAATAATATCAAAGATTTTCTTATTAACAATGTCAAAAGTAGATTCTTTTGAATATATAATTATTCAAGCTATTACATGCAATAATTGACTATTTAAAAGGTATCAAGAACAAAAATTTTACTAGAGAGGAATAAGCCAAGTAATAACAACAACTTTTAAGTTTTCAAAAATATATTTATTAAGGCTAAAAATAATGAAAATTGATATAACATATTTTAAATTCCTATCAAGGATATAAATCTCAAAGAAAGATAATTCCAATACACTCTTGAATCACTAAAAAAGACTAAAAAATTATTCAAAAATCATATAGTATTAAATTAGAATGGATATTGCTTAAAATACAAAGACTAGAAAGTCTTGAAATACGACTAAGGACTAAAAAAGCATTGATAAGAATGAAGAAGGCTTCACTCTTGCTTCTATATATATTCTTAACTAGGAGCTATATAGCAGTATTTTATAAGACCTTCAAAACATGTTGACTTCATAAGACACATAACTTAACTTACAAGGTAAGTTTTCTAAATGTATGGGACATATTAGCTTATTTTATAAGCTATTTACTTGTAATTAATTTCTTGATCAAGTTTCTAACCTATCAATCAACTACAAATACATATGAATTTAAAGCAACATCTAGAAAATATTATGAAATAAATATATTTTTAATTACTTTTATTTAATCATAAAGATAAATATTAGAATAAATGTATATGTCTATGAAATTATTCTTTCTACTAGAAACAAGTTCTACAAAAAAAAATCATCATATATTGAGGCAAATTATGCCTACAACATATTTTGATCTTTGTTCTCTTCAAAGATGGTTGATAGGCCTTTTCAGCCATCAATAGTATCCTATAATAGAATGAAAAGACTACCCTATTATTTGATTGTTGTTGAAGCCTTCTTAACTTTTTTTAAATAATACATTTAAAATACTATCAAGAATTATTCTTACTTCTAATGAAATCACCAAATATCGAGAGTTTCTTCCAAAGTTGTGATATCAAACACGTTGTAGCTTGCCATCTATTCGAGAAAAGACATGTTGTTCTTGAGGATCTTCATCTCAATTATGATGTCTTAAAGGTTGCAACAATCACAATGTTTCATTTGGTAAGTTAACAAGTGATAGCTCTTGAATTGAATTTGCTAGTTTTTGGTTCTCCATCTCTTTAGCATTACAAATGCATAAATGTACTAAATAAGAATAAAAGGTAGAATGCTATCTTTCCTAGATTTTGTTTCCTTTTTAGCAAAGATTTGCTATTCTTCATCTTGGTTTTGATAGATGTCGTCAATAAAAAATCTCAATGTTCTTTGTTGTATTTATAAGATTCTTTATTAGTTCCTATGTGCATTCATTAACATCATATCAAAGCTAATGAATAAGATATTTTAACCTATTTGGATGTCGATGTTGTATTATGTGTTGTCTTATTTGGAAATGCATGAGACATTTGGCTGTGGAAGGTGAGATTGTGTTTTACAAGTATTCAAGAATCGTAATATGTTTCATCCTTATAAGAAAAATATAATTTGAATTTTAGTTCAAAAATATTTGAATCCAATACAAAGTACTCAAAAACACTCTTCTTAGTAATTTCAACCATACATAAACTCCAATTGTCTTATTACTTTCATAATTAGGCAAATTTGAATTTTCTTTGCAAATCTTAATCCTAATTAATAAGCTTTAGCAAGCTATAGCTCTTAATCTAACCATCCACTTAGAACAAAATTTTTCATATAAATACTACCATAAGTCTTTTATGTGCTTAAAAAGAATTCACATCAATTTGTCAAGGATATGAATCTTGAAGAAAGAAAATCCTCTATACACTCTTGTATTTTTAGAAAGAACTAAAAAGTCACTCAACCATGATATAATATTGAATTAAAATGGCTATTGCCATAAACAAGAAAACTAGAAAGTCTTGAAATAAGACTAAGGATTAGAATGGTATTGATAAGAGTGAAGAAGGCTTCATTCTTGTCTCCATGTATATTCTTAACTAGGAGTTATGTGACAATGTCCTATAGGACCTCCAAAACGTGTTGACTTTACAAGATACATATCTTGACTTGCAAGACAAGTTTTCTATATGTGTACTACATAATTAATTTATTGTGTAAGCTACCAACATATGGTTAAGTTATTGACTAAGTTTCTTACCTATCAATCAACTACAAATACATGTAAATTCAAGCAACATCTATAAAGCTTCTAAAAAGCTTTTTTAAAAGGTCTTATAAAATTAATCTATTTTTATTTATTTTTATCTAATCATATAACTATTCACTAGAATATCTATGAATATCTATGACATAATTTAGCTTACAAATTGAGACAAAATGTCCAAAAACCACACTAATGTTATTTGACCGCCAATTTGAAATTTGATATAAATATTTTAGTAGTGATTTCTTCTTCTTCAATTATTAACTTCAACTCAAAATTGGTATATAGCTTGATATTTAAGTCTTCTAATACCATATCAAATTTCACCTTGATCCAATTAGTAGATCTTTAGATAACATAGAAACCCTACTCAATTCCAAACTTCCAACTTCTGATACCTTCTTATACCAAAACCAAGATATCTTTCAATTACACTATTAAATTATCATAAATTTTTACATATACTTAATTTACTTAATTAGCCAAATACTATCAAATTATGAACTATAAATGTGATACCAATTTTATGAACTGATTGAAAGTGCTAGCCCTAATTGTATTGCGTAAATCTTAAATTGTTAATATAAAACCTGACTTTGAACAATAATTACAAAGTTCAATGAAATCTTACAAAAACAAGCCTTATGTCTTTGGAACAACCTCTAAGCTAACTCTCCAATCCTAATCACTAAACTTTAAATTCCTTCTTATTTTGTCCTAGGTCATCATTTTAGTGGCTAGAGGTCTGATTTCAACTCTATTTCACAAATGGTTGATCCTTAGGTATCAATCTAACCTATTCTAGGGATTTTTTAGTCCAATCATATCATCAACTTAACCTTGGTATCAACCATGCTAATTATTTATCTCTTCTAATTTGATTTTATCAATTTATAGTCTTTTTAAGGATGTAAAAGAGTATCTATAGCCTAGAAGATAAAATTACTAATCAACCTTTAACCTAATAACTATGAAGATAAGAAAATAAACTAAGAGGCTTTTATAAAAGTCATGTTTAAATATCTAGAATTATTATTGAACTGAGATAATTAGATATTAATTATAAATTTATTTTTGATTATATTTTTATTATTTAATTGTATTATAAGATGACATCCACCCTCTCTAAACTTCCGCATCTTCTAGTATGTGCTAAATGAATCATATGTCATAATTGGCATCACATTATCTCTTCATTTTTTATATCAAATTCTTTATTACTATTTTTATTATCTATTTTAAAATAATTATCTTCTTCAAAAATATTAATATCTTCAGTATAATCTTCTACATTGATTTTTCTATTTTATCTTTACAAAATCTTCACTCTCTTCTTAAAAATATGTATCTTCAACCTCGTACCATCCAACTCTTTTAATGAGTGTATGACATTATTATAAATCGTCACTACCACATATGGTTCAAATCAACATTTTAAAAACTTTCACAAAGTGCTATATTGGTTATCTAGACTATTGTCATAAATAAGTATCCAATCACCTTCTTCAATTGCTCTAGGCCTCAATTGATATTACTTATCAAATCGAGTCTTATTTCTTAACCTTGCCTTTTGTAAGCTTTTTAATGTTAGTTCTACATCTTCCAATCTTTGTTTAAGTTGCAAAATTCTAATAGCCAACGATTCTTCCTTTATCAATCCATCTTCTTATGGTAGCATATTCCACATTGGCACACATTCTTTAATTGGTATAATTAATTTTTGACTTGTCATAAGTTCCACCAACATATATCTTGTCATTGAATTATGTGTTTTTCAATCAGTTCATAATACATAAGACAAAAGTCAAGGCCATTCTCTTACTCTTCTATTGTAAGCTTTAAGTAAGGCTTTTAAAATTGGTGGATGTCCATGTTCACTCTTTATATTTTCCTTTGGATTATAAGCAATAATTAGTGATAATTTAATTCCTCTTTTCTTAAAGAATTCACAAGCTTTATGTGCATTGAATTCTCTATGATCTATAGTGATCTTTTCTACACATCTATAGCAACAAATAACATCCTCAAGTAAAAACCTACAAATTTCCTTTGTAGACTTTGTTCTTAGTGCCCTGCCTTCTATTTGGTTTGATAAATCTTCACGAGCCAAAACTAAATATCTCATTTGCCATAGTTCTATTGGCATAATAATCAAATCCACAATCTATTCAAAATAAATAGCCAAAGAATTTTTTGGATGTAAATCATCTTGATATTATATATTTGAATACATCTAATAAGTTATATAAGATTCTATAAATAAAGCTATATCTTGATATATATTCTTTCACTAATATCAGTCTTTCAATTTAACAAAAGTAGCCCAAATTCTTCTATGTTCTATCCATAGACTATCATAAAACTCCTTATGTAGTCTTTGTTGATCTTCTTTGGTATCTATTGCTTATTATAACATTCAAATATTTGATTTTGGCCTTGTCTATAGAAATCCTATTTGTAATATAAACCTATATACTTTTTTCTTGATCTATTTAAATTTTTCAATTGACCAATTAGTATGCTTAGTTAATGTATTCAAATAATGTGTAATATTCAATAACTCTTTTTCATAATTTTTTTCCTGAAATGACTTATCTTCCTTATTCAATTATACAACTTAATAAAATTTTGTACCTACATCATCAATATTTTCAATTATCTCATCTTCTCTATTATATATTACTTGAGATAATATATCTGCTATCAAATTTGTTTTATCCATAACATGCCTAAATTTTGGATATAATAACATCATATAAGCAATCCATCTCAACATTGCAATATTTGGTGTTGTACAATTAATAATCATTTTATACGAAGGCAAACAATCTGTTTCAATTATTACTATTGCCTCAATCAAATAATCTTTTTTTACCTTTTATAGCTGAAATAACTCCTCATAATTTTCTTTTTATCTCTTAATATATACATTGGCAAGTACTTAAAATCTTAGTTCAAAATTGTACTACAAATCTATATCCATTCAAATTATCTTGACCTATAGTCCATCCAATGGCAATGAAACCAGTATCCATTATAAGAATCACTAATCTATTGTACTTATAATCAATTTTTCTCAATACTAGAGGTGATGTTAATAATTTCTCCAATCTTTGCATTGTTTTAATGTGTTTTTTTTTTCCATTTAAATCAATAGTCCTTGCATAATAATTCATACAATTAATTTGCTATATGAGCATAGTAAAGAAATAAAATACAATAAAATATACATGCACCTAAAAACCTAAAAATCTTTGTTAAAGGACTACAATCTTCTTTCATTCTTCTAATTGCATCAACCTTGGTTGGATCTGATTTTCTTCTATAAAATCTACATAAATGTCCAACAATTACAACCTCTTTGCTCTAAATTTAGATTTTACATTCAATTATCTATGATAAACTTCTTTAAGTCAAGTCAATATGTTTTTTCAATCTTGTATATGATTAGTAATATACTTATGACACCCCCTCTTATCTAAAGTTTCATCTTTGTCTTCTTTTTTGCACCCCTTAATAAAAAAATTATCTTGAAAAAGGCATAGTCTTTTCAAAAATAAAGTCCCTCAATATCTTATTTAGGCCCTTCACCATAAACGTAATTGAATGAATCTTTATAATTTTATCATTATTTCCTAATCTAATAGATGCAATCAATTCTAAAGAATTTTCTAGTCTATTTTCTTCATAAATACCAATAATCTATTCATTATCTTTTAATATTTCCAATCCATAAAATTCTTTTTTAATAGCATACAATACATATATATATATATTTTAAGTCCTCAATTCTCATATAAATAATACTTCTATTTTTAAAAATATCAATAAATCTTACATCAAAGGCACCTATATCTTGTAAGAGTATCTCTTCTTCTATACCTCTATAATCTTATTTTATAGCAGTACCTCCAAAAAATCCTTAAATTCTTTGACAACCCTTAACAATGGATTTTCTTTCAATTTGTTTCAAATTTGCTCGTGATTTAGAAGCACAGTCAAAAATTGTACTACCTTCCTTTCATCTTTACTATAAATTTGTGTATAAGTTGAATCATTATCAAATATCTTTTTTTCCACCTAAATTACAATAATACATGATTGTCCCAAAATAAGATGATAAGACATTGCATCTTGAATAAAGAAATTTTGCTCCATTGCAATGTCACTAATTTAAATTTTTTATATCAAGGCAAGCACCATAAAACTCACATCCATGCTCTATATCAATTGGACACCTTTAATTCATTAAAAGGTCTTTAGATATAAGATATATTTTCAAACCATGATCAAACAAAACAACAACTGACTCATCCATATCTCCAACCTTCACTAATACCTCTGTAGTTGTTCTAGCTCAATACTTTCGAATATAATGACTTAAAATCCCTTTATTTTTATTACTTCAATCATCAAAATATACTCTTTGATTATAACTCCTTCTTTTATTTGTTGATTATTTGTAATAATTACTAAATTTATTTTCTTCATCTTCATATATATGTGCATTAATATCATGACTTAATCTAATTTTTCCTATTAATTTCCTCTTTTCTTTGATACTATTAATAATAATATCATAGAATTTCTTTTTAGTAATTTCCAAAATCTCTTTGAATGTAAATTCAACCTTAGCATTGAGCACACGTTCTTCAAGCACTCCTTTTAAATTTGTTGTCACTTCAATATCAGAAAGTACTTTGTAAGTTGTCAATTTATCTTAATCATTCATTTTTTTTTTCTTCCAATATTTTTGAAGTATCCTTTGTAAGCAATTCTTATGAAGTTACTTCACGAGCCTTATTTTTTCAAGTTTGCTTCTTGGAAGAATTTTTTTTTTCTTGTATAATCAAAATTTTCTCTCTTCTTTTCTACCATTAAAGCTTCATGCTGTCTTTTTGCAATATATGCATGTACTAACAGAGCTTCTATAAGATCCTCTCAAACCATAATATAACAAATTATTGTAGGAATTCTCAATAAAGCTTTCCAGGGCATCTTCTCTTTTTGCATTATAGAAATGGTAGAAGACCAAAATCCGCTTGGTTGAAAATTTCCAAAAAATTTTTATTTGCTATCATTATCCACTTTAGTTCCATAACTTACAACTTCTATTGCTGTAATTCTATGTGTTGCCAAATAATCTTTAATCAATACTATAGTGATGTAAAATAACTAATAGATTAAAGGATGAAGAAAATATAAAATTTTTGAAGATCTTATTTCAAATATATTGTAACAAATTATCTTAGAAAAAATAGATAATATTCAAGGGATAGAAAAATTAAAGTTGCTAATGTTTCTTTTTTACAAAATAAGCTTCTATTCACTTTGTAGGACCAAAAATAAAGCAAAATAAGATAGATTAGAAAAATAAATAATATAGTTATCTTTGAAAAAAAATTAAGAGTAGTTTATAGTAAAAATTACCTAAGAAATCTAAGAGTTGATACTCAAAGAGGACCAGTTATCAACTAGGGTCAAAATCAGACCCCAAGGCATAAAACTAAGCCTCAATGATAATTTTGGGATTCTTTTGGAGATCAAAGAGTAGGATCTAGGAGTTGGCTTAATGGCATTTCTTTGAGTATTGATTTGTAGTGATTTCAATGTGTATTGACTTTGTAAGAACTTTATAAATTTGAAGGTTTGTTTTGGGTGGCTCTGGATTTATAAAATAAAATGGATGATAATTTTTAGAGAATTTTATAATTTTGGCAGTAGATCTATGGGTGAAAATTTCTAGGTTTGTGGATGTAATTATACTTGATGTGTATTATTAATTTAAATTTGATTGAAAGATTAGATTGAAAGGCATAAAGATTTTTGTAGATTATGGTCTCAAAATTTAGGATTTTAAGGACCAATAAGATTCTCTTAGATATCTATCAATTTGCTAATTGGATTGAAGCAAAATATTTTTATAAAAGTAGTCAGCTTGATTTCTAACAAGTGTATAAAGTTTCGAAGCAAAGTAATAGTTGAATCAAGAGTAATTGGCTCTAGGAGATTCGCATCAAGGTCAGAGAAGGAGGTCAGTCAACACCCGAGCTCATTTTTGAGGTTATCATCTATTTGATAATTTTGATCATTTTTAATTTTTTTGGTATTTTTTTTCAACTTAATTATTAAGAGGTGTACAAAATTTGAATTAAAATCAATGATTCATTCATTAATTATTGGGATTTAAATCTATTATAGGAATTACTTGGGATTGATTAGAATTTAGTTTAGGATTAAGATTAGGATTTTGGATTTGATTTAAGATTTGATTAGGATTAAGTTTAGGATTTTGGATTTGATTTAAGATTTGATTAGGAATAGGATTTGGTTTAGGTTAGGATTAGGATATGATTTAGATTAAGATTTGGTTAGAATTAGGATTAGAATTTTAGATTTGATTAAAGATTTGATTAGGATTAGGATTTGATTTAGGATATGATTTAGATTAGGATTTGGTTAGGATTTATCTAGGATTTTATTAATATTTGTTTATAATTTGGTTAGGGCTTATTTAAGGTTTGTCTAGAATTTATTTAGGATTTGATTAGAATTTGATTAAAATTTGATTAGGATTTATCTAGGGCTTATTTAAGATTTATTTAGGATTAATTGAGATTATATTAGGATTTGATTAGGATTTGATTAGAATTTGACTTGAGTTTGATTAAGTTTATTTAAGGCTTATTTAAGATTTATTTAAGATTTATAAAGGATTTGAATAGGATTTATTTAAGATTTGACTAAGATTTATTTAAGGTTTGATTAAGATGTATTTAATATTTGATTAAAATTTTACTAAAATTTCATTAGAATTTTATTAGGATTTATTTAGGACTTATTTAAGATTTTTTTAGGATTTGATTAAGATTTGATTAAGATTTGATTAGGATTTGTATAAGATTTGATTAGGATTTGACCATGATTTGACTAGGATTTAATAAGGCTTATTTAAGATTTGTCTAGGATTTGAATAGGATTTATTTAAGATTTGATTAGGATTTGGTTGATATTTGTTTAGGATTTGATTAGAATTTGACTAAAATTTGTCTAGAATTTGGTTAGGACTTATTTAGGATTTGACTAGGATTTTTTAATATTTGATTAGGACTTATTTAGAGATTGACTAAGATTTGACAAGAATCTGAAAAAGATTTAATTAAGACTTGACTAGATTTTGATTGGAATTTAATTAAAGTTTTTATTTTAATATTTTATTAAGATTTCTATTTTAATATATATATATATTTATATTTTTTTATTTTCTATATTATTTCTTTGTAATTTATTTAAAGGATCTCTAAAAATTCTATGTATTTCTTGTATAATTCTTTTAAAATTTTAATTGAATTTGATTGATGTTTGATTATATTTGTAAATCTTTAATTATAATTTATTTAAGAATCTATTAGAGTTGATAAGACATGTTGTTGTAATTTTTCTTTTATCTTCTATAGCCAAGTGCTTAGTTTATTCTCAAGCTAAATGCCATGAAATAAAATAAAGCTTTCATACCTCCTTTATCAAAGTTGGTTTGGAGAAGATCACTAGTATCCTTCAATGTAGCTTTTCTTTCTTTTTAATAAATAATGCCATATTGCACCATCTCATTAAATTCACTACAATCTTTTTAACAATGAGAATCATCATCATACAAAATATATCTTTATACATACTTTTATTTAAAAATAGCCTTTTAATTTATTGTAGAAGTCTTCTTCTTAAGTCTTGTAAGTTTGATTTAAAGATCTTGCATCCCATGTATAATCTCCTTGAGTCTCATATCTTCTTTTTTTGGTATAGCCAATGAAGGTTAGATAATAGGCACAGTCAATCCTATAGTAGGCATTGAGATCTTTGATACTTGTACCATTCTTCGAGCATCAACTTTATCCTTTTTCATTTCTCTTTTGGCAAGCAATCCAATAGCATCTTCAACTACCTTCCACTTTGTTGTTAATCCTTCATCCTCTTCCTTATCTTCAAGAAGAACTTCTAACTTTTCTTGTAATTTTCCATCAGTAGCTCAAAGAAATAATTCAACCTTATTTGGTTCCAATATTAACTTTTCTATTTTTGATGATAAAAAAAATTACCTTTCAAATTCTCTTAATAATTTTGCAGCTTATAAATTCTTGTTAGGTTGTTCAATCCATTTCAAAAATGATTTCTTGGTAACTTCATCAATATCATCTAAAAAATATTTATCTTTCAACTCATGTAAAAATACCTCCCATGAACTTTTAAATTACCTTATAATAGACCTTATATGCTCTCTTATCTTTGATATCATAGTAATCTCAAATAATTGAATCATCTCTTTTTTAAAAACATGATTCAATTCTATTTCCTATACATAACATCTTAAATATTTGAAAATATTCCTCCCATCAAATTGGCCAATCTTATTAACCACCACTTATAATGCTTTGGTTGCCAAAGCCTCTTTGGAATTATTGCTCTATTGCTATTGCATAAATAATATAAATGCTTGAATTTTTTTTGTAATATTTGGATCAAAGTATGTATCTTATTTATTAATAGAAAATCTACTTGAAGCTCTATTTGAAGATCCATTTGAAGCTCTATTCTAAATTCCATCAAAAACTCCAAATTCAACCTTCTTGCCTTCTTATGCTATCAATTTCAAATAACCACAAATACAATCCAATACCTTCTATCTCAAAATCTCACGTCAGATTCACCATATATATTATATTACATGTTGTTCTCTTTGGAAATATACCACACATTTGGTTGTGGAAGGTGGAATTGTGTTTTACAAGTATCTAAGAATCCTAATATGTTTCACTCTTATTTGAAGAATGCAATTTGAATTTTAATTCAAAAGTACTTAAATCTTATACAAAAAGCTCAAAAATAATTTTTTTAATAATCTAAACTATATATAAATTTTAATTGTTTTATTACTTTTATAATTAAGTAGTTTTAAATTTTCTATGTAAACCTTAATCCTAATGAACAAGCTTTAGGAAGCTCTATCTTCTAATCTAATTGTTCACTTGGAGCAAATTTTTTCACACAAATGCTACTATAAATCTTCTATATGGTTAAAAAGAATTTATTTCAATCTGTTACTTTGATAAAACAATCTACTATTATAGATATAAAATCATATGAATGTGAGGTTAAAAGATATATGATAAAATCCATAGAACTGAAAGGATATAATTGTTTTGGAATATATAATGGCTGAAAAAGTCCATAACATTAATGATAATGAATTTTAGATCTTAAACAAATATTATATGATTGAATAATTTTTTAACTACCTTTCACATTTGAAGCAAGAAAAAATCTCAAAATACTAATTTCTGAGTCTTATTGTATTTAAAATATCTAGTTGTTGAAAAGTCTTGATAAGCTAGAAGAACAAATAATTATGCTTTATCTTTTCGAATGTATAATCATTCTTAAATTCAAAATTAAAAGTATTATAAGATTTAAAAGAATTATTCTTGATATTATGAAGAAGAAGATCTAAAGACATACTTGATTGAATTTGCTTGACATAGATTGAATCAACAGTTAATTTTGATTTTATTGCTCAAAGATGAAAATGCTCCAACTTCAAAAAAATCATTTTTTGTTAATCAAAAGCTGCATCTCCTTCTTTGATATAAGATAAGAGTATCTAAAAAAGGCATCTAATAAACCTTGTTATTTTTTAGATTTATAGGTAATCTTGAAATCAAATCTTAATAAAGACATACTATAATGGGCTTAGCAACAATTCAAATCACTTATAAACATGAAACATTTGAGGTTCTTATAATCTATATATATATAATAATTGAATTAGAAGTGCCTTCTAAATAATGATGCGATTCTTGAAATGAATCCACAATTATAAGAAGCTCTTTGTTGTGGATCTTGTAATTAATTTCAACTGCTAAAATTTTTCTTAAATAAAAAGCAATTGGATAGAGCTTATTATCTACTTCTATTTGTGATAAGATAACACTCAAAGCAAAATCCAATGCAATTGTTTCTATGAAGAATGCCTTAGAAAAATTAACGCAATACAAAATTGGTGTAAAAATAGATGTTGTCTTTAAGGCTTCAAAAGATGTTTTTGCTTCTTTGCTCTAGTCAAGTTTGTCTTTACATGTTAGATGTGTAAGAGAAGCTACAATTTGATTTTTTTTTTAATAAAGATTCAATAATAATTGAAAAATTTCAAAAATTATTATACATCTTTGATTATTTCTGAGATCTTCTAATCCATCATAGTCTAGACTTTTTTAAGATCCATTATTAATTCTTTGTTGGAAATGATGTACTATAGAAAATTAATCTAAGTAGTATGATAAATATACTTTTTCAACTTTGCACATAATCTTACATCTCTAAATTTTTGTAACACATGAAAAACATGAAATTCATGTTTTTTTATGTTCTTAGAGTAGATTAGAATATCGACTAAATAACAAACAACAAAATCATCAAGAAACTTACAAAAAATATCATTCATGAAATGTTGAAAAGCAACTAGTGCATTTGTAAGTCTAAAAAGCATGACATTATAATTGAAATATCCATACCTAGTTCAAAAAGCAATCCTCCACTAATCTTTTTTTTAAATGGAGACTAGATTCTATGCACCCACAGTAATTTATTTTTGTATAGATCTTTCTTTAATTGAGTTGGTCAAAAAGTCTAAAAATCAAAGATAAAAGATATTTATTCTTAAAAGAGATCTTGTTAAGTCTTCAATAGTCTATATACATCCGTAGAGATCTATTTTTTTTCTTCAAAAATAAGATAGGAATTCTTGTTAGAGATTTTAAGTAGTATATGAAGTTCTTAGCCAAATTCTTGTTAATGTATTTTTTTAATGTAGCCAACTCATTTTGAAATAAGCTATGAATTGGTCCAAATGGTGGTTGATTTTTTTCTTGTAGATCAATTAAACAATCATAGGATTAATGCTCTAGAAGAATATTTTTATTTTTTTTTCAAAAATATCCTAAAAATCTTGATATTAACTAAAAATATCACTTAACGTCCTTTTACCATCAAAAATGGATGTGGCATATATAACAAAAGATGATACTTCTTTTATTGCATGTATAAAAGCTCTTGTACCTACTACCAAGGATTTGGATGTATTAGGCTTATCTATTTTTATTTTACTATCAAAATTTTAGATTAATCTATAAAAAAAAGTTAAAATTATAAGAAATCCAATCTATATAATGATTATATTTTTTTAACCACAATAATCCTAAAATAATTAGATTGAAAGAAGAACTTATTATATTAAATATCACTATACTATTATGATCTTTAATTGCTACATCTAAAAGAATAGTCTTATAGATAACATCTCTAGAAGACAACAAATGACCATCTATGACTTCTATATGTACAAGTTTAGTTTTCTTGACTAAAGATACTTCTTGTTTCTTGGCAAAGTCTTTGTCTACAAAATAAGCTAAGGTTCTTGAATCTAATAATGTAATGCCTTTTTTTATTTTTAGATCCTAAGTAAATATCTATTAAAAAATAAGATAAAAAATCTAAAGAAAGAATATAACCTTTACTAGGTATTGCATATAATTCTAGGCCACACAATCCCTATTATAGTTGTCAAAACTTGTTTTCTAATACATTTTCTTCTTTAGCAATTATGCTCTTCATTTTGTAATTGTCTTGCTTTTTTGAATAATATCAAGTAATGTGCTCAACTTCTTTATAATATAAGGACAAATATTTTTGACAATATTGAATCTTTTTATGCTTAGTAAAGAATTTAAAATATATCAAATTTATTTTTATATATACCACAAAATTAAAAAAAAATTAAATTTATAAATATATTTTTATTTTTTTAAACTCTAAACTAACTGAGAATATTATTGACTTTGAAAATCCATCAAAAATTCAATATTGACTTCTTCATTATTTTCATTATGCAAGTCAAAATCATCTTCTTGTCTTGAAATGTTATGTCTTCAATAAGGTCTTCTATATTTATTTCGATTTATCTTCATTTAAATATCTTCACTTGCTTCTTTCCAACTTTTATTTTTAACCTTATTCCATTTAGTTCTTGTAATGAATAAGTTGCATTATGATATATTGTGGTTACTACATATGATCCAAACCATTGTTTAGAAAACTTCCTTAAAGTACTATATTGATTGTCCAAGCTATTATTATAAACCAAAATCCAATCGTCTTCTTCAATTGCCTTGGGTTTCAATTGATATTCTTTTTCAAACTATACTTTATTTTGTAACCTTACTCTTTTCAACCTTCCAAATGTTATTTGTACATCTTCTGATCTCTGTAAAAAATTTTGAATTCTAATAGTTCAAAGTTCATTTCTTGTCAATTCATCTTCCTATGGTAGCACACTCCAAATTATTACTTTTTCTCCAATTAGTATAATAATTTTGACTTATTATGAACTCAATAGGCATATATCCCATTATTAAATTATAAGTTGTTTAATCAACCTATAATACAAATGACAAAGATTGAGGTCATTCTCTAACCTTCTCATTATAAGCTTTAATTAATACTTTTATAATTAGTAGATGACTACGTTTATTTTTTTCATTTCCTTCAAGATTATAAGCGATAGTAAATGATAATTTGATTTCACATCTTTCAAAGAAATTACAAGCTTCTTATGTATTTAATTCTTTACAATCTATAGTGATCTTTTCTACACATCCATAGTAGTAGATAACATCTTTAAGTAAAAATCTACAAATTCTTTTTGTAGACTTTATTCTCAATACTCTACCTTCCACTTGGTTTGATAAATCTTCATAAGCCAAGACCAAATATTTTATTTTCCATCATCAAATTGACATAATGACTATATCAATAATCCATTTAAAGTAAATAGCCAAAAGATATATTGGATATAGAATATCTTGATATCGTATATTAGAATAAATTTGATAAATTTTACATAATTCTATAAATAAAAGTACATATTGATATATATTTTTCTACCAATATTTTTCTTTGAATTTAACAACAGTAATCCAAATTTTCCTATGGCCTGCGTATAAACTATTGTAAAAGCTTTTTAGTAGTTTTTCTTGCTCTTTCTTATTTCCTATCACTCATTATAGCATCTTAATTCCTTTTTTTAGTCTCTTTTATAAAAACCCTTCTTAAAACAAAAATCTATATGATTTTTTTCTTATTTGTTTAAATTTTTTCACAGATCAAATTTCTTATTTAGTTAAGATATTTAAATAACAACCAAAATTTAATAATTTCTTTTTATAGAAATCTTCAAAAAATATCTTATCTTCCTTATTAAGATTTGATACTAAATAGAATTTTGATCCTATATCATTAATGTCTTCAACTATTTCTTCTTTTCTTTCATATCTAGCTTAAGATAATATATCCACTACCAAATTGTCCTTTCTAAAAACATACCTACACTTTGTATTTAATAATTTTATATAGACAATCCGTCTTAATATTGTAATATCTGAAATTGAATAATTTATAATCATTCCAATAATAGCAAGCAATCCATATCAATTACTACCATTGCACCAATTAAATAATCTTTTTAGCTTTCATAGCCAAAAAAAACTCCCCATAGTTCTCTTTTGACTTACAAATATGTATGTTGATGAGTTATAAGTGTAAAATTCACTCTTCAATTCAATTACTAGATGGCCTCAATTAAGAGGTTCTTGTAATTGGTGGTGTAAAGTAGAAGTAGCAAGAATAAGAACAAAATAAGCAAAACACAAAAACAAGTAAAACAAAATAAATCAAGCAAATTATATACTACAAAACTAGTCACAATTTGTTCATTGAATTTTTACCTAATAAAAAATAAAAATAAAAATAAAAGATTTTTTTTATGGTGTAAGAAATATATAAATTTAAATTAATAAGATTAAGTTTTATCTTTTTAATGGTGTAAGAAATATACAAATTTAAATTACTATGATTAAGTTATAAATATTTAAAAATAAAAAGTAAATAAATAAAAAATTAAATAAAAATAATTTTTATCTTAAGAATAATTTGCTTAAGAGATTAAGAATTCGAGCCTCACCAAGGCTCATAAGTAGTATATATGGATGTCTAAGAGAAGCCACAAGGGCTTAGTCTTATCCTCCTAACTACCTTCAAGGTGCTACAATCCATATGGAATATGTGCACCTCCTTTCTTATAAGGACTATATTACCTTCTGGTCTTCCTATTTTTTATTAGTAAAACCAATAATTTTGCATTTTTGACTTCATCATAGTATTTAAAAATATCCAATTAGCCTTGGAACCTTAGATGGCCTTCAAATCGTGCTCTATTTCTTCATAATGGCTCTCGAAGAAGTAAAACTCATTTTTACCAAAGTCTTGGAAATTATTCTAAAAATTTCTAAAAAATTCTAAATAAACTCTAAATAAATTCTAAAAATTTCTATAACGGTTATATAATACTAATATAAATTTAAAGCTATAATTTTATATCTTTATTATTTTTTATAGTAATAAAATTAATTTAATTCCACCATAAATCCTATTTTTGATATAAATAATTAAAAAGATATGAGGTTCTTTTTCATGCTTCTTCTAACTACTAACTAATATTTATAGTTTTTTTATAAGTAATATGTATAGATAGAAGGCTAATATAAATATTAAATTTAATAAATAATCCTCAATATCTAATAATAAGTAAAAAATACTAATTCAACTAAGATAATTGCCTCTCAAACTTATTAAGATTCCAATTCTACAATTAATATTCTAATTTTCTAATTGTTTAAAGATTTTTATACTGTATACCATTTATTGTGATTTTAAGTACTCTAAATTCATCTTTTTGTTCTAAAACAACTAGTGAGTTGATTTGATGACACACATGAGTACTTAAAAGTTTAGCTCCAAATTAAACTATAAATTTGTTCCTACTTAAATTATCTTAATTTAAGGTCCATCCAATAATAATTGGACTAATATTTATAATAAATATTACTTATCTATTACATTCATAATCAATTCTTTTTTAAAGATGGAGATTTCAACAATAACACTTTTAATTTTTTCATTGCTTCAAAATATATATTTTTTTTTCTCATTTAAATAAAAAACCCTTACATAATAATTTATACAATGAACCTATTATATGAACATAATGAAGAATCCATATACAACTACATATAAAAGTCTCTAAAAACCTACATACTTCTGTTAAAAAATCACACATATCTTTCATCCTTCCAATTGCATCAACTTTGCTTCAATCTGATTTTCTTTTATAAAATCCACACAAATGTCCAATAATGACAACTTCTTGTATTCTAATTGTAGATTTTGCTTCGAATAGTGTAAGTTGAATTTCTTCAAGTTGAGTTAAAATCTTTTCACAATCTTATATATTATCAACAACATACTTATGATACCTTTTTTTATCTAAAGTCTCATCTTTTTTTCTTCTTTTGCATCCTTTGATAGAAAAATTATTTAGAATAGGTATAATATTTTTAGAAATAAAATCTTTTAATATCTTTTTTATTCCATTTATCATATATACAACTGAGTTAGTAGTACCTTGTTGAAGAGTACAAATTTTAAGTAGTTCAAGTAGTATTTCTATTGTTGCTAAATCTCTACTTCTATGCATAAGTTGAAATTGATCATAGCTCAAATATAAATCATCCATTGAATAAATTGCTGTTATTGCAAATGCTTCTACAAACTCAACTACTAAAGATCCTATACTTACATTTTTAATAGTTACTACATTCATGATTTGCATATCTTCAATAAAACATTATAGTATTATATGGAATTTGGCTTGAAAATGCATCAGGCTCATGGCTGTAGAAGATAAAAGGAAAATTGCAACAACAAGTTCTAACAATTCTAATAGATTCTTAAATAAATTATATTTAAAGATAAGCAAATATAATCAAATTCAATTAAAATTTCAAAGGAATTATACAAAAACACAAAGAATTCATAAAGATACTTTAAAAAAATCATAAAGAAATAATATAGAAATTCTAAAAAATATGTTAAAATAGAAATCTTAATAAAATATTAAAATAAAAAACTTAATTAAATTACAATTAAAATTTAATTAAATCTTAATAAAATCTTAGTCAAACTTTTATCAAATCCTTGTCAATTATTATTCAATCCCTAAATAAGCTCTAATCAAATCCAAATCAAATTCTAGTAAAATTCTAATCAAATTTTAAATAAATCTTAATCAAATCTTAAATAAATACTAATAAAATATTTATCAAACCTTAAATAAATCCTAATAAAATCCTAAATAAATCCTAGTTAAATCCTTAAAAAATCCTAAATAAGCCTTAATCAAATCCTAGACAAATTCTAGTCAAATTCTAATCAAATCCTAATCGAATTGTAATAAAATCCCAATCAAATCCTAAAAAATATTAATAAAATTCTAAACAAAATCTAATTAAATCCCAATCAAATCTTAATTCCAAATAAATCTTAAATCAATCCAAAATCCTAATCCTAATCTTAAACCAAATCCTAATCAATCCCAAGTAATTTCCACAACAGATTTAAATCTCAATAATTAATGAATGAATCATTGATTTTAATTCAAATTTTATACACCTCTTAATAATTAATTTAAAAAAATATATAAAAAAAAATTAAAAATGATCAAAATTACCAAATAGATGATAACCTCAAAAATGTGCTAGGGTGTTGGCTGTCCTCCTTCTCTGACCTTAATGCTAATCTTTTAGAGCCAATTACTCTTAACTCGACCATTAGTTTGCTTCTAAACTTTACACACTTGTTAGAAATCAAGCTGACTACTTTTATAAGAATATTTTATTTCAATCCAATTAGTAAATTGATAGATATCTAAAAAAATCTCATTGGTCTTTAAAATCCTAAATTTTGAAATCATAACTTAAAAAAATCTTTATGCCTTTCAATCTAACCTTTCAATCAAATTTAAATTAATAATACACATCAAAATTTATTACATCTACAGACCTAGAAATTTTCACCCATAGATCTACTGCCAAAATTATAAAATTCTCCATAAAATATCACCCATTTTATTTCACAAATCTAGAGCCAACCAAAACAAACCCTCAAATTTATAAACCTCTTACAAAATCAATATACATTGAAATCACTCCAAATCAACGTTCAAAGAAATTGTATCAAGCTAGTTTCTAGATCCTACTCTTTGATCTCCAAAAAAACCCCAAAATTATTGCCGAGGTTTGGTTTTATGCCTCGAGGTCTAATTTTGCCCCTATTTGGTAATCTTTCCTCCCTAGGTATCAACTCTTGGATTTCTAAATGGATATTTTACCATAAAATATTCTTAACTTCTTTCCAAAGATGACTATTTTTGAATAGATAAATAAATTTTGTGAAAAGTTACTGGTTGGTTATTGACAACCTTGAGAATTAGACTTATGATTAGGTAGTTTAGTTGGTAACAGTAGGTTGTTAGAGGAACAAATGGTTAAGAATTCAAACGATCATAACCTTTGGAATGTGCTAGCCGACGATCCATCTTTTGATAGGATAAAGAAGTTGAAAAGTGGGAGATCGGGGCCAAACTGTGAGAGTCGTAAGCCAGGGGAAGCTTGGTGCTACTTCTTTGTTTTCTTTGCTTTTATTATTTGCTTATGACGAATTGTGATTGAGAGAAGTATTGTTGAAATTATGATTAGAATATTGAAGAATATGACTTTGGACAGACCATTTTAAAAAAAATCTGTGACCTTGAGAATTGAGGTTATTGAATTGTGTTGTATTTAGTGAAGATATTGAATTCTATGTCATAAATTGAGAAATTGAATATAATAGTAAGCTGGAGATTAGTAATTATATATATATAAATCACAAAGAGAGTAAGTGGAAGATGAACTAATAAGAATATGGAAGTATTGTTGAATTGATAGTCGTAAAATGGATTATGTGTTGAATTAAGATGGAAGTAGTAAGCCCTAGTATTTTGTAGTTTGATAATTGATTTCAGTTAGCTAGAGTACAGTCAATTGTGACACTAGCAGATCCAATTCATATAACTAGTCTTTTCTCGTGTTTGAATCCACCTCTATTAGTTCAATTGCTTTAGTATATTGAAGCTTGAACACAATGAGAATAATATTTTGGCATCGCTGCTGAGGAAATGATAACAATATGAAATTTTAGAAATTGATTGTATGAGAGATGGAACTATATGTTGAATGAGAACGTGAGAAGAACCAGTTTTAGGATTACAAATATGTGAGTTATAATTCAAGGTAGTATTGATTTTATAAAGAAGAATGAAAGATTATGAGTGATAATTATGAAAGAGAGGATTATCAAAGAATTAATCAACAAGCAAAAAAAAAATAGGGACAATTACGTATAAGAAATCTCCTACAAAAATGACAAAAAAGAATTGTAGGTTCAAATAAAATCAAAGGAAGAAAAATTTAAATTCAAATAGTAAAGAGACCAGTGATAACACCAATGGTTGCGAGAGTGCCAGAAGTACCAATTGCGGTATAAATGGAAGCAATAGAAGACCGCACTACAAGTGTGGCACCATTACCTACTTTTAGTGGTTGGCTGGGCTCTGATCTTGTTTACCATATATCTCAATTCTTGATAGCCTACGTGACTAATAATGGTAGAATTGAAGACATTTGGTTGAGATGATTGTCAATAACTTTAAAAGATACAGCATTTGAATGGTATAATCGGCAACCAATGGATAGATTTTTCAATTGGGAGGCCTTGAGGAATGCCTTCCTAACCCATTTTAGACCAATTGGATTTGAAGATCGACTTCGAGAAAGTTTTATGAATAGCAAGATGTTTGCGGAGGAATCAATAGAATCCTATTATGGCTGGGTCGCAGATATACTTCATAAATGGTGAAATAATCAAATGTCAGATGAGTTTATATTATCGATACTAATTAACGATTTGCATCCATCAGAATTGAAACTATTTTGTAAAAGAGGCTCAACCAGCTACGATATAGGCATCGTTGGTACAAACAAAGGTGTGAAAAGAATGTCATAATGATCAATTGGTAATAGTGGGAGCCACGATGATTCCAAGTTCAGGAAGCCAACAAATACAACCGAAAAATGTGTCAATGGATAATTATCCACAAATGGCTGCCTCCAATGTGAAGAATGTTATGTTGCAACAACCAATTAATGATACCCTATTCCAAGTAATAGTGCCAATAACAATGACACCTTATTTAACATCGCCAATCTATCAACAACTGGAGTTGTTCACAATTGCGATTGTTAAAGATCCAAATGAAGCCTTGTTATTAAATCTAACAAAGAAGATGGAAGAATTGGCCATGAATTTGGCTAAAGATAAGGAGAAATGACATAAGCCTTCTAATACGAGACCTAATACATGATATAATAATTTTAAGGAACAAGGTTATTTTGATACAGAATGTCTATCACCCAAACAAATGGATATTCAATGTACATTTTGTGCAAAAAAGCACTTAACAACTAATTATTGAAATTGGCAAAGGTAACAACAATTCAATAATCAGATGATGATCCTATCGACTCAGTGGAATGTTGTCGTAATACGTGAAGACTTGCTTGAGAATGCTCCGGGCACTTGGCCGTGGAAGGAAGAATGGAAATTATAATAACAAAATCCTAATTCTAATAGAATACTAATAATGCTCTAATTAGACTATAATAATGCTAAGCAAGCTTAATCAAATTCAAAAAAACTTCAAAGAAATTTCAAGCCAACAATAAGAATTCTTAAAGAAATATTAGAATGATCACAAATATCACTCAAATACATCCCAATTCAATCTATATTTAATTCTAGTCAAAATCCTATTGAACTTCATTCAAACTTTAGGCCAAAACTAATTAAATCTTAAATCCTAATAAAATCCTAAATTCTAAATCCTAAATCAAATCCTAACCAAATCCTAATCAAACCTTAATCAAATCCTAAACTTTAAACCAATATCTAACCAAATCCTAAACCAAATCCTAAACCTTAATCCAAATCCTAATTTAAATCCTAAATCCTAAACCAAATCCTAAACCAAACTCTAAATCCTAAAATAAATCCTAACCAAATCCTAAACCCTAACCAAATCCTAATTCAAACCCTAAATCCTAACCAAACCCTAATCTAAATCCTAAATACTAAATCAAATCCTAATCAAATCCTAATCCAAATCCTAAATCCTAAACTAAATCCTAACCAAATTTTAATCCAAACCCTAATCCAAATCCTAAACCAAATCCTAAACCCTAACCAAATCCTAAACCTTAAACCAAAACCTAACCCTAAACCAATCCCTAATCAAACCCTAGTAATTCCTATAACAGATTTAAACCTCAATAACTAATGATTAAACCGTCGATCTTAATTCAAATTTTTCACACTTCTTAAAAATTAAGTTAAAAACAATCACAATTTTTTTTAAAAGGATCGGAATTACCAATTAGACAATAATCTCAAAAACATGATCGGGTATTGGTCGGCCTCCTTCTCCAACCTTGATGCCAATCTTCCAAAGCCAATATCTCTTGTTTGCACTATTCGATTGAATTCAAAATTCTCATACACATAGAAAAACAAGCCTTATATCCTTTTATGTAAGTTTCACTCCAATCCAACTAGTAAATTGTAAGAAATCTTAAAAACCCCCACTAGACTTAAAGTTCTACTTTCTGAGACCGTAACCTACTTAAACCTCAATATTCCTCAATTCAACCGTTAGATCAAGCTCAAATTTACGACACATATTAAAAAAAACTATAACCATAAACTTACAAAATTTCACTTGTAGATCTATTACTAAACTCTTGAAATCACCCAAAACATAAATCCTATTTTATTTCATAAAATCCAAGTCATCCAAAACAAACCTTGACTTTGTAAAGCTCTTACAAAGTCATATCAATTCCAAATCACTCAAAATTAATGCTCATAAAAAGCCTATTCAGTCTGCTATCAAATCTCACTCTCCAATCTCCAAAAGAATCCCGAAGTCATCGTCGAGACTCGGTTTTGTGCCCCAGGGTCTGATTTCGACCCTATTTCATAACCGGCCCTCTCCGGGTATCAATATTTAGTTTTTCTAAGTAACTTTTTCTAGAAATTACTCTTAACTTCCTTCTAAAGATGTCTATATTATTTATTTTTCCAATCTACTTTGATTTGCCTTACTTATGGTACTACAAAGTAAGTAGAAGTCACCTTTCTAAAAGGTAGTATTGGTACCTTTTAATTTTTGTACCTCTTTGATTATTAACTATATTTCTATGATAATTTGTTCTAATACTTTGAACTAAGATCTCTTAAATTATAAGAATCTCCACACTCTTTCACCTATTAATCATGTTACATAACGACATCCACCTACCCTGAATCTGTGCATCTTCCGGCATGTGCCAACGATTCTTCAATATGTTGATGTAGAATGTTCTTCATCTTGGTACAATTCTTGATCTTAAATATGCTCTTCTATTCCAATCTCAATATCTTGTATTAAAGTTTATTCTTCATCAAAATGCCTTCATTTCTTTATTTAAATAACTTGATTCGTTTGCTTGCTATGAGTACTTTCAATTCTGTACCATCAAGTTCTTATAATGAATATGTTCCATTGTTGTATGCCTTTTTGACAATATAAGGTCCAAACCATCTCTTTACAAATTTCTTCATAGTGCTATGTTGATTGTCTAAGCTACTATCATAAACTAATACCCAATCACCAACTTCAATAGCCTTAGGTCGTAGTCGATATTTTTTATCAAATCTTTCCTTATTCTTTTTCCTTGCTTCTTTCAATTTTTCTATTGCAATTTCAATATCATTGGGTCTTCTTTCTAGTTGTTGAATCCGTAATGCTAAAAGTTCTTCTCTGTTGAGATCATTCTTCCAAGGCAATATACTCCATGTAGGTACTACATCTTCTATTGGCATTACTGATTTTTGTCCATATATTAATTCAGAAGGCATATAACCTGTTACCAAACTATGAGTTGTACGATCTGCCCATAGTACAAATGGTGTAGTTTAGGCCATTCATGTGCTTTGCCATTGCATGCCTTTACTAATGCCTTAACAATAGATGAATGCCCACGCTCACTTTTACCATTATCTTCTGGGTTATATGCTGTTGTTAAAGAAAGTTTAATTCCTATTCTACTAAAGAATTATCATGCTTCCTTTGCATTCAATTCATCCCTATCCATCGTAATTTTTCCAATACAACCATAGCGACAAACAACTTCTTCTAATAGAAATCGGCATACTACTTTAGTATCCTTTGTTCTTAATACTCGTCCTTCAATCATATTTGATAAATCTTCTCGTGCAAGTACCAAATACTTCATCTGTCCAAGTTCCATAGGCATTGCCACTAAATCCACCATCCACTTGTAATGTAAAGCCAATGGATATGTTGGATGTAATTTATCTCGATGCCAAATATTTGAATACATTTAGCAAGTCTTATAAGATTCTACATATTTTGCTATGTCTTTGTATATTCTCTTCTACCAATATTTTTGTCTTAACTTAGTGAATGTTGCCCAAATACCTCGATGTCGTACCCATAAATTTTCATGAAATTCTTTAATAATCCTTTGTTGAGCTTCTAAACCACATATCACCCTTTGTGGTACTTCTCCTCTCTTTTTTGGATGCTTCCATAAATATCCATCATGTAAAAAATATCCATAGGCTTTCTTACGGATTTTCTTAAATTCTTGATCTGTCCAACCTTTTTGTCACTTTAATATATTCAAATACTTTCTAACATCCTTCCATTTATTTTCAAATAAATCTCTTAAAAATGTTTCCAATGGTATATTAAAACATACACCCTTTTCCTGTGATAATGCATTGGTATAAAATTTTGTACCTACATAATCTTCTAAATCAATTATCTTTTCTTCATCAATATACCTTGCTCTTGATAACATATCTACAACTGAATTTTCTTTCTCTGCAATATGTTTAAATTTTGGATTCATAGATTTGATATATACTATCTACCTCAACATAGCAATATCAGGAGTTGAATAACTTATAATCATGCCTAACAAAGGTAGACAATCTATTTTTATAACTACTGATGCCCCAATCAAGTACTCTTTTTCATTTATTATAGCTATTATTACATCCCATAATTCTCTTTTGATATACACATATTCCCTTTGCTTGGAATTCAATACCTTTGCTCCAAATCTTACTACAAATCTATTCCCTTGTTCATCATCTTGTCCAACCGTCCAACCTATTCCAATTGGACTTGCATTAATTGTTAATACCACTGGCCTTCTACCTTCATAATTTACTTTCTTCAAAGTTGGAAATGAAGAAAGAAGTTCTTTCAATTTTTCCATAGCGTTCCGTTGTTCTTCTTTCTATTGAAATTTTTGATTCTTTCTTAACAACTCATACAATGGATCTGCTATATGTGCAAAATGAGGTATCCATATATGATAGAAAATACATGCTCCTAAAAATCTTCTCACTTTCGTTGTATTTGTACATTCTTTCATCTTTTTAATAATATCAATCTTTTCTATACTTGGCTTACGTCCATATGAACCATACATGTGTTCTACCACCAAAATTTTTTTTACTCCAAACATTGATTTTGCCTCCGATAAGATTAAATGAACTTCTTCCAATCTTTTCAAAATCTTCTCACAATCTTTAATATGATCTATCACAAACTTCCTACATCCCTTTGAATCCAAAGTCTCATCTTTTCTTTCTTCTTCACATCCTTTAATAGGTACATCATCTAACAAAGGCATTATTATCCTTAGAATAAAATCTCTTAATACCTTTTGCATTCCATTCATCATATGTGCTACAGAATTTGTAGCCCTTTGTGGTAATGTGCACATTCTAACTAATCCTAATGGTGTCTTCATAGTTGTCAAATCCCTACTTTGTATTGCCAATTGAAATTGATCATAACCTGAATAAAGATCACCCATTGAGTAAATAGCTCTTCCAGCAAATGCTTCTACAAATTCATCTACAATAGGACTTGAATCCATATTTCTAATAGTCACTTTATTTATGGATTGTATATCTTGTATAAATCTCATCGTTCCATTTTTCTTTGGTATTGTAAACCATCAATTAGAATAAGGTGCCATAGATGGTTCCAAAATTTCCATTTTAATCTTTTCATTGAGTAAATCTACTAACTTAGATAAATGTGCTTTTGGTACTAGAATTGGTCGCAAATTCCATGGTTCATGAAGAATAGTAAAAATAACCATGGATGCTACAATACTTAGATCAACACACCCAATTTCATGTGCCTCAAATGCAAAAGCCTTTCCATGACGTGAAAGCATATCTCTAAAATATTTTTCTTTATATTTTGTCAAAAATCCATCACATCCAATATTTAATCCATCTAATGTAACATCCATAAATTTATGCCATATCTTCCTTGGATCTCTTAAATTTGGTTGTGTCGATGCTCCACTTATCTTTTCTTCACAATCTGATGGTAGTGGCAAAGCCATTGGTTTGACCTTTCTTGCTACTGATTTATACTTAGTTTCAACACATACCTCTTTGCGACTTAAATTTTCTATAAATCCTTGAATTTCATCATAAAATTCTTTAGAACATACATTAATAATTCTATTTTCTACTTGTAACCCACATTGTGATAGATAATTTAATTCTCCCATAGTATTTGTAAAACCTACTTCTTCATATGCTCCTGAAATAAATTCATTTTCAACCAATTCTCTATTTTCTTTCAAGTTTCACTCAATATTTTTAATATAACATTTGTCCCTCTTTTTCATCTTGTCAGTAGTCTTAAAAGTCAATACACAATCTTGTGTCATCCCAATAAGTCTGGTAGATAATATTTCTTCTTTTAAATTAAGCAGGAGCTTTTCTTTCTCTAATCTATTACAACCCCGCCTTACAATGGTGAGCGGTAAAAATCCTCAAGGTCTTCAAATTTCTCATTTGATAATGGCTTCTCTCTCAACTTATCACGAATTCTCTCATGATTAGCACAAACAGTTAAAAATTGAACTGCTTTCATCCCATCTTGGCTTCTTATTCTTGCATAGGCTAAACCGTCATCCATTACTTTTGTTTCCATGTGTGCATTTGATGTCATAGAGTCTCGTATAGATTGTCATTTTCTCTTTATTATATCAATAAAACTTCATGAAATTCACGCTTTGTAATTCTTAGAATTTCACCAATTTTGAATTCAACCTTTCCACTTAAAATCCACTCCTCCAATACCTTCTTGAAATCTATAGCAGCTTCAATATCTGATTGTAATTTATAAGCAAGAGCCATTTTTTTTTCTTTTTCAAGTTCCCTTCCTTTTGTAGAAATTTTCTCTATTGTCTCTTCATGAATAGGATTCTTTTGTTGTCGTGCTTATTCTCTCCTTGTAGTTCTTTTTGAGGGCCCTTCATTATTTTCATCTCTCTTTCATTTTTCTTCTATTAATGCTTCATGCTGACTCCTTGTAATATGAGCATGTATAGATAATCTATCTACTGGATTATCCTACCCAGTAATTTGTCGAATATTATTACCAACATATTTTAAATCATCTCTAGTAAAATTTTTCCTTTCAACATAACTCATTGCACTTGTCTACAAAGAATTAGATTCTCTTGGAAACTCAAGATTTATACTTAAACATCTACTAGGATCTGCTTCCACCCAATATGTTGATGCTTCATTGCTTGAGATTGTATGCACTTTTAAAATATCTCCAACAAACAACTTCATTTCTCCTTTACCAAAATTTATTTCAAATTTTTCTCCACTTTCTTTTGAATGTATCATACCATCTTTAAAAAAAAAAAAAAAAAAAAAAAAAAAACTCCTTTACGTAATGCCTCTATAAAATCTTCACATTCCCTCCTTGAGTGATCTATGCTATCACATCATATGCACCTATGTACTACACCCTCCATTGGCCCTAGTCTTTTTTTTATTGATATTCTTGATGATTGATCCTTCTCTTCAAGTTTTACAAATTTTATTTGGAAATCTCTCATCCCACGTATGATTTCACCAATGCCCATTTCTTCTTTTTTTGATGTAGCTATTGAAGGTTGAATCAAAGATGTCAAATGGATACTAGACACCTTTATCTTAGATGCTTGTAATGGTCTTTGATCACTCCCTCTATCTTTTCTCCTTTCTCTTTTTGTCAACAACCCTATAGCATCCTCTATCTTTTTTTAATTTGTTGTCAATCCTTCATCTTCTTCTTTATCTTCAAGCATGATTTCTAACTTCTCTTGCAACTTCCTATCAACTGCTTGAAGAAAGAGTTCCACCTTACTTGGATCCAATAATTGTCTTTCTTTCTTTGATAAAGAAGAATATTGCTTTTCAAACTCTCTTAATAATTCTGTTGCTAGAAGATCCTTCTCTAGCCTTTCAATCCATTCAAAAAAAAACTTTTTTATAACCCTATTACTATCTTCCAAGAAAAACTCATCCTTCAATGTTTGAAAAAATTTCTCCTATGAACCTCCAAAATGTTCTATAAGAGTCTTTACTTGATTTCTTATTTCTCGTGCAGAGGCTAGTTCAAATAATTGAACCATCTCCCTTTCTAAAATTTGCTTCAATTCCATTTCCTTTACATAACATCTTAAATATTTCGTAATATTCTTTCCTTCAAATTGATCGATCTTGTCCACAACCACTTGTAATGCTTTGTTAGCTATAATCTCTTTGCGATCTTTAACTTGTTGTTACTGTTGTTGCATGAATAAGGCCAAAGCTTCAAACATGCTTGCAGAGTTAGGATCAAAATGCATACCTTGTCCTCCAATGAAAGCTCCTCTTCCAACTCCACTTAAAGCACCACTTTCAACTCCACTTGAAGCACCATCAAGAATTCCTCCATCCATTCCCCTTGAATTCCTTCTCCAAAATTCAAATAATTCAAAAAATAAACCAAATTCCTTCCACCTCAAGCGTTTCACGTCAGATTCATCAAATATATGTCGTAATACATGAAGTCTTGCTTGAGAATGCTCTGAGCACCTGGACGTGGAAGGAAGAATGAAAATTAAAATAACAAAATCCTAATTTTAATAGAATACTAACAATGCTCTAATTAGACCATAATAATGCTAAGCAAGCTTAATCAAATTCAAAAAAACTTCAAAGAAATTTCAAGCCAACAATAAGAATTCTTAAAGAAATATTAGAATGATTACAAATATCATTCAAATACATCTCAATTCAATCTATATTTAATTCTAGTCAAAATCCTATTGAATTTCATTCAAACTTTAGGCCAAAACTAATTAAATCTTAAATCCTAATAAAATCCTAAATTCTAAATCCTAAATCAAATCCTAACCAAATTCTAAATCTTAAATCAAATCCTAATCAAACCTTAATCAAATCCTAAACCTTAAACTAATCTCTAACCAAATCCTAAACCAAATCCTAAATTCTAATTCAAACCCTAATCCAAACCCTAAATCTTAAACCAAATCCTAAAACAAATCCTAACCAAATCCTAACCAAATCCTAAATCCTAACCAAACCCTAATCTAAACCCTAAATCCTAACCAAACCTTAATCCAAATCCTAAATCCTAAACCAAACCCTAATCAAATCCTAATCCAAATCCTAAATCCTAAACCAAATCCTAATCAAACCCTAATCCAAATCCTAATCAAACCCTAATCCAAATCCTAATCAAATCCTAATCAAATCCTAATCCAAATCCTAAATCCTAACCAAATCCTAAACTTTAAATCAAAACCTAATCCTAAACCAATCCCTAATCAAATCCTAGTAATTCCTGTAACAGATTTAAACCTCAATAATTAATGATTAAACCGTCGATCTTAATTCAAATTTTGCACACTTTTTAAAAATTAACTTGAAAACAATCACAATTTCTTTTTAAAAGGATCGGAATTACCAATTAGACAATAATCTTAAAAACATGCTCGGGTATTAGTCAGCCTCTGTCTCCAACCTTGATGCCAATCTTCCAAAGCCAATATCTCTTGTTTGCACTATTCGATTGAATTCAAAATTCTCATACACATAGAAAAACAAGCCTTATATCCTTTCATGTAAGTTTCACTCCAATCCAACTAGTAAATTGCAAGAAATCTTAAAAACCCCCACTAGACTTAAAGTTCTACTTTCTGAGACCGTAACCTACTTAAACCTCAATATTCCTCAATTCAACCGTTAAATCAAGCTCAAATTTATGACACATATTAAAAAAAACTATAACCATAAACTTACAAAATTTCACTTGTAGATCTATTACTAAACTCTTGAAATCACCCAAAACATAAATCCTATTTTATTTCATAAAATCCAAGTCATCCAAAACAAACCTTGACTTTGTAAAGCTCTTACAAAGTCATATCAATTCCAAATCACTCAAAATTAATGCTCATAAAAAGCCTATTCAGTCTGCTATCAAATCTCACTCTCCGATCTCCAAAAGAATCCCAGAGTCATCATCGAGACTCGGTTTTGTGCCCCAGGGTCTGATTTCGACCCCATTTCATAACCGGCCCTCTCCGGATATCAATATTTAGTTTTTCTAAGTAACTTTTTTCTAGAAATTACTCTTAACTTCCTTCTAAAGATGTCTATATTATTTATTTTTCCAATCTACTTTGATTTGCCTTACTTATGGTACTACAAAGTAAGTAGAAGTCACCTTTCTAAAAGGTAGTATTGGTACCTTTTAATTTTTCTACCCCTTTGATTATTAACTATATTTCTATGATAATTTGTTCTAATACTTTGAACTAAGATCTCCTAAATTATAAGAATCTCTATACTCTTTCACCTATTAATCATGTTATATCATGACAACATCAATCAAGTTCAAACGGAAAATACCTATCGATGGAATGGAAATCAATCTAATAGACAAAATCGAACATTCAATAACTTTCAAAGTTCCAATTTTAATCAGGGGTCAACATCAAACTCTTAGACCTACGGGAAGGAGTAGCAGAGGTATCAATAATATGCTTTACTTGCGTCATCTAATTAAGTACCCTCCGTACCAACAGGTCAACTAGGATCATTTTCTAACCCTACATGGAACAAGCCAAGTAGGTATATACTGATGGAGATACAGAATATGCTTGATGGGAATATAAGAAGAGTACTTCGTTGTTTCCATTGTAGATAAATTGATCATTATGATAGTGAATGTCTCAATCCCAGAGCCAGTAGTGATTATGCACCAATATGTGGGAATTGCAAGTAGTCGAGGCATACTTATCAGCAATGTAATGTTGCGTTTAATTCTAATAATTGGGATCAATAGATCCAAAGCTAAGGAAAAATGAAGGAGATAAATCAAAGTATTCAATATTTTTCAATGAATCGGATGGAATGTGTCCAAGCCATTCTTACTAGGAGTCAACAAAAGGAGAAAGGACCAATTAAACAATTAGGTGAGCCTGATGCAAAGGGCCAATTTGACCCAATTATGGGGACATCCAATACAGGTCTCGTTATGGGCCTCTTACCCAGTATGAGACGTGAGTCAATTGTGCACCCTAATGAGGTCCCAATTATGGAGGCTTCGATTTCGTTTCAAGCTGTTTCATTTTCTACGCAGTTTCAAGAAACATCCTATCTATTGAAAGATTCTCTAGGGGGTACGAATTCCAAAAAAGCTGCGTCTATTGTTCCAATTCTAAGTCCAAGATGGAAGAATATCTTACCTCATGGAATTAAACTCCAACCAATGAAAAGAAAGAGGGCATTGGGAATTACCTTAAATATGGAACCCTATGATATTTTGAAGGATCTGGATGCTATTCGGCCTTCTATTTCTATGAAGCAACTTCTAGCGATCGGACTAGAGTACCGTTCTACATTAAATTCTTCATTAACACAACATAGGCAACGCAATAAGAAAGTTTGTGAAGACAATTTGAACCCTGATCCAAGTGCATCAACCATTGATATTTCGATTGACGGTATTATGATCTTGGGTGTTCAGGTAGATAGTGGTTCCAATATCAATTTAATGAACGCTGATATAATAGATGCTTTAGATTTGGAACATTTAGTACTTACAACATTGGTGTTAAGGATGACAGATCATAGCTGGATTAAACTAATGGATATTTTACAGAGTGTTCAAACTATAATAGCTAGTATTGTGTATGAAATTGACTATATTGTCTTTTGGTTACAACGTTCGACTTTATTGTATCCAATTTTATTGGGATGACCCTGGCTTTATCAAGCAAAGGCGAAGAATAATTGGGGTTGGTGTACTTTAAAAATTCGCAAGGATAGAGATAAAATGGTGTTACAAATGTACCCAGTACACTATCACGGGGAGTCTTAATTACCAACATCTGAATTAACATCGGACGTTGAGCTTAGCTCCGATGATGATGCAGTAACAACAATTACGAAGGCATCCGTAGAAGCAGACCAACACCTTGGAATAGTGTACCAATGTGGTGGTCCGGGGGAGTACTTGATATACCTGCCGGATTCGGAAATCTATGCTAAAGTTAATATTAATTAAATGACCAAGTATGATGTGTACCATGTAAGTGCCTTGGACACAGGATTTAGTACTTTGCACATGTCGGACTTACAGACTGATTTTAAATTAGCGCGAGGATTGAAACCAAATATTGCCGTTGCACCTTTATGTCAAACTATCAACTTGGTGACCACAGTAGAGCCTCGGACAATTAAGGTCTACAAAGGTATTAAGGAACAGGAATTAACCTACTAGACATAATTTTTCTTGCATCATAAATCACCTTTTGCTTTGACTTATGATGATCTAAAAGGTATTCCCACTGAAGTTTGTGAGCATCATATCATTTTAGAGAAAAATGCTAAACCGGTGCGATAAAGGCAACATTGTCTTAATCCTAAATATTCCCTTATAGTGAAGGAAGAATTGGACAAGCTTCTTGTAGTTGGTTTTATTTACCCAATACCGAATAGTGAGTGGATTTCTCCAATTGTGATGGTGCCAAAAAAGAATAAGAAAATCCGAATTTGTTAGGATTTTTGGAAACTTAATGTGGCCACCAAGAAAGATTACTTTCCATTACCTTCCATGGATAGTATGGATAACATGTTGTCATTATCACTAAGTAGTAAAAAAATAGGAGTGGGACACCAATTAAAGTCATTCTGTGGTGTTGTTTTTGGTTAGTTGGAGTGGCATTTTCTTGTATTTCTTGTATTTTCAAGAGTAGTAGTTTCAATTAAGAGTTAACAGTGAGGAGTCGGTCACAACTATCGATTGATGATGTTCCAGAATAGATGAATCAGTAGCATCAATTCGAATTCCGTGATACCTAGATCTTGAAAATGGAAGCTCAAGTTCGTGAATTGGAAGAGTATAATGAAGATCTATCAAACTAGTTGAGAAAGGAGTCGATGAAAGGATTAGAGGAGAAAGAATATTTGTAATTGGAATCATATTCGGTGGAACGCATATTTGATAATGAAGCAAATGATCAATTGGGTGGGCTAGAGGAAATAGTAACTTTGTAGAGTTTTGTTAAGTAGTTTTTAGATAGGTAATAATTGTGTATTTGCAAAGGCGGTGCACAATTAGGAGTGGAGCTATGTAAAATAGGTAAATAAATTTTGTGATAAGTTACTAGTTAGTTAATGACAACCTTGAGAATTAGATTTTTGATTAGGTAGTTTAATTGGTATAACTAGTCTTTTCTCGTGTTTGAACCCACCTCTATTAGTTCAATTGCTTTAGTATATTTTTTAGGGTTTCTAAACCTTATTTTATGAATTCCAAATACAAAAGATTTACTTAGCTTTGCAAGTAATTTTTTAAAATATTCAATTTTTGTTGATAGCAAAGAATCATCATATCCAACCTTTGATTCTTCAAAAGTCTCTTTTTTAAATTATTGTCAAATATTCTTAGGATTCTTTAAATTCTCTTCTTTTGATGCTTCTTCCATTTGTTTTATAAAATCTTTTGATAAAATTCCAGCAATTGGTTTACCTTCTTGTCTACGGTTTTATATTTTATTTCTATAATAACTTTAGGTGTTTGAAAAGATTCAAGTATAGAATAAACCTCTCTTGAATGAATTTTTACAAACTTATTATCATCTTTTAATCCAATAGATGTAATTAAATTCAAAGAATCTTTCAATCTATTTTCTTCATAAATATCTAAAATACTTTCATTATCTTCTAATGTCCCTAATCTAAATAATTCTTTTTTAATATTTTTTTTTCTTTCTTTTCTTTTCAAATCTTCAAATAGCTTATATATAATACTTCTATATTAAAAAATGATAATAAAACTTACATCAAAAGTACCTACATCTTACAAGAATATCTCTTCTTTTGTACCTCTATAATCCCACTTTATAATAGTACTTCCCTTCAACAATTCTTGGCAATGGCTTCTTCTCCAATTTATCTCCATTTTATTCATGAGTAGGAGGCACAGTTAGAAATTATATTACTTTTCTTCCATCTTCATTATATATTTGTATATTGGCTAATCCATCATCAAACACTTTTATTTCTATCCGTATTGTCGTAATATATGATTGTCCTAAAATCCTAAATCCTAAACCCTAAACCAATCCCTAACCAAACCCTAGTAATTCCTACAATAGATTTAAATCTCAATAACTAATGAATAAACCATTGATCTTAACTCAAATTTTTTATACTTCTTAAAAATTAAGTTAAAAAAAATCACAATTTTTTTAAAAAGGATCGAAATTACTAATTAGACGATAACCTCAAAAACGTGCTCGGGTATTGGTTGGCCTCCTTCTCAACCTTGATGCCAATCTTCCAGAGCCAATATCTCTTGTTTGCACCCTTTGATTGATTTCAAAATTCTCATACACATAGAAAAACAAGTCTTATATCTTTTCACATAAGTTTCACTCCAATCCAACTCATAGATTGCAAGAAATCTTAAAAATACTCACTAAACCTAAAATTCTATTTTTTGAGACCTTGACCCATTTAAACCTCGATATCCCTCAATTTAATTGTTAAATCGAGCTCAAATTCATGTTACATAATAAACACAACTATAACCATAAATTGACAAAATTTCACTCATAGATCTATTACAAAACTCTTAAAATCACCCAAAATATAAACCCTATATTATTTTATAAAACCCAAGTCATCCGTAACAAACCTTGACTTTGCAAAGCTCTTACAAAGTCATAACAACTCCAAATCACCCAAAATCAACACTCATAGAAACCTTATTTAATCTGCTATCAAACTTCATTCTCTGATTTGCATAAGAGTCTCTGAGTTGCTATAGGTGTTCGGTTTTGTGCCTCAGGGTCTGATTTCGACCCAAGTTGATAACCGGCCCTCCTCAGATATCAATATTTAGATTTTTCTAAGTAATTTTTGCTAGAATTTACTCTCAACTTCTTCTTAAAGATGCCTATATCATTTATTTTTCCAATCTACCTTATTTTTCCTTATTTTTGGTTCTACAAAGTAAGTAGAAGCTATTTTTTCAAAAAAGGCAGTATTACCACTAAAAGTTTTACTACCTTCCTATCTTTTATCCATATTTTTCTACTTTATCTTTTAACTTGGCTCTTCTATAATAAGATCCATATTATTATCTTTCACCATATAGTCATACTATAATACGACAACGAGCTTGGTGATGATTTATGACTTGGGCTGAAATGAAATATTGAAGATTCTAGTGATCTATATATACAGTCACTTCATCAAAAGCGCCTTCAAGAAAGTAGCACCATTCTTGAAAAGAATCCATAATGGCAAACATCTCTTTATTGTGGATTTTGTAGTTGATTTTTGTTGCTGAGAATTTTTTAGAATAGAATGCAATTGGATGAAATTTGCCATCTTCTCTATATTACAATAAGACTACTTCCAATGCAAAGTCTAATGCTTTGATTTCCATAAAATAGGACTTATAGAAATCTGGATGTATTAAAATTGAAGTTGTTGTGAAAGCATCTTTTAAGCTTTGAAAAGCTTTCTCTGCTTCAAGGCCCTGGTCTAGCTTGTCCTTGCATATCAACCGCATAAGTAGAATAGTGATCTTCAAGTAATTCTTAACAAAAATCTTATAGAAGTTTGTAAATCTAAAAAAACATTGGACATCATGTACAACTTTTGGCTTTGCCCAATCCATGATTGCTTGTACTTTCTTTGGATCCATGAAAATATTATATCCAACAAATTTCACTTGAGATGCATGAAATATATACTTCTTTATTTTGTATATAGTCCAACACTTTGTAGCTTTTTCAATACAATGTGGATATATTTTTCATGGTCTTACGGATTCTTGGAAAAACTTAGAATATCATTCAAATATATCACAATAAAATTATCAAGATACTCATAAAATATATCATACATAAAGTATTGGAATATGGTTGGTGCATTGGTAAATCCAAAAAGCATGACATTGTATTCAAAATGTCTATATGTGGTGTGAAATATTGTCTTCCATTCATCTCCCTTCTTAATACGTACCAAGTTGTATGCAACTCGTAGATTAATCTTTGTAAAGATCTTTGCCTAGCTAAGTTGATTAAGAAGTCTGAATAACAATGGCAATGGATATCAATTCTTTATTGTGATTTTATTAAGACTGCAATAATTGACACACATCTATAAAGATCCATCTTTCTTCTTCAGAAATAATATTGAAGCATCAATTTGCAACTTGGAATGTCAAATAAATTTCTTAGCCAGATTTTCCTCAATATACTTCTTTAAAGTCATAAGCTCATTTTGGAATAAATTGTAGATGGATCTAAATTGTAGTTAAGCACCTAATTGAAGATTAATTGTACAATCGTAAGGGCGATGCTTTGGTAGGACGTTTGTATTTTTTTTTCAAATACACTTGTAAAATGCTTATATACCTTTAGAATTGTTGTTGTAGCAACGACAAGTTTTAATTGTAGATTTTCATAGACATCAAATGTAGTACCCTATTTGATTGCTTTCACAAATGCTTTAGCTTTAATAAATACATGTTGTTTAAGTTTTGGCTTGTCGAGTATTAGAAATTTTTTTATAGATCTGGGGATTCTATGATCTACTAGAAAAAATCCTAACTTTTAAAACATCCAATCTATTTGTAGATTATATTTTTTAAGGTAAGAGAGTCTTAAAATGACTAGACTTGATGGTGATCTAATGATGTTGAATACTACTTGGCTACTATGGTTGTTAAAGATTATTTCTAATTGAATTATTTCATAAGTGATATCTCCAAAGAATAAAGGTTGACCATCTATTACTTCTACATATACGGCTTTGGATTTTTTGATCGTACAAATTTTCTGTGATCTAAAAAATTCTTCATCCATAAAACATGCAGAGGTTCTCAAGTCAAATAATGCATGAAACTCTAGTTTTGTGACTTCTAACAGCACATGTATAATAAAACAATGGAAACGGTTGGCAAAGAATACAAGATCTTTTTTGATTTGTGATAGTGAAGAATCAAGCCGCACGGTCCTTACTATAGCTGGAGGCCCTCATTTTTTTGTAACACTTTTGATGATGTGGCCACACTCCTCATTCGATATGTATACTAGCATTTCTCTAAAAAATTATTAACCTTGTAGCTAAGTTTTTTACAATATAAGCATATGCAAAATTACCTTTGGTACTTTTTTTTTATTCAAAAAGAAGTTTGAAGTGAACTGTATCAATCTGTATATCTTTTGCTTCCAAATGCTTATTAGAATTGGATGGTGAAGAAGCTATAGAATAATTGGTATATACATGTGGCATAATTGAAGAACATTTATCTTGTTGTCATTGAAATAAATAATTATTGTACTTCCTAGCTTGACTAATGGCTTCATTGAAAGTTTAATAATGTGGTGTAGATAACAATAAGTCCTTGACATTATTTCTTAATCTCCAATGAAATTGGCTCATCAACACATCTTCTCCCTAATTTAAATCATATGCTAATTATTGAAAATTTGAGGTATATGTTGTTGTAGAATGCATTCTTAATTAAAGACTTTGAATTTTAGTTGTTGCAGAATAAACCTTATCTTGTTCACCAAATGCTTCCACAAATATTGCCAAAAATGCTTCAAAATTACGCAATATAGGAGAATTCTTTTCAAATAATAGAGCAAACCAAGATAAAGCTTGATTTGAAAACAAAGTTCTAATCAAACCAATAGGAGATGCTTCAACAGAATATTATTAAAATTGAAGCAAGGTGATTGGCCATGCTTGGTTTACAAAGCTATAAAACTTTGAGCGAGTGCCATTGAAATTTTTCAAAAGGTTGATCCTTGATTCTTTTGATGTTATTATTATCAGATTATTGCCTTCAATGGATGCACCTTCCATGTTTGTTAAAGTAGACATAGTCATTTGAGAATTTGAAATCTCTATTACCATTTGAGGTGGTGGTTGAGGCACTCCGATTCCTTGACCATTATATATGGTCATATATAGTTCTTTATTCTGCTTTGACAAAGTCTCTGTCTTGATCCTCAATGCTTTAAGAGCATTAATAATAGAATCTAACTTGACCTCTTTAGAATTTGTTATATTGACTTTTTTACCTTTTGTCATAGAAAATTAAAGAAATATATGCATTCAAAGGAAAAAAAAAAACTTGATCTATGATATAAAGAAAAAAAAACCAAAAGAATATTAAAAAAAACAAAAATATTATTCTAGAAGAAGATAATCTACAATCTCTAAAAAGCTACAGTACTTCCAAGAAGAAGATTAATCTACTCTCTGTCAAGAAAGACCAAGCTTCTAATATTATTTTATGGCGGTCTTGACAAACTATTAGGGACTATATTTAAGACAAGGATTGAAGACTAAGAAATGGAATTAGTTCGATATTAGAGCAATAATTGGATACAAGATAAGAAGGCCTTAGCTAAACCACAAGAAGTGAGTTGTCGAGATTGAGGATCCCCTCAACCTCGACTCCTAAGTATATTAGGTCCCAAAAAGCTTCTTAAGAAGTTTTCATGAGGCTCGGAAATAAAGTAAGCTTAAGATCCTTCTTTGGTAACTTCTTAAATCATCTAAAGCCTTCTAGAACCATCTAGAATCTCCTATGACGTTCTAGAACTTTCTTAATCTATTGAAACCTTTTGAAACCTTCTTAGAACCTATTAGAATCTTTTAGAATCTTTTAGAATCTATTGGAACCTTCTTAAAATCTTCTAGAACCTCCTAAAACCTCTTAGAATCTTATCAAACCTTCTTCAATTTTATGTCCATGATAATATAAGGTTTTAAAATGTTTTCATTATATTTTGAGTGGTTATTGGTACTTAGGGCTTATACATTGATGTAATTGCCATTATAGGAATAATTTTATTTATAAACTTCATGCTTTTCATTCTTGTGATTTGGTTGAACAATTAATAATAGCTAAAAGTCCAATACTTTTTTAAAGAAAATTCTTTCTATCTTGACAATAGGAACATGTTACATCAATTATGAAGTATTATGAGAGTTCATGGGAGATATTTTTATATGTATTAAAAAATAAACATTTCTTAAAAGATACTAATTATGGTACTTAGAAATTAGTTTTATAATAGATTAAATTACCTAACAAGAATTTACAAGCAATAGAGCTATTAAGGAAGTTCGAAAGGTAATATTTTTAAGTATTGAAGATAAAAAAGTTGACATTGGTGCTAAAGAAGGTTGAGTTATTTTTTCAAGCAAGCAATGAAAAAATATATAAAAAATTGGAATTACATCTTAAAAACAAAAAAAAAGATGAAGGATTAACAATTGATTTAGGATTTAAGATTTTATTAGGATTTAAGATTTAATTAATTTTGGCCTAAAGTTTAAATGAAGTTCAATAGGATTTTAACTAGAATTAAATTAAGATTGAGTTGAGATGTATTTGAATAATATTTGTGATCATTCTAATATTTCTTTAAGAATTCTTATTATTTGTTTGAAATTTCTTTGAGGTTTTTTTGAATTTGATTAAAGCTTGTTTAGCATTATTATGGTCTAATTAGAGTTTTGTCAGTATTCTATTATAGTTAGGATTTTTTTGTTGTAATTTCTATTCTACCTTCCACAACCAAGTACCCGGAGCATTTTCAAGCAAGACTTCACATATTATGACAACGTTAGAATATATCTTTATCACAATTTAATTTTTATATCCCGTATCAACTTAAGAGCCAATAAAGGTTATCAGATGTATTATGAAGATGTTCCTACCTTTAACCCAAAGAAGGCAAGGTAGCATATGATCAACAATAGATAAACTTATTAGAACTTGAGCAATTTTATCTTTTAACAACTAATATATCAATGCCTATGGATTTATCATTTCTTGATCAGGTTTGTAAAGCCTCAAATATGGACCCTCTTGTTCTTAATATTAAGTGTCTTTTCAACAACCTTCCTAAAGAATCTTTTAAATTCAAGTATGAAGATAACTTTTTATTCTTTGAAGAATGTTTGTTCATTTTTGAAGGGCCAACTCGCATGTGCATTCTTCAAACATGCCATGACTTCCTTACAGTTGGATATTTTGGATTCAACAAGACCTTCGAACTCCTATCTAGAGACTTTTGGTGGCCTAAAATGTAGAAGGACGTTGTCGTGTTGTGGTTTGGCTACTATGTAAACATATTGTGTTTATATGTTTGATATATAATTTACTAAGTAACATGATAAGAGCCATGTTAATAGATTTTAATTGATTGTAGAATGTAATTAGATTTATTTAAAAGGAGGTTGTTTAAAAGTACTATTAGAATTTATATAACTTTATTTTTTTTTTATAATAGCTCTTAAGATTAATTTTGGTTGATAGTGACTTTTACATATTTAAAGTCACCTTAGTTAAGCATTGGTGACCCTTCAAGTTTTATTTTGGATCTTTTATTTGGTATTTAGAGCATATATTATATAATCTTATAAGAAAAAGAATTGGAGAAGAGTCTTGGTAGCAAAAAAAAGAAATTAGGGCATCTATATAGATGAATGGAGATGGATGATAAAAATCTCCATTCCCATTGATCAAAAATCATGACCAATAGACTTCAAGGAGGTTGCCTGAGGCCATATTAGAGATTAGGATTATACTTTCAAGTCATTTAAGCTTTTGGAGGCTAGGATCAGCAAGTTTGGATTTTTGGCTATAGTTTTGGTGCATATTTTGTGTAATTTGGAATTGATATGAAAGAGATATGGATGCTCAAAGTTAAGGTGTTGATTTTGTACCTACTGTCACTCTCTTGGGCATAACGTGCACATATAGAAAACAGTAAAGGATTGGTAATTGGGATTAAAGAGATAAATTTTTTGGCTATACTTTTGGCATACTATTTGATGGATTCCAAGTTAGAATGTAGAAGATATTGGAAGTTGAAATGAGCTCTTCAAATCTAAGAGTAGCAAGTAACCTAATTTATTAGTATTTGTATTTTGAGCTATATCTTAAGTAATTTGACAAGATTTTGGCTAAAAATTTTCTAAAGTGTGTGTAATCATGTTAATAAACTTTATGTATAAATTTTGTGGCATTTAAATTTTGGATTTTTGAGATATAAGGAAAATAGTTTTTAGGTTCTTATAGATTAAAGTTTAAAGTACTTGCTAGGGTTTCAAAGATGCCAAAAGTTTGGTAATAGATTTATAATTCATTTTTTTGTGATAAAGTTTAAAGATAGAATCTATGTTATATAGAAATTTGGAAAAAATTAAACAATTGGCTCAAAACATATGAATTTTCAAATTTCAAGATAAAAATATTGTTTATAAAATAAATAAATAAATAAATAAAATTATTATAATTTGAGCTTTTGTATAAGATAAAGGGATTTTTGGGAGATAAGACATCATACATAAGCCAAAGCTAAATTCTCTACAGCTAGGTATCTAATGTATTTTTAGATTATAAATTACGTCAACAGACATCATTTAAAAATTCGTACTATTATATAATACTTGTTCAAGGTCAAAGAATCCTTAACATCGGCTATATGGACTTCTTCAACTCCTTCCTATTCCAAGACAACCATGATCATCTATCTCTATGGATTTTATTACAAATCTTCTATTATCAAGTTCATTTGACACTATCTTTGTAGTTATTGATTAATTGACTAAGATAGCATATTTTATATCTTACAAGAAGTCAATTATTGGTAAAGAGAAAACAAGAATCTTTATTGATAATGTCTATCATTACTATGGGTTGCCAGATAACATTGTGTCAGATTCTGGGCAACAATTTGTATCAAGGTTTTCAAAGGCACTCTTTAAGATTCTTAAGGTTCATATCAACCTTTTCTCTGCCTTCCACTATCAAACCGATGGCCAAACAAAGCGAGTCAACCAAATTCTTAAGTAATATTTGAAGTACACTATCAACTATCAATAAGACAATTTGACTTCCTATTTGTCATTGGCAGAATTTGCATATAACAATACAATTAATACATCTATATAATAAATATCATTCTACTCAAATTATGGTCATCATCCAAAGTTAGATATGATAGAGCCTTCAAAATTGGCAAATCCAACAATAGAGGAGTTTGCTATAAAGATGGTCAAACTTCAAATAACCATAAAGACTCAACAATATTATAAGTTACTAGTGGAGGAATTGAAGAAAGAACATCCTCCATTCTAAGTTGGTGACAAAGTATGGCTTCTTTGATGTGCTATAAAAACCAACAAGTTATGTGATAATTTAGACTATCAAATGTTGGAACTATTTGTGATTCAGAAACAAATTAATAACATAACTTATCGCTTGGAGTTATCTTCATTCATGAAGATTCATCCAGTCTTTTATGTTTTACTTTTAAAAAGATATAAAAAATTAAATCTACTAGGTCGAAGACAACCACCACCTCCTATGGTTGAAATCAATGATCATATTGAATTTGAAGTAGAAGAGGTATTAGATTCAAGAATAAGACATGTAAGGCTTAAATATTTGATCCATTGGTGTAGATATGATATCAAAGATCACTTGTAGAAAGCAGCTGGCAATCTTATAAATGTGTAAATGAAGGTTCAAAAGTTCCATCAACAACATATATCTATACTAAAAGCACCAAAATGAAGAACAGTAGTTTGATAATATGGATTCACCATGAAGATTCTTAGTTCTTGGCCTCATAAAAAAGAGGAGGAAGCAACCTCTAAAGAGATAATTTTTTCAAATATTTAAAATAGTATAAGTTAGTAGTTTGAGTTCACGATCATAGCCTATTTATATCCTTTTTATTTTCTCTACTTTATATGATATATATAGTCAAGAGATAAACACCCTGCCATTCATACCATCTCAATCGAATACTTCATGGAAATGACCCAAAGATGAAGAGCCACCTGAACCACAAAGATGTCAAAGGATATCTAATTATAGGTTACTGATAATTGTATTTGAAATAGAACTTGCCTATGAAAGATGTCTAAAAAGAATGTTTAGATGATAATTCCATAATAAAGATACCAAAGTTAATACTTGATCAAAAGTAGAAAGCTTCAAGCACTATTGATGGCTATATGGGCCTATGAACCATTTATCTCATAAAAAATAACTGGAATATATAGTGGATACCATATGACACATCTTCAACTTCTTATGCATATACTGATTGATAGCAACATTGCTTCTTAGAGACCTCAAAGCTAGAATAGGAAGTGATATCAAAGACATACAAATGAAGAAGGTTCGAGAAGGTTATAGGAGGTTCTAGAAGCTTCTAAGAAGGTTCCAATAGATTCTAAAAAATTTTAGAAGGTTCCAGTAGGTTCTAAGGTTCCAAAAGATTTTAATAGATTTTAAGAAAGTTCTAGAAAGTTATAGGAGATCCTAGAAGGTTCTAGGAAGCTTTAGATGATTTAGGAAGTTGCTGAAGAAGGAACTTAAGCTTGCTTTGTTTCCAAGCCTCATAGAAACTTCTCAAGAAGCTTCTTAGGATCTAATATATACAGGAGTCGAGGTTGAGGGGATCCCAGTCTTGACAACTTACTTCTTGTGGTCTAGCCATGATCTTCTTGCCTTATATCCAATCATTGCTCTAATGTCGAGCTAACTTTATTTCTTAGTCTTGAATCCTTGTCTTATATATGGTTCCTAACATATATATCCTTAAGGTGAAATCTTTTCAAACTTCAATAGCTTATATTTTTCAATCAGATTGTCTAAATAAACTAAAATTTTATGTAAAATACTAATGTATTTTTAAAAACTACCACAACAAATTTCAATTATAAATTCATGAAAAATTTTGAGATATCACCAAAATCCTAATATTAACTTTAAATCCTTGCTTATATACTTATATGTAATTTTCTTCATATCTCACAAATTAAATAGTTAAATACCATATAATTTTGATATATAGCTTTTTAAGTTAATAATCCATATTTTTGGAAATATTTGAGCCAAAATTTTATCCAAAAACTCAAGATATGGCTCCAACTATTACTATCAATAAAACAATTCACTAATTGCCTTCAAATTACATGTGCTATCTTCAATGCTCTATAATTCTTTTATATATTTTTTAAATATAGAAAAAAAAATACAAAAGACATAGGTCTTGAAATCACTCTTGTGACCACTTCTTTCTATCTCCAAAAGCTATCATAAGACTCCTTCTATCCTCAAAAAAGCAACAATATATCATAAAAAGATACCTTAACTTCAAACGAGTATAATTTCATCATCCTAACTCTAAATCATCTAAAATTTGTATATAAATTGTAGTTCAAATCCTAAACCTTATAATTCTTGCCTCTTATTCTCAAATATCCTTTTTAAAGTACTGAAATCCTTGTTATAGTCGTAGACAATCTCCTAAAAGCTTATTAGGCATGACTTTTGACCAATATGAATGAAGATTTTCATCCTTTGTTTTCATCTATCCATACCTTACTTTCATCCTTGCAAATAAGTTTCTTAGAGATTTGGATCTTAATCTTTAAACTTCAATCTTTTTCTTAAATTTTATACTAAATATCTAAATCTCATATAATTTAAATATTATAATTAAAATAGATAAACTTCAAAATAATTTTTCTTATTTCACCTCTCTTTAAATTTATCTACTAACCACTCTCATGCACATCAATACTTATAAATATATTATATATTTTAGTTAATTTTTATACACTATAAATAATTACAATATAACATTATATCTCTAATATTATAGCAAGTCCAAATAGTTCAATCAACTTCTTCTCAAAGATTTAATTTAATTCTATTTTAGGTACATAATATCTTAGATACTTTGAAATATCTCTTCCATCAAATTTGTTAACCTTGTTAACCATTACTTATAATACTTTGATTGCCAAAGCTTTCTTGCAATCATTTCTTTGCTATTATTACATAGATAATGTAAAAACTTAGAACATGCTTACAATGGTTAGATCCATATATATATATATATATATATATATATATATATATTATCTTTTAATAAAAACTCTACTAACAGCTTCATTTGAAGTTCTTACTATATATCCTTCAAAATTCTTATTCTTGTTATTTATTAAATAAATAAATAAAATAATTCTAATACCTTCCACTTCAAATTTTTATATTGAATTCACCACTTATTTTGTATTACATGTATTCTTGCTTGAGAATGCACCAAATGTTTAGTTTGAGAAGTTAAGTAGAAATACAAAAACAATCCTATAAAATTTAATAGAATCTTAAATAACCTTAAGTAGACTTCAATAATTTTGTTCAAACTTTGACCAATCAAAAATAAATTTAAAAGAAGTTATAAAAGAAATATAAAGAATTTCTAAATTAATCTCAAAGAAAAATAATAAGAAATCTTAAAGAAATATAAAAATAAACCTTTAAAGAAATTATAATAATCTTTAAATAATATTAAAAATAGAAATCTTTAAAAAAAATAAAAAAATCTAAAAAAGTTTTAAAAATAAAAATCTTAATATAATTCTACTTGAAATTTTAATAGAATCTTAATCAAATCTTAGATCAAATCCTAGGTCAAATTCTAATTGAAATCTTAATTGAATATTGAATAAATTCTATATGAAATCTTAAGTCAAATCTTAATCAAAATCCTAATCAAAATCCTAATGAAATCTTAAATCCTAAACAAATCCTAGACCAAATCCAAAACCAATCCTGATCAAAGTTTAGATTTTAAACAAACTCTTAATAAACTCTATAGTAAATAAAATCTCAAAAACTAATATTTGAACCATTGATGTCAATGTAAATTTTTAATAATTTTTAATGTCTCAATTAAAAAATAAGTACAAAAAAGATGAAATCAATTGAAGTTATGAATTGAGAGAAAAGCAAGCTAATCCAATTGGGTGTTAAGCGGCCTCCTATTTCAATCTAAATGCTCAACTTATAGTATCAATATTTCCTTCTTGAACCATTGAATTGCTTCAAATTTTTATCTAAAATATTAAAAATTGAATCTAATATATGTAAAAAAAAAAAAAAAAAAAAAAAAAAAAATCACTTCAATCCAATTAATAGATTGTTGGAGATCATAGAAATATCTACCAACCCTCAAACTCCAATTTTTGAGACTTCAATCTACAAAAACCTTCATATTTTGATCTAATCATTTAATTGACCTTAAAATTTGCACACCCATTCATAACTAGAATACCAACACACTATCTAAAATTTACCAATACACATACTACAAAACTCAAGAAATATTCAAATTTATAAACATATTTATATCTTATTCAAATTTATAAACATATTTTTATCTTATTCATTAATTTATTCATTACCTTATTATTTATATTATTATTTATATTATTATTTATTATTCATTATTCATTATCTTATTCATTATTTTTTTTATAAAAAAAAAATAAGATTTAAAGAAGATAGTATTCTACCTTCTACTTTTGTTTGTAGCTTTTGTGTATTTGTGGTGCTTAGGAGATAGAGAACCAACAATCAGTAAATTCAATTCAAGAGCTATTATTTATTGACTTATTGAATAAGAAATTATAATTGTTACAAACTTCAAGACCATATAATTAAAATAAAGTTCTTCAAAAATAACATATCTTTCTTCAAATAGATAGCAAGATACAATGTGTTTAATATCACGATCTTAGAAGAGATTCCTTATATTTGATGATTTTATTATATTATTATTTTTGAACAAGCTACTTACGTCACACACATATAGAAAATTAGTCTTGTAAGTAAAGATATATATCTTGTAATTTGAACATGTGTCAGAGGTCTTATAGAATGTTGCCATGTAGCTCTTAATTAGATAATATATATGGGAGTAAGAGTGAAGCTTTCTTCATTCTTGTCAATGCATTTTTTATTTTTAATTTAGTTTTAAGAGTCTATATTCTTCTTATCTTTAATAATAGCTATTCTAGTTTTAATACTATATCACTTTTGGAGTGAATATTTTATCTTCTTGAATTATACAAGAGTATTTTATGATTCTTCTTATTTTGATTCATATCATAGACAATATTTGTATTTCTACACTATAATATTTTATGTTATAAATACTTCAATTGTCTTAGAAAGGTGTGAGTGTAAATTTTTACTCCTCAATCCAAGTTACAAGATGGCTTCAATTAGGAATTGCTTGTAATTGGTGGTGTGAAGTGAAGTAAGTAAATAACAAGAACAAAAGAAGAACAATCACAAAGCAATTGAAATAAATGACATAAAGCAATTACAACATCCAAAATTAAGTCATAGTTTGTTCACTGTGTTTTTATCTAGTAAAAAGTAAAAGTAAAAAATAAAAAGTATATTTTTATATATTTAATTTTATCATCTTTCCAATGATGTAAAAAACATGTAAATCCGAATTACTATGAGTAAGTTATGAAGTTTTGAAGATATGAAGTAAATAATTAAAAAGTGAAGTGAAAATATTTTACTTCAAAGTTAACTTGCTTATAGATCAAGGATTTGAGCCTCACCAAGGCTCACATGTAGTATATAAAGGTGTCTAAGAGAGGCCACGAGGCCTTAGTCTTATCCTCCTAACTACCTTCAAAGTGCTACAACCCATATGGGGCTTATACACTACCCTTCCTATAAGGATTACAGTGGCTGTTGGTCCTCCTATTTTCTACTAGAAGGACCAATATTTTTGCAATTTTGACCTCACTATGGTATTCAGAAACACCCAATTATTCTGAGAACCTTGTGTAGCTTTCAAATCTTGCTCCATTTCTTCATAAAGGCTGCCAAAGTGGTAAAACTCATTTTTACCAAGTTCTTGAAAATTATTCTAAAAATTCCTAAAAAATTCTAAATAAAATATAAATAAATTATAAAAATTCTATAATATTTATAAAATGCTAATATCCATCTAATGCTATATTTTCCTACCTTGGTGATTTTTGATAATAATAAAAATTAATTTAAATCAACTATAAATCTTATTTTTTATACCAATAATTAAAAATGACATGAGGTTCTTTCTCATGCTTCTTCTAACTACTAAAATTTATAGTTTTTATAAGTAATACATATAGATAGAAGACCAATATAAATATTGGTTTTAATAATAATCCTTAATATTCAACAATAAAGAAAAATACTAAACCAATAAAGATAATTGCCTCTAAGACTTACTAAGACTCCATTTCTACCACTGACATTCTAATTTTCTATTTTTTTAAGGATTTCTATACTACTTGCTATATATTTGGATTTAAAGCATTTTAAATGCATATTTTTATCCTAAAACAACAAGTGAATCAATTTGATGATTCACAAAAGGCCATAAAATAATAAAAATAAGATAATTTAGATAAATAGGTGATATAATTGGCTCAAAGATAAAGTTAAGTAAATAGTTGTACTAAACAAATTCTAAAATAGATTTTATTGATATCTTACAAATAAATATTTGTGAATCATGATAAAAATCAAATTTCTAGTGACTAAAATGGTCGTCTAAGGAATAATACATGAACATTTGAAAATCAACATTTAAAATTAATAAGCTAAATTAAGCTTATTCTAAAAGTATTTTTATTTTATATTTTATATTTTTTAAATTAATTTTAAAAATATTGATGAAAAAAAATGTTTATATTGGCATTAAGTATTTTGTACAATAAAATTAGGATTAATATTCTTTGTTGATTAATATATTTTAAGTAATATCTATAGTAGAAATTTCTTGAATATATAATTGATTGTCTATAATAGACTTATATAAAAATCTATGTCATTGTTATAGAGCAAAGAAGAGATATTTAATCATAAGTACAAAAGGTACCAAATTTAATATAATTTAGAATTGATTAGAATTTTTTGTATTATGAAAGCCCTACTAGTTAGAATGTAAAAATACTTAATAAATGGCTAAAAGCCTTAATGACCAAGCTACAATCTACTTTTGAGCTGAAATTAATAATTGAAAAAATAAAAAAGTGCTGCTAGAATTTTTTCATCAACTTTCAAATTAGTGGCCAATGAACATCAATCTGATATTTTGGCTTTTCTACACAATTTGTATGTTGAGATTGGACTAAATTTTTATAATGGTATAGAAGGCTTATAATAATATTAATATATTTCATACTACTTAAATATTTAGATTAAAAGCTATACCTTACTAAAGTTTGTTGACTCTTATTAAAAATTGTAAGAGAATTTTCTAGCTGAAAAGAAATAAAAAATAATTTAGTAATTAGACTTTGAATATTCTTATGATTATTAAAAAGATTTTTTTTAAATACTTTATATTGATATTAAAATATCTGAGGTTGGAATTGAATAATATTATTCTTGATTAGTCAAAACATATTAGAATTTTTTAAATAGTTGCAAAATTCAACTTTACCTTCTATATTCAAGTGTTTGGTATATTTTTGAATAAAATAATATATAATACAATATTGAAATCTTTAGATATCAATTCAAGGTTATTAAAATTAATTTTTACTAAAAGATATTTTTCTCAAATTATTAAAGATATGAATTATTATAAATTCTAAAAATATAAATATATTCTTATATTATCAAAAAAATAATATAAATAAATTAAAAAATATATATTAGATATATAGTAGAATAACTATTACCAAATATAAATAATTTAGAGACTCTTAAACTAAGAAAAGAAAACAAAAAAGATGTTGACAAGAATAAGAAAAGTATCATTCTTACCTTTATATATAATATCTATTAAAAAAAATATGTGGCAATGTCTTATAAGCCATATTACATGTATTGAACTTGCAAGACTTTTATTTAATTTATAGAATAAATTTCCAACATGTGTACAATGTGACTAACTTGTAATATAAGTGGCTAAATATGTGATATGTAGTCAATTTATTTAAAAGATTATTAATCTACTAATGACTTATAACTTATATATACAAATAAAGTCTACAAAGCTTTTAGGAAGCTCATTAATTAGATATCAAGAACATAACATATGTCCCTTTAATTCTAATTATTTTTAATTATCCAACTAAATATGTTAATGAATATAGTATTGAAGAATAAGCACTATGAAGTCATAATATTTAGCATTAGCAAGGTTGCACAAATAGAAAATATGGAATAAGATATCTCTCATTTCCAACATCTATTACTTATAGGTGGTGGTTGCTACCCTAATGGACAACTTCTATCCTTTGATGAATACATCCATCTAACATTCTATTAAGACTATCTATTATTTTCTTATCTATTATAAAAATATATCTTTAATATATTCTTTGTATTCTTAAGATCCTTGGTCTATTCATCTACTTTATTTCTTAGCCAATCTATATACCAAGAGCCAACCCTTTAATCAATAGCAACTTATTTAGAATAATATCCTCTATAATATTACTTATTTTACTTTCATATTTATTTATATACTTTAACACTCTTATTTTGCTATTGATCAAAGGCTTTCAATTCTAATACCTTTATCAATATGTGATGACTAAACTTACCTAGTACCTTTGTCAACAAATTAGCAAGTATATCATTCATTGCACAATACTTTATTTCAATCACTCTTATTTCAATCTTCTCTTTTATGAAGTCATGCTAAATATTAATGTATTTAATCCTTAAATGATGCTTTGGATTCTTTGTAAATACAAGACATCCTTAATTATCATACTCTATTGGAATTGCTTTCATTTGTAATACTCAAATGTCCTCCAAAAGTTGTCTAAGCCATATTATCTCTATTACACCATAGCTTGCTGCCATGTACTCCGCTTCCATTATTGATCTTGCAATTATTGGTTGTCTCTTGCAATTCTATGAGATAGCTCCTATTCCAACAAAGAATGCATATCCTATTATTTATCTTCTATCATTTGCATCTCTAATCCAATCCGCATTACAATAACCATGCAAAATAATGTTATTACTTTCAAGGCATAATTTGAAATACAAAGTATCTTTTAAGTATCTCATGATTCTTTCAATAGTTGCTTAATAGATTGATCCAGCGTTTGACATCTATTGACTCACAACACTCACCGCATATGCAAGATCTACCTTTATGTCAACTATTATATATATATAAATAAATCTATTGCTACATTATATAAAATATCTTGTATTTGACCTTCAAATTCAATAAATTCTTTATCTATGAGCTTCATCAACTTCAAATTGGTTTATAATCTTCTATGCTGAATTATTTCAATATTTCTTCAATATACTTGCTTTGACTCATTATCATGGTCTTTTTAGTACAATCTCTCACAAATTCCATTTTTAAACAATAATAAAGCTCTTTCAAATCACACATCTCATACTTTTTTTTTAATTTTGCCTTCAACTAATCCATCATCTTAATAGTATTGATTAAGATGATCAAATCATCAATATAAGAGATAAAAATCAATATGAATTCACTTGATTGCATCACATATAAGGAATGATCAGATTCACTCCTTAAAAATTTTTCATTTATAAAAAATATATCAATACATTGGTACTATACCTTCGGAGATTGCTCAAGTCTATACAAAGCTTTCTTCAACTTACTAATAAGATGTTGTTTCTATTCTTTTACAAATCTATATAAATATCTTTTTTTAGATTTCTATTCAAGAAAGCCATCTTTACATCTATTTGATACATCTCAAAGTCTACTGTTACCCTAATTACAACAATGGTTCTAATCATGGTGAATTTGGCCATGAGAATAAATGTCTCATTGAAAACAACACCTGCAACTTGTGAATAGCCTTTAGCAAGCAATCTAAACTTGTATCTCTTAATATTACCCATAGCATCTATTTTGGTTCTAAATATCCACTTATAACCAATTGAAGATTGATTTGATAGAAATTGAGTTAATTTCCATGTTCTATTGTCCATGAGTGATTTATATTCTTCTTCTATCTTATTCTCCTACTTCATAGCATTCGTAGACTTCATTGTATCACACAAATTCAATGGATCAATAAAGAATGCAATATTAGCATGTTCTTCATTTATTTGAAAAAAGATGTGATTCTTCTACTATACTCCAAGTTATTTTCTATCTCTTAAAAGATATCTCCTTTGACTTGATGAAGCTTCACCTTCTTTTATTCCTAGATTTCTAAAAAGATTCTTTTTTCTTAAAATTTATTTTTTACATTCAAAAATTGATACTCCTCTTTATCATCATTATCTTTAATATCTTAATAGTCTTTATTACTAATTTTAGGAATTATAGGCATACTATGATCTATCTTCTTTGGCTCTTCATCTTGATTTGAATTTCTACCATCATCAATTTCATCATCTTCTTCTTCTTCTTTTGTTGAAATTAAAGATATGTCTACAAATATACTATTACTCTTACTTGAATACATCTTTGAGTTATCATAAGCATTCTTATGCTTCAAAAATTCTATATCATGATTCTTGATGATCTTCTTGTTTTCTAAATATATTAGCCTATATGCCTTGGTACCTTTATAATATCCAACAAATACACATTTTATATCTTTTGCATCAAGTTTGAATTTCATACAATTTGGTACATTTGCATAGGCAATGCATTCAAAAATCTTCATGTGTGAAATAGAAGATTTCTTGCCATTCTAAGCTTCTTGTAGAGTCATTGATGTAAGTATACTTGTTGGACACCTATTCTTTATATACACTACATTTACCACAACTTCTGTCCAATACTCATGCCTAAAGTTTTGTACATGAAGAATATTCCTTATTATTTCTACAATAGTTTGATTTGCTCTTTCAGCAACTTCATTTTATTGTAGAATGTAAGAAGTAGAAGATTCACTTGTAACACCTTGAATCTTCAAGAATTCATCAAAATATTTTGACATATACTCACCTCCATTATTCATATGTAATACTTTGAACTTTCACTCATATTATTTCTTTACAAGAGTCTTAAATTTCTTAAACCTTAAAAAACATTCACTCTTGGCTTTAATGATGTAAATCCAAACTTATTATAATCATCTTCATCAAAGTTATCACAAATATTGTTTGTATTGTACCTATTTCTTTTCTTTATTTTGTAATAATTCTTAATAACGTGATCTAATTTTTTAAGAATATAGCAATTTTTTATATTTCTTTTTGAATTATCACATTGAAGAAAATAGTTATCTTTGCTTTGTCTTAAGAATAGAGCCAAATCTTCACTTTGAAGCTCATTTTCTTTCCTCTTGATTAATTCATGGACAGGCCTTGATGTGACATAATTTATGATAAGCTCCTTCATATTGATAGACTCTAATGCCACAATGAGGTAGATGTAGGACTCTAAAAGGCTCATGAGCAATGTCAATACAATGTCTTTATCATCAACTAGCTTGTCAACAATTGCTACTAGATTTGCAAGTGATTTTATTTTGTTGATATGAGCCATGAATTCATTTTCTTCTTCTATCTTTACTATTAAGAACTTCATCCTTGTCCAAGAATGTTGGCAAGGTTTCTACTTTCATAAATATTGCAAAGAGTCTTTCATGCTTCTGTTTATATATTACAAGCAATTACATGTAAAAAGTTGGTATCATCTAAATTTGATGCAATCATATCAAAATCTTTCCTTTTATAAAATTTGTACTCCTTCTTTACCTTGATATTAGTATTGTCATTTGGAAGCTCTTCACTTTCATCCGCAATGTTCTTAAGATCCAATAAAGATAAGAAAAGTTCCATTTTTTTTCTTTTAGTGGTAGAAGTTGTTACCTTTGAACTTCTCAATTACTTTCAAACCTTCAACTTCACTTGAAGCCATATCTAGGAAAGGGATGTATTAAAAAAATTAAAAAAAGAGAAGAAAGACCTATCAAAATTAACAAAATGTTGCTGCTGTAGAAATCCAAAATATATTCTTTATAAGTAAATTAGTGATATCACTCTTAAATCACTTTCAACTTCACTTATAGGACTTCTCACATGTCTTATATACTATCTAAACCTCTTGTATAAACTTTTCTATTCCTCAATCACTCATCTTCTTTTACAAAATATTTCTAATTTCATAAATCACTCTTTATCACTATAAGAAGATTTCAAGAGAAGTTTACTACATAAAACCACAATGTTAGATCACAAATGATGTGAATTAGCAAAAAAAAAAATATTAGTATTTTAAAACATCATTCTAAGATATTTACGAACCTCCAAAATCATCAATGCACTTAACAACAAGTAAGAGCAAAATTACACCAACAACTAGATGTAACAATGGAGTTAGATGATATCAAATCCTAACATCAATAACAACCAAATGATCTACTCCTTATAATAAGTAAGACTTCAAAGAACTTCAAAATTCACAACTAAAGGTGAGTAGACCTATAACCTATTGAAAAACAAGCACTATGAAGTCACAACATTTAGCATCAACAAGGTTGAACAAAAAAAGAGTATGGAGTAAGATATCTCTTACTTCCAACTCCCATTATTTGTAGGTGGTGGATGTTGCCTTAATGGACAACTTCAATCCTTTGATGAATACATCTATCTAACATTCTATCGAGACTATCTATTGTTATCTTATTTATTATAAATTATGTCTTTAGCAAATTTTTAATATTCTTAAGATCCTTAATCCGTTCATCTACTTCATCTCTTCGCCTTCTTATATACCAAGAATAATCCTTTAATCAATAGCAACTTATCTAAAGTAATATCTTTTATAATATTACTTATTTTATATTCATATTTATTTATATACTTTAATACATGGCTACTTATTATAATATAAATTTAACTACTTATTTTATAAATTAATTTTTAATTAGATAATAATTTTATTTAATTTAAAGCTTTATTTATTTATTTAATAGAAATATATAATAAATATTCAAACTAAAAATACATGGTTATATCAATATATATATATATATATATATATATGATTTTTAAAAAATTAAATATAAATATATTATATTTATTTTTTAAATTAAATCTAATTTAGATTCTTTTTTGATTATAATCTTTTTTATATATTTTTTTGTTTATTCATTTAAATAATAATTTATTTTATTTAGAAATTTTAATTTGTTTTTAAATTAACTTTTTATATTTTTTATATTACATCCAAGCTTAGAAACATTAATAAATATTTTTATAGTAATATATATACATATATATATATATGATACTATTGCCACTTCAATTTTTGCTAGTACTATTAGAACTTGCCATCTATTTCATGCAATCATGATTTTTGCTAATATCACCTCAAATTATCTAAACTTAATATGAAAACTATTAGGCACTTATTTCAACCACTTGCATTGTTATCAAAAATATCTTTATAACTTTTATTTATTCTATCTTAATTATTGAATGATTCTTAATTCTTTTTGCTTCTTTTTGTCATAATAAAGTTTCTATTTACTTTGTACAAACATAAATAAGGCAAAACTTAAGAAATAAAAATGAGATTATATATTTGAGAAATTTATGAATATTATAGTAAATAGACAAATAAAATATTGTGAGATTGTAAATTAGGTTTTTTGGAACATGTTCTAAAATATTTAGATCAATTAAAGAATTACATTGAAAAATATTAGAATTTGCTTCAATTAAGGTCTTAATTGTTTAATTTTTAGGATTAGTGAAAGTTAAATCTTGAACAATTTGTCACTTAAATTGAAGCAAATATTTGTGTATGGATATTGAGTTTATTTTGCAACAATTTACTCAATTTTGAGAGCAAATATATGGTTTAATAAAGAATTATTGCTGCTAGAAAATCAATATTAAGATTGGAGAGAGAAGACAATCAAGATTTGAGCAAAACAAGAGTATTTTTTTTCAATTGGTAAGTGCAATTTTTACCAAATTTTTCATATTTTTTATTAGTTGATATAGTGTAATATGTGTGAAGTTTTAAGTAAGATCAAAATTTTAATTAATATTTATTGAGGTTTTAAATTTATCATAAAAATTAATTATGGTTGATCAAGATTAGATTAGGATTTTTTTTAAAATAAATTTTATTAGAATTATTTAAATTTTATTAGGATTTATTTAAGATTAATTTAGAATTTTATTAGGATTTTTGGATTTTACTAAGATTTATTAATATTTATTAAAGGATTTTTTAAATTATTTTAGAATTTTTTTTTAATTATAAAAATATGTTTATAAAAAATTTAAGATTTTTAAAGTTCTTTATAATTTTTTATAATTCTTTTAGAAAATTTTAAGACTTCTTTTGGATTTGATTAAGGTTTGACTAAGATTATGAAGGTTCAATTGGGATTTGTTTAAGATTCTATTAAAGATTCTAAAATCTTTATTTGTTGGAATTTCCAGTTTATCCTTTATAGCTAAGTGTCCAATGTATTCTCAAGCAATACAACACATTAAATAATACAAGCTATAAGCACATTCTTGGTGTTGTGTTGTAATATTTTAATTGAGTAAAAAATAATAATAATCAAAATAAATAAATAAACAAAATATTTAAGAGCTTAATTAAAAGTATAGTATTAAAATACATTAAAAATATAAGACGAAATAGTATAAATTAGTAAAAATAATATTAAAGACATCTTTAAGTATAAATAAAGAATATTTTTTTAAAAAAAAATAGAAAAACCTTAGATGGATATCCAAAGAAGACCAATTATGAACCAAGGTCAAAACTAGACATTGAGATACAAAACTACATGTGTACAACAAATGAGAGATTATTTTGTTGATTGATGAGCAGATACAAAAAGATAACATGATAAGATTTCTTTAAGCTTTGATTTTGAAGGATTTGAGTAGATATTGACTTCATAAAAGCTTTGCAAAATTAGAATATTTTTTGATGAATTTATTTTTTATAGAATAAAATATATATATATATATATATATTTATATTTATTATAAAATCTATAGAAAATCTATGAGTAAAAGTATATGGATTTATGAATGTAGTTGTATTAGATGTACATTGTGAAGATGAGCTTAATTTGTTGGTTATTTAAAAAATAATTGAAATTTAAGTGTTGGAAATTGGATTTTAAAGTTGAGTGTTTTTATAATTTTGACTAATTTTTTAGTTTGATTGAAATAATTTTTTATATTCAAATATTTGACTCAGTTTCTAGAATTTATAAATATTTTGAAAGAAAATAAACGTTGTTGTATTATTATATATCTAATGGATGAAAGAAGATAAAAGATATTATATTATAAAAGAATTTATTTTAAAATATTATAGGAAATTATATTATAAATATTAATAATAGTCAAGGAGATAGTAAAACTAATGAGTCTTAATTCAGAAATTTTATAAAATAGACTTTTGCTTACTTCGCAGGGCCATAAACAAGACAAAATAAGGTAGAATAAAAAATTAGTATCATAGAAATTGTAAGGTAAAAATAAATATTAGGTATTATAAACTTGAGTCAAATTCAATCTTTGAGGCATAAAATTACTCTTTTATGATAAAATTAGAAAATTTTTTACTAATCAAAGAGAGAATGTAGAGAAGAGACTTATAGAGATTTGTTTTAACATTTGTTTCAAATAATTTGAATTAACTTTGAGTTACAAAGAGCTATTAAAAGGCAAAGATATTTTTTATTTTAAATTTTAAAAAATAAAAAGAAGATTGTATAGTAGAAATAAGTGTAAATGTAGTAGCAAATAGATGAGTGTAATTTTATAGGTTTGATAATATGCTTGTTTTGAATTTGTGCTGAAATTTTAAGATAAATCCAATGATTAGATTAAAAAGTATTAGAATTTGATTGGATCAAGGTCTTAGATATTTGATTTTTAAGGTTAGTGAGAGTTTTTGTGATCTTAAGCAATTTTCTAATTAAATTGAAACAAAATTTTATGAAAGCATATTAACTTTATTTTTTAACAATTTTCTAATATAGAAAGTAAGTAAATAGTTCTATAAGGGTTTATTGTTTCTACAACAATAATTTGAAGGAGAGCTACTGATGTTAGAAGATTGATATCAAGATTGGAGAAAGACAACCAATACTCATGCAAATAAATAGCATTTCTTCCAATTTGTTGGTTTAATTTTCTTTAAATTTTTTGTACTTATTTTAAACTAATAGATTGAAATTTTATAAATTTTATAATGAAGATAAATTATTAAATTAATAATTATTAAGATTTTAAATTTTCTATAGAATTCTAAAATAATTTGATTAAGATTTATTAAAATTTACTTAAGTTCCAATTAGAATGTGATTAAGATTTTTTAGAATTTACTTAGTTTTTGAATAGGATTAGATTAGAGTTCAATACAATCAACTTAGGATTTATTAGAATTTAATTAAAATTTCTTTTAGGTTTCATCATAATTTCTTTGAGGTTTCTTAAAGATTTCTATAAGATTTTTATAAATATATAATTTATTTATGATTTATTTTGAATTTATTTTTATTATTTAAGGATTTAATAAGGATTTTTAGGGATTATATAAGGTTTTTTTAGAATTAATTAGAGTGGAATAAGTTTTTTTTAGAATTTTTTTAAGATTGATAAGAAATAATTAGTATAATTAGAAGTTTACTTAAATTGTTTAAAATTGCTAAGAAAATGTTTCTAAAAATTATGCATTATGCATTATTTTTAGATTTTAAATCCAACTTCAAGTTAAGATCAAACCATTCTTAAAAAAAAAAAAAAAAAAAAAAAAAAAAAATCTAATACATTTTTAAGCTAATTTTCACATAATACAACATCAACACCACCTTCTCTCATCTCTCATCATTACCTCATTTAAACATAACATGCTCTCCCTCTTTATCACCTCATTTGCACACCACATGCTCTCCATCTTCTTGTTAGTTTTCTTCAACCTGTTTGCTTTGTAAAAAATCTTCACAGTTCTTTCCACAACACTATTTTTTTCATTACACACCTGCCCACTTGCTTGCCTGTCCCCTCTCACCCCTTTCCTCCCCCCTCCATGCTTCCACCATCCTTAAAAAAATTGGGTGAGACAATGTGTCTCTGCCAACTTCACAACTGCTACAAATATTACGGCAATTCTTATTCTTTTGCCTGCTTGCTATGTGTTTCTCTCTTTATGCTTTTTGCAATTGGTTTTTAAGGATTGGATATTCAATTCTTGTACCCTAATATTGTTGGTTCTTTACGTAGTATGCTCTGTAAATTGGTTGAATAAATCATCATTGCAATTCTCAATTTCATTACTTCTTGCTCTTAATAATCATGTGGAGTTGAGAGGTTAATGAAGAGGAATAAGAGGGAGAGTATGTGGTGTTTAAATGAGATGATAAGAAGCGATGATAGAGGGCGATGCTATTTATGTATTTATGGCTGGGTGGGAGAAGTAGAAGTGATTAAGATTTGCAAACTAATTAAGAGTAGAAATATTAAGAGTAATTAAGACATCATTGATAACAGCGGTGATGGTTGTAAAAAGTGCCTTATGTGCATCTTAAGTAAAGAGCACCTTGTGTTGGCTTTGGCAAAACCCATGATGGCATGTGATAAATGACAAATTGTGGTGGTATTAGCAAAAGTTGAGATAACAACAGCAATACCATATATATATACATATACATACATTTTGTTTCTTTGATTTTTTTTAAATCTACCAATAAATATAACGTATTGTAAAATATTTTAAAATTTGTATCAAAGCTTTTAAACTTCAATAACTTTAAATAAAATTGATTGTATGTAAATGCCTATATGTGATAGTTATTAAAATTCTTTATATTTTTGAAACACTTAAAGTAATAACAACTTAAGTCTTAATGTAATTTTTTTAAGTTATAAACAAATTTTATATAGGACCAAATTTACTAAAATCAAGTAGTTAGCAAAATAATTTTTTAAGATGTTATTATTATTTTATTAATATTAAAAGATCAATGTTATGTTTTAAGTGTTTATTTCTTGTATAATTCATAACCTCTTTCTTATACTTTTAAAATTTAAAATTCATTATTAATTTTTGTACAAAAGTTCCAAAGTGTGTAAATATTTGCAAAAATATATATTTATAATTGCTTAAATTTAATTTTAAAAAATCTCTCAAATTATATTATAACATCTTTAGAAATATAAAACTAAAATATTACAACCAAATTTAAATTGTCCTTTAAAAAGAAACCCTACAAAGATATTTTATAGCCAAAATATATTTTTAAATTAACCAAAATAAATCTTTAAAAGTTAGAGCTATATTTACAAGCCTTTTCAAGTATTAAAGGTAAATAAGACCTCTAAATATAGTCTAAAAGCACTACTAAGGCTGATTGCCTTATTAGTGACAAATAATGACTACTAATGTGTTAATTTGTAGAAAATTAAAAATATATATATATATATATATATATATATATACATTTTATTATATTTTGCATAATTCTTCTTAAATTTTCTACGTGATTTATATATTATGGCTTAGTATCACATTTTTCGATAAAAATACTTTTAATTAAATTAATACCAAGCATTTCTTGTCTACAAAGATTAAAACAGACATAGCCAAACAAATATTCTGATTGTAGCAGAAAACCCTAAAATAATATAAAACCATGAAAGAAATTGGGAAGAAAGTGCTGTGGGTCCTGGGGTGGGGGAGTAGACATACAAAATATAAATTGATTTGGATGTATAGATATATGTATAAAGTATTTAATATAGGTGAGATACATCACCGATCTGTTATAACAACACACATATTCATTTTGTACAAGCTTGTAATTTGTTTGATCAGATATAATCATTGTACACTCTGGATTTGGTTTTTATCTTAGGATATTAGTAAGAAGAAGCTGTTAAGATATATAACGAGTTCATTATTTATGTTTCCTTTGCAGCTTGATATTTCATTTCTGGACCCATCACAGTTGAGAGAGAGCCCTCAGGCGGCAAGATACGAAAGGGTTCAGCCGACACAACTTAGCGACAAACGCCCAGGATAAGTGGAGTATGAGCTTGCAACTCAAGGGGCATGAGACTGAACTGATTTGAAGGAAGCTTGAAGTGGATGTGCTCGGCAGAGAGGAGGAAGACGACTCTTCAAAACCTCAAAACGCTGCAACTGAAGAGGAAGCATTGCATGAAACGAAACAAAGTGGGTGGGAGCTCGAAGTGGACAACGACGTTTTACAACATGTGCAACAAGTGTTTTTGCAGGAGGGGATTCAACACCAGGCAAACTAGAGGCTTTGACTGTCTTTACAAGCATCTTAGATCTATGTACTACATACAAAAGGGTACTCCCGTTTAGTTCCCTGAATATGTATATCATCAAGGCTGAACGGAGAGTGCTATGCATGTCACATGTTATAACGGACAGCTTCCTGTGTGGTGCTCCATGGAAATGTGTTGAAAACCGTGCCAGGCGGATGAGTCCCTTTCGAACAACCATCTCAATCCATGTCATATTTGCGTTACATCCCGAACGTCACTCTGCACTTTGTGGAGTTGGGGTCTCAAGCGCGGCGCCCCAGTAGTTAGTGAGAGTATGTCAGTACTGTTGAAGGGGGAAGGAGGAATTGTTGCAGCGCTTGCACAATTGGGGACTTAGAATCTTCCTGGAAACACCAGCAGCATCGAACTTTCGTGAGCTAGCTGAAAATTTAGGATCAACTTTGTGTCTAGTAACCGACCCGATGATACAGAGGACCATTGCAGCAAGAGTGATACTCACTCTGTCACCTGCCTTGAAAGTGTTCCTTCAAGCTGCACGAATTCCGGAGGCGAAGCGTCGCATCCTGCAAAAGAATCGAGAGTTGTTGTAATTATGTCAGAATGTTTCATGAGCCCTTGCTAGCTGAAGATTACAAACTTGGGGATGATCCTAGATTGTAAATCGAACTCCAACTATGGCTACGAAATGGTCTAGTAAGATGTTACACTGGGAGCGCTAAAAAATACCTCGCAAAGAGGCTGCTCCGACGTTGCTTTTAGAGGTGGTTTAATGGGGATAAAGCTACCGAGAGGCTTTCGGGAAAACCTCTTCACTTGGAGAAGTCGTTCTGGCGGAAGGGTGTTGGACAGCCACGATTCCGAAGGCATTTTGGGAGATGGAGGGGGCCTCAGAAATGCCACTGCATCTACCCACTTAGTCCTTGGAGCCTCCGCCGAAGACGATGACGTCGAGGCTGAGGGTCCTTTGCCAGAGCTCTCAGTTTCATGCTCATCGTGCTCGTGTACTCGAGCATTCCGTGACTCCATGTAGTTCGTCTTACTTAGCATTCGAGTTAGCCGAGCTCCCAGACGGTCCACTTGCCGTGCCCGTTCCATCTCCCCGCTGGTGAGTTGGGAAGCCTTTGGCAATCCCAGAAATCCTCTATGATCTGGGGTGTGCACTGTCTCCATAGAGTGCAGCCGAATGGGAGGTGGAACCATCTCTGCCGCCAGCTGACCCTTTCTCAACACAGAGGAGGCGCTCTCTCGCTCAGTCTCTCTGATTTCAAGTTTTGAAAGCCGAAACGCATCTTCAAACTTCTCCTGAGACATTAGGGTGATATCGAGTTGGGTTTAGGGGGGGCGGGAGGGGGGGGGTTAATATAAACCGAATCTCGAAGGTATGTGGCACAAAATAACAGCAAAACTTCCATAATTTGTTCTGGGTCAGTCTCACCTCATCGGACCAGAACACATCTTCGGAATTGTCACTTTCATTTCCTTGTTTCGTATAGTCCATCTTCGTCGCCTGACACGGGCTGCGACTGTTTGATCGTGAAGTCCAAAAGCTATATCTGAAGTGTTGAAGGGTCCACCTCCCCAAGTGCAGAGGAAACCCACATGCTCTCATCTCCACATTTTCGTCCTCTGCATCATCACCACGTAGGTCCTGTTGAACCCCATGAGAGAGTTTCTTCTTATTTCTGCTCGTTTCTGACATAGTTGACACTGGCTTTGCAGTTACAGTAGAAGTTGAGTTTGGCAGAGGCCTGCACTCCACAAGAAACCCCTCGTCAGTGATACAACAATGGTTTGCAATCGAGGACACGTAGGGACACATCACTAAGGAAGAGATGAAAGCGATTGAAACCAGAAATACACAGCACGAATTGTACCTGAGAGTCATCTAGACGATGATCACCAGGATGTCATATCACAATATCACATCACCTGCATTCTGAGGAAGGCAATGATGATATTGATGCTGACGGTTTAGCTCCGGTGGCAGCCACTGCTTGCGCTGCGGGCAAGAATCTTTTGAGCATATAGTCCCGAGCGTCTACATTCCTATGGCGTTGCACATTGCTGAGAGGAGCAGGCGATGCTGCTTCGTGATCGGCGTCGTATGATGTGTTACTGGGACGCGATGTGAATATATCTCTTGCACCAGAGCACGCAGAGGCCATGTCCAGCTCGGGATTGGTCTTTCGGAGCTTCAGGTTTAACTCGGTTATTGACGTCCAAAGTGATGATTGAAATGCAGACCTAGGACGAGGTCGATCGTGTTACGCTACAGGTTCGTGATTGCTTCGCATATCGAGAGGCGTAACTTGCCCCAAGTGAGTAGATATCGACTTGGACACATGACGTTGTCATCAGCATTCACACCACATTCTTACGGTGGTCAAAGCCTCCCTCATCTGCAAGTCCAGAAAAACTCAAGTCACAAACATGGCGCAGAAACCTCTTGTCGATGAAGATAAACTCACTAGGTGCACCATACCGGTGCGAGACATGTACCGTTCAGTTCTTACAACAGACTGCGCCAGGTGCGGAGCATGATGCATTTCTGTAGGCAATGCAGGAAGCTAGCTTGCCTACATTGTCTCGGAATCCACTATTGAGTGAGGCAAACTCCAAACGAGAGCGATAAGTGCGTAGATTGGGATAAATATTTCGAAGTGTAGCACGGAAATTTGAAGAGGCGGCACATCAGATGAGTAGACTAGTACCAAGAAACCCAGCTATCGGGCAGAGACACAAAAGTTTGGATTGACAAGAGCGAAGGGGCGCAAGAGGCTAGAATACAGCTGCAGTCTTGGGGAGAGGTGTTGGAGCCTGTCAACAAGATAAGAGAAGGACGAGAACCGGAGCTAAAGCTTGTGACAGGAGTACTATTGTGCTTGATAATGGTGGTGCGTCGGGTAGGCTTACCAGTAGCGACGCATTGCGAGTAGAGGGAAGTTTTGCCTAGGATTTGACAGACCAGGAAGCTTCTTCAAAAGCACAGCAAGATTGCAGCTCTGTAAAATCATAGGCACAACAATGGTGGCTGTGGAGCTGTCCGGCAAGCGGACACATCAGCGGCAATGGCGACATCAACGAGTTCGAGAAGCTCGCAGATGTATGCTACGCGGTTCAAGTCGTGTGGAAGACGTGTAAACCGGTCTGTACATATACATCTTCAAATGTTCAGAACAATTCTAAGGCACGAAGTTGAACAATGTTCCTCGACAGTGCAAACAACTAAAACAACCTATCAATAATGTTCTACATGGGGAGCGTGAGACCAAAAGGCCATTTCTAGACAACCAGCAACAAGAGAACAGAAGCGTCAGCACACAACAAAAGTTGTGAGAAGCTAGAAAAACGCGTCGTTGCGCAAAACCTTCGAGAAACCACGTATTGTTTACGCTGTACACAGAAGATGGAATGAAGTACCCACTTGTACAAATTAAAACCACACGGAAAATAGAGCTACTCATTCATTTAAAAAGCACAATGCTGGAGGCAACATATTGACAGCGCATCCCATCAAAGACTCTAACGAAGCCTCGAGAGTGGACTAACCTCGTCTTGCTCCAGGAGCTACGAACTCACATCAGTGAGCAATTAACTTATAGAGGGAAGCTCTGAGGTGTGCGATGAGCTACGATGCTGAGTCGACTGCGTGCGGACGAGCTCATGAGTGAGAGAGTGATGAGTGATACTCACGAAGGTTGTGGGGGGGGGGGGGAGGAGGGGGGTGGAATAAGTGAAGTTGAAGGAAGCGTCGAAGCAGATGGCGGTGTCAGATGCCTCGGGATCCGCCGCCATGGTACCCGTTCTCCGTTTCAGACAGCATGGTTGTCAGACGCATTTGGATGAATTCTGACTAGTTCAAAAAAATCATTCACGAGCTGTACCCCTCCATATCCCTGCGTGGCGCATGTTTCAAGCTGACAGTCCCAAGCAAGTACCCTGAACACAACGACGTGATATATTACCACTATTCTTTTATTTTCTGTTGTTTTCAAATTTCATCGACCAGTTTGCCTTGGAGATGATTGCACTCTCGAGACACATTGCAAGTTGAGCTACTTGGCATAACAGAACAAACGATGTCTCGAGATCATCACTGATCTGAACCCTTTAGAGTAAAGATATGACACACCCAATTTCTCAGGTTGAAAATCTGCTGCGAGATTAAGTACAGGCTTTTAAAAGACATGAGTGTTTGACTTGGGACACAGCATTGAAGGCAGATGAATGCCAGCCGCACCAGTCATGTCCATGGTTTGAAGTCCTGACGAGTGACTCTCCTCCTGAATAAACTACAGCTATCGCATTGAGAGTAAGCCCTGAACGAGTAACTCATCCCTTCGGCAACGAATTTCTTCTGTGGAAGAGTGCCCCATGTGATGCGCATCTGAAATCACAGTCGCAGCACAGGCCAAACTCCCATATCTCCCGAGCTCCGAAACTTGCACTATTCGTCGGATGGGTCTGCAATTTGCCATTATGTTTGAATTTCGGATCGTGTCGAGGAGTTTGAGTTTGAGTTTCGGTGTTATATTGTTTTCTTTTCCCATAATACTCTTCTATGTTCTACACCTCATGCGAGTAACCTTCCGCATGGATTCTGTTACAGTTGTGATTATAATTTAAATAACTTTACCAATCTTTACTACAATTATAAACAATTGTGTAGATACGACTTCGGTGATTGAATTTAGGGTTTTATCCTTTCATTGAATTTTTTATGTCTAATCATTTGTCTGACTTATTGCCCAATCTATAATGGTAAAAAGCCAATTGATCGCTGTTTCAATGTGTGTGTGTTTTATTTTCTTACATTACAATTCCATAGTTTCCGGCTCTCAAACGTAGAAGTCTTCGGCACCCTTTATGTTGAGCAGGTAAAAGAGTTCAAGACGAATGGCACTGTTCTCAGAGATTCTTAATCCAGCTCGGTTTCTCTATGCAATCTTGGTATTGGGTCATGAATGTGTGTAAGGGGATCTGACATTCTACAGTGTCGTCTTTCCCTCAATGCCGCCGGCGGTAGTATTCTCTCTCTCTCTCTCTCTCTCTCTCTCTCATGCCCAAGCATCATAATGTGCAGTGCATCAGGACCACTTGTGTTATTCACCGCTCAACCATCACCGTTTGGGTGAATGCTCTGTCTTGGGTGAGACGTGAACTCCGTTGTGCACAGTCGACAGCGGTGGTCAGAACACACATTCTGGAATCCATTACGAACCGAGAGTTCCAATTACGCATCGAAAAGACACTGGTATTTTCCGATATGCTGCACGGCTTTGAGGACTGGATGACGTAGGGTTTTTCCAAAGATAATCCTGCCCCGAGGCAGTCGTAAATCGCAGCATGTATATTCCTGTGTTTATGTGACCGTTATTCTCGAATGCAGTGCAAGGTTATTTTTTATTTTTTTGAAAACAGAACTACAAGTGGGGAATGGCAACGTTACGTGAGGCTCAAGTATTGCAGCAACGACGCCAAACACACCCCCCCCCTAGTGGAGGGAGAGCAAATAAATACAGGAACGAGCATGTGACTGAGGCCTGGGAATCATTCATGGAAGCACGATCATTGTCCTTGCTACTGCTTGAATATTTCCTTCACCACGATCCCTGATTCGCCAAGTACTCAGAGTATTGAGTTCGCTTTATCACCTTTAAGCAGACACAGAGGCAACTGGCACCCAACAAGCCGATTCCAGCATCCTACACCTCCAAAAACATCGTGTAACTCATTTCTGAGCATCGCTGTGAACGTTTCGCAATAATGCAATTCCAATACCCACAGTCTTGTACTGACTCATTCTAGGTCAGGCCCTTCAGTATCCTACAAGCAAGTAAATGCGGGAGGACAAACCAGAGTACTTGGTGGATTCTGAGGAATTTCAATGTCCTCACGGCCTATTCTATATCAATGCAGCATACGACCTGAGCCTGTAATGCTATCGGTACTGTGAACAAGCGACCTACCAGGCATTTAGGTGTCGGACGCACTCCTTCCCACCATTTTGCAAATCACAAAAACGGATTGGTCAGCAAGTAACAGCAAGATTGTAATCCCGAGCTGCAAAATTCTTAAGCCCAATGTGGACAATCGGCGCGCCTACAAATGGGAGTGCTGTACAGTTCCGACATGCCAGGGACTCTGCAAAAGGAAAGGATAATCTTCCTTGAACCGTCCAAACACGTCCAACACTGTGCTTCATCACGTTCGCATTTGGCAGTGTTCACCGCAAGCTCTTACACACTCATCTGCAGCAACTCAGGGCCAGTGACTGAATCACACCCAGAGGGTAGAGTCTAATTTACCCAACTCCGTGAAGTTCCAGGGAATTGGTAGGAGAGTCATCAGTCGAGTCATTCAAAACCACAGTATTCGAACGTGTTGTTTAATCCAGTTTCATTTGCTGCTTGCGTCAAAAACCTTGTGCACAGTTTCTGATGCCGAGGACGATCATTTACTCCCCCGTTTACTGAGGTGATTGATGGTGAGGGTGGCACCCGTCACGTCCACCGCATCGTGTAAAAATTAATTGAATGTGGACAGGCTCTACGTCGATGTGTTGACCTTCACGGTAGTTGGAATTTCGGGGAAATCGACTGACGAATCACATTATATTCCCGAGATGTCCTTTTACAGTTTCACAGAAACTGTTTGCAGCAATTCAGTCTGCTTCCAAACTCCTCGACAGCCATCTCCACCTTCGGTTCCATGCCATGAGCCCCCTACAGCCTGCAAATTACAGCTTCATTGAGAAAGATTCAACTCAGAAACATCAAAGAGTGGGAGGCGAAATCGGGTGATGAGGGAAAAAAACCACAACTTTGCACCGACACAGATAATTCCAGCTCTAGGATCATGTGGTGAATTCTAACATCTACGGCAAATATATTCCTACACAATCTGGTGCAGTGAATCTTACACAGTGTGGCTGCATCCTCATGTGATACAGTGGATGCAGGAGTTGTGCAGATGTGTTTCGATGGGCACGCTGCTCCAATTCCACTGCAAATGTGGGGATGCTGATTGTGAGGCGCCATCGACGGTTGCTATGGACTGAGGTTTTGTGTCGGTGCACAAATTCACACACTCAAACACACTATTTTGTAAACGAAATGGTTTTTTTTTTTTTTTTTTTATTTTATTTTATTGTAATTTATTTAAGAAGTTGGAACGTTTTCAAGTGTGAATGGGTGAATAGTTAACCCAGTGAACAACTTGGTTGACACCTCCTTTTATTGCATGGACATCATTGTGCCACTCACCCCACATGTACACAACAAAACTCTTATTTGCACTAAAAAGTTTTAGAATAAATTTTCTATAAAAGATTTTCCAAATAAAATCAATTAGCTTTTAAAGATGAATAAAATATTATATAAAATATATCTTGGAGTTTTGATAAATTTAATCAAAAAAGAAAGAATAAAGAAAAATAAAGTGCAAAAAACTAGTGAACAGTGTAAACAAGAGTTTTCATGTATGTATGTGTGGCACAAGGGATGTCTATGCAATAAAAAAGGGAGGGGAGTGTCCACCTAGCATTTCTCTAAATTTAATAGATGGATTTTAGAAGAGTTTTATTTCTTGATAGATTTGTGCAACATAACAAGTAACTATCACAATTATGTAAAAATTTGATGGACAATTAAAATATGGGTTGTTTAAGTGACCACTAAAAATATTGCCATCAATATTTTGTATAATGTGTATTTTGTATAGAATCATGTATATGGGCTACTATTGTAGAATAGATTTTATAAGCGTTTTTTTAAAACAATAATAATTTATTGAAGTAGAGTTTTGTATTTTTAAAAGAAAATATAAAAAAATTTATCAAGACATTCAATTAATATAATTCAAGACAATTAATAACATATAATTAATATAATTCATACAATTAATAACATACAATCAATTCAAGACAAAGTTGCATTTATTTATCATGTATAACACATGCAGTACTAGTGTGACCTATTAAGTAAACATTAATTATAAACTTCATGGTAATATTTTGCTTAACCAATGAAGATATTCATCATAAGACAATTTAATATTAAAACATAAGATTTAATTATTATAATTGTATATATTACAATAAAAAAATTAAAATTCAAAAAAATCAAAGAAGCAAAAAGAATGCATTCTCTGAGAATACTCTCTAATCACTGACGTCAAAATTCATCTTGTCCAAATAGACCAGGAAAAGTGGCGTCTTCTCAGATTTAAAACAGAAATTAGATGAAATGTAATATTATTGGAGAAATATCTATACATGCATATATATTAATTGAGAGTTATACACTTAACAAGTCTATAATGTTTAGAGAAGGAAATATAGTATTTAGGGTAAAAAGTGAGAGGTCTCATCTTTCAAATTCTTCCATTAGCATCGCATTTCAGAAGCTACTCAGTTTTAGCCAGTAAAAAGATTGAAAAACTGTGACCTTAAATAGGAAGACCCCTTCTTCATAATCAAACTCTAAATAAAAACGAACACGAGTAATAATAAGAATACGAAGAGTGGATCGACGCCGAGGCGCCACGGCTTCGATCCACCATCGCAGCCCCATCCATGGCACAACCGATCCATCCAGTTCCAACGACGGGGATCGTCCTAGAAAAGAATGGCCCTGCTTATTTGCAAAGGACCCATGTATTAATTTAACAAAAATAAAACAAAAATAAAACAAAAAAAACAAAAAAAACAAAAAAAACAAAAAAAACAAAAAATCTTTTCCTCTCTGGTATGGGTCCCGTTCTTATCCATCGCAAACCCTAATTTCAACCGCTGCTTGGGCCCGATTCAGAGAAAAATTCTCATCTCGAAGCGCTCTTCACTATGTCCCTTGTGTAATCGCAATAACAATTCTGCGGACCCACCTCGTTGTTGATCTGGAGTTGGGTTTTCGTTGTCCATTCACAGCTCCAGGTTTCAAGCCCAGGCCAATTGGATTTTTTTTGTTCGTTTTGTGCTTGCCTCAGCAACACATCGTGTCTCCGAATTGTGCGGTGAGTGTGTGTTCCTTGATTGTTTGGGAGTAACCCCATTCGATTTCGAGCTCGGAACAATTGAACTAGTTGAAGAAGATCTGGAATTAAATTGTGTTTGTTGATGTGACACGGAAAATTGTAGATATGATCTCGAAGTCAAGTAGAATAGTTGCGAGAATGTGTCTGTGTTGTTGATTGTTTTGTGAGGAAGCGGTTTCCGAGTTGAGTTGGGCGTTATTGTATTTTTGTTATGCTTGATTTTCTTATCACGATGTTGTCATAGCGTTGCGGAGTTTGTTAGATTGTGATCTCTTTTGAAATTAAGTAGCCTGAGACTTGGGGTATGCTCTCTAGATCATTCACTTCGTTGTTTTCTAATTAGATGGCCCCTCATGGTAGAATATTTGCTGTTCTCTGTATTGCGCTTTTGTATGGAGGTTTATTGCGTTGTGTAGCATTGCCCATTGAAGTTTTTCATGCAGCAAGAGTCGAGATTGAAGCGTTTTAAATTGCATAGAGTTCAAGAAAGGAGGGAAGATGGCATGCTTGATGGCTGGTGCAGGAGTGGCAGGCGTCTTTACGCAATCCCAGCTGTGCAGTCGTTCCTCATTTGCGTCGAAATGCGGTGGCCTTTCTGGCGGTGGCGCACCTGAATCTGTCGCCCCACGAGGTCTTGCAGTTCGGGCAGGCGGTAGGAACTCAACTCAATTATGTTTCTTTTGTTGGTGGCACAGAGGGATTTTTTTAGAGGGTTTTCGTTGGCTTCGGGATGTCAAAGTGAGTGTGACAATATGATGAACCGTTTTCTCTACCTTTTATTCCGTGCAAGGGGTCGCGAACCTGGTGAAAGGCTTCGCATATAACATGGTATAGATAGTTTCAAAAGTCAATCTGAATCGAAGCAGCAGCTGTTGATTGGAATCCCCGAATCATTTGAAGTGTCGAATCATTTGAAGTGTTTAGTCTTTCATGTTACATACGATGTACCTATGACTGGATTTTGTCACCTTAAGAATATTCTCTTTAGATTGCTCAATCGAGGCAGAAATTTCAGGGATCCCAGTGTTGCATATCGTCTATTTTCAACCTAATCTCTGAATTGACTGTCTTACAAGTGAACACTAGGCTTTTCACTAGCAGTAAAATCCACTGGTTCCTCACTCGTGGATATCCATGACATTCAAACCTGCTCAAATTACCAGTGTGGGCTGCAAGTATAGTCTCCATTACAGCCTGCCTCTTGTACCGTTGTTGTCGAATTATTATTGCATTTTCTATTTCAGATCCTATTGAGAATTAATGCCATAGGTGTGGGTCTGTCATACATGCAGGAGAGCCTTCTGCACAGTCTCTGGAAGTTATGCGCAAGTTTTCTGAGCAGTATGCGAGGAAATCAGACACTTTCTTCTGCGTGGACAAGAGTGTCACTGCCGTCGTCATCAAGGTAGGTATGGTAGTTGTGTAATACACATATCACGCAATCATATTTTTCTTGACTGGGTAAGGACTTAGAGTAGTTGCGGTTTTGCAGGGTTTGGCGGAGCACAAGGACATTTTAGGGGCCCCTCTTTGCCCCTGCAGGTCAGTAGTCCTGTAGGAACTTGGGACACTTTGTTTCCTTCGTCCAAATGAATACATGTTCATAACGAACTATGTAGTTTGATCACGACCTTAGCGGCTAGAACTGTTACAATCTTGTGGCTTCTAATAGCTTCTCGCTTTATTAATTTATCAGGCACTACGATGATAAGGAAGCTGAAGCAAAACAAGGCTTTTGGAACTGTCCTTGTGTTCCCATGCGTGAGAGGTATGTCCTTTCTATCTCTATGCTTTAATTGTAATAGGAACCAGCCATTGTGGTTGGACTACTGTATGTATATTTATAGCAGAAGGCGCCCATCAATAATGGGTTTAAACACTCATATTGTCTTACAACCTTCCTGTCAGGAAGCGCAAAGCCGAACTTGCATGTGATTTTGATTTCGATTTTTGAATTTTATGGTTTTTAGTGCTCATCCAAGATTCAGCTAAAATTTTTAGTTCCATCTTTTGTACATTGGTTTCGTTTTCTTCAAGTGCCTGTGTTTGTTCAGGAAGGAGTGTCACTGCATGTTGTTCTTAACTCCTGAGAATGATTTTGCGGGAGACGAGCAGGTATACTACCACATATTTGAGTATGGATTGCATTACACCACTGTTGGAAAGTTATTTGCTTTGAACTATGTATGTTTTGAACCTAGGCAGCACAATGATCTTTAGTCACGAAAATGCATCGCTCCAAGATTGTTGGCTTTTTCACCTGGATGTATGACGTATAGGACACCCGACACTCTGGGACGGTATGGGCATCTGATCCCCATAATTCATAATAACCTCTTCTAATGGCAACTTGATTTTGGTGTTCATGTTCAGAAAATCACGATCGATGAGATCGCCGAATTGACGAAAGGCTTTTGAGGCACTTGTACCATCCTCTATTTTTCTGTATTGGCTTCCTGTGCATTGCAGAAGGACCACATCGTTTCTGCACGCGATTGTGTGGTGCAGGAAGGTGAAATTCGTAATGTTTAAAACATAGCACTAGGTTCTGTATTGATAGGTCCAGAGTGTAAATTTTGAGTTGGAATGTAGCATATATCCTTGTTCAACCCTGCAAGATCCAAGAGAGCCATCCAGTTCGTAATTCATGTTCTTGCTCCCTGTTTTGTATGTCGGATATTCTCCAAGCCACTTCTTTCTTATACAGCCTTTACAACAGCACGGGGCTCGTAATTAGAGGAATGAAACATGAATGATTTTCTAGTCTAAGAGTTAAGATAAAACGAAAATATTTCATTGGAGTACTTTCTGAGTTCTTGATGAGGGAGAACTTCATGATGTAGTAATCATCTGACCTTAGTTGTCTTCTGTATTACAACCAGTATTTTGCTTCTTTGTGATGTTTAAAATTGTGAATTACATTGAATAAGAATCCGTTGGGTCTGGTTATTACTAACATTAGTAGATTTATTGGCAAGATCCGAAGGTAAGATTAGTAGGATCTGAATAACATGGATATTACCTGCGGAGTTGTCCTTCGACGTCACCCGACGTGTCCATCGCTTCTGGGAAGGGTTTCATTACAAGGCATTGTATTGAGTAGCCAAGTGTGACTCCATCACTTCAGTCACTACGATGTTGATGATGGAAAGATAAACACTGGATTCCATCTCGAGGATCAGAGTGTGTTTCTCAGCCCACATGGAGGGTTTCTCGCAGCTGGTAACAAAGTTGACGTACTCGATGAGCTCATTCATCGCCGGATCATCAATTCTGACATTGTCTCGAGAAACATAGTTGTGCAGGCCCAGAAACATAGTTTTGCAGGCCCATGTTGTGAAGAGTCCGATACAAACCGATACACACCTGGCAAGTTCTTCTGAAGCTCTTGCTATCTACGGTTCTTAACACATCCAACGAGCCAGTTCATGAGCACATTTCATAGTTGCCAGTGAAATAGGTTGATTGTTGAATTGAGAATTATTTATTAAGATCAATATTTATATTGGTCTTCTATCTATATGTACTATTTATAAAAACTATAAATGTTAGTAGTTAGAAGAAGTATGAAAAAGAATCTCATGTTATTTTAGGTATTAGTATAAAAAAAAATAGGATTTATAGTAGACTTAAATTGATTTTTATTATTATCAAAAATCACCAAGATAGGAAAATGTAGCCTTACATGGATGTTATCATTATAGAAACATTATAGGATTTTTCAGAATTTATTTAGAATTTATTTATAATTTTTGAAGAATTTTTAGAACAATATTTAAGATCTTGGTAAAAATGAGTTTTTTCACTTCAGAAGCCATTATGAAGAAAGGGAGTAAGATTTGAAGGCCACATTGAACTCTTAAGCTAATGGGGTGTTTTTAAACACCATGGTGAAGTCAAAAATACAAAAAAAATGAATTTTACTAGTAGAAAATAGGAGGACCAACAGCTAGTCTAGTCCTTGTAGGAAGGATGGTGTACAAGTCCCATATGAGTTGTAGCACCTTGGGTGTAGGTAGGAAGATAAGTCTAAGGCCTCAATGCCTCTTTAGACAACAGATATACATTACATGTGAGCCTTGGTGAGGCTCAAATCCTTGACCTGTAAGCAAGTTACTCTTGAAGTAAAATATTTTCACTTAACTTTTATTTATTTACATGTTATTTTTAAACCTTCATAACTTACTCATGGTAACTCTAATTTACATGTTTCTTATATCATTGGAAAGCTTAAAAAATTAAATTCCTAAAAATATACTTTTTATTTTTACTTTTTACTGGGTGAAAACTCCGTGAATAAACTATGACGGAGTTTTGGAGTGTGTATTTGCTTGTATACATTGCTTTCACTTGTTTTTATTGTTTTTTCCTATTATAAATCATTGAATATGTGCATTATTACAATTATTACATAATGCTTATTAAAATAAAAAATATTTTTTAAATACTTGATTTTAGTTTAAAGTTACTTTTATTGTAATAGTAAATTAGAAAAAAAAAACAAAAACAAACAAAAAAAAAAAACAAAAAAATAAGAGAGATTTTGAAGTAAAATTATCTTGTATTTACATGAAAAATAAAAGTCCAAAAATAATAATGTTTAAATATTTAAAATATTAGAAAATACTTTATCTTGGTATTTTTATTTATATATATATATATATATATATATATATATACTGAAAAAAACATGTACCATTTTGTACTGCAATATTTGGCTCATCCATTTATTCCCTCATTTATCCATAATTCCTTGTTCCCATGTTTCCTAGTTCTCAAAGTTCTTTGCATTCTCTTCTCTATAACTAATTAGAATAATTCTTTATTTATTTGTGTTTTATCCAAAATATCTTATATATTCGATATACATTTTTTAGATATTATATTCAAATCAATAGAAGATATATTTAAAAAATTTATATTTTAAAATAAGTCTTCTTGTTTATCAAATCTTCATCTTAAAATTTAAACAAAAATTACTTAATATAAATAAAATTACTTCTTTTTGTAAAAGAAGCATTTGAATTCTTTTATTATATTCTAATATATATATATATATATATATATATATATATATATAAATGATAATTCTTAATAAACTATATCAAAAAAATTATACAAAATAAGTGATATATATAATTTAGAAATTTTTCTACCCTCATTAATTTATATATATATATAAAAATTATTCTTAATTAGCATTATAAAAATTTATTTAAGTTTTAATTTTTATTTAAATATAATTTAATTTTTAAAAAAATTGTTAATTTTTTTAATATATAAAAATAATTATAAATAATTTATATTAGAAATATTTAGTTCTTTTAGAAGATACAACATTGGATTAGTTGGACATTAGGCTAAAGAAGTATCTAAGGATATTTTCCAAGGGAGTTACTTAGACTAAGTTTAAGAGAATTTTGATTTTTTACTTAAAATTTTAATAACTAAATCACATGAAAAAAATTTGAGCTATTAAACTTGATACTTGTAAACACTTAGACAACATTAATTTACTATATAATAAATATCTAGAACTAACTAATATATATCAATCTATTAAGCAAAATTTTCTACTATGAAGTATAGATAACAATTTAGACCAACTAAAGCGAAGAAAGTTCTTTTGTTGAATTAAATACAAAAATAGATGTTACCAAATTATAATATTACCATAAAAAAATATAAATTATGGCATATCAAATAAGGCGTAGATTATATGAATTTATTATTTTGTGTTTTGAAATATAGAATGGACCAATTATCTTATTACAATTATAAAATTATTACATTTATAATTATAAAATTATTATCTTATTACATTTATAAAATTAAAATTTTTATGGTTATATATATATATATATATATATATATATATATATGTGTGTGTGTTTGTGTGTATGTGTGTGTATAAAAATATATATTTATAATATACACAAAAAAACAAGCTTTTTAGTTTTATCTTTATATGATTAAAATACAAAAAATTATACCAAATCGTAGAAAAAATTTATTTTATTTTTAAAATATTGATTTTCCTATAAATATAGTAAATAAAAAAATATAATTTCAAAGTTATATAATTAATTTTAATTAAAGAAAAAAAAACATCTAAAATGTCAAAAAAATAAGTTTCTTCTTAAGACTTACAAATTATTATAATTTTTCTTTTTATTTACTTAGAATTTTCTTAAAATTGAAGAACCTCTAATAGATGTTGTATACAAAAAAAAAAGATTACTTCACAAATAATAGATATAAGAAAACCTTTTAAAACTTAAAAGAAATTTTAATTATATTAGGAGTATTAAATATCTATAATTTAATATGAAGATTTTTTTGTTTTTACATTATTAAAATTATTTTAATAATAGAAAGATTATAATATGAGATAAATATTCAATTATCTTTCTATAAATATATGATAAATAAAAAATATTATTAAATAACAAAGAATAACACACAAAGGATCTAACATATGGTTATCAATGAAGAATCATTCTAAGAATTTAAGTTAATAAATAAATATATTTGAGCTTACTTCTTTACTTAATTATTTTATTAATTTTAAAATATATTTTTATCTTACTTAAATATTTCAACATCTTATAATAGAATGCAATAAGTAATAAAATTCTTTAATTAAATTTTTTAGTATGTAATTATTTAAATATATTCAAAAGATAAAATTAATCTAAAATAAGATAAGTTTTGAATATGAATTAAAAGAATAACAATCATCTTTGTAGTAACAAAAATAGAATTATAATTAGAAATAGTACATATATTTATTTGACATGAGTTTTTTAGAATTTTACAAGATATAAGTGAGTTGCAATAATAAGTAGTAAACTTATATAAATAAAATAATAATAAAAATATCACTTATAATTAGTCCAATATGACTTAAGAAAAAAAAAAGAAAGATAAACTTAATAAAGATGTTGATTCTTTAAAAAACTACACACAATTACATACAAACTTTTAAGTAATAAGGTTATGTTATAAGGTTATGTTATAAGGTGGTTATGCACCAACCTCAAATTAGAATTGTCTAGTCAAGAAAATTTGTTTGCATGTCATTTTTAGATGATCCAAAGAGATGTATAATAGAAAATTAAACTAGCTATTGAAAACCAGAGGAACTAGCTTTAAGTAAATAGAACATACTAATAGAAGTTATTTAGAAGTAAGATCTTGGAATTGTAACATAAAAGAAGTATAACAACACCATACATTAGACTAGTACTAACAAAGATAATATATTGCTTTTATTTGTAAGTATTGAAGGCTAAGAAATACAAAACAAGCTTGTTATATTGCATTAAATAATAAAGAGCTTTGTGGAATAAATCAATATTTTTTTAAAAATTATTTTTTAAATATTTAATATAATAAATATAATAAAATATTAATATTACTAATATTACATATCAAACTTCAATACTTTAAAAATGCTACATATTAATACATCATTACGTTCATAAAATATCATAAAATGAATTAAGAATTAATTGTGTTTCCTATTATCAAATCACATAAAAATTTATTTAATTTTATTTATAAAATTTAGGTTTTTAATATTTTTTTTAAATATAATAAATCACTTTAAGCTAAAACTCAAAATTAAATACAATTGTTTTTTAAAACTCATGTTGTAACAAAGGAGCATGACTAACAAATGCATCTTAACTTTCTAACCTCTAATACCAAAGCTGATTTGTTTTCGACCCTAAAGTCCAATTGTGTTAAAAGAGTTCTGCCCTTGAAGCCTCAGACATCAACATTTAAATTCTGGGCCACCTGTAAAAGTCCTCTTATTCTAATAACATGTCTTCTGCTTCATTATCATACAAACTCAAACTGCTGTGGAATAGCTTCCTTTGTGTCCCATCAGAATTCCTGCTGCTTTAAGGGAGCTATACCGGGGCAGTTAATGCAGTTGCCTCCACCGAAACAAGGGTGACGAGTCACTCGGTCTTTTTTAGTACGCTAAATCAAGCATAACATTACAGATCCTGCTGTTCAAACCCAAAGATCTGGACTGGAAGCTCTTTAAACAAAACCAGGATTATGTACCTAAGGAGAAGCTTGAGCTTTTACATCCATTGATTTGTTTGTCGAAGCACAGTTTGCCAAATTCTTCCGTGTGCAGCAACGTTCACCGACATCCTGCAAGTTGTGCTTAACACAGCTGAACATTCCTACCCCATCTTGGACATCTATGCAATCTCCTATGTTAACATCGAAAACGGAACCAATGATGGTATCTACCACAACCTAGGTTGAATTTACTATCCAGGAGAATTTGCTAGTTCTGTGGGTGTACTTAGTACACTTGCCCGTTATCTTGTCTACATTTTGTTTCTAGATCATGGTTGTTGTTCACGACGCAAACCGATGGTGTGCAGGCATTACTAGGATTGCAGTTACAAGGTGCTGCAATCGGTAGCTAGGAAGCCAACGCGACTGTTCGCCACATCGGTTACAATGAGGTTGTTCTGCTGCTGGACGTTGCCTATGATCGAAAACTGATCGCTCGTGCTCATCGCAGTGCACACAGTCTCGCCGAAGTTGTCCACAAGCACCCATAGGTTCGACACCGGAATCTCGAAGTCGACGTTCGTGAGATGCACTGTCATCGATGGTAATGTTAGACTCGACGCGGAAACGCTGGAAATGTCATAGCACAGATTCAACCCGTAAGGAGTTGGGTCTGCCTCAGGGTACGAGATCTGTCGCCGAAGTTCCTGCCACACATGAGGTCCAACAGAATTAACCAAACATACAACAACAAGACTGATTATTAGACACCGAGTATAAACTTATCATGATCGCATTCAGAAGAGCTTGTGGACAGTACTGCCAGGATTGGAATGAATGCTGCGAGTCGCCAGTATGTGATTGTGGTCCCCGAGTCTAAGATCACACCCCCTACGCCATTGGCGTCGATCCGAAAAGCCGAGGGAGGAGTCGGGACGCGCCGGTTGCCAACACTGATACTCTCCACCCCCACGTAGTAGTAGCTGGGGTTGTCCTCATTCTGTAGCAAAGGCGTGAACGATGCCCTGGAATTCTCCGCAGCGTTGCCGAAAGTGATTGGACTGAAGGTTCCCGTAGTTGACTGATCCACCAAGCAGTACGAGAAGATATGTGTAAACGATGAATTGAGCTGGGACGGAAGCGAGAGCGGCCCTTGACCCAAGCCAATCAAACCGTCTGCGCCGGCGAATGTCCCTTCCTGGTTGTGGCCACAGCCAAATCCAATGCGGGCGAGTGTCGAGCCATTCAGGGTCACCGTTTCGAATGCGAAGTCGCCGCGCGTGTTGGATCCGTCACCGTACGAGTATGAGTAAGTGCATGTGTTCCTCATGCTGCAAGTCGGTCGAGGTAGTGCCTAGCAATTCATGTGTAAAATTGGGTTCAGCTTAACTTATTGACATCGCGGAAAGTCTTAGAATTTATTGTTTGCAAACTGTATAAATACTGCAAATATCATTCCAGAACTGCTTCATGAATATATCAGAGTGAGCGAGAATCGATTATGATTGGTACGTCGCAGAGTGAGTCAGTGCAGCTTGCGTTCGAGTACGAGCTTGAGGCCAGGGGAATAAACAGCGGGTCTGGTTGCTCGAAGCACCGAGCACAAGGCGCGCACTGGACCCAGCAGAGGTCACTGCCGGTGTCGACAATGGCGGAGAATTGCTGTGGAGGCGTGCCTAGGGAAATTTGCAGTACATACTCGCCGCTGCCTGCGGACACTTGGCCTTCCAAGCTGCGCGCTGCCTGAACTTGTTCCTCCCTGGAGGTTCTGAGTTTCTTCTCTAGCTCGGTAACCCGGATGCGGCTGCGTTTCACTGCGTCGAGAAATCTTTCGCTTCGGGAACGTGACGATGTCGACGTTCGAAGGTCGTCTCTGTGCACCAAGACGGACCGCATCACCTGACGCGAAACCGAAGAAGCGAATTTAGAACAACAACCCGATGCACAAGTCCCAGTCTGAACGACATTGTGCTGAATAATGAACACCGAATGAGAATTCGGATCCCATTCTTATACTGATTTATGTATCTACTCCTTACTATCAAGGGGCATATGTGATGCTTAATTACTTACATTGGTGTTGAGGTCTGCATCCGCGGGGTTACGGTTCAGAAGCTCCAGTTTACGTCCGCCACGGAAAATGCCACCCCCCGATTGGTAACACTCAGTGGCGAACAAAAGCTGAAGGAGAACAATCACACACAACACAGCCATCGCCATGGCTCCTATGCACCTGTTCGGATTCACAGACATATATTCGCTTCAGGTCCAAAATGCTGCAAACAACAACATTAATGACAAAAATTAGCTCCACTGTGAACATGAGAGATCCAAACAATCTGCGTCCCTGTTGCCACGACGTTGGCAACAAGGATCACCCTGCAAGTAAAGCTACGTGACCGAGGTTGGACCCTGGGGAAGCAGAGGTGGGTGAGTAGAACGTGAAGTGGGAGAGGGGGGTTATACAATGAGGGGAGCATGACCAGGTTGGGAAGGGGGTGGGGGGATGGGTGGGTTGGCATGCACTGAAGCGGCGAAGATGCCGTGTTAGCAGGAGCGCTGCATCTTTGTGTCCGGTAATGATAAACATAACCAGAGGCGGGCGAGGTTGCTGCTGGACATTCGACTTCGCCGCACAGCCAAGCAAAGAAAGCACTCCATGTAGTGAAAGCGAATGGAAAGGGGAAATCCAGGCTACTCTTGCTGCTATTGCTGCACATGTTTTGGGTTGCGTGGTCGATCTCTCATCTCCCTGCAGGTCACCTTCCTTCCATCCCATCCTTTTTGTTTCATTACACACTCTACCAACAAATTTACACTGCTACCATTCGTGACGCAGAAAATCGCGCTTATTGCTCAGTTGGGTAGGAACTCAAATCATCCATGATTAGTTTCCACCTCAGTATTGGGTAACTTGTTAGCGCTGAGTGCTGCAAAGCGCGCGGGTCAGCGGGCGAGCATTGCTGGTCCGTTTTCTGGTGCCTCCACCATTTGCCTAAATCTCTTGCCATTCGATCCATCAAGCTTGTATGAGGAAAAAAGTGTCCATCTCACAGCGATCACCGAGTTCAATCGTAAACGTGATGATCTGAAAATGTTGAAGCATAGAAAGCTCTACGTCAAACACTACTCGTTGAACTCCATGAACAACTCACAGCAACACTGTTTCACTCAAGGATGCCGTTCAAGGAATCAATATTCCTGCTGCTTGTCAGTGCGAATTTTACCCCAGCTTCGGATCTGGAAACTACAAACTATTCCAAAACTAAATCAAAAGCTTTGTTATTCCGGAACGCCATGAGTTTGCTAGACGATCTAGAAAACACTCGGTCAAAGGTCAAATCAGCCTTTGTATTAGATCTGAACTATTCAAGAGTTCTCTGTAAACTATGCAGTGTAAAGCAATTGACTCGTTGCAAACGAAACTTTGGGTTACGAGTTGATTTTACAGCTTCGAATGGTGCTGTAAAACTGGAACTGGGAAGTGTGAAAACATTGAGAACGTTTTGTACAAGGTGAATTCATGCTCAGGGTGCTCAAGTTCAGATCTTCAGTCAGTCACTTGATAAGGAGACTGAAGAAGCGTGAGCTAAAAACTAGAAACACCAACACAGTAGCAAATAATTGCAGGGCAATCTTGTCTCAATCATGATATAGGGAGTGACCTTGAAGTACAGAGCTAAGAAGTTGTCCGCAAAGTAATGAGGCTTCCTTTTAACTTTAAATGAAAAAGAATATATATATATATATATACACACACACACACACACATGTGTCCATGAATGAATGAAATGAGACTTTTGGATAGCATTTCGATTTGATGAGAATAATTATGAAAGTGGTCTGAAATGAACTTGTACTCATTTCTTAGGAGAAATTAAAACATGAAACAACAAAGGCTATCTACTACGCAATACAGGGATTGAATTCGTTGAGTTCAATAATTATTTATTGACTTGAAATGTCACACTCAATGGACTTTCCACTAAAATTCATACATTTTTTATCATTCATTTTTTGAATTACATGTGAAGATTGGAAAGTACAAAAGGGTCTCAAAATTTTGAGAATTTGGTTTCACAATCAAAAGCTGAAAACACATTTCAACCCTAATAGGGTTATTTTGAAATCAACCCTATTAAAAACCAACCCTAGTCAAATGCAAATCACAGGTTTCTACGCCATCAACCTTATGAGATTTACTATATGGTCATTAAGAGTCTCAACAACATGCACCCTACGTCAGAATTTTTTATATAAAAAACAAAAAAAAATATTTTGAAAAAATAATAATTTTAAAAAGAAAAAAAAGAAAGAAATCAAGCTCCTTGGATTTGGGACAATCACTACTGTATCTCTATTTATTGTTCCTTCCCCATGTTTATCCCTCAATTTTTTCTAGTTAAAATTAGGGTTTAGGATATGTTTATTTAAAAGAAATTAAACATTACCCAATACCTCCTCCTACAGGGTCAGTGCTAGCCAAATAGGAAGTACTAGGAGGTGGCACGGATGAACACAAATCATCCATAAATGGATAGATGATGTTGTCATCCAGAAGCCCAAGAGACAGAGTGATGAGTCCAGTATGTAACTGACTGTAGTACAAGAAGGGCAGGGGGGGGGGGGGGCAATGAAGATAGCAGCCACCTTTGATCACATAGGGGAGTATTCCAAGCAAACTCAAATACAATTCAACAGGCAACAGAAGCAAAGAAAAGTAAATCAAAGCAAGCCAAGGGAGCAAAGCAAATGAAACAACAATAGCCAACAGTACACAAAAACATCATGAATGGTGGACTACCTTGCCTCATTTGCACAATACAATTATTTATTTATTTATTTATTCTCCTCTGATTACTTTGCTTGGCTTTCACCCTTTTCCCACTACCCATTCCCTTTACTTTGCTGCACAGCTTGTGCATCTCCTCAGCAACACCCTTGAGTTGCTACTCCTCTCATACCACCATGCCTCATATTTTCTAGTGTGATTCTACTATAGTGTAACACACACACACTCTCAACACAGAGTGAAAAAAACAACATATGGGTTTAGGGTGAGGATGTTAATTAATTGGGGACATGGGGATGGGGCACAACACCTAATTCATATCCCGTGGTGGGTGGCACCAATTCATGACAATTGTCATGGACACCTACTGAATCACAAGGGAGGTTATATAGACTAATCCCTGAATCAAATCTCATGCTCCTCCCCCCAGCATTATTCACATGCCCCCCCCCCCCCCCCCCCCCCCCCCCCCGTAATGGCCTACCCTTGCCTTGGTTTTGCTAATCTCAACCTGGAGAGCCCCTTCCCAAAAGAAAGAACAAACAACAAACAACAAAATTAGAAACATAACAATAGTCCTCCATTCATACATTCATTCATTTTTGCCTTAAAAGAAGCAGCAGGCTGAACTGAAGAAATTGCCAATGGATTTTGTTCCTTGGGCTTGAGTTGTGGAAGCTCCTGAGCTTGAAGTTGTATGTATCAACAAGAGTTACAAAAACAAATCTTATGACTTTGTTGGTTTCTTTGGAAATGCTACTGCAGTAACCAACTAAGAAGTTTTAATTGTGCATTATTAACAATAATAATAATAATAATAATTGTTATACAATGTTACAATATCTTTGTATATAACATCTTGAGGTTGCATTCAGCTTTACTCATTTGAATCTTAATTCATGGAATAACAAATCAATTAACAAGCACTTATAAGATTTATTGATTATGGATTGTGAAAATTTTTAAGTGTTATATTAAAGTTTGATTCAAAAAAGTTCTTAGTTTGTAAAATGAACTTTTTTGTAAATTTTGTAAATTTTGTAACTGTCGTCCTTTAGTTAGATCCAATCTTAATGCTTATTAAAAAATGTCAATCAACTAACTCACTTATCTCTTGCTACAATTGTGTGTTAAATCAGTGTTTACAAGGATTATGCAGTTTAATACAATAATAAGATATTTAAATTAGAGAATTGAATATTTTTATGATTTAAAACCCAGATTTAAATTTTGTAAAATGCTCTGTTCAAAATAAAAAAAAAAAAAAAAAAAAACTATGTCTTTCATGATTATAAAGTAGATAGGTGTTTTCATATTGATAGTTATTTATTTTATTATATTCTAATATTCAAATTTTTAGAATGAATTAGTATACATTTTAAAATACCTACTAAGTCATTCTGAAAATTGTTAGTATACATGCATTGTTAGTGTGTTAAATATTTCTTTTTAAATATATAACTTCTTTTATTACATGTTACAAAAAAAGAAAATATGTTTTTATTTATATCTGAATATATTTAGAAAATGCTTTAATTTTAGAAGGTTTTATTTATAATAAATTTATATCAAGAACTTCCATCTTGAAAGGAAATGGATCACAAGATTTAAGTGATACAGTTTAAGGTATCCTATTCATTAAATCAGCGAACATCCTATAAACTTAAAACCCAAGTATGTTAAGTATATATATATATATATATATATATATATGATTGGATTTCTTTACGAGGTGAACATATATATTTCAAATAAAAATTACTTAAATTGTACCTCAGTTAAAATTTAAAGAAGTATCTATTCCATTTTTGAATAAAACATAAAATCCCAACTCATTGCAAAAGTTACTGTTTATGCAAATTCATAATGATACCATTTAGATTTTATGAGCATCATCACAGCTTAGAACTATTTATTAAAATTATCATTATAATTATCATTAAGAAAAATAGATATATAAAGTAGTTTTATTTTTCGAATTTTGATTTACTATAAGGTAGTAGAAAAAGTATTTTGATGTAATTCATATAAAAGTATTAAAAGAAAAAAAAACTTAGCAAATAACAAAGAAAGTTTTGAATATATATATATATATGTATATATATATATAATTAATCACTATTTGTTCATGGTTTTGATTATTTTTTCACTTATTAATCATTACAAATTGTTTATTTGTAATATATAAGAAATTCATAATTTACTATTTTATTTTTTTTAAGAATACATCAAAATAAAGCATATATATATATATATATATATATATATATATATATAGAAGTTTTTTAAAATTTGTGGTCAAAACATATTTTTTTTCATATTAATAAATATTCCATATTATTAAATTATATTGAATGAATCAAATGAAATTTTGTTTGTTAAGAAATTTTTTATATCAAATAATCTCACATCGAAATTCATGTATAAGAATAAAGTATCTTTTATGGTAAAAACATATTTTAAAAATGAAAGTATTTAGAAGTATATCAAATGTGTAATATGTAATATTATCTATTAATATAAATATATTATATTATAATAAATAATCAAATAGATATAAATAATAAAATTTAAAGTTATAAAACAAAGTTGAAACCTTGGAGATAGAATAAATTAGATTTCAAAACTCCTTGTACTAAGGCTGACTAGAACAAGAATAAAACATCAATATAAACATACAAAAAATACATCATATAAATTAAAAATAAGTTGAAAGTAAATAGTCATATTTTTTTTCCTTTAAAAATAAATAAATTATGTTTTAAGTTAGAAAAGACCTAATAATTTTTTTAAATAAACTAAATCATTATCTATTTTATAATGTTACTTTATCACTAACATACATAATCACTTAGATAAAAAATTTTAAGTAGAAGATAAATATAGGTAGATTTGATTATATCTTGTGCAGTAGCTTTTTAGAAACATCATAGACATAGATTTGATTTTATATGTGTTTATAGTTGATTGATAGATTGAAAACTTGTCCAACATGTTGATTGTGCATTGCACATGTTTACAACTTGTGATACAAGTTGGTCATGTGGCACACATATAGGAAATTGTATTATAAGTTAGACACTTTTTAGAGGTCCTATAGAATGTCTCTAGTTTTCTTATCTTTGGCAAAAGCCATTTTAGTTTAATATTATATCATCTTTGAGTGATTATCTATTATTTTCTAATAATAAAAGAATATATTAAAGAATTTATTGTTTGTAATTTATGTCCTTGACAATTTGACAAGAGTGCTAATTCATATATTATATTTTTTTTTAAAAGTGAATACTCTACTTCTTTTGTTGTGCTTTGAAGGTTGTAGACTATCTATCTTCAAACTAATATTTTTTATTTTTTAATATTTATTTTGTACTTAAATAAAATAGAATATTTTTATTATAGAAATATTCGTTTGGTATTAAAGACTGTGGATTAATTTCCTTTAATTTGACCTTATGAATTTTTTAAAGTTGTCTATTATAGAGATCAAAAGAATTTTTTTGGATGCTACATTGAATAGAAGTGGAAACTAATTTGAAACTATTATAGATCTTTATAGGCTTATTAATACTCTTAAAATAGAAATTTTATATATTATAAAATTCAACCATAAACATATTATTCCTATGTATATAGAAGAAGTTAACAATGAAATTCCACATAAAGAAATTATATAGTTGAGAGAAGCATACAAATCTACTTCAAAATTGAATCTTAGAATTTTTTATACTACAAATATAAGAGAATCAATAAAAAATGATACTTTAATAGAAAATAAAAAAATAATAACTTTAATAGAAAAGGATTCATAATTCTTTTATAATATAAATATATTCTTCAAAGTATTTATGGTCATATTTAGAAAAGTGATAAAAATATGATAATAAAGACCAAAATCCTATTTTTACAATAAAGATCATATTTAGCTATCATATATATTGTTGAATTCCAAAACCTTGCTTGCAATATAGATTGTAATGACAAAGCCTTTATCAACCAATTTTGATACAAATTAAAAGATAATATTAAAGACTTATTATTAATAGTACCAAAAAAAAATTCATTATAATAATTTGTTATTCTAACCATTACATATAATAATTAAAATTTTAAAATATATTATTATATTATAAAATAATATTTTGTATACTAATAAAATACTTGATTTTTAATAATTTTGTAAAATTTGAAAGTAATTAAATGGTGAAATAAAGAAATATTAGTGTTATAAGATTAATATCAAGATTGAAAAACGAAGGTGAATGATACTTTTGCAGGTTATGAGATTTATCTTCTATTTAATAAGTTTGATCTTCTTCAAATTGTATATATATATTTTTTTCAACTAAATAACTAAGAGGTTGTCCTATTATGAGTCAAAATCTATGGATAAATATTTCGTTAATAAATTTTTAATCTACTATAGAATTGATTAAGTGATTGTTTAAGATTTAGAATTTGATTAGGATTTTATTAGATTTCGATTTGAGATTAGTTTAGAGTTTAAAATTTTATTAAAATTTATTTTAAAATTTAAAATTCATAGGATATTTTTAGTAAATATTAAGATTTATTTAAGATTTATTAAATATTTATTTAGAATTTATTTAAGATTTATTTAAGATTTATTTAGAATTTATTTAATATTTATTTAAGATTTATTTAGAATTTATTTAAGATTTATTTAGGAATTATTTAGGATTTACTTATGTTTTATTTATAGTTTTTACTTTAGTATTTTAAAATTTTAAAAATTATTTCTTTATAATTTTTATTTTTAATATTTTTTTAATTTTTTTATGATTTTTTTATGATTCTTTTATAATTTCTTTAGATATTCTTTTGAATTTGATCAAGGTTTTAAATATGATTATTAAGATTTAGTTAGGATTTATTTAAGATTCTGTTAAATTTTTTAGAAGCTTGTTATTTTAAGTTCTTAAATTTATAGCTATAAGTTGTTATTTTAAGTTCTAATTTATCTTCTACAATTTATAGCTTAACACAAAATAAATTGGATGCATTTAAAAAGTATATTAATAAAAATTCGACTAAAAACTTTATTTATATTTTTAAATCTTTAGCAAGGCTCATATCTTATTTGTAAAGAAAAAAGATGGATCACTATAGATGTATATAGATTATTGAAGAGTCAACAAGCTCATCATCAAGAATATATAACATCTATCTTTGATTTTAAGACTGCTTGATTAATTGAATCAAAAAAAGTTTTATATCAAAATAGATCTTCAAATAATATAAAATTTGATATATATCAAAAAAAGAAATAAATAAAATACTATATTTTGAATTAAATATGGACATTTTAAATACAATGTCATGCCTCTTTGGACTCACAAATGCACCAAATACTATTGAACATCTTATAAATGATATTTTTTAAGAGTTTTTAGATGATTTTGTTGTTTGTTACTTAGATACATCTTAATGTACTTTAAGAATATAAAAGAGCATAAACTTCATATTTATGGTGTATTATACAAACTTAGAGATATAAGATTATATACTAAGATGAAGAAGTATATATTTTATATAATTTAGTATAACTTTTTAAAATACATCATTTCAAATGATGGCCTTATGATAAATCCAAACAAAGTTTAAACTATTATGGATTAAAATATTTTTAAAATAATAAATTATGTTCAATATTTTTTAAAATTTTAAAATTATTTTTTAATCTTTATCGAAAATTATTTTTAATTTTTTTTATTTCTTATATATTTGACTTTTAGAAATATACTTAAGTGGAGTAGAAATGCAAAAGCATTATTTGAAGCTTTAAAAATAATTTTTATTTTTGCATCAATCTTGTGTAATGTCAACTTTTTTAAGGTATTTTTTGTAGAAAAAAATCCATTGAACTTTACTTTGGATGTATTATTATTATAAATGGAAAAAAATAATAAATCTTATTAAAAAGCTTTTTATTTAATTTTTTTTCAATAGCCAAGATCAATTATAAAATCTACAACAGTGAATCTTTTGTAATTGTAGATTCATTTTAAGAATGATGTCATTTGTTGAAAGTACTTCTAGACAAAAATACCATCTTTAATTGCAGCCTTATAGTATTCCTATTCCTATGGTATTGATATATCTCTAGGATGAGTAGAAAAAGGCACATTCTCAAGCTTTTGCTCTTCATAAGCTTCTTTGTTACTTGGAGATCTTTTCTTGCTTTTAAATTCAATAACATCTTTTTCACAAATAGCTCTATCTTTTTTTTCATTAACCATAGTATCATACAAATCATCATGTTTGTCTTTATATAAAAATACTTTAATACTAATGACATCAACTGGATCATTCTATCCAATCATTTTTTTGATAGCTTGAGCTTCTTTGATCATGGCTTTGGTAGTTGGTAAAGAATTAGCCTTAATTTCTTTTTGCTCAATTGTAATAGAATAAGTTTCAACTTCTTTTCTTTGTATGGTATTATTCTTTGATATTTGATCTTCTATCATTTTTTTTATGCCACCTTTTCTAAAATTAATCTTCAAAGGTTTAATTGATCTTGTAAGTCTTATCCTACCTTCTTTAAAATATAAAATATCATCTTTAATTGCAGCCTTATAGCTATCACACTTACCATGCTTATACTTTGGATTATCACACCATATACATCTGTCCACAAATCCTTTTGAATCTTCAACTATTTTTGATGAGCTTACCATTTGAGATTTCTTCAACTCAATCATTTCTACCTTCAAATCCTGTATGCTTTTGATAAATTCTTCAAGAATATCATCTTTGATAGTCTTGATCACTTTTTGAGGTGGCACTTGATTCTGTGATATAGGCACTAGTTCCAACCTTGATATTAAACCATGAGTTTTAATCTTTTGTTGCTTAATCAAAAGCTCTACTATCTCTTTTACTAGCTTCAAATTAATAGTAAAATCACTCTCAAATGTCTTTTCTGCTAAATCAAACAGAAGCTTATCTTCCAAATATTTATCAATTGCTTACAAGAATAAATCAATTTTTTTTGTTTCTAATAGTTGCCTTTCTTGCCATGGCAACTGGCCAAACTTAGTTTCAAATTCCTTGATTAATTCATTTGGAGCCATTTGATTCCCTTGCCTACACTCAATCCTTTCTAAAAAAAGTCAGCTTAGTCATTCTTTTTTAATCTTCCTCAAAAAATTCATCGTTCAAGAATGGTTCAAATTTCTTCCATGATATAGCCTCTGCATACAACTCTTACACCTTCTTCCTAATTTTTGATATCATTGCCAAATCAAAGGTAGTAATCATCTTCATTTCTGGAACTTGATGCACTTCCATTTCATATGTTAAAATCCTTAAGAACTTAGTGATATTCCTCCCATCAAATCTCTCAACTTTGTCCACCACTACTTATAAAGCTTTGGTGGTATTCATATCCTTCCAATGCACCTATTGCCTTTCTTCTATAAATTGAGAAAATGCTCTGAATAAATCATGGACACCCATTCTACTTTGTAACACAAACTCAAGATTTTGATCTTCTATCTGAACTTGTTGAGATAATTAGTGAAAACACCAATATGTTGGGGTAGAGAGAATTTGCCTCAAAAAAATGTTGGACTTTTGGTTGTCACTAATTATTGAATTAAGCTTTGAAATAAGAAAAGTCCTAAGTTTATATATAATTTTTTTTTTTTAGAAATTACATCAAATACATAAGCCTCAAGTAACCAACAACATCCAAAATATAATAGAATCTTCTAAAACCTTATATATTCTTATATAGAAATTTTTTCAAACTTCAACATCTCATATCTCCTAATCCGACCATTCAAACAAACTCAAATTTTACATGAGGTACCAATGTATTCTTATTAACTTTGAAATAAATTTCAATTGCAAATTCATTATATATCTTGAGATATCTTAAAAATCCTAACAATCGCTTTAAATCCTTGTCTTTATATACTTGCGTGTAATTTTCTTCATATCTCACAAAATATAAGCTTAAATGCCACGAAATATATATATATAGCTTCTTAATACAAAATATAATATTTTTTAAAATATTTAAGCTAAAAATTTGTTCAAAAACTCAAGTTATGGCTCCAACCGTTATTGTAAAAGAAACGGCTCACTTACTACCTTTGATTTAGAAGTGTCGCCTTTAACTTCCTATAATTCTTATATATAGACTCCAAAAGCAAAAATATTTTTATAAAAAATATAGGCCTTAGAATTGCTCTTCCAGTTGCATTTTCCAATCTTCAAAAGCTATCGTATAATTCCTTGTATCCTCAAAAGAGTAACAATATATCTTAAATTAACACCTTAACTTCAAATGGCTGTATCTTCTTCATCCTAATTCCAAATCCTCTAAATTTTATATACAAATTGTAATCCAAATCCTAAACTTTACAAATTTGGCTTCTAATTTCTAAATTTTTTCTTTGAAATTGCCAAAATTCTTGTTTAGATTGTAAGTAGCCTCCTCAAAGTCCATTGGACATGGTATTTGATCAATAGGGATAAAGTTCTCCATTCTTTGCCTTCATCCGACCATGCCTTGCTTTCATCGATTCCAATAAGCCTCTTACTAGTTTAGATTTTCATCTTTAAGCTCTAATCTCCTTTCAAGGCTTCATACTAAATATTTATGTCGTATAATTTTAAAATGCCATAATCAAAATAGATAAAATTCAAAATAAAGTTTCTTATATCCAATTTCTTTAAATTAATCTATTAACTGTTCTAACACACATCTAAATTTATTAAAATATTATATGTTTTAACTAATTTTTACATACTATAAGCATTTATAGTATGACAATGGGTAAATCAAGTTCTCAAGCAGTATTTTAGATGTACCATTAATTATCATCAAGGTAATTGAATAACTCTTTTTTCATTGGCAGAGTTTGCATAAAATAATTTGGTATATTTTTCTACTCAACAAACATCTTTTTTTATTAATTATGATTATCATTCATAACTTAATACTTTTGACTTTTCAAAAATTGATAAGATTGTGCTAAAAGATTTAGTAAATTATTTATCAGAGTTACATGCAACATTAAAGGTACAATTAAAGAAAGCTCAAAAATAACAAAAGATCAATGTAGATGCCTATTATAAGAAACAACCACAATTTAACATTGTTGTATTTTATAAAGTCATGCTCAAGAGTCCACCAGGTATCTAGTTGTGAAAGGTAGAATAGAAATTATAATAACAAAATCTTAATTCTAATAGAATATTAAATAAAATTTAATTAGACTTTAATAAGACTAAAAAATCTTTAATCAAATTCAAAAGAAATCTTAAAGAAATTACAAATGAAACAATAAGAAATCTTAAAGGAGTTGAAATAAAATCCACAATAAACCTTAAATAATCCTTATAAAGTCCTAAAAAATATTAAAATAATCACAAATAAATCTTAAATAAATCTCTATTAATTTCTAATTTAATCCTAGTTAAAATTCTAATAGATTTTAATTAAATCCTAGAAATTTTTTTAAATCCTAAACCAAATCTTAAATAAAATTCTAGAAAAACTTTAAACTCTAAATCAAACCGTAAATCAACCCCTTCATTCTAGATCAAACTTTAAATCAAATTCTAAATAAATCTTAAATCCTAAATCAAACCCTAAATCAAATCCTAGTCAAATCTTAAATCCTAAATCAAATCCTAGACAAATCCTAAACCTTAAATTAAATCTTAAAAAAATCCTAAATCCTAAATCAAATTCTAGATAAATCCTAAATTCTAAATTATAACCTAAATTAAATCTTAGATCCTAAATTAAATCCTAAAAAAATCCTAAATCCTAAATCAAACCCTCATAAAATCTTAAATCCTAAATCAAATCTTAACCAAATCTTAAACCTAATCAATCTAATCTTAGGACAATTTAGAACCTTAATATCTATTAATTGAACTATTTATCTTGCTTAAAAATTTACAAAACTTTAAAAAACTAAGTTGGCAGTAAGTACACAAAATTTGAAAATAATTGTACTTACCAAATGGAAGAAAAATCCTTAAATGTGCTTAGGTATTGGTCGGCCTCCTATTCCAATTTAAATGTTGAACTTCTATTAACAATATCTCATTATTAAAATGTTTAATTATTCTCAAATTTCACATATGTATAGAAAATCAAGTCTATTATTCTTAAATACAAATTTTATTCCAATTCAACTAATAGATTGCTAAAAATCTTAGAAATCCTAATTGCCTCTCAAAGTCTAATTTTTGAAACCTCAACCTACTTGAAATTCAATAGTCTTTAATTCAACTATTTGATCAAGCTCAAACTTACAATATACACTCTAAACAACTAATCTCATAATTCTTCAAAATTTAAACTATAGATCTACTACTAATCTCATGAAATTTTCTAAAACATAATATCCTTTTAATTTCACAAATTCCAGAGTCACCCAAAACAATTGTGACTTTGTAAAGCTCTTGCAAAGTCATTATATACTCAATTTCCTCAAAATTAATGCTTAGAGAAACCTCATCAAGTTTACTTTCAAATTTTACTCTCTAATCTTCCAAAAAACATCTAAGTTGCCATTCGTGCCTAGTTTTGTACTTTAGGATATGATTTCAATCCAAGTTGATTATTGGTCTTCTTCAAGTATCAAGTTTTTTCCTTTTGAGTTAATTTTTATCCCAATCAAATTTTAACTTCTTCCTTCATATGTTCATATTCTTTATATTTCTAATCTATCTTATTTCGCCTTTTTTATGGCCTTATAAAGTAAGTAAAAGCCTACTTTGTAAAAAGATAGTATTTAAATCTTTAGTTCTACTTTCTTTTGGACTATTATCTATTTTCTCAGATGATTCATTATAATATTTGAAGTAAGATCTTTTATAATATAATAGATTTTTTATCCCTTTTACCTATTAGTCATGTTACATCATGACAACAATAGTGACAAAATATGGCTTCTTCATTGCAATATCAAGACTACTTATCCTTGTAACAAGTTGGACTATTGTAAGCTTAGATTTTTTTCTATTAATAAATAAGTCAATATTGTTGCTTATTGATTATATCTATTGGAGTCTATAAAAATCCAACTTGTATTCGATGTATCTTTTCTTGAGCCATATAAGCCAATGAATATCTAGGAAAGAAGACAAATGCTACCTCCTCCTATAGAAGTAATTAATAATTAAGAATTTGAAGTAGAAGAAGTCTTAGATTCAAGGCAATACCAAAATATGTTAAAATATTGTGTTCTTTGGTGAAGATATGATATTAATAAATATTTATGGAAGAATCAACAAAAAATCTTACAAATGCAACAAAAAAGGTTGAATTTTTTTTTATCGACAACATCTATTAAAACTAAGATAAAAAATAGCAAATCTTTGTTATAAAAGAAACAAGATCTAGAGAAGATAACATTCTACTTCTATTTTTATTTGGTACTTTTGTGCATTTATTATGCTAAGGAGATGGAGAATCAACAATTAGTAAATTCAGCTCAAGAGCTATCATATATTAACTTATCACACAAAACATCATAATCGTTACAATCTTGAAGATAATGTAATCAAGATGAAAATTCTTAAGAATGACACGTCCTTTCTTGAATACATGGTGAGATACCATATATTTGGTATCATGATCTTAGAAGAGACTCTTGATAGTGTTCAAAATGTTTTATTTGAAGGAAGTTATAAAGGCCTTAATAATAATCAAATAATAGGGTATCACAGATATATACCTAGTCATTAGTTAGGTATGTAGAATTAGGTAAAAATAGATTAATTTTATAATATCTTTTAGACAAGTCTCTTAGAAACTTTTTAGATGCTATTTTGACTTTACGTATATTTGTAGTTGATTGATAGGTTAGAAACTTAATCAACAAGTTATCTATATATCACATGTATTATTAGCTTAAAAAATAAGTTAAATATGTGGCAGCCATATAAAAAACTTCTCTTGTAAGTCAAAATATGTATCATATAAAGTCAATACGTCTTTGGAGGTCCTGTAGAATGTCACCATATAGATCCTAGGTAGATAGTATATTTAGAGGCAAGAATGAAGCCTTCTTTATTCTTATCAATTCTTTTCTTGCTTTTAATCTAGATTCAAGAGTCTCTGGTTTTTTTGACTTTTGACAATATACATTCTAATTTCTTTTTAATATACATAATATTTTAATTCTAATTTTTTACTTTTCTTTTGATATAGATTTTTTAAGTTTATGTATTTTCTTCCAATTCATGTTCTTGACAAATTGATAAGAGTACACTTATAATATTTAACTTTATTTTTTCTTAATTAAGAGTAGATTATTTTTTTCTTTTGATAAGACATAAGAGTATTAGAAGTTGTGGAACATCTTTTTCTAAATTAATATTGTTCTTAGTCTCTTTTTTATTCTCAAATCCTCCTTTCTACTTATCTTGAGTAATATTAGATATTTTTTTTTAAGTATCATCATGGCATAGCTTCTTGAAATGAAGAATGCAATGGCACAAATTCAAAAATAATTGAGAGAGTTGATACTTGCGATGCATCAACTTAGTTTATTATCACTTGGAACAAGAAAAATAGCACAAAGTGAAGATACAGACATGATTGGAGTTACTTGAACATCTACATCAAATCACGTCCCTTTTTCTATAGTGGAGCATCCTTTCGATATTAGAAAACTAAGAGTTGCCCTGCTTAAGAAGTTTGATGGTATAAGATCTAAGTTTTGAAGATTTATCAATCAAATATAACTTGTAATTGAACTTCAACTTCAAAGCTATCTAACTCCAAAGCTATCCAAATCTAAGATTTCAAGTTAGATTCATTGATATACTTCTTTCAAGTTCAATATTATTATATTTTTTATCTTTTCTTGAAGGACAAGATCTAATACTGGATAATTTGAAGGTTTTTTTTTTTACTAGTTTTGATCTATGTATGGAGAATATGATGCAACTCATATTGCAACCAATAAGGTCCGTATTTTGAAACAAGGCAATCGATCCATAATACTATATGCTTTATAATTTTGATAACTTGTAATTGATATCAAGTAGAATGATACTGCATTTATTAGCCAAATTCTCTATAGATTACAATATGAAATAAAAAAATTGATGCTCAACTTACCTAATCCTTAAACATTGAGTCAAGTAATTGACTTTGCTTTGAATTGTAATAATTGACTTTTCAAATTTTGATCTGAAAGTTGGATAAGTGAGCCTCAACATTACTATAATTCAATGGTAATACTAATACCTCTTCAATATATATATTTAAAAATAGAAGATATAAAAATTGATGTAGTATGTTTTAAATTTCTTACTGAGTAAGAAAAGACTCATTGTTGTAAAGAAGGATTATACTTATATTGTAGAGAACCTAAGTACATTGCTCAATATATTCCAAAGAAGCAACGTAATTATAAAATGAGGAGTATAAATGTCAAAGAAGATAATATATTGAAAAATAAGTTTATGTAGCTATAATAGGGACCATGTAATTGGAGTCTTATACAATACCTAATGAAGGTCCTATTCTCTTCTTAGAATCCTTTCTTTTTTTTACATTGAATATTATTTTAAGATCTAAATATTACAAAGTATTTGATTTATTACATTTAAGAGCCTCTGCATTGTCATATTGTAAAAGTTTATAGTATGTAAAAATTAGTTAAAATATATTATATGTTAATAAATCTAGATATATGTTAGAATTGTTCATAGATTAATTTAAAGAGAGTGGATTTAAAAACTTTATTTTGAGTTTATTTTTTTGATTATAGCATTTAAAAAAAAATCATAAGACCTAAATGTTTAGTATAAAGCCTTGAGAGGAGATTAGAGCCTAAAGAAGAAAATCTTAACTAATAGAAGGCTTATTGAAAGGAATGAAAGCAAGGCATGGTTGGATAAAGGCAAGGAATGGAGATCTTCATTTCTATTGGTCGAAGGCCATGTCCAATGGGCTTCAAGAAGGCTGCCCGAGGCCTTATTAGGGATTAGGGTTTTTCTTTCGAAGTCATTTTAGTTTTGGAGGCTAGGGTCAGAAATTTCAGGATTTTGGGTATAATTTGGGTGAAGAGTTTGTATAATTTCGAGTTTTTGTGAAGGAGATATAGGTGTTCAAAGTTAAGATGTCAAATTTGTACCTATTGTCACTCTTTGAAGCATAACATATGCGTACAGAGAGCAATGAAAGATTGGTGACTGGATTTGGAGAGAAAACTTTTTTAGCTATACTTTACATATACTATTTGATGAATTTCAAGTCTAGATGAAGGAGTTATAGACATTTGAAGACAACACATGTAATTCAAAGGCAGTAAGTGAGTCAATTTGTTGATAGTAATGGTTGGAGCCATATCTTGAGTTTCTGGACGAATTTTTAGCTCAAAATTTCCATAAGTATGAATTATTAAGTTAAAAAGCTATAGATTAAATTTTCATGGTGTTTGATTATTTATTTTGTGAGATATAAAGAAATTAGCATGTAGGTGTAAGTAAGCTAGGGTTTAAAGCTGCTGTTAGGATTTTGGCAATATCTCAAGTTCCGTAACGAATTTGTAGTTGATTTTTTTTGTGAAAGTCTTTGAAAGCATATCAGTACTTCATGTAAAATTTAGGATTGTTTGGACGGTCCAATCGTGAGATATGAGCTGTTGAAGTTCAGAAAACATCTCTTATAAGGGTATAAAGGTTTTAAGATCTTTATCATACATTTGGGTGTTTTCTTAGTACTTAGGCTTGTGTTTTGATGTAATTGCCGAAAAAGGAAAAATATTATATGTATAAACTTGGTTTTTTATATCTTAGACTTGATTGAGTATTTAGTGGCAGCTAGAAGCCCAATGCTTTCTTGAGGCAAACTCTCTCTACCCGGACAGCGTGTTTCTTAAATGAAAAATTTGCTAAAAGACTTATGATAACTTTAGTAAGAAAAACTATATCTATTCATGTAGAAATTAAATATAGTCGTCTATTATCTTTTAGATATATTACTCACAAAATCCTTCCTATAGAAGTAATAACTAATGGTCATAATAGCTTTGTAGTATTTAATATCATTAGATTTCTTTTTAATCCAATCATTTTAAGCTTATCGTGTTTAAAAAAATTCAATTTTTGAATAGATTGGATTTTTTATATTCTTCACTTTTCTAAAAATATAACTAAGAGTGTAATTAATTAAGTAAAAAATCACAAGTCTAATACAATTAAACATATATTTGTACATGCAAGAATTTTCTTACATACTACAAAAGAAGGATTACCTTATGTTATTTATGCTATATCGATTTCTAATGGTGCAAAGACTTCAAGTATCATTCTAAGCCAATATCAAGAATTTCAAGATGTATTTGAAAAAAAGAATGCAAATACTCTTCTAGAACATCATCCCTATGACTGCTCAATTGACCTTTAAGAAGAAGCACAATTATTATTAGAACCAATCTATAATTTATTACAAAATGACTTGTATGAATTCAAGGAGTATATTGAAGAGAATCTAATCAAAAACTTCATATGCCATTCCAAATTTCCAGCAGCAACTCCAACTCTATTTGTGAAAAAAAAGATAAATCATTACAGATGTATATTGATTATCGAGGACTCAAGAAGATCACCATCAAAAATAAGTATCTATTACTTTTAATATCTAAACTTCTTAATTAGTTGAATCAAGCTAAGATCTATACAAAAATAGATCTACAAAGAGCATACAATCTAGTATGCATCAAAGAAAGAGATGAATGGAAGATTTCATTTTGAACTAGATATAGACATTTTGAATATAATGTCATGTCTTTTTAAATTAAAAATACACTAATATCTTTTTAACATCTTATAAATAATATTTTTTGACAATTTTTAAATGATTTTATTGTCTGTTATCTATACAACATCTTGATCTATTCTAAGAACATAAAAGAACATGAACTTTATGTTCATAGTATAATATAAAAATTAAGAGATGCGAGACTCTGTGTGAAAATAGTAAAGTGTATATTTCATACTATTCAAATTGATTTCTTAGATTACATCATTTCAAATGATGAACTTATCATAGATCCTAAGAAAGTTCAAATTATTATGGATTGAAAGATCTCAAAAATGGTATAAGTTATCCAATGTTTTTTGAGATTTTCTAACTACTATCAGATCTTCATTAAGAACTTCTCTCAAGTTGTAGCTCCACTTATATGTTTGACTTGTAAAGACAAACTTCAGTGGAATGAAGAAATAGAAGCAGCATTTGAAGCTTTTAAGATAGCCTTTGTTTTTGTATAAATCTTATATCATATTGACTATTTCAAAGTATTCTTTATGGAAACAAATACATCAAACTTTGCTTGGGATTTTATATTATTACAAATAAGAATAGATCATAAACTTCACTGAGTAGCTTTTCATTCCAAGAAATTTTTAGTAAGCAAGAGTAACTAAGAGATCTACAACAAAGAACTTTTTGTAATTGCTGATTCTTTTTTAAAATGGCTTTATTATTTAGGAAGCTCTGTCATATTATGTGCTATCTTGCTTGAGAACGTACCAAGCATCTAGCTGTGGAAGATAAAATGATGTTTTACAAGTATCCAAGTAGTCTAGTAGGTTTCAACCATCTAAATACAAACTATTTCAGATTTTAATGTAAAACTTAATCTCAATATAAAGTGCTTAGAAGTACTATTTTTAATAACTTTAAGATATTATAAGCAAAAATTCTTTTGTTACTTTGTTAGTTTTATTTTATTTTTTTATCTATATTATTTTTTTTTTTAATTTTTAATTTTTTAATTTTTAAACCCTAACCCTAGACAGCAAGCTTCAGCAAGCTGTAATTCTCAATTTGATTGTCCGATTGTTGTAAAAATTTTACCACTAGTATCTTTGTAAGTCTTCTAAATGCTTAAGAAGTTTCAATCCAATCTAACTTACAAATTGCAAGAAAACGCTGTAAATCCACACTAATGTCTCTTGACTGCTGCCTAGAAAATTGATGACAAACCTTGACTTACAATTTTTCATTCTCTAAAGGTAAATTCTCATTCAAACCTTATATGTAGCTCTGCCTTTAAGTCCTCGACTTACCACATCAAAATTCACCTTATTCTAGCTGATAGATCTCTAGATATTACAGAAACCCTAAATAATCTTAATATGTCGACTTCTGATATCTCTTTATACTAATGATCAAATATCTTCTATCTGTACCATTAGATTAACACAAAATTTTGAATGTACTTGGCATACTCAACCATCTAGACACCTCTAAAATTTCAACCACAGATGTTTCTTCAATTTTACAAAATAGTCAAGAGAACTAGCCTTAACTTTATTGCAAAAAATCCAATTCACCAATACAAACACTGACTTTGAGCAACGGTTGCAAAGTCCTCCCAAATCCTATGAAACCAAGTCCTACACCTTTTGAAGGAGCTTAAAGCTAGCTCTTCATCTCCAAAATTCTAATCTTCGAATGTCTCTTCTTTTTCCTCTCTTTTCTTTTAACTTCGTGAGGTCTCCTATTCTTCCGCCTTGGACTCGGAATTGGAACAATAGACCGTGCTTCTATGGAATTTCTGCCTCCAAGACGATCTTTCCACAAAAACGACGTTTCTCCAAAATGGCATAGAGAACGAAACAACTTGAAATGGAACTGAAGCCTCCGTAATCGGAACCTCATTGGATTGCCCAACCGAGTCAGATATCATACTAGGTAAGAGGTCCATAACAGGACCTGGATTGGATGTCCTTGTAATTCAGTCAAATTGACCCTCCGCATCAAGCTCACCCAAATGTTGAATTGGTCCTTTCTGCTTTTGCCATCTCCTAGTAAGAATGGCTTGAACACATTCTACCTGATTTACCGGAGTATCTTGAGGACCTCGATTTATCTCCTCAATTTTTCCTTGGCTTTAGATCTATTGATCTTGATTATTGAAATTGAACGGAGCATTACATTACTGATAAGTATGCCCCAACTGCTTGTAATTTTCACACATTGGCATGTAATCATCATTGACTTTGGAATTGGGACATTCACTAGCATAATGACCAATTTGTTTGCAACGGAAACAATGAAGTGGTCTTCTTGTACCTCCATCAGGCATATTGAGTGTCTCCACCAATATATACCTACTAGGCTTGTTCCATGTAGGGTTAGAAAATGATCTTGGTTGTCTCATTGGTATAGAGGATACTTGATTCGATGACGTCGGTGGAGCATATTGCTGATGTCACGTACAGTGGTATAGCTTGCAATGGGATAACATTAATTGGCCCTTGAATATTGGCACTAGAATTGGCCACTATTTCTAACATCTAAAATGACTAAATATTAATAAAATCTTTTTTATTTATATTTTTACCATATAGTCATGTTACAACACGACAGTGCTTTTAATCTAGTCACCATATATATAAATCACAAGAATCTTGAATACTTCATGCTAGCATGTATTTTGAATTGTTGCTAAGCTTGTTGGACTATATTTTTATCAAGATTTGATTTCAAGATTACATATCGACTTAAAAAATAATAAGGTTTATTAGACACCCTTTTTAGATGTTCTTATTTTATATTAAAAAAAAGAGATACATCTTTTGACCAACAGAGAATGATTTTCTTGAAGCCCAAGTATTTTCAGCTTTAAGTAATGAAATCAATATTGATTTTTGATTCAATCTTTCTCAAACAAATTCAATCAATTATGTCTTTTAATCTTCTTATTTATGATATCAAAAATCTTTCTTCTAAGTTTCATGATGCTTCCAAATTTAAATTCAAAAACAACCTCTTTTATTTTGAAGGATGCCTATATGTTCCAAAAGAAAAAAACATGTTTACATGTTCTTCAAACATGCTACAATTTTTCAACAGTTGGACATTTTGAATACAACAAGGATTTAAAGTTGATATTTAGAAATTTCTGGTGGCTACAAATGTAGAAGGTGATTAAAAATTTTGTTCAATCATATGATGTTTGCTCAATATCAAAACTCTCTATCACCAACCTTATGGATTTTTTTAGCCATTACCTATTCCCAAACAACCATGGTCTTCTGTTTCTATGGATTTTATCACAGATCTTTCAATCTCATATTTGTATGATTCTATACTTGTAATAATAGATTATTTTATGAAGATGGAATATTTTGTACCATGTATAAAATCTATCATCAATGAAGAAACAACCAAGCTTTTCCTTCACAATATCTATTGATATTATGGATTATCCAAGGATATTTTTCTGATAAGAAGACTCAATTTGTATTAAGATTTTGGAAAACCCTTTTCAAGATTCTAAAGATAGATATAAAGCTACTTTTAATCTTTCATCTTCAAATTAATAGACAAACAAAGTAAATAAATTAAGTTTTAGAGTAGTATTTAAGGTGTACAATTAATTACCAATAAGACAATTGAAAAATTCTTTTATAATTGGCAGAGTTTGCTTATAATAATATAATATATTCTTCTATGTAATAAACATCTTTCTTTACTAATTATAGTTACCATCTATAACTTGATACTTTTGACTTTTCAAAAGTTGATAATCCTATGGCGAAATATTTGGCAAATTGTTTGTGTGAGCTATATGCAACAATGAAGGTACAATTAAAGGAAGCTCAAGAATAACAAAAGATCAACATAGATGCCTATTGACAGAAACAACCAAAATTCAATACGAGTGACAAGGTATCAGGGACAAGAACATAATAAAGATAAATAAACAAGTGAGACTTCTTTCAAAGAGAGATGAAAAAATAGAAATAACTTGATATGTATATTAAAAAAGAAACTGGAATGGCTATTGCCAAAAGACAAGAAAAGTAGAGACCATTGAAACTAGACTGAAAGCAAGAAAAGAATTGACAAGAGTGAAGAAGGCTTCACTTTTGTCTCTATATATACTATCTAACTAGGAGCTACATTGTCGTACTGTAAATGCTTACATTATGTAAAAATTAGTTAAAACATATTATATGTTGATAAATCTAGATGTGTGTTAGAGTGGCTAGTAGATTAAATTAAAAAGAGTTGGTATAAGAAAATTTACTTTGTTTCTTTATTTCTTTTGATTTTGACATTTAATATATATATATATATATATATATATAGGACCTAAATGTTTAGTATGAAGCCTTGGGAGAAGGTAGAAGCCTAAAGATGAAGATTTAAACTAATAGGAGGTTAATTGGGAGGGATGAAACCAAGGCATGGTTGGGTGAAGGTAGAAATAAGGATCTTCATTCCCATTGGTCGAAATCCATGCCCAATGGACTTTTAGGAGGCTGCCTGCGACCTTGATAAGGATTTCGGCGACTTCAAAGAGGCCATTAGGAAATCAGAGGCAAGGATTGTAACGTTTAGGGTTTTGGCTATAATTTTTGTGAAAATTTTATAGGGTTTGGAGTTATGGTGAATAAGTTATAGCCGTTTGAAGTTAAGGTGTCAATTTGAGACCTACTGTTACTCTTTTGAGTTTAAGAGAAGTCTTAGGGAGCTTTTGGAGATCGGAAGGTACGGCTGGAAGGGCAACTTCAAGACATACATCTTTTACGAAGGAAATTTTGCATTTGGAGTTTATGTGAAGGAGTTATAGGGAGTTAAAGACACCGCATTTAAATCAAAGGCAGTAAGTGAGTGGTTTTGTTCAAAGTAGTGTTAGGAGCCATAACTTGAGTTTTCGAACGAAATTTTGGCTCAAACTTTGGAAGAATGTAAAAATTTGTGTAAAAAAGCTAACTATATAAGTTTCGTGGCATTTGGACTTATGGTTTGTGAGATATGAAGAAAATTGCGCGCGGATATATAAAGATTAGGGTTTGAAGCGACTATTAGGGTTTTGAAGATATCTCAAGATCCGCAACGAATTTGTAGTTGAAATTTGTTGTACAAATTAATAACAATATATCAGTACTTCATGTAAATTTTGATTATGTTTGGACGGTTGGATCAAGAGTTATGAGGTGTTGAGGTTCGGAAGAATTTCCACACAAGGATATACAAGGTTTTAGAGTACTTCTACCATATTTTGGATGTTGATGGTTATTTAAGACTTAAGTATTTGGTGTAATTGTCCCAAAAGGAGAACTTATATATATATAAAATTAGGGTTTTCTTATTTTAAGCTTAATTGAGTAATTAGTGACAGCCACAAGCCCAGCGCTTTCTTGAAGCAAAACCTCTCTACCCCGACAACAGTCCCTATTATAGCTGGACAAATTTGTTTTTCGACATGCTATCTTCTTTGATCACCGTATTCCTCATTTTATGGTTGTGTCACTTCTTTAGATAATGTTGAGCAATGTGCTTAGGTTCTCCATAATATAAGCACAATCCCTCTTCACGACGACGAGTCTTTTCTTGCTTAGTAAGAGGTTTAAAACGTATTGCATCAATTTGCATATCTTCTACTTCCGAATGTATGTGTTGAAGAGGTGTTGGTGTTGCCATTGAATTATAGTAACGTTGAAGTCCACTTGTATGGTTCTCAGATCTAAATTCAAAAAGGTGATTGTCGCATTTCATAGCAAAGTCAGTTGCTTGAGTCAATGTTTGAGGATCAGGTAAGTTGAGCATTAATTTTTTTTATCTCATATTGTAATCCATAGAGAAATTGGCTAATAAGTGCAGTATCATTTCACTTGATATCAGTTGCAAGTTGTCAAAATTATGAAGCATACATTGTTACTGATCGATTACTTTGTCATAAAATATGGATCTTATTAGTTTCAACATGAATTGCATCATGTTCTCCATACATGGATCGAAACTCCACCAAAAAAGCTTCTAGATTATCCAATATTAGATCTCATTGTTCAAGAAAAGATAAAAATCATGATAGTATTGAACTTGAAAGAAGCGTACCAATGAATCTAACTTGCAATCTTGGAGTTGAATAGCTTTGGGGTTGAAGTTCAATCACAAGTTGTACTTGATTAATAAATCCTCTAAACTTAGATCTAGTATCATCAAACTTTTCGGGTAGGATATTTCTTGATTCTCTAACATTGGAAGGGCATTCTACCATAGAAGAAGGCACATGATTTCATGGAGATGTTGAAGTAGCTCCAATCATTTTTATATCTTCACTTCTTGCCAATCTTCTTGCTCTTTGTGGTGGTAAATTGAGTTGATGTATTGTAAGCATTAACTCCTTGAATTGTTCTTGCATTTGTGCCATTGCACTCTTTATTTCAGTAAGTTCTGCCATGATAAGACTTAGAAAAGAGAAGATGTCTAATATTGGTCAAGACAAATAGAAAAGAGGACTTGAGAAGAAAGAAAATAATAAGGACAATATCAATTTAGAAGGGGATAATCTACAACTTCTAATATGCTTATGTCTTATCAAGAAAAAGGAGTAATCCACTCTTTGCTCCTAAAAGTATTATATATATATATATATAAACTTGGTCTTTTTTTATTTCAAGACTTGATTGAGAAATTAGTGGTAACTAGGAGCCTAGTACTTTTTTGAGGCTTAACTCTCTCTATCCTCACAACAGATATGATATTAGTGAGTGTACATAGAAGTCAAGAAAGAATCTTTCAAATGCAACAAAGAAAGTGGAGGCTTTTCATCAACGACATCCATCAAAATCAAGATGAATGATAATAAATCTTTGCTATAAATGAAATATAATTCAAAAAAGTTTACATTCTATCTTCTATCTTTGTATTTTATATATATTTATAGTATCATAGAGATAGAGAATCAATAATTTACAGACTCAACTTAAGAACTATCATTTGTTAACTTACCAGACAAGATATTGTGATTATCATAGCCTTTTAGATGACATAATAGAGATGAAGATCTTCAAGAATGATATATTTTTCCTTAAATAGATAGAAAAATATAACATGTTTGATATCACAACCTAACAAAATCTTGTTATTTGGTGATTTTATTAGAAGTAGATACCACTTTTGATGGTATTGTAAATATTTTGTTTGAAGGAAGTTATGAAGATTTCAAAAATGATCAAATCACAAGGTGGTCTTCTTGCCTTAAAATGAAACATTATTGATGGCTTAGAGGACCTATCAATTATCTTCAAAGGAAAATAAAAATCAAAATATATGTCAAATATAATTTGTCACATCTTAGACTTCCACAACATATGATCATCACTTCTTGTAGAACTTGTTCCTAAAAAGAAGGGATAATATCATAAATATATATATCTATTTATTACCTAAATAGGTAGAATTAAGTAAAATAGATTAATTTTATAATACCTTCTAGAAAAGCCTCTTAGAAGCTTTTTAGATGATTTTTTGACTTTACATATGTTTGTAATTGATTGACAGGTTAGAAACTTGGTCAACAAGCTATCCATGTTCTACATATATTGATAGCTTGTAAAATAAGCTAATTATGTGGCGGCCATATAAAAAACTTACCTAGTTTGTGTCCTTGATATAAGGTCGTCTTTCCATCGTGGTATGAAATACTATCAATGGTTGAGAGGACCTATCAACCTCCTTCATAGAGAGCTTTATATCTACCTTTAAAATCTTGAATAGGATTTCTCAAAATCTTGATACAAATTGAGTCTCCCTATCTAATATAATATCCTTTTGCAATCTATAATAGCAATAGATATTATCAATAAAAAACTTAATTGTTTCTTCACCTAAAATAGATTTTATATATGATATAAAATATGCCATTTTGGTGAATCTTCAATATATTCGTGTATCATTGAAGAGACCTAGAAAATCATCCAAAAGTAAATATAATATTAAACTATAATGGTTGTTGCCAAAAAATAAGAAGATTAAAAAATCTTGAAACAAGACTCAGAACTAGAAAGGCATTGATAAGAGTGAAGAAGGCTTCACTCTTGCCTCCATATATACTCTTAACTAGGAGCTACGTGGTGATGTCCTATAGGACCTCCAAAACGTGTTGACTTTGTTAGCCACATATCTTAAGTTGCAATGCAAGTTATCAATGTATACGCCACATAGTTAGCTTGTTCCACAAGCTACTATATAGAATTAATTTGTTCCACAACCTACCAACACATAGTTAGCTTGTTCTACAAGCTACTATATGAAATTAACTTGTTCCACAAGCTACCAACACATAGTTAGCTTGTTGGCCAAGTTTCTATCCTATAAGTACATCTAAAATCAAAACCATGTCTATAAAGCTTCTAAGAAGATTCTCTAAAAGATTATATAAAATTAATATATATTTACCAGCTTATACCTAATCATATAAATAACTATTGAAGTAAATATATATGTCCTTGATATTACCTTCCCTTCTACGGACGAGTTCCATAAGGAGCGGTCATCATCTTTTATGGATCCATGTAATTCTTCATCTTAATTTTGATGGATGTCGTCAATGAAGGTTCTCAACTTTTTTTGTTACATTTGTAAGATTCTTTGCTGGCTTTCATATACATTATCATATTACATGCTATCTTGCTTGAGAATGCACCGGGCATCTGGCTGTGGAAGATAAAATAATGTTTTTTAAGTATCCAAGTAGTCTAGTGAGTTTCAACCATCTAAATACAAATTATTTCGGATTTCAATGTAAAAGCTTAATCCCAATACAAAGTACTTAGAAACACTATTTTTAATAACTTCAAGCTATTATAAGCATAAATTCTTTTATTACTTTGTTAGTTTTATTATTTATTATTTTTTTATTAGTATTATTTTATTTTTTAGTTTTTTAATTTTTAATTTTTAATTTTTTAATTTTTAAATCCTAACCCTAGATAGCAAGCTTTAGCAAGCTGTAATTCTCAATCTGACTATTCGATTATTGTAAAACTTCTACCACTAGTGTCTTTGCAAGTCTTCTAAATGCTCAAGAAGTTTCAATCCAATCTAACTTACAAATTTTAAGAAAATGCCATAAATCCACACTAATGTCCCTTGACCGTTGCCTAGAAAGTTGATGACAAACTTTGAATTGCAATTTTTCTTTTTTCAACCATCAATTCTCATTCAAACTTTGTATACAGCTCCGCCTTTAAGTCCTTGACTTATCACATTAAAAATTCACCTTATTCCAACTAGTAAATCTCCAGATATTGTAGAAATCCTAAACAATCCTAATCTGCCAACTTCTGATACCTCTTTACACTAATGATCAAATATCGTCTATCTGTACTGTTAGATTAACACAAAACTTTACATGTGCTTGGCATATTCAACCATCTAGATATTTCTAAAATTTCAACTACAGATACTTTTTCAATTTCACAAAATAGTCAAGAGTATTAGCCCTAACTTTATTGCAAAAAAACCCAATTCACCAATAAAAACACTGACTTTGAACAACGATTGCAAAGTCCTCTCAAATCCTATGAAATTAAGTCTTATACCTTTGGAAGGAGCTTGAATCTAGTTCTCGGACTTCAAATCTCGATCTCCAAATGCCCCCTCCCTTTATCCTAATCAATCGTTTTAGTGGATAGAGGTCTAGTTTCGACCCCGATCCACAAATGGTTGTCTTCCGGATATCAATGCTACTTATCCTAGAGGTTTTTCAGTACTTCCCTATCCTCAACTTTACCTTATTATCTACCATATCATTTTTTTTTTACTTCATCTATCTTTTTTTTACTAATTTATGGCCTTTCTAAAGTTGTAAAATAGTTTCTACAATCTAGAAAGAAAATTTAATGACAAGCTTTTATCTACTAGCTATCAAAACAAGAAAATGCTCTGAAAGCTTTTATAAAGCCATCCTAAATTTTTTTGAGCTCTTATCAACCAAGATGACTAAATATTAATAAAATCTTTTTTTATTTATATTTTCACCATATAATTATGTTGCAAGACAACATCCACCCCCTCTGAACTTATGCATCCTCTAGTATGCACCAAATAACCCTATTGTTGTTTAATTCATAATATGTTCTCCAAGTCTTTGTCAAAATATTCTTCATCATTTTTACTATCCAAGTCAAATTCATCTTCCTATTGAGGAATATCTATGTCTTCACCAAGGTCTTCTATATTTATTTCTGTGTATCTTTGTTTAAATATTTTTACTTGCCTCCGTACAATTGGTAATTTTAATCTTTTTCAATCTAATTCTCGCAATGAGTAAGTTACATTATCATGAACAGTTGTTACCATATACAATCCAAACCATCGTTTAGAAAGCTTCTTTAAAGTACTATGTTGATTGTCCAAGCTACTATCATAGACCAAAACCCAATCACCTTCTTCAATTGCTTTAGGCCTCAATCGATGTTGCTTATTAAATTGTGCCTTATTTTATAACCTTGCTCTTTTTAACCTTTCTAATGCTATTTGCACATCTTCCGATCTTTGCTCTAATTGTTGAATTCTAATAGCTAGAAGTTCTTCTCTTATCAATCGATCTTCCCATGGTAGCACACTCCATGTAGGTACTTTTTCTTCAATTGGCATAATTAGTTTTTGACATGTCATAAGCTTAATAGGCATATATTTCATTACTCAGCTATGAGTTGTTCGATCAGTCCATAATGCAAATGCCAAATGTCATGGCCATTCTCTAAACTTCCCATTATAAGCTTTCATTAATGCTTTCACAATCGGTAGGTAACCACGTTCATTTTTTACATTTCTTTCAGGATTGTAAGTAGTAGTCAATAAGCAATAGTTTAATTCCACATCTTTCAAAGAATTCATGAACTTCTTGTGCATTTAATTCTCCACGATTTGTAGTGATTTTTTCTACATATCCGTAGCAGCAAATAACATCTTCAAGCAAAAATCTACATATTTCTTCCATAGATTTAGTTCTCAATGCTCTTCCTTGTACTTGATTTGATAAATTTTCATGAGCTAAGACCAAATATTTCATTTGCCATAATCCGATTGGTATAATAACCAAATCAACAACCCATTTAAAATGAATAGCTAGAAGATATGTAAAATGAATACTATCTTGATGTTGTATATTAGAATATGCTTTACAAATTTCACATGACTTTACAAATAAGATCACATCTTGATACATATTTCTCCACCAATATCATTCCTTAAGTTTAGCAAAAGTAGCCCAAATTCCTTTATGTCCTGCCTATAAAGTATCATAAAACACCTTTAATAATTTTTTTCTCTTCCTTATTGCCTATCACTATTTGTAGCATTCCAATTCTTTTCTTTGGTCTCTTCCATAAGAATCCTTCTTGAAATAAAAATCCATATGCTTTTTTTATTTATTTATTTAAATTTTTTTGTAGACCAATTTTTTTGTTTAGTCAAGGTATTCAAGTAATGATCAATATCCAATAACTCTCCTTCATAAAATTCTTCAAGAAATAGCTTGTCTTCTTTGTTAAGATTTGATACTAAATAGAATTTTGATCCAACATCATCAATGTCTTCAACCATTTTGTCTTCTCTTTCATATCTTGCTCGAGATAGCATATCTGCTACTAAATTGTCTTTTCCAACAACATGCTTAAATTCTGGATTTAATGACTTAATATAAGTAATCCATCTTAACATTGCAATATCGAGCATTGAATAATTAGTAATCATTCCAAGAAATGGCAAGCAATCTATTTCAATTACTAATACTGTATCAATCAAATAATCCCTTTCAGCTTTCATAGTCGAAACAACTCTCCAAAATTCTCTTTTGACTTACGAATATACACGTTGACGAGTACTTAAAACTTTAGTTCCAAATCGAACTACAAATCTATTTCTACTTGAATCATCTTGACCCACAGTCCATTCAATAGCAATAGGACTAGTATCCACAATAAGAATTACTTGTCTATTACAGTCATAATCAATTTTTCTTAAAATTTGAAGTATCATCAATAACATCTTTAGCTTTTGCATTGCTTCAGTATGCTTTCTTTCTCATTTAAATCAATAACCCTTATGTAATAATTCATACAATAGATCTGTTACATGAACATAGTGGGGAATCCATATACGATAAAATATACAAGCTCCTAAAAACCTACGTACTTCTATTAAAGAGTCACATGAATCTTTCATCCTTCCAATTGTATCAACTTTGCTTGGATCTGGCTTTCTCTTATAAAATCCACATAAATGTCCAACAATAAAAACTTCTTGCACTCCAAATGTAGATTTTGCTTTTGAAAGTGTAAGATGAACCTCTTCAAGTTGAGTGAAAATCTTTTCACTATCTTGTATATGATCAATAACATATTTGCAACACCCTCTCTCATCTAAAGTTTCATCTTTTTCTCCTTCTTTACATCCTTTGCTAAAAACATCATCTAAAAAAGACATATTTTTTTCAGGAATGAAGTCTCTTAATACCTTGTTCATTCCATTCATCATATGTGCAACTGAGTTAGTAGCACCTTATGGGAGTGTAGACATTTTAAGTAATCCAAGTGGCATTCTCATTGTTGTTAGATCTCTACTCCCATGTGTAAGTTGAAATTGATCATAATCTAAATATAAATCACCAATTGAATAAATTATCCTTTCCGCAAACGCTTCTGTAAACTCATCTATTAAAGGTCCTATACCTGCATTTCTTATAGTTACTACATTCATTGGCTGCATATCTTAAATAAAATATAACGATCCATTTTTCTTAGGCACTGTGATTGTCGTTTTACTTACTCTAACTTATCTAATCAGAGTAAACCTGTATAGGGGAATTCGAACACAGGGAAAGAATATCGCATGAGCTTACACGTTAGGGTCACACAATTAACTGTATTCCGCACTACTTAAAACATCCAGGAAACACTACAATGCTTTCCACTTCCTAATAATACTCCACCATCACTGATAACAACATGTAATCCCGCACTATCCTAAATGACAGGACATAATCATACTATAATCCAAATTCTGGAGTTCTTCACCATTAACTGCCTTCACATTACAGTGTTTCACACAAACACAGACTCATTCTCTCTGCTGAACAACATTCAGATTTCAGCATTCAATCTCTCTTCTTCTCATTCAATAACATATAATTCCATTCACACTTTCATTCCATGATTCACTTCACAATATTCAGAAACTCTCAATACTCTTATTTCAAAGAACATAACAATAAAAGAAAAGAGGTAGCACCAAGCTTACCCCGGCTCACACTATCACAGTAATGGCCCCTACTTCCTCTCTCCCATCCTCCTTATGCTACCACGAGATACCAACTGCTACATCTCTAATGAAAACTGCTTTTCCTAACTATTCATCCATTTTACCTACTGAACTACCTTTTCAACAGTCATCTATCCCTGTTTACACTATGAACTAAGTATCTACAATTCAACAAATAACTACTTATTCTACATAGCCCCACTCCCATCTGTGCAGCGTCCTCGCAAACATAGAACCGATACATAACTAAAAAAAAAAAAAAAAACTTCTCCAAAATTTCTATTTATTTGATATATCCAATTGATCAATTACTACATTATCCATTATTGGTTCCACCGATTCTGGCTCTAGTGGTACGTCTTCATCCTCTTCCAATATTTCAAGCGACTCCTTTCTCAACTGGGCTGAAAGATCTTCATTGTATTCTCCCAATTCATGGATCTGAGCTTCCAGTTTCAGGATCTGGGCATCGCGAAGTTCCAACTGATGTTGCTGCGAACTCATCCCTTCTGGGACATCTTTAATCGACACTTGAGATTGGCTCCTCACAGTTAACTCTTCCGTCAGTTTTGACACCTCATTTTGTAAAACTTAAATTTCAGACCTCATTTTCCCCGTTTCACATCTCAATTGGTCACACAATAACGCTTTCTCTGTCGCCAATAACTCTGTCTTGTCCACTTCCACTTGCAACTGGCATTTGAACTTCTCCCGTTCCAAATCCCATGACTTCCTATTCTGAATCAATTCGTCCCGTTGTCCTTCCACAATCCGTGAAATCTGTTCTTTTTCCTTTGTCCAAGCCTCATATTGGAGAACCAATTTCCGCTCCAGGACCAACTTGACTTCTTCAATTTCTTGAATCCTCAGTTCTTGCTCCCTGATTTTTTTATTTTGATCCGATATCCTTTTGTTATTGTCCTCCCAATCCCGTTTACTTCTGTCTTCGACATCCAATGCTCGTACCATACAATGTATTTGCGAAATGTGCTTCAATACGGCATTTTTAAGAGATACTCCTTCAAGGAATCGACCCTCTGGAAACGCCAACTGGTTGATATCTATCAATAATGGGACTTGATTCTCTTCTTCCACCGCAAGACCACTTGGAACCCGTCTCGCTTCGATAACCGGAGCTACCCCTTGAACCACTGTACGACTTGATTCTCCAATTTCGTGTATTACATCCGCTACATTGTGATTCTGTGCCAACAAATTTCGTTCTCTCTGCAAAGGTGCTGACACTGGTATAGGATTTTCCTCTTCTGACGGTGGTTGACGCAATGTGTGCGCGATGACAGCATACACATAATTTGAACAAAGCAAGGATGTGAACTTCCCCAATTTGAACTTGGCTCCTATCTCCGCATGAATACGAGTAGCTACGTAAGCCGCCCAGTTGAACACCATCCCCTCAAACGCCCCTACTGCTGCATACAATAATTGTTTTGACACATATGTGGGGTGTCGGTACAATCCTAACCGCCTCAGCACGAACCGCAACCATTCCACATATTCTGGTGTAATCGCCTCCTGAGTCCGCCATCCTTGGCTCCTTTCAAAGGATGACATTCCTCCCTTGAAATATCTACCTGGGCTGAAATCGCCTGACTCATCAGTCCCAACTGCCATCTCTCCAATGGGAAGAAACAACACCTTTTCCAGGATTGTTTCATCAATCCCAATAATTCGCCCTTGAACGACACTCGATCCATCCTCGGGGTCGTAATTCTCAATGTATTCCTCCACTAATGACACATTGATTGATGGTAAACGCTCTGAATGGTGCAAAAACTGGAACAGCTTCGCAGTCCGAAAATCCCTTATTTTTCTCTGCGTCCAACAGATTTCTAACTTCATCGGCTCCATATTGGTAACGATTATCACAGCTGGTGGTTTTGCTGTGCGTTTAGCTCTCACATTCCGGCCACTTTCATCTCTGTCTACAGCTCTCTTGGTACTTTCAATCGCCATGACTCAAACGCTTACAGGTCCTAACCGTCAATGCCACTCTCCAGTCTGCCCGAAACACTAAAATGAGACACAAATAAGCAACAACATAATATAACACCACAGAATAACCCTTAGTAGGAGCCCCACTCCTATTCTATTACCTAGTGATGAGAGCGACAACATGGTACCCATACTGTCCATTTCTCACTTCCTTCGCATCTGACACAATAGTGATTACTACATATCCTTGCAGCCGCCTCTACGTCTTATACCATAATTAGGTCCCTCCTGAGTCCATTCGAAGTCCCCTCCCCTCAAATGAAATAAAACCCGTCCCGGGTTTTAGGTATTATATAACCGTAAACGATTTCCATTAATGCGGGTACTGAAACGATGGCCCGTGAAATCCTCCAATTGAACAGACCCATTGGAAAATCCTTCAATTACGCGATATGGCCCATGCCAGCGAACTTGAAATTTTCCCGGAAAATGGTTGAATCGGCTGTCATACAGCAATACCAAATCATTGGGCATAAAACACTTCGGCCGCAGTTTACTATCATAGTAACTCTTCCTCCGTTTTTGAGTGGCTTCCATGTGGAATAGAGCGACAGCCCGTATTTCATCCAATTCCTCCAATTTCATCAACCGAGAGTGTAATGACTCAGTGTCACTGAGGCGTTCGTCTAAGGCAATTCGTAAACTGGGAACCTCCAATTCGATAGGTAAAATTGCCTCTTGACCGTAAACTAATTGGAACGGAGTAGAGTGGGTAGTTACCTTATAGGCGGTACGATAAGCCCACAAAGCTGCAAAGAGTTTGGTCTCCCAATCAGTACCGGCCCCTGAAATTGTCTTAGTCAAGACTTTGCACAAAATGCCGTTGGTCTTTTCCGTTTGCCCATTGGCACGAGGATGGTAGGGAGTGGTCTTACGATGCTTGATCTCATATGTGGTCGTCAAGGCGGCGATGGTAGCATTGATGAAATGGGTGCCTCGATCGCTGACCAATTCCTTGGGACACCCAAAGCGAGTGATAATATTCTCATACAGAAAAGTTGCCACCGTACTGGCATTATCGGTGCGGGTAGCAATCGCCTCTGCCCATTTGGTGACATAATCGGTGGCGACTAAGATATACCGCTTTTGACCAGGTTTTGACGCTGGTGCAATGGGACCAACAAAATCAATACCCCATTTTTCAAACGGAACCTGGGCCAAGATTGGGACTAACGGCATGGCGGAAGTACCCGTAGGTCGACCAATTCGTTGACAAGGATCACAACGGCGAACGAACTGGTGGGCATCAGAAAACATTGTGGGCCACCAATATCCGGCCATTAAAGCCTTGCGGGCAGTGCTGTCTCCCGCGAAATGACCACCACAACTATCCAAATGACAACCTGTAAGTATCGACTGTACTTCACTGGGAAAGATACAGCGCCGTAAAAGACCATCGCGTCCTTGTTTATACAAAGCATCACGAATCATCGTGTATGGGGCACTCTTCAGAATAAGGCGCTTCTTAAGCTTGTCCGTGAAAGTCGGCGGAAAAGTATGGAAGGTCAGAAACTGAATAATTTCGCTATACTCGGGGGATATCACATCCACCACAAATAATGCGGCGTCAGGAAGATCATTGGGAACAGGCTCGTTGCCGAGAATATTAGACAACCGGGATAAATGATCTGCGTTCGCATGTTGCTTCCCAGGTCTGACAACCACCGTAAAATTGAACTCCTGGAGGAGTAAGACCCAGCGAGCAATGCGCCCACTCAATTGAGGCTTATTAATCAGATATTTGAGGGCATCATGATCCACATAAAATACAAACGGATACCCAAGCAAATAGTGCCGAAATTTTTTAACCGAGTATATCATACCCAACGCCTCTCGTTCAGTAGTAGTATAGTTGCGTTCGGCAGCCACCAATTGTCGACTGGCATAATATATTGGATGATCGAATCCCTTATCATCCTTCTGGCTTAATACCGAGCCAATAGCAGCATTGGATGCATCAACATACACATGAAATGGCTTTGTCCAACAAGGAGCCACCAATATTGGTGCAGAGACCAATTTTGACTTTAAGACCTCGAAGGCTACGGTACACTCCTTGGTCCAGAGGGGACTAGTACCATCGGACGGAGGTTTCTTCAGTAAGTTCGTTAAAGGTTGACAAATAACCGCAAACGAACTTATAAATCGTCGATAATAACTGACATGACCAACGAACCCTCGAACACCGGAGACTGTCTCCGGTCTGGGCAAGTTCATGATATGCTGCACTTTGTCAGGATCTGTAGCAATACCACGACTGGAAACAATATGGCCCAATAATTTTCCGGACGGAACACCAAATTGGCACTTCTCCGAATTCAACGATATTCCAAATTTGGCACACTGAGCCAAACATTTGCCTAAACAATGAAGATGATCTTGTTTGGTACTGAATGTACAAAAGTCATCTAAAAAGATCTCCATAAACAGTCGGAGATAATCTTGAAAAGCCTGAGTCATCACGCGTTGGAACGTGGCTGGGGCGTTACATAACCCGAAAGGCATCACGCGATAAGCAAATGTGCCCCAATCCGTAGTAAAGGTTGTCTTGAGCTGGTCTTCTTTTGCAATTTGAACTTGATTATACCCGGAGAAACCATCGAGAAACGAATAGCCTTCGTGACCGGCGACGGCGTCCAATATACTATCCGTGAATGGTAACGGAAAGTAATCTTTCTTGGTGGCTGCATTAAGTTTTCGGAAATCTTGACAAATTCGGATTTTTCCGTTCTTTTTCGGCACCATCACAATTGGAGAAACCCACTCACTATTCGGTACCGGGTAAATGAAACCCATCGCAAGAAGCTTGTCCAATTCTTCCTTCACCATAAGGGAATATTTAGGATTAAGGCGATGTTGCCTCTGGCGTACCGGTTTAGCGTTTTCTTCCAATATGATACGATGTTCATAGACATCAGCGGGGATACCTTGTAGATCATTATAAGTCCAAGCAAAAGCGGATTTATGATGTAAGAAAAAGTCTGTCCAACAGGTCAACTCTTGTTCCTTAATACCTTCGTAGACCTTAATTAGCCGAGGTTCGGCCGTGGTCGCTAAGTTAATAGTTTGACATACAGGGTCAGCAACAATACTCTGTTTCAATTCCCGCAGTGATTTAAAGTTACTCGGTATGTCCGACATATGCGAAGTAACAAATCCCGTCTCGAGGGCACTAACATGGTGCACATCGTACCCAGGTTTCCAGTCAATACTTACATAAGCAGAGTTTTCCGAATCCTTCGGGTATATCAAGTACTCCCCCGGACCTCCACATTGGTACACCACCTCAGGGTGCTGTGCTGCCTCCACATTGGCCTCCGTACTCGGTACTTCTGTGTCATCATCGGAGCTAAGCCCTTCGTCCGACGTCAATTCAGATACTGGCAACTGAGACTCCCCGTGATAGCGTACTGGGTACATTTGTAACACCATTTTATCTACGCCCTTACCAATTGTCAAAGTACCTCGACCCCAATCGTTCTTGGCCTTCGCTTGATACAGCCAGGGTCGTCTCAATAAAATAGGGTACGATAAAGTCGAACGTTGTAAGCGAAAGACAATGTAGTCAATTTCATAGGCAATACCTGCAATTATAGTTTGAACACTCCGTAAAATACCCATTGGCTTAACTCGGCTATGATCTGCCATCCGTAATACCAATGTCGTGGGGACTAATTGTTCCAGACCTAAAGCATCCATTGTATCAGCGTTCATTAAATTGACGCTGGAACCTCCATCTACCTGGACGCCAGAGATCCGAACACCATCAATCGAAACATCAATGGTTGGTGCACCTGGATCAGGGTTCAAACTAACTTCACAAACTTCCATATTACGATGCCGATGTCTTGTTAGGGATGAATTCAAGGTGGAACGACACTCTGGTGCGACTGCTAGAAGTTGCTTCATAGAGATTGAAGGCCGAATAGCGTCCAAATCCTTTAAAATGTCATAGGGTTCCATATTTAGGGTAATTCCCAATGCCCTCTTCCGTTTCATGGGTTTGAGCTTAACTCCGTGAGGTAATTTATTCTGCCGCCCTGGACTTGGAATTGGAACAGCAGATTGAGCTTCCTTGGGACTTCCTTTCCCAAGGGGATCTTTCAACGGGTATGATGCTTCTTGGAACTGCGGTGGGAACAGACCGGTTCGAGACGGAACTGAAGACTCCGTAATTGGGACCTCATTGGGCTTCGCAACCAAATCAGGGCTCAAGACTTTCCCAGTTTCCGGGCCTGAATGGGATTGGTCCGTAATTGGGTGTGATTGGCCCTTCGCTTTAGGATCTTCCAAATGTTTAATTGGGCCTTTCCCTTTTTGCTGGCTCCTAGTAAGAACGGTATGGACACATTCCACCCGATTTACTGGAGAGTCTTGAGGTCCTCGATTTATTCCCTCCATTTTTCCTGGACTCTGGATCTGCTGATCCCGATTATTGAAATTGAATGGAGCATTACATTGCTGATACGTATGCCCTGACTGCTTGCAATTCCCACAAACTGAGGCATAATCGTCACTGGCTCTTGGATTGGGACATTCATTGGCATAATGACCAATCTGTCTACAACGGAAACAACGCAATGGCCTTTTTGCACCTTCATCAGGCATATTGGGTGTCTCCACCGGTATATACCTACTAGGTTTGTTCCATGTAGGTTGAGAAAACGATCCTGGTTGTCCCGGTTGTACTTGGTTCAATGGCATCGATGGAGCATATGGCTGATACCCATGCTGCTCCTTACCATAGTTCCGAGGATTTGATACAAACCCCTCACTATAAGTGGAATTCTGAAAATGATTGACTGCTCGATTTTGTCGGTTAGATCGATTTCCATGCCATCCAAACGTATTTCCTGTTTGAACTTGATTGACATCCCATGGAGTTGGTGGAATCATGGTCGGATTACTGAATTGTTGTTGTCTTTGCAAATTCCAACAATTAGCGGTTAAGTGCTTGCCTCCACAAAATGTACATTTACCCAACACTTGTGAAGGTGACGGGCATTCCGTTACCAAATGACCGTGGCCCTGACAATTACTGCACCATACATTGGTCCTAGTATTGGTTGGCTTTTGCCTCTTCTCCTTATCTTTGGCCATATTAACGGCCATTTCCTCCATTTTCTTCGTCAAGTTCAATAACAAGGCTTCATTGGAATCTTTTGAAGCTGATATTATTTGTTTTTCTGCCAAAGTTGACTCGTGTGTTTGATATGGAAAATATGGGGCATACGCTGTTGTTACTTGCGGTGGTAAAGCTTGCAATGGGGTAACATTAACTGGCCCCTGAGTATTGGCACTTGACTGGGCAACTGTTTCGATCATCTGTGGATAACTACCCACTGATCCGTTCAAAGCCGGATATTGATAATTGCTTTGAACTGGTATCATCGTGGCACACGCAGTTAAAAACTGATCATAATGGCATTCCTCCCAAACCTTGGCTCTATCAAGGGATGCAGATATCGTAACTGGTTGAGCTTCTTTTACAAACATTTTTAGCTCTGGTGGGTGCAAACCATTTATTAATATAGATAATATAAATGCCTCCGGCATTTGGTGGTTCGGCCACTTACTAAGTATATCAGCCACTCGGCCATAGAACGATTCCATCGCCTCTCCTAGGATCATTTTGCTGTTCATTAACCTTCCTCGAAGACGGTCTTCAAAACCAATTGGTCGAAAACGGGTCAAAAATGCATTCTTCAATGCTTCCCAGTTCGAAAATTGACCAACTGGTTGACGGTTATACCATTCAAACGCCGTATCCTTTAAGGTTGCTGGCAACCATCGTAACCAAATATCCTCGGTTCTCCCATTATTGGCGACACATGCTGTCAAAAACTGCGACAAATGTTGATCTGGATCCGCACCCGAAAAACCCCTAAAGGTAGGTAATGGAGCCACGCTAGTTGTGCGATCACTCACAGTACCCATTTGTACTGCTATGGGAACCGCTGGACCTCCCGTCGTCATTGAATTTGACAATGTGACACTTAATCGTTTGTTAATATAGTCTGCGTCTCTCCTAAATATATTTTCCGAACTTTCCACCCTGCTCAATTTGCTATTATTATCCTTGAACAAGTTTATTGGTTGAATAGGAGGTGAGAATGACGGATTTTGAAACACACTGAATTGGCCCTTATTGACCAATAATTTATGCCACTCTATGGAACCAGTTTTGACGGAATCGGCAGTTTCCGCTATTGGAAACGTACCCAATGGAGTATCCAACTCTTCTGTGATTCCCCCACTCTCAGTTAACGGTCTCAGAAGAAACCCTGGCCTATTGATCAAATTTTCAGCAAGTGCTCTTGGCAATTTCTCTAACGGTATATACTTCTGAAATATAAGATGTCGATTAGCTTCTGGGTATGCTCGAATATGACGACAGGCATGCAACCATGGCTTAATCCAGCTTTGTCTATGATTCCTTTTTAACTTTCTTTGTTGCTCGTTTCGCAACAAATTTCTTGCTTGCGATCTCTCTATTCTTTCTCTTGATTGCCGTATTTTCTTTACTGTTAAGTTCTCATTCTTAATAACCATACTCTTTCATTATATTCTTCTGCGACTGCTACCTATTTCCCATCTACTTCAACCGGCAGTTAAAACCTAACACTCCATGCTATTATCAATTTCCCCGGCAGCGGCGCCAAAATGTGATTGTCGTTTTACTTACTCTAACTTATCTAATCAGAGTAAACCTGTATAGGGGAATTCGAACACAGGGAAAGAATATCGCATGAGCTTACACGTTAGGGTCACACAATTAACTGTATTTCGCACTACTTAAAACATCCAGGAAACACTACAATGCTTTCCACTTCCTAATAATACTCCACCATCACTGATAACAACATGTAATCCCGCACTATCCTAAATGACAGGACATAATCATACTATAATCCAAATTCTGGAGTTCTTCACCATTAACTGCCTTCACATTACAGTGTTTCACACAAACACAGACTCATTCTCTCTGCTGAACTACATTCAGATTTCAGCATTCAATCTCTCTTCTTCTCATTCAATAACATATAATTCCATTCACACTTTCATTCCATGATTCACTTCACAATATTCAGAAACTCTCAATACTCTTATTTCAAAGAACATAACAATAAAAGAAAAGAGGTAGCACCAAGCTTACCCCGGCTCACACTATCACAGTAATGGCCCCTACTTCCTCTCTCCCATCCTCCTTATGCTACCATGAGATACCAACTGCTACATCTCTAATGAAAACTGCTTTTCCTAACTATTCATCCATTTTACCTACTGAACTACCTTTTCAACAGTCATCTATCCCTGTTTACACTATGAACTAAGTATCTACAATTCAACAAATAACTACTTATTCTACAGGCACCATAAACCAACGACTAAAATATGGAGTAAAAGAAGGCTCCAAAATTTTCATTTGCATCTTTTCTTTTAATAATTCCACCAATTTAGGTAAATGTACCCTTGGCACAGGAATTGGCCTTAAGTTTCAAGGCACATGAGGTATTGTAAAGATAACGATACGAGTAACAACATTAGGATCTACACATCCTATTTCACGAGATCCAAAGATAAATGATTTACCTCGTTTAGCAAGCATTTTTTTAAATATTCAATTTTTGTTAGAAATAAGGAACCATCACATCCAATCTTCAATTCTTCAAAAGTCTCTATTATAAACTGATGTCCAATATTCTTTGGATCTCTTAAACTCTCTTCTTTTGATGTTTCTTCTATTTATTTTTTAGAATCTTCTAGTAAAGGTCCGGCAATAGGTTTTACTTTTTTATCTACTGTTTTATATTTTGTCTCTACAATAACTTCTGGTCCTTGAAAAGATTCAAGTATAGTATAAACCTCCCTCGAATGAATTTCTACAATCTTATCATTATTCCCTAATCCAATAGATGGAATTAATTCCAAAGAATCCTCCAATCTATTTTCTTCATAAACACCTAAAATCCTCTCATCATCTTCTAATGTCCCTAACTTGCATAATTTCCTTTCAATACTATATAATCTTTTTCTTTCTTTTCTTTTAAAATCATCAACTTTCTTATATATAATATTTCCATTCTCAAAAATACCAATAAAACTTGCATCAAAGGTACCTATATCTCGCGAGAGTACCTCCTCTTTTGTACCTCTATAATCCCGCTTTATAGTGGTACTTCTCCAAATTCCTTAAATTCTTCAACAATCCTTGACAATGGTTTCTCCCTCAACCTATCTTGATTTTGTTCATGATTAGGAGATACAATTAGAAATTGTACAGCTTTCCTTCCATCTTCACTACGTACCCTTACATAAGCAAAACCATTGTCAAGTACTTTTGTTTCCATCCATATTGCCATAACATAAGGTTGTCCTAAAATCAATGGATAAGATGTTGTATCTTGAACAAAGAAATGTTGTTCTATCGCAACATCTCTAATCCAAATTTTGACATCTGAAAAAGCTCCACCAAGGCAACTATTGGTTCTTCTATATCTCCTACTTTCACCAATACTTCAGTAGTTGTCTTTGCCCAATGCTTTCAAGTATAATGGCTTGAAGCTTCCATTTCCTTATCACTATAATCTTCAAAATGTACTCATTGATTATACCTATTCTTTTCATTTGTTGATTGCTTGTAACCATTATCAACCTCTTCTTCATTTTTATACAATCTTGCATCAATAGCATGATTCATCCTAGCTTCGTCCATTAATTGCCTCTTTCACTTAATGGTGTTAATGATAACATCATGAAACTCCTTCTTTGCAATTTCCAAAATTTCTTTCAATGTGAAATCCACCTTAGCATTTAATATACGTTCTTTCAACATCCCTTTTAAATTTGTTGTCGCTTCAATATTAGAAAGTAGCTTATAAGCAATTGATTTATTCTTATCTTTTATCTCCTTTGTTTTTTCTTCCAATGATGCTGAAGTATCTTTTATAGGCAATTCTTGTGAAGTCGCTTCAAGAGCCTTGTCTCTTTGAATATGCCTCTTAGAAGAATTTCCTTCTCTTGCATCATCAAAATTTTCTCATCTCTTTTCTTCCATCAAAGCTTCATGTTGGTTCTTAGCAATATATGCATGAATTCAAAGAGATTCAACAGGATCTTTTCAACCTGTTGTACCTCGTATTGTAGCTGCAATCCTCAATAACGCTTCCCGAGGTATTTTTTCTTTTTATATTGTAGAAATGGCAGAAGTCCAAAATTCACTAATTTCTATACTTCCACCAAAGTCATCATCTATTCTAGCACCATAACTTGCACTCTCTCCTGTTGCTATTCCATGTTCTATTAAATAATCTTGAATCAATACTCTCATACTTTTCTTGCCAAAATTGGTTTGAAAGAGATCCTTTGTATCCTTTAATGCAATCTTTCCATCTTTCTAGTAAATAATTCCTTGCTATACCATATTATTAAATTCATTGCAATCTTTCTTAGTATGTAAAGCGTCATTACACTAAATACAACTTTGTATATATCTTTGTTTTGAAACATTCTTCAAATTATTTGTAAAAGTATTTTCTTCAAGTCTTGTCAATTTGATTTAAAGATCTCACATTCCACGTATAATTTCTTCAATCCCCATATCTCCTTTCTTTGATAAAGATGTTAAAGGTTGAATAATAGGCATTCTTGGTTGTATTGTATATACTGGAATTTTAGGTGTTTGTACTGCTTTTGGAATATTACTCCTATTCTTCTTCCTTTCTCTTTTTGCAAGCAAATCCACCGCATTTTCAACATTTTTTTCACTTTGTTATCAATCCTTCATCATCTTCTTTGTCTTCAAGAAGCAACTCCAATTTTTCTTGTAATTCTCCATCAGCAGCTTGAAAAAATAATTCAACCTTGTTCAGCTCTAATATTAATTTTTCTACTTCAATAATTGAGAATACTGCCTCTCAAATTTCCTTAGTAGCTCTATTGCTTGTAAATTCTTATTAGGCCACTCAATCCATTCTAGAAATAGTTTCTTAGTAATACGATCAATGTCCTCCAAGAAATATTTGTCTTTTAATGCATGCGAAAAAACCTCCCATGAATTTCCATAATGCTCCATAATTGATGTAATATGCTCTCTTATTTCCGATAACATGGCAAGTCCAAATAATTCAACCATCTTCTTCTCAAAAATCTAATATAATTCCATTTCCTGAATATAACATCTTAAATACTTTAAAATATCCCTTCCATCAAATTGATCAATTTTATTCATCTTTGCTTGCAATGCTTTGGTTCCCAAAGCTTCTTTGCGATCATTACTTTGCTGTTGCTACATACAGAATGATAAGGCTTGAAACATACTAGCAATGGATGGATCCATGTACATACCTTGTCTTTTAGAAGAAACTCTATTAGAAGCTCTACTTGAAGCTCCTCCCAAAGCTCCTTCAAAATTTTTATTCTAGTTATCCATAAAAGAGAAATAAAAATAAACGAATTCTAATACCTCCCACCTCAAGCTTTTACGTCGGATTCACCACTTATGTTATATTACATACTATCTTGCTTGCAAATGCATCGGACATCTGGCTGTGGAAGATAAAACAATGTTTTGCAAGTATCCAAGTAGTCTAGTGAAATTCAACCATCTAAATACAAATTATTTCGGATTTCAATGTAAAAGCTTAATCCCAATATAAAGTACTTAGAAATACTATTTTTAATAATTTCAAGCTATTATAAGCACAAATTCTTTTGTTACTTTGTTAGTTTTATTATTTTTTATTTTTTTATTAGTATTATTTTATTTTTTAGTTTTTTAATTTTTAATTTTTAATTTTTTAATTTTTAAACCCTAATCCTAGTCAACAAGCTTCAGTAAGCTGTAATTCTCAATCTGACCATCCGATTGTTGTAAAACTTCTACCACTAGTATCTTTGAAAGTCTTCTAAATGCTCAAGAATTTTCAATCGAATCTAAATTACAAATTATAAGCAAACGCCATAAATCCACACTAATGTCCCTTGACTGCCGCCTAGAAAGTTGATGACAAACTTTGAATTGCAATTTCTCCTTTTCCAACCATTAATTCTCATTCAAACTTTGTATATAGCTCTGCCTTTAAGTCCTTCATTTACCACGTCAAAATTCACCTTATTCCAATTAGTAAATCTCCAGATATTGCAGAAATCCTAAACAATCCTAATCTGCCAACTTCTGATATCTCTTTATACTAATGATCAAATATCCTCTATTCGTACCGTTAGATTAATACAAAACTTTACATGCGCTTGGCATATTCAACCATCTAGATATTTCTAAAATTTCAACTATAGATGTTTCTCCAATTTCACAAAACAGTCAAGAGTACTAGCCCTAACTTTATTGTAAAAAAACCCTATTCACCAATACAAACACTGACTTTGAACAACGATTGCAAAGTCCTCTCAAATCCTATGAAATTAAGTGTTATACCTTTGGAAGGAGCTTGAATCTAGTTCTCCGACTTTAAATCTCGATCTCCAAATACCTCCCTACTTTACCCTAAGTAGCCGTTGTCGTGTTGTAACACGAGTATACCATGAAAATATAAAGAAAGAGGACTTTTATTAATGTTCAGTTACCTCGAATTTTGGGAGCAACAACCAACTCCGGTGCAAATACTGAGTGGCCAGGTTCAGTCACCCCGTTACATTCAGCCGGGGAATACTGAAATGCTCCATTCGATTCCATTAATGGGAGTCAGCAGGAAGAGAAAGGACCAATTCACACGACAGGTGAGCCTGGTTCGAAGAGCCAATTGGATCCAATTTCAAGAATCCAATCCGGGTCCTCTTATCCAATATGAGACCTGAATTGGCCAGGCAACCCAATGCAGTCTAATTACAGGAAAATCCAGGTCTTACTACGGGCCTCAGTCAATCTGATGCGAGGACCAATTGGACCCAATTACGCGAACATCCAAATTACTACAGGTCCTCTTATCCAATATGAGACCTGAATTGGTCGGGCAACCCAATGCAGTCTAATTACGGAAAAATTCGGGTCTTACTACTAGATTCTTATCCAATATGAGACTTGAATTGGTCGAGCGACTCAATGTGGACCCGAGTACGGGGTTTTGATTCTATTTCACGCTGTCCTATTCTCTGTGCCGTTTCAGGGAACGTTGATTTTGGTAAATGGATCTCTTAAAGGTAAAAACAGAGGAGAAAAGCTCTTACGACGGGAGCCAATTTCGGATCTAAGCTCTGACGGTGGGAGCCAATTCTGGATCCAAGACAGAAGATTTAAGAAATTCAGAGGATAAGGTTAGGGGGAGAATAAGTTTTTGGGGGGGTTTTTTTTTTGGATCGAAGAGCTAGCTTCAAGCTTTTTTTCAAGGTTACTAGTTCGGTTTCATTAGAGGTTTTTGAAGATCAGGGAGAGAAGAGCTTCATGCTTCGGGCAGGGAAAGAAGACAGAGAATTGGGTTTTTTTTTCTTCATAGGGTTTTTGGAAGACTGAGGCAATCGTTGCTGAAGTCAGTGTTGTAATGGTGAATCGGGATTTTTTTAATGAAGTGGGTTTGATTACTCTTGACTGTTTTGTGAAATCAAGTTACGTCTGTGATTGAAGAATTAAAAGGGTATTTATAGGATTGAGTATGCGGAGTGAATGAAATTTATTGGGTTAATCTAACAAGACAGTCAGTGGATACAAGATCGTAAGTACAAAGCGGTATCGGAGATTAGCAGATTGGGTTGTTCGGGGTTCTCTGTAACGTCTAGAGACCTACCGGCTGGGACAAAAAGGACTTCGACAAGCAGTCGAAGGGCATCCGTATAGATTTACGGTGTATTCTTGTAGTCATTTATATTCCAGCAGTCAAAAACTGATAGACTGCTTGACTATTGGCGAATCTCCATACTACCTTCTACAGCCAGACGTCCGACGCGTTCTCGAGCAGGAAAGCACGTAATGCGACAAAAGTGGTGAACCCGACGTGAAAGCTTGAGGTAGAAGGTATTGGATTTTGGTTGATTTTATCTTTATTTTATGGAAAACGAAAATTAAAATTTTGAACGATTTTTGGGAGGAGTTTCTAGTGGGGATTCTTCTAAAGGACAAGGTATGCACATGGATCCGTCTATTACAAGAATGCCTTCTCATTATCAATGCAGCAACAACAAAGCAATGATCGAAAGGAAGCTTTGGCAACCAAAGCATTGCAAGCAGTGGTCAATAAAATTGATCAATTTGATGGGAGGAATATTTCAAGGTATTTACGATGTTATGTTCGTGAAATGGAATTAAATCGGGTTTCTAAGAAGAAAATGGTTGAACTATTTGGACTTGCCACGATACCAGAGATAAAAGACCACATTACATCGATTACGGATTGTTATGGAAATTCATGGGAGGTTTTTTCACATGCATTGAAAGACAAATATTTCTTGAAAGATGCTGATCGCGTTACTAAGAAGCAGTTTCTGGAATGGATTGAACAGCCCAATAAGAATTTGCAAGCAACAGAGCTACTAAGAGAATTTGAGAGGCAATACTCTCAATTGTCGAAGGTAGAAAAATTGACATTGGAGCCGAACAAAGTTGATCTATTTCTTCAAGCTGTTGATGGAGAATTATAAGAGAAATTAGAACTCCTTCTTGAAGACAAAGAAGAAGATGAAGGATTGACAACGAAGTAGAAGAACGTTGAAGATGCGGTGGGATTGCTTACAAAAAAAGAAAGGAAGAAGGATAGGAACAATATTCAGAAAACAGTACAAGCACCCAAAGCTCCCGTACCTACAACACCACCAACAATGCCTACAGTTCAACCTTCGACATCCTTATCAAAGAAAGTAGATATGGCGATGGAAGAAATTACACGAGGAATGCGAGATCTTCAAATCAAATTGACAAGACTTGAAGAGAATACTTCTACAAACAATTTGAAGAATGTTTCAAAACAAGGATATATACAAAGATGCATTTGGTGTGATGATGCTTCACACACTAGAAAAGATTGCAATGAATTTAATAATATAATACAATAGGGAATTATTTGCTGGAAAGATGGAAAGATAGCATTGAAAAATAGAGAGGATCTTCTTCAAACCAATTTTGGCAAGGGAGGAATGAGAGCATTGGTTCAAGATTACCTAAAAGAGCATGAATCTGTAGCACGAGAAAGTGCAAGTTATGGTGCTAGAGTAGATGATGAAATTGGTGGAAGTACGGAAACTAGTGAGTTTTGGGCTTCTGCAGTTTCTACAATGCAAGAAGGGAAATTATCTCGAGAAGCGTTATTAAGAACTGCAGCTACAATACGAGGTAGAACAGGTTGGGAGGATCCTGTTGAGTCTCTTTCAGTTCATGCATATATTGCTAAGAGCCAACATGAAGCTTTGATGGAAGAAAAGAGACGAGGAAATTTTGATGATACTAGAGAAGGAAATTCTTCTAAGAGGCAAACTCGAGGAGACAAGGCTCGGGAGGCAGCTTCACAAGAATTGCCAGTAAAGGATACCTCAGCATTATTGGGAGAAAAAAGAAAGGAGACAAAAGATAAAGGCAAATCAATTGCTTATAAGCTACTTTCTGACATTGAAGCGGCAACAAATTTGAGGTATTGGTGAAAGTAGGAGATATCAAAGAACCAATTGTTGCTTTAGTCGACCATGGTTCTGAAATAAATCTCATGTCTAAAGATCTTTATAAGAAGCAAAAATGGCCAATTGATATGGAACATGGATGGGCAATTCGAGCAGCTGATAACACATGGGGCGAATTATATGGAGCTTGTCCAGATGTCAAAATTCGGATTGGGGATGTTGCGACGGAGCAACATTTCTTTGTTCAAGATACAACGTCTTATCTGTTGATTTTAGGACAACCTTATATTACGGCAACACGGATGGAAACAAAAGTACTTGACGATGGTTCTGCTTATGCAAGGGTACGGAGTGAAGATGGGAGGAAAGCTGTACAATTTCTAACAGTACTTCCTAACCATGAACGGAATTGAGATAGGTTGAGGGAGAAACCATTGCCAAAGATTGTTGAAGGATTTAAGGATTTTGGGGAGGTACCACTGTAAAGCGAGATTATGGAGGTACAAAAGAGGAGGTACTCTCGCGAGATGAAGGTGCCTTTGATGCGAGTTTTATTGGTATATTGGAGAATGGAAATATTATGTATAAGAAATTTGATGATTTTAAAAGAAAAGAAAGAAAAAGATTATATGATATTGAAGGACAATTACGCAAGTTAGGTACATTGCAAGATGATGAGAGGATTTTAGGTGTTTATGAAGAAAATGGACTGGAAGATTCATTGGAATTGATTACATCTATTGGGTTAGGAGATAATGGTAAGATTGTTGAGATTCATTCAAGAGAGATTTATACCATACTTGAATCTTTTCAAGCACCAGAAGTCACTGTAGAGACGAGATATAAAATTGCAGATAAGAAGGTAAAGCCTGTTGCCGGACCATTACCAAAAGATTCTAAAGAACAAATGAAAGAAGCATCAAAAGAAGCAAGTTTAAGAGATCCAATGAGTATTGGATATCAGTTTATTAAAGAGACTTTTGAAGAATTGAAGATTGGTTCTGATGGTTCTTTATTGCCGAAGGAAATTACTTACTTCAAAAAGATGTTGGCTAAACAAGGTAGATCGTTTGCCTTCGAATCTCATGAAATTGGGTGTGTGGATCCAAATATTATAACACCTATGGTTATCTTCACTGTACCGCATGTACCTTGGAATCTAAGACCGATTCCAATACCGAGGGCACATTTACCTTAATTGGTGGAACTATTGAAAAAAAAGATAAAGATGAAAATATTGGAACCTTCATTTGCGCCGTATTCTAGTCGATGGTTTACGGTACCTAAGAAGAATGGGTCACTACGGCTTATTCAAGATATGCAACCGGTGAATGCAGTAACTGTCAGGAATGCAGGAATTGGACCTATTGTGGATGAATTTGCTGAGGCGTTTGCTGGAAGGGCGATCTATTCAATGGGTGACTTATATTCAGGTTATGATCAATTTCAACTTGCCGAAGGAAGTAGAGATATGACAATAATGAGGACACCACTTGGATTGGTTAGAATGTGCACTCTTCCTCAAGGAGCGACCAACTCAGTTGCGCATATGATGAATGGGATGAATAAGGTATTGAGAGATTTTATTCTAGAAAAGACTATGCCTTTTCTGGATGATGTTCTTATAAAAGGGTGCAAAGAAGGAGACAAGGATGAAACTTTAGATACGAGGAGGTATCGCAGATATATTGTTGATCATATACAAGATTGTGAAAAGATTTTAACTCGGCTTGGAGAAGTTCATCTTACATTATCGGGTATGAAGTCCGTATTTGGAGTACGAGAGGTTGTAATTGTTGGACATTTATGTGGATCTTACGGAAGAAAACCAGATCCGACTAAAGTTGATGCAATTGGAAGGATGAAAGAGGATTGTGATTCTTTAACAGAGGTTTGCAGGTTTTTGGGTGCATGTGTATTTTATCGAATCTGGATCCCTCATTTTGCTCACATAGCGGATCCATTATATGAACTGTTACGCAAGGATTACCGATTTAAATGGGAAGAAAGGCATATTCAGGTAATGCAAAGATTAAAGAAATTATTGATGTCACCTCCAATATTGAGGAAGGTTGATTATAAGTGCAATAGACCAGTGATTCTTACTGTGGACGCTAGTTCAATTGCCATTGGATGGACTGTGGGTCAAGATGATTCAAATGGGAGTAGATTTGCAGTTCGATTTGGGGCTAAAGTTTTAAGTATTCGTCAGCGTGCATATTCGCAAGTCAAAAGAGAACTTTGGGGAGTCGTTTCGGCTATGAAAGCTGAAAAGAACTATTTGATTGGGACAGTAGTAGTAATTGAAACAAATTGCTTGCCATTACTTGGAATGATTATTAATTGTTCAACGCCAGATATTGCAATGTTGAGATGGATTGCTTATATTAAGTCACTAAATCCAGAATTTAAGCATATTACTGGGAAGGACAATTTAGTAGCAAACATGCTATCTCGAGCAAGATACGAGAGGGAGGACGAAATGGTTGAAGACATTGATGACGTCGGATTGAAATTCTATTCAATATCAAATCTCAACAGAGAAGACAAGCTATTTCTTGAAGAATCTTATGAAGGGGAATTATTGGATATTGGTCATTACTTGAATACCTTGACTAAGCAGGGGAATTGGTCTACAGAAAAATTCAAACAAATAAGAAAAAAAGCATATGGATTTTTACTTCGAGATGGATTCTTATGGAAGAGACCGAAGAAAGGAATTGGGATGCCACAACGAGTGATAGGCAAAAAGGAAGAAATACTAAAATTATTAAAGGAGTTTCATGATAGTTTATGGGCAGGGCATAGAGGAATCTGGGCTACTTTTGCTAAACTCAAGGAACGATATTGGTGGAAAAATATGTATCGAGATGTGCTCTCATTTGTAGAGTCATGTGAAATTTGTCAATCGTATTTTAATATCCGACATCGAGATGGTCTTCATCCTACGTATCCTCTGGCTATTCATTTTAAATAGGTTGTTGATTTGGTTATTATGCCGGTTGGGTTATGGCAGATGAGATATTTGGTTTTAGCTCGTGAAGATTTATCAAATCAAGTAGAAGGAAGAGCATTGAGGACAAAATTTACAGAGGGGATTTGTAAGTTTTTGCTTGAAGATGTCATTTGCCGCTACGGATGCATAGGAAAAATCACTACAGATCGTGGAGAATTAAATGCACAAGAAGCTCGTAAGTTCTTTGAAAGATGTGGAGTTAAACTATCACTGAATACTGCTTATAATCCAGAAGAGAATGCAAAAAGCGAACGCGGTCATCCACCGATTGTGAAAGCATTAGTTAAAGCTTGTAATGGGAAAGTTAAAGAGTGGCCACGGCTTTTGTCATTTGCATTATTGACTGATCGAACAACACATAGTTCGGTAACAGGATATATGCTAGTAGAACTTATGATAGGTCAAAAACCAATTATGCCGATTGAAGAAAAGGTACTTACTTGGAGTATGCTACCATAGGAAGATGGATTGACAAGAGAAGAACTTTTGGCTATTAGGATTCGACAATTGGAGCAAAGAACGGAAGATGTCCAGATAGCATTGGGAAGGTTAAAAAGAGCAAGGTTAGAAAACAAGGCGCAATTCGATAAGCAACATCGATTGAGACCAAAAGCAATCAAGGAAGGTGACTGGGTACTTGTTTATGACAATAGTCTGGATAATCAACATAGTACTTTGCGGAAATTTTCAAAACGTTGGTTTGGACCATATGTAGTAACAACTGTTCATGATAATGCGACTTACTCATTACGGGAGTCAGATGGTACAAAATTGAAAATATCAATTGCAGAGAAGCGAGTAAAAATATTTAAACGAAGACATGCGGAGATGAATATGGAAGACCTTAATGAAGGTATAGAGATTCGGCAGCAAGAAGATGAAAGTGATTTGGATAATGAAGGTGACGAAGACGAACAGGACAAAGACGTAGAGGATATATTCTGAATCAAATAGCAATTGGATAAATTGGTGCATACCGGAGGATGCACAGGTTCAGAGGGGGTAGATGTCGTGTTGTAACACGAGTATACCATGAAAATATAAAGAAAGGGGACTTTTATTAATGTTCAGTTACCTCGAATATTGGGAGCAACAACCAACTTCGGTGCAAATATTGAGTGGCCAGGTTCAGTCACCTTGTTACATTCAGCCGGAGGATACTGAAATGCTCCGTTCGATTCCATTAACGGGAGTCAGCAGGAAGAAAAAGGACCAATTCACACGACAGGTGAGCTTGGTTCGAAGAGCCAATTGGATCCAATTTCAAGAATCCAATCCGGGTCCTCTTATCCAATATGAGACCTGAATTGGCCAGGCAACCCAGTGCAGTCTAGTTACAGGAAAATCCAGGTCTTACTACGGGCCTCAACCAATCTGAGGCGAAGACCAATTGGACCCAATTACGCGAACATCTAAATTACTACAGGTCCTCTTATCCAATATGAGACCTGAATTGGTCGGGCAATCCAATGCAGTCTAATTACGAGAAAATCCGAGTCTTACTACTGGACTCTTATCCAATATGAGACCTGAATTGGTCGGGCGACTCAATGTGGATCCGAGTACGGGGTTTCAATTCTGTTTCAGGCTGTCCTATTCTCTGTGCCGTTTTAGGGAACGTTGTTTTCGGTAAATGGATCTCTTAAAGGTAAAATCAGAGGAGAAAAGCTCTGACGGCGGGAGCCAATTTCGGATCTAAGCTTTGACGGTGGAAGCCAATTCCGGATCCAAGACGAAAGATTTAAGAAATTCAGAGGATAAAGTTAGGGGGAGAATAAGTTTTTGGAGGGGTTTTTTTTGTAGATCGAAGAGCTAGCTTCAAGCTTTTTTTCAAGGTTACTAGTTCGATTTTATTAGAGGTTTTTGAAGATCAGGGGAAGAGGAGCTTCATGCTTCGGGCGGGGAAAGAAGACAGAGAATTGGGTTTTTTTTTCTTCATAGGGTTTTTGGAAGACTGAGGCAATCGTTGCTGAAGTCAGTGTTGTAATGGTGAATCGGGATTTTTTTAATGAAGTGGGTTTGATTACTCTTGACTGTTTTGTGAAATCAAGTTACGTCTGTGATTGAAGAATTAAAAGGGTGTCTATAGGATTGAGTATGCGGAGTGAATGAAATTTATTGGGTTAATCTAACAAGACAGTCAGTGGATACAAGATCGTAAGTACAAAGCGGTATCGAAGATTAGCAGATTGGGTTGTTCGGGGTTCTCTGTAACGTCTAGAGACCTATCGACTGGGGCAAAAAGGACTTCGACAAGCAGTCGAAGGGCATCCGTATAGATTTACGGTGTATTCTTGTAGTCATTTATATTCCAGCAGTAAAAAACTGATAGACTGCTTGACTATTGGCGAATCTCCATACTACCTTCTACAGCCAGACGCCCGCCGCGTTCTCGAGCAGGAAAGCACGTAATACGACACCATTTTAGTAGATAGAGGTCTAGTTTCGACCCTGACCCACAAACGGTTGTCTTCCGGATATCAATGCTACTTATCCTAGAGATTTTTTAGTACTTTCCTATCCTCAACTTTACCTTATTATCTACCATATCATTTTTTTTCCTTTATCTACCATTTTTTTTACTAATTTGTGGCCTTTCTAAAGTGATAAAATAGTTTCTACAATCTGAAAAGAAAATTTAATGACAAGCTTTTACCTACATGCTATCAATATAAGAAAATACTCTAAAAGCTTTTATAAAGCCATCCTAAATTTTTTTGAGCTCTTATCAACCAAGATGACTAAATATTAACAAAATCTTTTTTATTTATATTTTCACCATATAGTCGTATTACAACATGACAGTGTTTGCTAATATCATATCCATGCCAATGAATAAGATATTCAAACCTATTTTGGTGCCACCTTGAATCTAAGAATTCTTCCACCTCAAATTCTTGATTATTATCTACTTCTATAAGAGGAGGTGGCATTTGTCTTCTTTCCAAGATATTCACTACTTCATATGGCTCATAAAGGGACACGTGAAATATAAGATAGATCTTCATAGACTCCAATAGATTTAATTGATAAGCAACAAGATTGATTTGTTCATAAATAAGAAAAGGTCTTAGCCTACAATAGTCCAACTTATTTTAAGAACAAGTAGTCTTGATATTGCGATGAAGTAACCATACCTTGTCACCTACATTGAATTGTAGTTGTTCCTTGCGATAGGCATCGACGTTGATCTTTTGTCATTCTTGAGCTTCCTTTAATTGTATCTTCATTGTTGCATGTAGCTTTGACAAACGATTTGCTAAATCTTCTATTGTCGGATTATCAACTTTTGAAAAGCCAAAAGTATCAAGTCATGGATGATAACCATAATTGGCAAAGAAAGGTGTTTATTAAATAGAAGAATTTACCAAATTATTATATGTAAACTCTGCCAATGGCAGAAGAATTGTCTAATCATCTTGATGATAGTTGATGATACACCTCAAATACTTCTCCAAAACTTGATGCACTTGTTTTATTTGCCCATCAGTTTGAAGATGAAAAGCCAAAGAAAGCTTTATATCTACCTTTAAAATTTTGAATAGGATTTTTTAAAATCTTGATACAAATTGGATCTCCCTATCTAATATAATATCCTTTGGCAATCCATAATAGCGATAGATATTATCAATGAAAAACTTAATTGTTTCTTCACCTAAAATAGATTTTATTTATGATATAAAATGTACCATTTTGGTGAAGCAATCTATAATTATGAATATAGAATCATATGAACTTGAACTTAGAAGATCTATAATAAAATCCATAGAAATAGAAGACTATAATTGTTCTCAAATTGGTAATGATTGAAGAAGTTTATAAGGTCGATGGCGAGGAGTTTTGGATCTTAAAAAAATATTGCATGATTGTACAAAGTCTTTGATTGCCTTCTATATTTGAGGCCACCAAAAATCTCTTGATATAAGTTTTAGAGTCTTGTTGTATCCAAAATATCTTATTGCTAGAAAGTTATTACGTACTTAAAGAACACATTGTCGTATTACGTGCTTTCTTGTTCGAAAATGCGCCGGGCGTCTAGCTGTAGAAGGTAGTATGGAGATTCGCCAATATTCAAGCAGTTTATCGATTTTTGACTATTGGAATACAAACAACTACAAGAATATACCGTAAATCTATACGGATGCCCTTCGACTACTTGTTGAAGTCCTTTTTGTCCCAGCCAGTAGGTCTCTAGACGTTACAGAGAACCCCGAACAACCCAAACTGCTAATCTTCGATACCGCTTTATACTCACGATCTAGTATCCACTGACTGTTTTGTTAGATTAACCCAATAAATTTCATTCACTCCGCATACTCAATCCTATAGACACCCTTTTAACTCTTCATCACAGACGTAACTCGATTTCACAAAATAGTCAAAAGTAATCAAACCCACTTCATTAAAAATCCCGATTCACTATTACAACACTAACTTCAGCAACGATTGCCTTAGTCTTCCAAAAATCCTATGAAGAAAAAAAAAACCAATTCTCTATCTTTTTTCTCCGCCCGAAGCATGAAGCTAGCTCTCTGATTCTTCAAAAAACTCCCCAAAAAAACTTATTCTTCCCCCCATTCTCATTTCTTAATCTTAATTCTGAATTTCCTCAATCCTCTGTCTTGGATCCGGAATTGGCTCCCACCGTCAGAGCTTGATCCAAAATTGGCTCTCGTCGTCAGAGCTTTCTCCTCCGTTTTTACCTTTAAGAGATCCTTTTACCGAAAACAACGTTCCCTGAAATGGCACAGAGAACAGGACAGCCTGAAACAGAATCGAAACCCCATAATCGGGACCACATTGAGTCGCCCGACCAATTCAGGTCTCATATTGGCTAAGAGTCCAATAGTAAGATCCGGATGTTCCCAAAATTGGATCAAATTGGTCCTTCACGTCAGATTGGTTGAGGCCCGTAGTAAGACCTGGATTTTCCCGTAATTAGATTGCATTGGATTGCCCGACCAATTCAGGTCTCATATTGGGTAAGAGGATCCGGATTGGATTCTTGAAATTGGATCCAATTGGCTCTTCGAATCAAGCTCACCCGTCGTGTGAATTGGTCCTTTTTCTTCCTGCTGACTCTAGTTATTGGAATCGAACGGAGCATTTCAGTATGCCCCGGCTGACTGTAACGGGGTGACTGAACCTGGCCACTCAGTATTTGCACTGGAGTTGGTCATTGCTCCCAATATTTGAGGTAACTGAACATTAATAAAAGTCCCCTTTCTTCATATTTTCACGGTATACTCGTGTTACAACACGACAACGTAAACATACTTCTCTTTCTAAAATATACAGGCATCCTTCAAAATAGAGAAGGTTGTTCTTGAACTCAAACTTTGAAATATCATGAGACTTAGAAGAAAGATTCTTGATATCACAAATAAAAAAATCAAAGGACATACTTGATTGAATTTGTTTAACAAAGGTCAAATTAACAATCAATGTTGATTTCATTGCTCGAAGATGAAAATGCTCTAGATTCAAGAAGATTATTCTTTATTGATCAAAAGATATGTCTCTTTCTTTTAGTGTAAGATAAGAGTGTCTAGAAAGAGCATCTGATAAATCTTGTTAGTTTTCAAGTTGATATATAATCTTGAAATCAAATCTTGATAATGATATACTCCAATGGACTTAGTGACGATTCAAAATATGTGTCGACATGAAATACTTGAGGTTCTCGTGATCTATATATATTATGATTGGACTTGAAGGGCCTTCTAGATAATAACGCTGTTCTTATAATGAATCCATAATAATAAAAAATTCTTTGTTATGGATCTCATAATTAATCTTGATTGCTAAAAATATCCTCAAATAAAAAGCTATTAGATAGAATTTATCATCTATTCCCATTTATGACAGTACTGCTTTGAAGGCCAAGTCTGATACATCTGTTTTCATAAAAAATACCTTAAAAAAATCAATGCGATATAAAGTTAGTGCATAAGTAAGTTCCTTCTTCAAAGCAATAAATAATGTTTTGGCTTCTTTATTCTACTTAAGTTTGTCTTTACAAGTCAAACATATAAGAGGAGTTGCAACTTAAAAAAAGTTCTTGATGAAGATTCGGTAGTAATTAATAAAGGCCAAAAAGCATTACACATCCTATATTGTTCTTAAAATCTTCCAATCTATGATAGTTTGGACCTTCTTGAGATATATCATAAGGCCTTCGTTGGAAATGATGTATCTTAAAAAATCAACTTGAGTAGTATAGAATTTACATTTTTTCAACTTAGCATATAATCTTGCATCTCTAAGTTTTTGTAATACACAAAAAATATGAAGTTCATGTTTTTCTATGTTCTTAGTAGATTGGAATGTCGTCTAAATAGTAAATGATAAAATCATCTAGAAATTCACAAAAAAAATCATTCATAAGATATTGAAAAGTAGGTGGTGTATTCATGAGTCTAAAAGGCATGATATTATATTCAAAATATCCATACTTAGTTTGAAAAGTAGTCTACCATTTATCTCCTTCTTTAATATAAACTAAGTTATATACTCCTTGCAGATCTATTTTAGAATAAATCTTTATTTGATTGAATTGGTCAAGAAGTCTTAAAATAAAAAATACAAGATACTTATTTTTGATGGTGATCTTATTAAATCCTTGATAATCCATACACATCCATAAGAATCTGTCTTTCTTCTTCACAAATAAGATAAGAGCCTTAGTTGGAGATTTAGAATGGTATATGAAGTTCTTTGCCAAGTTTTCATCAATGTATTCCTTTAATGTAGCCAATCTATTCTACGATAAGCTATAGATTGATTCAAATGGTGGTTGAGTTCCTTTTTGAAGAACAATTAAACAATCATAAGGCCGATGCTCTAGAAAAATATCTATATTTTATTTTTCAAAAGTGTCTTAGAATCCTTAATATTGGCTAAGAATACCACTTGATATTTTTCCACCATTAAAAATGGGCGTAGCATATATAGTAAAAAATGATCTTTCTCTTGCATCATGTATGAAAGCTCTCACACTCATTAGTAAAGGTTTGGATATACTAGACTTATGTACTTCTACTTCACTAATCCAATCTTGGATTATACTACTACAAAATTTAAGGTTACAAGAAATCCAATCTATTTGAGGATTATATTTTTTTAGACTCGATAATTCTAAAATAATCGGATTGAAAAGAGATTTTATTATATTAAATACTATTATATTGTTATGATCTTTAATTGCTACATTTAAAGGAAAAATCTCATGGATAACATTTCTAAAAGATAACAAATGACCATCTATGACTTCTAAATGTACAGGTTTAGTTTTTTTGACTAAAGGTATTTTTTGATTTTTGACAAAATCTTCATCTATAAAATAGGCTGAGGCTCTTGAATCTAATAAGGCTAAGACTTTGTGAGTTTTAGGTCCTAAATACATATCTATTATAAAATAAGGTGATAGGTCTTAGGAGAGAATAGGACCTTTACTAGGTGTTGCATATGATTCTAGCCGCACAGTTCCTATTATAGCTAGAGAAACTTGTTTTTTGACACATTATCTTCTTTGTTAATTGTACTCCTCATTTTGTAATTAAGATGCTTCTTTGAATAATGTTGAGGAATGTATTTAGCTTCTCCACAATGTAAACATAAATCCTCTTGGGGACGTTGAATTTTTTCCTACTTTGTGAGAGATTTAAAATATATCGTATCAATTTGCATTGGTTCTGGCCTTGATGAATACATTTCAAAATACTTGGGAGTTGCCACCATTACTTGACTTATTCCTCTCCAACCAAGTTTTTGTTCTTGACACCTTTCAAATAATCAATTTTTGCATGTAATGGCTTGAGTAATAAATTATTTTAAAGATTTTACTTTTGACATTGTTAATAACAAATCTTTAATGCTTTCCTTCAATCCTTATCAAAATTGATTAATAAGTACTTTATTATTTCAATTCACGTTGTAAGCAAGTTTTTAGAATTCAATAGCATATATGGTCGCTGACCGTGATCGTTGCCATAAAAATAAGACCTTAGTCTCTGCTACTCTTTCTCGATCACTTTCTCCAAATATGGCCGTAAACACTTCTAGGAATAAATTCAAATTATAAAGAAGTTACAAATCTTTTTTTTATTAAAGGTGCAAATCAAGAGAGAGCACTTTCTAATAATAGTGCGCCTATGAATCCAACTTCAATAAATCCATCAAAGTATTAAAAAAGATGCAACCTTAGATAGAACTTGACTTATTGTAAAAATCCTCAAATTTTTGATCTTATTCTATTAAACTTCTCAAGCATACTAATCTTTGTCTCCATGATACTTGTAGAAGTAAAATTCCTTAGATTTAGTTATGAGGTCAATCTATTTGCTTCCTTCAACTGCAAAACTTCTTGCTGCAAACTTTGAACTTCTTCCATAGGCATAAGCATAATACCTCCATGATTTTCATTGGAAATGCATGAGATTTCCACTCTTAGAGTATTAAGAAGCTCATGAAGATTTGTAATAGTTACAAATCTATTCTCACTTTTGCTAGAAGTAGCATCTATAATCTTTCCTTCCATAGACAACTCAAACAAATTCAGAAAGTTAAAATAGAGGATGGTAATCTGCAACTTCTAATAAAAAAAATCTACAAAGAGGCAAAATTTACTTTCTTTAAGAAAAATTTCAGTATTAGAAAACAATTTTTTTTTGTTTAAAGGTGTGTAGTCCGCGACCTTCAAATATAACTATAGAAGTGGAATAATCAATTCACTTCTAAAACAAGAAAGAAACAATATGTTAGTACTCTTGTCAAACAATTAGAGACATAAATCTCAAAGAAAGAGAATCTTCAATACACCCTTGTGTCATTGAAGAAAATTAGAAAGCCACCCAAAAGATGATGTAATATTAAACTAGAATGGCTATTGCCAAAAAATAAAAAAACTAAAAAATCTTGAAACAAGAATAAGAACTAGAAAGATGTTGACAAGAATGAAGAAGGCTTTACTCTTACCTCCATATATACTCTTAAGTAGGAGCTACATAGCAATATCCTGTAGGACCTCCAAAACATGTTGACTTTGCTAGCCACATGTTTTAACTTAGAAGGCAAGTTATCTATATATGTGCCATATGGTTAGCTTATTCAACATGCTTTTATACAGACTTAACTTGTTCCATAAGCTACCAATACATGGTTAACTTGTTGACCAAGTTTCTATTCTATAATTACATCTAAAATCAAAACCACATCTATGAAGCTTCTAAGAAGCTTATCTAGAAGACTTTATAAAATTAATCTATATTTACCTATTTCTACCTAATTATATAAGTAACTATTGAAATAAATGTATATGTCCATGACACAAAGTCTTTTATCACCTTCCACATTTGTGGCCACCAAAAATCTCTAGATTTTAGGTCAATATATAAACTTGAAATCAAATTTTTATAATAACATGCTGCAACAATCTTGATGACAATTCAAATCACATGCCAATATGAAATAATCAAGGTTCTTGTGATCTGTATATATTATGTCTGGACTTGAAGTGCTTTTTACATAATGACACTATTTTTTAAATGAATCCACAATTACAAGAAGTTCTTTATTATAGATTTCATAATTAATCTTAGCTATTGAATTTTTTTTGGAATGAAAAGCTATTAAATGGAGTTTATTATCTGTTCCTATTTGTGACAATACTACATCGAAGGCAAAGTTTGATGCATCTGTTTCCATAAAGAATCCCTTTAAAAAATCAATGCAAAATAAAATTGGTGAAAAATAAATTCCTTCTTCAAAGCAACAAATAATTCTTTGGCTTCTTTATTCCACTCAAGTTTGTCTTTACAAGTCAAACATGTAAGTAGAAATACAACTTGAGAAAAGTTCTTGATAAAGATTAGATAATAATTGACAAAGCTCAAAAAGTATTGTATATCTCTTCATATTCTTAAGATCTTCCAATCTATGATAGTTTGGACCTTCTTTGGATCCATCATAAGACCTTCATTAGAAATGATGTACTCCAAAAAGTCAACTTGAATAATATGGAATATACACTTTTCTACCTTCACGTATAAATCCTATATTTCTTAGTTTTTGTAACACACAACAAATATAAATTTTATATTCTTTTATATTTTTAAAATAGATTAAAATACCATCTAAATAACAAACAACAAAATCATTAAGAAATTCATAAAAGATATCATTTATTAAATGTTGAAAAGTAGCTAGTGCATTTGAGAATCTAGAAGGCATGATATTATAGTCAAAATATCCATACCTTGTTTGGAAAGCAGTCTTCTATTCATCTTCTTCTTTGCTGTAGATTACATTATATGTTCTTTGTAGATCTATTTTATATAGATCTTTATTTAATTTAGTTAATTAAGAAGTCTTGAAATTAAAGTAGAGGATACCTATTCTTCATGGTGATCTTATTAAGTTCTCGAAAGTCTACAAATATCTGTACAGATCCATCTTTTTTCTTCACAAATAAAATAGGAGCCTCGGTTGGAAATTTAAAATAACATCTAAAGTTCTTAGCCAAGTTTTCATCAATATATTCTTTGAGTACAACCAACTCATTTTGTAATAGGCTATAGATTGGTCCAAATGGTGGTTGAGTTCTTTCTTCAAGATCAATGGAATAATCATAAAGACAATACTTTGGAAGAATTTAAGCATTTTTCTTTTCAAAAATGTTCTAAAAATCTTGATACTGGCCAAGAATACTACTTGATATCTTCTCACTATCAACAATAGATATAGTATATATGACAAAAGATGGCCCTTCATTTGTGACATGTATGAAAGCTCTCACACCTACTAATAATAGTTTGGATGTATTAAACTTATGGATTTTTACTTGCCTAGTAAGACCTTGGACTAAACTATGGAAAAAATCAAGATTGCAAGAAATTTAGTCTATCTGAGGATTATATCTTTTTAACCACAATAATCCTAAAATAATTGAATGAAAAGGAGATTTAATTACATTAAATATTACTAAACTATTATTACCACTATTTGATACTTCTATAGGGACCTCTATATGATTTCAGCTGCACCATCTCTATTATAGCTAGAACAACTTGTTTTTTGACACATTATCTTCTTTGGCCATCAAGCTTTTCATTTTGTAATTGTATTATTTCTTTGGATAATATTGAGTATTGTGCATAGCTTCTCCACAATATAAGTATAAGCCTTTTTGATGTTGTTGACTCTTTTCTTGCTTTATGAGGGATTTAAAACATATTGTATCAATTTGGATTATTTTTGCCTTTATAAATAAGATTATAAAAACTTAGGAGTTGTCGTTAATATTTGATTTGTTATTCTCTAACCAAATCTTTGTTCTTAATGTCTTTCATATAATAGATTATCACATGTAATCGCTTAAGCAATAAATTATTCCAAAGATTTTGTCTTTGACATTGTCAGTAACAAATCTTTGATATTATCTTTTAATCTATATCAAAATTGATTGATAAGGGCTTTATCATTTCAGTCTACATCACAAGTAAGGTTTTGGAACTCAGCAGCATATATGATAGCTGACTGTGATCCTTACCATAAATATAAGAGCTTGGTCTTTGCTACTCTTTTTTTATCACATTCTCCAAATATGGCTGTAAACACTTTTAAGATTGAATTTAAATCATAAAAGAGTCACAAATCTTTTTCTATTAAATGTACAAACCAAGAGAGAGTATTTCTTAATAGAAGTGCACCTATGAATCTAACTTGAGTAAATCCATCGGGATATTAGAAAGCATGCAACCTGAAATAGAGCTTGACTTGTTACAAAAAGCCTCAAAATTTTGATCTTCTTCCATCAAACTTCTCAAGCATACTAATCCTTGTCTCTATCATACTTGTAGTAGCAAAAACTCCCTAGATTTGGTTATGAGGTTGATCTACTTACTTCCTTTAAGTGTATAACTTCTTGCTGTAAATTCTAATCTTCTTCCATAGGCATAGGCATAGTACCTCCATGATTCACGTTGAAAATATATGAAATTTCTACTCTTAGAGTATTAACAAGCTCTTGAAGATGTGCAATAGTTGCAAATCTATTCATACTTCTGCTAAGAGTAGCATCCATAATCTTACCTTCTATAAACAACTCAAACAAATTCAAAAAGTTAAATTAGAAGAGGGTAATCTGCAACCTCTAATAAAATTTTTAAAAAAGAGAGATAATCCACTCTCTTTAAAGAAAAGATTAGTATTAAAAAATAAGATTTTTTTTGTTTAAAGGTGGTTAATTTGCAACCTTTAAAATACAACAATAAAAATAAGATAATCAACTCACTTCTAAAACAAGACATAAATAATAAGTTAGAATTCTTGTCAAACTATCAAGGATATGAATCTTGAAGAAAGAAAATCTTCAATACACTCTTATGTTATTGAAAAGAACTAGAAAGTCACTCAAAAGATGATATAATATTAAATTAAAATGACTATTACAAAAAATTAGAAGATTAGAAAGTCTTGAAACAAGATTAAGGATTAGAAAGGCATTGATAAGAGTGAAGAAGGCTTCACTCTTGCCTTCTTATATAATCTTAACTAAGAGCTATGTGGCAATGTCCTATAGGACCTCCAAAACGTGTTGACTTTGTAAGACATGTATCTTAACTTGCAAGGCAAGTTTTCTATATGTACACTACATAATTAAATTGTTCTGTAAGCTACTAACATGTGGTTAACTTATTGACCAAGTTTCTAACCTATCAATCAACTACAGACACATGTAAAGTAAAAGCAATGTCTATGAAGCTTCTAAGAAGCTTCTCTAGAAGGTCTTATAAAATTAACCTAATTTTATCTTCTTTTATCTACTCCAATCTAATTATAAATATATTTATTAGAATACCTATGTATATCTAAAATATACTACTTTGATTTTATATGTATTTGTAGTTAATTGATAGGTTTGAAACTTGATCAACAAGTTAACCACGTATTAATAGCTTGCGGAATAAGTTAACTACGTGGCGCATATATAGAAAACTTGCCTTGTAAGTTAAGATATGTGCCTTACAAAGTCAACACATTTTGGAGGTCCTACAAGATACTCCTATGTAGCTCCTAGTTAAGAGTATATACAAAGGTGAAAAGTGAAGCCTTCTTTACTCTTGTCAACACTTTTTTAGTCTTTAGTCTTATTTCAAGACTTTTTACTCTTGTTGTCTTTAGTAATAGCTATTCTAATTTAATACTATATCATCTTTAAATTACTTTTCTATTCTTTTGAATGACACAAGAGTGTATTGAAGATTTCTTTCTTTGAGCTTCATGTTCTTGATAGTTGGCCATAGAATACATGTATAAGAAACTTATCTTATAAGTTGTGCACGTATTAAAGGTTCTATAGAATATTCTCACATACCTTCTAGTTAGATGGTATATATAGAGACAAGAATGAAGTCTTCTTTTTTCTTGTCAATACTTTTCTTGTTCTTAGTCTCATTTTAAGAGTCATTAGTTTTCTTATCTTTAACAAAAGCCATTCTAATTTAATACTATACCATCTTTGAGTGATTATCTACTCTTTTCTAGTAACACAAGAATATATTAAAGAATTTATTGCTTGTGATTCATATCTTTGATATACTTTTAGATTGTAAAAAAAGACAATTTAATAAAACAATAAGATTTGGCCTTATCATCAAATTATAATAGTTTAGTAGTAGTTTAATTTTGGTAGTAGCAAAAGTACAATCCAAGATAAAAGTTAAATAATCTAAGATAAATTTATTTCAATATAAGTAATAAAGTTATAAATATAAGTAATAAAGTTTATTTTTTCAATTAAACTATAAAAATAAAAATAAAAACTACAATTTAGTACACAAAATCAAAAGATATTATTTTATATATTATTATATTAAATAAAAATAAATATATTATTATAAAAATAAACTTATATATATATATACATATTGTGTTTTTTAAATAATAGTTTTTGTATAATGTATTGATTAAAAGAAGTTTAAGAAAAAATAAACAAGTGTAGATATTAAAAGAATTTTGGAAAGAATTATTATTTATTAAAAAAATTAAATATCAAAAGATATAAATATAATTAGTTATTTGATAAAAATTCTTTAGAAAAGACTAATATGACTATTTTAAATATATGCATTACATATTAAGATAAAATATAATTTAAAGTTAAGTTATATTTTTTATTAGTTATGAATATATGAATATATATATATATATATATATATATATATATATATATATATATTTATTTACTTAATTTTTTTATTTATACATGTACCATGTCTATGTGAATTTTATTATTTTTTATTAAAATTTAATATTAAAAAGACAAAATAAGTTAATCACAAAATAAATAAGCCATGAAAATTAAATGTTACGAAAAGATATGATGTTGAAGTTTTTTATTTAATTAAACCAAAACATGCATACAAATAAAATTTTCAACATAATAAAAGATCTAAAGTATATTTTTAATTTTTTATTTATATTTCAAAAACCATAAAAGTGATGAGATATGCAAGGAATAATATTTAAATGTTTCGGATTCATACATGGGTTGATTAATAAAAAAATCAAAATCTTTGTATTTAAATGTTACTATAACTTGTATGATTAACTTTTCACAGCTAGAATTTATCACATAATTCCATTTAAGAAATCCATAATTAAAACTAAACATCAATTTAACATTCAAAAACTAAATCTCATCAGTAGAGCTGCAAGAAACACGTTAATTGAAGGAAATTATAAAACCACGGATTACTTAAAATATAATCACATATCAAATATCATCACAATACAATTACACATTAATTTTCGTCTGGGTGGTAACTTGCCATACACAATCAACAGCCCATTTCGGCTATAGAAATCGTAAGACAACAAGAAAAGAAAGGAACCCAACAACAGCAACAACAATTTTCCCCGTGAAACACTCGATTTCCTACAATAAGTGCCAGCAAAGACGGGGACAGAGGTGAATAGTATAGCCGAGGAGGGTATGTGGTGTGGAATGCAAAGAGAAATTGTTGATTTATTCATTAAAAAAGAGAAAAAAGAAAGGCAAGGGGGCAGTACTAAGTCCACGCCTCGCTGCTCCAAAGCGTCCTCAGACAGACAGTCAGACTCACTCACTTACTCACTAACACACGCATTCTTCTCACACACTCTCAATCATTCACTCACTCACTCTCAAAGGAAGAGGAGAAAGAAAGAGAGCAAAGGGAGAGAGGCACGGCGACTCCTCCGCGCGAGGGAGGGCACTTCTAGGGTTTCATCGTCGCCGTGGCGTTGGGCATCGAATCTTCGCAGCTCTGCAAGCAAGCAGGCAGGCAGGCAGGCAGGCAGAATTTGTATGCGCAGAGGGGAAGGGGAAGTGGGAGAGTGAGTGAGTGGGACATAACACGGGGATTAGCATGGTGGGTACAAGCATAAGCCAGCACTGCTGCAGCGGCAAGCGGTGAGGCGGTAGTAGAGGGTGGACGGATCTGTAGGGCGGGGGTGCATTTGGAGTATTGTTGTTATTATTATTCCTGGGGTTTCATTGTGAGGGAGGGAGGAAGGAAAGGAGGGATTTTGTTGGGGTTAGGCAATCGGGATGGACGGGGGGAGGCCCGTTGGCACGGATGGATACGATTTCGCCTACCGCATGACCATTGAAGACAGTGAGTTAGCATCATCGTGGTCACCACTGCCCTTCGCTTGCCCTGTTCGTATTTGGGGTTTTGGATCCGAGTGACTTGTTTGAGATCCGTTCCCGTGTAGTTGTAGGGTTTTTCTAGTTCCGGGGAGGGTGATTTTGTTGATTGAGGGATTGGATTTTGATTTGGGCCGTTGTAGGGTACAAGCGAGCGGCGGAAGGGCGTGTCGCGCTCCGGAGGTTGGTATCAGTGCAGGTATTTGGTTTAGTTGTGGAATTTGTGGGTAATTGAGAATGCTGCTGTGTTATGCGCCTTCTTTTCTTCTTCTGTTTTTTTTTTTTTTTTTTTTTTTTTGTTTATTTCTTTCTTTCTCGTGGGCGTTTGGAATTTGTTGGTGAGGACTGGTAAAAAGCATGGATGGGTGATGGTTGTTGTTTTGTAGTCTCTTTCAGCTTTATTTAATCGTGTTTCGATCTGAGAGAAGAGTTCGTAGATTCTTTCAGGTGAAGGTGATACCCCAGTTTGTTCTTTGTCATAGTTTAGGGCTAGATTTTGATGGTTCTGGCTTCGAATGGGTGTTAGTATGCTAGAGTTTCTGAAAGAGAGATTCTTTGGGAACCCGGACGCATATCTCGAAATCATGGCCGCGAAGAAATCGGGCAGTGGTTATTCACCTTTATTATTTCTGTTGCTTTAGGAATTTAGCTTGTGATCTTTACGTCACTATATGGGAAGAGCAGTCACTCAGGCACTTGGTATCCTTGGCTTGTTGATTTCTCATCTTAAAGTTTGCAACCACATTCTAAGAAAGCAACAAAGTTAACAATTCGGGTTAAGAGAAAACACGGAAAACTAAAATCAACATTTGGGTATAGAAATTCGTAGAAAAAAACATGCAGTAGATCTTGCATGACTGCAGTGACATGCCATAGTCCGATTTTGTCTCTTCTATCCATGCTGGGTGGTGTTTTAATCATGTTACATTTGGCAGGCCCTCTTGCAGATCTTGAAGGCCACATGGGCATGTCTAGGGGCACTCAATGGAGACACTCCCAACATCGAGTTGGTGACGTCTTGTGCGTTTGGTGGAGCAGCAGTGCTATTAGGGACTTTAGGTACCTATTATTTCACGCTCGTCCTCTTGTTTTATAGTAGCGTAGGGCTCAAATAAGGTTTGAGTTTGAGTCGAATAAATCTTTGTTAAATTGATATATATGTTGATTTACTGGTGAAACAGGGATAAAAGGGGGCGCTAAATTGCTCAGATTCTACATCTTGTTGACAATGATCGCTGTTGTGCTGTCGCTAGTCCCTTTCGCATCAGGGAATTATATTGGAAAGGCAAGCCAATTCGCAAAACATGGCTGTGAATTTATGGTGGCTATCGCGTTTCTGAAGCGTTCTTGGCTTTTATTAGCTGTGTCATGTTTGGAGCTTTGAGTATTCACCAGCGTGTGGTGAAACATATTATTCCTGGCAGTGCAAGGCTAATAGTTGCGCTATATCATACTCGTCTACATGTTATTTACTGGGGTCAAGCTCCTACTATTTTTTTTTCAAACCATTGAATTATACTAGTATCTACGAATTCTGTGGACTTATTTTCGACATGTCATAATAACGTTAATCATGCATTTGCTATGATTGTTGAGGTTTCTGCTGATGTGTCTAAATGCAATTTGCAGTGGAAAGATAATTGGGAGTACCTTCAGGTTACTGGCGATTACCAACGAATCCTTTACCTCTCCCTTGAGGGTTTGCTGGAATTGATAGGTAACTTTTTGAGACATTGAAAGCATTCTTCAACCTCAAGAAGATATTATGTGATAGTTTGCGTGCTTTTACCTCTTCTTTTTGTTATTTGATAATCTGGATTTGCTGGAGTCGATTTTGACTTGTTTTAATTCTGTTATCATCATTGCTTTCCATATTTGTAGCTGGTCTTTGTCTGAAACTGAACATTGTATCATGAAACGACTTTGGTAGATCTAGTGAGCAGTAGTTTGGTTTATGTGATATTGGATTTGCCTGTGCACGAAATTCATTTTTCTGACCATAAATTATTGTGTGCAGGTATCTTGTTGCAATTGGTAGCGGTGCTCACAGCGTTCAGTTTTATGAAGAACGTGACCCACCGTAAAAAACGAGACTGAGTTCTCTTGAATGGAGATACATATCTAAGGCTTGTCGGTCAGTTGAAGTATTAGCTTCGCCTGCAAATGCTCAGCTTGCCGACGTTGCTAGACCTAGTAAGAGTTGTTCGCTGTGTTCTTTTTTGTGTCATCTGTCTTCTCCATAGTCATGCAAACAGAAGCATTATATCTTACTCAGGTTTCACATTTATGACCTACTTCAAAAGGCCACCGTATTTGTGGCATTAACCATGGAGCAAATTGATGATAGTATCAAGATTTTTACAGATCAAAATCGTCTACCAACTTTCTTTTTTTTCCTTTGACATGTATGGAGCAAGTCTGCCACGTTAAAGTAGGAAGGAACAGAGTAGAAAGGAGCATGAGCTACTAGTGTCTTACCACCCTTGTATGGACATTGGTGCATTGTATAGTGAGCAAGTAGCCTTCCGTTATTGAAACCATGGGTTTGGTAGTGCATGAGTTATGATCCCAATAGATGTATTTCTATTGTTCCGTTAAAATATTTGTCTCTTCACTTAGTATATTTATGATCTACTATATCCTACAGGGAAACTTGCCGTTGAGTTGAGTTGTTTTTTTATTTTTCATTATTTTTTGTTATTTCCTAAGAGGTTTTGTAATATTTTGATACATGTGTTTAGATCAGTCTTATTTGTATGTCATTCTTCATGTCTCTCCAAAAGCTCTTGGTGCACACTAGTCCTAAATATTTTACATGCAAAGCTTTTGTGGGAAGAATTATGTAATATTGAAGCTTATAAAATTAGCAATTAGTTGGATTGCAAAAATTGTTTGTTTTCTTGTGATAGTTATCTAATTAATTTTTAAAAATTGTTTAAGATCATTTTATGAGTGAGGAATACTACCAAATCTAATATTCTTTATATGTGATTGTATTTATAAAACGTATAAAAACAGCTTAAGAATAAGATGTTTGAGTGGATTTGGGCCTTATTATATTCATTACAATATCTGTATATCTAAATAGTTAGAAAAGCATAGCTTCTATCTTTGCCTAGATTTCAATCCTTGTCTGATCAAATCGTTAGATTCAATCAAGAGCTTCATTCTATTTTATTTAGAATTATTCTACATCAATAAGTTGCAATAGGGTGATGAAAGAATCAATATATGAAAATAAACTATATTTTTGCAATTGGAACGCTATTAGCAGGTAAGATTTTATCAAAGAATTGGAAAGTTCAATCTAGTCTCTTAATTTTTGTGGCTCAAAACTTGCATCAAGATTGCATATTATATTTTTAAAAATTCATTATCATAAAGATTTCAAAAATCTTTGTTTGATTCTTCTAAACAATATATATATATATATATATATATATTCTTCTTCTTTTAAACTTATTATTCACTCCTTCAAAATACTACATATTATGTATTAATTATATATATATATATATATATATATATATATTTTTGATGTATTTTTTGCTTTTTTTGTAAATATTTGAATTCATTAAATAGTCAATTTGAGTCCTATAACGATGATCTATTTAAAATTTCTTGAAAAGATTGTACATCTTAGAATATATGTAGATACTAAATTATAGAATGTCATGCTTTATCAATCTGACATTAATTTTTTAAGCCAATTTTTTATTTTATTTTATTTTACTTCTGTTTTTATTTTTTTATTTTTTTCAAAGAACAATTTTAAAGTACAATTTGGCCACCATTTATCTTATACACAAGAAACTTAGTCCATTATGTAATATTTTAGAAATTATTTAATTCTAAAATAATCTCGTTAGCAAGAAATATTGTATTGTTGGTGCATCTTTTAGATTAATTAAATATAATTCAATTTCTTTCTAAAGTTTATAATATAAGATCTATATAACTTTAGAATGTGCTAAAAATTAATAATTGGTGCAAAGAAATTTTCAACCAAAGATTTTATCTAATTTAATGCAATTACAATGTATTTTCTCCATACATCTAGGTAGTATAAACATGAACATAATTTTTTTTAATAATAATTTTATTTACTATTTTAATGTAATAAACTATTAATAATCTAATTATATATATATATATATATATATATATATATATATACTGATTTTGTTTTTAATACATTGTATGCTTGTAAATTAAGACAATTTTTTTTTGAAGAATTTGGTTATGTCTTTAGATTCTAACAACCTTTATTAATGTCAAATTTGTTCAAGGTGGTCTAAAATATTTTTTATAATAATATACATATAATTTTGAGTTGGTTGATATTTTATTCTAATACTAGCCTAAATTGATTAAGAGTATTGATGACTTGGTTTATATAACTTTATTTATGTCTAATAGAGAATAAAGTCTTAACTATACATTGGCTAAGGTTATATTAAATTTTAAATTAAATTAAAATAATAAAAAATGCTGCAGAGTCTCTCTTCATTTTAGAATCATTGAATTTTTCATCAAGTTGTTGGTTGCTTATTCTTTGTTGTTTGACCCTCTTGCACTAACACAATCAAAAATAATTAAATTATATCATTTATATCCTATGTAGATCACGTTTTATTTTTTGTAAAGCCATTTTAAAAGTACTTTTTTTAAAAAATTAATATCCTAACAAGAAAATTGTTTATTTTTTTTAGCTTTTGCTAAAGATTATTAAATCAAGTTTCATTTTATTTTATTTTATTTTACCATCTTCTAAAAAATTATATATATATATATATATATATATATATATATTGTCTAATAAAAATTAGATAAATAATGTACAAGTAATTCTATTAATTATTGATACTCTTTGCAACTTTAACACAAAATATTCATATGTATAATCATATATATAGTGATTCAAAAAATTGTTTCAATGTTGACATATTTTGGAAAGAATGGTATATTATAGAAAAATTGTAGTAATTAATGACACGTGGTTTGTATAGCAAATAAAATACTCCTTTACAACTACCAAATGAGCGCAAGTTGAAAAGAATCCAATAGGTAATTGTCAAGCTATGACCAATCTAATTTGGAGTAATATTGAAACAACTTTTTGAGTGGTGTCTAATTTTTGGATTCTATCAATTACTCAACATTATAGCATTCTATCATCAGATTTACTATGATAATATTATTATTAATCTAATGACATCATTAATGCTTACTAGCACCTATTAAAGCACCATTCTTAATCACAGTTTTTAGTATAGACATATTCGAAATTACCACATTCTAGGACCTTCTAAAATCTTTTGCAAATTTTAGAACCTTCTAAATACTTATAAAATCTTCCACAATCTTTTAGAAATTTCCATAGGCTACTAGAAGCCTCTTTAGACTTCTAGAAACTTCTATAGAAAGTACCATAGACTTTTGTAACTTTCATTATAGTATAAATAGGAGTCTTTGGAACTATTTTTGCTATTAATCTCATTTTTTATCTTTAATCTTGAGATATTTCTATGTCAAATTCTTTGTAATAGGATATAGATAAGATAATTGTATAGATAGTTAGAAGCAAGGAAGTTTATAGAATTGGAGTTAGGTTAGCGAATTAAGTAGGATCAACTGTAGAACATTCTAAGAAGAATTTAGGGCCATTATTGAGATGGGGCCTATCATAGAATCTTTTAAAAAAGAAATTTAAGGCAGTTATTTAGGTGGAGCCTACTACCTACGAACAATCTAAAAAGCCCTAGGTGGTAGGATAAGATATAAATAGGACTAGTCAGGGCCTTTTGGGGCATTTGGTTAGATCTGGCTTTGGACCTTTTTTCTTAGTAAAAATTGGTTTTGCATCTTTCTGTTCAATTCTATTTTATTTGGTTTCTATTTGCTTAGATTTGTCTTTCATGTCTTATTCTATTTGATTCCATTTAGTTTTGATTTGATCTATTTTGTCCTATTTTGTGATGAGGCTTTATGTTGCTGTGGTTTAGAAGGATCTTGAGTTTTTGAGATAGTTTGGTCCTATTTCATTAGTATCAAAGCAAGTGTTAGATTGTTTACTTTTGGTAGTATGTCAATATTCATCATTTATTCCAAGGTCAATTGTTATAGTTACATTGAGTAATAAATTAAGGCTACCATGACCTACTCTTAAAAAATCAATTGGGAGGTGAAAAGGCATTACAATAGTGGAGTCTAGCAAAGAAATTATAGTATGGGAGATATGGCAAAGCAATTCCAAATGGAGGCTCAAATACAACACCTCTTAGGCTAGATAGCTACTTTACAAGGGCAAATAGAAGCCTCAAAGACAAGAGAGTTGTCATCTGTTAGATTGAAATTGAATAAGCATAGTACATACTTTAGAATTTTAAGACAAGAAGATGTATGTCAATGGCTCTTCAACATGTGACAATACTTCCAACTACTTGGGGTAAATATCACTGAAGAAATTATATATGAGCTAGTTATTTGAGAGATATGGTAGACATTTGGTGGCGATATGTTAGGGACATAGTCCTTAGAACCTTCTAGAGACAAGTTTCTAGAACTTTCTAGAGACAAGCTTCTAGAACCTTCTAGAAACAAGTCTCTAGAACCTTCTAGAAGCTTCCTAGTTGGTAGAAGTTGCTTGAGAAGCTTCCTAAATAGAAGTATATATTGGGATCGAGGCTGAAGAGTTCTTCAGTCTCGACAACACATCTCTTGGAGCTCTAGCTCACCTCTCTAGTGTTGTTCTCATCTGATTAATCTAATTCTTGCCAGTTCTTCTTGAACTTCTTGTTAGATCTCGAGTCTGTATTTCTGTGTCCGTGACAGTTTGTCGAGACTACACTCACCTCAGATATCAGAGCTAGTTTCTTCTTTGTTAGAGTGTGGATTACTCCTCTGCTTGAAAGTGTACTAGCACTTTAGAGATTGCGGATTACCCTCCTCTAAACTGATACTTCTTTTGTTACAATATTGGAGTCTTATTCTTCTTGGAGAGAGTGGATTACCCCTTTTCTTGAAGCTCTTAAGGCATTTTAGAGGTTGCGGAGTACCCTCCTCTAAACCAATATTATCTTTTTGTAGAGTCATTTTTGTCCTTCTCTTAGAATGGCCGGAGGCCAAGACATTAGTATGACGAAAATTTTGGAGTTCAAGTTAGATGCTATGATGAATGCCCTTGCTACGTTATCACAAAGAATTGCAGAGATTGAAGGAGTCGTGGCAAGGCTTCATAATGATGGAGCATCTGGGATGGCACAATTTAGGTTGCACCAGCCTCAAACTTCTACACTTGGAGAAGCAACTTTGCCTCAGGTTTGACAAGCACCGCTGGTTCTACAACATAAAGAACCCCGAGTTAGCCTTTCGGACAAGTTCGATGGTACACGTTCCAAGTTTCGAGGATTCGTCAACCAAATCAGGTTGATAACAGTTTTATAGCCCAAACGCTATCCAACGGAGGAGTCACGTGTTGGGCTTGTTGGAACCTTACTTACAGGATAAGCTCTATCATGGTTTGCTCCTTTGTTTGAGAAACGATCGTCCATACTAAACAACTTTGAAACCTTTTTGGAGGCATTTGCAGAAGTATTTGGTGAACACGACAAGGTTCGATGGGCTACAACAAAGATCCAGTCACTACGACAAGGGATGCGTTCTACATCAGTCTATGCATCGGACTTCAGGCAATTAGCATGCGACATTAATTGGGATGAAGAAGCGTTGATGAGTCAATTCTATTGGGATTTAAGGGACGATGTGAAGGATTTGTTGTTAACTCTTCTTGATCCGCAAATGCTCAACGAAGCTATTAACCAAGCTGTGAAGTGCGATAACCGCCTATTCCAACGTCGCCAAGACCAACGTTCAAGACAACATACGATTCGCCACAGTCCAACACTGTCGGCAAGCAGCGTGAATTCACATTCAGAGGTAGAAGACATACAAATTGATGTGTTACGTGTCAAATCTCTTACTCTAGAAGAAAAAAAGTGGCGTATGGAGGAAGGTCTATGCTTGTATTGCGGTGAAGAAGGCCACAAAGTTGGAAACTGCCCCAAGAAGCAAAATCGACGTATTATCAAGACTAGGGGTACATTTATTCAGGAAAACGAGGATGCCCAGCCACAATAGGAACCATGCGGCTAGACAGTGAAATATCGCAACAACAACCAGGTTCCTTTCTTTCCGCTCAACCTACCCTTTGTTTTACAATCCCTTTGCTTATTAGCCCTCAGAAACTGAGAATCTTAGCATTATTAGATTCAGGAGCATCTGCTTGTTTCTTAGACGAAGAATTTGCAAAGCGTCATAAGATCCCTTTAGTACAAAAATCCAAACCTGTTCACGTTGAGGTCATAGATGGACGACCTATATTATCTGGTAGTGTCACCCATGAATTAGAACCTATAGAAGTGACGTTTAAGGACCATAGTAGTCATATTATTTTCAATATTATTAGAACCCCATCAAATCCTGTTATTCTTAGTCTTTCCTAGTTGGAAAAGCATAATCCATCCATAGATTGGAAGTTGCGGAAGATGACCTTTCCCACAAAACCACCCAAGAGCAAGCCTAGTAGAAAACCCCGAATAGAGAAATCCTTATTTATTGGAGCAAGAGCGTTTATAAGATTGTCCAAGGGAGGTACACCGTTTGTCATTTATGCGGCTCCAATAACCGGGGAGAAGATCTCGACAACAAGTATACCGGAGCAATATAAGGATTTTAAAGACGTATTTCAAAAGAAAAATGCCGACATGCTACCGGAACACAAACCATATGATTGCGCCATAGACTTACAGGAAGGAGCACAACCACCTTTTGGCCCAATCTATAATCTATCGCAGATGGAGTTGGCAGAGTTGCGGAAGTGCATCAACAAGAATCTAGCCAAGAACTTCATCCGTCATTCAAAATCATCAGCTGGAGCACCCATCTTATTTGTGAAGAAGAAAGATGGCTCGTTGCGGATGTGCGTGGACTATCGAGGCCTCAACAAGGTAACAAAGAAGAATCGTTACCCGTTACCCTTGATTTTTGGTCTCTTAGAACAACTTGGACGTGCAAGGATCTTTACAAAAATTGATCTAAGGGGAGCTTACAACCTCGTACGAATCAAGGAAGGAGATGAGTGGAAGACAACATTTCGTACAAGGTATGGCCATTTTGAATATAATGTCATGCCTTTTGGTCTTACCAATGCTCCAACGGTCTTTCAACATATGATGAATGATATTTTTCGAGAGTACCTTGATGATTTTGTTGTCATCTATTTGTATGATATTTTGATATTCTCCAAAAATGAGGAAGAGCATGAAAAACACGTCCGTTTGGTATTGGAGAAACTACGCGAGCGAGGACTATATGCCAAGTTGGAGAAGTGTTTATTTCACCAAATAGAGATGGAGTTTGTGGGGTTCATTGCGACTACGGAAGGCTTAAAGATGGACCCCAAGAAGGTGGAAGCAATCGTGTCCTGGGAGGTTCCAAAGACGGTTAGAGACGTATAATGCTAACTTGGTTTTGCCAACTTCTATCGGATCTTTACGAAGAATTACTCTCAAGTTGCTGCTCCTCCCACTCGGTTGACATGCAAGGATAAGCTGGAATGGGGACCTCTAGCAGAAAAGGCGTTTCAAAACCTGAAGACCGCATTTACTACGGCTCCAATTTTGGTACATCCAGACTTTACAAAGGCCTTCTATTTAGAAACTGATGCTTCGGATTTTGCTTTGGGAGATGTACTTTCACAAATAGAAGAAGACAAGAAGCTCCATCTGGTTGCATTCTATTCTCGAAAGTTCTCTGCTGTTGAAATCAATTATGAGATCCACGATAAGGAACTTCTTGCTATAGTGGATTCTTTCCAAGAATGGCGTCACTTTCTTGAAAGAGCTGCACATCCAGTGACCGTATACACAGATCATAAGAATTTGGAGTATTTCATGTCGGCTCGAGTTCTAAATCGACGTCAAGCTCGATGGAGTATGTTGCTATCTAGGTTCGATTTTAATATCACTTATCGACCTGGAAAGCAGCAAGGACTATCTGATGCCTTATCGAGGAGATCGTATCTTGTACCAAAGGCTGGAGAAGCAGCGTTTCATCAACAATGTACGACATTGTTGAAGCCAGAGCAATTTCAACTTTGCGCTACTATTATGTCAATTGATGCTGACTTCCTGAATTAGGTACGTGCCGTAACCATTGAAGATTCAGTAGCCATTGATATTAAGTAGCGTGCCAATGACGACAAGTTCAAGGTGGAGGGAGATCTTTTATACTTTGAAGAGCGGTTATATATCCCAAAAGGACCAACACGACTCCGAGTTCTTCAATCTCGCCACGATTTTCGAGCTGCGGGACATTTTGGATTCAATAAGACCTTGGAGCTTATTTCTCGAGATTTTTGGTGGCCCCAAATGTGGAAGGATGTGAAAGATTTTGTCCTCTCCTGCGACTTCTGTTCAAGATCCAAGAATCCTCGGCATCGCCCTTATGGACTCTTACAACCTTTGCCGATTCCACGTCGACTATGGTCTTCAATTTCCATGGACTTCATCACGGACTTGCCATCATCGAACTCATTTGACAACATCTTTGTCGTGGTAGATCGGCTTACAAAAATAGCACACTTTGTCCCTTGCAAGAAGGCATCGTCTAGTGAAGTCACAGCAAGACTCTTTCTCAATAATGTGTATCGATATCATGGACTACCAGATGATATCGTATCAGATCGAGGAACCCAGTTCGTATCGAAGTTTTGGAGATCTCTCTTTGAGATACTAAAGGTGGATATCAAGCTTTCTTCGGCTTTTCATCCTCAAACTGATGGTCAAACGGAACGGGTGAACCAAGTCTTGGAACAATACTTACGATGTAGCATCAACTATCAGCAAGACAATTGGACCACATATCTACCGCTAGTCGAGTTTGCATATAACAACACCCTCCATGCGTCGACTCAATACACACCATTCTTTTCCAACTATGGGTATCATCCAAAGCTTGATTTATTGAGTCCATCAACAAATAACAATCCAGCAGCTGAAGGATTTGTGAAACAACTATCAAAGCTTCAAAATACGTTGAAGCTTCAATTACAATCCGCTCAAGAATCCTACAAGGCATCTGCAGATAGATTTCAGAATCAAGCACCTATTTTCAAAATTGGAGATAAAGCATGGCTTCTTCGACGAAATATCAAGACCAAGCGACCATGTGATAAGTTGGACTATCGAAGATTGGGACCATTTATCATCCAAAAGCAAATCAATCCAGTGGCGTACAGTCTGGAATTACCGGCTTCTATGAAGGTACATCCAGTCTTTCATGTTTCTTTGTTGGAGCCTTATCGAGAGTCATCTTTTCCTGGAAGAGTGCAATGTCCGCCACCTAGTATTGAGATCGAGAACCACGAGGAATATGAGGTTGAAAAGGTGCTGGATTCTCGTCAAAGGTGGAGCAAGTTGGAGTATCTTGTTCATTGGTGCGGCTACGATATTAATGAGAGAACGTGGGAGCCAGCTGAAAATCTCACCAATGTGCCGCAAAAGGTACAGGAGTTTCATTAACAACATCCTCATAAACCTAAGCCGGTTCGACAATAGCGTCTTTCTGAAGCTTGCTCACCCAAGAATATAAGAAAGGGAGAGAGCACCACCAAAATTCGTAGTTGATGTAGTTATTTTCTCCAAGATAAAATAGAATTTTTTCAGTAGCCATAGTTTGGTCTTCTGATATGGATAGCCAAGAGATAGATACTATGCCAATCAGATTATCTCAACCAACTAGTTCACGAAGGCGACCCCGAGATGAAGAACCACCTGCACCACGACGACGACAGAGGATACCAAGTAACCGATCACTGGTGATTGTATTTGAGTCCGAGCCTGCTTACGATGGTCAATCAGAAGGCATATTTGCAGGGCAATTTCACAATGAAGACACGGAAGTTCATGCTTGGTCAGAAGTTGAAGGAGTGGGCCACTACCATTGGCTTCAAGGGCCGATGAACCACTTACCTCGCAAACAACAGTTGGAGTTCATAGCAGATGTTATGCGAGAGATCCTCATTTTCTTGCGTTGGTACTGATTGACAACAACATTGCTTCTTAGAGACCTCGAAGCTAAAGGAGGGGGTGATGTTAGGGACATAGTCTTTAGAACCTTCTAGAGACAAGTTTCTAGAACTTTCTAGAGACAAGCTTCTAGAACCTTCTAGAGACAAGTCTTTGGAACCTTCTAGAAGCTTTTTAGTTGGTAGAAGATGTTAGGAGACATAGTCCTTAGAACCTTCTAGAGATAAGTTTCTAGAACCTTCTAGAAACAAGTCTCTAGAACCTTCTAGAAGCTTCCTAGTTGGTAGAAGTTGCTTGAAAAGCTCCCTAAATAGAAGTATATATTGGGATCGAGGCTGAAGAGTTCTTCAGTCTCGACAACACATCTCTTGGAGCTCTAGCTCACCTCTCTGGTATTGTTCTCATCTGATTAATCTTGTTCTTGCCAGTTCTTCTTGAACTTCTTGTTAGATCTCGAGTCTGTATTTCTGTGTCCGTGACACGATATCAAATTCAAAGCTATGTAGCTCAAGGTGGATTTTGTGATTGGGAGGAGTTTGAGACCAAGTTTAAAAATCAATTTTGGCCCATCAATGTGGAGAAGATAGCATGATCACTTAGCAAATCTTATATAAGCTAGGTCAGTGCAAGATTATATCTCTCAATTCAAGTCTCTATATCTTCAAATTGATAATGTTTCAAAGGCGGAGATGATAGATCAAATTCTATAGGTTTAAAACTTGGAGTTCAGTAAGAGGTAGAGCTAAGGAATCCATGAACATTTGAAGAGGCAATTTGAATTGCAAAGAAGGTCAATGCTATAGATTTCAAAAATCATGGACCATGACCTATAATATGAAATCCTATGATGCTATCTAATATTTGGATACAACAATCAACACCAATGGATATTGATGCCCTACAAAGATCATTGACACCACAAAGACGACAAATATTGGTACAAAAAGGATTGTATTTTTATTATCAAGAGTCAAACCATTAGATTAAAGATTGTCCAAAATGACAAAATTCAAGCACCAGTAAGACAAGATAAGTTCACAATCTCAAAACTCATCTAATCAATAATGAATTAGAGCAAGAAAATGGGACTCCTCAATAAAGGTGATGAGGGCCAATATTAGGGATAGCTACTGTCTCTAAAAGACAAATAGTATGGCCTTGAATAACTATAAAAAGAATCAATTGGTGCATCTAATAGGACTAATAAGATAACAATTATGTCAAGTGCTTGTAGATTGTGGCTCTACAAAAAAATACATCTCAATTAAAATTGTTGATCTGCTTAGAATTAAAACTAAGGCAATCAACGAAAGAAGTATATACCTTAAACATGACCAGGAGCACATATTTAATGAGACATGTGGAGCAAAAACCTTGAGATTGATAGACGCCTATATCTTAAGAAAGAGATTGAAAGTGACAAAGCTAAAGTATGATGTTATTCTTGGTATGCCATGGCTAAAGATGGAAAATAAGTAAGTTGATTGGATAGCAAGAATGATCTCTTTTAAAAATGGAGGATGCAAGATGACTTTTTACACCTTTGCATCGAGTGAAGAGAAAAGATAATCTACAATCAAAGACTTACTTGTAGAGACAACCTTTATGAAGAAACAAATATAACATGAGCAATTGATATATATGATATTTTTAATATCATATCAATGGTAAAAAAGACAATTGAAGGGATAGAATGGTTAGAACAATTCATATAAGAATATCATGATGTCTTTTTAGCTGACCTACCTAATGGCATACCTCTTGATCAAGGTACCTCTTTTCAAATAGAACTATTGTCTAGAGCCAAACTAGTAAGTTGATCAGTTTATTGCCTAGAACCAAAAGAACTTGAAGAACTGCAAAAGACATTAGATGAACTCTTAGAAAAAGGCCTCATTTGAGAATACACATAACTATGGAAAGCACTTGTACTCTTTATACCTAAAAAAGATGATAGACTTTGCGTTTGCATAGACTATCGAGGCCTCAATAAGTAGACTGTTAGAGATACATATCTACTTCTACATGTAAATGATCTTCTTGACCAATTTTGAAGTGTGACTATCTTTAATAAATTGGATCTTTGGAGTGACTATTGGCAAATACCTATTGCAACAAAGGATGTAGAAAAGATGGCATTTTGAATGAGCTATGGATATTTTGAATGGCTGGTTTTACCATTTGGCCTCACAAGTGCTCCATGCTCTTTCATGGATCAGATGAACAAATTTTTTTGAGACCTTTTAGATAAGTATGTAGTTATTTTCATTGATGATATCTTTGTATATAGTAAAATTCCTAAAAATCATGAGCAACACCTATGAGAAGTATGGCACCGGTTATAAGATAGTTGTTTTTATTCCAAGCAATCAAAATGTGAACTTTGGAAGTCAAAAGTCATCTTTTTTGGGCATGTGGTGTCCTCCAAAGGGATGCATATAGAGCAAGATAAGATAAAAGTAGTAGAGGATTAGCCAATCTTCAATGATAATTCTGAAGTTTGCTCATTTTTAGGCCTTGTTGGATACTATTGCCGTTTTGTTTGGTAATTTGCTTACATTGCTACTTCATTAATAAACCTATTAGAGAAAGGTGCCCCATTTGAATAAAAATTGGAGCAGCAAAATGCCTTTGATAAGTTGAAGGAGACACTTATTACTACTCCAATATTGCAATCGTATGATCTTAATTTTTCTTGTATGCTTATCATTGAAACTTTCAACTTTGCTATTGGAACATTTCTTTAATAAGGCTTTCATAGGAGCCTTCAATTTGTGGCTTATAAATCATACGAGCTTAGAAAGACAGAACGCAATTACTTTATACGTAATCGAGAGCAATTAGTGATTATACATGCTTCAAAGGTGTGACAATACTATCTATTGGGGAAGCTAGTGGTTATTTGGACTGACCATTAAGCCTTGCTACATGATTTGCATCTGAAAAATATAAAATTGAGGCATCATCATTGAAAAAAATAGTTGCAATTTTTTGATATTTAGCTTGAGTATAAGCAAGAGTGACAACATTTTATACTAGACAACTTATTATGAAAATCAAACTTGAAGAATAAATTAGGAGATAAGACATAAGTCACTTTTATTAATAGTATTATTTCAGATCTAATCAAAAATGTAAAATGGAAGAAAGCTATGCATTGAGATGCTTATTTCAAAATGCTTAGCGATCGGTTGAAGGTGGAAAATATACAATATGAAGATTACATTCTTAATGATGGCCTGCTCTATTTTAAGAACTAAATTTATATACTTGATAATACTAAACTCTAGATGCACATATTTCAGGAGGGATATAATATTCTAATATTTGGACATTTGGAACAAGAGTGGATTTTAGAATAGATCTCAAAGTCATGATTTTGGACAATTTTGGATCGTGATATTTGACCCTTTGTATACTCTTGCAAGTCATATCAACGTAATAAAATATGTAATGCAACATCTCTTCAACTATTGCAGTCAATTTTGTTATTCACAATATGTTGGGAGCAAGTGGATATGGATCTCATTACGTGTTTGCCGCAGATGCCTCATAATCATACCATGGTTATTATCTTTGTCGATCAACTCTTGAAACAACTTTACTTGACCATGGTGCACTTAAATATTGATGCTTCAATACTTGCATGAGTCTTCTTTCATACTATCTTTTGTCACCATGGATTACCTTGTGTCATCATTTCAGATTGAGATCCATGCTTCACTGGAAGTTTTTGGCAAGCCTTATTTAAGCTACTAGACACACGACGTACCATGTTTATAATCTTCCATCTCCAAACAAATAAGCAAATAGAACGTGAAAATTACACCTTAGAAGATATGCTATAGGTATTTATGGTGGTTCATTATAATAAGTGGGATGAATACTTGATGCCCTTGGAGTTTGCTTACAATGATAATATTCTAGTAAGTACCAGTCATTCACCATTTTTCTTGAATATTGGTCAATATTTAATTATGTTAGTAACTTTCCATCATTCCTTTGACACCAACAACTCGACATTGGAAGAATTTATACAATGGCTTACAACAGCCTTACAAGAGGCATGGCACTACCTCTTTACTGCAGAAAATCAATAAGAGCAGTATGCAGATAACTATTAGCAACACAAGATCTTTTGAGATAGTGATCAAGTGTTACTCTCCAACGCCAACTTACCACTTGCTATATCAACCCAAATTTGTATACTAGTACTTCAATGGCTTGGACTTTTCCGCATTTCCACAGTGATTTTTGATATCGCATATTCTCTAAAGCTTTCGCTACATATTTGGGTCCATTTAGTCTTCTATGTTTCGTAACTAAAAGAATTTCATATCGAGCCAAAGCGCTTTGCAGATCGATATTAACCACCACTAGCACTAGTTGTAATTGATGATCAACAAGAATATGAAGTAGACAACATTTTGGAGCATTGCTACCTTCATCGTGGCAATGGACATCCTCATCTTCAGTACAAAGTTCTTTGGATAGGTTATTCCATTCACGATACAATGTAGGAACCTGTACAAAACCTCACCCATTGCCAAAAGACAATTTGGAGATACCATTTGAAGCAAAATTAGGACATTCTGTATTAGTGGAGGATATAGATAAGATAATTGTATAGATAATTAAAACCAAGAAAACTTCTAGAATTGAAGTTAGGTTAGTAGACGAAATAGAATCTATTGTGGGATATTTTAGAAAGAATTCAAGATAATTATTTAGGTAGGATCTACAATAAAACCTTTTAGATTAGGCTTAGGATAGTTATTTAGGTGAGGTCCATTACCTAGGAACATTTTAGAAAGTCCAAGGTGATAGGACAAGGTATAAATAGGACTAGCCAAGGCCTTTTGAGGCATTCAATCAAATATGGCTTTGGATCTTTTTTCTTAGTAAAATTTGGTTTTGTATCTTTTTATTCAATTCTATTCTATTTTGTTTCTATTTGCTTAGTTTTGTCTTTTATGTCCTATTATGTTTAATTCCATTTATTTTTTTTTTGTCTATTTTGTGATAAGACTTTATGTTGTTGTGAATTAGAAGGATCTTAGATTTTTGAGATAGTCTGGTCCTGTTTCATTCTTATATCTTTAACAATTTCTTGAACAATTATGAGACCCATTTTCTACTCTCTCTGAGACAACATCATCTCTATTTTTCTTCATTCTCAAAAATCTTATAACCAAATTACTTTTGAACTTTGCTGCAATAAAGTTATTATCTTTAAATTAGCAAAAAAGATTACTTTTAATAGAAAAAATCTTAAATTAGATAAACCAAAGAAGTTCATTGTAATAGATGAAAAGACAATCATTTGCCAAATCAACATTAGGAAGGCTGAAATACTATTGACATTGCTAAAAATCTTAACAATATTATCAATAATCTTGTATCAACCTCAAACCATTTGAAATGTTCTCAAGAAATGGAATATGAAAGTAGTGGTGAAGAAAAAAAAACCACTATTATCTACTTGCCATCAGAAACAACACTTGGATTTTACTTTGAAGTACAAAGAATGGACTGTAGAGGATTGGAAGAGGGTTATTTGGTCAAATGAGACAAAAATCAATAGATTTGGTTCAGATGGTAGAAAATCAATGTTGAAACAAAAGGGTGAGTGGTTGTTTGATAAGAAGATCTAAGAAAAAATTAAGCATGGAGATAGAAATATAATTGTATGAAGTTGTATGGGATGGAATGGAATTGAGAGGATGGTAGAGGTTGAAGAGAGGATAGATGCTAAGCAATTTGTGGAAATTCTTGAAAAAAACCTACTCCCTAGTATTGAAGTATCTAGTATTTTTGAAGAGGAGGTGATTTTTCAGCAAGATAATGACCTTAAAATAACTCAAAACTAGCATGGAAGTGATTTGATTACCATGGGATTAAAGTAATGGATTGGTTTGCTCTATCTCTTGATCTTAACTCCATTGAACATCTTTGAGAGCACCTCAAATGCTAACTCAATACCTAGAAGATAAAACCAAAAAGAATTTGGAAATTATAAAAAAAAAAATAGTTGTAGAATAAAATAATATTGAAGCAATTTTGTGCCAAAAGTTAATAGAAAGTATGCTCGGGAGGTAGAAAGTAGTTATCAAGGTCAAAAGAGGTCCTACAAAGTATTGGTATGAAATTGGATACTACACTCAAAAAAATGTTTCAATCCTATTCCAAATTAGATTGGTCATAGCTCTACAATTACTTGATGGATTCTTTTCAACCTAAGCTCATTTCATAGTTATAAAAGAGTATTTTATTTACTATACAAACCACGTGTCATTGTTCACTACAATTCATGTGTAATACACCATTCTTTCCAAAATATGTCAACATTGAAATAATTTTTTGAGTCACTATATATATATATATATATATATATATATACCTTAATTTATAATCACAATGAATAAATTTTTTTTAAGCTATTATCAAGGATATAAATAAATAAGAACCAAAGATTCAATATATTCTTGTGTCACTAGAAAAGAAAAGATAATAGTCAAAGATGGTACAATATTAAAACTAGATTGGCTAATACTAAAGACAAAAAGTCTAGAGGCTCTTGAAACAAGACTTAAAACAAGAAATGCATCAACAAGAATGAAGAAGGCTTCACTCTTATCTTCACATATAAAACAACAAGAGAGATAGATAAAAATTAAAATAATAATAATAATAATTAATTAAAAAATTAAAACAAATATACTATGGAAGAACAATCAAAATTAAAAATCAACAACATGTTCATTTTTAAAATATAACAAAAATAATTAAACACTTGTATCAAGGCTTCTTCACAACACATTAAAAATTACAACTATGATAATAAACAATCACCAAAAGGTGGAAGGAGGGTGGTTGCGTAGCACTGTTGGTGTGTGTTGGAGACTCCTACTGCCACAAGTCAGAGCTCTGCGGCGGCGTTGCGGGGAGTGCCTCACCTGAATGCATCTTTTCTTCGGAGAGCCCGGAAGGCTAAGACAGAATTCGATCGAGATTGTAGACTGCAGAAGTCTAGGCATCTGTAGCTACTGGAAGTTAAACCCGGGGATTCTCCGCCACTGGTATGTACAGTGACTAAACCATGCCGAGGCGTTTGTGCAAACTCACTTGCATCGATTTGGTTTCTGTATGAGTTTCACAAAAAAATCGTCTTCGTTTCTTGAAAATTGGTTAGAACAGGTCGGTCGATTGAAAGACGAATTGTAGCAATGCGGTAGCCTCACATCACTCGATTAGCGGGATGTCATTTCATCGATTAAGTAGTCTGCAGGTGAGGGCAGCTTCGAAATTTTCAAGATTACTTCATGAATTTGCCACAAATACTGAAATATAAATTCTAACCCTTATCCTTCCCCTTGCAATCGAGGAATCGTTTTGTTAGGGACTACGTTATTAACAATTCTGCGTGCCAATAGAATGGTTCTCCAATGCTGATCCGAATATCAGTAGACGTGTCTTCTGTTTAGTACGTCCGACGGTACAATCCGAGCAAAATGCCTGTCACGCAACTTGTGTGATTCAATCGCTGGTTGAATTCAGCGTCTATTAGATGTATTTTGTGGTGTGATTGTTTTTGGAAACGCAGAATATTTCTTTGGAAACGAAGAGAATGCGTCTATATGAGCATCCAGACATCTAACGGTTCCGAAGGCAACTTATAACTTAGGTACTTGGAGTCGAGAAGAATGTTTCAGGTAGTCCTCTTTTTCAGGCAAATGGTCATGATTTAACGCAGGGAGAGAAGATCCGGTAGGTTGAGCGAGAGCTTAATGATCTCTTAATGCCAGCTTGTGGGGATTTCAATGAGCATGACCGAGGTCAACCATCAACTCGTCTTCTTGTGATTTTATGAAGGAAAACTTCGTCAATTACATCTAGACCAGTTGCAGACGCTTGTACTTGGCCTCCTCCCGACTTCAAGATTCGGTTCGCCACTAAACAAGAAATGTCAGTATCTACATCCGTTTGCTACATGCTCTTTTAATCATAATCACACGGAAATGAGGAACAGCAGCATCTTATCGATGGGATTGGATCCACTTCTTACATTTTCGTGCCTCAATTTCAGTTTCTATTCCTCAAAGAAGGTGTGGTGAGGGTGAGAAGCATAAAGAGGAATATTTCTCACATCTTATGGTGTTAGTTTCGACAGCTGCGATGTGAGCGTACGATTTACCCGAGTTAGTTGCACACTATTAATACCCTGTGTCAGAAAATCTTGCTAGTCATTTGCCTCCAACAATTGATGCCGGATTTCGATGATCCAAGCATTGGAAATGGCACATGCTGTTCTAAGTTGAAGCATGCCATGGCTGTTCGGGAACTAATAACAGATATCTTGTTTCTTGGTTTGCTAGATTTTGGTTATTCCAATGAGACTCGTGCATTTTTGTTCTCTTTGACACTGATAATCCATGACCTCAACCATGAATGTCGCAATCGCAAGTGAGCTACAGCATAATTGAAGCCATCGATTATCAGTATGAGGTTTATGGTTGTGCGAGTTGTGTGCCTTTCATTGAGGACACTAGGTAATCAGCCTGCACTTCCTGTGTAGGATGCTGAAATCATTCGGAGACCACAGCTGCGTTATCACCGTCAATCAATGAAGCTGGTAATATCTGAACCCATCCTAGTTTTCTGTGGAACATTGAGAACTTGTCAACCTGGTTTACATCCATTCAACTAGCAAGCATATGACAAGATTCTGTTCGTCCACTCTCCTACATGTCTTCCTCTCTGTTTCTAGGACAATGTGTCGTTCAAATTTCTTTGCTGCGGTTGCAATCAGCTCTGCTGTGATGCAGAGAGCAATTTCGCCAGAAAAAGCTGGTTACGAACCCCGGAATATTATTTACCCTTAACTAAAAACGAAGCTCGGTAAAAGTGCAGCAAGAATATTGCAGAAAGGATGGTCCAGAATTATTTGCAAGGTGGGGCTTCATGTGATATTAAATCAAAGTGGTCTAGTCGGGACAAAGGAACTTGATAATAGAGACATCTGTCATATCTTAGGAGGAAGATGTGGCGGTCTTCTGCACCGCTGGTTGACCCTGTCAGGCGGGAAGTATGGGCTTACATGAGTTTTCAATGAGCCACTACTGTACAAGTCCACCCTTTCAGCTCTGTTCGGACGGAGGAGAAAGCTCCGCAGAATACATCTATCCTCGGTCAGTCAACATTTCAGTATTTCTGAAGTCCTTGCCGCCAGCATAGTGACCCATTTGGCGCTATAAGTAGGCCTCATTCCATGCCGCATATGACTTCGTATATGTTTTCAAATAATACTTTTATACATACCTTGAAATTATTGATATGTAACCAACCTCCACACACTTAACATAACCCTCTAGGTGTTAACGATACAGGTACGGTTTGAAAGTGGCCAAATTTTGTCTCTTCGATGCAAAAGCGATTTCCTTGAATGTGGTGAAGCAAAAGTTATGTCCGCAGTTCTTATGGGGCGATCCGGCATGCGTAAGAAGCTCTTTGTATTTCAGGTGATTCGAAGGAAACAAACTTGAGAACGATGATGAGTGGGTCAAGGCATTCCAATAGTGGCGAATTCATCTACGAAGCAGGACATCAGGTGCTTTGTGCTGGGTCACAAGATGGAGACTCGTCAATTGCGAAGGATCATTGCCTTTGCGGCCCTTGTTTTGCTGCCGTGATTAGAATTGTCTTTGAGCATGCACGAAGAAGCAACTTCGATGTTTACTGTGATATTTACTTTGATACTTGCAAAGAATCTTGGATGCAGAATACAAGCAACTTAAATCTACACAGGATCACTTCTACAGTAGTCTAACAAATTATCATCAAAGGTGCTCATTGATCATACCTTCTCCGGTTCTTGCTGGCGTTGCATCTACCACCAATTTCAATGAACTCGTTATTTTCCCACTGAGACCACAATAGTTAAACACTCCACAGTAAATTATGAGCGAGATGATCAGTACGCTTTCAAATTTTTTTCAACTGCATATGATTACATCTATTCGATCATAAATCGAATATGACAAGGTAGATCATGAGAACTTGAAACTTCAATGACACAAAGATGAAAATGTTCCTTGAGAATTTTGAGGAATCAACTGAGGTATAAGTGTTCGGCACTGGAGTGTGGTGGGTATGCAGGATAGAGCCAAACCGATACTTCGTCCACGAATAAGGAAGCACATGAATGGCTGCCTTGGGTTTCAGCAATTTCCAGTGAAAACGAATGTTAGGAAGCTATTTGTTCTTCAGCAAGTGCAAGGGAGACACGTGGGGAGGACGATCTCACATTTGGGTTATTTAAAGAAACGTTGAAGTCCACAGTTTCTGATTTGCTCGACACAGCAACCGAGATGAATTAGCAGCGTGGAAGCTCCGGGGACCCACATCCGCAAGAACGGCAGGTCGCACAGGTGCATCACGACCTTCATTGCATTAGATTGTTCAAAGGGATCATCAAACAACATCGCGCGCCCGTTTTGTAGTAAGAACCTGGTTCTCAACTACGTTTTGGCATAGGCTCTGCTACCAGCGAAGTATGTTGAGAGCTCATCATTTGATCGGGTTCATGCAAAGTCGCAAATTTGTAGAACGAATCTAGCAAAGGCGCACTGGTTGTTGGGAATGACATATACAGTTGATTTTCTTGCAGCTGAGCAGGAAAACCACGTGATTGGACATGCGCTTAGAAGATAGGCACAGGAATTGGTTGGAGAATAAGTTGTCGCGATGATCATGGCGTTTGTAAGGAAGTTTCCGGTCACCACCCTGCTGGTGAATCTGTGTTTGTTGTTGCTTTTCAGTTTCGTCACGCTTCGCTCGCCTTCGACAGTGGCCGAGAATCAGGTCGGGTATGGATACCGTGTCATCTGTGTCAATCAGGTGATGAATGGCGACGCTCTCATAGCCGATCTTGACCTCATCAAGCGAACTGACGTTTACGGCCCTGACATCGAACGTCTTCAGCTCACTGTGAGGTGAATATTGATACAGGAAACAAACTCACATCTGAATTCATGCCAAGACGTGAAATCTTTCCGGAAAGAAAATCTTCCTCCTCCGGGATGTGTGGGGAATGTATTGAAAGTGTAACGTAGAGTTTTCACAAGTTTGATGGAATTCCTTGCGCAGGTATGACAACCAAGACAGGATTCGTGTGCACATCACAGACGCTAACACACTGCGATGGGAAGTGCCACCCGATCTCATTCCCAGGGCGACATCCCAAGAACTCAAGAGCCTCCGCAACACAACATACTCCCCCGATTCTTCCAAGGCTGCATGCCGGAATCTCAGGCTTCCAGAAATCCAAAACCCTACCATTCCATTACAAAACCCCGATCACCCGCTAGAATTTTCCTACACTACTGAAATATTTGGATTCGCAATCACGAGACGGTCGAACGGGGAGGTTCTGTTCAACAGCACACCAAGCGTCTCAACTGCCAATGGGCTATCTAACAATCTCGTGTTCAAGGACCAGTACATTGAGCTCTCCACCCAGTTACCCAAAGACGCTGCACTCTTTGGTCTAGGAGAAGGAACTCACAGTTCTGGACTTCGTCTTGCCAAGGGCAATACATATACTCTGTGGGCGACCGACATCGGAAGCTACAGGACGGACATAGATTTGTATGGGAGCTATCCGATATACATAGACGTGAGAAAAGGGGGATTGGCTCACGGCGTGCAGCTCGTCAACAGCAATGGTATGGATTGTGTCTACGGAGAGGACGGACTTACATTCAAAATGATCGGGGGTGTCCTGGATCTTTACTTCTTCGCGGGGCCATCACCAAGGAAGGTCTTGGACCAGTATACTCTGTTCGTTGGGCGGCCCGCTCCCATGCCTTTCTGGACTCTAGGTGAGACGTGTGCGCCACTTCGCCATGTCCATGATTAAATGAGTCTTCTTCGCAGTTTTTGAGGGATGATTTTACCAAGTTACATGACTGAATGCAGGGTTTCATCAATCACGCTATGGTTACAAGACATTGAAAGAGGTGGAAACGGTGGTGGCGAAATACAAAGAGATCGGGCTCCCTCTGGAATCTATGTGGTCTGACATCGATTACATGGACCGTTTCCGTGACTTCACCATTGATCCCGACACATACCCCCCTGTCGAGTTTCGCAAGTTTGTTGATACATTGCACGCGAATAACCAGAAGTTTACAATGATTGTTGACCCAGGTTGGTCATAAAAACATGATTGCTTCCCCTTATGCTTTGCAAATTCCATACCAGATTCCATTCTTTCAAGGCTCACTAAGTTATTTGAATTGAGCAGGGATCAAAGTGGAAGACAGTTACCCACCCTACGTGCGCGGCAAGGAGCTCGACATCTTCTTAAAGACCGAAAGCGGGGAGGAATACCTTGGCCAAGTGTGGCCAGGGGCAGTCCACTATCCTGATTTCCTCCACCCGAAAGCCAAACAATGGTGGACGAAGGAGATTTCGGAGTTCTACAAGGTGATGCCCTTTGACGGACTGTGGCTGGACATGAACGAGCCTTCCAATTTCTGTTCTGGACCGAATTGCTACTATCCTCCCGACGTCGTATGCCCGGAAGCGCTCGACTGGTGCTGCATGGTTTGCGACAACACGAATGTCTCGCGGTGGGACAGGCCGCCATACCGCATCACCAACACATGGAACAAGGAGCTTTACGAGAAGACCGTCACTATGACTGCACGCCACTACAACGACGTCAAGCACTACGATGCGCACAACATCTACGGATTCAGTCAGACGGTCGCCACTTTTAAAGCTCTCAAAGAGGTAAAAAACCGGCGACCTCATTGCCTCTCAGACACTGTAAAAACGATTTCTCGAAGCAGTTTGGCTTGGTGGAAATCAGAGGTTTGCAATTTAGTGAAATCGTTCCAATGAAATGGAAAATTGATTTGTGAGAACTGAACAGGTAACCAAGAAGCGGCCATTTGTGATGTCACGCTCCTTGTATCCTGGCTCGGGTGCCTCCGCTGCGCACTGGTCGGGTGACAACGGCGCTTCATGGAACGATTTACGATACTCGATCGCCAGTATCTTAAATTCAGGCCTGTTTGGCATTCCTATGGTAGGGGCAGACATCTGCGGCTTCATCCCAGCCACTTGGGAGGAGCTTTGCAATCGATGGATTCAGGTGGGCGCCTTCTATCCCTTCGCTCGCGACCACTCTGACGTGCACTTCGGCCCCCAGGAGCTCTACCTCTGGAAATCCGTCACACATTCCGCGAGGAAAGTCTTGCCACTGCGGTATAAACTCCTCCCTTTCATGTATACGCTACTCCACGAAGCTCACATGACGGGCGCTCCCGTTGCACGTGCCCTCTTCTTCGTCTTTCCAGAGGATCCCACCACATACGATGTTAGCGACCAGTTCCTTCTAGGGGACGCGATCCTCGTCTCCCCTGTTGTCAGTGAAGGGCAAACTTCCGTGAATGCGTACATCCCCAAAGGCAACTGGTGGAACTTATTCAATTGGTCGCCGATCCACTCCAATGGCTCGTACTACAAACTCGATGCGCCTTGGGACACTATCAATGTCCATGTCCGGTCTGGTTTCATTCTACCAATGCAGGAGTATGCAAACACTACGGCTTTGGTGCGAAGTTCCCCAGTTACGCTGCTCGTTGTATTCTCTGGAGTGGAACAGGAGTCTGCGTCTGGTGAGCTGTTCCTCGACGATGACACGGAGATTGGTATGGAGATCCGGCCCAAAACCTCCACTCACATCAAATTTGTGGCTGCAAAATCTGCGAGTAGAGGGTCAGTCCGCTCCACTGTGAGATATGGCGAGTGGGCGGAGCAGCAGGGATTGTATGTGCACAAGATAGTGCTAGTGGGTCTGATGACACCAGCGAGCTCTCTGTTGATTGATGGAGCTCCCTCTCCTGACATTGTGACGCTTAATTTCGACAAAGCCTCTTCGATACAGGAGATTTCAGGCTTGCGGTTGTCTGCTGGCAAAGATTTTGAGGTTGCATGGACATCCACTACACATGCTGTTGATTCCATCGCTACTAGTTTGTGGCAACTTTCCTGTTTACATTCAAACTGATAGGAAATTTTAGAAGATGAAGGTGCGGGAAATTGACAATCTTCGTACCATGATAGGAAAGATTTCATCAACTAGCTTCCTGCAATAAGCTTATTGCAGGCTTATCCAGTGTAATTTTTCACTTGCATAGGAACATGAGTTGTCACTTTGAGCAGCCGAATTGTACTGAAAGTTGAGAATTTTTTTTCCTTTCAGTGAAAATTAACGTGTGCACAGGACGTTTGAAATTTACAAAAGAGTATTCTTAAGAAACGTCTTCTCTGAATTTTTTATCTCCGGAATGAAGTTGTATGTTTTCTATTGTACATCTCAAATTTGGATTATTTACAATCAATCAACAATTTGATAGGTTATTTTTTCGTTCAGTTGCTATCTCACTGCAAGCCAACATTACCGGCAACTAATAAGTGGTCGATTGTATGACATGGTCTGTTACTCTCATTTGTATTCATAACTCCTCAAGATGCCCCTGAAAACTCTCGACCACATGAAAATGGATTGAGCATCGATACGTAGAATAGTGAATAGTTACGCACTGTTCTACATAATCGATGATCAGTTTGAAGATTTTAAGTGTAAGTTTCTTGAGCGTCATTTACACTCCCAAAAGCTTAGGATTCAATTTAAAGGAACAAATTAATCAAAGATGAAAGGCAAGGGAACCAGTCATTTAATGACGCGTCACGTGAGATGACATGATACATATACTGTGCAGGGTGTACGAAAAAAATCATGATCCACATTGTTGCCTCTTCAAAACTTTAAGATAAAACTACATTTCCGTTTGAAACAATCGTACATCTATTTGATCGCACGATAGGCGAACCCTCACGTGCTGCGCGAGACTGAACATATGAGTCAAGGTGCTTGCGCACATCGATCTTCGATCATCTGGATCTCCAAGCTCTCTATCTACACTCTCCATTATCTCTACTTAAAGTAACTCTCTTCTAGGTGTTTCCTGCATTGACCCCACCAGTGTGCAACCACAATCCCCGCTATTTTGCATCACTCCCGCTCTCTCACATTTCGCAGACGAAAACTCTTTCGAAACGAACACTCTGTCTTCCGCGATTAGCACAGTGACTTCTGCATCGGAACCTGACTCAGAGTCCGATTGAGAAGCTCTTCTGCCGGCGTCCGGTGGCGCAGACGTAGCTTCACTTTCGATGACGTGCCACTCTGCCATTGCAGCAGTTGCACTTGCCTGACCCCCTGCCAAGTGATGTTGATAATCACATTACAAGATGTTGAGCATGATATACTGGCACTATGTCGGCATCGACTTGACATTCAGTAACCAAGTCTAAGAGCTGATTTGGAGCCATTCGATGGCGCGATCCTTGCTTCTGAATACAAGAACTCTCTCCAACGTTGGCACAAAATTTGAAAACTTTCCCCAATGACGACTGCTGCGAGAAATGTTAATGCTTAAACTGCTTCTAATCAAGGAGTGATTGAAAGGGAAGGAAAGAGGCGCAAACCTGGATAAATTGTCACATTGCCTCCATCACCATAATCTCTTCTAAATCAAAATCAATTTCATCGGCTCTTGACAAAACACCATAGATTGGTCACCTAATAGTTGTAAATTCACAAGAATATGGTGTCCACTGTGCAGGTTCTCACGGCGGCAGATTAGATCTACACCCCATGACCATGCTTTTCTTTCACCGTCTACAAATTAGAGGAATTCCCATAAAATCCTGTTTCTTGTAGCCACACCTGGGCCGACAAAAGCCGGGTGGGTAGGATCCAGGCTGATGCTGCTGAGAAGCTGCAGATTCCAGGCCACGACGCGGTTGAATGCTAGGTGGTAACAGCGCTAGGGGCAGGAGTGGGAGCCAAACTTCCTTCACTCCCATACTCCTCACAGATCCACAACGAGTCCAGATCATCACGTGGACTAGACCTATCGGACATGCCCGATGTAGCAGACTCCTGCCCCATTAACAATAGTTTAAAATAACACCTTAAGACATGAACTGCAAAACATGAGTGCATTCAAAGTACTATTCTCACGAAGACTCACTCACGTACTAAACGAATTTGTATCGAAATTTTCCAAACATATAATCGTGCATTAGATTATGTGCGAAGATTTGTTTAGTACTTCTAAATCTTACTTGTGCAAGATCATTGGCCTTTTGGGTCTTCTGGTCCTCACAATTACTTAAGCCAGCAGGATGAGATGGAACATCCAACGATGAGTCAAGTATCCTGGTATGCCGGCAATGATACTCCGGCATCCTGCTTGGCAAAGGGAAGCTGCGAGACAGTGGGGAATGGTAAACTCCCCAAGTCGATCGCCACCTTCCCACAAATGGTTCAATTCGTTTCTCTTTCAGCACCGATTCTGATGTTGGAGTAATCACGTCCAATACATCGTAAACTCTTATCTTATGAAACGTCATTAAGCACTTAGCACAATTGGGCTCACAGTAGGGGCCACAAGTTCTAAAGCTCGAAGGTCCAGCTGTGAGGCTAGGTCCACAGGGCTTACGCAGCCATGGCTTATCAAAGCAATAATTAGGTTCGCACAGATCTAGTTTCCATTTGTCAAGATCGAGTGTGAGCTTCACCTGTGGGGGCGTTTCAGTTTGTTGGGGAGGCTCTAGCAAACGGCTGCTTGGAAGTACATCAGTAGTAGCCCTTGACGCGTGACAACCCTCTTCCTTGCGCTGCTCCCGATGTTCATCATCTAAGATCTCCCGTTTACGCATCCGTATCTTGGCCTCAATTACCTTCTGCTCCTCCTGCAAGTTCGTTACATTATACAACCGGAGTTTGTGAACTTGTGAGAAGCTTAGGCGCCTAATTTAGGTTACAAATTAACTCATCAGAACCCCCTAAAATATTGAAAACTCTTCACCTTAAAAATCCATTAATACAATGCTTGTCAAGAAGTTTTCAAGATGTTAAACAACAGTAATAAGGAAGGTCTACTCGCACTTACAGCAGCTTCAATACCCTTCTCCTCCAGTGACTTGACACCTCGATACTCCACACCATAGTTGTAAGATTTGCAGAAGGGACATCTTAAGCAAACAAAACAACGGAATCAGAAAATGAAAGAAAGCTTAACCAATGATTACCAGAGCATCGAACATTTCTGTGGGCTGTTTTAGGAGTCACTGTGAATGCTTACTGTATTGACCGAGCTGTGCGCGGAGATTTCATCTGCAGAAAACACTCTGCAGAATACGAGATACCAAGTTAGGGCAATTCCAGAAGCGGTAAAAAAAAATCAAAATCTAATCGAAATTAATTAATCAATAAGTAAATCCTTTACGAACCACCCAAAACGAAACAGGTACTAATTGAATCATACTCATAAATAGCAGACCGTCGGATTTTATTTTCCACGGAATGAGTATTATGTAAATAACGAGACAAAACAGTTCACGAATGCGACATTGGGTTATACCTGTACATACGCCTTTTGAGCAGCATTTGGATCGATTCAGACTTGGATAAGACTGCAATGTAAGGTCATTAACACCCACATGTTGTTAGCTTCAACGCGTTCAAGGAATCTGAGTAGAGCTGATTTAACAGCTGTAATTCGTTAAAAAGCAAAGTAAACAATTCATACCAAGAAGCAGATTGGGCACTCTTCGAAATCGGCGTTTGCCTCTTCTTCCCCAGGGAAACAAGGAGCAAGTTTGGAATCCAAGATAAGACGGCGCAATTTCTTTTGATCGACACCACGCTGAGGATATAAACCTTGGAGCCGAGTGTAGCGCTCATCCACAGTTGAGCACCTCCGAGTTACTTTATTCCCCATGACAATAGATGTCAGCAAGTTTTCACCTAATTGTCCCAGGAGGTACTGCATCCACCAGTCACGAATGTGGTTAGTGCGAATGTCGTTGGTAATTGGCACAGGCAGAGGTTGCCTAAATTGTTCAAGTTAAATTTTAAGCGACACGTGCTTCATCTCGTCACACACAGAATGAGACTTACTTCCAGAATACAAAATCATGGAAAACAAAAGAGTCAGTGGGTCCATCAGTCACGTTCAATAGAATTATTCATAATCAAAGAAGGAATCAACCAGATAATAATGGAGCCCGATCAGCGTTAGACAATTCCGACTGACTGTACATGCATTAACCTTCACTATGGTTACCTTGCAGCGAACATACGTCGACGCTCTCCTGGTAGAATTCAAAGAGAATGGTAGTTCATCTCGAATGGGTGCTTGAGGCTCAATCGCAACCTGATGTGAAATACACCCAACCGTCAACCGGGCTACAAGAATCTTCAATGTGAATTGACCCATTTTGCAGAAGAAAGACAGCGCTCACTAATCTGTAAGCACCGTGGGCAACAAGCTTTCCGACATGAAACACACATATTCCTCCACATTCGTTCAATGCCATTTGTTCGTTGGAAATCGTTCCTCAATACAGGCACTCCTCCCGTTCCTATTCTCTCCAACAAGAAACAGTTACACAAAACCATGACCTCGCACCCAACTCAACGCCACATCCACTCATCACATTGCTTCACACGCTCCAATCCTACCACCCCATACACGGAAAACGGATCAAATTCCACCAGGAAAACAAACCATACCAGAGACACACCACACACACACACACACAGAACTTCAACACACACTCACAGCCTCAAACTCCACAACCAGAGAGACAGAAACCGCATTCCAATTCCCGCGGGCACAAGACAGGAACCCAACGCACATTAAAACTCCGCAGCAGCAATGCACACTTCACATCAGATCACCATCAAATGACCCTCCAATTCAACAACCCTCCAATCCAAACCAGGCATCATCGTCATAGTCATGGTCATCTTCTTCTGCTTCTTCTTCTTCCTGACTACCACCCAGCGCCGAAATATGCACCCTCAACCTCCATGTGCGTGGTGCAACGCGCGTTGATGCATGAGTCGAAGGTTGGTGCCATTGCAATTATGAGAGGAGGAGGGGGGGCAATAATAAGGTAAGAGGCACACATCTCAAGAGAGCAAGAGACGCGTTTTGCTGATCTCTCTATCTCTCGCTCTCTCTGTCTCTCACTCTCTCGGAGTAGCCACCATTCATTCCTCTCGCAACCCCCAAGCATGCCGAGCGAGCTCCACCCTCGCCGCCTCCGACCACTGGACGCCGTTCAGTAGACGCCGTCTGGGATACGGCGACTAGTGGCTGCCGACCTGCACGAGCACCACCACCCACTTCGTGAGCGCCGCATGAGACCCACTTTGTGATTGCAGAATGAGATGGGAGGAGGAGGGATTATTATTGAACGACAATTCTGTGTTGTCATGCTTGTCTGTCCCTCCTTTTCAGCTTCATTTATGATTGTGTGGAAAGTGTGATGCCCCATGAATTAGTTCCCTGCCCAACGTGTCATGTTTTGTGGTCCAAAACTTGGCTTTCTTTGTGTTTATTTTTAGATGTTCATTTTTGTTGAATGCTACAGTTGCTGTTACTGTTTATTTGATTGTTTGTTTTTTTTGTTGCTTTTTCTTTCTTTTGTTAAATGGAGAAGATTCTTCTCATTAATAGAAAAGTGATAGGACGAGACAAATGTGACCAGTGTTTTTAACACCCTGCCTGCAAGGGTCGACTAAGTGACAACAGCTGACTTTTCTTACTCACCTAAATTCTTTATTGCACTCTTGGGGTATTAGTGATAAAAGAATACTTGAGGAAATTTGGAGAGGTCTTATCTCCAGCCATTTGGCCATCCATGTTTTTCTCTAAAGTTTGTTTGGATGTGTAACCTCTTTATATCTTCTTTGAATACAAATCTTTATATGATTTTTGTCTATTTGACCCAAATGTTTAGATTATCTATTCTAGATTCAAAAACCATATAAAAATAGATAACACTAGTTGTCTAAGAAATAGACTTCAAATATTTCAAAATAACATTGTTTTTTGGTAATAAAATATACACTTATTCATGAAATTTCTATACACAAACGTGTATACATACATATATATATATATATATATATACAATATAATTTATAACTTCTTATTTTGAGCAGAAATTTTTTGCCCTACAAAAATACAGACTCCCTTAATTTACATATCGTTCTTTACTTCTTTGTTTTACTGTACTTCTTTGTTTTACTTTACTTCTTTGTTTTAAATATTGTTTGAATGTTTATTGTCATTATTTATTAAGTAATTTAGATCTGATATGGTTGAATACAAATCATAGCTTTTAAACTTCCATGTTGACTAATTATATTTTAGCTTTTAAACTCTTTTATTGACTAATTATTTATAATTAGTCAATGTAAAAATTTGGCATCTTTTAATTATAAATATACAAGCATTAATTATATATTATTAGATCATAAAAAATTATATAAATATTATATAAATTATCATTTTTATAATATAATAATTTTAAAAAATTATATTATAAATTTATTAGTAAAAAAATATTTTTTATTTTTATTTTATTTTATTTTTAATATTCATGATAAACACTCATTTTGATATTAGAATAATTATTATCTTTTGAATTTTTAAAATTACAAAACATATATTTTATACAAAATCTTTGATTGATAATCTTACATAGTTTACTACATGCAAATCAAGAAAAAAAAGTTAATTAATTATAAATAAACAATCAAAGCTGTTAAACTTCTACATTGATTAATTTTAAATAATATAGAAGATGTTTTAGATTTTTTAGTTTAAAATAAATATTTTATTTTTAAATAAAAAATTACTTATTTGTAGTTTTTATATATTTATTGTGCTAAAGATCAACAACCTCTATATTCAGCTCAAGAAGAATTATTTGATGAGTTATCCAACAAAGTATTTAGATTATCACATCTTTTAAGATGACATAATAAAGATGTAGGTTTTTAAGAATGACATGTTTTTCTTCAAATAGTTGGTAAGATACAACATGTTTAATAGCATGACCTTTGAACAAATTATCAATATTTGGTAATATTATTGGAGGTAGAAACTACTTTTTACAGTATTTCAAATATTTTATTTGAAAAAAGTTACAAATACCATAATAATGATCAAAAAATAAGGTGGTCTTTTCATCTTAGTATAAAAGAATATTCATGATGAAGATGATCTATTAGTTACATTAATATAAAATAAAGATCAAAGTATTTGGCATATATAATTCATTACATCTTTGTCATAAACATACATATTTACTCTAATATTTATTAATATGATTAAATAGAAGTAAGTAAAAGTAAATTTATTTCATAATATTTTCTAAGAAGCATTTTAGAAGCTTAATAGATGTTGCTTTGATTTTACATGTGTTTATATTTGATAAGTAGATTAAAAACTTGATCAACAAATTAACCACATATTGGTAGCTTGGAAAACAAGCTAACTATCTGGCACACATACAAAAAACTTATCTTACAACTTCAGATGTGTGTCTTGTAAAGTCAACATGTTTTAAAGGTCTTATAGGATACTGCCACATAGCTCCTAGTTAAAAATATATACGGAGGCAAGAATAAAGCCTTCTTTACTCTTGTCAATGCCTTTCTAGTCTTTAGTCTTATTTCAAGACTTTATAGTCTTTTTGTCTTTAGCAATAGCCATTTTAGTTTAATACCATATCACCTTTGACTGATTTTTTAGTCTTTTCAAGTAGCATGAGAATGTATTGATATTTTAGTTTTTTGAGGTTTATATCCTAGTATCAAGGACATGAGTCTCGAAGAAAGAGAATCCTCAAAACACTCTTCTATCATTGAAGAGAACTAAAAAGTCATCCAAAAGATGATATAATATTAATTAGAATGGCTATTGCCAAAAACAAAATGACTAGAAAGATCTTGAAACAAGACTAAGACTAGAAAGGCGTTGACAAGAGTGAAGAAGGCTTCACTCTTGCCTCTATATATACAATCTAACTAAGAGCTATATGAAGATGTCTTGTCACGGACATATGCATGTAAGCCAATAATTACATGTATAAATAGGTAGAAGTAAGTAAAAGTATATAAAAGTAAGTTAATTCTATAGTATTTAATATGGAAGCTTCCAAGAAGCTTTATAGATACTGCTTTGACTTTATAGGTGTCTTTAATTGATATTTTGAGATTAGAAACGTGGTCAACAAGTTGGCCATGTGCCATACATGTTGTTAACTTGAAGACCAAGCTAACTATGTGGACCACACGTAGAAAAACTTACCTTGTAAGTCAAGGCATGTATCCTACAAAGTCAATACATATTGGAGGTCCTATAGAACGTCGCCACGTAGCCCCTAATTAGATAGTATATAAAGAGACAAGAGTGAAGCCTTTTTTACTCTTGTCAACTCCTTTCTTCCTTCCAGTCTAGTTTCAAGGTTCTCTACTTTTCTTAACTTTTGGCAATAGCCATTTCAGTTTCTTTTCTTAATATATATATCAAATTATTTCTATTTTGTCATCTTTCTATGAGAGAAGTCTCACTTGTTTATTTATCTTTATCATGTTCTTATCCTTGACAGATTCACAAGAATACATCTACAATATCAAAGCTTTGTCTAATCTTGATTAAGAGTGGATTACCCATTTCTCTTGATAAGACATAAGCATATTAGAAGTTACGGATTACCCTCTTCTAAACTGATATTATTCTTAGTATTTTCTTTGTTCTCAAGTCCTCTCTTCTATTTGTCTTGAGCGATATTAGACATCTTCTCTTTTCTAAGTCTTATCATGGCAGAACTTGCTGAAATGAAGAATGCAATAGCACAAATGCAAGAGCAATTGAGGGAGTTAATGCTTGCGATGCATCAACTCAATTTATCACCACAAGAAGCAAGAAGATTGGCAAGAAGTGAAGATATAGAAATGATTGGAGCTGCTTCAATATCTCCACCAAATCATGTCCCTTCTCCTATGGTGGAACACCCTTCTTGTGTTAGAGAACCAAGAATTACCTTATCCGAGAAATTTCATGGTACCAGATCCAAGTTTCGAAGATTGTTCAATCAAGTGTAACTTGTGATTGAACTTCAACCCCAAAGCTATCCTACTTCAAGATCACAAATTAGATTCATTAGTACACTTCTTTTAGGTTCAGTACTATCATAGTTTTAGCTTTTTTTGAATGACGAGATCCAATATTGGATAATCTAGAGGCTTTTTTAGCAGAGTTTTGATCCATGCATGGAGAATATGATGCAATTCATGTTGCAACCAATAAGATCCGTATTTTATGACAAAGCAATCAATCAATAATATTGTATACTTCACAATTTTGACAACTTACAATTGATATCAAGTGGGATGATGCTGCACTTATTAACCAATTTCTCTACGGATTATAATATGAGGTAAAAAAATTAATGCTCGACTTACCTGATCCTCAAACATTCACTCAAGCAATTGATTTTGCTATGAAATGTGACAATTACCTTTTTGGATTCGGATCTAAGAACCGTACAAGTGGACCTCAATGTTACTATAATTCAATGGCAACACCAAAACCTCTTCAACACATACATTTGGAAGTAGAAGATATGCAAATTGATGCAGTACGTTTCAAATCTCTTATTAAGCAAGAAAAGACTCGTCGTCGTCAAGAAGGATTATCCTTATATTGTGGAGAACCTAAGCATAATGCTCAACATTGTCCAAAGAAGCGACGCAACCATAAAATGAGGAGTATGGCGATCAAAGAAGATAGCATGTCGAAAAATGAATTTGTCCAGCTACAATAGGGACCGTGCAGTTGGAACCTTGTATAATGCCTAGTGAAGGTCATATCGTCTCCTCAAAACCCTCTCCATATTTTACAATAAATGTTATTTTAGGACCTAAACATCTCAAAGCCTCTACCTTGCTAAATTCAAGAGCATCAATATGTTTTTTAGATGAAAAATTTGCTAAAAGATATAGCATATTTTTAGTAAAGAAAATTAAACATGTTCATGTAGAAGTCATAGATGGTCGTCCGTTGACTTCAGGAGATGTTACTCATGAAACAATTCCTATAGAAATAGCAACTAATGGTTATAGTAGCTTTATAGTATTTAATATCATTAGATCTCCTTTTAATCCAGTCATTTTAGATTTATCATGGCTAAAATAATATAATCCTAAAATAGATTGGACTTCTTGTAGTCTTGACTTTTCTGAAAGTATAACTAAAAGTATAGTTAATCAAATAGAAAGTCATAAGTCTAATATAATTAAACCTATATTTGTAGGTACAAGTGCTTTCTTACATGCTGTAAAAGAAGGATCACCTTGTGTCATTTATGCCACACTTGTTTCTATCGGTGGAAAGACTTCAAGTGGCATTCCAAGTAAATATCAAGATTTTCAAGATATATTTGAGAAAAAGAATGCAGATACTCTTTTAGAACATCGTTCCTATGACTGCTCAATTGACCTTCAAAAAGGAGCACAACCACCATTTGGACCAATTTACAACTTATCTCAAAATAAGTTGGTTGAACTCAAGGAGTATTTTGAAGAAAATTTGGCTAAGAACTTCATATGCCATTCCAAATCTCCAACAGGAGCTCCAATTTTATTTGTGAAGAAAAAAGATGGATCATTGCGGGTGTGTATTGATTATCGAGGATTCAACAAAATCACTATAAAAAACAATTACCCACTACCTTTGATATCTGGACTTCTTGATTAGTTGAATCAAGGTAAGATCTATACAAAAATAGATCTACAAGGAGTATATAATTTGATACGCATCAAAGAAAGAGATGAATGGAAGACTGTGTTTTGAACAAGATATGGACATTTTGAATACAACGTCATACCTTTTGGACTTACAAATGCACCAGCAGCATTCCAACATCTAATGAATGATGTCTTTTGGGAGTTTTTAGATGATTTTGTTATCTGTTACCTTAATAATATCTTAATCTATTCTAAGAACCCAGAAGAACATGAACTTCATGTTCGCCAAGAATTACAAAAACTAAGAGATGTAGGACTTTATGCCAAGATAAAAAAGTGTGTATTTCACACTACTCAAGTTGACTTCTTAGGATACATCATTTCAAATGATGGATTTATGATGGATCCTAAGAAAGTTCAAACTATTATAGATTGGAAGATCCCAAAAACAATAAAAGATGTCGAATGCTTTTTGGGATTTGCCAACTACTATCCGATCTTTTTCAAAGACTTCTCTCAAGTTGCAGCTCAACTTATACATTTGACTTGCAAAGACAAACTTCAATGGAATTAAGAAGTAGAAGTAGCATTTGAAGCTTTGAAGACAACCTTTGTTTTTGCACCAATCTTGTATCGCATTGATTTTTTTAAGCTATTTTTAATGGAAACAGACGCACTAGACTTTGCTTTGGGTGTCATATTATCACAAATGGGAACAAATGATAAACTTCACTCAATAGCTTTTCATTCTAGAAAATTTTCAACAGTCGAGATCAACTACGAGATCCACGACAAAGAACTTCTTTCAATCGTGGATTCATTTTAAGAATGGTGCCATTATCTAGAAGGTGCTTCTAGCCGAGTCATAATATATACGGATTACAAGAACCTTAAATAATTTATGTCAATACGTGTTTTGAATCATCACCAAGCCCGTTGAAGTATGTCTTTGTCAAGATTCAAATTCAAGATTACTTATCAACTACAAAAATAACAAGGTTTGTTAGATGCACTCTCTAGACGATCTTATCTTACACCAAAAGAAGGAGATGTTACTTTTAATCAACAACGGATAATTTTCTTAAAGCTAGAGTATCTTCATCTTGGAGCAATGAAATCAACACTAATTGTTGATTCAACTTTTATTAAGTAAGTTCAATCAAGTATGTCTTCTAATCTACTTATTTGTGATATTAAAAAAAATCCTTCAAATTCTCATGATACTTCCAAGTTTGAATTCAAGAAGAATCTACTATATTTTGAGGGATGCCTATATGTTCCAAAAGGTGAAGCTCGATTACTTGTTGTTCAACCTCGTCATGACTTTCTAGCAGCAGGACATTTTGAGTATAATAAAACTTTGGAACTAATATCTAGGGACTTTTGGTGGCCACAAATGTAGAAAGCAATTAAAGATTTTGTACAATCTTGTAATATTTTTTCGAGATCAAAAACTCCTCGTCATCGACCTTACAGACTTCTTCAATCATTATCCATTCCAAAATAACCATGGTCTTCTATTTCTATGGATTTCATCACGGATCTTCTAATCTCAGGTTCTTATGACTCTATAATTCGTGATAGTAGATCATTTTACTAAGATGGCACATTCTGTACCATGTACAAAATCTATCACAAGTGAAGAAACAGCTAAGCTCTTTCTTGATAATATCTATTGTTGTCATGCATTATCCAAGGATATTATATCAGATAGGGAAACTCAATTTGTATTAAGATTTTGGCAGACTCTTTTCAAGATTCTAAAAGTGGATATAAAACTATCTTTGGTATTCCATCCTCAAACTGCTCGACAATCAGAGTGCGTTAATCAAGTTTTGGAGTAGTATTTAAGATGTACCATTAACTACCAACAAGATGATTGGACAACTCTTTTGCCATTGGCAGAGTTTGCTTACAATAACACGGTACATTCTTCTATAAAATAAATATCTTTTTTGATAATTATGGTTATCATCCACAACTTGATACTTTTGACTTTTTAAAAGTTGATAATCTTACTGCGAAAGATTTGGCAATAATGAAGGCACAGTTAACAGAAGTTCAAGAACAACAAAAGATGAACGCGAATGTCTATCGAAAGAAACAACTAACATTCGACATGGGTGATAAGGTATGGTTACTTTGTCGCAATATCAAGACCACTTGTCCTTGTGACAAGTTCGACTATCAAAGGCTTGGACCATTTTTTATTTCTACACAAATCAATCTAGTTGCATATTGTTCACATCTACTGGAGTCAATGAAAAATTATCTAGTATTCTACGTGTCTCTTCTTGAACCATACAAGACAGTGGACATATTAAGAAGAAGACAAGCTCTACCTTCTCTTATAGAAGTGGACAATAATGAAGAATTTGAAGTGGAAGAAGTCTTAGATTTAAAGCGGTACAAAAATAAATTGGAATATCTTGTCCATTGGCAGGGATATGATATTAGTGAACGCACATGGGAGCTAGTAAAAAATCTTGTAAATGCAACAAAGATTGTGGAGGCTTTTTATCGACGACATCCATTAAAATTAAGATGAGAACCTTCTTTATAAAAGAAACAAGATCTAGGCAAGATATCATTCTACTTTCAATTCTTGTTTGTAGCTTCTTTGTAGTTGTGATGCTCAGAAAATAGAGAACCAACAACCAGCGGATTTGACTCAAGAGCTTGTGTTTGTTGACTGTCAGACGAGACGTTACGAATATCTCAACCTTCAAGATGATGCAATCGAGATGAAGATCTTCAAGAATGACATGTTCTTCCTTGAATAAATGGCAAAATACAACGCGTTTGACATCACGACCTTAGAAGGGACTCTCGATGTTTGGTGATTTTACTAGAGGTAGGAACAACTCCTGATGGTGTTCCAAATGTTTTATTCAAAAGAAGTTATGAAGGCCTCAACAACGATCAAATAACTAGGTAGTCTTCTCACGTTGGTATGGAATACTACCGATGGTTGAGAGGCCCTATCAATCATCTTCGAAGAGAACAAAGATCAGAGTATGTGGCAAATACAATTCGTTGCATCATAGATTTCTTCAAGATATGATGACCGCTCCTCGTAGAACTCGTCCCTCTAAGGGGAGGTAATGTCACGAACATATTCATGTAAGTCAGTAATTACATAAATAAATAGGTAGAAGTAAGTAAAAATAGATAAAAGTAAGTTAATTCTACAGTATTTGATATTAAAGCTTCTTAGAAGCTTCATAGACATTGCTTTGACTTTATAGGTGTCTTTAATTGACTTTTTGGATTAGAAATGTGGTCAACAAGTTGGCCATGTGTCACACATATTGTTAGTTTGAAGACCAAGCTAAGTATGTGGCCTACATGTAGAAAAACTTGCCTTGTAAGTCAAGGCATGTGTCCTACAAAGTTAACACATAGTTAGATAGTATATATAGAGACAAGAGTGAAGCCTTCTTCACTCTTGTCAACTCCTTTCTTGCTTCCAGTCTAGTTTCAAGGGTCTCTACTTTTCTTGTCTTTTGGTAATCGCCATTGCCGTTTCTTTCTTAATATATATATATTAAGTTTTTTCTCTTTTGTCATCTTTCTATGAGAGAGGTCTCTCTTGTTTATTTGTCTTTATGATGTTCTTATGCCAACACATATTTTGAATCGTCACCAAGCGTGTTGGAGTATGCTTTTGTCAAGATTCGAATTCAAGATTACTTATCGACTAAAAAAACAGCAAGGTTTGTTAGATGCACTCTCTAGTCGATTTTATCTTACTCTAAAGGAAGGAGTTGTTGATTTTGATTAACAACGGTGTCGTGATGTGACACGGATAACAAGAGAAAAGGTGAAAAAAATATCATGTTTTGAGGATCTCACTTCAAAAATATTGAAGCAAATTATCTTTGAAAAATAGATATGAGTCAAAGGGTACAAAAATTAAAGGTGCTTATGATGCCTATTTGTAAGTTATGCTTCTATTTACTTTGTAAGGCCATAAATAAGGCAGAACAAGGTAGATTAGAAAAATAGAGGATATAGGTATATATAAGGAGGAATTAGGATGGTAAATTAGTAAAAATTACCTCAAGAAGACAAAAGTTGATACCCAAAGAAGACCAGTTATGAACTTGGGTCAAAATCAGACTCTGAGGCACAAAACCACAATCTAACCCGATTCAAGGATTTTTTGGAAGCTCAACGAGCCAAATTAGGAAACAGACTTGTGGAAGGACTTTTGAGAGGTGTTTTGGTTTAGGGTTTAGGATTTGGTTAGGATTAGGGTACAGAGTTAGGATTTGACTAGGATTTGATTAGAATTTATTTAAGATTTGATTAGGGTTTGTTTAGGATTTGGAATTGATTAAGATTTATTGGATTAGAATTTGTGTAAGATTTGATTAGGGTATGTTTAGGATTTAGGATTTGTCTAGGATTTGATTAAGAATGAATCAAGATTAAGGTTTGGTTAGAATTTAAGATTTATTTAGATTTTTGTTAGGGTTTGACTAAGTTTTTTTTAATATTCTTTTATGTTTTTTTAAGATTTTCTTGTATTTCTTTTATAACTTCTGTAAAATTTAACTGAGCTTGCTTAATATTTGATTATGATTATTAACATTTAATTATAATTTCTCTATAATCCTATTGGATTGTTAGGATCTTTTGTTGTAATTTTCTTTTACCTTCTATAGCTAGGTGTTCGGTGCATTCTGAGGCAAGACTTCACGTATTACGACATATTTGGTGAATCCGACATAAAATGCTTGAAGTGGAAGGAATTTAGTTTTTTTGGATTATTTGAATTTTGGAGAAGAAAGATAAGAAAGTTAGAAAAAGAGCTTTGGGTGATATGTGAATTAGAGCTTTTGAATTCTTAGGGATTTGGATACTATCTTAAAATACAATGGCAATATTTGGATTATTGTGGAGTATTATAAGGCTTTATAGATATGTTGGAGTATTGTGAAGTATCATAAGGTATTTATTGGAGCATTTTGATGTACCATTTGGAACATTTTGATGTACCATTTATAGCATTTCAAGGAACATTTTTGAACATTATAGAACAAAATGGAAGATGTATTATCAAGGTTTTTGGACATGCCAAATATTATGGATGGATCAAATATTAGTGAATTTTTTAAAGCTTTCTATATATTCATGGAGGAACAACAAAGAATGCAAGCAATTGAAAAAGATATCAGAAGGACATTGTAAGGAGTCATCAATAAATTTGGGAGGTTTGAAGGATGCATCATCACTAAGTTTTTGTAAGTTTATACATATGAGATAGAGACATGCCAAATCCTTGAGGCAAAGGTGATCTCAAGCTTACATTTGGCTATTGAATCTAGGTTTCATGAAAAGATGAAGGGATTGCTGGAATGAGGTATAGAAACATGGTCAAAATTTCAAGAACTTTTGAAGAAAGAATTTATTGATGGATATGAAGATAGAATTACCAAGCAAAAGTTTTTGAATTTGATAGAGTTTCAATCAAGCAAGCATATGGATCTTTATGAATTCTTGGAAGAATTTGATAGGAGGTATTATCAACTGTCATCCTCAGAGAGATGATCATTGGATATTTTAAAGGTAGATTTGTTTTTAAATAGTCTTGATGATGCCTTGGGAGATGAACTTTTCATGCTTCTTATAGATGAATCTATAGAGAATGATTGTATCGATAATTGGGACAAATTGAAGAAAGTAGTGGTTGCTTTACCAAGGCAACAAGAAGAAAAAGCTAAAGAAATTATAATATGATCTAAAAAATATTCTACTTTGGCTTCTATGCCATCTTTATCAATGTAAGGGACTAATCTTAAAAAAAGAAAAATGAAAGAGCAAGTAGAGGATTTTAATGGAGAAGCCAAATTTTTATAGATGAAAGAAATTGGATCTTATTGCTAGGGTAGTGAAGGAGAGAACAAAGATTCTTTTCAAACTATTACTATGGAAGGCCAAGGTATCCAAAAATTTGAAGGTAATATGAAGACCAAGGATTTGGAAACTAATGACAATGCGGTTGGAAGCTATGGCTATTCTATATTGAATAAGTTTGTGCAAGTTGGTGGTGGTAATTTGGATGAAAAATCTCTTGGTGATAAAAAAACATTTCTACATTTGAAGGATGTGAAGATGTTTTGCCTAATACTTTGGATTGTGTTGAAGAACTTAAAGTTGAACCTTTATAGAAAATGGATTATAGATCTATTAAATGCTATAATTATAAAAATTGTATGAATTCACAACATTATGATGTAAAAAGTGGTGGGATTATGCATGGATATGATGAAGAAAGTCAAATTACATATGGCTATGAGACCACATATGAATTGGATAAAAAAAATTATAAATTTTTACATAATTATCATAAAGAGGGTTATGAAATTGCACAAGATTATGATACTAAATATAGTTGTAAAACTGATTTTTAAAGCGAGTGATGTTCTCTGTGAATTTAGATCTTTGAGAAATAAAACCAATTTACAAATTTTTGGATTTCGTGACTTTTGTAGCATTTTTACGGGTGAAAATTTAGAAACTTATTGATATACTTATTGTGAATGTATATAAGAGATTTGTAGTCAATTGAATGGCTAGATCGATACAAATAAAGGTTTTTATGGGCTAAGATCTCGAGATTTAGGATTTTGAGGACCAGTAAGGTTTTCTTAGATATCTAGTAATCTGCCTAGTGGATTAGAGAGATTTTTTGTTTTATCAGTAGAAGACTTGATTTTCTATATGCAACTAAAATTTGGAAGCAATCAAATGATGGAAAAAGGAGTTATTAGTGCTGGAAACTTGGCATTAGATTAAAGAAGGAGAGGCCGGCCGACATCTGAGCGGAATTTTGAGGTCATCAACTAATTGGTAAGTGCGATTTTCTTCAAAATTTGTGTGCTGGTTGTGAACTTAAACTCCAAGAAGTGTGCAAATTTTGAATTAGAATCGACAATTCAATCTTTAGTCATTTAAATTTCAAATCTGTGATTAGGATTTGGTTTGGATTAAGATTTGATTAGGATTTAGGGTTAGGGTTAGGATTTGGTTTAGATTAAGATTTGATAAGGATTTAGGGTTAGGATTAGGATTTTATTAGGATTTGATTTAGGATTTAGGATTTGAATAGGGTTAGGATTTGATTAGGATTTAAAGTTAGGGTTTGACTAGGATTTGATTAGGATTTGTTTAGGATTTGACTAGGATTTGTTCAGGGTTTGGAATTGATTAGGATTTTTTAGGGTTATGATTTATCTAAGATTTGATTAGGATATGTTTACGATTTAGGGTTTTTATAGGATTTGATTAAGGTTAGATTAAGATTAGGATTTGGTTAGAATTTAAGGTTTATTTAGATTTTTGTTAGGGTTTGACTAAGTTTTCTTTAATATTCTTTTATATTTCTTTAGGATTTCTTGTATTTCTTTTATAACTTCAATAAAATTTAATTGAGCTTACTTAATGTTTAATTATGATTGTTAAAGTTTAATTGTAATTTCTCTATAATTCTATTGGATTGTTAAGATCTTTTGTTGCAATTTTCTTTTACCTTCCACAATCAGGTGCCTGAAGCATTCTCAAGCAAGATGTCATGTATTATGAAAACAAACAATTCTCTTGAAGCTAGAGCATCTTCATCTTGGAGCAATGAAATCAACACTAATTGTTGATTCAACTTTCATTAAGCAAGTTCAATCAAGTATGTCTTCTGATCCTCTTATTTGTGATATTAAAAAAAATCCTTCAAATTCTCATGATACTTCCAAGTTTGAATTCAAGAAGAATCTACTATATTTTGAGGGATGCCTATATGTTCCAAAAGGTGAAGCTCGATTACTTGTTGTTCAACCTCGTCATGACTTTCTAGCAGCAGGATATTTTGAGTATAATAAAACTTTGGAACTAATATCTAAAGACTTTTGGTGGCCACAAATGTGGAAAGCAATTAAAGATTTTGTACAATCTTGTAATATTTTTTCGAGATCAAAAACTCCTCGTCATCGACCTTACAGACTTCTTCAATCATTATCCATTCCAAAATAACCATGGTCTTCTATTTCTATGGATTTCATCACGGATCTTCTAATCTCAGGTTCTTATGACTCTATAATTCGTGATAGTAGATCATTTTACTAAGATGGCACATTCTGTACCATGTACAAAATCTATCACAAGTGAAGAAACAGCTAAGCTCTTTCTTGATAATATCTATTGTTGTCATGCATTATCCAAGGATATTATATCAGATAGGGAAACTCAATTTGTATTAAGATTTTGGCAGACTCTTTTCAAGATTCTAAAAGTGGATATAAAACTATCTTTGGTATTCCATCCTCAAACTGCTCGACAATCAGAGTGCGTTAATCAAGTTTTGGAGTAGTATTTAAGATGTACCATTAACTACCAACAAGATGATTGGACAACTCTTTTGCCATTGGCAGAGTTTGCTTACAATAACACGGTATATTCTTCTATAAAATAAATATCTTTTTTGATAATTATGGTTATCATCCACAACTTGATACTTTTGACTTTTTAAAAGTTGATAATCTTGTTGCGAAAGATTTGACAATAATGAAGGCACAGTTAACAGAAGTTCAAGAACAACAAAAGGTGAACGCGAATGTCTATCGAAAGAAACAACTAACATTCGACATGGGTGATAAGGTATGGTTACTTTGTCGCAATATCAAGACCACTTGTCCTTGTGACAAGTTCGACTATCAAAGGCTTGGACCATTTTCTATTTCTACACAAATCAATCTAGTTGCATATTGTTCACATCTACTGGAGTCAATGAAAAACTATCTAGTATTTTACGTGTCTCTTCTTGAACCATACAAGACAGTGGACATATTAAGAAGAAGACAAGCTCTACCTTCTCTTATAGAAGTGGACAATAATGAAGAATTTGAAGTGGAAGAAGTCTTAGATTTAAAGCGGTGTAAAAATAAATTGAAATATCTTGTCCATTGGCAGGGATATGATATTAGTGAATGCACATGGGAGCTAGTAAAAAATCTTGTAAATGCAACAAAGATTGTGGAGGCTTTTTATCGACGACATCCATTAAAATTAAGATAAGAACCTTCTTTATAAAAGAAACAAGATCTAGGCAAGATATCATTCTACTTTCAATTCTTGTTTGTAGCTTCTTTGTAGTTGTGATGCTCAAAAAATAGAGAACCAACAACTAGCGGATTTGACTCAAGAGCTTGTGCTTGTTGACTTATCAGACGAGACGTTACGAATATCTCAACCTTCAAGATGATACAATCGAGATGAAGATCTTCAAGAATGACATGTTCTTCCTTGAATAAATGGCAAAATACAACGCGTTTGACATCACGACCTTAGAAGGGACTCTCGATGTTTGGTGATTTTACTAGAGGTAGGAACAACTCCTGATGGTGTTCCAAATGTTTTATTCAAAAGAAGTTATGAAGGCCTCAACAACGATCAAATAACTAGGTAGTCTTCTCACGTTGGTATGGAATACTACCGATGATTGAGAGGCCCTATCAATCATCTTCGAAGAGAACAAAGATCAGAGTAAGTGGCAAATACAATTCGTTGCATCATAGATTTCTTCAAGATATGATGACTGCTCCTCGTAGAACTCGTCCCTCTAAGGGGAGGTAATGTCACGAACATATTCATGTAAGTCAGTAATTACATAAATAAATAGGTAGAAGTAAGTAAAAATAGATAAAAGTAAGTTAATTCTACAGTATTTGATATTAAAGCTTCTTAGAAGCTTCATAGACATTGCTTTGACTTTATAGGTGTCTTTAATTGACTTTTTGGATTAGAAATGTGGTCAACAAGTTGGCCATGTGTCACACATATTGTTAGTTTGAAGACCAAGCTAAGTATGTGGCCTACATGTAGAAAAACTTGCCTTGTAAGTCAAGGCATGTGTCCTACAAAGTTAACACATAGTTAGATAGTATATATAGAGACAAGAGTGAAGCCTTCTTCACTCTTGTCAACTCCTTTCTTGCTTCCAGTCTAGTTTCAAGGGTCTCTACTTTTCTTGTCTTTTGGTAATCGCCATTGCCGTTTCTTTTTTAATATACATATATTAAGTTCTTTCTCTTTTATCATCTTTTTATGAGAGAGGTCTCACATGTATATTTTTATTTATGATGTTCTTGTTCTACAAGGGGATAACTTATTCCCCATGCTATCACTACATGGTTAACTTTTTGAATCACTTTCTAACCTAGAAATACATATGAAGTCAAAAGCAAGTCTATCAAGCTTTAAGGAAGCTTCTCTTGAAGATTTTATGAAAGTATTCTATATTTCTCTAGTTCTTCTTAAGCATATAAGTAACTATTAAGATAAATGTATATATTTGTGACATTATATAAAGCACAAGAACATCATAAATAAAAATATACATGTGAGACCTCTCTCATAAATAGATGATAAAAGAGAAAGAACTTAATATATATATATTAAGAAAGAAACGGCAATGGCGATTACCAAAAGACAAGAAAAGTAGAGACCCTTGAAACTAGACTGGAAGCAAGAAAGGAGTTGACAAGAGTGAAGAAGGCTTCACTCTTGTCTCTATATATACTATCTAACTATGTGTTAACTTTGTAGGACACATGCCTTGACTTACAAGGTAAGTTTTTCTACATGTAGGCCACATACTTAGCTTGGTCTTCAAACTAACAATATGTGTGACACATGGCCAACTTGTTGACCACATTTCTAATCCAAAAAGTCAATTAAAGACACCTATAAAGTCAAAGCAATGTCTATGAAGCTTCTAAGAAGCTTTAATATCAAATATTGTAGAGTTAACTTACTTTTATCTATTTTTACTTACTTCTACCTATTTATTTATGTAATTACTGACTTACATGAATATGTTCGTGACATTACCTCCCCTTAGAGGGACGAGTTCTACGAAGAGCGGTCATCATAGCTTGAAGAAATCTATGATGCAACGAATTGTATTTGCCACATACTCTGATCTTTGTTCTCTTCGAAGATGATTGATAGGGCCTCTCAACCATCGGTAGTATTCGATACCAACGTGGGAAGACTACCTAGTTATTTGATCGTTGTTGAGGCCTTCATAACTTCTTTTGAATAAAACATTTGGAACACCATCAGGAGTTGTTCCTACCTCTAGTAAAATCACCAAACATCGAGAGTCCCTTCTAAGGTCGTGATGTCAAACGCGTTGTATTTTGCCATTTATTCAAGGAAGAACATGTCATTCTTGAAGATCTTCATCTCGATTGCATCATCTTGAAGGTTGAGATATTCGTAACGTCTCGTCTGATAAATCAACAAACACAAGCTCTTGAGTCAAATCCGCTGGTTGTTGGTTCTCTATTTTCTGAGCATCACAACTACAAAGAAGCTACAAACAAGAATTGAAAGTAGAATGATATCTTGCCTAGATCTTGTTTCTTTTATAAAGAAGGTTCTTATCTTAATTTTAATGGATGTCGTCGATAAAAAGCCTCCACTATCTTTGCTGCATTTACAAGATTTTTTACTAGCTCCCATGTGCATTCACTAATATCATATCCCTGGCAATAGACAAGATATTCCAATTTATTTTTGCACCGCCTTAAATCTAAGACTTCTTCCACTTCAAATTCTTCATTATTGTCCACTTCTATAAGAGAAGGTAGAGCTTGTCTTCTTCTTAATATGTCCACTGTCTTGTATGGTTCAAGAAGAGACACGTAGAATACTAGATAATTTTTCATTGACTCCAGTAGATGTGAACAATATGCAATTGGATTGATTTGTGTAGAAATAAAAAATGGTCCAAGCCTTTGATAGTCGAACTTGTCACAAGGACAAGTGGTCTTGATATTGCGACAAAGTAACCATACCTTATCACCCATGTCGAATGTTAGTTGTTTCTTTCGATAGACATTCGCGTTCACCTTTTGTTGTTCTTGAACTTCTGTTAACTGTGCCTTCATTATTGCCAAATCTTTCGCAACAAGATTATCAACTTTTAAAAAGTCAAAAGTATCAAGTTGTGGATGATAACCATAATTATCAAAAAAGATATTTATTTTATAGAAGAATGTACCATGTTATTGTAAGCAAACTCTGCCAATGGCAAAAGAGTTGTCCAATCATCTTGTTGGTAGTTAATGGTACATCTTAAATACTACTCCAAAACTTGATTAACGCACTCTGATTGTCGAGCAATTTGAGGATGGAATATCAAAGATAGTTTTATATCCACTTTTAGAATCTTGAAAAGAGTCCGCCAAAATCTTAATACAAATTGAGTTCCCCTATCTGATATAATATCCTTAGATAATGCATGACAACAATAGATATTATCAAGAAAGAGCTTAGCTATTTCTTCACATGTGATAGATTTTGTACATGGTACAGAATGTGCCATCTTAGTAAAATGATCTACTATCACGAATTATAGAGTCATAAGAACCTGAGATTAGAAGATCCGTGATGAAATCCATAGAAATAGAAGACCATGGTTATTTTGGAATGGATAATGATTGAAGAAGTCTGTAAGGTCGATGACGAGGAGTTTTTGATCTCGAAAAAATATTACAAGATTGTACAAAATCTTTAATTGCTTTCTACATTTGTGGCCACCAAAAGTCCCTAGATATTAGTTCCAAAGTTTTATTATACTCAAAATGTCCTGCTGCTAGAAAGTCCTGACGAGGTTGAACAACAAGTAATCGAGCTTCACCTTTTGGAACATATAGGCATCCCTCAAAATATAGTAGATTCTTCTTGAATTCAAACTTGGAAGTATCATGAGAATTTGAAGGATTTTTTTTAATATCACAAATAAGAGGATCAGAAGACATACTTGATTGAACTTGCTTAATGAAAGTTGAATCAACAATTAGTGTTGATTTCATTGCTCCAAGATGAAGATGCTCTAGCTTCAAGAGAATTGTTTGTTTTCATAATACATGACATCTTGCTTGAGAATGCTTCAGGCACCTGATTGTGGAAGGTAAAAGAAAATTGCAACAAAAGATCTTAACAATCCAATAGAATTATAGAGAAATTACAATTAAACTTTAACAATCATAATTAAACATTAAGTAAGCTCAATTAAATTTTATTGAAGTTATAAAAGAAATACAGGAAATCCTAAAGAAATATAAAAGAATATTAAAGAAAACTTAGTCAAACCCTAACAAAAATCTAAATAAACCTTAAATTCTAACCAAATCCTAATCTTAATCTAACCTTAATCAAATCCTATAAAAACCCTAAATCGTAAACATATCCTAATCAAATCTTAGATAAATCATAACCCTAAAAAATCCTAATCAATTCCAAACCCTGAACAAATCCTAGTCAAATCCTAAACAAATCCTAATCAAATCCTAGTCAAACCCTAACTTTAAATCCTAATCAAATCCTAACCCTATTCAAATCCTAAATCCTAAACCAAATCCTAATAAAATCCTAATCCTAACCCTAAATCCTTATCAAATCTTAATCTAAACCAAATCCTAACCCTAACCCTAAATCCTAATCAAATCTTAATCCAAACCAAATCCTAATCACAGATTTGAAATTTAAATGACTAAAGATTGAATTGTCGATTCTAATTCAAAATTTGCACACTTCTTGGAGTTTAAGTTTACAACCAACACACAAATTTTGAAGAAAATTGCACTTACCAATTAGTTGATGACCTCAAAATTCCGCTCAGATGTCGGCCGGCCTCTCCTTCTCCAATCTAATGCCAAGTTTCTAGCGCTAATAACTCCTTTTTCCATCATTTGATTGCTTCCAAATTTTAGTTGCATATAGAAAATCAAGTCTTCTACTGATAAAACAAAAAATCTCTCTAATCCACTAGGCAGATTACTAGATATCTAAGAAAACCTTACTGGTCCTCAAAATCCTAAATCTCGAGATCTTAGCCCATAAAAACCTTTATTTGTATCGATCTAGCCATTCAATTGACTACAAATCTCTTATATACATTCACAATAAGTATATCAATAAGTTTCTAAATTTTCACCCGTAAAAATGCTACAAAAGTCACGAAATCCAAAAATTTGTAAATTGGTTTTATTTCTCAAAGATCTAAATTCACAGAGAACATCACTCGCTTTAAAAATCAGTTTTACAACTATATTTAGTATCATAATCTTGTGCAATTTCATAACCCTCTTTATGATAATTATGTAAAAATTTATAATTTTTTTTATCCAATTCATATGTGGTCTCATAGCCATATGTAATTTGACTTTCTTCATCATATCCATGCATAATCCCACCACTTTTTACATCATAATGTTGTGAATTCATACAATTTTTATAATTATAGCATTTAATAGATCTATAATCCATTTTCTATAAAGGTTCAACTTTAAGTTCTTCAACACAATCCAAAGTATTAGGCAAAACATCTTCACATCCTTCAAATGTAGAAATGTTTTTTTATCACCAAGAGATTTTTCATCCAAATTACCACCACCAACTTGCACAAACTTATTCAATATAGAATAGCCATAGCTTCCAACCGCATTGTCATTAGTTTCCAAATCCTTGGTCTTCATATTACCTTCAAATTTTTGGATACCTTGGCCTTCCATAGTAATAGTTTGAAAAGAATCTTTGTTCTCTCCTTCACTACCCTAGCAATAAGATCCAATTTCTTTCATCTATAAAAATTTGGCTTCTCCATTAAAATCCTCTACTTGCTCTTTCATTTTTCTTTTTTTAAGATTAGTCCCTTACATTGATAAAGATGGCATAGAAGCCAAAGTAGAATATTTTTTAGATCATATTATAATTTCTTTAGCTTTTTCTTCTTGTTGCCTTGGTAAAGCAACCACTACTTTCTTCAATTTGTCCCAATTATCGATACAATCATTCTCTATAGATTCATCTATAAGAAGCATGAAAAGTTCATCTCCCAAGGCATCATCAAGACTATTTAAAAACAAATCTACCTTTAAAATATCCAATGATCATCTCTCTGAGGATGACAGTTGATAATACCTCCTATCAAATTCTTCCAAGAATTCATAAAGATCCATATGCTTGCTTGATTGAAACTCTATCAAATTCAAAAACTTTTGCTTGGTAATTCTATCTTCATATCCATCAATAAATTCTTTCTTCAAAAGTTCTTGAAATTTTGACCATGTTTCTATACCTCATTCCAGCAATCCCTTCATCTTTTCATGAAACCTAGATTCAATAGCCAAATGTAAGCTTGAGATCACCTTTGCCTCAAGGATTTGGCATGTCTCTATCTCATATGTATAAACTTACAAAAACTTAGTGATGATGCATCCTTCAAACCTCCCAAATTTATTGATGACTCCTTACAATGTCCTTCTGATATCTTTTTCAATTGCTTGCATTCTTTGTTGTTCCTCCATGAATATATAGAAAGCTTTAAAAAATTCACTAATATTTGATCCATCCATAATATTTGGCATGTCCAAAAACCTTGATAATACATCTTCCATTTTGTTCTATAATGTTCAAAAATGTTCCTTGAAATGCTATAAATGGTACATCAAAATGTTCCAAATGGTACATCAAAATGCTCCAATAAATACCTTATGATACTTCACAATACTCCAACATATCTATAAAGCCTTATAATACTCCACAATAATCCAAATATTGCCATTGTATTTTAAGATAGTATCCAAATCCCTAAGAATTCAAAAGCTCTAATTCACATATCACCCAAAGCTCTTTTTCTAACTTTCTTATCTTTCTTCTCCAAAATTCAAATAATCCAAAAAAACTAAATTCCTTCCACTTCAAGCATTTTATGTCGGATTCACCAAATATGTCGTAATACGTGAAGTCTTGCCTCAGAATGCACCGAACACCTAGCTATAGAAGGTAAAAGAAAATTACAACAAAAGATCCTAACAATCCAATAGGATTATAGAGAAATTATAATTAAATGTTAATAATCATAATCAAATATTAAGCAAGCTCAGTTAAATTTTACAGAAGTTATAAAAGAAATACAAGAAAATCTTAAAAAAACATAAAAGAATATTAAAAAAAACTTAGTCAAACCCTAACAAAAATCTAAATAAATCTTAAATTCTAACCAAACCTTAATCTTGATCCATTCTTAATCAAATCCTAGACAAATCCTAAATCCTAAACATACCCTAATCAAATCTTACCCAAATTCTAATCCTAATAAATCTCAATCAATTCCAAATCCTAAACAAACCCTAGTCAAATCTTAAATAAATCCTAGTCAATCCTTAGTCAAATCCTAAATTAATCCTAGTCAAATCCTAGTCAAATCCTAACTCTAAATACTAAACCAAAACACCTCTCAAAAGTCCTTCCACAAGTCTGTTTCCTAATTTGGCTCGTTGAGCTTCCAAAAAATCCTTGAATCGGGTTAGATTGTGGTTTTGTGCCTCAGAGTCTGATTTTGACCCAAGTTCATAACTGGTCTTCTTTGGGTATCAACTTTTGTCTTCTTGAGGTAATTTTTACTAATTTACCATCCTAATTCCTCCTTATATATACCTATATCCTCTATTTTTCTAATCTATCTTCTTCTACCTTATTTATGGCCTTACAAAGTAAATAGAAGCATAACTTGCAAATAGGTAGCATTAGCATCTTTAATTTTTGTACCCTTTGACTCATATCTATTTTTCAAAGATAATTTGCTTCAATATTTTTGAAGTGAGATCCTCAAAACATGATATTTTTTTCACCTTTTCACTTGTTATCCATGTTATATCACGACACCATTGTTAATCAATAGCCACATCTCCTTCCTTTGGAGTAAGATAAGATCGACTAGAGAGTGCATGTAACAAACCTTGTTGTTTTCTTAGTCGATAAGTAATCTTGAATTCGAATCTTGACAAAAGCATACTCCAACGGGCTTGGTGACGATTCAAAATATGTGTTGGCATAAAATATTTAAGGTTCTTGTGATCCATATATATTATGACTAGGCTAGAAATATCTTTTAGAAAATGGCACCATTCTTAAAATGAATCCACGATTGCAAGAAGTTCTTTGTCGTGGATCTCGTAGTTGATCTCAGCTACTTAAAATTTTCTAGAATGAAAAGCTATTGGGTGAAGTTCATCATCTGTTTCCATTTGTGACAATATGGCACCGAAAGCAAAGTCTAGTGCGTCTGTTTCCATAAACAATGGCTTAGACAAATCGACGCAATACAAGATTGGTGCAGAAACAAAAGCTACCTTCAAAGCTTCAAATGCTACTTCAACTTCTTAATTCTATTGAAGTTTGTCTTTACAAGTCAAACGTATAAGTGGAGCTGCAACTTGAGAGAAGTCTTAATGAACTTCCGATAGTAGTTAGCAAATCTCAAAAAGCATTGGACATCTCTTACTATTTTTGGGATCTTCCAATCCATAATAGTTTGAATTTTCTTAGGATCCATCATAAATCCATCATTTGAACTGATGTATCCTAAGAAGTCAACTTGAGTAGTGTGAAATACACACTTTTCTATCTTGGCATAAAGTCATGCATCTCTTAGTTTTTGTAATTCTTGGCGAACATGAAGTTCATGTTCTTCTGGGTTCTTGGAATAGATTAAGATATTATTAAGGTAACAGATAACAAAATCATCTAAAAACTCCCAAAAGACATCATTCATTAGATGTTGGAATGCTGCTGGTGCATTTGTAAGTCCAAAAGGTATGACGTTGTATTCAAAATGTCCATATCTTGTTCAAAACACAGTCTTCCATTCATCTCCTTCTTTGATGCGTATCAAATTATATGCTTCTCGTAGATCTATTTTTGTATAGATCTTAGCTTGATTCAACTGATCAAGAAGTCCAGATATCAAAGGTAGCGGGTACTTGTTTTATATAGGGATTTTATTGAGTCCTCGATAATCAACACACATTCGCAATGATCCATCTTTTTTCTTCACAAATAAAATTGGAGCTCCTGCGTGAAATTTGGAATGGCATATGAAGTTCTTGGCCAATTTCTCTTCAAAATACTCCTTGAGTTCAATCAACCTATTTTGAGATAAGTTGTAGATTGGTCCAAATGGTGGTTGTGCTCCTTTTTGAAGGTCAATTGAGCAATCATAGGAACGATGTTCTGAAAGAGTATCTGCATTCTTTTTCTCAAATATATCTTGAAAATCTTGATATTTGCTTGGAATGCCACTTGAAGTCTTTCCACCGATAGAAACAAGTGTGGCATAAATGACACAAGGTGATCCTTCTTTTACAGCATGTAAGAAAGTACTTGTACCTACAAATATAGGTTTAATTATATTAGACTTATGACTTTCTATTTGATTAACTATACTTTTAGTTATACTTTCAGAAAAGTCAAGACTACAAGAAGTCCAATCTATTTTAGGATTATATTTTTTTAGCCATGATAAATCTAAAATGACTGGATTAAAAGGAGATCTAATGTTATTAAATATTATAAAGCTACTACAACCATTAGTTGCTATTTCTATAGGAAGGATTTTATGAGTAACATTTCATGAAGTCAACGGACGACCATCTATGACTTCTACATGAACACGTTTAGTTTTCTTTATTAAAAATATGCTATATCTTTTAACAAATTTTTCATCTCAGAAACATACTGAGGCTCTTGAATCTAGCAAGGCAGTGGCTTTGAGATGTTTAGGTCCTAAAATAACATTTACTGTAAAATATGAAGGGATTTTTGAGGAGAGGATACGACCTTCACTAAGCATTATACAAGGTTTCAACTACACGGTCCCTATTGTAGCTGGACAAATTCATTTTCTGACATGTTATCTTCTTTGATCGCCGTTGTCAGGGTAAAGAGGTTTTGCCTCAAGAAAGCACTGGCTTTTGGCTGATACTAATTGCTCAATTAAGCTTAAAATAAGGAAATCCTAATTTTATATATATAAGTTCTCTTTTTGGAACAATTACACCAAATACTTAAGTCTTAAATAACCATCAACACCCAAAATATGGTAGAAGTACTCTAAAACCTTGTATATCCTTGTATAGAAATTCTTCCGAACATCAACACCTCATAACTCTTGATCCAACCGTCCAAACATAATCAAAATTTACATGAAGTACTGATATATTGTTATTACTTTGTACAACATATTTCAATTGCAAATTCGTTGCGGATCTTGAGATATCTTCAAAACCCTAATATTCGCTTCATACCCTAATCTTTATATACCCACACGCAATTTTCTTCATATCTCACAAACCATAAGTCCAAATGCCACGAAACTTGTATAGTTAGCTTTTTAACACAAATGATTACATTCTTTCAAAGTTTGAGCCAAAATTTCGTTCGAAAACTTATGTTATGGCTCCTAACACTACTTTGAACAAAACCACTCACTTACTGCCTTTGATTTGAATGCGGTGTCTTTAACTCCCTATAACTCCTTCACATAAACTCCAAATGCAAAATTTCCTTCGTAAAAGATATATGTCTTGAAGTTGCCCTTCCAGCTGCACCTTCCGATCTCCAAAAGCTTCCGTAAGACTCCTCTTAAACTCAAAAGAGTAACAGTAGGTCTCAAATTGACACCTTAACTTCAAACGGCTATAACTTATTCACCGTAACTCCAAATCCTATAAAATTTTTACAAAAATTGTAGTCAAAATCCTAAACTTTACAATCCTTGCCTCTGATTTCCTAATGGCCTCTTTGAAGTCGCCGAAACCCTTATCAAGGTCGCAGGCAGCCTCCTAAAAGTCCATTGGGCATGGATTTCGACCAATGGGGATGAAGATCCTTATTTCTACCTTCATCCAACCATGCCTTGGTTTCATCCCTCCCAATTAACCTCCTATTAGTTTAAATCTTCATCTTTAGGCTTCTACCTTCTCCCAAGGCTTCATACTAAACATTTAGGTCCTATATATATATATATATATATTAAATGTCAAAATCAAAAGAAATAAAGAAACAAAGTAAAGTTTCTTATACCAACTCTTTTTAATTTAATCTACTAGCCACTCTAACACACATCTAGATTTATCAACATATAATATGTTTTAACTAATTTTTACATAATGTAAGCATTTACAGTACGACACCGTACTCCTCATTTTATGGTTGCATCGCTTCTTTGGACAATGTTGAGCATTGTGCTTAGATTCTCCACAATATAAGGACAATCCTTCTTGACGACGATAAGTCTTTTCTTCCTTAATAAGAGATTTGAAACGTATTACATCAATTTACATATCCTCTACTTCCAAATGTATGTGTTGAAGAGGTGTTGGTGTTGCCATTGAATTATAGTAACGTTGAGGTCCACTTATACGGTTCTCAGATCTGAATCCAAAAAGATGATTGTCACATTTCATAGCAAAATCAATTGCTTGAGTGAATGTTTGAGAATTAGGTAAGTTGAGCATTAATTTTTTTTATCTCATATTGTAATCCATAGAGAAATTGGTTAATAAATGCAGCATCATCCCACATGATATTAGTTGCAAGTTGTCAAAATTGTGAAGCATACAACATTACTGATTGATTTTTTTATTGTAAAATATGGATCTTATTGGTTGTACCACGAATTGCATCATATTTTCCATACATGGATCAAAACTCTGCCAAAAATGCCTCTAGATTATCTAATATTGGATCTCGTTGTTTAAGAAAAGGTAAAAACTACAATAGTACTGAACCTAAAAGAAGTGTACTAATGAATCTAATTTGCGATCTTGGAATTGGATAGCTTTGTAGTTGAAGTTCAATCACAAGTTACATTTAATTGATAAATTCTCAAAACTTGGATCTGGTGCCATGAAACTTCTCGAGTAAGACAATTCTTGGTCTTCAATGTTGGAAGGATGTTCCACCATAGGAGAAGGGAGATATTGAAGCAGCTCCAATCATTTCTATATCTTCACTTTCTGCCAATCTTCTTGCTCCTTGTGGTGGTAAATTAAGTTGACGCATCGCAAGCATTAACTCCCTCAATTGCTCTTGCATTTGTGCCATTATACTCTTTATTTCAGCAAGTTCTACTATGATAACACTTAAAAAAGAGAAGTTGTGTAATATCACTCAAGACATATAGAAGAGAGGACTTGAGAACAAAAAAAATACTAAGGACAATACCAGTTTAGAAGAGGGTAATCCGCAACTTCTAATATGCTTATGTCTTATTAAGAGAAAGGGATAATCCTCTCTTAATCAAGATTAGAAAAAGCTCTGATATTACAGATGTACTCTTGTGAATTTGTCAAGGATAAGAACATGATAAAGACAAATAAACAAATGGGACTTCTCTCATAGAAAGATGAAAAAATAGAAATAACTTAATATGTATATTAAGAAAGAAATTAGAATGGCTATTGCTTAAAGTTAAAAAAAGTAGAGACCCTTGAAACCAAACTGGAAGCAAGAAAGGAATTGACAAGAGTGAAGAAGGCTTCACTCTTATCTCTATATATACTATCTAACTAGGAGTTACGTGGCGACGTTCTATAGGACCTCCAATATGTGTTGACTTTGTAGGACACATGCTTTGACTTACAAGGCAAGTGTTTCTATATGTGGGCTATATAGTTAGCTTGGTCTTCAAGCTAACAACATGTGTGGCACAAGGCCAACTTATTGACCACGTTTCTAATCCTAAAATATCAACTAAAGATACTTATAAAGTCAAAGCAGTATCTATAAAGCTTCTTAGAAGCTTCTATATCAAGTACTATAGAATTAACTTATTTTTATTTACTTTTACTTACTTCTATCTATTTATATATGTAATTACTGGCTTACATGAGTATGTTCATGATACATTACGTGCCTTTCTAGGGACGAGTTCCAGGAGGAGTGGTCTTCATATGTTGAGGAAGTCCAAGATGTGGCAAATTGTATTTGCTACATACTCTAGTCTTTGCTATCTTTGAAAATGATTGATAGGTCTTCTCAACCATCTATAATATCCTATAGAAGGACTAGAAGACCATCCAATTATTCGGCCATTGTTGAGGCCTTCATAATTACTTTCAAATAAAAGATTTGAAACATTGTCAGGAATTGTTCCTTCTTCTAATAAAATCACTAAACATTGGGAGTCTCTTCCAAGGTTGTGATACCAAACACGTTATATCTTACCATCTATTCGAGGAAAGACATATTATTCTTGAGGATCTTTATCCCGATTCCGTCATGTTAAAGGTTATAACAATTGTAATGTCTTATCTGATAAGTTTGCAAATAAAAGCTCTTGAGTTGAATCTGCTGGTTGTTGGTGCTCTATCTCATCACAAATACACAAAAGCTACAATGAAATATAGAGGGTAGAATGTTATTTTCCTTTGATCATGTTTCTTTTATAGCAAAGGTTTTCTATTCTTCATCTTCATTTTGATGGATGTCATTGATGAAAGACTTCAACTTTCTTTGCTGCATTTGTATGATCCTTTGATGGCTCCCATGTGTGTTCACTAATATCATATCCGTGCCAATGAACAAGATATTTCAACCTATTTTGGTGCCACCTTGAGTTTAAATCTTCTTCCACCTCAAATTTTAGTTATTATCCATTTCTATAGGAGGAGGTGGCATTTATCTTCTTTCCAAGATATTCACTGTCTTATACGGCTTTAAAAGAGATATGTGAAATATAAGGTAGGTCTTCATAGACTTTAGTAGATGTAATCGATAGGCAATAAGATTGATTTATTTACAAATAGAAAAAGGTTCCAACCTATGATAATCTAATTTATCATAAGGACGAGTAGTCTTGATATTACAATGAAGTAACCATACCTTGTCACCCATATTATATTGTAATTGCTCCTTGTTATAGGCATCCATGTTGGCCTTTTGTCGTTCTTGAGCTTCCTTTAATTATATCTTCATTAATGTATGTAGCTTTGATAAGCAATTTGCTAAATCTTTCGTCGCAGGATTATCAACTTTTGAAAAGTCAAAAATATCAAGATGTTGTCGTGTTGTGGTTTGGCTATTCTATGAAAATAATATAATTATGTACTTAATATATAATTTACTAAGTAAAATGGTGAGAGCCATGTTAGTAGATTTTAGTTGGTTGTAGAATATAATTTGATTATTACTTTGAGAAGAGGTTGTTTAAAAAGATTACTATAGAATTTATATAACTTTAATTTTCTTTTGATAGTGGCTTTTAAGATTGGTTTTGGTTGATAGTAACTTCTAAATATTTAGAGTCACCTTTGTTAGACATTAGTGACCTTTGAAAACTTATTTTGGTTCTTTTATTTGGTATTTAGAGCATAAATTATTAAAATCTTATAAGAAAAAGTATTGAAAAAGGGTTTTGGTAGCAAAGAGAGTAATTAGGGCACCAATATAGATGAATGGAGATGAATGATGAAAATCTCCATTCCTATTGGTCAAAAATCATAACCAATGGGCTTTGAGGAGGCTGCCCGAGGCCATATTAGGGATTAGGATTAGTATCTCGAAGCCATTCGAATTTTAAAAGCTAGGGTCAGAAGGATTAGGTTTTTGGCTATAGTTTTGGTGCAACTTTTGTATGGTTTGGAGTTTATATGAAGGAGATACAAGCACTCAAAGTTAAGGTGTTGATTTGGAAGCTATTGTCATTCTTTTTAATTTAACGCACGCGTACAAATAGCAATTGAGGATCGGCGACCGTGACTAGAGAGAGCACTTTTGCAGATACACTTTTCACATACTGCTTATTAGATTCTAAGTTGAAGTGAAGGAGTTATTGGATTTTGAAGTCAATGCATGCAATCTAAGGGTAGTAAGTAACCTGATTTGCTAGTAGTTGTCTCTTGAGCTATAGCTTCAGCAACTTGACAAGGTTTTGGCTCAAAATTTTAGGAAGTGTGTAATTTTATATTAATAAATTTTTTACATAATTTTTATGACATTTGAATATTGTATTCTTCAGATATTAAGAAAATAGTGTTCAGGTGCTTGTAAATTAGGGTTTAGAGCATCTGCTAGGATTTCTTAGATTCCAGAGTTCAGAAGTGAATTTGCGGTTGGTTTTTTTTGTGGTAAAAGTTAAGGGTGAATTCTACCTATTCTGTTAATTTGAGACAAATTGAACGGTTAGATCAAGAGTTATGATTTTTTAGAGTTCAAGCCAAAAAAACCCTTCGCGGAAAAAATATGTTTTGAAGGGATTTTGTTATATTTTGAATTTTATACCAAATAAAGGAGTTTTGGGAGGCTAACACAAGATTCATATAAATTTTTAATCTACACTCTCTATAGCTAGATATCCAAAGTATTCCCAAATAGCAAATCATGGCATATGACAATGTGGATGAGAACCATAATTAACAAAGAAAGGTATTTTTTGAGTAGAAGGATATATCAAATTATTATATGTAAACTTTGCCAATGGTAAAAGAGTTGTCCAATCATCTTGATGATAGTTGATGGTACATCTCAAATATTGCTCCAAAACTTGATTTACTCATTCCATTTGTCCATCAATTTGAGGATGAAAAGCTGAAGAAAGCTTTATATCTATCTTTAGAATCTTAAATAGGATTTTCCAAAATCTTGATACAAATTGACTCCTCCTATTCGATATAATATCCTTTGGCAATCCATGATAGTGATAGATATTATCAATGAAAAGCCTAACTATTTCTTCACTTGTGATAGATTTTGTAGATGATACAAAATGTGCCATCTTGGTAAAACGATCTACTATCATGAATATAGAGTCAAAAGAACTTGAGATTAAAAGATCTGTGATGAAATCTATAGAAATAGAAGACCATAGTTGTTCTGGAATAGATAACAATTAAAGAAGTCTATAAGATTGATGATGAGGAGTTTTTGATCTTGAGCAAACATCATAAGATTATAAAAAATCTTTGACCACCTTCTACATTTGTGACCACAAAAAATCCTTGGATATTAATTCTAAAGTTTTATTGTAACCAAAATGTCCTGCTGTGGAAAAGTCATGACGAGCTTAAAGAACACGTAATCGAGCTTCACCTTTTGGAACATATAGGCATCCTTTGAAATATAATAGATTATTCTTGAAATCAAACTTGGAAGTATCATGGGACTTAGAGGAAGTATCTTTGATATCCTGAATAAGAAGATTAGAGGACATGCTTGATTGAATTTTCTTCACAAATGTTGAATCAATAGTCAATGTTGATTTTATAGCTTGAAGATAAAAATGCTCGCGCTTCAAGAGAATTGATCTTTGTTGATCAAAAGATGTATTTCCTTCTTTTGGTATAAGATAAGAATATCTAGAAAGAGTGTCCAATAGACCTTGTTGTTTTCCAAGTCAATAAGTGAACTTGAAATTGAATCTATATAAAGATATGTTCTAACGAACTTGATGACAATTCAAAACACGTGCTGACATGAAGTACTCAAGGTTCTTATGGTTTGTATACATAATAATTGGACTTGAGGTGCTTTCTAGATAATGATGCCATTTTTGAAATGAATCCACAATTACAAAGAGTTCTTTGTCATGGATATCATAATTAATCTTGACTGTTAAAAATTTCCTCGAATAGAAAGCTATTGAATGGAGTTTGTCATCTATTCCCATTTGTGACAACATGACACCTATAGCAAAATCTGACGCATCTGTTTCCATAAAAAAATGTTTTAGAGAAGTCAACGCAATATAAGATTGGTGCAAAAATAAACACCTTCTTTAAATATCAAATGATGCTACTGTTTTTTTATTCCACTTAAGTTTGTCTTTACAAGTCAAACGTGTAAGTAGAGCTATAATTTGAGAAAAATTCTTAATGAAGATTTTATAGTAATTAGTAAATTCCAAAAAGTATTGTACATCTTGTATTGTTCTTGAAATCTTCCAATCTATGATAGTTTGAATCTTCTTAGGATCCATCATAAGGCCTTTGTTGGATATGATGTATCCTAAAAAGTCAACTAGAGTAGTGTAAAATATACACTTTTCTAACTTGGCATATAATCCTGTATCTCTAAATTTTTGTAACACACAACAAACATGAAGCTCATGTTCTTCTGTATTCTTAGAGTAGATTAGAATGTCGTCTAAAAATAAAACAATGTAATCATCTAAAAATTCACAAAAAACATCATTCATAAGATGTTGAAAAGTGACTAGTACATTGATGAGTCTAAAAGGTATGACATTATATTCAAAATTTCCATACCTAATTTGAAAAGTAGTCTTCCATTCATCTCTTTCTTTGATATGAACTAAGTTGTATGCTCCTCATAGGTCTATTTTGGTATAGATCTTTGCTTGATTGAATTAGTCAAGAAATCCTGAAATCAAAGGCAATGGATACCTATTTTTGATGGTGATCTTATTGAGTCTTCGATAATCCACACACATTGGTAAAGATCCATTTTTCTTCTTCAAAAATAAGATAGGAGCCCCAGTTGGAGATTTAGAATGGCGTACGAAGTTCTTTGCCAAATTTTCATCAATGTATTCCTTTAATGCAACCAACACATTCTGCCATAAGCTATAGATTGGTTCAAATGGTGGTTGAGCCCCTTCTTGCAGATCAATTGAACAATCATGAATTCGATGCTTGGAAAGAATATTTGCATTTTTTTTTTCAAAAACATTTTGAAATTCTTGATATTGGTTAGGAATACCACTCAATATTGTTTCACCATTAGAAATGAGTGTAGCATATATAGCAAAAGATGATCCTTCTTTTGTAGCATGCATGAAAGCTTTTGCACCTACTAGTAAAGATTTGGACGTATTGGACTTACGTACTTCTACTTTATTAATGCGATTTTTGATTATACTATCAAAAAAATTAAGATTACGAGAAATCCAATCTATTTGAGGGTTATATTTTTTTTATCTATGATAATCTTAAAATAACCAGATTAGAGGGAGATTTTATTACATTATATACTACTATGCTATTATGATCTTTAATTGCTACATCTAAACGAATAGTTTCATGGATAATATTTCTAGAAGACAACAAACGACCATCTATGATTTCTACATGTATGGATTTAACTTTCTTCACTAAAGATATTTTTTGATTTTTGGCAAAATCTTTGTCTATAAAACATATTGAGGCTCCTGAATCTAATAAGCCAAAGACTTTAAGATTATTAGGTCCTAAATATACTTCTATTATAAAACAAGGTGACAGATCTGAAGAGACGATAGGATCTTTACTAGATGTTGTACATGATTCCAGTCACACGGTTCTTATTGTAGCTGGAGAAACTCATTTTCTGATACATTATCTTCTTTGGTATTGCACTCTTCATTTTGTAATTACGTTACTTCTTTGGACAATGTTGAGCACTGTACTTAACTTCTCCACTATATAAATACAACCCCTTTTGGCAATGTTGAGTCTTTTCTTGCTTCATGAGAGGTTTAAAACGTATCATATCAATTTACATTGGTTCCGACTTTGACAAATATGTTTAAAAAAACTTGGAACTTGCCACCATTACTTGACTTCTTCCTCTCTACTCAAATCTTTGTTCTTGATGCCTTTTAAATAAATGATTGTCAGTGTCAGAGAAAAGATAGTTTGCCTTGAGAAAGCGCTGGGCTTTTGGCTGACACTAAATTCTCAATTAATCATAAGATGAAAAATACTCCAAGATTATTTATAATTTTTTTTTTATTCTTTTCCATGATATTAAACATAGCAGCAATAAACATCAAATGCCAAGCCTCTAGTAATATTAAAAGTTATAGTCGTAAATAATAATTATTGAATCTCTAGTAATAGTAAAAGTCATAGCAATAAATAATAATTACCAGACCTCTAATAATAGTAAAAATTGTAGTAATAAATAATAATTATTGGACCTCCAATAATAGTAAAAGTTGTAGCAATAAATAATAATTACCAAACTTCTAGTAATAGTAAAATCAATTAGTAATTTTCAAATCTTTTGTAATTTCCAAAACCCTTTTTGTGGTAGTAAAATCCTTGTAATACCAAAATTCCTTCAATATTGAATCCCTTTGATGCACTAAACTTTAAAATTTGATAATTCTCAATCCAACTATTAGATTGAGCTCAAATTATTTGAGAAGTAAGGCAGTACCCTTAACTCTTTTATATCCAAATTTCAATTGTCGATTCTTTACAAAACTCTAGATAACACAATTTCAATAGCACGGCCTTTACATGTTGACTTATAAACACCTATATACTAATTTTGTGATTTTTTACAAATCCAACACTCAAATGACATGAAATTTTTTTTGTGTAGCTTTTCAATATTATAACAACACCTTTGATAAGTTTGAGCCAAATTTCATTCAAAAATGCTCAAAAAAAATGGCTCAAAACAGAACCATCAACAATTCGGTTTACTTACTTCCTTAATTTGCAAGCTCTTACTTCAACCAGCTATTTCTTCCTCACTTCAGATCTGATTTCATCATATCTTGCACAATAGTTGAAGTCTTTCAAGTCAACTTTCCAACTCCACCTTCCGATTCTGAAATGCCTTTCTACAACTCTTTGTATGCTTGAAAGACTGATAGTTAGTAAACAATTCTCATCCTAACTTCAAACAACCTTAACTTCTTCATACAAAACTCAAATAACAAACTTTATACACCAAAATTATAGCCCAAAATATAAGCTTTTTAAATCTCTCCTCTAAACCCTCGAATGCCCCCGAAGAAGTGGCCTCTCCTTTGGTTATCTCTCAGACATCCCCTTGAAGCTGATTGGTCATGACCTATAGCCAATGAAAGTGAAGATCTTCTTATCCTTACCTTATCTATCCATGTAGATGGCCTAAGGCCACAATACTATAATATCAATATCCATATCTTTCTACATCTTCCATATTAAATAATCCTAATACTTCTACTTTTACTTATAAAACTTATATAAGTTATTTAAGATTTCTATAAACTATGAAATTCTATAGAAAATAATTCATTGTTTTCTAAGGTCATTATTAAATAACATCAATATAATAACCATTATTTTTATACTATGAATAAATTACAACATGATATCTACCTCCCTTAAATCTGCACATTCGCCGAGATATGTCAATTTACATATCTTCATCATCTTCCATTACTTCTACATCCTCTACTTGGTCTAGATTTAATGTCTCAAAATGCTCAAGATCACATGGATTGAATCTATCATCTCTTTTCTTCAATGCTTTTATTTGTTTTCCAGCCACATGTATTTTTAGCATTGTTCCATCCAACTCACAAAATAAATAAGTGGCATTATCATATACTGTTACTATTACATATGGACAGAACCATCTTCGAACAAATTTTCTAAGAGTACTATGTTGATGTTCAAGACTACTATTAAATACTAGCACCCAATCTCCAGCTTGAATTTGCTTAATTCTCAATCCGTGAATTTTATCAAACCTTTCTTTATTGTTCAACCTAGCTGCCTTTAACTTCTTTAATGCAATATTTTTATTTTCAGGCAATCTTTCAAGCTATTGGATTCAAAGTTTGAGTATTTCTTCTCTTGTAATGCCATCTTTCTAGTTTAAAAATATCCAAGTGGGCACTGAATCTTCCATTGGAAAAATTGGCTTTTGATACAACATAAGCTCAATTGACATATAACAAGTAATAGTGCTACGAGTGGTTCTATCTGTCCATAAAGCAAATGGCAAAAGTCTTGGCCATTGTTTTGACTTACCTCTATAAGCCTTAACAAGAGCATTAATAATGAGAGGATGCCTTCTTTCACTTTTGCCATTAGCCTAAAGATTATAAGCAGTAGTTAATTTCAACTTCATATCACATCTTTGAAAAAAGTTTTTAGCCTTAATTACATCTAATTCTCCTCGATCTGCTTTCATTCTTCCAATACTTCCATATTTGCTAAAGATGTCCTTAAGAATAAATCTACAAACCTCTTATGTAGTCTTGGTCCTCAAAGCTCTATCTTGAACAAAGTTAGAGAGTTTTTCTCTAGCCAAGACAAGATATTTCATACTCCATAATCCTAAAGGCATGGCTACCAATTCAATCATCCATTGAAAGTGTATGGGAAGTGGATAGGTAGGATGCAACTCATCTCTGTATGTATTTTTAGATTGTAATTGACATTCTATATAAGAAGCCACAAATTCCTCCACATCTTTGTAAAAACCTTTCCACCAATATCATTCTTTGATTTTATTATAGGTGGCCCAAATTTCTTTATGCTCTACCCAAAGGGTATCATGAAATTCTTTAAGAATCTAATTTTTAGTCTCTATATCATCAATCATCCTTATTGGCATCCCATCTTTTCTTTTTGGCCTTTTTTACAAAAAAATATCCTTTAAAAGATAGTTATAAGACTGGTGTCTAATATCTTTAAAGGTCTTGTCTGATCAACCTTCTTACCTTCTCATAGTGCTAAAATAAATACCAATGTCTCTCAATTTCTCTCCATAAAGATCATTTCTAAATGATCCATTTCTTTTACTTGATTTTGCTTTGTCAATAGCCAATATATAACCATAGTCTTTAGCCTCATCATCTTCACCAATTTCTTGTATTTCCATTTCTTCTTCACAAATATATCTAACTATGATAACATATCTACTACAGAGTTTTTTTTTTTTTTTTTTTTTTTTTTTTTTTTTTTTTTTTTTTCCAAAAATATACACCAATACAAGGTTAAGTAATTTGATATAGGCTATCCACCTTGTAGAATAGATATTAATTCGTTTTTGAAAGATATTGGTAAAATATATTAATAGGCCATATAATAGGAAATTTAGGATGACGGATGAGTGATTTAGTTATTAAAAGTAGTTAATTATAGAATTACGATTAAAATTTGGAGAATCAGGGGAAAGTATATTAGAGTTGTAGAAGTTAATTAAGGTACCAGACTGTGAGAGTCGTAAGCCGAGGACCATCACTGTGATAGTGTGAGCCGGAGTAAGCTTGGTGCTACCTCTTTTCTTTTGTTTGTTATTTTCTTTGAATAAGAGGATTGAGAGTTTCTAAATATTGTGAAGTGAATTATGGAATGAAAATTTGATTGATATTATTTGAGAAGAAGAAAGATTGAATGCTGAAATCTGATTGTAGTTCAGTAGAGAGAATAAGTCTAGGTTTGTGTGAAACACTGTAATGTGAATGGCAGTTTTGTGTAAAGAATTCCAGTGATTGGAACAAGGGTAATTGTGTACTGAAAGTTGTGAGGGCACAGTATTACAGTTGGAGATTATGAGGGTGAATATATTGGTGGAAATAGCAGTTATTGGTATGACTGAATTGCTGTAAGGAAGAAACCAATAAGGTAAAGGAAGAGATTATAGTTTCCTTGTGTATTCAGATATTGGAAATAGAGACGATACATTCAAGAGGTAATTGATTATGTGACCTTAATATGAACACTTAAGCAACTAGTCATTCCTCGTATTTGAATCCCCCTATACGGGTTTATTTTGGGAGGTTTCTTTCAGAATAAGTAAAACGAGTAATCACATTTTGGCGCCGCTGCCGAAGAGTGATAATAGCTTTGAGTGTTAGGAATTAATTACCAAACGTGTAAAAAAATTGGCAATGGAAGACGATTTTAGTAGTGTTTGAAGCAAGATTATGGTTAATAAGAACGAAAGCATTGCATCGAAGAAAATAAATCAGTTGAGAGAAAGACAAGGAAGAGCACAAGGAAGGAACTTGCTTAGAGAAGAGGAAGAACATAATCTTAAAAGGAAGCATCGATAGAATTAGATTAAACCATGGTTGCAAGCTTGTCAGTGCATCCGAACATATCAAGAACCGAACAGATTGTTAATTTTGCAGTCATATGTACCATTAGAAAAACTGCCAAGAACACTCGCATGAAATTTTGTTAACATTCCACTGGAAATCTTGAGGTCGTTAATTGAAAGAGAAGGAGGTGTAGAAGAATTTGGTACTCCATTGGGTATTTTTTCAGTAGGGGGTACCGCTGAAACGAGCAATAGTGGCTCTTCACATTGGCACAAATTGGTCGCCAATAAAGATAACTATATTGTATTTCAAAATCTGACGTTTTCACCTGTAATTCTACCAATAAAACTATTTGTGGAAAATAACAATAAATCGAGGAGCACTGAGAGTTCGGAAATTAGAATAAGAAAAAGCAGAGATTATTTTAAAATGAAGTTTAGCGGAACAAGAAATTCAATGGCGTTAGGAGGACCAGCCGTTCCGATTGCAGTACAAATGGATGCAGTAAGCGATCGTACGACTAGTGTCATGCCATTACCTACTTTTTGGGATTTGTCAGGTACGGATCTAGATCAAGATTTGTCTCAATTCTTGACAGCGTGTGTAGCCAATAATGGAAGAATAGAAGATATTTGGTTAAGATGGCTACCAGCGACATTGAAAGACACAGCATTTGATTGGTATAACTACCAACCTGTGGGACAATTTATCAATTGGGAGGCATTGAAAAATATATTTTTAGCCCATTTTTGACCAATTGGTTTTGAAGAATGTCTTAGAGAAAAATTAATGACAAGTAGAATGGTACCAGGGAAAGCAGTATAGTCATATTATGGTCGTGTAGCAGATATACTTTGAAAATGGACAAATAATCAAATGTCAGAATCGTTTGTGTTGTCCATACTGGTTAATAGACTACACCCACCATAATTGAAGATGTTTGTAAAGGAGGCCCAATCAGCCACCATTGCATCATCTCTTGAGCGAGCAAAAGTATGGGAGGAATATCACTATGACCAAAACTTAACAATTGGAGCCATGATGATTTCATCTCAAAGAGGTTATCAAATGACAAATTAGAATGATGCATCGGAAAGTTATCTGGGAAAGAATGATTATGGTACAATTCCATAGGAAATAGTGGATGTTGTTCCATTGCAAGCTGTACCACCATCATCATCACACTTATATGCACCTTATTCTGCGTATCAAAAACCAATACCTACGAAGGAATTGCCAAATGCATTGGTATCAAGGGATCCCAATGAGTCATTGCTGTTAATATTGATGAAAAAAATGGATGAATTGGCTGTGAATCTGGCCAAGGATAAAGAAAAAAGGTATAAATCAACCAATATGCGTCCCAATGTCTGGTGTAGCAATTGTAAGGGGCAAGGTCATTTAATAAGAGAATGTCTTTCACTACCCCAAATGACAATACAATGTACCTTTTGTGGGGGCAAGCATATTACCACCAACTGTTGGAATTTACAGAAGCAACAACAATTCAATAATCAGATAATGACTCAACCAACCCAATGGAACGTCAATCAAGTGCAAACGGAAAATAGGTTTGGCTGGAATGGAAATCGAGCAAATAAACAAAACAAGAATTATTCCAATTTCTTAAACTCTGAATTTCACCAAGAAGGTATATCCAATACTCACGGATTGGCGATAAACCAACCAGGATACCATCAATATCCACCCATGACGAATCCAATGCGAGACTCTACAGTAACAATGGGTCAACCAGGATCCTTTGCTCATCCGACATGGGACAGGGCTAGCCGTTATATACCAGTAGAGACACCCAATATCCCTGAAGGAGGTGTAAGAAGACCACTTTGTTGTTTTCGTTGCAGATAGATTGGTCATTATGCCAGTGAATGTCTCAATTCAAGGGCCAGTGATAACTATGCTCCAATATATGGAAATTCTAAGCAGTCTGGTCATACTTATCAGTAGTACAATGCGCCCTTTAATTATAATAACCGGGACCAGTAAATACAAACAAGCAAACCAGCAGAGGACAAAGGCCCTGTTCAACGAGACTCATCAGTACATTGTGTCGAGGTGGTGAATGCAGTGCTTACTAGAGGCCAATAAAAAGACAAGAATCTAATTCAGGACCTGGATGAACCAATCACAAGAGAACAAGTAGCGCCGTCCACGAGGCTAAATGAACCAATATCAATATTGGGACATATCCCAATATTGAAACCTCAACAGATTTAGGAACCTAATTTGGTTCCACGTGCCAATTTGCCACGACCATCCAATCCAGGTCCTGTTACGGGCTCGATACCCAGTATGAGACCTGAATCGGTGGCAGAATCCAATGAGGTCCCAATTACGGAGGCTTCGGTTCCATTCCAAGCAGTTTTGATCTCTACGCAGTTCCAAGAAACGTCCTATCCCTTGAAAGATCCTCTCGAGGGCGGGAATTCCAAGGAAGCCCCGGCTGCCATTCCAATTCCGAGTCTAGGGCGGAAGAATAACTTATCTCACGGAGTAAAATTGAAACCAATGAAACGCAAAAGAGCATTGAGAATTACTCTCAATATGGAACCCTATGAAATTCTGAAGGATTTGGATGTTATTCAGTCTTCAATTACAATGAAACAACTTTTGGCTGTAGCACCAAAATGTTGATCTACATTGAATTCAGCGTTAATATGATGAAGATCTCGCACTAAAGAAATTCATGAAGTTAGCTTAAACCCAGATCCGAGAGCACCAACAATCGATGTATCAATCGATGGCGTTTCAATTCCAAGGATACAAGTTGATGGTGGCTCTAGTGTGAATTTAATGAACGCAGATATAATGGAGAACTTGGATCTAAAGTAATTATTACCTACGACATTGGTCTTGCGAATGGTAGATCATAGTCGGATAAAGCCAATGGAAATCTTACAAAATATTGCCACTGTAATCGCGGGATTGACATACAAAATCGATTATATTATATTCCGATTACAGAGTTCTACGTTATCCTACTCCATTTTATTGGAAAGTCCTTGGCTTTATCAAGCCAAAGCTAAGAACGATTGAAGCCGAGGCACATTGACAATTGAAAAAGGCCGGGACCAGATTGTTCTACAGATGTACCAAGTACAATATCATGGAGAATCTCAATTGCCAGAATCAGAATTTACATCAGATAACAAGAGTCAATCGATTGAGGAAGATGCTGATGCTATAGGTTCATCGTAATTTGGGGTAAGATAAAACACTTCAACAGCAAAGGTAGGAGTCTACCAATATGGAAGTCTTGGTGAATATTTACTGTATCAGGAGGATGCAACTAACTTGGATCATGCTATTACCGAATGGATGAACAATTCCGTAGTCAATAGAGTCAGCACATTGGAACTAGATTTAGGTAGTTCTCATATGTCAGATAATACAAGATATTCAGATCAAGAGAAGACAATTAAATCAGAGGTTGTTGAAGACCATGTGTGTGAATCCATTAACATGGGCACCAACAAAATGCCACAGCTAATTAAAATATATGCCTGTATTATAGATAGAGAATTAGATGCTTCGAAATAATTTTTTGTCCATCACAAATCTACCTTTGCGTGGTCGTATGCGGATTTGAAAGGGATTCCAGTTGACGTATGTGAGCACCAGATTATTTTGGAGGAGGGTGCTATGCCAGTTTGTCAAAGACAACACCGGCTTAATCCAAAATATTTTCTTTTAGTAAAAGAAGAATTGGATAAACTTCTCGACGTGGATTTTATTTATCCTATTTTGTATAGTATATGGGTGTCGCCAATCGTAATAGTAATGAAAAAGAATGGAAATTGTCAGGATTTTCAGAAACTAAATGTGGCCACCAAGAAAGATTACTTCTTATTACCTTTCACGGACAGTATGGGTAACATGTTGTCATTATCACCACTAAGTAAAAGAATAGGAGTGGGGCACCAGTTAAAGTCATTCTGTGGTGTTGTTTTGGGTTGGCTGGAGTGCCATTTTTTTGTATTTCTTGTATTTTTTAGAGTAGTAGTTTCAGTTAAGAGTTAATAGTGAGGAGCCGATCACAAGTGTCGATTGAAGATATTCCAGAATAGATGAGTCAGCAACAACAATTGGAATTGAGAGATATCCAGATCCTGAAATTGAAAGCTCAAATCCGTGAACTGGGTGAATACAATGAAGACCTTTCAGCTCAGTTGAGGCAAGAGTCGATGGAAGAATTGGAGGAGGAAGAAGATTTGCAGTTGGAACCGAAATCGGTGGAACTAATAACGGATATTGTTGCAATTGATTAATTAGATAGGCCAAATGGATCGCAATTTTTGTGGAGATTTATTAGATAATTTTTAGATAGGTATTAATTGAATGTTTGCGAGGACACTACACAGATAAGAGTGGGGCTATGTAGAATAGATATTAATTCGTTTTTGAAAGATATTGGTAAAATATATTAATAGTCTATATAATAGGAAATTTAGGAAGATGGATGAGTGATTTAGTTATTAAAAGTGGTTAATTATAGAATTACGATTAGAATCTGGAGAATCAGGGGAAAGTATATAGGAGTTGTAGAAGTTAATTAACGTACCAGACTGTGAGAGTCATAAGTCGAGGACCATCGCTGTGATAGTGTGAGCCAGAGTAAGCTTGGTGCTACCTCTTTTCTTTTGTTTGTTATTTTCTTTGAATAAGAGGATTGAGAGTTTCTAAATATTGTGAAGTGAATTATGGAATGAAAATGTGATTGGTATTATTTGAGAAGAAGAAAGATTGAATGCTGAAATCTGATTGTAATTCAGCAAAGAGAATGAGTCTGTGTTTGTGTGAAACACTGTAATAAGAATGGCAGTTTTGTGTGAAGAATTTCAGTGATTGGAACGAGGGTAATTGTGTACTGAAAGCTGAAAGGGCACAATATTTCAGTTGAAGATTATGAGGGTGAATATATTGGTAGAAATAGCAATTATTAGTATGACTGAATTGCTATAAGGAAGAGATCGATAAGGTGAAAGAAGAGATTATAGTTTCTTTGTGTGTTCAGATATTAGAAATAGAGATGATACATTCATGAGGTAATTGATTGTGTGACCCTAATGTAAACGCTTAAGCAACTAGTCATTCCCCGTGTTCAAATCTCCTTGTACCGGTTTATTCTGGGAGGTTTCTTCTAGAATAAGTAAAACGAGGAATCACACATCTTAATATAGTAATATTAAAAATCAAACAATTAGTAATCATATCTAATAATGATAAGCAATCGGTTTCCAATACCACATTGGTTCCAATCAAATAGTTTCTATTTGCCTTCATAGATGTGAGTACTTTCAAAAGCTCTCGCTTCACTTATGGATATTTTCTTTGTCTCTATGTAAGAATATTTGCTCCAAATCTGATAACAAATATTTTTCCTTCAGCATAATCTTGACCAATAGCCCAATCAATAGTAATTGAGCTTATATCAATGGTAACAATTGTTGGCCTTCGACAATCATAGTCAACTTGCCTCAAGATTGGCGGTGATTTTAAAATCTCTTTTAGACATTCCATGGCCATTTCTTGCTTTTGTTCTCATTTGAACTTGGTTTCTTTTCTCAAGAGATTATACAATGACTCAGCTATATGAGCAAAATGAGGAATCTAAATTTGATAGAAGACACAAGCATCTAAAAACCTTCTTATTTCAGTGATGCTATTACATACCTTCATCCTAGCAATGGCATCAACTTTTTCAAGATTAGGTTTTTTGCCATATCTCTTACACAAGTGTCCAACTACTACAATCTCATCAACTCTAAATTTAGACTTTTTGATTCATAATGTTAAGTCCACATCTTCAAGTTTCTTTAAAATTCTCTCTACATCTTGAATGTGATCTATTACAAACTTTCTACATCCATTAGCATCCACAGTCAAGTCTTTTGCTTCTTCTTTATAGCCTTTGATAGGAATATCATCTATAAATGGAATGATCTTCTCAAGCTCAAATTCTCTTAAGATTTTATTCATAGTATTTTACATATGATCCACTAAATTTGTCGCACCTTGAAGCAAGGTGTACATCCTCACAAGTCTTAAAGGAGTTTTTATAGTTGTCAAATCTCTATTTTTTGATGCAAGTTGAAATTGATCATAACCAGAATAAAGATCTCTAATAGAATAAATCACATACCTTACAAAAGCCTTAGCAACCTCATCTACAATTGGCCTTGATCTTTTGTTTCCAATTATCACTTTGTTAGCTGGTTCAATGTCTTAAATGAATCTCAAAGCTCCAGACTTCTTAGGTACCATGAACCATCGATTAGAATATGGAGCCATTGATGGCTCAAGTATTCTCATTTGTAACTTTTCTTTCAATAAACTTACCAACTTAGGTAGCAAGGCTTTTGGTACAAGAATTGGCTTCAAATCCCAAGGCTCATGTAGAACAATAAAAATAACCATTGGCGCAATAACCTTTGGATTGACACATCCAATTTTATTTGGTGAAGAAGCAAAAGCCTTATCATGCTTGGAGATCATTTCTTGGAACTTTTTCTTTTCAAGTTTTTTAAAAAATTCACCCCTTCTAATTTTTAGTTTGGCCAATGTTTCTTTTGTGAATTTGTGTCTAATCCTTCTAATTTCCTTTAATCTAGGCTCTTTTTCAGCCTCCTTAATATGATCTTCAGAGTCTAGCAGTAGTTGTGTTACCATTGGTTTCACCTTCTTTGCCACAATCTTATATTTGGTGTTCACTATAGTATTAATTTTTAAGCCATAACTTTCAACCAACCTTGTATTAGCAATTATCTTTAATATTTCTTCATATAGGCTTCTTCAGTGAATCTCTATCATTACATTAGTAGATGCACTCTTCTTCCCTTGTAAAGTCTCTAAAACTTGTAAAATATCATTTGAAAATCTTTCTTCTTCAACAATTCTAGAAATAAATTCATCACTCAAAATTTCACCCATTGTCTTTAATTTTCTTTCAATTTTCTTAATTGATCTTTTATATTTAAAATTCAAATCCTCAACCTTTTTAAAACTTACAAATCCTTCTTCGGTTAAATTCCAAATCTTACAACCATTCCTTTGTATATTGCGATATGCAATAGTAGATAATTTCTTTGCACCCATGGCACTCCATATTCCATGTGTACAATCTAAAAATCTAGAAAATCATCATGCTCAAAATTCATAGAAGTTTTTCTAAGCTGATTTCTATGCCTCTCATGATTTGGTCTCACTATAAGAAACTGAACTGATCTTTTTCCATCATAACTTCAAATTCTGGCATAGTATGAGCCATCATTTAATACCTTAGTCTCCATCCTTGTTGCAGTGATGTATGGCTATTCCAAAATAATCAAATAACTTCTTTGATTTTATAAGAAGAAATTTTGTTCTACTTCCACATCTCCAGCCTTTACCTTTATTGCTGGACAAGTACCAAAAAGATTTCCTTTTTCATTGTTAGCAGCTCTCAATACCCATCCATGGTTAGTATTAATGGGTCATTTTTCTTTCTCATAAGTCTTCCTAGATAGGATATTGATCTCAGAACTATGGTCCACAAGAGCTAAAATTAGCTCATCCAAACCTCCAAGCTTGACATGTGTTTCCGTGGTCGCTCTTGTCCAAAATGGATGAGAATAAGATGCTTCAGCTTCACTTTTTTTATAATGTGCCATCCTTGCCTCTTTTTCAAGTCCTCTAATACTTGCGACATGAGTCGTTCTTCTTTCAACAATCTCTTTATCTTCTTGGTTCTTGCCAAATACTCATTTTATTTTGCTCTTATTTACATGAGCACCAATAAATATTTTTAAGACTTCATCTTCTATTTCTCTATTCAAAACTTCATCCAACTTACCAAAAAAGTCTTCACACTTCTTCTTTGGTTCATACATTAATGCAAACACGTGATCAATCTCTTCTTCATCTTCTTGACTCATTAAAGTATCTAATGCTTTCACCATTACTACTTCTGCTATCATCTACCTTTTTCTTTTGATCACATCAATGATGAACTCATAAAAGTCTTTTTTGCAATACCAAGAGCTTTTCTTAAAATAAATTTGATCTTAGCATCCAAAATCCTTTCTTCCATTATACCCTTCATATCAATGGAAGATTTAATATCTGATTGCAATTTGTAGGCTGGTACTTTGGGCTTTGACTTTGTTCCATCTTCCTTTTTCTTACTATTCTCTGTACTCATAATCTTTTCTTCCCATCTTTCTTTAGGAAGTAGTATATTATTTGGATGTAAAGAAAAAAGCTTTGTTTCTTGTCTTTGCATTGTACGGCTTGCTCGTCCTTGTTCCGGTGAAGGATCTTTGATAATAGATGACCCTTTCTTTTTTATTGGCCTTTCTACCTCTTCTCTCTCATTATTTCTACCTCTCTTTACTTCTACCGATGTATCATAAGATTTTGAATATCCATGCTCACTTATCAAATAGGCTCTAATGATAGTTGCATCAACTGGATCATTCCACCTACTTAGCTTTCAGATAACTTGTGCACCCCGGACCATTACCTCTTTAGATTCAAGTGATGGAGCTTTTATCTTACTGTGCTCTACTTCAATGCTGTAAGTTTTTGCTTCTTTGCCACGTAACAAGCTATCACGGCCATAATCATGTAAGCTAATAATTACATATAGAAATAGGTAGAAGTAAGTAAAAGTAGATAAAAGTAAGTTAATTCTATAATATTTAATATAGAAGCTTCTTAGAAACTTCCTAGACGTTGCTTTGCTTTGACTTCATAGGTGTCTTTAATTGATTTTTTGGATTAGAAACGTGGTCAACAAGTTGGCCATGTGCCACACATGTTGTTAGCTTGAAGATCAAGCTAACTATGTGGCCCACACGTAGAAAAACTTGCCTTGTAAGTCAAGGCATGTGTCCTACAAAGTCAACACATATTGGAGGTCCTATAGAACGTCGCCACGTAGCTCCTAGTTAGATAGTATATATAGAGACAAGAGTGAAGGCTTCTTCACTCTTGTCAACTCCTTTCTTGCTTCTAGTCCAGGTTCAAGAGTCTTTAGTTTCTTGTCTTGTGGCAATAGCCATTCCAGTTTCCTTTTAATATACCTACTTGTTTATATTTTGACTTATTATATCGAGATAGCCTTTTGGTGTATATTTTCCCTCATTGAGTCTTTGTCCTTGATAGATTGACAAGAGTACACTTACAATATCAAAGCTTTGTTTTTTCTTGAGTAAGAGTGGATTACCCCTTTCTCTTGACAAGACATAAGCGTATTAGAAGTTTGCGGATTACCCACTTCTAAACTGATATTGTTCTTAGTATCTTCTTTGTTATCAAGTCTTTCTTTTCTTTTGTCTTGAGCAATATCAAACAAATTTTTCTTCTTAGTGTCATTATGGCAGAGCTTGTTGAAATGAAGAGTGCAATGGCACAAATGCAAGAGCAAATGGGGGAGTTAATGCTTGCGATGCATCAACTCAATTCACCAACACAGAAAAGAACAAGAATAGCAGAAAGTGGAGATATAGAGATGATCGGAGCTGCTTCAACATCTACAACAAATCACATTCCTTCTCCAATTGTACAACATCCTATAAGCACTAGAGAACTAAGAATTGCCTTACCTGAGAAATTTGATGGTACGAGATCTAAGTTTCGAGGGTTCATCAATCAAGTACAATTGGCAATTGAACTTCAACCGCAAAGCTATCCAACTCCAGGATCACAAGTTAGGTTTATTGGCACTCTACTTTCTGGTTCTGTATTATCCTGGTTTTCGTCTTTTCTTGAACAACGAAATCCAATATTGGACAATTTGGAAGCTTTTTTGGCAGAGTTTTGATCTATGTATGGTGAACACGATGCAACTCGTGTTGCAACAAATAAGATCCAAACTCTGCGACAAGAAAATCGCTCAGTAACAGTATATGCTTCACAATTTCGACAACTTGCAATTGACATCAAGTGGAATGATGCTGCACTCATCAGTCAATTTCTTTATGGATTGCAATACGAAGTAAAGAAATTGATGCTCAACTTACCTGATCCTCAAACTTTGAGTCAAGCAATCGATTTTGCGATAAAATATGATAATCAACTTTTTGAATTTCGATCCGAGAATCATTCACGGGAACCTCAACGTTATTACTCAATGGCAACATCAACATCTTTGCCAAATGTACATTCAGAAGTAGAAGACATGCAAATTGACGCGGTACGTTTTAAACCCCTAACTGAGCAAGAAAAGATTCGTCGTCGTCAAGAAGGATTATGTTTATATTGCGGAGAACCTAAGCACACTGCTCAACATTGTCCAAAGAAACGACGCAACTATAAAATGAAGGGTACGACGGTCAAAGAAGACAACATGTCGGAAAACGGATTCGTCCAGCTACAATAGGGACCGTGCAGCTGGAACCTTGTACAATTCCTAATGAAGGTCCTATCCTCTCCTCAGAACCCTCTCCTTGTTTTATAATAGACTTATATTTAGGACCTAAGAATTACAAAGCCTCTGCTTTATTAGATTCGGGAGCCTCAGCATGTTTTTTAGATGAACAATTTGTTAAAAGTCGTAAAATACCCTTTGTACGGAAACCTAAACCAATACATGTAGAAGTCATAGATGGTCGTCCCTTGTCTTCTGGAGATGTCACTCATGAAACTCATCCTATAAAAGTAACAATAGACGGTCATGATAGCTACATAGCTTTTAACATAATTAAATCCCCGTCCAATCCAGTTATTTTAGGTTTATCCTGGCTAGAAAAATATAACCCTCGAATAGATTGGAATTCGCGTAAACTTGACTTTTCCCAAAGCGTTATTAATAGTTCTACCAACCAAGTAAAAAATTATAAGTCTAGTATAGTAAAACCCGTACTGATAGGTGCAAAAGCATTTATACACGCAGCAAAAGAAGGATCAACTTTTGCTATTTATGCTGCACCTATTTCTGAAAACGTAAAGACTTCAATTGACATTCCAAGTCAATATCAAGAGTATCAAGACGTTTTTGAGAGAAAGAATGCAGATATTCTTCCTGAGCATCGCCCATATGATTGTTCAATCGACCTTAAGGAAGGAACTCAGCCACCATTTGGACCAATTTATAGTTTATCGCAAGATGAGATGGCTGAACTCAAGGCATATATTGACGAGAATTTAGCGAAGAATTTCATACGCCATTCAAAATCTCCAGCAGGAGCTCCAATTCTATTCGTAAAGAAAAAAGATGGATCTTTACGAATGTGTGTTGATTATCGAGGACTCAACAAGATCACAATCAAGAACAGGTATCCATTACCTTTGATATCAGGACTCCTTGACCAGTTGAATCAAGCTAAGATCTATACAAAAATAGATCTAAGAGGAGCATATAATCTAGTACGGATCAAAGAAGGAGATGAATGGAAGACTGCGTTTCGAACCAGGTATGGACATTTCGAATATAATGTCATGCCCTTTGGACTCACGAATGTACCAGCTGCTTTTCAACATTTCATGAATGATGTATTTCGTGAATTCTTAGATAATTTTATCGTCTGCTATCTAGACGATATCCTGATCTATTCTAAGAACGTCGAAGAACATGAAATACATGTTCGTCAAGTATTACAAAAACTTAGAGATGTAGGATTGTACACCAAGATGGAAAAGTGTGTATTTCACACTACTCAAGTTGACTTTTTAGGATACATCATTTCAAATGATGGTCTCATGATGGATTCTAAGAAAGTCCAAACAATCATGGATTGGAAGATTCCAATGACAGTAAGAGATGTCCAATGTTTCTTGGGATTTGCCAATTACTATCGGATCTTCATCAAAGATTTTTCACGAGTTGCAGCTCCACTTACACGCTTGACTAGTAAAGATAAATTCCAATGGAATCAAGAAGCGGAAGCAGCATTTGAAGCTTTGAAGACATCGTTTGTCTCTGCACCAGTCTTATATCGTGTTGATTTTTCTAAGGCATTTTTTATGGAAACAGATGCATCAGATTTTGCCTTGGGTGCAGTTTTATCACAAATGGGAACAGATGACAAACTTCATCCGATAGCTTTTCATTCAAGAAAATTCTCAGCAGCCGAGATCAATTATGAGATCCACGATAAAGAATTTCTTGCGATCGTGGATTCCTTTCAAGAATGGCGTCATTATCTAGAAGGCGCTTTTAGTCCAGTCACTGTGTATACAGATCACAAGAACCTCGAGTATTTCATGTCAGCACGCGTGTTGAATCGTCGTCAAGCTCGTTGGAGTATGTCTTTGTCAAGATTTGAGTTCATTATCACTTATCGGCCAGGAAAACAACAAGGTTTGTCTGATGCCCTATCTAGACGTTCTTATTTTGTACCAAAAGAAGGAGATGCAGCTTTTGAGCAACAAAGAACGGTCCTCTTGAAACCGGAGCAATTTCATCTCCGAGCAATGAAATCAACATTGACTGTTGATTCAAGTTTTCTCAAGCAAATCCAGTCCAGTATGTCCTCAGACCCTCTTGTTTATGATATCGAGAATAATTCTTTGAAGTCTCATGATCCTTCTAAGTTCGAGTTCAAGAATAATCTATTATATTTTGAAGGACGCCTATATGTTCCAGAAGGAGAAGTACGTTTACGTGTTCTTCAAGCACGTCATGACTTTCCAGCAGTAGGGCACTTTGGATATAATAAGACTTTGGAACTCATATCAAGAGATTTTTGGTGGCCACAAATGTGGAAGTCAGTCAAAGACTTTGTACAATCATGTGATATTTGTTCAAGATCAAAAATTCCTCGTCATCAACCTTACGGACTTCTTCAGCCATTACCTATACCAGAACAACCATGGTCTTCTATTTCTATGGATTTCATCACAGATCTTCCAAGCTCAAGATCTTATGATTCTATATTTGTGATAGTAGATCGTTTCACCAAGATGGCACATTTTGTGCCATGTACAAAATCTATCACAGGTGAAGAAACAGCTAAGCTTTTCATTGATAATATCTATCGCTATCATGGATTACCTAAAGATATCATATCAGATAGGGGAACTCAATTTGTGTCAAGATTTTGGAAGACCCTTTTCAAGATTTTAAAAGTGGACATAAAGCTATCTTCAGCTTTCCATCCTCAAACTGATGGACAAACAGAGCGCGTAAACCAAGTCTTGGAGCAATATTTAAGGTGTACTATCAACTACCAACAAGATGATTGGACAACCCTTCTGCCATTGGCAGAGTTTGCTTATAATAATACGGTACATTCTTCCACGCAACAAACACCTTTCTTTGCCAATTATGGCTATCATCCACGACTTGATACTTTTGATTTTTCAAAAGTTGATAATCCTGCAGCAGAAGATATGGCAAATCGGTTGTCAGAGTTACATGCAATTATAAAGACGCAATTGAAGGAAGCTCAAGAACGACAAAAGATAAATGCAGATTTATATCGTAAGGAGCAACCACAAATCAACGTGGATGATAAGGTATAGCTACTTCGTCGCAATATCAAGACTACTCGACCTTGTGACAAGTTGGACTATCGTAGGCTTGGCTCCTTTTCTGTTTCTGAACAGATCAACCCAGTTGCATATCGGTTACATCTACCGGAGTCAATGAAGATCCATCCTGTATTCCACATGTCTCTTCTTGAACCATATAAGAGAGTGGATATACAAGGAAGAAGACAAATGCCACCGCCTCCTATAGAAGTAGATAATAATGAAGAATTTGAGGTGGAAGAGATATTAGACTCAAGGCGGCGCCGAAATAAGCTGGAATATCTTGTTCATTGGCGCGGATATGATATTAGTGAACGCACAGGGGAGCCATCCAGGAATCTAGGAAATGCATCAGCTAAAGTCAAAGTTTTTCATCAACGACATCCATCAAAACCAAGATAAAAATCTCTCTTATAAAAGAGACAAGATTGAGGCAAGATAACATTCAATTTTCTATCCTTGTTTGTAACTTCTTTGCATTTGTGATGCTAATTAGATGGAGAGCCAACAACCAGCGGATTCAACTCAAGAACCTTCGTTTGCTGACCTGTCAGACGAGACATTACGATTGTCACAACCTTCAAGACGACGCAATCGAGATGAAGATCTTCAAGAACGACATGTTCTTCCTCGAACAGATGGTGAGATACAATGCATTTGGTATCACGATTTGGGAAGGGACTCTCGATGTTTGGTGATTTTGCTAGAGGTAGGAACAACTCCTGATGGTGTTCCGAATATTCTATTCGAAGGAAGTTACGAAGGCCTCAACAATGATCAAATAACTGGGTGGTCTTCCCGCCCTGGTATGGGACACTACCGATGGTTGAGAGGCCCTATCAATCATCTTCGAAGAGAACAGAGATCAGAGTATGTGGCGAATATAATTCGTCGCATCATAGATTTCCTCAACATATGATGACCGCTCCTCGTGGAACTCGTCTCTAGAAGGGGGGGTAATGTCACGACCATAATCATGTAAGCTAATAATTACATATAGAAATAGATAGAAGTAAGTAAAAGTAGATAAAAGTAAGTTAATTCTATAATATTTAATATAGAAGCTTCCTAGAAACTTCCTAGATACTGCTTTGACTTCATAGGTGTCTTTAATTGACTTTTTGGATTAGAAACGTGGTCAACAAGTTGGCCATGTACCACACATGTTGTTAGCTTGAAGATCAAGCTAACTATGTGGTCCACACGTAGAAAAACTTGCCTTGTAAGTCAAGGCATGTGTCCTACAAAGTCAACACATATTGGAGGTCCTATAGAACGTCGCCACGTAGCCCCTAGTTAGATAGTATATATAGAGACAAGAGTGAAGGCTTCTTCACTCTTGTCAACTCCTTTCTTGCTTCTAGTCCAGGTTCAAGAGTCTTTAGTTTCTTGTCTTGTGGCAATAGCCATTCCAGTTTCCTTTTAATATACCTACTTGTTTATATTTTGACTTATTATATCGAGATAGCCTTTTGGTGTATATTTTCCCTCATCGAGTCTTTGTCCTTGACACAAGCTACCTTTGTCCAATTTCTCCTCCATGAACCTTTTCATATTACCTCTTCTAAAATTGGTCTCAAGAGCTTCATCAGTTGCTGCATCTCTAATTCTTACTTTCTTAAAGATAATAATTCCATTCTTCATGGCCTCTGCATATGATCTACAATCTCCATGCTTATGGCTTGGATCATCACACCAAATGCACTGTATTATAAATCTTTTTGCACCTTCTATTGATTGTATAGAGTTTGGCTTTGTCTCTCTTTTTAAAGCACTCATTTTTTTCTTTAATTCTTTAATTCCTTTCATAAGTTCCTCAAGGGTTCCATCATCCGATGTTTTATTTCTTGAGGAATTTTCTGACATATGAATATCTTGTGATGCCACTAGAGCTTTTGTGACAATTACTAGAGTTGCCTCCAACCTTGCTCCTAGCCTTCTAGCCTTCAGACATTATTGCTTTATAATAAGACTTATTACCTCTTCTAATCTTCTCTAGTTAGTTGTAAACCCACCTTCTGTTGTTACATCTTGTAGAAGAAGAAGCAATTTGTCTTCTAAATTCTTATCTGTAGCTTATAAAAATAACTCTAATTTTTTAACCTCCAAAAGGTACTTCTCAGATAATCGAAGTTGTCCAAATTTCTTTTCAAATTCTCTCAGCAACTCATTAGATCCCATATACTTGCTTGGTTGTTGTTCTACGCAATCAAAAAATGTTCTCTTTGATATTCTTTCAGTATCTTCATCAAAATATTTATCATGAAGACTTTCCTCAAACTTGATCCATATATTCTCATGGATTTTTTCATGAAGTTGTCTAATGCTCTCCCTTATCTCTGGTACAACTGCCAAATCAAAGGTTTCAATCATTTTATTCTCAGACACTTAATAGATTTCCATCTTACAAGTATAAATTTTGAAAAAGCCCGTAATGTTCTTACCATCAAATCTTCCAATCTTAATAATTACTCCTCTTAAAGCTTTGGTAGTTCCTTGTCATGTTGCATTTGCAGCTTGTTGATTCATAAACATTTGCATGGCTTTTAAAAAATCTTTAGCAAAATTTTGACTTCCACCACCACTTGTTTCTCTAAATCTAGAATCCACCATCTTGACTTGTAGAGAATTTAATGCCTCAAGGTGCTCTCAGTGGAAGCACCAATAATGTTAGAGAAAAGAGAGTTTGCCTTGAGAAAGCATTGGGCTTTTGGTTGATACTAAATTCTCAATTAATCATAAGATGAAAAATACTCCAAGATTATTTATAATTTTGTTTTTATTCTTTTCCATGATATTGAACATAGTAGCAATAAACATCAAATGTCAAGCCTCTAGTAATATTAAAAGTTATAGTAGTAAATAATAATTCCCGAATCTCTAGTAATAGTAAAAGTCATAGCAATAAATAATAATTACCAGACCTCTAATAATAGTAAAAATTGTAGTAATAAATAATAATTATTGGACCTCCAATAATAGTAAAAGTTGTAGCAATAAATAATAATTACCAAACTTCTAGTAATAGTAAAATCAATTAGTAATTTTCAAATCTTTTGTAATTTCCAAAACCCTTTTTGTGGTAGTAAAATCCTTGTAATACCAAAATTCCTTCAATATTGAATCCCTTTGATGCACTAAACTTTAAAATTTGATAATTCTCAATCCAACTATTAGATTGAGCTCAAATTATTTGAGAAGTAAGGCAGTACCCTTAACTCTTTTATATCCAAATTTCAATTGTCGATTCTTTACAAAACTCTAGATAACACAATTTCAATAGCACGGCCTTTACATGTTGACTTATAAACACCTATATACTAATTTTGTGATTTTTTACAAATCCAACACTCAAATGACATGAAATTTTTTTTGTGTAGCTTTTCAATATTATAACAACACCTTTGATAAGTTTGAGCCAAATTTCATTCAAAAATGCTCAAAAAAAATGGCTCAAAACAGAACCATCAACAATTCGGTTTACTTACTTCCTTAATTTGCAAGCTCTTACTTCAACCAGCTATTTCTTCCTCACTTCAGATCTGATTTCATCATATCTTGCACAATAGTTGAAGTCTTTCAAGTCAACTTTCCAACTCCACCTTCCGATTCTGAAATGCCTTTCTACAACTCTTTGTATGCTTGAAAGACTGATAGTTAGTAAACAATTCTCACCCTAACTTCAAACAACTTTAACTTCTTCATACAAAACTCAAATAACAAACTTTATACACCAAAATTATAGCCCAAAATATAAGCTTTTTAAATCTCTCCTCTAAACCCTCGAATGCTCCCGAAGAAGTGGCCTCTCCTTCGGTTATCTCTCAGACATCGCCTTAAAGCTCATTGGTCATGACCTATAACCAATGAGAATGAAGATCTTCTTATCCTTGCCTTATCTATCCATGTAGATGGCCTAAAGCCACAATACTGTAATATCAATATCCATATCTTTCTACATCTTCCATATTAAATAACCCTAATACTTCTACTTTTACTTATAAAACTTATACAAGTTATTTAAGATTTCTATAAACTATGAAATTCTATAGAAAATAACTCATTATTTTTTAAGGTCATTATTAAATAACATCAATATAATAACCACTATTTTTACACTATGAATAAATTACAATATGACATCGCATGTAATAGCTTGAGTAATAAATTATTCTAAAGATTCTACTTTTGTCATTGTTAATAACAAATCTTTGGCACTATCCTTTAATCCAGATCAAAATTGGTTGATAATGGCCTTGTCGTTCCAGTCCATGTCGCAAGTAAGGTTTTGGAATTTGGCAGCATATATAAGTACTGATCATGATTTTTACCGTAGAGATAAAAGCTTGCTCTCTACTACTTGTTCTCAATCACTTTCTTTGAATGTGGCCATAAACACTTTTAGGAATGAATTCTAATCATGGAGGAGTCGTGAATCTTTTTTTATTAAAGGTGTAAACCAAAAGAGAACATTTTTTGATAGTAGTGCGCCGATGAATCTGGCTTGGATAAATCCATCAAGATATTAGAAAGGGTGCAACCTTAGATAGAGCTTGACTTATTGCAAACATCCTCAAAATTTTGATCTTGTTCCATCAAACTTCTCAGGCATACTAATCCTTGTCCTTGTCATACTTGTAGAAGCAAAACTCCTTGGATTTTGTTGTGACATTCATCTATTAGCTTCTTTCAACTGCACAACTTCTTACTGCAGACTCTCAACTTCTTCCATAGGTGTAGGCATAGTACTTCCATGATTCACATTAAAAATATGTGAGATTTTTACTCTTAGAGTATTGACAAGCTCGTGAAGATCTACCATAGTTGCAAATCTATTCTCACTTCCATTGAAAGTAGCATCCATAATCTTTCTTTCCATAGACAATTCAAACGAATTCTAAAGTTAAATTATAGGAGGGTAATCTACAACCTCTATAAACAAATTCTACAAAGAGGCATAATCCACTCTCTTTAAGGAAAAGATCAATGTTAGAAAATAAATTTTTTTGTTTAAAGGTGGATAGTCTGTAACCTTAAAAATACAACAATAGAAGTAGAATAATCCACTCACTTCTAAAACAACATAGAAATAATATGTTAGCACTATTATCAAATTATCAAGGACATAAATCTCAAAAAAAGAGAATTATCAATACACTCTTCTATCACTAAAGAGAACTAAAAAGTCACTCAAAAGGTGATGTAATATTAAGTAGAATGGCTATTGCCAAAAATAAAAAGATTAGGAAGATCTTGAAATAAGATTAAGACTAGAAAGGCATTGACAAGAGTGAAGAAGGCTTCACTCTTGCCTCCATATATACTATCTAACTAAGAGCTACATAGTGATGTCCTATAGGATCTCCAACATGTGTTGACTTTGCTAGTCATATGTCTTATTTTGCAAGGCAAGTTATCTATGTATGCGCCACATAGTTGGCTTGTTCCACAAGCTACTACACAAAGATAACTTGTTCCAAAGCTATCAATAAATGGTTAGATTTTTGGCTAAGTTTCTAACCTATAAACACATCTCAAGTCAAAATCACATCTATGAAGCTTCTAGAAAGCTTCTCTAGAAGACTTTATAAAATTATTCTATATTTATCTACTTCTATCTAATCATATAAGTAACTATTGAAATAAATGTATATGTTTGTGATACCTTGATAATTTGACAAAAGTACGAACTTATTATTTTTGTCTTGTTTTAGAAGTGAATAGATTACCCCACTTCTATTGTTGTGTTTTGAAGGTCAAAAATTACCTACCTTTAAGAAAACTATTTAATTTTTTAATACCAATTTTTTTCCTTAAAGAGAGCGGATTATTGTTCTTTATAGAAATTTTCATTTTATATTAGAAGTTATAGATTACCTCTTCTAATTTGACTTCTACATTTGTTAAGTTTTTTGAAAGGAAAGGAAAAATCATGTAAATTATACTTGGTAGAAGAAAGAATAGATTTGTAACTATTGTAAATCTTCATGAACTTATCAATATTCTTAGAATGGAAATTTTACGCATCATTAGTGTCAACCATAAAAACACTAATCCTACAAGTATAGAAGAAGTTTAAAATCTACAGGAAGAAGTTGTATAGTTGAAGGAAGCAAGTAGATCAACTTTACAACCAAATCTAAGAAGTTTTGATCCTACAAGTATAATAAGACACATAATATTATACCCTATAAGTTTGATGGAACGAGATTAAATTTTTTAGGATTTTTGCAACAAATTAAGCTCTATTTAAGGTTGTATCTCTTCTAATATCCTAATGAATTTACTTGAGTCGAATTTATAACTATAATTTAATCTCAAAATACTCTTTTTTAATTTGTATTATTAATGGAAAAAGATTCATGGCTCTTTTATAATTTGAATTCATTTCTAGAAGCATTTATGACTATATTTGGAGATAATAATTGAAAAAGTAGCAAAGACTAAGCTCTTATCTTTAAGATATGGATTACAATTGACTACCATATATGCTCCTTAATTTCAAAACTTCACTTGCAATATAAAATAGAATGACAAAGTTCTAATCAATAAATTTTGATATATATTGAATGATAATGTCAAAGATTTGTTATTAAAAATACTAAAAATAAAATCTTCAAAATAATTTATTACTTAAGCCATTATATGTAATAATCAATTATTTGAAAGGCATCAAAAATAAAGACTTGGTTGCAGAAGAACAAGCCAAGTAATGATGGCAGCTCTCAAGTTTTTAGAATCTTATTTATCAAGGCTAAAACCAATAGAAATTGATATGATACATTTTAAACTCTTCATTGAGCAAGAAAAGACTTGACATTGTTAAGAAGGTTTGTACTTATATTGTAGAAAAACTAAGCATACTACTCACCATTATCTAAAGAAGCAATGTAATTACAAAATAAAGAGCACAATTATCAAAGAAGACAATATAACAAAAAATGAGTTTTTTCAACTACAATAAGAATCATGTGATTGTAATCATATGAAACACCTCATAAAGGTCTTATTTTCTCTTTAGATCCCTCACCTTGTTTAATAATATATATCTATTATAAATCTTAAAATCTTAAAATATTTCCATTATTAGATTCAAGAGCCTCATTTTATTTTATAGACAAAGATTTTGTCGAGAAACAAGAAATATTTTTAGTCAAAAAAACTAAATCCCTCCATGTAGAAGTCATAGATGATTGTTCATTGTTTTTTGGAGACATTATTCATGAAACTATTCTTTTAGATGTAGTAATTAAAGATCATAATGTTATAGTAATATTTAATACAATAAAAACTCCTTGCAATCTAATTATTTTAGGATTATTGTAGTTAAAAAATATAATCCTCAGATAGATTGGATTTTTTGTAATCTTAATTTTTCTTATAATTTAATCCAAAATTTTGATAGTGAAGTAGAAATAAATAAGTCTAATATATTCAAATTCTTATTAATAGATATAAGAACTTTCATGCATGCAACAAAAGAAGGGCCATCTTTTGCTATATATGCTGCATTCATTTTTGATGGTGGAAAGATGTTAAGTAGTGTTCTTAGCCAATATTAAGATTTCTACGATGTTTTTGAAAAAAAAATATAAATATTATTTTAAAGCATTGATCCTATGATTATTCAATTAATCTACAAGAAAGAGTTCAACCACCATTCAAACCAATCTACACCTTATTACAAAATAAGTTGATTGTATTAAAAAAATACATTAACAAGAACTTGGCTAATAACTTCATATGTCACTCATAATCTCCAACATGAACTCTTATCTTATTTGTGAAGAAAAAAGATGGATCTTTGTAGATGTGCATAGACTATCGAGGGCATAATAAGATCACTATCAAGAATAAGTATATACTATCTTTGATTTTAAGACTTCTTGACCAACTCAATCAAGCAAAGATGTATACAAAAATAGATCTAAAAGAAGCATACAACTTGGTCTGCATTAAAAAAGAAGATGAATAAAAGAATGTTTTTCAATTAAGTATGGATATTTTAAATATAATGTCATGCATTTTGGAGTTATGAATGCACCAATTACTTTTTAATATCTCATGAATGATGTCTATTGTAAGTTTCTTGATGATTTTGTTATTTGTTATTTAGATAATATTTTAATCTATTCTAAGAATATAAAAGAATATAAACTTCATATTTTTTATGTGTTACAAAAACTTAGAGATAAAAGATTATATACCAAGATGGAAAAATATTCATAGCAAATAGAAGCAAATGATAAGCTCTACTTAGTTACTTTTCATATTATGAAATTTTTAGTAAGTGAAATTATCTACAAAATCCACAATAAAGTGCTTCTTATAATTATGAATTCATTTCAAGAATCGCATCATTATCTAGAAGACGCTTCTAGTCTAATTATTATATACACAAATTACAAGAACCTCAAGTACTTCATATTGGCACATGTTTTGAATCATTGCAAAGGCTATTGGAGTATGTCTTTATGAAGATTTGATTTGAAGATCACCAACAGATCCAAAAAAAATAACAAGGTATATTAGATGCCCTTTTTAGAGATTCTTATCTTATACCAAAAGAAGAAGATGTAGCTTTTGATAAATAAAGAACAATTCCCTTGAAGCTAAAGCATTTTCATCTTTGAGCAATAAAATCAACATTAATTGTTGATTCAATCTTTATCAAGCAAATTCAATCAAATATGTCTTTTGATCCTCTTATTCATGATATCAAGAGTAATTCTTTTAAGTCTCATAATAATTTTAAGTTCAAATTTAAGAATAATTAACTCTATTTTGAGGGACGTTTATATATTTTAGAAAGCAAAGCATAATTATGTATTCTTTAAGTTTGTCATGATTTTTTAGTAGCATGATATTTTGGATATAATAGGACTTTGAAGCTAATATCTAGAGATTTTTGGTGGCCTCAAATGTAGAAGGTAGTCAAAAAATTTGTACAATCATATAATATTTGTTTAAGATCCAAAACTCCTCGTCATCAACTTTATATAGCATTTTCAGCCATTATCTATTTTGAAATAACTATGGCCTTTTATTTCTATGGATTTTATTATGGATCTTTCAATCTTAGGTTCATATGATTCTATATTTTTAATATTAGATTTTTTTATTTATATGGCACATTTTGTACTATATATAGAATCTATCATAAGTGAAGAAATAGCTAAGCTTTTTTTTGACAATATCTATTGTTTTCATAGATTGCTTAAAGATATTATCATGGATAGAGGGATTTAATTCATATGAAGATTTTAGAGAACCCTTTTTAAGATATTAAAAATAGATATAAAGCTTTCTTTGGCTTTTCATCCTCAAATTGATAAGCAAATAAAATGGATGAATTAAGTTTTGAAGTAGTATTTGAGGTGTACCATCAATTATCATTAAGATGATTGAGCAACTCTTTTGCCATTAGCAAAATTTACTTAGAATAATTTGATACATTCTTCTATTTAATAAACACCTATTTTTGCTAATTATGATTATCATCTACAATTTAATACTTTTGACTTTTCAAAAATTGATAATCTTGCAACAAAAGTTTCAACAAATCATTTTTCAAAATTACATATAACATTGAAGGTACAATTAATGGAAGCTCAAGAATAAAAGATCAATGCATATGCCTATCACAAAGAATAACCACAATTCAACGTAGGTGACAATATATGACTACTTCATTACAATATCAAGCCTACTTGTTTTTATGACAAGTTGAACTATTGCAAACTTGGATCTTTTTTTATTAGTGAATAAGTCAATCTTGTTGCTTATTGATTATATCTATTGAAATCTATGAAGATCCATCTTATATTCCATGTGTTTCTTCTTGAACCATATAAGACAATAAATATCTCGAGAAGAAGACAAATGCCATCTTCTCCTATAGAAGTACATAATAATACAGAATTTGAGGTTGAAGAAGTATTAGATTCAAGGAGGCACCAAAATAGATTAAAATATCTTATTTATTAATATGGTATAATATTTTGATTCAACTACTATGTAAAAATAATGCACATATATATCTAATATATAATTTATTATATAATATATTAAAAGCCATATTATTAGATTTTAGTTGATTTCAAAATAAAATTAGATTACAAATTTGAAGTGGTTAATTTAAAGAGACTATTATTGAGGTTGATTTTATATTGATAATAGTTTTACATATTTAGAGCTACCTTTACTAAGCATTCGTGACTCTTGAAAGTTTGTTTTGTTTATTTTATTTGATGTTTATGACATATATTATATAGATCTTGTAAAAAGAAGAATTGAAGAGGAATTTTGGTAGCAAAAAGAGTACTTAAGATATCCATATAGATAAATGGAGATGGATGATAAAAATCTCTATTCATATTGGCCAATATTCATATCTAATAGACTTCAAGGTGATTGCCTAAGCACTTATTAGGGATTAGAATTACTCTTTTGAAACCATTTCAACTTAAGAAGCTAGAATCAAAGAGTTTTGGTTTTTGGCTATGATTTTGGTAAAAAAATTATATGATTTGGAGTTTTTATGAAAGAAATATAGACACTCAAAATAAAGGTATTGATTTTGTATCTACTATCATTATTTTAGACATAATATAGGCACATAAAAAGCAATAAAAGATTAGCAATTAAGATTGAAAAGAAGAATTTTTCAACTATACTTTTTATATTTTTTTTGATGAATTCTATGCTAAATTGAAGGAGTTATAGGAAGTTGAAATCAGCACATGTAATTTAAAAGTAATAAGTGATTCGATTTATTAGTAGTTGTGTTTTGAGCTATATCTTGAGCAATTTGAAAAGATTTTGACTAAAAATCTCAAAAATATGCATTATCATGTTTTTCAACTTTATATACAAATTTTGTGGCATTTGGATTTTGGATTTTTGAGATATAGAAAAAATAGTACTTGGGTGCTTATAAATTAGGGCTTAAAATACCTGCTAGGGTTTCTAAGATATCAGACGATCTATAGTAGATTTATAGTTTATTTTTTTTGTGGTAAAGCTTAATGATAAATTCTACATTATTAAAAAATTTGAGAAAAATTGAATGGTTGAATCAAGAGATATAAATTTCTAAAATCTAGAAAAAAAAAATCCTTTGTAAGAAAAAAGTATTTTAAAAAGTTTTGTTATAATTTAGATATTTTATATAAATTAAAGGAATTTTTGAGATCCAAGACTATATATATATATATATATATATATATATATATGTATTAAAAATAGAAATATAGAGCTATGGCAAAATAATGATATAAAGATGGATTTTTGTTAGAAGATTATGGATTTTCTTTAAGCTTATGGAAAATCAAACTTACTAGCAAATTGGTAGTTATAATTTGGTAAAACAAAAGATATTATGGTATTTTTAGATGTTTTAAAAAGCCTTACGTATAAAGCTTCTTAAATATAAAAGGATTTTATCAATAAAATATATTTTAATACTATTATATTTATTTGGTATTTATAATAAGAATACATTATTTATTAAAACTTATCCAATAAATTAAAGCTAAATTCTCAGCAATTAGATATCTAGTATATTTTTAAATAGAAAATCATGCCATATAACAATGTTGTTGTATTATAAATACTTATAATATATAAAAATTAGTTAAAATATATAATATTTTAATAAATCTAGATGTAAGTTAGAAAAGGTTAATAGATTAAATTAAAAGGAGTTGATATAAGAAACTTTACTTTGTTTTTTTTTTACTTGTTTTGATTTTGGCATTAAAAAAAATATAGGACCTAAATATTTGATATGAAGCCTTAGAAGAAGGTGGAAGCCTAAAGATAAAAATCTAAACTAATAGGATACTAATTGGGAGGGATGAAAGCAAGGCATGGTCGAATGAAGGCAAGAAATGGAGAACTTCATCTCTATTGGTCAAATACCATGTCCAATGTGCTTTGAGGAGGCTACCTATGACCTTAACAAAGATTTCTATAACTTTAAAGAAGGCATTTGGAAATTAAAAGCTAGATTTGTAAAGTTTAGAATTTGAACTACAATTTGTGAACAAAAATTAGAGGATTTGGAGTCATGATAAAGAAGATATAGCCATTTGAAGTTAAGATGTTAATTTAAGAGATACTGTTATTCTTTTACAGATATGAGGAGTTGTACGGCAGTTTTTGAAGATTAGAAGAAGTAATTAGAATAGAAATTTCAAGGCCTACATTTTTCATGAAAATTTTTTTGCTTTTGATGTTTATATGAAGGGGTTATAAGGAGTTGAAGGCAATGCTTCCAAAACAAAGGTAGTAAGTGAGTGATTTTATTTATAACAATAATTGGAGCCATAACATGAGTTTTCAGACGAATTTTTGGCTCATTTTTTTTGGAAAATATTATGTTTTATGTTAAAAAGCTATATATATGAATTTCGTAGCATTTGAGCTTATATTTTGTGAGATATGAAGAAAGTTGTACATAGGTCTATAAAGTTAAGGGTTTAAATTGACTATTAGGATTTTCAAGATATCTCAAGATCCACATCAAATTTATAGTTGAAATTTATTGTAAAAATTAATACAAATATATTAGTACTTCATCTAAAATTTGAATTTGTTTGAAGAGTCGGATTAAGAGATATGAGGTGTTGAAGTTTAGAAAAATTTCCACATAAGGATATATAAGGTTTTAGAGGATTCTATCATATTTTGGATGTTGTTGGTTACTTGAGGCTTATGTATTTGGTGTAATTGGTCAAAAAGGGAAATTTTAAATATAAACTTGGTCTTTCTTATATCAAGACTTGATTGAGTAATTAGTGACAGCGAAAAGCCCAGTGCTTTCTTGAAACAAATTCTTTCTACCCTGACAACGGATATAATATTCATGAACATACATAAGAACCAATAAAGAATTTTGTAAATACAATAAAAAAGGTTGTATTTTTTCATCAATAATATGCATAAAATTTAAGATGAAGAATAAAAAATCTTTTTTTTAAAAGAAATAAGATCTAGAAAAGATATCATTCTACATTCTATTCTTATTTGGTATTTTTGTACATTTGTGGCACTAAGGAGATGGAAAATCAACAACTAATGGATTGAACTCAAGAACTATTACTTATTGACTTATTAACTAAAATATTGTAATTGTCACAACCTTCAAAACAACATAATTGAGATGAAGATCTTCAAGAAAAATACATCTTTCTTTGAATAGATGGCAAGATATAAGGTGTTTGGTATCACGACCTTAGAAGAGACTCTTGATGTTTGGTGATTTTATTAGAGGTCAGAAAAACTCCTCATGTAGTTCCAAATGTTGTATTTGAAGAGATTTATGAAGGCTTCAAAAACAATCAAAAAAGAGAGTGGTCTTCTGGCCTTAATATACAATAGTATGAATGGCTAAGAAGACCTATCAACCATCTTTGAAAAAAACAAATATCAGAGTATGAGGCAAACATAATTTTTCATATCTTAGATTTCAACATATGATGACTATTCTTTATAGAATTTGTCTCTAAAAGAAGAAATAATATCATGAAAAAACATATTTATTCTAATATTTATCAATATGATTAAATAGAAGCATATAAAAGTAAATTTATTTCATAATATTTTCTATACAAGCTTCTTAGAAGGTTTATAGATACTGCTTTGATTTTACATATGTTTGTAGTTGATTGATAAGTTAAAAACTTGGTCAATAAATTAACTATATATTGATAGCTTGTAGAACAAGCTAACTATGTGGTGCACATATAAAAAACTTGCCTTGCAAGTTAAGATATGTGTCTTACAAAGTCAATATGTTTTAGAGGTCCTACATAATACCACCACATAGTTCTTAATTAAGAATATATATAGAAGTAAGAGTGAAGCCTTCTTCACTCTTGTTAATGCCTTTCTAGTCTTTAGTCTTATTTCAAGATTTTTTTGTCTTTTTGTCTTTGGCAATAGTCATTCTAATTTAATATTATATCATTTTTGAGTGATTTTTTAGTCTTTTCAAGTGACATGTGAGTGTATTAACATTTTAATTTTTTGAGGTTTATATTGATAATTTTGGACTTCATCAATATGTAATTACCACTCTTTATAAAACTTGTCTTTAAAAGAAATGATAATGTTATGGATATAACTAATACTTATGAATATTCAAATAGGAAGAGTTAAGTAGAAATTATTAAAAGTAGATAAATTTAATAATATCTTATAGAGAAGCTTTATAGATGTAGATTTGACTTTATTCATATTTATAGATGATTAATAGGTTGAAAACTTAGCCAACAAGTTGGCCACGTGGCACAAATATAGAAAACTTATCTTAAAAGTTAAATATATATTTTTTAAGTTAGGCCATGTTAGAAGTCCTATAAAACATTGTCACATAGCTCTTACTTAGATATTATATATAAAAAAGCAAGAGTGAGGCTTTTTTTTTACTCTTGTCAACTCTTTTATTGTTCTTAGTTTTATTTTAAGAGTCTTTAGTCTTATTATATTTGATAATAGCTATTCTAATTTTAATCTTATACTATTGTCAAGGACATAATCTTTAAAGAACTAAAAGGTCAATAAACTCTTGTGTCACTCAAAAAGATTGAAAGATCATTCAAAGATGATATAGTATTAAACTAGCATGGCTATTGCCAAAGTCAAAAAGTCTTGAAAGTCTTAAAACAAGACTAATGACTAGAAAGGCATTGACAAGAATGAAGAAGGCTTCACTCTTGCCTCCATGTATACTCTTAATTAGGAGATACATGGCAATGTCCTATAGGACCTCCAAAACATGTTGACTTTGTAAGATATGTATCTTAACTTACAAGGCAAGTTTTCTGTATGTCTGCCACATAATTAGCTTGTTCTATAAGCTACCAACATATGGTTAATTTTTTGAGCAAGTTTCTAACTTATTAATCAACTACAAAGATATATAAAGTCAAAACAATATCTATGAAGCTTCTAAAAAGCTTCTCTAAAAAATATTATGAAATAAATTTACTTCTATTTAATCATATAGAAAAATATTGGAATAAATATGTATGCCCATGATAACTATCTTTGAATAAATATATATTCTTTTCTAGTGACTCAAGAGTGTATTGATTCTTTCATTACTTGTAATTCATGTCCTTGATAGCCATTGAGAACTCCAATCTCTAACACATCCATCTTTTCTCTTGTTCATGTATGCTTCTCTGTTCCTATATTTTCAAGTTCTTCTATTCCTTCGTTTACATGTTTTTTTATTTTATATTTTTGATATTTTGTAGTTTTTATATCCTATGATTTTCATGTTTTTTATTTCATTTATTCAATGGTTCTCATGTTTTCTTATTTCCAAATTTGTTTCTACATTCTTTTAATTCTTTAACTTTTCTCTTTCATTGCCAATTAGAAAGCTTTTTTTCTCTTTGTATTATACCTCAGTTGTCTTATATAATAGATAGATTGTTAAAATCGTCATAGTAGCAAATGTATCCTTAATTTATTATATTTTTTAATACAAAATAAGTGCTTATAATCAAGAAAACTACAAATCATATTTTAAAAATATAAACATATTTATATTTATCTATGCTTTGAAAAAAATGATTTTAAAATTATATATGTTTTAAAATAAGAATTAATAAAAGATATTCTAGAAATAACTAATAAAAAATATTAATAAATTATAAAAGTATAATATTTATATAAAACAAAAAATTATAATTATTCATTATTAAATAGTTTATAAATAAATAATAATATATAAAATACATTAAAAATCTATTTATTATAAAAGACAAAAAATATATATAACATAAATTTATGTTATTTTAAAAGAAAAAATAAGTATTTTGAAACATATGTAAATAAAATTGATATATAATATAATTGATAAAAATAAGTTTAAATAAAAAATATATAATTGCTTATAAAATAAATCTAAGTATAAAATAAAATTTTATATTAAAAAATTATTAAATTAAACCATTGATTTACCATTAAAGAATCTTATAAGAATAAATTTTGATTTATAATCTAGATAAAAATAGCATAATAACAAGATTCAATAATATTATTAATATAATAATACATGTGAATAATGACAAGAGTGATGAATAGCAACAACAACAAAAAACAACAATAGCAACAAAGCAATAGATGCTATGAATACTAATATTGCAATTATTATATACTAAATAATAAAAAAATAAAAAACACGTTTTTTTATATATTTTTAAGAATTAGAAATGTTTGTATTAGATTAGGATTTGGAAATTCTAGCTACTAATTTATAATTAGATTTAACTATAATATTATTGTGCCTATTAATCAACTTATTTAATATGAACATTTTAGAAGACATCCATATATAAAACACAATTTGCAAAACAAGAGAAAATGATGATTTTTCAAAGCACTTTGGTTCGACCACAACTAAATTATTTTTATAAACTAAAATAATTGAGAACAATGTTTTAAAGACAATTCAAATTTATTTAATTCCTTAAACAAGCTAAAATCCAAGTAATTTTTTTTTTTTTGTAGTAAAAGAAGTATACTTAATATTTATTTAAAATAATAGAAAAATATTTTGAATTGAAACATTATAATTAACATCTTTAAATTTATATATATATATATATATATATATATACACATATATAATTTATATAATATAAATTACAAATAAAAATCACCTTATTAAAAGTGGTATGAATTGGCTTGGTTTTTGTGTTTAGGATTTGATCTTTTTCAGTACAATGGATTCAGTTCCTGGATAGGATAACTACTCATCCACAAGCTCTAAATTCTCAAACCTTTAACCTCAAAACCCTAAATATGAACTACACCGAGCATAGTGAGGGCTCACTAAGCTGATTTTGACGGAAATCGACGAGGGTTCTAACCTCAGAGCCAGAGAAATTCTCATTGTCACCGAAAGCCGAAGCGTAAGTGTTATTGATTCCTGAGATCTTGCATGTAGCTGCCCTTGCGCATTGCAAGCCTCTTCCATGAAGTAGATGAATCCACCATTGAACCCACAAGGGAAAAGGAAAAACAATGGAATCTTGTATCCACCGATGCAAACCTGCGTGTTAACTTGTTGAATTAGGAGCACTAATCACGATTCGCAACGTCCAATTGCTTCGATAAAAAAAGGCAAGGGGGACACAGCCGACAGGTGGGTCCTCTCTTCAGGAATAAACAGTACCGGTATCATGCATAAAGTTCATGTTTTGCAAGGAACATAGTTGAATGTCTGATATGACGATGTTAGAGGTTTTTTCTCGCAACTGGGTTTGGCGGGTGGTCAGTATTAACCTCGAGGCACATAGCTCCTCATCTGTGACCATTGTGCATTGTGGCCTATAAAGGTCGCTGCAGTCTTGAGACCTTGCAAGTTCACAAAAGCTGGCACTATGGCACCGAAGTCAGCAACGAAAAAAAAAGCAAAAAAGGTAGCTCACTGCCCTTACTTTTTATTATGTGTCAGACCCTCACATCTGAGAGCAATGGAAAGATCCAATTCCTGTTGCAATTTTTTCTTTGAGTTGCCCCTTTCCAGTGGATGTTGAACAGCAATTGCATAGCTAATAACTGACCTAATTTTTAGTCTTGCCGTAAAAGAAAAGAAGCAAAGCCCAGTCAAATGGATTTTGGACCATTCATTTTTGTTGGTTCATGTTCCATTTTGGAGTACATGTGTCTTGTATGACCTTTTGGTTGACATTAGCTCGGTCTGAATGTAATTGTTGGGTACGACATTTGTTACAGAAGCCCCTCACAGAGGAGGAGAAGAAGGCAAAAGCCGACTTCGATGCACTCAAGGTAAACTTCTCTACCTCGTTCACTTTTTACTTCATTTTTTGTGAAGATCTGGTTGCTGCATCCTCTCCATCCTCCATTTTTTTTTGTTTATAAAACATTTCTGTTACGGATTGCATTTACTTCTGTTGCACATGATTCAATGTTTACAAGGAATATTTTGCATACTAGGGCACTCCTCCTAATAAGCTCCACCCAATTAATCACAGGCTGTAGAAATGAGGAAGAAAGCTATAAGGGATCGCAAATCGGCATTCAAGAATGCTATGGTATGTATTTGCGTTTGAGAGGTTACGATAATGTGTTCAGCAATGCATGTGTTTTTGATAACGTCTGCAATCAGAAGTCATATCCATGTCTTCAATCACTGATGATGTTGACCTTCAGATTGACGAGGAGAAACTCTCAGTGAAGAGTATGCTGGAAATTCACAAAAAGTGGAGGAGCATCTTGCGCATTGCCAAGATTAAGGAGCAGCGCGATGACATTGATTGGTTGACTAAGAACCACGTGCGCCAGGTGGGGCTGTGAACAACCTTTTTTGTTACTAATTCGAATGCGTTACCGATAATATAGATTTAGTACTCAACTTACAAGTGAAAGCAGGTCAATAAATATCTTCATAAAAGAGGTAAGATCCCACATGTGTCATGACTATTTTCATGCTGTGACTTTTGCAGATGGAATTGAAGGATCATATAATAGGGTTGTACCGGGAGCAATTATATGAATCGGAAGCACAACGGCGTAGTGCTCAAATTAAGCACTTGTCAATGCTTGATGCTTCGATTGATATCCATTACTTGCGCACTGCGGTGATTCCACTAATCCTCAATTCTTACATCTCTTCGTCAATCTGAAGGTCGACATCATTAGTTATTAACATATTGTCGTGAATCTGAGAGAATAACTACTTCTCAACATCCCTGCTCTTTTTCTTGATTCGATTTTCTTAGTTTCGATACAAATTAATTGCAGTGCAATATTCTGAGATGTTATTGTAGAAGATGGAAGAGGAATTTCAAGAGCAGGTTAAGAACCTGGAGGACTCCTTCATGACCGAGAGGAAGCTCATGACAACAAATTTTTCGAATGAGAAAAAGGTAGTCACAAACGCTTCCACAGCGAATTTCTATGTGAGGAATCTGTTCACTCACATCTGAAGAATCACATGTATTGTATTGGGGTAAATGCAGGAACTCAAAGACGTAATTCTAGCAATGAAAGTTCAAGCTGAAGAATCGATTTATGACAGAAGACAAGTATATGAGGCAACTCGAGAAGAACTCAAGGCGAGTTTGAATTGCTTGTTGTAGTTTGCATTTTTTCGAGATCAACACTAACATCGTGCTTATAAAGAGTTCTCGTCTTTCTTTTGGAGTAATCCTGAATCAAAACAAGTTTATCAGAATTCATAAAAGATTGAACTTGTTTTGATGCAGAACAAAGATATTGAAGAATTTAACATGCTAAAAATCACTCTTGAGCTTGGAGTAGAGGAGATAGAACGGCGGATTGAGCGGACTCATAAGGTCCTAAACAGAACTTTCTATCTTAGAAGTATTGTACATTACAAATCTTTTGAGCAGTTGCGCTTTGGTAAGCAAGGTGTCTGTATGACTTTATAGTAGACTCCAATTCAATAAAAGCTTTTTGTTGTTTCCATGACAAACGGGAACAGTCATACCTAGCTAATACAGAAGCGACAACCATTTCGTTCAAGAATTTGGTTGCCAAGGATATCGTAAAGTCGCACCTCATTGAGCGTCGGATGCGCACTCTCATCAACTTGCATGAAAACATTTCATATTGGCGGGTCCGCATGGTAATTCAAGGGTAGGTGGGTTCACGCTACCCCTAAACTCTGACACCATTTCATGTGAAAATTCAATCGTACGGATGAATAATTTGTTATCATCATTGCTGGAGTGTCGATGGTGATTGTGCGAAATGGCTGGTATGGATAGGAAAGAATTTAATAAGGTGAACCAGAAGATGAAGGACGAAAAAGAATGCTTGCTGAATCACTATACCGCTTTGAAGCGTCTTTTGGGTAGAATTAAACATCATGAGCGTGATAATCTCAAGGTACTCAATCATCACGACATTGTCAAAACTTGCCAGAAGAGATGGGAAGCATCTTAGCTATAATGTGAGCATAAGTATAATAAAGCATGACCCAAATATTGCATTCCACGGCCGTTGACAGATTGTCACTGCAGGAAGTTTCTAGGAATGTTTCAGACGCGAAGAACCATCTGATGGACAAGTTGGTGGTCGCTCAACGGGTTCTTCACTTGGCTAAACGGGCGAACAAAGTAAATCTCAGAACCTTCTCTAAATTTCAAGTCTATATCTGAACGATCTTCTTTAAATGTTGCCTTGAACAATTTCCACCTGTGGTACCTAAATACATTTCTACCAACTTATCATCAAAACAGATTCTAGAGTTAATCAAATGCTGGACCTTTTATGAACACAGCTAAGGGCTTGACAACCATTGGATTTTTTGGTAAGCAGCTTGAAACAGAGCATGAGAAGATCTTTCCATTCGAGCCATTGCATTGTTTTAATATTCCCACAGTACCTGGTCTGGTCCTGGATCGAGAGCTGGCTGAAGACGAGAGTAAGGTCCTGCATTCCTATCCAACTTCATTAACGTCTATCGAGTATTTGCCACAGAGAATTCAGGGCTTAATTTGGTCTCGAGAGGTGGGACGAAATATATCATAAAAACATTGCAAATTCTTCCCAATGTGAATCCAAAATCGTTGATTTATTTGTGTTACCTTGTGTATGCAGCAACCAAAAAGTCGGAGGCAAAAATGTTGGGGCATTCAGTGGCCTTGCTAGTGCCAACCCAGTTTCAAGTCGAGCCAAAACCCCCAGAAGTAATAAATGGCAAGAATCCTTTCCACTGGGGAACGTATGCTCTCGATGAAAACGGCAATGAAGTGGAAGAAAGTCACTATATGGCCAACTTTAACAAACGCTTTAACAAGGTGCAATTGCATAACCATAACTTCATATCGTTCCTATCAGAGGCGCTATCTGATTCAAATCTCCTTTTGAGATTTCAATTCCCGCGGTTTGAACACGAGATGACACATGTTAGTTCTGTTTCTTGACGTTAACTGAACACGAAAATCTGGCCTGGTAATGCTTGGTGAATCTGACATATGACAAGAAAAGTGCAACAGGTTAAGCTTGACTTACTGACCATTCAGACGGAAAGGAATAGACTAAGCGAGGAGAATTCAAAGCTTATTAATGGCTTGCAAAAGTATATGGATAGCCAAATTATGCCCAAGTGACTGAGGAGACAACGGAGTACTTTGGTGGTTAGTTATCTCTTCCCTAATGGCATCATGTATATATATATATATATAATTCTAACTTTATGTGCTTCATGATGACTCAGATCCACCAAATAAGAGTTAACAATGAGAAGATAAATTTGGTGATACTCCATGCTACTTACTGAAGAAAAATTGACTACATTTTGGAGCAGATCATATAGAAGAAACCACAATTGCTTCAACTAACCGCTGCTTCATGGTGTGGATCTCCACCGATGAAGAAGCCGCCATCGAGCTAAAGAAGAATGCTAATGTCTATAGAAGAGCTCCTACTTTAATTTATCTTACAAATCAATTCTTTATAGTCCATACATCATAAAATTCACTTCCTTATTTAATTTCCAATTCCTTGATTTATTTATTTATTTTATTATTATAATTATAGAGAAAAAAATATACATTGATTATTGTTGCATATCTCACACAATTTTTAAAAATATTAAAATCCTTTGTACTCTTCTTGAAGTAAGTGTCAAGGATAAAAACATGATAAACATAAATAAATAAATAAGTGAGATTTCTCTCAAAGAAAGATGACTAAATAGAAATGATTTGATATGTATATTAAGAAAGAAATTGGAATGGTTATTGCCAAAAGCCAAGAAAATTACAGACCCTTGAAACTAGATTGGAAGCAAGAAAGGAGTTGATAAGACTGAAGAAGGCTTCATTCTTGTCTCTATATATACTATCTAATTAGAAAGCTACTATCAAGCTTCATCAAACTAAGTTAAAGCAGCATCTATCAAGCTTTTAGGAAGCTTCCATATCAAATATTATAGAAGCAACTTATTTTTATCTATTTTTATTTACTTCTACCTATTTATATATATAATTATTGGTTTACATGCATATGTCCATGACATTACTCCTTTTCTAGGGATGAGTTCTACGAGGAGTGGTCATCATATGTTGAGGAAATATATGATGCAACGAATTGTATTCGCCACATATTCTAATCTTTGTTCTCTTCAAAGATGATTGATAGGACCTTTCAACAATTGGTAGTGTCCTAGAGTAGGGCGGGAAGACCACCCAATTATTTGATCATTGTTGAGGCCTTCATAACTTCCTTCAAATAAAACATTTGGAATACCATCAGAAGTTGTTCCTACCTCTAGTAAAATCACTAAACATCAGGGGTCCCTTCTAAGGTCTTGATATCAAACACGTTATATTTCACCATCTATTCGAGGAAGAACATGGCATTCTTGAAGATCTTCATCTCAATTGCGTCGTCTTGAAGGTTGAGACAATCGTAATGTCTCGTTCGACAGGTCAACAAACAAAGGTTCTTAAGTCAAATCTATTGGTTGTTGGTTCTCCATTTCCTCAACGTCACAACTACAAAGAAGCTACAAACAAGGATTGAAAGTAGAATGTTATCTTGCTTAGAACTTGTTTCTTTTATAAGGAAGGTTTTCATCTTGATTTTGATGGATGTCGTCAATGAAAAGCCTCCACTGCCTTTGTTACATTTGTAAGATTCTTTACTGGCTCCCATGTGCCAATGGACAAGATATTCTAATTTATTTTGACGCTGCCTTGAATCTAAGAATTCTTTCACTTCAAACTCTTCATTATTGTCCACTTTTATAGAAGGAGGTCGAGTTTATCTTCTTCTTGGTATGTCCACTGTCTTGTATGGTTTAAGAAGAGACACATAGAATATTAGATGGATTTTCATTGATTTAGGTAAATGTAAACGAAATACAACTAGATTCATTTGTGCAGAAATAGAAAATAGTCCAAGCCTTCGATAGTCCAACTTGTCACAAAGATGAGTGGTCTTGATATTGTGACAAAGTAACCATACTTTATTACCCATGTGGAATGGTAGTTATTCCTTTCGATAGACATCTGCATTGACCTTTTGTTGTTCTTGAGCTTCTTTTAACTGTGCCTTCATTGTTGCATGTAGCTCAGACAAATGAATTGCCAAATCTTTTGCAGCATGATTATCAACTATTGAAAAGTCAAAAGTATCAAGTCGTGGATGATAATTATAATTGACAAAGAAAGATGTTTGTTTTGTAGAAGAATGTATCGTGTTATTATAAGCAAACTCTGCCAATGGAAAAAGAGTTGTCCAATCATCTTATTGGTAGTAAATGATACATCTTAAATACTGCCCTAAAACTTGATTAACGCGCTCTATTTGTCCATCAGTTTGAGGATGGAATGTCAAAGATAGTTTTATATCCACTTTTAGAATCTTGAAAAGAATCCGCCAAAATCTTGATACAAATTGAATTCCCTTATCTAATATAATATCCTTGGATAATCCATAATAACAATAGATATTGCCAAGAAAGATCTTAGTTGTTTCTTCACATGTGATAGATTTTGTACATGGTACAAAATATGCCATTTTGGTTAAACGATCTACTATCACAAATATAGAGTCATAAGAACTTGAGATTAGAAGATCTATGATGAAATCCATAGAAACAGAAGACCATGGTTGTTCTCGAATGGATAATGGCTGAAAAAGTCCATAAGATCGATGACAAGGAGTTTTTGATCTCGAGCAAACATCAAAAGATTGTACAAAATCTTTGACTGTTTTCTACATTTAAGGCCACAAAAAGTCCCTAGATATTAGTTCCAAAGTTTTATTGTAGCCAAAATGTCCTCCTGCTACAAAGCTATGACAAGCATGAAGAACACGTAATCGAGCTTCACCTTCTGGAACATATAGGCGTCTCTCAAAATATAGTAGATTCTTCTTGAATAAGTATTATAATTCAAACTTGAAAGTATCATGAGACTTTGAAGGATTTTCCTTAATATCATGAATAAGAGGATCAAAAGACATACTTGATTGAACCTGCTTAATGAAAGTTGAATCAATAGTTAGTGTTGATTTCATTGCTCGAAGATAAAGATGCTCTAGCTTCAAGAGAAATGTCTGTTGTTGATCGAAAGCAGCATCTCTTTCCTTTGGTACAAGGTAAGATCGTCTAGAGAGTGCATCTAACAAACCTTGTTGTTATCGTGGTCGATAAGTGATCTTGAATTCAAATCTTGACAAAGACATATTCCAATGGGCTTGGTGACGATTTAAAACAAGTGTTGACATAAAATATTCAACGTTCTTGTGATCCGTATATACTGTGACTGGGCTAGAGGTACCTTCTAGATAATAGTGCCATTCTTCAAATGAATCCTTGATTGCAAGAAGTTCATTGTCATAAAACTTGTAGTTGATCTCGGCTGCTGAAAATTTTTTGGAATAAAAAGCTATTGGATGAAGTTTATCATTTGTTCCCATTTGTGACAATACGACACCCAAAGCAAAGTCTGATGCATCTGTTTTCATAAAAAATGGCTTAAAAAAATTGATGCGATACAAGATTGGTGCAGAAACAAAAGCTACCTTCAAAGCTTCAAATACTACTTCAACTTCTTGATTCTATTGAAGTTTGTTTTTACAAGTCAAACATGTAAGTGGAGCTGCAACTTGAGAGAAGTCTTAATGAACTTCCAATAGTAGTTAGCAAATCCCAAAATGCATTAGACATCTCTTATCATTTTTGAAATCTTTCAATCTATAATAATTTGAACTTTCTTAGGATCCATCATAAGTCCATCATTTGAAATGATGTATCCTAAGAAGTCGACTTGGGTAGTATAAAATACACACTTTTCTATCTTAGCATAGAGTCTTCCATCTTTTAATTTTTGTAATACATGACGAACATGAAGTTTATGTTCTTCTATGTTCTTAGAATAGATTAAGATATTGTTTGAGTAACAAACAACAAAATCATCTAAAAACTTCTAAAAGACATCATTCATTAAATGTTGGAATGCTGCTGGTGCATTTGTAAGTCCAAAAGGCATGATGTTGTATTCGAAATGTCCATACTTTGTTCAAAATGTAGTCTTCCATTCATCTCTTTCTTTGATGCGTACCAGATTGTATGCTCATCGTAGATCTATTTTTGTATAGATCTTAACTTGATTCAACTGATCAAGAAGTCCAGATATCAAAGGTAGCAAGTATCTATTTTTGATAGTGATTTTGTTGAGTCCTTGATAATCGACACACATCTGCATTGATCCGTCTTTTTTCTTCACAAATAAAATTAGAGCTCTTGCTAGAGATTTGGAATAGCATATGAAGTTCTTAGATAGATTCTCTTCAATATACTCCTTAAATTCAGCCAACTTATTTTAAGATAAATTGAAGATTGATCCAAATGGCGGTTGTGCTCATTCTTGAAGATCAATTGAACAGTTATAAGAACGATGTTTTGAAAGAGTATCCGCATTTTTTTTCTCAAATATATCTTAAAAATCTTGATGTTTGCTTGGAATGCCACTTGAAGTCTTTCTACTAATAGAAACAGGTGTGGCATAAATGACACAAGGTGATCTTTCTTTTGCAGCATGCAAGAAAGCTCTTGCATCTACAAATATAGGTTTAATTATACTAGACTTATGACTTTCTATTTAATTAATTACACTCTTAGTTATACTTTCAGAAAAATCAAGACTACAAGAAGTCTAATCTATTTTAGGATTATATTTTTTTAGCCATGATAAATCTAAAATGATTGGAATAGAAGGAGATCTAATGATATTAAATATTATAAAGCTACTATAACCAATAATTGCTATTTCTATAGGAAGGGTTTCATGGGTAACATCTCGTGAAGACAACGGATGACCATCTATGACTTTTACATAAATATATTTAGTTTTCTTTACTAAAAATATGCTATGTCTTTTAGCAAATTTTTCATCTAAGAAACATGCTGAGGCTCCTGAATCTAGCAAGGCAAAGGCTTTGAGATGTTTATGTCCTAAAATAATATTTATCGTAAAACATGGAGAGGATTCTGAAGAGAGGATAGGACCTTCACTAGGCGTTGTACAAGGTTCCTACCGCACGGTCTCTATTGTAGCTGGACAAATTCGTTTTCTGACATGCTATCTTTTTTTATCACCATACTCCTCATTTTATGGTTGTGTCGCTTCTTTGGACAATGTTGAGCATTATGCTTAGGTTTTCTACAATATAAGTAGAATCCTCGTTGACGATGATGAGTCTTTTCTTGCTTAGTAAGAAATTTGAAACGTACTGCATCAATTTACATATCCTCTACTTCCAAATGTATGTGTTGAAGAGGTGTTGGTATTGCCATTGAATTATAGTAACGTTGAGGTCCACATGTACGGTTCTTAGATCCGAATCCAAAAAGGTGATTGTCATATTTCATAACAAAATCAATTGCTTGAGTGAATGTTTGAGGATCAGGTAAGTTGAGCATTAATTTTTTTTTACCTCATATTGTAATCCATAGAAAAATTGGCTAATAAGTGCAGCATCATCCCACTTGATATCAATTGCAAGTTGTCAAAATTGTGAAGCATATCATGTTACTGATCGATTATTTTGTCGTAAAATACAGATCTTATTGGTTGCAATACGAATTGCATCATATTCTCCATACATGGATCAAAACTCTACCAAAAAAGCCTCTAGATTATCTAATATTGGATCTCATTGTTCAAAAAAAGGTAAAAACTACGATAGTACTGAACCTAAAAGTAGTGTACCAATGAATCTAATTTGCGATCTTGGAGTTGGATAGCTTTGGGATTGAAGTTCAATCGTAAGTTACACTTGATTGATAAATCCTCAAAACTTGGATCTGGTGCCATGAAACTTCTCGGGTAAGGTAATTCTTGGTTCTCCAACACTGGAAGGGCATTCTTCCATAGGAGAAGGGACATGATTTGGTGGAGATATTGAAGCAGCTCCAATCATTTCTATATCTTCACTTCCTGTCAATCTTCTTGCTCTTTATGGTGGTAAACTGAGTTGATGCATCGCAAGCATTAACTCCCTCAATTTCTCTTGTATTTGTATCAATGCATTCTTCATTTCAGTAAGTTTTGCCATGATAACACTTAGAAAAGAAAAGATGTCTAATATTGCTCAAAATAAATAGAAGAGAGGACTTGAGAACAAAGAAAATACTAAAGATAATATCAATTTAAAAGAGGGTGATCCGCAACTTCTAATATGCTTATGTCTTATCAAGAGAAAGGGATAATCCACTTTTAAACAATATTAGACAAAGCTCTGATATTATAAGTGTACTCTTGTCAATCTGTCAAGGATAAGAACATGATAAAAATAAAAAATTAGTACGACTTCTCTCAAAGAAAGATAAAAAAGTAGAAATAACTTGATATATATATTAAGAAAGAAATTAGAATGGCTATTGCCAAAAGTCAAGAAAAGTAGAGCCCTTGAAACTAGACTGGAAGCAAGAAAGGAGTTGACAAGAGTGAAGAAGGCTTCACTCTTATCTCTATGTATACTATCTAACAAAGGACTACATGGCGACATTCTATAGGATCTCTAATATGTGTTGACTTCATAGGACACATGCCTTGACTTACAAGGCAAGTTTTTTTACATGTGAGCCACATAGTTAGCTTGGTCTTCAAGCTAACAACATGTGTGGCACATGGCCAACTTGTTGACCATGTTTCTAATCCAAAAAGTCAATTAAAGACACCTATAAAGTCAAAGCAATATCTATGAAGCTTCTAGAAGGCTTCCATAGCAAATATTATAGAATTAACTTACTTTTATCCACTTTTACTTACTTCTACCTATTTATACATGTAATTATTGGCTTACATGGATATGTCCATGATAATAAGTTGGAATGTGATTTGTTTATTGTTAAAACTAATTTTAAGCCTAAAAATTCAAAGAATAATATTACATAATTACATATTACAATGATATTATATAATTGCAAAAGGAAGATTTAATTATATTGAACTAATTACAAGGATGATTGTGAGTATTTGATTATATGTAACAAAAAGAATTATAAGTCTTATAGAATAAGTGATAAAAAAAATTATATGATAATAGATTTTAATAGAAATTTTTAAGAATATATATATATATATATATATATATAGAGAGAGAGAGAGAGAGAGAGAGGGATGATAAAGCGATTCTATTTTTTATTAAATCAATCTATATCATTGTATTTTTTCAATTTCAATCTCCATTCTGCCTATTGTGTTGTAACTCGACTATATGGTAAAAGATGATAATATGGATCTTATTATAGAAGAGTCAAGTTAAAAGATAAAATAAAAAAATATGGATAAAGGATAAGAAGGTAATAAAACTTTTAGTAGTAATGCTACCTTATTAAAAAAGTAACTTCTACTTACTTTCTAGGGCCATAAATAAAGCAAATCAAAGTAGATTGGAAAAATAAATAATATATGCATCTTTAGGAAAAAGGTAAGAGTAAATTCTAGCAAAAATTCTCCAAAAAAATTAGATATTGATACTTGGAGAGGGCCGGTTATGAACTAGGGTTGAAATCAGACCCTGAGGCACAAAACTAAGCCTCAACGACGATTCTAGGGTTTTTTGGTTGATTAAAGAATAGAATTAGAGAGCAGACTTGATAATGTTTTGATAAGTGTTGGTTTTGGGTGATTTGGATTTGTATTGAATTTATAAGAGCTTTGCAAAGTCAGGGTTTGTTTTGGATGACTTTGGATTTGTGAAATAAAATGAGAGATTTTTTTCAGAGAATTCCATAAGTTTGGCAATAGACCTACAAGTGAAATTTTTCAAATTTGTCGGTTTATATATGTGCAATATATGCTGTAAGTTGAAACTTGATTGAAAAGTTGGATTGAGGATTATTGAGGTTTTAGTGGGTTAGGATCTTGAAAAGTAGAGTTTTAGGCTTAGTGAGGATTTCTAAGATTTCTTGCAATCTATCAATTGGATTGGAATGAAAATTATGTATATGATTAATAGACTTATTTTTCTACATATGTGAGAAATTCATAATCAATTAAATTGCTTGATAAGGAGATATTGGCATTGGAAATTCAACATTCAGATTGGAGAAGGAGGCTGGCCAACATCCGAGCAAATATTAGGATTGATCTTCTTTTTGGTGAGTTTGATCTTCTTTAAAAAAAATTATACTTATTATCAACTTAATTATTAAGACGTGTCCAAATTTTGAGTTGAAATTGATAGTTCATTCATTAATTATTGAGGTTTAAATCTGCTATAGAAATTATTTGGAATTATTTAGGATTTGATTAGGATTTGATTAAGATTTATTTTGGATTTGGTTAGAATTTAATTAGGATTTTTTTAGGATTTTTTTAGGATTTGATTAGAATTTATTTAGGGTTTGGTTAAGATTTATTTAGGATTTATTTAGGATTTGTTTAGGATTTGATTAGGATTTGATTAGGATTTGATTAGGATTTATTTAAGATTTGACTAATATTTATTTAGGATTGATTAAGATTTGGTTAAAATTTGATTAGAAAATGGTTAGGATTTGATTAAGATTTTATTAGGATTTTATTAAGATTTGACTAGGATTTGGTTAGGATTTGGTTAGGATTTAGTTATGATTTGGTTAAGTTTTGATTAAGATTTGATTAGGATTTGATTAGGATTTGGTTACGATTTGGTTATGATTTGATTAGGATTTGGTTATGATTTGATTAGGATTTGGTTAGGATTTGTTTAGGATTTGATTAGGATTTGGTTAAAATTTGCTTAAGATTTGATTAGAATTTGGTTAGGATTTGTTTAAGATTTGACTAAAGTTTGGTTAAAATTTTTTTAAGATTTTATTAGAATTTGGTTAAGATTTGTTATGATTTGATTAGAATATTTTTAGGATTGATTAAGATTTGGTTAGGATTTGACTAGGATTTGATTAAGATTTGATTAGGATTTGGTTAGAATTTGATTAGGGTTTGATTAGGGTTTTATTAGAATTTGGTTAGGATTTGATTAGAATTTATTTAAGATTTAGTTAAGGTTTGACTAAGATTTAATTAAGATTTCTATTTTAATATTTTATTAAGATTTCTATTTTAGTATATTTTTGAATTCCTATATTATTTCTTTTTTATTTTTTTAAAGAATCTTTAGGAATAATTTGTGTTTCTTATATAATTCCTTTGTAATTTTGATTGAATTTGATTGATGTTTGAATTATACTTACTAAAATTTAATTGTAATTTGTTTAAGAATCTATTAGAATTGTTAGGACTTATTTTTGTAATTTTTCTTTTATCTTCCATAGACAAGTACTCAGTTGTCACAGACATACTCATGTAAGCCAATAATTATTTATATAAATAGGTAAAAATAAGTAAAAGTAGATAAAAGTAAGTTAATTCTATAGTATTTGGTATGAAAGCTTCCTAGAAGCTTCATAGACATTGCTTTGACTTTATAGGTATCTTTAATTGATTTTTTGGACTAAAAACGTGGTCAACAAGTTAGCCATGTACCACACATGTTGTTAGCTTGAAGACCAAGCTAACAATGTGACCCACATATAGAAAAACTTGCCTTGTAAATCAAGGCATGTGTCCTACAAAGTCAACACATATTAGAGGTCCTATAGAACATTGCCACGTAGACCTTAGTTAGTTAGTATATATAGAGATAAGAGTGAAGCCTTCTTCACTCTTGTTAACTCCTTTCTTGTTTCCAATCTAGTTTCAAGAGTCTTCATATTTTCTAATCTTTGGCAATAGCCATTCCAGTTTCTCTTTCAATATACATACTTATTTATTTATATTTTTTTAACTTTCTTTGAGTGAAGGCTCACTTATATGAATTTTTTTTTCATTGAGTTCTTATCCTTGACAGATTTACAAGAATACACTTATAATAGCAGAGCTTTATCTTTTCTTGATTAAGAGTAGATTACCCCTTTTTCTTAATAAGACATAAGCATATTAAGAATTGTGGATTACCCTCTTTTAAATTGATATTATTTTTAGTATTTTTTTTATTCTCAAGTCCATTCTTTTACTTGTCTTGAGCAATATTAGACATTTTTTTTTTCTAGGTGTTACTATGGCAGAGCTTGTCAAATTGAAGAGTGCAATGACACAAATGCAAGAACAACTTAGGCAATTAATGCTTGAGATGCATCAACTTAATTCACCAACAGAAGGAGGAATAAGAATAATAAAAAGTGGAGATGTAGAGATGGTCAAAGCTGCCTCAACATCTATATCCCATCATGCCCCTTCTCTCATAGTAGAACACCATTCAAATGCTAGAGAACCAAGAATTGCCTCATCCGAGAAAATTGATGGTACGAGATTAAAGTTTCAAGGATTCATCAATCAAGTACAATTGGCAATCGAACCTCAACCCCAAAGCTATCCAACTCCATGATTACAAGTCAGGTTTATTGAAACACTACTTTTCGATTTTGTACTATCATGGTTTTCATCTTTTTTTGAACGACAAGATCTAATATTAGATAATCTAGAAGCTTTCTTGGTAGAATTTCGATCTATGTATGGAGAACATGATACAGTTCGTGTTGCAACAAATAAGATCTGTATCTTGCAACAACAAAATCGATTTGTAATAACATATGCTTCATAATTTCAACAACTTACAATTGATACCAAGTAGAATGATGTTGCACTCATTAGCCAATTTTTTTATGGATTACAATATGAGTTAAAAAAATTGATGCTCAATTTATCCGATCCTCAAATATTGAGTCAAGCAATTGATTTTGCTGTAAAATGTGACAATCGACTTTTTGAATTTCGATCTGAGAGTCACATAAGTAGGCCTCAATATTATCACAATTCAATGGCAACACCTACGTCTTCGTAATACATATCTTCAAAAATAAAAGATATGCAAATCGATGCAATACGTTTCAAACTTCTTACTAAATAAGAAAAGATTTCTTGTCATCAAGAAGGATTATGTTTATATTGTAGAGAACCAAAATACATTGCTCAACATTGTCGAAAGAAACGATGCAGCCACAAAATGAGGAGTATGGTTGTCAAAGAAGACAATATGACACAAAACGAGTTTGTCCAGCTACAATAGGAACCATGCGACTGGAACCTTGCACAACATCTAATAAAGGTCCTATTCTCTCCTCAAAATCCTCTCCTTGTTTTATATTAAATATTATTTTAGGACCTAAACATTACAAAGCCTCTGTCTTGTTAGATTCAAGAGCCTCAGCATATTTCTTAGATGAAGAATTTACTAAAAGACATAACATATCTTTAGTAAAGAAAACTAAACCTGTTTATGTAGAAGTCATAGATGGTCGTCTATTGTCTTCTGGAGATATTATTCACAAAATTCTTCCTATAGAAGTAATTAATCAATGGTCATAATAGCTTTGTAGTATTTAATATCATTAGATCTCCCTCTAATCCAGTCATTTTAGGTTTATTGTGGTTAGAAAAATACAACCTTCAAATAGATTGGATTTTTTGAACTCTTACTTTCTCTAAAAGTATAACTACCAGTGTAGTTAATCAAGTAGAGAATCATAAGTCATGTCCAATTAAACCCATGTTTATAGGTACAAAAGCTTTCTTACATGCTGCTATGAAAGAATCACGATATATTATTTATGCCACATTTGTTTCTAATGGTGTAAAGACTTCACATGGCATTCCAAGTCAATATGAAGAATTTCAAGATGTATTTGAAAAAAAGAATGCGGATACACTCCTAAAACATCGTTCCTATGATTATTCAATTGACCTTCAAGAAGGAGCACAACCACCAATCAGACCAATTTACAATTTATCATAAAATGAGTTGATTGAATTCAAGGAGTATATTGAAGAAAATCTAGCCAAGAATTTCATACGCCATTCTAAATCTCTGGCAAGAGCTCCAATTCTATTTGTGAAGAAAAAAAATGGATCACTGCAGATGTATGTTGATTATCGAGGACTTAAAAAGATTACCATCAAGAAAAAGTATCTACTACTTTAAATATCTGGACTTCTTGATCAGTTGAATCAAGCTAAGATCTATACACAAATAGATCTTCGGGGAGCATACAATCTAGTATGCATCAAAGAATAAGATAATTGAAAGACTACGTTTTAAACTAGGTATAGACATTTTGAATACAACGTCATGCCTTTTGGACTTATAAATGCACCAGCAGCTTTTCAACATCTAGTGAATGATGTTTTTTGAGAGTTTCTGGACAATTTTGTGGTCTGTTATCTAGATGACAACTTGATCTATTCTAAGAATCCAGAAGAACATGAACTTCATGTTCGTCATGTGTTACAAAAATTAAGAGATGTGGGACTCTATGCCAAGATAGAAAAGTGTGTATTCCATACTACTCAAGTCGATTTCTTAGGTTACATTATTTCAAATGATGGACTTATGATGGATCCTAAGAAAGTTCAAACTATTATAGATTGGAAGATCCCAAAAACGATAAGAGATGTCCAATGCTTTTTGGGATTTTCCAACTAGAATCGAATCTTCATCAAAGACTTCTCTCGAATTACAGCTCTATTTATACGTTTGACTTGCAAAGACAAATTCCAATGGAATCAAGAAGCGAAAGTTACTTTTGAATCTTTGAAGATAGCGTTTGTTTCTGCACCAATCTTGTATCGTGTTGATTTTTCCAAAGTATTCTTTATAGAAACAAATACATCAGACTTTGTTCTAGATGCGATTTTGTCATAAATGTGAACAGATGATAAATTTCATCCAATAGCCTTTCATTCAAGAAAATTCTCAGTAGCAAAAATCAATTATGAGATCCACGACAAAAAACTTCTTGTAATTATGGATTCTTTTCAAGATTGATGTCATTATCTAGAAGGTGCTTCCAGTCCAATCACCATGTATATGGATCACAAGAACCTTGAGTATTTCATGTCAGCACGTTGACGTGTTGTAACACGAGTATACCGTGAAAATATAAAGAAAGGGGACTTTTATTAATATTCAGTTACCTCGAATATTGGAAGCAATGACCAACTCCAGTACAATTACTGAGTGGCCAGGTTCAATCACCCCGTTACAGTTAGCCGGGACATACTGAAATGCTCCGTTCGATTCTAATAATTAGAGTCAGAAGGAAGAAAAAGGACCAATTCATACGACGGGTGAGCCTGGTTCGAAGAGCCAATTGGATCCAATTTCAAGAATCCAATCCGGGTCCTCTTACCCAATAAGAGACCTGAATTGGCCGGGCAACCCAATGCAGTCTAATTACGAGAAAATCCAGGTCTTACTACGGGCCTCAGCCAATCTGACGTGAAGGACCAATTTGATCCAATTACGGGGACATCCGGGTCTTACTACTAGACTCTTAGCCAATATGAGACCTGAATTGGTCGGACGACTCAATGTGGTCCCGATTACGGGGTTTCGATTCTGTTTCAGGCTGTCCTGTTCTCTGTGCCATTTCAAGGAACGTTGTTTTCGGTAAAAAGATCTCTTAAAGGTAAAAATGGAGGAGAAAGCTCTGACGACGAGAGCCAATTTTGGATCAAGCTCTGACGATGGGAGCCAATTTTGGATCAAGCTCTGACAATGGGAGCCAATTCCGGATCCAAGACGGAGGATTGAGGAAATTCAGAATTAACGTTAAGAAATGAGAGGGCGGGGAGAATAAGTTTTTTTGGGGAATTTTTTGAAGAATCAGAGAGCTAGCTTCATGCTTTGGGCGGGAAAAAAAGATAGAGAATTGGATTTTTTCTTTCTTCATAGGATTTTGGGAAGACTGAGGCAATCATTGCTGAAGTCAGTGTTGTAATGGTGAATCGGGATTTTTAATGAAGTGGATTTGATTACTCTTGATTGTTTTGTGAAATCGAGTTACGTCTGTGACGAAGAGTTAAAAGGGTGTCTATAGGATTGAGTATGCAAAGTGAATGAAATTTATTGGATTAATCTAACAAGACAGTCAGTGGATACTAGATCGTGAGTATAAAGCGGTATCAAAGATTAATAGTTTGGGTTGTTCGGGGTTCTCTGTAACATCCAGAGACCTACCGGCTAGGGCAGAAAAGACTTTGATAAGCAATCGAAGGGCATCCGTATAGATTTATGATGTATTCTTGCAGTTGTTTGTATTTCAATAGTCAAAAACCAATAAACTGCTTGAATATTGGCGAATCTCCATACTACCTTCTACAGCCAGACGCCCGACGCGTTCTCGAGCAAGAAAGCATGTAATACGATAAAAGTGGTGAACCTGACGTGAAAGCTTGAGGTAGAAGGTATTGGATTTCGGTTGATTTTATCTTTATTTTATGAAAAACAAAAATAAAAATTTTGAAGGATTTTTGGGAGGAGTTTCTAGTGGGGATTCTTCTAAAGGACAAGGTATGCACATGGATCTGTCTATTGCTAGTATGTTTCAAGCCTTCTCATTATCAATGCAGTAACAGCAAAGCAATGATTGAAAGGAAGCTTTGGCAACCAAAGCATTACAAGCAGTGGTCAATAAAATTAATCAATTTGATGGGAGGAATATTTCAAGGTATTTAAGATGTTATGTTTGTGAAATGGAATTAAATCGGGTTTCTGAGAAGAAAATGGTTGAATTATTTGGACTTGCCACCTTACCGGAGATAAGAGAGCACATTATATCGATTACGGATTGTTATGGGAATTCATGGGAGATTTTTTCACATGCATTGAAAGACGAATATTTCTTGGAAGATGCTGATCGTGTTACTAAGAAGCTGTTTCTAGAATGGATTGAATGGCCTAATAAGAATTTGCAAGCAACAGAGCTACTAAGGGAATTTGAGAGGCAGTACTCTCAATTATCGAAGGTAGAAAAATTGACATTGGAGCCAAACAAAGTTGATCTATTTCTTCAAGCTGCTGATGGAGAATTATAAGGAAAATTAGAACTCCTTCTTGAAGACAAAGAAGAAGATAAACGATTGACAACAAAGTGGAAGAACGTTGAAGATGCAGTGGGGTTGCTTACAAAAAAAGAAAGAAGAAGGATAGGAGCATTATTCAGAAAACAGTACAAGCACCCAAAGCTCCAGTACATACAACACCACCAACAATGCCTATAGTTCAACTTTCGACATCATTATCAAAGAAAGCAGATATGGGGATGGAAGAAATTATACGAAGAATGCGAGATCTTCAAATCAAATTGGCAAGACTTGAAGAGAATACTTCTACAAACAATTCGAAGAATGTTTCAAAACAAGGATATGTACAAAGATGCATTTGGTGTGATGACGCTTCACACACTAGAAAAGATTGCAATGAATTTAATAATATGATACGGCAGGGAATTATTTGCTGGAAAGATGGGAAGATAGCATTGAAAAATAGAGAGGATCTTCTTCAAACCAATTTTGGTAAGGGAGAAATGAGAACATTGGTTCAAGATTACCTAAAAGAGCATGAATCTGTAGCATGAGAAAGTGCAAGTTATGGTGCTAGAGTAGATGATGAAATTGGTGGAAGTACGGAAACTAGTGAGTTTTGAGCTTCTGCCGTTTCTACAATGCAAGAAGGAAAATTACCTCGAGAAGCGTTATTGAGGATTGCAGCTACAATACGAGGTAGAACAGGTTGGGGGGATCCTGTTGAGTCTCTTTCAGTTCATGCATATATTGCTAAGAGCCAACATGAAGCTTAGATGGAAGAAAAGAGACGAGGAAATTTTGATGATACTAGAGAAGGAAATTCTTCTAAGAGGCAAACTCGAGGAGACAAGGCTCGAGAGGCAGCTTCACAAGAATTGCCTGTAAAGGATACCTCAGCATCATTGGGAGAAAAAACAAAGGAGACAAAAGATAAGGACAAATCAATTGCTTATAAGCTACTTTCTGACATTGAAGCGGCAATAAATTTGAAAGGGGTGTTGGAAGAATGTATATTAAATGCTAAGGTGGAATTCACATTGAAAGAAGTCTTGGGAATTGCAAAGAAGGAGTTTCATGATGTTATCATTGACAGCATTAAGCGAAAGAGGCAATTAATGGACGAAACTGGAATGAGTCATGCTATTGATGTAAAAATATATAGAGATGAAGAAGAGGTTGATATTGGTTACAAGCAACCAACAAATGAAAAGAATGGGTATAATCAACAAGTACATTTCGAAGATTCTAGTGATAAGGAAATGGAAACTTTGAATCATTATACTCGAAAGCATTGGGCAAGAGCAAGTACTGAGGTATTGGTGAAAGTAGGAGATATAGAAGAACCAATAGTTGCTTTAATCGACCATGGTTCTGAAATAAATCTCATGTCTAAAGATCTTTATAAGAAGAAAAAATAGCCAATTGATATAGAACATGGATGGGCAATTTGAGCAGCTAATAACACACGGGGCGAATTATATGGAGCTTGTCCAGATGTCAAAATTCGGATTGGAGATGTTGCGACGGAGCAACATTTCTTTGTTCAAGATAAAACGTCTTATCCGTTGATTTTAGGACAACCTTATATTATGGCAACACGGATGGAAACAAAAGTACTTAACGATGGTTCTGCTTATGCAAAGGTACGTAGCGAGGATGGGAGGAAAGCTGTACAATTTCTAACAATACCTCCTAACCATGAACGAAATCGAGATAGGTTGAGGGAGAAACCATTGCCGAAGATTGTTGAAGGATTTAAGGATTTTGGGGAGGTACCACTGTAAAGCGAGATTATGGAGGTACAAAAGAGGAGGTACTCTCGCGAGATGAAGGTGCCTTTGATGCGAGTTTTATTGGTATATTGGAGAATGGAAATATTATGTATAAGAAAGTTGATGATTTTAAAAGAAAAGAAAGAAAAAGATTATATGATATTGAAGGACAATTACGCAAGATAGGTACATTGCAAGATGATGAGAGGATTTTAGGTGTTTATGAAGAAAATGGACTGGAAGATTCATTGGAATTGATTACATCTATTGGGTTAGGGGATAATGATAAGATTTTTGAGATTCATTCGAGAGAGGTTTATACTATGCTTGAATCTTTTCAAGCACCAGAAGTCACAGTAGAGACGAGATATAAAACGGCAGACAAGAAGGTAAAGCCTGTTGCCGGACCATTACCAGAAGATTCTAAAGAACAAATGGGAGAAGCATCAAAAGAAGCAAGTTTAAGAGATCCAATGAGTATTGGACATCAGTTTACTGAAGAGACTTTTGAAGAATTGAAGATTGGTTCTGATGGTTCTTTATTGCCGGAGGAAATTACTTGCTTCAAAAAGATGTTGGCTAAACAAGGTAGATCGTTTGCCTTCAAATCTCATGAAATTGGGTGTGTGGATCCAAATATTATAACACCTATGGTTATCTTCACTGTACCGCATGTACCTTGGAATCTAAGACCGATTCCAGTACCGAGGGCACATTTACCTAAATTGGTGGAACTATTGAAAGAAAAGATAAAGATGAAAATATTAGAACCTTCATTTGCGCCGTATTCTAGTCGATGGTTTACGGTACCTAAGAAGAATGGATCACTGCGATTTATTCAAGATATGCAGCCGGTGAATGCTTTAACTGTCGGGAATGCAGGAATTGGACCTATTGTGGATGAATTTGCTGAGGCGTTTGCTGGAAGGGCGATCTATTCAATGGGTGATTTGTATTCAGGTTATGATCAATTTCAACTTGCCGAAAGAAGTAGAGATATGACAATGATGAGGACACCACTTGGATTGGTTAGAATGTGCACTCTTCCTCAAAGCACGACCAACTCAGTTGCGTATATGATGAATGGGATGAATAAGGTATTGAGAGATTTTATTCCGGAAAAGACTATGCCTTTTCTGGATGATGTTCCTATAAAAGGGTGCAGAGAAGGAGACAAGGATGAAACTTTAGATACGAGGGGGTGTCGCAGATATATTGTTGATCATATACAAGATTGTGAAAAGATTTTAACTCGGCTTGGAGAAGTTCATCTTACATTATCGGGTATGAAGTCCATATTTGGAGTGCGAGAGGTTGTAATTGTTGGACATTTATGTGGATCTTATGGAAGAAAACTAGATCCGACTAAAGTTGATGCAATTGGAAGGATGAAAGAGGATTGTGGTTCTTTAACAGAGGTTCGCAAGTTTTTGGGTGCATGTGTATTTTATCGAATCTGGATCCCTCATTTTGCTCACATAGCGGATCCATTATATGAACTGTTACGCAAGGGTTACCGATTTGAATGGAAAGAAAGGCATATTCAGGCAATGCAAAGATTGAAGAAATTATTGATGTCACCTCCAATATTGAGGAAGGTTGCTTATAAGTGCAAAAGACCAGTGATTCTTACTGTAGACGCTAGTCCAATTGCCGTTGGATGGGCTGTGGGTCAAGATGATTCGAATGGGAGTAGATTTGTAGTTCGATTTGGGGCTAAAGTTTTAAGTATTCGTCAGCGTGCATATTCGCAAGTCAAAAGAGAACTTTGGAGAGTCGTTTCGGCTATGAAAGCTGAAAAGGACTATTTGATTGGGGCAGTAGTAGTAATTGAAACAGATTGCTTGCCACTGCTTGGAATGATTATTAACTGTTCAACGCCAGATATTGCAATGTTGAGATGGATTGCTTATATTAAGTCACTAAATCTAGAATTTAAGCATATCACTGGAAAGGACAATTTAGTAGCAGACATGCTATCTCGAGCAAGATACGAGAGGAAGGACGAAATGGTTGAAGACATTGATGATGTCGGATTGAAATTCTATTCAATATCAAATCTCAACAGAGAAGACAAGCTATTTCTTGAAGAATCTTATGAAGGAGAATTATTGGATATTGGCCATTATTTGAATACCTTGTCTAAGCAGGGGAATTGGTCTACAGAAAAATTCAAACAAATAAGAAAAAAAGCATATGGATTTTTACTTCGAGATGGATTCTTATGGAAGAGACCGAAGAAAGGAATTGGGATGTCACAACGAGTGATAGGCAAAAGGGAAGAAAAACTAAAATTATTAAAGGAGTTTCATGATAGTTTATGGGCAGGGCATAGAGGAATCTGGGCTACTTTTGCTAAACTCAAGGAACGATATTGGTGGAAAAATATGTATCGAGATGTGCTCTCATTTGTAGAGTCATGCAAAATCTGTCAATCGTATTCTAATATCCAACATCGAGATGGTCTTCATCCTACGTATCCTCTGGCTATTCATTTTAAATGGGTTGTTGATTTGGTTATTATGCCGGTTGGGTTATGGCAGATGAGAAATTTGGTTTTAGCTCGTGAAGATTTATCAAATCAAGTAGAAGGAAGAGCATTGAGGACAAAATCTACAGAGGGGATTTGTAGGTTTTTGCTTGAAGATGTCATTTGCCGTTACTGGTGCGTAGGAAAAATCACTGCAGATCGTGGAGAATTAAATGCACAAGAAGCTCGTAAGTTCTATGAAAAATGTGGAGTTAAACTATCACTGACTACTGCTTATAATCCGGAAGGGAATGCAAAAAGCGAACGCGGTCACCCACCGATTGTGAAAGCATTAGTTAAAGCTTGTAATGGGAAAGTTAAAGAGTGGCCACGGCTTTTGTCATTTGCATTATGGGCTGATCGAACAACACATAGTTCGGTGACAGGATATATGCCAGTAGAACTTATGACAGGTCGAAAACCAATTATGCCGATTGAAGAAAAGGTACTTACTTGGAGTATGCTACCATGGGAAGATGGATTGACAAGAGAAGAACTTCTGACTATTAGGATTCGACAATTGGAGCAAAGAACGGAAGATGTCCAGATAGCATTGGAAAGGTTAAAAAGAGCAAGGTTACAAAATAAGGCGCGATTCGATAAGCAACATCGATTGAGACCAAAAGCAATCGAGGATGGTGACTGGGTACTTGTTTATGACAATAGTCTGGATAATCAACATAGTACTTTGCGGAAATTTTCAAAACGTTGGTTTAGACCATATGTTATAACAACTGTTTATGATAATGCGACTTACTCATTACGGGAGTTAGATGGTACAAAATTGAAAATACCAATTGCAGGGAAGCATGTAAAAATATTTAAACGAAGACACGCAGAGATGAATATGGAAGACCTTAATGAAGGTACAGAGATTCCGCAGCAAGAAGATGAAAGTGATTTGGATAATGAAGGTGACAAAGACGAACAGGACAAAGACGTAGGGGATATATTCTGAATCAAACCGCAATTGGGTAAATTGGTGCATACCGGAGGATGCACAGGTTCAGAGGGGGTGGATGTCGTGTTGTAACACGAGTATATAGTGAAAATAAAAAGAAAGGGGAATTTTATTAATATTCAGTTACCTCAAATATTGAGAGCATCGACCAACTCCAGTACAAATACTGAGTGGTCAGGTTCAGTCACTCCGTTACAGTCAGCCGGGGCATACTGAAATGCTCCGTTCGATTCCAATAACGGGAGTCAGCAGGAAGAGAAGGACCAATTCACACGATGGGTTCGAGGAGCCAATTGGATCCAATTTCGATAATCCAATCCGGGTCCTCTTATCCAATATGAGACCTGAATTGGCCGGTCAACCCAATGCAGTCTAATTACGGGAAATCCAGGTCTTACTACGGGTCTTAGCCAATCTGACGCGAGGACCAATTTGACCCAATTACGAGAACATCCAAGTTACTACAGGCATCTTTCCTTATATAAGACCTGAATTGGTCGGGCGACTCAATGTGGTCCCGATTACGGGGTTCGATTCTGTTTCAGGCTGTCCTGTTCTCTGTGCCGTTTCAGGGAACATTGTTTTCGGTAAATGGATTTCTTAAAGATAAAAACGGAGGAGAAAGCTCTGACGGCGAGAGCCAATTTTGAATCCAAGCTTAACGGTGAGAGCCAAGTTCGGATCCAAGCTTGAGGTGGGAGCCAATTCCGGATCTAAGACGGAAGATTGAAGAAATTCAGAGGATAAGGTTAGGGGGGATATAGTTTTGAAAGGGGAGGTTTTTTTTTGGGGGAGAATCAGGGGGGAGCTAGTTTTCAAGCTTTTGCAAGGTTACCAGTTCGGTTTTCATTGGAGGGTTTTGAAGAACAAGGGAATTAGAGAGAGGAGCTTCATGCTTCGGGTCGGGGAAGGAAAGACATAGAATTTGGATTTTCTTCTTCGTAGAGTTTTGGGAAGACTGAGGCAATCGCTGCTGAAGTCAGTGTTGTAATGGTGAATCAGGATTTTTAAATGAAGTGGGTTTGAATACTCTTGACTGTTTTGTAAAATCGAGTTACGTCTGTGATTGAAGGATTAAAAGGGTGTCTATAGGATTGAGTATGCGGAGTGAATGAAATTTATTGGGTTAATCTAACAGGACAGTCAGTGGATACAAGATCGTAAGTACAAAGGGGTATTGAAGATTAACAGTTTGGGTTGTTCGGGGTTCTCTGTAACGTCTAGAGACCTACCGGCTGGGACAAAAAAAAAAAAAAAAAAAGACTTCGACAAGCAGTCGAAGAGCATCCGTATAGATTTACGGTACATTATTGTAGTTGTTTATATTCCAGCAGTCAAAAACTGATAGACTGCTTGACTATCGGCGAATCTCCATACTACCTTCTACAGCCAGACGCCCGGCGCGTTCTCGAGCAGGAAAGCACGTAATACGATAGCGGTATCGAAGATTAGTAGTTTGGATTATTCAGGGTTCTCTGTAACGTCTAGAGACCTACCGGCTGGGACAAAAAGGACTTCGATAAGCAGTCGAAGGGCATCCGTATAGATTTACGGTGTATTCTTGTAATTGTTTGTATTCCAACAGTCAAAAACCGATAAACTGCTTGAATATTGGCGAATCTCCATACTACCTTCTACAGCTAGATGCTTGGCATGTTCTCGAGCAGGAAAGCACATAATACGACACCGGGTCCTCTTACCCAATATGAGACCTGAATTGGTCGGGCAACCCAATGTAATCTAATTACGAGAAAATCCAGGTCTTACTACGGGCCTCAGCCAATCTGACGCGAAATACCAATTTGATCTAATTACGGGGACATCTGGGTCTTACTACTGGACTCTTAGCCAATATGAGACCTGAATTGGTCGGGCGACTCAATGTGATCCCGATTATGGGTCTCGATTCTGTTTCACGCTGTCCTGTTCTCTATGCCGTTTCACGGAACGTTGTGTTTGGTAAAAAGATCTCTTAAAAGTAAAAATGGGGGAGATAGCTCTGGCGGCGAGAGCCAATTTCGGATCCAAGCTCTGACGGTGGGAGCCAATTCCGGATCCAAGACGGAAGATTGAAGAAATTTAGAGGATAAGGTTAGGGGAGAGAATAAGTTTTTTGGGGAGGTTTTTTTTCAGATGGGGGGTTTTTGGATCGAAAAGCTAGCTTCAAGTTCTTTTTCTAGGTCACTAGTTTGGTTACATTAGGGTTTATGGGAGGAGAGCTAGCTTCATGCTTTGGGCGGGGAAAGAAGACAAAGAATTGGGTTTTTTTTTTTCATAGGGTTTTGGGAAGATTGAGGCAATCGTTGCTGAAGTCAGTGTTGTAATGGTGAATCGAAATTTTTAATGAAGTGGGTTTGATTACTCTTGATTGTTTTGTGAAATCGAGTTACGTCTGTGATGAAGAGTTAAAAGGGTGTCTATAGGATTGAGTATGCGAAGTGAATGAAATTTATTGGGTTAATCTAACAAGACAGTTAGTGGATACTAGATCGTGAGTATAAAGCGGTATCGAAGATTAGTAGTTTGGGTTATTCAGGGTTCTCTGTAACGTCTAGAGACCTACCGGCTGAGGCAAAAAGGACTTTGATAAGCAGTCGAAGGGCATCCGTATAGATTTACGGTGTATTCTTGTAGTTGTTTGTATTCCAACAGTCAAAAACCGATAAACTGCTTGAATATTGGCGAATCTCCATACTACCTTCTACAGCCAGACGCTTGGCGTGTTCTCGAGCAGGAAAGCACATAATACGACACCGGGTCCTCTTACCCAATATGAGACCTGAATTGGTCGGGCAACCCAATGCAGTCTAATTACGAGAAAATCCAGGTCTTACTACGGGCCTCAGCCAATCTGACGCGAAGGACCAATTTGATCCAATTTCGGGAACATCTAGGTCTTACTACTGGACTCCTAGCCAATTTGAGACCTGAATTGGTCGGGCGACTCAATGTGGTCCCGATTACGAGGTTTTGATTCTATTTCAGGCTGTCTTGTTCTCTCTGCAATTTCAGGGAATATTATTTTCGGTAAAAGGATCTCTTAAAGGTAAAAATGGAGGAGAAAGCTCTGATGACGAGAGCCAATTTTGGATCAAGCTCTGACGGTGGGAGCCAATTCCGGATCCAAGATGGAAGATTGAGGAAATTCAAAATTAAGGTTAAGAAATGAGAGGGGAGGGGAGAATAAGTTTTTTTGGGGAGTTTTTTGAAGAATCACAGAGTTAGCTTCATGCTTCGGGCGGGAAAAAAAGACAGAGAATTGGGTTTTTTTTTTCTTCATAGGGTTTTGGGAAGACTGAGGCAATCGTTGCTGAAGTTAGTGTTGTAATGGTGAATCAAAATTTTTAATGAAGTGGGTTTGATTATTCTTGATTGTTTTGTGAAATCGAGTTACGTCTATGATGAAGAGTTAAAAGGATGTCTATAGGATTGAGTATGCGGAGTGAATGAAATTTATTGGGTTAATCTAACAAGACAGTCAGTGGATAGTAGATCGTGAGTATAAAGCGGTATCGAAGATTAGTAGTTTGGGTTGTTCGGGGTTCTCTGTAACGTCTAGAGACCTACCGGCTGGGACAAAAAGGACTTCGATAAGCAGTCGAAGGGCATCCGTATAGATTTACGGTGTATTCTTGCAATTGTTTATATTCCAACATTCAAAAACCGATAAACTACTTGAATATTGGCGAATCTCCATACTACCTTCTACAACCAAATGTCCAGCGCGTTCTCAAGCAGGAAAGCACGTAATACGACATTGGGTCCTCTTACCCAATATGAGACTTGAATTGGCTAGGCAACCCAATGCAGTCTAATTACGGGAAAATCCAGATCTTACTACGGGCCTCAGCCAATCTGACGTTGTCGTATGGCGTGATTTTCTATCTGGGAATACACCGGGTATCTAGCTGTAGAGAGTTTAGGTTTCTTTTATATATAATGCCTTAGCTCCCAAAAACAAACTCCTTGCTTTGTATAAAATTTCAAAATATCTTAAAATTCTTCAAAATATATTTCTTCCCGCCAAGGACCTTTTTACATCAGACTCTGAAAATTCATAAAAGCTATTCCAACCGTTCACTTGGTTACAAATTTCTACATAAGCTAGATGCTATACTTAACTTTTACCACAAAAAATTTGAACCGTAAATCTATCACCGATCGTTCGGCATCTAAGAAACCCTAGCAGGTGCACAAAACCCTAACTTACAAGCACCCGAAAACTATTTTCCTTATATCTCTTAAACCCAAGCTCCAAATCACACAAAACTTATAAAGAAAGCTTTATAACAAGGTTACACACAATCTTGGAAATTTTGAGCTAAAACCTCATCAAATTGTCTAAGATATAGCTCAAATCACAAGCACAAGTAATTCGGGCTACTTACTACCCTTAGATATCAAGCGCTGACTTCAACTGCCAATATCTCCTTCATAAAAGCTTGGAATTCGATAAACAGTATGCACAAACTGTAGCCGAAAAAGTGCTCTCTTCAAATCCGGTCGCCGATCCTCAATTGCTGTCCGTACGCGTGCGGTATGCTCAAAAGAGTGACAGTACGTCGAAAACTTACACCTTAACTTTGAGCGCCTATAACTTCTTCATATAAACCCCAAATGACACAAATTTTGCACCAAAACCATATCCAAAAACCTAAACCTTCTGACCCTAGCCTTCAAAATTCGAATGCCGCGAGAAACTAACCCTAATCCCTAATATGGCCTCGGGCAGCCTCCTCAAAGCCCATTGGTCATGATTTTTGACCAATAGGAATGGAGATTTTTATTATTTATCTCCATTCATCCATATTGGTGCCCTAATTACTCCTTTTGCTACCAAAACCCCCTTCTCCATCCCTTTTCTTATAAGATTTTTACAATGAGTCTTTTTGACACCAAATAAAAAATCCAAAAGAAGTTTTCAAAGGTCACCAATGTCTAACAAAGGTGATTCTAATTATTTAGAAGTCACTATGAACTAAACCAATCTTAAAAGCCACTATGAAAAAGAAATCAAAGTTATAAAAATTCTATAGTAACCTTTTTAAACAACCTCTTCTCAAAGTAATAATCAAATTATATCCTACAACCAACTAAAATCTACTAACATGGCTCTTACCATGTTACTTAATAAATTATATATTAAGTACATAATTACATTATTTTCATATAGTAGCCGAACCACAACACGACAACGCGAAGGACCAATTTGATCCAATTACGGGGACATCCGGATCTTACTACTGGACTCTTAGCCAATATGAGACCTGAATTGGTCGGGCGACTCAATGTGGTCCCGATTACGGGGTTTCGATTTTGTTTCAGGTTGTCCTGTTCTCTGTGCCGTTTCAGGGAACATTGTTTTCGGTAAAAAGATCTCTTAAAGGTAAAAATGGGACAGAAAGCTCTGACGACGAGAGCCAATTTCAGATCCAAGCTCTGACGGTGGGAGCCAATTCCGGATCCAAGATGGAGGATTGAAGAAATTCAGAGGATAAGGTTAGAGGAGAGAATAAGTTTTTTGGGGAGGTTTTTTTTTTAGATGGGGGGTTTTTGGATCGAAAAGCTAGCTTCAAGTTCTTTTTCAAGGTCACTAGTTTAGTTTCATTAGGGTTTGTGGGGGGAGAGCTAGCTTCATGCTTCGGGTGGGGAAAGAATACAAAGAATTGGATTTTTTTTCTTCATAGGGTTTTGAGAAGATTGAGGTAATTGTTGCCGAAGTCAATGTTGTAATGGTGAATCGAAATTTTTAATGAAGTGGGTTTGATTACTCTTGATTGTTTTGTGAAATCAAGTTACGTCTGTGATGAAGAGTTAAAAGGGTGTCTATAGGATTGAGTATGCGAAGTGAATGAAATTTATTGGGTTAATCTAACAAGACAGTTAGTGGATACTAGATCGTGAGTATAAAGCGGTATCGAAGATTAGTAGTTTGGGTTATTCAGGGTTCTCTGTAACGTCTAGAGACCTACCGGCTGGGACAAAAAGGACTTCGATAAGCAGTCGAAGGGCATCCGTATAGATTTACGGTGTATTCTTGTAGTTGTTTGTATTCCAACAGTCAAAAACCGATAAACTGCTTGAATATTGGCGAATCTCCATACTACCTTCTACAGCTAGACGTTTGGCGTGTTCTCGAGCAGGAAAGCACATAATACGATACCGGGTCCTTTTACCCAATATGAGACCTGAATTGGTCTGGCAACCCAATGCAGTCTAATTACGAGAAAATCCAGGTCTTACTACGGGCCTCAGCCAATCTGACGCGAAGGACCAATTTGATCCAATTTTGGGAACATCCGGGTCTTACTACTGGAGTCCTAGCCAATTTGAGACCTGAATTGGTCGGGCGACTCAATGTGGTCCCGATTACGGGGTTTCGATTCTGTTTCAGGCTGTCCTGTTCTTTGTGCCATTTTAGGGAACGTTGTTTTCGGTAAAAGGATCTCTTAAAGGTAAAAATGGAGGAGAAAGCTCTGACGACGAGAGCCAATTTCGGATCAAGCTCTGACGGTGGGAGCCAATTCCGGATCCAAGATGGAAGATTGAGGAAATTCAGAATTAAGGTTAAGAAATGAGAGGGGAGGGAGAATAAGTTTTTTTGGGGAGTTTTTTGAAGAATCACAGAGCTAGCTTCATGCTTCGGGCGGGAAAAAAAGACAGAGAATTGGGTTTTTTTTTTCTTCATAGGGTTTTGGGAAGACTGAGGTAATCGTTGCTGAAGTTAGTGTGGTAATGGTGAATCGGGATTTTTAATGAAGTGGATTTGATTACTCTTGATTGTTTTGTGAAATCGAGTTATATCTGTGATGAAGAGTTAAAAGGGTGTCTATAGGATTGAGTATGCGGAGTGAATGAAATTTATTGGGTTAATCTAATAAGACAGTCAGTGGATAGTAGATCGTGAGTATAAAGCGGTATCGAAGATTAGTAGTTTGGGTTGTTCGGGGTTCTCTGTAACGTCTAGAGACCTACAGGCTGAGGCAAAAAGAACTTCGACAAGTAGTCGAAGGGCATCCGTATAGATTTACGGTGTATTCTTGTAGTTGTTTGTATTCCAACAGTCAAAAACCGATAAACTGCTTGAATATTGGCGAATCTCCATACTACCTTCTACAGCCAGACGCCCGGTGCGTTCTCGAGCAGGAAAGCACGTAATACGACAACGCATATTAAATCATTGTCAAGCTCATTGGAACATGTCTTTATCAAGATTCGAGTTCATCATCACTTATTGGCAAGAAAAATAATAAGGTTTGTTTGATGCCTTGTCTAGACGTTCTTATCTTGCACCAAAAGAAGAAGATGCAGCTTTTGAGCAGTAAAGAATGGTTCTCTTGAAGCCAAAGCAATTTCATCTTCGAGCAATAAAATCAACATTGACTGTTGATTTAACTTTTCTCAAGCAAGTCCACTTAAGTATGTCTTCACACCCTCTTGTTCATGATATCAAGAATAATTCTTCTAAATCTCATGATGCCTTTAAATTCGAGTTCAAGAACAACCTATTCTATTTCGAAGGATGCCTATATGTTCCAGAACGAGAAGCACATTTACGTGTTCTTCAAGCTCGTCACGACTTTCGAACAATAGGACATTTTGAATACAATAAAACTTTGAAACCAATGTCCAAGGACTTTTGGTGGCCACAAATGTAGAAAACAGTCAAAGATTTTGTACAATCTTGTGATGTTTACTCGAGATCAAAAACTCCTCGTCATCAACCTTATAAACTATTTCAGCCATTACCCATTCCAGAACAACCATGGTCTTCTGTTTCTATGGATTTCATCATGGATCTTCCAATCTTAGGTTCTTATGACTCTATATTTGTGATAGTAGATCGTTTTACTAAGATGGCATATTTTGTACCATGTACAAAATCTATCACAGGTGAAGAAACAGCTAAGCTCTTTCTTGACAATATCAATTGCTATCATGGATTATCCAAGGATATTATATCAGATAAGGGAACTCAATTTGCATGAAGATTTTGGCAGACTCTTTTCAAGATTCTAAAAGTGGATATAAAACTATCTTTGACATTCCATCCTCAAATTGATGGACAAACGGAGCGTGTTAATCAAGTTTTAGGGTAGTATTTAAGATGTATCATTAACTACCAACAAGATTATTGGACAATTCTTTTGCCATTGACAGAGTTTGCTTACAATAACACGATACATTCTTCTACAAAATAAATACCTTTCTTTGCTAATTATGGTTATCATCCACGACTTGATACTTTTGACTTTTTAAAAGTTGATAATCTTGCTGCAAAAGATTTGGTGATTCATTTGTCATAGCTACATGCAACAATAAAGGCGCAGTTAAAAGAAGCTCAAAAACAACAAAAGGTCAATGCGGATGTCTATCGAAAGGAACAACCACCTTCCACTTGGGTGATAAGGTATGGCTACTTCATCATAATATCAAGAGCATTCATCCTTGTGAGAAGTTGGACTATCAAAGACTTGCACCATTTTCTATTTCTATACAAATCAATCCAATTGCATATCGTTTACATCTATCGGAGTCAATGAAAATCCATCCAATATTCCATGTGTCTCTTCTTGAACCATACAAGACAGTGGACATACCAAGAAGATGACAAGCTCCATCTCCTCCTACAAAAGTGGACAATGATGAAGAGTTTGAAATGGAAGAAGTTTTAGATTCAAGGCGGAGCCGAAATAAATTAGAATATCTTGTCCATTGGCGTAGATATGATATTAGTGAATGCACATGGAAGCCACTAAAGAATCTTGCAAATGCAGCAAAGGTAGTGGAGGCTTTTCATCGATGACATCCATCAAAATCTAGATGAAAAACTTCTTTATAAAAGAAATAAGATCTAGGCAAGATATCATTCTACTTTCAATCCTTGTTTATAGCTTCTTTGTAGTTGTGACACTGAAGAAATGGAGAACCAACAACAAGCAGATTTGACTTAAGAACCTTTGTTTGTTGACCAGTTGGACGGGACATTACAATTGTCACAACCTTCAAGATGATGCAATCAAAATGAAGATCTTTAAGAACGACATGTTTTTTTTTGAATACATGGCGAGATACAACGCGTTTGATATCACAACTTGGAAAAGGTCTCTCGATGTTTGGTGATTTTACTAGAGGTAGAAACAACTCCTGATGGTGTTTCAAATATTCTATTCGAAGGAAGTTATGAAGGCTTCAACAATGATCAAATAACTAGATGGTCTTCTCGCCCCGGTATGGGACACTATCAATGGTTGAGAAGCCCTATCAATCATCTTCAAAGAGAACAAAGATCAGAGTATGTGGCAAATATAATTCGTCGCATCATAGATTTCTTCAACATATAATGACCGCTCCTCGTGAAACTCGTTCCTAAAAAAGGAGGTAATATCACGGACATACTCATGTAAGCCAGTAATTACATATATAAATAGGTAGAAATAAGTAAAAATAGATAAAAGTAAGTTGATTCTATAGTATTTGGTATAAAAGCTTCCTAGAAGCTTCATAGACATTGCTTTGACTTTATAGGTGTCTTTAATTGACTTTTTGGACTAGAAACGTGGTCAACAAGTTGGCCATGTGCCACACATGTTGTTAGCTTGAAGACCAAGCTAACAATGTGGCCTATATGTAGAAAAACTTGCCTTGTAAATTAAGGCATGTGTCCTACAAAGTCAACACATATTAGATGTCCTATAGAACGTTGCCACATAGGCCCTAGTTAGATAGTATATATAGAGACAAGAGTGAAGCCTTCTTCACTCTTGTCAATTCCTTTCTTGTTTCCAGTCTAGTTTAAAGAGTCTTCATGTTTTCTAATCTTTGGCAATAGCCATTCCAGTTTCTCTTTCAATATACATACTTGTTTATTTATTTTGTTACCTTTCTTTGAGTGAAGGCTCACTTGTATGAATTATTTTTTTCATCGAGTTCTTTTCCTTGACATCGATACATTCTTAAGCCAAATGCCATGTAATACAATACCTTTCCTAGTAGTCATCTTTTTTCTTCTCCATTCCTCGCCATCTTTCTTATTTCCTTGTTCTTACCTATTGTCGCCATCTCTTTCATTTTCAGTCCATCCAACTACCATTCTTAATCTCATGTGCAGTTTCAATCCTTAATCCTCCATCCTTGTTTTAGCAATATCATTGCATGGAATTAATAGACTAATCTTATCTTGTACACACTCAACTTGAAGGTCAAGGTGGCTCTGTAAAGCTTTAGAATTTGGATCTTGCAATTGAATTAGATCAAATTCTCAAAAATTCAACTCATAGTGCCTATCAACTCAAAAGAAATATATATATATTTTTTTTTTTCACTCAAGATGATACAAGATAAAGAAAAGTAAATTTTCTATTAAAATATCCAATAAAGAATCATAAATTTCTACTTTTGAATTTTTAAGTGATTCCTATGTAGTACAAAATAAAAAAGTTGGATTCTAAATACTTGTTTAATAATACAAGAATCTGACTATAACGAGGAAGTAAATTATTAAAATAACTTTAAAAATCAATATTGCTCTCTTTTTCTCTCTCAATGGTGGCTCAAAGGAATTAGCTTGCTTATGAATCCAACATGAAACATGTCTAAATTAAACTCACATGCTTCTTTTTTGCAATCTTGTCATACCAATCATATGTCTACTAAACCAATAAAGAATCAACTGAGTATAGACAATAAGTGTTTAAAGAAAATTATTTACTAAAGTTACAAAGAAATATAGTCATAGTCCACTTAAGTGATAATGATGTGTGGAATTAGAGCTATAATGGTGTATACAATCTTGATGCATAAGCCAAGAAGAAAACAAAATTTGCCTTACAAATACAAAGCCTTTGATTAATATCTATTCCATTGCACTTGAATATATATATATATATATATATTTTAACAATTTTTTTTTAAAATATCTCTATCTATTTCATTTCAAATTTAATATGTCATAAGCAAATAAAGAGAATCAAAAGTTAATCATATTTTTTAAGTTTTAAATTTCTTTAAAGAAAATAACTAATTCTATTGATTTTTTTAAATGTATAATTTTTTTAAATGTATATTTGTATAATTTAAAATGAAATTTCTTCCAATATTTGGTCAATACTTAGCATCAATTCTAAAACTTTAAACTTGAAAAAAGATTATAAATATATTGCTTGTTATATAATATCTAACTACATAAAAATTAAGACTAATTTATAATTTTATTTTACCAAAAGTTATTTATTTTTAATGATATATTATAGTATAAATATAAATTTTTATTATTTAATGTATTTTTCTGAATATATTAAATTTTTATATATAAAAGATAAAAATTAGTAAGCTTTTATAATTGGTGAATCATAGATAATCACCATTTTTATACTAAGTCACTTAAAAATTTTAATTCTAAAAGTATACATTTATTTAATAGAAATATTTTTATATATATTTGAAATATATATAAAAATAATTTATAACAAGATTTATAAAAGAAATTAATATATAAAAAATAAAAAAATAAAAAATATTTATTAAATAAATAGATGTAATATGTAAATAATAAAATATAATACTTAGAAAAAAATATATTTTTAAAGTATTAAAAAAATATAAATTATTATAGCCATCAATTTTTTTGATGTATTAAAAAATTAAGTTTCAAAAGATGTATTTAAAAGATAACATAAATAGCATAAAAAATATTATTTTACAAAAAAGTATAATTTTTATAGAGATAAAAAAATATTATAAAAAAATTAATAATCAATAAAAATAAAAATATTATAAAAAATTTAATAAGCATATTATATAAAAATATTAAAAAATTATACATATATATATATATATATATATATATATATATATATTAAATTTTAATTTTAATTTATAGAAATATAAAATCAAATATTGAAGTTACATTGATAAGATTTTTTTTAAAGTACAATCTTATAGATGAGCTTATCTAAAAATGCAACAAGAAAAAATAATCAATAGATGTTTTTATTTTAAAAAGATATAAAATTAATAAATAAAGAAATTTTAAAAATAAATTGTAAATATAAAATAAATAATTAAATTTTTATTATGAAATATTTAAAAATATTGGCATATAAATTTTTAATTACATATATCTATATACATACATATATATATATAATTTATTTATAGAAAATAATATTTGCATAAATCTCAAAAGTTTGAGAAAATATGAATAAATAATTATGTCTAAATTAAAAAAATTTAAAGTTTAAAATCTAATAATATTTTACTTGATTTTTTTTAATGATATGATAATTATCACATAATATAATCTACTTTTATTCTAGTATCTATATTTAAATAATAATATTTTAAACTAAAATAATAAAAAAAATCATTAAAAAATTATTTGATATGGCTATTACATCTTCAATAATATTCTACTTAATTTTAAATTAAGTCTTTATTTGGTTTTTGTAGAATCTGAGTTAGAAAAATTTAAAAGAATTATATATGAAATAATATGTCAATTTTTCTATAAAAGAAAAATCATAATATCAATAAATAATTTTATTTTTTTATATTATCTTATTTTAATCAAAACTTTAGTCATACCTATATTAACTTGTATAATAATAATGTCTCATAATGTAAGAACTGATAATAATAACTATGATTGTTTGCATGTTTGAATGTATGCACATATTTATTTTTTTATAAAATTTTAATTACAATCTTACCTATAACTCATAATATTTCAATAATTCTTCTATGTATTATATGGATATAGTTTTTAGGTTGTGATTCTTTACAAAATATAATTTAATGTAAAACATTAAAATTAAAAATTAAAATCAATATGCTTAAGAGTAAAATACACTAAATATTCAATCAAATTGTATAAAAAATAGAATGTTTATTTTGCTCTCATAAGAAATGAAGCATATACAATAATATCTTTTTACATTAATATCCATTAATTCAACAACATCTATTGCATAATGATGTTTGTTCTCACCAAATTTGTTTCATAGCAGTAACTTGACATTTCTTATATGTAATATCTAATACAAATTTTACAATTTATGAAATTGTATAGCCAAGTATCTAGCAATATAAAGACCTTAATAGAATAATTGAAAGTGTGGCTTTTACTTTGAATGTACTTTGGAGCCAAATGGTGCAACAAAACAAAGATGCTTTGATCTTAAATGCCTTAGTATCTACTTTGTTGACTAAATGTATCTCCTTTGATCCTAAAGTTTTCATGACAAAATCCATTATAAAATGCTTTGATTCTAAATACTATAGTATCTACTTTAAATAGAATAGCTTTAATCTTTAATACCACAATATCTACTTTGTTGAGCAAACACAATTGTCTCAATTCTAAATCTTCTACTATAATATCTATTCTATAATATATAAAGAATTGTCATTGTAATCAAGCATTTAGTGCTATTTGCAAGAAATAAGAGACATATAATTTATCTTTAAGGTCTTTCAATATTATATATTTTAAAAAATATATAACATGAGTAATCCCAAGGAGCTTGATTATAGCATAGATGACAAAAAGCTTCTCTTTTTTTGACACATCAGCTCAAGTTCTACTTCTAAATCTTTATCATCATCTTCAATCTTCCTATTTACAGCACTTGCCAACAATTCATCATTGAACAACTATTCATCTTCCATTAAAGCTTTTGCAATAAGATCAAAAAGAGCTTCAATAGATATTGGGTCATAGACACATAGTCATAGATGCTATCTAAAAGCTCATTATTGATGTCATTTTCATCCTCATTATGTTGAATTTTTTTAAAGCAATTAGTGAACAATCTTGTTTGCTAAAAAAAATGCAATTATTCATATAGGTATAGTAATCCAATCAACTTTTATCCAAAAAATTAATATTAGCTAATCAACTATGTATAATTTTTTTATTTTTTAATTCATCTTTGTCAATTATGTTTTATAAATGAAACCCCTATTACTATTGCTTAAAAGCAAACCTTATGTCAACATTTGTTGGTTGAAGTTTTAATGTTGTATTGAAAAGGAGCAATTCCACCTCAATGTGTGATCAAGGTCTAAATCAATTGTTCTATAGAATAATGCATTCTAAAAAAAACAAAATCTTGAGATTTACAACTATTATTATTATTATTATTATTATTATTACCGTTATTATTTCAAATCTTTAAGCTACTTGCAAAATACAAGCTCAATCATCCACACCTTATTATTACTTTAATAATAAAATCTTAATTATTTATCCAACTTCTTCTTGAAGTAATAGGGCTTTATCAAGTTATCAATGATAAAAACATTCAACTTTTTATTCTGATTTGCATTTTCTATGAATGCAATTGTAACCCAAGTTTTGTCTTTCTTCACCTCCTTGATCAATTCCTATGCAATTGTATAATTAAAAGCCATCCAAAATTAAAGGCATATTTTTCCATATTAAATACATCTTTTAGAATATACTTCAAGATCTTCTCTATTAGGATAGGAAGCTATAAGGCAATAGCTCCCATACTACCTAATTCAATTTCTTCAAATGACTTGAATAATTTGAACAAGAATTGCTTTTAGAAGCAATAAAATCTCTTATTTGATAAATTCAAGAGCCTTCCTTTTCTTGTTAATGTTAAAGTATTCAAAAAGTTGGCATGTTTTTTTTCCTTTATTAGCTCTTCTATCATTACCACTTTACTTGCTTGCTGTTGGAGGATCCAATTTGCTAATATCTTTTCAATCTTAAGGAAGCAATTAATGTATTCTCTCTTATTCAATGTTATACTGGTTGCATGTTCTCAAGGCTCTCATGCTACTTTAAAATGTTGCTAGTTGTAGATTAAGATGGAGCTTTGTAGATTATTCACTTTTAAACCTTAATTAAGGAAAACAAACATTCTATTAGAAATTGTTAGACAAATCTTATGGAAATAGATTCAACAAATTTAAAAAATTCAACACATTTCTTCTAAAGAAATTTTGAACATCCATAATTAGTACAACCACATTTTATCCTCACATAATTAACAAATTAGCCCAAAATTGAAGTCAAAGCCAAAGCTGAAGAAATTCAATCCAAACCCCATACTAAGAATTCTAGACACATTCACAGGATCTATAGACACAAACTACAACTTTTACAACAACTTTTACGTTTTTGTGGACTCTATATGATTGATTGAGATTTGGCGGTCATTCAAACTACTATATTCTCCTATGATTGATTAAAACTATTTGATTGATTGAACTACAATATCAAGCTTTTAAACTCATGTTATTGCTCACCTTCCTATGTTAGCAATTACACGCTTGTATAATGATTGCATGCTTATACAATATATTGCTTCAAATAGACAGAGGTGAGAGAGTGGATGAATAAGTTAAGTGAGTTCCATGTTCTTGTTTCTTTGATTATTATGAACAGAAGTGCAAATCAAGAAGGGGTGGTAGTGGTGGTCCGCATACAGGATACACTGCATTCCTTACTACAATCACCCTGGGTGTTCATTTCAGTAACATGACACCCATCCTTACAATGACATTGGAACATTGATACCTTCAGTAATTTATTTGTCCATGCACTTCCTGTAACTCACATAGTATTATAGAAGTGAAACCAGGAAGTGTTTCTTTTAAAACATCAACCTTAAACCTGAGATTCTACAAGGCGAATAAAACCTGAATTGAAACACGATTCACAGGATCTATTACTTCGGTGGAGTAGAGACTGACTATAAACTCCATTGAGAAGAAAACTGAAAATCAATCCATTATTCTTGCGATAATTGCACTCCATAAAGTCTCACAATAAACTTATAATGCATCCAAAGGCTCGGATTTATATTCCTTCGCACGCAGAAACTCGGAAAACAAAATGGTATCAAGTCCTTATCATAGACTAAATAAGCAAATAAGGAAAAGGAAACATGGTAAAGTTCATTGAGCGGATTGTTATGTAAAGGATTCGACAAACACCCATGAAAGGATACGCAGCTTAAATTGAACCAAACCTGGAAACCTCGTTCAAATGCATTTTATCCAAGCAACCCTTAGGTTTAACGACGTGCTATTCACACTGAGCACAGATATTCTGCGTGCAAAGTCAACTCCCAAACCTCAAATCGGTTACCACCTTCCAAATTGTCCCTAGTGAACTCGTCTACATCCTCGGATTGAATGAACACTTACAGCTTGAAACTCACAGCACTCTCTTAGGAATTCAACGCCGTAACAACTGCATACCCAAAGCAAAGAGCTGTGAATCACAAAAGTTGTAATCACAATACAAAATTCTATTTTCAGTACAGTTATCAGCACATTGTGTAAGCTCTCGGAATTACAAGCACACTGACTCATTCACACTACTTATTTGAATGAACCCAGACAGTTGATTTATGATTTGATCACCTAGGAGACACTAGGAGGTAACATTACATTAGATAGCATTCCACAGGACTTATACATAAGTAAGAAACCATTCCCAACTATAGGAAAGATAATGTGTCTGCTTTTTCTGCGACTTTCAGACAGAAATTTTCGATTTTTTTGATTTGTGATAATGACCATTGGAATTTGCTGGGGACTCCTCACTGGACCTTTTTTTCGACTTCTTAACACTACTCCGCTGCACATCACTATCATTCCCGTTGCTCCCTCTATCTCCTACACTGCAAAGATTATGTTCAGTAAGCACCTCTTGAAATTCTTCCTTCACTGGAGTTCCTCCTTGTAAAATATCGCCTCGGTGTTTTTTCTTCTTCTTCTTCTTCTTCCTGCTGCTATCTGCCGGTTTCATATCCTCATCCTCGTCTTGCACAGCGCCTTCTTCTACCTTAACTACCTTCGCAGGTGTATCTAGTGACGCATGAAGTCCATTAGAAACCACCCCATCTACACTCTTACTCTTCTTCTTTTTCTTCGCAGTTTTCATGGTGTCCGAGTCGCTACCCACAGCAAACTCAGTCTTGATGTCTGAGTGCAACCCTTCCGTGTCCACGTCCATTGCCGCTCCATCCGTACCCTGTTTAAGCTTCTTCTTCTTCCGCTTCTCACTCTTCTGAGATTCTCGGGCACCGTCTACGCCATCAGTTTGCCTCGGAGTGCTTGGCAGCATTTCAGTAACAGCAGGCTTCTCCTCAAAACTCAGTCCTCCGTTGGCCAGCTCTCCTGCCTCTGCACCATCTAACTCATGTCCCAGAAGTGCCTCAAAATTAAAGGTTGTTTGATCTTCTTTCTTCGCCTTCTTCGACTTTTTCTCTTCTCTAGATTTCTTCTTAACGTCTGGAATTTTCTCAACCTGTTCGACATTAAAAAACTTAGAAGTACGCTCTGCAGTTTTCAACTCCACGTCCTCCCTAGCGTTCCCAAAATTTTCCTTTCTCCTCATCAACATCTCCTCTAAAGATTGAGAGACAGCCTCAACGTAACCTTTAGCAATTCCAACCTCCGATGCTGCCTCGCTGGACAAGAAACGGCGGAGCAGCGCCGCAGCTTTTTTTACAGAACATGGTGCAGAAGAGATCTCTGTCCCTTTCACTGGCAACGGACCCGCCATAGCGAGCCTACGTCTTAAAACCTACAAGAGCATAAAAAAAGTAAAACAAAGCAATCCAAGGGTTTAGGGTTTAGAACCCCTGAACCTCAGCATACACATCCTACAAAACCCAGAAGGAACAATGAAACTGACTCAGCAGTTCCAAGGCTTCGAAACTGAGTATCTATGCGCTGTAGCAGTGTCAGGTCTTGAGAGATGAGTCGCCAATTGTGATGCCCTAATCAAAATCTTAGAGAACAAGGTCAAGTACTCAAACACAGAAACTCGTCCAAATTCGCAAACCACGAATCCTCAAAGCCGCTTACTAAGACCTGTACACAAACAAGAGACGAAAGGAATCACCACACTCGCAATGGAGCTGGCCCGTCTTTGTTCCAAGTGGAGAAATTGCAGCCGCAATGTCCAGATCCTTGAAAGACAGCGCGAAACGAGAGAGACGAAGTTCCCATCTTGTCCATCGTGTTCCCATCATACAATAACTGGGACCTCTCTCTGTGTTAGATGAACAGATACTATGAATGAATGAATAAAAACTTAAGTACTCATTCATTATGCTTTCATTCGTCTCGAATATTCAATAAACTTCAAAATGCACAACGCATACTCATAGTTGGGCCTGTCTTCCTCCATGGAAATATAAACAAATTACACATTTTAATTTAGTCATTTTTTAGCCAAAAAAACACTTCAGAAAAATATGTATTTTTTTTATTTTTGGATAGTCCATCATTAGTGGTGAAAATGAAAACGTATACTATAACTTATATATATTTAAACATGTGCATTTTGTAAATATAGTAATTATTAATTTATTTTAAAACTTAATGAGGCATCGGATACATATGTTATGATTTAACTTCTTTTTTTTTAATTTAACTGGAATATTAACGGAGTCATGCATTCAGTGAAAAGCTAATAACATATAAACAAAAAAATATCCAATTCTTATTGTTATCATACCCTTTTTTTTTTATGGAAATCTCTTAACTTTATTTTCAAAATTGATACATTAAATGTTGCAATATTTCTAAACAGTTTAGACTAGAAGGTTTTCATATATACATATGCATGGACTAGGATATATCAAAATTTATATTCAAAAATATATTTATTCAAAAATTTCTAAAACTGTAATATCACTCGAATTTGAAAATTTTGTTGAATAAGTATTTAAAATGTCACAAAAACAAGATAAACAATTAAAATATTATATTTTATATTTTATAATTTAATAAATATCACTGTTTAATTTATTGGATATTAAATTCATTAATTAATCATGCGCAGCATCGATCTCATTGTGTGACATTCAAAACTTCAAAGTATTTTTTTAAATAAAATTTGTAGCCCAATAGTGCCTACCAAGATGCATAGCGTTGGATGGTTTAGTATTTTTCGTGGATGAAAATTTGATAATCCTGTTGAGTCGCCAGGATCATCCACAAGGTTCCAGGCTATGGCGGATTAGGGTTACGACATCTGATGCTTCGAATTGCCAGGGAGGGGGTTTCTGGATGCGTGGCTTGTTGAGCCATTGATTGTCTCCTCGAACCATCAAGGAAGCCCTTGACAACGCATACTTCCATTTCGAAGGTGGTATGCAGGAGTCTACTGAATTTGTATGCTACTCGCACATTTGAAGGCAATCGTTTGAGTAAGGTTTCGGAGAGGGTGCGATGTCTCGGCGATATGATAGTCGGACGACGATCTTCTCTCCGGAGGGTCGTCTGTACCAGGTGGAGTATGCCATGGAGGCAATCAGCAACGCCGGTGCCGCGATCGGGGTGTTGGCCAAAGATGGAGTGGTTCTCGCAGCTGAGAAGCGTGTCACTTCTAAGCTCTTGGCGACGTTGAAATCTACGGAGAAGATGTATAAGATTGACGACCATGTTGCATGTGCTGTTGCGGGTATCATGGCGGACGCTAACATTCTGATTAACACTGCGCGGCTTTCCGCGCAGAGGTATACTCTAGCTTACCAGGAGCCCATGCCGGTGGAGCAGCTGGTTCAGTCGCTGTGCGACACGAAACAGGGGTACACGCAGTTTGGAGGGCTTCGGCCTTTTGGAGTGTCGTTCCTGTTCGCAGGGTATGATAAGAATTTCGGATTTCAGCTGTATATGTCGGATCCGAGTGGTAACTACGGCGGTTGGAAGGCTGGTGCCATCGGAGCGAATAACCAAGCGGCTCAATCGATGCTGAAGCAGGACTATAAGGACGACATGAGCCGGGAGCAGGCGGTGCAATTGGCGCTGAAGGTGTTGAGCAAGACGATGGACAGCACGTCGCTGTCGGCAGAGAAGCTGGAGTTGGCCGAGATCAGTTTGAGTCCGGAGGGCGTGTTCCAATACCAGGTTTGCAGCCCGGAAAATTTGAATAAGCTGCTGTTGAAGTATGGCATCACACAAGCAGCAGAAGAGAGCAATTAACCATTGAATTCATCCTACAGCAGGTCTGCTTGGACAAAACAGCATTGATAGCCTTGAATCCTGATCAGTGTTAGATTTGATCGTAGGTCTTGCGGAATTCACATTTCGATTATGCTTGATGTACATGATTGCTCACAACTAGCTTTCGAGGCTCATTGGACATATTTCAGGGTAACGTTTTATTTTTGTAAAGTGCTACAAGTCAATTTTCTGTTAATCCTAGCAATTCAATATCCGCTCCTGCTAGATTTAAATCTCGAAATTCCTTTGGTTCCGTCAGATGAATTTTTGTAACTCCTGCTTTTCTAGCCTCAGTCTCACTGGTTGTATGGATTTAGGTTTAGTTTTATCTCTTCATAATCCTGTTAGCATGTCTGTTCTGAGCCCCTTCTGTTGGATAGCTCGAAGCCATATATCCGATTCCAAAGATTACACATATTCACAACGCAGCTGGATAACCAACGGATCAAATGGCTTCGGAGTTTGTAGTCACGGCTGCTGGTGATGGCGTCATTGCTTCGTTTTTGTCCGGTCATTGTGTATGAATTTGTTTTATGTCTCGTCTGTTGTGCCAAGTCTAGGCAGATTTCTATTAATGTTGAACACGTAGTAGCAGAAATAGCCGCTCGGTAGCAGCAAATTTTTGGAGTTGACTGCTACGCTATGCTTGTAGTTCATGAAAATGTAGCTGCATATTTAGTGTTGAGTTACAGTGAATTCTAGGAGTTCTATGTGTTGCCTGGTGGTCACATCTGGAACTACATTATTTGAATAATTTCTCTCAACAATGGCAAGTTGGGGACCTGCTACAGACTAAAGGTTTTAATTGAAACTTGGTTTGTCAGTTGTTCACCTTGTGTGGGTTTTGGACCTGTCGACCTGCATTCTCTTAAAAATGTGCATTTCCCTGTGTGGATCTATCCTGCTCTTTGATTGTCATGGTTTGGTATTGACATTAGGATACATGGAACATGTAATGGTGCACATATATGTAGTTTTCCGACTTGCTGGAAGTTGGTATATGCATTTACCAATTGAACCTAACTTCTCTGTGATCTTCTGTTGTAAAGGTAGTGCAGACATGTAGCATGTAAATCTAAGTTAAAATGCAAACGTTGTGTAATTATTGTACGTACTGCCTGCTGACTTACTGAAAAGTGTCTGGCTATTTGCCATGAATTCCACATCAATATGACCTTGTTTGTTTGTATGCATCTTTGTGATGTGAATGGTACCAATCCACTTTGGCCACCACTCAAATGTTAAATGCAAGTGTAGCAGTGGGCCAAGACCTTACACAGGTAGCCCTCAACTGTCATCGAAGTAAAGCATTTGATATGTGTGTGACTACTTGCAGCACAACACCCTCGTCTCTTTCCCAAATAAAATTTTTCCTACTCTTATCAACCAAACATCGATGGAACAATTTTTTTTTTTTTTTTTTTTTTTTTTTTTTTTTTTCTGTTGCTATGATTCAGCCTCCTGGTTACTCAGTCAAGATTTACACAGAATGCTCAGCTTGCACAACTTGATATTTTACAATAGAAAAGCTAGAATCACTCTGCCGCCAAAGACTGGTCATCTAGTAACATGGCGATAAAGGACCATCGAACTCAAAACCCATGTCCCAGTTCGAACGTGGAAATGATGCACTTGTGAGACGGAAACAGAATTCACAACATGAAGTTTTGAGTGGACTTATGAGAAATTGAGCAGGCACGCTCGCACAGTTCAAAACTGGCAAGATAAGGGAATGAATGGGGATGGTGGACAAGGCGACAGTTCCGCCTGGAATCCCAGGGCTCAGAGGGGAGGGGGCTTGTGGGGGCAGTAGTTGAGTTGGGCTGCTGTGTCTGGCATTGAGGCTCTCTTTGGGGCTCTCACAACAACTGGGCTTCCTCGTCCTCCCATGTCCTCATCCTCCTCTTCCTCCTCTGCTTCTTCTTCATCTTCTTCTTCTTCTTCTGCGCTTCCTCCATTTGCTTGCATGCTCACGCGCGGGTGGATCCACCCTCATTGAAGCTTCAGCCTGATCTAAGGTGCCACATCTCTTGTGCATCTACATTTTCCTTCTGTGTTATGTTTAGAATTTCTGTGTGGCTGGGGTTTTGTCTTGGACTGAGATCTTCGATTCGTGGCTACGCCTGTTTTTTCAGCGAGTCCCCCTCTTGCAACAGGAAGAGTAGGCGCGACTGAAATTTTCGATATGGATGCAGATGTGAAGAATATCTATGTGTTTTGGAAGTGTTTATGGTTTAAGGATTTGGACCTTGCAGGAGTTTATTTGGTTTCGTTTTGCGTCTTCGTTTTCAGTAGGTGGTTCGGATCTGGCCTTTGATCGTGGATTTCTTTTGATCAGAGTGGATGGCATCGGTCCCGTAGTTTTTCCCTGTTCTGAATGATGCTTTTTTTTTCGTTAGGTTTTGGAAAGTGGGGATTCTTCTTCTGGAAGGTCTATAGGTCGCGTTGTAGAGGCCCAACAATGGCGCACAAGGCCGACGATGAGTATGACTATCTCTTCAAAGTAGTGTTGATAGGAGACTCAGGCGTCGGAAAGTCTAACCTTCTTTCCAGATTTACACGCAATGAGTTCTGCCTGGAGTCGAAATCCACTATCGGTGTGGAGTTTGCTACTCGTTCCATTCAGGTATTTTCCCGCTCTCTTCGTAATATTTTGAATTCCAATTTATGAGACCGGTTAATTGGTGATGAGAATACGTTTCAAAGATTGCTCGATTTATGATAATGAAGTGAAGGTCCTTAATTTCCTCTTACACTTGGCATAGTGACTTCGAAAGCATTAAAGTGCACTTTAAATAGTGCTGAAGGTTTTCTTATGATATATATACAGATAATCTCACGCAAAATCATCTGTCCACCCATTAATGTCACACAAGTCGATGAAAGCCCTAAGCTACTGCCTCGGTAACCTGGGACAGTAACGAATCAAAGACGTGAAGACAGTCTATTTTCATTTTGGAAAGGTTTTACTGCTCGGTCGTAGCATAATCTCATATAGTAAATGATTATGTCGTGGGTTACAATGATTATTCATCGTAATATTCTTTTAATTTTTAGGATTATATGTACAATCGCGCCCACAAGTCATGTAAATTTCAGCTCGTTTTATTGTGTGATTATTCTCCATTCGTATGTGCGATTTGGATCTGTGCTCCTCGCACGAGATCATCAAATGTTTATGTTCGTGATCAATTGTGCACCATCAGTAATATGGGTTGCGCGGCATAATGTATTTTGCTGTTGACTCTGCTTTGAGTTCCGGCCTTCTGACATGACATTACTTGAGGAAGGTCGTTTTCATGCAACTCAGAATCTTGTAGTTGAAGTAGCAATGCAACCTCATACGTGCTAAAACCTTTGAAGAGCTGCCAAGTTTTCGTTTTGTTCTACTTTTGAGCTCTGTACTCTAACCCCAGCATTAATCTTATATAATATGGTAGTATGGAATCTGTTTCGAACGAGAAACCCTTATTCTGGAGCTTACTGTGTGTGCCAAATACCTAGGTTGATGGGAAGACTATCAAAGCACAAATTTGGGATACAGCAGGGCAGGAAAGGTACAGAGCGATCACGAGTGCTTATTACAGAGGAGCTGTGGGGGCTTTGCTTGTATATGACATCACAAAGCATGTGACTTATGAGAATGTCGAGAGGTGGTTGAAGGAGCTGAGGGATCATGCTGACTCGAACATTGTGATCATGCTGGTGGGCAACAAATCAGACCTCAGGCACCTCAGAGGAGTGTCACTTGATGACGCTCAATCATTTGCAGAGAAAGAAGGTCTATCCTTTATTGAGACATCGGCTTTGGAGTCGACCAATGTTGAGAAGGCATTTCAGAGGATTTTGACAGAGATTTATCGAATTGTGAGCAAGAAAGCGTTGGCATCAGAAGAGAACGCTACTGAAGGCCCTGGACAGGGAACCAACATTGTTCCACTTGACAGCAATTCTCCAGACTTGAAGAAGAAAGGGTGTTGCGGAGATTAGAACCTAAGGGTTCTACTCGTTGATTGTCATTCATCGACAGGGTGTGGATTGACACTTGAAGTTGTCTTATGCAGTGCTTTTTCCTCGCTCTACCGGCTTTGATCCCCATATTGTAGCGATGAGTATTTTTTTTTTTTTGTTGTCAGAAGAAATTGAAGTGTCTTTTATCTTTGGGTAAGGTGCACTAGTTACGATCATCAATGATTGACTCCTTTGTATTAATTGAAGGGTGTCAGTGCGACTATTACATTGATACAGTTAGAAGGGACGTACATTTACCTTTTTTCTAGATTCATAGCGGACTGGCCAAGCGGTTAGTCTCTGCAGCTAAGTCAGCCAGCTGCCATAATTTGAGAGTGTGGAGGTGTCAGATTTGCATTCCGCACGACTCTCAAAATGTTGTGTAGAACATATATTACATTGTTTAACAGGCTGTTTGGCATGGCCCGTCTGGTTTCATACAAGACGTCGTCTATGATCACGAGTTATGTTCTTTCTGTATCTAACAGCCTTTTAAAAAGAGCTCAGGTTATCGATTTTATTTGGTTTCTGCAGAGCGTGTTTGTTGTAGATATGAGAAGCTATCCTTCATTTAAGTCGATATGCATATCAAATTCATTCTGACAACTGGTTTCGACTTTTCTTTTCTTTTCTTTCCTTCGTAGATATTAATAACTGCGTATTTGACAATGTCTTTGCTAATTACGTCATATTTATTCTTTGAAATCAATTCACACAACCAGGGTAAATAAAACAAGAGCTCCATTTGGACATAAATTTGTCTGCATCCAATGTATTAAGTTTTCTTCTTTCTAAACACAGACCAGTGGGAAGCTCTAAATACGCATGAACCACGTCCTTTTTGACTTCAATGTTCTACATTCTGCACAAAGCGTGCTAATTTCCATGATTTCATTTCTTTTTCTCACACCCTTCTTTTCAGCAAAATATTCACTTACGATGTTTTTGTACTCGTGTCATCTTGTTGAAAATCGAATACAAGAACATACACAAAGTATAATGTTGTTTGTCATAAATCAGTTATACCACATATTTTCGGGCCACTTTACAAAATCAGCTGTTATAAAAGCGATTCGCACAATTTTTTTACATTTACTGACACATATCAGCGTAAATAAATAGTCGCTAAAGTTATGAAGACACTTAATCCAATAATATCACACCATAGACCAAAAATTTAAAATAATTAGAAACTATGATGTTACGAAACGAAGATTTGCATGTAAAAATGAAATGCTTTCTTAGTGTTTCAGAAGCCTTCTCTTTTTTCGAGGGGTTGATAAGCAAGAATCCAAGTTTGGTATCGATCGGGTTGTGCTAGTCTCAAGCAAGACTTTCGTATTCGCGAACACAGTCTTCGCGTCATCACTCTGCGCCATCAAAAGTTCGCTAACGTTATTTAGGTGACTAATCGCAGAACCCACCACAGACAAACAGGAGTCGCTCAAAGATAGATCCCTCCCCCTGCAGGTGCCACGTTTGGCGCCGAGGTGGCTTGGTGTGAGGAAAAACACCTAGTTCCCTCACCTTTCCACACAATAGGGTGGAGGGGAGGTGTGGAGGAGAGGTGTGGAGGGGAGGTGGGTGCTGGGTTTGTGTGTATCGGAAGGAAGGCTGTCGTACTGGTTTTGGTCTCCCGGAGATTCTATCGCGGCGGCCATAGCCTCCAATCCTCGATCGCCAGCCCACATGTCCATCGCGTAACCCAAGGTGCGCCCACCTTCAGGGGGGAGTTAGGATCCGTCAACCAGGTCAGCACTTCTTTTCAGGGCCCAGTTTTGTGATACACTTTTTGGTCTTGGGACTCATATGCGCACAAGTTCAGTGCACTGATCATGCAGTTCACAGGATCTGTCAAATTCTAGCGCAGCGCGTAGCAGCCTTCAGAAGATCCCCGTGACATGCACGGAACAATGCGTGTGGAAATCAGCATGCAAATGAACGATAAACAAGGATTTGTTCCGATCAGCGCAATCCTCCGTGGAATGCAACGCAAGTGGTCATTGTGAAGCATATGACAAAATAAAAATGAAAATAAAAGGTTGAATCGTCGTGTAATCCATCCATTCTTCATTTCATTCTTCAATTCATTCATCATTCCCATTCACACCGTATACATTTTACAACTAAAAATCCAAGCGACTGCAGAAACATCGTATACCCATTGTCAATGTTATCCATTACTTCTGCGTGGTTAATGTTTTAAGAAGGTAATCTTTCCTGGCTCTACGAATCCAGCATGGGACAAACTGTTACGGTATTACTAGTCACTCGGTTAGATATGGGAATATCTTATTCTGACTTCAGTTTAAGCTGTAGAGAACTGGGAATGACATTCCAGACCAATTGTAAGCCCAGCCCTCCTGACAAGACGGATCGTTTTTGTCTGTTGTTAGGGGGGAGGGTATCCACGCCAGCAGGGCTATGGATTCAATGAGCCGCCACCAGTGCCTAATAGCCTTTAGATCATCGGAAGACCTTTCATCGCGAAGGGTTCAAATTCCAACTTTCTTAACCAGATTGACTTTTGGGTATGGAGCCGGTGACGGTAAATTCATCCCAGCTGCAATCGACGATCGTGCACTGGACGAAACGAGGTTCGCACCGCGCTACAGTCTACAACAACCCCAAATTCAGCCACGGTGTATGATGATTCAAAACGAATCATAAATCTCACTGCAATCGTAGACCTCGTGGAAAAGAGTTTCACGAATTACGTCTATCATTTTTGACCCACCAACTCTTTCAGAGTAGAGATCTGCCCAAAACGTGCATTGTAGTCGGAAAAGTGTATATCGATTATAACTCGACGGCGAAATAGTTTATTCGTTAATATTTTAGGTGTATGAAGAAGTGATTGGGAGACGGAGGCCTGTGGTGGGCCGTTCCTCATGTTTTCCCAATCGTCACACTACCGATGGGGAGGAGACAACCAAGTGGTGAAGGGAACTGCAGGAGGTAAGTAACGGGTATTGCCGGGTAGCGAGGCCCACCGGAGCATGGCAACTCGCAAATCATGGCTTCCACAATGGTTGGGGTCGGCCCCCAAAAGAGTAACCCTCCGCCATTGCCTGCCTCCCGACCTCCCGCCACGCGCGCCCCACTTTCCTTCCACCGCACCTTACGTGTCTAGCCTCGCTCCCTACATCACCCGATATGGGTATGCATCTAAAGCGCCGATCCACCATTCTTTCCTTCGCCATCGAATTGCGTATTGCACATTACTTCCTGATTACGAATCCTGTGGAGTTGGCTGTCTTTGTACACCAAGTCAGCTATTCGACGATCGTGCATTCGTGTTGTGGGACTCTGGAAACGACCAAGAGAAAAAAAGGTGCTGCTGCGTGCGAAACAGGTTTACGTTTGATGTGAGACCCTTCGGAGCTGGAAGCGAAAATAGGAACTTGCTTCGCCGTGGACTGCCGTTGTTAAAAAAGCGATCGGCCTGCAGTGGGGAGATATTAATATTGCGCGTTGATTGCACTGCGTGGGAAATAGAGTTGCAGAGTTCAAGTAGTGAGAGCGGAGTTTCTTTTTTCAATCCTGTGGGTCTTGGAGTTCTCCTTTATCAACCTGTCTCCGTATTCTTGTTTGAAGTAATCCGGTTTGTGAGCTTCTTGATTGCTGCAAACCCCACATACAGGCGTGGCAAAAAGTTCGTGTGCCAAGAATTGATTCAGGGAAGATTCACGTATCGATCGGTGTAGAAGCTTGGACTTGAGGAAGTTTCAAAGCCATGGCTACTTGCGGTTTGTTCCAGCCACCGATCACAGCAGGAGTTGCCAGCCAAAGTCTTCTGAGGGTACAGAATGCAAGTTCTGCTCCCCTACCGTGTCCAAGCTCCGCTTTGGTCTCTTCGGCTTCTCACCTGAAGATTGCGGCAGCGGCCATGTGCAGCAGCGCCTCCATCAAGAAGCAAGGATGCGGGCACAAAGATATAAATTCTCAATTCTGGAACATGGAGAGCCGACTAGGCCTTCTTGCGAGGACCAATGTTCTGGAGGTGGCGCACCGGTCTGGATCTCCTAATCCTGTGGTGAGATCTCGCATCTTGTCATGCTGATGGCAGATTGAGGAGTTATCATCAGGTTCTGCCGTGACCGAGGGCGTCTCAGGTCGCATGCCATGCACGTTTTCGTAGCGGCACACAGTAGTCGTTGTATTGTACAGTCATGCAACCGTCACAGGAAACATTTGCAAACGAGTTTCCCATATGATATCCATTCAGGATCTCATGCGATGTTTTTGCATGGATTTCTGTCCGTCTTGCTTCAAGTGGAGTGCACCACGTGCGCTTTTCATACCAAGTCCGCTACGAAAAGTTTAAAGGACCGGGCACATCACTCAACAGCCGCAAAGTAACTGATCAATCTTGAAAACAACTTATTCTTAACGTAGAGAGATTCGTATGAAATCTTGAAGGGCCTCCCTCTTGCGATGAGCAGCATAACGGTTGTCGGAGCGGCATTTTACAGATATGTGTCACGTTGGAGGTTTTCTGAAATTCTCCTGTGCAAATAACCCTTGTCATGGCTAGGTGTCCACCGAATGAACAACCTTCAGTCCTGTCGGCACTCATCCTGTTGAGGAATGCACTCATGGGTTCAACGTGATATCCTTAATCGGAATTCAACTCATCGTTTGCAGAAGCAGTATCATGGGATTAAGTAGTGATCAGCTTGTGTCTCGGCTGAAGTATAAATAGGACGATGACAACAAGTGCAACATTCAGAACTGGTTGATGTATGCCATATTTCGATTCATGGTGGAGTGTGCAAGCAGCAGCCCCTAACCATTGTGCACCTCCTGCTGCAGTATGTCGTTTTGTCGCTAGCGGATCTTAAAAGTAGTTTTTTACGCACTCGGGGTTTTGCTTAACAATACATCTTATGTAGTGCTCCCACACAAGGTTGAATTACCGTCATAACGTGCTGACCACCCGCTGGTTCATGGCTTTGCAGACAGCTAGGTTATTCGGTCCATCAATATTCGAGGCTGCTAAGTTAAAGGTTCTTCTGCAAGGAGCTGCCAAGAAACACCCTGAAGAGTTACCAAGGGTGTACACCCTGACACACAGTGATGTCACTTCGAAGATAACCTTAGCCATTTCCCGTGAGATAAATAAGGCACAGGTACATTACTGTCTGCTCATGTATCTCGAGCGTTATTCAATTCTATGATTGAAATCGTGCTGTTCTGGAAATAAACAATTCTTCTTGTACACGTTGGTGACTTTTTACTGTTCCTTCAGAGAGGTTGTGTTAGATGTAAGGTCGTTGATCACAAAGCACTTCAATCATTTTGAGCACCAGTTATGAGATTTTCTTTATTTCCAAGATTTATGCTTAAGATCCATCTCCGTGTTGGGGCAGTTGAAAGGATGGTACAGTAAATTACAGAGAGACGAAGTTGTGGCGGAATGGAGGAAAGTGCAGGGAAAAATGTCACTTCACGTACACTGCCACATAAGCGGCGGTAACGTATTGCACAACTTGATTGCAAACTTGCGCTTCTACATCTTCCGTAAGGAGCTACCGGTGGTTAGTGCTCTGCACTACACTTTGTAACAGTTCGCGACAATCTCATTTTGGTTATGCTTATTTACATTTGAATGCTGCATTATTCGCGATAATCGACAGGGATGGGTATAACAGACGCCCTTTCGGCCTGAACTCATCGGACATATGTGGACTCTGCAGGTTTTGGAAGCATTCAGGCATGGTGATGAAGAACTTTTAAAGGAATACCCAGGTAAATTCCCTCAGCGATTCGCTGCTTACAATGATTCTCCCTCATGTCCCAACCTACCAGAGCTTGCTATTTTGCATGTTGCTACTGGCCAGGTAGAAAAATCATGCTCTAATACCTGAATGAAGATATCCCATGGACATTTAAAGCCACGTGAAGACTCTAAATCCTGAATTCGTTTCAAAGGCGTTCCCCAATTGGTTCCATGCACGAACATAGGTTGTGAATTTTTTCCATCTACAGTCCACCGGTACGAGCTCAGGGGTGTGTGCTATCACATCGAGAGAAACCAGGAATAACATACCTGAATATCTTACCTTAAATAATGCATTCTTGCAGATCTTGATAACTCTTTAGTGTGGGTGTACTTCCACTCCAATGTCAATGAGTACAACCGCCTGGAATGTTGGGGTCCACTTGCTGAGGCTGCAAAGGTGAATTTTACTGTTATTCGATTTAATGTTCAATGTCCTTTTCAATCTTTTTAGACCTTGCGGGATGCATTAATGTTTAGAAACACACTAAGCTCGCCAAAACGAAAAATCCTGCAGGGTGAAGATGAGGCGAAAGAAGTTATACATCATGCTATGGAGGAGATTGAAAAGAAGTGGCCTAAGCAGCTGTGGCCAGGCAAAACCTGCGAAGCGCCCTGTGATTGCTGCTCCCGACATGGGACCTTGATACCAGTACCAAAGACATTCGAGTTGCTTCAAATGCAAGAGGAACAAAAGCGTTCGACATAGCTCCACTGTGGAGCTATTTTCACTCCTATTTTGTCGAACAGCATCATTCCGCAACAATGTGGCAGTGTACCTACGAACCACGACAACGTGAAAAGCCATAGCACAGATATTTGTCGATATTCATCAATGGAGGTGGTAAGGGTGGAGCCTATCCATTTAGATCACCATCGACGGTCAATTTCCACATGGTGGCTTCGATGATTGGACATCTACTAAAAACTGTACATATACAACGACCAACCTGCGCTTCGCTTTAGCGAGGCGGCCACGATAAAAAAGAACTGGGTGGTTAGATTGGCAGTCATACTTTTATCCTTTGTAGTTACTTGTTCGAGGCTCCGAAGTCCTGGAGTCCTGGGTTTCCATTCGTGATGGCCGCTGCGAAATCTGAGATTACACGACAGTGGAGGACAATCATTGTACAAAGTTTAGATACCACTCTATTTCAAGATTGATGGAACTTACAATGTCCACAAGGCATAATTGTGAAACACAAAGACGATTGTTCTACTATGTGATGATTTGATTACTACCATTGTGCATTAAAATCCTTGCTTCATTCTAGACCTACGATGCTATCAATGGGAGTTAACCAATTGTCCAAAGAAGGTGTTCCGTCACAGATCATCAAATGAAATAAAGTGATCCAAGTGAACAGTTGTGGAGTTCGTTTGTGCGATGGATCTAATAACTACTCACGTAACGTTGCATGTGATTCATTTCGTGCATACTACATCGATAAAACCAAATAGAGTAAGGCACTGACCAACGAGTAGTCGAAGGTAGTTCTTTCCCGCGCCTGAAATGTTCTCGAAGGTCTGCAGATTAAAATTTAACTCCCACCATGATCACAACTCTTACATCAAGCACCCGGCGAACCTGAGCAAGCTCGTCATAGAGAAATCACGAAGTAAGTGTACTCTGCTTAACTTCCACTGGTCTGGATACTGATTCAGAGATTTTAGACAACTAATTAAGGGCGACGTGGTATGGATCACATCACTCCTACAACGTTCCTCAGGCACGGCTGATCGTCTTCAAGATTAAGTGAGTTTAAACCCAGTGCGATGACAATCCCTCCGTGCTTCTGCGCAATGAGCTCAATTCGCATAAACTTCTGCGGCATATGTCCCTCTTGGACATGAAATGAGAGAATTATATACGTGGCTGCAGTTCCAAGCTACTCGTCCCCCACGTAGTATCAGTAACGCAAGAGATCTGGGAACATACTCTGCAGGGAACCAAATGCTCAACCCCTTCTGATTATCTCCATTACATTTGCGGTTACATCTCAACTATTGAAATTCGGTGAGAAGTGACTCGCAGCAGCGGTGGCTGTTCCAGCTGCTACCATCTGTTTCAGTGTAAAACTTAGAGGATCTTCACTTACAGGGATTCTAACCAAGTCGCAATTTCAGTACCGATTATTGCCATATCTAGACTATTATGAACGAGAAGTGTGGACCAAGGGCATCACAAATGCATCGTGAACCTGGTCTAAAAATGTAGGGATGGTCCGAAACAACTGAAGCTGCGTGATTCCAACATCTCACAACTCACAAACTAGAGACGCTGCTTTTCTCATCGTGCTAACCAACTCTTACTGTCCCAGTTCAACAAGTCCTGATATCGTCGCACCTTCAGGACGAGCACGTACCCATCCTAGCTTAACCCACACGCCGTGGTGGACAGAGAGACCAGCAAAAACACAACCCCGACCAATCACTACGCTACGAATTGTTACAGATCGCCACAGTCTGGTACTATCCACAGTATCGAGATCTACAAGCCGACTTCTATCCAAAAACTCTGACGATTCAACCCATCGGTGAAGAAGCATGAACAATCAATAGCAAGATCCATTAGAGGCCCACGAGGGTAAGTGACTGTCGAGGGTTCTAGTGGAGATGAGTGCCTGTGCCGCTCAGACGGGCAACAGACCCAAACCAGACGAGAAGACAGGCCACAGAAAAATTGCAGAATTCATGGGTAGAATCAAAAGGGAAGAGAATGCTGATAACAGGCGATGCTGGGGCGGAAATTCATTGGTTCACGAGGATTACCACGATTCTCGCTGGCCAGTCAGATGTCGATCTCAGCCTCTCGAGATTCGGGCACCAGTCGCCGCGCCGGAATGCCACATCAAGCTTTAAAAAACATTCGTGGATGATTCACTCCGTCTTCAAACTTCGCCATCCTACAAATTCTCACCCAGCCCTTGTTTGCATTTTCATGACACAAGCAACTCCGCCATGCTTTACACCAACGCTTGACACCAGATCAATGGGTCTCGTTGCAAGTTCCACACCGACAACATGCGATCAGACTTTCACGCTTTAACTTTCACCGAGAACATGGTTTTTTGTTTTGTATTTTGAGAGGTGGATTATTGGTTGGATACCATGCAGTTTACTTTTTCCTTCACACTACAAGTGCACTTTGAAAATCGGTGGGGTGCAATTGGAAACTGTGCACAAGTTTGTCTCATTCAGGTGACCAACAATCACTTCATTTTGTGAAAAAGGGTGGTGAGTGCTTAATCCTAAACCCAATGGTCTCCACCACATGGTTGATCCAATATGCTTGCTCCATCAAGAAGTCTAACTGACAATGGATTTTGTTTGGAATGATTTTAAATTACTCAACTAAATCAAGTTGCACCAAAAATTATCTTGTATATAGGGTTGGTGGTTCAAAATACCAGTCCTTCTTCATAGATAGCACATAAATGTAACTTTTGTTGTATACAGAAAAAATTAAAATATTAAACAAAACAAGTAAAGATGGATTAAATGTAGGAGAGTATATTTTTTTTTAAAAAGTATATGTAATGTATATTCTATACATTATATTGTTGCATAATATTTATTTACAAAGATTTCATCACTTCTCACAAATATATGATTTGTTGGGAATGTACATATTGTTAGCCAATTGATATAATAGAAGGTATTGGATCTTACAAATAAAATAGAATATTACATTTGTAAAATTAATTAAGGAAACAACATATGTCTTATCCAAACATCACATCTAATTTGGAGGAGAGAGAAGTTAATTTTTTTTCATTCTTTTTTATTTAAGATAAATATTTTTTGTAACCTTTAAAAAAGGAGGAATAAAGATGCCCTCTCTCTATCTTTTTTTATTTAGGTTTTTAAATAATTTTTTTTAAGTATGATAATTTTCAAGTATTCTTTTATGACTTTGAGATTCTAGTTACATAATTGATTTGTAAATTCATCTGAAGATATTTCTGTATTAAATTTTATTTATTATTTAGTCTTTTGAACTATATAAATATGTGTTTACATATTTGACTAACTAACATTTTAGTAATTATATTATAATGAATTGTAGTATAATATATTTTAGAAAACTATAAATTTTCGCAATTTTTAATACTTTAAAACTTTAATTAAAATTAAAGCAATATCATAAATAATATTTATATTTGACTTTTAATTTTTTTTATTTTGTGTGTTTTAAATACGTATTTATTTATTTATTCATTTATGGAAATGAAATCTAAAAAATCTTATTTGATTAAGATCTTTTATAAGTTTTTATAAAGATGTATAATTTTTTTCATTGATATTATCATTAGTGACTATTCTATTTTATCATATCTAATTTACAAAATATATATAATAGTAAAGATATTTAAAAACAATTGAAATTGGAATCTTTTTAATGTTTAATATATTTGAAAATTGCACAATAAATCATAAAAAGAATACACATGTATATAGGAAAATGTTGAAATAACCCACCATATCCTAGGTAATAAAGTCAGTTAGAATGAGAGCTAGAAACAAGGGGGAAGGGAGGGGGGATTTTTGGGGATGGGGATAAAATGAGCATGGATTAAGCAGATAAAGATGAGGGCCATGATTGTAATGATGGTTATGATAGGGTAGATTGATTTAATAAATGGATGGGTCACTTTAATATTTATCCATAAATATATATATATATATATATATATATACTTGTTATTTATTTTCTTATTTATTTATTTACAAATTTTGATAGATTTTTTATATAATTAAAAATAGTTATCATTAAATATTATTTATTAACAATTTAAACGGTTGTCTTTCAATGCTCTAAAAGAATAATATCAATGCATTGTCTTTTTTTATTAGTTTATGCTAAAATAATTCTTTATTTTATTTTAATTTTTTGTTTACCTACATCACTGCAAAATCAGATAATTTTTATATGATTTTCATATCACAAGTATTCTTTTTAAAACCACTTGCTTTACTATATATATATATATATATATATGTATTGTTTTTTTATTTTTTTAATTTATAAATTCATCTTAAATTCCTTCTTGACATTAAAAATATATATATTTTATATACAAATTAAAAACTGGATTAAATCATGTTACATTCAGATCATAACATTTGTTACACATTGATAATTCTTAATGTATTACATGCACACAATGCTAGGACCTATTTGATGTTCAAATATAACAAATATATGTACATTAATTTTTTAAATTTTACACACTGATTCTAAGATCACTTATACTGGAGAACAAGGTAGGAGCACCTTCTAAATAGCAATATCTTTTGTTAGCAAAGTTATAAAATTTAATTTGTTTAAATTTCCTATTTTTAAGAATGTGGAAGTTATCAATAATAAAGGCTCAATTCTAGCGTCAATGATCTATACTTTTTCATTTTAAAAACTGATCTACATGAATACAAGATAAAAACACACACACACACATGTTTTGTAATTTTATTGTTATTATGATATTACTTGATTTTTAAGATCAATCTGTGGCTATCTTATTATAAAAGTAGACAAAGTATCTCCTACGTAATATTAGACAAATAATTAGTTTCGAAATTGGTGTAGGAGATACTTTGTCTACTTTTATATTAGTCTTCGACAACATGAAACTCATCTACAACTTTTCGAATGAATGTGGAGACAAACCGGGACTGAAGCCATAACTCAGTGTCAGACAAATGTGTCAACCAGAATGTCGGCAGCTACGTACCTGGACACAGGGGACTCCGTCGATACAGATATAGATTTGCAGCAAAAAATGAAAAAAAAAAAATAAATAAAATGACGCTATCGCATGAAGACTCAAATCACGTTTCACAAGTATAATATGTTAAAACCCTGTCAGTATTAAAGAAGACATTATCTCTTACAGAATGTTGAAAGATAAATACAGACTATTCCATTTTTTTTGAAGTACTAAGGGATAAAAGACGGATACATGCTCATGATAGCCAGACAACAGGAGAACAGTCTATAGTTACCCTCTCATTTCATTCTACAAAAGCCATGACAAAGATGACAAGAACATGTGAATGTGTGTGTGTGTGTTACTTATATGTACCATTCACAGTATACCCTCACAAAATGACTTTCAGACCGGAGTACAACCACACTAAACTTTCCGACGTCCCCTAAACGTCATTACGTATATAGTTGCTACAAAAAGTTTTTGAGACCTGACGAATTTTAATTCCCACTATGCACATTACAGATGAAGCTCATTCCTTGGGAGCTTGAACGATGCTGACTCATATGTACAAAGTAGTTATAGAAATTCTACAGCAGCGCAACTTCTCTGTTGAAGATCCAACTGAAGCTCCCTGTCTTTGGACCCTTTTTCACCTTCGCTTGAGCGCGTTCATCCAGTCTTCTGATTCGAGGGGGCAGTGAGCACACATACTGTTGCGCAGCCTCGCCTTCACTGGAAAGTCCTTTGACATGAGCAACATCCCACCTCTTCACCAAGTGCTCCATGATGTCCGCGTAATCCCGAGCAGTGTACACGCCCGTTCTTTGAGCCACCAGTGAGAAGTCGTCGAACAGGTGCTCGTTCTCACCATCGTACATCAGATGCGCCGGCATTGATATCTTCTTCCTCATCATGTCGGCAAATGCTAGCATTGCGCCGTCTGGGTCCAGCTCGAACAGCTTCTCAACGATCTTCGTGTAGGCATTCTCGTGCCTCCTTTCGTCTGCGGCAATGATTCCACAAATCGTCGCAAGCTTTCCATCACCATATTCCTTCGCATGACGGGCAGTGTTACCGTGCGAAATGAAAGTTGCCCTCTCCTGGAACGAGGTATACACGAAACCCAGGTAGGGATTGTTCTCTGTCTGGGGATCCTGCAGAGCCAAACAGGCATCAACGTTAAACCCCGAACACCAATGCCAATGCTAGTACAATCCACTTGGCGTTCAACCCCTCCACACATCACACCCCGACCAAAGCAGTAAGTATTCATGGACCCCTTCCAAACTCTCATGCATTCAGTGTGTCCGTGTGTTAGTGTCTCTCTTAGGTCAAGCCTGCTGTGTGGCAAATGTTCTTCGAACTTCCGTACGCAATTTAATTTGCGTAGATACAGTAGCTGGCAGACACATTCAGCGAGCATCATAATTTTTTAGGGTGAAAACATGGCTTCTTACCATCCCAGATCCAATCAAGTACTGAATTGTCTTCTCGATTTGTCTCATGTCCACTCGCCCTGTCAAGTACAAGTACTTGTTCAGCAGGTCTCCGTGACGGTTCTCTTCGGCGGTCCACGCACGAGTCCACACACCCCAAGGAGTCGGGCTGGCGCCCGTTTCGTCCCGGCTTCCATCGAGTGTGTTCAACATTGTCTGGTACGTGGGTAGAGCCTCCTCAGTGATCATGTCGCCAACCAGACACACCAAATAGTCATCAGGCAAGCATGCAGACCTCTCCCGGAGCTCCCGGACCTGGTCCAAGAAATCCTCTGCAGACGGTTCTGGGAGAAAATCCTGTGGCTGCCAGCACTTTTCCACGGGCTTTAAGTAAGGTAGAATAGTCTCAGACGCCCAGCCTTCAAGGGATTTGAATAATTCCAGCTTCTCTGGCGTGATAGAGTGCATAATTTTGGAATGCTTCTCCAATGGTTGCTTACTGACATTAAGTCCCCTGCAACCAAGACAGTGGTATTTACGTAAGAGTTCATCCACTTCATTGAATGTATCTATGAATTTGAGGTCTTTGAAGGAGGCATATAAATCCAGGCCCATCTTCACCCCTATATAAGAGGTGAACCAGTAACGCGGGGACTTAACAATGCCTCTCCAACTGCAGTGGTGTACGCAGTGCCTAAAATAGGTCAGCCCGCCATCCACTCAAAACATCACCTACATAGCATAATGTGCATGACTGAGGAGGCATTAAGCTACAGGAATCCGTTGTGAAGATTCAGGACCTTGTCAATGCATTCTAATTGATTACGGCCCCTTAGAGAATGAAATTGCCGACGTACTAATTGTCCCGGAATTTGAAATCGCGATATGCACAAGAGACATTGCGCGTGCGTGCACGTTCACAAGGGGCCCTTGATGTTGAACAATAATCACTTGTAATGCAAGATGATCTCTAGTTATACCAAATCTCAGCACAAGAACTTCAAGAAACACTGCGTTCGCTTCCGTAGACAATGCCACTGCCGACTTACTTGGATTTTGGAGGAAGTGTCGCAGTCATATACACTTTCAATCCAGCAGCCCTTCGGGTCGAAGTGGACCCGGCATTGCCAGTGCTATGGTTTAAGGCGCTAATTCTGGTCGCGCCTTGGAAAGCTGCAGGCATAGCCATTGCTGGAATGGCTTGTCACTCCGAAGCGACGCGATTGAAATCAGCTAGATTCAACCTGCATATTTTCCATTGCTATGATTCATTACAAACCAGACCTCTCAGAAACCACATAATATAAGTAATAACTCCCGACACTTATCTAGCCTGTACAAAGAAAATAAACAAAAACAAAAAAAATTAACAGGGAACTCAAACACTCGCTCTCATAAGACGCACGAAACTAAATTATCAAATGCCATCTCTCTCTCTCTCTCTCTCTCTCTCTCTCCCCCTGACACAAACATACACTCGTCTGAGACCATATTGAGTAATATCTTCAGAACTAGGAAAAACAGAAAAAGAAAAAAAGAAAAGATAAAAACGGGTTGCTCAGAAGAACAATTGATTCTAAAAAATCTCCACTGTGAGCAGAAAGGAGTCTGCAGGGGAACGGTGGGTCCACTATTCTCCATGAAAGCCCCTCCGATTTCGGCACGGACTCGAACGGTTCACAAACATTTAAAAAAGAAAAAAAGCAAAAAAACGAAAAACACTCATGGCCGAATCCCCCGACACACAGCCACAGACGACTTACTTGGATGCAGCAGCAGCAGCCCGACCTCGGAGATCCAGCAAGCAATTTCTACCTCGCGAGGGGCTGCATATAAGAATTCAAGCTAAATCGGGTGGCAACAAAGGAGCGCACATCAAAGGATGCAAACAGACAATGGCGACGTCAATGAGCCGCTAGACAATGGCTCTGCGAGCTGCATAAATCCCCCTCCTCCTCCGCCTCTTCCTCCCTCTAGCTGCTGACGCGTCGACGAGACCGAGGCAGTAGCTTCGTCTCCGAAGCGATGCAGCCCCGAGGCCCGCACGCAGGTTCGGTCCCGTCGTGGGAATGAACGATGAAGAGATTCCGACCATTGCTTCTGTTTCCGAGCCTCCAAGTAGAGTTTGAGCCGTTGTCTTAAACTAGCTCTTCTTCTTCCTCTTCCACTTCGCAGAGAGGAGTCTGGGCCTGCTCTCTCTCTCTGTATGTCTCACACCTGGTCGGCTGTGAGTGCTTTAGAGCCCTGGGGCCAACCCCAAAACCCCCAAAAATCTCAACCCTCTCCTCTCTACCTCTGGATTTTATGATATTTCAATACTGTATTCTGTAGTAGACCTGGCAGTGGCAGTAACATTGGCTGGCACCCTCCTCCATGCTACGCACTTCCCAACTGTAGTCCCCAACTTCGCTGCTCCATGAAAGCTCATGCACTCTTTTGTCATGCATATTTAGTAAACTCCCACTTCGCCCTGATGATTGACGCCTCCCGACGCATAATTTATTAACTCCCACTTTGAGTGTGTGCGTGTGTGTGCATAGGTTCTATCAGTCACGAGGGCATCACAAGAGCAAGTTGCATCCAGCCACAAGATGATGTTCTGAGTACTCAGCATTGGGCTGTGCTTCATGCCACATCAGCAATTTTCTCGTAGGTCTCGTGAATGAGTAGTTGACACGTGGTAGAGGTGCATGAGAAGCCATGTAGGTGTGGGGGAAACCTGGGTGTCTTGTGAGGTTTGGTTTGGTTTGGTTGGGAGGTTCCATGAAAGGAAAGGGAAGGAAAAGGGGGGGGGGTGCTGGCTCTCCATTGATGATGGGACTAACTTATTGGAAGGGTGCTGTACCCTTGGAAAAAGCTTTCCATTTGATAAAGATGCATTTTGATGGAAACTTGTCTTTGATATCGACTTAGTCACCTTCAACACCCCCTTCATATTAAACACCCTTCATACTAAGTTGCCATGTATCGATGAACGGCCGGATGGGTGGAAGGCTTAATAAATGGGTGAATGAATGAGCTGGTGTATGCAGTGATGAATGTATTGATGGATGAACTAATGGATGGATGGATTGTGTCTTGGAAACGAATGAGAATTGGGGGTTCCTAGTGGATGATTCTGGAAAATTCTGGCAAACCATGCTAATGGGACCAGGCTTTAGGCTTTGGAATCATCTACAAATGAACAAGAAGATGAGCCCCTTCATCTCTGAAATGAGTTTCATATACTTTTCCAACTTTTAATAAATGTGTAATAAACCATTCTTATTTATGTATAAGAATGGTTTATTTCTTGTAGCATTAGGGCATTTTGATTTGGATTTAATTTTTGTTATTTTGAATTAGCTCAACAGTTCTTCAAGGTACACAGATCTACACTGAAAAAGTATGTGCACAAACCTAATATACCTTCATAAACTAAATTCCAATCATCTCCATTAAATGGATGAAAAGAAAATAAAAAAAATAAAATTATTGAGGGCATAAATGAATTGATACTTCCCATGCAAACAAAAAGCCATGTTATTCTGTTCGTCATTATAAAAGTGGATGTTGTTGTTTTATGATTTGATGGATTTTATTTATTTATTTATTTTTTCCCCCTCCCAAGCAGTCACAGCCTGTTGAAGCTTGTATAGTTTAATTTATTTCTAGCCTGCTACTTATTGGATACAGCGACAATGGTGTCAACCATTGGTTATAAACTGACCTCCATAATATGACTTGGTTCTTATACCAATTCTTTTTAATATGTGTAAAAACATTAAAAAAAAAACACTCAAATTTTTAGAAGTTATGTAGTAAAGCTACTTACAACTTTAAAGACAAAACATCATTAAAAGGATTTCAAATAAACATGACGTGTAAAATAAATAAATATATATATATATATATATATATATTTGGAATGCATTTGATAACTATAATGTTAACATGATTTATAATTCAATTCAATATTGATTTTTTAAAATCAAAATTGGCTTGATAAACAAGTAGTTGCATTCAAAATATAAAATAGAAATATTATAATATTTCCTATAAAAATTAAAAAAAGAACATATCTATTATACAAAACAACTCAGGGGAGACAAAACAGCCTTTTGATTTGCTGCATGCCTCATTGTTTTCATGATAAATGAAGCAAAAGTAATTTCCATGTAGTGATTTGCAAGGCTCCTAACTTTGTTAACTCTTTATTCTCTTTGAGTTAGTCAACAACAATAACGTTGATGTGTGGGAGGAGAAGCATAGGAATCTATGGGAGTTAGCATGGAAATCCATTGGAATTAGGCAAAGTGAAAAGTATTTGTATTATTGTTGTAAAAACACTATTGAGGCTTATTTATGAGTATTTTCTCTGGTGGTAGTAGCTGAACAAAATGTAGATAAATAGGGATATGAAAACAAGGGTATGGTTATCACATGATGTTTATGTGGTTGACCTCTCATTTGACTAGTTCAATTTTTTTCAGTTTATTTGTTGCTATGGACTGAAGTCTTTTTTTTTTTTTTTTTTTTTTTTTTTTTTTTGCATCTAGATCTTGTAGGATCTTACAAAAATAAATTTTCATGTCTTCACATAAATTTGTCTAGCATGTATAGTATGTGATTGTCTAAACATTTCATGTATATCAATGGAATTTGTTAAATTTAGATCAAGATCTTTTTCATGCTCTATGAAGACATTTTTGCTCTGTTTTGCAACATTTGACATAAGTTGTGGCTGCCTTCTCAACTTTCAAACTTGCATAAGCACAGCAATGATAATGTTACTCTTTGTGAGGACAATGTTGCTTGAAATATACCATGTGGCTACTGAATCCAACATTATTAAGTGATGGAGCAGATTGCCTTTTTCCATCAATCTATTCTAGTAATTTTAATAATGATTAATAATTTATTAGTAATTTAATTAAAAATTATTACTAAATATTACTAAATAATTAATAAAAATTATCAACTAATAAAAATAATAATTTATTATTAAATATTTTAAAATAATATTAATATTAAATAATAATTTATTAATACATTACTAATAAAATTCAATTAAAGCATATATTTATAATATTTATATTTTATTACTAACTAAATAATTTGATATTTATTATTAAACTTATTATCAATCATTAGATAATTATTTTTATAATAATATTAAAATTAATAATTAATAATTAGTGAATTAAATTTAATAATAATTAATAAATTACCAACACAATTATACATATAATTTTTAGTAATTAGCAAATTATTTGCAAATTATTTTGTACTATACAAAATATTAATACTCAATGTAAGAATTTGGACAGTTGGAAAAAAATGATTTATAGGATTGCAACTTTGTAGGATTTCAACTTTGTCTTTAATAGATGATGATCTAGAATTAACACCATTGTCGTGATGTAACATGACTAATAGGTGAAAGAGTGTGGAAAGTTTACATTATAGAAGATCTTAGTTCAAAATATTATAGTAAATTATCTCAGAAATATAGATAATAGTTAAAAGGGTAGTAAAACTAAAAGGTATTAATATTATTTTTTACAAAATGGACTTCTATTTACTTTGTAAGATCATAAATAAGGCAAAAAAAAGTAAAATAGAAAATTAAATAATATAAGCATGTGTGGAAGGGAGTTAAGAGTAGATTTTAGCAAAATTTACCTCAAGAAACCAAGAATTGATATTCAAAGAGGATTGGTTGTCAACATAGGTTGAAATTAGATCCCAAGGCACAAAACCACACACCTATGGCGACTCTAGGATTCTTTTGGAGATTAGAGAGTGGAAATTGATAGTAGACTTAATATGGTTTCTATGAGCATTGGTTTTGTATGATTTGGATTTGTAATAACTTTATAAGAGCCTTTCAAAGTCAAGATTGTTTTGAATAACTCGGATTTTTGTGAAATAAAATAAGATTGAGATTTTGGACAATTCCAAGAGTTTCATAGTTGATCTACAAATGAAATTTTGTAGGTTAGTAGTTATAGTTATGCTTAATATGTGTTGTGAATTTTAGCTTGATCTAATAGTTGAATTAAAGGTTATTGAGGTTTAAGTGGGTCAAGGTCTCAAAAAGTAGAATTTTAGATCTAGTAAGGATTTTTAAGATTTCTTGAAATCTACTAGTTGGATTAGAAAGAAAGTTATATGTATGGATAATAGAATTATTTTTTTATATATATAAAATTTTTGAGATCAATTAAATGGTGCAAAAGAAAGATGTTAACACTGGAAGATTACTATTAAGGTTGGAAAAGAGGCTAGCCAATATTTGAGTAGATTTTAGGATTTTTCTTCTATTTGATAAGTACGATTCTATTCAAATTTGTTGTACATATTTGTAACTAAGGGATTGAAAAATGTATAAAATTTTAAACAAGATCAATGATGTCATGTTGTAAAATGGCTAATAGATGAAAGAGTGAAGAAAATATTATATTTTTGAAGATCTTATTTCAAATATATTATAACAAATTATCTTGAAAAATTAGATAATAGTCAAGGGATAGAAAAATTAAAAGTAATCATATTGCCTTTTTATAAAATAGGCTTTTACTGACTTTGTAGGACCACAAATACAGCAAAATAAGATAGATAAGAAAAATAAATGATATAAACACCTTTGAAAAGAAGTTAAGAGTAGTTTTTATCAAAAATTATCTAAAAAAACTAGATATTGATACTTGGAGAGGGTTGGTTATTAACCACAGTCAAAATCAGACCTTGAAGCACAAAATTGAGCTCCGATGACAATTCTAGGATTCTTTGGCAGATTGAAGAGTTGAATTAGAGAGCAAACTTGATAGAGTATTGATAGGCATTGATGTGGGGTGATTTGGATTTGTATTAATTTTGTAAGAGCTTTGCAAAGTTAGGATTTGTTTTGGGTGACTTTGAATTTGTGAAATAAAAAAAAAGATACCTTTTAGAGAATTTTATAAGTTTGGCAATAGATCCACAAGTGAAATATTGAAGATTTGTGGATTTATATGTGTTCAATATATGTTGTGAGTTTGAGCTTGTTCAAAGACTTGGATCGAGGATTATTGAGGTTTAAGTGAGTTGGAGTCTCAAAAAGTAAAGTTTTAGGTCAAATAAAGATTTCTAAGATTTCTTGCAATCTATTAGTTGGATTGGAGTAAAAATTAAGTGTATGGATAGTAGACTTATTTTCCTACATAAATAAAAAATTTAAAATCAATTGAATGGTTTAATAAAGAGATATTAGTACTAGAAATTCAACATTTAGATTGAAGAAGGAAGCCAAGCAACATCTAGGCAAGTATTAGGATTGATCTTTTTTTTGGTATGTTTAATCTTCTTCAATTTTTTTTTGCTTTTTTTTCAACTTAAATTTTAAGAAGTGTGCAAATTTTGAGTTAAAACTAATAGTTCATTTATTAGTTATTAAGGTTTAAATTTGCTGTAGGAATTACTTGGAATTATTTAGACTTTGGTTAGGATATGTTTAGGAATCGATTAGGATTTGATTAAGGTTTGTTTAGGTTTTATTTCGGATTTGGTAAGAATTTGATTAGGATTTGATTAAGGTTTGTTTAGGATTTGATTAAGATTTATTTAGGATTTTATTGAAGTTTGGTTAGGATTTGTCGAGGATTTAAATAGAATTTGTTTAAGATTTGGTTAAGGTTTATTTAGAATTTGATTAGGATTTGGTTAGAATTTGATTAGAATTTGTTCAATATTTGAGTAAGGTTTCTTTAGGATTTGATTAGGATTTTTTTATGATTTAGTTTGTATTTATTTAGGATTTATTTAGAATTTGGTTAGAATTTGTTTAGAACTTATTTAAGATTTGTTTAGGATTTGTTTAGGATTTGACTAGGATTTGTTTAGGATTTGTTTAGGATTTGACTAGGATTTATTTAGGATTTGGTTAGGATTTATTTAGGATTTGATTAGGGTTTTTTTAGGATTTGGGTAAATTTTTTTAGAATTTGATTAGAATTTGGTTAAAGTTTGTTTAAGGTTTGTTTAAGATTTGTTAGGATTTGACTAGAATTTATTTAGGATTTGTTTAGGATTTGACAAGGATTTGATTAGAATTTGATTAAATTTTGATTAAGTTTTAATTAAGATTTTTATTTTAGTATATTTTTAAATTTTTATGTTATTTCTTTATGATTCTTCAAAAGATCTCTAGGAATACTTTGTATTTCTAATATAATTTTTTTTAAAAATTTATTGAATTTGACTGATGTTTTATCATATTTGCTAATATTTAATTATAATTTATTTAAAAATATATTAGAGTTATTAGGAATTATTGCAATTTTCCTTTTATCATCTAGAATAAGGTGCCTAGTGTATTTTCAAAGCAAACGCCACATAATAGGACAACAATTCAATTAAAAGATATTGAGGTTCTAAACTACATTAATATTTGATTTAGGGTTTAGTTTTTATTAGGGTCTAATTTAGGATTTAAGATTTGTCTAGGTTTTGATTTAGAATTTAAGATTTGGTTAAGTTTTGATTTAGGATTTAGGATTTGGTTTAAGATTTAGGATTTAGTTAAGGTTTGGTTCAGGATTTAAGGTTTGATTAAGATTTTATTAAGATTATATTAGGATTTGATTAAGGTTTAGAATTTGACTAGAATTTGATCAAGGTTTGATTTAAGATTTAAGATTTGATTAGGATTTGATTTAGGATTTAAGATTTGGTTTAGGATTTAAAATTTGGTTAGGATTTGATTTAAGGTTTAGGATTTGTGTAAGGGACATAGTCCTTAGAACCTTCTAGAGACAAGTTTCTAGAACCTTCTAGAGACAAGCTTCTAGAACCTCTAGAGACAAGCTTCTAGAACCTTCTAGAAGCAAGTCTCTGGAACCTTCTAGAAACTTCTTAGTTAGTAGAAGATGTTAGGGACATAGTCCTTAGAACCTTCTAGAGATAAGTTTCTAGAACCTTCTAGAAGCAAGTCTCTGGAACCTTCTAGAAGCTTCTTAGTTAGTAGAAGTTGTTTGAGAAGCTTCCTAAATAGGAGTATATATTGGAATCAAGGCTGAAGAGTTCTTCAGTCTCGACAACACATCTCTTGGAGCTCTAGCTCACCTCTCTAGTGTTGTTCTTGTATTCATCTGATTAATCTAGTTCTTGCCAGTTCTTCTTGAACTTCTTGGTAGATATCAAGTCTGTATTCTGTGTCCGTGACAGTTTGTCGAGACTACACTCACCTCAGATATCAGAGCTAGTTTCTTCTTTGTTAGAGTGTGGATTACTCCTCTGCTTGAAAGTGTACTAGCACTTTAGAGGTTGCGGATTACCCTCCTCTAAACTGATAATTCTTTTGTTACAATATTGGAGTCTTATTCTTCTTGGAGAGAGTGGACTACCCCTTTTCTTGAAGCTCTTAAGGCATTTTAGAGGTTGCGGAGTACCCTCCTCTAAACCAATATTGTCTTCTTGTAGAGTCATTTCTGTCCTTCACTTAGAATGGTCGGGGGCCAAGACATTAGTATGACGGAAAGTTCAGAGTCCAAGTTAGATGCTATCATGAATGCCCTCGCTACGTTATCACAAAGAACTACAGAGATTGAAGGAGTTGTGGCAAGGCTTCATAATGATGGAGCATCTGGGATGGCACAATCTAGGTTGCATCAGCCTCAAACTTCTACACTTGGAGAAGCAACTTTGCCTCAGGTTCGACAAGCACCGCTGGTTCTACAACATAAGGAACCCCGAGTTAGCCTTCCGGACAAGTTCGATGGTACACGTTCCAAGTTTTGAGGATTCATCAACCAAATCAAGTTGATAACAGTTTTACAGCCCGAACGCTATTCAACGGAGGAGTCACGTGTTGGGCTTGTTGGAACCTTACTTACAAGACAAGCTCTATCATGGTTTGCTCCTTTGTTTGAGAAACGATCGTCCATACTAAACAACTTTGAAACCTTTTTGGAGGCATTTGCACAAGCATTTGGTGAACACGACAAGGTTCGATGGGCTACAACAAAGATCTGGTCACTACGACAAGGGATGCGTTCTATATCAGTCTATGCATCGGACTTCAGGCAATTAGCATGCGACATCAATTGGGATGAAGAAGCGTTGATGAGTCAATTCTATTGGGATTTAAGGGACGATGTGAAGGATTTGCTATTAACTCTTCCTGATCCGCAAACGCTCAACGAAGCTATTAGCCAAGCTGTGAAGTGCGATAACCGCCTATTCCAACGTCGCCAAGATCAACGTTCAAGACAACATACGGTTCACCACACCCCAATTATGTCGGCAAGCAGCGTGAATTCACATTCAGAGGTAGAAGACATGCAAATTGATGCGGTACGTGTCAAATCTCTTACTCTAGAAGAAAAAAAGCGGCGTATGGAGGAAGGTCTATGCTTGTATTGTGGTGAAGAAGGCCACAAAGTTGGAAACTATCCCAAGAAGCATAATCGACGTATTATCAAGACTAGGGGTGTATTTATTCATGAAAACGAAGATGCCCAGCCACAATAGGAACCGTGCGGCTGGACAGTGAAATATCGCAACAACAACCAGGTTCCTTTCTTTCCGCTCAACCTGCCCTTTGTTTTACAATCCCTTTGCTTATTGGCCCTCAGAAACTGAGAACCTTAGCATTATTAGATTCAGGAGCATCTGTTTGTTTCTTAGACGAAGAATTTGTAAGGCGTCATAAGATCCTTTTAGTACAAAAATCCAAACCTGTTCACGTTGACGTCATAGATGGACGACTTTTATTGTCAGGTAGTGTCACCTATAAATCAAAACCTATAGAAGTGACGTTTAAGGACCATAGTAGTCATATTATTTTCAATATTATTAGAATCCCATCAAATCCTGTTATTTTTGGTCTTTCTTGGTTGAAAAAGCATAACCCATCCATAGATTGGAAGTTGCGGAAGATGACCTTTCTCACAAAACCATCAAAGAGCAAGCCTAGTAGAAAACCCCGAATAGAGAAATCCTTATTTATTGGAGCAAGAGCGTTTATAAGATTGTCCAAGGGAGGCACACCGTTTATCATTTATGCGGCTCCAACTACCGGGGAGAAGATCTCGACAGCAAGTATATTAGAGTAATATAAGGATTTTAAAGACGTGTTTCAAAAGAAAAATGCCGACATGCTACCGAAACACAGACCATATGATTGCGCCATAGACTTACAAGAAGGAGCATAACCGCCTTTTGGCCTAATCTACAATCTATCGCAGATGGAGTTGACGGAGTTGCGGAAGTACATCGACGAGAATCTAGCCAAGAACTTCATCCGTCATTCAAAATCATCAGTTGGAGCACCCATCTTATTTGTGAAGAAGAAAGATGGCTCGTTGCGAATGTGCATGGACTATCGAGGCCTCAACAAGGTAACAAAGAAGAATCATTATCCGTTACCCTTGATTTTTGGTCTCTTAGAACAACTTGGACGTGCAAGGATCTTTACAAAAATTGATCTAAGAGGAGCTTACAACCTCGTACGAATCAAAGAACGAGATGAGTGGAAGATAGCGTTTCGTACAAGGTATGGCCATTTTGAATATAATGTCATGCCCTTTGGTCTTACCAATGCTCTAGTAGTCTTTCAACATATGATGAATGACATTTTCCGAGAGTACCTTGACGATTTTGTTGTCATCTATTTAGATGATATTTTGATATTCTCCAAAAATGAGGAAGAGCATGAAAAACACGTTCGTTTGGTATTAGAGAAACTACGCGAGCGACGACTATATGCCAAGTTGGAGAAGTGTTTATTTCACCAAATAGAGATGGAGTTTCTGGGGTTGGTTGCGACTACGAAAGGCTTGAAGATGGACCCCAAGAAGGTGGAAGCAATTGTATCTTGGGAGGTTCCGAAGACGGTTAGAGATGTACAATGCTTTCTTAGTTTTGCCAACTTCTATCGGATCTTTATCAAGAATTACTCTCAAGTTGCTGCTCCTCTCATTTGGTTGACATGCAAGGATAAGCTGGAATGGGGACCTCTAGTAGAGAAGGCGTTTCAAAACTTGAAGACCGCATTTACTACGGCTCCAATCTTGGTACATCCAAACTTTACAAAGGCCTTCTATTTAGAAACTGATACTTCGGATTTTGCTTTGGGAGCTGTACTTTCACAAATGGGAGAAGACAAGAAGCTCCATCCGGTTGCATTCTATTCTCAAAAGTTTTCTGCTGCTAAAATCAATTATGAGATCCACGATAAGGAACTTCTTGCTATAGTGGATTCTTTCCAAGAATGGCATCACTTTCTTGAAGGAGCTCCACATCCAGTGACCGTATACATAGATCACAAGAATTTGGAGTATTTCATGTCGGCTCGAGTTTTAAATCGACGTCAAGCTCGATGGAGTATGTTGCTATCTAGGTTCGATTTTATTATCACTTATCGACCTGGAAAGCAGCAAGGACTATCTGATGCCTTATCGAGGAGATCGTATCTTGTACCAAAGGCTGAAGAAGCAGCGTTTGATCAACAATGTACGACATTGTTGAAGCCAGAGCAATTTCAGCTTTGCGCTACTATTATGCCAATTGATGCTGACTTCCTGAATCAGGTACGTACCGTAACCATTGAAGATTCAGTAGCCATTGATATTAAGCAGCGTGCCAATGACGACAAGTTCAAGGTGGAGGGAGATCTTTTATACTTTGAAGAGCGGTTATATATCCCAAAAGGACCAGCACGACTCCGAGTTCTTCAATCTCGCCACGATTTTCCAGCTGCGGGACATTTTGGATTCAACAAGACCTTGGAGCTTATTTCTCGAGATTTTTGGTGGCCCCAAATGTGGAAGGATGTGAAAGATTTTGTCATCTCCTGCGACATCTGTTCAAGATCCAAGAATCCTCGGCATCGCCTGTATGGACTCCTACAGCTATTGCCGATTCCACGTCGACCATGGTCTTCAATTTCCATGGACTTCATCACGGACCTCCCATCATCGAACTCATTTGACAACATCTTTGTCGTGGTAGATCGGCTTACAAAAATAGCACACTTTGTCCCTTGCAAGAAGGCATCGTCTAGTGAAGTCACAGCAAGACTCTTTCTCGATAATGTGTATCGATATCATGGACTACCAGATGATATCGTATCAGATCGAGGAACCCAGTTCGCATCGAAGTTTTGGAGATCTCTCTTTGAGATACTGAAGGTGGATATCAAGCTTTCTTTGGCTTTTCATCCTCAAACTGATGGTCAAACGGAACGCGTGAACCAAGTTTTGGAACAATACTTATGATGCTGCATCAACTATCAGCAAGACGATTGGACCACATATCTGCCGCTAGTCGATTTTGCATATAACAACACCCTCCATGCGTCGACTCAATACACACCATTCTTTTCCAACTATGGGTATCATCCAAAGCTTGATTTATTGAGTCCATCAACAAATAACAATCCAGCAGCTGAAGGATTTGCGAAACAACTATCAGAGCTTCAAAATACGTTGAAGCTTCAATTACAATCCGCTCAAGAATCCTACAAGGCATCTGCAGATAGATTTCGGAATTAAGCACCTACTTTCAAAATTGGAGATAAAGCATGGCTTCTTCGACGGAATATCAAGACCAAGCGACCATGTGATAAGTTGGACTATCGAAGATTGGGACCATTTAACATCCAAAAGTAAATCAATCCAGTGGCGTATCGTCTGGAATTACCGGCTTCTATGAAGGTACATCCAATCTTTCATGTTTCTTTGTTGGAGCCTTATCGAGAGTCATCTTTTCCTGGAAGAGTGCAATGTCCGCCACCTAGTATTGAGATCAAGAACCACGAGGAATACGAGGTTGAAAAGGTGCTGGATTCTCGGCAAAGGTGGAGCAAGTTGGAGTATCTTGTTCATTGGTGCGGCTACGACATTAATGAGCGAACGTCGGAGCCAGCTGAAAATTTCACCAATGCGCCGCAAAAGGTACAAGAGTTTTATCAACAACATCGTCATAAACCTAAGCCGATTCGACAATAGCTTCTTTCTGAAGCTTGCTCACCTAAGAATATAAGAAAGGGAGAGAGCACCACCAAAATTCGTAGTTGATGTAGTTATTTTTTCCAAGATAAAATAGAATTTTTTCAGTAGCCATAGTTTGGTCTTCTGATAAGGATAGCCAAGAGATAGATACTATGCCAGTCAGATTATCTCAACCAATTAGTTCACGAAGGCGACCCCGAGATGAAGAACCACCTACACCACGACGACGATGGAGGATACCAAATAACCGATTACTGGTAATTGTATTTGAGTCTGAGCTTGCTTACGATGGTCAATCAGAAGGCATATTTGCAGGACAATTTCACAATGAAGACACGGAAGTTCATGCTTGGTCAGAAGTTGAAGGAGTGGGCCACTACCATTGGCTTCAAGGGCCGATAAACCACTTACCTCGTGAACAACAGTTGGAGTTCATAGTAGACGTTATGCGACAGATCTTCATTTTCTTGCGTTGGTACTGATTGACAACAACATTGCTTCTCAGAGACCTCGAAGCTAAAAGAGGGGGGTGATGTTAGGGACATAGTCCTTAGAACCTTCTAGAGACAAGTTTCTAGAACCTTCTAGAGACAGGCTTCTAGAACCTTCTAGAGACAGGCTTCTAAAACCTTCTAGAAGCAAGTCTCTGGAACCTTCTAGAAGCTTCTTAGTTGATAGAAGATGTTAGGGACATAGTCCTTAGAACCTTCTAGAGGTAAGTTTCTAGAACCTTCTAGAAGCAAGTCTCTGGAACCTTCTAGAAGCTTCTTAGTTAGTAGAAGTTGCTTGAGAAGATTTCTAAATAGGAGTATATATTGGAATCGAGGCTGAAGAGTTCTTCATTCTCGACAATACATCTCTTAGAGCTCTAGCTCACCTCTCTGGTGTTGTTCTTGTATTCATTTGATTAATCTAGTTCTTGCCAATTCTTCTTGAACTTCTTGATAGATATCAAATCTGTATTCTGTGTCCGTGACAATTTGATTATAATTTGATTAGGATTTGATTTAGGATTTAGAATTTGATTAGGGTTTGATTTAGGATTTAAAGTTTGGTTAGGATTTGATTAGAATTTGGTTAGGATTTGGTTTAAGATTTAAAATTTGATTAGAATTTGATTAGGATTTAGTTTAGAATTTAGAATTTGATTAGGATTTGATTTAGGATTTAGGATATGATTAGGATTTGGTTTAAAGTTTAGGATTTGTTTAGTATTTGCTCTAAAATTTGAGATTTGTACAGGATTTGATTTAAGATTTACGATTTGTTTAAAATTTGATTTAAGGTTAAGGATTTTATTAGGGTTGAATTTAGGATTTAGGATTCATCTAGGATTTAGGATTCATGTAGGATTTAGGATTCATGTAGGATTTAGGATTCATTTAGGATTTGGTTTAGAGTTTAAGATTTACATAGAATTTAGTTTAGGATTTAATATTTGTATAGGATTTGATTGAAGTCCATTAGGGTTTTAATTAAGATTAAATTAGAATTGATTGAGATTTATTTAAGATATATTATCATTATTTTAATATTTTTAGAGCTTCTTAAAGGTTTTTTTAAAGTTTTATTGTGATTTATCTTTCAACTCTTTTAAGATTTTTTATTATTTCTTTTATAATTTCTTTTATAATTTTTTTTATAATTTCTTTTATAATTTCTTTTATAATTTCTTTAAGGTTTCTTTTGAATTTGATTAAAGCTTGTTTAGCATTTTTAAGATTTAATTAGAATTTATTTAGTATTCTATTAGAATTAGGATTTTTTTATTGTAATTTCCATTCTACCTTCCACTTGTAGGTACTTAGTGCACTTTCAAGCAATAGTTCATGTAATACGATACCATATATATATATATATATATATATATATATATATATATGTATTATAGAATTGGAAAAATCAAGGAGTCTTAGTTCTATAAACCCTTTTCATAGACATATGTAATTATCTTAATAAGAAGAGCTAGATAGAAGATAAATATAAGTAGATTTAATAATAGCTTGTGGTGAAGTTTTTTAGAAACTACATGGATATAGATTTGACTTCATATGTGTTTCTAGTTGATTAATAGATTAAAAATTTGGCCAAAAGTTAGTCACATATTCCATTTGTTAATAGCTTACAGTACAAGCTGACAATGTGGTGCATATATAAAAAACTTATCTTATAAGTTAGACACATATCTCACAAGTTAGATAAGTGTTGGAGGTCTATGAACTCTCAATTATACTCCAAAATATATATTTTTTTATTTTCCTATTTTATGATAATTAGGCATGTTAGATTAGGATTTAAATAAGTGAAATCTAATTTTATAGAATTTTTAGGATTACAATCCTCGATGGTATAAATTATAGCCTAATTCCTTGAATTAAATTAGTTAGGACTAAAGTAATAAGAGTTAGAAAATTAGAATAGCAACTTAATTAATTTAATAATTTAGAGGTTGTTAGTCATTACCATGAAGGTTGATTAAAAGCCTATGAGTAAACCTATAATCATTTACATGATTTAGGAGTTGGAATTATAATTCTCTAAAGGATTTAGGAAAGTTAGCAATGATAGTTTTGAGTTTTCTTCCAAATTTGACAAATTCAAGCAGCATGGTGGTTCTTCTAATTAATGGGAGTCTTTTTAATGCAATGGTGGTACGAGATTTACTCCGTGGAATGAAAGAAACAAGATCAACACCCTCTCTTTCAAAATACAAGTAAAGCAATGAAATTCTCATTTTGAAGAATTTTACAAAAAATTGCCAAGATCCTTGTAAGTAAAAACTTCCATGAAAATTATTATTGAGTATGAATTGAGGCATGTGAATAGTCGATCTTAGCTTAAAAAGGTGTTTTGAATATAATGGTGAAGTTAGATTTACCAAAAAAATTGTTTTCTTGACCACTTACAAGAGCCATTAGCCTTGATAACAAGATTGGCTCTTAGATGAATGAAGGCCATAGATCTAGATTAGGAATCTTAAAAATCAAGGATGGAGATATAGCCACCCTTCTATGAGCCTCAACTCAATTGTATAAGAGAGGCTTGGTTTCCCAAGCCCTCTCTCTCTCTTCTTTTGGATGAAGGCTGAAGCCATGTCAAAATTTTGCCAAAATCCTAATCTTAATTTTATTTAGATTTTAAATCTCATTATGAACCTTGTGATTGTGTGTGTATGGATTTTGAATTGTGAAGGATGGTCATTAAGTTTTAAAATATGTTTCATTGAGGTAGATAGCTCCTCAACCTTCTAAATATCCTAAGGGTTTTAAAGGCCTCGGATTTTCCTTAATCAGTCACTTAGTTTCTTTTTTTTCGATGTGAAATTCTAAAATTTTTGTAGTTTTTTTTGTTAGCTTTTTGACAAGATAAGACTTGATTGATTTGGAATAAGAAGGAATTTTTGGTGAATTTTTGAGTTTGAGGGAGTTGATTGTCTTTGCAGTTTGAATCAATCAATTTTGGAAAGATATTTCTCAGTGCTTGATAATTGGTTTTATTTAAAATTTTGGGAGAATCAAGATTTATAAGATAAGCTTTAAAAAGCATAAGTTTTGTTGGATTTGAAGATAATCTGAATTTTTAGTGAATTTCTAAGTGAAGAGGGTTGGTCGCCATGGCAATTTGGATCACTCAACTTCAAAGGAGGAATTTTCACGACTAGATTATTAGATTGCAACAAGAATTATTGGATTAGGAGCGTTTTTAAGTTAACCTTGCAACAAGCTAAGAACCATTCAAATCAAAGCTGATTACATATTTTGGCAAATTTTGGAGTAGAAGGAGATTGCTACCTTCAATCCTTGCATGTTGTCAAGGTACCTTTGCTTTCACCTTTCTTACTTTATTTTTACTATCACCTTCATAGTGACTTGTAATTTCCACATTTCATTGTTTAGATAATAAATTTTAAGTTTAATTTTTAACCTTTAATATTCTTACTTTAAATTTTAATTTTTTAATTTAATTTTAACTTTAATTTTTTAATTAATTTTTTAATTTAATTTTTAATTCAAACTTAATTTTTTATTTTTATAGTCAATTAATAGTAAAAACTTAGTTAATTATTTTTATTATATTTGCATAGTAAATTTTATTTAACATTTAAATTTAATGTCAATAACCATTACTTGGAAGGCGTTAATTTGAATTAAACTACAAACATCCTCATTTAAATTAACTCAAAAATTTCACAATTGAGAGTCCCTCCATTCGACGCCCTGAATCTGTTGTATGGCATCAATTTAATGAGTGGTGAATTTGGGTTCACAAGGTCTTATAGAATATCAACTTGTAGCTTGTGGTTAATATGTATGGAGGCAAGAATGAAGCCTTCTTCACTCTTCTCAATGCCTTTTTTGTTATTAGTTTTTTTTAAAGAGATTCTAATTTTCTTGTCTTTCATAATAGTCATTTTAATTTAATATTATACAATCATTGAATAATTATCTTATCTTTTTGTGTAAAATACATAAATCTCTAAAAAAAAAACCTCAATATATTCTTAAGTTATTAAAAAAGACTAGAAAATCACTCAAAGATGATAATATATTGAAGTAGAATGGCTAAGGCCAAAGATAAGAAGACTAAAAAATCTTAACAAATTACTAAAGATTAGAAATGTATTGTCAAGAGTAAAGAAGGCTTCACTCTTGCCTCTATATATATTTTCTAACTAATAGCTATGTTGTGATACTCTATAGGACCTCAAACATGTGTTCACTTTCTAAATACATGTCTTAACTTACAAGATAAATTATCTGTATATATATGCCATATAATTAATTTGTTTCATAAGCTATTAACATGTGTGATACATGGCTAACTTGTTGACTAAGTTTCTAATCTATCAATTAACTACAAATATATGTAAAATCAAAGCAATGTCTATACAACTTCTAAAAAAATTTTCTAAAAGATATTATGAAATTAATATATTTTAATCTATTTCTATTTAATTATATAGATAATTATTGAAATAAATATGTATATCCATGCCATTATCTCCCCTTTTAGAAATAATTTCTAAAAAGAGCAGTCATCATACATTAAAAAAAATCCGAGATATGATAAATTATATTTTCCACATAATCTGATCTTTGTTTTCTTCAAAAATAATTGATAGATCCTTTTTTAGCCATCAATAGTCTTTTATACTAAGGCAAGAAAATCACCTTGTTATTTGATTGTTATTAGAGCCTTCATAATTTCTTTTAAATAAAATATTTAGAATATTGTTAAAAATCATTTTTACTTTTAATAAAATTATTAAACATCAAGAATCTCTTCTAACATTGTGATATCAAACACGTTATATCTCACCATCTATTTGAAGAAAGATATGTTGTTCTTAAAAATCTTCATCTTAATTATATCATCTTGAAAGTTGTGACAATCATAATGTCTTGTTTGATAAATCACCAAACAATAATTTTTAAATTGAATTTATTGATTGTTGATTTTCCATCTCCTTATTGCCACAAATATACAAAAGCTACAAATAAGAGTAGAATGGAGAATGTTATTTTTTTTTTTTTTTTTATCTTGTTTCTTTTATAGCAAAGATTTGATTTTCTTCATCTTGATTTTGATGGATGTCATCAACAAAAAGCCTTAATTCTCTTTGTTGTATTTGCAAGATTCTTTATTGGTTCCTATATATATTTACTAATAACACATCCATAGTAATGAACAAGATATTTGAATCTATTTGGTGTCACCTTAAATCTAAGATTTCTTTCACTTCAAACTCTTGATTATTATCTAGTTCTAAAGAATAAGGTGGCATTTGTTTTCTTTCCAAGATATTCATTGTCTTATATGGTTCAAGAAGAGATATGTAGAATACATGATGGATCTTGATAAATTCTAGAGATTATATAAATATAATCAATAAGCAATAGGATTGATTTTTTTACAAATAAAAAAAAGTCTAAGCTTATGATAGTCCAACTTGTAATAAAGACAAATAGTCTTGATATTGTGATAAAGTAACCATATCTTATTACTTACATTGAATTATAATTTTTTCTTAAAATAAGCATCTGCATTGATCTTTTATTATTCTTAAGCTTCTTTTTATTGCACCTTAATTATTGCATGTAGCTCTAGAAAATTATTTGTTAAATCTTCAGCCATAGGATTATTAACTTTTGAAAAATTTAAATTATCAAATTATAGATGATAACCATAATTAGCAAAGAAAGATGTTTGTCAAGTAGAAGAATGTACCAAATTATTATATGCAATCTTTGTCAATGGAAAAAGAATTATCAAATAATTTTGATGGTAATTGATGGTACATCTTAAATATTATTTTAGAACTTGTTTCACCTATTCAATTTATCCATTGATTTGATAATAAAAATCTAAAGAAAGATTTGTATCTACTTTTAAAATCTTAAAAAGAATTCTCTAAAATCTTGATATAAATTGAATCTTCATACCCAATATAATATCTTTGGTTAATCTATGATAGTGATAAATATTGTCAAAAAAAATCTTAGTCATTTCTTCACATATAACAAATTTTGTATTTAGTACAAAATGTACCATCTTGATAAAATGATCTACTATCATGAACATAGAATCATACAAACTTAGGATTGAAAGATCTAAGATAAAATCTATGGAAATAGAAAAACCATTGTTGTTTTGAAATAGGTAATGGTTAAAGAAATCCATAAGGTTAATGATAAGAAGTTTTTGATTTTGAATAAATATCATATGATTGTATAAAATATTTGACTACTTTCAATATTTGAAGCCACTAAAAATCTTTAGATATTAGTTCCAAAGTCATGTTTCATCCAAAATGTCTACTACTAAAAAGTCATAATAAGCTTGAAGAACACATAATCATGATTTACCTTTTGGAATGTATAATTTTCTTTTGAAATAGAATAGATTATTTTTGAATTTGAATTTAGAAGAATAATGAAACTTAAAAAATATTATTCTTAATATCATGAATAAGAAGATTAGAAGACATATTCTATTGAATTTACTTGAAAAAAATTGAATCAATAGTCAATGTTGATTTTATTGCTTAAAGATGAAAATGCTTTGACTTCAAGAAAATTATTTTTTATTAATTAAAAGATATATTTTTTTCTTTTAATAGAAGATAAGAATATTTAAAATGGATGTTTGGAAAAATTTATTATTTTTTTGGATTTATAAGTGAATTTGAAATCAAAATATAATAAAGAAATGCTCCAATAGGTTTGGCAATGATTCAAAATATGTACCAATATGAAATATTTAAGGTTCTTAAAATTTGTATATGTAGTGATTGGATTTGAAGCACCTTCAAGATGATGATGCCATTCTTGTAATAAATCCATTATTGCAAAAAATTCTTTGTTGTGGATCTCATAGCTCATTTTGATTGCTAAAAATTTCTTAGAATAAAAAACTATTACATAGAGCTTGTCAAGTGCTCTTATTTGTGACAAAATAACATCCATAAAAAGTTTGATGCATCCATTTTCATGAAGAATGCCTTAAAAAAATCAATAGAATATAAAATTGATGCAAAAATTAATATTATCTTAAAGACTTCAAAAGATGCTCCATCTTCATTATTCCACTCAAGTTTGTCTTTATATGTTAGACATATAAGAAGAATTGCAACTTGAAAAAAATCCTTGATGAAGATCTTATAATAATTGGCACATCCAATAAAACATTATATATATCTTTGATTGTTTTTGAAATCTTTCAATTGATGATAGTTTAGATTTTCTTAAGATCCATCATAAGACCATTGTTTGAAATGATGTATCTTAAGAAGTCATCTTGAATAATATGAAATGTACACTTTTTCATCTTAGCATATAATCCTACATCTCTTAGTTTTTGTAACATATAAAAAATATGAACTTTATGCTCTTTTGTATTTTTACAATAGATTAAGATATTTTTTAAATAATTAATGATAAAATCATCAAAAAAACTCATAAAAAACATCAATAATTAGATGTTGAAAAGCAGTTGATATATTTGTGAATCTAAAAGGCATGGCATTATATTTCAAATGTCTATACTTGGTTAAAAATATAATTTTGTATTCATATCTTTCTTCAATGCATATCAAATTATATATTTATTGTAGATCTATTTTTGAATAGATCTTTGTTTGATTTAATTAATCAAGAAGTCTTAAAAATGAAAATAGAATATATGTATTCTTGATGGTGATCTTGTTGAATCCTCAATAGTCTACATACATCCATTGTTATGTTGTAACATGACTATATGGTGAAAGATAATAATATGGATCTTATTATAGAAGAGTCAAGTTAAAAGATAAAGTAGAAAAATATGGATAAAAGATAGGAAGATAGTAAAGCTTTTAGTAGTAATGTTGCTCTTTTAGAAAAATAGCTTCTACTTACTTTATAGGGCCAAAAATAAGGCAAAATAAGGTAGATTGGAAAAATAAATAATATAGACATCTTTAGAAAGAAATTAAGAGTAAATTTTAGCAAAAATTACCTAAAAAAACTAGAGATTGATATCCAAAGAGGGTCGGTTACGAACTTGGGTTGAAAATAGACCCCAATATATAAAACCGAGTCTTGATGACAATTCGGAGATTCTTTTGTAAATTGAAGAATAGGATTTGATAGCAGACTAAATAAGGTTTTTATGAGTATTAGTTTTGTATGATTTGGATTTGTAATGACTTTGTAAAGGCTTTACAAAATTAAGTTTGTTTTGGATGACTTGGGTTTTGGTGAAATAAAATAGGATTGATATTTTGGACAATTTTGAGAGTTTTGTAATAAATCTACAAGTGAAATTTTGTGGATTAATGGCTAAAATTTTGATTAATATGTATTATAAATTTTAGCTTGATCTAATGGTTGAATTAAAGATTATTGAGGTTTAAGTGGGTCAAGGTCTCTGAAAGTAGAATTTTAGGTTTAGTAAAGGTTTTTAAGATTTCTTGCAATTTACTAGTTGGATTGGAGTGAAGTTTATATGTGAAGATAGTAGACTTGTTTTCTTATATATATGAAAATTTTAAAATCAATTAAACAATGAAAAAAAGAGATATTGGCTTTGGGAGATTGGCATCAAGGTTAGAAAAGGAGGCAAGCCAATACCTAAGCATATTTTTAAGATTATCGTCTATTTGGTAATTCTGATATTTTTTCAATTTTTTTGTACTTGCTGTCAACTTAATTATTAAGAAGTGTTCAAATTTTGAATTAAAATGAATGGTTAATTTATTAATTATTGAGGTTTATATTTGTTGTAGAAATTACTTGGGATTGCTTATGGCTTGATTTAAGGTTTAGAATTTGATTAGGATTTGATTTAGGGTTCAAGATTTGATTAGAATTTTATTTAGGATTTAGAATTTGATTAGGATTTGATTAGAATTTGGTTTAGGATTTAATATTTGATTAGGATTTGGTTAGGATTTGGTTTAAGATTTAAGATTTGATTAGGGTTTGGTTTAGAGTTTAGGATTTGATTTTCAATTTAAGATTTGGTTAGGAATTGATTTAGGGATTATGATTTATTTAGGATTTATTTAGGATTTATTTAGGATTTAAGATTTAGTTAATTTTTGGCCTAAAGTTTGATTGAAGTTCAATAGGATTTTAACTAGGATTTAATTAAGATTGAATTGAGATTTATTTGAGATATATTTATGATTATTTTAATATTTTTTAAAGATTTTTTTATTATTTCTTTGTAATTCTTTTAAGATTTCTTTGAATTAATTAAAGCTTGCTTAGAATTATTATGGTCTAATTAGATTTTAGTTAGTATTTTATTAGAGTTAGGATTTTTTTGTTGTAATTTCCATTCTACCTTCTATAGCTAAGTACCCGAAGCATTTTCAACCAAGACTTCACGTATTACAACACCATAAATATCTATTTATTTTTCTTCACAAATAAGATAGGAGCCTTAGTTGAAGATTTAGAATGACATATGAAGATCTAAGCCAAATTATCATTGATATATTCTTTGATAACAACCAATTTGTTTTGTGATAGGCTATAGATTGATTCAAATGATGGTTGAGTTCTTTCTTGAAGATTGATAGAACAATCATTAAAATAATGCCATAGAAGAATATTTATATATATATTTTTAAAAACATCTTAATAATCTTGGTATTGGCTTAGAATGCTACTTGAAATCTTATCTTCATTAATAATATGTGTGGCATATATAGCAAAAGTTCACACTTTTTTTGCAATATGCATAAAAGTTCTCCTATTTATTCATAATAATTTGGATGTATCAGTCTTATGGATTTTTACTTACTTTGCAAAATGTTGGACTAAACTATGGAAAAAATTAAGTTTATACAAAATCTAGTCTTTTTAAAAATTATACTACTCTAGCAAAAATAATCCTAAAATAATTAGATTAAAAGAAGATCTAATTACATTAAACATTACTTAATTATTATAAATACTAGTTTTTAATTTTAAAGGACCATTTTTATATATAACATCTCCAAAAGACAAAAAATAACCACCTATTACTTCTACATGTACAAGTTTGGTTTTCTTAAGTAACAATATATCTTATTTTTGACAAAGTCTTTGTCTATAAAATAGGCTGAGGCTCTTGAATCTAATTAGGCTAAGACTTTGTGATTTTTTGGTTCTAAATATACGTCTATTATAAAATAAGGTAAAGAGTTTAAAGAGAAAATAGCACCTTTAATAGGAATTATGTAAAATTTCAGTCGTAAGGTTCTTATTGTAGCTAAAATAACTTGTTTTTTAACACATCGTCATCTTTGGCAACCATTCTCTTCATTTTGTGATTGTATTGCTTCTCTAGACAATGTTGAGCAATGTGCTTGGATTCTCCATTATATAGGCATAAACCTTATTTACAACGATAAGTTTTTTTTTGCTTAATAAGAGGTTTAAAAAATACCATGTTAATTTGCATAGGTTCCAACCTAGACAAGCAAGCTTTTAAAAACTTAGAAAGTATTATTATAGCTTCACTTATACTTCTTCAATTAAATCTTTATTCATGATATCTTTCAAAGAATTGATTGTTGCATGCAATGGCTTCAATAATAAATTATTCTAATAAATTTTCTTTTGGTATTATCAATAATAAATCTTTGATATTATCTTTTAATCCATATCAAAATTGATTGACAAGGACTTTATCATTTCAATCCACATTGCAAGCAAGATTTTAGAATTTAGTAGTATATGTAATGGCTGAACGTGATTCTTGTCATAGCAATACAAGCTTGGTCTCTGCTACTTTTTTTTTATCATTTTTTCTAAATGTAGTCATAAATACTTCCGAGAATAAATTCAAATGATAGAGTAGTTATGAATCTTTTTTCATAAAAAATATAAACTAAAAGATAGCATTTTCCAATAAAAATATACCTATGAATCCAACTTGAGTAAATTCATTAGAGTATTAAGAAAGATTCAACTTTAAATAGAACTTAATCTATTATAAAAATCCTTAAAATTTTGATTTTGTTCCATCAAACTACTTGGGCATACTAATCCTTGCCTCTCTTATGTTTATAGAAGTAAGACTTTCTGAGTTTGGTTTTATGGCTCATCTACTTGCTTCCTTCAACTGCATAATTTTTTGATATTGATTTTGGATTTCTTTCATAGGTACAAGAATAAGACATCTATGATTCATGTTAGAAATATGTATCATGGACATACACATTTAAATCAATAATTATCTATATGATTAAATGAAAATAAATAAAAATAAATTAATTCCATAATATCTTCCATAGAAGCATTTTAGAAGCTTTATAAATGATGTTTTGACTTTATAGGTGTCTATAATTGACTTTTTAGGTTAAAAACGTGGTCAATAAGTTGGCCATGTGCCATATATGTTGTGTAATAGGATTTAGATAAGATAATTATACAAATAGTTAGAACCATAGAAGTTTCTAGAATTAGAATTAGGTTAGTAGACCAGATAGGATCCACCATAGAACATTCTAAAAAGAATTTAGGGTGGTTATTTAAATGGAGCCTAGTATAGAACCTTTAAAAAAAAAATTAAAGTAGTTAACTAGGTAGAATCCACTACCTAAGAATATTCTAGAAAGTCCAAGGTAGTAGGATAAGATATGAATAGGATTAGCCAACGCCTTTTGGAGCATTCAATCAAGTATGGCTTTAGATCCTTTTTCTTAATAAAGTTTGATTTAGCATCTTTCTGTTCAAATTAATTCTATTTTGTTTCTGTTTGCTCAATTTTATCTTTTATATCATATTTTGTTTAGTTCTATTTAATTTTGTTTTAGTTTTTTTTGTCCTATTTTGTAATGAGACTTTATATTACTGTAAATTAGAGGGATCTTAGATTTTTGAGATAATTTAGTCCTATTTTATATTGGTAACTTGAAAAATAAACTAATTATATGGCCTATACATAGAAAACTTGTCTTATAAGCTAAAGCATATATCTTGCAAAGTCAACATATATTAGAGATCCTATAGAACATTGCCATGTAGCTCCTAATTAGATTATATATATAGAAGTTAGACTGAAGCCTTCTTCACTCTTCTCAATTGCTTTCTTACTTCTAGGCTAGATTTCAAAGTCTCTAGTTTCCTTGTCTTTTAGCAATAGTCATTCATCTTTCTTTTTAATATATAAACTATTTTATTTTAATTTTTTTTCTTTTGACATAGATTTTTTAAGTTTATGTATCTTCTTCTAATTCATGTCCTTGACAAATTGACAAGAATATACTAAAAATATTAGAGTTTTATCTTTTTTTAATTAAAAATAGATTATTTTTTTTTCTCTTGATAAAACATAAGCATATTAGAAGTTGCAAATTACTATCTTTTAAATTAATATTATTCTCAATATCTTCTTTGTTCTTAAGTCTTTTCTTTTGCTTATCTTGAGTAATATTAGATATTTATTTTTTAAGTATTATTGTGATAGAGCTTGTTGAAATGAAGAATGCAATGGCTTAAATACAAGAGCAATTAAAAAAATTAATGTTTACAATGTATCAATTCAGTCTACCACCATAAGAAGTAATAAGAATGGCAGAAAGTGAAGTTATAGATATGATTGGAGCTCTTTAATCATCTAAATCAAATCATGTCTCTTTTCCTATGATAGAGCATTCTTTTGGTACTAAAGAACAAAGAATTACCATGTTTGAGAAGTTTGATGGCATAAGATCCAAGTTTTGAAGAGTTATCAATCAAATACAACTTATAATTGAAATTCAACTCCAAAGCTATTCAACTGTAGGATCATAATTTAGATTCATTGGTATACTTCTTTGAGGTTCAACATTATTATGGTTTTCATCTTTTTTTGAATGAAAAAATCTAATACTAGATAATTTAGAGGCTTTTTTGGCAGAGTTTCAATCCATATATGGAAAACATGATGCAACTCGTGTTGCAACCAATAAGATTCATCTTTTGCAACAAGGCAATCAATCCGTAACATTATATGCTTCACAATTTTGATAACTTGCAAGTCATATCAAGTAGAATGATGTTGTACTTACTAGCTAATTTTTCTATGGATTACAATATAATGTAAAGAAATTGATGATTCAACTTATCTGATCCTCAAACATTGAGTCAAACAATTGAATTTGCTGAAAAGTGTGACAATTGATTTTTTGAATTTCAATCTAAGAGTCGGACAAGTAGGTCTCAATATTACGATAATTCAATGGAAATACCAATGCCTCTTCAATATATACATTTAAAAGTAGAGGATATGCAAATTGATGCGGTATGTTTCAAACCTCTTATTGAGTAAGAAAAGATTCATCATTGTCATGAAGGATTATACTTATATTGTAGAGAATCTAAGCACACTACTCAACGTTTTTTAATGAAGTGATGCAATTATAAAATGAGGAGTACAAATAACAAAGAAAATAATATATCAACAAATGAATTTATCCAACTATAATAGGGACTATGCGGGTGGAACTTTGTATAATACCTAATAAAGGTCATATTTTTTCTTTAGAATCCTCTCTTTTTTCTATATTAAATATTATTTTAGAACCTAAATATTACAAAGTCTTTACCTTGTAAGATTCAAGAACCTCAACATATTTCTTAGATGAAGAATTTGCTAAAAGACTTACCATATCTTTAATAAAGAAAACTAAACTTGTTCATGTAGAAGTCTTAGATGGTCATCCGTTGTCTTTAGGAGTTGTTACTCACAAAATCTCTCCTATAAAAGTAATAACCAATCGTCATAATAATTTTGTGGTATTTAATAACATTAGATCTTCCTATAATCTAATCATTTTAAGCTTATCATGATTAAAAAAATACAACCCTTGAATAAATTAGATTTTTCATACTCTTGACTTTTCTAAAAGTATAACTAAGAATATAATTAATCAAGTAAAAAATCGCAAGTCTAGTACAATTAAATTTATATTTGTAGGTACAAAAGCTTTCTTGTATGCTACAAAAGAAGGATCGTCTTGCATCATTTATGCCACACCTATTTCTAATAGTGCAAAGGCTTCAAATGGTGATCCAAGCCAATATTAAGAATATTTAGATGTATTTGAAAAAAAGAATGCGATGTCGGGGTAGAGAGAGTTTGCCTCAAGAAAGCACTGGACTCCTAGCTGTCACTAACTATTCAATCAAGCTTTAAAATAAGGGAGGCCCTTAGTTTATAAATAAAATTCTCCTTTTGGAGAAATTACACCAAATACATAAGCCTCAAGTAACCAACAACACCTAAAATATGATAAAATCCTCTAAATCCTTGTATATCCTTATGTGAAAATTTTTCCCAACTTTAATACCTCATAACTCTTGATCCGACCATCCAAAATTACTCAAATTTTATATTAAGTAGTAATATATTTTTATCAACTTTCACAACAAATTTCAACTACAAAATCATTACGGATCTTGAGATACCTTGAAAACACTAACAGTAGTTTCAAATCTTAATTTTTATATATCCACGTGCAATTTTCTTCATATCTCGTAAAATAAACATCTAAATTCTACAAATTTTGTATGTATAGTTTTTTAACACAATTATCTACCTTGTCCAAAAGATTTGAGCTAAAAATTCTTCTAAAAACTCGAGTTATGGCTCCAACCATTACTATAAATAAAACCGCTCACTTACTACCTTTGATTTAGAAGCATCACTTTCAACTCCTTATATCTCTTTTTTATTAACTCTAAAAGCAAAAATTCTTTTATAAAAAATATAGACCTTAAAATCGCTGTTTTAGCTACATCTTTCAATCTTCAAAATTTACCATACAATTCTTTGTATTTACAAAAGAATAACAGTATATTTTGAATTAATATCTTAATTTCTAATGTCTGTAACTTCTTCACTCTAACTCCAAATCCTCTAATTTTTATATACAAATTGTAGTCTAAATCCTAAACTTTACAATCTTGGATTCTAATTTTCAAATGCTCTCTTTGAAGTTGCCAAAACCCTTGTTAAGGTAGTGGGCAGCCTCCTCAAAGCCTCTTTAAAGCCCATTGGACATGGTATTCGACCAATAGGGATGAAGTTCTCTATTCCTTGTCTTCATCCAACCATGCCTTCCTTTCATCTCTCCCAATTAGCCTCCTACTAGTTTAGATTTTCATTCTTATGCTTCCATCTTTTTCCAAGGCTTCATACTAAACATTTATGTCCTATATATTTATGTATATATTTTTTAAATACCATAATCAAAATAAATAAATTCAAAATAAAGTTTCTTAGATCCACTCTCTTTAAATTAATCTATTAATTATTCTAACACACATTAAGACTTATGAACATATTAATTTTTACATACTTTAAGCATTTACAATATGACAGCGGACTCTCTTCTAAAACATTGTCCTCATGACTGCTCAATTCACCTTTAAGAAGGAGCACAACTACTATTTGGATCAATCTATAATTTGTTACAAAATAATTTGGTTAAACTCAAGGAATATATTGAAGAAAATCTAACCAAGAACTTCATACGCCATTCCAAATCTCCAATAAGAGCCTCAATTCTATTTGTGAAGAAAAAAGATAGATCATTGCCGATTGTGTTGATTATTGAAGATTCAACAAAATTATCATAAAAAACAAGTATCCACTACCTTTAATATCTAGACTTTTTGATCAATTGAATCAAGTCAAGATGTATACAAAAAAAAGATGAATGGAAGACTATATTTTGAACTATGTATAGACATTTCAAATATAATATCATGCCTTTTAGACTTACAAATATATCAGTAGCTTTCCAATATCTTAAAAATGATGTTTTTTGAGAGTTTTTTGATGATTTTGTTATCTATTATCTAAATGACATCTTGATCTATTCTAAGAATTTAGAAGAACATGAACTTTATATTTGTTGTGTGTTACAAAAATTAAGAGATGTGAGACTCTATGCCAAAGTAGAAAAGTATGTATTCCACACTACTCAAGTTAATTCTTTAAATTATATCATTTCAAATTATAGACTTATGATGGATTCTAAGAAAGTTTAAACTATTATGAATTGAAAGATCTCAAAAATATTACAAGATGTCTAATATTTTTTTGGGATTTATTAACTACTATGAGATCTTCATTAAGAACTTATCTCGAATTGTAGCTTCACTTATACATTTGACTTGTAAAGACAAACTTTAGTGGAATCAAGAAGTCGAAGCAATATTTGAAGCTTTAAAAATAACCTTTATTTTTCCACCAATCTTATATTGTGTTGACTTCTCCAAGACATTCTTTATAAAAACAAATGCATTGGACTTTGCTTTGAGTGTCATATTACCACAAATGGAAATAAATGATAAACTTCACTTAGTAGCTTTTCATTCCAAGAAATTTTTAGCAATCAAGATTAACTATGAGATCCATAATAAAAACCTTCTTGTAATTATGGATTCTTTTTAAGAATTACATCCTTATCTAGAAAGCACTTTTAGTCTAAACACCATCTACACGGATTACAAGAATCTCAAGTATTTCATATCAACTTGTATTTTGAATCATCACTAGGCTTGTTGGAACATGTCTTTGTGAAGATTTGAATTCAATATCACTTATTGGCTAGGAAAACAATAAGATTTGTTTGATGTCCTTTTTAAATATTTTTAACTTGTATTTAAAGAAAAAGATGTAATTTTTTATCAACAAAGGATAATTTTATTGAAACCAAAATAATTTCATCTTTGAGCAGTGAAATCAACATTAATTATTGATTCAACTTTTTTCAAACAAATTCAATAAAGTATATCCTTTGATCCTCTTATTCATGATATTAAGAATACTTATTTTAAGTCTTGTAATGCTTCTAAATTCAAGTTCAAGAAAAATCTACTTAATTTTGAAAGATGTCTATATGTGCCAAAAGAAGAAGCACGTTTACATATTTTTCAAGCACATCACAACTTTCCAATGACATGACATTTTGGATACAATAAGATTTTGGAGCTAATATCTAGAGATTTTTAGTAGTTACAAATGTGGAAGGCAATAAAAGACTTTGTTTAATTATAAAAACATTTGTTCAAGGTTAAAAAGTCCTCGTTATTGATCTTATGGACTTCTTCAACTATTACTTATTTTAGAACAACCATGATCTTCTATTTCTATAGTTTTTATTATGGATCTTTTAGTCTCACGTTTGTATGATTCTATATTCATGACAGTAGATTGTTTTACTAAAATGGTACATTTTGTACTATGCACAAAATCTATCACTAGTAAAGAAACTATCAAATTTTTCTTTAACAATATCTATTGATATCATGGATTACCAAAAGATATTATATCAGATAGGAGGATTCAATTTGTATTAAGTTTTTGGATAACTCTTTTTAAGATTCTAAAGGTAGGCATAAAGCTTTTTTTGGCCTTTCATCCTCAAATTGATGGACAGACATAGCACGTAAACTAAGATTTTGAGTAATATTTAAGGTATACCATCAATTAACAATAAGACAATTGGAGAACCATCTAACCATTGACAGAGTTTACTAATAATAATATAATACATTCTTCTACATAATAAATATCTTTTTTTGTCAATTATGGTTACTATCTATGACTTGATACTTTTGACTTTTCAAAAATTGATAATCTTATGGCAGAAGGTTTGGCAAATTATTTGTCTAAACTACATATAACAATAAAGGTGCAATTAAAGAAAGCTCAAGAATGACAAAAGATCATGGCAGATGCCTATCAAAATGAACAACCACAATTCAATGTAGGTGACAAGATATGATTACTATGTTATAATATCAAGACTACTTGTCTATGTGATAAGTTGGACTATCGTAGCCTTGGACCTTTATTTATATATAGACAAATCAATCTAATTACTTATCAATTACATCTATCGCAATCAATGAAGATCCATTATGTCTTCTACATGTCTCTTTTTGAACCATACAAGATTGTGAATATACATAAAAGAAGACAAGTCTCACTTTCTCCTATAGAAGTAGACAATAATGAAGAGTTCGAAGTAGAAGAAGTTTTAGACTCAAGGCAGCGTTGAAATAAATTAAAATATCTTGTCCATTAACATAAATATGATATTAATGAATGCACATGGAAGCCAGTAAAGAATCTTGCAAATACAACAAAGAGAGTGGAGGCTTTTTATTAATGACATCTATCAAAATCAAGATGAAGAATAATAAGTTTTTGCTATAAAAAAAATAAGGTCCAAAGAAGATTGCATTCTACCTTCTATCTTTGTTTGTGGTTTCTATGTATTTGTGACACTAATGAAATGGAGAACCAACAACCAATGGATTCAATTCAAGAGCCTTCATTTACTAACTTGCTTGATAAGACATTAAAATTATCACAACCTTCAAGTCAATGTAATCGAGATGAAGATCTTCAAGAATGACATATTCTTCTTCAAATAGATGGTAAGATACAACGTGTTTGGTATCACGACCTTGGAAAGAACTCCCAATATTTGGTGATTTTATTAAGAATAAGAACAACTCTTGACAGTGTTCCAAATATTTTATTTGAAGGAAGTTATGAAGGCTTCAACAATAATCAAATAACTGAGTCGTTTTCTTACCTTGATATGGGACACTATTAATGGTTGAGAGGCCCTATCAACCATCTTCAAAAAGAACAAAGATTAGAGTATATAGCAAATACAATTTGCCATATCTTGGATTTCCTCAACATATGATGATTGCTCCTTGTGGAACTTGTCTCTAAAAAGAGGAGTAATGTCATAGACATACACATGTAAACCAATAATTATCTATATGATTAAATAAAAATAAATAAAAATAGGTTAATTCCATAATATCTTTTGTAGAAACTCTTTAGAAGCTTCATAGATGTTACTTTGACTTTGTAGGTGTCTATAATTGACTTTTTAGATTAGAAACGTGGTCAACAAGTTGACCATGTACCACACATATTGGTAGTTTGAAGAACAAGCTAACTATGTAGCCACCACATAAAAAACTTACCTTGTAAGTTAAGGCATGTGTCTTACAAAGTCAACAACATATTAAAGGTCCTATAGAACATTGTCATATAGTTCTTAATTAAATAGTATATATAGAGGCAAGAGTGAAGCTTTCTTCTCTCTTAACAACTCCTTTCTTGCTTCTAATTTAGATTTAAGAGTCTCTAATTTTCCTGTCTTTTGGCATTAATCATTTCAGTTTCTTTTTAATGTGCATACTACTTTATTGTTATTTTGTCATTTTTCTTTTGACATAGATTTTCTAGGTTTATGCATCTTCTTCCAATTCATGTCTTTGACAATATATAAAATTTTTACTCTTATAGCATTGAAAAGCTTATGAAGTTTTGCAATACTTGCAAATCTATTCTCACTTCTCTTAAGAGTAGCATCTATAATCTTTCCTTCCATAGACAAATCAAACAAATTCAAAAAATTAAATTAGAAGAGGATAATCTACAATCTCTAATATCAAATGAAAATTTTAACAAAGAGAAATAATCTACTCTTTCTAAGAAAAAAAACAGTGTTAAAAAACTAAATTGTATAAAGGTGGGTAGTTTTCAACCTTCAAAATACAACAACATAAGTGGACCAAGTTTAGAATTTAGGATTTAAGGTTTATAGATTTATGCATACTAAAGTTGATTTCTAATATGTTTAGTAGCAAAAAATAAAAATAAAATGTTAACTTTTATAAGTTATCTTTAATTATTTGATGATATGTTTGGTTGCAACTACTTTTAAACAATGAGATTTAAAGGTATATCTTCTAAATATTTCTTATTTATATAAAAAGATACATTTTTGAATTATAACTTGATTGAATAAAATGTTTAAATGTTATTAATAAGAGTAGTAAATCAACATATAATACTATGAATTTGATCATATGTATTTTACATAATATTTTGTATATCTTATAATTTTGAAGATTGTATGTATATTCTAAGAATTAAAAGAACTAATAAAAAATCAATTTAGTAGTATACCTATTATAGAATATTTAAGGTGTTGAACCTTATATTAACCAATCATATTGATAATTCACACTAGAACATGTTTATCAAATCAATTTTTTATTGCTGAATTTTCTTAGAAATATTTATTATAAAAATAATAATGATAATAATAATAACAAACAATAATTATGTATAAGATGTGTTATATGTTATTAAATATTAACTTTGATTATGTTTAACATTCACCATTACTTCTATCTAACATGTTTGTAACATGTTTAAATTATTAATCTTAAAATAATATAGAATTTCATATTTTATCATCCAATTTTATTGTATGATATAACATAATTGTTATCTTTCAATGTTATGTTTATTCATAAAAATATATATACACATACATATTCATATATAATGGCATTGTTAACTAAGTCTTCAAAATATTGTTTTTTGTTTTTCGTTTTTTTTAAATATTATTTTTGTGCAATCAAACTTATGTAAATATAAACTCTTTAACATCTTCATACTTACATCACTCTATAATTTAAACGAATCCAATTTCACATGTTTGCATTTGATGCAAATTATTGAATGCCAAAATGGGCCTTTTATATACATACACATGTACACACATAAATATGAAATTCATGAAGGAAGGTCAACATTTATCATCTTTGGGGTTACTTTCGGAGTCCTGAAACTTTCTTCAAAAGCAGCAATCCAATTAATTTAAAAAATACAATTTCAACCTCCAAATCCTTTCACCACAACAGTATCAATACCTTGCAGTAAAAAATCATTTCATACAAGTTTTTTGACCACATGTCAAATGATTGCAAGAACTCTGCATGTTACCATTCGCACCATGGTCATACTTCCCTTCGTTAAACTAGGCAAATGAAGCAATCCTTAGATAAATAGTCTTCACATTAAGGACAAGATTCACTTCACAAGCCCGCGTCTCAGACCTTAAGGTGAGGAAACAAGAGCGCCAACAATACCAGTCCGACTCTCCTACGTTAATAGGCCTAAAAAAGTTAGAATAGCTGTAATATCATTCTAAGCAGTTCTGCTGGGTTCAAATACAGCTCAAATTCTGCTGGTGCAAGTTGGTTCTAAATTCACTTACAGTAATGAACTTGAAGGTTAAGTTATGGTTTCGACAAAAAGTGTCAATAAGAAATTTCATCTGGTCATATCTTGACTGGAGCTGCACATAATAATAAACCCCTTGGACAAAACCTTGAAAATGTAGAAGCATTAAAGCAATCACCATGATAACTACCCTTTTGACATTGATGCAAGACGTTCTCAATCTCAAAAAACTTACGAGATCAGAGCTTCTGAAAACGTAGGTCGGAAAAACTAATAGATCTAATATCGTAGTGGAAATCCTGCCTGTCTGTATCTGCTTCAGGGGCTTCGTGTTGACAGGTAAACTTGGAACCATGCAAAAGCATTCGCCATGGCGAAGCTCCACACAGAATAATTTATAATTCCTCATCATGCAGCGAATTTTGATTACATTCTGCAAGTGAATCTCAATATCCCGAGATGTTTACAAAATAAGAGATTCTGTGGAGAGTTTCAGAACGTGACAGTCGAGATTCCTCAGATTCACCTGCATCATGCGCATTTTACATGTTAGAAATTTTTCCGTTCATAGGTACGAAAACTTTTCTATTATAAGTAAGATTCATGGGCTTACTAGTACAGCTGTGCTCGTTTTGTGAAATTCGGGGATGCAAACCAGCCGCACTTTCTGTGCTGAAGGTCCTGAAGAAATGCTCACATTGAAGGCATCAATATTATCAAATGTACACCTTATCACCAGCATAAGAAGAAGAGTAAAAAATTAACAACGTTATAATGTATGAGTTGGAGATGATCTACTCTGAACGATCAATCAAGAGGGACTCGAAAGAGGTGTGCCCTAGACGATCTACAAATGATGCCACAAGGTGCATGTACACTTACCGGTAAGCAGCCGAGATGCATAATGAGGCTGATTACCGCAAAAGTACACGTGGGGACAAGTCTCCAAGATAAATGGATCTCTATCTATAAAAGGATAACATCCTGTTCGAGCATGCACCATGCACAACATTTGCATTCAGTCCCAGAAGCAAAAGAATATATTACAATAAGATGCATTGCAACTGACTACATTGAACAACCAAGAATTGGATGTTGCAACAGACCAAGGGTATCAGGAGCTGTAGGTGCAAGATGACGCCACATTAGCGTTCGTTCCATAAAGTCTAAACGGTCTTCGGCCTCTGAATACTTGCTCAAGTCGTCAATATTCTGACCTGATGTTCCTAGAAACCTGCTTATCGACGTCAAAAAGTTTTAAAAGTTTTAAAAAAAAACCTTTCCAGTTTGCTCATAAAAGCAATTAGTTATCACTATGAAGTTTTTTTTTTATTCATTTCAGTTTTACATTTATTTCTGTCAGATCTATTTAAATTGATCGAAATCGAATGAGTCCAGCGATGTAAACAAATCTTCGGGAAATTGAGTTCGATAGTGTTAAACTATCTAACTAAATGGATTCTTTATCTTCGCTTTGTTGACTCAAGTTTGCATCAGAAAGTCCAACAGAACAAATCGATAAGTATGTACAACCAGGGGAAAAGAAATTAAAAATTAAAAACAAGTACAGTGTGTTCTGTAAGACCAACATAGTCAACAAAGCGAAGGCTTGAAATGGGACCACTAATTCTGATAGAAACTCACAAAACATCATCAAGCTCGAATTGGTGGGGATTGGTAGCTGAAACGAAAGTGTTGTACATGGTAGCGCCCGGAAATAAACACTTGTGAAGTGGCTGGTGCACGGTAAAAAAAAAATGTAAGTACAAACTCTGAAGATTTACTGCAATCATGCAGTTATGCAAGGACACGTCAAAATAGGTAATGTGAGTAATCAACAAAGTAAACTAGAAGAAACTTAGCGAATAAAAATTGAAGCATGATAATGTGACTTCAAAAATTGGCTAAAGTGTAAATTAAAGACTAAAAATCACCTTACTGTCTTAGAGGCACAGTGGACTAGAGACATGCTTAACTTGGACCAACCTGCTGTGGAAGAGAAAAATTGGCTGGATCATTTGCTCCAGGCATAATGTCCACTGGCATGGCTGCTGAAATCTGATGTTACGTGGCCGATGGTGACTGTGAGAGATATAATCAACAGAGAGTCGATGGAACTTGTTTTAAATCAAGAATGTGACAACAATTAACCGTAAAAAATGAATAAATAAACTCAGAATAACTCCTGGTCATAAGCAGTACTCAATGGATATGTCGATATTAATTACTACGGATTTTCAACTGATAGGATTCTGTACCATTCTGAGTAATAGTCAAAGACCCCAATACCTGAGTCAGAGCTAAATCAAGTTCCTTGACTGGTTCGACAAGCTTGCTTTGGTTTTTTGCCGACATTGGCTGTACGACACACATGTTGCTTCTCAGTGAGATTCAATTTTGATTCTACTTGCCACTGCAGTTCAAGTTGAAGCGCAAAAACGACAGAAGAGAAGGAAGGTGCAGAATTAAACTGTGCGCGAAAAGCCCCTTACAAGTCAGGGCTTGAATTCAGGTTTTAGGTACACATTAAATTCCTCTTAGTGGCTTAAGAAGGTAGAGCAGTCAAAACATGAAATCTATCAGCTGTGTATTCTGCATCAATGGAGTACATAGCAAGTAGAGAAGACATGTACGCACCTGTCCATTAGATATACTGGTCTGCAAGTCGAGGGAACCACCAGCAATGACCATGCGTACTATCTGTGAACTTAAACTTTGTTCCTGAAATGGCAGTCATCATGTCACTTCTATGTTAACAGGTCTTGCAATCCCAAGCATGAGATAGGTTATCGTACCACAATCACTGGTATCCTTAAATGATACAGTACAACGAATAACCTGTCAGTTTAATGGCACTACCTCTGATGCATGCTAAACAGCTGCAGTGTTTACGGTGACTCCAGGAACAATCATCAGAACTCAGAAATGAGAAACTCAAATTGGACGCAGAAATAAACCTGCACTTCCCCGAGATGGCCAGTTAAGTGATCCACAAGGAGCTGCAGATCAAGCGGATTTGTACCATGACCGCCAATTTTCAGCCCAGATACAAACAGAACGAATTTGTCGACATCTGTTAGCATTATAAAAAATAAAAAAATGATCATCATTCTTATTCAATAGATCAGATATAACGTTTTGAAAAGTAACTGAATGTAATCCTAACCCTAATTAGGAAAACGTTTAACAGATAGCACCGTAACCAAAAATATATGTAATATGAGCGTTTAGGGTTAATTTTCTGTCACAATTACAGCTGGTTGTCAAGTTCAACTAAGGTGTATTCCACAACCACCACGGTGACATGTTGATCGACCAACCTGAATTCTTCAAGGGCTTCTGCGGCGGCAGGCCAGCCACCATGACATCTTCCACAAAGAATTCACCATCTTTCTCCTCTCGACCAACGATAGCCACAACAACCCCTATTATAGAAGTGAGAGAGCAAGTTAAAATTCAACACTCTCTTGAGTTGTCGACTGCAACAAGAAGCTTCATAATATTGCTTATAACTGATTCTTGACTCTTACTAATAAAGAATTCATTGAAAAAAATAAAATAGAAAACGAAGGTTTACTAGACATACCGGTCACGTACATTGAAGACAAAACAGCACTTCCCGTCAACTTCACACGCCCACTCTCATCTTCAAGGATTAAATAGTCGTCTTTGTGCGTGAACTTATTGGGAGATGCTAGAGGCACCACGGATCTCTGCACAGAAGCCGACAAATTTGCATGAAGAGATGCAAGAAGAGCGAACCATACAAAAAATAATATTCTCACTGTCCATGCGATTCGCTTGACAAAATCATCTCAGCCGTCTAGTAGCAAAAACACATACCACGAATTGATTAGCTGCTTCCTCTCACCTCTTTAGAATATTCATCAAGAACAGAAGGTTTCAGCTGCATTTGCTTGTAAAGTGTCCCTATGACGACGCAAGCTTTGTCCTCCTCCAAAGCTAGAATGTTGCACACTGCACAGAACATGTAGGTTTGAAAGCGAGAAAACTTTCCCAATCTCAATGAAAATCAAAACATACGAAATCGATTCAGGAAGGACAACAGACACAAGGTCGCACACCTGGAAGAGAGGGCCACCGTTCCTGGATGCAGGGGGTAAGGTGTTGCCGAATCGTAACAATGCGGATAAAATACAACTGACTGTATTGCTGGCCTTTGTAGCGCTGCATACTGAGCCCGTATTTTTGGTCCTGAAGGGCACCAGAACAAAGCAAGAAATGCAACAATTGGCATAAGGTGATTGTCGAGAAGAGTGAGCGAGACTCTGTCAGAATACAAAAAATAATACTCACCTGAGAGACGTAAGGAGCGTGAAGTCGAGGAATGGTCGCGGGATCCATGTCTGTGTCCATGGCTGCCATGTAACTCACCAGGCTATGGAGTCGGCGATCAGAAACGCATACCAAAAACAAAAAAACAGAAAAAAAATAAAATAAAATAACAAAGGGCACACAGAGGCGGGCGCGAGAGAGAAAACTCGAAATCACGCGGGACGTAGACTCTCAAACGCAACCCCACACTGAGCGCGCCTCGCACCTGGAGCTCAGCACACACAGTATTTTCTCTTTCTACTCTGTACAGAACTCTGTATAGTTAGTTTTGTACTATATATAGTTGTGTGTTATATGATCAATATTTTGTCTGGTGTTCTATGATCAATATAGACGACTTTTATATTGTAACCACTGTTTTCATATGTTTGGTTACTCTAGAGAGTTCTTGGAGATAGATTAGAGGTGCACCATGGCGATTTTTGCAATGGTTTAACACTTAAATATTCAAGGTATAAAACACCAAAAGTGGTGAATTTTACTTCTTTCTGTTCTTTAAAACGTGTTTTACAGTGACAACTGAAACAATATTAATATCAATTATTGGTCAATTTTAGAAATGAAGATAATTAATAGTATTCAACATAAACTTTGTAATCATTTTCTTTGGAATATTAATTATAACTGCCCAATTTTGAGATAACTGATCATACTTTTAATACTATAAAAATATTATAATGTAAAAAATGTGTGATGTTTTTTATATAATTTCAAGATTCTTTATTTAAAAATACTAAATATTTAATATATTTTTGACTATCAATTATAGGTATAAATATAAAGTCATCAAATTATCTTATAAATGAATAAAGCGATTTTTATATTTTATGAAATATATACCTATATATATATATATATATATATATATATATATATATATAACTAAGTATGATAACATGGTATAAAGTTTTAAAAAATAAAAAATAAAAAATTTAATAATTTTTTGTGTATATTTAATATTTATTTATAATTATTTTTTTAAAAAAAATAGCATGTCTATTTAAAGAACTATCATATGAAATATATATTAGATATAAAATTTAGATTGCCACAAATTTTAAAGAGTTCAAGTTGAAATAAAAGATCTTTAAGAAATCTTCTTTTTAAATATAAAAATGTTAGAAAATACATTTGACACATTAGAAAAGATTTTTAGTATTTGGTAATATTTGTGGTAATAGATGGTATACTTGATTGAATTTTAAATATCTCATTAAAAAATAAACATAAAATTATCAATCATTATTGAATGATTAGATAGTCTTTTACAAATATAAATCGAAGCATACATTAAATTTTGTAATAAATATTTGATATATCTCTAATTTTATTACTTTATGAAGAAATTTAGAATATTATTATTTATTATGAAACTTATTTTTAGAAGGGATGATATTGTCTTATATATCTATGTCACTTTAATAAAAAATAATAATAATACTTAAAATATATAAAATAAAATAAAATTTCTTTAAGAAAATTTATTTTAGTTTTTTAGATGAAAGTTTAAAGAAATACTTAAGAAGTACTTGTAGAAGTTTCTTATAACTATAATTCTTACTTTGCATCCTTTTTAGTCTTAAATTTGTTTTTGATATATTTATTATATAAAATAGCTCAAGGCAAATAAACTAAAAGAGAAAAAAATTATCTCTAATTTTTTGCATCTATTAATATTTTCATCAAAAGTAAAGTAAAAGTTAAGTTTTTAGGACCTTAATAAAAAAAACTAGTTTAATATTGATTGTATCAAAAGATTATATACAAATGTATGATATTGAAAATAATGCAAGCTTAAAACAAAATCTTGCACATCAAGTACTCACAATTTGATGGTTATGGTATTGGTGCTATTGCTTGTGTTAGTTGACACCTTAATGCTTATGTAACTTGAAGAATGGTATTAAATATAATGTTTAAATTTAACCAAATGTATGATATTTTTTATTTATATTTGATATTGAGTTTATTTTTTTATATTATTACTATTAAGTTGATATTTATGGAAACATATCACTTGGATTTTATTACTTATTTCTTTGTAATTTTATTTTATTATTTATAAAAAATAATTATTATTCTATTATTTTTTGATTGAATAGAGAGTAAATAATTTGGTTAGAATAAAGATTTATCTAACTTCTATTATTAATGGTTATTAAGTATGTTTTTTTTACCATGAATAGTTTATCTTGTTGCATTATGATTTTATAATATTAATAGTTAAAATTGACGTAGAATTATTTTTTTTAGCTAATATATCTATTTGACTATATATTTATCTCAGTTTTACTTGTAACATTAAAAAATTCATGTTTTGTATTAGATTTGGAAATAATGCTAACAACATTTTGAACAATTGAGTTTCCATGCTTTGCTAGCTTACTATGCATGATACTTGCAAGTGCATTGTAGAGAAGCTTGTTACTAAGGTATTATCTTTACAATTATCATTCATGGTTGAAAAGGTTTTGATGTCCATCTAGAGGATTTACTTGCATAAAGTCTATCTACGTAAAGATAACTTTTAATTCTATTAGTTCAATTAATTTAAAGCATTAGTAAAAATACTAATTTATTTTATTTTGATTTATTTTGAGAATAATACTTTTAAGCATCTTTCTAATGTTTTCTATGTCCATCATTTGCAACCATGACTAACTGCAAACTATGCACTATTTATGTAAAGATAAATTCTACTTCTCAATCCAAATTACAAGATGGTTTTAATCAAGAGTTACTTGTAATTAGTAGTATAAAGTGAAAGAAGCATATAAAAAGAAAAAAATAATAAAAAAACAAAAAATAAGTGAAATAAATGAAATCAAATAATTACATAATCTAAAATTAAGTTACAATTTGTTTACTAAATTTGCATCTAATAATAAGTAGAAAGTAAAAAATATTAAATATTTTTTTAAATTAATTTTATTTATCTTTTTAATGATGTAAAAAAATTATAAATCCAAGTTATTATGAATAAATTATTAAGATATAAAGCTAAAAAGTAAATAAATAAAAAATTAAATAAAAATATTTTACCTCAAAGATAACTTGGCTATAAATCAAGAATTCAAGCCTCACCAAGGTTCAAATATAGTGTATTTAGGTTGCTTAGAGAAGACACAAGGCTTTAGTCTAATCTTCCTAACTACATTTAAGGTGTGACAATCCAAGTGGGACTTATGTACCTTTGTTCTTATAAGTACTAGATTAGCTACTAGTCTTCTTATTTTCTACTAATAAAATATAACTTTTTGTATTTTTAAATTCACCATAGTATTCAAAAATATCCATTAGCTTAAGAACCTTGTATGACCTTCAAATCTTATTCCATTGCTTTGTAATAGCTCTTAAAGTGGTAAAAATTTAATTTTATTGAAATCTTAAAAAAAAAATCTAAAAAAATCTTAAAATTTCTAAATAAAATTTAAATAAATTTTTTAAAAATTATAATATTTTTTAAATAATCATATCATATTAAAGCCAAAATTTCCTACCTTGGTGATTTTTTGTAGTAATAAAATCAATTTAAATCAACTAAAATATTCAACTATAATTGATACTCAATAATAAGTAAAAATTCTAAATCAACTAAGTTAATTGCTTCCAAGACTTACTAAAATTCTATTTTTATAAATTTTTCTTTAATAAAACTTTTATATCTTATAAACATTATTAAGTTCTAATAAATACTTAAATCATTAAAAAGACTCTTTAATATTAATATTTATATATTTAAGTAATTAAAACCTATATTTTTAAGAATTCTACCAATTAAGATCTATTAATGGGACTCATTGCTTTTAGTTTACAATCCTTGACAATCTTATATTCTATCTCTTTAAAATTGAGTATGATGTTTTATAGCTTACATCAATCTATATTGATTACATATTTGCAATATCATCAAGGCTAATAAGAAGTTTTATACTACTATTTTGATTTCAAAATGAAAGCACAAACATACTAATGATAACGCAAATTCTTATATAACAATTCAATGCTCATGAATGACCTTGAGATGTATAGAAAGAATTATATGATATTATATTTAGATAAAGTAATATGTATGAAATTATTTGATAAGGTTGAAAAAAAAGATAGCATACAAGCTCATGTACATACATGAATAGAGAAGGCACAAAGCTAGAAAAGTGATGATGGTTACAAAAAAGGTAATAAAGCACTTTAAATCATGGCGCATCTTCTTTTTTATTTCTAGTGTTATTAAATCAACTAATAAACTACATCCCTACATAAACAATGCACGTTTATTGAGAGGGCATGACCTTCTTGATATATTTTTTTTAATATTATAAATATTCTTGTAAATAAATTTATAATTTATAAATATTATTTAAAATAGAATAAAAAATTAATTATTATTATCATTATAATATTTAATTGTAATATCAAAAAAAATTTAATTTAAAAATTCTAAAAAAACAGTAGTAGTACATTCAAGAAGAGAAGGCTTTGTTGAAGACGTTCAATAAAAAAACTAAAACACTAGTATATCTTATTACTTAAAATGACTACAAATAGTTTTTCAAAGAAAGAGTAGCTAAAATTTGATTAATGGTGGTACGGCATTTGAAAATTAAAAATCCAAATGAAGTTTGAAATGAAAGAAATATAAAATCTAGTTTTTAGAATTAAAAAAAGCTAATTTTAAATATAAAATTAGATACTATAATATCATATCTATTAAATCAAATAAAAAAAATTACATGGAAGAAAAGAGATCATAGTATTTTTAGAACAATTTGGAATTGTGATGAAAATATAATTTTTTTCTATATAGGAGCATGTAGAATTATCAACAAAGCTTAGCTTGCTCTTAAAAACATATATTCAGCAAGTAACATTATCACTCAAGTTCATCTTGAAAGAAAATTTTATTATACAAAAAATAAAATCTAAAAAATCCAAGATATAATAGTTATGTAATTACAAAATGCTACTTCAATAATGCCACTCTGTAAGAATGATAATACTCCTAAAAATGGACATAATTACTCTCTTAAAATCCATGCCATTTCAATGTGAAATTGTAATTCAAATATTACAAATCACCAAATTATAACTTTGTCTAACCTTATTGTAATTCTACTTCAAAGAAAAACTGCCATGAAAGGTTTTTCTTTCAAATCACAAGTTCTTTTTACTAGTTGCAAAAATAAAAGTAAGTGAAAACCAAGATTTATACAAAAATCAAGTAAAATATACAAAAAATTAAAAATATATTTTTTTTTTGGTTAATGAAAAAATCTTTTGCTTCACAAATACTCTTTATGTTTGTAATTTATATAAAAATTTACTCTCCATTTGTAAATGTGGTCAACAAGGTGGCGGCCTTTTAATTAAAAATTAAACCTATTATTTATTAAATTATCATAGTAATTTCTTTGCAAACTATCTTTTAAAAGATAATCTATATTTATTTGATAAGACAATTAATCCATCTTTTTATCTGGTTGCTTAGACCTATAGTAACTTATATCTAGCAACAATTCAATTGAATTTATATGAATTTTTTCTAGCAATAAAAGTCTTGCATCTTTTATCCCATTATATTATATTCATCTATCTTCTTGGCTTCATTTAAGTCTAATCATGTGACTTGGTTTTTAGTAAATTTTTCTATCTTATCAGCTAGGCCCTCTAATTATTACCACTACAATCAATACTATTGCTACCACAATTGCCACCACAATCTATGCCACCCTCCTTACAAATACTATTATTGATGCCAAGGACGTTGTCGTACTGTAAATGCTTATAATATGTAAAAATTAGTTAGAACATACTATATGTTAATAAATCTAGATGTGTGTTAGAGTGGCTAGTAGATTAAATTAAAAAGAGTTGATATAAGAAACTTTACTTTGTTTCATTACTTTTTTTGATTTTTACATTAAAAAAAAAATATATATATATATATATATATATATATAGGACCTAAATATTTTGTATGAAGCCTTAGAAGAAGGTAGAAGAGTGAGGATGAAAATCTAAACTAGTAGGAGGCTAATTGGGAGGGATGAAAGTAAGGTATGGTCAAATGAAGGCAAGGAATGGGGAACTTCATCCCTATTGGTCGAATACCATGCCCAATGGGCTTTGAGGAGGCTGCCTGCGACCTTTAGAAGGATTTTGGCGACTTCAAAGATGAAATTCGGAGATTACAAGCTAGGATTGTAAAGTTTAGGGTTTGGAGTACAATTTGTATACAAATATTAGAGGATTTGGAGCTAGGATGAAGAAGTTATAGCCGTTTGAAGTTAAGGTGTTTATTTAAGACATACTGTTATTCTTTTGAGGATACGAGGAGTTTTACAGCAGCTTTTGAAGATCGGAAGGTGCAATTGGAACAACGATTTCAAGGTCTACATCTTTCATGAAAGAATTATTGCTTTTAGAGTTTATATAAAGGAGTTGTAAGGAGTTGAAGGCGGCGCTTTCAAATCAAAAGCAGTAAGTAAGTGGGTTTATTTGTAGTAATGGTTGGAGCCATAACTTGAATTTTCGGACAAATTTTTGGTTCAAACTTTTTGGAGAATGTAAAATTTTGTATTAAAAAGTTATATATACAAATTTCATGGCATTTGAGCTTATATTTTGTGAGATATGAAGAAAATTGCACACGGATATATAAAGACAAGGGTTTGAAGTGACTGTTAGGGTTTTCAAGATATCTCAAGATCTGCAATGAATTTGCAGTTGAAAATTGTTGTAGAAGTTAATAAGAATACATCAGTACTTCACGTGAAATTTGAGTTTGTTTGGACAGTCGGATTAGGAGATATGAAGTATTAAAGTTTGGAAAAATCTCCACATAAGAATAAATAAGGTTTAGAAGATTTTATCATATTTTGGAAGTTTTGGGTTACTTGAAGATTGTGTATTTGGTGTAATTACTCAAAAAGGGAAAACTTATATATAAACTTAGGGCTTCTCTTATTTTCAAGCTTGGTTGAATAATTAGTGATAGCCAAAAGCCCAGCGTTTTCTTGAGGCGAACTCTCTCTACCCCGACAACATTGTCACCAAGGCTACAATTATGAAAACAACTATTGTCAAGTCGACTACACTTAAATCTATGGCCATAGTATTTTGTGCTATTTCTATTGTTGATCCTAGTCTTTCAATTATTACTACCAATGCTGACATCTAAACTATCGCAATTTGTTACTTTGGCAAATGTCATTGCCATTGTGAAACTAATTGCCACATTGGTTGCTAGACCTTCATTACCTACCACAAAATCTTCTAATTGCTTTGGCGTGTATATTTCTTTCTAATTATAAAACCATTATCTACTTGAAATTCCAATGCCTTCTTTCAAATATTACAAATCTTTATATGAGTATACTTTTATAATCCAATATTTAAATCAATTTGAAAAAATTATCACACCTTTAGCATCATCAACTCTAATGTATAATTGTTCAATGCCTTAATCAATTTGCTCAATATAAGGGCATTATGGAATTGCCACTCAAACACGTTTTTCAACATATATATTTGACTTTTTTATATGACAAATAAACCTTCACCAAATTTCTCAAATCTACCACTTTTCAAGCCACTCAAAAATTTAAACTCATCCATTCTAATTTAAATGGGAGAATTTTTCCACCTATATTTTTTGGCTTTGAGTATACAATATATGCTTCATAAAGCATACCTTTCCAAATCATATAAAGAAGAAGTGGTTACATGTGCCACTTATCTTTAAAATTAATATTCCACCAAAGCCATTACTTGCCGAAGGACTTCATTTGAGCTATGGCACAATCGCAAATGGAATATATATTATATCTTTGTATCTTTGGGAGCTAATTTTTTGCAAAGATTTTAGATATATTTTATATAAAATTTGATTCTAAAATAAGTGAATGCATCTTCTTAGGCTATAACTCTATTAATAAAAGATATAAACTTCAAAATATCAATACTAACACTATGATTGTTTCATGCAATAATATTTTTCATTAAAAACCTCAAATTCTTTTGCCTACAATAATCAACAATCAATCTCTTTCTACCATAACAATGGTCCTAATTTTCCACATTCATGGAACAACTCCAATATAATCAGACTAGATATCCAACTTCTCTCTTATCATTGATCTCATTCTTGCTCAATAATCTACATCAACAATTGGTAGTCCTTGCATCCGACTTCTATTACCTTTATCAATGTCTAATACATCTTAGTTCTCATATATCGATTGTAGCGCCACTAATTAAGTTTGAATCAAGGCCAATGATCTCATCTTAGTTCTCCTCTTTTAACTTTAGTGTCACTAGCTGATTTTAAATTAGAGCCAATGATCTCATCTTAACTTAGATCTATGCTCCACTCTTCTTGCAATTAGCACCCTATCTTAAATGTTTACTCTAAACTTGAGTTCATATTTCATATTGATCTTTATGTTTACCACCAACAAGCCTAACTCCTTCATCTTTTTGCCATTATTATAGATCCATCTATCCTCTTTAGATCTATAAGAATAATCATGATAAAGATGACGCATCTATTTTCCACTCATTTTGGCTAATCCCATGTCTATTGTGGCCATATTTGCTAATCTTTCTTTTTTAGCCAACTACAAATCTATTACGGCCTTGTTTATTAGTCCCATCTTTTCAACCATTCCCATTGCCAACATCAACATATCTTCCTTGCAGCCATTTCACACTCTACGATACATATCTACATGCACTACAAAAGAGTTTTTTTCTCTATGCAATCCAATGGAGAATTATAACTTAGATTTATTGTATGCTTGTTTCAATCTACAACACCATCTTCTTAAAGCTACTTAATAGAAATATGCCATCATCAATGAATTCAATTTTCATGTTGTCAATAAGATAAGGATATTTATTAAACTCTCTTATTATTGTTGATTAATCATGTGCAAATGGATTTTAAAAATAAAACTCAAAAGCACCAATGAAGTTGATAGATTTAAGGCTTACCGTATAGCTCATAATTTCAATCAAATTCATGTGCTTGATTATATTAATGCTTTATCTTTAATAATGCATATTTAATATATTTACTTCAACTTAGCACTTTTTATTCAACTTAACCTTTACATTTATCAAATGGATGTATAAACAATTTTTTTCAATACCTCATTCTAAGAAAAAATCTACATAGCCATCATTAATGGTATTCAATGACCATATCCTAGTCTTGTTTGTCATCTACAAAAGAGACTCTATGGCCTTAAATATTCTCCATGCAAATAATTTCATATGATTGATGTTTTCTTAGCTACACTTAGATTCATCAATTCTATTATCAATTAAAATATGTACTATCTTTGCCAAGAAATCGATTTTTCTATACTTACTTTATATATAAATAATATCATGATTGCAAGTAATAGTTTTTTTTTTTTTTTTTTTTTTTTTTTTCTAATTAATGAAAATTCAACTCTAATTTCAATTTAGGTTATTCAACTTTAATAAATTCTATCATATCTTAAGCATCAAATTCATGTGATGTAATATGATTGGCTATATATTTTACAAGATTTGAATGTCAAACAAAAAGTATTAAAATTTGGATTTTTTGAATCACGTCTCGTTTCAACTCTACTTGCATCTAGCTTCAAATTTTTTGCTACTAATTGTCCTTCAATACCAAGTTCTATTTCTATTTTTTTTGTATTTTCATATTTCAATGTTGTTGGAAGTCTCAAGTGCACTAACATTTGCATTGAATCCAACATCACATTTTTAATAAGTATACTAGCACAATACATATATAATCTAGAAAAAAACATGTTGAAGCATGTAAATAATTATTTTGCTATATTTTTAATATTTTTAATTATATTTTGGACTATCGACACATCCCAAAATCTCTTCAACCTTTCTTTGGCTTTAGCGATGCTAATTAGGTTGATAAAGTGGACAAGTACCACTCAACTTTTGGATATTTTCTTTTTTCTTTTTCAAAAGGTAGTTAGTTGGTGCTCTACAATATAATAATCTAATATTCATTCTAATATAAAAGCCAAATATATGGCCAAAGCTACTATTTCTTTCAAATCCATTTGATAATATCATCTTCTTTACAACCTTTGGCAAGATAAAACTTAAAAAATTACCATCATCATTCATTACAATAATCAATTTTTTCTTGTACTAGTGGATAAAACAAAGTTTCATTTTTATACTAAGTACATTGTCATATGCTATCACTTTATTTGACAATTCATAATTCAACAAAAAATTAAATTTGACCATTGCCCTATTAATAATATATAAGCCAATTTATTTACAAAATCTTTGTTAAGTCCAAAACTTGTCCTTTATCTTTTATTGATTGACGTGCTTAGACGAATTATTGATCTATATTGCAATTTTCTTACAAAGGCATCTTAGATCAATAAGCAAACTCGACCACTGCAAAAACAACACATTCTTATTGACAACAGTTGTGCCTTTGCAAAAATGACACATCTTTATTGAAAAGGCATGACTATCTTTATACATCACTCTCTCAACATTATAAATGTTCTTATAAATAAATTTATAATTAATAAAATAAAAATATTATTTAAAATATAATTCAAAATTAATTATTATTATCATTATTGAATTCTATTAAATATTATAATATTATTAGTCTTAATTGTGCTTGTATCTTTTTCCATATAGGGATGGTTTACAACACTCTAATAGATTAGTTGGTTTTTTGATGCAACAAATTTATAACATAGTAATTGGCAACATTCTTTGTATGTTTCTTTATAGAGAGATGAACCATATCAAGTAGCTAGTTTCATTTCTTTGAAAATAATGCTATTGCAATATCAAAAGTAAAAACATATTCAGATAACTTAGATGCCAATTAATTAGATAAGATTTGAATTGATTCATCAATTTTTTTGCTTTATACTTTGTCATTATTGTTCAAATGTCTACTATTATTTCTGTTATTGTTTACTAAATGACTTTAATCAAAAAGATAGAAATTAATAATATATGAATTATATCATCACATTTTGATATTGTGATTTGTTTTTTTTATATATATATATATATATATATATATATATATATATATAAATTATATTTTCAATGTAAAACTTAATTATTTCTTTTATAATCTTTTATTATTGATTTTTATTGCTTTATCTTTATAGATTGTATCCTTGGGCTTACTAAAAGGATATATGGATTTTCAACTATTATGGTAATAACTAGGTAGAGCAAAACATACTAGTTTTTTCAAGAATTTTTGAAAAGATATTATTAAAAATCTATTTTGACTTAATTCTTATTTATAATTTATAGTCACGTCATATATGTATATATATAAGTTTTTATTGAAGAAATTATTGAGCCTATATTGTGTACAATAAACCTTAATTGAGCTTATGAAATTCCATGTGATGTAGGATTTATGCAATCCAAGCAAAATTTTCATAGTATATCTAAGTTCTTTAATTGTTCTTCAACTACATTGCTGTTTTGATTTTGCTACTACAATACAAGGATTTAGTACTAAAAAGAGACTATCAAATTATAGAAACTAAACTTTTAAATTTTATTTATTTATTTATTTTATTTTTCATTGATGGTGCATTGTTTTAACTTAAACCACAATAATGACTTTATCAATTATATTAACAAGGATAGTTGTCCAATAGAGAGGAGATTCATTACAACGAATTCAAAAAAGATATCTTGCATACTTATCACTATACTATGTTATTTTTTTTTATATAGAAAATTTAGATGGCATTAACAAATGAATCTTAGAGATAGAATGCCAATGAAGATGGAAATAAAAATATGTAAATTTCATGTATTATTCAAATGAAATTTTATTCATATCAACTTTTTTTATAATATAATAAGTACTTTACTATCTAAAATTGGTTGAGATACTTTAGTATGAATCAAGATAAGTTATATGCAAATGTATATCAAGGACTACCAAATATTTTTGGAGATGTACAAATTCAAAAAATTGACATGCAAAATCTAATGAAGAAGTTAATTGTTTCATTCTCTCATATTAGAAGTATAAAAAATCTATTCGAAATTTTTAAAGATTCTATGGCAATTACTTGATATTTTTAACATCTAAATATATTTTATACAATAACTACAAATCTTTGGTAGACAAAAATATCAAGTGCACTCCTTCTAGGATAAAAGTTTAAGGATTGTCCCAATTAGGTGGTATGAGTATTTAAATTAAAGTATTGTGTATTGATTGAAGATGTTTATAAATATTATATTTTAAAACATGCACTTATAAGAGTGTATAATATTAAGTTTTAAAAGCAAGGTCTTTTATATATATTCTTTTAATTCTTTTTTGAATAAAAAAGATAAATAAAAAATTTGGTCAATATTGATAAGATTTTTTGTGTGGATTTTTAAAAATAAATAAATAAAGATCTATTATTATTTGAGACAATTAATACTCACATGGTTCATTGTCTATGTGGACCTTGAAATATACAAGTTCTATGCATGATGGATAAAATATGCTAAAAATATTATTTAAAAGAATATTAAAAAATAACATTAATGGATGGTAATGGCTATTTCCAATATCATAGAATGAATGATGGGAGAACTTTTAAGGTAAGAAATCATATTATAGACAATTAAAATATTGTTTCATACAATCTTATTCTTAATAGAAGGTATAACTGACATATCAACATTGATATTTGTACTTTATTTTGTGCTATGAATTATATTCACAAATATATCTATAGAGAGCATAATTGTATAACAATACAAATTAAAAATGAGGAAGATGAAGTCAAGCAATATATTAATGCATATTATATTAGAGCTCCAAAGGTAATATGGTATTTATTTGAAATAAAAATGAATGAAGAAGTTTCAAATGTGGTTCAATCGTTATTATATCTTCTTAAAATATATCAAATAATTTTTTATTCAAATAATGATGCAATTGAAGTCTTAAGATAGATGTCATGTAATAATATAGCTATTAGGTGAAATAAAAGAATAATTTTTTACTTTAGATGAGCTTAAATGAAAATATTTTAGCAAATTATCTTAGAAATATAAATAATAGACAAGAAAGTAGTAAAAATTAATAAGTGCTAATATTTCTTTCTTTTAGACGAGACTTATATTTATTTTATAGAAGCATAAATGAGCTAAATCAAAATAAATAAGATATATAATTAATATAGATATATTTAGGAAGAAATTAAAAATAGATTTTTAAAAAAATAACTCAAAATACTAAATATTGATATATGTAGAAGATTGGTTATGAACATAGGTTGAAATCAAACCGTGAGGTACAAATCTATGCACCTACAATGTCATTAGGATTCTTTTTTTAATTGAAGAGTGGAATTTGGGAGCGGGCTTGTAAAAAGATTTTTAAGAGTTAATTTTATATGATTTGAAGATATATTGAGGTTTTGAGAGCTTTCCAAACTGAGAGATGTATTATGTGGATTTGGATTTTATGAAATAAATAGACATTCTCAAATTTGATAATTTTGAAAATTTTGCAATACATTTATGGATGAAAATTTGTCACTTAATTAGTATGGTATTAAAATTAGTATGGCATTATGGATGAAAATTTGTCACTTAATTTGTCAATTAATTTGTCAATTAATTTATGGATGAAAATTTGTCACTTAATTTGTCACTTAATTTGTCACTTAATTAGTATGACTAATTTTTGAAGACATGTGAGATTTTATATCAATCAACTGCTTAGATTGAAGGTTATAAAAGTTTTTGTATTAGTAATTATTAAGATTTCAAATAGCTATAGTAATTTATTAAGATTTATTTAGGATTTTCTTGAGATATTTAAGATCTAATTAGGATTTGATTATGATTTAGAATTTGATTAGGATTTAATTAAAAATTGATTAAGATTGATTTAGGATTTTATTAAGATTTGGTGTAGGATTAAGATTTAGGATTTGATTAGGATTTGACTAGGATTTGATTGAAGTTTGTTTTAGGATTTAGTTAAGATTTCATTAGGATTTTATTAGAGTTTGGTCTAAGATTAGGATTTGGGATTTCATTAAGATTTGTTAGAATTTAAAAGAATGTGTTAAAGATTCAATTTGGATTTTTATTTTTAGTCTTTTTAAAGATTTCTTTGATATTTCTTTAGGATTTCTTTATTATATATATTCTTTTCAGATTATTTTTTATTTTTGATTTTTTTCATGCAAGTTCTTTGAAACTTCTTTTGAGATTTAATTAAAAATTGATGGAATTATTATAATTTAATTAGAATTTTTTTAGAATTCTATTAAAATTATTGTGATCTTCTTATTGCAAGTTCTATTTTATCTTCTATAGTTAGTTGTCCAATGTATTTTCAAGCAAATTTTACAAAACACAACATTATGGAGAGTGGCAAAAAACAACTTTGACAACATTTTTTGAAATGTATGAATCTATAGAGATTTCTTTGCAATACATGTATGAAGAGCTTCCATAACATTTTGTATGAAATAAGACCTCAAAGATGTGGACAATAAGACAACATGGATTTGCAATTGGAAGGTTATATTTTGCTAATCCTATTGTGGGAGAAAGATTATATCTTCAACTTCTTTTAATAATAGTATATAGACCATATTCATATGTAAATTCAAGTATTATAAATAAAATATTATAACCAAATTTTAAAAGGGTATGCTTGGAAATGGAATTGTTGGAGGATGATAAAGAATAGAATCAATGCTTAAAAAAAGTTTTATAATAAACAAGAAAGCCTCATAATCAAACTTAGAGAAATCAACATAATCAAATGTTTAATATTCTAAAGAGTTTTAAATTATCTTCTTATGCTTCAATTATTAATATAAATAAAAAAATATATTTATTTGCATATATACATTTTAAATATATTATTAAATATAAAAAATCAAATTTTAATTAAATTTTTTGATTTTTTCAATTAATTAAATACAAATAAATTCTTTAGAATAATATGGATTAGATGTTCAGGCTTTTATACTCATATTATATAAATATTAAAAAAAATCTACAAGTTTCTCACTTTTAAGAAGTTAAGTTAAAAGCAATTTACAACTTAATCTCTAAAAATTAAGAACCTTAACAATAAAATTATGTATTTTGTGTTTTACATTTAACCTTGTGTTTTATGTTTTATATTTAATCTGAAAATTCTCACCAATGCTTTCAAATAAAATTATTTTTGGCATTTTAGGTTTCTATGGCAACAAACTATCTTGTTCTATATTTTTCTACCAAGATATTACACATCCAAAGTCATATTTTAAAGTTTAAGTGACCTTTTTGACAAAATGAGTATTTTTTAAAGGGCTATAAACAACATATTTAAACTCACCAAAAAAAAAGGGAAAAAAATGAAATCAACATAATAATTAATAAGTTTTTTTTTTTTTCATTTAATTGTAAAACATGACCAAACATTTTTTATTTTTATTTTTTATGAATCTTACCCAAATCACCATTCCAATCAACCACCATCCACCTAGTATAAGCCCCCAACAGCGTTAGCCCTCAACGTTTTGAGCCACATCAAGAGGGGGCTTTCTAAAAATGTAAGATTACCACCGTAACCTTTGAAGTTCCAAAGAGCAAATGAAGGTGAGAGTGAGAGAGCGAGAGAGAGAGAGAGCCTGGGAGCTGCCAAGTGTCGAACTTACAATCCTGAATAGAGTCCCCGGTTTACACGCGGCCGTAAGGCTGGGCAACACGTAAAGGGTTTGCCACGCCTCGCTGTGTGGCCGTGGCCTGGCCCCTTCACACCCCACCCTATATCCGTCGCCCATTCCTACATAACTTTGTCCTGCGTCCCTGTTACCCCCATTGTTGTTTGTCTTCCTTCTCCTCTTCGATCTCTCAGGTATCCCACTCCATCTGCGGTGTCGTGATTTCATGTTCCGTGGTTAGGTATTTTAGCTGAGAAGTGTTTGTGTGTTTTTAGCAGGAATTCTGAAGGTGGGTTGGATATGGGACGGCTTTAGAAGACCAGTTTCTAGTTTTCAGTGTAGTGCTGGGTGCAAGAGACTTTGGGGTTGTGGGTGTTCGAGTGTGTGCGGTAATGGGTTTGATTACGTTTCTGATTTGCGGTCTTGAAGTTGGTAAATTTGGATACTCTTGAGATCGAGTTAAGAAGCGATAGTCGGTTGGGAAGTGTATATTCGCAAGTGTAGGTGGAGCGGTTAACCTTTGAGCTTTGCATTGTTGTTTGTTTGTGAAGTGGGATTGGGAATTGGATATTATGTTTTGAGTTAACTAAGATTGAGGCGATCTGGAATTGCAGACCTTCAGGATGTCAAGGGCTCACGTGAATGCTTCCTTCGAACCTGCCCATGTTGACTTTTTGGTCGACTTGGGTCACCCTATGTTGAACCGTGTTGTTGACGGATTCGTTAAGGTTGGTGGAGTTGGAGCTTTACATGCTGCTTCTCAAGATGCCTCCCGATTCTTGTTACAAGGTATTGGCTGTATTCTTCTCATGTATGTGGTTACCTGCCTGTCTAGCTCATACTTTTTGCAGTGTATGCACATAGTTGCGTCCTCAGCTTCCACCTTGGGTGTGGACGTCGGTAATGGGGATGGTTTCACCTTATTTTTACCTTGAGCTGTAAAAGGCTGTTTTTTGACTGAGGTTTGTCATGTACAGAGGAAACCAACAAGAAGTCGCTGGAGATGTCTGTACAACGTATGGGCAAGGAGGCAGTGCAGTGGGGACTCGTTGCCGGAGTCTACACCGGCATGACATACGGGATGCAAGAGGCTCGTGGTGTCCATGACTGGGTACAAACACGTCTCTAGTTATGCTTAGCTTTTGGCCCATAATTAGACGTGTATGTGTTTTTCCTTACTAATGTTTACAGTGGAATGTTAAGTTCCCTCGGCAACATGTCTACATTGGTCCTTTGAACTACATGATAATTTTGCCTTACTTGGTGCAGAAAAACGCATTGTTGGGAGGAGCCTTGACTGGAGCTGCATTATCCTTGACTGAGGCTAACCCCCGCAGTGACCGAATCGTACGTGGAGCTATTACTGGTGGTGCCATTGCCACCGCTGCTGAGTTCTTGCGTAGCCTTACCTAGACTTTAGTTTGTGTATAACCGATGCACATCCTCAATTAGTTCGGTACACTTACACCTCTGATATATCTTTGTCTTAAAATCCCCAATGATCATCCGCACAATGTGGTATGTGTCAATGTGAAATGTAGACACTTGTGAGTTGAAGAGGGAGGACTTGTGCATTGTCAAATAATACAACTCTGACCTTGTGCATATGAAAAGAGGTCTGAGTGTATTGCAGTTCATCCTTGTGTACATGGCAGGCGTAGTAAAGCTTGTGCCTAACTGTTGGCATTTTTATGAAATTCGGAATTCAATCAAAAGCTCTTCTTCTCTCGCATCTACTTCTCAGCTAGTTCGAGTTTTCTACAGGGTATTGATGTCTAGGAACTGTCATACTGTCGCACCTGAAAACGAAGCTCACATGTGAATTCCCAAGTACTCAAAAATACTACTTGTTGAATATTTAGCAGTTTGTTTTTGATGAGACTATTCGGCAACTGCCCTTATTTTGCAATTCTGCTCGAGCTGTCCACAGCTTGTAGCGCGGCTCCATTACTGCGTTGATAGAAATTACGGTGATGAAACAATTGGGGTAGGCACGAAGGACACATTACATTGAATCGAATTGATCAAGCTAGCCTGCCCAGCACGAACGTTATAAGCTGGAGCTAAATACAACCTACCTGAATATTCATTACATTAACTTCTTACTAACCCTTATAACTTCTTAGTTTTGAAGATATGAACTATTAACGAATTTTAAAAATTGTGGAATTGATCGATATACTATAAATGTGAGAAGCTTCACTTTATCTCACATAATAACAAAAAGTTGCTTAGGTCCTGCCATGAGGAAGAGGTCGCTGGAAAGATGCATCCACTTGTAGACATTTGCATTCCCACTTGTCTTGCATGCCACGTCTGTAGGAACATTCTGTGCAGTCGATAAAGGAGGTGGCTGACGAGGCAGACTCTATCTTCACCATCCGACACATGTTGCATTTGGCCAATAAAACGGATAGTATAGTGATAGTTCAGCTGCTTTTTGTGCCAAGTTGTCGACACCTATTTGCCTTAACAGCACCAGATAGGATTGGAATATTCCTGTTCTGTGCACATCGGGATATGACGCTCCCGCTGCAATTTCATTGAATGATTCCTAAACCAGAAGCCAATTCAGGAGTGTATCACTTTACATGTGCACACTTATCCCCAACAACGACGAGTTCTATTTTCAACACACTGCAATGATAGAGCTCTATTGAAAGCGCGCGATATTTTTTTCCACAAATACCTTGATGTGAATCAGCATATGCTTCACTTGTGTGTGGTTTTGAGAGTCGAACTCCAGGGACGCGAAAAGTGTTTCTGCGAATTGCAGTCTGGATGACTCTTCAACAAATCCTACAAAGTGATTGTACTTCTAGTCGTTTAGGTCACCTCCCAAATCGCCTTCGGCGTTATCGACCAAGTGCACTACGTTTCGAAAACTGATTGATGACTTGTTTTCCTTCTAGAGAAGTTCTGCCGAACTCCGGATCTCGCAAGCAGGGCAAGTGACCGAGATCAGCAGGCCAGGTTTTAGGATTAGGATTCCCACAGGGGGAAGAGGTACATCCAGCATGGGTCAAGATTGTTCATTCCAAGATGATGCCAAGTCATAGGGTTTCTACAGAAAGACAAGCTACATCCAACTTGGGTCAAGATTGTTCATATTAAATTGATACCAAGTTTTGACATCATAATGTTGTGGATTGTAATTATCCCACAAAATTTTAACAATTTTTTTTTCAATATTTTTCATGTTTTGTAAGAGTGTTATTGCCATTTTGTGACAAAAATTTAGAAGAATTTCTTGTAATTTGAAAGAATCTCTTGTACTATTAAATTAATTCATAATATGTAAAAAATTAACTTATATATATATATATATATATTTTAAAAATCTGTAATAATTTGCCAAGTTCCAAATTCTAACTACTTTTTAAAAGACAATTTGAAATAGCTTTAGTTTTCATTTTTTAGAATTCTAAGTTGTGTTTGTCTTATTAATGTATTTTTAATTTGATTGGTATTGTATTGCTTTATTAATTCAAAAAAAATCTTTATACATCTTATTATATTATTATTTGTATTTGAAACAAACTAAGGACAAAAAAATGTATTGACAAGACTAAAGAAGGCTTAATCTTTGCTTCTATATATACCATCTAACTAAGAACTATGTGACATTCTAAGATATTTGACACATGTCCAATTTTTGAAACATGTGTCTAATTTGCAAGGCAAGTTTCCAATATGTGTGCCACATGGCCAACTTGTACCACAAGTGGGCAATATGTGCAATATAAGGCAAACTTATAAAACAAGTGGCCAACATGTACAACATGTAGCAAACTTATTAGCCAAATTTTCAATTCATCAATTACCTATAAAGATTTGTAAAATCAAATTCATGTCTGAAGTTTCTAAAAAGCTTATCTACGAGATACTATCAAATTACATACTTTTTTATACTTCTACCTAATTCCTTTTATCTCAATAATTACTACTTTTGACATGTATATTCATGACATATATTTTTAGTTTAATTTTATTATATACAAAGTTTTATAAAGAAATTTTAATGTATAGATTTATTATTAATATAAAAATACTACTAGTATTATTTTATAAATATGAATATAAATATATAAAATTAAAATATTTTTTATTAATAAAGATATATAGATAAAAATTAAATAAATAATAATTCAGACGTTTGATTTAATACATCAATAAAGTATTAAAATTATAAATTAACTATCAAAAAAATTAAATTTTATAAAAAAATATTAAAAATTTATTTTTTCAATTTAAAAAAGAAGCTTTAATATATAATAATAATTTTGAATAAATAAAATATTTTAAAATATTATCTTTAATTTATAATAAATAAAAAAATTATTTATTGTCATTGATATCATCAACACCATTAATTACCTAAATAAAAAGAATTATGCGGAAATAAACAAAAATAAATAAATTTGATAATATCTTGCAGATTTGTCTTTATATATGTTTATAGATGATTGATAGGTTGTAAATTTGGCTAAAACATTGGCCATATAACATACATATAAGAAACTTAGTTTAAATGTTAGATATAAATTCTACAAGTTGGATATGTATAGAAGTCCTAAAGAATGTTGTGTCATGAACTTATATATTTACTCCAAAGATTACTTGTATGATTAAGTAGAAGTAAGTAAAAGTAGGTTAATTTTATAATATCTTCTAGAGAAGCTTTCTAAAAGCTTTATATAAAACATTAAATTGACTTACTTGGATATTTAGTATAAAAAATGCACTTGTTGTGCATAAAATCACAGGTTAAGTAAGTTAGTAGTAGAATTTTTAGGAAAAATAGAAAACAAATTACTTATAGCCAATATGCAGTCTTTGGTAGAATTTGTTAAGATAAATTTTTATGGTAGATATGTTTTTGGTATCTAATATTAGATGATGGTCTAATAAAAATAGTCTTATAGTTAAAAGAAAAAAATTATTAATAGTTCTTAATATATATATATATATATATATATATATATATAAAATTAAAAAATAAAAGTAAAAATAAAAATAAAACCAAAAGAATAGAAAGAAAAATAGAGTAGAATAGAGAAGAAAGAAAAAAAAAAAAACAAGAAAAGAGAAAGAAATCAAGATAGAAGAAAAGAAAAGAATATATATATATATATATATATATAGAATAAAAATAGAAGGGTGATCAAGAAAAAAAAAGGTTGTTTTTGAATGGTAGCAGCTTCCTTGCCGATAAGATTCTGGATTGTTCTGAATCTAATCCTTTTTTTTTTTTTTTTTTTTTTTTTTTCCATTTTTTGTGTTTGTAAGAGATGCACCTCCAAGTGTGTGGATCTGTTATTTTTTCTTATGGTTTTTCAAGGATGTATTGCTGCAGCATTGCAGAAAAAAGATCAAAGTTGTTGTTGGACCTCATGTTTTTTTCTTTTTATTTTTTCTTTAAGTAATTGCTCGTTTTGGTGACTGCAACACAGTTAAGATTAAGGCGGCTAATATGATTTATCATGGTGGTTGGTTTTCTTTTCCTTCATACTCACTTTGATTTAGAATTTTTGTTGGAAGAGGTGCAGATGGAGTTTTGGAGTTATTAGAGAGTTGGCCTAATAGAATCAAGGCATTATCCACATTAAAATGTGGCCTCATTTTTCATCTTCTTTCTTTTGGTTTTTGGTTTTCTTCAATATTTTTATCAGCGTGGATGTTCCTTCATTAAGAAAATTTGTTGTGTATTGTTTTCACATTTTTATTGACTATATGTAGTATTTGCTTCTTTTCTTAAGTTGTAGAGCTCTTAGAATGTTCTAAAGCAATGATTCATGTTTTTTTGTTATCAACTTGTTGTTGTGGCAATGTTGTGAGCTGGTGTGAAGTCTCTCTTAAGCAAGGGGTGCAATAATTTTGTGTTTTATTACTAATGATTCTATAAAAATTGTCATATATATATATATATATATATATATATATGTGTGTGTGTGTGTGTTTATGTGTGTGTGTTTATGTGTGTGTGTATGTATAAATTATTTTTCTTGGTTTTTTCCTCATATTCCAAGTTCTACATTCAACATCGTATTTTGGATTTTTCTTAAGCATGGTAGTGGTAGAAGCCATTATTATAGCTTTATAACCAAGTGTTCAGATTATTAAGTTTGTTTGATTAGTAGACCTATTGCTTTGGTATGATACTCTAGATAGCACCATTTTTTTATTTTTTATTTTTTTATTTTATTTTTACTATTGCTTTTATAACAATTGTTGTCATCACAGTGTCGTGTTGTGGTTCCGCTACTATATAAAAATAATGTAATTATGTACTTAATATATAATTCATTAAGTAACATGGTGAGAGTCATGTTAGTAGATTTTAGTTGGTTGTAGAATATAATTTGATTATTACTTTAAGAAGAGGTTGTTTAAAAAGATTACTATAGAATTTGTATAACTTTAATTTCCTTTTGATAGTCACTTTAAAGATTGGTTTTGGTTGATAATAACTTCTAAATATTTAGAGTCACCTTTGCTAGACATTGGTGACATTTGAAAACTTATTTTGGTTCTTTTATTTGATATTTAGAGCATAAATTATGAAAATCTTATAAGAAAAAGGATTGAAGAAGGGTTTTGGTAGCAAAGGGAGTAATTAGGGTACCAATATAGATGAATGGAGATGAATGATGAAAATCTCCATTCCTATTGGTCAAAAATCATGACCAATGGGCTTTGAGGAGGCTGCCTGAGGCCATATTATAGATTAGGATTAGTTTTTGGAGCCATTCGAGCTTTGAAGGCTAGATGCAGCAAGTTTAAATTTTTGGCTATGGTTTTGGTGCAAGTTTTGTATGGTTTGGAATTTATATGAAGGAGATACAAGCACTCAAAGTTAAGGTGTTGATTTGGGAGCTACTGTCACTTTTTTTGGCATAACGCACGCGTACGGATAGAAATTGAGGATCGGCAATTGTGACTAGAGAGAGCACTTTTGCGGCTACACTTTTTACATACTGCTTAGTGGATTCTAAGTTGAACTGAAGGAGTTATTAGATTTTGAAGTCAGCGCATGCAATCTAAGGGTAGTAAGTGACCCGATTTACTAGTGGTTGTCTCTTGAGCTATATCTTGAGCAATTTGATAAGGTTTTGGCTCAAAATTTCAGGAAATATGTAATTTCATGTAAGTAAATTTTATAAATTAGTTTTATGATATTTGAGTATTGGGTTCTTGAGATATTAAGAAAATAGTGCTCGGATACTTGTAAATTAGGGTTTAGAGTGTTTTCTAGGATTTCTTAGATGTCAAAAGATCGGAAGTGAATTTGCGGTTGATTTTTTTTAGGTAAAAATTAAGGGTGAATTCTACCTATCCTATAAATTTGTAACAAACTAAACGGCTAGATCAAGAGTTATGAATTTCTAAAGTTCGGGAAGAGAAAATCCTTCACAGAAAAAATATGTTTTGAAGGGATTTTATTATATTTTGAGTTTTATGCAAAATAAAGGAGTTTTGGAAGCTAAGATAAGATTCATATAAAGGTTTAAGCTACACTCTCTACAACTAGATACCCAGTGTATTCTCAGATAGCAAATCACGCCATATGACAATGATGTAATAGATTAGTATTGTTATTGTTGATTTGAATGATATTATTTATTACTAAAATCATAAAAATTCTTGTTCTTCCTTTTCTTTGAGTGAATAATGCATTGACATCAAGCAGATGCAATTAGTTGGTAGATGATTTCTTGTGTGGATATTTGATGGTCAAATTAGGCCTGACATTCTTCTATGACTTAATAAATTATATTTCTTAAGATTATAGTTTGATGCGGCTTGAGTTCAAAGGTAAGTTGGTAATTTTTTTGATCAAGTCATATTGATAGCATTGTTGTATTATGTGAAATCTTGCTTGAGAATGCATTGAGCACATGACTGTGGAAGGTAAAAGAAAATTACAACAATAAGTCTTAACAATTCTAATAGAAATATAATTAAAGATTAACAAATATAATCAAATATTGATCATGCTCAATTAAATTTTCAAAGGAATTATAAAAGAAATATAAAGAAATCCTACAAAACTTCTAAAGAAATCAAAAATAAATAATAAAAAAATCCTAAAGAAATCTATAAGAACCTTAAAAAAATCCTTAAGAATTTCAAAAAAATTCTAAATCTTAATCCGATCTTAATTACATCCTAAATCCTAAATAAATCCTAATTAAATCCTAAATTTTTAATCAAATCCTAAATCAAATCTTAATCAGCTTTAAAATAAATGCTAATCAAAACCTAAGCAATTCAAATCAATCCTAATAGAAACCTAACAAATTCAAATCAATCCTAAGAAAATTTTAAAATCTCAATATCTATTGATTAAACCATTGATCTTATTTAAAATTTAACACGCCTCTCAATCTCTTAATTTACAATAAGAACAATAAATTTGAAAAAAAAATCAAACTTACAAAATGGGAGAAAAACGTCAAAATCCACTTGGGTGTTAGTAGACTTCCATCTTTGATCTTAATGTTGATTTTTTTAATAATAATAATTCTTTATTGAACCATTAAATTACTCTCAAATTTTACAAACGTATTGGAAGTCAAATCAAATATTAACAATAATAAATATCACCTTAATTCAATTAGGAAATTGTTGCATATTTTAAATAACCTTATAAGATCTAAAAATCCAATTTTTGAGATCTTAATCCACCTTTGAATTTCAATAATCTCTAATCCAACCATCCAATTAAATCTCAAATTCACAACATACATTTGGCACAACTATATTCACAATTCCACAAAATTTTAATTATAGATCTACTATAAAAATCATGAAATTGCTCAAATTGTAGATTATATTTTATTTTATAAAATCCAAAGTCACCTAAAATATTCTTGACTTTGCAAAGCTCTTGCAAATACATTACAAACTCAAATTACTTGAAATCAATGCTTCAAAAAACCATATAAAGTGCTCTTAGAAATACTACTCTTTGATTTGTAAAACAAATCTTGGTATCATTATAGGTATGTGGTTTTATTCTTCAAGGTTTGATTTCAATCCAAATTGACAACTAATACTTTTTGAGTATCAATTTTTATTTTCTTAAGATAATTTTTACTAAAATAAATTCTTAATTCCTTCTTACATATGCTTATATTCTTTATTTTTTTAATCTATATTTTTTTTTTATTTATGGCTCTACAAAATAAGTAAAAGTCTATTTTATAAAAAAAATAACATTTTTACTTTTAATTTATTATATTTTGACTATTATCTATATTTCTAAGATAGTTTGCTACAATATTTTGAAATAAGATCTTCTAAAATATAATATTTTTTTCACTTTTTCACATATCAGCTATATTACATCATGACAACATTAAGATTGTGTCTTAGACTTGGAGTGTGGAGCTACAAGGATAAGTCAATAAGTGCTTGAGAGCACTTTATGCTTGTCATTCTTCTATTTGCTTGTTGACAGTACTATCAATATAATAAGATATGGTACCAATATAACTTCAACAAATTGAGAGGCCATACATTTTTTTAACAAGTATTGCCATAGGTAGAAATTATCAACTAGCTCATGGAATACACATTGTCTTATGTTGAGATGTTTTGATGATAAATCCAAAATCTAAGTTGATCTAGTGCTAGAAATAATTATTGCCTTAGTAGAATTAAAATCAGCTACTTGTAGTATCCTTCTATGTAGGTTGTAGTTTGTAAGCATAATTAAAAATTCAGCAAGAAAATACTCTTGAATTGGTAATTTTTACAATTAATTTAGCAAGTAGAACCTCAATATTAAGATCACATTTTTATTAGCACTCGACTCATGAGAATTAGCCATTCTTCTTAATTATTATATACACAAGGAATTGCATAGTAATAAAAGGTATATACAAAGAATAGTTTTTGATCTTCTCAATAACAATTAAATTGGAGAAGATAATATATAATAACCTCCAATCCAATTACTATTGGGACATTTGTATCAACTTTTGAGTTGGCAGCTAAATAACATTAGTGTAGTTTTTTGGATGTTTTTTCACAATTTGTAAGTTGTATTGGACTAAATTTTTTTAAGCATATAGAAGTCTTATAATGGTATTTTTGTGCAAAATTTTGTACCAAGTGGATAGTCAAATTAGAAATTACAACTTACTAAAGCTCATTGACTAGGATTAAGACTTACAATTAAAAATCAAAATTACGTAATTATGAAAGCAATAAGGCAATTGGAGTTTGTGTATAATTAACGTTACCTAAAAGAATATTTTTGAATACTTTGTATTGATTTTAAGAAATTTTGAATTTAAATTCGAATTAATTTTTTTTTATATAGATGAAACCTATTAGGATTTCTTAGATACTTATAAAATATAACTTCATCTTCTATAGTCAGGTGCTAAATGCATTTCCAAACAAAACAACATATACTATGACAATGTAGGTGATTTAAGGAAGTTAAGAGTAATTTGATTAGGATTTAAATAAAAAATAAAATTTCTAAGAATTAAATAGTCAATTTATTTATTGTGAACTAGAATAAACTTCCAACAAATGGAGGTTTATTCTAATTTAGATTTCTTAGATGTGGTTTTGACTTTATATATATTTGTAACTAATTGATAGATTAAAAATTTAGTCAAGAAATTAACCAAGTGTCATACTTGTTGGTAGCTTGTGAAACAAGCTAATTAGATGGCGCCTATATAAAAAACTTGCCTTATAAGTTAAGATACATATCTTGTAAAGTTAACACATATTAAAGGACTTATAAAATACTACTACATAGCTCTTAGTTAAATAGTATATATGGAAGTAAGAATAAAGCTTATTTCACTCTTGTTAATGTATTTCTTATTTTTAGTCTCATTTCAAGAGTTTATATTCTTTTTATCTTTAACAATAGCCATTCTAGTTTAATATTATACTATCTTTGACTGATTTTTTAATCTTTTTGAGTGATACAAGGATGTATTGATGATTTAGTTCTTAGAGATTTATGTTCTTTATAGTTTAATAAAAATATAAAATTATTATTCTTGTTTGGTTTTAGAAGTGAGTGGATTATTCTACTTCTATTGTTATATTTTGAAGGTTGCAAACTATTCATCTTTAAACAAATAATTTAATCTTCTAATATTGATTTTTTAAAGAAAAAAAGAAAATCACCTCTCTTTGTCAAAATTTTCATTTGATATTAGAAAGTATGGATTATGCTCATCTATTTTAATTTTTCAATTGGTTTGAATTATCTATAGAAGAAAAAATCATGGATGCTATTTTTAGTAGAAGTAAGCATAGATATGCAACTATTCAATATCTTTAAAAGCTTGTCAACACTCTTAAGATAAAAGTTTTATACATCACTAATATTAACTTTAAAAGATCTATTTTTACACATATAGAAGAAATCCAATTCTATACCAAGAAGTTGTACAATTGAAAGAAGCAAGTAGATCAGCATTACAACCAAATTCAGAAAGTTTTGCTTTTACAAGTACAAGAAATGCAAGGATTAGTATGCTTCAGAAGTTTAATGGTACAAGATCAAAATTTCAAAGATTTTTGCAATAAATTAAGCTCTATATAAAATTGAAAATTTTCCAATACTCCAATGGATTTATTCAAGTTGGTTTTATAGGCACATTTCTATCTAAAAGTGTTCTCTTTTAGTTTGCCTCTTTGATGAAAAAAGATTCACAACTTTTCTATGATTTGAATTCATTCTTAAAAGTATTTATGGCTCTATTTGGAAAAAGTAATCACAAAAGGATAAGAAGGATTAAGCTCATATTTCTTTGGCAAAGATTATGCTCAGCTCTTATATGTACTATTGAATTATAAAATCTTACTTGTGATATATATTGGAATAGAAAAGTCCTTATCAATTAGTTTCAACATGGATTAAAAGATAATGCTAAAGATTTATTGTTGATAATATTGAGAATAGATTCATTAAAATAAATTATTGCTCAAGCCATTATATATAATAATCAATTCTTTAAAAGATGCCAAGAATAAAGATTTGGTTGAAAGAAGTACAAGTCAAGTCATAGCAATATTTTTTAAGTTTTTAGAAGCTTATCCAAGCCACATCCTATACAAATTGACATAGTACATTTTAAACCTCTTATTAAGCATAAAAAGATATGCCATTGCTAAAAAAATCTATGCATGTATTGTTGAGAATCCAAGCATACTACTCAATATTATCCAAGGAAGTAATGCAATCACAAAATAAAGAGCTTGGTTGCCAAAGAGGACAATGTATCATAAGGTGAGTTTTTTCAACTACAATAGAGATTGTACAACTTGAATCTTGTATAATTTCAACTAAAAGTTTTATTCTTTCTTCAAATTCTTTATCTTATTTTACAATAGAAGTTTATTTAGGACCAAAAAATTACAAAGTCTTAGCCTTATTAGATTCAAGAGCCTCAATCTGTTTTATAAACAAAGACTTTGTCAAAAAATAAGATATATCTTTACTTGAAAAAACCAAACGTATACATATAGAAATAATAATGATATTATAGATTTTTTTTTTTTAGAAATTCTCAAAATCTCCTTCAATGTGAACTCAACCTTCGTATTGAGCACACATTCCTCAAGTACTTTCTTTAAATTTGTTATTTTTTCAATATCAGAGAGTAATTTATATGTTGATAATTTATCTTTATTTTTTATATCTTTTGATTTTTCCTTCAATATTATCAAAGCATCTTCCATCAATAATTCTTGTAAAGCCATCTCACAAGCCTTTTCTCTTCAAGTTTGTCTCTTGGAAGTACTTCTTTTTCTTGTGTCCTAAGATTCTTGCGTCTTCTTTTTTTTCTATTAAAGCTTTATGTTGGTTTTTAAAAATATAAGCATGCACTGACAAAGTTTCTTTAAGATCCTCTCAACTTGTAGCTCCACTAATTGTAATAGTAGTTCTTAACAATGCTTTCTGTGGCATCTTCTTTTTTTACATTATAGAAATAATAGAAGACCAAAATCTACTTGGTACAATATTTTTAAAAAATTCTTGTTTGTCATCATCATCCATCCTAGTACCATAACTTGTAGCATTCATTACTATAATTTCATACATAACTAAATAATCCTCAATCAATACTTTCATATTTTTTTTATCAAAGTTGATTTAAAAAAGATTATCAATATCCTTAAACCCCACATTTCCATCTTTTTAAAAAATAATATCTCATTACAATATTTCATTGAATTCACTATAATCTTTTTCAGAATGAAAATCATCATCACACCAAATACATCTTTGTATATATCCTTGCTTAGAAACAACCTTTGAACTTATTGTAGAAGTCTTCTTCTCAAGTCCTATAAGTTTGATTTGAAGATCTTGCATTCCATGTATAATCTCTTCAAATCCCATATCTTCTTTCTTTGATGTAGTCCTTGGAGTTTGGATAATAGGTACTGTTGATTGTGAAGTAGGTACTTGAATTTTAGGTACTTGTCCAATTCCTTGAATTTCAATCCTATTCTTTCTCTTTTCTCTCTTTGCAAGTAATTCCACAAAATCTTCAATTTCTTTCTATTTTGTTGTCAATCAATCATCTTCTTTTTTATCTTCAAGAAGAATTTTCAACTTTTCTTGTAATTTTTTATTAGTTGGTTGAAAAAAAAAAATTCATCCTTGTTTGATTCTATAGTTAATTTTATCATCTTTGATAATCAAAAATATTATCTTCCAAATTCCTTCAAAAATTTTGAAGCTTGAAAATTCTTGTTAGACAGCTCAATCCATTTTTAAAATAATTTCTTAGTAACCTAATCAATTTCTTCTAAAACATATTTGTCCTTTAATGCATATAAAAATGTCTCCTATAAATTTCCAAAATTCTCTATAATTGATTTAATATATTTTCTTATCTCTAATATTATAGCAAGTTTTATAGCTGAATCATCTTTTTTTAAAAAACTTGATTCAACTTCATTTTTGTATATAAAATTTCAAATACTTTGAAATATTTCTTCTATCCAATTAATCAATTTTGTTAATTACTTCTTGCATTGCTTTGGTTGCTAATACGTCTTTGTGATCATTGCCATGTTGCTATTGCATAAATAATGTAAATACTTGAAACATATTTGTAGTATTCGGATCAAAGTACATACCTTATCCACTAGTAGAAAACCTACTTGAAGCTCCACTTAAAGATCTACTTGAAGCTCCACTTAAAGATCTACTTGAAGCTCCATCCAAAGCTCCATCAAAAATTTAAAATTTAATTTTTTTGCCTTCTTATACTACAAATTTCAAATAACCACAAATACAATCCAACACCTTCCACTCCAAACTTTCATGTTGAGTTGACAACTTATATCATAATACATGTCTTGTATAGAAATGCATTAGGCACTTGGCTGTGGAAGGTGAAGTTGTGATTTACAAATATTCAAGAAAATTCTAATAGGTTTTATCCATATAAAAAGAATGCAATTCGAATTTTAATTCAAAAGTACTTAAAGTCAATATAAAGTGCTCAAAAATACTCATCTTATGAACCTTAATCATATATAAACTCCAATTACCTTATTAATTTTATAATTAGGTATTTTTAATTTTTCTTTACAAGTCCTAATCCTAATTAGTGTATTTTTGCAAGCTATAACTTCAAATTTGATAATCTACTCGATCTAAAATTTTACCCACAAATGCCATTATAAATCTTTTACATGCTTAAAAAAATTCAGCCCAATCCAACCTATAGATTGTAAAAGAAAAGCCCAAAAATCCTAGTAATGTCACTTGGCTATCAACTTGAAAGTTGATGTAAATGTTCTAGTAGCAATTTTTCCTTCTCCAACATTCATGTTTTATTACATATCATCTTATTTGGAAATGCACCAAGCATCTGACTATGGAAGGTGGGATTGTGTTTTACAAGTATCCAAGAATCTTAATATATTTTACCCTAATAAGAAAAATATAATTTGAATTTTAATTCAAAAGTGCTTAAATCTAATACAAAATACTCAAAAATACTTTTTTTAGTAATTTCAATCATATATAATTCCAATTACTTTATTACTTTTATGATTAGATAATTTTAAATTTTCTTTGTAAACCTTAATCCTAATTAGTAAGCTTTAGTAAGTTGTAGCTACTAATCTAACTGTCCACTTGAAGCAAAATTTTGCATACAAATGCCATTGTAAGTCTTCTATATGCTTTAAAGAATTCACCTCAATCCAACTTACAAATCATGAGAAAACAACTCAAAAACCACACTAAGAGGCTTTTACAAAAGCCATGTTTAGATACCTTGAATTATGATTAAATCAAGATAATTAGATATTAATTAAAAATTAAATTTTAATTATAATTTCACTATATAGTCATATTACATCACAACACTGCACTATTAGATAATCACAAATTTTCACATATACTTTGCACACGTAATTAATCAAATATTTTCAAATTTTGAACTATAGATGTAACACCAATTTTACAAACTAGCCAAGAATGATAGCCTTAATTATATTATATGAATTTTAAGTTGTCAATACAAACCCTAACTTTGAATAATAATTTCAAAGTCAAACTAAATCCTACAAAAACAAGCCTTAAGTCTTTAGAACAAGCTCCAAGCTAATTCTCCAATTCTAATCACCAATCTTTAAATGCCTCCTTATTTTGCCCTAGGTCGTAGTTTTAGTGGCTAGAGGTCTGATTTTGACCCTATCTTACAAATGATTGATCCCTAGATATTAATATAACCTATCCTAGAGGTTTTTATCCCAATCCTATTATCAACTTAATCATAGTATCAACCATGCTAATTATTTACGTCTTTTGAGTTGATTTTATTAATTTATGGTCTATCTAAATTAGTAAAGGAGTCTCTATAGCCTAGAAGGTAAAATTACTAACCAATCTTTAACCTACTAACTATTAAGGCAAGAAAATAAACTAAGAAATTTTTATAAAAGCCATGTTTTAATATCTTGAATTATTATTGAACCAAAATAATTAGATATTAATTAGAAATTCATTTTTGATTATATTTTTACCATATAGTCATATTACATTATAATACCGTTAACTTCAATTCAAAATTGGTATATAACTTGATCTTGAAGTCTTCCATAACCATGCCAAATTTCACCTTGATCAAATTAGTAGATCTTTAGATGTCATAGAAATCCTACTCAACTTCAAACTGTCAACTTTAAATATCCTCTTGTACTACAATCTAGATATCTCTTAATTTGACTATTAAATTAATAAAAAAATTTACACACACTTAGCACATCCAATCAACTAAATATTATCAAATTTTGAACTATAGATGTGATACCAATTGCTTGAACTAGTTGAGAGTGCTAGTTCTAATTATATTGCTTAAATCATAAGTCATCAATATAAACCTTAACTTTGAACAATAATTGCAAAGTCATTCCAAATCTTAAAAAAACAAGCTTTACATCCTTGGAATAAGCTTAAATCTTCATCACAAATTCCAATTTTTGATCTTCAAATGCTCTCTTATTTTTTCCTAGGTAATTATTTTAATGGCTAGAGGTTTGATTTTGACCCTGTCCCTCAAATGATCGATCCTTGGATATCAATCTAACCTATCTTAGGAATTTTTTAGTCCAATCCTACCTTCAACTTAATCCTAATATCAACCATGCTAATTTTTTACCTCTTTTGACTTGATTTTATCAAATAGGGCTTTTTTAAGATAATACAAGAATTTTTAAAATCTAATAGGTAAAATTATTAACCAATCTTTAATCTACTAGCTATTAAGATAATAAAATAAACTAAGATGCTTTTATAAAAATCATATTTAAATATCTTAAATTATTATTAATTCAAAATGATTAGATATTAATTAGAAATTTATTTTTGATTATAATTTCACCATATTAACATGTTACAATATGATAGCATTGTCATATTACACATTATCTTGTTTGAAAATACATCAAGCATGTGGTTGTGAAAGGTTAAGTGTTTTACAAGTATCCAAGAAGTCCTAATAGGTTTTGTCCACATAAAAAGTATGCAATTTGAATTTCAATGTAATAGTACTTAAAATCAATATAAAGTATTCAAAAGTACTATTTTTAGTAATCTCAATCATATGAAAACTCCAATTACCTTATTACTTTCATAATTATGTAATTTTGATTTTTCTTTATAATCCCTAATCCTAATTAGTGACCTTCAATAAGTTGTAACTCTTAATCTAATTATCCACTTGATGCAAAATTTTACAAATAAATTTTCTTTTATAAGTATTCTACATGCCTAAAAAAAATCAATCCAATCCAACTTACAAATTATGAAAAATCGTCCAAAAAACTACACTGGTGTTACTCAGCCTCCAACTTTAAAATTCTTACAAATGTTCTAGTAGTAATTTTTCCTTCTCTAGTTATTAATTTCAATTCAAAATTGGTATGTAGCTTGATCTTTAAGTCTTTTAATATTATGCCAAAATTCACCTTATTTCAACTAGTAAATTTGTGGATACTATAGAAATCCTATCCAACTCTAAATTGCCAACTTTCAATACCTTCTTATATCAAAAATCAAATATCTCTCAATTATACTATTAAATAAATATAAAATTTTACATATACTTATTAAATCTAATTAATTAAGTACTATCAAATTTTGAACTATAAATGTGACACTTATTGTATGAATAAGCTAAGTGTATTAACTCTAATTGTATTACATAAATTCAAAGTCACCAACACAAATCCTAACTTTGAATAATAATTACAAAGTCATCTTAAATTCCATAAAAATAAGCTTAATAATTTTTAAAAAAAGCTTAAATTTAGTTCTTTAATCCTAGTAGTTGATCTCCAAATATACCTATATTTTGTCCTAGGCAAGTATTTTAGTGGTTGGAGGTTCAATTTCGATCCTATCCTATAAATGATTGATCCTTGGATAACAATTCAATATATTCTAAGAATTTTTTAGCTTGATCCTACCTTCAACTTAATCCTAGTATCAACCATATTAATTATTTACTTCTTTTATTTTATTTTTACTAATTTATGGCCTTTATAAGGAAGTAAAAGAATTTCTATAGCCTATAAGGTAAAATTACTTAACAATCTTTAATCTACTAGCTCTTAAGACAAAAAAATAAACTAAGAGGCTTTTATAAAAGCTATGTTTAAATATCTTAAATTATTATTATACCAAGCTGAATAGATATTAATTAAAATTTTATTTTTGATTATATTTTCACCATATAATCATATTACAACACAACAATATGCCTTTCAATAATGCTCTTCTTTATGCAACTCAAGTAAATGTTCATTACTTCATTTTCCAAAGATTTAGAATGCCTTGTATTCTAAGTATTGTGGTAAGAGCTCAAAGGCATGTCACTTATTGAAAGTAGGAGATCTTTGATGCTTTTCTTTTATTCATGTTTGAAACCTAAGTCTTCAATCTCATAAAGAAATGCCTTTAATTCTTCTTGAAAATCTATCCTTCACCATGTTGCAAGGATCACCTTCTATCTTGTAAAATGTGCCTACTCTCAAGATCCAAAGCCTCTAAGTGGTATCTAATACTGAAATAGACTAAAAAGCTTTATTAGTATCGATCCATAGTCCGAAATTCTTGCTATGGTCACTATCCAAGTAATCTGGTGAAGGAGATCAATAATATCAATTCTTAGTATGTACCATAAAATGGACTATTTGGGTACTTATAACTATTTAAAGGCTAAAAAAATAATCTACATCTACAAAAATACTAAGCTTTATAATTCATTGATAATCACCTTAGAATCATTACAAGTCTAATAAATCCATAAATAAAAGGATCTTCTCGGCCATCAACTCGACCTCATCCTTATAGTGTGCTTATTAATACAAATTAGTAGAAATATAAAATGAGATAACTATAGTATTGTGTAGTAACACAATTATATAGTAAAAAATATGAATGTTATTATAGAAGAGTCTAATAGAGAGATGTAGTAGAAAAATAAGAATGAATAATAGAAAGGTAATAAAAGATTTAGTTTCAATTCTACCTTTTGTAGAAGGAACTTCTATTTACTTTGTAGATACATAAGTAAACCAAATTAAAGTAAATGAGATAAGAAATTGAATTAGATATAATCAAGAAAGAATTAGAAATAGGTTAAAGAAAAACTTACCTCAAATTATCAAAAATTGATACTTAGAGAACACCAGTTATTAACTAAGATTGAAATCAGACCTTGAGGCACAAAGCCACATCCATACAGCAACTCTAAGAAATTTTTGGAGATTAGAGAGCGGAATTTAAGAACGAACTTAAAGAAAAATTTGTAAGCATTGGTTTTATATCATTTGGATCAATATTGAGATTTTGAGGGATTTTCAAAGTTAGTGATATTCTTAGAGGGATTAGGATTTCAGAAATAAAAATATATTTACAAATTTGAAGGTTTCTTGAATTTTGTGGAGTATATATAAGTGAAATTTGGCCAATGTATTGATATACTAGTTGTAAATGTGTATTCAAATTTTGAAATTAATTAAATAGTTAGATTGAAGTATATGAGGGTTTTATAGATTGAGGTCTCAAAAATTGAAATTTGAGGGACAATGAGTGTTTCTGAGATCTTTAATAATCTGTCAATTGGATTGAAGTGAATTTTTTTTATATAAATATTAGTTTCAATTTCCAACATTTGGATGAAATTTGAGAGTAGTTCAAAAGTATAAGAAGGAGATATTACCATTGGAAGTTCAATATTTAGGTTGGAGTAAGAGGCAACCTAATACCTAATTGGATTATCTTGCATTTCTCTCAATTGATAAGTGAGATCGATTTCATCTTATTTGTGCTTATTTTTAATTAGGATATTAAAAAAAATATAAATTTTGATTTGATATCAATGATTTGATTATTAGTTATTGAAGTTCCATTCTGCTTTAGGATTTATAAAGAATTTGTTTAAGATCTAGAGTTTGATTAGGATTTGATTTAGAATTTGTCTATAATTTAATTAGGACTTAGGATTTGATATAGGATTTGATTTAGGAATTGTCTATAATTTAATTAGGACTTAGGATTTGATATAGGATTTATCTAAGATTTAAGATTTTATTAGGATTTCATTAAGGTTTGACCTAAAATTTGGTTAAGATTCAATTAGGATTTTAATTTAGATTTGATCTAAGATTTGATTGAAATTCAATTAAGATTTCATTAAAATTTCTACTTTCAGTATTTTAAAAGGATTTTTTGCTATTTCTTTAAATTTTCTTTTCTCAATATTTTTTTAGAATTATTATTTTTTTAAGGTTATTTTTGTATGTTTTAAAGATTTCTTGTTATTTTTTTTTGAGATTAAATCATGACTTCTTTATGTTTCTTTATATTTTTTACTTCTTTTATAGTTATTTTGATAGGTTAAAGTTTAATTGGGTTTATTAGGAATTACTTGAAGTCTATTTAAGGTTCTATTAGACTTAGTAGAATTAATCTTGTATTTTTACTTACCTTCCTCAGTTAGGTATTTGATGTATTTTTAAACAAGAATATAAGTAATACAACAATAAAATATCTTTAAAAATAATACCTATAACTAGAAGAAGATACAAAAAAAAATCCAAATATCTATACTAAATCCTTATTTCCAACAACACATAAGTAAAAATCAAAAGTAAATCAAAGCAACAAACACCTACTTATAGTTGATGGTTACAAATTACAAAACTTATGACAATAAAATATAGGGTGACAAAGTACCTTACTAAACAACCTCAATGTCACTTTCAATATTAAAAACCACAAATATAATACTTTATTATAATGAGAATAAGTCCCACAATAAATCTCACAAAACAAAAAAAATCAAAATTATACTTTCATATTTTGCAATGAGCCTTTCCACCTAGAATCTAGCGCCTTTAGTCCCTTATTGCCTTGCAACTCTACATTGTGACTCTACTATAACCTCATTGACTTGTAGTATTGCCTCACAATTCCAATACTACTTCACTACCTCACAGCTCTACTTCCCAATTTTAATATCATGTACTATAGCGTTGTCGTATTACGTGAAGTTTTGCTTGAGAATGTACCGAGCACCTTGCTATGGAAGGTAAAAGAAAATTTCAACAAAAGGTCCTAACAATCCAATAGGATTATAGAAAATTTACAATTAAATATTAACAATCATAATCAAATATTAAGCAAGCTCAATTAAATTTTATTGAAGTTATAAAAGAAACACAAGAAAATCCTAAAGAAATATAAAAGAATATTAAAGAAAACTTAGTCAAATCCTAACAAAAATCTAATAAAAACTTAAATTCTAACCAATCATTAATCTTAATCTAACCTTAATCAAATTCTAGAAAAACCCTAAATCCTAAACCAAACCCTAATCAAACCTTAATCAAATCCTAAACCTTAAACCAATCCCTAACCAAATCCTAAATCAAATCCTAAATCCTAATCCAAATCCTAATCCAAATCCTAATCCAAATCCTAAATCCTAATCCAAATCCTAATCCAAATCCTAAATCCTAAATCAAATCCTAAATCAAATTTTAAACCATATCCTAACCCTAAAAAATCCTAAATCCTAAATCAAATCGTAATAAAATCCTAACCCTAAACCCTAATCAAATCCTAATCCAAACCAAACCCTAATCACAGAGTTGAAAATTAAATAACTAAAGATTGAACAATTCATTCTAATTCAAAATTTCCACGCTTCTTGGAGTTTAAGTTAGAAACCAGCACACAAATTTTGAAGAAAATTGCACTTACCAATTAGTCGATGACCTCAAAATTCCGCTCGGATGTCGACTAGTTTCTCCTTCTCCAATCTTGATGCCAACTTCCAGCATTGATATCTCCCTTTACCATCATTCGATTGCTTTCAAATTTTACTTGCATATAGAAAATCAAGTCTTCTACTGATAAAACCAAAAATCTCTCTAATCCAACTAGCAGATTGCTAGATATGTAAGAAAACCTTACTAGTCCTCAAAACCCTAAATCCCAAGACCTTAGCCTACAAAAACCTTCATATATATCGATCTAGCCATTCGATTGACCTCAAATCTCTTACACACATTTACAACAAGCATACCAATAAGTCTCTAAATTTTCACCTATAAAAATACTACAAAAGACACGAAATCCAAAAATTTGTAAACCGGTTTTATTTCTCAAAGATCTGAATTCACAAAGAACATCACTCGCTTTGAAAATACCTCAAAAAACCAATACTGATCCAAACGACACGAAATCACCTCTCAAAAATCCCTCCACAAGTCTTCTCTCTCATTCGGCTCTCCAATCTCCCAAAGAATCTTTGAGTCGCCGTCAAAGTGCGGTTTTGTGCCTCGGGGTCTGATTTCGACCCAAGTTCATAACTGGTCCTCTTTGGGTATCAACTTTCGTCTTCTTGAGGTAATTTTTACTAATTTTCACTCCTAATTCCTCCCTACATATGCTTATATTCTTTATTTTTTTAATCTACCTTGTTTTGCCTTATTTATGGCCTTACAAAGTAAATAGAAGCATAATTTGTAAAAAGGCAGTATTAGTACCTTTAATTTTTCTACCCTTTGACTAATATCTATTTTTCCAAGATAATTTTCTATAATATTTTTGAAGTGAGATCCTCAAAACATGATATTTTCTTCACCCTTTCACTTGTTAACCATGTTATATCAAGACATCCACCCTCCCTGAACCTGTGCATCCTCTGGAATGCACCAAGTTCTTTCATTATATTGATATCGAATGTTCTTCATCTTGGTCAAATTCTTAATCTTCATTTTTTTTCTTTTGCTTCCATCTCAATATCTCCTATTAGATTTTTTTCTTCATCAAAACAAATGTCTTTACTTCTTTGATTAAACAATTTGATTCGATTGCCTGCTATTGGTATCTTTAAATCTATACCATCCAATTCTCGTAACAAATATGTTCCATTCTCGTGCATTTGTTTGACAACATAAGGTCCAATCCATCTCCTTGCAAATTTCTTTGCCGTACTATGTTGGTTGTCCAAACTACTATCATAAATCAATACCCAATCACCATTTTGAATTGGTTTTGGATGCAATCGATACTTTTTGTCAAACTTTTTTTTTTTTTTTTTTTCTTGCTTCTTTCAACTTTCTCATACCTACTTCAATGTCCTCAGACCTTCTTTCAAGTTGTCGAATTCATAATGCCAATAACTCTTCTCTTGTTAAACCATCTTTCCAAGGTAATATAGCCCATGTTGATACAACCTCCTCTATTGGTATTACCGGTTTTTGACCATACATCAATTCTGCTGGCATGTATCTTGTAACCGTACTATGAGTTGTGCAATCCGCCCATAATGCAAATGGTAATATTTTAGGCCAATCACTTATCTTACCTTTGCATGCTTTAACCAATGCTTTAATAATCGGAGAATGTCCACATTCACTCTTGCTATTCCCTTTCGGATTATATGATGTTGTCAATGTAAGTTTAATATCCATCCTTTCAAAGAACTCTTGTGCTTCATTTGCATCCAATTCTCCTCTATTTGCAGTGATTTTTATAATACTGACAAATAATTTTCTCTAATATAAACCGACATACTTCTTCCGTAGTCTTTGTTGAAAGTGCTCTTCCCTCTACTTGCTTTGTCAAATCTTCCCAAGCAATTACCAATTATTTCCTCTGACCAAATTCCATTGGCATTACAACTAAATCAACTACCAATTTATAATGAATTACTAATAGGTATGTAGGATGCAAACCATCTCGATGACGAATATTTGAATATATTTGGCAAGTTTCACAAGATCCTACAAAATCCGCCACATCCCTATACATGCCCTTCCACCAATATTTTTCTTTCAACTTAATAAATATTATCCAAATACCTCGATGCCCTACCCATAATCTTTCATGAATTCCTTAATAATCTTTTGTTGGGCTTCTAAACCACATATCACTTGTTGTGGTACTTCTCCTCTCTTCTTTGGATGCTTCCATAAATATCCATCACATAAAAAATATCCATAGGCTTTCTTTCAGATTTTCTTAAATTCTTGATGTGTCCAACCATCTTGTTGCTTTAATGTGCTTAAATACTCGCCAATGTCTTTCCATTCTTCTTCATATAGATCTCTTGAAAATGTTTCTAATGGTATATTCAAACATATACTTTTTTCTTTTGATAATACATTACTATAAAAATTTGTACCCACATCATCTTCTAAATCTATCATATCTTCTTCATCATAATATCTTGCTCTTGATAACATATCTATGACTAAATTTTCTTTTCCTGTAATATGTTTAAATTCTAGATTTATAGATTTGATATATGCCATCTACCTTAATATAGTAATATCGAGAGTTGAACAACTTGTAATCATATTCAATAAAGGTAGACAATCTGTTTCTACAACTACTGATGCACCAATCAAATACTCTCTTTTATTTTTCATAGCTATTACTACACTCTATAATTCTCTTTTGATTTGTACATATATCCTATGTTTAGCATTCAAAATCTTTGCTCCAAACCTTACTACATATCTATTCCCTTATTCATCATCTTGTCCAACTGTCCAACTTATTCCAATTGGACTTGCATCAACTGTTAATATTACTAGCCTTCTACATTCATAATTTACTTTCTTCAAAGTTGGAGGTGAAGAAAGAAATTCTTTTAACTTTGCCATAGCTTTTCTTTGTTCTTCTTTCCATTGAAATTTTTGATTCTTTCGTAACAACTCATATAATGGATCTGCTATATGTGCAAAATGAGGTATTCATATATGATAGAAAATACATGCTCCTAAAAACCTCTTGACTTCCGTCATATTTGCACACTCTTTCATTTTTTTTATAATATCAACTTTTTCTTTCTTGATTTTCATCTATATGAACCAGACATGTGCCCTACTACCAAAACTTCTTTTACTCCAAATATTGATTTTGTCTCCAATAAGGTTAAATGAACTTCTTCTAACCTTGTCAAAATCTTCTAACAATCATTAATATGATCTGCCACAAACTTCCTACATCCCTTTGAATCCAATGTCTCATCCTTTCTTTCTTCTTCACATCCCTTAATTGGCACATCATCTAGAAAAGGTATTATTATTCTTGGAATAAAATCTCTTAATATCTTATGCATTCCATTCATCATGTGTGCCACATAATTTGTAGCTCCTTTTGATAATGTACACATTTTGACCAATCCCAATGGTGTCTTCATAGTTGTCAAATCTCTACTTTGCATTGCCAATTGAAATTGATCATATCTTGAGTAAAGATCTCCCATAGAATAAATTGATCATCCAACAAATGCCTCTGCAAACTCATCCACAATTGGACTCAAGCCCATGTTTCTAATAGTTATTTTATGTACCGATTGCATATCTTGAATAAACTTCAATGTTCCATTTTTCTTAGGTACTATGAACCACCTATTAGAATATGGTGCAATAGATGGTTCTAAAATTTCCATCTTAATTTTTTCATTGAGTAATTCAACTAGCTTTGGTAAATGGACCTTTGGAACTAGAATTGGCCTCAATTTCTATAGTTCATGTGGAATTGTAAAAATAACCATAGGTGCTACAATACTCAGATCAATGCACCCTATTTCATGTGATTCAAATGCAAATGCTTTACCATGTCGTGAAAGTATTTCTTTAAAACATCTCTCCTCATCTCTTATCAAAAATTTATCACATCCAATTTTCAAACCATCTAACGTCAAATTATCCTTGAATTCATGACCTATTTTCCTTGGATCTTTTAAGTTAGGTTGCATAGAAGCCCCTTTAATCCTTTCTTCAAAATCTGATGGTAGTGGCAATGCCACTAGGTTAATCTTCCTTGCAACAGTCTTGTATTTTGTGTTCACCTTCACTTCATACCTATCCATATATTCTTTTATTCCATCATAAAATTACTTAGAATGGACATTTATTACTTTGTCAACTCTTTCAAAATCTCTATTTAATAATATTTGTAAATCATTCATAGTATTACCAAAATAAGATTCTTCAAACATCCCTGATATGTATTCATTTTCATTAATCATTCCACATTTCTTTAATCCCTGTTCTATATTCTTAATATTTTTCTTATCTATCCTAATAAAATTATTTAGTTTTTTGAATAAAATATATCCGTCTCACAATAATCCTACAATATTTTCATCCTTTCTATTATGCGGGAAGCCTTCACTCTTTTTATCATTGCAATCCTGCTTTAGAATGGCGTCTAGTAAAAATCCTTTGAGTCTTCAAGATCTTCAAATTCTTTATGTATCTTTGGCAAAGGATGTTCCCTCAAACTATCCCTATTTCTTCCATGATTTACACAAACTATTAAAAATTGCACCACCTTCTTTCTGTCTTGACTTCTTATCTTTGCATAAGCTGATCCATCATCTATAACCTTTGTCTCCATTTGTGTGGCAGTAATATATGGTTGTCCTAATATAATAGGATATGTAGATATATCTTATACAAAGAAATTTTGTTCATGAATAACATCTCCAATTGTCACCTTGATATTTAGACAAGCTCCGCACAAATCCCCCTTTGAATTATTTGCTGCTCTTATCATCCACCCATGCTCAATATCAATAGGCCAATTTCACTTTTTATATAATTCTGTTGACATTAAATTTATTTCAGAACTATGTTCAATCAATGCTATGATTGGTTCTTCTAAATCTCCCAATTTTACTAAAGTTTCCATAGTAGCCCTTGCCCAATGAATTCAAGAATAATCACTAGAAGCTTGAATCATATCTTCTTTTCTTGTAAATTTGACTCGTGAAACATCTCCAACAATTTGTATTTTAATTTTTTCATCTTCATTGCTTCCTATTGCCTTTGTATCTTGTGCATTTAATATCATAGTATCACCAATAGAATGCTGTTTTTTTTTTATTGTATCAATAATAATTTCATAAAATTCTCGTTTTGTAATTCCTAAAATTTCATCAATTGTAAATTCAACCTTTCTACTTAAAATCCGCTCCTTCAATACTTTCTTCAAATTTGTAGCAACTTCAATATCTCATTGTAATTTATAAGCAGGAACCTTTGCTTTTTCTTTCACAATCTCCCTCTCCTTTGTAGAAATATTCTCTATTGTCTCTTCATGCATAAGATTCTTATGTTGTTGAGTTTTATCTCCCCTTGTGATTCTTTTTGATGTCCCTTCATGATTTTCGTCTCTCCTTCATTTTTCTTCTATTTATGCTTCATGTTGACTCCTTGCAATATGAGCATGAATTGATAATCTATCTACTGGATCATTCCACCTAATAATTTGCTAAATGTTATTGCCAACATATTTTAGATCATCTCTAATAAAATTTCTCTTTTCAGCATAATTCATTGGACTTGACCATAAAGAACTAAATTCTCCTGGATACTCAAGATTTATACTTAAGCATTTACTTGGATTTGCCCGTGCCTAGTAATTTGCCGAATATTATTGCCAACATGTTTTAGATCATCTCCAGTAAAATTTTCCTTTTCAGCATAATTCCTTGCACTTGACCATAAAGAACTAGATTCTCCTGGATATTCAAGATTTATACTTAAGAATTTGCTTGGATTTGCCCCCATCCAAAATGTTGATGCTTCATTGCTTGAAGTTGTATGCACCTTGAAAGCATCTATTACAAATACCTTCATTCCCCTTCACCAAAATTTGTCTTTAATTTTTTTCCACTCTCTTTTAAGTGTATCATACCATCTTTAAAAAAAACAACTCCTTTGCGTAGCGCCTCTGAAAAATCCTCACACTCCCTTCTTGAATGATCTATGCTATCACACCACATGCACCTATGCACCATACCTTCTATTGGTCTCAAATTTTGTCTTGTTGATATTTTTGATGATTGACCCATCTCTTCAAGTTTTACAAATTTTATTTAAAAATCTCTTATTTCTCGTATGATTTCATCAATGCCCATTTCTTCTCTCTTTGATGTAGCTATTGAAGGTTGAATCGTAGATGTATGATATAAAATAGGAATTTTTCCTTTAAATACTTACAATGGTCTTTGAATTTCCATCCTATCTTTTCTCCTTTCCCTTTTTGCAAGCACCCCAATTGCCTCTTCTACTTTCTCTCAATTTGTTGTCAATCCTTCAACTTCTTCTTTATCTTCCAGCAAAATTTCCAACTTTTCATGCAATTCTCCATTAGCCACTTGAAGAAAAAGTTCCACTTTACTTGGATCTAATAATTGCCTCTCCTTCTTTGATAAACAAGAATTTTGTTTTTCAAACTCCCTTAGTAACTCCGTTGCTAGTAGATCCTTCTTAGGCCTTTCAATCCATTCAAAAAATGATGTCGTGTTGTAACACGACTACATGGTGAAAGATGATAATATGGATCTTATTATAGAAGACCCAAGTTAAAAGAAAAGGTAGAAAAATATGGATAAAAGATAGGAAGGCAGTAAAACTTTTAGTAGTAATGCTGCCCTTTTAGAAAAAATAGCTTCTACTTACTTTGTAAGGCCAAAAATAAGGAAAAATAAGGTAGATTGGAAAAAAAATGATAAAGACATCTTTAAGAAGAAGTTAAGAGTAAATTCTAATAAAAATTACTTAAGAAAAATTAGATATTGATACCCGGAGAGGGCCGGTTATGAACTAGGGTCGAAATCAGACCCTGAGGTACAAAACCGAGTATGCACGACAACTTCGGGACTCTTTGGCAGATCGGAGAAAAAGTTTTGATAGCAAATTGAATAAGGTTTCTATAGGTGTTAATTTTGGGTGATTTGGAGTTGTTATGACTTTGAAAGAGCTTTGCAAAGTCAAGGTTTGTTTTGGATGATTTAGGTTTTATGAAATAAAATAGGGTTTATGTTTTGGGTGATTTCAAGAGTTTAGTAATAGATCTACAAGTGAAATTTTGTAGAATTATGGTTATAGTTGTTTTTAATATGTGTCGTAAAATTGAGCTCGATCTAATAGTTGAATTGAGGAATATTGAGGTTTAATTGGGTCAAGGTCTCAGAAAGTAGAATTTTAGGTCTAGTGGAAGTTTTTAAGCTTTCTTGCAATCTACTAGTTGGATTAGAGTGAAACTTATGTGAGAAGATATAAGACTTGTTTTTCTATTTGTATGAGAATTTTGAGATCAATCGAACGGTGCAAAGGAGAGATATTGGCTCTGAAAGATTGGCATCAAGATTGGAGAAGGAAGCCAGCCAATACTCGAGCACATTTTTGAGGTTATTGTCAATTTGGTAACTCCGATCCTTTTCAATTTTTTTATACTTGTTTTGAACTTAGTTGTTAAGAAGTGTGAAAAATTTGAGTTAAGATCAATGGTTTATTCATTAGTTATCGAGGTTTAAATCTGTTGTAGGAATTATTAGGATTTGGTTTAGGATTTGGTTAGGGTTTGGTTAAGATTTGGTTTAGGGTTTGATTTAGGATTTAGGGTTTAGGATTTGATTTAGGATTTGATTTAGGGTTTAGGGTTTAGGATTTGGATTAGGATTTAGTTTAGGGTTTGATTTAGGATTTAGGTTTAGGATTTAGGATTACGATTTAGAGTTTGATTAGGATTTAGGGTTTGGTTAGGGTTTTATTTAGGATTTAGGATTTGATTTAGGATTTTATTTAGGGTTCAGGGTTTGGTTTAGGATTTGATTGGAGTTTGGTTTAAGATTTTTTTAGGATTTGATTTAGGATTTAAGATTTTATTAGGATTTAAGATTTAATTAGTTTGGACCTAAAGTTTGAATGAAGTTCAATAGGATTTTAACTAGAATTAAATTAAGATTGAATTGAGATGTATTTGAGTGATATTTATGATCCTTCTAATATTTCTTTAAGAATTCTAATTATTTGTTTGAAATTTCTTTGAGGTTTTTTTGAATTTGATTAAGCTTACTTAGCATTATTATGGTCTAATTAGAGCATTGTTAGTATTCTATTAAAATTAGGATTTTGTTATTATAATTTCTATTCTTCCTTCCACAGCCAAGTGTCCGGAGCATTCTTAAGCAAGACTTCACGCATTATGACAATGACTTCTTTGTAACTCGATCACTATCTTCTAAAAAATACTCATCTTTTAATGCTTGAGATAATTTTTTCCATCAACCTCCAGAATGTCCTATAATGGACTTCACATGATTTCTTATTGCTGGTGCATTAGCCAATTCAAATAGCTGAACCATCTCCTTCTCTGAAACATGCTTCAATTCCATTTCCTTCACGTAACACCTTAAATATTTTGTAATATCCAATTCAAATTTTCCTTCAAATTGATTAATCTTGTCTACAACATCTTGTAATGCTTTGTTTGTCATGCCCTCTTTGCGATCCTTAACTTGTTGTTGTTGCATGAATAAGGGCAATGCCTCAAATATGCTTGCAGAGTTGGGATCAAAATACATACCTTGTCTTTCAATTGAAGCTCCACTTCCAACTCCACTTGAAGCACCACCAAAAACTCCTCCTTCCATTCTCTTGCCTTCCTTCTCCATAACCCAAAATAGATCAAAGAAACTCCAAATACCTCCCACCTCAAGTTTTTCACGTCGGGTTCACTAAATATGACGTATTATGTGAAGTCTTGCTTGAGAATGTACCAAGCACCTCGCTATAGAAGGTAAAAGAAAATTGCAATAAAAGATCCTAACAATCCAATAGGATTATAGAAAATTTACAATTAAATATTAACAATCATAATCAAATATTAACCAAGCTCAATTAAATTTTATTGAAGTTATAAAAGAAACACAAGAAAATCCTAAAGAAATATAAAAGAATATTAAAGAAAACTTAGTCAAATCCTAACAAAAATCTAATAAAAACTTAAATTCTAACCAATCCTTAATTTTAATCTAACCTTAATCAAATTCTAGAAAAATCCTAAATCTTAAACCAAATCCTAATCAAACCTTAATCAAATCCTAAATCTTAAACCAATCCCTAACCAAATCCTAAATCAAATCCTAATCCAAATCTTAAATCCTAATCCAAATCCTAATCCAAATCCTAAATCCTAAATCAAATCTTAAATCCTAAATCAAATCCTAAATCAAATTTTAAACCATATCCTAATCCTAAAAAATCCTAAATCCTAAATCAAATCGTAATCAAATCCTAACCCTAAACCCTAATCAAATCCTAATCCAAACCAAACCTTAATCACAGAGTTGAAAATTAAATAACTAAAGATTGAACAATTCATTCTAATTCAAAATTTGCATGCTTCTTGGAGTTTAAGTTAGAAACGAGCACACAAATTTTGAAGAAAATTGCACTTACCAATTAGTCGATGACCTCAAAATTCCGCTCGGATGTCGACTAGTTTCTCCTTCTCCAATCTTGATGCCAACTTCCAGCATTGATATCTCCCTTTACCATCATTCGATTGCTTTCAAATTTTACTTGCATATAGGAAATCAAGTCTTCTACTGATAAAACCAAAAATCTCTCTAATCCAACTAGCAGATTGCTAGATATGTAAGAAAACCTTACTAGTCCTCAAAACCCTAAATCTCGAGACCTTAGCCTACAAAAACCTTCATATGTATCGATCTAGCCATTCGATTGACCTCAAATCTCTTACACACATTCATAACAAGCATACTAATAAGTCTCTAAATTTTCACCTATAAAAATACTACAAAAGACACGAAATCCAAAAATTTGTAAACCGGTTTTATTTCTCAAAGATCTGAATTCACAAAGAACATCACTCGCTTTGAAAATACCTCAAAAAACCAATACTGATCCAAACGACACGAAATCACCTCTCAAAAATCCCTCCACAAGTCTTCTCTCTCATTCGGCTCTCCAATCTCCCAAAGAATCTTTGAGTCGCCGTCAGAGTGCGGTTTTGTGCCTCGGGGTCTGATTTCGACCCAAGTTCATAACTGGTCCTCTTTGGGTATCAACTTTCGTCTTCTTGAGATAATTTTTACTAATTTTCACTCCTAATTCCTCCCTACATATGCTTATATTCTTTATTTTTTTAATCTACCTTGTTTTGCCTTATTCATGGCCTTACAAAGTAAATAGAAGCATAATTTGTAAAAAGGCAGTATTAGCACCTTTAATTTTTCTACCCTTTGACTAATATCTATTTTTCCAAGATAATTTTCTATAATATTTTTGAAGTGAGATCCTCAAAACATGATATTTTCTTCACCCTTTCACTTGTTAGCCGTGTTACATCATGACAGCGTAACTACAATAATATCATATCTTGTGCCTAATACTATTATATCTTACTTCAGTATTGCAATGTATTTTAGTGTAGCATGATAATAATAGCCCAATTGCTTTTAATGCTTAGAAATATCCAAAATCTAGCAACAAAAATAAAAGCTAATTCTTTTTTAATTTTTTCTTTTTTTTCTTTTTTCTTTTTTTCTTTTTTTCTTTTTTCTTTTTTTCTTTTTTTTTTTTTTTTTTTTTTTTTCCCTACTTCATTTTAACTTACTATACTACAAATTGAAGAAAAGAAGAGATTCTTGTGAAGTGAAAGATTAGAAATCTACATCAAATGAATTCAAACTATCTTTTATACCACAAAGAGGGAATCCAAGAGCACAAGTGTGAAAATAAGAGAAATCCTAAAGCTTTACTAAATGGCTAAAATACCATAGCAAAGAAAACCTTTATAACAAATTCTCACTTTCAAAATCATTTGAAAGAGTTGACTTGACAAGAATGTTAAGTCAAGGATTTTTTTCTATTTAAGTACTTAAATCCTAATTAACATGAACAAAGTCAATTAACAAAAAAACTATCAATAGATGAAAAACTACTAACCAAACTAAACTACATATATTCTATAAGATTTGACACCTAATGTCATACCACAAGATATTTATCTATGTTTTAGCCATATGAAAAAATGTTCTCTCTTTCAACCAATTAGTATTATTGTTTATTTTTCAAATTGCTAAGTTTTGGTTCCATTTTTTAGTTACTATTTTTTTTTATTCAATCAATCTTCTAGTTATTTAACACTTAATTGCTTGAATGTGATCATTACTAATTATTCTTGATTTTCTTCAATTCAATTAATAAATTTATAAATTTATAGAAACTCTTACTAATTCTAAAAATCAAATATCTAAGACTATAATCTAATCAAATTCTAATTTTCTTCAATCCAAATATTTAATTAATCTTAAATTTATAAAATTATTAATACAAGTATATTTATAAATCTAAAAACAAATTTTATCTGATTCTATTATATTATCTCTTATTTTATAAAAATATTCTAAGTACATGATTAACTCTCTTTCTAGCTTGTTTAATGGCTCTTACTTCTTTTTTTTTTACTCCTAATTTCTTTTTAGCCTCTTTATTTTTTTGTATTATTGATTCAATTATGTTGCACTTTTAGCTAAGTATTTCTTTTAGTCTTGTTAATTTTATATCAATTACCACATATACTAAAGATATTACTTTATATATATATATATATATATATATATAAAATTTTTTATTAGTCATTCTTTCTTTGAAGTCATAACATTCAAATTATATAGGTTGTTTTGACAATTAAAGATATGGACTTTTTTGGATATTGATTTTTTTTTATTTATTTCTTAAAGGTTTTATTAATGTATTATGAACCTAGTCTTGTTTAGACTTTTTTTGTTTGAACCATGGTTATTCTAGTAACATGGAATAGCTCTCAGATATTGCTACTATTTTAATAACTATTACTTTGATGTTATAGGTAAATCCTTCCACTTCAATTTATAAATCTCAAATGATTCTAATTGATATCATTTTTATTAATTATCCATCTTAATTGTGAAAGTTTCTAGTTTAATTCGATTGTAATATAACTTCTTACATAACTTATTTGTAATGATATTTATTTAAGAGCCTCAATCTTAAAAAAAAAATTTATATTATTTTATTTGATTTTGATAAAAATAATAGATATTTTATATCATAGTCTTGATTTTTTATATGATAAGATTTTAGTACCATTAATTTTAATATTTATTCTAAAAAAAGATTTTTATAGTTTTATTTTTGTAATATAGAATTAATTCTAATAATTGGCCACAATAATATTTGCTTTTGTCTATCAAAATACATCTTGTACAATCTTCTCAATTTTTCTAGTTTTTTTCATTCGATTAAAATTTTTTTTTTTTTTTATTTTTAGTCTTTACTAATCTTTTATTGTTGACTTCTATTCTTGATATTCTTTCTTTCAATATTTTTACTTTTCCAAATTTTTCTTGTACTTGTTTTACTTCTCTAGTCATATAAATTATAATTTAAAAAGATATAAGTAAAAGATAGGAAAGTCATAAATTTATTTAGTATTAATATATTTTTTAATAAAAATACTTTTATTTATTTTATAGATTCATAAACAGGACAAGACAAAGTGCATTAGAAAAAAAATAATATATGAATCTTTAAGATGGAGTTGAAAATATATTTTAGCAAAATCTTATCTAAAAAAGTCAAAATTTAATACTCAAAGAAGATCACTTTTAAACTAGGATTTAGGCTTTAGCATTCTCTTTATTTTTATAAATAGTTCCAAATGGTCAACATATGTAAGTCCCATCAATATATTTTAATTAGCAAACTACTAAAAGTATAGTTTTAAGTTATAAAATTATAAAAATATTAAGATTAGAGATTTTTTTGATTAATTAAGTATTTATTAGAATTTAAAAGTATTTATAGGATTCAAGAGTCTTATTAAAAAAAAAGTTACTAAAATAGAATCTTAACAAGTCTTGAAAGCAATTATTTTAGTTGATTTATTATTTTTAGAATTTCTTTGAAGTTCTTTATGATTTTTTTTATTTTTTTATTTTTTTTAATTATTTATAATTTTATTAAATAATAATTAGATTTCTTGAAATTCAATTAAGATTTATTTAAGATTTTATTAGGATTATTAGGTTCTTTATTTGTTACAAAATATTGGTTAACTTTCATAGCCAAGCTTTCAATGCACTCTCATATAAAATAATACACATTACAAAAAAAATTCTAATATTATTTAAAAGGCAAATTATTTTTTTGAGTTGTATGTAAGATAATATATTATGATTATATGAGCTTGAAGCACAAAGATTAAGTTAAGATATAACTTCTATTCAAATAAGCTACATACTATAATTCTTATTCTAAATATTATTAATTTTAGGAGATCAATGAGCTTAGAGAAAAGAAGGTTTGGAGCTTGAAGTAAAAAGAAGTTGGAAGAAGAAGCAATTGAAATAAGCCATCCACCTTTTGTAATAGGACAAGGACTTGGAATTCAGTTAAAATACAACTCCCAATTGTTTTAGATTAGTAATAGGTACATTCTTTTTCAAACAATATTTAGTAGTCTTGAGTTTAAAAAAAACATGGGTCTTAGATTTCTGATAAAAAAAGAAGGAAAATATTTAATATTAAGTAAATAAATTACTTAAAATTATAAAAATTCTAACTAACCTTCAAAATCTAAAATCCTAATCTAATTGAAACTTTAAAAAAAAAAAAATTCAATAATTTAATTAAGCTTAATATTAAAACATCTTTATAGTAGATTTATAGTGATAAATTTATTAATTTTTATCAATATATCTTGTTTTAAATTCACAAGATTTAAAAAGTTGTATTTTTTTTATTCTATAAAAACAGAATCTCTTATTTTTTTCAAAGGTCTTAAAAAGTAAATATAAACTTAAATTCCTCAAAATCAATGCTCAAAGAAATTCTATCAAGTTTATTCTCAAATCCTACTCTCCTATCAACAAAAAAAACCTTATATTTGTTGTAGATGCATTGTTTTATACCTTAGATTCTAATTTCATCCTAGTTCATAATCATTCCCTCCAAATATCAATCTAAGGCTTTTTTAAGTAATTTTTTTAAAAAACTTGATCTTTACTTATACCTTAAGATACTTATAATATTATTTTTTCTGGCCTATTTTATTATGTCTTGTTTATGGATCTATAAAGTAAGTAAAATGTTATTTTATATAAATGCAGCAATTGCATTAATATTTTTTCTTATTTTTTAAAATTAATTTTCTATTATATTATAAATTAAGCTCTTTCATAATATAATCACTTTATTTCTATTTAACCTAATAGCTATTTTATAATATAATAATAATGATCAAACATCCTTTATAAAATGATTTGGCTAGAAATTCTTAGTATTTTATTAAAAAAAATTGGCTCTCTTACATATGTAAACATCCATTTATAATAAGAAACTAAATTCAAATCCAACTTGTACAAGCTTTTGGAGCAATGGAAGCTATTACTTCTTTATCAAGTATTATTTTTACCTCTTATGATGACCCAACTTAATATTTTTTGGTTTTGCTTCAATATCAAAGATATTACTCGATGTCCAATATTTTAAATACTACTCTTTGTACCACATCCTCATCTAAGACATATATTTTTTTTCATCTTTATCTAAAATTTATTGGTTTTTTTTTGCAAGCATTAATGAATCCTTCTTCAAACCACAAACATATAAAATGACTCTTATCTCTACTAAAATTTCCAAATAATCACAAGCAATACAAGTCAAATATTAATCTTTGATTGAAAATCATATCTACAACTTACAAACTCTTATACCTTATCAAAAGGCTATCTATTTTATATAGGTTTATAAAATCAAATATGATGTTTATGATGAACTTAAAAAATATATAGTCTACCTTATAACCAAAGGTTTTACTCCAAAGTAAGGTATAAATTATAATAAAATGTTCAACTTGATTATAAAATACTACTGTATTAATGTACTCCTTGTTGTTTCTGCTATTAATGATATTAAATTCTAGCAATTTAATAAAGTTTTACATAAAAAAAAACTTATATGTACCAACCACAAAGGTTTGAACAACCAACACCTACATCTTTTATATTTTTTGTCTTTTTAAAAACAACTATAGTTTCAAACAAAGTATTTGCTAATAGTTCAAAATAAAATTTACTAAATTTTAAGTAGTTTAATCTTTTTTTTTCTATTTCTTATCTTTGTGATTATATCAGCTATAATACAACATTACATATAATCTTTGGTATTTACATTAATGAAAAAATGATTTTTTTATTCAAATGATATTTTAATTATTAAATTTTATATTACTTTTAAGTAATTTTTAAAATTAAAATCAATATCCTTGATTATTTTGTAAATTTTTCAAAGCCAACAATATCCACCAAATTATTTAATCTTCCTACATTGACATCAGTACATCACGACAATCTTCAACTACTTTAATATGCTTAATTGCAATTCTATCTTTACTTCTCTTAAAACTAAAATTCTAATTTTTGCTAATTTAGAAGGTAATTTGTTAACCAACAAACCATACATTCAAAGTATAGGATGTCAAATGAATGCAATGGATTTCATTTGTTTAGACATTGCATTTTTTTAGCAAGAAAATTGATATCATCTAATACATTCCTAACATCTAATACATTCCTATTAGAATGCATTTAAACAATTTATTTGATGTTTTATAGGTACAATAATATTTGATATTCAATTTCAGAAAAAAAAAATGACCTTTATCTACAAGGCTTCTTTGATCCCAATTTTGCAAGTAATCTTAATAATTGCAAGAGCTGCAATAGATATTTTTTTCTCTTAGTTGATAGAGTCACATCATAGAATAGTTAACAATAGCTATGCAATGCAAACTTTACTACTATTACTAAATTTTTAGCTATGGCCAAGTTATCAAAAGAAGCTATCTAATTACCTTGTCTCTCATATAATATTTCAATATCTCAATCTCCACCAATAATAATTTCATACAACAATCAAAGAATGATAGCTTTTTTTAAAAATCTTATTTTTTATAAAGAAATAAAATATATAAATATATAATATATCTTTATCTTCAAATTCTAGGAAAAATAAGAGATTAATTTTATTTATATTTTGACATAAAACCAAATTGTTGATATTTTTACTAAGATTATTTTTCAAGATTATTTTATTTTATTATATTATATATTAAATACAACCAATTTCAATGCTAGTTGAATAAAAGATGAAATATATATCATGAATATATATATATATATATATATATATATATTTACTTAGATTAAAGAAGTTAAATAGAAGTAGGTAGAAGTAAGTAGATTTAATATTATCTTATGAAAAAACTTCTTAGAAGCTTTAAATATTGTGGATTTGACTTTATATGTGTTTGCAGGTGATTGGTAGTTTAATAATTTAGCCAATAAGTTGCCACATGTTACACATGTTGGTGACTTGTGGTACAAGTTGGCTACATGGTGCACATGTAGTAAACTTATCTTACAAATTAAACATGTGTCCTGCAAATTGGACAAGTGAAAAAAGTCCTATATAAAGTTGTCACATAATTCCTAGTTAGATAGTATACATAGAAGTAAGAGTAAAGCCTTCTTTGTTCTTGTCTATGCCTTTTTTGTACTTACTTTTGTTTCAAGAGTCTCTAGTCTTCTTATTTTAAATAATAGCCATTCTAGTTTTAATATTATACTATTTTTGAGTGATTATCTATTCTTTTTGAATGACATAAGAGTGTATAGACATTTTTATTGTTTGTGATTCATGACCTCAAAAATATCACATTTAATTATAAAAAGTATACTTAAATAAGTTAAAGTATTAGATAAATATATTTATTTGACTTACAATATGTAAATATAAGTTATAATAAGCAATATATAAGTTGATATAGAGAATAGAATTGCTAATGTTTTACTAAGAGTAATCACATTAGCTTAAAAATGAGTAGCTTCTTATATGGCATCTTGAAGATAGTATATAAAGTAATTCAAGTGATGATTTTATAATGTATAAAGTGATTCATCAAATAAAAACTATGAAATTCTTATTAATAAGTTTTAATAAATAAATATTTTATTTTTTTAGTATTTATTAAAAAAATGTTGCATTAACTTATAAACATTTCATATATAAAAAAAATATTTCAATATTTTTTTAAAAAAGATTAATTTAATTTTAAAATATAAATATTATAAATATTTTTTGTATTGACAATTAAGTTTTTTTTTTTGTATGTTTTAAGTAGTATTTTCATAGATCTGATATAGTAATACATTTTGCTTGAAATTACATCACAGCTTTTTGTTTAACATAACTATTATTGTTACCATGTATTTTCTATCATATAAAAAGTAATTTTATCTATCTCTAAAATTATAAAGTATATAAATATTATTTCATTTTATACAAGTGAATTTGTATTTGAAATAAATAATCCAAAAGAACTAAATAGTAATAAATTAAGTATTCTTAATATAAAATAAAGAAGATTCTATATATTAGCTTTGATAATATTGTAGTTAAGATACTAACTTACTATAGTTAAGAGCACATGTTTTTTAACAAATTTTATGATTCTACATTAAAGTATTAACCAATGGCATGATTGAATTAAAATTTGAAGTTTCTAATAAGTCCAAAGAAGATTCCATTGATTCTTTATGCTAGTGTAATAACAAAAAATTATAATGTTGAATAATTGAATAATAGATGAAAAAATAGATCTATATTTTCATAATTTTATAATCTCTTATCATAATTTTATTTTTTTGACACCAAAAAATGCCTCAAAAAGATTGAAAATTTATTAGTATGGAAAAAATTCTATTTGCATCTAGAAAGTATAAGACAAGTTAAAGATCAAAATCTTTAAAAGGTGGAACAAATGGGTGTCAAGAAAATTTGTTATTTGTTAATATTGTTTGTATATAAACACAAGTAGTGGTAGCTAATTAATTATCATTTCATGCAAATAAAAAAAAACTAAATAATTTAGATGTTTTACTAAAATCTGACATAAAAAATTAATTTATATATGATGCATTTAATTATATTATCATTAAGATCTATTAATGATTTAAACAAAAAAATCTATTAATTCTAATATATCTTCTTTTTTTAAATATATTAATCTTTTTTTAAAAATCTATATAATCTTCTTCAAAAAATCAATTAATTCCAATATTTTTAAAAATAAAATTCTATATACATAGTTAAAAATTTAACAAATCAAAAAGTAAATAAAACTTTGTAAATTTAGATGAAGGCATTAAATTACAACATACATCATGGAATTAAATGAATCTATTAAACAAAAAAATATATATTAATTGATTATGATTATTGATTCCTATGGTAAGTATTCAAATAAAAATTTAAGATAATAATCATTAAAAATAGTGATAATTATAAAGGTTGTTTAATAATTATAAATTAAATTTAAAATATATTCAAAAGATTCTTTCAACCTCAAATTTGTAAAAAATAATTTTAAAATGAATATGGAACTCTTTAGTTTTAATTATAAATCTCATTAAATTTTGGAAGTGACACTAAAATATTGCAAAACCTTTGCAAATAATTTAATTCTTTTTTCTTTTTATATCTATTTGTTTTCTATAATATTTTAATAAATACTTCAATAATTCAATTATAAATTTTTTTTATATTTTAATTTTATTCATATAAATTTAAAGACTAAAAATTTCTAAAACATCATATTTTAAACAACTTATAATTATATTTATATGTCCATAAATTCTATGAAAATTTTAAAGAATAAAATTTATGATTTTTTTTATTTATAATTAAATTCATATGTGAGTCATCAAATTGACTTATAAATTGTTTTAGGACAAAAGAATGCAATAGGAGTGTCATTTGACAATTGTTAGTCAAAGATGAGTGAAGAGAATGCTAGATAAAAGAAAAATAGAATTAGTAGATAAAATATAATTAGTGTAAGAATTTTAGTAGGAAATTCCAATTTTAGAAGGCATCTTAGGGGCACCAAGTGACATCTTTTTAGTGTTTTGGGATCATCTCAATTAGTCAAGATTCTATCATTATACAAAGGGGAATACCATGCAAATATGGACATGAGTATTATACGGGATATTGTATTGTGTGTACGATATACAATACTAAGTACAATGAACAAGATACAATGTACATTATACAACACAAGGCATGGGTGTATATGGCCGACTTCGTATGGGGGTCCTAGGCGGGTGGCGATGGCGAGCAGAGTCTCGTCATCTGGTTATCGAGAGGCGGTTCTTGAGCAGCCGGTTCTCGACGCCGGGCACAGCTAGATCCCTCGGCCGTCGTCGCAAGGACTGCTGTAAGGGGTCCGGCCTGGACCTCAATCGCTCTCTCTCTCTATCTCTCTCTCTCTCTTTGTGTTGTACTGTTCTGCTTTCTGAGCTCCGGGATCTACGGTCTAGTGCGGCTGGAGGTTTTCTCTCCTCTTCCTTTGTGTGGTCTACGCCGGCGCGGTCCATTGGGTGGAGGTGTTGTGCGGCGGAGTAGCAGCGGCGCTCCAAGTTTTCTTTCCTGATTTGGTTCCGCTGGCGGCTTTGTGAACTAAGTTGCGGGCTCTGTGTTTTGTTCCGTTGTTGCGGTTGGAAAGTATGACTGGTAGTGAGTATCAAGATTTCCATCGGTGGTAAGGAGCTTGAGCGGTCAACAGACGTGGTGTTGGCGCTTTGTACTCTATTCCATTCTCGCGAGCTCTGGGTTGAGCTCGTTCCTGGAGCTCTACAACCTTGTGTGCAAGGTTCCCTCGATCTTGTGAATTTGCGTGGGTGTAGAATCGGGGTTGGTTCTGTTGGTGCTCTGTGGCTGCTGGCGGCTTGACGAGCTGAGGCGACGTAGTGGTTTCGACCAGTAATGTGGGTGGAGAAGCGCGAAGTTGTCGAGCTTGTAGTTTTGGTGCACTCAGAAGCTGCATTGACGAAGTGATTTTTTTTGTATTCCCTTCCTTCCTTGTCCTAGTAGAGTTGAGATCATTCTTTCCCTTCCCTTGTCAACTGGTGGTGTTCATGCAGTCGACAAGAACTTGTGGCGGAGTTAATCTCCGTGTTGGTCTGTTGAGCTGCGAGGGCAGCACACAAGTGTAAAATCAAGGCGGCGGTTCTGCATCCTTGATTTAATCCATGTCCAAATAGTGCTGCCGACTGCTGGAGTTGGTCAACAATCGGCGGCAGAACTGAATGCTGTTTAAAGCTGGCTCTGCTTTAAAGTGTCTTGTTCATGGTCTAGCCGTCCTCAATCTTTAGTGCAATCTATTAGATTTGCCGCACTCTTGCAGCTTTGTATGTGTTTCCAATTTTCCAGTATTGAATGCTTGCGGTGTACTGCAAACGGGTCCATTCAAGCCGACTGGATTCTTCCGCATCAAATTACTGTTATTGTTTGGGCGCGCGAGCCGAGATAAGTGCACAATTGGAATCGTGAATTAGATTTTTTGTTTTGTATCCGTGTGTTGGCTACTTTGCACGAAGTCTTGCCCACACCGGCTTTGGAATGGCTCACTCGTTGGTCGGAAGAGGTTGTTGTGCTGGTTCACAAGGGTTTATGCAAGGGTGGAGGATACTTAGGAAGTTATAAAGGAGTTTGCATATGTACTATCGACATGAACAGATGCTGTGAATTGGAGGGTTAACGCCCGAGCCTCTTTTTTCAGTAGAACCATTCGTCAGGGTTAAAGTGGACAACATGTGCAAGCCGTCTTGGGCTCCTCGCTTTTCAGCGAAGGACAAAATCCGAAGTGTTTTTCTTTTGAAGTCCACCTTTTGATTGCCTTTGAGAATTTGACTACCTCGTCGCGACTCTCAACCATTGTGGAGGTTCACCGAATCTGCAAAAAATGTTGTATTGCTCAACTTCAAACCCCTTCTTTAAATTGTTGCATTATTGATTTGGAGGGCAGATCCAAGTACACCTGTGACTTAATCACACTAATGTGATTTATTTATCACTAAGCTCAGGTCTTGCTTATATGAGTGCATATCCTAAAAAAAGGAAGCTGTCAATCCTGACTGCTGAGAGTCTTGAAGAGCCTCCTACCTTCCGCATCTCGTTTGGAGGTGTTGAGGTTGTATATGCAACGGTGGTAGAACAAAATCCTTCTCTACCTTGTTTGTGTCTTATGTAGTCTAGTTTTGTATTCTCTTTCTCTGCTCCTAGACGTGTATCAACTACTTCTCACAGTACATCTGAAGCTCGATGCGTGGGCTGTTGAATTCCAGATTGACAACCTCTTTGGCAGTTCGTGCTTCCACTCTTGAGGCACGTGTGGAAAGGGTTCTTCCCCACGACCAGCACCAGTATGTGGGAATTCCAAAGGATAACCTATGTGTGGGCAATCAATTGTAATTGAATGCAATTCATATTGTATAAAAGTTAATTTTGGGTGACACATTAGCTTGGATGAACAAGTCTCATTGGATGAACGTAGATCAATATACTGGATGAATATTGGGGATGAAAACATGTTAAAGGTGATGAATGCTTACTCATGGATGAAAAATCATATATGGATGAAATTTCAACCTTGGATGATTTTTATTACTAGATAAAAATAAAATAAAAATTGTATTAACAATTTCCTTTCAAAGTGTGAGGATTTTGAATTGTTTTGTATTGGTTGTATTGTTGTTGTGGATGTGTGAGTGAGAAATTGTAGTTAGAATAATTTAAGATCTTACAGTAAGAGTTGGAAGGACACTTCTATGTAATCAAACCACAAGTTAATTAATAGTTGTGAATTAGACTAAATCATTTACTAGAGAGATTTATTTAGATCACAATTGGAGGGTTCTAGTAGTGGTTGAACACTGGTTAAATGACAACCATAAAGAAATAGAATTAATAGATGATTAAATCATTGTGTACTAGAATAGACTTCCAACTAGTGGGAGTTTATTTTAGTTCACATCACGAATAATCACTTCTTTATTATTTTCTATTTTAATAAAAATATCAAAAAAACGTACACAAATTATAAAGAATACAGATTTTTAGGCATTATTACCAATTCTATTACAAGGGTAGAAATGGAGATTTAAACACATTGTTTCAGTTGTCTAATTTTTATTTTCATTTTCTAACGACTGGCAAGGCCAATGATTTTTAAACAGGAAAAATTTGAAGTTGTGAACTCTATCCACAAAATCCCAAGCCTTTGAATCTTACTACACAAGTGCTACATTTCTTCCCAAAATACAACCTTGCAATTTGAACTTGACTGGAGGCAAAAAGAATGAAAGGCAAAACATCTAGAACCAGTGGCAGAAATGGGAAAAGGGCCCCAAGAACATTAACCTTGACACAAATTCAATTGCTACCTGCGACGCCCTGCCGAGTGAGTGAGTAGGTAAGTGGTGAAGAATTACCAGTACCTGCAAAGACATAACATAATTGAACAGAATTAACAGTTGAAATTGCAAATTATTATAACCATACAAGATCTGTTGAAAAGTAAAGAGGGAGTGTAACTGAACTGTGACGCTGAATACCTAGACTGCTGCGCTGGGCATGGCAGAGGAATCTGCATTCAATTCCTCTTTAGAATGACGTCTTAAACTGTCTGAATGAGAAACTGAGACGTGCTGATAACTGCAACAGAGGCTTCATAATGTTCGGAGATGCATGTAAGCACATCTGTTAAAAGAAATGTATTCTATGTGCTAACTCTCTCGTCGACAATGATCTTAAAAACACTATTTTTGACTTTTCAACCTACACCTCAATTGAAGGAAACTGAAGAAAAATTAGAGACCTTGAAAGACGATTTTGGCCTGTGCCCAAAAACCTGTAGTTAGTAAGTTATTCTACAAAAGAGTAGGATTGGCAAGTCAAGTCCAAATTGCAAGCGCAGACATAGCAAAGCACCCAGTGATCAAAGATGCGTAGGAATAGAACTGCAGCTTCCGATTGCAGCGCATGCGTTTGCTAAGAAAATCCGCAGCAATGAGATCCACCAGGGACATGTACACGAGAATCCCTGCGGAGATGGAGTCGAACACGCCTTCCACAATAAGGGACCGTGAGCTTTTCTCATTGTAGCTCGAAGAAATGCCAATACCGATCCCAATTCCCGCTGGGGTGGTGATAGCGAAACAACACGCCATTATCACTGCAGAGCTGTAACTGAATCCTGCCTGAAATGTTTGTGCAAGCATTGCAAGATCAGTCCCTAACCCAATTATTCAACGCAACTTAATGTTCATCCGGCGATTGGAAAAACTGAAAACCATTAGATGTTGGTTTGAACGTATAGAAGCTGATGTCGGACCTGAGCGATACAGCCACCAAGTGCAAATCCTTCAAAGAACTGATGAAAGCTCAAGGCTGCAAGAAGGGGTCTAATTGTGCAAGGACTTTCTGACACACCAAGCGTGACCCCAATAATGACCGAATGTGCAACAATGCCCAACTCAAGCACCTGAACGAATCCAACAAATCAAGTCAGTTAGCATCGATCAAACTCTATTCAAGGTAGTCCTCATGCAGGGTCATTACAAGTTGTGCACAGCAATAGTTCTGAGAGTTTTAAGTGTAATAGCTTACAGTATTACGCAGTACAAGAAGGTAGATTAATATGGGCTAAGAGTATAGGAGGGAGAAGACTTCAGGACTTACTTGAGCAACGACCACATGTCTGACGTGCTCCAGAACTTCGTTGGTGGAAGCGCCTATCTCATTGTGAGAATAACCGACATGTTTGAGGACCTTATCATCGGTCTGATCCTTGCACGTGCCCTCGGCATGGCTGTGGCGGTGCGACTCAGCATGTTCGCGCATGCCTATTATGTGCACCTTCCTATCCCCTTCCGGAAGAGGTTCTTTTGATTGTTCAATCGATTGAACCAAATCTTGCTCTGCAATAATAATTTCATTGTACACATCTTTCTCTGCAACCATCATCGTCGTCACAAACGCATTTATAAATTCTTAAAGAGAACACACTATGGATTCAGAGCAAGGATTGACGTTACAGAACAATACTACTGAGGAGGATTTGGAGCCGACCATATCAGCAATATGCGTACAACAAATTCGTGAAGTTTCAATCCGTAACTGCTGCAATTAGAGGACTGTTTTATACGCTGGAAACCGTGCTTCTTTGTAAACCACACCACCTAACTCAACTGACATTCTCAGTGCTCCAACGATATCACATACATTCCTCCAAGCTGTTCAATGCAATGCAGTAATAACATGGCTTACCAGAAGCAGATTTAGAACGAGCTTTGCCAAAAATTCGACTTGGTGAGCGCTTTGCTGAATAGATTCCACGACCACATGCTGTAAAAGTTTTATACAACATTTCTGAAACAAAGACATCAAGAAAGCTTTGTGAGGGCAAGCTGTCTCTACTTACCAGAAACGAGATGGTCATCAAAAATTTGTAATCTACACTGCCTTATCAGATCCTAATAACACGTGATCGACGAACTCTATGTGCCAGTGAAAGGTTCAAAATCCATATCGAGTAAAGAAATTACGGGCATGGGCAGGCATGTCGACAGCAGGTTCAGGGTTTGATGCACCTTTGGCGGAAGCGTCTGGATCACCATGATTATGTTGCGTCTCATAAAATTCGGTGGCCACAAAGTCAATCACCAAGGTAACCAGAGACGCCAACATGGCGATGAATCCAGGAAAGGGGAACTTGTGCCACGGGAACCGTGGCAAACATTGACTTGTCAAGGATTCCATTGCGCTTGGCAGCATATGCACGAACCCAGTTGCAAGGATGACTCCAGCTGCGAAAGATTTTGCAACAAAAAATAGGTTGCCATCGGGTTTGAGCCATTGCGTCCGACGGCCGATTAATGGCAACGCCACTCCCAAAGCACTGTATCCCATGATGAGTGCTATGGCTCCCCCTTTCAAATCCAATGCCAGTGTCTTGTTTCGGCATCCCAAATCATCCACACCAGTACAATCTCCCTGGCCCATTCCTTGAAGCGCCTCTTCTTCCCACATCCAGTTTCAGTGCTTCACGAATACTCAACAATGCTAACACTTTTTCTTCACATAAAACTGGGCGACACGATTTCCTTGAGACAAACTTTCCATCACACCTAACACAGCAAACCAATTTCGTGGCACCATGATCAGGTTTTGCACGACTGGCAGAGATTATCGCAAACACATTACCACGTGCGAGACGCATTCACGTGACATACCAAGCATCCGGCTCTCACACAACACGGATAGATCAGGTGATGAAAGATCTCACATGTTCCAACCAAAACTTTGTTGCGGCAACCCTAGCAAGGTCGGTGATCGGCGAACCTTCTAAATTTCCATCACCCCCATCCCGAGATTGGTCAGAGGAAACTCGAATTCAGCAATTATCACACCGCAATGGAGTCCTACAAACTTAGCTAGTAACGATGCGGTTAGGTCCGCGTCGGAATGGGTATAAGCTGGAGCCCTCAAAGCTGTGGCACATGTCCAGTAGGTCTGGAGAGACCATGATCAGTTCTACAAGGTCTTCTCAAAACTCCTCATGTACTCATGCAGTGAGACTTGCATCACCCACATCTGCATAGAAAAGGGCTTGCAGTAACACTGAAGTTTTCCTTCTGAGGCCTTGAAGGATATCCCGAATGAGATTCTCCAACGTGCGATAGATCAATCTCGTCTAAGAACACTCACACAACTTCCACAGGTGACCCCTGGACCTCGGCTGCACTCTCGACCGTTGTGATGTGCCAAGTTCAAACAACTGTTTCCCAAAATCACGGTGCGTCACACAATTCCTCGTGATTCTCTGTTCATTTTCATCATGTGCACCGACGATCTACATTGTGCGATGAAGACATCATCGTGAATTACACGGGACACAACTGGTTCAATCCCTAACTACCCATCTGCTGCAAGGTTAGAGTTGATGAAACACCGAGCACAGACAACAGCGGAGTGTGGAATGCAACATCACAGCACGAACATTCTTCAAATTACAAGAACCCTGAACTTTGCCTCATGGCTCACGAAGTCGCCCATTATCTGCAAAGCTTTCCACGATGTCCACAAGTCATGGCAATTGGGCACCTGCAGAGTTGTGAGCACGACCACTCACTATCACTGGTGTAAGGGGCTGCTCATGACGAAGAAACAACAACAACAACAACAACTACACGGTCAGGCTGCAATTGCTTGCAGCAACGCAAGCTCCCAGCAAAACCCGAAAATCAAAACACAAAACAATGGGTGCCCAAACCTGGTGAAAGCACGAAAGAAGAATACAAAAACGGGGCGATGATGAAGGGACTTGACTGGGAGGCGGCAGGAAATACATCCTCAGACAGACAGACAGACAAGTCATTTTGTTTCTTTACAAATTGCATGGAGTCAGAGGCCACATGTGGAAAACTAATGTTTATATAACTAATGATATTCCATTTTTTTTTTTTTTTTTTTTTTGGCTATTTTGCAAGTAGATTGAAACATAGGTGTTGTGGTTTGGGAGGGGGAGGATGAATTACATGCAATAGATTTTAAAATCCACCAAAATTTTAAATTAGTTATACATTTTGAACATATATTTGATCACCTAAATAGCCACTCCCTAGAATCTTTTTTTTTTTTTTTTTTTTTTGGAGGAAGTCGCAATTTTTTTCAAACTCAAAAGCTTGTGGATTACTTTTGCTAGCGCATTCACATTGACCTAGTAGAATTCTCAGAGTTTGTAGACTAAGATTTTTGTGGATAGAGTCCAAATCTTTTTTTCTTTTTCATTCTTTTCTTTTGATTTATTGATTTTGATTTTAATTTCTGAATTGTATACAATCTTAATTAAGGAGAATAGGATTTTAGTTAATAATTATTATTGATTAACTTTTTTATATTAATTTTTGTAACATTTAATTGCAATAAAAGACATTCTACATGTACAATAGGAAGTGCATATTTTGCATTAGCTATTTATATGCCAATAATGTTGGATAATGAGAGTTTATTACAGTTTACATTATACTTTTTTAACATTTTTTAGAATATTTTGTAAAAAGAATTGAGGTAAAATATTATAATAATAACAAAAATAACAGTAACAATAAAATAATTCTAATCCCTTGAATAGTCCAACATGGAGAAACTATATACTCAATTTTTGAACCACTATCATTTTCTATTCATATTCTATATTATATATATATATATATAATTGATATTCTAATAAATTACTTGCTATATTGTCTTTATATAGTCGTTTATGCATTCCATTAACAACTTTTTATTTTTATAGTATTATTATTTCAAATATATTTTTAATAGGCACTTTAACAAAAAAAAAAAAAAAAAAAAAAAAAAAAAAAACTAAAATATTTATACTAAAAATATTAGTAAGAAAGTAGTTAATTATGTCTTTTTATCTAAGATGCTTATTATTCCAAAGTTAATTGGCTACTTTTTGTCTTTCATGTTGATATCAATATGTGTAAGTAGTTATAATTGTTTAATTAAGTTGAAAATAAGTTGGCATGTGACTTAATGTAGAGATTGATGTACACAAGTGAAACATTGTTTGAGATGGTATTAGTTGTAATTCTAATCTTAAGTTCTACTTAATTTCTTTTCTTTTATAAATATAGGTTTTAAAATCCAAAAATAGAAGTTAGCTAATATCTTATTCAAAAATATAAAAATCTCAATCATAAACATTTTGTTACTTCAATTTTATTTATTTATTTATTTTTCCTAAGACTATTAAATATTTTTCCTTTTAATAAAATGCTAATAGTTTATTATTCTTTTTGTTAGAATTTTTTTCTCAATATCAAATATTGATAAATAAGAATGTATTTTATAACCAAAATAACACAAGAAGTGCATGAGTTAACATGATTACTATGACATTACCATCTTGTCTATGATTCCATTATTTTATAAACTTCAATATATAAATTTAATCAACATTATTTGAAATTGTAATCAATTATAAAGAATTTCTTTGTAATTTATATTATTTTATAAATTAAATGATTATAATATATATATACATATATATATATTAATATTATAATCATGTCAATTATAAAAGTATATATAAATCCACCATGATGAAATCAATTAAAGGTAGTAGTTGACAAGCTTACATTACTTAACTAATATTGAACCACTATTATAAATATTACTATTATACAAGAAAAGATTTAGGATATATGTACACTTATGTTGCTTATAATTATACGATAATTATATTGAAGTTAATATTTTGAAATATTTAATACAAAATAAAGATATTAAATATATTTAAAAAAAACTTGGTAAAAAACTTGATGGTCCTAGATGTAGACCACCTTCAAATTCTTTATAAGACCTTTGATCAACAAAATTTGAATTATTGACTTTTCTTCTAGTTAGATTTCTTACTTCAAGTACATCATAAAAGAACTTTCTTAGATTCATTTTAAATGTTGTTAAGAGTATTTCAAGCTCAAAAATTGGTTTTTTAAGTAATAATTGGTGTAGCCTTGGATGTATCTATTGTTAGTAAACCCTGCAATAATTATAATTGAAAATTACTTGGCCCAAAAACTTCGATGTAGAACTAGAAATTGACGTTGTCTCTGCTTTTACACATATTTGTGGCAGCATTGGAACATAAATTAGTTGCATCAACACTATTTACCATATAGTTTCATTTGATAGAAACCAAAACTAAATATACAGGATGATAACAATTCTGAGAAGGTCGTCGTTTTTGGGAAGGTTTTAAAATGCGCAAAATTGAGACGACACGATTCTGTCATCAAGGAAACGCAAGTCCTCTTCATTTAGAATTTAAACGAAAGGGAAAAAGAGACAAGAGAGGCTTCACCAATATTTTTAATATGTTTTCAACAATAGAATAATAATCCCAATCTCCTATTTAACTTAGACACCTGCTTCTTTCGTCCGAGCTTACCTTGTGAGAGGATGTTGCTTACAAGAAATAAATTGTTATTTCACATTTCACCTACAGCCTACAGAGGAATAGTGCATTGTCACCGACACAAGCATAAAAATGGACACGTATCAACAAGAATGCAGCAAGCACGTTTTCTTTTCTTGAAACGTAAGAAGTATTCATCGGTGAAATATTGATGTCTTGAATGGGTCGTTGCCCAGCCATGTGGATAGAGCAGATCTTATACGAGATGTGAACTAAAACCAAGTGTGATAGTATACCAGAAAAATGTTTTCAGATCATGGAAACTGCTGATTTAAAACTGCAGAGACGATGATTAACCTTATCCTCATCTAAAGGCGCTCCTATTGAGATGACGGGTCTGAATGAAGTCACCGACCAGGCTACTTCTAACCATAAAGCATAAATTGTAGAAATATAAGTTAAATGAGAGTTGAAACGAGATTAAATAGAGCCCTCTAAGAGGGTGCGTAAAAAAAGTGCCCGCTCCTGCTCACCTCTTAACTCCTCCCACTGATAAGGCCATAAAAGAGTATTAGAGATAAACTTAAATCACAACCTCTCGATAGAAATCAGTAAGCTTGTCACCAAATACGATTTTTGGCATCTCCAATTATCGATGAAAGGCAAAGCTGGTTCAAGGTACGATTAAAGCTCAACAAAACAATCTCATACCTCTTGGAAAGGGATAGGGAAGACCGTCCACCCAGCTGAACGCAATAACCGTCGCTTCAAAACTGTGTGTCCTAAAAGGATACCTGTGTTACGAGAAAAATGAGTGGGGCCATCAATCTCAATCGCCACCCTCGCATCCACTAGGGCCAAATCCAGAGAATATGGCGCTCCCTCGTATTCTGACACCCAAGCGCGTCCAGTTGTGCTTACGAGCAGACGATCCACTTCTCTATGATCACCTGAACTGAGCTTGTTCGCTGCCTTCTCCTTCTCCCAAGCTTCCTCAAGCATTATCTCCAGTTCCTTTTCGGTAGTCAATGCTAGGTCTGCACATTCCAATTTCAAGGCTAGATTGGCTTGGTATAATTGGCACATGTGCTGAACGCCTTTCGGCTTCCTATCCGCCTCAGAAGTCCATGTGGTTGCGCGACTATTCACACATTTCCATAAAGAAATGAACCATGGGCGTTCCTGCTGTTGTAATACTGCGCAAGACCATGCCATGCTCGCAAGTTGTTGTTGACTGAATCCCCTGAAAGTAGCAGCAGCAGCATCCGGGTTCTCTACAAGTTGAACATCCAGGGAGTCAAAGAGAGGGTCTAAGGGGTGGTTTAAGCATGCAAACGCCCACAAGATTTGAACCAGCTCTAGAGGTCTGAAAGACCCTGCTACCTCTACAGCTCGCTGGGCAATGGCGTCAAAGAGAGCTGGTGCTGCGTGTAGCATGGAAGCAAAAGCGCCAGCAGTATTGGCAAGGTTTTGAGCATTAAACTCTGACAATTTGTCAAGAGCAGCGTCAGCTAGATGGTCCATCTCTTCCTCAAAGAGTGCACTACTTCCAATCTTTGACAGCGCCCAGGCAATGTTAGCTAATCCTTGGGCAGAGCATTCTGGAAATGCTTTCACAGCAGCACGAAGGAAAGCCTTCATTTCTTGTCTTCTGGCGAAGGTGAGTTTCTCAGACTTCCACATGGAGGCCTCGTCCATCCGCTTCGCAATCCGGTGGAGCCCAGTTGCGCAATTCAAAGGACTCAATGGTATCTTCCTAGGTTTGCCCCAATGAGGTTTATTAAGCGCTTCTATAATAGTAGCCAATACATACTCAGCATCAGGAGCCTCGACAATAGCTCGGTTCAAGCGTCGTTCTTCCCGATACTGGTTCGGACCTGTCCACTCCTTCTCCTTCGACGCGACCCTTTCGACTGGAGTGTCCTGGGGTGTAGATCCTTTGTTTTCCAGACTAGTTTCGATGTCACTGGGCACAGCGAGTGCACGACAACATGTTTGAGGCATTGGTTGGAAGCATTCCAAAAGAGGATTATACCAAAAGAGGTTCAGCCCTGGAGCAGAAATCATTCCAAAAATATTATCAATATCCAGTAGCGAATCTAGAAAGAACCCACAACATCTGCTAAAAATATTAGCTTTGGTAAAACTGGATTCACTACCTACAAGGAATCAGACCATAATTTCAGAAAGTAGAGCGTACAGAAGGTAGTGAAAAGTCACTCTTTTTCCAAAGAAGATTATTTGAAATGGCGGTTTATCTGTGCGTGAAAGGTGACAAATGAAACGTTTAAGTTACAGAAATCATGAAAGGAAATTCAGTAACATGGAAAGGAGAAAGTGGGGTTACGTTACCTACATTCAAGTTGGTTCTTGTTCTGAAATCAAGGGTAGCTCGAAGATTTAAAACAACCCAGCTCCGCTGATGTCCCCGATGACAACACAAGCACACGGTCAGTTAGAGACCTTATCAGAAATGCTCAAGATAGAAAAGCATAGGAAGTTTCCAGATAGAAAATTGCAGGAAAGGATACTGAAACCATGTTCGCTACGATGAGGTCCTGCGCAGCTACTAGCGACCAACCGAAACGGGGACATCCCAAAGTTTCTCAAATCCTTCAAGTGAGCCTAAAACCCAACTTGGGGGCTAAATTCACTCTAACCAGTGGATCCCACACCCTAAACCCTGAACCCTGTATATTACTGGCGCATTCTGCATTAATAATTTAAGCTCAATAGGACGCCGCGATTGTGCAGACGGAAAACTAAAGGCACCATCATCATTTTGTTAAAGTGATGATTATGTAGATTGATACGTTTCTGAAAAGACAAATGCATGGAAACCAGCTGAGTGAGCTTACATCAAGTGTTCGACGAGTCCCACCCACAAATGACACCCTCGAGACTTCCCTCGAAAGTCTGCCACCAGACACCGCCTGGGCAACTCTCACCAGACGGAAATTCAGAGGCAAGATCCTCTCAGCACCAAACCCAGCCGCGCAATTCATGGTGGTCGCCCGTGTCCCCGACATGCCGCACCCCCCAGTAGCCATGGCTAACGACCCTTCTCACAATTCGGGGTTTAAGTCACAAAACCTTATCACTATCTCAGCATCGTCAACAACACCATACCTCCCACCACGCACACTGAAACCAAGGAGCACGTGTTCAAGACCCTCCCCCCACACTCAGCACCTCGACCACCATCCACGTACCCAATTTTACCTCAGAAATGCCAGAATTGACACCCCTAAGAAACTCCTCACCATCGCCCAGGCTCAAGCAGCTGCAAAAACAGACCTAATCCTTCACTTTCTGCTCTTCCTCTCGCACGCAGTTCAAATGCGACTCTCGCTTTCCAACACATTCACTGCAATCTTCCCCTCGAATTCTGAGTTCCACAGTGCAAACTTGCAAAATTGGCCACGATGCGGCGCTATTTGCCGCACCTAGAAATTGCTCAGTCCAGGAAGTCCCATAGAAACTGGCCCCCCTCCTGTGGATAACGGATTCGGGACCCCCAAAGACCGCGCCTGAGTGTATGACCGAGGATAGTGTCTATAACCGCGGGATTGTGGTAGTGGTGTGTAGTCCCGGTCATAGGGACTGTTGAGAATGCAACTGAAAACTTTCATGGTTTGAATCTTAACACAAGAAACCAACAACTTCCCATGTTTTCCACTTGTTGCATGGATATAACATTGAACTCCATTTGTTGATTTGTATGGAGATGATTTAATTTTGGTTCTAATTTGAGAGTATGGAAATAGTTGGTTAAAAGAACATGTACTGGTGGATATATTGTTGTTGTTTTGTTTGAGCAAAGGTATGACACGTTTGTTACACTTCTTAGAATAATTTGAGAGCTTGATGAATAAAATTTTATTTTTACTAAAATTTTGTGTGTTCGTGAAAGATATCTTAAACACTAATAGTGAAGTGTCATTACTTTCTATATAGATTAATAATAACAAAGAATAGTAATTAGTAGTCTACAATACTTAGTATTGGTTTAACCTATATATATATATATAAATATATGCAATCTTCAGACACAATAGCTCTTGATTTCAATAAAAACTTTGAAAACATTTTATATTTTTACGTATGTATTTTTTAGTCAATAACTTAATAGGAAATCTTTTATTTTTATTTCCTCAATGAAATACTGTAATTTTCTTTTATTTATTTTTAGTGTTATTTTTAATCAATTTTTAAATTCTGGTTCAAACTAAGTCAATTATGAATTCTGTTTTGTTTTCCATTTAATGAAAGTTTATTTTTTTAAGAATGATTTGTTGAAAAATTATCCAATTGAGGCTTGTCTAAACATTATCATAACTTGAGCTTATTGATATCTGTAACCATTTATTCATATCAAATTGACTCATCTAAATCCTCAATTGACCCACTTTTGATAAAAATACAAGTGTTGCCTTTTCAATTATGAATTAATTGTATTGTCAATGATTAATAATTGTATCCATGGCCATGTTTGTATGCATTGTGTTGGTTTTCACACTCTAACATGTAATATTGATAACCTAAGTATTTGAAAATATATATATATATATATATATATATATATATTAAGATTAAGAACATTAATGTTGGAAAAATTCGTAAATATGTTTACTACAAGCACTACCAATTTATTTATTTATTTATCTATAATTTTTGAAATATTAAAATATCAAAATTTTCAAGTGGTGGGTAAAATCACTTATACTTAATAGTCAATTGACCAACAACTGGTTTGAGAAAATGCAATTACCCAAATATTTACTACATTAACATTATATAATAATTTCAAATTTGTAGAAATTAAGAAATATTTATTACCAAAAAAGTTCTTGAATTTTTTTACGTAATACTCTTTTGTGGTATTCAATCTTATTTTCTATGTAGCTACATTCAATTTAACAGATTATTGTACAAAGAAAATATCACTATATATATATATATATATATTTAAATATATTTAAGTTTGATTTGTTACACACCTAAAACAACAACATCAACTGAAGACACAATTTAAGAGTACAAACAGAAATTCAGAAAAAAGAATGATGTGGGGACAAGAAGAACCAATAAACATTATCATGTAAGACACACCAACATTCTTTTAAAAGCTATTTAAGGTGCAATACGGAGGCATTGAAGGGGGCCCCACAATGATGACACATCCCTCAAATAAGAAAGTTAATTCTTCACCCCCATAATGCACACAAAAGATATTGCGCGCGCGTATCAGTTGGGTTAGTGTGCAATAGAGAGCAAGAAAAAGAGGAAGATGAGCAAAAGTGTGAACAATTCTCTTCAAGTAGCAAAGGAAAAAGATAGAGAGAAAGAGAAAGAAAGAGAGAGAAAGAGCAACCCCACATGAACCTCAAACAACTGAATGATTGGCATACCAGCCCAGAACTGTGAGGTGGGAGTAGATCCAAGGCTTTCTCACCACTTTAGGGCTGTCCTTGTATATGCCAGCCACAGGCGAGCTGGGGCCTAGCAGTGAGTTGAAGAAGAAGAAGAGCAAGAGTGAATGAATGAGTGAATGAATGAGTGAGTGAGGGAGGGAGGGAGTGAGCAAAGGAGGTTGTGGATGAATGAACCAGTAGATGAATGGCCGTTGCATTGTTTGCATACAAGTGCTTTGATCGAGGAAGCGACCATGTGGAAATTTCTTTTCTCTTCTTTTTTCTCTTCTTTGTTCTTTTTATTGTATTTTTTTTTTGATTTTCGGTAGTACTAGCTTGCCATGAGAATAGGCCCACTTCATTATTGCATCCCTGTGTGGAATCAACGATCAGGACTGTTTTTTTCTTATGATCACCCTCCCTGCTTCTGGTTCTTGGCAGCACCAACTCAGGCACTGAGCTTGGTCCTTCATCATACACTTTGCTGCACTACACAAACCTTAAACTTCGCTACTGGGTTTGCTCTGCAACAACAGTTACTTGTTTCGCATCAGAGCTAGGAAGCAGAACCCGGGACCGGATTCCAATTGATTTTAGTTGTTGCGGAATTGAAGGCCTTGGGCAAAATATGAACCTTTGCGTCTGCACCCAAACATGAGGATTTTTTTGTAACCAAGTGGCAGCTGTTAGCTCACCCCACCCATTGAGCAAGCCCACAGAAGTCGTTGCAATAATGGATGAGTCTAGGCTAGACTTCCTTAGGCTCCAAAGGGGTTCGAGTACAGAAATGCTGTCACAATGCTGGGCCACAGCAACAGACTCCTCTTCCCCCTCTCTCTCATGCCCTACTTGCTTATTACATACATCAGGCTCCATTATGAAACAGGTTTAAGCATGCAGAAACAAAGGCAGAGGGAAATTCTGCATCGTAAATTCCTGGGCTTGAAACCCACAGAGTAAAAACCCACAAGCTTATGAGTTTCCAGAATGCGAGAACAGTGTGGTTTTCCAGGGTGACCTTTGGTTGTGAGAAAGGTATTCTCCTTCTTCACTGATCCTGCAGGTCTGTTTTTTACTATGAGATTTTTAGGAGATCTGTAGAGGAGGAGGAGGAGGAGGATGGATCCTGTGAGGTAACTGGAGAGGAGAGTGAGAGAGAGAGACGTCAGAAGCTTTAATTGTCAGGCTGTGTCAGTCGCTGATTCATGGCTGTAGGTCCCAGAAGCTCCTGCATTATGCCGCTCTCACTCATGCGGCACTACAACTCGCAGTCTGCTGCTGCTTCACCACCAGCTCTGTTGTGTTATCATCGCCATAGCCCACCTGATTGTGGTGGGTTTTCTCTCTCACGCCTGCATTTGGTACTTGCATGTGGCTTCCTCTTACTCAGATTCTCTCTACCCTGTCTCACTTTGCCTTGCCTTGCGAGTGTTAGGTGGCTATTGTAACCCCGAGGAAATAAACGGGAAACGAACCCTGTAGGTCTTGCGGGAACTCAAGCTAGCAGAGTTCTCGAGCATTCAGCTCAGAGGTTGGAGCCAGATGTGATTGTCGAAGTTTCAAATGTTTGTACAAGGCAAGAACAAGTGGTGTTGGGCGTTAGTGTGCTAGCATATCTATAGCATTTCGTAGCAGTGATGCACGCGATATTGTGGAAATATGGGCTATGGTGGTGTGGCTTTGGTCTGTCGAGGAAGTCTTTTCTCACTTGGGTACATGTATCATTGTTCATCTGCTGCAGGAGGGAAGAGTATTTAGGTGTGCGCCAACAAACGAGCGGGGTTCCTCCAGCGCAAGTTCTTGAACAATGATACTGTTCACGTGAAGCATCTGGTTTGTTGTACTAGCTGTAAGGTTTTACTGGAGCCTAGAGAAAGAGAGATTGGAAATTGGTTGTAGGGAGACGAGGAGTATAAGCTGAAGTCATGTATAACACATGGGGAGGGCCCATGGAAATGGCCACGGATTCGGGGGCGGAAGATGATACTCGTAGCAGGAACCTGGATGTAGATCGGGCCTCGGTAAAGAGCTTGGAGGAGACGCAGCAGAGCTGGCTGCTGGAGCCCAAAACCAAAAAGAAGAAGAAGGAGATTGACCTGGGATGTATGGTCTGCAGCCGCAAGTTGTTCCTCATCATCTTCGGTACCATCTTCGCCGCCAGCGCCATTGTGGGTTTATCAATCCTCATCTGGAAAGTGGCTCCTCGCAAGCACCATCGCCCTCCACCCCTGGACAACTACACCGTTGCCTTGAAGCTGGCTCTAAAATTTTTCGACGCTCAGAAATGTGAGCGGACTCTCGCATGCCCTTCTACTCATCAACGACCTTCTGGAGTCATCGTGCTCAACTTTCTGGTCTTTACTTCTGGATACCACCGCGGTTGTAGTCCAGTTTTGAAGTTCGTTCAGCTGGCCTTTCTTCTGCGCAAGAAAGTTTTATTCTTGCGAATTCCTAATCCGCAGAAACAACCTCGCGTCGCAATTTATGGTCTTGTATGATTTTAAAGTCGTGAGTCCTGACAGTGTTTTCGGATCTAAGAAACTTGAACCGAGCGTCTCGATTGTCATTTTATGGCCATTGCATGTGGTATACTCGGGTTCTCAGGGCATGGGCGTCTTATGTTTTTAGCTAATCCTTCTTCGTGAAGGATCTAATACGTTATGGTCCCACACCCTAGGACTGCTTGTCCTGAGAGGCATAGTCCTCGAAAATAGTCACATGTAGGCTGAGATATTTCATAAGCGTCTTGTTTGTGAAACAAGTAATACCTCCTGCCACATGAATTCCATTATCTAGGTGAAAGCTGTCTTGATTGTCAAGGTTTCACTTGAAATCTTGAACAATGTGTGACAAGCGAGTGAGAACTAACGGAAGATCTGACAATGGAGTGGGAAAGATCTCTAGTTCTGACGATTTTGTCACTGATGAATCAATTGCAGCTGGGAGATTGCCAAAAACCAACAACATTTCCTGGAGAGGCACTTCTGCGCTACGGGATGGACGGGATGCAGTGGGTGGAAATCCTACAAATCTCAGTGGTGGTTTCTACGACGCTGGTGATAATATCAAGTTTGGGTTTCCAGGTGCCTTTGCCATGACTCTCTTGAGTTGGAGTGTGATTGAGTACAAGGCAAAATTCCAAGCCGCTGGAGAGCTCAACCACGTTAAGGAAATCATCAAATGGGGTACTGACTACATGTTAAGGACCTTCAACTACACCTCACCGAATGTGGACTATGTGTTTGCTCAGGTATGCATCCACTCAAATTATGCCCTGATTGTTATCATCGTGGTTGATCATCCTGCCGATGAACAACCAGGGTAGATAATTATTAGATGCCATTGATTAGAAAATTACCATGTAATTGGGTTGTCATTTCAGTGTTAATAATATATCTGCTTACAACCTGATCCATTGCTTCAAGGTTGTCAACCGTGGAATTGAAGCTTCTGTCAATCATGGTGTGGTGACATCAGTCACATACCCTTGAAGAACTATAAGTCGAGAGAACCAATGACATTTATGTACCCTTGTCTGAATCTTGATCCATTCCTTGCAGGTAGGCGATGCAAACACGTCCGATCCAAATGACCACACCTGCTGGGAAAAGCCTGAGGACATGGACTACCCTCGACCAGCGTATGCAGTTAACTCTGGTCCAGACCTGGCTGGAGAGATGGCAGCTGCCCTTGCAGCAGCCTCCATTGTATTCAAAGACTCCCCACAGTACTCCCGCAAGCTGAGGACCGGGGCAATCAACATCTGGACTTTTGCGAGAGACAAGGGCAAAAGGCAGCGCTTCGTTGCTAACATTCCTGAGGGAGAAGTAGGGTTCTATAATTCTACCAGTTTCTGGGATGAGTACATTTGGGGTGGAGCTTGGATGTATTATGCCACAGGGAACAACTCGTATCTTCAGTTGATAACAAACCCATCACTTGCTAAGCATGCAAATGCGAACGGTGGCGGTCCATTCTACGGCACGTTCAACTGGGACAACAAGCTCGCCGGTGCCCAGGTATGTTCATGAGCTGTCGGACTGTTTTGAAAGGTCAGGGCACTTGTTTTTCAGCAATATTGGTAGTGCGGAGTATTTACTGTTATCATAGTGTTTGTAATTTATTGTAGTCCTAGGCTTCGAAGGAAATCAACAATTTTTGAGTTGAGGTAACGCAGGTATCAATTAGCTCTTGATGCAGCACTGCAAGTAAACTGAAGTTTTTCTGTTCATGACGCAGGTGCTTTTGTCCAGGCTTTTGATAATGAAAAGCCCAGGTTATCCATACGAACAGCTTCTCCGAGAGTACCATAATCAAACTGAAACCATTATGTGCAACTACCTTCCTCAGTACAAGAAATTCAACGTTACGAAAGGTTTGTTGTTCGACGTTTTTGGTTGTCTTGGAGTAACCTAGTATTTAAAATGACCGCATGTAGACGGTCCTCATCGCCTGACTCGTACAAGTAATTGATAGATACTAATTGGTTGTTACCGAAGCTTCAGTCCTGATGTACGCTGGTTGATGTGCCCAGGGGGTTTGACAATGTTCCTATACGGGAAGGGCCAGCAACTGCAGTATACAGTTGCTAATTCCATGATAGCGTCACTGTATGCTGAATTCATGAAGGCTGCTGCCATTCCTGGGTGGAAATGCAAGGGCGTCTTCTACCCCGCAGAAACCTTGAATAACTGGGCAAGGTCACAGGTGAGGCTCTCATCATATTGTCAGACGCTATCTGTCGTCAGTGGAATGTTCGTTTCTTTCGGTGAATTCTATTGTTATTTCTTAAGTCACGATGGACTGTCACATTGTGCTGATCATTTGTGGGGGCATTGTACAGATTAATTACGTCCTTGGACACAATCCCATGAACATGAGTTACGTGGTAGGCTACGGCAAGAAATATCCCAAGCAGGTGCACCACAGAGGTGCGTCTATTCCAAAATCTGCAGGAAGGGTTGGCTGCACCCAAGGTCACAAGTACAGGGACGCAAACTCCCCAAACCCCCACATTCTAGAAGGGGCTATGGTCGGTGGGCCAGACAAGTTTGATAAGTATAAAGACCGGCGCACGAACTACGAGCAAACGGAGCCGACTTTAGTTGCTAATGCCGCACTTGTAGGGGCACTAGCATCCCTCTCGACGGCGACGAAAACCGGAGTGGATGCCAACACCATCTTCAACGCCCTCCCTCCTCTGTTCCGTGCTCCTCCACCAGCACCTGAACCCTAGACGGTCGGACCTGAAGAAATGAATCATAGCAATCGATCGAACAGAGCAAACATCCTCATCTCTCTTGGAACCGATGCCTTTCCTCAGGAAGGTGACGACCTATATGTTCCCCTGCTCGTAAAATTTGACATTACCCCTTTTTTCTATGTAGCTGCGTGTGGCAGGGTAGAAGGGTGCGATATGGATTTCTAGGATAGCATCATGGGCATTTGGGGAGCTCTGGAGGGGGGAACTGAGGATTGAGAATAGAAAAGGGCGCACGAGATGGGCAGTCGGTTGATAATGACCTAATTCATGAAATGGTTGTAGATGGTAGGATATACACAGGCCCCGTCCTGGAGGGCGATTTTTTTCTCTGTTTCTTTTGCTATCCCCAATCTTCATCCCCCCCCCCTTTATTTTATTTTTCGCTTCTTGCCTTTCCACCGTGACGTCTGCTGGACGCGTTCTATCAGGGCTCAAGCAAAGTTGTGGCCCTTCAAATACCTCAGTGTTTATGCTTAGTTAATTAAATCGGGAAGTTGTGTGCACGAATTTAAGCAAAGTTTGATCAAGCTTATGTCATAGTTTCTGTTCAGAGATGATTGATTTGCAAATCGATCTACATCTGGCTAAAGTTTGGGTAGCATTTAGTGCATCTTTGACATGGCCAGAAACGCAGTATTCTGTTTTGCTGGTTAACATGGACGAGACTGGAGAGGAATTGATGTTTTTGACCATCTCTTTGAAAGTGGGAAATTTGCAATGTAATAGTATATACGTACGGGTAGCTCCATTTACTTGTTTCAAATCTTGTTGCCCTTAAGTGGCTTGCAGTTGGTATGTTCGATTGCTCACGGCAGTTACGAGTGCGTGAAGATTGCAGACCTCAGCAGATTGCCCACTTTTAAGGATGTCTACCTCCACCAGCTGTGTGAAAGTCTGGGCCGATTGGTGGATTAGTAGCGAGTGCTGGGACGATTTGTGTTAGTTATTCGAGAACTATCGCGGTTATCAAACATATGTCAATATGAAGATAATTCTGTGCATCTTTTTGTTTTCATGAACCTCCACTTTTGCCCCGTGATACACTCTACACGGAGGCTAATGGAATCAGCAGCTTGAATTGCCAACTGACGGACGTCGATGAGCCTATTTGTGGCTTTTGGTGAGGTGACGAGAATGTGAGAGAAGAGAGGAATTGATCAAGTGTATATTTCTAATTCCTACGAGATAGAGGAAGCTTTTGAGTGAGCAAAATTAGGGCATTTTTTCAGAGGTTGGGGCAGCTAGGTATGCTTCCTGAGGGTGGTGGACTGGACGCTTCCAGGAGGAGCCACATGCGTGAACTTGGTGCACAATGGCCACGATGGCCCAGCCGTGAGCATTGGGAAAGTAGGGAAAATTTTGCGAGGAACCAGAACCTCTCTCGACTAGATAATCGTTTCCACCTGCGTATAGAACTACAATCAATGATACCATAATACTATGTGCTTTCGCGCGGAGCATGATAGATCTAGGTCTTGGCTACGGCACTCATTCCATCTTCGCCAGTGTCACATGGTTTAATTTTTTTCATCCTCAAAACTCTTGACAATCGAGAAGAACGCTAAACCTCATGAAGTATCGGGGGAAAGGATATTTTTACTGACCCAAAAAACTGGCAAATAGTCTCCCGAAGCCTCGGCGGTGTGTTGGGTAAGATTCTCACAAGTATTCCTTGGTGAACTCAAAGCGAATTCACTTTTACTTTGGAATTCGAGATTCACAGTCGCTGCGTCACCTGTTGCCTTTTTTCAGTGGATTTGCATTCAGTTCATTTTCCCGAGCAGATTGAAAGACATCCAGAGACTTAGAAGGCCATGGAAAAGAGATTCTTAGAAGTGGGAAAGCCAAGGTCGTCGGTTTCATCAACTATGAAAGTGCAAATCCTGAAGGAACTGATTGCGAATTGTAGCATTTTGACTCTCCGTGCTATCCACGTGCAAAAAAATTAATGTCCTCAATTGTGAATCCTCAAGCCGTCAAAATAATTTATGTATGCCATTGGTAATGAATTGACTGAGACCAATTGTTCCAGGTTGATCGATTTCCACAGATCCAATTGTAATCATTCCGATTGCACGAGAAATGGGTGAATTTCTGTGAGAGCTGCGGTATCGTGTTGGAACTCGATCCCTTTTGACTCAAGAGCTTCGACTGAAAGATCGCACTCTTACGCAGGTTATGCATTTCCTTCTCTTCACTCCATCACTGTGGAAATTTTTAACTTGTTGCAACCTATCCCCTGAGTAGGAATGAGTAAAACCGTTGAACGGCACACTATGCCTAGAAGAATGTTTAGGGTGAAGGAGACTGAAGAAATTGATATCCATCTGCAGTGCAACCCCAACATCTATGCTTTCGACCGTACACGAGACCACTGACTAGCTGTCAAGCTTTGGATGGTGAAAGCAAATCTCCAAGGAGTACAACAAATACACTGTTTCCAATTTTCTCAGGTGGATTTTGCAAAGAATGTTGTGCCACCGAAGAGTTACCTCTCAACGTATACAGGAGGATCTCCGCCTGTTTTGATCTCCGCTTTCAATGTTTTCCTTGAGGTTGAGTTCTGATATGCTTGCAGTTAAATCTCCGTCAAAGCTTCACAACTTTGCGTACGTAGTCTAGTTCATCACGGTTGTCTGTACATCGAGAGCTGTTCCAGAGCGTGAGGAGTAAAATAGTTTTCTGAAGTGCTGAAATCGTGCTGAATTCGTGGCACTAAGTAATGTCTGATGGTAGTGAGCGTGTTGCTTCTGTGCTAAAATTTTCACGTCGAAATCTCAGAGGCACTCACAGCAAAACTGATTACTTGAACGAAGGATGTACTACAGATGGGATCCCACTTCATTGGACTCAGTGATTTGTGATCTGTACGTGAGCTAAACTACTGTCCTTTACCTCATTGAAAGCTCGGCTTGTACAGTGCATTTGTCGATGCTGTGTTCTCAAAATCGCGTCGCAACGGAACGTCTGGATCGAGCCCTACTTGCCACAACAGGGCGTTGTACTGGTCTATAGCTCTTGAGAAGAACCTTCTCAAAAAACCCTACTCCATGTTGTCTCAAGCTTCAAACGAAGTAGCTGTAAGCTGGTCAATTTATTAGTATTACCTTCAGTTAGTTTGTGATGAGTGGTCAAAAAGTGCTAGAGGTGTTTTGAAGAAGCTAGTGCCATTAACGAGGCTAGTTCGCACAAGAAGCTACTATAAAGAGAGGGATAGAGAATCCGTTTAAGTATTCTCGAAAGAAGTGTAGAGCCGGTCAATGTTTTCCAATTTCATGTAGATTCTGAGGCTGAGTTTGTCATATGGGATGGTGAAGTTACAGTTTAGTTAGCACTCTGTTTCGGCTTCAATGAGACTGCTGACACTGGTTATCATTTGATAGCAATCAACCAAGCACAATGGAATCAAATCAGAGGCAAGACTACGCTTCTCCCACTCTAGCTCATGATCTCCAGCTCCCATCCTATTACACTCACCCAAACTTATCACCAAAACCATCTCTAACCTAGTCACTTGCATGGACCATACAAATTGAGCTATGTTGATGTAATAAAATCTATTCAAAATAAAAAGAAAGAATAACAACATGGTCCAATTGTATACCCATGAGAATCAAACAAAAAGGCAGCCCTTTCCTTTGTCCCTCCCAAGTGGCTCCTTAAATGGACTGCCACTGCAAGGACAATTCAAGAAGGCAGCTGGGAAGATGCAACACACAGTGATCCATAACCCAATTGGGACCACCCAATTAGCTTCTCTACTAGGCTCACTCTCCTTTCATCCACATGGGGTCAATCTCTCCCACTCCATACTAACTAAATATCTAAAATTAAATATCTTTTTTAAAATGAAAAATTATTAAAATTACTATTATTATTATTATTATTATTATTTCTTTTTAGTCTTAAAATTCACACTTTGATTATGCATGAAAATGACAAGATGTGATACTCCCTCTTTTCCCTGGCTTCAGGTTCACCTCAAACCTGCTCACTATGAGATGAGTATTAGTAGTAGAAGTAGTAGAAGCAGTAGGAGTAGGCCTGGCAGCCCCCTTCACTGAGGAGGGCTGAGAGGGCTGACCTCCCCTCAGTGTGGAATGGAAGCACAAAGGGGCAAATGGTTGCAGACTGTTTGTCATTTGTACCCCTCCCCTTGTATCAGTCCCAACTGCAAATTGTCAACCCTTCATGCCAAAAGCAAAAGCAAAGAGTTTAGTACAGCCTTGGTGATGAGCCCCCTCTACCTGAGCACCTGTTCTGCAGTGCTGCCGGAGGTTGAACATGCCACAGAACCTTAGCCAATTTCAACCCTGCCATTATACTACAGTTTTTAAGTGTACATTGAAGATTCACTGATGCCAATATGATGCAAAATCCACAAGCCTTGAAAGATTCCTCCCACTTGCTCACTCACTCACTCACACACTCTCTCTCTCTCTCTCTCCCTCTCGCTTTTTAACCTCCTTTTGCATGTATACCATGGGAGCTGCACATGGTGGTATTTGCTCATCTACTTTGGCCACTTGGGTAATTTTACACGCAGAGCGCAGGAGGGAGGAGGAAGGAGGAAGGGAGTATGTAGAGTTTCATGTCATCCATGTCTTTGTTATTGAGTGCATGATTGGACTCTTGTGCAGTGTTGGCACACATCCTTTTGGTTCACATGAATGGATGTCATGCCTGGTATTACTTCTTCTTCTTTTTTAATTAAAAAAAAATATTGCCAGGTTTAGGGGATGGGTGGACAGATGAATAGATTGATGGACATTGGGGCTGAGCTGCACTTATGCCCATGAGTTCATTGCTTAATCTCATGTTGAATCAGGTCAATATAAATAGGGTTCTGGATACCATGTATCCATCAGTGATCATGGTGGGCATGGACACAATGTACCTGATCTAGATTATGGGGCAAACATTTTCTAATGTGGAGCTATGACAAAGGCTTTTTTCCTTCGGTTGCACACCTTCCTGCAATCAACACTGCCTCCAATTCACAGTGAGCATTTTTAATTTCTCAGCCCATTCATGCTTTGTCACCAACCATTTCAATTGTAGAATATTACCATGCTTCTAATGTTTTTTTTTATAAAAAAATCTCTGACTGCACTACAACTCGCAAATGTAATTTCTGGAACTTAGCTAAGACTAAGTAAATCTCACCCCCATCAGTGTGCAGCTCTCTCAGGGTTTAGAAACCTAAGACAAAATTCAAACTCTCTAAATCCCTGGACACATTCTTTCAACCTGAAATCCCTGAAAACCAACCATGGAAGTAATATCTTAGAGAGTGTGTGTGTGATGAAGGTGACCAGAGAGCCCTGCCACCACACAGCAGTGGATAATCACACTCTCTTTCTCTGCCTCCTTGTGTGTGTTAACAGTTATTCCATCATCCAATTGAGAAGCTTCAGAAGAACCAGAATCCAGTGTTCATCTGTTTGGAAAGGCCAGCACAAGATGAATTAAGAACCAGAGTTAAGTGAAGCAATCAATCAATCAATCCATCAAATTTGCAAAGACCCAAATCCACAATATCCTGTCCCATGATTTGCTGCCATGTCTACCCCAAAGTTAGTGCATTGCAGGAGGAATCTACATCAGGTCTCAACTGGGGTGGAGGGGATCTGGAGCATCTCAGGTCGGCTACCTCTTGGACAGTGGATTTGCTTAGCAAAATTAAAGTTGGATTCCTGCTTGGAAGCTGCCTCTCTAATGAATCATGGGGTCACATGCATGTGGCTGTGTTTACAATTTGCCTACACACCCTCTATTTCCATGATTCCTAAGATAATAAATAAATAAATAAATAATAATAATAATAATAATAATAATAAATCAAGTTTCCAAGGTGATAATTGGGTTGCCTATGTGCTCATCTATTCACTTTTCAGAGACATTGTTCCAAAATTAATACAAGGCTCACCAGATGGATAAACAAATAAACAAAACAAACACAAAAACTGCAAATGTAAAAACTACACTGCCTTGGTGTCCCATCCCATTTGAGGTGCTGATTAGGGTTTGAAAAAGCAGGCCTGGGGTAGGGGAGGCATGGAGTTGGTGTAAATACCAGGGGACCCAATGTTTTGGGGTTTGTGGACTATTGATTCCCTTGGAAGCTAATGGAAGGCTGGATGCCAGTTTGGGTGGGAGTTTGGAAAGGGCTGGGTGGGCAGAATCAGGTCCTAACCAGAGTGTTTTTGCTTTGTTTTATGATTCCTTTTTAGTGATGTGGAGCTTGCAAACATATAAATAGTAGTGGTAGAAGGGGGGGGGGGTCATATGCAGTGTTCATATGTATAAGTAAATAAATGAACAAATAAATAAAAAGTTATCCATGTGCCAAACCACTGGGCTCATCATTGGCATCATCCCCCATTGTCCTCCCCAAAGACAATTCAAACTCAGCAGATTTGTGGATGGAATGGAGGTATTTTCCAGGCAATTGGTCCTCCAAGGAGACAGAGGAAGAGAAACTTTCATTTCCATGCATTCTGGGGATTATTTTATTATATTTTATTCACTTGTTGACCCCTCTCTCTCTCTCTCTCTCTCTCTCTCTTTGTTGCAGTAACAACCTTCTTTACTTCATTTGGGTTGGAAGGGATGATATTACAGAGCAAAAAGGTTGAATATGGGTTCACCCAATGACCATGGGGACTACCATATTCATTTTTATTTTTATTTTTATACTTGTGACTTTCCCACTTGCTCCACAGACTTACCTTTTTATATTATACAAAGTAGAGAATTTGGTCTTGCTCTTCCTTCAATTTTCCCTAAAGTTGTTCCTTTTTATCTTTTTTTCCTTTTCTTTGTACAAGTCCCATTCCATGTCTGGAAATATCTCCTATGCCATGTCTAGTTCAGGAGTCAAAACTTGCTAAATTAACCCAACTCAAACACAAACAAAGGGAGACAAAATCTTTGTTGCTCCCTTGCACACTCAAAACACACTCTCCTACTCTACTCAGGCATCTCTTTACCTCAAATTAAATCACCACTTTTGCAGTGCATGCAAATGGCCAGGTTGCCAACATAGGAGTGCATGCAACTGTGTTAGTAGTAGCAGTAGCATAAGACTAAGCAAGCTACCATAGAGTGAGTCCCCAATGTCATGAGCCACATCAGCAAAACTCTTAGGAGAATCCCAATATATATAGATGTAGATACAAGGGAATGATAAAGTAATCCAATTTTTTATTAAAGCAACCCACCTATCATCACAATCATAAAAAAATAATTACCTCTAGATTCATTTCTCTACCACTAGATTTGCAACTAATGAAAAGAAAGCATATTCATCCACATTCTTTGATAATCTAATCTTTATTGCTGCCATCCACAATGATAGTTGATGTAGTCTTTAATTATAGAACCTTAATTATTTGTTTAAAAGGAGGGACCTATGACAAATTTATCTCACTACCTCACTCTCCATTGGAACGAGGGCTGAGTTGGTCTTCCCTTCTTTTATAAGAAGAGCCACTTTGCTCTCTTGGCCCTCGCATTCTATTGTTTCTATGCCATCCTCTTCGCTCTGCATTGCTATCCTCTTTGTTGTTGCCTTCAGTCCATCGATACCAAGTATCAAGCAGAATACATATTAGAATTGTTCTATCATTATGTATAATTCTAACAATATTTGTGGTAATTCTATATACAATTTCCTTCAATATACATTTCTTGAAGGTTTTGAATTAGATTTAATATATGTATTGATCAATACATATATTAAACCTAATTCAAAAATGCCATCAAGGATTGAATTGAAGAAGTTGCTAATGTACCAATGGAGGGACTCTTTGGATATGCAGATGTTTATATCATTGAGCTTGAAGGTACTATTGGTATATTTCTATACTTCATTTGTTTCATGATTTTTAGACAGCATTTATGTTTGGAATTAGGTCTCTATCAAAATGCAATGTGAATGGTTAATCAAGAAGAAAGTGTCTTTCATTGTGGCATCTCTTCAAGTATATGTGAACTTGTGTGGGTTGGACTTTTATTTCCTTGATTTTTCACCACGTTCATGCTCTTCTCTAGTAATATACTCTATATTGTAAAGCAGTGCGAATTGATTGTTGATTTATGTTTTCTTTTTTATTAGACTATTATGTCAATAATTAGATTAATCAAACTTTATTTCATCAGAAGTCACATCATTGTAGTAGTGAATTTGTAGTTTATGATTTTTGAGAGTGGTATATTTGGTTTTATTAGATATCTCCACTAATCTTAAGATGGTGATAAATATGGCATGTTGGTGCGTGTTGCTTAATTGGATTTTGTTTCTTGGATTGCAGGTTTATGTATTTGCTTTTTTGGAGAAATGGGGAGAAGCAAGTTTAGTTTTGGGCGTGTTTGTGAATGAATCCTTATGTTGTTCATTGAAAGGTGCAAAGTAGGATCTTGTTCTGAAATTTTAGGGCTATAAATTTGAGGTTTTGGGTTGTAGGCAAAGAATATATAGATGGCTGCAGGGTCTTTGTTAATTGATAATACAAAGATGTGTGAGATTTAAAATAGTAGGTGATGAAAAGCAATGGCAACTTTTCTCCAAATGTAGAGATTAGCTTTGCAATTGATAGTACGTTGGATAACATCGTGAAATTGATCAAGGATTAGTTTGTGCTTTTTAAGAGGCCTTTTCCTCGCATTAATCGTAATTGCAATCCAAATCAAATATTCTTTTTAAGTATACAATTGAACTTATTGCTTTCATGAAGCTACTTTAAGTAGAAGTTTATTTCACTGCCTTGCTCCCTATTGAGATGAGGACAAGATTGACCTTCTTTTATAAAAAGAGTCTTCTTTTGTAAGACCTTGTAATTATTAGTTTTTGTTGTAGTTATCAATTTAGTAGAATAAAATCATAAGCAACTCTTAGGTTTTGTTAATCTCTATGTGGCCAAACTCATTTAAACCTAAACTTTTTTTAAACAAAATTCAAGTATCACATAAACAAAATTTGGGTGTACAAATTGTTTTGAAGCATTAATAAATATTAATTAAAAAATAACATTAGTTACATCATTTTTACTTTGTAAGTATGAAATAAATTGATAATTAATATCTCTTGAAGTAATAACCATCTATAATTTTTCAAATGACTATATATACTACTTTTTCAAAATAATTTTGCTAGCATATTGTTGAACTCTACTTTATTTATAAATTACTTTGCAACAATAGTGGACTAATCTTTACAATAATAGGAATATATTTATTGTAAAGATTAGTCTATTTCAAATCAAAAAGCTCTACAAAACATGCACTAATCATAGTGGTCCAATGTGCAAGGAATGAAGACCATCATAACTCGATTTTGTTTGAAAAGTATTTTTTGCAATTTGCTAATACATTTTTTTGTATATGAAAAATGAAGAGTAATATGTTTGAAGTGGAAAATATTAATTTAATAACATTTATTAATACTAAATCTCTATTAGTACCTATGCATATGGGTTGAATTTCTCCATATACTTGCTTAAGTTGGGTTAATGTCCACCAAAAAAAAGGGCATTATTTCTTCTTGGAGAAAAGAAATATCAATAGTAAATGAGATATTGAAACTTGTCATCTCTACAACATATAACATTGGCATTCTAAATCTATTTGTTTTGTATGTAGAATCCATATCAATGGAAAAATAATACCTTTTTACAAGTTGAATATAATTGAAATGTGTTAAAAATAGATAAGTAATTCTATCTTTTTCATTACAATAATAAGTAAAATGGTAATCAATACCTTCTAAAGTTTTCATAAGACATATAATAGATGATTGTTGAGCAAGTGCAATGTGACATAATTTTTGGTGCTCATTATAAATAATTTAAGTAATGACTTTGCTATTAGTATCATTCTTACATAAGGCAACAATAACATATTTGGTAGGATGCCTATAGCTAACAATTATAAAGTTAGTTCTTTTTTTGCTGGTTGCAAACGGCAAGCAAATGGATAGTTCAAAAGAAAAGAAGTAGTTTCATAGTTATGAAAAACATTTCAAACTATCAAATGCCATTGAGTATTATTATCCAAACGATGAACATATAATTCAAATGGACATCCTATCAAACGACTTACACTATTTTGTTTGTGAATATGATAATTTTGATCATAATAAATCTCTTCTCTATTATACTTGTAATCAATGAAATCTTTGTCAAAGCATTGTTTGCATATGACATAGCATTGATTATGTGTAAATGCATCAATACTATGTTTCATTTCTTCTATACTCTCAAAATATCCCTTTGGTGGCAAACACATATATTCCTTACTTTCTATTGTATAATACAAAAAAATTATAGAATATACAATTTTCTCTCTTTTAGCCGCTACACACAATCTGAAAAAGAATATATAAAAGAATAAGATGAAGAAGTAAATAGAATATATACATACTTATAGGGCAAGTATCCATTTGTTTATATATATATATATATATATATATATAACAATTTTTGCTATTATAATCACAACTTGCCATTTATTCAATAATTTATTTTTAGTTTTTTTCATTCAAATTTTTTTAAATTAATAAAATGATTTGAAAAGTATTGAATAATAGAAATTTGATTGATTTGAAAGATATTGAACAACAAGGACATGTGGTTGTAAAAATACCATCTTCATGTACAAAGTTGTTTATTTATAGATCTATATACATTTAATATCAACTTAGTTATTTTATTCAAAGTCATACACATGACTTCAAATGACATTCTATTTTCTTCTTCTTCTTCTTCTTCAGTAATGTCAATTCTTTAAGAAACTAGTTTGAGACCAGGTTTTTAAAATATTTTTATAAATTTTACTGTTTTTGCCAATGAATATAAAATGACAAGGTGTCCCACTCCAAAAATAATAATGACAATGACAATATTATTATGATTAACAACATTCAGCCTTTTAATGAAATGAGGAGCATTTGAAGGATATTTTTTTATGTACTTATTAGTGCAATTTCAACCATTAAAATATGGAATTTGTTTTCTTAAAAAGGTTACATGAGGTATTTTTTTTGTTCAAAATGAATTCAACTATAACCATTCAGTGAAAAAAAAAAATCTATCTTTTAAATTTTCTTGTTTCAAAAATTTTCATTGGACACACGCAAAATTATCCGTGATTATTTTAGAATATTTTAAATTGGCTTTTCAAATCATGCAACGTGTGATTACAATGTTATTGCCTTGTGCATAAAAGAATTTAATTATTTGATGAAATATGAAGCAAAAGCCAGTAAGATGGCACCAATTTCACATGAAATTCAGCATAATAAAGTTTCCACAAAATCTTAATGTTTTGCAAATGATGGTTTTTTATATGTATATCGAGCAAACAAATAGGATTAGAAAAAGCTCTCTACATGTCATATGTAAATAAACAAGCATATTTTTTGATGCATATAAATGAATATTTCCAATTGATTAATGACACTTCTATTTCTAGGTAATGTTGTATTATTGAAAATTTAATAACTACTTACATAAATTAATACCTTGTGAGAAGATTTTCTAGAAATATAATTAAAATTTAAACCCTTTTGTAACATAAAAAATAAAATAAATACTCCGCTGTGAGCATATCAAAAATTTCTCAAAATCATCTTAATACCTGCATTTCAAAACACAACTACAACGATTTTAAATAATAATTCAAACATCATCAAAATAAATAACTTTTTTTGTTTTTGGGCCACGATTTTTATAACCACGAATAACTCAATAAGAAAAAAAATAAAAATCTTATATCAAATGTCCAATCCCTTGTCATACACGTGGTGGTACATATTGATACCAAATGAAAGTCTTTAATCCCACATAAATGCAAGTAGTACATATTTATGTGAACATTCTTCATGTTAATGGTAAAACGCTATACATTGAGCTCTGAAATAAGCAAAATTATACAATTTCCAAACTAATTTGAAGCTTCATAAAAAATTTAAGATCATTCCTTTAGCATTACAAATCTTGGACTACTCTAAGTCACAGAAATACTAAAACTGATACATAGAGTACAATTTTTTCTAATAATGAAGCAAAGATGCACCATGGCAAAAATATTAACTTGTTTTTTCTCTTAAAGTTTATTGCTAATAGATTTTCAAGAAATATTTAACGTTTTAAAAAATAATTTATGCAATTATTAGCCTCCTTTCACAAATTCGTGTTACTCACACAAATTTGAAAAGGGTTTAAACCAGTGCGTTTTCATTTCAATATTTCACACTGCCTAAACACAATTAAAATACAAAATTATATATATTTTTAAACTGTATGGTATTCTTGTGGTATTCAACCCATTTTCTTCAAAACAAACTTCAGGCTGAAGTTTCAATAGCTTTTTTGGATTTTTGATTTTTCATTTATTTTATTTGTGTCCTCCTTATTTGTGCAATTTTTAAGTCAGTGGCTCTGCCTAACCAGTAGTCACCTGCCTTCAATAACTTTGACAATTGTGGCACGAGTTGTGTTGAACCATTTTGCTCCTCCTCCTCATTTCACACGCTAGAATCTGAAAGTTGGTTTTTTCCTACTTTATGTTCACATGGTCAAAGCTGAATTAGTCAATCCGGGTTCTGGCTTTTTTCAACACAAAATCTGGTTGAAATTTAGTCTTAATTCAGGATATTTCAATTACTTGAGTATATTGTCTGTTATTGTACCTATAATTAAAGAATTAAAAGTACATTTGTGTATGTATGTATGTATGTATATATATATATATGTATATACATTGAATTTATAATTTAGCTCTGTTAGTTTAGCATTTGGGTTTAAACCTGCACTTGATAGCATAGAAGTCTACTTTATTTTTAGAATTTGCAAGTAATTAAATTGCAACTTTGAAATGCAATAATGTTAACTATTGCATTTCAATGTTGATAAAATTTGTGTGGGTGTGCATATGTAATTGCATACATGGATGGATAGATGGATGGATGGATGGATGGATAAATAAATTTGATTGATTATGAAATCCAATGTTCAAACATTATAATTTCTTAGGCATATAAGAAGCCTCAGTTTTCAAACTCATTCCATGCTTGATTTTGATTGATTGGCTACACAACAGTTTCATGTCATTCTCATTCATGAGTTATGAATTGATGTGGAAACCTACAAGTGACTCTAAATGAACTCACATGCACAGAAAATAGATGGAATGCACAAACACATTCCATTGTTTTTCATCCAGCACGAATCTGGAGTGTGCATCTATGGTTTTGCAAAAGGCATTTCATACAATTTGATTTACTTTTAATAGTTGTCACCTCTTAAACAAAAATGCGAGTAACAATTGTTTAATAATAATTAGGTTTTACATTCTCACCTGTAATTACGGCATTCATTCTGTTTATATGTTTATTTGGTTGTCTGTTAGTTTGTTCCTAGGGTTTAATATTCTTTGTTCACATATTGAATATAAATTGCCCAACAGAAAGGGGAAGGGATTTTGTTTGAGATGTGGCCAACTCATTAATGTCATCCCTCATTCACTGTCCCCATGTTTCTTTATTCCAAAAAAGAAATGTTTGACTATTCTATGAAGTCACAATTTGTTGACTAAGATTGCAACTTTACAACTTTCAAACTTTCATGGTTTTAATCATTATTTGTTTGAGAAAGAAAAAAAACACATTTCAATTTTCTGTGATTACTTTAAATGAATGCATTCAATTTTGATGAAAAATCATATTAGTATATTTAAAAAAAAGGATAAAAAGATCTATTGTAATCTGGACATATTATGATGTTGAAATATCAGGAAAGTGTTACAAAAATGTCACCACTCCAGCTACAAGTCCCAGATTCATAACTACCCATGTTTGACATCACCATCACAGTGATGAACAAAACTTTCTCGCAGTTATCATATTTTGAATGCACAAAAATCATTCAACTCAGCTTTGGCTCAAATAGATTAGGTACAAGAGAGCTCCAGCTGTGTATCTGGCCATTTATTTTGATACAATCTCTTCTTTTTTATTCTATCACCACAAGAAATTTAAACTTGAGAAATGCCAATATTCTGTTTGTTTTTTGTAATTCAGGGCTAACGTTGGGTTTAATGCCCCCCCCCCACCTCTTTAGTATTCATTCATTGGTAAAGTTAAAGAGAATTATTTTTATTGCTCATCATGGTTGTTTACACTGTAACATTTACTGTGGTGAGTAGCCCAAGCTGTGCTATGAAACTGTTCAAACTTAACTGCTGCAGTGTACTCTGATAGATTTTATTTGTTTTTTGTTTTTTTATCATGCAATGTGGCAGCAATTGCACCTCTTTGTTATGATCTGTTTGTGGAGATGGAATAAGTCTCCAAAAATCATGCACAGCTGTTTTATAATTTAAAAATGAAAATAAAATGCTATTGGACATTTTAATTGTTAAAGAACAATCCTCCATTTCGGAGTAAACCATTTGTGATTTAGAGGCTTTTAAAGCACTGTACTAGTATTATGGATTTTTTTTATCTTATTTACTTATTTATTTAATAAAAGTATTAAACTTAGTGGACATGACATCGATCATATAAAAAAATTATTATATGTAATAAAAGGTTAAAAAAACAGAAATGGAGATCAAAGTTAAAGAGAAATGGTTCCATTTATTTATTTGAATGTCAACAATGGCATGTGCACACCATCATGAACAATCAGTAGCTTTCATTTCCATGTTAAAAGATCAAACCACATTGATAAATTCTACAGATGCTGCACTGTTACAAATCCATCCCAATACATTAAAATAGTAGCTCCCACATCCATCCATGCTCAAATCTAGAGCTTCTCATTGCTTTGGCATTTGAAGGGACAAGGTCGCATGTCATCACATCCCCCAGGAGGCACAAGCAAATACAACAAGTCCCATTAAAATTACATGTCTATAAATGGGGGCTAAGTACACGAATTTGCATGAGGGGAGCAATGTAAGCAAAAGGGGGGAGGCAAGGTAGTGCAAACATCTTTGTCAAAGATCATTGCCACATGATTGAATGGGATTGTCAAAACTGTTCAACACTATGTGTTGTAATTATGGGTGAAATGTCACTTTGTTTGCTTCAATTGAATGAAGTGAGGAGGATGAATTTGGGAGTGATGTGGGCATTTGTATCATAATTCTAATATCCCACCCTCATGGTATTTTTGGAGGTGGGTTACAGGTGAGGGAGGGTCATTTCTGTTGGCAGACTCCACACCCAGTATTTTTTTTCAGTACTTTGATAATTTAAAAAAATAGATAAATAGATACACAAAATGAAGTAGATAAACATGGTGAATACAGTAAGGCTTGTGTGGGACACAAACTCTGGTTTGATGCAGCAAATCACAACCTTGTGTTCACTTTTTGCCTGGGTGACATGGGTTTCAAGTATTACATTATTTCATGGAAGTAGAAAGCACTTCTTCTTTCTATTTTTATTTTATGCTTGAGAAAGTTAAGTCTCTCTATAATTTATTTATTTACTGTCTTCTCTTTGTGCAATAGATCAGTTGAAAGTCACCTCTCCTTTTTTTTCTTTTTGGTTTTTGTTTTATTTTTTTCCAAATCCTCCAGATATGTTCCTTGACATTATGTCCAATGCTAATGTTTTTTTTTTTTTACTTCCTTGGATTGCAATGAATTTGTTGAGCTGGCATATGGCATTGTAGTTCCTTTGTTAGATTTGTGTCAAATGATAGATGATTGGTGCAGCATTTGGGGAATGTGTTAACAACACATTTATCAATGATACCAATCAATTGGGGTTTTGCAAACAGTGGCTCTTCTTCATCATACACTTAATAATGATAGAGGAGGGGTAGTGCACATAGAATGCATTGACAATATAGCAGTGTGGCACAAGCCATGGATGGATATCCATGTGATGTAGAATTCAGATGTCCTAAAGATAACTACCTATTGGAAGCCCCCCTTACCTGTACTTCAGAAACAGGGGGTGACAGGTAACAGTTGTGAGAAGAGTCCTTGAAGTCCTTGGAGACCTATTTTCCACAATGGTGGGTCAACCTTTATAACTAAATAAAAGGAACCCACGACTTTATATTGCACTTTTTCAATTCTTTTTGTCAAAAACTTGGGAAGAAAGGGAAAAGAAAAAAAGAAAAAAAGAAAAAAAGGTAGGAAAAAGGAGAATCACTTTGGGTGCCACCCAATAACCTTTTTACAAGGCTTTTTCATTGGAATAAGGCTCTCACCACTCTCATTGCCCTTTGGTAATATCAGGACCTCACAAAAATCCTTTGAAGATTATAACAATGGGGTATTGCACTGAAGAGAGTTAATTTTTTTTTTTTTTTTAATGTTTGTCCAAGGGACCAAGCATATGCCACTTTTGTTTGTATATTGAAAGATGTAACCCCTTTTAGCTTTTGCAAGAGATAGGTTCATGCTTCTGTTGCTACAATCTCTTCATCCATTTCATTTACTTGCACATTCTTTCTTTTGCTTTAAAATTTAAGGTGGTCCTTTTTTTACTCTAGCTGCAAAGGCTGGGTCAAAGCATGCCTGCTGAGGACACATCACTACACCAAGTTTCTGCTAGAGTTTGAAAATGGTCCTCCACATACATAAAATAAAATAAATAAATGAAATAAAATAATATAAAATAATGCACTAATATAAGCCATTGCCAAAACCATTAACTATTGAGTAGATAAAAAAAATGAAGGGGTGGGGTATCATTCTCTGTTTTGCAAACCAAGGATGCAGGTTCTAAATATGGAACAATACTCTCCGTGAGACATTGGTTGAAATTTGACCTTGGTTGACTCATGGGTGAAGTAGAATGTTGGTGAGTGTGCAACAAGAGTGGCATGAGAAAAGCAGAGCTAATAGGGTGGGGGACGAAAGAGGAAGAAGAAGAAACACAAAACCCATTTGATCATTAACACTATTCAGCGCCATCTTTGTGAGAGAGTTGCAAGGGCTTTTTTTGCCCTGAAACAAACAATTTTGCTTGACCATATAAAGGTGTGTCTTCAGAGCGATTGTTGGTCCAACTGAGTCAACAGAAAGTCAGCACCAGTGGGATGCAGGTTGACACATGGCTGCATGATACACCTTGCTGAATAAAGTTTGACAAAATAAGAGGAATAAGAAGTAATAAATTACTAAGTAAATAAAATTTAATACAAATTAAACTAAAAAAAGAGAAGGGAAGGTTGTTGATGTTCCTCAGACTTTTTCTTTTTTCTTTCTCTTTTTCTTTTTTCTTTTTTCGCCCTCTCATATGCTCTTTTTATGAGAGCCATTCTGCACAAATTTGTTCAGATGATGATCATTGGGGGCACTGGTCCCCCTCTTCATTCTGACAGTGTGGAACTGTGTGAAGTGTTTTGAAGAAGATGTGTGCTGTCCTTTATTATTCTCAATTAGAGCCTAATGAAAGTTTACATAGAATGCCCGTATGAAAATGTGTTCTTTTTTCTATATATATATATATGTATATATATATGACCTGATTTGTAGATGATTTTCCCTCAATACTTTTGACTGGATGCTGTGAGATTATTTGAAATAGGTTGCTATCTTCATTGATACACAAATTAGATTGATTTCCCCCTAAAGAAAACAGATGACATTGATCATCTGGGAGGGATGGGGGATCTCCTAAAGTTCTTCCTATTGATGGGTGTCAAGGTTAGTAGTTTGATTGGAGGATTGGGCTCTAAGAACAGTGACAATAATTCAAAGTGAATGTCCAGTTCTGCATCGTTTTTTGCACTTGTTTTGACTGCCTTTTGCTTTGTCATTAACTTTTCCAATAGCATTCTGAAAACACACTGCTACCTCATAATATTTTCTAGACTTTTCTCTCTTTTTATTTATTTTTTAAATGATGTCATAGTGCAAAGCCCAAATTACAGCAACAATTCATGCTACCATAACAACTATTCTACACCATGTTATTTTTTTTCAATGCCACCAAAAAAATTACATCAAATTAAAAAGAAAAATAATCGATTGTAAGCACCTATATATGATGATGATGATTACAATCTGATTAAAAAGTGAAAAAGAAGAAGAAGAGGAGATTACTTGAAATTGAAGCCAATTCCACATGTTCTAACAAAATGTAAATCTCTTAATGCAAACTCTTTTTTGTTGTGATTAATGTGGTGTGCAAGTCAAGAACTTTGTTTGCTTATTAATTCGTCCACTTAAATTTTTGTAAAAGTTCTAAATAAACAAAAAGAAGAAAAGAAAAAAGAAAAGAAGTAGTAGTGTGGTATTGATGTGGCAAAGAAATGGAGGTAGCTACCAAGGAAGTAATTAGCAGCTTGCAAACTGATGGCACTAGATTTGCAAGCAGTAAATGAGGGATAGTTGTACAGACCAAATGTCTACCTCCAGACATTCAATTTTGTTGTCATTTGCAGTCTCCCCTTGGATACCATTCATACATTATAACAAAGAAAGAACTGATTTATAAGCCTCGAGAGGCTAATTCACTCACTGTAAACCAGCCCCCCACACTCACCAGTCACACAGAAACATGAGAGAAAGTGACTCTCATCCAAATCAATCTTTCTAGGATGATGCGACGACGACAGCAACTAGAAAGACACAGAGAGAGAGAGAGAGAGAGAGAGAGAGCGAGAGAGTAGAGAACGGGGATTCCATAAGCAGGACGGAGGAAGGGGGAGGAGCAACATCCCATGCCCAGGGAGGAGCGAGGGAACAAGCGAAAAGAATGTGTACTTAGAACGAAAGAAAGAGGGTGAGAGAATGGGCTTCCAGAACGAGAGAATAGAGAGGGTCTAGGCAGCGAAAGAGGCTCAACATGTCTGTAAGTGGAGAGGTGGGTGGAAGTTGCCACCACAGCCATGCGTGGCAGGAGGTAAGGGAGGGACGGACGGACGGACGGACGGAGGGAGAGTAGGGCATGCACGAGCCCACCACCACCACCACCACCACAGGAAGGAGGGCGAGGAGGGAGGGAGCAAATAATAAATAAATATCAGCAGAGTGAGTAGGGGGGGACGTCAGCGTTGAAGAAGCTCAAGGAAGGAAGGCTGATCATCATCGTGCCCGTCAGTCAGTCAGTTAGTCAGTTAAGTCAGGCGGAGCGAGGGAGAGGGAGTGAGTGAGGGGAGTGAGGGAGAAGAACCCGGCGGGGCGGGAGCGAGGTGGTGGTGGTGGTCGGGGTGCAGCAGCAGCACCAGAGTGTGTGCGGGAGTTGAGGAGGGAGGGAGGGATGGATGGATGAGTACCTACAAACATGTATGTATGTATGGATGGGAAAGTAGCGTTGGAACAAGCAACGTGGGGGGGGGGCTAGAGTTGACTGAATCCACTGCGCTTGCTTGCTTGCTCACTTCACCAGCTTCCTCGTCCCCTGCTTGCCTTCCTTCTCTCTCTCTCTCTCTCTCTCTCTCTCAGTGTGTGTGTGTTTGTGAGTGTTTGTTTGTTTGTTTGTTTGTGTGTGTCTCTCTCTCTCTTTCTCCTTCCTTCTCAAGCCTTGTCACCAACACGCATACGCGCATCAATACATGCTCTACTGAGTTTGAGTTTTCCATTCAAAGAATCTCTCTGTCATACGCGCTCTTCCCTTCTCTCCTCTTTCCCTTTCTTCTCCCCCTCTTTCTTCCTCTTCTTTCTGCGACAATTTGTGACCTTGGACTAGCTGAAATTTTCTGAAGGTTTTACGCTTCAGATACCTCGTAGTTTATTCTTTTTCCAAAGTCACACGGCGAAGAGGTGTAGATGTGGGTGTTTAGTTCACGCTAGGCCGGTGAGAAAGCATTTAATTTTTAATTTTTTAATTTTTTTCTCTTGGGAGTTTAAGTCAGAAAGTGACACTGCATCGGTGGTTCGGTAGTGGAGATTTTTGGTTGTTGGATTGGTGGGGAAGCTTGCGCAGCAGGTTGATTTTGCACCAACGGCGAGTGTCTGTTGTTGGCGTTGTTGTTATTACAGGTACAAAGATACGTTTCTCATTTTTCTTCCTGTGAGTATCTCTTGCTTGTCATCTATTGATTTCTGAGGGACGAGTTGGCGAGGAAATGTTGCGAGGACAAGTGTATGTGATTTTGGAATGGACGATGGAGTTATGATGTTTAGCTCTGCACCAACACGCAATGGCAGGCGACCCGGAAATTAATCGTTGATGTGATTCTTGGACACTTCGCTACAATAGCGTTGGTTGCAATCGTTTTGATCCTTGCAGCAACTCTTCTCAGTAAATTAAACACTGTCTTCTTCCTTTCTATTTAGTCGCTGGCGACGATGGAGTGCGAGGTTATGTCTTCGTGGAATTTCTGTTGAGGCGGTTTCTCCTCCTTTCCTAATGAGTCCTCCCAAGTCCCAGGAAGGACCAGGTCAAGTAGAATGAGTGTTGTAGCGGAATGCGTGGACTTGGTCTTGTTCTGGCTCGTTTGTTCGACTACCATCAGCAATCCTGCGATTGTAAGTGATTAATTTTGTCGGGCCGAAGTTTCATATCGAAACTGCCCAGTGATTTGTTGAGCTTCTGCTAGTAACTTATTGCACAGGAAAGTGCTTTTAGCCCTTTCCAATTCCGTCCAGACGTAGGGACAAGGAAAGCAAGGAAATAGAGGGGAGATGCTCGGTTTGTGGGTTCTCGCTCCAAACAACCGTGACAAGTGAGGTTCGAGTATTGAGTCTTTCTGTTGCTACTTGTGTGGGTGTAGTTGATGCATCGAAATGGTGTGTAATTTATAATCTTTGGCAAACTTTCTCCTTAAAGTATTACCTGCCAATTTATCACTCTGTCATATCAACTCCTCCTTCCAGCTCTAGTGTGTTAGCAATAAATTTTTGGACGCTCGATGTCGAGATTCTTTTCCATCGCTGTAGGACCCCGCCTTTCCTCCTACCGATTCATCAAGTTCCTAAAATTCCCAGTCCAATTTGTCCTCCTTACAGCTTCCAGAAGTAGAGTTTTTTCTGCGTGTCACTGTGCTGAAAATATGGTTTGGTTTATTGTATTTTGTGTTGTAGGGTTTGCGGAGGATTGTTTTAGAACAGGGTCTAAGCCTATCTGTGGGGAATTCCATGCGAGTTGATGAAAGGGGAGCATTTTGGGGTTACTAAAGCATCCTCGACGGAATCCGGGACAATATTGCTCATCAAACCAACGCCCTCGCGTCAGCAACCAACATCGTCATCGTCTATGACCACTCACAAGGCCGACAGTCCCATGAGCATAGCCTCTAGTTTCCTGAACGACCAAGATCCGGAGCATGAATTGAAATCCTTCTCGCACCTCCTCGCAGGTGCCATGTCCCCCACTGCCCCCTCCAACAACCCCACTACCTCTAACCCGGAGGAGAAACCTTCACCCTCTATGGATGCCGTGGGGAGCAACTCTCCTGCCCGAAGTTTCGCAGAGAGGCTGGCAGCGCGAGGAGCAGCATCGAACAAGAGTGAGTCTGCCACTGAGGTCGGCACAGCCGCTCGACCACCTTCGACTAACAATGGTAGTCGGTACAACAATCGTCCACCCCCATCCAGCCTCCCTCATCCCCGAAGTGGGTCTGCTGGAGGAGGAGGAGGTGGAAATGGCAGTTTTTTGACTATCCCCCCGGGCCTTGTCTCTCCCACCACTCTGTTCGACCCCTCTCCTGTCATGCTCACAAATGCACAGGTATGAATCCTATTCTTGCATTCATCTCATCAGTCATAATCTCTTGGAATTGGCTGCTCTTCATGAGGTAGATGGCGAGAATTGAGTTTTGACATCAATTGTGTTTATGTGCACAGTCCGAGCCGTCTCCAACGACGGGATCATTCTATTATAATGGAGGAATGCGTGCATTGTCAAATGGATCCAAGGACAACCAGAATGCTAATCAAGGAAACCAAGGCTTCGTCTTTAAACCTCTCGGTGTCAAGACCGTCTCTCGAAACCAAATGTCACATCTGCCAAACCTGCAGCTTTTCGCTGGTATGTCGCAACAACAAGCGCAGGTTATGGCGCACATGCAAAGCCGGCAGCAACAACATCAACAACAACAGCAGCAGCAGCTACAGCAACAGCAACAGCAACTATCAAATCAGTCGTCGCAGAGAGCTGCAGTGGAGGCTGAGAATTCTCAGGACTCAGAGCAAGATAATCAACCCCCACCTCCTATGGCTGCTCCGACGATCATGGACAGGCCGTCCGAGGATGGTTACAACTGGCGAAAGTATGGACAGAAACAAGTAAAGGGCAGTGAGTATCCTCGCAGCTACTACAAGTGCACGCAGACCAATTGTCCGATGAAGAAGAAGGTGGAACGGTCGCACGATGGACAGGTGACAGAGATTGTGTACAAAGGTGATCACAACCACCCTAAGCCTCAGCCTACACGCCGCATGGCCTTGAGTGGAGCGCATTCTCTCTCCGATGGGTTATCTCGAGATGGAGACGGTAACGACAGCAGGCCAGATTCATGGGTGGGATTCCAAACACAGGGGCACGGCGGACCGTCATCGGCGTCCGGCAGTGATGATGACGACGGTAGCAAACTTTCTAACGAGGATGGCGACGATGATGAGCAGGACTCGAAACGAAGGTTTGTCATCTTCGCTGACGTTCTGAGGATGGCGGAATGCTGTGTGAGCTAGATCTCTTGATTCTGTTGCAAACTGTGCTCACTAATGGCATTGTATTGTTTGACAGGAAGAGGAATGATAATTCGAAGGATGCAACCGCAGCGCCAAGGACTATAAGAGAGCCGCGAGTAGTCGTGCAAACAACGAGTGATGTAGATATTCTCGACGATGGCTATCGGTGGCGCAAGTATGGCCAGAAGGTCGTCAAGGGCAACCCGCATCCTCGGTAGGAACCTAAACATAACTCTCTATGCTCACCTCAGTTGTTTGCTCTCGTGCTTTTTCACTTCAATGACGGGAATTACTTAGACACGACTGCTGTCTTTTATCAGGAGCTACTACAAGTGCACGAACGTCGGTTGCCCTGTGCGCAAGCACGTTGAACGAGCCTCCACCGACATAAAAGCCGTGATCACCACCTACGAAGGAAAACATAACCATGACGTCCCAGCAGCACGTAACAGCGGGCACGACATGGCTGGTCCCGTAGGTCCACCTCCCACAGCGGCGGCTACAGCTCTACTAGACCAAGGTCTTCGCTATGGCAGGCAATTACCGGGCGGATACGGTGACGTTCGCCGGGGGGAGAGCATAGCTCAAGCCATAAGCCTCAGGGACAGAATGCGGAAGGACGACGACCTATATAATACTGCGCCCATCAGCATGGGCTTGTCTTCCAATGGAGACCATCGGCAAGGCTCTCAAGCCATGGACGGGTACCGGTCACAGATAATGTCAAGGCCAAAGCAGGAGCAGGGAGACACGAGCTCCCGGCCTTCGCATCCCAATCCCAACTCCTTGATGTACCAACAAAACATAGCGCATAACATAGCGCAAGGCCTGAGGCGTTGATCGAAAACTTCTCTCCACCCTATTGCCTGTCAAATCACGCAACATATCCTTCCCACATCTCTTGCTCCTCCCCCCCCTTGAGTCTGCTTTCAACCATGGCACACCCGGTTTTGTTCGTCCTACACCCCTTCCATTTCAGCACATTGTGGCCACTCTGTACATTTGTAGGTAGCCATTAGATACTCTCGATAGAGCCTTTGCCTTGAAGTTCACGGCCTGCAGGCTCAGGCCGTGTGCATTATTTTTGACTAGGTAAAAGAGAGGCATCCCCCTGTCTTCGGGGGATGCAACCAAACTCAACCCAACGGAGACGGAGACAGTGACTCTCTTGGATTTATTGTAGATTGATTTCATGCAGCACTTTGGCACACAACCAACCACGGACCTTGTACATTGGGCTCAGGGATTTGTATGTCTCTGCTCTATCAAGAGGAAGAAGAGGACAGGCAGGTGTATTGCGAGTATCTCCCACCACACAATCACCCAGAGCACACTTCGAGGCGACCCTGCCATAGCCATGGCAGCAGCGGTGATGGTGTAGAAGAAGAAGCCTAGTGTAAATCCTCTCCCACGCCGCAACCATATGTGCTGTAATCTTTGGCCCACATCTTGCTTTCCTTGCGCGCAACGAATGTGGGTGACAACGGGATCGACGACTTTCATTCATTTTCTGCAACTTACGCGCTTCCGTCTCTCCTTTGCCGTGTGTGCGTGTGCCCCTAATGGAGGGGTGCTCTTGTGTGTTGTTGGCATGTGTTGTTTTAAAGTAGCTTCAACGTAAAATTTAAGTAATTGCAATTCATTTGTGTGTTTTGTAGTTTAGTTTTATTTTTATTTTTAACTAGCTTGATCCTAGGAATGTAGCAATTACATTGGTTTTAGAGGGTGAATACAAATAGATTGGTGTTAGAATAGTGTAATTGTAATTGATGCCATTGAATTTGGATGGATTTTGATGCATATAGAAATTGATGTTTTATAGTTCTTAGCACTTCATTCAAATCTTGTGGTTTTGATTAATACTTTAATGATTTTAATGTATATGATTTTAAAAATAATTTTAATTTTTTAAACTTTAAAATCTTCATGCATATGTGTTAAAGTAAAAAAAAAACATTATATTTTTAAATAACTAATTTTTTTTAAAATAATATTATTTTTTAAATTTAATTTAATCATATTTAAATTTAATAAAAATATAAGAATATTAGAAAATCATAAGAAATATTAGATTAAAAGGAATATTAACAAGATTTAGAACAATTTTTGTCTTTATTCAAACCAATTGTAAGGTTAGAAGTATATTGCTTAAGTTTTAAATAACTTATTACAATTTTTTTTTATTTTTTTATATAATAATATATTAGAAATTAATAAAAAAATTATTTTATTTTTTTAAAATCAAAAAAAATTTTACATTTTTATTTTATTTATTTATATATATATATATATATATATAGTGAATTTTACTTATATGACTTCTTATATTTTGTGTGTTAGAAAAAGTATTGCAACAATAGATATATTGACAAATAAGGCTTTGAATTGATCCTAAAATAATTTGAAAAGACTTAAAATGAATTTAAGACAAGAATAAGGTTTATACCAAGAAATTAATATGATGTAACACAAAGGTTATCTACATTCTATAAAAATAATTTTTAATTAGAATATTTTTTTTAGATATAACTATAATTAATTTAGATTTCTACTAAAAATAACTTTAAGAGAAGCAATGGTAGATGCAAAGATTTTCAAAATAAATACTAAGTTCTTATAAAAATATTATATCATTATTTATTTTTATTTAAAAAATTATGCATAAGAAATTCTTTCTTCTCTCAGTACTTGGAACTTTAAAACTCATAGCTTAGAGAGCTAGAAAAGAACATAAAGTGTTTATAACCAAGCAAGAACTTTGAAAGAAGTTATTTTAACTTCATAATACATAAGAGCTATAAATCTTTAAGCTCATAATCAAAGTTACAAATTTGTACTTAAGAAAAGAAAAAAAAGAAATTAAATAAAGTCTTTGATTTAATAGTTAGTTATCAACATAAAAATAAAAAATACCAAAGAAGACAAGAAAAGAAAAAAAGAAAGAAAAAAAAATAATATAGTATTTTTTAAAAAAACACTTCAACTAAAGAATCTAAACCAAGCTATTACTAAAGATACTAAAAACTTTAAATGATAACATTGCCTATAATAACATATATAGGTTCAATATACAAACTGTCATGGACATACATTGGAAGATTCTTCGAATATTCTTCTAGAATATTCTCTAAAGATTCTCTAAAGATTCCTTTAGAAGGTTCTAGAATATTCTTAGAATATTCCCTAAAGATTCTTTTAGAAGGTTCTAGAATATTCTTAGAAGGTTCTAGAATATTCTGATAGATTTTAGGAAGTTGCTCGAGAAGTTTCCTAATTAGTAGAAGTTGTTGGAGAAGCGTCCTAGTTAGCGGAAGTAGCTCGAGAAGCTTCCTATTCAGTAGTATATATAGGAGTCGAGGCTGAAGGGTTCTTCAGTCTCGATAACACATCTCTTGGAGTTCTAGCTCACCTTTCTGGTGTTGTTCTTGTACTCATCTGTTTAATCTAGTTCTGCCACTTCTTCTTGAACTTCTTGTTAGATTTCAAGTCTGTATTTTGTGTCCGTGACAGTTTGTCGAGACTGCATTTTCACTGGTATCAGAGCTAGTTCCTTCTTGTTAGAGAGTGGATTACCCCTCTTCTTGAAGGTGTGCTAGTGTTTTAGAGGTTGCGGATTACCCTCCTCTAAACTGATATCTCTTCTTTCTCAATATTGGAGCCTTATTCTTCTTGGAGAGAGTGGATTACCCCTCATCTTGGAGTCTTAAGGCGTTTTAGAGGTTGCGGAGTACTCTCCTCTGAACCAATATTGTCCTCTTGTCAAAACTCTTTTTTCTTCTTTCTGAAGGTTAGCCGAAGGTTAAGACGTTAAAATGGCTGAAAGTTTGGAATCCAAACTAGATGCCATCATAAATGCCCTTGCCTCGTTGTCACATAGGACAACAGAGATCGAAGGAGTCATGGTAGGACTCCATAACAATGGAGCATCTGGGATAGCGCCATCTAAAGCATATCAGCCTCAAACTTCTGCGCCAGAAGAAGCAGTTCTACCTCCATTTCAACAAGATCGAGTAGTCTTACAACGAAAGGAGCCTCGAGTTAGTCTTCCGGATAAGTTTGATGGAACTCGTTCCAAGTTTCGAGGTTTTGTCAACCAAATCAGGTTGATAACAATTTTACAGCCCGAACGTTATCCGACGGAGGAAGCGCGTGTTGGGCTTGTTGGAACCTTGCTTACAGCACAAGCCCTATCGTGGTTTACTCCCTTGTTCGAGAAGCGATCGCCAATCCTGAGCAACTTTGAAACGTTCTTGGAGGCGTTTGCAGAAGCATTTGGCGAGCATGATAAAGTTCGATGGGCTACAACAAAGATCCGATCGCTACGACAAGGAACACGCTCTGCATCAGTCTATGCCTCGGATTTCAGACAATTGGTAAGTGACATTAATTGGGGTGAAGAGGCGTTGGTGAGTCAGTTTTATTGGGGCTTGAAGGATGATGTGAAGGACTTGCTGTTATCTCTTCCTGATCCTCAAACGCTCAACGAAGCTATTAGCCAAGCTGTAAAGTGTGACAACCGCCTATTCCAGCGTCGCCAAGACCAACGTCCAAGACACCAAATGACTCGTTACGACGTGACTATGTCTGCAAATAGCTTAAACTCACATTCGGAGGCAACAGACATGCAAATCGACACAGCACGTGTCCGATCTCTTACTCCAACAGAGAAGAAACGGCGTATGGAGGAAGGGTTATGTTTGTACTGTGGAGAAGAAGGTCACAAGGTTGGAAATTGCCCAAAGAAGCAAAATTGGCACCCTGTCAAGACTAGAAGTGCGATGATTCCGGAAAACGACGACGCCCAGCCACAGTAGGAACCGTGCGGCTGGACAATCTAATATCACGACAACAATCAGGTTCCTCCTTCTCTGTCCAACCTGCCCGTTGTTTTACAATTCCTTTGTTTTTAGGCCCTCAAAAACAAAAAACTTTAGCTTTATTGGATTCGGGGGCATCTACTTGTTTTTTAGATGAAGAGTTCGCTAAACGCCACAAGATCCGTTTAGTACAGAAGTCCAAACCTGTTCACGTAGAGGTGATAGATGGACGACCCTTATTGTCAGGCAACGTTACCCACGAATCAAAACCTATAGAAGTGGTGTTTAAGGACCATAGTAGTCACGTTATTTTTAATATTATTAGAACCCCATCAAGCCCTGTTATCCTTGGTCTTTCTTGGTTAGAAGATCATAATCCGTCCATTGATTGGAGGCTACGAAGGATAATATTTCCTGAAAAAAATAATAATAAACTTGTTGGTAGAACCTACATGAAGAAATCCATGTTTATTGGAACGAGAGCGTTCCTAAGATCGTCCAAGGAAGGCGCACCATTTGTCATTTATGCAGCTCCAACTAGCGGCGAGAATATCTCAACATCGAATATACCAGAGCAATATAGGGATTTTGAAGACGTGTTTCAGAAGAAGAACGCCGATATACTGCCGGAACATCGACCATATGATTGCGCCATAGACTTAGAGGAAGGAGCGCAACCACCTTTTGGTCCAATATACAACCTATCGCAGACGGAGTTGGCAGAATTGCGGAAGTACATCGATGAGAATCTAGCCAAGAATTTTATTCGACATTCAAAGTTGCTAGCTGGAGCACCAATCCTATTCGTGAAGAAAAAGGATGGCTCACTGCGGATGTGCGTGGACTACCGAGGACTCAACAAGGTGACCAAGAAAAATCGCTATCCCTTACCTTTGATCTCCGGCCTCTTAGATCAACTTGGACGTGCAAGGATTTTTACAAAGATTGATCTAAGAGGAGCCTACAACCTTGTGCGAATCAAAGAAGGAGATGAATGGAAGACAGCCTTTCGTACAAGGTATGGCCATTTTGAGTACAATGTCATGCCTTTTGGTCTTCCCATTGCTCCAGCGGTCTTTCAGCATATGATGAACGACATCTTTCGGGAGTACCTCGATGACTTTGTTGTCATCTATCTAGATGATATTTTGATATTTTCCAAGAATGAAGAAGAACATGAGAAGCACGTTTGTTTGGTTCTTGAAAAACTATGCGAACGAGGACTCTACGCCAAGTTGGAGAAGTGTCAATTTCACCAAAATGAGATGGAATTTTTGGACTTCATTGCGACTACAGAGGGCTTGAAGATGGATCCAAAAAAGGTAGAAGCAATTATATCTTGGGAAGTTCCGAAGACGGTTAGAGATGTTCAGTGTTTTCTTGGATTTGCTAACTTCTATCGGATCTTCATCAAGAATTATTCTCAAGTTGCTGCACCACTCACGCGTCTAACAAGCAAAGACAAGCTCGAATGGGGATTACAAGCAGCAAAAGCATTTCAAGATCTCAAGACGGCATTCACTACGGCTCCAATCTTGGTACACCCTGACTTTGCAAAGGCTTTCTATTTAGAGACCGATGCTTCAGATTTTGCTTTGGGAGCTGTTCTTTCACAGATGGGCATAGACAAGAAGCTTCACCCAGTTGCGTTCTATTCACGGAAGTTCTCTGCTACTGAGATCAACTACGAGATCCACGACAAAGAGCTGCTTGCTATAGTGGATGCCTTCCAAGAGTGGCGTCACTTCCTCGAAGGAGCTGCACATCCAGTGACTGTTTATACGGACCACAAGAATTTGGAGTACTTCATGACAACTCGAATTTTGAATCGTCGTCAAGCTCGATGGAATATGTCTCTATCACGATTTGACTTTATTATCACCTACCGCCCTGGAAAACAGCAAGGATTATCTGACGCATTATCGAGGAGATCGTATCTTGCGCCAAAGGCTTGAGAAGCAGCGTTTGATCAACAATGTACAGCATTGTTGAAACCAAAAAAATTCAGGATTTTTGCTACTGTTGCAACTATCGATGACGGCTTCCTCAGCGAGGTACGTACTGCGACCATTGAGGATTCTATAGCTCTTGACATCAAACAACGTGTCGATAATGACAAGTTTAAGGTGGAGAGAGATCTTCTGTATTTTGAGGAGCGGTTGTATATCCCGAAAGGACCAACTCGACTCCGAGTACTTCAATCTCGCCACGACTTTCCAGCTGCGGGACATTTTGGATTCAATAAGACTTTGGAGCTCATTTCACGAGATTTTTGGTGGCCCCAAATGTGGAAGGATGTGAAGGAATTTGTCCTTTCTTGTGATGTTTGTTCAAGATCCAAGATCCCTCGACATCGTCCATATGGACTTCTCCAGCCATTGCCTATTCCGCACCGACCATGGTCTTCAGTTTCTATGGACTTCATTACGGACCTACCACCATCGAATTCATTTGACAGCATCTTTGTTGTGGTGGATCGATTTACAAAGATGGCGCATTTCGTGCCTTGCAAGAAAACATCGTCAAGTGAAGACACCGCAAGACTCTTTCTTGATAACATATATCGTTATCATGGCCTACCAGATGATATCGTGTCGGATCGAGGTACTCAGTTTGTATCCAAGTTTTGGAGGTCCCTCTTTGAGATATTGAAGGTGGATATTAAGCTCTCTTCGGCTTTTCATCCTCAAACTGACAGTCAAACGGAGCGGGTGAATCAAGTTTTGGAGCAATATTTACGATGCAGCATCAACTATCAACAAGATGATTGGACTGCATATCTACCGCTTGCTGAGTTCGCATACAACAACACTCTTCATGCGTCAACTCAACAAACACCATTCTTCTCCAACTACGGATACCACCCCAAGCTCGATTTATTGAGTTCTTCAGCAAATAACAACCCAGCAGCTGAAGGATTTGTGAAGCAACTATCGGAGCTTCAAGCGACGTTGAAGCTTCAATTGCAATCTGCCCAAGAGAGTTACAAGGCATCTGCAGATAAATATCGAAATGAGGCGCCTACTTTTAAAGTTGGAAGTAAAGTATGGCTTCTTCGACGGAATATCAAGACCAAGCGGCCATGTGACAAATTGGACTATCGGAGATTAGGGCCATTTGTTATCGGGAAGCAGATCAATCCGGTGGCATATCATCTGGAGTTACCAGCTACTATGAAGGTACATCCAGTCTTTCACGTGTCTTTGTTGGAACCTTATCGAGAGTCAGCTTTTCCCCAAAGAGTACAAAGTCCGCCACCAAGTATCGAAATTGAAAACCATGAGGAATACGAGGTGGAAAAGGTACTAGATTCACGGCGTAATAGGAGAAAATTGGAGTATTTAGTGCATTGGAGTGGATACGACATCAATGAACGAACGTGGGAGCGTGCCGAAAATCTTGCCAATGCACCAAAAAAAGTACAAGAATTTCATCAACGATATCCTCATAAACCTAAGCCGATTCAACGATAGCTTCTTGCTGAAGCTTGCTCATCAAGTAGCATAAAAAGGGGGGAGGGCACCTCCAAAACCCATAGTTCGATAGTGTAGAACTTTGTTAGCAACTATAGTTTGCTCTCATCATTTTAGCCTTTGGACATGGATAGTCAAGATACTACACTTGTTATGTCATCTCAAGCGACTAGCTCACGAAGACGACCGCGAGATGAAGAACCGCCTGCACCACGACGACGTCGGAGGATACCGAGCAACAGATCGCTAGTAATTGTATTTGAGGTCGAGTCTGCCTACGACGATCAACTAGAAGGTGTGTTTGGAGGACAGTTTCACAATGAAGACACAGAAGTCCACGCTTGGTTAGAGGTTGAAGGTGTTGGTCACTACCGTTGGCTCCAAGGGCCGATGAATCATTTGCCTCGCGAACAACAATTGGAATTCATAGCGGATGTGATGCGACAGATTTTCATTTTCTTGCGTTGGTATTGACTGATAACAACATTGCTTCTTGGAGACCTCGAAGTTAGAAGAGGAGGTGATGTCATGGACATACATTGGAAGATTCTTCGAATATTCTTCTAGAATATTCTCTAAAGATTCTCTAAAGATTCTTTTAGAAGGTTCTAGAATATTCTTAGAATATTCCCTAAAGATTCTCTTAGAAGGTTCTAGAATATTCTTAGAAGGTTCTAGAATATTCTGATAGATTCTAAGAAGTTGCTCGAGAAGTTTCCTAATTAGTAGAAGTTGTTGGAGAAGCGTCCTAGTTAGCAGAAGTAGCTCGAGAAGCTTCCTATTTACTAGTATATATAGGAGTCGAGGCTGAAGGGTTCTTTAGTCTCGACAACACATCTCTTGGAGTTCTAGCTCACCTTTTTGGTGTTGTTCTTGTACTCATCTGTTTAATCTAGTTTTGCCACTTCTTCTTGAACTTCTTATTAGATTTCAAGTCTGTATTTTGTGTCTGTGACACAAACTAGCTAAAGCACAAAAATAAAATCGGTTAAAGAAATGAATTATCTATCTATCTATCTATCTATCTATCTATCTATCTATCTATTAAAAATGATAATAGATAATAAAAAATATATAAGTGGTCTTTTATCATAACTTGTAATAGACTTTGTAGACCAACTTGCTTTAAAATAATATTAGAGCTTATGAACAAATCTATAAAGAGGTGGCTTTAAAATTGTTAGAAAAATTTATTATTCTAATAATAATTAAAGCCAAAAAAATAAATATGAATAAAATTAGAGATTCAAATTACTAAGTTTTGATAAAAAAAGTGATGCCTCAAAAACATTTCAAAAGTGGATGTGGCATCAACTTCACAAGATATATGGAATTTTGGAAAGACCCTATCTTAATTGACTACAAATAAAATCTCTAAGACATGAAGTGGTTACAATTTCATAAGCAAATAGTACAAGAATATAACTTATTGCAAATTTGAATCAATACATAACACCTATTAATAATCAAATAGGGCTAATTTTAATGATAGTATTAGATTTAAAAATTTGATGGCTAAATATAAAAATATCTAATAATATATTATAAAATATTCTAATAGAAAATAATAAAATAAATCTAAAATTTTATAAATGTATTAATTATCTATTAGTTTTAAAAAATAAAACAAAGGCCTACCACAAATGCATATAAGTTTTTCCTTTGAAATGCATATAGAGATCTTTATAATAGAGGTAGAAAATTAGTAGATTTTTAATTTTTTACTCTTTTTATGCTATAATATTTATCTTGTAGTTACAAAAATTACAATAATCTTTACATAAACCACCAATAAAATCAAATTTATTACATTAAAAAAAAACCATGTCACATCAAAAAATTCTTCAATTATAGTCTAAAGTTTGAAATAATTGGTAGCAATTGAATATTGCATAGATAAAAAAATCCATTTATTTATCTAATATTACTAAAAATAATCTTAAATTATAATTTATACATAGATTTTTTTTATAAAAAACTATTTTAAAGTCCTTAATTGAAGCACAATATTAAAAAGATGTTTTTAGAAAAATGTGATTTTAAGTGCATTGCATAAAATAAGATGTTGAAGGCCAATCTAAAGTAATCTATTTTACATTATTAAAATAATATATTATACTTTTTCAATTGTAAATAATTAAGATCTAAACTAATTTGAAATAATCAAGATAAATTATATTTATGTATATAACCATAAAAAACTATTATTAATTTATAATCTAAAAATTCTTTGCATATTTTTATCTTAATTTTATAAAAAATAACACCATTTCTACATCTATTTATTAAGATTGCTCAAAGAGACAAGTTGTGTCTCTCCTTTATTACATGCATCTCTCTTGGTTTTTATCAAAAAACTTAACATTGTTTGGAGTTCACATGCCAAGTTTTCATTAATTGTTAACTCTCTTCGAGTTTAATTGCTGAAGTTTAAGTGAAATGCAAAAAAGTGTCGTTGAACCCATGTCATTGTCATGGATTGTATATAACATTGGTATCTCATCAACATAATATTGGCTATGGTAAATTATAAAAGTTCTAATTTTAGAAAATAAAATTTCAAGAAAAATCTCCTAATAGAGCCTTTGATTTAATGCTTGCACTTACACTCAAAGCCTCACCAACTCAAAAAATGTAGCACAATAGTGAGTAATGTGGGGCATATTTGGTTCACAACTCAAAGCACACATAAGCTTTTTGATGTACAAGATAGATGTTGATTGAAACTTGCTAAAGCCTATTTTTGTGTAAGATGAGGCATTGAGTTGACTGAGGTATTTATACTAAAAAAGACATAGTTAGTACACCATTCTCAAAGAATGTGTCATTCACTTTTAGAAAGGTAGGTGTAACAACTTTTTAAAGTAAACCATATTGTAGACTTCTTTAGAATGCATCATCTCTTTGGACTTTCTTTGTGGATCTCTATCTCTGCTATTTTCTATATAGTGCTCTCTTATATTTGGAGGGTATTTATAACTGTTATTCTTAAGTCTTTCGATTTTGGGTATTAGATTTTGAAGGTCAAACAAGATTCTTCAATATGGTGCAATCTATTTAGTTGTCTTGTGGTAGGAATTACTTTTGTTGAACTTGTGGAAGGATCAAGATAGGGGTTTTAAAAGAAATAAGTAAAAGAAGTTCAATCTACCACTCAAGAATATTCAAAAGCAAAAGTAACAAGAAGAAGTGGACATAGAAGAAGAAAGCAAAGCTTACTACTACAACTTTGATAGTGTCATGCACAGATGACTCTTACTATGCCTCCATTATTATTTTTTTGAAGGTGTCAACTATGAATATTCATTTTGGTTACCTTTTTAGATTTGATGAAAGCTAAGCTTATAAAAAAGTAGAGACAAGCACAAAAGGAGGCTCTTCAATTAGAACTAGAAAGATAGAGCTTTTGTTACCAACATTGGAGTAGTTATAGTGTGAATTGATTTGAATTTATAAATGACAAGCTATTGGTAATGAAAATATTAATTAAATTTTAAAGTTGATTGGAAAGAAAATTCAAGCAATTATTATTTTTTAGTACTCTAAAGTGTAAGTATGAAGACTCAAAAAAAAAAATAACAACTTTTCACAAGCTACTATAAATAAAAAAAATTTATACTTAACTTTTTTGATTTTATACTATATGCATTTTACATCCTTTGACTATCATCTTTCTCTCATCTAAAACAAAAGCTAGGATACTATTGTTAAACACATGTTTATATAGGGGTTTCAAAGTAATTTTATTATTTTATAGATTTATGTTAATAGTACTTATCTTTATAATTTTTTTTTATAATTTTTATCTTTATAGTTATATTTATAGTTTTTATAGTTTTCATATTATATTTATTATATTATATTTCATATTATATCTTCATTATCAACAAATTTTTCGAGAAACAAAATTTTATTGAAATTTTAGAAGTGTTTTAGGAATATTTTAGGAGTATTTATACAACAAGAATTGTTATATCAAAATTAAAGTATAGAAATTTTATTTCTTGTTATAATATGAATTTTTTTATATTCAAATTCATATATATATATATATATATATATATATATATCTATCTATTTGTATGTATTAATAAAATAATAAATAATAATATATTTTAAATAAAAAATTAAAAAATTATTATTTTATTTATTCATTTTGATTTACAAAATGTAACATTTTGGAAAAATTGAGCTGTTTGTTATAGCAAGTTGTTGTAAAAATATATATAATTATAATCAGAAGAAATGCATAGATGTAGAATATTTTTGTTAAACACTGTGGCATTATAATTTGATTAATTAAGTTGTATGCATTCATTTTTATTTTGTAGGTATTATGTAATTTTGCTAATATACTTGAATAACAAGGTATTATTAAAATTTTATAGAGGTATAATTTTGACACTTACAAGCTTATTTCAATTGTAGAAATGGAACCTATGTTATTATAAATGGCCTAGCTTTAACAATGAATTGGAGATCAATTGCTCAACAACAATATAGAAAATATGAGAGAATACAACAAAAAGTTGAATAGTTACAAGTATTATAGCCATACATAATCTAGGGAGGTTGTTGTGAAGAAAAAACTTCTCTATCATCTCTATATTCTTTGCATTTTCTTTTGAAATGCTTACATAAAGACGAAGATGCAAGAGTAAGGGAGTTTCAAAAAAATATTCATCAATACAATATTGCACATGTATTTATGTCCCTAGGTACAAATATGGATCAATTTGTGCTTCAAGGAAATGCTCCATATATTTTTAGAATAAATAGAGAGTTGCACCATTTAGCATAAGTATTATTACCAAAAAAAGGTATTGATCCAACTTGTGCATATTTCTATATCTATAATGCATTATTTATATAAGATGAAAAATAAAACGTAATTGTGTTCATTGAACCAAACTATGTAAGAAATTAGAGAAGTTTTGATGAAGAATAATCTATTTATTAAATTATATAGAAAAGTACATGAAATATTATCTCAAGCACAAAATGAAGGAGTAGTAGAAGTAGATCTTGCTACTTCTTTGCACTTCATAAATGAAAGCAATAGATGCTGATACAATCTTCTCACCACTTTTGAAGAAATTGCTATTATATTGCCTGAAGATGGATTAGAGCATAATGCACTTTGTAATATTATTATTCACCTATGTAGTAATGAACTATTAGAAAGGATTCATGAAGCTCATCTTGTCTATTTTTCCCTTCATTATGTATTGTTTTTTCCACATAGAACCTATGAATCCCACTAATGCATCTTAATTAATAAATTGTTTAAAAACATAGTTTTAAGTCATTTAATTATATAAATATTAAGGTTAAAGAGTCTTTTTGAATATTGAAGTATTTATTAGAATTTAGAAGTATTTATAAATTAAAAAAGTCTTATTAGAAGAAAAGTGATAAAAATAGAATCTTAGAAAGTCTTGAAAGCAATAAACTTAGTTGGTTTAGTACTTTTATTTATTGTTAGGTATTAAGGGCTAATTATTGAAATCAATTTCTTTATTGGCCTCTTAATTTTATGTATTATTTATAAAAATCCTATCAATGATTAATTAATAATTAGAAGAAACATAAAAAAGAACTTCATGATTTTTTAGTTAATTATATAGAAATTAGGATTTTTAATGGATTTAAATTTTTTATTATTAAAAAAATTTCCAAGATAGGAAAATAAAACTTAAATTAGATATAAATATTATAAAAATATTATAATATTTTTTAGAATTTATTTAAAATTTATGAATTTTTAGAAAAGATTTCAAGACCTTGGTAAAATTAAATTTTACCACCTTAGAGCCATTATGAAAAAGTGGAACAAGATTTGAAGGCCATATAAGGTTCTCAAGTTCTTTGGATTTTTTTAAACACCATGGTAAGATCAAAAATACAAAAACATGAATTCTACTAATAAAAAATAGAAGGACTAGCAATTAGTCTAGTCCATATAGGAAGGGAGGTGCACAAGTCTCATGTGGATTGTAGCACCTTAGGTGTAGGTAAGAAGATAAGACTAAGGCCTCAAGGCTTCTTTAGGAAATTCATATACATTATATGTGAACCTTGGTGAGGTTCAAATTCTTGATCTATAAGCAAGTTATTTTTGAGGTAAGTTATTTTTTCTTAATTTTTAAATTATTTACTTCTTATTTTTAAACTTTCATAACTTACTCATAATAATTTGGATTTATATTTTTCTTATGTCATTAGAAAGACAATAAAAATATCTATTTAAGAATATATTTTTTATATTTATATTTATATTTTATTAGATAAAAATCTAGTAAATAAATTATAGACTATTCTTATTATATGTAATTATTTAGTTATATTTATTTTACTTATTTTGTATTATTCTTTCTTTTTTTCTTATTTATTGCATCTTCCACTTTATACCACCAATTACAAGCAATTCTTCATTGAGGCCATCTTATAATTTGGATTAAGGAAGAAATTTATCCTCACAAAATATTTGGATGTCATCTTAACCTAAAAGTGCAAAATGTAGTGATAGATATTATTAAAGAAAGAAAAGATACTAGACAAGAGGGTTGAAGAGACAACAACCTTACACAAATGGATTATTTTTTTTATCGTCTTTTTTTAAAGCTCATTCAGTATTCCATAATTTTATATGGAAAAAAGCTATTATAAAAATTTATGGTTGACGGATGGTCAACAATTAGGCAATCACGTTTGCAATATTTATATTAAAATAAAAAAAAATTGCATGTTGATTTATACCTAGGATTGGTGAATATTATTATAATTAATCAAAATATTGAGCATGAAGAAGAATAATATTAATTAAATAATTTAAAACATAAGATCTTACTTCCATCATTACATATTGGAAGTGCAAGTCATATGATAGAAATATTTCAAGAATGTATGGTTATTATAAGGTTTTATCAACATCTTCATATTTTTATGATAATAATAAAAAATTCAAGATAGTCTAAAATCTAAAATGAATTGCATTATGAATAATGAGTAAGTAACTAAATTTAGCTATTTATGTATTTGAGCTCAAGAGACATGTAATTATAGAAGATATAAAGAAGAGAGTTGTCTTTGGTCATATTCTTGCATATATTTATATTATTGAGTTTCAAAAGAAAGGTCTATTTTATATATACATCTTGATTTTTTTTCAATAGAAAAAATAAGATTAGATGTGCTGGAGATTTAAACCATATAGTATTTACAAAAAATTTAGATAAAGACAATGACTGAGAGCTATTAAAAGTTATTCTATAATACATGATATATGGTCTATGTGGAAGGCTAAATCTTCAAGCGCCTTGCATAGAAGACGGCTATTGGACAAAGAGATATTTAAAGATGTTTGTAGAAAAAGCAATAATGGATGCGAATGGATATCCTCAATATTGACAAAGAAATGATTTAAGAATATTTGAAGTTCAAGAAATAGTTGTTGACAACAAGGATGTTATTTCATTTTTTCCAAAACTATCTTAAAAGTACAATTGTCATATTAATATTGAAGTACGTGCATCTATTTGTGCCATCAAGTATATCCACAAATACATCTATAAGGCCATGATTGCATTACAATGCAATTTGAAAACTAACAAGACAAGACTAAACAATATTTGGATACAAGATATATTAAATTTAGAAGTTGCTTGGAGACTTTTTGGCATGCAAATCCATGAAGAAATACCAAATATTCTTTGTTTGACCATTCATCTTTTAGAAATGCATCAAGTACTATATAATTCAAATAATAAAGCAGTTATAATTTTAAAACATGCTGAAAGATAAAAGACAACATTTAATTTATTTTTTGAAACATATGCAGTAATGGCAGTGGTAAGATAATATATATACCAATAATTTCTACAATATTTTGTTTGGTATAAGACAAGAAAGACATGGATGTTAAAAAAATACAAATTTGCTATTGAAAGATTATATTTTATAAATCCTGCAATAAGTTAAAGCTATTATTTGAAGAATCTATTAATCTATCTTTAAGATCCACAATCATTTGAGCACTTAAAGACTATTCATGAAATTTTCCATCTAATATTTAAAAGTACATGCGCAGCTTTAGAATTTCTTAATAATGATGGAAAGTAGTAATAATGTTTAGAAGAAGCATCTAAAATATAAATTGGATTTCAATTGAGGGCATTCTCTACTATTTTGCTATTGTACAAAAATTTGCTAAATCCATTAAACTGATGAGAAAATATTTTGAAAAAGCATCTTGGATCATCTCAATTTTTATTTGCAAAGAAAATATGGAATTAGCAATTCAACAGAAGAATAGATTGATGATTTTGGACTTTTTCTACTGGATAGAATTTTGTAATACTTAGATAAAATGCTTGCATAGTTTTCTCTAATGCTATCACTAAAAAAAAATTGAAATACAATAATTAATAAAAATCAATTTATTACTAAAGAAAGAATATGAAATACTCAATAACTAGAAATAAATTTGAAGTAGTATATTCTACAATTGAATCTTGAAGAAAGTAAGATATATGATGATATTGTGGCTCCTGTAATGGAAGAATATGGATGCATGTTTTTTTCTAAATGAAGTTACAGGAATTGATAGGATATTTGTCTACAACACTTTGGTAACTAAAGTTTGATTGATACAAAAGATTTTCATATATGTTGCATCATCAAAAATTGCTACATTACTACTTGAAGGTGGAAGAATTGTCCATTCTACATTCAAGATTCTACTAGATTCTAACAAAGATTTTTTTGTTCAATTATTAAAAATTCTGACCATACTGAGTTTATTTGCCAAGCTTTACTTATTTTTTGAAATGAACTTCCAATGCAATATCATTATTATCCTGAGATAGTTAATTATTCTTTTAGAGATATTTGAAACAGTGATCGCTGATTTGGTGGAGCTATTATAGTTTTTGGTGGAGCTTTTTGCCAAATATTGTTAGTGATTATGAAAGGAACTCTAGAAGAAATTGTAGCAACATCTTTTTGATGTTCAACACTTTGGCATCAAATAAAAATCTATACATTAAAAGAAAATATGAAGTTGAATTTAAGAGCACTTCAAGCAAATATTGAGCTTATTAATTGGCTTCTTTAGGTATAGAATGCATATACACATTATATATGTAGATGGTGGTGCATTTTAATTCTTTATTATTATATTATTATTAATGAATATTTTTATTTTCCACTTTTTAGATTGGAAATAATACAAACTTATTGCCTAATAATGTAGTTGTACTTTCTAATTACATGATTTTTAATCAACAATTAATTTCCTTAATTGATATTATTTATCTGAGGTTGGTATAAGAAGGTGTAGCAAATGATGCCTTCTTTAGAATTAGAATCATTTTATTTGCATAGAATGATAATGTAAAGGATATTAATGAAAAGACTATAGCCATATTTTTTAGAGAAGAATAAGAATATCTAAGTATTGATGAAGTTGTTTTTGAAGATGGTATCGACAATAATAATGTTTATCTAGTCAAATTCATCAATTTTTTAAACCCATCTCAAATGCTCAAATCAACGCTTTGCCTTTAAGATTGAGATTCTCGTCATGCTATTAAGAAATATTGCTCCTTACTAAGGACTTTGCAATCAAATCTAATTGATAAATGTATGATTAATAGATCAAGTTCTTGAAGCAAGAATTCTTAGAATTTTTTTTTCTGAAAACTTAGTATTCATTCTATAGATTACATTACCTTCTAAAACAAAAGAACTTTTATTCATTCTAAAGAGAAAGCAACTTCCAATCTGTCTTGCATTTGCAATAAGAATAAATAGATTCCAAGGAGAATCAATAAAGCATGTTGGTTTGGATTTGTAATAATCTATTTTTTTCCATGGTGAACTTTATATAGCACTCTCTTGATGTACTTCCTCCTATCCTATCAAGATTCTTCTTTTTAGAAATAAAAATTTAAATTCTACATTGTATATTATTTTTTCAAAAAATTTAATTAGATAGATATTATTATTTTATATTTTATATTTTAATTAATTAATTTTAGTAAATTTTTGAATGTCTTTAAATTCTTTTATGATTTTTTAATGTAATTTAATATTTTTTATATTTTCAAAAATAATTCCTTGAATAAAATTAACTACCTTTTTTTTTGCATATTATCCATGATAATGGCATGGATTTATCTATCCTACTTTATAGTTGAAAGTTCCATTGTGTATTTTATTTTATTTTATTTGTATTGTATTGTATTTGTATTTGAAAAAGATTCTTTGGCTCAAAAAATTCTTCATTTAAGTCACACATTCCTACACAATGATATGGATTTATCTATTCATAATATTAATTTGGATATCTTCAAAATAATTTTTTAACATTCTTATTTTTATATAATAGAATATATATTAATATTTTTTTCTTGATGTATTATTAGTTTTAAATTATTATTTTAGTCAACTTTCTTTTAATTTTAATTATCATAAATATGTATGTATATATATATATATATATATATATATATATATTTATATAATTTTGAGTATTTTTTAGGTATTTATTTTAGTAAATTAATCAAATTTTATTTGATTAAACAAACTCTCCAACATTATCACTATTATATCATTAATATTTTTTTAAAAAAATCCATAACAATAAGTTACTTTACAAGTGTTTTGATCATATTGACATAAAACTCCATGTTGTTAAATTCTTCTATTTTGAATATAAAACATTTAAATTTTACAAATAAATATTTTAAATTATTATTTTTATTAATATATCTTTAAAAAAATACTATATATATATATATATATATATATATATATATATAGTGTTTTTGACATGTCTGTATTAATCAAGAACGATTTTTTTTTAAAATTATACAATATTAGTTAATTAATTAAGCATTCTTAATTTTACCCAAATTATAATTTACCTTTTCACTTCCAAGAAGATGCCTATAATGAAGAAAAATTGAACTTTTTGTGTTTTGATTCATGTTTCAATATAAACCATCTTAGGCACGTTCATCAGCCCTTAGTTCAAACCTCATTTTTGTTAATAATACCATTTTATTCCAATCACACAGATGCTATAGCCACTGCTAAACTATGTAGGAAAAAATCCTAGCCACCATCACAACCAAGCCACCATCCTAACTCTTCCAAAACTTTTTGACCATGAACAATCTAACTCTGTAAAGATTTACTCCATTAACCAATCTAACTTGCAACAGATTATTAATATTCTCAATATTTTTTTGGTCCTCCTTCCTTTTTCTCTCAGGTGTTAGTGTAGATAACATAGGGATTAATGTTGTGTATGACCTTCAGTGAGGTGACATAATAGTCATTAATATCCATACAGGTTGTGATTCAAATGTGATCACTGATGCAAAGAGTTTGCTAGTCGGTGCAGAGATAGGTGGAAAATCTAGCACTGCTTGTTGTCTTGTGAAGTTTGGCTTGAGTGTTCACAGGCACTTAAGCTACCTTTGATGGGAGTAACAGAATTAAAACCACATGGACAAAACGTTTAGTTGGTTGGATACAGAGGATGCGGTTCGTTGTTGTTGATTATTTGAGTACATATGTGCTTATTAGTTAGTTTGACGGCACCCAGTTATCAGACCGTGATACCATAGTTGAACGCCAACACCTCAAACTAGTGACTGACCATGGTTGTGGTACGCTTTGTAACTTGTACGCCGCTATTACCCACCTCCTCTGCTTCTTCATGCTCTGAAGATTAGAATTTGTACAATTTTTTGTTCTTTGTTACAAGTCTTTGTTGTGTCTCTACTGATTGGTGACAAGATTTTTTTTTTTTTTTTTTTTTTTTTTTTTTCCGGTTCAACCATAAGACTGCAGCTTAGAATGTGCATTCTGCATCTTTCAGTCAGTGAGGCATCCTTGCCGAACCACAGGAGATGCTAGTGGGAAAATGCTTCGTGGCTGCTTGGATGGACTTATCATATGTCTTCTCGATGCCTCAAACAGAGATTTGACAACACATTGAATTCAGGAATGTTATACCTATCGTCTACTAAGCAGCTCAACTTTACTTACAGCTACGGATTTACAAAACTGAATTTGCATGTAAATGAGGTATGCAGACGGTTCTCGACACGGCGAGTCCGGAGATGGTACAATATTTGATGGAAAGCTGGATGTACTCCTTGCTCTTCCCAAGGATGAGAGACTTTCTAGAATATTATCCTTACAAATGACTGCGCTCACAAGAAAATTTGAGACTTGGAGGACAAGCTCATCCCTAAGTACATGCTATCTCAATATTCGCTGCTAGGAACAAGCTTAGTAAAATGCTTGGGAAGGCATGTAAAATCAAACCTTCATCTGAAATGTGGATTCTCTTGCCGTGCCCTTGGAAATGCCAAGTTCTACCCTTGTAATTCTTTTGCACATGGATGCCATCCTGGATGGGATCGAAGTCACTTGGATAGCCAACCTTTGTCTGCTGTGTATGAAAGGATCTAGTTTCGTCGCTTGTCATGTTCGGTGTGAATTTCTGTGGTTCTGTGGTCGCAAGAGCAAATAGGATGATCGGACTATACTTCATGGAAGCAACAAACAAATCTCGCCTTAAAGAGCCATCAGGCTGAGGGAAGAGGAAATGAATTGGCTCACAGATTTGGACCAGTGGCTTCTCACAAAAATGGTTTTGCACAAGCTTGTTGGCAATAGTGATGGAACGAGACAGCAGGTACCAAGGGATAAGTTCGATGATCAGTAAGAAGCTAGATGGAGGTCCTGTAAATTTCCCTTTCGAAGAGGACACAGCATTGCTTTTGAATATCCATAGCAAAAGTGATTATCGTTTGATCTATTCACGGATTAGTGAGGTTAAAAAATTTGGACACTCATGCAAAATTAAAAACAATAAAGTCGAAGAAAAGTTGAGAACTTGACAATTGTTCCTCTTTCTGCAGTAAAAGGAGCCACCAATATGATTCCGGTTTGAGGTCAAACGTCTGGATTCCTCGCGCAGCCCAACCTCTGTTTTCTCACAACGTTTTAACTATTGCTAGTCCTTTCTTTTCTTCTTTCTTTATTTTAAAGAGACAATCCATTAATCAAGTTTCTCACCTTAACAACCTGTGAGTTTTGTAAAAGATCATCGTCTTATTTTGAAGCTAAGATAATGAAGACGTTTTCAGGTGGTAGATTTCGATAAGCTGACCATGCAAACTTACCCAAATTTCTATGCAACATACCCAAATCTTTTTAGCTCTTTTTTCTACTGGCACCACCTCTGTAGCTATAGGACGTGGTTGGTAGATGTTTGAGGTCAATCTGATGCTGCTAATTTTAAGGAGAGTAAGGGATTTCTTGCTACTCTTCAAGGGACTCTCAGAAGTCTCCCTTATACTCTCATATGTTGTTATCAGTGACGACGCAAGGTGAAGTGAATTCGGAGATGCAAACACGGAACTTTTATTCTGATCAACTCAGATCCTGAGCTTCGAGAGTGGGCCATCTTGTTACAGCAAGTTTGCTGATAGATACTCAGGCACACCCTTCTAGAAGAGTGGTGACACCTTGATGTACCTCTCTCTCAGCAGAGCACAGCATTTAAAACTAACAAGGGCAACAATAACCAACTAAGTAGGTGAAGAAAACCAGCCCAGAATTGATCCACAGCTCCAGAAACATCTACTTTTCCTACCTGATATTCAATAAATTGAAGAGCTACCTTCTGGAAGAAAAATGACACTGAAAATGAGTATGTCTTAACAAGTAACGCTTCGACAACAATTCTGAATCTAGGAACACTTTACTATTGTGCACTTCGGCAACATCACCTAAAACACTCCAATTACGACATTCTTGGGTGTCTCTACCCTAAAAACATTTGATTCTACAGTACTTAGACCACACGTTTTGATGCAAAAATTGGATCATTTCAACCACTTGCCATGCCATAACACAAAGTTACAACCTCAAGGGTTGAAGCTTGAGAGGGTGTAAGGGTTGATTCTACTTGGACCTAGCTGCAGTAATTTACGGACGCAAGAGATAGTAAAGATCACATCCACATGATGCGTGAAGCGGTTTTGTCCAAGGGAGGCCAGGGCTGCTACTCTAATGCCCTTGTCTAGGGCCAACCCCTCAAATGCATCCAGAGACACGAGTTAAACAAAAACAGTCACATCACTAAAAGCTATGTGTCTAATGAGTGAGGAAGCTACAACATCTACGCAACAAACGAAAGGCTGATCCTATTCGGTTGTCGTCGTATACACTGTCTGCCTAGTTGAACTAAACTGAACTAAAAAATTAGCTGGTTGCCATCAAAGCTCCAGGTGATCTTATTGCAGATTTTAGTTCCAATGTGAAACAAATCACAGCTTAAAGCGTTGTAGAACGTCCTTGATCAACAGCAGATTCCTCTTCAGGTTGTCGTCTAGAACAAGGCGATATCTAGACTAGAGCCGGATCAATCGTTCTCCAGCGCTGTTAATTTTTTAATTTTTTATTATTAATTTTTAATAATTTCCCTTCCTTTGCGCATTAAGGCTATTTCAAGTGATTAAGTTTCCTACAATGATTTCACAGATTCTCCACACAGCTCAATAAGATTTCACAGTTACTCCACACAGCTCAACTCTGCCGTTGCTGATCATTTGGTGTCCAGCTTCCTCAGCGAGGAACAAAACCTGTAAGAGCCATCCTGCCACGACTATGATCTTTCATAAAAGCATCACAGCCAGAAACCAGAGGGTGAGATCAGTAATCTCACTATTGAATCGAGTCGACATTTTTGATTCGTGCCACAAGTGGTACTACCAATCTCTGCTGTCCAGCCAACGTGAAGGTCATTTCACATGCCAAGCTCATAGCCTTCCCTGTAACATGATGTCCACTCTCAAAAGAAATGCCCAGGCTAAGATTCGTGGCGAAACACCTCATAGTCAAGTTCACTCCAATCGATCCCTGGCGAATCCTTTCGCCTGCAGAGTCCCAAACAGAATCTTCCACTGTTGAGCTCAAAGCACGAGTCCTCAGAATACACCTCTAAATAAATTAACCATATTCCAATTCCCTGAACATCACAATGGAGGTGTACGGTAGAGAAGATGGAAACCTGTCCCTATTTCCTGCGGAAGAGAGAAGCAAGAGCTTGCAGCTCTCCCTCATCCGGTTGATCCCCCATCCCCCCACTCCTAGATCTTTGCAAGGACTCCAGTAGGCTCTGCTCGGTGGACATACTGGCGGGCTCCATGCTTGTCGTCGGCATTCCGATGTCATAGTGATGAGCCTGCATGCCGTGAAGATAACTACCCTCTTCCTTCACTCGGGAATATGGGCCGGCGCTGGAGCCTCCGGGCATGCCCATCGACAATCCCGACGTAGGGGATAGCTGAGAGTGATCTGCTAGATGTTGATGTTGGATATACTCGGCCGCCTGCGACGCTGAAGCACCGAACGCCATGGTCATTCGCTGCTGCTGGTGATGCTGCTGCTGAAGGTGTGTGTTGCGGTCTGCTAATTGGGTTTGCACCATGGCCAGCTCTGCTTGCAAACTTGCAACCTGTACAGAAAGGAAATCGACCTCAGTGTCAGGGTTGTTTACCACACTAGCGAAAACGGAGGTTACTTCCATCAGTGTTACACAATATGTTCTTTAGTGAAACAAATCATAATTAGAATCAGCTTAGTTATTGTAGCTAACTACCCAAAATGGACAGTAACTATGTTGACTAAGCAGGTCATTCGAGGCACTATGCACATAGGAGCTATGTTGTTCTATGCTGATCACTCTGATGGGAGCAGCTAGATTTCATGGATGTTTAGATTGGACCAGTGGATGAGGACACACTGATTTTAGAAGAAGTCTCAATGGCGGCTATAGCAGACTGCCATGAGAAACTTGATATTCGGGGTCACTTTCAGTACTGATTCAGCGGCATTTGGTGCCACGCTGGTACAGCTGTAAAATACTACGTGGAGTAAACCTGGACGTTCTAAGTCCATTGCTACAATGGGCTGTCTGTATCAACCTCGTCCAACGTACGCTGTTTAGCAGAAATCTCACCACTTATGCATCCCAAGACTTTATCCTTCGTTACTAACTAAGCTGCAGATGTTTAGGACACTATACACGCTAATCGAACTGAATCACGGCGTATTCCCAAGAAACGTAACGCTTGTGTCTCGAATTAGAATGAGTCTACTGGATGCATAAAATCTAGCTATTCAACGACAGTAGGTTCTCACCGTCACCTAGTATTTCAGGTATACGGTAGAAATTCCTGTATCAAGTACGTGTAGCCTTACCCGATTAGAATCGAACCTGGGCATTCAAGAGAGCAAACCCAATCATATCTTCTCATTAAAATGTAGTATCACAAAGCTACGGTACCCCTTTTCAGGATACTTCCGAAAGACGTAAAATCTGGAATTTGCAAGATTGCGAATATGGAAGGTACAGCTATGATTTCTTTTCTACAAGATAGGGACAACAGTTTAGCTAGCTGCGCTAAACCAACTGTCAACTGGTAGACTTCAGACGAACCTCACAGCCACCTTTTCAAGCATTAATACACTCAGCCAGTTAAACCAACCGCGTATCCTACAACTCATGACTTTCACAATCGGACTTGACCGCTTCACCGGAACTTCTTAGACTCAACGATTCAACATACAAATAAAGCTTCTACGTCCTAAACACCGCATGTCAATTAGGGAATATGGTGAACAACTCATTTAGCGCTAGAGGCTTCTCTTCAAGCCCTGTCGCATCGACCATAAGAAAAAAACTCCTTCACTCATGATTTATCGGTTACAAGCTATCAGATTGAGGCTCTCGCGCGTCCAGTCTGAGTTGAATTAAATTCAGTAAAATCTCTGCGATTTACAAGGGGGCTAAACTGCTAGTTTTAGACTAGTGTGTAATCTTTGCCAGAAATTCATAGTCCATCGGGGGAGAATCCTACTGTAAATCTTGTCTGTAATTTAGGAAATCAGAACGATTAATATATCATGGAATTCATCTGAATGCTATTCAGTAAGTTCCGAAATCCTGGAGGTTCTGAACTGCTTTGAGCCTTGCATTTTATGAATGAGTTCAATGATCATGCACCTAACAATCCCTAACTGAAAGCACACATGCTGCGAAAATAGCCATCTGAATAGAAAGGGAACTTCGCCCTCCAATCTCAAATGATAGACTGCCAAATCTAGACGTGGTGATAAAAAGATATGAATTCGGAACAGTAAAACGGCGTACTCGTTTCGCACTAATGATGCTAAGTTCAACCTTTTTTTCACTTCAGAAAAAAAAGGTCGAATGCGCCCGAAGTATCGTTTTCTGTTGGTTGTTATCAGAGCTGATTATTCATACGATCAGCGAATTGTTGCCGATGCATTTGTCACGGAGATGGTTCAGCGAGTTACCCAAATATCTGAATCCAACTGCAGTGCACTGCACTCATTGAACGACAGATAACGATGTCATGACGATTAGGCGAGCAAAGGGAATCGGTAACGTGGAAAGCCTATTCATTGATAAGGAAGCATAGTCGTCAGCATTGATCCTTCCAACCAGATTGAGTCATGAATTTGGTGTATTCAATGGCACGGAGGATTCTCCGTTTCACTTGAATTCACATTTGAGAATAGAGAACTGACGCGCGATCCTAGTTTCTGAATATCGCTTGACGCATAAGACGGTACTGTTCTACGAGTTAAGACTAAGAGGGAGCTGAAATGAACCAAACCAAAACTAACTGTAGATTAGTGAATGCTATACGAATGGTTCTGAGGTATAATATTAACAATCGTTTCAACCCTTCCAGTTTCCATCTAAAAAAAATTCAGGAGGTTCTCTACTAGTGAGTAAACAAGGTGCCAAATTCTTCTGACCCACGAACCTCCTAAAACTTGATATGTATAGAATGAGTTTGTTGTCTTGGACGCAGTGTACTACTATACTACCTCCAAACTCACGAACTCGGGCGTTGCTGCAAGTCATAGAACTACAATTGGTATTAAGCGACTACTCGATCTGCGATGAGCAACAGATAATCGGCACTGGGTAAAGCAGCGTCTAGAATTATGGGGAACGAATTTTCCTTGGTGTTGAGAAGAATTTGGAATCTACTTCATACCACGGTTGGAGGAAAACTTGGACCCCAAGTGCCTTGCGATAGCGAGTTCTCTCCGTGCCTACGATTGCGGAGTTGAAAGGGTTTGATCTTCCAAGTAGGAAGCGACGTCTGATTAGGAAGCAGGGACAAGTGAAAATTGGGAGATGTTAAGCTAGCGCACCTGTTGTTGGAGAGCGAAAATCGTAGCAACACACCCATACACGGGATCAGACAGTCTTGCCTGCGCTTCGTAGCTGATGGTAAGCACCGCATCGCCACGTCGGGGGGCAGGAATGTGCAGCAGCAACTTAGCTACATTACTGGCCCCAAACACCTTGTGCACCGCAGCGAACTTCGCTGCTCCTTGCTCCGCACTAAAATATGGCGCGAAAATGCAACCCCTCACGCACTTCCGGCGCAGGAATTTGCAGGCGCCACATGGTGCACCACTGCTCATTGAGGAGTTGTATCCACTCGTGTTTCTGCGACCTGAATAATCCTGAGCCCCTAAGGTCCTCGCCCTCGCCGCTGCAGATGCACTCCTCGCCGCGTTATCCAACCCCCCCGCGCATTCTCTCTCGGTGCTTCCAGGCGCTGCAGAATCAGTCACACCTTGTTCTCTACCACTATCTAGATTGTGCGCGCTTAGACCCTCCGATACCCCCGGATTCCTCTCTCCTGAGTGCTGTCCCCAATTTTCCAGTTGGTCCTTGTCTTTCCAACCTTGGTCCAGATCTTTGTCTCGGGGGGTTATACTTCCGGTCCAACTCACTAGGTGCTCTCGACTGGCCTCTCGGTTCCAAGTCTCTAGCTCCTGTCTGTCACGGAGAGCTTCGTCGCTCTGCTGTGAGGCCGGCCGTTTACCTTTTTCAGCCAGATCGCCAGACCTCAAGTCCCAGCCTTCACCTTCGCCTTCGCCTACCGCGAGTTGCCGAAGCGGGATACCACTTGGACTCGCCAGCCTGCTATTTTACAAAGGCCCCGCAGGCCAGCCGTGGCCTCGCCTGCTCAACTTAGTTCTTAATGAGCTCTGCGGTAAATGAGAATGTGTCTCTATTCTCCAAAACCTGCTATGTTCCCAGGTTAAAATTTCCACCGTCCCTCAACATCTGAAGAGGGTAACTTTGTATTCAGAAGTATTAGAGCCACGACTCACTGGGGATACTCGAAAAGCAAGAGCTCAGCAAGGGCAGGTTTGGCGAAATGTAACGATAAGCAAACACCTCATGCTTGACTTGATCCAGCATGAGTTCTCGGCTCACGTTCGCATGAGAGTCTTGCACAAGCATCGGCAGCGCGGACAAGACTAATCTGGGGTTTCCAATACACCGATTGTCATAGTATTCTTACTCCCACATGAGGCACGAGGCTCGCACGGTTCTGAATGCCAACACCTGTAACTAGTAATCGTCGATGATGAATTTAACACTATCCAGGTAGTACTAATCTGCTGCACACTCCGCCTCAAACGAAGTTTTCATGAACATGCATGAAGAGAAAGGATAATAAGGTGTGACTGTATATAACGACCTCGGATATAGTGAGCCCCGGGGCACGAGCACAAGGAAGACGATTACCGCAACCTAAGACGCACTACCAAACAGAGGGATCGTATGGCACTCACGAGGGAAGTTCGGGATCGAATTGTAAAGAAGAAAAACGCTGCTATCGAGGATGACGCGCGGATGGCTACACCAAGCCAAACCGCGACCCAACCTAACTAACGTTTTGAAGAGGCTCCCAAGTTAATGACGTGCTTCCGGAGATTGGACAGGCGGAATAAACTCGAGGTTTTGGACTGGTCGGGCAACGACGAAAGGGTGTCCAGGCGTGAGTGCTGAGCGAGCATGTAAAAGAGCAAGATGGAACCATGCTTGCGCTCTTGTAGGCATGGAGTGTCGGAGACGGAAACGTGGAGTCCTTCCCAGCACCCTCCCGCCCTATTCTTGCGCCACCTTGCCAAGGTAGGGCCCGGCTTCCCTCTCTCGTCAAACCCCCCCTATTTTTGTTTTGCAACTGCGCACCATCCGTCACGGAGATAGGATAGTTCCGAAGAAGATCACGAATTTCAACAGAGTGAAACCAGTTTCGAAAGTTACTACGGTCGGTTGTCTTGTTATAGAAGGTGTGAACTGGACTGACGTGGTTGCAACGTCCGCAGAATTCGGTCCCAACTCGTCGGAATGCCTGGTTTCTCAGTTCAGCTTTGGGGTTTGAATGTGCGGGAAACTCAATTCTCCGTTATCAAGATGGGGCTTTGTGGATGCCATGGTATCTGGATTCTTAATCCAAATTATTACTTGGAGACTGCTTGTTGCTTCGATCATCGTATTCTTATCGAATCCTCTTGACCAACTAGGAGAACGCACGAAAACTTAAACCACTGCCTACAGGGCAAACGGCACAGTTTGAGAAAGACCAGCAAACGCATCATGTAGGGTGTTCCCGAACAGGAGTGTGTTATACATCTGGCAGACCAAGTACGTCGGGCTACGAACGAAGAGCGCGCTAAAAGCAGCTCCTCAGACGCTCAGATTTCACGAGTCGACCGACTTTGAGGGCATGAAGAATTTACAGAAGATTCGAGGGGGGAAGGTAGCTGTTGTCTAGCCACAGTGTTACTGTCAAAGATGAGACAATCTTTAGAAGGACTTGGGAGTACAGTTCATTGCCGACTCCTTCAAAGTGTGATTCTCAAGAGCGGGGTCAGCGTGGGCACGAAATTGAAATTCGGAATTAAGATGTGTTCCTCCCTTCTTTACGCTAAACCCCGACGGTGTCGGGAAGAATGAGGGATTTGCGGCTCTGCTAGCACAACCCTTTAAAAGCCGGTTAAACTTTAATTTACACGCTCCGTTTAATACATAGACAGATGATTGATGCGGAAGAAAGTGCCAGTTTGATCACTATCTAGCACAGTGATCATCAGCGAACACAAGCTCTTTTCCCTCCATCAAGGAAAGTCGTAAACGTACGATGAATCAGAACTTTTCGCTCCGTCATTGCATGAAATCGACTCTGATTCCAGGCTTTTTCTTAGAACGCGAGTTGAGCACTGTTTTGCTGAACGAATGCTCTTGCTGAAATAAGACAAGCAGAGAGAATGAAACAAATCAGTTTAAAAAGTTCCTGAGCACGGGTTTCAAAGGACCTCAATATTGCAGTGATCTCAATCACATCGCCACCAGGTTTAGTGCATATAGCTTTTATACATTGAAACATTGCGTCAATAATTGCAAGAGGCGCATCCAACAGCATAAATGCATGGACATTTGCACAAATCGGTCTAGTGCTCATCTATCATGATACTTATGTACTGTCAGGTGTGCGTGTCAGCAAAGACCGTTCCAGGAGCTGTGATAGTAAGTCCAAGTGAAGAGGAAGATATAAGAAAGTTGTATACATTAGCATGCTTAGAATGCACTGAGATAGTTAGAAGTTGTAACATACGCAGGTTTTCTTACGCTGGATCGTCAGCAGTAGTTTCTGAGATTCAGGTTAGACCACAGTGATTCTTACCCACCTCTATCATTTCGCAGTAACTCCTCCTGGTTTATTCCGCACAACTTGAACGGAGTATTATTACATGGCGTAACTGGGCTTGAGGCTGCTATGGTCCCACGCTAAAAACGTCGTACCAACGAGGGTTTTGTGTTTCTCTCACTCAAATGCTAATTTGTTATCATAACAAATTCGGAGTATCAACTGCTTCCTTTGTCTCGCTGGCTATCATGCCTAAAACAACCTTGACGATGTGTTATTCGAAGCCAATCAAAGGTTCAAACAGTGTTACGCCTCCAGCACTTCTCGACTGACTATCCTCAAGTGTTGCGTATCAAGTAGCAGAATATGCACCATAAAAATACGATCAGAACATTCAAGTTATCAGGCTGAGACTTGGTATCATGCTCTATATTTTTCCTTTTTGCCGTTTTCTGGGAACAAAGCGGGGTGTTATGCTTGAGCTAGACAACTCAAACTTTAAAGTAAATGGTTCTTTTCGGATGCCTGAGAAAAGCACAAACACAAGAAACAAAGAAAAAAACATCAAGTGGGTTCTAAATGCGAATCACATCAACTTCACGAAGCTATGGATATTCTAATAACACATATGCAATTGATTTTTGACGACACGTTTAAGAAACGGTAAGGCTTCAGATTTCTGTTTCGCGAAATGAACAAATCGGTAAGTAGTTGCATCGTCCTTGTATAAAATGTAATAATGTGATCCGTTAAGGTAAGGTGTCTGATGCAGTCTTCCCGAAATATATCCATGTATAAGTTGACCGGGTGTTGTGGAACGTTGTTTGTTCGGATGATGTGGGTAACTAGATTTATGCTATTTTCCCATCATGCACCCTTGACATGGATGGAGAGGAGATTCTGGTTGTAATAATTCGAAATCAGATAAACAGTGCCTTGTGAACATTTTGTTAATGGTTGGGATAGGGACGTGTCCCATTCGCTCATGCCAGAGTTGAGTAGTGGACATGTTTGACACGGTATGAGTAACTAAAGCGGAATCTGAAGATTTTAGTTCATGATTTGTTTAATCTTCGACCGTGATACGGTTGAAAAATGCATCCGGAGGAGGAAGAGAAAAAAGAACCTAGCAAAGTGCTGAGCTGATGCTGTAAAAAGTTTAAGTGATTGAAATCAGAGAAATAGTAGTTTCTGGTTACTCCTCGTTTTAACGAAAATATCAATGTAGATAGCTCGCAGAATATCACAGAGACATGTAGACAGAAGTGAAAGAAACAATATATAGCACAATACACTTGCCAGAGTGGGCCCCGACCTGTTGGATTTCTTAGTCTCCCTCAGCAACTATACACAGATATATATATATATATATATATATGAAGCTTATCTTTATTCCTTATAGACAATTCCCTAGTAACATAGGGAGCTTAACATACTCATGTTATTTCTCCATCACACAGTCACTCTTTAACTGGATCTACTTTGAACTAACTTATGACTCTGAAAACATGGATTCAAACACGTAAGGGCGGGAACCCTAGATGTGATGAATGAATCTTGAAAGTAGAATATGTGTGGATGTCCATCCAACAATATTCTAATAACACGTATGCAATTGAATTTTGATTTTGATTATTTGCAAACGAATTAAGGTTTTTGTTTGCAAAAATTAACCAACACTGAATTGATAAGAGAGTACATCTTTAGCCTTGGCAATAAATGGTCATTATCTTGCCCTTTTTCTTTATCACCTTCTTGAAGGGTAGTTCATGTGACTCTCACACATTTAATGCTAGGGGAATATCCCAATTGTTTCTAAAGAAAAGAAAAAGAATTGGATAATTCAAGTGCTACAATTAAGCTCACAGAAGCATTGTAGTGATTTTTTGCCAATTAGATCAGTTTAAAAATATGTATGTGGTAATATATATATATATATATATAGAGAGAGAGAGAGAGAGAGTTCAAAAAATGATTTTTTTTTGGGTACACTAAAGCATGGAAGACATTACTTCTCAAGTTTCACCATTTCTGGCTACTGTGGATGCAATTAAAACATATCACAATGTACACTTTCTATTATTATTATAATTATTAATGGACACAATTACAAGAATACTTCACATGGTAAATTTCAACATGACATACTTTTGTACCAAAAAGAAAACTATTGCAGGTTTGCGTGTTGGACCCAACAAGAATAGCTGATGATTCTAGCAATTGGCTGCACCCTAGCATCCATCTTCAGTTGAGGAATCAATCTTTACCAAGTTTTGCATTGACTCAGCCCCCTTTTGAACCCAGTAGTGTGAATGAAAAATTGGCATTCCATAAACAAACTTCATGCCAGTGAGTCAACCCTACAGAGAAAAGCATACAAACTGTATGAGATCTAACACACTTCTATACAAATTAAGTTCCACCTTTTTGAGCCATTCTTGTTGGGTCCCATCCCCGCTCACCCTCCACCCTCAAATGAAAGCATGTCAAGCCAACAAGACATGGTTATCCTTTGTCCTTTTAAAACAATGGGCTCCTTTTATTTTTATACAAATACATATATCTAATTTTTCTTTATTTTTTTGTTAAGTTTCAGTAAATAAATAAATAAAATTGAAATTAAAAACCTTCTTGTTTCTCCATAGAAAGGCAGGAATTTAGTTGCAGGGAAGCCCTCTACTTGTCAACAGCCTTGAGGCAGCAAAAGTAGCAAATGAGTTCTTACCAACCTCCATGATCCACAGGTCCATGGCAACAGAGTCATACACCAAGTGGCCAACCATTTGATGTGGATCAAATTGCAAGAGCAGAGACATCTCAATACTACAACACCACTACTACTGTGCAAGTATTAAACTCCCTTATTTCTTCATCTATTGCATTCATTTTTTCATTTTTTCATTTTTTGTCTTTTTGTCTTGACTATTTCATTGCTTGACCAAGCTCAAGCTTGAGCTCAGCTGTGACCAGAAGGCACCAAATAATATTCCACCAAGTAAGAATTCTTGATATAAATTCAATGCTTGTGTAGGTTCAAGTTTGTTGAGCTAGAGGATATCAACTTACTTTATATTTAAATAAGTCAATTTGGAAACTTTTCTCACACACACACACATGTATTTAAACCTGTGTTTTTGAGAAAGAGAGAGGTAAACCTCACATTGTAAGGTCTGATGTAGTTTGAAACATGCCTCCTCCTCTGAGCCATGATTAATCAATTTCCATTTTTCTCTGGAGATCATGGGGCCACATGATTCATGGTTTGGTGGAGGGTCCTTTGCTCTTGACCCTTCATCCAATAAATATCCTTTCATATTTCCAAACCCTAACAACACAAAGCCTCATATCTTTGAGAGGACTTCAAAACCACTAAAAGGAACAAAACTACACTCTCAGATCTAAGATAGCTGTCATCAAACTTATGTAGCAAAATCACAAGGCCTTGGAGGGAGAAAACATACACATAACACACAAAACTGGAGAGCTAAGAATGTTCCTGACAATTTTCTGTTGAGGATTAAAAAGCATTCTTTGTCTTGTGTGTACCTAATTATGAATGCTGGCATTTCAGCAGCAATGCACATAGTGGGAAAATGGAAGTTGACTGAGGATAAGGGTAAGAATGGGGAAAATTGTGCCCATTTACCCTACTTGGAATCCACCTCCATTTTTCTGATTTTAGTGGCCCCTCTGCTTCAACATTCTAATTTATTCAATTGTGTAATTTAATGCATATTTTAGTCATCACCTAAACCTTTGAGACATCTCTACTCAGAGACTAGCAATGTAATTCCTTCAAGTGACTTTGTCAAAGGTCTACATTTACAAAGAATATTTTCCATTCGAAAGAATATCTCTGTTATTCTTCTTCTACATTTCTTTTTCTTCTTTCTTCTTTTTTTAGGTGATGAAATTCCAAACCTTTCACCACTTCCGCTGAAGGGCACTTGACCCTTTGGCTACAGTTTCCACCATTGATACCACAAGTTATCAGAGGGTCAGGTTTGGGAAGGTTTAAAACTCTTCATGTCCATTTGGGCCAAAAGGGGAGATGAAGCATATTTCAGATGATAGGGATTATACCCATGACCTTGATGGTTGAGATAATGCCAGGTGTGTTGCAATGGGTGGTGGTCAAAGGCAAATAAATAAATAAATAAATCATGTAATGTGCTCATAAATTTTAGCTGGTGATACTATATGTTTGGAAATGGTCTTGGAATTTCAAAATGTTCTCTTGTTATGCAAAACAAAATTAATAGGGTCTAAAAGACAAATCATGTAAAATAAACAAATGAATAAAATCAAGAAATACAGTAGCATTGTTTATAATTTATAATCTTTTATAATTAATATTATAATGAAGAATCATATGTTGTGGTTTAAAAACACACATTGGCACTAGAACTTGAAGTTTAACTAACTTACATGCATTGTAACATAGTTTGGATGTATAACCCATGGAAAATGCCAATGCATTGCTATGTTCTATAATCATGCTTTGTAAAAAGAATGACCTTTTAGGACTACAAAAAAAAATAAGAAGAAAAGGAAAGAGAAATAGAAAACTACCTTTTAGGACTATCTAAAAAAAATTCAAAGATATTTATGAAGTTGAAGCTAGATTTATGAAACTGTTATCCATCATTTTCAATGAATGACAGTTTGAAGATTTAATTGTAGTAAGATGAGGGCAAAAAACCTTCTCTAGTCTATTTATTTTAAATGAGTTACTTTGGAAATCTAAGACATGTAAAACTACATCGAATTGGGATTGGAAAATAAAATACAATAACAATAATAATAAAAAAAAGTATGTATCATTTTGGAAATGTTATCCCACAAGCTCTTTTGTTTTCAACTTTGTAAACAGCTAGCAATGGATCTATCTTATTTTTATTAGGAAAGCATCCAATTATGGAAAAATCAGTCTTTTCACATAACTTGTGCTCATCCAAAATATATTTTAAAACTCCTCAGAGATTAGTTTAGCTGACTCACCAGATACCTTGAAGAGTTGTATGGAAAACCACATATACATGAACCTCATCTGCCCAAATGCATATCCGACACATTTTCTGTGGAATTTTTGGTCAAAAGATGAGTGCTAAGGCAAAGCCCGCAGAGTAAAAAACACAGTGAAAAATGTCAATTGGAAGGCAGCATCCCATTCATGGCAACCACAGACCATTTCAAGATTAACAAATGAAAACACAGTGCAATTTCTTGTAGATGTGGTTATTTTGAGACAACTCTCAAAACCCACCACTGCTTGGGTTTGGCACTACTCCTTTCATTCAGTGCTCCACATGGTGATTTCAAAACTACCACTAAATACCTGTTTTGGTGCTTTCTAATATAGCCCAGCTCAGGTTTAACTTTGGACATCTATCATGTGTTGAACTGGACATATGAAATATGGGTTGCATAAAAGCATATTGCAGAGCATGCCAGTGTGGCTCTATTTTCCAATGTTCCAATCATACCCTATATTAGAAGTGTACTATAATTATATATACCGCAACAAGCATTTTTGTATTTTTTAAATCTTGAATAATGAGAATGGCCTTTTTTCACCAATTTTATTTTGCAATCTAACTCAGGAAAACAGTGCTTTGAATTATAAGGATAATGAAAAATTGTAATTTCCGTCTCTTAAAAATAGACGGATTGCACCAAACGATATTCTTTAATGCCACTGGTTGAGGATTAAAAACGAACCTGTTCATCCATGAAACTTGCCCTGTTTCAACAAATTTTAATTAAATTGAAATATCCGACAAAAACACTTTCAAATAATTTATGTTCAATTATTATCGATTGACCTTTGGAATAAATATATATATACATATACATTGATTTTTTTATTTTAAGCGAAATTAATTGATGAACTTTCACTATTTGAATCATTAAATTGATATAAAGTTCTATATTTTTAAAATTCCATCACTGTAATCATGAGACAAAATTGACTGCTAATGAATTACTATCTTTATTATATCCAATGTTGAAGTTTGTATGTTAAAACCAAATAAGAATATGCTACACCTTCAATTTGAGTCCCAATTGTGTGTGGATGAATGATGAGTGAGTAAGAAAGATTATTCCGGGGAAGGGGGCAATAGAATATGTTATACTCCAATAAGTAAATCAGATGTATTTACACATATCTTCAAAAAAAAAACTGAATTCTTTCTTTAAAATATATTTCACTAGGTAACAAAATTTCGTTATTTTTATTTTAGAAAAGAGATGGGAGATAAGAGTAAATCTAGAACACCCAGTCACTCAAAATCATGTCAAAACTTTAGTTTGGGTAACCATGCAGTTAAAGCTAAGAATTGTATTACCAAGCCATCCAAAATGCCCATTTAAAAAAATGTCTTTATCTTGTTTATTTTAAAGAAGATGTGCCCTGTTGTACAATGTCAAATACCTGAAATTAGTTCAGGAGGCGTTTCCAAAAGACTGCACATGTGCAGGCAAGATGCAAGTTTTACTGTGGGTGTGAACCTCCTTCGCCCAGTGCCATGTATGGGTAGTTACAGGGTCAATTATGGGAGTTGTATTAAAGACGGGTTTAGTGAGTGAGAGCTATTTGGCATACATCAACTTTTGTTGCTTGTCCATCATTTAATTGGGGTTGATCATTGTCTTCCTCTTGACTTCCCCTCGTGTGGTGGTGTCTTGTAGTAAAAAAGCGGCCTGCCTTCACTAAACTTGGTGATATGAGAGAAGGCAAAAAATAATACTGTGACCGTCCCTGTGCAACACCTACCGACGGATTTTCCCCGCTTGAACGCCTTTCAACCGTTGCCGACGAGCTCGACGAGCTCTAGCTTCTCCCACAAGGCATCAAAGGCTCATTCATGAGAGCTCAGTGACTGGAGAGAGGCATCGGGATCTGTGCCAAGGCCTCGATCGAGCCCCCCTTGTGTCACGGACATTGTGCTCAGTCCCAGAGTGACTATTTACAACGCTGCTACCTTGTCAGAGGACCGGTATTTCAGGGCCTTAGAGGGTTGGCACATGACGAGGGGAATTTGTGATTGCATCTTTGGTGCAATTCGAATCATTTTCGTTGTTTGCGTATTCGGGATCGACCTCTCATCATCGAACGCCTTATATTTAGCCCCAACGTTCGAAAATGTCAAGCGCGCCCGGAGGACGTGGACTGACGAGGTGCATGAATAGCAGTATATTGCCACCCTTCATGCAGCAGGGAGTCCTCCTCCGCTGGTCCGACCAATAACCCATCCTATTAATACCCTTCTGGATTTTAGGGGATGGTCCGCATGACTATTAATGTATTTCAAGCTAGCTGGTTGCTTGCTAACCTGTATGCACGATTTGTTTCTTTTCTTGCACCCAGGAGATGGAGATCAGTGATAGACGATCACAATGCTGCTAGTAAGCTCAACGTCTTGTTGCGATGGAGTTGATGCTAATCAGATTTGTGCGTAATGCCTCGACACTCTTCCGAAGGATTTCGCAAGAAGCAGTATCTTGTAACTGCAAAGGACTCATCATGCAGGCGGTTGATTATGTTTCCACAAACGTAACGGCGCACTTGACATCCCGCGGATCAAGGTTAATCAAACAAGCCTCTCAAATCAGTGGGCTCAATCGACCACAACGGGACAGGATTCTGCCTCTTGAGAATTAGCGTTTGGTTCCATTCAAGGGTATGAACCTTTGAGACATTCTGAGCGATCATGCGAATATTTCCATCCATAACCTTGTGCTTGATGCACTTTTTTTCGTTTCATTTTCAAAATTTTGTCGAGGTATTTTGAAGCTCTTTTTATTTTTATTTTTATTTTTTCATATGTGTTTTTATAACAATATGGTGGATAAACATCGCGCTTTTCGGAACGTAGAAGTAAGAATTGGCCAGCTACAGCTTAATGGTAACTAACCAAAGGTCCTTATCTAGACCAAGCATATTGTTGCAATCAGAGGGAAAATCAAGATTTCTTCTGCGAAACGGAAAGAGATCCCCACACAAATTGGGCGTTGATGTGGAAACATTCCAATTGTGATTTGTTGTAAGGTAGTCAAGCGATCAGAAATGCAGCTCTGGAGCTAAAGAACATCGAAACTGCTCGCGGCTGGTGGCAGGTAGCGAAACCGTCGCCATCGTCGGATTACTAGTCCACACTATTTAGAGTCGATATTTGCGCTGTTTCATGCCGTGCACACTTGGACACCAGTCAAAGCTCATGATGGTGTCGTCCAGATCGAGTCGATCGACATCCAATTGTGAGTGCGCTCCGGTGCTGCATGGTTAAGATGCGGTTCAGTCCATTGGCGCACCGAAGTCTATGTTGTACTGGTGTCCCGCGCCACATATATATATATATATATATCGAAGTGTAGGTGGGTGATTCCCTCTAGTTTAAACTTTCACCCTTGCTATCCTGGATATTCTTTTGCTGGAGAACAGGAGCCTGCAGAAAGTCAAAGTAAAGCCCGCCATAGTTACCATTGTTATTCAACTCCAGCGGTGCTGAAATCTTTAGTGACCCTTGAATAGCTTAGCATCTGATCGCCAAGGATCTTCTCACTCGCAGGAGCCATACCCTTTTCGAAATCGATGTGTCATCCTCACATCTTGAACAAGACTAACAATTTTCTACTTTGATAACTCAATCAGACTTTTTCGCAAGGTCCACTCAGCGGTCATTCGAATTCCAGGTTCTAGAACTGTGGCGGGATGACTACAAACCTTCTAGCAACCTCATGCTTGAATCCTTGTGATTAACATAATTGATAATACATTTAATCCGATGATCAAGATGAGGGTAGTCAGCGGTAATCATGTGGGGAGGGGGGGGGGGGGTTTACTAATTTTGATTAGAGCGACCTCTTGAGATGAGTATATGTCTAAGCGGCAGACAGTCAAACATTCTACCAGACTACGATGTAGCACCTTGTCTCACCCAGAGACAATTACAATTATGCATGTTGGAAGTGCATTTTATCAACCTGCGGCGGCAAGAGGACATAGAAAGTGAAGCTCGGGTAGGCAAGTACTGAATTCCAGGTCCGGTGCATAGTTCACACACAAGGCAATGTAAGATTATAGCATGGCTGGTCCCACCCAGAGGCGTGGAAGTTGGAATTGTTATACGCATTCAGAAAAAGACGAGGCTGTCCGTTAGAGGAGCCCTGCTCATTATCAGCTGATGATCGTCTTTTTGTAACTGGAAACCCACATTCCTGTTGACTGACTCACATATATTCTCCCAACGGTTATCATCTGGTCTCAGCCTGGGAAAAAAATAACTTAACCTTTGCAAAGTCATCTGAAAACGACGGACGCCCTTCTGAAGTCAAAGTCACTCAGCTAAACAGTTTTGGCATGAATTAGAATACCTTATCAGTGAACGTCTTGTCTCGAGCACCTCATTTGTTTTCTAATGTTTTCTAAAAAAAAAATGGTGAGCACGTCAGGCTGCCACTGCTTGTAGTACCAGCCATCTCTGATAATTCACGTTGATGGGCACTAGGGCCCCTTTTAGAGCCTCTCTTGAGCTGCTGGCTAGCTGGTCAATGCATTGTGTTCAAAGTTGTCAACATTCAGAAAACACTCAACAAACAAAAACATCATTACAAGAAAAACGTATTTCTAAAAGAGCTATCTGAGGTGTTTCCGCTATGATTTCTAGACTCGCCCCATATTCCAAGTTTCGGCCATCCAATCATATCAGTAGCTTTTCTCCTCCATAGCATGATGACCCCATCGTCGAAACAAAACCTCAAGATGTCTGGAATGATAATGCACTGAAAACATTAACTTTTACTATCAATATTTGTGCATTTGTAACTCCTTTTTAGTGAGAAAATGTCTCCTCCACACACTCTGTGGTTAAGTTAATCTGTTGTGCAACTTACCTTCCTATCTCACAGGCCCTATTCCTCCCAACGTCGACCAGCTCCAGGTCAGTTGGCCTGAAAGAGGGCAACTTATTGCATGAGCTGTCAATTTCAACGCCATCTGCATGGATCGGCTTCAGGTAGTAGACATACTGTCGTATGCGTCGCCAAAAGAGTACAGCATCTGATGCGATATCTCATTCCACCCTACAAAGTTACTGGTTATACTGGATATTGTATTGAGAATCACGAGTTGGGAGAGCTGCACTTCTCCAAACACCTATTGCAAGCGGTGGGCACTCACCCCTCTGGACCAGGCAAGTACTTTGTGGTTCCTCTTGGTATACACGATGCACTAGTGTGTTTTTTACAACTGACTTTTAGCTTATTCCTAGGTACGGTGTAGATCCAGTCTGTGGGTTGGCAAAGCCAATTCATGGTGAAGAACTTGTGTCTTGAGCAGTGGGACGTTTGGGTCTAGAATGATAGTCATTTTGATCATGCCAGTGTGCGTCATAATTCCATCTTTGCCATGTAGAATGAACCAAACGACAGGTGGCATTTTTATTTTATTTTTTTGCTTTCTTTGTTTTCTTTCCCACCCCCATGCCAGAGGAGTTTGCACCAAGGTCAAGCTTGAGAACACATTGATTTCACTGGCCAAATTAAGATTATGCCGGCACCCATCCCAATTCCTCAATCATGAGAGATTGAGAGAGTTGCCAATTGCAGCTTTGGTTGCAAATCATGTTGTGCAACAATCAACCAACCTTTCCTTCAGTTCCGTTTTGCTAACCCTTGATGATGCCCGAGCACAGCACCGAAAAGTCCCCCACAATCCTGAAGGTGGGGGGTCCACGGGATGGCACACCGCTGCCGCTTCTCCTCACGCGCATCGCGTTTCCATTCGCCCGAAACCCGCGAGAGGCACCTCTCGGAAAAACCCTTCCATGCAACTATGGGTGAAGCTGCTTAAATCTCAACAAACCCTTCGAGCATGGGAAAAAATATGGACTCCGACGCGGCGAGGCCATCGAGAAGAGTGCACAGCCACTTGGTAGAGCCTCAAGGAGTGGGGGAGGGGATGAAGTAATGAAGTGCTGCCGAGGCGGAGGGAGGCGCAGCCATCTTGCGAGCTGTTCCCTGGCGCAGTTGGACCTAAGGGGAAAAGGGTCGATTTTGACACTCTCGCACCACAGCATGGCAGCCAGACCCTCCTCTCACCAACATCATCAAAGCCATTGGGTGTCGAGAAAAAGGAGATGGCGAACATCGTCGATCCACAGGCGCTACAGGACCGGAGAGCGAGCTGAGGTCGCGGTTCCAGCGGCGCCACTGGGGTCCAAAGCCCTTCCCCGGATGGATGCGAGCGTGCGTGCGTGCGTGCGGCTGCTAGATTACGAGCCCTTTTGGCTGCAATCCGCCAGGCTGGGCTTCCCGTTTCCGGTGTCAAGCCTCTCTTGGATTCCTGCTCCCTCGCTTCAGCGAAGCCTGATCAATGCCAAAATCTAGACACAGGAATTGGCTTGGCTCTTCCCTCATCTGCTCTCCCCTTTCCTTCCCTTCCCGTCCTTTACTCTCTTTGTTCTTCACTCTGTTTAACCATCACTGTGCCTTGAAGGTTAAGAATTCCGGAGGAGGAGGAGTCACCTCTTTGCTTTTCTATTGTGCTATTGTGATGGATCTGAACTCTACTAATGATCCTAGATGATGCGCAGTTTGGGTTTCTATGCCTTGACAACAGAAAAAAAAACGTGGGTAAAAAGAAGACCAAAAAAGAAACACACATTTGGGTCATGAGTTAGGGATGGTAGTGTTGACCTTGGAATCTTCATTGTAAGAAAAGCTTGGAACTTGTTCATTTGATTGCTTCGGACTAAGCAATGCATCGGCTTTATATAGCTTGTGTGTGGATTTTGAGGAATGTTTTTGTGAAGATGGTTTTGTTGCCATTATCTGTGATTACCAATTAATTGTTGCTTTGGTGAGATCGTATGGTGCTGCTGCCATGTGAGGGGTGTATTTTTGAAGTTGAGAAAGATGCTCAATACTTGTTGAAAGTCATGCTTCCTTTGTCATAGGACAAGTTATCAATCACTCACATGCTCACCCCCACCTCACCAAAAACAAAGATATATAACAAAAGATCTATATAGAACAAGAAGGAATAAAGGAAGGGGCAAAAGAGGAAAAAGAAAAAAAAAAAACAAGACTGGATTTCATGAGAACAAGACTAAAAGTTGGAAGCCACAATTCCAACTAAAATCACGTGTTAATGTTACTTTAAAAGCATTGTAATCTATATATACAGAAATATCCCACAACACCAACAATGACTTAAGGTTATCATAATAATAATAATAAGGAGACATAATGGCAACAATAAAAATTGGAATAATTTTTTCAATATATATACACATACCCACACATTCCACAATGCCAAAATTGTTAAGTGCAGGTGAATAAATATTGATATTATTCATAAAAAAGGTTTTTAAAATATGTATTTTTCATATGCTAAAATTAAATATTGAATCTGATTTTTAAAAAATATGTTTGAACCGTAGAGAATTGCTAAAAAAATAAATTTTATTTATTTTGGTGAAATATGACTTGGACATGTGCATGAAAATCAATTGCTCCAATGGACAAACACAGTGATACAACAACAAAAAGATACATTACACATACAAGCATTGTAAGATTCAAAGGTTATATTTGATGTTATATTTTGCTGCTTTAAAAAAATGGTATTAGAATTACAATAATTATAATTAAACTAATTTTTATAAAAAATACAATTGAAAATCAATTGAAACAAGGCTTACATGGCATATTTTTTAGATCATTCAGATAATAGTGCAGACATGTGTGTATACACAATAGACACACTGAATTTTCCAAACATTCTGATGAAGTTATTTTTGATAAAACAATAATTTAGCTCAATGAATTCAAGAGTAATGAATCTTGGAATGATCTACACCAAAACAAACATTTCAAATGCTTTCTTCTAAAAGGTAAATTGTATGAATTCAAAATCTATTGGCTTCATATGAAAAGAACAACAACAATAATAAATATCAAAATATCAAAACATCAAAATAAATACTGACAATATATTTGTTGAGCTTTAAAAAAACGTTGGTTCGCTTTCTTTACAATGGTTGATTGCTTACTTTTATGAATACAAAAAGCAGCTTCATTTGTCATTCAAAATCTCAAGCTAGAATAGCCCCCTGTATCTATTGCTATCATCATTTCAACAGTTTGTTTTAGTTTTTTTAATCAAATGCCACCATGATTCAAAATAGCATTTGAAATCCATGTAAGATCTAAGATGTTCACTTAATAAAAATGGGACTTTGAATTCTTCACTATAAAAACAACTTTATAATGTTTCTACTCATGTGTAGATGTCTCTTGGCATACAAATACACCATTAGTCACATAATTCTGAAACTATATTTGAACTCTATGATGGCTATTAAACTTGAAAAAATAATTAAAACTAACAAAAACAAAACAAAAACAAAACAAACAAATAACAAACATTGAAACAATAACACATGGTTTGATGTATTTGAAAGAATAGTTGGTTCTATGTAAAGAGAGTCCTTGTATGTATATGTAATTTAGAAGGTCAATCAAAATCTCAATTTTTTTTAATAAAGTAATATGCAATTTCTTTTGGAAGTAGTTCAAACTTGTAAGATTCTAATTCTAAAATTTCTTGTTCAAGTTTTGAAGGTTAAACATATACATCTTCAATAAGTTAGGGCTTTGATGTGTTTTAAAAAATGAAGATTGGAAGGATGATCAATAAAACAGGGTAAGTACCACTATGCTACATATAATTTTATGTTCATCTACTACCATATCATTTGAACTCATTCTGGTATTGCAGCAGTTGTATGACTGTTAATGGTTGTTAGAACGTATATAAAGAATGAATATTGAGTTAAAATTATCTTTGTAAAAATGCAAGTTAAAGTAACATTTGATGCAATTCCAAGACAGCACAAGATGTCAAAATGGTTAAGAATTCTCTGAAAATTAAAATCCATTAATTTTTTTAGTACAGTCTTCAATCTTATTTAAGAATTGAAATTAAAAAATAAATATCAAGCCTCAAATTTGAATACTAATCAAGTTGCTCATTTCATTTGGTCCACATCTGCAATCTAAAACCCCACAAAATGTCTTTGTCATATTTATATAATAACACTAATTGTTGTTATCATTATTAAATCTACCAAGATAAATTATATTGTCTTCTCTCTTTCTTTTCATTTTTTGACCTTCATTTTTGTGTTGTTCTTTGTAAACTATTATTGGTATTATTATTTTAATTTATTTTTGTAAAGACAAAGTATGTAACTGCATGGAATAGTGTTTCTCCAGGCTCACATTAAAATCCTTGACCATAGATGTTGTGCCAAACAATGAAAAGCCTCAAATGTTTCATGCCCAAGGGAATCTCTCTTCTATTTTCAAGTTGGCAATCTACATTCAACATCTAAAGAGATACCAATTCCATGATCTCCACTTGAGATTTGAGAATTTTTGTGAAATCACACCATATTTTATATAAAATCATATTTAATCTTAACAAAAAACAAAAATAATTAGATTAAATTAAAAACAAATCTTCAGAAGAAAGCCGGAGTAATTATATTATTCTTCTTATGAATTTTGCTTAGATGGAGCCACTTTTTTTTTGGCATGTTGGTGGAGTATAATACAATGTGGATTTCAAGAGAATGATCACAAGCCCCTATTTGTTCCCATTGAAAGAGTGGGGGGGGAGTAATGTGGGAGAACACCAAATAAGAAATGGCAAAATCTTGAGCTCCCATTTGACCTCCTCCAACAGAATATTCATCCTCATGTTCACTTGGCCACTTGCAAAATGTTCAACATCACCCATCTAATATTTTATGTGGATATGTAGCATGGTTATATAAATACATGTAGATACAAAAACATTGTGGGATTCAAGAATACATAAAAAGATTCTCTTTGTAGTTTGATACACATTCATTTGTACTTGAGATGGAACTATATGGTTTTATATGAACTTGTATAATTTATGTTAGTGTTGGTACTTGTAAGAAATGAGCAAGTGGGTTGAGTGTGCATGTCTAGATTTTAGATTTGATATTTTGAACTTTAGAAGCAATGTACAACAAACAACCCCCATGCATGTGCAAAGCCTTGTTGTTTTGAATCTAATGATTGAATAAGGAAAAAATGTCAAATTCCAATGTCAAATTTTGTTTCAAACACATGACTGGATATTTAAGCTCGTCACAAGGTTAAGATAATGGTGTGATGTTTGAAGGATGTTCAACAATAGTGGAATTCTTAATCTTAAATGAATTGGAAAACATCATACCAAAAATCCGGAAATCAAAATTCTTGGGTCCTACCAACATGATGCAAAGACAAAATCTGTTATGTGTTACATAATAATAGCATACAAAAGCAATTCAATAAGTTTAACAGAAAAAATATCATTCTAAATTTTCATTAAAAAAGGATGAGGTTTTTACCTAGTGTGTGTCATTAATCCAAGTCAAAAGACAAGTTTGTAAATCAAGATTTACAAATTTAACCTAATACATAGATACACAATAAAATAAAATAAAAATAAAAAATAAAAAATGATTAAGAATACACTGGTTCTGTATAAGAGATTTAAGTTTATCCAGGTAAAATGTGATCATTATCAATAAATTTTTAAACATCAACTTTTCATATTTCAACAATGGATATTGATCTTTCAGTAATCACAAAATTTTCCCACTGCCCAAGGTTAGAAATGAATTTCCTTTTTAAAGCAAAAAATAAGTAATAAGTTTAAAAAGAAGAAGAAGAAGAAGAAGTAGAAGGAAGGGCATGAGGTACAAAACTCTCATAAAAACATTAGTACATTATGACCAAGGCACAAGAGTCCAGTTCCCTTTATTCCTTTCTCTTTTTCTCTCGTCAAATTCCCAGAGATTTGAATTAAAACCTGCTGATCTCAACGTGCACAAGAAGGCATTGGAGTGGGGGTTTTGCAGCTTTTAGGGTCTAACTCCAGGGCCACTTTGTAGTCGCAACAGTTCTTTCTGGCTGTGAAGGGTTTGGTGCTGTCGGTTGCAGTGCATCCGATCACTTCATCGTCTACTTCAGGGGTGGCAGAAATTTCCCATCATGGTACAGAAAAATAGTATTTTTTAATTTGATGATGTGCATTGCATGTTTGGTCTGTTGGACGCCCTAATGTCGGTTCATTTTAGCAGTGTTTATTTATTTACTTTCTTTTTTCTTTTTTCTTTTTGCTATTCTGGAGAATGTGATCGCCTTCGCATGGTTCTGTTGGGTCTTTAGCTCAATTGTGATGTCCATTTAAACCCGAATAATTCATGGGTTTTGAAGAACATGGTTGTTCCATGCTTAGGTTGTTGATTGTTTAGGGTTTGAATTTTGTTCGGCCTCAGTCAGGTAGGAAAGAGACTGTGCTAGATCTGGCCAAATTTGTGGATAGAGGGGTTTCAGTGAAGCTGAGCGAGTATGTCATCTCATCTCGTTGATTCTTTGCAACTATTTTTGTCGGGGGTTAGATCGGAATTCCGGAGTGTGGTGTGTAACGTGTAGCGTGTTCAGTATCCTGCTATGTTGAAAGCGTCAATCATCTTGCAGTGACAGGAACTTTGAAAGGATATGACCAACTTTTGAATTTGGTCCTGGACGAAGCCTCGGAAAGCTCAAGAGGTGAGATTTTTCTTTGCTATCCTCTCACTATTTTTTCATTGTCCATCATTCTCGTACACATACAGAGGCTTTTGTGCTGTCATAGAATCCCTGAATAATTGTTTGGACTTGGTTTTCGATGTCTTTGCCCTTTCTCATGCTATGTTGATTTTAAATCTAGGCAACTCTTGCGGTGACTTATCGAGGACATGTGTTTGTAAAATTTCCGTTTTCTTTCCACAAAATTTTAGGTTTTTGTGCTTTGTAAGTGTTTACAGGGTTTTCTAATGAATTCTTAGAAATTTCGTGGTATAAATAAAGCAGTCGCAATCTCATGTGCATATCTTGCCATTTGTTATATTTTTTAGTTTCACCACATCCGATGATATATGTTGGGTTGTGGATTTAGTTGTGTGCCAATTACTCCATCTTTTCTTATGATTGACCCGTGTAAGCTTCAATGTAAGCTTCTACCTATGCCCTTCTGTAAGCTTACTTAGTACTGATTTGTAGTATTACTGCAGTTATGTGATGGTTTTGGATGTTCTGTTCGGCTGAAGGCAAATCTTTGTACGAGTCTGTATAAGTTGAATGTAGTCAGTTGCTCCTACACATGCTTATTCTTGATAGGTCTGCAGAGGAACTGCTGCTGTGTTGATTGCTTCAACAGACGGCACTGAGGAAATAACAAATCCGTTACTTCAGAATGAGATTCCTGCTGCTACTGCTTGACCCGTCTTCTCATCTTCTACAATCACGTAGGCAGTGTTAAACACCTACAGCTCTACTGCTTTTGCCACAAATATGTGTACAAGATGCGATCTCCATATCTTTTATGAACATTTTTCGAATGAGATCAGATCTCATTGGACATGTTTTGAAGCAGGTCCAGTCTCGGGAGGTACTCTGCTTTATGTTGAACGTAACATTGCTTCTTTTTAAGGAAAAAAATTAGTTTTTGATTCTTTTCAAAATAAATTGTAATTGTAATCTTCTTAAGAATTCAGCGTTCAACAGCATGTACCACTTCTTGTGGTCTAGACTTGCTTGATGCTTCAAATGAGCAGAGAGTTCAGTGAAGGGCTTGATTGTCACAATTTTTCGCTAAATTTTAAAACGCGTGCTGTTTGGTTCAGTTTGTTATGACTGCAAAAGGGTAAATTATAACGCCCTGTTGTTGAAAACGGACAATGGTGACTTACCTGTTTTGCCTGGATCACAGGTGTTTTACATCACAAGTCGACGAAAACTGGATGTTTTAGAACCGGTGTACGTATGTTGAGTGATAGTAATGTTTTACATGACTGAATGTGGTATGTAATGCAAAATGTAGGTCAATTGAACGTGTATTGCTTAGTCTACTAACATTGTCAACGTTAAAAGACAGCGCCATCTTGTTAAAAGGTTCTGGGATGCGAACAGCCAGGATAAGATGATCGAGACTCCACATTTGGAGACTTCAAATCATATTTTCTTCAATTTGCGCTCAAATTCAACACATGTCTACCCTTCAAGATCTATCCATTACTACGAGAATGGTATTGTGACTCACAATCAATGACACGTATTGGGCACTCTCCTTTCATTTTTATTCATTTGTTTACACTTGTTTTCGGCTACATTTCTTTATTACAGTGAACAAGTCATCTGTGGGTGGACAGACCCTAGAAAAACCAAAACAAAATCCACGCAGAATCAAACATTACAACTCATGATTTGAGTGTGAGGATTGAACACACAGATTCTAGTGAGGTTATGAACACCAGGGGTTCAGGAAGGTCTTGAATCGATCCCAATATTACCCCCACCCCCACCTATGGACAAGAGAACCGGGGGATGGTTTTCGCTGGATGTCCCACACTGCATGGTGTTAAGTTCCAATCAGGGTAAAATCAGGCAACGCACGAACACCTCTCTTTTTGATCTGCATGTTTCTCTTTACTTGCATTCCAACTCCATACGCCGAGGTCGACAACGCAGCGCCATTCTCACCATCGCACCTCGTACCTTGCCACAAGTTCCTCAACATGGGTCAGCGAGCGAGCGAAGGAGAGAGAGAAGGGGGGGCCAACTCACGGGGTGCCTGCACAACATCGAGGTCAGAAGCCATAGCCTGCAAAGCTTGCTCACTTGCATGGTGCTGCTCCTGCAACAGTGGGGGTGGGGGTAGCAGTGGGCCTTGGTAGTGGTGTCCCTCCCTCCTGAACCCAAAAGCCGTCCCAACACTGAATGAATCTGTGAACGAATGAATGAATGAGTATTCTGATTTGTTGTATGTGCTGGTGGGCTACGGGTCTTGTCGCATCAAGTGACAAGAGATGGACAGACAGACAGACAGACAGACAGACACAGAGAGTGAGTGAGTGAGAGGGATGGGGGTGAGAAAGGGATGAGAGAGAGAGGGGGGGATCTGGTGTTGTTGTTGTTGTTGTTGTTGTGTGTTGGTGCCATGCAATATATAATATAATAATATGATATAATACCGTACCTGGAATCCAACGACACTGCGACTAATGATATGTTTGCATGCATATGATTCATTTGGGAAGTGGGTGGGGGAAGAAGAAGAAAAATAATAAGCTCCTTTTCTTTTTCCTTTCCCTTCCCTTGCTTTGTGTGAAACCTTATGTTTCATGTAGAGGTAAAGAAAATTATGATTTTTATATAAATTTGCTTATACGTGTATATTGAAACAGATTAACACACTACTTGAGATCAAAACAAAGATTTACCAATATGCTTTTTAATTGAAATAATTAGAATGTTTTAGTGTTAGATTGTTTAACAATGGTCAATTCAAATGAAGGATTTTCTTAGGTATGTTGAAGTGGTCTTCGTTTAATGTACATACATAGATGGATAAAGTTGAGTATGAATAGACATTAGAAACTCTTAGAAGCTTTTTAAATACATTTTGTAGGCATATAAGCATAGATTTTGTATGTATGTGTATACATTTTTAAGTTAGAATTTTTTATCAAAATAACTTTTTGGGTTTTAAATTTTTCTTAATATATACATTAAAAAAAATCTTGAAATTTTGGTCAAATAATTTATAGGTTTAATTATTTTTTAAAAAATAGATTCTACAATTACCATTATTAATGTATGTATGTATATTTTTTTGGTTCATATTATAAATAATCCTATTTTTGAAAAAAATTAATTCAATTTACATTAGCTTTATGAATTTGAAATATTTTTGTATTAAGTGTTTTGTGATGTATAATTATTTTATACCCATATTGTCTGTTAAATTTTAAAGTTAGCTCAGATATTCAAAGTATTAGTTTTTGAAAAAAACACTAACTCCTGATTTATTTATTTTTAGTATTTTAATTTTAAATAATCTTCAGACACACACACACACACACACACACACATATATATATATATATATATATAGACACGTCAAACTCTTATTAATTAGAAATGGTTAAATTTAATATTACAAAATAATACCTTAGTCTCAGTAGTTGACTTATTCCAAGTTGCTCCAAATTTTACACAACATTCAAATGTTTTCTCTCTCTCTCGATATATATATACACACACACAAGCTTGTTTCAGAAGTGCTGGAATCAATTTCTGGATCAAATTCTAATGAACTGAGATTTTAGTCCATTCAAATAATCCTTGCTGCTTGTAAATGCTTTCAAATCTCCATGTCAAAAACATTTCCAAATTAACTTGCAAAAAATAAAATAGTTGTGTATGCTATAGTATTGTCATGTAGACCTACATAACATTCAAACATGATAGTTTGTTGGTCATCAAAACTAAATAAAAAAAAATTCCAACCAATGGAGTTATTGATTTCATTTCTACAAGAATACAATTCATTGTTCCACGTTGTGGATAATTAGGTGTATTCTATTTGTGTACATGTATACATGATGGAAGACTTTGACCATGTGTGGAACACTCTCATTTCCACATCATGGGTTGTAAGGAAATGTCTTTAATGATCAAAAGATGAGATTTTAGAGAAACAATGTCTATCCATCCCACAGACTCACGGCTTCATGCCTTGCTGACTTGGACAAAACAATACAAAAACAAAACAAAAAACAAAACAAGCAAGCAACCCAAGCCAAAAAGCTCATGCTGATGTGGCTCTTGGCTCTTGAAGCTTACTTGAAGAATTATTCAGTTTATACAAAGTCAACCATAAATTGAATACCCATGAAGCTGAAATTGAATTCCACATCGGATTTGTTGAGGAGGTAATTTATTTTAATTTGCATCTACATGTTTTAGAATTTTTACATGGTAAATGAAAACCTTCTAGGTTTATGCAATCCATTTGTAAGTTGATTGCTCTTTTTGTCATTCTTTGGATTTAGAAATCAATTTGAAGATTTTTTTTTTTTTTTTTTTAATAAACTATTGTTGTGTCGTGTGAATATTTCTATACAAAGATTGAGGATTATTAGAGTTGGAATATGATAGAATTTCATTTTTATTAAAAAGAAAAAGAAAAACTGAAAGAGAGATAAGAGATGAGCTTTTGTATTTGAAAAGTACACCTCATAATGATATACATAGGAATGGATGCATTTTTAGTTTGACTTATTTTTCTATATTTAAATGGGAAAAAAATTGGTAAAAAATATATATATATATATATATATATCATAATACCAAGGGATCTAGTACTCCTGAATTGGTATCTTTTGAAAATAAATATTTCAATTTTTTGAAAAAATAAGAGTGTGAATTTATGTTTTGTTACATTGTTGGATTATGTGGTAAGATTTAGTCAAACACGTAGTTTGATTAGAAGCTCATTTTGATTGGTTCTAGTATCATTTTAGTATGAATTAAGAATCAAGAATTAAATTAATTAGTTAAATGAAAAGATGGTTAACTAATAGTAGCAACTTTCAAAAGTAATGGAACATTTTTATTTTAATTGCAAAAGTATGTTGCTTATGTGGGGGATGGGTCGATTTAGTAAGAAGGTGGGTAAATTTCGTAATTCCCTAAAAAGAAAAATAAAGGGATGTGATGGAGGATGTATGCTGTCACAAGTGATAAGATACATGTATGCTTGTATATATATATATATATATATATATACAGAATTTGAGATTTGTGGAATACAAATAAGATTTTTTTGTACAATTTTACACATCAGACTGATACTCTGTTTTAAAAAATAATTAAATAAAAATAAATAAATAAATACCACATGAAAATTTTAGCATATCTGGATGGCAGCCCATATTTTACACCTTTTCGAATTTTAGTTAAAAGTAAAAGCTAAAAATCACTATTATTGATTTTTTAAAAATTATATATTGTGTTTATAAAGTTTTAAAAAAGTAGAAAAAAGTAAAAATTGAAATATGAACGCATCAAAATAAACTGGAAATACTTCGATCTAGAAGTATCATTTATACATTGTCTAAAAATCCACATTAGTTTACAGACATTGAGCATTTATTTATATATTTATTTAGTGCTTTAAATCATTCAACTTTAGCAAAAGAGACAGGAACCTTCTCGCAACTATGGGTGTAAATTACATCAAAATGGTAGGTACTTTTACTTTTGAAGATTTGGAGAGCTTCATGTATCTAATGAAGGTATAGGGCTTAAGCAGTGTGTATAATTCAACCATGTTTGACAATTTGCTGATTGTCAAACAGCAGATTTAAAATATATATCTGAAAACAGAATATTAAGACATGTATTGTGTAAGCTTGTGTCACAAGAATACCTTATGTAAGAACATTCACATAGATAATTGCCACATTTCAAAAATATAACACTGATTGAGTAGTAGAAAACAAATGCACCATTTTTCAATCTAAATTTGCAGAACCAAATGATGTTTATCTGAATCATGTTATCAGTAGGTATTTTTTGAATCATTCAAATTTGATGTTTAAATCAGGCAGCACTAATTAAGAGTACTAATTACCACTTCCTGTGTTATTCTCCAAAAAACATAGTATGATCCGAGAAGTTTATGATCTGCTCATAAAATTTAGATTGATATAATGTGAGTCTTTCATAAAACAACTGCAATCTTTCACAAGGGTGTTTGCAAACTTCTGGACTTGTAATACACTTTTGATAACTTTAATTTTTTTCTATGGGTGCCAGACAAACTGCTTAGTTTTTTCATTGCAAAATATTTGCTTCAATACAATATTTTAGTGTTGAATCAAGATTTTTTCTATAAATAACCAATAATGAAATGAAGAAATATTGCCAAAGTTTACTTGACAAATCTAAACCAAAAATCATTTCTAAGCATATGAATTACGAAAGCATAATAATAATAATAATAATAATAATAATAATCTTAATAATGTTAGCATGTGAGTAGTTGAAGAAAATCTCCATAACTTCTACTTGATAATTTTATGTTCATATTATTACCTTTTTTGAAGAAAAAATTATTATTATTATTATTATTATGATTATCATTTATTTTACATACTCTAAAGATGAGTTGTTGCACAAAATTGTGAACTTAGCATCCCTGGACTAGTTTGGCCTGTGAAATTCAAACATTTTGCTAAATTATTTTTAAAAATAAAAAATGTATATTCATAAACAATTCTAAGATTGGCATTGGTGAGTACCATCCCAGTAATCTTGGCTACATCCTATTATATGACATCAATATAACCTGATTTTTAAAACCCATTTTGGAAACCAAAATCACCAACTAGCAAATCAAACAAAGCAAACACACACACACTCACTCACTCATCCACCATGGAAAACTTTTATATAAACAATATTTGCACTGCATGAGTGGGGTGTACATTTAAGTGTGTAAATGTGTGCCAGATTGTGGATGATCCCCAAGTGTCCAAGTATGTTCCTGGGTCAATAAAGCCAAAGGCAAATGAATGAATGAATGAAAGAAAGAATGGGGGTCAAAGCGAGGCTTTGTCACCAATGCCAAGTCTTTTGTAAAAGAGAAGGAATCTAATGCAATCTCTCTCTCTCTCTCTCTCTCTCTCTTTGCTTTGCTTTGCTTTGCTTTGTGTTCAAGGGGGACCCACCTCACATGGTGTAGGGCCCTTACCCCTTACAGTTCCTTGCCCATGATCTCCTCCTTTGCCTTATCCATGAATGAATGATATATATATATATATATAATTATTCATTTATTGATGGCATGTATTGTGTGTAAATGTGTGTGGATATGTATATGTATGTATGTAAATATATATGATATTTTGTGAAATCTACATGAATTTTTGTGGAATTCAACAGAATAATGTTCTGACGAATGTTCATTGAAGATGTTGTTCTGGTGAGTAAATGGATGTTCATTATAAACATTTGGAATAAAAAGGGATGTTTTATCAAAACAAATTAGTTGAGAATTTGGTCATATTTTTAGCTTAGATGGATGACGAAAAAAATTAGCATAACGGGTAGACTGTGTGAGTGAAATTTTCTAAATGAGTAAATTAGTAAATTTATGTGATTATATTTAATCCAAAAGATTCTTTTAAAGTTGTAGGAAATCCAAAGTATTTTGGTATAAGTAAAGGTGATGATAGGTTACATGTGTTTTAAATTTATATGAACAATTATATTATATATATATATATATATATATATATATATACCTTCTTATTTAAGAAATTAAAGATTAATCCGCTAATCTTATAAAATAATTGTGTTCCGTTTATCTTGTAGAATGATATTTTACAGTTTCTTTATTTGAAAAATCATCCTTTTTTAAGAAAATTATAACTTAAATCATTTGATAATACTTTTTAAGCATCAAAGATTTTGGTAATGTTTCAAATATTTTGGTATTCTTTAAATTGATTGGTGTACACATGTGTAAAGATCCTATCAAACAATGACCACTGCTTACGTTAGAAGAATTCTAGAAAGTAGACGGGTGGGACTTGAAAATCAATCACATGTAAAATTTCTCATTTAGCAATTAACCACAATATTATACCCAATCATGGAATACTAAGAAAATATATTTTGTATTTTGTATTTTTTATTTGAAAATGATATTATCTTTAAAATTTAAATTAATGCATTGACCAATAAACTTAATAACCTTTCAATTTGTTTGTGAAATTGTTTAAAAAAGGTAAACGAAATAGATTAAATTTTGGTGAACTAATTGTGGTGGATGGAATAATTTTACAGTAAAATTATTTTTATTTATTTATTTATTTATTTATTTTTATCGATTTTTTATTTTTAAATCCAATTCTTAAAAAATAATGGAATTTCCAATGTTTAAAAAAAATGAAGAACGCCTGATGAAATCTGAAATAAAATAATAAAATAATCAATCAAATTCTATTAAATGGGTACACAATTCAATTTCACAAAAAAATAATAGATAAAAAATTTAGAAAAAAAGTAAATCATAATCAAACCAATTTATATATCATTTTTTAATTTCGATAGTATTTAAGATTCCGAGTTTTAGACATATAATTAAAGTAGAAAATTACTTTAAGACATTAATTCGATTATAATATAAGCAAAACATTGGACAAGTTGTATTATCATCGATTCAGTTTGATGCAACTCCAAACAAAATGGATATATTCTAAGTCATTAATTCAAGTTCGATGCAATTAAAATAAAGGGGATATATTCTAAAATAATATGATCCAAAATGCATTAGTTTTAAGCTAATAGATGCAAATAGTGAAACATTAGATTTTACATGAAATATTTATCAATGAAAGTTTAAATGACAAAATCACATGTGTTTATATATTTATAAATTTAAAGTTACATTATATTAGTAAAAAACTTTTGTGTGGTTATAAATTGACACATCTTGATTAAATCATTTTTTTTTCATAAGACTCAAAAATATTATTACAAACTAACAAATAATTCTTGAAGATTTTTTAATTGTTAAAAATATATTTTTTGATTTAAATATATATATATATATATATATATATATTTAAATCAAAAAATATATATATATATACTAACTTTATCTTTTGAGATTTCTTTTATGAATACTAAATTATCAAATTATTTTCTTAAACATAATTATTTAATAAAAAAACATGGTCAAGAAAATACTTCTATTTTCTTTAGTATCGATAGATTTCTAAAAACTTAATCAATCATCTTCAAAAACAAGCTGATTAATAAATGTTAATAAAAGATTTATCCATTTGGGTGACCCTAGTGGACGAACTTGATTCAATACAATCATATTAACTTGAGACAAACATGTTCTACAACCAGTAATTGATACATAGAAAGATTGGATACCATCTTCAGAGTGAATTATTAGTCGAGATTTTGGTGTTCAGAGTCCATGAGACTATCAAAGAGGCAGTTGTTTATATTGAATATTAGAGGTTAGTTGATAAATTAGTAGAAGTAAGAAGGAGACAATCTTGTGCATAAATTATGTAATACTAATTTATAATGGGGGTCACTTTTACAAATATTTTTAGTTATGTTCAATGTGTGAGCATTAACAAATAAAAATTTAGATATAGTTTTTTGAAAAACTAACAAAAACTTACACAACAAGGTTACATTTAGGCAATGGCTAACATTCAAATAGTTTTTAATGTATGTATGTATATGTATATATATATATATATATATATATAAGAAATATAACGAATTAAAATATTTCTACCCAAAGTGTGTAATTATTTAAAGTTATGATAATTATACACATATAATAGTTATTTTTTTCATAACTATCTTACAAATTATAATTTTGAATTACAATTAAACCAGATTGAGGGATTTAAAATATATGTATTGTTAAACAATTGGATAGTGAAATAGACTTAGTTGTTCTAAATTTTACATTTATTGTCGAATTTTGACTATAATAAATGTCACGCAAAGGTTGATAATCTATTACATTAAATAAATTTTCTTTCAAATATAAATGTTGATCATAACTTTTTAGATGTTTAATTCTATGAGGAATAAAACAAATCTTTAGAAATGCTTCATTTTTTCACTAGATCTATTTATATGTATATTTATTTTTATAAACTCACTTATTTATTTGGTAATTCAATCTATGTTAACATCTCAATAAATTAAAATCTCCCATTAGGGTGGTATTGAATTATTTTTTTATTTACTGATTCTTTATAAATTAAAATTTTAATTACTTTAATAACACTTAACTTCCTATTCTGATAATAAATTATATATATATATATATATGAAATTTATTTTATGCATTTTCTGCAATAAAAAGGTAATTGTAAAAAATAAATATAATATCATTAAACATATATAATATCATATATTACAAATATTACAGAACACTTATATAAAGTTATAAAATGTATCTTTGTATTCTAAAATACTTGTATTTTAATAAAAACTTGATTAAATAATTTAATAAATTTATGAAAATTTATTATCATTTCATACAATAGCTTAAGAGATTAATTAAAAATAATACAAAATCCGAAATAAATATGTTATTATTTTGGAATCAATCCAAAATTAGTCTTATTAAGTTTTATGGACATTATGTGTAAACAATAGTTGGTAGTAACTATTATATGCATATAAAAAAATGAAAGTAGAAAACCATCCACATTCATAAAGTTTTAAAGAGTTGAATAATTTTTAATACTTATAAATAATAAAAAAATCGATTTATTATTTTATGTCTAATGCTTTTAAGGTATTTTAAATTAGAAAAACATATGGAAGATATGTTTATATTATTTAGTTGTATACTAAAAATAAATTTCTTGGTTGGTATTATAACTATTATATGGATCAGTTACATTGTTTTTTAAATAAGTTACTATAAGAATCCAATAAACTACTTACTAATATAAAAAGTAATAAAATCACCAAAGTATTAAAATGTTGTGCAATAAGTAACTAATAATTTATAAGATCATTATTATAAATTTTATAACTAAGTCTTTGTTTTAATTAAAAATAAATTTTAGATTTTAATTTAATCTATAATAAGCTATATAACACTTTTTTATTTATTATTTATTACTATTTTTAAACTTTAAAAATTAGCCAATAGTTTAAAGAAAATACTATTGTCATCTAAAACAAAGTCGAAATTGTTTTTAAAGAAAAAAATGTATAAAACATTTATACATATACAATTGGTTTAATAATGACATATAAAATGAATAAAAATCAGATCAATTGTTTCTATGATTTTTAAATGAAATTATATTCAATTGTTTTTTTTTACCATTAAGGCATTGAAGTCTTTAGTTTTGTAAATAAACACTTCAAACAAAGTATCAAAATTTCCCAAACTAATCATTGATTATAATAGATTTTTATTTTGTATAATACTTAAATTATAAATCTAAAAAATTACCAAAAGTCTATTGAATATAATGTTTGTATAGATTGGAAAAGATTTACTTTGATAATTTATTTTCATCTAAAACATGTAATTAATTATATTTTTACTAAAATAAAATAAAACAAAATAAAAAAATAGCATTATGTTTAAAAAATCTATAAATACAATACAAAAAAAATTAAAAATATCTTAATCATGGTCACAATTTATAATATAACTACTACTTCTTCTATATGCAAGAATACAATAACTATTTCTTAATACAAGAAAATATCAATACAATCTAAAACATTAAAAAATTATAACAAATTATATTCTTATGGTATTTATAAATTTTTTAAAAAATTCAATTAAATATCACTATATTTAAAAATATTTAAATTAATGAAATTAATTTTCTCTCTATAATATATATATATATATATATATATATATATATAGTAAAATAAATCATCTTAATTAAAATTATTATTTTATTAACAACTATGCAAAGACAATGTTTCTAAACATATGATTGAGCTCTCTCTCTCTCTCTCTCTCTCTCTCTCTCTCTTTTTTTTTCTTTTTTTTTCTCTCTCTCTCTCTCTCTCTCTCTCTCTATATATATATATATATATATATATGTATATGTTATAGTAAACTTCAACATTTAATAAAAATAAACACAAGTTTAAGAATCAATATAAAATTCAAATAATATAATATTCATTGCATTTAATGTTTTAAAAGTTTAAATTGTTTTTGAAAAAATGAAAATTAGTCTATTCTTAATAATTGGTCGAAAAAAAATTAAATAATTAAAATTAAATAAAAATAGAATTATAACATATAGTATTATTAAGTTGAAATAATATTTATTAGTGAATATTTTTTAAATATTTTAAAATAATCTGAATTTCTTATATTTGTTTAATAATTTTTAAGTCTTTGATTTAATTTTATACTATTTTATCTTTAAAATAATATATTAGACTATAATATATATATTAAAAAAAAAGTGATGATAATGGAGTAAGTTCATGTTTGTATTTGATTTCCAAATCACGTATGTCAAATTAAATCTCATTTTTGTATAAATTATTTAGTCTTTTATAAAATTAATTGTTTCTATAATTTATATTATGAAAAACATAAGTAATTATTTTTCAATATCAACTATATAACAAGGTATTATAGTGAAAAATAAATTAATAAAGTTAATTTTAGTCGCTATTTTTTTTATGGTAACAAAAATCTTAAAGTTTTAATTCTAAAATAATTTATATTATTTTGATTTAGAGTTTTTAGGTACTTATGCTAGTAATGAAAATTTCCTATGCTAATACTGTCTGATCGTAAAACTTTATGTTTATGTAATTTTATATTATCAAACTAAGTATATACATTTTAAATTCAATGTGATTACCAAAAGTTATTAATGAAATTTATAATACAAAGAAAATTAAGGACATTTAGATTTATGCAACACATGCAATAGGTCAACATGGTAACTATGAAAAACATAGAATTATAATTAATAAAAATAAATTACGTTAGAGTGTTTTTTTTGTAGCCTATAATCTGAAAAGGACATATACTTTCGCAATGACCAATTTAAATTAACTAGAGAAAATAAAAACTTGGTAATTATACAATTAAAAATTATTTTAGTATTTATTTATGTATTTTTAAAACTTCTTTTAAATATATATTTATCAAATAAAAAAATATTTTTATACTACATTTAATTAATTTAATTCTTATTTTATTTTTTAAATTTTAAATTTTAAAGATCAATCTCTTGTTTTTTATAATTTATATAAAATATAAAATTAACTAAACTTGTAGTTTTAGTAAAAGTGATAGTATTAAAAGTAAAGCAAAAGTGAAGCAATAACCCAACTTTTGTAGACTGCCAAGAGTAGCATTGCAAGATCACCATGCATGGAACTTGGAAGCTCCCAACAAATAAATAAACTAACAAATATTTACTATTGGGCACTTTTTTTTGTTGCCAAAAGCATGGATTTCATTAGAATACATATATATATATATATATATATATATATATCTATTAGAAGAATACAGAACAATTTTTTTATTATGATTTCTAAATTCAAAGTTATTAGAAAATCTTGATATATGATTCAAGTAGAAAAAATAAACTAATCATTCAAACAATAATCTCAATTTTGTCTCTCTCTCTTTTTCTCTTTATATATATTTATATAGATATATAAATCATGTGAACATTTTTTTGAAAACCAAAAGGCTTCTAAATCACTTGTGTAAGTTTCATAATTCTATAATTATAAATTTTTAGTCATTAAGAATTTATTTTTGAAAATTATATTTATTTGTAATAAAAAGAAATGATGTAGAGAAATAAAGAAAAACTTATTGATCTACTATGTATGTAAGAAGGTTTTTGATGTTTTCAAATACTAATGTTACTTTCTTAATATGTATATTCACATTTATTTATTTATTTCTATTTAAGTAAAAAGTATGTATATATATATATATATATATATATCCAATACACTACAATTTTTTTAATAAGTTTTGCAATCAAATTTGGATATGATCTTTTAATATTGATTCTTCTTTTCTTATAAGAAACATTGAACCTTTCTTATTGAAAAATGCTTAAAAGAATAGTTATAATGTAACAATCGATTTAATGAAATATATAGAAATCGAATTAAAAAACATAATATTTGAATAATCACGCTTCTATTTAAAAGAATTTATTTATAATCCAGTCATCATATGCTGTTTTTGTAAATATCTAGTGGCAATACATGAATGTACACAAAAACCATTCATAAATGAAATGAAGAAAAATAATAAACTTGATGTATAGAAAGTCATTTTTTAAATTCATGATCCAAAAATAAGTTAATCATTTTTGGAGATTGATTGGAGTTTGACAATCTTCCACAGATCCCAAATCACCATTTCTCGACCATAACAGAAAATGACTGGTAGTTGAAGTGGTGAATGAACGACATATAAATTGTGAACCCAACCTTCTTAGATATATTATCTGGGTCTAATTTAAACAAGAATATTGATTCAATTTGTAATTTTAAAAATTAAAATAAATTGTGAAGACTTGGTAATAAATTATTAATTCTAAGAAGTAATCCATCAATGGATTGGGTTGAACCTCAATGAAGTGATCACTGCAAGAAATTTATTACCAATAAATTATTGCTGTAGAAGTGTGGTAAGTTTGGTTTTCATGCTTCTAAAGAAATTCAATCAAAGCACCTCACGAATCTATCACAACATAAAGTTCAAAGTTTTCATTACCTTTTCAAGTCTGAGGTTCCAAATTTCTCTGTAAAACTTATGACATGAATAAATAAAATCTTTAGCTTACAACAAGTTTCAGAAGAACAACCACTTTAAGTAAATGTAAAATTAATCGATGAAAATAGCTATAAATCTCATCAATGAAACACAATCTACAGCTCACAGTTTTTGTAATCTAATTACAGGCATGACAAACATGAGTTACAAAAATCAATGTTATGCTAAAAGTAGCATCAAGGGAAGATTTGTATGTGGGGGTGTGTGTGTGTTTTTATTTAGAGAATCAACCTGATTTTAATTCAGATGGTGGAATGTTCCAAAGTGGTTTTTCCAACTACTCCAGCTAGAATCTAGGTGACCATACAATCATAATTTTCTGGATTCAAAATGATCTAAAATTTGCTTAAATATTAACAATGATGATACTATCATTATCATTGAGTCCTATGAATTGTTCATTGACTGTTTAGAAAAACCTTCTATGTAGTGGCATAGGCAATTACCCAACAAACCAATCACAAGGTCTCATCTAAACTAATCATTTTTGGTTAGTATCACTTGCTGCATCCAAAAATGTGAAGAAAGAGAGGGTGATTCCAACAGTATTCTATGCTATTCTATTCAGAATTATTATTTTCTGGAAATAGATGAAATCTTCTGCAATTGTTTTAGTAGCATCTCTAGTAAAACATTTGCTTCTTGAAACAAGTGTGGGACATAAATATAAACTGATATTGTTAGAAACACAATGCTACTGGTTGCACACAGCAGCATTTTCAGTACTTGAACCAAGCTTACAACAACCACACATGGTCATCAGCACCAAGAACACAAAAAAACAATTTTTTTGCCACTAAATGATAACCCTTTGCTCACCATGACTTAACTGCAACTCAATCCAATTCAATGACAAAAGCAAGAATGCAGCATTCTGCAAAAGGAAGTCCTGGTGCAAGTCCATGACACACACCCACTATAAGACTGGCAAAGACTTTAGGAGTAATTGATACCAGGTGGAGGAGGAATTGCCCAGGCAAAATATTATCAACTGGCCACCTCAAATTGCATGCCAAAAGAATAGGATGCGTGGGGGGGGGGGGTTGTAAGTACCATGGGAAACTGGGATGGGTGTCCATCCTGTACGTTGTAGTAGTAGTATAACAAGTGTCTGTGAACAACTAACTGGGTGGTAAGAAGAAGAAGAAGTGAAATACAGGAGGAGTCAAAACAGAAGGGAGGAGGACCAAATAAGAGTGAGTGAGTGAGTGAAAGAGAGAGCCCGCGAGAGGGGGTTGGCAGGAGGAGGGCCAAAGAGAGAGGAGTAAGATGCAATGACTTATTATTCCAGACCACACTAGACTTAAACGGAAAAGTTGCTGTAGCAACCTACCACGCATCATCTAGCCCGGCTACCTGGGTAGTAGCTAGCTAGCTATACACCGGCCGAGCTGAGCAAGTAAGCGCCGTGGGATTGAGAGTTGTGGAGACGGAGTGAGACAGAAGACAGGCAGGGAGGGGAGAGAGAGGGAGGGTGCTGTTATTGTTGGCGTGTTTTTGGTTTCGCTTTTAGGGTGAGTGAGGGAGAGAGGAAGGACTTATATAGCATTTTAGGAACGGGATACGTGACCAGGCGCAGCGGCGTGAAAGGAAGTTAATTACACAAATTCCGGACTGCATCGCACCACTGCAAAGTTGCGGCGAGAAGTAGCAGTTCTTCTCCCCTTCCTCCCCCGCATAGGCAGGCAGGCTCGCTGTTTTCGTTGCTGGGGGCCAGGGACAACCTCCTGCTCTGCTCGCAAATCGAGTCCTTCTTCATGGCACCTTTGATGCCGCTCAGCTGCTTCTTCTAAGTAGTGGCATCCCTATTGGGTCTCCCTCCCCTGCTCGTCACTCCCCACCTCGTGCTGTAATTGCCTGTGATCAGGAATGGAAGGACGGGTAAGCCACATCTAGATGTTAGGAGCCTTGGTGAATTCGAGCTTGCTTTTGTCAGTGAGGAGCTAGCACACACACTCTTGTTGTTTGCTAGAGCACTCGACAGCAAAGTTCGGGATGCGCGGTTTCTAAGAGTTGAGTAGCCTCGGGAAAAGATTGAGGGACCGAAGGCTGAGGAAGGTGTTGAATCGCCGCCGCTGTGATTTTTCCATTGTTGTGCTCGGCGCCAACACGATTGCTGTTAGATGATGAGCAAATTATTGGGCGTCTAAACTCTCGGAGTTGGCTCAAGAGGTCGTCCGTGCTCGCAACGAATTGCAGTGGAATGAGACGGTACGGTGTACTCGGTGTGTAGACAAGGTTCTGTGAAAAACTAGGGCTACAGCAGAGACGAGTGAGGGGGGATTGAGCGGAAGCATCGGCAGTGTATGTGAAGGAGTTGTTGCCGACACTTGCTTTCTCTCACGAGATTACTTGCTGAGGACGTCTTCCTTGTATTTGTCGAATCCAAACTCTCTAGGCTGTGCGAGTGCTTAGCATGTTGCTCGGATGAAGCGATGGTGTTGTCGCTCGCGCATAGTGTCCAGTGTCAAGCTCTTCAGCTGCGGGTGCTAGCGCGTTTTGCTTCGTTTTTTTACTCTACGTGGAACCCCTGGACAGTACTTCTCTTTCCTTGAGTGGAAAAGTCTAAAACCCTGCATACGTGGTCTATCGTTCGAACGGAGTGGGACGCAATCTTCTGCCGGCTTTAATTACTGGAGGTCGCATTATCGCTCCCAACTTTTGATCACATTTGCTTGAAAAACCACTGATCGTCGAGTTTTCAGCGGTACCTGATAATGTTCTTGTAGGATTGTTTTTGTGAGCTGAAAGCGTAACACCTCTGACCCGTACGAATGCCTCTTCAATCATCCCTGCGCATGGCCTATGATCCATCCATATGACTAAGCGAATCTAAAGCGTTACGTAGGTACTGTGCTCCTGAGCGACTTGAGTGACGGAGTTATATAGGTGTTTAGAAGCAGTGGTGTAGTGACCGAGGTTACAAAGTGTCAGTGTAACTCCTTGTTTACCATACTCTCATCGCCAGTGTGTTTGTGTTGGGTTTTGGTGGTCAGTATCAGAGACGATGACGGCTCTGCTTCTGTTGGGAGGAATATCGTCAGCGCCGACCGACGCTGGATTGCGGACATTGATACGCCGCTCGTAGGCTGATGGGGCAGCTATAGTGGTCTTTCAAGCTGTGTAAAACAAGCGCAACTGGTAGCGACATTAATCAAACACGCATTATTTCGATACCACTTAAAGCACGAAACTGCTGACGAGAACAAGTAAGTGAAGAAAAAAATGATTTTAAAGAGCTTAACGTCTGGAGATGCAAGGCTAGAATTGGTTCTTGCCAGATGATAAACTTATGCTCTAGCTATCAAGCATCTAAATTGCAATCTGGTTCCTCCGCACAGAACTGAATCCTTTATCGGTTGAAGGTATATTGGAGAGGGAATCAGATGGGACATTAGGAGGGCTAACTATCTGGGAGCATTTTGTCCCATAGTCGAACCTGGTTTTGGAACCTCTACTGTGACCCCGAGATAGAAGTGAATCCATTGGCTTGTGCTGTCTGTTATTTCTCGCTTCTGTATTGTCGCAGTGTCCCTGGTGCCGCCTAGTTAGTGCCGTTTGATGTGTAAGTTTATTACGTATACGTTTCTGATATGTCCGAAATGTGACTATTTGAGCGCTGTTTGAACATTGCACATTTCGAAAAAAGATTGTGTTTTGTTTTGTTTTTTTTTGCAATGACCGGTTACTAGCTGTCGAATAGCTGAAAAACTAATGACTCAAAGCATCATTAGAAGCTGTTGTGTAGAATCTTGTTGACGGCTTCACCTCTCTTGTGACATTCAACTGGGTCTGCATCTTTTTTTCTTCGTAGCATCAGCTTCCAACGGCTACTGTACATATTTCTTGCAACGTCGCGAGATTTTAAGGTTGTTTTCATGGTAGTAATGCAGGATCTTGTCGAAGGGATGCAACGTCCAGGCGGCGGAAGCGGCGGAAGTATGAGCAGCCCCCAAAGTGGAGGAATGGGTGGTGTACCGGGGCAAGGGTTGCACACACCAACAGCTATTCGACCTCCGCCGCCTCCATCACTGAGTAGTATTACCCCTTTGCATAGTATGAGCAGTGCCCTCCCGGAGAGTGGCCCGTCTGGTCCTCGTCCAATCAAGACTGTGGCACCGCCGTCAAGCTCAGGGATGAGCATGGTTATGGTAGACCCAGGTGCCGGGGGTGGGAATGGGAGTGGCAGTGGGGCTGGGGCTGAGCAGACTCGTAAGAGGAAGCGAGGGAGGCCTCGCAAATATGAAACTGGCGCTGGATTAACTCCAGGAGTCCCTGGCGGTGGTTTTCCTGTTCTTCCATCGCTTCTGCCCGGCCCATCCTCATCGCCATATTCGTCCCCTGATAGACGAGGAAGAGGGCGTCCACTAGGTTCTGGGAAGAAGCAACAATTGGCTGCTCTAGGTGAGAGACATGCTCTTTGACAGCTAGTGTAACAAGCTATTTGGTCTTCGAATTCAAGTAAGAGTTATTCGGATGTTATTTGGTTCTTTTAATCGTCGTCTTTTTGTGGGAGCATTTCCTAGCGTGTTGGTTTCTAATCCTGTTCATGCTGGTTTATTGCTATTCCAGGGGTTGTACTAGCGGGTTCAGGGCAAGGTTTCACTCCCCACATACTGACTGTAAACACGGGGGAGGTATGAACTTTCTCCCCCTGTGTGCATCGCCTTCGTTGTTCTACATTTGGACATTTTTGGATTTTAACCAGAACCATTCAGATGTCTCGAAGTGTATTACCATGGTCGTGAATGGATTTGATTAGGTTACTGAAGACTATTATGTGCCTATCACAGGACGTGGCTACGAAAATCATGCAGTTTGCACAGCATGGTCCACGCGCAACGTGTGTGTTGTCAGCCAATGGTGCCATTTCCAATGTGACCTTCCGCCAGCAGTCGTCATCAGGAGGCACTGTGACTTACGAGGTATGACAAGTCCTTGTTTTTGTATCCTGAAGTATTAGTGGAAGATAAGATGCCAATTGTACTAGATTTTGCACGCTTTGCTAACGTTTCTACATTCTCACCTTACATGCACCTCATCTTCACTGATGCATCTAAAGATGAGAATATTGGCGAGATGGATAAGATTAGCCCCAGCAATAGAGAAATGACCTCAGGGTTTTGTGCAATACTGTTCAACTTATCCAACTGTGTTTCGGCATCCAGGGTCGCTTTGAGATACTTTCTTTGTCAGGTTCGTATCTACCTACGGATCTTGGAGGTGGTGCTCGGCAACGGACAGGGGGTTTAAGTGTGTCTTTGGCAGGTATTGATGGGAGTGTAATCGGTGGAGGTGTTGCCGGAATGCTAACCGCTGCTTCTCCCATACAGGTATCCCTACATATATTCGTTTCCACGATTTGATACGTGAAATAGACTGAACTAGACTCTCTGATTGTTCTGCTGGTTCAGCCCTCTCTACATGTTTCTCACGTTTGTTTGGGGTGAGAGGTTTCCATAAACTGTTGATTTTGTATTCACCACATTATGCTTTAGCAGTAACTACTTATGCTTAACCTGACGACTGGACGTTCTTGTTTGGTGTCCTTTTCGTTGGATCTGTTGTTAGCACCCCAATTTATATGGTGATTTTATTCTCCTCTCGTTTGCAATATACAGGTTGTTGTTGGGAGTTTCCTTTCTGATTCTTTCAAAACTCAACCGAGGTCCAAATCTCCACTCAGCTCTGGACCAGGAGGGTCGTCTGGAGCTGGAACAGCTCCGGGATCAGCGCCTGGAGCTCAGCGTCCTACACCACCCAGACTTGAACCAAAACCAAGTTCAGGTACACTTAAACGCACCAGGGTTTAGATGTGTTGTGGCTTTTCATTTGCTGGATTCTGTTTGTTTTTGGGTTCAAGGTTTATTTTTATTTGATTTTGTTTTATTTCATTTATTTCTCTAGTTCCTTAACAGATAAATTGCTGGATGCTTTAGCATGATCTGTTCTGCTGACTTCATGATTCTAGCTTGTTTACATGTGTTTTGTTATTGGTGCTTCATCGTGGACATCTAACAATGATGGACTCACTGTGGATGCAGCATCTGGTCCTCAGCAAGCACCATCCGTCCCTTCACTTCCTGGTCAATCCTCCGTGCCAAGGCCGCAAGCCATGAGTATGTTTCAACCGACGTTTACTTGGCAATTTCCACCCGTTTCAGGAGAAGGTCGGAGGACTGATATCAACATCTCCTTGCCAGGTGGATAAAGAGTTGAAAGGGCATAGAAATTAGTTTCTTGCTGTTACAGACGGGGACCTTGACAACATCTACTAACTTTTTGGTAATCCCATGGAAGAAATAGGTTCGTTGTAGTACCGAGTACTATTGAACGTACATGATCTGCTTTCTTACATGGTTGACTGCTGCGAGTTGTCAACCAGGCTTTCACGGATCCAACAGTTCCCACCGCTGTCGTCATTGCACAGCTTGTGGAAAACAGATATTTAGTAACATTGGTTGGGGAAAAGCTAAGAGGGGATGTGGAGGGTTAAATTTTTTTCATCGTCGTAACAGGCTTTCTGTGAATAGAACCTTTTGAGCTAAGTGTAGAGTTAGTTCCTAGTACAAAGCTTTCGTGCACCAGTCTAGCTGTAGATACAGTTTAAATTCCTACGCACCAGCAGTAGTTTTACATGTGTTTGAACATTCAAACCTGGGCGGATGCTTATTTATGGGATCTTCATTGTACCTCTGTTGAATGGGGGTTGTATTTTGGAACATTAGTATGCCATTAAAAGCATTTCTGGCAAGACCTTGGACGGTGTTGCGGTGCCTCATGAAATGCGGAACCCTACTAAACCATACTGAGACGGACTTGAAAGTGCTTTGCTCATAAACCCGATATCGGTTATGAATTTTTTCAGTTTCTTGGGTGTTGAGTTACTTCACAGTTTCTTGGGTGTTTTATTTATTTTTATTTATTTATTTATTGTCAACTATCGTTAATGACAAATTAACTGCAGTTAATCAACATCTCCACACCCCATGTGAAGACTAGCAGAGTGGTGGACGAGGGATTCCGGGTTCCTGCTACAACGAATAGGAGCTGGGACTAGAAGTCTACTCGTGTATTATTGTGCTTGGGTCGGCTTGTATATTGTCATTACTTCTCTCGTATAGGTTGTTAGTTGGATAAAAGATGCGAGTTGGCTGCATTTCGCTGTATTTGTTTTCAGCTACATTTGTCAAACTCAGTACTTTCCTGCTTATCAATACGTACACTTCACATCGAGTTGTATTCATTTGTTCTCCGTGTCTAGTTACGATGGGGGAGGGGGGGGGGGGTTGAGGTGGGGACGGGTGTGCGGGCGCATTTGTTGGAACGCAATCATGTCGCAGGGAAGGACTGTGTTGATGGCAAGTAAGCGTATGATGGAGGCCACACGAGTAACTGAGCATCACCGCCGGTCGCATAGGCTAGTAAATAGGTTCACGCTACATGAGAAGCAATCGCACAACGCTCGAGAGAGATCCACAGGTCAGAAAGAGCTTTTGAGAAATATCAGAGTTTAGTACACTAAATGTTGCAACATCAGAATCATTCGAGAATCGATCGACGGACATAAATGAACTCTCTGTGCTCAAGTAATATCTGTACATGTGTAACTCCTCCAGGAGTCGTAATAGGCAACCTCAGGCTAGTCTGTTCACTCCTGGTCAATAATGAATAGTACTTCCAATGGAGGTGACTCAAGGGCAGAGGCAACCGTTAAGTTGAAAGCAAATTAACGACCGTTGACAATCACTTCAGTAGGAGAAGAGGACATCTAGTCCGCTCTATCATAGCTTCAACTTGTATCCCAGAAAAGAATCGATTTTCTGCAGTTGATGCAGACGCTCTCTGAACGCCTTGTTGTCCATTTGATCGTGTACCCAACATGCAAATCTTTCGTCTAGTCCTCGCCTCTCCAAAAAATTATGAATCTCTACCCTTAATTTTGGGCTAATTCTCCTGAATGCCACATGTACACATCATTAGGTCAAGGTTTAGGGTTTGGGGTTTTGAGAGTTTCTACCAAACTGCTACTGTGGTGCTCCTTGGATTGGCGAAGACAGGTACTGCGTGCGTTTCATGCTTACCAGAATGCTGGGAAATATTCGTCCTCAATCTTCATGTCCTTCTTTTCTCGGTAGACGATGTGGTTGACAGCATATCCTCTCCGATCGCAGTCGACATTCACTTCGAGTGCTTGCGGGCCGTCTTTCGTGATAGTGAGGGTTATGTTTACAACCACCTTCTGCTCCACTGATTGTTCCTCTTCCAACTCCTCAATCACCAACTCTTCTGGCGGGCCTCCTCGTGGATGGAAGAAAAGCTCACACCTAACCTGGATGTCTTCTGGCCCTTTGCGCCGGGTCAGAAGCAAGTGCAAATCGCCATTATCCTTCAATTTGAAAGGCTTTGGAGGCGACACACTGTAATTCTGCAACCGTCTGAATTCAGGCCATCAGAATCTCTGCAACTAGAGAGACAGTGACAATCCAGTAAAAAATTTGAAACCACAATGCACTCTAAAACCCCAGAAAACTTTTTTTCAAAAAATAAAGCTTACTACCTCGTAAGCCTTCTTCATCCTCTCGATCTCTGCAGCCAAATACGACGGTTCCTCTTTCGCCGGCTCCAGGCTTCCCCTCGACTCAGCAGCCACCGCTTTTGCACACCTCACGAACAACGATGATCCAGAGGCTCCCGGCAGCAGTTGAGCACTCCGCCTCCATGCCCAGGAAGAAAACATGGCGATCCTAACGAAGATGAGCAAAGGGAAGCTAATTCACTGAAAGTTTGTTGCCTGAATGCGAAATTCTGCAGGCAGAGTCAAATGAACACCAGGACAGTCACACACACACTTTTAAGTCTCAAACAGTGAGTGAGTGCGTGAGTTTTGTACAAGTGAAGTTTGTCTGTCAGGCAATGCTTCAGTGTAAGTGCGGTGCCACTCTGGATTATTATTTCAGGACCTTTTAATACTTTTGGGGTGCATCACTTTCTAAGGCAAATGCGAAAGCTAAAGGACACACATTCCATCTCTCAAGCCCTCACAGCTCTCACTCACTGTCTGCTGAACAAAGTCATCTTCTTTCTTTCTATTCTTTTTCTGTATGCCAGATCCAACATGTTTTGTGACGGTTGTACAGAGTACTGTAGAATATAATGTGAAAGTTCAAGGTGATCAGTGTCTGTTTGAGTTTATTTATTCATTTCTTTTCAACGTTTGCAAATAGCTGAATCTATAGAAAACCCTAGTTACGTAGTGTGTTAGAAGAATAGGTTTGGGTCACCAACTTTGTTTTAGGTAGAAACATTTATTCTCAATTCAGCGTGAATCATATTAACTTCGTGATCATTGATGCTAGGAATCATTTTACAATGTACAGTTATGAATATCTGACAACATGCAAGGGGTATTCTTATTGAGTACTAGAATATGTTATGTGAGAAATAATGTTGTCTAATTGTCTAAGAGAGTAGAATTATGATAGTAATGTTTAAGTAGATGTAGACTTGGCAATGAGAATAAGTCCTGATTTGAGGTGCACAAAGTGCCAAAGTTGTTTACAAACTTTTGCATTTTAGATTATTAGATGGTAGATTGATTCTACCAAAACTAGCGTAAAATATGAACATTAATGTATTTTTGATAACAATTTTTTTTTTCAATTTTTAATTCATTTTTTGCCAATAGTGATAAATAAAAAGATTGTATGTATTTGATTTTTTTATTTGATTTTTTTCATTATATAGAAATAGTTATATAACATGTAATTATTATTTTTTTAAATCTTTTTACTTTTAATTTGTTTCTAAATTTTTATTTTTCATATGTGTATGATAGTTTTAACTAACTTATCTTTGTCTGTTTTTTAGGTTTATGTATTTACACACACACACACATATATATATATATATATATATATATATATATATTTTGTAGATTGAAATAATTTTGTAAATTTTTAGCATTTGTAGTTTTTGTTGTTCTTTTTCTTTGCCATACTTGTAGTTGCTATTATATTATTAGAGGATATTAGATATTTAATGATTATGTTGTAAATAACATTTTAAAGATATCATAGTATGTGTGTGTGTGTGTGTTTTTTTTTTTTTTTTTTTTTTTTTTTCTTCAAATTTTTAGTTGATTTACAGAATAAATTTGTATTTTTTAAATAGAATCTATTTGAAGTTTTTTTAATTCAATTAAAGTATATAATTAAGTGAAAATAAGAGAAAAAATCTATTTAAATTGAAAAAAATAAAATTTATTTATACATTTAAGTATGCCAATTAAACAAAAAATAAAATAAAATAGAATAAGAAAGTTTAAAAAATCTAAAAAAACTAACTAAACAAATCTTCATACACTGATCAGATATGATAGGATAAAATAAGTATATATATATATATATATATATATATATATATATTTAAAGATATAATGATATTAGCATCTTTTAAGAAAGCGTTCATAGTCGAATGGTTAAGATAATTGCCTTTGATTGTCTAAGGCATGCCTTGAGATTCCATGAAATTTAAAACTATACTTTGACATAGATCCGAATTTATAAGAATGTTGATTTTAGAGAATTTTATGAATTTAGTGGATTCTTTTGTAATCTATTACTATTAATACAATGAAGTATATCTTTAGTAGATCATTTTGTACAAAAGAAAAATAAAAATAAATTTAGTAGCTGGTTGGACTAGAGTACTATTAAAAAGAAAATCTCTTGCCTTTAAAGCTATAATAGGACCATTATGTAGTACAAAAAATAGAACATTGTAAGAGAGGACAATGTCAATATAAGATTTTATTAAAGGCAAGAAAATATGAAGTACTTTTTTGAACATCAAGGCTAAACTCAATATTTAAAGAATACAAGATAGAAGCAATACCCACATACAAGGTATCAACCAAGAGATGCAACTAAAGAAATAGCATCACCTAATAAATACTATATATTTACAAATAGTACATCATGGTATTAAATTGTGACAAATCTTCAAATAACTTTGAATTTCTCACTCAAGTCTTTGCTTGCAATAATAGGAATAGAAGATGGAGAATGTCATATCGTACATTAGATCATAGTTGAAATAGGACCAGACTATCTCGAAATTCTAAGATTCTTCTAATCCATAGCAATATAAAGCTTCATCACAAAATAGGACAAAAAAAACTAGAACAAAATTGAATAAAATAAAACAGAATAAGACATGAAAGAGAAAACTGAGTAAAGAAAAACAGAACAAAATAGAATTGAATTTAAAGATGCAAAACCAAATTTTACTAAGAGAAAGGATTCAAAGCCATACCTAACCAAATGCTCCAAAAGGCCCTACCAAGTTCTATTTATACCTTGTCATACCATCCTAGACTTTCTAAAATGTTCCTAGGTAGTGGGCTCTATATGTTAGGGACATAGTCCTTAGAACCTTTTAGAGACAAGTTTTTAGAACCTTCTAGAAGCAAGTCTCTGGAACCTTCTAGAAACTTCTAAGTTGGTAGAAGATGTTAAGGACATAGTCCTTAGAACCTTCTAGAGATAAGTTTCTAGAATCTTCTAGAAGCAAGTCTCTGGAACCTTCTAGAAGCTTCATAGTTGGTAGAAGTTGCTTGAGAGGCTTCCTAAATAGGAGTATATATTAGAATCGAGGTTGAAGAGTTCTTCAGTCTAGACAACACATCTCTTGGAGCTCTAGCTCACCTCTCTGGTGTTGTTCTTGTATTCATCTGATTAATCTAGTTCTTGCCAGTTCTTCTTAAACTTCTTGTTAGATCTCGAGTCTGTATTTCTGTGTCCGTGACAGTTTGTCGAGACTTCACTCACCTCAGATATTAGAGTTAGTTTCTTCCTCGTTAGAGTGCGGATTACCCCTCTGTTTGGAAGTGTACTAGCATTTTAGAGGTTGCGGATTACCCTCCTGTAAACTGATACTTCTTTTGTTACAATATTGGAGTCTTATTCTTCTTGGAGAGAGTGGATTACCCCTTTTCTTGAAGCTCTTAAGGCATTTTAGAGGTTGCGGAGTACCCTCCTCTGAACCAATATTGTCTTCTTGTAGAGTCATTTCTGTCCTTCTCTTAGAATGATCGGAGGCCAAGACATTAGTATGACGGAAAGTTCGGAGTCCAAGTTGGATGCTATCATGAATGCCCTTACTACATTATCGCAAATAATTGTAGAGATTGAAGGAGTCGTGGCAAGGCTTCATAATGATGGAGCATTTGAGATGGCACAATCTAGGTTGCACCAGCCTCAAACTTATGCACTTGGAGAAGCAACTTTGCCTCAGGTTCAACAAGCACCGCTGGTTCTATAACATAAGGAGCCTCGAGTTAGCCTTCCGGACAAGTTCGATGGTACGCGTTCCAAGTTTTGAGGATTCGTCAATCAAATCAGGTTGATAACAGTTTTACAGCCCGAATGCTATCCAACGGAGGAGTCACGTGTTGGGCTTGTTGGAACCTTACTTACATGGTAAGTTCTATCATGGTTTGCTCCTTTGTTTGAGAAACGATCGTCCATACTAAACAACTTTGAAACCTTTTTGGAGGCATTTGCGGAAGCATTTGGTAAACATGATAAGGTTCAATGGGCTACAACAAAGATCCGGTCACTATGACAAGGGATGCGCTCTACATCAGTCTATGCATCAGACTTTAGGTAATTAGCATGCGACATCAATTGGGACAAAGAAGCGTTGATGAGTCAATTCTATTGGAATTTAAGGGATGATGTAAAGGATTTACTGTTAACTCTTCTTAATCCACAAATGCTCAACGAAGCTATTAGGCAAGCTGTGAAGTGCGATAATCACCTATTCCAACGTTGCCAAGACTAATGTTCAAGACAACATACGGTTCGCCACGCCCCAACTATGTCGACAAATAGCGTGAATTCACATTCAGAGGTAGAAGACATACAAATTGATGTGATACGTGTCAAATCTCTTACCCTAGAAGAAAAAAAGCGACGTATGGAGGAAGGTCTATGCTTGTATTGTGGTGAAAAAGGCCACAAAGTTGGAAACTACCCCAAGAAGCAAAATCGACGTATTTTCAAGACTAGAGGCACGTTTGTTCAGGAAAACAAGGATGCCCAGCCACAATAGGAACCATGCAACTGGACAGTGAAATATCGCAACAACAACCAAGTTCCTTTCTTTCCGCTCAACCTGCCCTTTGCTTTACAATCCCTTTGTTATTGGCCCTCAAAAACTGAGAACCTTAGCATTATTAGATTCAGGAGCATCTGCTTGTTTCTTAAATGAAGAATTTGTGAAGTGTCATAAGATCCCTTTAGTACAAAAATCCAAACCTGTTCACGTTGAGGTCATAGATGCACGACCTTTATTGTCTGGTAGTGTCACCCATGAATCAAAACCTATAGAAGTGACGTTTAAGGGCCATAGTAGTCATATTATTTTTAATATTATTAAAACACCATCAAATCCTGTTATTCTTGGTCTTTCCTAGTTGGAAAAGCATAACCCATCCATAGATTGGAGGTTGCGGAAGATGACCTTTCCTACAAAACGACCCAAGAGCAAGCCTAGTAGAAAATCCCGAATAGAGAATTTCTTATTCATTGGAGCAAGAACATTTATAAGATCGTCCAAGGAAGGCACACCGTTTGTCATTTATGCGGTTCCAATTACTGGGGAGAAGATCTCGACAACAAGTATACCTGAGCAATATAAGGATTTTAAAGACGTGTTTCAAAAGAAGAATGCTGACATGCTACCGGAACACCGACCATATGATTGCGCCATAGACTTACAAGAAGGAGCACAACCGCCTTTTGGCCCAATCTACAATCTATTGCAGACGGAGTTGGCAGAGTTGCGGAAGAACATCAACGAGAATCTAGCCAAGAACTTCATCCGTCATTCAAAATCGTCAGCTGGAGCACCCATCTTATTTGTGAAGAAGAAAGATGGCTCGTTGCGGATGTACGTGGACTATTGAGGCCTCAACAAGATAACAAAGAAGAATCGTTATCCGTTACCCTTGATTTTTGGTCTCTTAGAATAACTTGGACATGCAAGGATCTTTACAAAAATTGATCTAAAGGGAGCTTACAACCTCGTACGAATCAAGGAAGGAGATGAGTGGAAGACAACATTTCGTACAAGGTATGGCCATTTTGAGTATAATATCATGTCTTTTCGTCTTACTAATGCTCCAGCAATCTTTTAACATATGATGAATGATATTTTCCGAGAGCACCTTGACGATTTTGTTGTCATCTATTTGGATGATATTCTGATATTTTCCAAAAATGAGGAAGAGCATGAAAAGTACGTTCATTTGGTCTTGGAGAAACTACATGAGTGAGGACTATATGCCAAGTTGGAGAAGTGTTTATTTCACCAAATAGAGATGGAGTTTCTAGGGTTTGTTGTGACTACGGAAGGCTTGAAGATGGACCCCAAGAAGGTAGAAGCAATCGTGTTATGGGGGGTTCCGAAGACGGTTAGAGACGTACAATGCTTTCTTGGTTTTGCCAACTTCTATCAGATCTTTATCAAGAATTACTCTCAAGTTGCTGCTCCTCTCACTCGGTTGACATGCAAGGATAAGCTGAAATAGGGACCTCTAGCGGAGAAGGCATTTCAAGACTTGAAGACCACATTTACTACGGCTCCAATCTTAGTACATCTAGACTTTACAAAGGCTTTTTATTTAAAAACTGATGCTTCAAATTTTGCTTTGGGAGCTGTACTTTCACAAATGGGAGAAGACAAGAAGCTTTATCCGGTTGCATTCTATTCTCGAAAGTTCTCTGCTGCTGAAATCAATTATGAGATCCACGATAAGGAACTTCTTGCTATAGTAGATTCTTTCCAAGAATGGCATCACTTTCTTGAAGGAGCTGCACATCCAGTGACCGTATACACAGATCACAAGAATTTGGAGTATTTCATGTCGGCTCGAGTTCTAAATCGATGTCAAGCTCGGTGGAGTATGTTGCTATCTAGGTTCGATTTTGTTATCACTTATCGACCTGGAAAGCAGCAAGGACTATCTGATACCTTATTGAAGAGATCGTATCTTTTACCAAAGGCTGGAGAAGCAGCGTTTGATCAACAATGTACGATATTGTTGAAGCCAGAGCAATTTCAGCTTTGAGCTACTATTGTGCCAATTGATGTTGACTTCTTGAATTAGGTACGTGCCGTGACCATTGAAGATTCAGTAGCCATTGATATTCAGCAGCGTGCCAATGACGACAAGTTCAAGGTGGAGGGAGATCTTTTATACTTTGAGGAGCGGTTATGTATCCCCAAAGGACCAGCATGACTCCGGGTTCTTCAATCTTGCCACGATTTTCCAGCTGCGGGACATTTTGGATTCAACAAGACCTTGGAGCTTATTTCTCGAGATTTTTGGTGGTCCAAAATGTGGAAGGATGTGAAAGATTTTATCTTCTCTTGCGATATCTGTTCAAGATCCAAGAATCCTCGACATTGCCCTTATGGATTCTTACAGCCATTGCCGATTCCACGTCGACCATGGTCTTCAATTTCCATAGACTTCATCACGGACCTGCCATCATCGAACTCATTTGATAGCATCTTTGTCGTGGTAGATCTGCTTACAAAGATGGCGTACTTTGTCCCTTGCAAGAAGACATCATCCAGTGAAGTCACAGCAAGGCTCTTTCTCGATAATGTGTATTGATATTATAGACTACCAAATGATATTGTATCAAATCGAGGAACCCAGTTTGTATCAAAGTTTTGGAGATCTCTCTTTGAGATACTGAAGGTGGATATCAAGCTTTCTTTGACTTTTCATCCTCAAACTGATGGCCAAACGGAACAGGTGAACTAAGTCTTAGAACAATACTTACGATGCAGCATCAATTATCAGCAAGACGATTGGACCACATATCTGCCACTAGCTAAGTTTGCATATAACAACACCCTCCATGCGTCGACTCAATACACACCATTCTTTTCCAACTGTGGGTATCATCCGAAGCTTGATTTATTGAGTCCATCAACAAATAACAATCCAACAGGTGAAGGATTTACGAAACAACTATCAGAGCTTCAAAATACATTGAAGCTTCAATTACAATCTGCTCAAGAATCCTACAAGGCATCTGCAGATAGATTTCGGAATCAAGCAACTACTTTCAAAATTAGAGATAAAGCATGGCTTCTTCGACGGAATATCAAGACCAAGCGACCATGTAATAAGTTGGACTATCGAAGATTGGGACCATTTATCATCCAAAAGCAAATCAATCCAGTGGCGTACCGTCTGGAATTACCGACTTCTATGAAGGTACATCCAGTCTTTCATATTTCCCTGTTGGAGCCTTATCAAGAGTCGTCTTTTCTTGGAAGAGTGCAATGTCTGCCACCTAGTATTGAGATCGAGAACCACGAAGAATACGAGGTTGAAAAGGTGCTGGATTCACGGTGAAGGTGGGACAAGTTGGAGTATCTTGTTCATTGGTGTAGCTACGACATTAATGAGCGAACGTGGGAGCCAGCTGAAAATCTTGCCAATGCGTCGCAAAAGGTACAGAAGTTTCATCAACAACATCCTCATAAACCTAAGCCGGTTCGACGATAGCTTCTTTTTGAAGCTTGCTTACTCAAGAATATAAGAAAGGGAGAGAGCACCACCAAAATTCGTAGTTGATGTAGTTATTTTCTCCAAGATAAAATAGAATTTTTTTAGTAGCCATAATTTGGTCTTCTGATATGGATAGCCAAGAGATAGATACTATGCCAATCAGATTATCTCAACTGACTAACTCACGAACGCGACCCCGAGATGAAGAACTGCCTTTTCCACGACGACGACGGAGGATACCGAGTAACTGATCACTCGTGATTGTATTTGAATCCGAGCTTGCTTACGATGGTCAGCCAGAAGGCGTATTTGCAGGACAATTTCACAATGAAGACACGGAAGTTCATGCTTGGTCAAAAGTTGAAGGAATGGGCTACTATCATTGGCTTCAAGGGTCGATGAACCACTTGCCTCGTGAACAACAGTTGGAGTTCATAGCAGACGTTATGCGACAGATCTTCATTTTCTTACGTTGGTACTGATTAACAACAACATTGCTTCTCAGAGACCTCGAAGCTAAAGGAGGGGGTGATATTAGGGACATAGTCCTTAGAACCTTCTAGAGACAAGTTTCTAGAACCTTCTAGAAGCAAGTCTCTGGAACCTTCTAGAAACTTCTTAGTTGGTAGAAGATGTTAGGGACATAGTCCTTAGAACCTTCTAGAGATAAGTTTCTAGAACCTTGTAGAAGCAAGTCTCTGGAACCTTTTAGAAGCTTCCTAATTGGTAGAAGTTGCTTGAGAAGCTTCCTAAATAGGAGTATATATTGGAATCAAGGCTGAAGAGTTCTTCAATCTCGACAACACATCTCTTCGAGCTCTAGTTCACCTCTCTGGTGTTGTTCTTGTATTCATCTGACTAATCTAGTTCTTGCCAGTTCTTCTTGAACTTCTTGTTAGATCTTGAGTCTGTATTTCTGTGTCCGTGATACTATATAGATAACTGTCTTAAGGCTTTTTTAGAAGGTTCTATGGTAGGCTCCATCTATATAACCATCCTAAATTCTTTCTAGAATGTTCTACAATGGGCCCTATCTGCTCCACTAATCTAACTTCAATTCTAGAAACTTCCATGGTTCTAACTATCTATACAATTATCTTATCTATATCCTATTACAATTAATTTTCTTCTTCTAATGTAAAAGGTCCTCATTTTGCTCCCAATGGTATCTCCGAATTATCTACTCACAATAGATAAGATTTTGTATAAGTTCTTACATTGTATCATGAATGGGATAAACTTTTCAAAGAACTTTGTACTAAAGTTGTAGATGTCCACTGCCACAACAAAGATAGCGATGCTCCAAAATACTATCTACTTCATATTTTTGTTGGTCATCAATTACAACTAGTAGTAGTAGTGATTGGTGTCGATCTGGAAAGCACTTTGGCTCAATATGAAATTCGTTTAGTTACAAAATATAGAAGAGTGAATGGACCTAAATATGTGGCATAAGCTCGAGGCGGTATACAACATCAAAAATTACTACAAAAATGTAGAAAGATCCAAGCGACCGAGGTATTAGTTTATAGATTTGAGTTGATATAGCAAGTGGCAAGTTGGCATTGGAGAGTAATACTTGATTACCATCCTAGAAGGTCTTGTATTACCAATGGTTATCCGCATGTTGTTTTTATCGATTCTATGTAGCAAAGAGACAATGCCGTACTTCTTACAAGGCCGTTATATAAATTTCTTTGTTGTCAGATTATTGGTGTTGATGAGACAATGGAGAATTACTGACATAATTGGATGCTGACCAATTTTAAAGAAAAATAGTGAATGATCGATACTTTCTTGAATACTATCATTATAAGCAAACTCCAAAGGCGTCAAGTATTCATTTCAATCATTATTATGAACTACCATAAATGCTCGCAACATATCTTATAAGGTTCAATTTGCATGCTCTATTTGCCCATCTGTTTGGAGATGGAAGGCTGTAGAGAAGAGAAGTTGTGTGCCTAGAAACTTAAATAAGGCTTGCCAAAAACTTCAAGTAAAGCATGGATTCCGATTTGAAATGATGACACGAGGTAATTTATAGTGACAAAAGATGGTATCAAAGAAGACTCAAGCAAGCATTGAAGCATCAATATTTGAGAGCACCATAGCCAAATGAAGTTGCTTCAAGAGTTGATCCATAAAGACAGCAATCACAATATGATTATGAATTATTTGCGATAAATACATAATGAGATTCATAGTCACGTGCTCCCAACGTGCTTTAGGTAGCGGAATTAGTTGTAATAGTCTAAGAGATGCTGCGTTGTATACTTTGTTACATTGACATAACTTGCAAGAGTATACAAAGGCTCAAACATCACGATCTAATCCTATCTAAAATCATATCTTTCAGATTTATTCTTGAGTCTTTTCTTGTCCTAGATTTCAAGATATTAGAATATTATGTCTCTTCTGAAGTATGCACGTTTAGAGTTTAGCATTATCGAGTACATAAATTTACTTCTTCAAATAAAGCAAGCCATTATTAAGAATGTAATCTTGATATTATATATCGCTTATCTTTAGCCAATTGCTAATCTCCTTGAAATAAGCATTCCAATATATAGCTTCTTTCTATTTTGTTTTTTTGGTTAGATTTGAAATGACTCTACTAATAGTAACGACTTCTACTTTATCTCGAGATTCGTCCTTCAAGTTTGGTCTCTGTAATAAGCTGTTTAGCATAGTATATTCTTGTCCTTGCTTATATTCAAGCTGGATATCAAAAAATTGTAAATATTCTTCTCAACAATAAGGCTGCAATTTCATATTTTTTAGATGAAATCATGTAGCAAGGATCGATGGTCAGCCTAAACAACTACTAGCTTTCTCAATAGATAGTATTGCTACACTATTTTAGCGTGTACAATCACTAATTGCTCTTGATCCTATGCAAAGTAATTGTGCTCTGCCTTTCTGAGCTTACATGATTTTTAAGCCACAAGTTGAAGGCCCCTACCAAAGTCTTCTTGAAGGACCATTCTACTAACAAAGTCGAAAGTATCAATGTCAAGCGTACAAGGAAGATTAGGATCATACAATTGCAATGTTGCAGCAATAATGAGTGCCTCCTCTAACTTATCAAAGGAATTTTGTTATTCCAATTTCTATTTTAATGGAACACCCTTCTCTTATAAGTTTTTCAATGAGGTAATAATGTGAGCAAATCACCAAACAAAATGGCAGTAATATTCAATAAAGTCTAAAAATGAACAAACTTTAGAAGCATCCTTAGAGGTTGGCCAATCCTTCACTACTTTCAGCTTATCTTGCTCCATATATATGCCTTTGGAGGACATGACATGCTTCAAAAAGGTGACTTCCAACTTCCAAAGTTTATATTTTGATTGCTTGTAATAGAAATGACTATCTTGTAGTTGGTATAATACTTCTCATAGGTGTTGTTCATGCTCTTTAAATTTTTTATTATATACAAGGATATCATCAATGAAGATGACTACATACTTGTCTAAAAGATCTTGAAACAATCTGTTTATTTGACGTATGAAAGAAGTTGGAGCATTGGTAAGGCCAAAGGATAAAACCAACTATTCAAAATATCCATAACACGTACAAAATGTTGTCTTTTCTAAATCCTCCCTTACAATGGGTGTTTGCGAATAGCCACTCCAAAGATCCAATTTACTAAAGATGGTTGCACCTCAAAGTTGATCAAGAAGATTATCTACGTATACAACTAGGTATGTATTTTTAACAATCTATTTATTGACACCTTGACAGCCAATGCAAAAGCAAAGTCCTCTATCTTTCTTGAGTGAAAAGATTATAAATGCTTGTCATAGTAATGTGCTTTCTTGAATGAGGCCTTTCTCTAAGAATTCATCTAATATCTTCCACAGTTCTTTAAGTTCTTTTGGTGCTAGGCAATAAATTTGTCAACTTATTACTTTTGCTCCAAGCAATAGTTCTATTTGAAAGAAGGTACCTTGATCAGAAAGTATGCCACTAAGTAGGTTGGTTGAAAAGACATTTTGATATTTTTGGATGAGTTGCTCTGTTCGTTCTTCTCTTTTGGTTGTCTTTCCCACCACTAATGTAAGATTTGGAACCACTATATATATCGGTTGCTCATGTTGTATTTGCTTCTTCATAAAAGTCATCACGAAAAGTAAGTCTTTAATTATAGATTGTCTTTCTTCTTTATTTGATACAAAGGTGCAAAGTATTACTTTGCGTCATCTATCTTTAAAAGATTTTGTCTTTATCATCTAATCAACTTGCTTATTTCTTATCTCTAACCATGACATATCAAAGATTATATCATACCTCAGCTTTGTCACCTTGAATCTCTCTCTTAAGACATATGCATCTGTCAATCTAAAGGTTTTTTCTTCACATATTTCACTCAATACATTCTCTCAGACGTTTACAAGGTACATACTTCTTCCATTAATTGCCTTAGTTTTAATTCCAAGCAGATCATTAATTTCACTTGAGATGCAATTTTTTGTAGAGGTACAATCTATAAGCACTCAATATGGTTAACCTCTTAGTAGTTCCATTAGATGTACCAATTGACTCTTTTTATAGTTGTGCAAGGCCATGCCATTTTTCTTTGAGAGATAGTAGCTATCTCCAATACTAGCCTTCGGAAATTTTACTGGGGAGTCCTGTTTTTCTACTCTGATTCATTATCAACTTGGTGAATTTCAAGATTTTGAACTTGCCTTGTCTTGCTAGTGCTTGTATTTTGAAGTTTTGGACAACCTTTGATCTGATGGTCTGGCTCTTAACAATAAAAATACAATCTTTTTTTGTACCAATATTTGTTGTCTTTGTGGTGTCAATGATCCTTATAAGATATCAATCTCCATTGGCATTGATTGTTGTACCATTGTATTAGATAGCGGCATAAGACTTTGTATTATAGGTCATGCTCTTCAATTACTAAAGTCTATAGCATCGACCCTCTCTACAATCTAAATTGCCTCTTTAAATGTTTGTGGATCCTTTAGCTCAATTTCTTATTGGATCCTAAGTTTCAAACCTCATAGAAATTGATCTATGATCTCCGCCTTCAAAACATTGTCAATTTGGAGACATAGGGACTTGAATGAAGAGACACAATCTTGCACCAACCTAGCTTGTATAAGATTTGCTAACTGATCATGTGCTATCTTCTCCGCATTGATGGGCTGAAATTGATTCCTAAACTCAGTTTCAAACTCTTCTTAGTTACAAAATCCACCTTAAGCTTCATAGCTTTGAACTCGATGTCACTACCAAATGGTTGCTACATCTCTCAAATAATAAGCTGTATATATAATTCCTTCCATTGTATTTGTCCCAAATAGTTGAAGGTATTGTTGTATGTTGAAGAGTCATTAACATACATCTTTTTGTTTTATACTCTCAAAGTATGTAATAGGCTTACTCAATTTCTACATAGTAGATATCGATTCTCTTATCCTTGAGGCTTCTATTTGCCCTTGCAAAGTAGATATCTGGCCTAAGAGATATTATATTTGAACTTCCATCTGGGATTGCTTCACCATATCTCCCATATTGTAATTTTTCCTCTAGGCTCTACTATTATAATATATTTTCATTCCATGATTGATTTTTTAAAAGTAGATTGTGGTAGCGTTAATACAATATCTAATGTATCTACAATAATTGACCTTAGACTAGATGATGACTATTGACACGCTACCAAAAATAAAGAGTCTAATACTTGCTCTAATATGAATGAAACAAGACTAGACTATTTCGAAAATCCAAGATTCTTCTAATCTACAACAACATAAAGCTTGATCACAAAATATGACAAAAAAAATCAAAACAAAAAAAAAAACTAAACTAAATGGAATAGGACATGAAAGACAAAATTGAGCAAATAAAAACAAAACAAAATAAAACAGAACAAAAAGATGTAAAACCAAATTTTACTAAGAAAATAGGTCAGAAGCCATACTTGATCAAATGTCCCAAAAGATCCTAGTCCATCCTATTTATACCTTGTCATATCACCTTGGACTTTCTAGAATGTTCTTAGGTAGTAGATCTTACATAGATAACTACCTTAAGCATTTTTTAAAAGGTTCTATGATAGGTTCCACCTAAATAATTGCTTCAAGCTCATTTTAGAACATTCTATGGTAGATCCTATCTTAATAACCATCATAAATTTTTTTAGAATGTTCTATAATGGATCCTACTTGGTCTACTAACCTCACCCTAATTCTAAAAACTTCCATGATTCTAACCATCTATACAATTATCTTATCTATACCTTGTTACAACATCATTATTGAGATTATAGACTACTTCATCTATAGAACATTTTTTAGATGATTCTCCATCTAGGAGGTTCAACAATATCTTTTCAAAAGACACAAGTAATACAAATTTGAGAATCTTCAAGGCCATTCAAAGCCAAATTCAAAAGAGATGGTATATAAGATAAGACATCTCAATAAAATACCTGCATCTAAGCTTGACTTTTATAACTATGAAATGTGATAAAATAATAATATTAGTTACCAAATTAATACTAAATCTCACTCAATTTTTATAATCTTATTACTCTAAACATCAAAAGAATCAAAAAATGTCAATATAGAAAGAAAACAAAGAGAAACTTATTCCCATTTAAAAGAGATGTCTCCACAAAACCAATAGGATGCCAACAGTTTACAAACCATAGAGCCAACTAAACCACTAATTTTTAATGAATCTATTCAATTAAAAGACACCCTCAAGTAGCCTTTGTCTCTATAAATTGTATGGATATTCAATCACTTATACTCATATAAGACAAAATAATTAGTCAAATAAATTTTATGGTCCTTGGTTACATATCCTTCCACATCCCAAGTGCCAAAAAATTAACCATGTGGACAAAAACAAATCTCTATTGGTTCTTTTCTTAATTAAAAATCTAATCAAATAATTATTTTGAAGTTCAATTTATAAATGTAGAGAGGAAGAATTACACACTAGTGGATCATAGATATATGCTAGAAGGAGGTTATATTAAATTTTATAATTGGTCTTTCTACTTCAACTTGGACATATCTATCAATAAATTCTCCTTTAAAATAAGAAGTTGAGTACATATACAAGAATTACTACCTTTTCTTACAATCCATGACTTCAATAAAGAAACCTTTGTAATTTTTAATAAAACATTGTTCATTAGTAATGCCAATATATACTTAATATGTCTTTTGGATCCATGCATTTCCATATTTATTGAAAATATAAAGATCTTCTATCATTCAATTATAATCTCGAGTTTAGAGAACAAAGAGAATATCAAGTATCTAGTAGAATACATTGGCTTTATTTCTCAATGTAATTATTGCTATTCTTTCAAATACTTAGTTTAATAATGCTCCATCATAAGATATCAAACAATGGAATGCCTAAATAATAGACATCAACACAAAGAAATTAATATAGAGAAGACCATAACTACTTCTTTGAGTGGGATATGTTAGGCTTCTATTACACAAATATCAACTCATACAATCTGAGTCCATTCTTTTACTACCAAAATATATAATTTTTTATAGAAATAAAAAAATAATCAATTAAAACACCTTATAATTTTTTTATCAATACTAAATGAAATACAACATTACTACATTTACAATATATACAACAATTTCTAAGCATTGATTGCCCTTGATTAGAGTTTTGACAAAACAACTACCTATGCTTTAATCCTTCCATCATACTTTAAATCAATCTTTTTTTTTGAAAGTCCTAATGAATATACTAAGAAAATTTATCCTTTTGTTTTATCTAAGACAAAGAAAAGAAGATAGCAAGGACTAAAATATTGGCTCAAATACATCTTTTCAATGAAACTATATTACATCTTAGAAGTTAGATCATTTTGAAATAAAAACATTTAAATCTTCTTCAATCTTGACACAATATAGTATGGCTTTTTACATGGTCACAACCTACCGCAATTATGTTATTATGTACCTTCATAGTTTTCATTGAATATAATATAAAAATCTATACTTTATAAAATCTAAATAGATTGTAATAGCATATCCTCTTTTCAATATTATAAAAGAGTCTATTATATTTCTTATAATATTATATACAAGTAAAGAATATAAAAACCTTGAACCTATTATTATTCTTAAGATACAATATTCTATGTTTGCTTGAAGATTACAACTCATATTTGTATGCAATTACACTACCATTCTTCCATGAAAATCAAAACAAAGAATTTGTAACCTTTGAAATAGATATTCTAGAAAGATGACTATTTCACACTTCCATTGCTTAATCTACAACAACTTAGCCATGATCTTATGAAAATATATAAATGACTTAAGATTCAAGATTTCTTCTAAAAATCCTATCTATAATCAAAAATCCTTCTTATCTAGGAGTACAAATTTTCATTAGAAGAAAGAAAAAAATATGTTAAATAAATCAAATTTAAAAATAGAATTTTTTTCTAAAATAAAACCATCTATTATACAAATAAAGTTAGCTTCAAAAGAAAAACAAAAACTATCTTTTTGGTTAGACTAACACACCTTATTTGTAAGCACATGGTAATTTTAAAGGACAAGGGATATTACACCACCATACAATAGACATTGCATATAAAAATTGACATCATCAATATATGTATATTTAATTATATAAGATCTTGAATACAACTTTAAAATAAAATATAATAATTCTAACTACTGAAAGCAAACTAGATCTTAAGAAAAATTTTTAATATAATTAAATAATTGGAGGATAAATAAAAAAAATAAGTAGTTTTTAGTCAAAGGCCAAAGGAGGTCATTGCATAAGGTAATTTCTTGATTTATCTTAGCTTTTGAGATTGCTTTTGTACCAATAGTTTTTACAAAGCCTCTAGAAAATAATACACTTGGAATAATGGATGTGTCACCTTTGAAATGATCTATTTTTGTCTTGATAAAATCTACTCAAACTAAAATCTACTCAAACTAAAATCTTCACTTGAATTGATAAAATAATGGTGATTTGGCCCACATTTACTCATGTTTAGGATCAAGCTCTGATTTTTGTACAATTCCAACTTCATCAAAATAAGACTAATTACATACTTATCTTTAATTGCCACCTACTCACAAATAATACCAAAAAAAATCTTATACTAGCCAAATGGCACAAGACAATAGAGATTTATTTTTTAAAACCATGGAAGAAAAGAATTTTGAAGGATCTCAAATTCATTAATCACATAGGCTAAGAAGTTCTTGCCCACAAAGTACATCGTAGGGACACTTATAAAGCCTAATTTGCTCCAATCTTTGAAGAAAAAAAAGTCTTGTAATTAAATTTGAATGACCAATTAATAAGAGATAAACTCAATATAATGCAATTAAATACATACAATCAATAATAATCAATTCTAAGGTCCAACCATAATAGACATATGTTGGAATGGGCATGAATCAGCTATCAATGTAACCAAGAAGATTTTGAAGTGGACAATGGCTTCAAAAATCCTACTTCTATTTAAAAACCTGTAGATGTAAGTAGGTTTCTTATAGACCATAGATCCATATAATAATGCATCAAGATAGTAGATAAAATTTTTTAGTAAGGACATTTGACAAACCTTATTGTTTTTTGGATCAATAAGTGATCTTGAAATCAAATCTTAATAAAGACATGTTCTAACAACCTTAGCAACAATTCAAAATACATATTGATATAAAATATTCAAGATTCTTATGGTCTATATAAATAGTGACTAGATTAAAAGTACCTTTTAGATAATGGAGCCATTCTTGAAATAAATCCCTAATTACAAGAAATACTTTATTATGAATCTTGTAGTTGATCTCGACTATTAAAAATTTTCTTAAATAAAAAATTATAGAGTGAATTTTATTATCTATTCCCATTTATGACAATATAATGTACAAAGAAAAATCCAATGCATTAATTTCCATAAAGAATGGCTTAAAAAAATTGATACAATACAAGATTCATGCAAAAATAAAAGTTGTCTTCAAAGCTTTAAATGTTGCTTCTACTTCTTGATTCTATTGAAGTTTGTCTTTACAAGTCAAATGTGTAAGTAGAACTACAACTTAAGAGAAGTCCTTGATGAAGATCTAATAGCAATTGAAAAAAACTCAAAAAGTATTTGACATCTCTTATCATTTTTAAAATCTTCAAATCTATAATAGTTTGAATTTTTTTAGAATCTATCATAAGTCTATCATTTAAAATGATGTATTCTAAAAATTCAACTTAAATAGTGTAAAATACATACTTTTCTATTTTTGTATAGATGTTCACATCTCTTAATTTTTATAATACACGAAAAATATGAAATTCATATTTTTTTTGTTCTTAGAATAGATTAACATGTCGTCTAGGTAATAGACAACAAAGTCATCTAAAAGCTCTAAAAAGACATCATTTATTACATGTTCGAGAGATACTGGTGTATTTATAAGTTCAAAAGGCATGGCTTTATATTTGAAATGTCCATACCTAGTTTGAAACACAATCTTCTATTCATCTCCTTCTTTGATACATACTAAATTATATACTCCTTATAGATGTATTTTTGTATAAAAATTAGCTTAATTCAATTGATCAAGAAGTCTAAATATTAAAGGTAGTGGGTACTTGTTCTTGATGGTGATTTTATTGAGTCCTCAATAATCAACATACATCTACAATGATCTATCTTTTTTCTTTACAAATAAAATTGGAGCTCTTGCTAAAGATTTGGAATGACATATGAAGTTCTTGGCCATATTTTCTTCAATATATTCCTTGAATTTAGCCAACTCATTTTATGATAAACTATAGAATAATGGTTGAGCTCTTTCTTGAAGGTCCATTGAGCAATCATAGAGATAATTTTCTATAAGAATATCTATATTCTTCTTTTTAAATATATTTTAAAAATCTTGATATTTACTTAGAATGCTACTTGAAGTCTTTTTACTATTAAAAATAATTGTGGCATAAATAACTCAAGGTAATCTTTTTATTGCACCATATAAGAAAGCTCTTATTCCTATAAATATAGAGTTAGTTATACTAGACTTATGACTTTTTACTTGATTAACTACATTCTTAGTTTTACTTTTAGAAAAATTAAGACTACAAATTAAAACTATAATAATTTGAATTTTTTTAGAATCCATCATAAATCCATCATTTAAAATGATGTATTCTAAAAAATCAATTTAAATAGTAAAAAATACACACTTTTCTATCTTAGCATAGAGCTTTGCATTTTTTAGTTTTTGTAATACACGATAAATATGAAGTTCATATTCTTTTCTGTTCTTAGAATAGATTAACATATCGTCTAGATAATAGATAAAAAAAGTCATCTAAAATCTCTAAAAAGATATTATTCATTAGATGTTGGAAAGTTGCTGATGTATTTATAAGTTCAAAAGGAATAACTTTGTATGTTTTTAGCCATGATAAATCTAAAATTATTGGATTACAAAAAGATCTAATGATATTAAATATTATAAAACTATTATGATCATTAATTATTACTTCTATAAGAAGAATTGCATGAATAATATATCCTAAAGATAATAGACAATCATCTATGACTTCTATAAATATATATATATATATATATATATATATATTCTTTATTAAAGGTATGCTATGTCTTTTAAAAAAAAATTTATCTAAGAAACACGTTGAGGCTCTTAAATCTAATAAGACAAAGGCTTTGTAATGTTTAGGTTCTAAAATAATGTTTATTATAAAGTAAAAAGAAGGTTCTGAGGAAAAATAGGACCTTTACTAGGTGTTGTAGAAGGTATCAATCGCATGATTTTTATTGTATCTAGATTAACTTGTTTTTGAATATACTATCTTTTTTGACAACCATACTCCTCATTTTGTGATTGCATCACTTCTTTGAAGAATTTTGAGTAGTGTTTCTCTACAATATAAGCATAACCTTTCTTCACAATAAAAAATCTTATCTTGCTTAATAAAAAATTTATAATAATGTTGAAGCACACTTGTATGAGTCTCAAATTGAAATTCAAAAAGTTGATTGACACACTTCATAACAAAGTCAATTGCTTAACTTAATATTTGAGGATTAGATAAGTTGAGCATCAATTTTTTTATCTCATATTATAATTTATAGAAAAATTGGTTAACATACACAATATCATTTCACTTGATATTAGTTGCAAGTTATCAAAATTGTGAAGCATATAATGTTAATAATCAATTGCCTTATTATAAAATATAAATTTTATTTGTTGCAATATAAATTACATCATATTTTTCATATATGGATCAAAATTCCATAAAAGAAGCTCTTAGATTATTTAATATTAAATCTTGTTGTTAAAAAAAAATAAAAAACTATGATAATGTTGAATTTGAAAGAAGTGTACCAATGAAACTAACTTGAAATTTTGGAGTTAAATAGCTTTGGAGTTGAAATTCAATTACAAGTTGTACTTAATTTTTAAATCCTCAAAATTTAGATCTTAAGTCATCAAACTTCTTAAGTAGTGCAATCTTTGGTTCTTTAATACTAGAAGAGTATTCTACCATATGAAGAAGGAAATGATTTGGAACAAATGTTGAAGCAGCTCCAATCATCTCTATATCTTCACTCCATGCTATTCTTCTTGCTCTTTGTCATGGTAAATTGAGTTGGTACTTTGCAAGCATTAACTTTCTCAATTGCCCTTGCATTTGTGCCATTGTACTCTTCATTTCAAAAAACTTTGCTATAATAATACTTAGAAAAGAAAAAATGTCTAATATTGCTTAAGACAAACAAAAGAAAAGACTTAAGAATAAAGAAAATACTGAGAAAAATATTAGTTTAGAAGAAGATAATTTGTAACTTCTAATATATTTATGTCTTATCAAGAAAAAAAGAATAATCTACTCTTAATAAAAATAAAAATAAAAAATTTGATATTATAAATGTATTCTTTTTTAATCTATTAAAGATAAGAACTTAATGAATAAAAATAATTAAATGAAACTTTTTTCAAAGAAATATGAAAAAATAGAGGTAAAAAAAATATGTATATTAAAAAAAATTAGAATGGCTATTGCCAAAAGATAAGAAAACTAAAGATTCTTGAATCTAGATTAGAATAAGAAAGGAGTTGACAAGGATGGAGAAGACTTCACTCATACCTCTATATATACTATCTATCTGTAACGGACATATATATTTATCCCAATAGTTACTTATATGATTAAGTAGAAGTAAGCAAATATAGATTAATTTTATAAAGTCTTCTAGAAAAACTTCTTAAAAGCTTCATAGATGCGGATTTGACTTTAGATGTATTTATAGGATAGAAACTTGGCCAACAAGTTAACCACATGTTGGTAGCTTATGGAACAAGTTAATTCTATGTAGTAGCTTATAGAACAAAGTAACTATGTGGCACATATATAGATAACTTGCCTTACAAGTCAATACGTTTTGGAGGTCCTATAGGACATCCTTACATAGGTCTTAGTTAAGAGTATATATAGAGGCAAGAGTGAAGCCTTCTTCACTCTTGTCAATGCCTTTCTAGTCCCTAATATTATTTCAAGACTTTCTAATCTTCTTGTTTTTGGCAATAGCCATTCTAGTTCAATATTATATCATCTTTGAGTGACTTTTGTAGATCCTTTCAGTGACACAAGAATATATTGAGGATTTTCTTTCTTCGAGATTCATGTCCTTGACATTATCTAGGAGCTACGTGAAGATGTTCTATAAGACCTCCAATATGTGTTGACTTTGTAAGCCACATGTCTTAACTTACAAGCCAAACTTTTTATGCGTACACCACATAATTAGCTTGTTCTATAAGCTATTTATATGTGCAATATGTAGCTAAGTTGTTAACCAAGTTTCTAATCTAAAAATCAATTATAAACACGTGTAAAGTCAAAATCATATCTATGAAGTTTCTAAGAAGCTTTTTTAGAAAATATTATAAAATTAATCTATTTTTATTTATTTTTACTTACTTTTTTTTAATCATACAGATAATTATTAGAATAAGTATGTATATCTATGATAGTATATCCATGACACTCAATTGTCAACTGAAAGGTTGATATAGATATTTTAATAGTAATTTTTTCTTTTCTAATTGTTAACTTTAACTTAAAATTGATACGTAGATTAATCTTTTAGCCTTCTAATACTATGCTAAATTTTACCTTGTTCTAATTAATAAATCTTTAGATATAATACAAATCTTATGTGATGCCAAACTACCAACTTTCAATACCTTCTTGTATCAAAAATTAAATATCTCTAAATTACATTATTAGATTAATAAAAATATTTATGCATATTAGTACATCCAATCAATCAAATACTATTAAATTTTGAACCATAGATGTGATGTCAATTGTTTAAACTAGCTTAAAGTGCTAGCTTTAATTATATTACATAAATTCAAAGTCATTAATATAAATTCAAATTTTGAACAATAATTACAAAGTCATTCCAAATTTTATGATAACAAGCATTATTTTTATAAAATAAGTTTGAAGCTAGCTCTCTAATCTTAATTGATGATCTTAAAATGTCTCCATACTTTTCCTAGACATCTGTTTTAGTGGCTTGAAGTCTAATCTTGTCCTACAAATGGTCAATCTTTGGGTATCAATCTAACCCATATTAGGGATTTTTTTAGCTTGATCCTACCTTCAACTTAATCTTAGTATCAACCATATTAATTATTTATCTCTTATATCCTATTTTTACTAATTTATGATCTTTTTGAGGTAATAAAAGAATTTTTATAACTTAAAAGATAAAATTATTAATCAACCTTTAATCTATTAGCTATTAGCTATTAAAACAAGAAAATAAACTAATATGCTTTAATAAAAGCTATTTTTGAATGTTTTGAATTATTATTGAATCAAAATGATTAAATATTAATTAAATTTTTATTTTTGATTATGTTTTTACCATATAGTCGTATTACAACATGACAACATGTATGATATTAGTGAACATATATGAAAGCCAACAAAGAATCTTACAAATGCAGGAAAGTAGTTTGATGTTTTTTATGGATGACATACATCAAAATTAAGATAAAAAATAGAAAAAAATTCTTATAAAAAAGAATAAGATCCAAAAAAGATTGTATTTTATCTTCTATCCTTCTTTGTATTTTTTGTGTATTTGTAATACCTTTAGATGAAAAATCAATAGCTAGCAAATTCAACTCAAGAACTATTTTTTGTTGACTTATTAGATAAGATATTATAATTGACATAGCCTTCAAAATGACGTAATAGAAATGAAGATCCTCAAAAATAATATGTTCTTCTTCGAATAGATGACAAGATATGACATGTTTGGTATCACAACTTTGAGAGAGAATCCTAATATTTGGTGATGTTATAGGAAGTAGAAATGAAACTTGATGGTGTTTCAAATATTAAATTTGAAGGAAGTTACAAAGGCTTCAATAATGATTAAATAATAAGATGATCTTTTTACCTTGGAATGGGACATTAGTAATAGTTGAGAGTATCTATTAACTACCTTCAAAAAGAATAAAGATCAAAAAATGGAGAAAATATAATTTGCTGCATCTTGAACTTCTTCAACATATGATGATCTCTTATCGTGAAACTTGTCCCTAGAAGAAAGATATTGTTATAAACATACATATTTATATAGATAAGAAGTATTAGGTAAAAAATAAATGTAGATGTATTTGATATTAACTTGTAGCAAAGCTTTTTAGAACCTATATAAAAGAGTATTTGATTTTATGCATATTTATAATTGATTAGTAGGTTAGAAACTTAGGCAAAAAATTAACTATTTATTACAAGTGTGAATAACTTGGAATACAAGCTAATAATGTAGTAGAGTGTCATGTGGCGTGATTTGCAGTCTAGAAATACACAAGATATTTAGCTATAGAGAGTTTAGCTTTAGCTTCTATATAATGTCTTAGCTTCCAAAAAAATCCTTTTATTTATACAAAAACTCAAAATATAACAAAATCCATCAAAATATTTTCTTCTCGCAAAAGATATTTTTATTCTAAACTTTAAAAATTCATATCTCTTGATCCAATTGTTTAATTTTTTTAAAATTTCTACATAACATAAATTTTATCTTTAAGCTTTATCACAAAAAAAATGAGCCATAAATCTATTACAAATCTTTTGGCATCTTAGAAACCCTAGCAGGTACTCTAAACCCTAATCTACAAGCATCCAAAAACTATTTTTCTCATATCTCAAAAATCCAAAATCCAAATACCAAAAAACTTATATAAAACATTTTATTATATAAAAATATAAATTTTTAGAAATTTTTAGCCAAAATCTTGTCACATTGCACAAGTTATAGCTCAAAATACAACCACTAGCAATTTAGGTCACTTATTATCCTTAGATTTGTAAGCACTGACTTCAATCTCTAATATCTCCTTCATCTCAACTTAAAATCCATCAAATAATATCCCAAAAGTATAGCCGAGAGAGTGTTCTCTCTAATCTTAGTCACCGATCCTCTATTGCTTTCTGTATTCATGCGTTATATCCAAAAGAGTGATAGTAGGTACAAAATCAACACTTTAACTTTGAGTACCTATATATCTTTCATATAGACTCTTAATCATACAAAACTTGTACCAAAACCATTGCCAAAAATCTAAACTTACTAATCTTAGTCTCCAAAGCTCAAATCTCCAAAAAATTAATCCTAATTCCTAATATGGCCTCAAATAGTCTCCTTGAAGCCTATTGGTCATGATTTTTCACCAATAGAAATAGAGATTTTCATCATCTATCTCCATTCATCTACATGGATGCCCTAAACTCTCTTTTTGCTACCAAAATCCCTCTCCAATTCTTTTCTTTACAAGATTTATACAATACATGCCCTAAATACCATATAAAAGAAACAAAAATAATACTTTAGGGATCACTAATATCTAACAAAGGTGACTCTAAATAATTAAAGGTTATTACTAATAAGATCAACTTCAACGTTATTATCAAAAGAAAATAAAGTTATATAAATTCTAATAAAAGCCCTTTTAAACTATCTCTTTTCGAAGTAGTGATCTATCCACATCCAATAACCAACAAAAATCCACTAATATGGCTTTCACTACATTGTTTAGTATATTATGTATTAAATATATAAACCAATTATTTTCACATGGTAGCCAAACCACAACACAACAATGCATGTAAAAAACTTGTCTTCTAAGATAAGACATGTGTCTTCCAATTTGGATGTGTGTTGAAAATCTTATAGAATATTGTTATATAGCTCCTAATTAAATAATATATATATGGAAGAAAGAATAAAACCTTCTATACTATTATTAATATCTTTTTATTCTTTAATCTTATTTCAAGAATTTGTTAGCTTCTTATCTTTGACAATAGCCATTTTAATTTAATATTATATTACCTTTGAGTGATTATCCAGTTTGTTTGAATGACAGAATAATTTGTTAATCTTTCAGTTCTTTGACATTCATATTTTTAATACTTATCCATAAAATTTTCTACAAACACAACAATGCCAATAATTAACAAATAAAGGAAGATAATAATATGATGTAGTCTTGTATAATTTGGAAGATCTATATTTTATGGTAGAAATTGCTATGAACAACCTTCTACTTCAAAAGAAACATCATTTCTTTGGAGATATATGTAACCATTGGACAACATATATAGAAAAAAAACTTTTATTTTTGTATAAAAATAGTAGATAATTCAACCTCAGCGCCATATATTTCAATTGATAAAATTTAGTAATAAGCAATAACTTTTGTTTAATCTAAGTTACTTTGGTAAATATCTACAAATATACTGAACCACACCAAAATCGCAATTACTATGTATATTTAGGTCATCAATCACCAACAAACTTTTTGATAGAAGAATGTATGTGTTACTTAGCTTCTCAATATCTATAAATAGTAAGTTTATAATATATTTAAAATCTTAGGAGCTATTTCAACTAATGTGTTTTTTTCTTAAAAGTCATAGTCAACATTGTTTCAAAAGCTTAGCAAGAATAAGGCTAATGGCTTACTTTTACTTAGCCTTTAAACATGTGTTGGATCATTGGAAATCAATTGTTGCTAATAGACATTGGCTTAGGTTTCACTTACACTGTCCATCAACTAATGGTCATTAGACATGTGCCATGGTATTTATTATAATGTATCTAATGCACTTTGATATATATATTTTTAAATCCTAATAGACATTTTATAGTTAGAATAATTTCCTTCAAAGTAATCGACCCATATTTAATTTTTGATAGATACATGTATGTTTTGCATGTGTGCTCACCTTTGATCCTATTTTTTCAAGGCATGTAATGCCTATGGTTTTTGTATTACTTAGCGCTAGTCTCTTTGCAAATTACAAGATTCTACTTTTCTACCACTTTTAAATGTGGTAAGAGGTCATGTTGCATTGCACGCTATTGTAATACGTGAAGTCTTGCTTGAGAATGCTCCGGGCACTTGGCTGTGGAAGGTAGAATGAAAATTACAACAACAAAATCCTAACTCTAATAAAATATTAAGTAAACTCTAATTAGACTATAACAATGCTAAGCAAGCTTTAATCAAATTCAAAAAAATCTTAAAGGAATTACAAAGAAATAATAAAAAATCTTAAAGAAATATTAGAATGATCATAAATATATCTCAAATACATTTCAATTCAATCTTAATTTAATCCTACTTAAAATTCTATTGGACTTCATTCAAACTTTAGGCCAAAAATTAACTAAATCTTAAATCCTTAATAAATTCAAATAAAATCTTAAATCCTAAATCAAACCCTAATCAAACTCTAAATCCTAAATCAAATTCTATCCAACCCTAAATCAAATCCTAGATCCTAAACCAAATCCTAACCAAATCCTAATCCTAAATCAAATCCTAACCAATCCTAAACCAAATCCTAAATTCTAAACCAAATCCTAACCAAATTCTAATCCTAAATCAAATCCTAACCAAATCCTAAATCCTAAAACAAATTCTAAATCCTAAATCAAATCCTAATTCTAAATCAAATCCTAATTCTAAATCGAATCCTAACCAAATCTTAACCCTAAATCAAACCCTTGTAATTCTTACAATAGATTTACACCTCAATTAATAATGAATGAACTATTGATCTTAATTCAAAATTTGCATGCTTTTTAACAATTAAGTTGAAAACAAGTACAAAAAAATTTGAAAATGATTGGAATTTCCAAATAGACGATAGTCTCAAAAATGTGCTTGGATATTGGCTAGCATCCTTCTCTGACATTAATGCCAATCTCCCAAAGCTAATATCTCTCCTTTTCACTATTATATTGATCTCAAAATTTTTATTCATATAAAAAAATAAGTCTTATATCCTCTCACATAAATTTCACTCCAATCCAATTAATAGATTACAAAAAATCTTAAAAACCCTCATTAGACCTAAAATTCTACTTTCTGAGACTTTGACCCACTTAAACCTCAATAAACTTCAATTCAACCATTACATCAAGCTAAGATTCAGAGCACATATTAAGTACAACTATGACCATTAATCCACATAATTTCACCCATAGATCTGTTACAAAACTCTTGAAATCTCTAGAAATGTCAATCCTATTTTATTTCACAAAATCCAAATCATTCAAAAATAATCTTGACTTTGTAAAGCTCTTACAAAGTCATAATAACTTCAAATCGCTCAAAACCAATGCTCATAGAAACCTTATCTAGTTTTCTATGAAATCCTATTCTTGTATTTGCAAAAGAATCCTAGAGTCGTTGTCAAGACTTGGTTTTGTGCTTCAAGGTCTGATTTCGACCCTAGTTCATAAACGGCCCTCTCTGAGTATCAATATCTAGTTTTTTTTAAGTAAATTTTGCTAGAATTTATTCTTAACTTTCTTCTAAAGATGCATACATCATTTTTTTTTTCAATCTACTTTGTTTTGTTTTTTTATTTATGGTCCTACAAAGTAAGTAGAAGTCACCTTTCTAAAAAGGTAATATTGATACCTTTTAGTTTTATTACCGTTTTGACTATTAATTATATTTTTAAGATAATTTGCTCTCATACTTTGAACTATGATCTCCTGCATTATAATAATTTCTACACTCTTTTACCTATTAGTCATGTTACATTACAACAACTCATACTTTTTCAACCCAGCTATAGAGATAATCTTCTTTCTACTTGCCATTCAATCCAATTTTGTACTTTAATTAGTAGGCTCTGTAAATTGACTGAACAAAAACTATGGCTATGCTTATCATTACATCTAGCACATGATATTCTTTAATAATAGATAAAATTATAGTTTGTTGTGTGTTGAGCACCGAGCTCCATGCCTCCCCTATCCACACATCCATGTTCTTCTATGCATGTCTTTATTAGGGACCATATAATAGACAAGGATTCAAGACTAAAAAATAGAATTAGCTCAATATTAGAATAATAACTAGATACAAGGCAAGAAGGTCTTAGCTAGACCATAAGAAATGAGTTGTCGAGATTGAGGATCCCTTCACTCTTAACTCCTATATATATTAGATCCTAGAAAGCTTTTTGAGAAGTTTCCATAAGCTTAGAAATAAAGTAAGCCTAAGATCCTTCTTTGATAACTTCTTAAATCATCTAAAGCCTCCTAGAATCTTCTAGGATCTCCTATGATCTTCTAGAACTTTCTTAGAATCTATTAGAATCTTTTGGAATCTTTTTAAAACCTACTGAAACCTTTTGGAACCTTCTCAAATCTTCTAGGATCTACAAGAACTTTCTTAGAACCTTCTACAATTGTATGTCCACAACATCACTTCCTCTTCTAGCTTTGGGATCTTCAAGAAGCAATATTGCTACAAATGAATATATGTACATGAAGTTGAAGATCAATTCTTTATATCTTTTCAAAAGTAAAACATGAAAGATTGGATGAATTTTTATGGATGAAGGTAACTTCAAGTGATAAGTTATGTTATTAATTTATTTTTAAATCACAAATGGTTCCAACTTTTGAAAGTCCAACTTATTACATGGCCTATTGGTTTTTATATTGTGCCAAAGAAGCCACACTTTGTCACCAACTTGGAATGAAGGATGTTCCTTCTTCAATTCATCCGTTGTCATATTATAGTTTGGCTACCATGTAAAAATAATATGATTATGTATTTAATGTACAAGTTACTTAACAACATGATAAGAGTCATGTTACGGGATTTTAGTTGGTTGTAGAATGTGGTTAAATTACTAATTTAAAAAGAGGTTTTTTAAAAAGATTACTATTAAAATTTGTATATCTTTATTTTCTTTTGATAGTGGCTTTTGAAATTGATTTTATTGGTAGTAATTTTAAATATTTAGAGTCACCTTTATTAGACATTAGTCACCTTTGAAGTCTTATTTTGATTCTTTAATTTGATATTTAGGGCATATATTAAATAAATCTTGCAAAGAAAAGAGTTGGAGAGGGATTTTGGTAATACAAAGAGAATTTAGGGCATCCATATAGATGAATGGAGATGGATGATGAAAATATCTATTCCTATTGGTCAAAAATCATGACCAATGGACTTGGAGGAGGCTGCCCAAGGTCATATTAGAAATTAGGATTAGTTTTTTCGGGCCATTTAAACTTTGAAAACTAGGATTAAAGAGCTCAAATTTTTTACTGTAATTTTGGTATAAATCTTGTATGATTTGGAGTTTATATGAAGGAGATATAGGTGATCAAAATTAAGATGTTGATTTGGAAGCTACTGTCACTCTTTTGACATAATACATGTATACAAAGAGCAATTGAATATCGACAACTGCAACTGGAGAGAGCACTTTTGCAGCTACAGTTTTTGTATATTGCTTACTGGATTCCAAGTTGGGGTGAAGGAGATATTAGATTTTGAAGTCAGTGCATGCAATCTAAGGGTAGTAAGGAACTCAATTTACTAGTAGTTGTGTCTTGAACTTTATCTTGAGCAATTTGACAAAATTTTAGCTCAAAATTTTAAAAAATTTATATATTCATGTTAATAAATTTTGTACATAAATTTGATGGCATTTGAGTATTGGGTTCTTGAGATATTAAGAAAATAACGCTCAAGTGCTTGTAAATTAGGATTTAAAGCATCTGTTAGGATTTCTTAGATACTAAAAGATCAAGAGTGAATTTGCAGTTTGATTTTTTTGTGATAAAATTTTAAGGTGAATTCTACCTATCCTATAAATTTGAGACAAACTAAATGGTTAGATCAAGAGTTATGAATTTCTAAAATTCAGGAAGAAAAAAATCCTTTGTAAAAAAAATATGTTTTGAAGGGATTTTGCTATATTTTAAATTTTATGTAAAATAAAAGAATTTTGGAAAGTAAGACAAGATACATTTAAAAGTTTAAGATAAACTCTCTACAATTAGATACTTAGTGTATTCTCAGATAGCAAATCATGTAATATGACACCGCCAATAGATTATAACGTTGTTGAGCCCTTTCTAGATGAGTTTTCATGGTTCCTTGAAGTTTGATCATCTTTGTAACAAACTCCTCTACTGCTGGATTTGCCAACTTTGAAGATTCTATCATATTCAACTTTGGATGATGATTGTATATTGAGTAGAATGGTGTTTGTTGTATAGATGTATGGATTGCGTTGTTATATACAAACTCTGCCAATAACAAGTAAGAAGTCCAATCGATTTTTTGATAATTAATAATGCACCTCAAATATTGCTCAAAAATTTGGTTGATCTCCTCTGTTTGGCCATCAATTTGGAGTGGAAGGTAGAAGAAAGGTTGTTGTCAATTTTAAAAATCTTGAAGAATTCCTTTCAAAACCTTAATACAAATTGTAGTCCACAATTTAACATAATGTCATGTGGCAACCTGTAGTAATGATAGACATTATCAATAAAGAGTCTTGTCATCTCTTCATGAATAATTGGCTCTTATAAGGTATAAAATATGCCATCTTAATCAATCGATCAACAAATATGAAGATAGTATCAAATGAATTTGATGGTGGAAGATTTGTAATGAAATCCATGGAGATAGATGACCATGGTTGTTTTGGAATAGGAAGAAGATGAAGAAGTCTATATGGTAGGTATTAAGGATTTTTTGACCTTGAACAAGTATCACATGATAGTACAAATTCCTTAACGTTCTTCCACATTTTACACCACCAAAAGTCTCTAAACAGAAGTCCCAAGATTTTATTGAATCCAAAATATCCAACTGTAGGGAAGTCATGGAGTATTTGAAGAACTCGTAGGTAAGTTGGTCCTTCAGGAATGAATAAACATTCTTCAAAGAACAAGAAGATGTCTTCATACTTGAATTTAGAAGACTCTTCAAGAAGGTTGTTGGCAAGACACTTGATACTAAGAACAAGAGGGTCTAAGTTTGAGGCTTTACAAATCTAATCAAGAAATGATTAATCCACAGGCTCTGATACATTAGTTGCTCAAAGATGAAATTTTTCAAGCTTTAATAAGATTATCCATTGTTAATTATATGCTACCTTGCCTTCTTTTGATTCAAGGTAGGAACGTCTTGATAATATATTTGATAACCTTTATTAGCTCCCAAATCAATACATGAAGCAAAAGTCAAATAGTGATAAAGATATACTCCAACGTGCTTGGCGACGATTCAAGACTCAAGTTGACATGAAGTATTCAAGATTTTTGTAATCGGTATATACAGTCACCTAATGAGAAGTGCCTTTAAGAAATTAGCGCCATTCTTTGAAAGAATCTACAATGATAAGCAGCTCTTTATTGTGGATTTTGTAGTTGATTTCCGTTGTTGAAAATTTTTGAGAATGGAATGCAATTGGATGAAGTTTTCTATCTTCTCTATACTGCATCAAAATTGCTCTTAATGCAAAGTTTGAGGCATCGATCTCCATAAAATAGGGCTTATTAAAATCTGGATGTATCAAAATTAGAGATGTTGTGAAAGCATCTTTTAAGCTTTAAAAAACTTTCTTTGCTTTGGGGCCCTAGTTCAGCTTGTCCTTGCATGTCGACCACATAAGTTAAGGATCAACCTTAGAATAATTCCTAACAAAAATCTTATAGAAGTTTACAAATCTAAAAAAACATTTGACATCACATACAGTTTTTGGCTTTTTTCAATCAATGATTGCTTGTACCTTCTTTGGATCCATAAAAAGGCCTTTATTGGAAATAATATATCCAAAAAAATTAACTTGAAGTGCATGAAATACATACTTCTTTGATTTTAGATATAGCCCAATACTTTGTAGCTTTTCCAATACAAAGCAAATATATTTTTTGTGGTCTTTTGGATTCTTAGAAAAGATTAGAATATCATCCAAATAGATAACAAAAAAGTCACCAAGATGCTTGCAAAATATGTCATTCATTCAGTATTGGAATATGGCTGGTGCATTAATAAGTACAAAAGACATGACATTGTATTCAAAATATCCATATTTAGTGCAAAATGTTGTCTTCCATTCATCTCCCTCTTTAATGTGTACCAAGTTATATATGCATCATAGATCAATCTTTGTAAAGATCTTTTCTTGGCTAAGTTGATCAAAAAGTCTGGTGTCGTGTTGTGACACGACTATATGGTGAAAATATGACAAAAAAATGATATTTTAATTAATATTCTATTATCATGGTTCAACAAGCATTCAATATATTTTACAAGGCTTTTATAAAAGCCTCTAATCCTATTTTCTTTACTTAATAGCTAGTAGATAAAAACTAATTAGTAATTTTACATTTTAGGCTGTATTAACTTTTTATTGCCTTAGAAAGGCCATAAAATAGTAAAAAAAAGGATAAAAAGGATAATTTATTAGCATGGTTGATACTAGGGTTAAGTTGAGGGTAGGATCGGGCTATAAAACCACTAGGATAGATTAGATTGATATCCGGGGGTCGGCCGGACATGAGATAGGGTCGAAATCCGACCTCCAGCCATTAAAACGGCCGCCTAGGGCAAAATACGGGGGTTTTTTCAGATCGGGTTTTTGGATCGAAGAGCTAGCTTCAAGCTCTTTTCAAGGTTACTAGTTTGGTTTCATTTTTCAAGGTTACTAGTTTGGTTTCATTAGGGTTTGTGAGGGGAGAGCAATCGCTGCTCAAAGTCAGTGTTTATTTTGGTGTTTCGGATTTTATATAAAACATTGATGGTTTGCATTCTCAATCGGTTTGTACAAGTCGTGTAGCATCTATGGGTCAAAATTTGGTATTGTCTGGATAGTTGGGTGTGCTAAGTGTATACAAAAATTTGTATTAATCTAACGATGCAATCAACAGATATCTGGGTTTTAGTACAAAGGATTGTCGGAAGTTGGCAGTCTAGGGTTGGATAGGATTTCTATGATATCTAAAGATCTATTGGTTGGATCGACGTAATTTTTGGCCTGGTAATAGAAGATTTGGAGATCAAGTGGCTATTCAATTTTGAGCTAGAGTTAACGGTTGACAAAGGAGAAATCACTTCTGGAGTTTCTACATCAAATTTTAAGGTTGCGGCCGAGTGTCATTAGTGTGGTTTTTGGGCGTTTTCTTGCAATCTATAAGTTGGATTGGGCTGAAATTTTCTGAGCATATAGAAGGCTTATATTGGTATTTAGGTGCAAAATTTCACACTAAGTGGACGGTTGGATCAAAAGTTACAGCTTATCAAAGCTCACTGATTAGGGTTAGGGTTTGTTAAGAAAAACAAAAATAACTTATTTATAAAAGAAATAAAGCAATTGGAATATTGTATGGTTAAAATGACTATGAGGAGTGTTTTTAAATACTTGGAAATTGATATTTCAATTATATTCTTCATACATGGATAAAATCTATTAGGATTTCTTTGTTATTTGCAAAAACAACTATACCTTCTACAACTAGATACCCAGTATATTCTCGAACAAGACAACACGTAATAAGACATAAGTGGTGAACCCGACGTGAACATTTGGGGTGGAAGGTATTGGATTTTGTTTGTGGTTATTTGGATTGATGGTGCAAGATGACAAGGTTGATTTTAGAGTTTTTGGAAGACTTGGAGCTTTGGAGGATATTTTGAAAAGCAATGGTGATATTTGGATTATTATGGAGTATATTATGGCTTTATAGACATCTTGGGGCATTTTGAGGTATCATAAGTTATTTATTGGAGCATTTTAAGGGATAATTTTTTAATATTGTGGAAGAAAATGGAAGATATTTCAATGAAGTCTTTGGATAGGTTGAGTACTTTGGATAGGTTGAGTACTTTGGATGGACCAAATGTTAAAGAGTTTTTTGAGGCTTTTTGTATATTTATGGAAGAACAACAAAAGATACAAGCAATTGAAAGGGATATCACAAAGGCATTACAAGGAATTTTTAACAAATTTGGGAGGTTTAACGGATGCAACATCACTAAGTTTTTACAAGTTTATACATGTGAGATGGAGACATGCCAAATCCCTGAGGCAAAGATGATTTCAAGCTTTTATTTGGCTATTGAACTTGGGATTCATAAAAAGGTGAAGAGATTACTTGAAAGGGGTGTGGAGACATGGTCAAAATTTCAAGAACTTTTGAAGAAAGAATTTATTGATGCAAATGAGGATAAGATTACCAACCGACAGTTTTTGGACTGGATAGAATTACAACCAGGCACGCATATGGATCTTTATGAATTCTTAAAAGAATTTGAAAAGAGGTTTTATCAATTGTCATCCTCAGAGAAACAGTCATTGGATGCTATAAAAATAGAATTATTTTTAAATGGTCTTGATGATGCCATGGGAGACAAACTTTTTATACTTCTTGCAGATGAGTCTACGAAGAGTGGTTGTACTAATAATTGGGAAGAGTTGAAAGAAGCAACAATTCTTTTAGTAAAGCAACAAAGAGCACAAGCTAAAAGAGTTGGAGTATGGTCTAAAAAATCTTCTACTTTGGCTTCTATATCATCTTTATCAATACAAGGGATTAATCTTGAAAAAAGAGAAATGGAACAGCAACTGGAGGACTTCAAAGGAAGAGCCAATTTTTTGCAAATGAAAGAAAGTGGATCTTTTATCAAGGATGGTGAAGGAAAGAACAAAGACTTTGATCAAATTATTACTATAGAAGGTCAAAATATCAAAAAAATTGAAGGCAATATCAAACTCAAGGATTTAGAAATTAATGACAATAAAGATGAAAATTATGGCTATTCTACATTGAATATGTTTATGCAAGTGGATGATGGCAATTTGGATGGAACATCTCATGGTGGTAAAAAAGATTATAGTGAAAGTTGCAAGATTTTTCAAGAACATGAGGTTTCACAAGGCTATGAAATTTTTCAATATTATGAAGTAATACAACATATTGAGATAACACAAGGTTATGATGTTTCAGAAGGATGCATTCAAGAAGAAATGAAGGATGTTTTACAAGGATACATTCAAGAAGAAATGATAGATATTTCACAAGATAATGTGGCAAAAGAAGATTATGGAATCAAAGATAAAGGTATTAAATCAACGGCTTTAATCAAGTTAATTGTGAGTACTAATCTTTTGGACCAAGATCAAGGTTACATGGATAATGCACATGTATTGGGGGCACAATTGAATTTTGGTAAGAAAAAGATTCATCATGAAGTGTGGAATTCAAAGGTTGAAAATCTAAAAATCTTCAAATATAAAGACATGGACAATGGATTTAAGGATTATATAGACATCTTAAATCAAGCATGGAATCAAAGGAACAAGAAAAAAGATGCAAGCAAGATGTATGTGGCCATATAGAAGAAGTTTCAATTAAATCTTTCCATTTCAAAATTTGTACCTCGCCAATAGTTTGGTCATGTACAAAGTTGGATGTTTCCAATTTACTTGTACAAGATGGATACATGGATTTTTGGTATTGGATAAAGAATAATGGTGTACTAAATTTGGCACATACTGGAGGATGTGCAGGTTAAGAGGGGGTGGATGTCATGTTGTCACACGACTATATGGTGAAAATATGACAAAAAAATGATATTTTAATTAATATTCTATTATCATGGTTCAACAAGCATTCAATATATTTTACAAGGCTTTTATAAAAGCCTCTAATCCTATTTTCTTCACTTAATAGCTAGTAGATAAAAACTAGTTAGTAATTTTACATTCTAGGCTGTAGTAACTTTTTATTGCCTTAGAAAGGCCATAAAATAGTAAAAAAAGGATAAAAAGGATAATTTATTAGCATGGTTGATACTAGGGTTAAGTTGAAGGTAGGATCGGGCTATAAAACCACTAGGATAGATTAGATTGATATCCGGGGGTCGGCCGGATATGAGATAGGGTCGAAATCCGACCTCCAGCCACTAAAACGGCCGCCTAGGGCAAAATACGGGGGTTTTTTCAGATCGGGTTTTTGGATCGAAGAGCTAGCTTCAAGCTCTTTTCAAGGTTACTAGTTTGGTTTCATTTTTCAAGGTTACTAGTTTGGTTTCATTAGGGTTTGTGAGGGGAGAGCAATCGCTGCTCAAAGTCAGTGTTTATTTTGGTGTTTCGGATTTTATATAAAACATTGATGGTTTGCATTCTCAATCGGTTTGTGCAAGTCGTGTAGCATCTATGGGTCAAAATTTGGTATTGTCTGGATAGTTGGGTGTGCTAAGTGTATACAAAAATTTGTGTTAATCTAACGATGCAATCAACAGATATCTGGGTTTTAGTACAAAGGATTGTCGGAAGTTGGCAGTCTAGGGTTGGATAGGGTTTCTGTGATATCTAAAGATCTATTGGTTGGATCGACGTAATTTTTGGCCTAGCAATAGAAGATTTGGAGATCAAGTGGCTATTCAATTTTGAGCTAGAGTTAATGGTTGACAAAGGAGAAATCACTTCTGGAGTTTCTACATCAAATTTCAAGGTTGAGGCCGAGTGTCATTAGTGTGGTTTTTGGGCGTTTTCTTGCAATCTATAAGTTGGATTGGGCTGAAATTTTCTGAGCATATAGAAGGCTTATATTGGTATTTAGGTGCAAAATTTCACACTAAGTGGACGGTTGGATCAAAAGTTACAACTTATCAAAGCTCACTGGCTAGGATTAGGGTTTGTTAAGAAAAACAAAAATAACTTAATTATAAAAGAAATAAAGCAATTGGAATATTGTATGGTTAAAATGACTATGAGGAGTGTTTTTAAATACTTAGAAATTGATATTTCAATTATATTCTTCATACATGGATAAAATCTATTAGGATTTCTTTATTATTTGCAAAAACAACTATACCTTCTACAGCTAGATACCCAGTGTATTCCCGAACAAGACAACACGTAATACAACACCGGATATCAACGGCAATGATTTTTTACCATGATTTTATTAAGACTGCAATAAACAACAAACATCTCTAAAGATCCATCTTTCTTCTTCACAAATAATATTGAAGCACCAATTGGGGACTTGAAGTGTCAAATAAAACTCTTAGCCAAATTTTCCTCAATATACTCCTTTAAAGTTGCAAGCTCATTCTAGAATAAATTTTAGATGGGTCCAAACAATGGTTGAACACCTTCTTGAAAATCAATTGCACAATTATAAGGCTAATTCTTCGATAAGATGTCCATATTTTTTTTTTCAAATACATCTGTAAAATCTTTATATGCCTTTGGAATCACTGTTGTAGCAACCATAGGTTTTGATTATGGATTTGCATAGACAACAAACATAGTGCCTTATTTACTGCCTTCATAAATATTTTAGCTCGAATAAATAAATGTTGTTTAAGTTTTGGCTTGTCGGATGTTAGAAGCTTTTTTATAGATCTAGAGATTCTATAATCTACTAGAAGAAATTTTAACTTTTGGGATACCCAATCTATCCATGGATTATATTTTTGAAGCTATAAAAATTCTTAAATGACTGGACTTGATGATCATCTTGGCTGCTATGGTTATCAAAGGTTATTTCTAATAGAATTATTTCATGAGTGACATCTCTAAGGAATAATGGTTGATTATCTATTACTTCTACAAATATGGCTTTGGATTTTTTGATCATACAAATTTTGTGTGATCTAAAAAATTCTTTATCAATAAAATATGCAGAGGCTCCAGAGTCAAGTAATGCACGACACTCTAAATTTGTGACTCCTAATTGTATAGATATAGTAAAACAACAAGAAGGGCTACTAGAGAGTACTAGACTTTTTTTGATTTGTGATAGTGAAGAATCTAGTTGCACAATCTCTACTATAGTTAAACGCCTTCATTTTCCTACAACACTTTTGATGATGTGGCCACACTCCTCATTTGATATGTATGCTAATATTTTTTTGAATAATTATTAACCTTGTGGCTAGATTTTTTACAATATAAGCATAGGCCACGTTCTTTTTGACACTTTTTTTCTTGCTCAAAAAGAGGTTTCAAGCAAACTGCATCAATCTACATATCTTTTACTTCCAAATGCTCATTAGAATTGGATTGTGAAGAAGCTATAGAATAATTGGTGTATATATGTGGCATAATGAAAGAATATTTATCTTGTTATTGTTGAAATAAATAGTTATTACACTTCATAGCTTAATTAATGACTTCATTGAGTATTTGAGGGTCTGACATAGACAATAATAAGTCCTTGATATCGTCTCTTAATATCCAATGAAATTGGCTCATCAATACATCTTCTTTCCAATTTATATTACATGCTAATTGTCAAAAATCTGAAGCATATATTGATGCAAAATGTATTCTTTGTTAAAGGCTTCAAATTTTAGTTGTTGAAAAATAAACCTTATCATGTTCATCAAATACTTTTGCAAACATTGCCAAAAATGCTTCAAAATTGTATAATATAAGATAATTTTTTTCAAATAATGGAGCGAATTAAGATAAAGCTTGATTTGAGAGCAAGGTTCCAACCAAACCAACATAAGATCCTTCAGTGGAATATCATTAAGGTTGAAGGAAGTTGATTGGTTGTACTTGATTTACAAAGCTTCAAACTTTTCAGCGAGTATCATTGAACTTTTTTGGAAGGCTGATCCTTAATTCTTTTATTGTTATTGATGTTAGATCATTGTCTTGAGTAGATACACCTTGCATGTTTGTTAAAGCAAACATAATTATTTGAGAATTTGAAATCTCTATTGCCATTTTATGTGGTTGTTGAAGCATTTCGGCTCCTTGACCATTATGTATGGTCATATATAGTTCTTCATTCTGTTTTGACAAAGTCTCTATCTTGATCCTCAATGCTTTAAGAGTATTAATAATAGAATCCAATTTGATCTCTTTAGAGTTTGTCATATTGATTTTTTCACCTTCTGCTATAGAAAATCAAAGAAACACATGCATTCAAAAGAAATAAAATAAAATAAAATAAAAATAAAAACCTTGATCTATAATATAAAAAAAATATCCAAAAAAAAATATCCAAAAAAAAAACCAAAAGAATATTAAAAAAAGAATAATATTAATCTAGGGGAAGGTAATCCACAACCTCTAGAATGCTATAGTATTTCCAAAAAGAAGGATAATTCAATCCCTGTCAAAAAAGACTAAGCTTCTAATATTATTTTATGGATGTCTCGACAAACTATTAAGAATCATATATAAGACAAGGATTCAAGATCAAGAAATGGAATTAGCTAGACATTAGAATAATAATTTGATACAAGACAAGAAGGTCTTAGCTAGACCATAAGAAGTAAGTTATCGAGATTGAGGATCCTTTCAGCTTTGACTCCTATATATATTAGGACCTAGAAAGCTTCTTCATAAGTTTCTATGAAGCTTGGAAATAAAGCAAGCCTAAGATCCTTCTTTGGCAACTTTATAAATCATCTAAAGCCTCTTAGAACCTTCTAGGCTTTCCTATGACTTTTTAGAACTTTCTTAGAATCTATTAGAACCTTCTAAAAACTTCTTAGAATCTACTAGAACCTTTTTGAATCTTTTGAAATCTTCTAAGATCTACAAAAATCTTCTTAGAACCTTTTAGAACCTTCTTCAGTTTTTTGTCTATAACAGCCCTGCTCTTTCTTCCACCCAACTACAAAGGACTAACATATGCCTTGTATTTCTTTGCCTACTAATCCAACTTGCAATTTACAACCAACATTCCATTCTTCATCCTTCTTCTTCAACTCATTTCTTTCACCACAACTAGTTAAACCATCTCAATCAAACAAATTGTCCATCTATTCATTTTACCTTCTCTACTATCAAATGGTGCTCTCATCTTCTTTTTTGGATCTCCTTCAACTTTCCAATATCAGTGCATGTTGATGTTGGGGCCAACCAAGTATGTTCCTAGCTAAAAATATTGGTGTGCAAAACCACCCCATCTCCCTCACATCTAGTGAAATGGATGGATCCATGGATAACTACAATTAGAAAGAAGAGGTAAGTAAAGAGGGAAAAGAAGTCCTATATTTTAAGTTTGTATATTTTTTTAAAAAATGGCTGATAATGATGATGATGGAATAAATTAGAAGCATAATTCAAAGTTAGAAATAAAAATATATATAAATAAAATATAAGAGATGGAAATTAAAATACCAAAAGGTAATAAAATAGTAAATCATAAAATACAACAAATTAAACCAATACTCATGAACACAATTTTTGAGACCACAACTTAACAAAGAAATAGAAAAACAAAAGAAAACTTAAAATCCAATCATATCTTTAAAAAATCTTAAAGTAATTATAAATAATAATAATAATAATAATAATAAATTCTAAAATAATCATAAAAAAGCCTAAAGAAATTATAAAGAATCTTTAGAAAATTCCTTAAAATTAATTTAATGAAATTATTAAAAAATCCCAAAAAAATTAAGTAAATCTTAATAATTTCTAATTAAATCCTAAGTAAATATTAATTAATCCTAATAAATCATAATCAAAATAAAAGAAATATATAATCAATTTTAATAAAATTTTATAATAATTTTTTAAATCTCAATAATTATTAATCAAACTATTAATCTTTCTTTAAAAAAATTACACATTTTAATCTATTAATTAACAACAAGCGTACAAAATTTAAAAAGAATTGAATTCATAGATTGGAATAAAAGATCTTAATATGCTTGGATGTTGACCATCATCCTTTTTTAATCTTAATGTCAATATGCCACCAAAAATCACTCTTTATTGTATTGTTTACTTGCCCTAAAAGTATGCAAAAATATTAAAAATAAAATTGACCACTAGCTAATAAAAACCAATTTTAATCCAATTAGAAAATTACTCAAAATTATAAAAACTCTCACTAATCCTTAAACTCTATTTTTTGAGTCACTAATCCAATTAAATTTAATTACTATTAAATTACTATTTGATTAATCTCAAATTTAGAGAAGATATTTAAAACATGTAGTTTTACAACCTCACAAATTTCCACTTATTGATTTGTTATAATGCTCACTAAATTCTTCAAAATTTAAATCTTTTCTTAATTTCACAAAATTGCAAATCACTTAAAACAACCCTAACTTTGCAAAGCTTTGACAAAGTCAATATTTGCCTAAATCACTCAAAACTAATGCTTTAACAAATCTTATAAAGTTTACTTCTTAATCTTGCTCTCTAATCAACCAAAGAAGTCCACAATTACTATAGGTGTGTAGTTTTGTGCTTTGGAATTGAGTTCAACTTTGGTTCATAACTAGTCCTTTATAAATTTCAATCTCTAGTTTTTTTAGGTAATGTTTGCCACAAGCTATTCTTCACTTTGACCTAAAAATGCTTAAAATATTATTTTTTTTAATCCATTTTTTTATTTTTTTTCTTGTTTATGGGCCTAAAAAGTAAGTAGAAGCTCTTTTTATATAAAAACAACATAAATACTAAATGTATTTACTACCATCTAAATTTTTTTATTTATATTTATTTTAAGTAATTCACTGCTATATTCTTCAATTAAGCTCTTCTATAATATAATCCATATTTTTCTATTTCATCCAATAGCCATGTTACAATAGGACAACACATGATCTTATATAAAGTATTTTTTTTTTTTTTTTTTTTTTTTTTTCCTATACTAAAGTGTGGATGTCCTCATTCTAGGCTAGGTCATCTTGTTTTATGTTATTTGTTTTTTTTTTTTTTTTTTGGATTTTGTGTTGTGGTTGGGGAGCTTCAACTTATATTGTCAAGATGAGATTAGTAGGAAGACAGGAGAAGGTGATGTCAAATCGTTTCAAGAGCCTGCTAAATAAATCTGTTGCCAATTTTCACAAATTTCAGGAAGAATCACTGATCTGGAGCTTTTGCACTCAACCAACAATGCATGGATGATACACTTGACTTTTATTTTTATTTTTTAAATCCATTAACTTTTCACAAATGTCGAAAAAAGAACTCTGTTTAACATTATTTTAAATCGTTCTTTGGTTGACTCATTGTTAAACAATGGGAAAAAATATTGATGTCAAATATTTTTCTTAGAACTGGGATTGTATTTCTGTAGGTTTGTGGATAGAATAGAGTTGAAATTATATTATGTATTTGAATTTATGTATAATATATTATTTTGAGCAGCTGAGACCACATCATGTGAGAAAGCGCATTGAATAGGACGGTCCAGCCCAGAGTCGTTTGCCCGTTCAAACACAATCAGCGCCGCTTTAATTCGAATGGATGTGGATGCTCCAGAGATGAATGAATATATATCATCCAAACGGATTGTTCTCGGCGCCTGTTTCCTCAGCTGAAGGCGGCACTCGCAGGAATCGGACGCCGACGTCTCGTCCGCATTGTGCTCGTTGCAGCTCAATCCCTCATGCTTGTCTGCAGCATTTCTAGTTACCGTGAGGACAACATGGTTGATGTTGCGTTGGCCTCACGGTTCGTCCTGTAGTCTTAACCGAATCTCGACGTGCGTCTAAGCCGTTCATAGTTGGCGTTGTGATGCAGACGGGGTGACCGCACTGTGTGAGCTTTGCTCTGGTGTTGTTTCAGGGGTTTGAGACAGCAGCACCAGCTATGTCGTATCAGGATGAGCAGAGTGAGGACTACCTGTTCAAAGTGGTGCTTATTGGGGATAGCGCCGTCGGAAAATCTAACTTGCTGTCGCGGTATGCGAGAAACGAGTTTAACTCCAACTCCAAGGCTACCATCGGGGTGGAGTTCCAAACGCAATCTATGGAAATCGATGGCAAAGAGCTGAAGGCCCAGATCTGGGACACTGCTGGCCAGGAACGGTTCCGCGCCGTCACTTCCGCCTACTACCGTGGTGCTGTAGGGGCGCTCATTGTTTACGACATCACTCGTCGCGGTACTTTCGAGAATGTCAGTCGCTGGTTCGACGAACTGAAAGGTTAGTCAGTTGCTTCCTTATGTCGTACTGGATTTCAAACAAAAATAACCAAATTGTAATGTGGTGATTTATTTACTTACATTAAAAATTCAAACGCACTTCTTAGGTCCGGAATATTCCAAAAGGAAGCGGCCTCTTCTTTCGTTTATTTTTTAATCCTAATTCTTTCTCACAGCATTGTATTTTAGTGTCCAGTTATGCAATGATCAGCGACCAAGTTCAGAGAACTGGTGTGGGAAGCTACGTGATTAGATTTCATGGTTCTGTTAAGATGAGTAACGTTGTGTAGATCGTAATGTTGAGTGTCGGCGGTGAATTCGTACCTAGCCTTGAGAAGGAAGGCCGTGAAATGTTGAGATGTCTGGAAACGGAAGAGGCATGGTGATATATGTTGGTTTTGGTGCTTGAGACCGCTTATTTGGAAAAAATAGTTTATTAAACGTTCATTGGGACTGCGTTCTAATTGACCGTGTCGAATCGATACCATAGGCGGAGTTTTCTTCAGATTAAGCCTATGTTTGGCAATGAATTGCTGCGATGAGATCCCTGCGGAAAATTGCAGAAAAGTTACCTTAGTATTTTGGTCCAACCTGCACTCTTTAGTTCAAATCTCAAGTGCTAGTCCGAAAATCGTTTGTGCGGAACTGCCTCTCAACGTTACGTGTTTTTTTTCTATAGCATTCTTGTACATCTTTCCCGGCGTAGTACTCACTGTTGTTTTTCATTCGCCATGGTCTCTTATGTACTTTGTAAAAGCCTTCGAGAACCGGTGACCTTCCATTATTAGTACATTGCGATCTTCGCCCTCAGTTTGGCTTGCGAACTAACGCATTCTATGGTAATTTCTTGTTGTAAAGTCGGTGAAACCCCTGATGAATGTAGAAACCAACCAGATAGTCTTGTGTCAATCTCTCCTCACAGTGTTTCTTCTTCATGTTCGATCGAGGTAAAGTTTTATGGTTTTGTTCTGGATGTAGTTCTCTCCGAACATCTTGTGGTTTCGATCCTTTGGTTAATGCACGATGTAAATTCATAGAAGTGAGTACTTATAAAGTTGCAGTTCTGCAACGGCTCGTATGAATCGAGTTCTTCCAATGTCCAGGGTGCCTGTTGTTGAATTACCTGATGTATCTATCATCTCTATGACCAAGAGCAGCTGCATCAGGTAATTTTTTTGGATCCTTGTAAACCTTCTCATGTGCTATTGCTGGTTTTGTGTTTTGGCTGCTGCAGTCCATTCCGACGCGAACGTTGTTGTGATGCTTGTTGGAAATAAGAGCGACCTTGCACACATACGGGAGGTGACCGCAGAGGAAGCGACAGCTCTTGCGGAGAAAAATACTATGTACTTCATGGAGACATCGGCTCTGGAGGCCGTGAATGTAGTTGAAGCTTTCCAGACTGTTCTGAAAGAGATTCACAAGATTGTTAGCAAGAAAGCTCTAACTGCAGATCCTAATAAGGGTAATACTGTTGTTGCAAGTGGTCAAAGGCTAGCGGGTTCTGATGACACGACTCCAAGGACGACTGCCTGCTGCTCGTATTAGTGCGGTGCCTGTTCTTTTTTAGTGTACAACCTTTCTTCCTTTTTCTTTTTCTTTCTCTGATTTCCATTCTCTCAGGAAGAGAGTAATGCTGAGTATATGATTTTATAGATGCCAATCTTATGCTGTAGTTGTATACGATTCCTAACAGGAGCAGGAATGAAGAAGTTCCCCTCGCACGCATTTTGTTAGATTTTCTGATTATGGACTTCGTCAGGTTCTCCATCTCGAGTATGCAGACTCAGGATGATGGTAGGAAAATGCAGGAATTGCAATCATAACACAGATAGTGGCGTGTGATTTCAGCATGTTTGTGATTCTCATAATGCGAATGGAGTCCTGGCTTACTTATGTTATCATTAAGACTACCTTCCATTTGGAGAGATAGTCGAGGACATTGGGAGTTTGTAGGCATTCTGGGAGCAAGGATACAAGTCTTGGCACTAGGCAGAAGGCAATATTTCTTTGTTTTCTATTACATTGGACTTCACCTGCCAATCGAATTCGGATTTTGGAGGACATTCCCTCATTGGTAATTATATACTTTCATTATCCTTTCAGCTCTAGATGACTACCTGTGTCGCCAGAAAAGTTCATATGAGTTTTCGACGGAAGTGAAGCTATAGTGAGGTATTTGAGAGCCGTGCCTACTGTAGGTTCAGGCTTGGCAGGCTGAAATATCTCGCCCCGGCAGCAATCCCTGGACTCTTTCTAGAAAATGAGATGTTCAACTTGTACCACGCTGTAGTGAGATATTGAGCGGAGGGTTGAATCTGTAAGTCCCATGATGGAAATTGTACAGAAACCATAAAAGAGGGCAAGGTTGTGACCAATTTGGCAGGGCATCTCCGAGCTCGTATCGGTTGAAGATGTACGAGGAAAATCCGCCTCGTATATTTACGTACACGTGCACATGTGTAAGCATTTAGAGCCACCTCTGACGTGAGTTTGATGATCAGGGATATGAAAATTGGAATTATCCCATTTCAAACAGATAGCATGAAAACTCCATAGGCTACTAATGTTTGCACGAGCGAGACGGTGTTTTCCAGGCTAGATGCGGCCAGCCCGTCTTCAGCCGTTGAGGACGCCGAGGTTTCCTCTCATGGCTGTGATTGATGGTACGACTGCTCGATGCTTTCATGTCTCGGTTCACGCAATTTGAAAAAACTTGGCAAGGCTTTTCATTGGTGAGGTTGGTGTCAGGGTTTGTGCGTTCTCAGGAAGCGTGCACAAATTCGATGAAGAATCTGATTTGTGTGCAATTGTCTGAAATAACAATTTATGTAATGCAATCTTGAAGTTACTGAAGCTAATTAGTTAGTGCGTGTTGCTTTTGTTATGTAGATAATTTTAGCCATGACTCATCTAAATTGGAATGGTGCACTCAAGTTTTTCCTCAGCTTAGAATCCTCTTTCAAAAGGTATGTTTCTAGTTTTAGAAGAAATGGGTGTTGCCCAAATCATGCTGGAGAGGAGAATTGTAATTCAATCATCCTTCATAGTTGTTTGTGTGTTTCTATGGGCATGTTGATTAGCAACATTGGTAAAGCCAGTTGGGCTGAAAGAGATCCATCCACCAAAGACACCATCCCAGCATTCAGATATTTGTCCACCTTTTCCTGGATCAGCGCCCAGCCTGCCTAAGCACGTCTTGTATGACCCACACTTTGCCCGGACGGCGGCCGGGATTTGGGCTCCTGTCCTAACTTAAGCCAACAAGGCCCGCCAATTGCAGAATAGAACACGAACCTGAATCCTCTTTTCTTTAACATTTTCTCTATATTTATACTATTACTAAGAAATTTCCATTGTCATATTTTTATAATTTGAAAACATGAATATTTATGCTTTGTACATCATTTTATTGGTTGGAAATACATAGCTTCAAAATAGTCATGACAATTGAAACATATACTATATATATAATTATTAACACATAAAATAAATTTAATTCAATCATTCATTGCAATATTACCTTTCTATTTTGAAACATATCTTATCACTTTGAAATATATCTTTTATCACGTTCTGTACTTATCACGAAGTTGACTGCTCAATGCACATTCTATATGCATCATAATATATTTATTTTAATTTATGTCACAATATTTGTGTATGTATTTGTATACACACACATACATATGTGTATACATATATATATATATATATATATAGAGAGAGAGAGAGAGAGAGACTTATTGAGACTTATTTAAAGCTGTTTTATAATTGAGAAAAAATTGGTTTAAATTATAATCGTGAAATTTAGAAATTTGTTTGATTTCTTGCGATTCTACTTAATTAATATTTACAAAAAAATATAAAATAAATAGCACTGTATACAGAATGATCACAATTTTTCAGATTCTTGACCCTGTAAAAAACCTGGTATGTGTGTGTGTGTGTTTTCTACTTACATGATGATCATTTTAATTATTGTTTTTGTAGAATTCAAATAAAACACTACCTATTGTAAGATGATTCATACTGAGATTTAACTCGCACAACATAAAAAAATCCCAATAATTCTGAATTGCAAGGATGAACATTATTAAAATTTTGAAGCTATTATCTTATTATTTTTGTTCAAAATAAAAAAAAAATGATGAATAATATTTTAAAAATTAAAATACAAACATCAATCCACCTTGAACTATAACACCATTAGTTCCAGTCTTGTTTTCTTTGTCCCCACATCTTTTTCATCCTACTACTTCCAATTCCATCATCAAGTACACAAAAACAAAGAACATTGCACACAGATTAAACAACAACAAAATGCATGAATAGGGAGCTCAGATTTGAAGGCCATCTGTTGAGAATGCTTTAGAGAAAGACACAAGAGAGCTAGAAGTAATGTGCACACATACAAAACACACAAGAGAGGAGTATATTGATATAGTTACCTCACATATACAAAGAGAATGAGAGAAGATAAATAGTTTCTCTCCACTACATTCTAAACACTCTAGCTACAATATTTACTATAAACTACAGAAAATATTATGGAGAGGGCTGGCTACATTTAATGCTCTCAATGCTCCTCCTTGCTTGTTATAATATTTATATAATATAAAATATGCATAGAATTATGATCTATACTTTTCTATAATCTTACAAGATCAATAACTACTACTTCATTAAAACCTTATCTAAGAAAACCTTATTGATTTTTAAGGGCAAAACCATAGATGAAGGAAAAAGAGCACAACATTATTTTAAAAGTTCATTAACTTTCTTGTTCAAGAAAAGTAAGTTGCCGCATGCCAATGCCATAAGTAAGTTGGCAATGGTTGCTCAAAAGAAGAGCTTTGGTATGGAAATCAGCAAGGTTATTTGCAGATTTAATTTTCTTGATCTTAAGCACTTCATTAATAACCAAATCATGAATATAATTAAAATACTTTGGATCAATATGCATTGTCTTGTTGCCTTTAATGAAACCAACTTGCATCTATACAACACAAGTGCTATTGTCTTCATACAAGACAGTTGGAGAATCATCACATGAAAGTCTATAGATTATCTGAATGAGTTTATCAATTGATCGCAACCAAATACATTCTTGAGAAGCTTCATGTAAAGCAATAATTTCATCATGGTTGAATGAAGTTACAGTTATAGTTTGTTTCATTGATTTCTATGATATTACAACTCTATGTTTTAAGAATATATAGTATGTTTGAGATTTAGTTATTGCAATATTAGATTTATTTCTCGCATCAAAATATCCAACCAATTTTGGATTTGTAGATTATAAGTAAGATAATTCTAAATCTTCAATGTCTTTTAAATAATACAATAAATGTTTGATGCTATTCCAATGTTATAATGTTGGACATACATTGTGTCTTGCAAGAACACTAATTGCAAATGTAATATCTAGTCTTGTAGATGTAGATAAATATAAAAGTGCTTCAATTGCTACAAGGTATAGATATTGATCTTCCAATATTTCCTCCTCCTCCTTGCATGGACGGATTGGATCATGACCATCATCACCACTCCCAATCATTGGTGTTGACAATAGATAATTATCAATTATATTGAATCTCCATAAGATTTGTCTAATATATGTTAGTTGGTAGAAAAAAATGCCACCATTTGTGAGATGCATAATCTGAAGACCAATGTAGAAAGTTTTTTTTCCTAACATTTTTATCTGAAGCTCATAGATAAATAGGTTAGTAGCTACAACACATGCAGATCTAGTATCTACTAGGTTAAGATCATCAACATATACAATGATGATTACAAAACTAATTTTATCTTGTTTGATAAACAAAGAAGGAATTAGTAGATTACTTATAAACTTATTTATAATTAAATAATCTCAAAGACATTGAAATCACATGTGTCTAGATTGATCTAGACTATATAAGACCTTGTGTAATTTAATACCATAATATTGTCTTAGAGTAGATGCTTTTGGAATTCTTATTTTTAAATTAAGTAAAATTTTTATATAAATATTCTGAAAATATTTAGAAAATTGCCATTGAGAAAGAATATGCTTCTTTGCATAAGAGAAAAATCTTTGGTCTAATTGTAGACATTCTTACTTCTTGACCTATGGTATATAAAATGATATTAGTACAGAAGTGAGATGCTAAAGATCAAATAATCTGCTATAATGTTCATCTCATCATCAGAGCAATGCATTGCTTCGTAGATGGTTTGATATTTATGATCCTCTTTTTAATAAGAAAGAGCTTCTACAATCTTGAATGCAAATGATTCATCTATTATAATAGATGGTCTATTCCAAATGTTATTTGTAATATAATATAGAATAAATAATTATATATTTTATTTTATTTTATTCCTTATAATTTTAAGATTTTATATTATATGAAGTGAAGGTATAATTTTTTTGGACACATTATCATTAATTGATAGTCCCATAAATTTATTAAGAACTTCCACAGAAATAATATTAGAACCACCACATGTTATAGCCTTCTTCTTTCGTGGTTGCTTATTTGGTCCACTAGTCATTTTAATTTTTGATGTTTTAACCTAAAATATATTAGTTGGTAGTATTGCAATCTGAGCATGTTCATTCTAAGCCTCATTAATTAAACTCTTGTAATATGAGGTGCATCATTGAGGCCATTAGATATTTCATCTGTGATCTATTTTATATACAAAATCTTGACAACTTCAATTTCAGCCAAAGATGTTGTAAGATCAGGATTCATTGTAAATATTTCTTATACTCCAAATATAGATATTATATTTTTTTGTTGATTAAATACTCTTCTTTGAAGAGATGGAAATATATTTTCTTCAAAATGGCAATTTCAAAAATGTGCATGTAATAATGTGTGAATTGATAGATCAACAATATGAATAATACTTGATGAATCAAAACAACATATATCCCTTCTTGTTGATGAGCTCTAATGGTACATTATTGTCACGGCCATAATCATGTAAGCTAATAATTACATATAGAAATAGGTAGAAGTAAGTAAAAGTAGATAAAAATAAGTTAATTCTATAATATTTAATATAGAAGCTTCCTAGAAACTTCCTAGACGCTGCTTTGACTTCATAGGTGTCTTTAATTGAATTTTTGGATTAGAAACGTGGTCAACAAGTTGGCCATGTGCCACACATGTTGTTAGCTTGAAGATCAAGCTAACTATGTGGCCCACACGTAGAAAAACTTGCCTTGTAAGTCAAGGCATGTGTCCTACAAAGTCAACACATATTGGAGGTCTTATAGAACGTCGCCACGTAGCCCCTAATTAGATAGTATATATAGAGACAAGAGTGAAGGCTTCTTCACTCTTGTCAACTCCTTTCTTGCTTCTAGTCCAGGTTCAAGAGTCTTTAGTTTCTTGTCTTGTGGCAATAGCCATTCCAGTTTCCTTTTAATATATCTACTTGTTTATATTTTGACTTATTATATCGAGATAGCCTTTTGATGTATATTTTTCCTCATCGAGTCTTTGTCCTTGACAGATTGACAAGAGTACACTTACAATATCAGAGCTTTGTTTTTTCTTGAGTAAGAGTGGATTACTCCTTTCTCTTGACAAGACATAAGCGTATTAGAAGTTTGCAGATTACCCACTTCTAAACTGATATTGTTCTTAGTATCTTCTTTGTTATCAAGTCTTTCTTTTCTTTTGTCTTGAGCAATATCAAACAAATTTTTCTTCTTAATGTCATTATGGCAGAGCTTGTTGAAATGAAGAGTGCAATGGCACAAATGCAAGGGCAAATGAGGGAGTTAATGCTTGCGATGCATTAACTCAATTCACCAACACATGAAAGAACAAGAATAGCAGAAAGTAGAGATATAGAGATGATCGGAGCTGCTTCAACATCTACAACAAATCACGTTCCTTCTCCAATTGTACAACACCCTATAAGCACTAGAGAACCAAGAATTGCCTTACATGAGAAATTTGATGGTACGAGATCAAAGTTTCGAGGGTTCATCAATCAAGTACAATTGGCAATTGAACTTCAACCGCAAAGCTATCCAACTCCAGGATCACAAGTCAGGTTTATTGACACTCTACTTTCTGGTTCTGCATTATCGTGGTTTTCGTCTTTTCTTGAACAACGAAATCCAATATTGGATAATTTGGAAGCTTTTTTGGCAGAGTTTCGATCTATGTATGGTGAACACGATGCAACTCGTGTTGCAACAAATAAGATCCGAATTTTGCGACAAGGAAATCGCTCAGTAACAGTATATGCTTCACAATTTTGACAACTTACAATTGACATCAAGTGGGATGATGCTGCACTCATCAGTCAATTTCTTTATGGATTGCAATACGAAGTAAAGAAATTGATGCTCAACTTACCTGATCCTCAAACTTTGAGTCAAGCAATCGATTTTGCGGTAAAATATGATAATCGACTTTTCGAATTTCGATCCGAGAATCATTCATGGGAACCTCAACGTTATTACTCAATGGCAACATCAACATCTTTGTCAAACGTACATTCGGAAGTAGAAGACATGCAAATTGACGCGGTACGTTTTAAACCCCTAACTGAGCAAGAAAAGATTCGTCGTCGTCAAGAATGATTATGTTTATATTGCGGAGAACCTAAGCACACTGCTCAACATTGTCCAAAGAAACGACGTAACTATAAAATGAGGGGTACGACGGTCAAAGAAGACAACATGTCGAAAAACGGATTCGTCCAGCTACAATAGGGACCGTGCAGCTGGAACCTTGTACAATTCCTAATGAAGGTCCTATCCTCTCCTCAGAACCCTCTTCTTGTTTTATAATAGACTTATATTTAGGACCTAAGAATTACAAAGCCTCTGCTTTATTAGATTCGGGAGCCTCAACATGTTTTTTAGATGAACAATTTGTTAAAAGTCGTAAAATACCCTTTGTACAGAAACCTAAACCAGTACATGTAGAAGTCATAGATGGTCGTCCCTTGTCTTCTGGAGATGTCACTCATGAAACTCATCCTATAAAAGTAACAATAGACGGTCATGATAGCTACATAGCTTTTAACATAATTAAATCCCCATCCAATCCAATTATTTTAGGTTTATCCTGGCTAGAAAAATATAACCCTCGAATAGATTGGAATTCGCGTAAACTTGACTTTTCCCAGAGCGTTATTAATAGTTCTACTAACCAAGTAAAAAATTATAAGTCTACTATAGTAAAACCCGTACTGATAGGTGCAAAAGCATTTATACACGCAGCAAAAAAAGGATCAACTTTTGCTATTTATGCTGCACCTATTTCTGAAAACGTAAAGACTTCAAGTGGCATTCCAAGTCAATATCAGGAGTATCAAGACGTTTTTGAGAAAAAGAATGCAGATATTCTTCCTGAGCATCGCCCATATGATTGTTCAATCGACCTCAAGGAAGGAACTCAGCCACCATTTGGACCAATTTATAGTTTATCGCAAGATGAGATGGCTGAACTCAAGACATATATTGACGAGAATTTAGCGAAGAATTTCATACGCCATTCAAAATCTCCAGCAGGAGCTCCAATTCTATTCGTAAAGAAAAAAGATGGATCTTTACGAATGTGTGTTGATTATCGAGGACTCAACAAGATCACAATCAAGAATAGGTATCCATTACCTTTGATATCAGGACTCCTTGACCAGTTGAATCAAGCTAAGATCTATACAAAAATAGATCTAAGAGGAGCATATAATCTAGTACGGATCAAAGAAGGAGATGAATGGAAGACTGCGTTTCGAACCAGGTATGGACATTTCGAATATAATGTCATGCCCTTTGGACTCACGAATGCACCAACTGCTTTTCAACATCTCATGAATGATGTATTTCGTGAATTCTTAGATAATTTTGTCGTCTGCTATCTAGACGATATCCTGATCTATTCTAAGAATGTCGAAGAACATGAAATATATGTTCGTCAAGTATTACAAAAACTTAGAGATGCAGGATTGTACGCCAAGATGGAAAAGTGTGTATTTCACACTACTCAAGTTGACTTTTTAGGATACATCATTTCAAATGATGGTCTTATGATGGATTCTAAGAAAGTCCAAACAATCATGGATTGGAAGATTCCAAGGACAATAAGAGATGTCCAATGTTTCTTGGGATTTGCCAATTACTATCGGATCTTCATCAAAGATTTCTCACGAGTTGCAGCTCCACTTACACGCTTGACTAGTAAAGATAAATTCCAATGGAATCAAGAAGCGGAAGCAGCATTTGAAGCCTTGAAGACATCGTTTGTCTCTGCACCAGTCTTATATCATGTTGACTTTTCCAAGGCATTTTTTATGGAAACAGATGCATCAGATTTTGCCTTGGGTGCAGTTTTATCACAAATGGGAACAGATGACAAACTTCATCTGATAGCTTTTCATTCAAAAAAATTCTCAGCAGCCGAGATCAATTATGAGATCCACGATAAAGAACTTCTTGCGATCGTGGATTCCTTTCAAGAATGGCATCATTATCAAGAAGGCGCTTCTAGTCCAGTCACTGTGTATACAGATCACAAGAACCTCGAGTATTTCATGTCAGCACGCGTGTTGAATTATCGTCAAGCTCGTTGGAGTATGTCTTTGTCAAGATTCGAGTTCATTATCACTTATCGGCCAGGAAAACAACAAGGTTTGTCTGATGCCCTATCTAGACGTTCTTATTTTGCACCAAAAGAAGGAGATGCAGCTTTTGAGCAACAAAGAATGGTCCTCTAGAAACCGGAGCAATTTCATCTCCGAGCAATGAAATCAACATTGACTGTTGATTCAACTTTTTTCAAGCAAATCCAGTCCAATATGTCCTCAGACCCTCTTGTTTATGATATCGAGAATAATTCTTCCAAGTCTCATGATCCTTCTAAGTTCGAGTTCAAGAATAATCTATTATATTTTGAAGGACGCCTATATGTTCCAGAAGGAGAAGCACGTTTACGTGTTCTTCAAGCACGTCATGACTTTCCAGCAGCAGGGCACTTTGGATATAATAAGACTTTGGAACTCATATCAAGAGATTTTTGGTGGCCACAAATGTGGAAGTCAGTCAAAGACTTTGTACAATCATGTGATATTTGTTCAAGATCAAAAATTCCTCGTCATCGACCTTACGGACTTCTTCAGCCATTACCTATACCAGAACAACCATGGTCTTCTGTTTCTATGGATTTCATCACAGATCTTCCAAGCTCAAGATCTTATGATTCTATATTTGTGATAGTAGATCGTTTCACCAAGATGGCACATTTTGTGCCATGTACAAAATCTATCACAGGTGAAGAAACAGCTAAGCTTTTCATTGATAATATCTATCGCTATCATGGATTACCTAAAGATATCATATCAGATAGGGGAACTCAATTTATGTCAAGATTTTGGAGGACCCTTTTCAAGATTTTAAAAGTGGACATAAAGCTATCTTCGGCTTTCCATCCTCAAACTGATGGACAAACAGAGCTCGTAAACCAAGTCTTGGAGCAATATTTAAGGTGTACTATCAACTACCAACAAGATGATTGGACAACCCTTCTGCCATTGGCAGAGTTTGCTTATAATAATACGGTACATTCTTCCACGCAACAAACACCTTTCTTTGCCAATTATGGCTATCATCCATGACTTGATACTTTTGATTTTTCAAAAGTTGATAATCCTGCAGCAGAAGATATGGCAAATCGGTTGTCGGAGTTACATGCAATAATGAAGACGCAATTGAAGGAAGCTCAAGAACGAAAAAAGATAAACGCAGATCTATATCGTAAAGAGCAACCACAAATCAACGTGGGTGATAAGGTATGGCTACTTCGTCGCAATATCAAGACTACTCGACCTTGTGACAAGTTGGACTATCGTAGGCTTGGCCCCTTTTCTGTTTCTGAACAGATCAACCCAGTTGCATATCGGTTACATCTACCGGAGTCAATGAAGATCCATCCTGTATTCCACGTGTCTCTTCTTGAACCATATAAGACAGTGGATATACAAGGAAGAAGACAAATGCCATCGCCTCCTATACAAGTAGATAATAATGAAGAATTTGAGGTGGAAGAGATATTAGACTCAAGGCGGCGCCGAAATAAGCTAGAATATCTTGTTCATTAGCGCGGATATGATATTAGTGAACGCACATGGGAGCCATCCAAGAATCTAGGAAATGCATCAGCTAAAGTCAAAGTTTTTCATCAACGACATCCATCAAAACCAAGATGAAAATCTCTCTTATAAAAGAGACAAGATTGAGGCAAGATAACATTCAATTTCCTATCCTTGTTTGTAACTTCTTTTCATTTGTGACGCTAATTAGATGGAGAGCCAACAACCAGCGGATTCAACTCAAGAACCTTCGTTTGCTGACCTGCCGGACGAGACATTACGATTGTCACAACTTTCAAGACGACGCAATCGAGATGAAGATCTTCAAGAACGACATGTTCTTCCTCGAACAGATGGTGAGATACAACGCGTTTGGTATCACGATTTGGGAAGGAACTCTCGATGTTTGGTGATTTTGCTAGAGGTAGGAACAACTCCTGATGGTGTTCCGAATATTCTATTCGAAGGAAGTTACGAAGGCCTCAACAATGATCAAATAACTGGGTGGTCTTCCCGCCCTGGTATGGGACACTACCGATGGTTGAGAGGCCCTATCAATCATCTTTGAAGAGAACAGAGATCAGAATATGTAGCGAATACAATTCGTCGCATCATAGATTTCCTCAACATATGATGACCGCTCCTCGTGGAACTCGTCTCTAGAAGGGGGGGTAATGTCACGGCCATAATCATGTAAGCTAATAATTACATATAGAAATAGGTAGAAGTAAGTAAAAGTAGATAAAAATAAGTTAATTCTATAATATTTAATATAGAAGCTTCCTAGAAACTTCCTAGACGCTGCTTTGACTTCATAGGTGTCTTTAATTGAATTTTTGGATTAGAAACGTGGTCAACAAGTTGGCCATGTGCCACACATGTTGTTAGCTTGAAGATCAAGCTAACTATGTGGCCCACACGTAGAAAAACTTGCCTTGTAAGTCAAGGCATGTGTCCTACAAAGTCAACACATATTGGAGGTCCTATAGAACGTCGCCACGTAGCCCCTAATTAGATAGTATATATAGAGACAAGAGTGAAGGCTTCTTCACTCTTGTCAACTCCTTTCTTGCTTCTAGTCCAGGTTCAAGAGTCTTTAGTTTCTTGTCTTGTGGCAATAGCCATTCCAGTTTCCTTTTAATATACCTACTTGTTTATATTTTGACTTATTATATCGAGATAGCCTTTTGATGTATATTTTTCCTCATCGAGTCTTTGTCCTTGACAACTATTGAGATTTTGGTACTGAAATCCAAATACCACAATCAAACACCCATAGGTGAGTTACATTTGAAATACGACTTAAAATGAGCTCTTGTGGTATAATAATTTCAAGAGAAGAAGGATAAAGGTATATTAATGCTGCAACATTCAAAACTAAATGACCTCACATATATGCAGGTAAATTTGCTTGAAGAAGGAGTGGTCACATAATGAATATATACGCTTTATAAATGACTTTGAAAGTCCATTTTGAGCATGTTCATATGGAATACAATATGGAAATTCAATTTATGTTGTAGTATAATAGTCTTCAAAAGTCTTTGATGCAAATTCTTTTGTATTATCCATACACAATATTTTCATAGGATAATCAAAAAAATATGCTTGAAAATAATTAAGCATAGATATAAGATTAAGAAACATCATGTTTTGGATTGATAATAATAAAACATGTGATTGTTTGCCTAATGCATCAAAAAGGTCCAAAAAATAATGAAATGGTCTAGATATTGGATGAATAGGATCACAAATATCACCACACAACCTTTTAAGCATTGGTGGTAACTTTCATAGGAGTTTCCAAATTAAAGCCAAGCAATCATCTTGCCTTACTTACATGCATGACATAATTCCATAGAATCTACATCTACATGTTTTAAATTATGCTCAACTATACATGGAATTATCTTTTGAAATAATGTAGATCATGGATGTTCTAATTATCTATGCCAAAAAGAAACGTGACTCTTTGTTATATATGATCTAAAATTAAATATAATAGGAGGTTGGATTACAACCATATATAAACCATTTGTCACAACTAAGGCTTTTTCTACAAATTTATGGTTCTATATAAAAACCAAAATCTCTTACATATTTAGAATTGCAATTGAGAGGTGATAACCATTGGTACACACATATTAGTAGTTGTTCAGACTCCAAGGTGCTAAGGGTGTAAACATTACATATTTACATTTTATCATAGAGCCTGCACACAATTTTATCATTGTTCTTTCTTTTTGGAAACAAAATACATTCGCTCCAGCCATAGTTATAAAATTCTAGTTTGCCAAGTTGAAGATTTTTTAATAAAAAAATTGTCTATTTCATAGGATAGTATGTGTTGTTACAAAATCAATGAGCTTATTATTTGTCTCATCATTAGAGTTTTGTCATTCATATAAGCCTCTAAATCATCAACACCAATTGAGTCCATGGACATATCTATGGTATGAACTTCATGAGCCTCAGTTCAAAGTTTCTTATTTTTTTGGAATATTTTAATAAAGTATTTTAAAATATAGCATGTATATGCCAATTGTCCAATCATTCCACATTTATTGCAAGAATGCATCTCTAATTTTTGTTTTCAATTGTAATTAGTTGTAGAGTGTTTATTCTTTCTATATGGATGAAAATGGTCATGACTATGACTAACTTGGTACTTAAGAGCTTTTTTTTCATGTTTGTATAATTTTATCTTACACTTTGAAATATTAAGTGCATTAGATTTTGGAACCATGGTTCCAATAGGACAAAATTTCACATTATACAAGAGTAGCTCTTTTTGTTTCTCCACAAGTAATAGATATGACATGAAATCAAGATGACTTTGAAATTTCATATTTCATATTGTTGTACAAGCATAGCAGATGCAGGAAGAAATATAGAGAGAGTTTTCTCAATCATTTCTTTTTTCAGAGATGCTTTGTTGATATAATCGTAGTTGTGAGACAATACGATACATTTCACTGTTGAAAGAATTTAAATTTAAAAAATCTAAGACATGTAAATATGTCCAATCATGATGTACACATAGAAAGAAAATGGTCTTTTGATGATCAAACCTAGATTTAAGATTCTTTTAGAACTTGGGTAGATTTTCCATTTTCAAATATTGATATTGCAATGTAGGTACAAGATGACAATAAAAGAAAAGAAGTGCTTTCAATAGATAGCAAGAGAAATTGAAGTACTTATAAGAAGAGATTCTTCAAACAAAATTACATTAGAGAGTTGTTTGCAAATAAATTTATTTTTGTCATTTTTGCCTATAATAGATAATTATTTCCATCAGCAACCAACCCTGGAAATAGAAGAGCTTGAAAATGTTGGGATGTAATGGTGATAGTTGAAAACATAGTAGAAGCAATTGAGAATGTTGAAGCAAGATGTAACATATGGCAGTATGGTGCAATAATCAGTGGTAGGATGGAATAGGCGGCAACATGGTATAGCAGACAATGGCAAGGTGCAATAGACGTTAGCAAAGTGTGGCAGACAATGTCAAGGTGCAAAAAATGATGGTAGGGTATAACACACCACAACAATAGTACAACATTAGGATATGGTGCAACGTAACAATAATACATTATAATAGCAATATAGTAGGATAGAATGAAACACAACATAGCAGCAATACAACAATACAGCAACAACACAATAGCAGCAATTAGTAATACAACATAGCACAACAACAACACAGTAGCAATACAACACAATAGCAACATCATAGTATATTTGCAACAAGTTAGGAAAAGAAAAAAAAAGATGAGAAAGTGAAGGATAAAAGTGCATATAAGTTTTTAAGAACCAAGACTAGTGCATAAGAGCAATTGTATTGATAAATTGTTGAGAATGCTTTAGAGAAAGATACAAGAAAATTAGAAGTAATGTCCAAACACATACAAAACACACAAGAGAGGAGTATATTGATATGGTTATTTCACATATACAAAGAGAAGGGGAAAATATAAACAATTTTTTCCTACTACATTCCAAACACTATAGCTACAATATTTACTGTAAACTAGAGCAAATATTATGCAGAGCACCGGCTACATTTAATGGTCTCAACTCCATCAAAGTCAATGAATAGCTAAAAAGCATTTGCAGTTATAAAAATAACTATAAATAGGGACGTATCTCTAGGTGAACCAAATGGAGGAAAAAAATGAACACGGAAAAAAATTTACTTGCCACTTTTTATTATCATATTTACCCACTGTATAAAAACGGTAGGCTGTGAAAAGAGAGGTCGGCGGTTCAAATCCCACTTCAAAAAAAATTGGTAAACAGTAACACAGTGATTTCAACTCTTTGGTATATCAGAAAAAGAAACGAATAAAAAAGGGGAAAAAACATTTATTATGAAACTGAATCAAAGATAACTTTTGGTGTCTACAGATACTTTCCATCTCTATATCTATCGATAGCAGGAGGGGCAACTTGCTGCACACACGAGGAGTAAAGCAACATGGGCTGGCTCACCGTGATTTCGACAGAATTCTGCTGCAGGTACCATTTCCCGAGGCAAATGCGGGTGGGTGCGATCACAAGGATGACGCTTGAGCAGAGATTTAGACCTTCAGGGCAGCGCCTGCTTGCCTGCGTGCCTGCCTGTGTGCGTGTGAGGCTATTGGTGCTACATCCCGGGTGTGGCTTCACTGTGGACTCAATCTGTGTCGTCGCATTGCAGTTCACAACACACGCTGCTGCGGAGCTCAGTAGAAGCACTTGTGCGGTGAGCTGCGTGGTGAGGGTGGGTGAATGGCTTCTTGGAAGCCGCGCTCGCATGAGAAAGTTCCGATCTGAGCTCCGAGATGCGGTGTGTGCGTGCTCTCAGCTGAACGGCTCCTCTCGACAGCTCATGGCGTCTAGTGGGTGTTGACCCGGTGGACCCTACCGTTTTTCTTAAGTTGCGTGGCCCCAGAATCTTCTGCAGTGTGGCTTCACCTACCCAAGTGAATCATGAAAGCGCGGCCGATGCCGACTGACACTTGTGCGAACGCGGTGGAATGTGGGGCGCAGGACTGTGGGTTGCTCTGGTGCCGCGTCTTCCCAGTAATATCTACCGGTCCCTAGGTGAAACTTCGGTTCTCTAGCCGCTACGCACTGAGTCGCCATCGCGGAACTGGGAAACGCAGAGAGATTAGGTCCATCTTGTTTCGGCATTGAGTGAGAAGCAGACCGACCAGAAGATGTTGCTGTACGCGAGTGAAGGTCTAGGATTCTAAATTTGCGCTTGTGATGTGAAGGTAAAAGTGCCTTCAGAGACACATGTACAGTTGTGAGTTGTATCCATTAGTTAACTGCTATTTGAAATAGTGGCTGAAAGTGATGGAGTAGCTGCTGCGAGGTGAATCGATCCAGGTGATACTTAAATTACCGATCCTGTCAGAGAGAACGTGAGGCGAGTAACTTCCATGGCAAATCCAATCTCATATTACGAGCTCGGGGTAGTTGCTGGCGCAAGCAGGAGTTGAGGCTGGGACACGAATGCACTGCGCCAACCCTGACACAATTCATTGTCAACTAGTTTAAGGCGGTTTCCGGAATTCGGTGAATTTTACTGGATTTGTACTGTAGAGTATGAGGAATATGCAGGACATATGGTTCCCGAGCAAAGTTTGAACCTATACGACGAGTTTCAGACATTCCTAACCCACTTATAACCCACTTCGATTGTCGCATTCTTGCTGATTTCGGTTCCGAATTGGTCAAGGTCATCCTCAAACCGCGTGCGGAGGTCACACATGCATTTGTGTCTATCCTAGGATCCAGCGGTTGACTTGTAACAAAATTACGGGCAGGTGAGCCCCGGAGATTCAAACCTACCAGGTGGTAATACGCGAAGCAGCTCAAGGCTATTCGTTGCGTTCCTGCAGGCTTGTGTAATACGATTAGTTCTTACATGAGGTCCTCAGATTTCTAAGCAGTTTACCAAGTCTAGCTGTAGATTCGCTTGATGTAACTTTTGACGCTGAAGAAAGGCTCATCAGATGAGTTACACGTACGTTCGGCTCTGAACAGTTATTTGCCGCTCAGAAAAGATAAGTGGGCAGTCGGGTAGCTTCTTCTGCATTACCATTTTGTCTAAGCGGTTCAGGGTCAACCTATTTCGGCCAGTTTTTTTGCTTTTAGATCGAAGTTGTAGTTTTCGTAGTTTCTGCTGTTCGAAAAACATTGAGTACTGTGTGTTTAGTGGCTGAATCTGTAACCTTTGGAAGAAATCTGGTGTTGCATTCTGGATCAGGAAAAACAAACCAGGACTTGTGAGTTTTACGGCGTTTTCAGAATCGGTAGTTTGTTTTGCGCCTTCTCGCTGCGGCGTGTGTTGAAGTTTCTTTTTCGGCGTGTAGTATATAGTATTCACAGCTACGGATGACGGGATCACAACAGTCTGCTTGCATTTGGCATAACATTTCCACCGTCAATCGCACTTGAAGGTAGTGAGCAACAAATATTAGAACTCCATTGCATGAGTGACAGCTAAGGGAGACTTTTGTCAATAACTCACTGCACCGACCATTGCCGACAAGTTCGTAGCTAGTACCTGGGGTTGGATTCTGTCCGAATTATACATCGTCAATCTGTAGTTAGGTTCCAGGAAGAGCAGCAATGGCGAGGGTGGCATTGCTGTCGTTGCTGGTTCTTTCGATGACGGCAAGTGCTGCAATTTGTGTTGGCGGATTAGGAGTGAACTGGGGTAATCAAGCCTTCAACCCGCTACCTCCCAAGGATGTAGTGAAGCTGCTGCAAATGAACAGTGTAACGAAGGTAAAGATTTTCGATGCGAATTACGATATACTCAAATCCTTGGTTGGCTCTGGGATCGAGGTTATGGTCGCCGCTCCAAACTACGCGCTCTACGATCTAGCCAATAACCCTAATGCTGCTACAGAGTGGGTGAAGCAGAACGTGACGCGTTTCAACTTCAAAGGCGGTGTTGATATCAAGTGAGTTTTCGTCCCTCAATATCCTCCAACGAATTCCTTGCAAGCGTTGCTATTAGATCTTTCTGCCAATTCTCGATAGAACTTTAAGTTAAAAATCACCTGACAACTCCGTGTTTTGGTTTCAGATGGGTGGCAGTGGGCAATGAACCCTTCTTGACGGCCTACAACGGTTCATACCTCAACACGACACTTCCAGCGTTCCAAAACATGCAAGCTGCTTTGGATGCAGCAGGGCACACCGGAGTGAGGGCTATCATCCCGTTCAACGCCGATGTGCTCACAAATGTGAAGCCTTCCGCAACTACGTTCAAGCCAGAGTACATAGCTCAAATAGGGCCCATGTTGGAGATTATGAATCGCACAGGAGCACCGTTCTGCATGAATTTGTACCCCTACATTAGTTTATACATGGATTCAGGATACCCAGTCGATTACGCATTCTTCAGTGGAACCACAAGCCCCAATGTCGATGGCGCAATTACTTACCAAAATGCACTTGACGCCAGCTTGGATGGGTTGGCTTCGGCGCTTTCCAAGGCAGGGTATCCATCAATGCCAATCATGCTTGGGGAGATAGGATGGCCCACTGATGGTGCTCGCTCTGCCACTGTGGATCTTGCGGGAAGATATATGCAAGACATGATCACGCATTTGCAGAGTGGTATAGGGACGCCTTTAAGGCCTAACGTTTTCGTCGAGTTTTATCTCTTCGGTCTCCTGGACGAGAACAGCAAGAGCATTGCTCCAGGACCGTTTGAGCGACATTGGGGGGTGTTTTACTACGATGGAGTTGCAAAGTATCCTCTCAATCTTGCAAGTAGGTCTCCTTTCACCAAACGAGACATCGTCTTTCTTTTCGACCATGACATTAAACACAATGATCGAATTTTGGAATGACAGTCGTGTACTAGCTTGTTTTACAAGATGCAACAACCACTCTGCTGATGTTTTCTTCTTCCCCCTTATTGCAGGCGGCACCACCAACGCAGCGACAGCGATTAAGAGCCTTGTCAACCCACCCTACATGGCGGAGCAGTTCTGCGTACTGAACACATCTGTCATCGACAGAACAAATTTAACCCAAAACGTCGATTACGCGTGCGGGATTGCGGACTGCACCGCCTTGAACAATGGATCGACGTGCGCGACTCTGGCGGAGCCCGCATCATACGCATTCAACAGTTACTTCCAAGCCATGAGCCAGGATCCCGGGGCTTGCAACTTCCAAGGCTACGCGATGATTGTCACCGAAAATCCTTCCCAAGGCGCCTGCCGGTTCCCAATCTCGTTAGTACCGACGACGGGATCCAGTTCTGGTGCACCAAGTTGGAGACTCTCATCAGCAGCATTAACCTTGGCTCTCGTTTTATCGTCACTAGGTGTGCTTTGGCCCATAACTTGATGTTAGCCTCTATCGCCAAGTTTGTTTGTTTGTTTGTATGTATGTATGATAGCAAAACCGAGAAGGAGGCTCTGCTTCTTCATCTTCCCAGCTGAATCATGCTCGGAACACTTGTTCTAAAGAGGGCAGTGCTCTCATGGGGGTGCTAGAAAAAAAGCCTAGTTTTCCTCCAAATTTGCACCCAGTGTGGGTGTGGGTGTGGGTGGGTGTGTTTTCTGTTCTGCGAGGATGGCGATTTGCGTGTTCGTGGACACGATACATATTCATCGTAACGCTGATTCTTCCTCTTTCTTTAGAGTCAGGCTCCCTTCATATCACAGTGCCTGCCTGCCTGCCTGCCTGCCTGCCTGCCTGCTCCACACGGCTTTGCATACCCCGGTCATGGATCCCCCCTAGAGGTCCCCATCCCCGGGTGTGGCCTTCTTTCGGGGGTTCTCCGTTTAGAACACCAGTGAGTGATTGTGTGTGTGTGGTGGGTATTGTTACTATTTTGAGATGCCATCTTTGGGAAGGAGAATCCTTGGGGCTCTGTTAAACTGCTCAAATAAATAAAATGACATGGAGAAATAGCTACAAGTGTATTTATACTATTTGTATGTATGTATGTATGTAGTGTGGTGCATGCTGTGGCCTGTATGTATGTTGAATGCGGACTATATTTTCTTTTGAAAGTGTCATGGTTTTATTTCTGTAACTTAAGAGTTCCAAATGGTTCTGTTGAGATAATAATGTACTCCTCTCATGAAATGCAAGGAATAACAAAAAGAAATCAATTTTTTTTTATACTTGTTGTGGGGAACATTTTCTGTGAGCATGTGACAATGTTAAAAGTTGCAATTAGAATTTTTTTTTTTGTTTAAATTGTCAAGGCACTTTTTCTATTTTATAAATTAAAAAAATAGAAAGATTTAAATTTTTTGTGGATGCTTAAGTTATAGGAAAAATAAATACAACACATTTGGATCTCTACCACCCTATTCAGGCAGTTTTACCTTTAAATTTTTCATTGTGGAGTACTTTTCAAACATGATCATTTTAAGACCTGATAGTTAGCTATGACTACTTTACTTTTTAAGAAATATTTTAGTTTTCTTTAATCCGAAACCCTAAATCATGTTCACTGTTCCAAATGAAATCTAAAAAACGTAATTTATTAAAGCATCAAGTAAATTCAAATAACTTGTATAGAAGTAAAGCTTTTCCACAATAAATCGTTTTGTATAATAGTGCACATCAAAGTGTATCTTCTCTACCTGGAATACTTTGATTATCATATTTATGTTATTGCGTAGCGGCATGGTAATTGAAAAGAAAACAAAGCGAAAGACTTCTGCTATGTTCGCCCCTCTTAATGGATCATTCGTCTTTGCAATCATATCGTACATACTTATAGGATTTAACCTACTTGAGTCGTCACAACCAGGAGTTAAATGCGCACGGATTTGGAGTCGACAAATGAAATTCTTCGATATTCCCTTCAGGTGGGAACGAGGTAGTTTGAAGGTGAAGTCACAGTCTTCGCAAGGGCCATGGCCAACGGAAGCGTGACCACTAGACATAAAGTGCCACCCAAGACGATTTCCCCGTACCAGCAGAACTTCCTCCATGTTTTGGCCAGCGACGCCCGCGGGATCACATATTGCCCAAGGTCTAAGCTGTCGAATATACTTCGTGGGTTTCTCCCTGATGATTCTAGTCTGTAACACTCTCTGCCATGAGACTCCACCGCTGTGGTACCTTCACCAACAGCTAAGAAATTGCTGTAAGGTCCAATCCTCTCGACCTTGTCATCGTGTTGTACATCCACAAGTTCGCTTGAAATATACCCAAAAGAGTCTACGTTCGAGTACTTGAAAACTGGACTACAAGATGCAAGTGTTTCGCTTGACATAATTCTCTGAGAGTCTGAATTGCATGTAAACCAATCCTCGTAAAAATTTCTGCAATAGCCTGCTTCAGTGGATGTTGACGAGGGAAAATTGCTGATGCATTGAAATGTGGAATCAGTAGTTTTCTCCTGGTGAAACCCCCCCTCTGTACAGTTGGTTGACCGGGCCTCGCGATAGACAGGAGAGAGCATGTGAATGTCTCGAGAGCCATTGCAGTCACTAGACAGGAAATTTTGGGGTTGCCGAATAACCTCGGCAGGTTGCTTTTGTCTGTCTTCATCCTCGTCTTCATCAGAAATGCCAGCTTGAAACGACTCATCAGATGCTATTGGATTGTCACGAACACTCCAACCCGCTTCACTTGAGGTTTCAACATCCATATCAACCACATCTGGAACTCCATCCTCACATTGCACTACCTCTTGATCCAAGGAGACCCTTCTAGAATCAGTATTTGAGGAATTCAAGTATAGTAATTTACGCATGAGTTGTTTCGGTGTAGCACTAGGGAGGAAGTCATTTGTGGTGATGAGCGGCTTTGACTTCTGTAGATTTCAGCAGAGAGTAGTCAGTAATGCTCGGGACAATATTCAATATTTGTTTCGATCAATAACTACAGTGGCTTTTTTCTCCAGAAGAGTCTCTCTTATGCGATCATTTGGAACCTCATATATAAAACCATCAGTTTGGAGATTCGAAATATTTCTCGTCTAACCAATTAGTCTCAGTTCAACCCTCTCAAGAAATTCCTTCGTGATTCTTTCAGCACATGCACGGTAGAAATATAAATTAAACTGAAATGAGAAAAGAAAATGTTAAATAAGGATTCCGCTATATTTCTCTTACCTCTTCGGGACTGAGGCCAAGGTGTGCTACTGCATTGTGATGCTTCGGAACACTTTCTTCGCCTAAGCCACATCCTTGAAGGAATTTCTCGTCTCTTCCTTCTAATGAAGCTGAAAAATCCTGAGTAGTGCCTGCAGCAGCTAAAACCATGTTCCTTCCTTTCACTCCATCATGCTTCACCATGCATCCGTTAGCATCTCGGATACAACCACCGGGACCTTGTTCGTGAGTCTGCATTACTGTGCTTGGAAAGTTTTTACTCGAGTTATCAGCACCGACAGCGTAGCCACTTCGTGAGTGCGCTTCAGGACAATTAAAGCATCCCAACCGCAATCTAGGGAGATTCTTCAACTCTGGTTTCAGAATACAAGACTCAATTTGGCTATCAAGTAACGCAAGCCCAGCATCATCCTCAGCTAATATGCTTGATGCAGTCTCAGCGAGTTCATCCAATATTGCTGAAACAATGGGGCTCATCATATGCCCAGAGGGCAAACAATTTGACGTCATTGCTATCTCTTTTTCATCATGTGAAGCAGATCGATCCTCAAACTTCTCGGTAGGAGTTCTTTCCTTCATTTCCGGTGTATGAATGTCAACTTCGAATTCATCTAGTTGGCTCGAGGCTAGAGAATTGTAAGAATCAGTAAAAGGGGATGACGCCCGCGTTGACTTGGCCTGAACTTGAGCATGCTCAAATCCTTCACCTTCCAGAGACGCATTCACACTCGAATTCCTCGTCAGCACATTTTCCTTCGAGTCCACTGTACAGCCCAGCACCACACCAAACCATACCATTCAATTCTGCATCCAGGAAAATCAATGGACTTCCCCCACCCTCTATGTTTATAATGAAGAGACGCAGGAGTTTTAGATAAGTCTGAGTTTTGTGATGAATGAAAAACACAAATCAAGGGTGATTGACACATTCAATTTGGCAGAATAATATGCAAATATAGAGTACCAATTTTCGTCAAACGATGATGATTCCTACAATCACATGCAGTTATGTCTAGCAGCAAACGACCTCATTGGCGCAAACAATTGATTATGCCGTGCATCATGACTCACTGCTCAGAAAAATTGTTGAAAACATCCTCTAAAGTGAGAAAATTTCAAAACATGTTGGTCTGAAATAAAATAGTGCTAAGGCGATGAGTTGTAAGAAGAAAGGGAGGAAATTGGAGGTCCCAAAGCAACAGTGAAAAGAAGGATTGTAATACCCACACTTCTGTGAGCTTTGCTCGCACTTATCAGCAGAACAAGCCGAAGGAGAAACCGCGCCTGGAGAGCAGCACCCAGGTGACCTTGAGAAGCCCATTCCTCTTGTGGGATCTAGAGGTGTCCGTTTCGACCTTCCACTGGAGTTCCGCACAGGGGTCGAAACTTGTCTAATATGCATAGAATCCATCGTTGACGTTGAAGCTGCTGGCGAAAAGGACAATTGATTTGACTCTTGAGAAGTTGGACTAATAACACACTTCAGTATCGGAGAGCTCAAAACGTCTTCCTTGGACCAAAAATTGTGGGTCTGCTCCGTGATCCCTTTAGTCCACGAGCTCCGGTTTTGCTCTTTTAGCGTGCAAATATGGCCACTTAACACACTACAGGATTGAGTAGAATCACCAGGAGCTAACATTCTAGCTGCATACAAGGCTTCACTCACAGCTGCCCTTACATGCGGCATTTTATCAAGGCGGCAGATCTCCAAGGCCTAAAGATGTAGGCAATATTCTCATTAGTGTATGGCAGATGCACGTCACCATGAAACGAGCACATTACAAACCACTCGTTCAGAGGTACTCTTGAGCGGAAGCTCCCTGCTGCAAAATAACTCAAAAGCACATACGCATCTCTAACGAGGATATATGAAATAGGAAATAAATTCGGTCATGAGGACTCACACATAGTCAGGACATCGAATTGAACTGATGGAATTAGTAGCGCAGCTAACTTTGGATTTTAAAGCCATAATTGAAAAACTTACACGAATTACTGAATCGAGCTCGATTTCTAATGTCTCCTTATCAAGTATTGTGAGTACCCCCTGCAGTAGCTTAGCAGCTGCCTTACGATGCTGCCAAGAGTCGACTGCACTTTTCAGAGTTTCCTCGCCTACCCTTAACAAGGGTGCACCATATACGCCGACTGTGTCGGGATTCATCGACGCTAATGCAGAAGCGAGGTGCAAGTGAAAGACCGTACGTGTTGATTTTTCACTTAATGCTACAGTTAAGCGCTGGTACACTTCCTGCACTGTTCCATTGCAAGCACATCTCCAATATTCTGTTTCAATGAGGGCATGGATGCAGGCAGCAGCCCCCGCTGCCACAGGCTCCAACTTTCCTGTAGAAATCATGAAGAAATCGAACCTTAATTATTGCACTGTCCAAGAGAGGTTCACATTCTTACTGCAACGCACAGCCAAGCATAAACCGATACCGATTCCATCCTACGCTGTATCGGATAGGTTTCCTGCGTATCTCTTAGTTATGTGTCTCAGGGGTTTGGTAATATGTTTGTTACTTAAGAAAAGCAATGCCAAGCCAGCGGATCACAAAATCCATTCGACAATCCTGAATGTATACTACCTGCAAGAGCTTCAGCTAGAGGATCACAAATTCCTCGGATAATCTCCTCAGCATCTTCAATGGACATTGAGGGGTCAATAGTGTAACGCGCCATGGCTACTGTAACCTTTGCACATGCTTGTTGCAGCTGGGGAGAACTCCCACTTGCCGCCAACGCTCGAATGAGGGAAGACATCACCCTAGGAAGGTATGGCTTAATAAGTCTTCCGTGTACCCGTGCAACTTCCTCGTACAGGGAGATAGCATAAGACTTTGATCCGCCAAATTCACGAGAGTCGGCAATCTACAGCAAGTAATCCAATGGGTTCACACTAGAGTCACAAAGATGTGTAGAAATCCTGTTATTAAACAGCCTTCAGGATCAATTAAAAGAATTGTACGGGCATTGGACTGTTCAACACATATATTGGTGAAACAGGTGCGTTAACTAATTATACGACAATTCTGACATCGGTAACAGTGCGCATTCAGACACACAAAGGTTCCGCATGATTGTGTTGCAACACAGAAAGTTGCAATGAATTTCCTAAATTTGACAGTTGTATATTCCAGGAAAAGGAACAAATGCGAATATCGCTCTGAGGTTTCGATTGGACCCAGAGATTTTTCGCAGTGGCTACAACACTTGGAATCAGCCTCAACTTCGGAGAAAAAAGTTTCCTGAGTTCGAACAGCGCGCAAGGGACAGAATCTAGAATACGGAGGAATTGGACGTAGAAGTGACTCACTTTCCAGATCAAAATCAACATTCCGTACCTGGCCAAGAAATTTGGGCATCGAAGTAGCATCCAGCTGCTCAATGATATGCTGGAGGGATTTCAGAGCGAATCGACGGCTATCCCCATCTAAGTACAGCTTCGCTAAATCTTGTTTCACCAGCGGACTCAGGTAACGCGCACCCGCCTCCTCTTCTCTCATTGTCGCCTTTCGACCTCGTCCTCCAGCTTTTCGTGTAAATCCAACTAGAGGGAGCCCAGGAGGAAATGTCCCGTTAACAACCGGCAGAATAGTTCAGGGTTATCAAGGCGAGGGTGGTGGCCATCTGAAGTTCAAACATTACTTAGATTTAGTTAGAGTGGAACTTGGAAAATTCTTCAGGATGCTTACATGCAAGTATTGATGTCTGGAAATTATTAAGAAGTAGAGGCTTTGGCTTGACCCGTTTCACAAGCACATCAATAATAAGAAAAACAATATTGAAGATACACGTCGGCTTTGCATTGAGTGGACATGGCAGCATTTCTTTAAAATAAGGTACATGAAAATCCCATTGGGCAGATCGCTTCGGAGCTAAGAATCATCATGTGTTATAAAACTTGTCAGAATCAGAAACATTTGGCCAAAAGATATTTCACTCAAACAAGAGACGTTGGAAAAATAATCTAACCATAACGGAAATACCAAAAGCTCTACTGATACTCTGTATCAGCTATCGCTGCAATGGGTATGTGTGGATCATTCTGCTTTCCCGAGATCTTCATGAGGGATCGTTATCTCCATGAACACGTTACAGAAAAACGCAAGATACCATAGAGAAGCCCAATATAGATAAACGGGAGTTCACATGGTAAGAACCGTCGTTTTGCGAGCCTTCAAATTCGCAAGGAAGAATAGAATAAGTATGGGTGCATAATTGAAGGATTTTTTTATAAAAAAAAAAAATTGGAGATGACACGAACAAAATCGGTCCAAAGATTCCTACGGACGTACATTGCCTTTAATGAGCTACTGTCAAGGGGCGGCTCTCCAAACAGATACCCAAAGATTTCGCTCCGTTAAATGCTCTACGTTTTGAAATCGTCGTCACCGGTTAACATGAATCACCATATGAAGCGTTGGGAAAGCAACAGACCTTGCGGTCAAAGGTCAGTCCCCCCCCACCGATAAAATCTCACTGCAACTACAGCGCCTCATGTAACTTCAACTCTCCACTCTCCAACCCTGACACTAACCTGCACTCAAGCTCCATGAAAACAACCTCGCAGTACATATCAGGATACCAGAGTTACGAAAAACATTAACAAGCCAACATGGACATGGCAAGCAGCAGCAGCAGCAGCAAAATTACCTCATGAGATCAGCAACATCGTCGTTAAGCGCTTAAGTACTCACAAAGGACCCCTTCTCGAGCTCTAAATCCATCCGCGGCCCTGCAGTTCGCATGTCGCCCAGAAGAAAATGTTACAACAATCAACGTCACACTTGTGCCTGCTGAACCAACAACTAAACAAATTGAAAAGCTCTGGACCAATTTCAAACTCATGCAATGTGCGCCATTCTTTGCAGAGCCAATTTGAAATTTGGAGGGCGGGACAAGAAACGAAAGCGCGCGCGCATGGAAGGAAGGGAGCCACCGGATTAAGATGAAGTGGAAAACAGTGAAGAGCAGTTGGCACGAGGGGGAAGAAGAAGACGAAGCAGGAGGTGTGGTTCGGCAGCACGGTTGTTGAGGAGGGAGGGTCACCGGGGCTGACGCAGGCTGTGTCATAGCCCAACGTCACCAGCCGCGTGAAACAGCGTGCGCTCTCAAGCGCGGTAACTCCGCGCCGCACCATATTATTGCATCCAATATTTGAACTGCGGATGAGTTCTGTTCCAGTTGGGGTAACGTCCTTGTCCATGATCGTCACTCTGGACCAAGTAATTATCTGTGGGCTTGATTGTTATTGGAGTTAACTCTTCCCCGACACCCATAACAAGTCATAAACTAGTTCAATTTGGCCTGTTTTTATTCTTTTTAGAAACCTATGTTTCTATCTTTGAATGAGCACATTTTCCACCGTTCGGGAAATATGTACATATATGTACATTCATACATAAATATATATATATATATATATATATATAGAGAGAGAGAGAGAGATATATCTCTTTTTAGAACTTACAATATCATTATTTTTCAATAATTCAAGCAAAAAAAAATTAATTAATTTTGTGCTTGAAATTGGTGACAGTTTCCTAATATATACATATATATATATATATATATATATATATATATACAGCCACCTTAATAATGACAGTAATACTTCACTTTTAATTTTTCCATTGTTTATGAAGTATTCTGATTAATTAGGAGAGCATTTAAGTTGACATTGAAAAGCACAAATGTTTTATTTTTAATTTAAACAGGATTTTTTTAAGTCTCTATTTCTTAAAAAAAAATTATCGGTTTTTCAAATTATGAAATGTTTTTTAAAGAATGTCATTTTAACAAAAATATCTAATTAGAAGCTGCAAAATCAAAAAAAAAAAAAAAAAAAAAAAAAAAAACCAAAGTATATCAGCAAATTTTCAAATAATACTAAAATATTACTATTCAAGTCTTGTTAACTATTAAAATAGATGATCATCAAGTATATAATACATTTTAGAACAGTACTTACACAAAATACTCATGATGATAATAAAATATTCTTTTTTATTTGATTTTTATATCATAAATTATAACATGAATAAGAATTCAAAAAGATGTATATTTTGATAGATAAATTCTGTGACATTGGTTGCATGGAGTAATGACATTATAAACTTGATACAAAACTTGATAAAGAGTTTATGTAAGAAGAGAAAAAAAACAATATACTTTGTTGTGTAGTAATACAACTATATGGTGAAAAATAAAAATATGGATGTTATTATAGAAGAGCCTAGTAGAGAGATGTAATAGAAAAACAAGGATAAATGATAGAAAGGTAGTAAAAAATTTAGTCTTAATACTATTTTTTATAGAAGGGACTTCTATTTACTTTGTAAGAACACAAAAGCCTCAAATCAAAGTAAATAAGATAAGTAAATAATATAGGCATTTTTAGGAGAGAATTAATAATAGGTTTAAGCAAAAATTACCTCAAATTACTAAAAATTGAAACTTAGAGAGGATTAGTTGTGAACCTAGGTCAAAATCAAATCCTAAGGCACAAAATTCCATATATTTAAGATTCTTTATTATGTCTCTTAAAGTTTCTATTTATAATATTTCTTTAAGGTTTATTTTTATATTTCATTCTAATTTCTTTATTATATTTCTTTGAAATCAATTTATGACTTATTTATATTTCTTTTGTAACATCTTTTAAATTTACTTGGATTGATTAAAATTTGATTAAGATTAATAAGAATTATTTAAGGTTTAGTTAAGACTCCATTAAACTGTCACGGACATACTCATGTAAGCTAGTAATTACATACATAAATAGCTGGAAGTAAGTAAAAGTAGGTAAAAATAAGTTAATTCTATAGTATTTAATATGAAAGCTTCCTAAAAGCTTCATAGACGCTGCTTTGATTCCATAGGTGTCTTTAATTGACTTTTTGGATTAGAAACGTGGTCAACAAATTGGCCATGTGCCACACATGTTGTTAGCTTGAAGATCAAGCTAACTATGTGGCCCACATATAGAAAAACTTGCCTTGTAAGTCAAGGCATGTATCTTACAAAGTCAACACATATTGGAGGTCCTGTAGAACGTCGCCACGTAGCCCTTAGTTAGATAGTATATATAGAGACAAGAGTGAAACCCTCTTCACTCTTGTCAACTCCTTTCTTGCTTCCAGTCTAGTTTCAAGGATCTCTAGTTTTCTTGTCTTTTGGCAATAGCCATTCCAGTTTGTCTTTCAATATACATACTTGTTTATTTATATTTTGTTACCTTTCTTTGAGTGAAGGCTCACTTGTCTGAATTGCTTTTTCATCCAGTTCTTGTCCTTGACAGATTGATAAGAGTACACCTACAATATAAGAGCTTTGTCTAATCTTAACTAAGAGTGGATTACCCTTTTTTCTTAATAAGATATAAGCATATTAGAAGTTATGGATTACCCTCTTCTAAACTGATATTGTCCTTAGTATTTTCTTTGTTCTCAAGTCCTCTCTTCTATTTGTCTTCAGCGATATTAGACATCTTCTCTTTTCTAAGTGTTATCATGGCAGAACTTGTTGAAATGAAGAATGCAATGGCACAAATGCAAGAGGAATTGAGGGAGTTAATGCTTGCGATGCATAAACTCAATTTACCATCATAAGAAGCAACAAGATTGACAGGAAGTGAAGATATAGAAATGGTTGGAGCTACTTCAACATCTACACCAAACCATGTCCTTTCTTCTATGGTGGAACACTCTCCTAGTATTAGAGAACCAAGAATTATCCTAGTCGAGAAGTTTGATGGCACCAGATCCAAGTTTCGAGGATTTATCAATCAAGTGCAACTTGTGATTGAACTTCAACCCCAAAGCTATCCAACTCCAAGATCGCAAGTTAGATTCATTAGTACGCTTCTTTCAGGTTTAGCACTATCATGGTTTTCATCTTTTCTTGAATGACGAGATCCAATATTGGATAATTTAGAGGCTTTTCTGATAGAGTTTCGATCCATGTATGGAGAACATGATGTAATTCATGTTGCAACCAATAAGATCCGTATTTTATGACAAGGCAATTGATCAGTAACGTTGTACGCTTCACAATTTTGACAACCTGCAACTGATATCAAGTGGGATGATGTTGCACTTATTAGCCAATTTCTCTACGAATTACAATATGAGATAAAAAAATTAATACTCAACTTACTTGATCCTCAAATATTGAGTCAAGCAATTGACTTTGTTGTAAAGTGCGATAATCGCCTTTTTGAATTTCGATCTGAGAACCGTACAAGTGGACCTCAATGTTACTATAATTCAATGGCAACACCAACACCTCTTCAATACATACATTCGGAAGTAGAGGATATGCAAATTGATGCAGTACGTTTCAAACCTCTTATTGAGCAAGAAAAGACTCATCGTCGTCAAAAAGGATTATGTTTATATTGTGGAGAATCAAAGCACACTGCTCAACATTGTCCAAAGAAATGACACAATCACAAAATGAGGAGTACGGCTGTGAAAGAAGACAATATGTTGGAAAATGAGTTTGTCCAGCTACAATAGGGACCGTGCGGTTGGAATCTTATACAACATCTAGTAAAGGTCTTATTCTCTCCTCAGAGCCCTCTCCTTGTTTTACATTAAATATTATTTTAGGACCTAAATATTACAAAGCCTTTGCCTTGTTAGATTCAAGAGCCTCGGCGTGTTTTTTAGATGAAGAATTTACTAAAAGACATAGCAAATCTTTAGTAAAGAAAACTAAACCTGTTCATGTAGAAGTCGTAGATGGTCGTCCATTATCTTCTGGAGATATTACTCATAAAATCCTTCCTATAAAAGTAATAATCAATAGTCATAATAACTTTATAGTATTTAATATCATTAGATTTCCCTCTAATCCAGTCATTTTAGGTTTATCGTGGTTAAAAAAATATAACCCTCAAATAGATTGGATTTCCCAAACTATTACTTTCTCTAAAAGTATAACTAACAGTGTAGTTATTCAAGTAGAGAGTCATAAGTCCAGTTCAATTAAACCCGTATTTATAGGTGCAAAAGCTTTCTTGCATGCTGCTATGAAAGAATCACCATATATTATTTATGCCACACCTGTTTCTACTGGTGGAAAGACTTCAAGCGACATTCCAAGCCAATATCAAGAATTTCAAGATGTATTTGAAAAAAAGAATGCGGATACACTCTTGGAACATCGTTCCTATGATTGCTCAATTGACCTTCAAGAAGGAGCACAATCGCCATTCGGACCAATCTACAGTTTATCACAAAATGAGTTGACTGAATTCAAGGAGTATATTGAAGAAAATCTAGACAAGAATTTCATACGCCATTCTAAATCTCCGGCAGGAGCTCCAATTCTATTTGTGAAGAAAAAAGATGGATCATTACGGATATATAAAATACTTTAGGTTCTTGATATTAGAAAACTCTTTTGCCATTGTGTCACGGACATACATATAATTACCTATATGAATAGATAAAAGTATGTAAAAGTAGATAAAAGTAGGTTAATTGTGTAATATCTTCTAGAGAAGCTTCTTAGAAGCTTCATAGACGCTGCTTTGACTTTATAGGAGTCTATAGTTGACTTTTAGGTTAGAAACTTGGTCAACAAGTTAGCCATGTGCCACGCATGTTGGAAGCTTAAAGAACAAGCTAACTACGTGGTCCATCCATAGAAAACTTGCCTTGCAAGCAAAGGCATGTGGCCTAGAAAGTCAACATATATTGGAGGTCTTATAGAACATCGCCACGTGGCTTCTAGTTAGATAGTATATATAGAGGCAAGAGTGAAGCCCTCTTCACTCTTGTCAACTCCTTTCTTGCTTCTAGTCTAGTTTCAAGGGTCTCTAGTTTTCTTGTATTTTGGCAATAGCCATTCCAGTTTCTTTCTTAATATACATATTTCTATTTTGTCCTATTTCTTTTTGAGAAAAGTCTCACTTACTCTTTAGCTTTCATCGAGTTCTTGTCCTTGACAGATTGACAAGAGTACACTTACAATATCAGAGCTTTGTCTTTTCTTGATTAAGAGTGGATTACCCCTTTTTCTTGATAAGACATAAGCGCATTAGAAGTTGCGGATTACCCTCTTTTAAACTGATATTGTTCTTAGTATTTTCTTTGTTATCAATTCCTCTCTTCTATTTATTTTGAGCATTATTAGACATCTTCTCTTTTCTAAGTGCTACTATGGCAGAGCTTGTTGAAATGAAGAGTGCAATGGCACAGATGCAAGAACAATTGAGGGAGTTAATGCTTGCGATGCATCAACTCAATTTACCACCACAAGGAGCAACAAGAATGGTAGGAAGTGAAGATATAGAGATGATTGGAGCTGCTTCAACATCTGCACCAAACCATGTCCCTTCTCCCAGAATGGAACACCCTTCGAGTGTTAGAGAACCGAGAGTTGCCTTGCCCGAGAAGTTTGATGGTACCAGATCCAAGTTTCGAGGATTCATCAATCAGGTCCAACTAGTGATTGAACTTCAACCCCAGAGCTATCCAACTCCAGGGTCACAAGTTAGATTCATTGGTACACTTCTTTCAGGTTCAGCATTGTCATGGTTTTCATCTTTTCTTGAACGACGAGATCCAATATTGGATAATCTGGAGGCTTTTTTGGCGGAGTTTCGATCCATGTTTGGAGAACATGATGCAATTCGTGTTGCAACCAACAAGATCCATATTTTGCGACAAGGCAATCGATCAGTAACATTATATGCTTCGCAATTTCGACAACTTGCAACTGATATCAAGTGGGATGATGCCGCACTTGTGAGTCAATTTCTCTACGGATTACAATATGAGGTAAAGAAATTGATGCTTAATTTACCTGATCCTCAAACATTGAGTCAAGCAATTGACTTTGCTGTGAAGTGCGACAATCGACTTTTTGAATTTCGATCCGAGAGTCGCACAAGTGGGCCTCAACGTTACTACAATTCAATGGCAACACCGACGTCTCCTCAACACATACCTTCGGAAGTAGAGGATATGCAAATTGATGCGGTACGTTTCAAACCTCTTACTAAGCAAGAAAAGTCTCGTCGTCGACAAGAAGGATTGTGCTTATATTGTGGAGAACCTAAACACACTGCTCAACATTGTCCAAAGAAGCAACGTAACTACAAAATGAGGAGTACGACTGTGAAAGAAGACAGTATGTCGGAAAACGAGTACGTCCAGCTACAATAGGGACCGTGCGGCTGGAATCTTGTACAACTTCTAATGAAGGTCCTATCCTCTCCTCAGAACCATCTCCTTGTTTTATAATAGATGTGCGTTTAGGACCTAATAATTACAAAGCCTCTGCCTTGATAGATTCAGGAGCCTCAGCTTGTTTTTTAGATGAAGAATTTGCTAGATGTCATAGAATATCATTAATACAAAAAACTAAACCTGTACACGTAGAAGTCATAGATGGTCGTCCGTTGTCTTCTGGAGATGTAACTCACGAAACACTTCCTGTAGATGTAATAATAAATGGTCATAGTAGTTGCGTAATTTTTAATATAATTAGATCTCCCTCTAATCCAATAATTTTAGGCTTATCATGGTTAGAAAAGTATAATCCTCGAATAGATTGGATTTCTCGTAAACTTGATTTTTCTCAGAGCATTAGTAACAGTTCTATTAATCAAGTAAAAAACCATGAGTCTAGTATAGTAAAACCCGCACTTATAGGTGCAAAAGCATTTATACACGCAGCAAAAGAAGGATCAACTTTTGCTATTTATGCTGCACCTATTTCTGAAAGCGTAAAGACTTCAAGTGGCATTCCAAGTCAATATCAGGATTATCAAGACGTTTTTGAGAAAAAGAATGCAGATATTCTTCCTGAGCATCGCCCATACGATTGTTCAATCGATCTCAAGGAAGGAACTCAGCCACCATTTGGACCAATTTACAGTTTATCGCAAGATGAGTTGGCTGAACTCAAGACATATATTGACGAGAATTTAGCGAAGAATTTCATACGTCATTCAAAATCTCCAGCAGGAGCTCCAATTTTATTCGTAAAGAAAAAAGATGGATCTTTACGAATGTGTGTTGACTATCGAGGACTCAACAAGATCACAATCAAGAACAGGTATCCATTACCTTTGATATCAGGACTCCTTGACCAGTTAAATCAAGCTAAGATCTATACAAAGATAGATCTAAGAGGAGCATATAATCTAGTACGGATCAAAGAAGGAGATGAATGGAAGACTGCGTTTCGAACCAGGTACGGACACTTTGAATACAATGTCATGCCTTTTGGACTCACGAATGCACCAGCTGCTTTTCAACATCTCATGAATGATGTATTTCGTGAATTCTTAGACAATTTTGTCGTCTGCTACCTAGACGATATCCTGATTTATTCTAAGAATGTTGAAGAACATGAAATACATGTTCGTCAAGTATTACAAAAACTTAGAGATGCAGGATTGTACGCCAAGATAGAAAAGTGTGTATTTCACACTACTCAAGTTGACTTTTTAGGATACATCATTTCAAATGATGGTCTTATGATGGATTCTAAGAAAGTCCAAACAATCATGGATTGGAAGATTCCAAAGACTGTAAGAGATGTCCAATGTTTCTTGGGATTTGCCAATTACTATCGGATCTTCATCAAAGACTTCTCACGAGTTGCAGCTCCACTTACACGCTTGACTAGTAAAGATAAATTCCAATGGAATCAAGAAGCGGAAGCAGCATTTGAAGCCTTGAAGACATCGTTTGTCTCTGCACCAGTCTTATATCGTGTTGACTTTTCCAAGGTATTTTTTATGGAAACAGACGCATCGGATTTTGCCTTGGGTGCAGTTTTATCACAAATGGGAACAGATGACAAACTTCATCCGATAGCTTTTCATTCAAGAAAATTCTCAGCAGCCGAGATCAATTATGAGATCCACGATAAAGAACTTCTTGCAATCGTGGATTCCTTTCAAGAATGGCGTCATTATCTAGAAGGTGCTTCTAGTCCAGTCACTGTGTATACAGATCACAAGAACCTCGAGTATTTCATGTCAGCACGCGTGTTGAATCGTCGTCAAGCTCGTTGGAGTATGTCTTTGTCAAGATTCGACTTCATTATCACTTATCGGCCAGGAAAACAACAAGGTTTGTCCGATGCCCTGTCTAGACGTTCTTATTTTGCACCAAAAGCAGGAGATGCAGCTTTTGAGCAACAAAGAACGGTCCTCTTGAAACCGGAGCAATTTCATCTCCGAGCAGTGAAATCAACATTGACTGTTGATTCAACTTTTCTCAAGCAAATCCAGTCCAGTATGTCCTCAGACCCTCTTGTTCATGATATCGAGAATAATTCTTCCAAGTCTCATGATTCTTCTAAGTTCGAGTTCAAGAATAATCTATTATATTTTGAAGGACGCCTATATGTTCCAGAAGGAAAAGCACGTTTGCGTGTTCTTCAAGCACGTCATGACTTTCCAGCAGCAGGGCACTTTGGATATAATAAGACTTTGGAACTCATATCAAGAGATTTTTGGTGGCCACAAATGTGGAAGTCAGTCAAAGACTTTGTACAATCATGTGATATTTGTTCAAGATCAAAAATTCCTCGACATCGACCTTACGGACTTCTTCAGCCATTACCTATACCAGAACAACCATGGTCTTCTGTTTCTATGGATTTCATCACAGATCTTCCAAACTCAAGATCTTATGATTCTATATTTGTGATAGTAGATCGTTTCACCAAGATGGCACATTTTATGCCATGTACAAAATCTATCACAGGTGAAGAAACAGCTAAGCTTTTCATTGATAATATCTATCGCTATCATGGATTACCTAAAGATATCATATCGGATAGGGGAACTCAATTTGTGTCGAGATTCTGGAGGACTCTTTTCAAGATTTTAAAAGTGGACATAAAGCTATCTTCAGCTTTCCATCCTCAAACTGATGGACAAACAGAGCGCGTAAACCAAGTCTTGGAACAGTATTTAAGGTGTACCATCAACTACCAACAAGATGATTGGACAAACCTTCTGCCATTGGCAGAGTTTGCTTATAATAATACGGTACATTCCTCCACGCAACAAACACCTTTCTTTGCCAATTATGGCTATCATCCACGACTTGATACTTTTGATTTTTCAAAAGTTGATAATCCTGCAGCAGAAGATATGGCAAATCGGTTGTCAGAGTTACATGCAATAATGAAGGCGCAATTGAAGAAAGCTCAAGAACGACAAAAGATAAATGCAGATGTATATCGTAAAGAGCAACCACAACTCAACGTGGGTGATAAGGTATGGCTACTTCGTCGCAATATCAAGACCACTCGACCTTGTGACAAATTGGACTATCGTAGGCTTGGCCCCTTTTCTGTTTCTGAACAGATCAACCCAGTTGCATATCGGTTACATCTACCGGAGTCAATGAAGATCCATCCTGTATTCCACGTGTCTCTTCTTGAACCATATAAGACAGTGGATATACCAGGAAGAAGAGAAATGCCACCGCCTCCTATAGAAGTAGATAATAATGAAGAATTTGAGGTGGAAGAGATATTAGACTCAAGGCGGCGCCGAAATAAGCTGGAATATCTTGTTCATTGGTGCGGATATGATATTAGTGAGCGCACATGGGAGCCATCCAGGAATCTAGCAAATGCATCAGCTAAAGTCAAAGTTTTTCATCAACGACATCCATCAAAACCAAGATGAAAACCTCTCTTATAAAAGAGACAAGATTGAGGCAAGATAACATTCAATTTCCTATCCTTGTTTGTAACTTCTTTGCATTTTGTGACGCTAATTAGATGGAGAGCCAACAACCAGCGGATTCAACTCAAGAACCTTCGTTTGCTGACTTACCGGATGAGACATTGCGATTGTCACAACCTTCAAGACGACGCAACCGAGATGAAGACCCTCAAGAACGACATGTTCTTCCTCGAATAGATGGTGAGATACAACGCGTTTGGTATCACGACCTTGGAAGAGATTCTCGATGTTTGGTGATATTATTGGAGATAGGAACGACTCCTGATGGTGTTTCAAATGTATTATTTGAAGGAAGTTATGAAGGCCTCAACAGTGATCAAATAACAGGGTGGTCTTCTCGCCCTGGAATGGGACACTATCGATGGCTAAGAGGACCCATCAACTATCTTCGAAGAGAACAAAGATCAGAGTATGTAGCAAATACAATTCGCCGCATATTAGATTTTCTCAATATATAATCACCGCTCCTCGTGGAACTCGTCCCTAGAAGGGGGGGTAATGTCACGGACATACATATAATTACCTATATGAATAGATAAAAGTATGTAAAAGTAGATAAAAGTAGGTTAATTGTGTAATATCTTCTAGAGAAGCTTCTTAGAAGCTTCATAGACGCTGCTTTGACTTTATAGGAGTCTATAGTTGACTTTTAGGTTAGAAACTTGGTCAACAAGTTAGCCATGTGCCACGCATGTTGGAAGCTTAAAGAACAAGCTAACTACGTGGTCCATCCATAGAAAACTTGCCTTGCAAGCAAAGGCATGTGGCCTAGAAAGTCAACATATATTGGAGGTCTTATAGAACATCGCCACGTGGCTTCTAGTTAGATAGTATATATAGAGGCAAGAGTGAAGCCCTCTTCACTCTTGTCAACTCCTTTCTTGCTTCTAGTCTAGTTTCAAGGGTCTCTAGTTTTCTTGTATTTTGGCAATAGCCATTCCAGTTTCTTTCTTAATATACATATTTCTATTTTGTCCTATTTCTTTTTGAGAAAAGTCTCACTTACTCTTTAGCTTTCATCGAGTTCTTGTCCTTGACACATTGGCAGAGTTTGCTTACAATAATACGGTACATTTTTCTACAAAACAAACACCTTTCTTTGCTAATTATGGTTATCATCTACGACTTGATACTTTTAACTTTTCAAAAGTTGATAATCCTACTGTGAAAGACTTGGCAATTCATTTATCAGAGCTACATGCAACGATGAAGGCGCAGTTAAAAGAGGCTCAAGAACAACAAAAGGTCAATACGGATGTCTATCGAAATGAACAACCACCATTCTTCTTGGGTGATAAGGTATGGCTACTTCATCATAATATCAAGACCACTCATCCTTGTAACAAGTTGGACTATCGAAGGCTTAGACCATTTTCTATTTCTACACAAATCAATCCAATTGCATATCGTTTACATCTACCGGAGTCAATGAAAATCCATCTAGTATTCTACGTGTCTCTTCTTGAACCATACAAGACAATGGACATACCAAGAAGATGACAAGCTCTACCTCCTCCTACAGAAGTGGACAAGAATGAAGAGTTTGAAGTAGAAGAAGTCTTAGATTCAAGGCGGCGCCAAAATAAATTGAAATATCTTGTCCATTGGCACGGATATGATATTAGTGAACGTACATGGGAGCCAATAAAGAATCTTGTAAATGCAGCAAAGGCAGTGGAGGCTTTTCATCGACGACATTCATCAAAATCAAGATAAAAACCTTCTTTATAAAAGAAACAACATCTAGGCAAGATAACATTCTACTTTCAATCCTTGTTCATAGCTTCTTTGTAGTTGTGATGCTCAAGAGATGGAGAACCAACAACCAATGGATTCGACTCAAGAACCTTCATTTGCTGACCTGCTGGATGAGATATTACGATTGTCACAACCTTCAAGATGACGCAATCGAGATGAAGATCTTCAAGAACGACATGTTCTTTGACAAATAAATGGCGAGATACAATACATTTGGTATCACGATTTGAGAAGGGACTCCTAATGTTTGGTGATTTTACTAGAAGTATGAACAACTCCTGATGGTGTTCCAAATATTCTATTTGAAGGAAGTTATGAAGGCCTAAACAATTATCAAATAACTAGGTGGTCTTCCCGCCTTGGTATAGGACACTATTGATGGTTGAGAGGTCCTATCAATCATCTTCAAAGAGAATAAAGATCAGAGTATGTGGCGAATACAATTCGTCACATCATAGATTTCTTCAACATATGATGATTGCTCCTTGTGGAATTCGTCCTTAGAAGGGGGGATAATGTCATGGACATACTCATATAAGCTAGTAATTATATATACGAACAGGTGGAAGTAAATAAAAGTAGATAAAAGTAAGTTAATTCTATAATATTTAATATGAAAGCTTCCTAAAAGCTTCATAGATGCTGCTTTGACTCCATAGGTGACTTTAATTGACTTTTTGGATTAGAAACATGGTCAACAAATTGGCCATGTGCCACACATGTTGTTAGCTTGAAGATCAAGCTAACTATGTGGCCCACATATAGAAAAACTTGCCTTGTAAGTCAAGGCATGTATCTTACAAAGTTAACACATATTGGAGGTCCTATAGAACGTCGCCACGTAGCCCTTAGTTAGATAGCATATATAGAGACAAGAGTGAAACCCTCTTCACTCTTGTCAACTCCTTTCTTGCTTCCAGTCTAGTTTCAAGGGTCTCTAGTTTTCTTGTCTTTTGGCAATAGCCATTCCAGTTTGTCTTTCAATATACATACTTGTTTATTTATATTTTGTTACCTTTCTTTGAGTGAAGGCTCACTTGTCTGAATTGCTTTTTCATTGAGTTCTTGTCCTTGACATAGACTTGGTAAGATTGTTGTTACATTTCTACTTACCTTCCACAGCTAGGTGCTTAATGCATTCTCAAGCAAAAATATATATAATAGAACAATACAATTAATTATTTAATTATTAATGCATAATATGTTATATTTTAGAATGATAAGAATGTATAACATTCTTTGAATAATAAGACTACTATTTGACAATATTTATATAACATATTAATCATTCTAAATTTATTGATTTTATTGATACTTACAACTATATGTTTTTATTTAAATTTGCAATAAAAATTAATTTTAAATTATACAATCCGTGATTGTATTTGGTTTAAACCTATATGGAAACAATACTTCTATCACATGTATTTATGTATACACGTACATATATTGTTAATGCCACCATAGTTTTTGCTATTACAACCACAGTTGCTTGAAAATTTCAATCAAATTTTAGTGTATTTTTTTTTGCTAATTTTACCACAATCATTTCATCATGGTTCAATATATTTATCTATATATTTTATTGGAATTAAAAAAAACCAAAGAAATATGTTGAATAGATATGACAATAGAAAAAAAATGAAGTGTCATAATAATATCTCTACTCTCACAAACACATACTCTCTTTCTCTCTATATATATTTCTCTTCAAAGTATTAATTTTTTTTTCTTTAACAGATTTTTTTATTACATATAATTATATTATTCACACTATTTTAAATTATGTTGTATATTTTTATTATTTTATTATTTTATTGTATATTATACCACATTATTTTAAAATTATGTTGTGTATTTTCAATTTTTTTTGTATGTGAAACCAAATAATCATTATTAAAAATAAAATAAATAGAGCATCGCCATTAGTTTAAAGTCCAAAATCGTACAAAAACATAAAAATATCAGTAATTTCAATGAAGGTAGAGGTTACGAAATTGAAAATGTTAAGGATGAAGCGTCACGTTTTTAGCTCAGGTAGCTTTTTCCCAGATCCACTGACCTTTTTGTAGAGGACCGTTCCCAACGTTCAATCTGTCGGAAAGAACGAAGAGAGCGTCACAGGGAACCATACTAATGTTGGATAGGGGTCGGAAATGGCGACAGGGATCTTCGAAACTTTCCCCGGTCATAGGGTAAAGCAGTAAAAGTAAAATGAACACACTTGGCCCTCTAAGAAAGTAAAAGTGAATGCAACGTCGAAGCGCCCCTTCCCGCAATGATCCCCGCCCAAGTATTCACGATGCAAGCTCGCTACCATCGGGTATTGTTGTTGGTGTGCACAATTGACCACGAGGAGTGGAGTGGGAAATTGAAAGATGGCGTGGATCTCAGATGGGAGTGTAATTCTTGCTCTGTGTGGTGGGGGGAGGGGGGGGGGGGTTGTGTGAGCGAGGCGAGGCGAGGCGAGCGTCAGTGATGACGAATGTTGCAACACTGTTGGAGGTTTGAGAAGGCGGGGCAATTGTGTGAGGAAGGTTTTTCCTCAAGCTATGGAGGGAAGCAGAGTTCCGAGGGAATTGCACGAAGGATCATGTAGTGGGTACTCTGTTTGGCTTTGAGAGTGCACCTGAGATTGGTATAGTGAGACCTTGGTAGTCCGAGGGGAAAGGAATCCTGATGCGGGTGATCAAGCTGGTGTTTCTTGCAGGTGGATTTTCTCATTCGGCTCAGTGTTACCGTCGTCCAATGCGGCTCTCAAAACCTCGCGCGTGTGAACGTCTCATCCAGCTGTAAGTACCTTAGTGGAAAATCTACTGTCCACTTCATGTATTTCTAGTATTCCAAAGAGAAAAATCCTTACATCTGTAGTGTTCCCTATACACTCATCAGAAAAGTTGTTGTAGTATGGATATTTGTTGTTAGTTTGTTCTTCATTGTAACACTGTCTCCTGTTCCACGTGTTGGCCGTACTCCAGCCAGAAGTATCAGTATGAAATGAATATCTATATTGCATATGGGAATCGATTGTGGGAAAAAACTTTGTAATTCTTAAGGAGGGTGAGAATGGAAGTAGAGAGGGCCTTGGTTCCAGACCGCGAATCGACAATGCGAACCATGTGTCGAATCATGTCTTTCAAGCAGCTGATGTTCTAGCCTCATTGGGTCTGGCAAATTCTGCATACCTGACATTTCTTACTTTTGTTCTTTCTATGGTGATGTGATGGATTTCTCAACCGGATTGAAGCTCAGTCATGCATACTTTCTCTTTGCTAAAGCTCTACCCACTGACTCGAATTTTTGCAGTGAAAGTGCTTGTGTAGGTGCGTACTTGTCTATTGAGGTAGTGTAGCAGGGGCGATGTTGTCATTATTAAATAGGAGTTCAAAATATAGCTTTTCAAGTGGAAGAAATAGAGGTGCGGCCTTGGAGGAATCGAGAGAAGAGACACCAGATCGAAAAGTGGGTACGGCTGAGAAACCTAAAAACGGTGATCAAGAGATGAACTGGGATGCGAACGACTTAGAAGCTAAAGGGGCTGTGAGGTTCAACATGTGAGCTTATTTTTTCATATTAAAGCCTCAGAATTTGACACGAGTGGTCCAAGTTGGGGTCTGTCGTTTCTTTGGAGCATCTTCATCTTTGAGATATGGAAATTCTCAAATATATATATATATATATATATATATATATATTCTGAGCGATGTTTCTGTGCTCAGCCTATCTCTTCTAGTGACATCGGTGGTCCTTTGCTGATGCGCAGGTCTACTTTTTTCAAGGATCTTGTTTACCACATCTTTTATCCTCTCTCGATTCCCCTGATGATGGGGTTGGATGGGGGGATGTATGCGCTCATCAACCGCATGTTTGTACCTGAAAAGATCTCATATTTTGCTATGGCAATTAGTCAATTTGCCATGGGGTGCTGTTGTAAGTGTTACTTATCTAACTGTCTAACCCATCCAGTGTTAAAGCATTTGGATTGCCAGTATTACTTTCGAATTTGTGTCAAGAATTTCAATCTAGCTTCACCATTTAGATTACGGTGTGGCTGAGAATACTGCAAATGTGCGGACATAATCGGCGCCTTGCTGTGTTTCCGTAAATGATTGCTCAGGGTCTCTTTTTTGTGTGATGAGATGATTTCGACCGCTTAGATAACTGCACTATATCCTCATTTTGGCTTGATAAATAACAATCATATATAAAGCCTTTACGCTAATATGCCAGGGTTACTTGGCAATGGTGTCCGCAGTCTACGCTTTCAATGGAGTGAGCTTGTTTGTCATCATCAGAGGAAAGAAATTTGATTTTCTGTACGACATAGCACTCGTGGACGTAATCTGGATCATGCGCAATGCGGTGTGTGCCTAAAACAACAGCCCTTTGCAGATTACGAAATTGGCCCCTTGTTATTAGTGTGCAGGTTACTATGTTGCATAGGGTAACGTTTTTGGTAGACACTCATGCCCTGTGCTATTTTCTTGTTCTACCACGATTCATGCCAGGTGGTAGCGACGAAGTATGCATTTATGTCAGAGGTGGATATGAAAAAAATGAGAACAGAAGTGGTAGACTATTCATTTCAACTGCACCAAACTGTAAGTTCGAAATACTGTGTAATAACAATTACTCTTGATGAAAACGGAAACTCTATGCAGAGTAAAAGCTACATTATCACTGGAATACATAGATTGCACCTCCTCGTCATTCGGGCTTGATGGTTAGGCTGTTGTGGGACGTTAAGTCCTTTTGAGTCGTAGTTTGAATGGAACATCAGTTGTCTGGATAAATTCTCCTCATCCACGGGTGGCAGTGGTACAGAGTCTGTGTCTGCGACTCCAGTCCTTTTGAACTAGTGCAAGGTTCTACTGGTAGCTCCGGGAGTTTGGCTGTCACCTTGAGGTTGTGTTCACTGGTGAACAATACTGGCCCAATTTAATCTCCATTCTGGGGTGAATAGTTGGGTTTGGGTTGGTGTGGGTTGCAGACCAATCTTCATAGGTTGCTTTTCACACTAGTATCTTTAGAAATTAGGAGTTTACGAATCAAAGCTTTCCTTGAGTGCTAAATTTTAGAACAGAAAAGGAGGTTCGGATTCTTTAAAGTTATTGTATCCGAACTTTTATGTTCTTGTGTAATGCGATCATTGTTTAACTAGAAAAATCAGATTACCTGGAAAGTTACAAGGTTATTACAAATATTTTGGTATCTTGTCATTGTGATTGACTTTTTGAACCTATCTCGGCAGTTATTGGGAGGTTGGGCAGATCCTCTACCACGGAAAGTGCTGAAGCAGGAACTCTTGTTGGCTGCAGTCCGCTCTCGAAGCTTTTTGAAGAACCACTGTTTTCAGCTTGACACCAATGTTGATTGTTTTGAGGCAATCAGGGACATGGTATTAGATCTTCACCTGGGTAAAGACCATGGAGCAATTGAGAGGGTAGGGATCTGACCTCAAACAACCTGTATATTTCAAAGATTCTGCTAGAGGTCAGCTGTAGTTTTGTTATTGCTGTGTTGCAGGAGAAGAAAATAGCAGCATACCTTTATAATCTGAGTATGAGAGTTTTGGTTTGCTACTTTGTTGCACCAACTTTTCTACAGACTATTGACACGGTTATTTCAGACATCATTGTATGTTTTATTCTTAGAACCGCTTTTACAAAGCATATGCATTTGTTCTCTCACGAGCGCACAGTGAGACTTGATTGTAAATCTGCGAATTTCGCATGGAGCAAAAGTTAAATGCTTTTGTTTATCGGAGTGCTGTTTGGTTTGAGGTGTCGATTGTGAAGTGGAAATTCCTATAACTGTTTTGCTTGTTAATTGTTTTAGACCGTGTACCAAATGAAAATCATTGGGACATGATGCGTATTAATCAAAAGGATTGAAACATCAATGTATTGTAGGATGTGAACGTCCTGGAGGAAGCCAACAGATGGTTGGAGCTGGGATGGAATGACTGTCTTGAGACGATGGTGAAGGAAAATGAGGTGGGAGAACTACGACCAGCTATGTTACCTATCCGCTTATATGCAGCCCATGTGATCCATCAATCTTCTTCTCTGAGCAGGTAAGTCATCAAGACTACTTCAAAGATTGACTCCCCTTATCTCTTCCCATGCTACATAAACTGCATATCCTTGGAGCTTATTTAAATTTGCATGAACTATGTCTTCTTGGTGTCCAACCTGACTGTTTCTGGAGATGTGTCACGTGCATGTTATGTTTTATTGAGATGCTCCGTAAATAATACGGTCTAGTGCAATTTTATTTATTTATTTATTTATTTTCCGTTGTATGGATCTGCGAACATGCATGCATTTGTAACAATCGTTGTGGGTTTTGGTAAAATCAATGTCTTGTTCTTGTTCTTGTTCTTTTGACTTTTCTTTACTTTTCTTTAAATTTTTACCAGAATGTGGTGTGTTTGTGGTAGATTGCGACGAGTAGGCCATACTCTGTTAAGCCAAAATCTGAGAAAGTCCGCATTTTTTGTGTCCTTGAGCATAACCACGCTTCCCTTTATTCTTCGAGTGCTTCTAGGTACGGACCCTTCTACATGATTTACCTTATGTGAGCCTAGTAACAATGTAGTAATACTACATGAGTTCGATGTTTTGAAGAACTATCACTTAGCGAATGAAATGTGCTCAGTGAAGATGTTGAAACGCGACTGTTTGTAAGCGCTTGAATTTGATTTAAACTTAAGGATGATATGGCTCAGGTTTCAAAGCTATACGTAGGAGATAAGTTGTAAGCGCGTGGGATTCATCTATATCATTGCATATGATTTTGTAGGCTTCTTGTACTATTGTGTTGATTCTTAGTTTTTGGTGACAGGGGGACATGCCTTGCCTGGTCCAACTTGGGCTACTTGGGTCGTTGCCAGCTCTGCTTTTGTAATTTTGTACTTCTCGTTGTATTCGAACATTGCTTTTATGATGGTTGGCGTCCTGGATCTGCGGAGACGCCACTATGTTGCTAGCAATCTGGATGAACTTCTACGCACAGGAGTTTATACTAGAAGTCTGCGTGTCAGGAGCACTACCTATCCACGCTCATTCAGAAGTCAGTCTCTTCAGTGGCTACGGAGTATTAGTAGCCACTCCCGTTCTTCATCCTCTCCGGGTAGTTCTGCAGGTACCTTAGGTAGCGATCGCAGTAATCTTGCAGGACGGGGAATTGTGATTGATTTTCGGAATGTCAAGTCTTTACAAGCTTGGTGGATTACGCGAATTCTGTTACACAACTTTGGTTTGGGCTTCTTCAAGCGAATAAAAGTATGTAATCGAGTCATCATCTATACTGGAATATTACCTTACTTTACTGTGCTTCTTAAGTTGGGGAAGTTATACATTAAGCAGGTGGAAGATTTGGGGAAAATTACGTTTGTAGAATACTTTAGTAAATGTTCAACTTTTAGTACGAGTCTTTGATTCGCCTCTATGGTTACGTTGAAGATACTATGGCAATGTTTTTGGAAATTATTTTCGTCTAAGTCATCACTTGTTTTGTTTGTAGAATAACATACTGATCCCACCGTGATTGTGCAGTACTACACTACTTACTTCGCATGCTACTGTGGAGTTTTGATCATCCTTATCGGTTTGAGACTGTTGAAGGGTATTATGAAAGAAGACATCTACATTCTGTAAGTCTTATCTTTTGTTTAGTTTGGTTTTGCTATGTTTTGTGCTATTCATATCACATTTTGTTGATGCTTAGACTGTCTGGTATGCAGAGTAAGCGTGGTAGTATGCTTGGATGTTTTCCTTACTCTTTTAGCCCTCATGGTGTGGCCTGGCGGTGATATAAATACAGTGCGTCAAGTTCAGGGTGCTACACTGACTATGAGCAAGGCAAGTTTCACATTTGATTTCAAAGTCATTTATTAGATCAAACGTTTTCCTTCTTTTTTGTCGCTATCTTGTGCTTCATGTGCTAACACAAATGTGGCCTACAGTTTATTTGTAGGTGAGACTAATATGTAAATATTTCCTCGTTTTAGATTCATGATCTTCCACGTGATTTGAATGGAAGGTGTATGCTCATGTTGTCAAGAATGTAGTACAACTATTTCAGTACTAGGATTGTCACAACGAAAAGTGTCTCCTATAAGTCAGAACTTGCGGCTTCTTCACCATGTTTTGTTTGGTGGCTGTGGGATGGACTGTTTTGGGACATTGAGCTTATAGTAGAGGTGATCACTTTCGTAGCATAGTTTCGAAGTACATGAGGGCTCTGGTCTATTCTTAAAACAGTTACTTTGTTGTTTGCATCATTTCCTTATTCGCTTACGTTGAAGACATATATTGAGATATTCATTACATCTGGAAACTCTACTGTCAAGTTGCTCCCTGGAGATGACGGTGAATACCATTTACTGGTGACTATATTAGTATGTATGGTCGTTTTAAAGACAATTCTGTTGTGAAACAGCTAAAACTGCAAAAGAAGATCAGCAAAGATAAAGATAGCATAACTCCTGAGGAGCTACAACATTACTACTCGGTGATGGACACAATTTCCTGCATATGTGAGGCTGTTAAATGGGACAACAACAAACATAAGGTGAGGGTATGAATGGCTGTGCTTTGTTGCAAGCTCACACTACACACATTACCTTATCGAGGACTTTCTTGTCATTTGCAACTGTATTTGCTTTATACTTCATTATTATTTTTAGCCAAGGCACGACAAAACTTACCGCAGAAATTTTGCGGTTGTGCAAACAGTATTCTTTAGGTGCTGGATACCACTCGAATCCACTCATCCTCTTCATACTTGTGCATCCTGTGTGAAAGCTCTTACTACTTCTGCGAACCATATATTACAGGGAAGAGGTCCTTCCCTGATGGTTGGTAAAAAGTTTTAATTGATGGGTACGTTCTGGGCTAAGAGACCTAACGGTATGTCTATGCAGATCTCTGTGTGCGGGTTTCAAGCTGGTGAGCAGCTGCTGAGTTTGATAGTGGCAATGCTAACAGCTTCCGTGGCCATCGGCGCGGGTCAAATTGTATCAAATGTGGTTAGCAGTTCATAATTTTACATAGGAGCACTGATTATCATTGTCTGCACTGAGTCATGAGTGGAGGACTTTTACATGTTGAAGAAAGGGTGATATTTTACATATTAAACGGTGAATCTCGCACTTCTGTTAGGGCCCCCTTTCCCTCCTTGATGTTCCCTCAACGGTACATAGCACGTTTCAGGTGCAATCATTGTTGCTAGTAGATGTAAGCACTAGTTGCAATTGATGAGGCACTCGATGCAGGCACAATACGCAGGCTTCCAAAGCAGGGCAACTGGTTTAGAATCAGTTGGATCAAATGCCACAACGGTACGAAATGTTTACAATGTTGCAACGAAGGTGTATGGGGAAGAAGCAGTACCTAATCTCCAACCCCGTGGGGATTTACAAGATCTATTCAAAATATGTTGATTCCAAAAGTTGAGAGGCACTGCAATACCTATCTGCACTACGGTCGCTTTCAGTGAAGGGCTCAAAGTTCTTGTTCAATAATGATTTTGCTTTCTATTGAATAGCTTGTTAACGCCTTTTATCACACGGCCTGAAACCCTTCATACCGACACTAGTGTACAAAAGTGCTTCGGCAGATGAACCCATAGCGAATCAGATATAATCCACAAGATATGGCTTGGCTTGAAGTTGCTGTTCAGAAACTCTCTCCTCATCGGCTTGATTGGCATTTCGCAAAGCTATCCATGTCATCCCAGGAAACCAATGTTATGACAATATAGCAGAGAGAATTTCATGACTGTTGCTGATGTTCGTTCAACACGGAACAGTGAGCTGCGTGGCTCCTCACTAGTAAACAAGTACCGAAATAAATCAAAATAAACAACAAAACCAGTAACTACAATCGTGACTGACACCAAACATCCGCAGATAATGACCAAGTGAAGTTTGAGATCCCTTGGTTGATCCTTAACTTAACCCTAAACCCTGTATGATATCGTCACAAAATTTGCAGACTGCGCCGAGAGATGGTACTCCTCTTGATACCTCGAGGCGTCTACTCGACCGCTGCTCGAAGGTCAAAGGTAAGAGCTACGAGCAATATATGAGAACGAGAATTGCCAAGAGGTTCCAAATTCATGGGTCTCCACTCTGGTAGATCTGTTGTGAAGTCGAAGACAAATGCAGCAACAGACCTTGTGTGAAAGATAAGAGAATTCCTATATCCAAGAACATCCCAGTTGGAGTGAACAAAGAGCTGGGATTGATCAGGAAGCTCAATCTCGCTGACTGAAATTCCCAGAACCATAGTTGTGTGAAGATTCACTTCGGAGATGGTCACGTACAGATTGTGCTCGTTTTGGTGGAAGTAAGATACGCAAAACAAACGGTCGTTGCTCACCACAAGTTTGGCTCGGGAGTTGGAAGTGCAGGGCACCACCACTCCAGTGTCCACCCACGCATCGTGATCAGTGTCGTAAGACATTAGAACAAGCTCGTGGGAACCTTCCAAATACAAGGCATAGTAGATGCCTTTGCAGAAGGCACCCGAAATGGAGTCGTGGGGGAAGCGTGTACATTTGGGGACCACCTTCCAAGAAGCAGAAACGGAGTCATACGTGTAGAGTCTCTGCTCAAACTTATTCCCCACTTTGCCGTGTTTCGTTGCAAACACTCTATAATGGCCGTAGTTCTCCACGCGGATGGACAGTCCCAGACACATTCCCCAGGTGTTACCTTCGATGAGAGGAAGCAAATTGCAAGCCCTAGTTAAAGGATTACAGACAAAAATAGCATCTTGCTCAGATTCGTGTATTCTAACGCAGACGCAGAGAAGTCCACCGTCTGAGCTTGCTCCTCTGAATTCACTACTTCCCCAAGGATCATCGTCGTTAACCCACCGCTCGAACGTAAACCGCTCAAACCTAGATTCCAGAAATCCCAGGTCTATCCAACTCAAGCTCTTCGCTATGGGATTATAAATAGGACAAGTTTGAAGTAACCCTATGGGTTGTATGCCAAGAAGGTACGAATGCTTCGACTGAGGGTGAGTGACAGATCTGCAAAACTCGGGTGACAACGGCAATGCACGCCAATGCTTGCACACAGCTCGGAATCTGTAAAGCACTTCAAGCGGGAGTCGTTGCAGAACTAGCTCACGAATATCCGCAGGCATTCTGCTCCACAAACTCTCCTCCAATTCTTCCGTCATGTCTCCCAATCCTCGCAACCACGAATACGGCCCAACAACTCTCACAATAACAATCCCAAACAGCAGCAGCAGCAACAGCTACAGCAGCAATCACAATCCCTTGATCCTTCGCGACTTGAGAGATTCTGAAAATGCTCAATGGTGATATACTGTGACCATGCTACTGCACGTCTATGGAAAATGTCGCGCACGTAGACATGCGAAGGTGCGCAGTTGCAAGACGAGACGAAGACGTAGAAGCATCTCGGCTGGGTCCGGACTGCGGTCGCCAACAGCCTCGAAGAACGCTTCGGACCTTTTAAAACACAGTGCGAGCTCTGGGGGCATTCCTCGGCGAATCCTCCACGACGACTGACTGACTGACTGACATTAGACTTGGAATAATACCCATCTAGGGTTTACCATGGGTTTCATGCTCAACGCAGAATTTTCTTCACGCCCCCCTTTGAACCCGATTTCGCACAACAATAACAACAGGTACCCAGCTCGAACTCTGACCTATCTACTTCATCCATCTTTTATTCATCCATTCGTGTCTAATCAATTAGGGTTTTAACAAAATAATAAATAATAAATAATAAAATAACACAAAATCATTCATGAACAGTGAAAAAGACTGAAGGGTCAAAAGTTTATTAAAATGTTGTGATTCAATAAGCCATTTGGATTTTCTGTTCATCCAGACCAGGTACCACTATTCCGCTATGGACCCTTCGTACGAGGGCTACAACGAACGAACGCACGAGCGAACGACTGATAAAAATGAACGAATAGTTGCGCAAAAAAATAAATGCAAGAACGAACGAGGCTGTCGCTGCATTGAATGAGTGAAACCCTTTCACATGAGAGGTCCAATGCAATGCCACGAAGAGCTCCTGACGATTAATGGGTATCGTCGTCCATGGCGTTTTTCTCAGATTGAAGAGACATTTTTGTTGCGTACATCTGGCTTGTGTTCATGAGCTCTAACGGTTTTGAACTGATGCACACTCCCTCTCAATAAGTTGGAATCACGTTCACTATGGTGTTGTGTGTAGATTGCTCATGACTGCAAACAAACCATATTCCGTGACAATTTGGGGAAGAGCATCTGAAAAAGTCATGGCTCTGTTTGATCAGTAGAGCATGTGCGTGGCCTCCATGGATCCCCAACAATGGTATGATTCTTCGTGAGTCTTCCTAGTTCCCCCTCACGGTCTTTTACACTGTGTGGACCATCCTTTAAGGATATGATAGAATGTGTTGAATGAACATGCGAATCTAGTAAGTCCCATCGAATTCCTGCACACAACGTTATGCATTAACCCAACGTCCTCAATTCGTCCCCTCTTCGGCCGTTACCAGATCGCTGAAGTTTACGGCAATACGGATTCAGAAGCGAAAGATTTCCCGCACGTTCTCATGTTGCTGCCTCACATGCGATTGACGCTTTCGTGGCTAGCATATTGATGCAGTTATTCGTGATAATTCGAGAACGAAGCAGTTCATCGCTGTGCAGAAGCTTTTGGAGCGGATTTTGGTGTTTTCCCATTGGGATTAGGCTCCAGTGTTGCAGGCACCTTTGAAATGTCTAGAAGCGGAGATGGTGAGGATCTGTAAATCTTTGAATTCTTTGGGTGGTTGAATTGGTTGCCGTACCTAAGGTTTACAATCCAGTCATCATGAGATTGGAGGCTTTCTTTGCCAACGCTTATCCAATTGGTGCTGGTGGTTGCAAGAATTTTTCAACATTTCTGCATGCAATGATTCATGGATCCTTGGGCAGATGCTGAAATCAGCGATGAAGAAGGCGATGATATTCTTTCGACGTTCAGGTCGATGCCACCGGTTAGTCCTTGCAACTCACATTCGAATTAAAAATCGTAAGAGGTGAAAGTTCGTATAGAACGATATAGGATAGGTGGCCTAGTTTGTCACGTACCCTCTGCTGAACGATTCACAAATTGGAGACGGTTTCTCCTGCACAATATTATGACGTGTCTCTCAATTTGAAGAAACGTTTTCGTTTGGACCTGGCGCATCACCTAGAATGGAGATTTAGGTTGCAGCAACGATCTTTTACAGAATTGTAATGATTGATCGCCCTGTGATAGGGTTACATTTTCTTCAGGCTTTAGGGGTTCGTAAACGTTGGGATTGCTTCAAAATGGCAATGCGAGTAAAAACATTGTATTTGTTGACAGGGGGAAGAGTTGCCCGCGGTGAATAATTGGCGAGGTCTGGCACATTATCGCACATGGAGTCGTCGCCGAGTGTTCCAGAAGAGGTAAGCTTACAATCGTAGATACCCCAGCTACCGATCTGACTCAGTTTGCATGCAGAGAATGTTATTGATGGAATGCGGAATAATCATTACACACTAAACTATTAACAACTATTCTCCTGCTCACATGGCACTCTCCGGTTAACTTTGTCAAGTCCTGACAAACGAATTCAAAGTGAGTTGTATCTTCTGGAAGAGACAATCACGGATCTGGAGCCCATTGCTTCCCTACCTCATTCAGTACGCCTCGAGGCAAGTTCAACTCCTCAACACCGTATCTCGCTTCTCAATCTTCACTTCTGTTGATTGGTTTAACAACAATTATAACTAGGGTTGGATAATCCTTTTCTTACGCCTAAAGTGATCATACTTTCTATTGCCAGATTTGCAGATGCTTGAGCTATCAAAAGTTTGAACCAAATACTATATGTACATTTCCTTCCCCCTTTGGATCAAAATTTTGCATATGTTCACTCAAATTTATTTAATTCAGTCAACAATGTTAGCTCTTGTATACTTGAATAAAACTTCGACATAGAAAGTACTCGCATATGGAGAGCCTTTGTAACTTATTGATGCTTCGGTATGACAGAAAGTTAGCTCTTTGTTCATTTATCGAATCCGCACTCAAATTTTGTTGTGAAACAGATGGATCTTTCTAAGAATCAGTTTTCAAGAGCTATAATGCATACACTTTTTCATTGAAGACAAATTCCTGCTTGAATATACCGTGATTCTGTTTGACTATGCATGTTATATAAATTAAAACCTGACAATTGGAGTTGCAGTGTGCACAGAAGGAGATGTTGCCAACACATTATTCATCGTGTTTACTGGGTCAGTCAAGGTGCATTGTTGATGCAAAAATCCAGGTCTTCAATTACACGCCAGTCATAGTATAAATTTTACAATGCTGTGATTCTCGATTTCGTTACTCCGGTCGAGCTTTTCTTTTTACTGTAATCCTTATCTTCATGGTTGCCGTGAGAAACGCAGGCCACTAAACGTATTCCAGGGCAGCAGGAGGATAATGTTGTCACGTATGCTCCAGGTCATTGGTTTGGTGAAACAGTTTTTGAGAAGAATAAAATGATATGGTAAGTTGCATTTGAAATCTGCTTAATCTGGTTGAATTCTTTGCCCTTGACGTTCTGTAATCCCCTCTTACTTTCTGCTGTGAGGATTAGCAGTCTACTGTAGATCAGATATTATTTGCACCTTCAGCTTGATATTGGCCTGTACTTTGTACTGACTTCAAGAGCCTTTTATGCAGGGAGTGGACATTCAGTACTGTAGAAAGGGTAATTAGCCCCGTATAACCTTGAACTGCTTTTGTTAAGATTCTAAACTGATCCATTTCTTAAGATTCTTAATTTTAGGAGGTCACTGCAAATCGTTGAGTCGATAGGAGATGGCATTTCACCCTGAGACTTCACTCAACAAACGGCTTAAATCAGCACTTCATGAACAGCACACTACTACATTGTGTACTGCAGAGTGAAATACTCACTTTAACGAAAAAGGAGTACGATCACATACTTAAGATTCCAGGCACGGATCAATTGAAGACTCATCTGAATTTTCTAAAGGTTTGTAAGAGCAATGGTCCCTCACTTAACTAGTCCTTCCATCTCCATCTGCTGTCGAACTATCAACTCATCCATCCTACGCTTAATTAAGTATTTTGCATTAGAACTACGTATTGCTATAGGATTGGAGTTCATGAGTTTGATACCGATGTCAGTGACCTATCCAAAACATTTCAAGAACCTTCGAGTTTGCGTAAGTACATGGTGTTTCTATATGCAAGTTCTGAACATGTTCTAAATGCTCCTAGCTGTCAGTGCATGATGCAGGAAATTCCTGCACTTAAAGAAGTTTCAAAACAAAGTTTGAGGCGCCTCGCCAACATTCTAACTGTTCGAACTTTCAGCAAGAACAGAGGTACAATAACTCGCCTCTATACTTGAATTTAATCTATTGGGACACCAACGGCGGTTTCTTTCACGTGTGGGTTCCATGTACGAAGATCCTTTTAGATATGAGCAAGCATGCAAATCATCTGAAAAGTTCGGCGTATACAAATGCCATTTCCTCCGAGTATGATACAAGTTGTGTTATGCAAATCTCCCTTTTTTACAGTAATCACATTTCAAGGTGATGACGCCGCTGAGATGTTCTTCATCAGGACTGGAGAGTGTCGAGTAAGTCTTTCAGCTTCCAAAATCTTGCTAAATATTTGGTCCCTTTTTGTGATTTAATAGCTTACTTAAAGTGCAGCATTTGTTGACAGCAAAATGGACTTTCACACCAGACTGACGATTGAGAAATTACATCTCACTGCTTAACCTGCACCACCAAAGAAATAGGCATGTGAAACTAGTCATGTTGCCTCCCAAAGAAGGTGGAGGACAAGCATGGGATTGCGCTGCTTCTTCTTTTTTATTATCTTTAACTTGCAGGTGGTTATGGAGATTCATCCAAAAAGTCGCACCCCATCACTACCCAGAGCATCATCATCTGCAACACAGTACTGGTATACCGCCTTGCATTCATCAAATTGCTGCTACACAATTGTTACAGGATGCTGGTATTAGAACTTCTTCTGGCAGTTCATTGACCTTGTCCCTGCAATTGATACTTGGTTAATCGTTGTTGTCTTCTCTCAAATTCTTTGAATGATTAGCAGAATCTTATCAGATTTTGAATTAGTTCAGATTAAGGCATGACATTTTGCGTCTGAAAGGTTTCAAAACTTGCAGGCCTAGTTGTCATGAAAGGTGCAAACAAGAGATACGTGACCGAGAGAAAGAATGGTGGCGGCCATCACCGGTGTCAAGATCATCTACACGGGGAAGTCGCGTAACAAGCCGATGTCACTCGCAACAAGCCCAGTCCGTTCTTCCTGAGTTACCCAAAGAGACATTAAGCCGTCCTGACGTAATCTACCGAATGCTGACTCACAAGAAAGCAGCACTGTCCAAGCAGGCGCTAGAACAGAGGAAAGGAAATGAAACTGAGGTGTCAGGTGCCAAGAGACCCTACACGTCACCTGCGCCTCAGAGCAACTTAAAACGTGCAATCAAAAAGAAGCCTTCGATTGTGGCTGCGGATGAGGGAGATTCCTTGACCCCATGGCGGGTATCTCCGGACGAGCAGCCTTACACAAGGTCCACCACTAGAGCCAGTAACCGCTCCTCTCAAGGGTATCATGCTTCCTTTGCTGACAGCACCCCAAAACCTGCCTCTCGGTCGGAATCTCGGTCCAAATCTGATTCCATTTCTGAGCCAGTTATTATGGCTAGCACTGCTCGGTTCAAATCCCCATCAGCAATGGAAGGTCGCAAGAGGAAGCTTTACACTTCGAAAATAAAACCATCAGTCATGAAAAAGTATACTTTCTCAACTTTTGTGAGAGATTGTGTAGAGAAAAATAAGTCACGAAACAAAGAAGATCTTGAGTTTTCAGAGAAGGAGAACAAGCTATGGCAAATGGGACTCACTACTCTTGGAACGATGCCGGCTGTGTTTATGACTAATGAGAACCTGTACTACCAGAAGAAGTTCACGAGGTGGGCTCGAAATGTGATGGATCGGGAGAGAAAACTGCTGTCTGATAATATGCTTGAAGAGACGCCCACACCCTGCTTCATGCCAGAGTTACCCCAGGCCGGAGTTCTGAAAACGGAGCAAAGTAAACTAAGTACGCCACAGTTTAAGCAAGCAACATTTGATGATGCTGCATCCAAGACAACTATGTCCGCCACTGGTTCCTCACAATCCTGTGTGTGTAATTGATGCCATACTTTCTTCCTTGCAACCTCAGAAGTTCACCATTCATTCACAATTTTAGATGTCGTACTGATATCAAGCCTTACACTAATTATTAATTTTGATCTCAGATGAGCACCATTCTTGACATCGGAGCACTTATAGATGGTCAATACTTTGGAGAGGTAACCAAGTCTTCTTACGAGCACTACTGTCTTGAAATTCGTAAAAAATTCTTCAGTAGACGATTCGTGAGACTAATTGTCCACTTCGATAAGGCCTTGCCGTTAGGAAAATGGTTAATTATCTTGGACTGGCTCAGTGAATGTTTACAGGGGAGTTTGTTGATGGAATCGAAACGAGCAGCAAGTGTTGTAGCTGTGTCACTGGTAGAGACATTGGTTCTCAATAAATGGGATTTTCATCGACATTGCGACAAAGACGTCATCAAGGCTCTCGCTAAGCACGTGCGCTTCTAAACCATGCTGCAAGTATTCTATAGTCATGTCAATGGTGAATCTCCAATTTTGGGTTCTTCCAAAGAAAGAAATAAAATAGAGAGGTACAATCATTTTCAAATATAAAAATATGAAGTTCTTAATTATCAGACTACATGTTAATAACTGGTGAACCATGGGGAGCGACGCACAGGAATACAAGAGAGAGGAGGAATTCTACAACTTTTATATGAAAACACGCAAGTGGGAGATGTTCAAGGTTCTTGTCTTTCTGTCACAGTTACAACCCCATGATAATTATTTTCAACGCTTTCCAACTTCGATTATAACTCTATAGCTTCACTTATTCGCATTAAAAACCCTATTTTTCCAGAAACAAGTGGTGGAGGATATCTGCAATGCTAAAAGTGCTCGAAAACCATCAAGGGGGAGACCTACTGGTGTGTTAACAAAACCAGATGGCCGTAGCATCGAGTTACCTCTAAAAGAGTGGGCTTACTAGAAGACAGCATTCAGGCAGAAACAATTTTGTAGGGTCATTTAGGAACAAATACAAACCGAGTGAAAGTCAATGCTAAATCAACATTGTCTTTTCTCCGGTAAATTTATTCCAATTTTTACCAGAGTTCTACAACACAAAGAGGACGATGAAGTAATAATTATTCAATTAATGATAACAATATCCTCAAAATCTTACTCTAAAGTAAATTCAATTTGACCCTTATTACATCTTCGAGTTAGAGCAAAATATTTTAGATGAGAATAAATCTGAATTAAAAAATCTACACAAACTGTAATTTTAAAATCACGTACGTGCATGTATGAGAAGTAAAGTCACTTCTCTACTAAATATAATCTCATAGATGACATGGATTGAGGAGAAGAATTGCATTTATAAGCAAACCATTCCATGTGAACATGAAACCTATCCCCTCATTAAAACGTAAGAGATTTTCATTTATTTTGAAATTGAATTGTGCTTTGAATGAATCGATAGACAAGAACAAACAGTTTCGGAACCAAACAAGCATTGTAAAATGAAAATGTAATGTTGTGACTAAGGACATTATTTAGAAAATGAAACACTCTCTCAACACATCATCGAATGATAATAACATGAGTTTTGCAAAACCCACACATGATTTCCATCTGGAAAACTCGACCCAACTTCCGTTTTCGGCATCTGAACTAAAGTTCAAGAAATATACTGTAAGAAATGATACATGTTCACAAAATAGTGAATAATTTTCTTCGCACCCGACCAAATCTTACCTTGCCGACTAATTCGGATGGAGCTGGGCAGAGCGGCAGAATCCACCTCGCACTCATATGGATTAAGGCACCAAGGTTGACCATGTTGTGAATGCAACCCAACATCCAAAAACGAGTGACAGAAAACCCTTATTCCTGTAGCAGCTCAAAACTCGGCCAAAACTCTAGTCTTTTAAAACTGAAGTTCAAATACCAACCTCAAGTGTTTCATTTTGCGAACCAGTCCTAAGCTTCAAACATCCCGTTTCCAAGCTTTGGAGGCTCCACGTCCACTCACCCCCAACTTTTAAATAAGAACAATTAATCCAAAAATTGCACCTCCATCACTGTGGTCGCATTTCACGCATTTCATGGTCAACGTTAGCTGTAAAAACCCTTGACAAGCTATCATTCAGGCTAATTACCAAGAATCGAGTGGTTTACAGCTGAATAGATAAATTTTAAAATTTGGAAGTTCCAGTAATCACGATGACCCTCAAGTTATTCGCCTTTCACAGAGCAGTTGCTTGAGTGCGCGCATGTAGAGGCCATTCCAAGTAAGTTAAACCAATCTTCCCAATGTTCTGCTCCAGCTATGCCCTGAGTTGGGGCTATATATTACGGGACCTGGCAATCATCTAATGTACACACAGGGAATTAAAAAAGATGGAGAGCATTGTGGGGAAGAGAGGGCTCTTAGTAGCAAGGCAATGAGCATAATGCGATCTTGCGCTCAAACACAGTTGGACGATGACAATCCTGTAATTTCGAAATACGAATAGAAATGACTTCTACTGCATTCCAAATTCAAGTCGAAAGTCGCCTTTCATTGCCAGCAACATAATCTACTAGAACTACATTGAACCGTAAAAAGTGAAAGGTCTTCGGAAAACCAACGAGCTCCTCCCTCAGCTCAAAACAGATCTCCTCAGAACACAAAAAAGATGTGAACTCGGACTCACCGCTTTCTCTCAATTTTCCATCGGAACACAGGCTTATCTGAAGGATTTTCCATTTCGCTAGGTCGGAGCTTTCTCTTTCTGCCTTTTCCACTCAGCTGCTTCTGTAATTCTACTTCTGCAGCCATGTTCCGCAGATTCGTCGCCCGCTCACTCCGCTGCTGAATCTCCTCGGTTACCTTCTTCCGAATCCTAGGTACATGAAAAGGCTCCGCCGGCCGATTCTCCGCTCTCTCCCGAACACCCTCGACTTCATCACCATCCTCCACATAATAAACATGCTTGTTATCATTAGCGGTTATAGGAAGATGTGAAGATCGCAATCTCTCCACCTTCTTCAGCTCACTCTGCGCCCTGCTAATTAGGTGCCCGACGTCTTGAGTCCTCAGCAACTTCAGCTCCTCTTGCGTGTACACTTTTCCGCCCGATTCATCCCTGTGAATGCCGTTCACCGTCTTGGAGTGGACCATCTTAAAGTAGAACTCATCGGGATTGCGGCTCGCTGCTTTCTCCTTCAACTTCCGGATGTGCTGCTCCTTCTTGTGAAAATCCTTGGCACGCAGCACATAGTCCTTATGCTTCTCCAGCAATCCATAACGGGCTCGGTGGCCCGGCTGCGACCGCTCCTTGTGAGCTCGCCCGCCCGCCGCAGCCTTACTCGCTTTTCGTATGGAAGACATTGTTCCTGTCGAGCAGACCAATTTCTCTAGTGCAAAATGAAAACCCCAACGACCTGCAAATAGCTTCGCAAAACCCTTGACGGTACCATAGACGGGAAGCATAAGCAGGCAAGCAAGTTAAACTGGCCGCACTCCTTGCTTACGGACTCCCAAAACCCTGGCTGGCAGATCGACGGTCAATAATCCATCAAATCCATGGTACCCGCCTAGATTAGATACCGCGTTAGAAGTTTGGACCCTTTAAGATACCCTCCGATATAAAATATCTTCTTCGATTACAATATCCGCAACAGAAGACCCCAGGAAAACAACCCTTATCGATCCATATCTTAACTTTATACCCGCCTAGGTACACGCTCCGTGACCAATTTACACCCGCCTATAACCCGGAATCGGTCTCTCGTTCCATTCGAATCCTTGGCTTGGTCCAACTAGCTGAATTTAGGTTTTTAAAAAGTCGTATTCTACAAGGGATTGAATCTTTCATATCCCTTACTTTGATAGATCTTACAAATAAAAGCCATAAATTCATGAAATTATGAGTGTTATTCTAAAACATTTGAAACAGTCAGAGTGTCTCTATAAATAGGCCTACCTTTTTCTTCTTCTTGTTTCTTTTAATTTAAATGTTTACAGAAGTAAATTTAAAACCACAACATAAATCAGAAAGCTTACAGAGATTCAATGATGTAAATTTATTTTTGAACAATGCATGTAGGATTATTTTTGCTTCTCAAGAAATATAGCTAGATGGTTCAAACACCTGCTGTTAAATAAGTAATGAAAATGGATTACTTGACTTGATACATATGCAGCCTGAGAGGACTTGAGCTTTAAATTTGAGTTACTGCAAACGACATGAGTGTGAAAAATAAGGGATATGGATTTGAAACTAATATGACATGAAAAAAAAATATCACATCAATAATTTTAAATTATCTTAAGCAAGAAAAATAAAACGAACATACATCACATTATGACACCTCAGCTTTCTTTAGACAACAAATTAATGAAACTAGTTTTAAAATACCCTGTCCTATGAAAAAACATTTACCACATTTTTTGTATTCAGATACAGACTTCATCATTACTTTTTATTTTCTACTGAATTTTATGGATTATTTAATTCAAAATCTTAAACTATGTTAATCATTCATAAAAATGATGTTCCTCTTTATTTTTCTTTTGCAAATTACAAATATACTATTAAATCACACTTCTGATATAATTCACAAATAAATCATATCAAAAATATCTACAGGATTCGTTTATCTATTCCATTAGTTCATGCAAGGGCCATTAACTTGAAGCACAAGAATTAGAATGTACCAAGTTCTAATGAAGATGCTTGAATGCAATGAGACCTCCCAGCAAATTCAGGCTGAGCAATATCATTAGAGACAGAACCCACACCAGAGCTGCTAGCTTGAAAATAGCTTTTCCTAACTGTATTGCCCAACATGAAAGCAATCACGCTTGTAAGGAGACAAGAGTCAATTGAAAGCAAGAAGACAGAAAAGCAAAGAATGGCTTATATCACACACTACGCCTCAAAGGTGAAAAATGCTTCATCCAGGATCTTCAAATCACTCAACACGCCTCTAGACCTGAATTCACTCGTTATTCCAACAGTTGCAAAGCTCATCAACAAGAAAATAAGCAATCTCAACTCCAAACCCCTAACTCTAGAATAATAATAAAAAAAAAAGAACTGCAAAATTCCACGCAAAAGGAGGTCGCACTCTAATGAAAGACGAGTAAAGGTTGGATGTAATCCACATTTACTCAGAAATAACCAAAAAAAAACGTAAAATATGTTGCAATAGGATTAAAGAACTACAAAAAAATCCAAAACTACTTAAGTTTTATTGTCAACATAAAACAAAGGAGTAAAAACTACGACTTGCACGAAAATAAGTGATCTCAAAATATATACAAGAAGTAACTATGAATTCGTAATCAATGTGAAAGAGGCAACCATCCGTGAAACGCTCCGCCGGTGCTTGTGCTACTCGATGCCCCATGCTTGATATGAAATTGGAGTTGGAGTTAAACGACACACCGTGCCGGCCATCGCGTGCATCCCTTTCGCCGCACCACCAGGCTGTGCGCTGGGCCGTGCCTCAGTCAGAGATTGCGTTCTCATCGGCACAGTCAGAGACCGGGGTCAAACGTGCACCTCGCAAAAATCCAACGCCCATCGCCCCCCTCCTCCCTCGCGCAGGGAGGAGGTAGTGGCCCGATCCGACTCGGGTGTGTGATCGCCGTTCTTCCCCCCCGTGCGGGAGCAACGCTCACTGCCACAGCAGCTGCCCCGAGTGTTCACTGGACCATCGATCGGGAGGGCGGCGCAAGACTTTTGTCCAGGCGCAGGTGCGCGTGGTGCGAATGTATGCAGCAGCCGGCAGGTAATGCCGATGTATGCAGCAGACCTCAGATAATGCGGGGGGTTTCTGGGAACTCACGACCGACACACTACTTCCAAATCATGAACGCACCCGTACCCAGTTTCCTCCGGTTTCGGCTTCCACTTTAGGCGGGGGCCGCGCGAACGCGAGCCCCCACTGCCACAAATTACGACGTGTATGCCCTCCGTAGAGAGATACTAGAGCCGCCCGCCCCGTCAGTGCAATGGGCCGGGCTCCTCTAGGCCATCCACCTTCCTGATCATGGATCGACCCCGCCCAGGTAAGTGCCCACTCCAGCGCTCCTCCGCACCCTTCTACCACCCACCCATACCTCGCCGCTCCAACCCGTGTGGGACATTCTCACCCACCCTCGCTCTCCTGCTCCCTCCGCCCCCCTCACCACGCCTTCACCTCCATTTCTCACTCCCTCTCCCTCCCTGCTACAACCAACATCTCACCTCAAAATCACTCCATTGCTCCCCGCCTCCCACAAACGCCATACCCGCACCATCGTACAACACTCGCTGGAAGCAGAAGCAGAACAAGCAGAAGAATAAAGGAACAACCCACCAAACAAACACGCAAATCAATCAATCGTTAAATAAAGAATGCTTTTTTCAAACCTTGCACTTGTTCACTCTTACAAATCCACTTTTGGAACAAAGCAAAAAGGCTCTCAATTCCAAATGCCATCCCATCCAACACATCCATGCCCCTAGACTCAAACATTTTCAACCCCCCTACCTATTTCAACGTTACATCATGTCAATTCTCATGCTATTCCACAGTTCTTGCACTGCGGCCTTCACATCTGCACTCCACAACCTACCCTTGCACTTACATTTTTTTTTAATTTTTTTTAATTTATTATATATATATATTATTTTATTTATCATTATTATAATCCATGTCTGAAAATTAAAAAAAAACATATACCAATAGGCAAATCAACAAAATAAGCAATATCTCCCATGATTGTTTTTTTTTTTTTTTTTTTTTTTTTTGTTTCGTTTAGGGTATAGGGCTGTTTTCCCTATTAATTGTATGTACGTATGTATGTATACACACTGTTATGACACTCACTCACATGAATACACCCTAGGTAACAAAATGCCACGTTTTCCCATGTTTTGGGATATTTTGTTTGACCATGAGTAGTAGCACCGGTAGAGCCCCCGTACCCTTTACAGTCTTGAAACGAAGAAAATCACGGTATTCAGCATGGTTGATTTGGTGTTGTGTGGTTGCAAAATGCAAGAGAGCCTGGGGACGATGGTGATTCGGAGGGCGGGGGCTTTGATTTGGTGGTGTGGCGAGTGTGATGATATGTCGAAGTGGCAGTGTGAATGGGTAAATGCCCCATAGTGTGTGCAGGCGGGAGGGCGGAGGTGGGGGTAGAAGAGGGGCGGGGCGGGAGGGGAGGGGCATACCTTTCTCGGCCTTTTGGCTAAGATCAAGTGTAGTATCTGTTCTTATCAGTTTAATATCTGATACGAGGCTCATCGAGCCTCACGATATTAATCTAATTTATCTCGGGTGCGGGCCCATCCGGCAGCTTGCTGCCCGGGCCAGCGCGCGTCGCCTTGGTCTTGCACTACCTCCTCGGCCGGCGCAGCCCATTTCCCTCCGTTTCCCGGAGGGCCCCCCCCCTACAATGCAAAGAGCGAAACTGGAAAGAGTGTGCGCGTGAGGGGACCCCCAACGTCGGCAGCGGGGCTGAGTGGAGGTGGCAACCAGTCGTGTCACGCTCCGCTGGTGCTGGTGCTGCTTGATGCTTGATCTGGAGGTGGAGGTGGAGGTGGAGTTGGAGTTGGAGTTGGACGCCACCTCAAAAGAAAACACAGACGGAGAAGAAGAAAAAGCAGCAGCAGAAGACGAAGAAAAACAAGAGGAATGAATAATAAACACAAAATGTCGAGAAAAATGAATATAACCAAACTTGGTTACATGTTTTTCATGTTTTTTATTTTTATTTTTATTTTTTCTTTCTGTGTTTGATTTTATTTGTTTTTGTTTTGTTTTGTTGTTCTTGTTGGGTTATTGTTGTATAATTGTCTGAAAAAACTGTGGTCTTGAGTATTGGTCGAATTCTGTTCTGTGGTTTGTGGCGTATGTTTGCTTGTTTATTTATTTAAATTTATTTTTCAGCATTGCAGTTTCCGTTTCTTATTTATGAAAACTCGATTTTGTTGTTTTGTTTATTGTTGATGTTGTTATTATTGTGTTTTTTGAAATACACGTTTTCGTTCTTTATCACAAATGTTGCGCTGCTTATTTCGATGTACCAGTGTATGCTTGTTATCGATTGATTGACTGATTGTTTTATTGTGTTTTTGTTTTTGTTTTTGTTTTGTTTTGTTTGTTTGTTTTTATTATTTTAATTTGTCTCTTTCTCTCATAGCCTGCTGTCGTCGTTATGGTCTTGATGACGATAACGATGATTAATAGTTATCTGTTTGTTTGAAAGAACATAGCTTCAAAATTCAAGATATCCCCTTCTCTCTTCACTCGCCTGTTTCTTAGAATTGTGTTCATCCATTGATTTGAGTGGATTTGAGTGGTCAATCTTAGGGGAGATGGGGTGGTTTTGTGCATCAATGTTTTGAGGCAGGAACACACATGGTTGACTCCAACAGCAACACACAGTGGTGGTGGGAAGTTGAGAGGGATGCAGGAGGATGCAGATTGCACGTTGGGTTAGTGGGCGGAGAAGCGGCAGGGCATGCGTCGGTCCCATACGGTTGGGTGGAAGAAGGAGCAGGGCATGCGTAGAAGAGCGTGGGTGAGAAGGCGGTGGAGGCATGGGGCCGGGCGCTCAGCACAGAGCGAACTATTCTTTCGCCTTTTACTAAAGAATACCGTGCGCTGGGCGCAACGACCGGCATAGCCAGAGTTTTTGGACTGCCCCGTTTGCGGGGCCCACCAATTGGAAGCGCGAAACCGGATTGTATGGAGAACAGGGACAGGGCCTCCGTATGACTTGTCTCCGTGGGTGGGTTGGAGAAGTGTGCCTCCTGCCACACCCGAGAGTGGGAGAGAAGCAGCGACTCGCGGTCCGCAGAGGGGCTGGCGCCGGGCCACACATCATCCGTCAGCACAGCATGCCGCGCGAGAGAAAAGGGGCGCGCGCGTGTGCGTGTGTTTCATCGAGTGCGTGCGTTTGCCGGGAGTCGAACCCGGGTCCATTGCTTGGAAGGCAATTATCCTAACCGTTGGACTACAAACGCCCGGCGGCCGCGAACCGAGACCACGCACCACGGGCCCACGGCCGCTTCCACTCGCACGGCTGCGCGCTCACGGCGTCGTCTACCACCTGGCTCATCTCGACGGGCCCTCCCGTTGGCGGCATCTCGTGCACCGACTCAACACCGCAAAAAGTCCACGCCTCAGCGTCAAGAGAGAGGTGCACACTTACTTACTCGCGCTGAGTTTGCGCATCCCTCCCCGTTCGGGCACCTCGCCGAACTCCGTCGGTCCTGCCGGCACCGAGTTGTGTCCCACCTGCACTCCGAGGCTCCGGGCAGTGCGCCAGCCACGGTCCCCTCCCCGACGCAACCACAAATCCGAGGCGAGAGCGACACGACACAAGGCTGGCACACTTCGAGCCATCCTGTTTGGGGTTTTGTGCGTTGTGAGGTCTCGGCCTACGCCAGACCTTCCAGAAATTCTGGGGCGCCCTTGCGGGCACCGCAGGGGGGTTGGAAATAGTTTTCAACCAGCAATTGACGCGTCTCGGGTTTGCCTCACTAACTGCGTCATTGCCCCAAGCGCAAAGATACCGTCCTCCTTCCCGCCTCCCCCCGAATGTACCTCCCTCGGGGGCTCGTCTCCTCCCATCGCTATGGGGCAATCTGCCCCGACCCACCACCAAATCGTCACCAGGCGCCGCTGCCGGGGGCGACACACCGTGCCGGCCATCGCGTGCATCCCTTTCGCCGCACCACCAGGCTGTGCGCTGGGCCGTGCCTCAGTCAGAGATTGCGTTCTCATCGGCACAGTCAGAGACCGGGGTCAAACGTGCACCTCGCAAAAATCCAACGCCCATCGCCCCCCTCCTCCCTCGCGCAGGGAGGAGGTAGTGGCCCGATCCGACTCGGGTGTGTGATCGCCGTTCTTCCCCCCCGTGCGGGAGCAACGCTCACTGCCACAGCAGCTGCCCCGAGTGTTCACTGGACCATCGATCGGGAGGGCGGCGCAAGACTTTTGTCCAGGCGCAGGTGCGCGTGGTGCGAATGTATGCAGCAGCCGGCAGGTAATGCCGATGTATGCAGCAGACCTCAGATAATGCGGGGGGTTTCTGGGAACTCACGACCGACACACTACTTCCAAATCATGAACGCACCCGTACCCAGTTTCCTCCGGTTTCGGCTTCCACTTTAGGCGGGGGCCGCGCGAACGCGAGCCCCCACTGCCACAAATTACGACGTGTATGCCCTCCGTAGAGAGATACTAGAGCCGCCCGCCCCGTCAGTGCAATGGGCCGGGCTCCTCTAGGCCATCCACCTTCCTGATCATGGATCGACCCCGCCCAGGTAAGTGCCCACTCCAGCGCTCCTCCGCACCCTTCTACCACCCACCCATACCTCGCCGCTCCAACCCGTGTGGGACATTCTCACCCACCCTCGCTCTCCTGCTCCCTCCGCCCCCCTCACCACGCCTTCACCTCCATTTCTCACTCCCTCTCCCTCCCTGCTACAACCAACATCTCACCTCAAAATCACTCCATTGCTCCCCGCCTCCCACAAACGCCATACCCGCACCATCGTACAACACTCGCTGGAAGCAGAAGCAGAACAAGCAGAAGAATAAAGGAACAACCCACCAAACAAACACGCAAATCAATCAATCGTTAAATAAAGAATGCTTTTTTCAAACCTTGCACTTGTTCACTCTTACAAATCCACTTTTGGAACAAAGCAAAAAGGCTCTCAATTCCAAATGCCATCCCATCCAACACATCCATGCCCCTAGACTCAAACATTTTCAACCCCCCTACCTATTTCAACGTTACATCATGTCAATTCTCATGCTATTCCACAGTTCTTGCACTGCGGCCTTCACATCTGCACTCCACAACCTACCCTTGCACTTACATTTTTTTTTAATTTTTTTTAATTTATTATATATATATATTATTTTATTTATCATTATTATAATCCATGTCTGAAAATTAAAAAAAAACATATACCAATAGGCAAATCAACAAAATAAGCAATATCTCCCATGATTGTTTTTTTTTTTTTTTTTTTTTTTTTTTTTTTGTTTCGTTTAGGGTATAGGGCTGTTTTCCCTATTAATTGTATGTACGTATGTATGTATACACACTGTTATGACACTCACTCACATGAATACACCCTAGGTAACAAAATGCCACGTTTTCCCATGTTTTGGGATATTTTGTTTGACCATGAGTAGTAGCACCGGTAGAGCCCCCGTACCCTTTACAGTCTTGAAACGAAGAAAATCACGGTATTCAGCATGGTTGATTTGGTGTTGTGTGGTTGCAAAATGCAAGAGAGCCTGGGGACGATGGTGATTCGGAGGGCGGGGGCTTTGATTTGGTGGTGTGGCGAGTGTGATGATATGTCGAAGTGGCAGTGTGAATGGGTAAATGCCCCATAGTGTGTGCAGGCGGGAGGGCGGAGGTGGGGGTAGAAGAGGGGCGGGGCGGGAGGGGAGGGGCATACCTTTCTCGGCCTTTTGGCTAAGATCAAGTGTAGTATCTGTTCTTATCAGTTTAATATCTGATACGAGGCTCATCGAGCCTCACGATATTAATCTAATTTATCTCGGGTGCGGGCCCATCCGGCAGCTTGCTGCCCGGGCCAGCGCGCGTCGCCTTGGTCTTGCACTACCTCCTCGGCCGGCGCAGCCCATTTCCCTCCGTTTCCCGGAGGGCCCCCCCCCCTACAATGCAAAGAGCGAAACTGGAAAGAGTGTGCGCGTGAGGGGACCCCCAACGTCGGCAGCGGGGCTGAGTGGAGGTGGCAACCAGTCGTGTCACGCTCCGCTGGTGCTGGTGCTGCTTGATGCTTGATCTGGAGGTGGAGGTGGAGGTGGAGTTGGAGTTGGAGTTGGACGCCACCTCAAAAGAAAACACAGACGGAGAAGAAGAAAAAGCAGCAGCAGAAGACGAAGAAAAACAAGAGGAATGAATAATAAACACAAAATGTCGAGAAAAATGAATATAACCAAACTTGGTTACATGTTTTTCATGTTTTTTATTTTTATTTTTATTTTTTCTTTCTGTGTTTGATTTTATTTGTTTTTGTTTTGTTTTGTTGTTCTTGTTGGGTTATTGTTGTATAATTGTCTGAAAAAACTGTGGTCTTGAGTATTGGTCGAATTCTGTTCTGTGGTTTGTGGCGTATGTTTGCTTGTTTATTTATTTAAATTTATTTTTCAGCATTGCAGTTTCCGTTTCTTATTTATGAAAACTCGATTTTGTTGTTTTGTTTATTGTTGATGTTGTTATTATTGTGTTTTTTGAAATACACGTTTTCGTTCTTTATCACAAATGTTGCGCTGCTTATTTCGATGTACCAGTGTATGCTTGTTATCGATTGATTGACTGATTGTTTTATTGTGTTTTTGTTTTTGTTTTTGTTTTGTTTTGTTTGTTTGTTTTTATTATTTTAATTTGTCTCTTTCTCTCATAGCCTGCTGTCGTCGTTATGGTCTTGATGACGATAACGATGATTAATAGTTATCTGTTTGTTTGAAAGAACATAGCTTCAAAATTCAAGATATCCCCTTCTCTCTTCACTCGCCTGTTTCTTAGAATTGTGTTCATCCATTGATTTGAGTGGATTTGAGTGGTCAATCTTAGGGGAGATGGGGTGGTTTTGTGCATCAATGTTTTGAGGCAGGAACACACATGGTTGACTCCAACAGCAACACACAGTGGTGGTGGGAAGTTGAGAGGGATGCAGGAGGATGCAGATTGCACGTTGGGTTAGTGGGCGGAGAAGCGGCAGGGCATGCGTCGGTCCCATACGGTTGGGTGGAAGAAGGAGCAGGGCATGCGTAGAAGAGCGTGGGTGAGAAGGCGGTGGAGGCATGGGGCCGGGCGCTCAGCACAGAGCGAACTATTCTTTCGCCTTTTACTAAAGAATACCGTGCGCTGGGCGCAACGACCGGCATAGCCAGAGTTTTTGGACTGCCCCGTTTGCGGGGCCCACCAATTGGAAGCGCGAAACCGGATTGTATGGAGAACAGGGACAGGGCCTCCGTATGACTTGTCTCCGTGGGTGGGTTGGAGAAGTGTGCCTCCTGCCACACCCGAGAGTGGGAGAGAAGCAGCGACTCGCGGTCCGCAGAGGGGCTGGCGCCGGGCCACACATCATCCGTCAGCACAGCATGCCGCGCGAGAGAAAAGGGGCGCGCGCGTGTGCGTGTGTTTCATCGAGTGCGTGCGTTTGCCGGGAGTCGAACCCGGGTCCATTGCTTGGAAGGCAATTATCCTAACCGTTGGACTACAAACGCCCGGCGGCCGCGAACCGAGACCACGCACCACGGGCCCACGGCCGCGAACCGAGACCACGCACCACGGGCCCACGGCCGCTTCCACTCGCACGGCTGCGCGCTCACGGCGTCGTCTACCACCTGGCTCATCTCGACGGGCCCTCCCGTTGGCGGCATCTCGTGCACCGACTCAACACCGCAAAAAGTCCACGCCTCAGCGTCAAGAGAGAGGTGCACACTTACTTACTCGCGCTGAGTTTGCGCATCCCTCCCCGTTCGGGCACCTCGCCGAACTCCGTCGGTCCTGCCGGCACCGAGTTGTGTCCCACCTGCACTCCGAGGCTCCGGGCAGTGCGCCAGCCACGGTCCCCTCCCCGACGCAACCACAAATCCGAGGCGAGAGCGACACGACACAAGGCTGGCACACTTCGAGCCATCCTGTTTGGGGTTTTGTGCGTTGTGAGGTCTCGGCCTACGCCAGACCTTCCAGAAATTCTGGGGCGCCCTTGCGGGCACCGCAGGGGGGTTGGAAATAGTTTTCAACCAGCAATTGACGCGTCTCGGGTTTGCCTCACTAACTGCGTCATTGCCCCAAGCGCAAAGATACCGTCCTCCTTCCCGCCTCCCCCCGAATGTACCTCCCTCGGGGGCTCGTCTCCTCCCATCGCTATGGGGCAATCTGCCCCGACCCACCACCAAATCGTCACCAGGCGCCGCTGCCGGGGGCGACACACCGTGCCGGCCATCGCGTGCATCCCTTTCGCCGCACCACCAGGCTGTGCGCTGGGCCGTGCCTCAGTCAGAGATTGCGTTCTCATCGGCACAGTCAGAGACCGGGGTCAAACGTGCACCTCGCAAAAATCCAACGCCCATCGCCCCCCTCCTCCCTCGCGCAGGGAGGAGGTAGTGGCCCGATCCGACTCGGGTGTGTGATCGCCGTTCTTCCCCCCCGTGCGGGAGCAACGCTCACTGCCACAGCAGCTGCCCCGAGTGTTCACTGGACCATCGATCGGGAGGGCGGCGCAAGACTTTTGTCCAGGCGCAGGTGCGCGTGGTGCGAATGTATGCAGCAGCCGGCAGGTAATGCCGATGTATGCAGCAGACCTCAGATAATGCGGGGGGTTTCTGGGAACTCACGACCGACACACTACTTCCAAATCATGAACGCACCCGTACCCAGTTTCCTCCGGTTTCGGCTTCCACTTTAGGCGGGGGCCGCGCGAACGCGAGCCCCCACTGCCACAAATTACGACGTGTATGCCCTCCGTAGAGAGATACTAGAGCCGCCCGCCCCGTCAGTGCAATGGGCCGGGCTCCTCTAGGCCATCCACCTTCCTGATCATGGATCGACCCCGCCCAGGTAAGTGCCCACTCCAGCGCTCCTCCGCACCCTTCTACCACCCACCCATACCTCGCCGCTCCAACCCGTGTGGGACATTCTCACCCACCCTCGCTCTCCTGCTCCCTCCGCCCCCCTCACCACGCCTTCACCTCCATTTCTCACTCCCTCTCCCTCCCTGCTACAACCAACATCTCACCTCAAAATCACTCCATTGCTCCCCGCCTCCCACAAACGCCATACCCGCACCATCGTACAACACTCGCTGGAAGCAGAAGCAGAACAAGCAGAAGAATAAAGGAACAACCCACCAAACAAACACGCAAATCAATCAATCGTTAAATAAAGAATGCTTTTTTCAAACCTTGCACTTGTTCACTCTTACAAATCCACTTTTGGAACAAAGCAAAAAGGCTCTCAATTCCAAATGCCATCCCATCCAACACATCCATGCCCCTAGACTCAAACATTTTCAACCCCCCTACCTATTTCAACGTTACATCATGTCAATTCTCATGCTATTCCACAGTTCTTGCACTGCGGCCTTCACATCTGCACTCCACAACCTACCCTTGCACTTACATTTTTTTTTAATTTTTTTTAATTTATTATATATATATATTATTTTATTTATCATTATTATAATCCATGTCTGAAAATTAAAAAAAAACATATACCAATAGGCAAATCAACAAAATAAGCAATATCTCCCATGATTGTTTTTTTTTTTTTTTTTTTTTTTTTTTTTTTGTTTCGTTTAGGGTATAGGGCTGTTTTCCCTATTAATTGTATGTACGTATGTATGTATACACACTGTTATGACACTCACTCACATGAATACACCCTAGGTAACAAAATGCCACGTTTTCCCATGTTTTGGGATATTTTGTTTGACCATGAGTAGTAGCACCGGTAGAGCCCCCGTACCCTTTACAGTCTTGAAACGAAGAAAATCACGGTATTCAGCATGGTTGATTTGGTGTTGTGTGGTTGCAAAATGCAAGAGAGCCTGGGGACGATGGTGATTCGGAGGGCGGGGGCTTTGATTTGGTGGTGTGGCGAGTGTGATGATATGTCGAAGTGGCAGTGTGAATGGGTAAATGCCCCATAGTGTGTGCAGGCGGGAGGGCGGAGGTGGGGGTAGAAGAGGGGCGGGGCGGGAGGGGAGGGGCATACCTTTCTCGGCCTTTTGGCTAAGATCAAGTGTAGTATCTGTTCTTATCAGTTTAATATCTGATACGAGGCTCATCGAGCCTCACGATATTAATCTAATTTATCTCGGGTGCGGGCCCATCCGGCAGCTTGCTGCCCGGGCCAGCGCGCGTCGCCTTGGTCTTGCACTACCTCCTCGGCCGGCGCAGCCCATTTCCCTCCGTTTCCCGGAGGGCCCCCCCCCTACAATGCAAAGAGCGAAACTGGAAAGAGTGTGCGCGTGAGGGGACCCCCAACGTCGGCAGCGGGGCTGAGTGGAGGTGGCAACCAGTCGTGTCACGCTCCGCTGGTGCTGGTGCTGCTTGATGCTTGATCTGGAGGTGGAGGTGGAGGTGGAGTTGGAGTTGGAGTTGGACGCCACCTCAAAAGAAAACACAGACGGAGAAGAAGAAAAAGCAGCAGCAGAAGACGAAGAAAAACAAGAGGAATGAATAATAAACACAAAATGTCGAGAAAAATGAATATAACCAAACTTGGTTACATGTTTTTCATGTTTTTTATTTTTATTTTTATTTTTTCTTTCTGTGTTTGATTTTATTTGTTTTTGTTTTGTTTTGTTGTTCTTGTTGGGTTATTGTTGTATAATTGTCTGAAAAAACTGTGGTCTTGAGTATTGGTCGAATTCTGTTCTGTGGTTTGTGGCGTATGTTTGCTTGTTTATTTATTTAAATTTATTTTTCAGCATTGCAGTTTCCGTTTCTTATTTATGAAAACTCGATTTTGTTGTTTTGTTTATTGTTGATGTTGTTATTATTGTGTTTTTTGAAATACACGTTTTCGTTCTTTATCACAAATGTTGCGCTGCTTATTTCGATGTACCAGTGTATGCTTGTTATCGATTGATTGACTGATTGTTTTATTGTGTTTTTGTTTTTGTTTTTGTTTTGTTTTGTTTGTTTGTTTTTATTATTTTAATTTGTCTCTTTCTCTCATAGCCTGCTGTCGTCGTTATGGTCTTGATGACGATAACGATGATTAATAGTTATCTGTTTGTTTGAAAGAACATAGCTTCAAAATTCAAGATATCCCCTTCTCTCTTCACTCGCCTGTTTCTTAGAATTGTGTTCATCCATTGATTTGAGTGGATTTGAGTGGTCAATCTTAGGGGAGATGGGGTGGTTTTGTGCATCAATGTTGTGAGGCAGGAACACACATGGTTGACTCCAACAGCAACACACAGTGGTGGTGGGAAGTTGAGAGGGATGCAGGAGGATGCAGATTGCACGTTGGGTTAGTGGGCGGAGAAGCGGCAGGGCATGCGTCGGTCCCATACGGTTGGGTGGAAGAAGGAGCAGGGCATGCGTAGAAGAGCGTGGGTGAGAAGGCGGTGGAGGCATGGGGCCGGGCGCTCAGCACAGAGCGAACTATTCTTTCGCCTTTTACTAAAGAATACCGTGCGCTGGGCGCAACGACCGGCATAGCCAGAGTTTTTGGACTGCCCCGTTTGCGGGGCCCACCAATTGGAAGCGCGAAACCGGATTGTATGGAGAACAGGGACAGGGCCTCCGTATGACTTGTCTCCGTGGGTGGGTTGGAGAAGTGTGCCTCCTGCCACACCCGAGAGTGGGAGAGAAGCAGCGACTCGCGGTCCGCAGAGGGGCTGGCGCCGGGCCACACATCATCCGTCAGCACAGCATGCCGCGCGAGAGAAAAGGGGCGCGCGCGTGTGCGTGTGTTTCATCGAGTGCGTGCGTTTGCCGGGAGTCGAACCCGGGTCCATTGCTTGGAAGGCAATTATCCTAACCGTTGGACTACAAACGCCCGGCGGCCGCGAACCGAGACCACGCACCACGGGCCCACGGCCGCGAACCGAGACCACGCACCACGGGCCCACGGCCGCTTCCACTCGCACGGCTGCGCGCTCACGGCGTCGTCTACCACCTGGCTCATCTCGACGGGCCCTCCCGTTGGCGGCATCTCGTGCACCGACTCAACACCGCAAAAAGTCCACGCCTCAGCGTCAAGAGAGAGGTGCACACTTACTTACTCGCGCTGAGTTTGCGCATCCCTCCCCGTTCGGGCACCTCGCCGAACTCCGTCGGTCCTGCCGGCACCGAGTTGTGTCCCACCTGCACTCCGAGGCTCCGGGCAGTGCGCCAGCCACGGTCCCCTCCCCGACGCAACCACAAATCCGAGGCGAGAGCGACACGACACAAGGCTGGCACACTTCGAGCCATCCTGTTTGGGGTTTTGTGCGTTGTGAGGTCTCGGCCTACGCCAGACCTTCCAGAAATTCTGGGGCGCCCTTGCGGGCACCGCAGGGGGGTTGGAAATAGTTTTCAACCAGCAATTGACGCGTCTCGGGTTTGCCTCACTAACTGCGTCATTGCCCCAAGCGCAAAGATACCGTCCTCCTTCCCGCCTCCCCCCGAATGTACCTCCCTCGGGGGCTCGTCTCCTCCCATCGCTATGGGGCAATCTGCCCCGACCCACCACCAAATCGTCACCAGGCGCCGCTGCCGGGGGCGACACACCGTGCCGGCCATCGCGTGCATCCCTTTCGCCGCACCACCAGGCTGTGCGCTGGGCCGTGCCTCAGTCAGAGATTGCGTTCTCATCGGCACAGTCAGAGACCGGGGTCAAACGTGCACCTCGCAAAAATCCAACGCCCATCGCCCCCCTCCTCCCTCGCGCAGGGAGGAGGTAGTGGCCCGATCCGACTCGGGTGTGTGATCGCCGTTCTTCCCCCCCGTGCGGGAGCAACGCTCACTGCCACAGCAGCTGCCCCGAGTGTTCACTGGACCATCGATCGGGAGGGCGGCGCAAGACTTTTGTCCAGGCGCAGGTGCGCGTGGTGCGAATGTATGCAGCAGCCGGCAGGTAATGCCGATGTATGCAGCAGACCTCAGATAATGCGGGGGGTTTCTGGGAACTCACGACCGACACACTACTTCCAAATCATGAACGCACCCGTACCCAGTTTCCTCCGGTTTCGGCTTCCACTTTAGGCGGGGGCCGCGCGAACGCGAGCCCCCACTGCCACAAATTACGACGTGTATGCCCTCCGTAGAGAGATACTAGAGCCGCCCGCCCCGTCAGTGCAATGGGCCGGGCTCCTCTAGGCCATCCACCTTCCTGATCATGGATCGACCCCGCCCAGGTAAGTGCCCACTCCAGCGCTCCTCCGCACCCTTCTACCACCCACCCATACCTCGCCGCTCCAACCCGTGTGGGACATTCTCACCCACCCTCGCTCTCCTGCTCCCTCCGCCCCCCTCACCACGCCTTCACCTCCATTTCTCACTCCCTCTCCCTCCCTGCTACAACCAACATCTCACCTCAAAATCACTCCATTGCTCCCCGCCTCCCACAAACGCCATACCCGCACCATCGTACAACACTCGCTGGAAGCAGAAGCAGAACAAGCAGAAGAATAAAGGAACAACCCACCAAACAAACACGCAAATCAATCAATCGTTAAATAAAGAATGCTTTTTTCAAACCTTGCACTTGTTCACTCTTACAAATCCACTTTTGGAACAAAGCAAAAAGGCTCTCAATTCCAAATGCCATCCCATCCAACACATCCATGCCCCTAGACTCAAACATTTTCAACCCCCCTACCTATTTCAACGTTACATCATGTCAATTCTCATGCTATTCCACAGTTCTTGCACTGCGGCCTTCACATCTGCACTCCACAACCTACCCTTGCACTTACATTTTTTTTTAATTTTTTTTAATTTATTATATATATATATTATTTTATTTATCATTATTATAATCCATGTCTGAAAATTAAAAAAAAACATATACCAATAGGCAAATCAACAAAATAAGCAATATCTCCCATGATTGTTTTTTTTTTTTTTTTTTTTTTTTTTTGTTTCGTTTAGGGTATAGGGCTGTTTTCCCTATTAATTGTATGTACGTATGTATGTATACACACTGTTATGACACTCACTCACATGAATACACCCTAGGTAACAAAATGCCACGTTTTCCCATGTTTTGGGATATTTTGTTTGACCATGAGTAGTAGCACCGGTAGAGCCCCCGTACCCTTTACAGTCTTGAAACGAAGAAAATCACGGTATTCAGCATGGTTGATTTGGTGTTGTGTGGTTGCAAAATGCAAGAGAGCCTGGGGACGATGGTGATTCGGAGGGCGGGGGCTTTGATTTGGTGGTGTGGCGAGTGTGATGATATGTCGAAGTGGCAGTGTGAATGGGTAAATGCCCCATAGTGTGTGCAGGCGGGAGGGCGGAGGTGGGGGTAGAAGAGGGGCGGGGCGGGAGGGGAGGGGCATACCTTTCTCGGCCTTTTGGCTAAGATCAAGTGTAGTATCTGTTCTTATCAGTTTAATATCTGATACGAGGCTCATCGAGCCTCACGATATTAATCTAATTTATCTCGGGTGCGGGCCCATCCGGCAGCTTGCTGCCCGGGCCAGCGCGCGTCGCCTTGGTCTTGCACTACCTCCTCGGCCGGCGCAGCCCATTTCCCTCCGTTTCCCGGAGGGCCCCCCCCCTACAATGCAAAGAGCGAAACTGGAAAGAGTGTGCGCGTGAGGGGACCCCCAACGTCGGCAGCGGGGCTGAGTGGAGGTGGCAACCAGTCGTGTCACGCTCCGCTGGTGCTGGTGCTGCTTGATGCTTGATCTGGAGGTGGAGGTGGAGGTGGAGTTGGAGTTGGAGTTGGACGCCACCTCAAAAGAAAACACAGACGGAGAAGAAGAAAAAGCAGCAGCAGAAGACGAAGAAAAACAAGAGGAATGAATAATAAACACAAAATGTCGAGAAAAATGAATATAACCAAACTTGGTTACATGTTTTTCATGTTTTTTATTTTTATTTTTATTTTTTCTTTCTGTGTTTGATTTTATTTGTTTTTGTTTTGTTTTGTTGTTCTTGTTGGGTTATTGTTGTATAATTGTCTGAAAAAACTGTGGTCTTGAGTATTGGTCGAATTCTGTTCTGTGGTTTGTGGCGTATGTTTGCTTGTTTATTTATTTAAATTTATTTTTCAGCATTGCAGTTTCCGTTTCTTATTTATGAAAACTCGATTTTGTTGTTTTGTTTATTGTTGATGTTGTTATTATTGTGTTTTTTGAAATACACGTTTTCGTTCTTTATCACAAATGTTGCGCTGCTTATTTCGATGTACCAGTGTATGCTTGTTATCGATTGATTGACTGATTGTTTTATTGTGTTTTTGTTTTTGTTTTTGTTTTGTTTTGTTTGTTTGTTTTTATTATTTTAATTTGTCTCTTTCTCTCATAGCCTGCTGTCGTCGTTATGGTCTTGATGACGATAACGATGATTAATAGTTATCTGTTTGTTTGAAAGAACATAGCTTCAAAATTCAAGATATCCCCTTCTCTCTTCACTCGCCTGTTTCTTAGAATTGTGTTCATCCATTGATTTGAGTGGATTTGAGTGGTCAATCTTAGGGGAGATGGGGTGGTTTTGTGCATCAATGTTTTTGAGGCAGGAACACACATGGTTGACTCCAACAGCAACACACAGTGGTGGTGGGAAGTTGAGAGGGATGCAGGAGGATGCAGATTGCACGTTGGGTTAGTGGGCGGAGAAGCGGCAGGGCATGCGTCGGTCCCATACGGTTGGGTGGAAGAAGGAGCAGGGCATGCGTAGAAGAGCGTGGGTGAGAAGGCGGTGGAGGCATGGGGCCGGGCGCTCAGCACAGAGCGAACTATTCTTTCGCCTTTTACTAAAGAATACCGTGCGCTGGGCGCAACGACCGGCATAGCCAGAGTTTTTGGACTGCCCCGTTTGCGGGGCCCACCAATTGGAAGCGCGAAACCGGATTGTATGGAGAACAGGGACAGGGCCTCCGTATGACTTGTCTCCGTGGGTGGGTTGGAGAAGTGTGCCTCCTGCCACACCCGAGAGTGGGAGAGAAGCAGCGACTCGCGGTCCGCAGAGGGGCTGGCGCCGGGCCACACATCATCCGTCAGCACAGCATGCCGCGCGAGAGAAAAGGGGCGCGCGCGTGTGCGTGTGTTTCATCGAGTGCGTGCGTTTGCCGGGAGTCGAACCCGGGTCCATTGCTTGGAAGGCAATTATCCTAACCGTTGGACTACAAACGCCCGGCGGCCGCGAACCGAGACCACGCACCACGGGCCCACGGCCGCGAACCGAGACCACGCACCACGGGCCCACGGCCGCTTCCACTCGCACGGCTGCGCGCTCACGGCGTCGTCTACCACCTGGCTCATCTCGACGGGCCCTCCCGTTGGCGGCATCTCGTGCACCGACTCAACACCGCAAAAAGTCCACGCCTCAGCGTCAAGAGAGAGGTGCACACTTACTTACTCGCGCTGAGTTTGCGCATCCCTCCCCGTTCGGGCACCTCGCCGAACTCCGTCGGTCCTGCCGGCACCGAGTTGTGTCCCACCTGCACTCCGAGGCTCCGGGCAGTGCGCCAGCCACGGTCCCCTCCCCGACGCAACCACAAATCCGAGGCGAGAGCGACACGACACAAGGCTGGCACACTTCGAGCCATCCTGTTTGGGGTTTTGTGCGTTGTGAGGTCTCGGCCTACGCCAGACCTTCCAGAAATTCTGGGGCGCCCTTGCGGGCACCGCAGGGGGGTTGGAAATAGTTTTCAACCAGCAATTGACGCGTCTCGGGTTTGCCTCACTAACTGCGTCATTGCCCCAAGCGCAAAGATACCGTCCTCCTTCCCGCCTCCCCCCGAATGTACCTCCCTCGGGGGCTCGTCTCCTCCCATCGCTATGGGGCAATCTGCCCCGACCCACCACCAAATCGTCACCAGGCGCCGCTGCCGGGGCGACACACCGTGCCGGCCATCGCGTGCATCCCTTTCGCCGCACCACCAGGCTGTGCGCTGGGCCGTGCCTCAGTCAGAGATTGCGTTCTCATCGGCACAGTCAGAGACCGGGGTCAAACGTGCACCTCGCAAAAATCCAACGCCCATCGCCCCCCTCCTCCCTCGCGCAGGGAGGAGGTAGTGGCCCGATCCGACTCGGGTGTGTGGTCGCCGTTCTTCCCCCCCGTGCGGGAGCAACGCTCACTGCCACAGCAGCTGCCCCGAGTGTTCACTGGACCATCGATCGGGAGGGCGGCGCAAGACTTTTGTCCAGGCGCAGGTGCGCGTGGTGCGAATGTATGCAGCAGCCGGCAGGTAATGCCGATGTATGCAGCAGACCTCAGATAATGCGGGGGGTTTCTGGGAACTCACGACCGACACACTACTTCCAAATCATGAACGCACCCGTACCCAGTTTCCTCCGGTTTCGGCTTCCACTTTAGGCGGGGGCCGCGCGAACGCGAGCCCCCACTGCCACAAATTACGACGTGTATGCCCTCCGTAGAGAGATACTAGAGCCGCCCGCCCCGTCAGTGCAATGGGCCGGGCTCCTCTAGGCCATCCACCTTCCTGATCATGGATCGACCCCGCCCAGGTAAGTGCCCACTCCAGCGCTCCTCCGCACCCTTCTACCACCCACCCATACCTCGCCGCTCCAACCCGTGTGGGACATTCTCACCCACCCTCGCTCTCCTGCTCCCTCCGCCCCCCTCACCACGCCTTCACCTCCATTTCTCACTCCCTCTCCCTCCCTGCTACAACCAACATCTCACCTCAAAATCACTCCATTGCTCCCCGCCTCCCACAAACGCCATACCCGCACCATCGTACAACACTCGCTGGAAGCAGAAGCAGAACAAGCAGAAGAATAAAGGAACAACCCACCAAACAAACACGCAAATCAATCAATCGTTAAATAAAGAATGCTTTTTCAAACCTTGCACTTGTTCACTCTTACAAATCCACTTTTGGAACAAAGCAAAAAGGCTCTCAATTCCAAATGCCATCCCATCCAACACATCCATGCCCCTAGACTCAAACATTTTCAACCCCCCTACCTATTTCAACGTTACATCATGTCAATTCTCATGCTATTCCACAGTTCTTGCACTGCGGCCTTCACATCTGCACTCCACAACCTACCCTTGCACTTACATTTTTTTTTAATTTTTTTTAATTTATTATATATATATATTATTTTATTTATCATTATTATAATCCATGTCTGAAAATTAAAAAAACATATACCAATAGGCAAATCAACAAAATAAGCAATATCTCCCATGATTGTTTTTTTTTTTTTTTTTTTTTTTTTTTTTGTTTCGTTTAGGGTATAGGGCTGTTTTCCCTATTAATTGTATGTACGTATGTATGTATACACACTGTTATGACACTCACTCACATGAATACACCCTAGGTAACAAAATGCCACGTTTTCCCATGTTTTGGGATATTTTGTTTGACCATGAGTAGTAGCACCGGTAGAGCCCCCGTACCCTTTACAGTCTTGAAACGAAGAAAATCACGGTATTCAGCATGGTTGATTTGGTGTTGTGTGGTTGCAAAATGCAAGAGAGCCTGGGGACGATGGTGATTCGGAGGGCGGGGGCTTTGATTTGGTGGTGTGGCGAGTGTGATGATATGTCGAAGTGGCAGTGTGAATGGGTAAATGCCCCATAGTGTGTGCAGGCGGGAGGGCGGAGGTGGGGGTAGAAGAGGGGCGGGGCGGGAGGGAGGGCATACCTTTCTCGGCCTTTTGGCTAAGATCAAGTGTAGTATCTGTTCTTATCAGTTTAATATCTGATACGAGGCTCATCGAGCCTCACGATATTAATCTAATTTATCTCGGGTGCGGGCCCATCCGGCAGCTTGCTGCCCGGGCCAGCGCGCGTCGCCTTGGTCTTGCACTACCTCCTCGGCCGGCGCAGCCCATTTCCCTCCGTTTCCCGGAGGGCCCCCTACAATGCAAAGAGCGAAACTGGAAAGAGTGTGCGCGTGAGGGGACCCCAACGTCGGCAGCGGGGCTGAGTGGAGGTGGCAACCAGTCGTGTCACGCTCCGCTGGTGCTGGTGCTGCTTGATGCTTGATCTGGAGGTGGAGGTGGAGGTGGAGTTGGAGTTGGAGTTGGACGCCACCTCAAAAGAAAACACAGACGGAGAAGAAGAAAAAGCAGCAGCAGAAGACGAAGAAAAACAAGAGGAATGAATAATAAACACAAAATGTCGAGAAAAATGAATATAACCAAACTTGGTTACATGTTTTTCATGTTTTTATTTTTATTTTTATTTTTTCTTTCTGTGTTTGATTTTATTTGTTTTTGTTTTGTTTTGTTGTTCTTGTTGGGTTATTGTTGTATAATTGTCTGAAAAAACTGTGGTCTTGAGTATTGGTCGAATTCTGTTCTGTGGTTTGTGGCGTATGTTTGCTTGTTTATTTATTTAAATTTATTTTTCAGCATTGCAGTTTCCGTTTCTTATTTATGAAAACTCGATTTTGTTGTTTTGTTTATTGTTGATGTTGTTATTATTGTGTTTTTTGAAATACACGTTTTCGTTCTTTATCACAAATGTTGCGCTGCTTATTTCGATGTACCAGTGTATGCTTGTTATCGATTGATTGACTGATTGTTTTATTGTGTTTTTGTTTTTGTTTTTGTTTTGTTTTGTTTGTTTGTTTTTATTATTTTAATTTGTCTCTTTCTCTCATAGCCTGCTGTCGTCGTTATGGTCTTGATGACGATAACGATGATTAATAGTTATCTGTTTGTTTGAAAGAACATAGCTTCAAAATTCAAGATATCCCCTTCTCTCTTCACTCGCCTGTTTCTTAGAATTGTGTTCATCCATTGATTTGAGTGGATTTGAGTGGTCAATCTTAGGGGAGATGGGGTGGTTTTGTGCATCAATGTTTTGAGGCAGGAACACACATGGTTGACTCCAACAGCAACACACAGTGGTGGTGGGAAGTTGAGAGGGATGCAGGAGGATGCAGATTGCACGTTGGGTTAGTGGGCGGAGAAGCGGCAGGGCATGCGTCGGTCCCATACGGTTGGGTGGAAGAAGGAGCAGGGCATGCGTAGAAGAGCGTGGGTGAGAAGGCGGTGGAGGCATGGGGCCGGGCGCTCAGCACAGAGCGAACTATTCTTTCGCCTTTTACTAAAGAATACCGTGCGCTGGGCGCAACGACCGGCATAGCCAGAGTTTTTGGACTGCCCCGTTTGCGGGGCCCACCAATGGAAGCGCGAAACCGGATTGTATGGAGAACAGGGACAGGGCCTCCGTATGACTTGTCTCCGTGGGTGGGTTGGAGAAGTGTGCCTCCTGCCACACCCGAGAGTGGGAGAGAAGCAGCGACTCGCGGTCCGCAGAGGGGCTGGCGCCGGGCCACACATCATCCGTCAGCACAGCATGCCGCGCGAGAGAAAAGGGGCGCGCGCGTGTGCGTGTGTTTCATCGAGTGCGTGCGTTTGCCGGGAGTCGAACCCGGGTCCATTGCTTGGAAGGCAATTATCCTAACCGTTGGACTACAAACGCCCGGCGGCCGCGAACCGAGACCACGCACCACGGGCCCACGGCCGCGAACCGAGACCACGCACCACGGGCCCACGGCCGCTTCCACTCGCACGGCTGCGCGCTCACGGCGTCGTCTACCACCTGGCTCATCTCGACGGGCCCTCCCGTTGGCGGCATCTCGTGCACCGACTCAACACCGCAAAAAGTCCACGCCTCAGCGTCAAGAGAGAGGTGCACACTTACTTACTCGCGCTGAGTTTGCGCATCCCTCCCCGTTCGGGCACCTCGCCGAACTCCGTCGGTCCTGCCGGCACCGAGTTGTGTCCCACCTGCACTCCGAGGCTCCGGGCAGTGCGCCAGCCACGGTCCCCTCCCCGACGCAACCACAAATCCGAGGCGAGAGCGACACGACACAAGGCTGGCACACTTCGAGCCATCCTGTTTGGGGTTTTGTGCGTTGTGAGGTCTCGGCCTACGCCAGACCTTCCAGAAATTCTGGGGCGCCCTTGCGGGCACCGCAGGGGTTGGAAATAGTTTTCAACCAGCAATTGACGCGTCTCGGGTTTGCCTCACTAACTGCGTCATTGCCCCAAGCGCAAAGATACCGTCCTCCTTCCCGCCTCCCCCGAATGTACCTCCCTCGGGGCTCGTCTCCTCCCATCGCTATGGGGCAATCTGCCCCGACCCACCACCAAATCGTCACCAGGCGCCGCTGCCGGGGGCGACACACCGTGCCGGCCATCGCGTGCATCCCTTTCGCCGCACCACCAGGCTGTGCGCTGGGCCGTGCCTCAGTCAGAGATTGCGTTCTCATCGGCACAGTCAGAGACCGGGGTCAAACGTGCACCTCGCAAAAATCCAACGCCCATCGCCCCCCTCCTCCCTCGCGCAGGGAGGAGGTAGTGGCCCGATCCGACTCGGGTGTGTGATCGCCGTTCTTCCCCCCCGTGCGGGAGCAACGCTCACTGCCACAGCAGCTGCCCCGAGTGTTCACTGGACCATCGATCGGGAGGGCGGCGCAAGACTTTTGTCCAGGCGCAGGTGCGCGTGGTGCGAATGTATGCAGCAGCCGGCAGGTAATGCCGATGTATGCAGCAGACCTCAGATAATGCGGGGGGGTTTCTGGGAACTCACGACCGACACACTACCTCCAAATCATGAACGCACCCGTACCCAGTTTCCTCCAGGTTTCGGCTTCCACTTTAGGCGGGGGCCGCGCGAACGCGAGCCCCCACTGCCACAAATTACGACGTGTATGCCCTCCGTAGAGAGATACTAGAGCCGCCCGCCCCGTCAGTGCAATGGGCCGGGCTCCTCTAGGCCATCCACCTTCCTGATCATGGATCGACCCCGCCCAGGTAAGTGCCCACTCCAGCGCTCCTCCGCACCCTTCTACCACCCACCCATACCTCGCCGCTCCAACCCGTGTGGGACATTCTCACCCACCCTCGCTCTCCTGCTCCCTCCGCCCCCTCACCACGCCTTCACCTCCATTTCTCACTCCCTCTCCCTCCCTGCTACAACCAACATCTCACCTCAAAATCACTCCATTGCTCCCCGCCTCCCACAAACGCCATACCCGCACCATCGTACAACACTCGCTGGAAGCAGAAGCAGAACAAGCAGAAGAATAAAGGAACAACCCACCAAACAAACACGCAAATCAATCAATCGTTAAATAAAGAATGCTTTTTTCAAACCTTGCACTTGTTCACTCTTACAAATCCACTTTTGGAACAAAGCAAAAAGGCTCTCAATTCCAAATGCCATCCCATCCAACACATCCATGCCCCTAGACTCAAACATTTTCAACCCCCCTACCTATTTCAACGTTACATCATGTCAATTCTCATGCTATTCCACAGTTCTTGCACTGCGGCCTTCACATCTGCACTCCACAACCTACCCTTGCACTTACATTTTTTTTTAATTTTTTTTAATTTATTATATATATATATTATTTTATTTATCATTATTATAATCCATGTCTGAAAATTAAAAAAAACATATACCAATAGGCAAATCAACAAAATAAGCAATATCTCCCATGATTGTTTTTTTTTTTTTTTTTTTTTTTTTTTGTTTCGTTTAGGGTATAGGGCTGTTTTCCCTATTAATTGTATGTACGTATGTATGTATACACACTGTTATGACACTCACTCACATGAATACACCCTAGGTAACAAAATGCCACGTTTTCCCATGTTTTGGGATATTTTGTTTGACCATGAGTAGTAGCACCGGTAGAGCCCCCGTACCCTTTACAGTCTTGAAACGAAGAAAATCACGGTATTCAGCATGGTTGATTTGGTGTTGTGTGGTTGCAAAATGCAAGAGAGCCTGGGGACGATGGTGATTCGGAGGGCGGGGGCTTTGATTTGGTGGTGTGGCGAGTGTGATGATATGTCGAAGTGGCAGTGTGAATGGGTAAATGCCCCATAGTGTGTGCAGGCGGGAGGGCGGAGGTGGGGGTAGAAGAGGGGCGGGGCGGGAGGGGAGGGGCATACCTTTCTCGGCCTTTTGGCTAAGATCAAGTGTAGTATCTGTTCTTATCAGTTTAATATCTGATACGAGGCTCATCGAGCCTCACGATATTAATCTAATTTATCTCGGGTGCGGGCCCATCCGGCAGCTTGCTGCCCGGGCCAGCGCGCGTCGCCTTGGTCTTGCACTACCTCCTCGGCCGGCGCAGCCCATTTCCCTCCGTTTCCCGGAGGGCCCCCCCCCTACAATGCAAAGAGCGAAACTGGAAAGAGTGTGCGCGTGAGGGGACCCCCAACGTCGGCAGCGGGGCTGAGTGGAGGTGGCAACCAGTCGTGTCACGCTCCGCTGGTGCTGGTGCTGCTTGATGCTTGATCTGGAGGTGGAGGTGGAGGTGGAGTTGGAGTTGGAGTTGGACGCCACCTCAAAAGAAAACACAGACGGAGAAGAAGAAAAAGCAGCAGCAGAAGACGAAGAAAAACAAGAGGAATGAATAATAAACACAAAATGTCGAGAAAAATGAATATAACCAAACTTGGTTACATGTTTTTCATGTTTTTTATTTTTATTTTTATTTTTTCTTTCTGTGTTTGATTTTATTTGTTTTTGTTTTGTTTTGTTGTTCTTGTTGGGTTATTGTTGTATAATTGTCTGAAAAAACTGTGGTCTTGAGTATTGGTCGAATTCTGTTCTGTGGTTTGTGGCGTATGTTTGCTTGTTTATTTATTTAAATTTATTTTTCAGCATTGCAGTTTCCGTTTCTTATTTATGAAAACTCGATTTTGTTGTTTTGTTTATTGTTGATGTTGTTATTATTGTGTTTTTTGAAATACACGTTTTCGTTCTTTATCACAAATGTTGCGCTGCTTATTTCGATGTACCAGTGTATGCTTGTTATCGATTGATTGACTGATTGTTTTATTGTGTTTTTGTTTTTGTTTTTGTTTTGTTTTGTTTGTTTGTTTTTATTATTTTAATTTGTCTCTTTCTCTCATAGCCTGCTGTCGTCGTTATGGTCTTGATGACGATAACGATGATTAATAGTTATCTGTTTGTTTGAAAGAACATAGCTTCAAAATTCAAGATATCCCCTTCTCTCTTCACTCGCCTGTTTCTTAGAATTGTGTTCATCCATTGATTTGAGTGGATTTGAGTGGTCAATCTTAGGGGAGATGGGGTGGTTTTGTGCATCAATGTTTTGAGGCAGGAACACACATGGTTGACTCCAACAGCAACACACAGTGGTGGTGGGAAGTTGAGAGGGATGCAGGAGGATGCAGATTGCACGTTGGGTTAGTGGGCGGAGAAGCGGCAGGGCATGCGTCGGTCCCATACGGTTGGGTGGAAGAAGGAGCAGGGCATGCGTAGAAGAGCGTGGGTGAGAAGGCGGTGGAGGCATGGGGCCGGGCGCTCAGCACAGAGCGAACTATTCTTTCGCCTTTTACTAAAGAATACCGTGCGCTGGGCGCAACGACCGGCATAGCCAGAGTTTTTGGACTGCCCCGTTTGCGGGGCCCACCAATTGGAAGCGCGAAACCGGATTGTATGGAGAACAGGGACAGGGCCTCCGTATGACTTGTCTCCGTGGGTGGGTTGGAGAAGTGTGCCTCCTGCCACACCCGAGAGTGGGAGAGAAGCAGCGACTCGCGGTCCGCAGAGGGGCTGGCGCCGGGCCACACATCATCCGTCAGCACAGCATGCCGCGCGAGAGAAAAGGGGCGCGCGCGTGTGCGTGTGTTTCATCGAGTGCGTGCGTTTGCCGGGAGTCGAACCCGGGTCCATTGCTTGGAAGGCAATTATCCTAACCGTTGGACTACAAACGCCCGGCGGCCGCGAACCGAGACCACGCACCACGGGCCCACGGCCGCGAACCGAGACCACGCACCACGGGCCCACGGCCGCTTCCACTCGCACGGCTGCGCGCTCACGGCGTCGTCTACCACCTGGCTCATCTCGACGGGCCCTCCCGTTGGCGGCATCTCGTGCACCGACTCAACACCGCAAAAAGTCCACGCCTCAGCGTCAAGAGAGAGGTGCACACTTACTTACTCGCGCTGAGTTTGCGCATCCCTCCCCGTTCGGGCACCTCGCCGAACTCCGTCGGTCCTGCCGGCACCGAGTTGTGTCCCACCTGCACTCCGAGGCTCCGGGCAGTGCGCCAGCCACGGTCCCCTCCCCGACGCAACCACAAATCCGAGGCGAGAGCGACACGACACAAGGCTGGCACACTTCGAGCCATCCTGTTTGGGGTTTTGTGCGTTGTGAGGTCTCGGCCTACGCCAGACCTTCCAGAAATTCTGGGGCGCCCTTGCGGGCACCGCAGGGGGGTTGGAAATAGTTTTCAACCAGCAATTGACGCGTCTCGGGTTTGCCTCACTAACTGCGTCATTGCCCCAAGCGCAAAGATACCGTCCTCCTTCCCGCCTCCCCCCGAATGTACCTCCCTCGGGGGCTCGTCTCCTCCCATCGCTATGGGGCAATCTGCCCCGACCCACCACCAAATCGTCACCAGGCGCCGCTGCCGGGGGCGACACACCGTGCCGGCCATCGCGTGCATCCCTTTCGCCGCACCACCAGGCTGTGCGCTGGGCCGTGCCTCAGTCAGAGATTGCGTTCTCATCGGCACAGTCAGAGACCGGGGTCAAACGTGCACCTCGCAAAAATCCAACGCCCATCGCCCCCCTCCTCCCTCGCGCAGGGAGGAGGTAGTGGCCCGATCCGACTCGGGTGTGTGATCGCCGTTCTTCCCCCCCGTGCGGGAGCGACGCTCACTGCCACAGCAGCTGCCCCGAGTGTTCACTGGACCATCGATCGGGAGGGCGGCGCAAGACTTTTGTCCAGGCGCAGGTGCGCGTGGTGCGAATGTATGCAGCAGCCGGCAGGTAATGCCGATGTATGCAGCAGACCTCAGATAATGCGGGGGGTTTCTGGGAACTCACGACCGACACACTACTTCCAAATCATGAACGCACCCGTACCCAGTTTCCTCCGGTTTCGGCTTCCACTTTAGGCGGGGGCCGCGCGAACGCGAGCCCCCACTGCCACAAATTACGACGTGTATGCCCTCCGTAGAGAGATACTAGAGCCGCCCGCCCCGTCAGTGCAATGGGCCGGGCTCCTCTAGGCCATCCACCTTCCTGATCATGGATCGACCCCGCCCAGGTAAGTGCCCACTCCAGCGCTCCTCCGCACCCTTCTACCACCCACCCATACCTCGCCGCTCCAACCCGTGTGGGACATTCTCACCCACCCTCGCTCTCCTGCTCCCTCCGCCCCCCTCACCACGCCTTCACCTCCATTTCTCACTCCCTCTCCCTCCCTGCTACAACCAACATCTCACCTCAAAATCACTCCATTGCTCCCCGCCTCCCACAAACGCCATACCCGCACCATCGTACAACACTCGCTGGAAGCAGAAGCAGAACAAGCAGAAGAATAAAGGAACAACCCACCAAACAAACACGCAAATCAATCAATCGTTAAATAAAGAATGCTTTTTTCAAACCTTGCACTTGTTCACTCTTACAAATCCACTTTTGGAACAAAGCAAAAAGGCTCTCAATTCCAAATGCCATCCCATCCAACACATCCATGCCCCTAGACTCAAACATTTTCAACCCCCCTACCTATTTCAACGTTACATCATGTCAATTCTCATGCTATTCCACAGTTCTTGCACTGCGGCCTTCACATCTGCACTCCACAACCTACCCTTGCACTTACATTTTTTTTTAATTTTTTTTAATTTATTATATATATATATTATTTTATTTATCATTATTATAATCCATGTCTGAAAATTAAAAAAAAACATATACCAATAGGCAAATCAACAAAATAAGCAATATCTCCCATGATTGTTTTTTTTTTTTTTTTTTTTTTTTTTGTTTCGTTTAGGGTATAGGGCTGTTTTCCCTATTAATTGTATGTACGTATGTATGTATACACACTGTTATGACACTCACTCACATGAATACACCCTAGGTAACAAAATGCCACGTTTTCCCATGTTTTGGGATATTTTGTTTGACCATGAGTAGTAGCACCGGTAGAGCCCCCGTACCCTTTACAGTCTTGAAACGAAGAAAATCACGGTATTCAGCATGGTTGATTTGGTGTTGTGTGGTTGCAAAATGCAAGAGAGCCTGGGGACGATGGTGATTCGGAGGGCGGGGGCTTTGATTTGGTGGTGTGGCGAGTGTGATGATATGTCGAAGTGGCAGTGTGAATGGGTAAATGCCCCATAGTGTGTGCAGGCGGGAGGGCGGAGGTGGGGGTAGAAGAGGGGCGGGGCGGGAGGGGAGGGGCATACCTTTCTCGGCCTTTTGGCTAAGATCAAGTGTAGTATCTGTTCTTATCAGTTTAATATCTGATACGAGGCTCATCGAGCCTCACGATATTAATCTAATTTATCTCGGGTGCGGGCCCATCCGGCAGCTTGCTGCCCGGGCCAGCGCGCGTCGCCTTGGTCTTGCACTACCTCCTCGGCCGGCGCAGCCCATTTCCCTCCGTTTCCCGGAGGGCCCCCCCCCTACAATGCAAAGAGCGAAACTGGAAAGAGTGTGCGCGTGAGGGGACCCCCAACGTCGGCAGCGGGGCTGAGTGGAGGTGGCAACCAGTCGTGTCACGCTCCGCTGGTGCTGGTGCTGCTTGATGCTTGATCTGGAGGTGGAGGTGGAGGTGGAGTTGGAGTTGGAGTTGGACGCCACCTCAAAAGAAAACACAGACGGAGAAGAAGAAAAAGCAGCAGCAGAAGACGAAGAAAAACAAGAGGAATGAATAATAAACACAAAATGTCGAGAAAAATGAATATAACCAAACTTGGTTACATGTTTTTCATGTTTTTTATTTTTATTTTTATTTTTTCTTTCTGTGTTTGATTTTATTTGTTTTTGTTTTGTTTTGTTGTTCTTGTTGGGTTATTGTTGTATAATTGTCTGAAAAAACTGTGGTCTTGAGTATTGGTCGAATTCTGTTCTGTGGTTTGTGGCGTATGTTTGCTTGTTTATTTATTTAAATTTATTTTTCAGCATTGCAGTTTCCGTTTCTTATTTATGAAAACTCGATTTTGTTGTTTTGTTTATTGTTGATGTTGTTATTATTGTGTTTTTTGAAATACACGTTTTCGTTCTTTATCACAAATGTTGCGCTGCTTATTTCGATGTACCAGTGTATGCTTGTTATCGATTGATTGACTGATTGTTTTATTGTGTTTTTGTTTTTGTTTTTGTTTTGTTTTGTTTGTTTGTTTTTATTATTTTAATTTGTCTCTTTCTCTCATAGCCTGCTGTCGTCGTTATGGTCTTGATGACGATAACGATGATTAATAGTTATCTGTTTGTTTGAAAGAACATAGCTTCAAAATTCAAGATATCCCCTTCTCTCTTCACTCGCCTGTTTCTTAGAATTGTGTTCATCCATTGATTTGAGTGGATTTGAGTGGTCAATCTTAGGGGAGATGGGGTGGTTTTGTGCATCAATGTTTTGAGGCAGGAACACACATGGTTGACTCCAACAGCAACACACAGTGGTGGTGGGAAGTTGAGAGGGATGCAGGAGGATGCAGATTGCACGTTGGGTTAGTGGGCGGAGAAGCGGCAGGGCATGCGTCGGTCCCATACGGTTGGGTGGAAGAAGGAGCAGGGCATGCGTAGAAGAGCGTGGGTGAGAAGGCGGTGGAGGCATGGGGCCGGGCGCTCAGCACAGAGCGAACTATTCTTTCGCCTTTTACTAAAGAATACCGTGCGCTGGGCGCAACGACCGGCATAGCCAGAGTTTTTGGACTGCCCCGTTTGCGGGGCCCACCAATTGGAAGCGCGAAACCGGATTGTATGGAGAACAGGGACAGGGCCTCCGTATGACTTGTCTCCGTGGGTGGGTTGGAGAAGTGTGCCTCCTGCCACACCCGAGAGTGGGAGAGAAGCAGCGACTCGCGGTCCGCAGAGGGGCTGGCGCCGGGCCACACATCATCCGTCAGCACAGCATGCCGCGCGAGAGAAAAGGGGCGCGCGCGTGTGCGTGTGTTTCATCGAGTGCGTGCGTTTGCCGGGAGTCGAACCCGGGTCCATTGCTTGGAAGGCAATTATCCTAACCGTTGGACTACAAACGCCCGGCGGCCGCGAACCGAGACCACGCACCACGGGCCCACGGCCGCGAACCGAGACCACGCACCACGGGCCCACGGCCGCTTCCACTCGCACGGCTGCGCGCTCACGGCGTCGTCTACCACCTGGCTCATCTCGACGGGCCCTCCCGTTGGCGGCATCTCGTGCACCGACTCAACACCGCAAAAAGTCCACGCCTCAGCGTCAAGAGAGAGGTGCACACTTACTTACTCGCGCTGAGTTTGCGCATCCCTCCCCGTTCGGGCACCTCGCCGAACTCCGTCGGTCCTGCCGGCACCGAGTTGTGTCCCACCTGCACTCCGAGGCTCCGGGCAGTGCGCCAGCCACGGTCCCCTCCCCGACGCAACCACAAATCCGAGGCGAGAGCGACACGACACAAGGCTGGCACACTTCGAGCCATCCTGTTTGGGGTTTTGTGCGTTGTGAGGTCTCGGCCTACGCCAGACCTTCCAGAAATTCTGGGGCGCCCTTGCGGGCACCGCAGGGGGGTTGGAAATAGTTTTCAACCAGCAATTGACGCGTCTCGGGTTTGCCTCACTAACTGCGTCATTGCCCCAAGCGCAAAGATACCGTCCTCCTTCCCGCCTCCCCCCGAATGTACCTCCCTCGGGGGCTCGTCTCCTCCCATCGCTATGGGGCAATCTGCCCCGACCCACCACCAAATCGTCACCAGGCGCCGCTGCCGGGGGCGACACACCGTGCCGGCCATCGCGTGCATCCCTTTCGCCGCACCACCAGGCTGTGCGCTGGGCCGTGCCTCAGTCAGAGATTGCGTTCTCATCGGCACAGTCAGAGACCGGGGTCAAACGTGCACCTCGCAAAAATCCAACGCCCATCGCCCCCCTCCTCCCTCGCGCAGGGAGGAGGTAGTGGCCCGATCCGACTCGGGTGTGTGATCGCCGTTCTTCCCCCCCGTGCGGGAGCAACGCTCACTGCCACAGCAGCTGCCCCGAGTGTTCACTGGACCATCGATCGGGAGGGCGGCGCAAGACTTTTGTCCAGGCGCAGGTGCGCGTGGTGCGAATGTATGCAGCAGCCGGCAGGTAATGCCGATGTATGCAGCAGACCTCAGATAATGCGGGGGGTTTCTGGGAACTCACGACCGACACACTACTTCCAAATCATGAACGCACCCGTACCCAGTTTCCTCCGGTTTCGGCTTCCACTTTAGGCGGGGGCCGCGCGAACGCGAGCCCCCACTGCCACAAATTACGACGTGTATGCCCTCCGTAGAGAGATACTAGAGCCGCCCGCCCCGTCAGTGCAATGGGCCGGGCTCCTCTAGGCCATCCACCTTCCTGATCATGGATCGACCCCGCCCAGGTAAGTGCCCACTCCAGCGCTCCTCCGCACCCTTCTACCACCCACCCATACCTCGCCGCTCCAACCCGTGTGGGACATTCTCACCCACCCTCGCTCTCCTGCTCCCTCCGCCCCCCTCACCACGCCTTCACCTCCATTTCTCACTCCCTCTCCCTCCCTGCTACAACCAACATCTCACCTCAAAATCACTCCATTGCTCCCCGCCTCCCACAAACGCCATACCCGCACCATCGTACAACACTCGCTGGAAGCAGAAGCAGAACAAGCAGAAGAATAAAGGAACAACCCACCAAACAAACACGCAAATCAATCAATCGTTAAATAAAGAATGCTTTTTTCAAACCTTGCACTTGTTCACTCTTACAAATCCACTTTTGGAACAAAGCAAAAAGGCTCTCAATTCCAAATGCCATCCCATCCAACACATCCATGCCCCTAGACTCAAACATTTTCAACCCCCCTACCTATTTCAACGTTACATCATGTCAATTCTCATGCTATTCCACAGTTCTTGCACTGCGGCCTTCACATCTGCACTCCACAACCTACCCTTGCACTTACATTTTTTTTTAATTTTTTTTAATTTATTATATATATATATTATTTTATTTATCATTATTATAATCCATGTCTGAAAATTAAAAAAAAACATATACCAATAGGCAAATCAACAAAATAAGCAATATCTCCCATGATTGTTTTTTTTTTTTTTTTTTTTTTTTTTTTTTTTGTTTCGTTTAGGGTATAGGGCTGTTTTCCCTATTAATTGTATGTACGTATGTATGTATACACACTGTTATGACACTCACTCACATGAATACACCCTAGGTAACAAAATGCCACGTTTTCCCATGTTTTGGGATATTTTGTTTGACCATGAGTAGTAGCACCGGTAGAGCCCCCGTACCCTTTACAGTCTTGAAACGAAGAAAATCACGGTATTCAGCATGGTTGATTTGGTGTTGTGTGGTTGCAAAATGCAAGAGAGCCTGGGGACGATGGTGATTCGGAGGGCGGGGGCTTTGATTTGGTGGTGTGGCGAGTGTGATGATATGTCGAAGTGGCAGTGTGAATGGGTAAATGCCCCATAGTGTGTGCAGGCGGGAGGGCGGAGGTGGGGGTAGAAGAGGGGCGGGGCGGGAGGGGAGGGGCATACCTTTCTCGGCCTTTTGGCTAAGATCAAGTGTAGTATCTGTTCTTATCAGTTTAATATCTGATACGAGGCTCATCGAGCCTCACGATATTAATCTAATTTATCTCGGGTGCGGGCCCATCCGGCAGCTTGCTGCCCGGGCCAGCGCGCGTCGCCTTGGTCTTGCACTACCTCCTCGGCCGGCGCAGCCCATTTCCCTCCGTTTCCCGGAGGGCCCCCCCCCTACAATGCAAAGAGCGAAACTGGAAAGAGTGTGCGCGTGAGGGGACCCCCAACGTCGGCAGCGGGGCTGAGTGGAGGTGGCAACCAGTCGTGTCACGCTCCGCTGGTGCTGGTGCTGCTTGATGCTTGATCTGGAGGTGGAGGTGGAGGTGGAGTTGGAGTTGGAGTTGGACGCCACCTCAAAAGAAAACACAGACGGAGAAGAAGAAAAAGCAGCAGCAGAAGACGAAGAAAAACAAGAGGAATGAATAATAAACACAAAATGTCGAGAAAAATGAATATAACCAAACTTGGTTACATGTTTTTCATGTTTTTTATTTTTATTTTTATTTTTTCTTTCTGTGTTTGATTTTATTTGTTTTTGTTTTGTTTTGTTGTTCTTGTTGGGTTATTGTTGTATAATTGTCTGAAAAAACTGTGGTCTTGAGTATTGGTCGAATTCTGTTCTGTGGTTTGTGGCGTATGTTTGCTTGTTTATTTATTTAAATTTATTTTTCAGCATTGCAGTTTCCGTTTCTTATTTATGAAAACTCGATTTTGTTGTTTTGTTTATTGTTGATGTTGTTATTATTGTGTTTTTTGAAATACACGTTTTCGTTCTTTATCACAAATGTTGCGCTGCTTATTTCGATGTACCAGTGTATGCTTGTTATCGATTGATTGACTGATTGTTTTATTGTGTTTTTGTTTTTGTTTTTGTTTTGTTTTGTTTGTTTGTTTTTATTATTTTAATTTGTCTCTTTCTCTCATAGCCTGCTGTCGTCGTTATGGTCTTGATGACGATAACGATGATTAATAGTTATCTGTTTGTTTGAAAGAACATAGCTTCAAAATTCAAGATATCCCCTTCTCTCTTCACTCGCCTGTTTCTTAGAATTGTGTTCATCCATTGATTTGAGTGGATTTGAGTGGTCAATCTTAGGGGAGATGGGGTGGTTTTGTGCATCAATGTTTTGAGGCAGGAACACACATGGTTGACTCCAACAGCAACACACAGTGGTGGTGGGAAGTTGAGAGGGATGCAGGAGGATGCAGATTGCACGTTGGGTTAGTGGGCGGAGAAGCGGCAGGGCATGCGTCGGTCCCATACGGTTGGGTGGAAGAAGGAGCAGGGCATGCGTAGAAGAGCGTGGGTGAGAAGGCGGTGGAGGCATGGGGCCGGGCGCTCAGCACAGAGCGAACTATTCTTTCGCCTTTTACTAAAGAATACCGTGCGCTGGGCGCAACGACCGGCATAGCCAGAGTTTTTGGACTGCCCCGTTTGCGGGGCCCACCAATTGGAAGCGCGAAACCGGATTGTATGGAGAACAGGGACAGGGCCTCCGTATGACTTGTCTCCGTGGGTGGGTTGGAGAAGTGTGCCTCCTGCCACACCCGAGAGTGGGAGAGAAGCAGCGACTCGCGGTCCGCAGAGGGGCTGGCGCCGGGCCACACATCATCCGTCAGCACAGCATGCCGCGCGAGAGAAAAGGGGCGCGCGCGTGTGCGTGTGTTTCATCGAGTGCGTGCGTTTGCCGGGAGTCGAACCCGGGTCCATTGCTTGGAAGGCAATTATCCTAACCGTTGGACTACAAACGCCCGGCGGCCGCGAACCGAGACCACGCACCACGGGCCCACGGCCGCGAACCGAGACCACGCACCACGGGCCCACGGCCGCTTCCACTCGCACGGCTGCGCGCTCACGGCGTCGTCTACCACCTGGCTCATCTCGACGGGCCCTCCCGTTGGCGGCATCTCGTGCACCGACTCAACACCGCAAAAAGTCCACGCCTCAGCGTCAAGAGAGAGGTGCACACTTACTTACTCGCGCTGAGTTTGCGCATCCCTCCCCGTTCGGGCACCTCGCCGAACTCCGTCGGTCCTGCCGGCACCGAGTTGTGTCCCACCTGCACTCCGAGGCTCCGGGCAGTGCGCCAGCCACGGTCCCCTCCCCGACGCAACCACAAATCCGAGGCGAGAGCGACACGACACAAGGCTGGCACACTTCGAGCCATCCTGTTTGGGGTTTTGTGCGTTGTGAGGTCTCGGCCTACGCCAGACCTTCCAGAAATTCTGGGGCGCCCTTGCGGGCACCGCAGGGGGGTTGGAAATAGTTTTCAACCAGCAATTGACGCGTCTCGGGTTTGCCTCACTAACTGCGTCATTGCCCCAAGCGCAAAGATACCGTCCTCCTTCCCGCCTCCCCCCGAATGTACCTCCCTCGGGGGCTCGTCTCCTCCCATCGCTATGGGGCAATCTGCCCCGACCCACCACCAAATCGTCACCAGGCGCCGCTGCCGGGGGCGACACACCGTGCCGGCCATCGCGTGCATCCCTTTCGCCGCACCACCAGGCTGTGCGCTGGGCCGTGCCTCAGTCAGAGATTGCGTTCTCATCGGCACAGTCAGAGACCGGGGTCAAACGTGCACCTCGCAAAAATCCAACGCCCATCGCCCCCCTCCTCCCTCGCGCAGGGAGGAGGTAGTGGCCCGATCCGACTCGGGTGTGTGATCGCCGTTCTTCCCCCCCGTGCGGGAGCAACGCTCACTGCCACAGCAGCTGCCCCGAGTGTTCACTGGACCATCGATCGGGAGGGCGGCGCAAGACTTTTGTCCAGGCGCAGGTGCGCGTGGTGCGAATGTATGCAGCAGCCGGCAGGTAATGCCGATGTATGCAGCAGACCTCAGATAATGCGGGGGGTTTCTGGGAACTCACGACCGACACACTACTTCCAAATCATGAACGCACCCGTACCCAGTTTCCTCCGGTTTCGGCTTCCACTTTAGGCGGGGGCCGCGCGAACGCGAGCCCCCACTGCCACAAATTACGACGTGTATGCCCTCCGTAGAGAGATACTAGAGCCGCCCGCCCCGTCAGTGCAATGGGCCGGGCTCCTCTAGGCCATCCACCTTCCTGATCATGGATCGACCCCGCCCAGGTAAGTGCCCACTCCAGCGCTCCTCCGCACCCTTCTACCACCCACCCATACCTCGCCGCTCCAACCCGTGTGGGACATTCTCACCCACCCTCGCTCTCCTGCTCCCTCCGCCCCCCTCACCACGCCTTCACCTCCATTTCTCACTCCCTCTCCCTCCCTGCTACAACCAACATCTCACCTCAAAATCACTCCATTGCTCCCCGCCTCCCACAAACGCCATACCCGCACCATCGTACAACACTCGCTGGAAGCAGAAGCAGAACAAGCAGAAGAATAAAGGAACAACCCACCAAACAAACACGCAAATCAATCAATCGTTAAATAAAGAATGCTTTTTTCAAACCTTGCACTTGTTCACTCTTACAAATCCACTTTTGGAACAAAGCAAAAAGGCTCTCAATTCCAAATGCCATCCCATCCAACACATCCATGCCCCTAGACTCAAACATTTTCAACCCCCCTACCTATTTCAACGTTACATCATGTCAATTCTCATGCTATTCCACAGTTCTTGCACTGCGGCCTTCACATCTGCACTCCACAACCTACCCTTGCACTTACATTTTTTTTTAATTTTTTTTAATTTATTATATATATATATTATTTTATTTATCATTATTATAATCCATGTCTGAAAATTAAAAAAAAACATATACCAATAGGCAAATCAACAAAATAAGCAATATCTCCCATGATTGTTTTTTTTTTTTTTTTTTTTTTTTTTTTGTTTCGTTTAGGGTATAGGGCTGTTTTCCCTATTAATTGTATGTACGTATGTATGTATACACACTGTTATGACACTCACTCACATGAATACACCCTAGGTAACAAAATGCCACGTTTTCCCATGTTTTGGGATATTTTGTTTGACCATGAGTAGTAGCACCGGTAGAGCCCCCGTACCCTTTACAGTCTTGAAACGAAGAAAATCACGGTATTCAGCATGGTTGATTTGGTGTTGTGTGGTTGCAAAATGCAAGAGAGCCTGGGGACGATGGTGATTCGGAGGGCGGGGGCTTTGATTTGGTGGTGTGGCGAGTGTGATGATATGTCGAAGTGGCAGTGTGAATGGGTAAATGCCCCATAGTGTGTGCAGGCGGGAGGGCGGAGGTGGGGGTAGAAGAGGGGCGGGGCGGGAGGGGAGGGGCATACCTTTCTCGGCCTTTTGGCTAAGATCAAGTGTAGTATCTGTTCTTATCAGTTTAATATCTGATACGAGGCTCATCGAGCCTCACGATATTAATCTAATTTATCTCGGGTGCGGGCCCATCCGGCAGCTTGCTGCCCGGGCCAGCGCGCGTCGCCTTGGTCTTGCACTACCTCCTCGGCCGGCGCAGCCCATTTCCCTCCGTTTCCCGGAGGGCCCCCCCCCTACAATGCAAAGAGCGAAACTGGAAAGAGTGTGCGCGTGAGGGGACCCCCAACGTCGGCAGCGGGGCTGAGTGGAGGTGGCAACCAGTCGTGTCACGCTCCGCTGGTGCTGGTGCTGCTTGATGCTTGATCTGGAGGTGGAGGTGGAGGTGGAGTTGGAGTTGGAGTTGGACGCCACCTCAAAAGAAAACACAGACGGAGAAGAAGAAAAAGCAGCAGCAGAAGACGAAGAAAAACAAGAGGAATGAATAATAAACACAAAATGTCGAGAAAAATGAATATAACCAAACTTGGTTACATGTTTTTCATGTTTTTTATTTTTATTTTTATTTTTTCTTTCTGTGTTTGATTTTATTTGTTTTTGTTTTGTTTTGTTGTTCTTGTTGGGTTATTGTTGTATAATTGTCTGAAAAAACTGTGGTCTTGAGTATTGGTCGAATTCTGTTCTGTGGTTTGTGGCGTATGTTTGCTTGTTTATTTATTTAAATTTATTTTTCAGCATTGCAGTTTCCGTTTCTTATTTATGAAAACTCGATTTTGTTGTTTTGTTTATTGTTGATGTTGTTATTATTGTGTTTTTTGAAATACACGTTTTCGTTCTTTATCACAAATGTTGCGCTGCTTATTTCGATGTACCAGTGTATGCTTGTTATCGATTGATTGACTGATTGTTTCATTGTGTTTTTGTTTTTGTTTTTGTTTTGTTTTGTTTGTTTGTTTTTATTATTTTAATTTGTCTCTTTCTCTCATAGCCTGCTGTCGTCGTTATGGTCTTGATGACGATAACGATGATTAATAGTTATCTGTTTGTTTGAAAGAACATAGCTTCAAAATTCAAGATATCCCCTTCTCTCTTCACTCGCCTGTTTCTTAGAATTGTGTTCATCCATTGATTTGAGTGGATTTGAGTGGTCAATCTTAGGGGAGATGGGGTGGTTTTGTGCATCAATGTTTTGAGGCAGGAACACACATGGTTGACTCCAACAGCAACACACAGTGGTGGTGGGAAGTTGAGAGGGATGCAGGAGGATGCAGATTGCACGTTGGGTTAGTGGGCGGAGAAGCGGCAGGGCATGCGTCGGTCCCATACGGTTGGGTGGAAGAAGGAGCAGGGCATGCGTAGAAGAGCGTGGGTGAGAAGGCGGTGGAGGCATGGGGCCGGGCGCTCAGCACAGAGCGAACTATTCTTTCGCCTTTTACTAAAGAATACCGTGCGCTGGGCGCAACGACCGGCATAGCCAGAGTTTTTGGACTGCCCCGTTTGCGGGGCCCACCAATTGGAAGCGCGAAACCGGATTGTATGGAGAACAGGGACAGGGCCTCCGTATGACTTGTCTCCGTGGGTGGGTTGGAGAAGTGTGCCTCCTGCCACACCCGAGAGTGGGAGAGAAGCAGCGACTCGCGGTCCGCAGAGGGGCTGGCGCCGGGCCACACATCATCCGTCAGCACAGCATGCCGCGCGAGAGAAAAGGGGCGCGCGCGTGTGCGTGTGTTTCATCGAGTGCGTGCGTTTGCCGGGAGTCGAACCCGGGTCCATTGCTTGGAAGGCAATTATCCTAACCGTTGGACTACAAACGCCCGGCGGCCGCGAACCGAGACCACGCACCACGGGCCCACGGCCGCTTCCACTCGCACGGCTGCGCGCTCACGGCGTCGTCTACCACCTGGCTCATCTCGACGGGCCCTCCCGTTGGCGGCATCTCGTGCACCGACTCAACACCGCAAAAAGTCCACGCCTCAGCGTCAAGAGAGAGGTGCACACTTACTTACTCGCGCTGAGTTTGCGCATCCCTCCCCGTTCGGGCACCTCGCCGAACTCCGTCGGTCCTGCCGGCACCGAGTTGTGTCCCACCTGCACTCCGAGGCTCCGGGCAGTGCGCCAGCCACGGTCCCCTCCCCGACGCAACCACAAATCCGAGGCGAGAGCGACACGACACAAGGCTGGCACACTTCGAGCCATCCTGTTTGGGGTTTTGTGCGTTGTGAGGTCTCGGCCTACGCCAGACCTTCCAGAAATTCTGGGGCGCCCTTGCGGGCACCGCAGGGGGGTTGGAAATAGTTTTCAACCAGCAATTGACGCGTCTCGGGTTTGCCTCACTAACTGCGTCATTGCCCCAAGCGCAAAGATACCGTCCTCCTTCCCGCCTCCCCCCGAATGTACCTCCCTCGGGGGCTCGTCTCCTCCCATCGCTATGGGGCAATCTGCCCCGACCCACCACCAAATCGTCACCAGGCGCCGCTGCCGGGGGCGACACACCGTGCCGGCCATCGCGTGCATCCCTTTCGCCGCACCACCAGGCTGTGCGCTGGGCCGTGCCTCAGTCAGAGATTGCGTTCTCATCGGCACAGTCAGAGACCGGGGTCAAACGTGCACCTCGCAAAAATCCAACGCCCATCGCCCCCCTCCTCCCTCGCGCAGGGAGGAGGTAGTGGCCCGATCCGACTCGGGTGTGTGATCGCCGTTCTTCCCCCCCGTGCGGGAGCAACGCTCACTGCCACAGCAGCTGCCCCGAGTGTTCACTGGACCATCGATCGGGAGGGCGGCGCAAGACTTTTGTCCAGGCGCAGGTGCGCGTGGTGCGAATGTATGCAGCAGCCGGCAGGTAATGCCGATGTATGCAGCAGACCTCAGATAATGCGGGGGGTTTCTGGGAACTCACGACCGACACACTACTTCCAAATCATGAACGCACCCGTACCCAGTTTCCTCCGGTTTCGGCTTCCACTTTAGGCGGGGGCCGCGCGAACGCGAGCCCCCACTGCCACAAATTACGACGTGTATGCCCTCCGTAGAGAGATACTAGAGCCGCCCGCCCCGTCAGTGCAATGGGCCGGGCTCCTCTAGGCCATCCACCTTCCTGATCATGGATCGACCCCGCCCAGGTAAGTGCCCACTCCAGCGCTCCTCCGCACCCTTCTACCACCCACCCATACCTCGCCGCTCCAACCCGTGTGGGACATTCTCACCCACCCTCGCTCTCCTGCTCCCTCCGCCCCCCTCACCACGCCTTCACCTCCATTTCTCACTCCCTCTCCCTCCCTGCTACAACCAACATCTCACCTCAAAATCACTCCATTGCTCCCCGCCTCCCACAAACGCCATACCCGCACCATCGTACAACACTCGCTGGAAGCAGAAGCAGAACAAGCAGAAGAATAAAGGAACAACCCACCAAACAAACACGCAAATCAATCAATCGTTAAATAAAGAATGCTTTTTTCAAACCTTGCACTTGTTCACTCTTACAAATCCACTTTTGGAACAAAGCAAAAAGGCTCTCAATTCCAAATGCCATCCCATCCAACACATCCATGCCCCTAGACTCAAACATTTTCAACCCCCCTACCTATTTCAACGTTACATCATGTCAATTCTCATGCTATTCCACAGTTCTTGCACTGCGGCCTTCACATCTGCACTCCACAACCTACCCTTGCACTTACATTTTTTTTTAATTTTTTTTAATTTATTATATATATATATTATTTTATTTATCATTATTATAATCCATGTCTGAAAATTAAAAAAAAACATATACCAATAGGCAAATCAACAAAATAAGCAATATCTCCCATGATTGTTTTTTTTTTTTTTTTTTTTTTTTTTTTTTGTTTCGTTTAGGGTATAGGGCTGTTTTCCCTATTAATTGTATGTACGTATGTATGTATACACACTGTTATGACACTCACTCACATGAATACACCCTAGGTAACAAAATGCCACGTTTTCCCATGTTTTGGGATATTTTGTTTGACCATGAGTTTTCTGGGCTTTGATTAGACCTTATTTTTTACCGGATGGCAAAGGATTTTCTTTACCCGATTTATGGCATTGCCGAATTGAAGAATGTCTCGCAATGGACAACTGTGCAAGAATCGCTTCGGTGGAAAAGGTTCCATAGATTGTAGTTTGCGGAATGGAAGTGTGGGTTTGGTTTTTGAGATTTTTAGTTTTCGGTTATTTCTAAGTGTCCGTTTATTTTTTGGCTTTGGATATTTGAGTACAAGACGGATTGGCCACCATCCTCCGAGATCCCGTACTTGAGCTGGTGCCTGTGGTTTGTGTTTCATGGTTATATGTGAAACCAGAATTTTTTTTTCGTTGACTTAAACCTTATTTGAAGCTGCACCTGGGTTGCAGCCTATTTGAACTTATTGGGTACTTGTGGTTTGGATGCGCAAACTTCTGAATGCAGCGTGCTTCGGATCCACACCAGTGCCACTTGCTTAGTCTGTGGCATCCATGAATGTCATTCGGATTTACTGTGTCAGCATGTATACTGTGTAGTGTTTTTTGAAGGATCCACGATTTGATGCACGTCACGAATTGGGAGGTATGTAATTGTTCGTGCAGCACGGAATGTGTTTCACCGAATGAGTAATCTATTCTCTTTCTTCTCGTGTTGGGGTGGGACCAGTTTCTACTGTAAGATGCCTCCAGAACGTGTGCTCTTATTTTTGTATTATTCAGCTATTGATGGCCAACGTGGTTTCCTCTCTTGATGTGCTTGATTCTCTTGTTCCCCTCGCCTTGATTTATCACTTTTGAAGGTGTTTCCTATCGATGCGTCTGAATTGTGTATAGTGGATTCACTTAGCATGTGTTGATGCTGGTTGAATAATAGAGATATGTTTCAGCATTCAAACTGAGATACTTGACCTTTCTTCCTACAAGGCTGCATGTTCTAATTCCTGGATTATACTTGATCCATAATCTGATATGACCTGAACGGGCGTTGCAGTTGCATGCAGTTCTGCAACAAGGATCACATCCAGGTTTTTCTTACAACTCAGTCTGGAGAAAGCTGTCTGCACTTGGAAGCTGTTCAAAAAAGAGATGGATAGACGTGACCTAATAACCGAAGAAAATGAAGAGCCACTTCATACAGTGATTTGACAAACAAATTGTTGATTCTTTTTCTTTTTCTTTTCTTTTCCCATCTAAAGTCGATGGGTTAAATCTACGAGGTCAACGACGATACGATGTAGTTCCCTAGCTGCAAGAAATGATGGGGTAAGCTTCGCAGCATGTTCATTTACTTTTCGGAGATTTTACTTTGCTTCGATATCAGAGAATAAACTTTAAGATATGGCAAACCGTTCAACTAATGAACATCCTCGCCGATTCTGCAGACGAAACTATCATGGACATTGTGGGCGCCAGAACTGAGTTTTCTCGTGAACATAGTACTTTTTATATCGAAGTTGATTTGTAAATTATCAAGAATTTTGTATTTTAGTAATGCAAGCCAAGAGTGCATAAACAATATAAAGAACGACTTCTACTAGGCTTGAGTCTTAAAAAATCGATTTTCTATTCTGACACATGTAAAATCAAATGATTTGTTTCATACAGTAAAATGCAAGTGGCATATATTTCGCTATCAAATTACTACACCAGACACTTTCATTCTTTATCCAGCTGCTTTCGTATTTATTATTTTTATTGTGAATATTTTGTTGTGGTGCACTTTTACTTCTCGTTTTAACCTTTCTAGAAATCCAACACGCAACACGTGTGCCAAATAGTCAATTCAAGAAAAAATAAACAACCTTTTATCTTCCTTTCACATGATATCTGTGCTAAACTTCTAAAAAGTTTAATAAATATCCAAGCATGTCATTAAAAGTCAACTCCAAGCACACTTGCGGCGAACATGGAAAATGAAACATTATATATATATATAAATATATATAAATATATAAATAAATATATATGATGGATCTTTTACCTCATTATTCTGTGAATTTCATGAAGTGGCCCTGCGTCCCGCGTCAAAAATAGAAAAAATCTAAACAACTACCAACTTTCTAAGGAAAGCTGGCATGTTCGATCCTATCCGTCTGGTGGGTAAGAGGATATACTGCGAAGCAGAGGGTGTGGCAGAAACAACCCACGAATCCATTTCAAAACAGCTGAGATAACCTTGAAAGTTAATAAGAGAACAATGGATAAGAAGGAATTATAAAAAAATAAAAAATAAAAAATAAACACACATGAAACATCATAATCGTATATCGAACTTGATTTTTCTTTTCTTCTCCTTTTTTTTTTTTTTTTTTTTTTTTTTTTTTTCTCCCTCTTCTTTTCTTTTCTTCTCCAGTCGTTTTCATTTACTCTAACTAGGAGGCCTCCTGCTTGTGGAGACAAAGACAACATTCTACATGACCATCATCTATCCGTCTAAAAATAAAAATATACAGTGCCTATGTTTCAGGGCAGAAAAGTGTGTGGGTAACTTTGAAGTTTTTTGTATAGTCGAAATACAGTATACACTAAGACTGTTGTGGACGAAAGTCGGCAAAAACATACTCTCTTCTGTACACACGTATACCCATTGCTAGCCAAGGTTATTGTCCCGAATGCAAGGAGAAAGATCTCCTCCTCAAAGAGGAACCCATTGAGCCATTGCTTCCTGTGAAGAAGTCACCAATGGCCGCCTCAAGCTCCTCCACCGTGTACTTAATATACTTGTCCGGATGCCTTCCTGTCTCGATGTGGTGCCCGTAACGACCCAGGAAGGCACGGTAAGCCGGCAGTAACTTGTCAGCAATGAAGATGCGTAACTCGTCCCGAAGGCCGGGATCCACTACCACCCACTGCGACTGCGCTTTGTGAGCCTCATCGAATATGTTGTTGAAATTCTTGAACCTGTCTTTAAGAGTCTGACGAGAAATGGACACCGATGAGACACCTTTGTTGCCTTGGTCCTTATGCAACCCTTCGTCCCTCAGGCAAGCCAAAACTTTGCCCCATGCAGCCCTTTGATAGCTGGCTGCATATTGCCTCACCATACCGACATGCCTCCTCACCCAAATGTCTCCGAGCAGCGCTCTGACCTCTGAACCTTTCACTTTTTGCACTACGTAGTGAATGTTGTTCATGAGGAATAGGTGCGTCAAAGCAAGGTCCTTGTACATCTTGGCTTTCCCGTCCAAGTTGTTCTGAAGGGCCCGAGCCAGGCGGCCTATCAAGCTTGCTAACGTTGAGCATTCATCCCTGCTGAATCTATCATCCCTCTTGTCCGGTGATAGAACAGATCTTTCTGAAGCCTCTGAATTATCCCTTTCAACATAGACCTGCTTCAACGTATCACTATACTCACACGCCAATTTGATATAGTTCATTACGTAGCGAGTAAGTGGATGGACTGCACCTCCCGTCACTGGCACCTTGGAACTGTGTCGTTGAATGGCATTCTCAAACTCTGAAATTGTCCCTCTTATCGCCTCTCCGAGGCGGAAAAGGATTCCACTCGCTTCAGACCTAACACTTAAACCAGATTTCCCAGAAAAAATAACCTCCAGTTCTGGAATAAGTTCTCGCAGTGTTTCATACATGTCGAGTACCTTGAACAGCTTCTCGGGTGACCTCCGGCCTATGGCGATGGCTTCCCCGAAACTGAGGAGGTGCATCATAGCAGATTTAGCAAAATCGTTGAAGCAGATGTCGTTCAGAGGAGGCGCAAAAACCTAAATCATATAGCAGCAGAATGAGAATATGAAACGATTTTTCACGTTAAATGCACATCAAGATAAAAAGAAGAAGAAAGAAGAAAGAAAAAACAAAAAAAACAAAAAAAACAAAAAAAACTAGCGTTTGAAATTGCACATAAACGTCAGCATGTAAGTTCTGTAAAAGACAGATGAATAGCAACTAAGCTGCAATTACGGCCTCAAAAGATGTACAATACTTTGTTCAACTAGCATGTGTAGAAAATTAAACTGCTGAAGAATTAGGACGGGCTTCAAAGTACGTCTGTACTATCTTACCACATTTTTTTAACCTAAGGGTTTTAAATGAATGAGATTTATTGGACAAGGTTATAGTTTGAGCTCGATAGAAATCCCTGTACTACGAAGGCAACGCTGTACGAAGCGTGACAAAGACTTAAGTCAGGAACTAGGTTACTAATGGTATGGATATCCAACAATCTACTGCCGAAAAGAAAAGAAAAGGGACGTGAGACAATCTGTCAGGATGCTCTTCAAACGAAAACGTAAATCTTGAGAACCCAACCAATCAGAATCACGCAGGCAATGAGAGGATACATCCGTTAGTAAAGGTCGAGGTTACACGAAAACTATCAAGACCAAAGTTATTAGATACTACCCGGACTAAACTGTCCACTCGAAGCAGTGAAGGAGATGGCACGAAATACAATCCACCGAAATCGCTCAGTGGACAGACTCACTGAAATGACAAGGTTCTACAGTGGGCATGCATTACAGGCCGAGACCTATCTATGACCTGTTCTAAAAAACGAGAAAAATCCAAGAGATGGACATCAGCTTGACAACGGACCCCTTATTTCTCTCGCCATACCCGAAGAAAAATAGATTCACAGACACAAGTAATTACTGTTCAATACTACCGATAAAAGGAATAGAAGCCATTAGAAGAAGGCCTGTAAAAGAACAATCAGTGTACCTGATCACACAGTTGCTTTTCGCTCGCAAACAGCATCGTCACTCCAATCTTCATAGCTTGATTCCAATTTTTGATCTTCTCCTCCTGCAGTTCCCAAGGCATCTTCTGCACCTCATCTATGCTCACCCTCTCCACCCCCAAGGCTAACAAATTGTTCTCCAGCACGACCTTCCGGGAGCTAATATAGACCTGCACACACTCCTTCTTAAACCCGCCGGCGATTAAGCGGGTAACAATGGCAATAACGTCTTCTGCCGCTTGATCCGGCATCAAAGCAACTGCCCTACTTTGGGATCTCTCCAACTGACCACCTCGAGGAGTGGCAATGTCCGGCTCCTCTTCATCATCGTCTTCTTCTGGAGGCACCCTCAACGAGGCTGCGGAAAAAGAACCCAGCAGTTCGTCAGAGTCCACGAACCCGGTGTACATTTCCAAAACATGACGCAGTTCTTCCTCCAATCTCTCCATGGCCAGCTGGAGCAGATACTGAGCTTCTTCAAGCAGCTTCGGATCACGGTTATGAATTTTCATATTCTCGAGTTCAGTCAAAACCGTATCAACGGCATTGAGATACTCCTGTATCTCTTTAACGTTACTCTCAAAAATCCACCTGTAACCTTCCCCCTCACATGCCCCATGTCCCATGTCCCAGTGATTAATGACCTGCCACACAGAATCCAACACAGAATTGGTCCCCTTCCTGGCCCTGAATCTTTCCCGAGGCCCTTGTGGCGAATCATAAAAATCCGGGTCCGAATCCTCCCCTTTTGGAGACTTCCCGGAAGTGGAAGCATCCGACCTCCGATCCAAATTCTTATCATTCATGTCCCTAAACCTGTGATCGAACTTGGTAAGCACAGATATCATATCATCCGTCATGGCATCCGACGTGCCTAGGGCTTTTATAATGTGCTGCGCTGTCAACAGCACACGAGCTTCCCCGTCGAGGACAGCCATTTCCTCTCCTTTCTTCTTCACCGTGTCCACTTCCTTCCCCAACAAGTCCCGTATCACATTCTCGCAAGAAACGACCAAAAGGTCATTCACTGCAATCGTCCCCCCACACAATATACCGCCTAAGGTCACAAGCTCCCTCTCTTCCCTAAATTCTAACCTCCACACTCATCCTTCACTTTCTCTCCTTCAAAACGCATTGGCTTACAAACAGCACTTCCTCCCCGCAATCCGCTTTTCTACGAACAACAACACAAGATCTCGGTCTGCGCAGCACGAACGCCCACAAAAACCTGGGCATCCTTGCCGACTGGATCCCTCGCTGGCTCTCAACCTCAGCACAAACCAACCAACCAATCCCCTGCTCCTACCTCTATCCCTCCACAAGATCTCTATCCAAACTCCACCCTCCGAAACCCCAAACCTCAACCACAATTGGCAAACCGCTCTCTGCAACTACGAGACCACTGACATCAGTGAAACACGTCACGCTCAACAAACAAAACCCAATCTCGCCATGCGGCGAAGAAGGCTCAAGTTCAGGACAAGTGGGTATGTCAGTTGCAGGGGCAGAGAGACGTGGTACAAAGGGATGGTGGGTGCTGCTAGAGCTGAGTGCAGCAGGAAGAAGATGAAGAGGCGGTGGTGGGAATGCCCAAGGTGAGTGAGAAGAAGAAGAAGAAGACGGCGAAGGACGAGGCGTATCGAAAAGCCTGAGCAGCAGGCCTTTCCATAGCGAGGGAGGGATAGGGCGAGGTGCAAAACAAGCAGCCAACACAACCCAACCCAACACACCACACTACACCACACTACACCACACCACACAACATAACAGCAGCTGTGGCGAACCCAAATGTGCAGTGGGAAAAGCAAGCAAGCACGCAAGCGCGCAGGTGGCAACGACGTCGCAAGCAGGGAAAGGCACGCAGGCACGCAGAAAAAGAAGAACCCAACAAAATTAATAATAATAATAATAAAAGAAGAAGAAGAAACAGCAACGGCGCTCCTCCTCCTCCTCCCCCTCCTTGCTGCACCACCACCACAGCTGGGCCTGGGCTGGACTGGGCTTAGCCGGGCCGGATGGGCTGGGCAGGTGGGGCAGAGGGGGCAGGGGGGTGTGTGTGCCCGAGTGGGTCCGAATATTTCCGGTTGACCGAGTTGTAAGTAACAACGTGGGCGGGGGGCACTTCTTCCTTCCCTCCACGTCACCCGAAGACTTACCCTCCCTCGCCATTCTAGGTTTCGCTCCGTCAACTCTCTCTCTCTCTCTGCTTTCCTTTACTTCTACTTTTCCCTCTATGGCGGGGGGGGGGGAGAATGAATGGGAGCTGGGTATGGAATGGAAGAATGGGGGTTTGTGTTGCTAGAAGGTGAAGGGAAGGAAGGAAGCATGGCTGTGTTGTTGTTAATGTTGTTGTTGTTGTTACTACAATGTGAAGTGAATTTTCCAATCTGGGGAATTGGGTGGTGGTAGTATTGTAGTAGAATTGTAGTAGTGGTATTGTCATATTCATAAATTTGATTGTTTCTTACTTACTGCATTCAGGAGTGCCAATCCTGTGAATAATGCCTTTTTTCTAGCATCCTCTGTGCCATGTTCATTCCTCTCTTATTTTATTGAATTTGAATTCGAAATGCAAAATGCAGAAGATTGATTGAATAAGACCATCATTATTGTATGTTGTTTTCATGGTTATCTAAGTTTTTCGTTGTTCATGTAGAAGGAGTTCAAACACATGACACTCCTTTAAGAACTATGTAGGAAAAATAAATAAAAAGGAAATATCCCAGTGCAGGAGGTAGCTATCTTTTAGTACGAAATTGAGTGCAATCATGCTTGAGAACGCTGTACATCATTAATTGGTTTTTAAACAAATCCTGACAATATGTTAGTGAGTGAAAGTGTACCACCATGTTTGTAGTTTTTACAATTTTACTTATATCATATACTATTTACACCTATTCAATCATTATGTTCTGTTGAAAAAATATTTTTTATATATAATTTATTGATTAAGGTCAATACATGTACATACAGCATTATTAATTTATGTTAATTTTTTGGACTATTATTATAACCGCAAAATACTGATATCAAATGTTACTTTCAGAAAATAAATACACAAATAAATAACTTCAAAAGTAATATATATATATTATATATATGACTTTGAAATGATCACAAACAGTCTTTGCGACACCCATTGCTCAAAGAAGGAAACTATGTTGAAATAAAATATATATTATGTAATGTCAATAAATAATAATAATAATAATAATAGTAATAATAATACTGATAATTGCAATAATAATGCGTCATCACTTTGAAATTTCACAAAAAATAAAAACAAACAAACAACTATTTATATAGAAAATTTTAGGATTCAAAAATGAATCTTGATAGTACGATTTTAAATGAACAAATAACATATCAAAATTTTCAGTTAGAATAGTTGTAGAAGACGTTCTCTAAAATGTAGATATTAGTGTTAAGTAATTCAATGTAATACACTACTGATAACAAATAATATTTTTTACACGTCAATATATTACAAGAAGAGGTATTGCATTATCTACGACATAAACATGGACGTTCTGCCATTTTTCAACTGTTGTCCGTCAAGAGCTGCTAGATTTTTAAAAAATTCAGTTCTTTATTGCAAAAGATACAGATGTTCTCAAATACTATTGCGCTCCACTCCAGAATTGCTGAAGTTATTAAGGATGGCAAAAAAAAAAAAAAAAAAAAAAAAAAAAATGCGATCACAAAAATTTCATGCTGCATAGTGATTGTGGACTAATAATACTTAAAGTTTTTCCAAAATGGTAAATTTCCGGACATTATTCAGGAAGATTTAGATAAAACCTAGCTTGTGACTTTGAGAATTTCAACTATAGTAATGGAACCAGTTTAAATTTCACATAAGTTTGTGTAAAAATCTTTGTTAAAGGAATGATGTGTGTACAAAAAAGAAAAAAAAAAGAAAAAAAAGAAATAGAAAAGAAAAAACCTTCCTTAAAGTTAAATACATGATTTTTGTAATTTAAAAGAGTTTTTGATATGTTATATTTTAGAATGCAATGATTTATTATAATTTTTACCATGATATTAAATGACATTCTTTTTTTAAAGATAGATTGAATACTCTTGTAAGTAATAATAATTTTAAGAATAATAGAAGAGAAAAAAAAGTGAAACATAAAACTGAATTATTTGTATGTTTGTATATTTTTTACTTCAAAAGGAAACAATATTATATCAACCATGAAGGGGTTAGATTATATTTTTCCTTAAGCATGTAAAAGGAGTTGGCATTGGCTTCAAGAAAAAGAATTCATACCCACACTTATTTTTCAAAGTATTCGAAGGCCATCCATTACTAACTATCTCAACCACCACAAGAAATCTGTTTTTATGTGCATTACAACATAATTTATTGAATAGTCCACAAGAAGCTGTCCAAAATATCTATATATATATATATCAAAAACCATATTTGATATCAATTTAGAGAATAATAACACGTCTATAACTATCCACTTGAAAGCAAGTCATTTTTGTCAAGTCAAAGAGGACTGCACTGAAACCATAGCCTTCAACCAAGTTTGTGCAACCTAATGTAGATCCAAAATAAATCATATGTAATTTAATTATTGAGTGACAACAATGAGATTTTTAAACACTACAAGTGTTTGTGAAATTTTCCAGAGGATATATATATATATATATATATGTATATATATGTGCAAAGCTTAAGTAGATCAAGTAATTGAAAGCAGTACGTAGCAAGACAGAAGATACATATTAATACGAACATGATAATGGGTAAAAGAAAGAAAAAAATAACAAAACAAAAGATACATTTATCAAATTCGAACTTGTAAATTTAACCCATGTTACCCATGTAGATATATATGCAATGGTGAATCATATAACAAATCTCAACCTCTACGTATAACACATATATACAAATATACAAATATACATATATTTGACTACTTTAAAATAAAGAGAGCCACTTCAGATCTATCCCACCTCAAGCTATATCAACTGGGTAGCTTTCTAAAAGTGGGTTCAATCACACCTCCGGATGCCATTCATTTACTCACTGTAATGCTTTTCACCCATTTTGGGGCAGCCAGTTGTATCCAACAAAATCATGACACGTGGCAGAAATGACAGCAAAGGATAGGAACTCTGGGATCACAGAGTTCCCAACATTGGGAACACGGAGTCAAAGCACCATTGATGGAAGGGGGGATGTGGAATATGATACCGGGAGTCATGAATGAGAGTAGTAGTAGTAGTAGTACCTTCCTGGCCACGGTGGTGAGTGCCGGCGGTGACAGGGGGTCATCAATATCCTGCTGCCACACCGTCCGGGCATTCGGTGCCGAATATTAACCGCTTTCACACCCGCAGGGAGGGAGAGCATCGGTGTCCCAATATTTGCCCTGGAAAGGAAAAGGAAAATGAAGGGAAAGGAAAAGGAAAGACACGTTCCTTTTCTTTTTCTTTCCCGTCCCTCTGGTAGTTGAGGAATCTCGCGTAGGGATGCTTTTTGTTGCTCACTCTTCTTCTTCTTCTTCTTCGTTTATTTGTTTGTTTGTTTGTTGTTGTTGTTGGTGCTCCTGGGGAGCGCCATCACCTCGCCGAAGTCTTCTTCGCGTGCTCATTGTAAGTTCTTTGCTGGTGTCTTGTTGTTGAATTTCGGACAAGAGTTTTTTTTGTTGGTTTCGATTTGTGGGGCTGTCCGATGATGATGGTGCAGAAATTGCGGATCGCGATCATGGATCGGTGGATCTTGGAATTGTGTATTCGGTGAATGTTTGGCTGAGAGGTTGCTTGTTTCCGTAAGCTGGGTTGGTGCTTCAAACTCTTCTTTTACATCTTCAGTGTGGTGGAGTCTTGGTGAAACATGCGGTTTTTCTTTTGTTTGTTTGTTTGTTCTTTTTTATTGAAGTGGTGTGTTGGGGATTGGAGCTTGGCGATTTTGAATTTTTTGGTGGGACGCGCTTCGGTGACAATGGTGCTGCATTCCTTTAATTTGGGGTGAATTTTGTTGTTTTGAATCATTGTCTCCATAGGGGATTTCAGTCAGTAGGTTTTTGATGTGCACGTGCATGGAATTCCCTTAGAAGGAATTCCAGAGAGACAATCTTGTAATTGGGTTTGGGACTCTGTAATGAGGGTTAGCTCAATCTTTCTGAGGGATGGGGAATCGCGTCTTCTCGGATTTGTACTTGACTTTCCCTTCTGTTCAATTATGTACTTTGCTCAAATTATTGTTCTTAAAGAACACGTTTCCGACGAGAAGGATGCTGAAAGCGTGTTGCCAACGCAGTATCCTTCTTTTCCGTTTAGAAGCATTGTTGGTTCTTTTTATTAAAGCAGGGTGAACGCCACCGTTTACATTTGCCTACTCCGTGTGGTTCGACTCGTCCGCACCAGTGCAGTTTATTGCGATTTTAGGAGTTTGGCACTTCCCTTAGCAAATTGCAAGTAGGGTTTTAAAGCGTGGGTTTTTCACTTAGGGAGTACTTTAGTATTTTACCTTTCTTTTTCAACTTGATTCGATCTTGACGTTTCAGCGTCTGGACATGTGTGGGAGAATGTTTGTCTGATAGATTGCCTGAAGTGATATTTTCATTGTTTATAGATTGCAAGCACAAGCTTACGTTCTTGATGTGGTTTTCGTTGCGCATTATCTTGTCTGGCATCGTTGTTGATACGCGGTCGATGGTCACTGAGGTTTTATTTCTCCTAGATGGGTTTTATCGACATGAAGGTTAACCTTGGCTCATGTTTTTAATATGTCGCGGTTTATTTACTTATTTATTTTAACCTTCCCAATTTTATTATGTTTTCATTTATTTCGTTGTGTTCTATGTAACATACCACTGCATACTTAATGGGCTGTAAATTTTATATCTCATATCGCAAAATGGCCCATGTCTTTTTTTTTTGTTGATCAAGGTGCAGAAAAATCATTGTACCGGTATTTTCGGATTCCAGGCGATGATTGCAAGGAGACAGCAGCTGAGAATTACAAACCGTGGATGGTGAACAACGTTTCAGAAGATCCCTTTAGGATACCCTTCACCATCTGGACCATTATATGTGATTCCGTCATTCTATGAGTGGCCTGCCGCTGTGAAACTGCAATGCATATGGCTTTCCTTTCAGATAATCTGGTGCTGATCGCATCAGTGTGCTTGTTTACCGCCGTGTATTTTATTGGCTACCTCTTTGTAGTCCACAAGCTCTATAAGGGGCAGCTCCGTTACGATGCAGCTAGTTGTGGAATTTCTTTGATACATGGATCAGCAGTGGCGGTGCTGTCCTGCCATCAAATCTTTTCCCAGAAATGGGTGTTGGATGCCCCCAACACCCACATGCAGGACAAAATAATGGAGTATTCAATGGCATACTTCATTGTGGACTTGGTGAATTATGTTATCACTAATCCGGGTGATTATCTCTTTATCGGTCACCATGTCGCTACATTGACTTACATGATATCTTGTCGGTACTTCATAGAGCATGGGGCAATGTCTGTGATGTGCTTGATAGCAGCTGGCGAGATCACAAGTCCAATCCAAAACATCTGGACGCTATCTCGGATGGCGCGGGAGGATTCTCCAACAGCTAAGAAGATCTACACAAATCTGTCTCCCTTTTTCACACTGTTCTTCACTGTCGTCAGGGGAGGCTTCGGTCCTTACTTGACGTGGGTTCTTGGAAAGTTCTATTTGGGAGGCCATGCAGACAAGATCATGCCAAGATGGCTTGCCTGCTGTTGGATGTTCAAGATCGCATTTGCAATTTTCGGGAGCATGGTGTGGGTTTACAAGCTCTGGGTCGGTTTGATAAAGTTCTACTCCAAGAGAAGTACTTCGGACAGGAGAAAGTCTGAAGTCACTCTCCAGCAAAAGCAGGAATAAATGGTCTTTCTCAACTGGCTATACATCTAATCTGGATTGCTTTCCGGAGTTGTCGTCTCCTAGAGTCAAGGAAGATTCTTGGATACTTTAGAATTGTTAGTGGTGCTCGGTAGCATCTATTTAAAATGGCTCATGTAATGCATGCATTCTTGCAACATAGTCATTGGACTTGATTGTATTCTTGTATCTCTCTGCTCGGCCAGGTCTAGTCAGAGTTGTGTGTCACAATACTCTTCTTAGACCATGCAGTTGGTCACCTTGTCAATACTCACGGATGGGATTCAAACTCTCAGTCCTAGAGTAGGAGTATGTGTACCAGATTTGTAACGACTTTCCCTTGATCTCTTGATTAGGGTTTGCAACAATTTCCAAAATCCAATGCGGACTGCTTAGCACGCGTAGTGTAGAATTAAGTGGGGAAGTTGTACATTGAGTCAGGGTAGCAGGCTGGGGACACAGGCCATGCTCCAAGGTAGCTGCACCTGAAGTGGACTCTGAATCTTAACACGTTTGAATATACTCCAATCTTCCCGTTCAGATGCTGGTTTGAGAGAACTCACATTTCAAGTTTTTCATTTTAAGAAAATCCACTTAACATTGGAGTTTCCAATGTGTCTATTAAAAAACGCATGCCCTCTGCAGGGTGAAGCTCATGTCAGTTCAAAATTCCATTGGGTTGCAGCTTTGCCGCTCTTTTCATCGGGGACTTCGCCCACAATTAGAGGAATAGACAGACACTTTCGGCCCTTATTCCGTCCACCACCTTATTATTATACCATTTGTGACCGAGTAAGTTTACACGATTGGAAGAGACCATTTCGAAATCATGCATATAACAAGTCTCGATTTGCAGCAAAGGAGGCCGTTGCGGGCACGTAAGTCTGTTGCAGTGCAGAATTAACTAAGTCAGTCAACACAGTTTAGGATTCTATCAGATGTGCACTCTGAGTCATTGGTGAGCCTTGTGTTGCTTTCCTGTCTGGGTAGCGCCAACAATGAGCTCAAATCTTATAGGCTACAGGTAATTTGAATGGAGCCTCCTGTGCCTTTGTGCAACTTGGTCACCACTTTTCACCACTTGCTGAAGGTTGCTGCCATCTGTGGCGTTGAACTGTGTGTAATTGTGATATTATCGGATGCAATAATACTTTCTTTCATCTTCTGTATGTTGCTTTGTTCATCCAAAAGAACCATGATCTTTTCGAGATGCTCTGATTTACTTTTATATACATACATAGATACATACATTTATACAGATATCTCCGATTTTATATGTAGGATTTTCACTCTCACAAGTTGAAAAAGTAGTGGGTGGTCCTTTTGTATCATGCTGCTTAATGTCAAAAGGATGCAAGTGAACTTATTACATGAAAGATGCTATAACTTGCTTAAGAAGAACCCATGAGTTATCAAATTGATTGATGTTCCTTCGTGCAAAGTGAAGATGGAGTGTTCGAGTGCATTTTGTAATAGGTCTTTTGATTTGCTTTATTTTACCCCAACAAAAAAGAACTAAAATTTGTAAAAGAGAAGTGATAATAGTCCAGTAAATGTAATTGACGTTTCGTGCTTTTGGATTTTGATATTAGATAGATTTTTTTGTGTTATCTGAATAAATCAAAATCCACTATTTCAGAAAAAAGAAAAGAAAAAAGAAGAGAATAAAAAGAATTTTTTATTAAAGAAGTGGGTATTGGATATTGGTTTATGAAACATAAATGCTATAGTGATCCAAAGATAATTTTACCCAAAATAATTATTTTCATTCTGATATGGTGAAATAAATAACATAAAATGGATAGATTAGTCTGTACAGTTCAAATAATTTGCATGATTACATCGTACAACTATCCCAGTAAAATTAACAGTACTTTTTTTGCTTTAGATGACAAAATCGAAATTCACATGGTCCCTTTTCATACATTGTTCGTACATAGTAACTATATATTTAGAAATTATATATATATATATATATATATATATATGTAATGCCTAAATTGTATCATGAACTGTTTCATGTCTATGAAACACCACATTTACACCTCAGGGAACTGATTCAGCAGGTGTGATCTACCCATGACATTCCATTTTCACACGCCTTGTTTTTCTCACTATATCCCTGACAGATCAACTCTGGAGCTTTTCATCGATCTTTGTTAATTTCGGTGCAAAAGTCAGCGTAGAATTCTCACATTAGATGTGTGGGGGTTTCATTAATCGCAAAAACAATGCATTGCAAGCTCCTCTTACTCACCATTGTTGTGTAGATGCCGTGTCTTTGACTTGATCCAGACCTTTTGCTGCAATTTTTTTGAATATATATGGATGTGAGACTATGAACTTTTTTTACATGATGAGACTAACTTTTTAGAGTGTGAGCATGCAGCGACACCCAGAGTAAGTAAATGAGCATGATGTAATGTCACCGCCCTGGATAATAATTCTTTTCTGGTCAGATTCAACAGCATTAGAGACGGTGGAAGGAGACTCCATTCGTCTTGCTGAAATCTGTTTGTCTTAAGCCTACCGTAATCGAGCAGCTCTTGTAAGTAGAACCTTTCCATGTTGACAAAGGGCCAAACAGCGGGCCCATTCTGGCAGCCACTGCATGATATGCTACCGAGAGATATGTAAAATTATCAACAAACACTTAGTTTAGTCGGTGTGTAAACAGTAGCTTTCAGCGTTCGACCACAAACTGCTGAAACTGCGTTTCCTGTCCACAGCTTTAGACTCACTCGATTTTCCAGGACTCTGACTCAAACGATACTCTTGCCGTAGGAGCCCAAGTATTGATTGGGACACCATCTGTAGCTTCATATGCACCAAGGGGGCGAATTTCACACAAACGGACCATCTATAACAGCCACCAGTTTGTTATAATTTCCCTCTCATGTTCAAAAGCACGCACGACGCACATCAGTAGAAAGCTGGCAGATTGAAGAGGAGGGGCAGAAGGAACGTGATCAGAACCATCACCTTCATGTAGAAGTTTTGTTTGTCTGATAAAGCAAGGTGGATATCACCGTCAGTGGTAAGCAAGGTCCATTGGAATTTGGATTGTTTCTTAACATCAAATTGGTACGAATTCCCAATGCGCTTTACGCTGAGACGTGAGAAAAGCTGTGCAGAACCTAAAACAACGGCTTGTATTACTGCTCAATAGCATTAGGATTCAGCATGAGTCAGAGCTTAGACTTGAATAGTTGAACGCTTCGTAACATTCAAAAGTTGTAAAGTAAAACTTCGGAAAGTAGTGTGCCAGAGGATTAGAGGGCTACTCGTGATTGTATACTGAATTTCACTCTCGAAGGAAACAATATTTTCTGCCAGTTTTACGACATCAACTCATCAACGAGAGTAACATAATATAAAATCCTTGAGAATACTTTCGACTCGAATTGCCTGTTTTATATTGAAAAAAACAAAAACAAAAACAAGTCGATGTGTATGGATTCATGCAATATGAAGGAGCTCCATCCACTGGGCAAGGTTGCTAACTAAGAGGGTTCAGCACCTTCAGCACCCTTCACAGTGACTTCCAGGCATATAGTGTTGCTAGAATGTAGAAAAACGCGACATATATATATATATATATATATATATATACATACATGCATACACACACACACACACACACATGTGTGTGTAAGTCTTGTGTTTTAGAATTCCAAGGAAGCAACTCCTTCGTAATCCAGGAGCATCTACTCTCCTGATATTTGATCTCAGAAGCATTCTGCATCCTAGGGAAGGTTAGGTTCCGAAACCAGACGCACATTTAGTAAGCAACTTAGTGGCTCTTCGCATCATCTGCCAAACACTCAGATGGTTGCACCGAAACCATTGATGCCATGTGTCGAGAATGTGTGATCTAGATGTGCAACCTTACTGTTGAACCGAGCTCCTCTTCTACGTGGCATTGAGGAGATACACGAATGGCCGTTGGGCCCAGTTCCAGCTTTCTTTGACTTGAATTCTACGAAATTTTGGGCTCCTATAAAATAAGGTCTTGCATCACGCGGCGGAATGGGCAGTGTACAAATGAAGTACAATGCAGACGTCCACGGTGCAGTCGTTGTCACCATCACCGAAGACACGAGAAGTTTGAACAACCCAGGTCGTAGAAAAGGGAAAGCACATCACTATAAGCTCTCTTTGTGTGTACAGACTGCCCCAGATACTGCACTGGGGAGGCCATCAGCAAGTCCCCGACCAGCGACGTGGCGCTACACTCACATGCGACGCAGCAGCAATCGCGTGTAGAAGCATATCGAGGTCAACATCAAAACTAAAAAAGTTTCTACGCGATCAACTCAACTTCAAAGTGCACCAATCTATTCAATATCGAAGTACCGAATCAGATCGCGGGCGACTAACTCACATGCGCCGATCATCCCTGTTCTGACTACGACGCTGGTTGTCCTCGAGGACCTCGTTCTTCAGTAATGGATGGAGAGAAAGCCAGAGGCGACGACGGTGATGCTGTGCTGCGGTGACGCAGAGAAGGTGTTGCAGGACACACACACATACCCACGTCAATCGAATGCTTTCCGTGTTGTTGTGCACCTCACACCCACGCCGCCCTAGCCATTTTACCGCAGCACTCTGGCATTGTCTGTGTGTGTCTAATAATACATATACACACACAAGCACGTGTATATATATATATATATATATATATAATTCATGTCACTACAATTTTTGGAGTTGTGACTCTCCAAAATACCTTCTCATAATTAATAATTGCAATTGTGTAAGTGGTACTTTTATAAATCTTATTGCTTGTATTTCTCATTGATTGTTTAATATTAACAAAACTATTCTATATTTCAAAATAATAATTATAAAAGTACATAAAATATAAATATATATATATATATATATATATATAAAGTATAACACAACAAGAAATTACATAAAGTAGAGTTGAATATATATATATATATATATATATTTTCAATGAGAGTGCAAAGTAGGTTTGGTCTTGCTAGAGTACAATAAGATGGCTCTATGGATGTGCATCCAAACTTTCATTAATAAAGAAATGGTAGTTTAATTGGTTTTAATAGAATATTTCTGTAAAAATCCATATTTGCAGCAAAAAAGTCTTGTACCATAGATGAACAAGATTGAAAAATTAAAAATTAATTTTACAACTAAAAAAATATACATAATATTAGTGAATTGTAGTCCTAGCATTCATGAATGCTTTTTAAGATTTTGAATGTAACTCATGTTATGTTGTCTTGTATCTATAGTTTAGCCTTCGTGACAAGATAACGTTCTTCAAGAGACAATTCCTTATTAAGAGTCAATTCCATACTTCCACCTAATTCATCCATCACAACTTCAATTCTACTAAATGATAGATGTGAAAGAAATGACACCAATTTCATACCTCCAAAAAATTATTCTGAAGTGCCCATCAGGGAGACAACATTATTGTTAATGTACTTTATTATTTTGATGTTAGAACAAAAACCTTGAAAAAAAAGTTACAAGATTTCAAATACAATATTATATATATATATATATATATATATTTCCCTTCTTCTTCTTCTTCTTCTCCTGTTCTGAAGAACAAACAGTGTTTGGCAACAAGGTTAACTTTCATCAGTTTTGTTTCAACAATCTTGCACTCATAGGTTAACTCTCCTCAACGAGTCCTTGGAACTTGACAAACTAAATGTCATGTTTCAAAGTCACCTTCAAGAAAGCTCAAACTTAGTTTGGGGCACCATTCTGAAGCATGCCAGTTTAGGCCGGTACAAGGGACTCCTCCACTGTTAGAATATGATCTGTGGAACGCAGCTTTCAGTGAACATGCATTCCTGGCAGAGTTGGCTCACTTGTTTCGACAATTAGGTGAATCAGTTCTACATTCCACAACTGGGTGCTTAATAAACTGGAGTTAATCTGAATGGTGAAGAAACTCACACTTGGGTTTTCCTCATACTTTCTGTGATCATTCTTGAAGAGAAGCAGTCAAATAAGTTCTACAGAAGCAATCTGATACGGGTGAACCATAACCACTTGTCACATGATGCCTATGCTTCTTCCAAATGAGCTTGGAGATCTCTTGTTCTGACATCCCCTGCCCATATGCTTCAGCAAACATGTGCCTGTCCAGGACCAGATTGCGATGCTTTCCTGCTAACACCCTGTCTGACACTACCATCTTGTCCATATTCCCTACAAATGTTGCAATGTACGCATAAGCATGGAGTGAAACATACCAGTCAATAGCAGCTCTTCTGCTCCCTTTCAATGCCTTTAGACGATCGGCATGTAAGAAATCTGACTTCTGAAATAACTGGGTGTAGGTGGAGGCGAGCTTGTGAAGCTCAAGTAACCCTGATCCAGCAGCCAAGTAGATAGGTGTGGAAGCAGGGATGTTCAGAGCCTGGAGAATGAATGCTGTCTCTTGCGGAGTTAACGGGCACTTTCCTTTCTTTCTCCAAGACTTCTCATCTGCTACTCCAAATACCTGCCGAAACCCTCGGACCCTGTTTATGGAAGCCATGGATGCACTTGAGAGGTTGTAACGACAGCGGCTGTACGCAATCATGTCTGGCTCGAACCGGAGGTGGAGCACCACGAAAGGGTGGGGAAGTCTTTCAAGAAGAGTGTCTGCAGTTTCTTGCAAACGCCTCACAAGCCGGAGTGATCGAAAGCAAGCATGACATCGCGCTCTCTTTGCAGAATCAGGGTAACGGTCAGACCTCTGGCTGGCAGATGGCCGAAGAACAATGACTGTGTGCTGCAACAGCTTTGGCAGTAGCGATTCAACATAATCAAACGGGCTTGCCACTTTGTGACAATTGATGGCTACTGGTTGCCGCATAGACAAATTTGTGGGCAACTCCCGTAAAACATCCACCCAGCTATGGACACTTTCCAAAAAGAAATCAGCGTCAAATATGTCACCAAACCCGCTCGTATCATTCCAGTATGGAGAAGTTTCGAACCTCGGAAGTACGATAGTGGCGTTAAGCAACCGCGCAATTCCAATACCATTACATAAGTCTCGTCGCATTTGGTTCAAGCCCCCAGAGCATTCGATTATGATGTAACCATTCATCTTCCCCGCTTCAGCCATTCTAGGCTCTGCACTCTGCGTCCACCACAGGCACGGTTTCCATGACGTTTGTGGCACGTTCCTCCAGAGATTCAGACCTGAAAGGTGATGACGAGATGGCGAATCAAAGAAGTGGTTGTTCTGGGGCATGAGTTTCGTATAAACCTCCCACACCAAAATCGCCGCCATGCAAACTGATCCCAGTATTGCCTTCCCATGCTTGAGCTCTCGCATTCTTTAGAGCACTACAATTCAAAATCATTCTGGCTCAAGGGTTCGCTGTTGAAATAGTGCAACCCAAATGAAAGTCAGCTTGTACATGTTCACTGAACCCAGACCCCACCACCACTGAGGTATGCGTGCCTTGGGCAACAAAGAGACTGCCTATTGATCCGACGGGCTTTGTATCAATCCGTAATTTCAGGGACATGTAAGCCTTACATATTAACCTTGAGACAGACTGTCACTAATAATTCACGAATCGTGTAACGTAATGTTCTCATGATTGGTAGCTAAGATCTCCGAATCAACAAACACCACTTGCCAAGAATGTGAGAAAGAAAGTAAAATGGACTAGATCCTCGGTGTTTACAAACAAACCATGTTCCGTTCTACATCACGATAAAACCACTACGCATGAGGATTTTCAAACCAGCCCTACAAAGTGATCTAAACATGCAGCAAGGCAGGAAGACCATTAACAGCGCCATAAAATAAGAGAAAATGACACACGAAGGTGCTGGGCCTCGGCTTCGCTACATGCTGCAAAGCTTCTCGTATTACCTTCATTTAACTCGAAGGATCATATCCACAAGATAATTATGCAACATAAATGCTCACTACAGGCCTAATTCTTGTACAGCTGCAAACAAATTTGCTAGCTGAATCAACTAAATAAATTTAGGGTACTTTCACGCAAGACCTGCAGCTGTAGCAATAGCATGAGCCTGAACAAGTGTCAACGTTTGCTCTGCTATAGCACGGCATCGTACATTCCTTGCCCAATCTGAAATAAAACCTTCGGCTCTTGATCCTTTGACCCCTTGCTCGAGAATGTTGGCAGCTTGTGACAGCTCACCATTGGCAAGGCTCTCTTCTACTGCAGCAATAACAGATTCCACTCCTTCACGTCCACTACCTTCCTGAACCTGAAAATCCACATGTTGGCATTACATCCTGAGGGTTTGTATTACAAGAACCAGATACAAAATGATTGTCACAAAGATATAAGTAATAATCACCTTCATGGCTGCAGCGACAGATGCTACAGCAAGAGTCAAAAGTCCACCCTGACCATCAGGAATCAGAGACAATTGCCTCAAGGGACCTTGCAAGTTGGAAAACTGCAGTGAATATGACAAGGATAAAAAACGTCAGGTAACGGCATCAGCTCAAATTGACATGAGACTCAGGTGAGAGACTTCACATAAAATCAAGAGAACTGAAACACCACAATAGAAACTAGGACAACAAGGCTCTCTTATCGTCCTGACCCACTAAACTAACTCTATCAACCATAGAACTCAGCTACATGCTTAATCCTTATCTAAACATAGCGCTAAGTGCTTCGAATAACCCGTCCTACTGTTAGAATAATATTACAAGATCGTAAAATACCACATTCAACCCCATTCAAATATAACAAGTTTACCTCGCGTTCTAACTGGAGCAGGGTCTTTGTCCCTTTAGTAAGTGCATCCTCCGGTAAAGATTGGAGTGCAATGTTGATGAGCTCATCATATCCACCAGCTGCTTGCTTAATCAACGCTACCTCTTCTTCTAACGGTGCTCCCCTTGTCATTGCATCTTTAAAAGCAAATGCCCCCTGCATAAAATTAACATATAAATCAGTAATATGCCCCATGCATTCAAGAGGTTATTCAAGGATGAATCACTTCAAGTTGTGGTATTAGATTGTAAAAAACATAAGAAACCGTACCATTGCAAGCTTATGTGTGGTGTGGCTGACCCTCGCCCCTTCTGATTGTGCATTGTATGCCTTATGCAAAGCCTCAATCTGCCAATATGATCGAAAAATGTGAGAAACAACAAAAATTTACAACAGAAAATACTCAAATGCCCACTAAAAAACAAGCACACCTTTAACAACAATCCCAACCCCATATCCCCAAAAAAGAAAAAAGAAAAAAAGAACAGAAAAGAAAAGAAAAGAAAAACAACAATAACACAAAACAAAATAAAACAGAACTGATCAAGAGTCAATCCTCCAATATCCTATAATTGAATATTTATACGTTGATAATAAGATATTTCAGCGCAGGAATCATACAAGTTGACACAAATTTCACAACCTGTAAGTTCATACGTTCGACCTGGCCTATTACATGACATTCGGAAGATATAGGTGGGAGTAATCAATAAACAAGGACCTGAAGCTGCAGCTCCTTTGTGTCTTTCAACTGCATCGCCTTCTCCGATGCAACAGCAGCATTAACCCTAGCCTGCGTAATAAGTTCCAACGTTTCCAACTCTCTTTTTACTTCTTCGTCCTGCACATAAATATGACATCTATTACGAATTGTGTTGTGCTCAAACATCAGTGCTGAAAGTATATGCCTATATCGTTCAAAACCAAGATCCAGACTGTCAGGATTTTCAAAAACTAAAGAATTCAACAGTACACCTAAATCCTTAAAACAGGGTACATCTTAAGGAATCCAATTGTAGATTTTACCATGTCAACAAAAGAGAATATGATGTTTGAATTTGTATATGTGGCATATTAAATTCTACCAGAGCATGAAAAAAAAGTAACACGTTGAAACATCCGATCCACCAAATATAGATATCGATGGAAGCCTAACTGGTAACAGTGAAATCCAAGCTCGATCTACGGTTACCTACAATATTCTTAAAGTAAAAGGATACCTTGCGCTTTAGTTCATTTCGTAGCCTTTCTTCAGCAGCTTGCAACTGTTTTCTAGCTTCCTGTTCCCACCTCACTTTTTCTACGCTCAAGTCCTGTTGACGTTAACACAAGTGATCATGAGGAACACAAACAAATGAGTTTACTAACTTTTACGTAAATATTCTCAGACTTGGGATGTCCCACTTCGAATACTATTCGATGTTACGAAACAAGATTATATTTCTACAAAAGTCTCTGAAACTTCCAAAATATGTTGAAAAATCGAAACTATGTTACGGTGAACACGGAACATACCTTCTTAAGCTTGTTAGCATACTCAGCCTGCAATTCTTGCTGTTTGCGAGCCTCCCTAAGCTCTTGCTGATATTCTTCCTGCAAAAACATTGTCCACATTTCACTCATAAACGACATAGTTTATGCCTCCATGCAAATGGTGACGTACACTTTGTTACAAACGCATGAAGGTATAACATATGCTTAAGAAAATTTGCTAGAGTAAAACCAATTTGTAACCCTCTTATCAGCTTGAATTCAATTAACTCCATCACACCTACGAAAATCCAACGGTTCGATTGCTACGTTTAACGCATATATAATCAGAACCATCTCTCTCTCTCTAGGCGTGTTAAAGAATCTTAACTTACATCCAATCTTAACAACATCTCTCTAAACTGGGCATCAGCTTCAGCCTGCCTCCTTTCTGCTTCCTCAATTGCTCCTGCATAAGTAAAGGATTTATCTGATCCATATTCCTCACCATTTGGTTCTTCACTCTGCATACAAAAAAAATCGAAACAAAGAAGTATTGAAATCCGGATAAATTACTCCACAACAGCTCCATATATTCTGCGCCTAACTTTCCAACCACTTGTCAACTTCATCAACAAAGGAAACAACCCAGAAAAAAGGGGAAAGCTCTACAAAGCAACCTCTAACTTCTAGGTGAATCTTGCACAACACTACAGAACACCGAGTAGGGTTCTCCTGGAGTTCATCCTGCAATGTAGCCCATGAAGGTTAGCTCCAAGAACATACGCCATCTCCTTGATCTGGGATGTTGCCACTCGTTGCAACTAGCTATGTATGAGTAGGGAACCATCAAAAGTAGCACCTGCATACCTTGTCGTCATCTACTTTGATGAGTAACTGACGTACCTCTTTTACTTTCTCATCTGCTAGAGAGTATGCTTCAAGAAGCCCTGGAATAACTAGAACGTCAGGGACATCGGATATATCAGGCTGAAGTGATTTAATCGTAACATCTTGATTGGCTTCCAATCCCACCTGACATACACATTGTGAAACAACCAATCAAAGAAACGAAAGCATAGCAATAAAATTCACCCATCGCTTTCGTGACGTCATAACAATCCCAAAAACCTCCTCACCCCTAGCATTTCATGAGGAAATTTGCCACAACTCCAAGCAATTCATAATCGGGAAGCATGAAGACTCAAGTGGACATTAACTTGAAATCCCACTTTCAATTTACACAATACTTCACATTTACTTGTTCGAACACTTACCAGAATATTCTAAGGGAGCTCCTAATAACAAAATTAAAACAATACCTGAGCGCGCCCAGTCACAGCCTCAACAGTCTCTGCAACAACATTCCGAACATCATTCGCAGAAGCCACAGCATCTGCAGAGGAGATTGCCTCTTTTTCATTTTTATCGTCGCTTGTTTGGTTGTACAGCATCTTTTCAGAAAATTCCTTCAAATCTTCTCCCTTAGCCGTTTCCTGCATCTCTTTCCTGAAGGCATCAGGATCTAGGTCTTCTATGTTAGTATTAGCAAAAAGCTGCCCACTCGTATCAACCGGAATATCTGGCTGACCAGAAGATTCGTCAGGACGGGCAGTTTCAAGGTTTATATCGGCAGCAGTGTCATGAAGATGATGCCCGACCTCTTCCTTTACGTCAGTAACGACGTCGATTGAGAAGGCAGAGGGAAGAGGCAGTAACACATCTTCGCTAACCTCAATGGTAGAGTTACGAGGATGAGACTGCTCAACACCTTCCTTTAACTCGTGAGTAGCTATGTTTATAGAATTATCATCCCCAATATCAGCATTTGAACTCTCTTCAGTGGACTGTTGGGACCCTTGTGAGCCGTCATTCTCAAGAGACGTTTGAGGACTAGAATCAACATCCTCAATTTCCTTAATTTGAAACTCAGAGTCCACAATTCCATGGTTTTGGCGCTCAAGTTCCTCATTGACCTTTGGCAAATTAAGAGGTAACCCCTTGATCACCTGAAGCACATATTGTTGTAAGCACGAAGAAGACTACACATATGGTTTTCCCGCCCCTACCGCTCTCTTTGGTTCAAAAAAAAGAGAGAAAAAAAAAAAAAAAAAAAAAAAAAAAGAAAAGAAGAAGAAGAAGGAAAACAGAGACAATCAAGAGGCCGGTCAATCAAAGGAAGTCGAAAGAGTAATCACCTGAAGCATAGCGTTAGATTCCTCAGGCACTTCAGACCTCACATTAGACTCTTCAGGCTTTATCTTTGTAGATGGCATCACCTCCGAATCTTTAACATCTGATTGATGATCAACAACAGGAGATTGTGGTGCCTGACTTTCTTTGGCAACTGATTCAAATGACGCTCCCTGCTTCTCCTCTTTGGTTGGCTGGGGCACGTACTTCGGCAGCTGCTCGGGATTCACGTCCAAAGTATAATGTGTAGCTGCCCATGTCAAAGCTGCTACGGTGATTGCCACTGCGGTGACCTTCACCCCAGTCCCGACTATCAAGTCACAGAAATATGTTAAAATCTCAGGACAATGCATTGGGAGTGGTGTAAAAGTCAAGAAACCTCGAAAGACATGAGTGTTTCGAAGTCATTTGAAAACACACTTCTCAAACTTCATCAAATTATTTTGTATATAGAACGGAAGAAGATTCATGTTCAACCTCAGTAATCTCACTCAGACTCAAGACGAAGACAGTATGAGCATGTCCAGCCCTGGAATTCTTCAGACTCTTAATTCTATAAGCATTTGCTCTACGCATTGAAAAGTAACAGAGCCTCTCAATTGAAAACATCCTCTCGGAAGGAAATATTACATACATCTTGATGCTTGTGGAGGAATGGGAGCATTATCGGTGTCAGTTGCAAATGTCCTGTGAGCAAAACTTGCTCCACGAGGTTTTCGATCCTGGAGCAAGCAAAACGAGAGTAAGATAACAGCTTCGAAACAAGTCTATTCGATTGAACGGCAGCTCGCTTTCGAAAGCAAATTTTTGACGCTCATAGAAACACTCTTCAAAAAGAATCAAATAAGTTTCTAAAATTACTCTCTCGAGTGATATTATTTATGGTGTTTAAAGGATGCCGGACTAAACGCAAAGCATCGATACTACATGTTAACTACCCTTTAAATGTGCGAGAAAGAAACAAAACAAAGGGGGGGGAATATTCCAGCATGTGGAAACCCCATCATCTGTCTCCAGATATAATTACAAATACAGTGGTCGATACATTTCTGCGCAGCACTTTTTCTTTTCAAGTCTCAAATATCGTTAACAAGGTACCTACAAGGTCGCTGTAATGTGCTCTAAATCCTGCTATACTGTCAAATACTTTAAAAAGAAATAGATTCCCAACTGTTGACAATGAGACGTCTGTTTGAAAATCATAGACAAAATCTAACTGCCCGCTTTTATCGAACGGCATGAACCATTAAAATACGCACCAGGATATGAGCACGAGGAAAACGTGGTGATGTGAAGTGCTCGCTAGTTCCAAAGTCGCGAAGACCATGATGACTTCCACAAGCCTGATACTTAAATTCCCTTTGACGATGCTTCAACCCAGAAGTCAAAGCTCGCAAGCCTCTCCGCCTGAGAAGGTTACTTGCAGCACTCATGACTACTCCCTCTTGCTAACCCACCCTTCGCATTACCTGCTCCCTTTAGTGAGCAAAACCTATGTTCTACTACCTCTGGAACTGCTACCAAGCCAAACAAGCTCAATGTTTAGATGTCGAGTAACCCCAGCAACTACCAATCCCTCACACCATGAGATGGTAACCTCGGTTCACAGCTTGAAATGCGTAATGCACCATCTCATCTCATTCCCTGTAGCTCTTGAATACTCGAAGACTTCACCGCTCAGATAATTCTGTGAGGGTCACGTGAAATCAGCGGAAGCATGTAAAGTAATGAAACAACAATACGAACAACCAAATCCAAAAACAGAAATGGTCGTTGCATCTATACAAGACTTAGAGAATAATTCAGTCCTCTCACTAATGATAAATAAGATAGCTTGTAAGAAAGTCAGAGACAGATCAGTTCGTCGAATTCATGATTTCTGAATATCCTTATTTCGATACGATTACGGCATTGACAAAACGGACATGTCAAATTTTCGCTGAACACATCGGTCGCCCTCAAATATCAGTGTCAAACTTCTGTTAAAGAAACACACTGGATCCCTGCCTAAAAGACTCATAGAAGAGTGCATCAAAGTTTAAGTAATTACCTATCTACACATTTCACCTAGACATTGAGCAGTCACGAAGCTAATTCTTCCCCATTCCAACTGATGAACAAACCCCAGATCCAACTCACCCCCCAAGACTCTTCTAGGTTAAACTGCAACGAATGTCTCTGTAATAGGCACGAAAATACCCCAGGGCACATTTCACAATAAGCAACTACTCAAACCCCGGAATCAAACACCAAGTCCCGATCGGTCGCGCCTGAGCATTGAAACATACACAAGCTGGCAAATTCAACATGAACTCCAGCAAGCAATTCCACTAACGAAAAAGATAAAGCTAATGAAAATTCGATGAATTGAATTTCCAGCCATCAGGAACTACACAACAAAAAAACCGATCGCTAACGCAAAGTCCCTGGCAACCCTTTTCCCGCGAACTAGCTTCTCCTGGCCGCTGTGTTTGCACGAACTTCACGAGGCACGAGTAAAGAAAAATTAGGAACTGAGGATCGAAACGTACCTGAGAAAGTGAGCGAGCGAGGGTAAGGTAGAGAAGAAGTTGGGAATTGCCTTCATGAGAGCAGGAGAAGGCCTGCGAAATCGCAAAAGCGAAGAACGACGAGAGCATATGCGAGGGAAGAGAGAGAGAGCTGTGGACCCCCGAACGAGGCAGAGCAACGACGACGAGTTGCCCTACCCCCAGCCCTAATTCTGGTCCACGTGTCACCCCTCGTCGGTGCTGGTCCCTCCCTCCCCTCCCTGGCACATTCGAGACTGTGAGTCCCTCTTTGGTTGGTTAAATGTACCCAACCAATTTTACCAACGCTTTGGAGGATGATTGCACAACACATCGCTACCTCCTACAAATAATGTCAACAACTAATACTACGAAATTAGAAACCAAAACTAAAAACTCACCAAGATAAGTTTAAGTTTCTTTTATTCATAAGATATTCTCTCAACATTATTTATATTTATTTCTATATATATATATATATATATTTATAACATTTGTATTTTATTGGACATTTATTTATTTTTATTTTTTTACTTTTATCCTGCTCAATAGTTTATGTGATACATGTCAAAGACATGAATCACAAAAAGCAAAGGATTAATATACTCTTGTGTTACTACAAAAGAATAAATAATTACTCAAAGATGGTATGATATTAAAAGTAGAATGACTATTATCAAAAATAAGAAGACTAGAGACTCTTGAAACAAGACTAAGAACAAAAAATGTATTAACAAGAAAAAGAAAAAGAAAAAACTTTATTTTTGTCTCCATATATACTATCTAATGAAGAAATAGGTTATGACGTTTTATAGAACCTTTGACATATGTCAAATTTGCAAAGCATTTGTCTAACTTTAAAGACAAGTTTCCTACATGTATGCTACTTGGCCAATTTGTACCACAAGTCACTAATATGTGCAATGAGTGGCCAAAATTTTAAACTATCAATTACTTGCAGAAAAGCATAAAGTCAAATCATGTCTATTAAGCTTTTAAAAAGCTTGTTCACAAGATATAATTTATTTACTTCTACTTACTTCCATTTACATCCTTTAATTTAGGCAAATATAAGTATCCATTATGTTTGTAACATTATCCCCCTTTCCCTCTTCTTTTCTCTATTTAAGGAAGAAATTCCACAAAAATCAATGATCATATTTTGATTCGTCATTTTGATTTTGATAGATGTCTTCAATAAAAAAGTATCAACCTCACTTGCTGTATTTGTAATATTCTTTGCTGGCTCTTATATACATTTATTTATATTATATTTGCACCAATATACAAGATATTGTAACATATTTCAATATTATCTTCAATCTAAAACTTCTTTTATTTCAAATTCTTGATTATTATCTACTTTTATATAAGGAAGTGGCATTTGTCTTCTTTTTAATATATCTACTATCTTATATGGCTTAAAAAGAGACATATAGTATATTACATGAATCTTTATAGATTTTGGTAGGTATAATTGATAAATAATAGAATCAATCCACTTACAAATAGAAAATGGTCCAAATCTACAATAAATCAATTTATCATAAATGTGACTAGTATTGATATTATAACAAAATAATCATACCTTATTGTTAATATAAAATTTAGATTGTTTATTGCAATAGATATTTGCATAGATTTTTTTTTTATCTTTATTTAATTATGTCTTTATTATTATATATAGCTCTAATAAAAAAAATTCCAAATCTCTTGAAACTTAATTATCAACTATTAAAAAGTCCAAAGTATCAAATTATAGATAATAACTATAATTAACAAAAAAGCTATTGAATAAAAAAATATATCAAATTATTATATGATAATTTTGCTAATGGCAAATGAATTGTTCAATCATCTTGATTTTAGTTGATAATATCTCTTAATAATCTATGACAGTTATAAATATTATTTTAAAAAAATTAAATTATTTCTTTACTTACGATAATTTTTGTATATAGTTGAAAATGTGCCAACTTGGTGATTCAATCTACTATTGTGAATATAAAATTATATAAATTTGAAATTATTAGATCCATGATAAAATCCATAAAAACAAAAGACCATAGTTATTCTAATATAATTAGTGGTTGAAAAAGCCCATAGGGCTAATGATGAAGAATTTTTGATCTAGAATAGATATTATATGATTTTACAAAGTCTTTAATTGTCTTTCACATAAGGCCATGGAAATTCTTTTAATATTAGTTCCAAGGTCTTGTTATATTGAAAATATCTTGCAGTTGAGAAGTTATAACAAACTTGAAAAGCATATAGTTGTGCTTTATCTTCTAGAATAATTAAATATCCCTAAAAATAGAAAAAAATTTCTTGAATTTAAACTTAGAAGTATTATAAAATTTTAAAAGTTTTTTTTTTTAATATCATGAATAAGAAGATGTATAAATATGTTTGATTAAACTTTCTTAAAAAATATTGAATCAAAAATCGATGCTGATTTTATAGCTTATAGATGAAATTATTTTAGTTTAAAAAGAATTATTTTTTGTTAAATAAAAATTATATATTTTTTCTTTTGGTATAAAATAAGATCTTTTAAAAAAAGCATTTGATAAACTTTATTGTTTTTATAATCAATAAGTGATCTTGAATTCAAATCTTGACAAAAATATATTCTAATCGATTTTGAAACAATTTAAAATACATGTTGATAGAAAATACTGAAGGTTCTTGTGATCCATATAAAGATACATTAGATTAGAAGCTTTTTTAAAACAATGATGTCATTCTTGAAATGAATCTTTAATTGCAAAAAAAACTTTAATGTGAATCTTATAATTGACGTTGGCCACTCAAAAATATTTTTAAATAAAATCTATTAAATGAAGTTTGACATCTACTTCCATTTGTGATAATATTGTAGCTAAAATAAAATCCAATATCTTAAAAAAGTCAACATGATAAAAAAATTGATGCATAAATAAATTTTTTCTTTAAAGCTTTAAATGCCACTTCAAATTCTTTTTTCTACTCAAGTTTATTTTTACAAGTTAAATGTATAAGTGGAATTGTAATTTAAAAAACAATCTAAATAAAAATATAATATTAAGTAAAAAATCTAAAAAACCATTGAATATTTTTTATTATTCTTGAATTTTTTAATTTATGATAGTTTGAACTTTCTAAAGATCCATCATAATATCATTATTTGAAATGATATATCCTAAGAAGTCAACTTGAATTGTATAAAATACACACTTTTTCATCTAGATATATAATATTGTATAATTAAGGTTTTATAATAAACAATGAACACGAACTTCATATTTTTTTGTATTTTTAGAATAAATTCATATTTTGTTTTATGTCATCAAAAAGAACTCTTTAAAAATATTATTCATCTAATGTTGAAAAGAAATTAGTGCATTTGTGAGTCAAAAAAAATGATATTATGTTTAAGTTATCCACACCTTGTCTAAAATGTAATCTTTTATTCATTACTTTCTTTGATATGTATCAAATTATAGGCTCCTTGTAGATTTATTTTTATATAAATCTTTGCTTGATGCAATTGATCAAAAAGTATTAAAATAAAAATTAGTGAATAATTATTTTTAAAAATGATGTTGTTGAATCTTTAATAATGTACTTACATTGGCAATGATCTATTATTTTTCTTTACAAATAAGATAGAAGATCCTACTACAAATTTTGAATGACATATAGAATTTTTGGCCAAGTTTTTATTTATATACTCCTTGAGTGCAACTAATTTTTTTTTGTAATAAATTATAGACTGGTTTATATAGTAGTTGGATTTTTACTTAAAAATCAAGTGAATAATCATAAAAATAATACTTTGAAAGAACATTTGTATTTTTCTTGTCAAAGATGTCTTCATAAGCTTTATACAGACTTGAGATGTTGCTTTAAGTCTTTGTACCATTAAAAATAAATGTAATATAAATAATAAAAAAATAATCTTTCTTTTATAGCATACATAACAACTCTTATAACTACTAATAAGGCCTTGGATGTATTAGACTTATAACTTTCTATGTCATTAATATAAATTTGGATTATACTATTGAAAAAATTAAGATTACCAAGGATTTGATTTATTTAAAGATTATATCTTTTTAGCCATAATAAACTTAAAATAATTAAAATAAAAATATTTAACTATATTAATTAATATTAAGCTATTGTGACCATTAGTTGCTATATTTAAATTAATAGATTCATGGATAACATCTCTTGAAGACAATAAATGACTATCTATGATTTCTACATGCATAAAATTAATTTACTTAAGTAAAGTTTTTTTTTTTTTTTTTTTTTTTTTTTTTAATTTTTTAATAAAATATATGTCTATAAAATAAGTTGAAGCTCTTAAATCTAACATATTTTTTTTTTTGTAATATTTGGTCCTAAACGAAAAATTGTTGTAAATCAAAGTAAAGGATTTGAAGAAAAAATAAGACTTTTATTAAATATTGCATAATATTTTAGCTCCATAATTCTTATTATAAATAAACAAATTTTTTTTTCAATAAGTCATCTTTTTAAGCAATCGTGCTGCTTATTTTATAATTGCATTATTTTTTTTGAATAATATTAAATAGGATATTTAGATTCTTTATAATATGAGCACAATCTTTTTTAACAATGTTAATTTTTTTTTTCTTTGAGAAAGATTTTAAATATATTACATCAATTTGTATAGGTTCAAGTCTTGATGAATAAGTATATAAAAACTTATGAGTTGTTATCATGACTTGACTTGTTCTTTTTCAATCAAATTTTTGTTTTTAGCATATTTAAAAAAATCAATTATTGCATACAATGGCTTAAGCTATAAATTGTTCAAATGAATTTTTTTTTGGTATTTTCAATAATAAGTCTTTAAATCTATCTTTAATTTATATCAAAAATTAATGATGAGTACTTTATCATTTCAATCGACGTTCCAATTATGATTTTAAAATATTGCAACATATTTGGTATTTAAAGAAGAGTAATCGACAACCTCTGAGATCAAATAAAAAAATTCTACTACAAAATGTAGTCTATTTTTTTCATTTTTAAATCAAAGTTAAATATATATATATATATATATATATATATATATTAGTTTAAATATAGGAAGTTTTTAATATTTAAAGCATAACAAAAGAAGTGGAATAATCTACTCACTTCCATAAAATATATATATATATATATATATATATAATGAATTATTATACTTTTCAAACTATTAAAGATATAAATCAAAAATACTAAAAATCTCAATATACCATTGAGTTACTAAAAAAGAGTAGATATTCATTCAAAGATGGTATAATATTAGAAGTAAAATGACTATTGTCAAAAACATAAAGACTAAAGACTCTTTAAATAAGACTAACAATAAAAAAAGGTGTTGATAAGAATGAATAATACTTCATTCTTATCTCCATACATATTATCTAATTAAGAACTACGTGGTCATGTTCTATAGGACTTCCAACTTGTGTCCAACTTCCAAAATATGTGTATAACTTACAACACTAGTTTATTACATATGCGCTACATGGCCAACTTATATCAATTGTCACCAATATGTATAACATATGGCAAATTTATTGGCTAAGTTTTTAAACTACCAATCATATGTAAACAAGTATAAAGTCAAATCTATATTTATAAAGCTTTTTAAAAGCTTTTCTACAAGATATTTTTAAATTTACTTACTTTATTGACTTCAATTTACATCTTTTAATCTATGTAAATAGAAGTGTCAATTATGTCTATAAGACATACATATAAAAGAAAAATCTTAGATTAATATCAAAATTTTATTTTTTAAAAATCATAATAATAATATAAATAATTAAATAAATAATTATAATAATTTAATAGATTTATTGTGATTTATTTAATTTTTTGATGATTTAAATAGAAAAATTGGAATAAATACTTAAATAGATAATCATATAATATATTTAAAAATTATTATTATAATTATAATCAATTAAAATATTATCACCCTAAAATCAATGTAATAAGCAAAAATTTGTTATATCTTATACATCATTTATTTTTTTTAAAAAAATTAATTTTTAATTTTTTACAATAATTTTGTAGTTATATAAAAATAATAAATATATATTATTATATTTATTACTATAAAAATAATTTAATATATAATTTAATCAATATACATATAAAATATGTTAAATTTATTATCACAATCACAGGCACTCAAAACATTATCATAATACAATAAGTTTAATAAGTAAAAATTCATGGTATTTTATATATTATTTAGTGGCAATGTTTCATTTATAATCTCTATGTTTTATAATTAAAATTTTATTAAAATATTTGTAATATTTATTTTATTATATTACAATTAGTACAATACTTATAAATGTATGGTTTCTTGCACACTATTTACTAAGAATGTTTGATTTAGAATCTTGATGTTTCAAATGGAATTCTTTGACCTTGTCTTCTTGTTGAAGTAAGTCACTTAGTAAAAGGTATTAACTTAGATAAGTTGCTAGTGGTCAAAAGGTAGCAAAATAGTATAAGGAAGTTACTATGGTGGCTTGTAGGATTTATAGGTGGCAGTTAGGTTAAGAAAGAATTTAGGATTTAGTTGGATGAAGTAGAAATGGATGTAACATTGATGGAAGTTGCCTCGTTGGTTGGCAACCACCACCTATAAGTAACAAGTATTGGAAATAAGAGTCATCTTATTCTATACTCTCTATTGTGTATAACCTTACTGATGCTAAGTGTTGTGACTTGAAAGTGCTTGTTCTTCAATAGGTTATGGCCCCACACATCTTTAGTTGTGAATTTTGAAGTTCTTTGAAGTCTTTGTTGGTGTTAAGAGTAGATCTTATGGTTGTTGCTGATGTTAAGGTTTAGTATCTTCTAAATCTCCTTTTATATCTAGTTATTGATGTAGTTATACTTTTACTTGTTGTTAAGTGCATTCATAATCTTGGAGGTTGTTAGATACCTTAGATTGATGTTTAAAGATACTTATGTTGTATTTCCTTACTGAGTTTCATCATTGGTGCTCTAATTTTGTGCTTTTGTGTATTAATCTATTTAAGAGACCTACTTATTGTGATTAGAGGTGCTTTGTGAGGTTAGAAGTGTTTTGTGAAAGAAAAGAGGTAATTAAAGAAAGATAAAGCTTATTCAAGAGGTCATCAGACTTGTAAAAAGTCTTATAAGTAAAGTTGAGAGTGATTGAAGAGTATAAACAATAGTTTACCCATTAAGAGGACATTCTGGGTTTCTAAGAGAACAACATCTTCTTGTTGATTTTGAGAGTTCATTCTTTTATTTTTTTGATTTTTTTTGATACACCCCTTCTTTAAACATGGCTGTAAGTGAAGGTGAGGGTTTGAGAGTAATTGAGAAGTTTAAAGGTCACAACTTCTACTATTGGAAGAAGAAAATGGAGCTCTTGTTGACTTCATTAGACCTTTGGGACATTGTTGATGAAAGTGAAGACCCTTCAAGTGATGATGCTAATGTGAAGGTGAAGAAGAAGTATAAATGATGTAAAAGGAAGGCTTTTGACATGATTGCAACAAATCTTGATGATGCCAACTTTTCACATATAATTACTTGCTTTGGACCAACGGTAGCATGAAAGACTCTTTGCAACATTTATGAGAGTAGAAACCTTGCCAACATTCTATGGACAAGAAGGAAGTTCTTAACAATAAAGATAGAAGAAGGAGGTGACCTCATGGCTTATATCAACAAGATAAAAGTACTTATAAACCAACTAGTGGTTGTTGACACACCAGTTGATGATAGAAAAATTGTGTTGACATTACTCATGAGCTTTCCCGAATCTTACAACTAGCTCATTGTGGCATTGGAGTCCATCAACATAAAGGAGCTTACTATGAATTATGTCACATTAAGACTTGTCGATGAAGTAACTAAGAAAAAAGAAAAAGAGTATCAAAGTGAAGATTTGGCTCTATTCTCAAGACAATGCAAAGGTAGCTATTTTCACCAATGTGATAGTTTAAAGAGCAATATAAGAAATTAGGTTACTTTGCTAGGAATTGCTACAAAGCCAAGAAAGGAGATAGAAAGAATGCAAACAATGCTTGTGATAACTTTGGTAAAAATGACTATGCTTTCATGGCAAGCGAAAGAATCTCTATGGCTGCAATATCTAAGTGGATTATAGATTCAAATGCTACTAAGTACATCACACCATATTAGTGTTCATTTGATAGTTATGAAGAAATTCTAGCAATCAAAATTTGGTTGGGAGACAATGGCATGGTAGAAGCCATTGGAATTCGCTCAATTATTGTGGAGATCGTTGTGAAGGACCAAATCAAGTGGATCAAATTGAAAGAAGTCTTCCATGTACCAAAGATGAAAAAGAACTTCTTTTCGATGAGTAAACTTGTATCACATGGTTATAAGATTCAATTTGACATGAATGGATGCTTTGTGAAGACAATGGATGGACAACATGTTGCCAAAGGCCTTAGAGATGGAAATTTCTACTTCATCAATTATAAGAAGGTGAATGGAGTTGAAGTGACTGGATTTGCTCATTTTCCACAAGACCAAGACAAGTTTGAAATCTGGCATCTACGACTTGGTCATTTAAATTCCAAATGCATGAAAGAGCTTCAATCTATGGTAAGTGGCTTGGATCTTGGTCATTTCAGCTACAATGCCATGACACTTGCTTAAGAAGGTTGTATATAAGACAAACAATAAAAGAGTTTATTTCTAAATGGAGTTACAACACGTGCAATCAAATTATTAGAAATTGTGCATTTTGATGTTTGTGGACCAATGAAGACACCATCAATTGGAGGAGCAAGGTACTTTATCACATTCATTGATGATTTTTCAAGAAAAGTGTGGATTTATATCATTAAAGCTAAGAGTGAGTGCTTTTCAAGATTTAAGGAATTTAAAGCTCTTGTAGAGAAACAATATGAGTGCAAGATCAAAGTATTACGCATGGACAATGGAGGTGAATACATGTCAAAGCATTTTGATGAATTTTTGAAGATTCAACATGTTGCAAGACAAACCTTTACTCTCTACACTCTACTATAAAATGAAATTACTGAAAGAGCAAATCGCACCATTGTGGAGATGGCAAGAAGTATGCTTCATGCATAATACCTTGGGCATGAATATTGGGCTGAAGCCATGGTTACTTCAATGTACATAAAGAATAGATGCTTTACAAGTACACTCACATCAATGATTCTACAAGAAACTTGGAGTAGCAATAAACCTTGTGTTTCATACATGAAGATCTTTGGATGCATTGCTTATACAAAGGTACCAGGTTGCATGACGTCTAAACTTAATGCAAAGAGTACAAAATGTGTATTTGTTAGATATTATGAAGGTACAAAGGCATATAGGCTAATGTATTTAGAAACCAAAAAGATCATCAAAAGTCATGATTTTGAATTTTGGAGCATAAGAGTGCTTTTGAACACTTAGAGATGTATCTAAGTGGGAGTAATGGTGTGTTTATGGATACATCATCAATTTCAGCAACGAAAGAAGAAAAAGATGATAGTGACAATGAAGATGGAAGAAATGCAAATCAAGGTGAAGTGCTAAAGAAGATAGACCATAGTGTGCCTTCGATTGTTAGAACCAACAATGAATATAATAAAAATATTGATGATAATGATAATGATGAGGAGTATTAAATTTTAAGTGAGAAAAGACAAGCTTTAAGGAAGAAGAAGCTTGGAAGAGAGCATGAAGTGTAGAAGATGAAGCCTTTCTAAATGAAAGATGATATCCTATGAAAGAAAGAAAACCATGTGGTGAATGATAGAAAGACTATATATTTCCTCAAGTAAATGAAGAACATGCTAATGTTATTATTCTTGCTGATCCATTGAATTTGTATGATGCAATGAAGTCCACGGATGCTATGAAGTGGGAGAATGCTATGGAAGAAGAATACAAATCACTCATAGACAATGGAACATGAGAATTAACTCAACTTCCACCAAATTAATCTTCAATTGGTTATAAGTGGGTGTTTAGAATAAAAAGGGATGCAATGGATAATATTGTGAGATAGAAGGCTAGATTAGTTGTCAAAGGCTACTCATAAGTTGCTGGTGTTGATTTTAATGAGACATTTGTTCATGTGGCCAAATTCACTACCATTAGAACCACTGTGGCAATTGAGGCAACAATAGACTTGGAGATGCATGAAATGGATGTAAAGATGGCATTCTTGAATGGAAGCTTGAAAGAAGACATCTACATGGATCAACCTTAAGGATTTGTATAAGAAGGCAATCAACATCTTGTTTGTAAGTTGAAGAAATCTTTGTATGGACTAAAGCAATCTCCAAGGGCATGGTACCAAGACATTGATACTTTCTTTGTGACTGAAGGATTTATAAGGAGTGAGGCTAATCATTCTTTGAATGTGATGCAATCAAATGAGTTCATATTGATTGTCATCTTATATGTTGATGATCTAATTATCTTAAACAATACTATGAAGATGATGGATTGGTTGAAGGCAAAATTAAAAAGAGAGTATGAGATGAGTAATTTGGAAGAGCTTCACTATTGTTTAGGAGTGGAGTTTGTAAGAGATCATGCTAAAAAGACCATTACAATGAGCCAAAGCAAGTATATTGAAGAGGTGTAGAAACGATTCAATATGGAGGAATGTAAGCCTATTGAAACACCTTTGGAGGTCAATTTGAAGTTGATCAAGCTCACATATGAAGAATTTGCTGAAGTTGAAGGTCAAATATAAGGAATTCTATACAAGGCAGTAGTAGACTAACTAATGTATGCAATGATTGGCACAAAAGTAGATCTTCCATATGCAATAAGTGTTGTGAGCCAACACATGTCAAAGGATGGACCAATCCATTGGGCAACCATAAAAAAGATCATGAAGTACTTAAAAGGTACTTTGAACTTCAAATTGTGCCTTGGAAGTGATAACATTACTTTGCATGATTATTGTGATGTGGATTGGGCTGGACATGCAAATGATAGAAGATCAACAACGGGATATGTGTTCTTTGTTGGAGTAGGAATTATATCATGGAATTGTAAGAGACAACCAACAATTGCAAGGTCAACAATAGAGGCAGAGTACATGGTAGCAAGCCATGGTGCAATAGAGGCAATATGGCTAAGACAACTTTTAGATGACATTGAAGATGTGCAAATTGAAGCAACTCTAATGGAGTGTCACAATCAAGGATGTCTTGCATTTGCAAAGAATCCCAAGTATTATTCAAGGAAAAAATATATTGACATTCAACATCACTTTATAAGAGAGAAGATTGAAATGAGAGTGATTGATATGAAGTATTGTGCAATGAAAGACATGCTTGCTGATTTTTTGACAAAGGCATTAGTAAAGGATAGACATCACATGTTGACAAAGGCTTTAGGATTGAAAGCCCTTTGATCAATAGCAAAATAGGAATATTGAAGTAAGTCACTTAGTAAAAGTTATTATCTTAAGTAAGTTGCTAGAGGTCAATAGGCAATAAAAGAATATAAGGAAGTTACTATGGTAGCTTATAGGATTTGTAGGTGGTGGCTAGGATTTTTAGGTGGCGGCTAGGTTAAAAAAAAACCTAAGGTTTAGTTGGATGAAATAGAAATGGATGTAACGTTGATGGAAGTTGCTTTGTTGGTTGGCAACTACCACTTATAAGTAACAAGTGTTGGAAGTAAGAGTCATCTTATTCCATACTCCCTTTTGTGTGCAACCTTGTTGATGCTAAGTGTTGTGACTTCAATACTTCCAACTAATTAAAGCTTTGTCCAAGAAAGCTTGTTCAGCATTGATTTGCATATGAGAAAGTATTTTGATTCAGATAGGTTTTGATTCAAGTGAACTTATAAATAAGTAATTGGTAAATTGTATTAGAAGCAATTAGAAGCATGCATTTTCATGTGGCATTGCAATGGTAAGACCAAGTTTCCCCGTGCTGTGACCTTCTATGCTTGGAGTCCATGCTTCCTTGGCCTTGGCCAGGGGAGAAAGTGGAGTCTATTATCACTCTCAGTTTGCCCTCCTCCAATAGGTCTGTGATGCACTGCAAGTTGCCGCCATCACTCCCATCCAGCACTAACGGCACAAAACTGAGTTTCGAGAGTCTGAGCTTCAGGTACCAGTTTTTGAGGTAAGTCTTGAGAGTCAGCTTCATGTAGATGACTGCACCGCGTTTTGTGAGTTGCGCCGTGAAGGCTGTTCTGGCTTATAGGGTGCGAGGTGCACCACGACATCGGATTTCTTCCCAGAAGGGCTAGTGTACTTCGCACCCTCGGTGCTCTTGTAGTCCAGCACTTCATCAGCTCCCAGGCTTCTCACAAGCTCCGTGTTGTGAGATCCGCATGTGGCTGTCACGTGACAGCCGCATAGTTTGGCAATCTGGGTCCAGAACGGGCCAACCTCCCCAGAAGCGGCAGTGATGAGAACGTTCAGTTTTGGGCCTGATCCATCAAGCTTGAGGCCAGCTACTTGGACAGCGCTCCGGAGAGCGGTCATTGGCAGACGGGGTAACGACGCTGCCTCCACCACTGAAACGCCTGGGGGTCTCTTCATGGTCGTTGCTGATGCAGTCACAGCATACTCCGCATATCCGCCTCCTTTCACTGGGCTGATCCAACTGATGATTTTTTCACCTGGTTCAAAACCCACGACCCAAGGTCCAAGCATCACCACCTCACCGCTTAAATCACAGCCTGGGACGTGAGGGAATTTGCAAGGAACAACATACTTACGCAAGTCATCTTGGAACCTCCAGTCCACAACGTTGACACCGCAGGCTTCCACCTTCACCAACATCTCGAACACATTCGGCGTCGGCATCGGGCATGATATCATATACTCAAGGGCTGATGGACCGCCGTGGTACTTGGAATACTGAACAGCAAGCAATGTCTCGTCCATGACTAGCACCTCCATGCAGGATGTCTACACTGTGGCCGCAAGTTCGAATGCTTCAGCGCTTCCTGCAACCACGCACCCTCTCGGCAAGGGCTCCGACGATGGATCTCCCTAACAACATGCAGCAGAAGGCTTCTGTTCGGAGAGTGTTCTGCATGAACTGAACCTGTCAGAAAAGGAACGATGTCTCTTAAAAAAGTTGACTGGGTTTCATTCAATGTCTTCTTAATAAACAAAATTCACCTCCAATCTGTTGTCATGAAGTATATGTTTCTGACATATTTCATCTGTTTCCATGCTTCTTGTGATGTAATTCTGTGTTTAATTCGTTTGATGAAGTGCCTCACAATCAAGCAAATATCATTTTTTAAGAACCTTTCATCAAACTTCCCACTGATTGTTTTAAATTCATTTTTATTTTGGCATACTGAATGATTTTTTTGTGTTTACATGCAACTTCTAAAATACAGAGATACTAGTGATTTGTCGATATAATATTTGACATTTCTCTAAGATACAATGCATAAAATATTTTTGTAAATACTTTATTGGAAAAATATCATGCATACCCCTAAAATATGTTGAAATACCAAAAATGCCCTTGTATTTTTTATAATAGCAAACATAATCCTTACTTTTGTGATAATAGCAAATTTATTCTTAAATGTGACAAGATAAGAAAAACAGAGTTAAGCTAGAAGACATGAAGCATATGTTCATATAAGAAGGAGGGATAGGATTATATTTACTTTTTGGCTTCCAAGGACATTCTCGATTGAACAAACCTTGTTGTCTTTACTAAAGTTGGTAGAATAGGATAGACAACCAAAAACATTACACTCATATGAGGGCGTTGTGATATGACGTGATTTGCTATTTGAGAATACACTGGATATCTAGCTATAGAGAGTTTAGCTTAAACATCTATGTGAATCTTGTCTTAGCTTCCAAAACTCCTTTGATTTTGCATAAAACTCAAAATATAACAAAATCCCTTCAAAACATATTTTTCCCATGAAGGATTTTCTTATTCCAAATTTTAGAAATTCATAATTCTTGATCTAGCCATTTAATTTGTTTCAAATTTATAGAATAGGTAGAATTCACCCTTAACTTTGACCACAAAAAAAAAAAAAAAAAAAAAAAAAAACCAACCATAAATTCACTCCCAATCTTCTGGCATTTAAGAAACCCTAGCAGATGCTTTAAACCCTAATTTATAAGCATCTAAACACTATTTTCTTAATATTTCAAGAACCCAATATTCAAATGTCATCAAACTTATGTAAAAAGTTTACTAACATGAAATTACACTTTTCTTGAAATTTTGAGCCAAAACCTTATCAAATTGCTCAAGATATAGCTCAAGACACAACCACTAGTAAATCAGGTCACTTACTACCCTTAGATTGTATGCACTGACTTCAAAATCCAATAACTTCTTTATCCCAACTTAGAATCCAGCAAGCAGTATACAAAAAGTGTAGCCACAAAAGTGCTCTCTCTAGTCGCAGTTGCCGATCTTCAATTGCCTTATGTACCCGTGCGTTATATCAAAAAGAGTGACAGTAGCTCCCAAATCAACACCTTATTTTTGAGTGCCTATACGTCCTTCATATAAACTCCAAATTATACAAAATTTATACCAAAACCATAGCCAAAAACCTAAACTTGCTGATCCTAGCCTTCAAAGCTCAAATGGGTGTAAAAAACTAACCCTAATTCCTAATATGGCCTTTGGTAGCCTCCTCAAAGCCTATTGGTCATGATTTTTGACCAATAGGAATAGAGATTTTTATCATTCATCTCCATTCATCTATATTGGTGCCCTAATTACTCTCTTTGCTACCAAAACCCTTCTTCAAACTTTTTTCTTATAAGTTTTACATAATTTATGCTCTAAACACCAAATAAAAGAACCAAAATAACTTTTCAAAGGTCAGCAATGTCTAACAAAAGTGACTCTAAATATTTAGAAGTTACTATCAATCAAAACCAATCTTAAAAGCCACTATCAAAAGAAATTAAAGTTATGTAAATTCTATAGTAAACTTTTTAAACATTTTCTTTTCAAGGTAATAATCAAATTATATTCTATAACCAACTAAAATCTACTAATATGGCTCTCATCATGTTACTTAATAAATTATATATTAAGTACATAATTACATTATTTTCATGAAGTAATCGAACCACAAAACGACATCCATCTCTTCTAAATTTGTGCATCCTTTGGTATGCACCAAGAAGAACCAAAGTTGTGGTTGGCATCATATTACTTCCTCAATAATATTTTCTTCAAAATCCAATTCTTCTGCCTCATACCTAGATAGATCAAACTCTTTTCCAACATCTTCAAGGACTAGTTCTTGATCCTATTGTTTGAAAAGTTTTATACATTTTCTTGCAATTGGAATTTTGAATCTTATTCCATCTGGTTCTTTTAACGCATATGTAGCATTATCCAAACATGTACAACCATATAAGGTCCTAACCAATGCTTAGAGAACTTTTTAAGAGCACTATGTTGGTTATCCAAGCTGTTGTCATATACCAAAATCCAATCACCTTCTTGAATATCTTTTGGCTTCAATCTATGTCACTTACTAAATCTATCTTTATTCTTCAAGCGTGACTCCCTCAGCCTTATAATTACTTTTTCTACATCTTCAGGTCTTTTCTCTAGTTGACAAATTCAATGTACAAGAAGTTCTTCTTTAGATATATTGTCTAGTCAAGGCGAGATACTTCAAGTAGATATTTACTCTTGAATTGGCATAATGGGCTTCTGTCCTTACATTAATTCTACCGGCATATATCTTGTCACTGAACTATGAGTAGTACAATCAATCCAAAGAGCAAATGGTAATAACCTTTGCCATTTTTTTGCTCTTCTTTTGCAAGCTTTAACAATGGCCCTTACAATAGGAGGATGACCTTGTTCACTCTTAGCATTGCCTTCCGGATTATAAAATATAGTAAGTGCTAGCTTGACTCCGCATCTCTCAAAGAAATGTCTAGCCTCATGTGCATCCAATTCACCACAATCAGCAATAAGTCTCCCAATACATCCATATCTACAACTCACATCTTCTAGTAAAAATCTACAAACTCCTTCAATGGATTTTGTTTGTAGAGCTCTTCGTTCTACTTGGTTAGATAAATCTTCTCTTGCTAGAGCCAAATATCGCATTTGCCATATCTCCGTAGGCATAATAACTAGATCTATAATCCATTTATAATGTACTGTAAGTAGATATGTAGGATGCAATCCATCTCTATATAGAATCTCCGAGTATATTTGACAAGTCTAACATGATTCTACAAACTTCACCACATCTCTATATATGTTATACCATCAATATTTTTCTTTGAGCTTGTTAAAGGTGGCATAAATACCTCTATGTCCAGCCCACAAACTATCATGGAATTCATGGATTAATTATTTTTGCATCTCTTTCTTGCAAACTACTCTCTATGCATTCCACTATCCCGTTTGCATCGCTTCTATACGTAACCACCTTGTAAGAGGTAGTTGTAAGCCTTCCATCTAATCTGTTTGAAATGAATATCAATCCATTATGATTGTCTTGATAATGTGCTTAAATAGCGTCCAATATCAATCCATTTTTCTTTATATAATTCTTCTGTAAATGGTCTTGGATATTCATCCTCTCCTTTTTGTGCCCTAGGATAAAAGGTAGTACCTATATCTTTAGTATCTTCAATCAAATCTTTTTCTTGTATATATCTACCTTAGAATAGCATATTTGCTACAACATTATTTTTGCCTGCTATATGCCAAAATTCAGGATTCAAATATTTAATATATGCAATCCATCTTAGCATAGCAATATCAAAGGTGTTACAGTTGGTAATCATTCCCAATAGTGGCAAACAATCTGTTTCCACTATAACTAGTGCTCTAATTAAATAGTCTCTTTCATTTTTCATAACTGTAACTATTCTCCATAGCTCTCATTTCACTTGTGGATAGTTTCTTTGTTGTTCACTTAATACTTTAGCTCCAAATCTAATAGCAAACATGTTACCTTCTTCATCGTTTTACTCTAAAGCTCAACCAATAGCTATTGGACTAGTATCAACTATAAGTATCACTGATTTGCTATCCTCATAACTTATTCTTTGCAATACAAGTGGAGAAGATAATAATTGCTTTAGCTTTTGAATTGTTTTTGTGTGCTTCTTCTCTTTTTTTTTTTTTTTTTTTTTTGTAGCAAACTATAAAGAGGATCAGCTACATGTGCATAATGAGGAATCCATACACAATAAAATATGCAAGCTCCTAAAATCCTCTGTACCTCTGTTTGTAAGCTACAAATATCCTTCATCTGTTGTATAGCATCCACCTTATTAGGATCATGTTTGCAACCAAACCATCCACACAAATGCCCCATAATAATAACTTCTTGAACTCCAAAGGTAGATTTTGCTCTTAATAGTGTCAAGTAAACATCTTCAAGTCGAGATAAAATTTTATCACAGTCTGAAATATGATTAGATACAAATTTACGACACCTCTTCTGATCCATTGTTTTATTTTTCTCTTCTTCCACACACCCTTTTATTGGAATATCATCCAAGAAGAGCATAGTTTTTTCTGGAATGAAATCACAAAGAACCTTATTCATCCCATTCATCATGTGAGCTACCGAGTTTGTTACTCCTTGTGGTAATGTACACATCTTAACCGATCCTAAAGGTGTCCTCATAGTAGTGATATCTTTGCTTCTTTCAGCTAGTTGAAATTAATCATATCTAGAATAGAGATCTCCAATAGAGTAAATAGCTCTACCAGCAAATACCTCAATAAATTCTCCAATAATTGGTCCAACTCTAGTATTTCTAATGGTTACTTGATTCACTAATTGCATATCTTGAATGAACCGTAGTATTCCATTTTTCTTCAGTACTGTAAACCAACGACCAGAATATGATGCAAATGATGGTTCTAGGATCTTCATTTGCATCTTTTCTTTTAAAAGCTCCATAAATTTGGGTAGATGCACTTCACATACCAAAATTGGTCTTAAATCCCAAAGAACATGCAAAACTATAAATATAATCATTGGTGCAATAACACTTAGATCGACACACCCAATTTCAAAGGGTTCAAAAGCAAAAGTCTTTCCATGCATACTTAACATATTTCTAAATTCTATTTCTTCAACAGGTAATAGAAAATTCGTATATCCTATTTTCAACTCATTATGTGTATTCTTGATAAACTTGTGGCCAATTTGTTTAGGATCCCATAAGCCCTTTTCCTTCAAAGCTTGTTGAACTTGATGATTGGAATCACTAGGTAATGGTATAGCTATAGGTTTTATTTTCCTCTCCACAGTTTTGTATCTAGTTTCAACTTTGACTTCATAATCTTGAAATGCTTGTATAACTGAGTAGAACTCTCTTGAATGTACTTGCACCACTTGATCTTCATTTCGTTCTTCAACTTCTAAAATTTCTTCTACAAAATCTTCTAAACTAGTCTCCATATATATACCTACTATTTTATCAACTCCATCAAGCACACGCACTCTTTTTAGGTCCTTTTCAGATTTTTGCACAACTTTTTTCTCCCACTTTGATAGATCATTAAGTTGTGTATAGATAGCAAATTCATTCTTAGATAATTCTACAACATCTGTACAAAAGATACTTTCTTTTTCATGCGAGAGTACCTTCTTTGATGTACCACTACATTTCCGCTCTATAGTGGTACCCTGCAAAAATTCGTAAACTCCTCACTAATCCTTGGTAATAAATTACTTCGTAAATAATCCCAATTGTGCTCATGGTTTATATGTACTATTAGAAATTACATTGCCCTCTTTTCATCTTGACTTCTAATACATGCATATGCTGATCCATCATCCAAAACCTTGGTCTCCATCTTCACAGCTATAATATATGGTTGACAAAGAATCATTGGGTATGAAGTAGTGTCTTGAACAAAATAAATTTGTTCTGTGGTCACATCTCCAACCTTTACCTTCACATTTGGACAAGCACCATAAAGATCTCCTTGTGTATTATTTGTTGCCCGAATGATCCAACCATGGTTAATATCAATGGGCCACCTTCCACGTTTGTAGATTTCTTTTGACATAATATTAATTTCAGATCTATGGTCAATAAAAGCAATTACTAGTTCTACCAAGTCTTCCATTTTTACTAAAGTCTTTGTGGTGGCTCTGGCCCAATGTCCTTGGTATAGTGTCCAAGGTCCTTGTCATCATCCTTATATTCATCCAAATCAAATTGTATCTTTTTATTGGTACAACATTCTGCCAATTCATGTTCCTCTTTGTCAGTCAAGATTGTATCCAAAGCATTAAATACAGTAGATTCTCCTGTCAACTGCCTCTTTCGCTTAATGGTCTCAATGATCATATCATGAAACTCTCTCTTTGTAATGTCCAAAATTTCTTGTAAAGTAAATTCAATTTTGGCATTTAATATTCTTTCTTCCAACACTCCTTTTAAATCTATGGCTACCTCAATATCTGATTGTAACTTACATGTAACATGCTTATTCTTCTTTTTTTCTTTATCAACTTCCATCTTTTCTTTCCATTTTTTTTGGCAGTGGTACATTTCGATTTCGATGGCCCAGCCCTGGATGGTCTATTAGCCTATGGTATAGGTATTTCTTTATTTTGTGTTGTTTCTGTATGCCTTTGAAATCTCTTTTTGTTAGTTGGCTCTTCAAAATTTTCTTTTGTTTTATTTTTTTCCATTTTTACCTCCATTAGAGCTTCATGTTGGGATTTTATCAAATAAGCATGTACAAACATAGTATCTATAGGGCCATCCCATCCTAAAGGTATTTCTAATTATTGTAGCTATATTAAGTAAATTTTACCTTGTTATTTTTTCTTTATTCATGTTGATAATAGCATGATTGTATAGATTTCTTGTGTTTACATGCTTGTCAAAAACATCCTCCTTCTTTCTTACAGCCTCAATGCGATAAATAATAGCTTCTCTTGATGCCATAGCCTATTGAAATAAATGGTCTTCCAAAACCTTCTTCATCCGTCCCTTTCCAAAATTGGTTTTGAAAAACTCACCTATATCTCGCAATACAATTTTTCCATCTTTCCATAAAATTACTCACTATCACAAAATATCAACAAAATCTCCACATTCCTTGTGAAGATGCTTAATACTATCACATCAAATACATCTTTGTATATATCCTTGTTTTGATGCAGGTTTGATCTCAAGTAATCATTCTTTCTCCTCTAGCTTTGTTAGTTTGATTTGTAAGTATTTCATTTCTTTTATCAACTCATCAATTGCATCTTTCTATGGTACAACTATAGACATAGGAATTGGAATAGTACTTACTGGTATAGTAGGTTCTGATAATTGCCTATGAGGTATGATAAATGGTGGAGGTCTAGTCTCTTGCCTTACTACCACCTTATCCCTCCGATACTCTCTTTTAGCAAGTATGCCCACAGCTTCAGAGACTTTCTTCCAATTAATAGTAAGTCCATTGTTCTGTGTATTTTCTTCTAATAGTAATTTCAACTCCCTTTGTAAATCATTGCTAGCTAATTGAAGAAATAACTCCACCTTATCATTTTCAAGTATAAGCTTTTTTACTCGAGATAATTAAAGAAATTGTCTTTCAAATTCTCGAAATAACTTTGTTGCAACTAACCTCTTATTGAATATATTAATCGATTCTATAAACAATTTTCTTATCACCCTTTCTGTATCTTCCAAAGAATACTCTTCTTTTAGCTGAAAGATAAAATCCTCCCATTTTTCTCCATGAGTTTGAATAATCCTTCTTATATGCTTACGAAGCTCTGGTACAATTGGAAGCTCAAATGTTAAGATCATACTTTTTTTTTGTACTTTATTGAGCTCCATCTCCTGTGAATAATACTTAAGATACTTCGAAATATTTCTTCCATCAAATTGATGCAATAAACCAACAATAGATTGCAAGGCTTTAGTAGCCATTACTTCCTTGCACTCTACTTCTTCTTGTTGTTGCATAAAAAGTACAAATGCTAGAAATATTTGAGTTGTAACAGGATTAAGTTGCAATGGAGATACCCCAGTGCAATCCCTACTACTACTTTCTTGCCCCCCTTCTATATTAGAAAGCCAAAATATTTCTTCAAAATTCTCTACCCTAGAAATAATCACCTCGGGTTCACCAGGTAGGTCATATGGCGTGATTTGCTATCTGAGAATACACTGGATATCTAGCTATAGAGAGTTTAGCTTAAACATCTATGTAAATCTTGTCTTAGCTTCCAAAACTCTTTTGATTTTGCATAAAACTCAAATTTTTTTTGTTGGCTATTAGACAAGATGAATTTGTTCAACACGAATTCAAATCTATCATAACTAAAACAAAAGATCATAAAAACAAGTATGTGTTGCAAATAAAAGAAATAGTTTTTACTATAACATTAACATCTAGGAGCATTAACATCTAGGAACTACTAGGGGCATTAACATCTCTTGAACTTATTCTTTGACAATTAAGCAACTTGAGCTTGCTCTAAAGAAATACAAATCTATTTTGACTATAATAAAAGATTATGAAGACAAGAGTATGTTGCAAATGAAAGAAACATTTTCACTTTAATGGAAGGACTACTAGTGGCATTCACATCTATTGGATTTATTCTTTGACCATTAGTTAACATGGATTTGCCCAAAAACAGATTCTCAATTCTATTCTCCTACTATATACTCATAATATACTTACCCACAATATACTCATATTTATGTGATTTTTTTTTAAAATTATAGATTTATGTTCAGCGTCCATTTTTAGGCTTATATTTTATTTTTTTTCTTATTACCATGAGTATGTTTTAGTCGACACAGGAAGATCAACATCTGTAGTAGGTCAATCGGGGAACCAGTGCCGAAAATACGATACCAGCCGGGTGTTGTGCCCAGACCGAGTCGATGACATAACTGGAAGGTTGTATACCCGCCGGGTGTTATGTCCAGTCCGAGTCGATGACATAACTGGAAGATTTTATACCCGCCGGGTGTTTCACTCAGCAGGGTCGAAAACATATCTGGAAGATGCTCTCGGTGATTGCTGCTTCTGAAAAGGGGACACGTTCTACAAAACATTCCGGAGCAGAACGGTCGATGTGCCACATCTCCAGGGTCAGCTCCGACAGAAACAGAGCAGTGGTACCAACGCCCAGCGGCCACATCAGCGCACCCATGATTTTGATTCATATCCAGAAGTGCCGGCGTCGTGTATGTATGTATTTATATAACCTCCCATAGAAATCGTAGATCGGACCCTCCATATCCTCCACATCCGATCGCAAAATCTAGAATAATTATGGCAAGCTGCTGCTGCTGCTTCTGCAAGAGACGGGGAGTGAGGGCGGTATATAGAAGAAGCGAGGAGTTGCGAAGCAGATGCCGAGAACGCCACAAGGTCAGTCAGGTCAGGCCTCCAAGCCGGGGATGGTTGGAGTATTCTTCTTCGTCGCCGCAGCAGCAGAAGAGTGCGAAGGGATTTATTTCACAACGCCGCTGTAGTAGCGCAAATTGCTGCTGCCGATCATAATTTCTTTGAATTGTCTCGGGGTCTGATTTCGTCTCTTAGAGGAGGGGGTGTCTGTTCCGGATCGTTTCCTCAAGAGTTGGGATATCGAAAAGGTGGTTGTCCGGGAGATAAATTTATTTTGGTTAGGGAGTTGGAGGGACCGGATGTTGGAAGTTTAGGTGTTGATTCGATAGGAAGGGGAACGATACTGGGTGCTGGAAGCGGTCAGCTGTGGACGGGCTAATTTGTGACCGAGCCTGGGTCGTTGGAGAGGAAGGCGCGATTTTCGGTCGGTGGTGCCTTTAGGTGCATCGTCGGCTTCGTTTGTGAGGTGCGTGGACGTAGACGGTTTCGATGAAACTGATATTATTTTGGTTTTGATGGAGTCTGGTTTTTTTTGTCCTTTGACCTAATTTTCTGTGAATGTGATGGCTTCGTTGTTGTGCTTTTGCCACACCTGTGCCGTGGGATGCCCGCGTAGGCGAGGACTTTAGGTCTATGAGTTCGTTTACAGGTTAATTCCTCGATTTACACTCACAAGTTAGGGCACTGCACATAATTGGAAAATTGCTGGTTAGTTGGTTCATGCAATAATCTCCGTGCCAGTGTGTAATATGAAAATAAGGATGGACTAAGAGATGTGTGTCTTGTGAGCATGTTATGCTTTCCTGATGTCGACGTCCGAAATTGTTTGTATGGAAACTGCTTTAAAAAGTTGAAATTCGCAATAGTGTTTCGCAGAAAGTCTTGCACTTGCGTGCTTATGGAATATGGTACTTACGGATGGAGAATCGTCTATTGCTGAGTTTTAGTGATTATGTGTTGTAGTGTTTGGAGTGAGGGGCAAGAAGTATGCTTGAAAATTCTGCTTCTCTGCCAAGTGAGTTTAGCGGTTGGGCAATTATTGGATTTATTCAAGTCATTCGACTGCGAGCTTCTGTATTCATCGGATCGATTATTAATTATTCTTTTCTGTAAGAGTTGTGTTGTCAAGGAATCATACTTTACTTTTGTGCTCGGCTTCTCCGTTATCATTACTTTTTGGAGTTTTTTTGTATTTGCCCTTGATGGACTTGTGTGGCCTTTTCATGTGAACACGAGGGGCACTCTTGAAGAGTCTTGTTACATTCTTCGGAGTGCTGGTCACCACTTTTCTTTTTCCCCTTGTCTATCCGATGCGTGTACTATCGATGTGTTTGATGTCCGTAATTTATTATGTGTGCTTACTAATGTAAGTGCATGATTACGCGCATGCGGTATAACAGTGGACGGAATGGCACAACTTCAAGATGACGGGCAGTACATGGGTGACGAATATATGGTGGATTTCGAAGATGATGCTGAAGATCAGTTGCAGGCGGCCCGTGAGAGGAACTCGCTCGACTCAGATTCAGATGATGACAATGATGTTGTGAGGATACTTTTGCGAGTTACTTGAATTGCGTATAAACTTATGGAAGTTTGTGTTGTGTGAATGTGATCTCATGTTGTGCGGATGCTTATCTGTGCAATCGTTACTTTTCATGGTGCGGCTTCAGTTTGCAGATATGACGTGAAAAATTGCACTGTAGCCTGTCAGAATTGTTCCTAGACTACGTTTCAGTTGCATGCGCAATTGATCAGGAACTGATCGTCAGTTACGACGATATCAGTAATGAAGTTGTCAGTTTTTTCGGCAGCATTAGATTTGTATTTGTATTTGTATTATTATTTTATTTGTCTAGAATCAAAGGGTCTGAGTTGAAAGATTCGTTTTGTACGCTTGTAGAGGAATAAAGTTTCGGACACGACTGCTGCACAAGCTCGGCGAGGTAAGGATATCCAAGGCATTCCATGGGACCGGCTGACATTCACAAGGGAGAAATACAGAGAAACCCGGCTACGTCAGTACAAGAATTACGTGAATTTGCAGTTACCGCATGATGAACTAGAGAAGGTGAATGGTCTCTGAAATTCTTTCTCGTTGGTACATTTTCGGTCATACTGTGCACACACTTGTGCTGTGTTCAATTCTGAGCATGTCCAGGACATGTTTCGACCCTCATTAGTCCCTGAGATTCGTGAAAGTATTGGGATCTATGGATCGTCCAGAGAAGTTGTGATCCTCAGAAATGATCTGTCTGAATTGATGTTGCGTGTCTTTTTACTTATTGAAGAATACTTTACTTAGTCCTTTGACTACTTACATTAGTAGGATGTGTCTTATCTGATGATGAGATTTGAGATGCACAGATTTTCCCTCTGCTGAGCATATGTGATTTTCATTGCTGTCTTTGTGCCTTGAAAGATGTTTCTTCTATATGCTTTGGCTATATATACCACCTACTCTCTTACACTCTTGATTTCTTGATTGTAGGAGTGCAAAGTTGTAGAGAAGGGAGGAGATTTTTACCGTTTCCGGCACAACACTAGATCGGTTAAATCCACCATTGTTCATTTTCAGGTAAGTCCTTTTTGGGCTCATGTTCCCTTGCTATTTGCTCTGATTTCTCATGGGTGTAGCTTTTGGCTTTTGTGAAACTCGACGTCATCATGCGGAGGTTCGTACCATTGATGACTTCCTGACATTTTACACGGATATTATGTAGGAATCTGGATTATTTGTTGTTTTTAAATCGTTTTTATTGATGGGTGGATGCTGATCAGTTGCGAAATCTAGTATGGGCCACTTCCAAGCACGACGTGTATCTTATGCACAGCTATTCCGTGATGCACTGGTCGCCTATTACCAAGAAAGGAACTGAAGTGCTCAATGTCGCAGGCCCTGTTATTCCATCTTTGGAGGTGAACATTTTAACCAACTCACAGATCCGTTGTTACTATATCGTATTCTGTTCAGTTAGTCTGTGATGTATTTTAAATACAACTTTACCAAATTTTCTGTGTAGGGTTAAAAACTGTTTTGCGTTGTGATGAATCATATATGGGGTGCTTTTATCTCCTCCCACCGCCTCCCACATGCCACATGCTACCCGGTAGTCGTCATGTGTTATGTAGCTGAAAGTATATATCACGAGTAGTATCGTTCTACGTATATTCTAGTAGGCTTAAATGTGCATATTCTAGTAGGTAGGGCTCGCACCTTTTTCTTTTTATCTTCTCACGATCCACTACATTTATTTGAGCAGGCTCAGAGCAGGCCTTTTCAACATGGGTTGGGACGTGTTCAGATTAGCACTATGTGTGTGAAGCGTAATCTCCTTGTTGCCGGTGGATTTCAAGGCGAGATGATTTGCAAGGTAAGATGAACTGACTCAGTTGATCTGCGAGTTCCAACACAATTCATTCCATATTCTGGGCATAGAACATTCAACTATGTTAACGCCAAAACCATTAAATACTTGCGGCTTCTCTTTGTTTGGACAGAACCTTGACCGTCCTGGAGTGTCGTATTGTGCCAAAATCACCCACGATGATAATGCCATCACCAACGCTATCGACATCTACGATAATTGCAGGTATTAATGAAGAAATCACGATGAATTGAGATTTGTGTAACCAGGATATCAATATATCAGGAATGTTTGAATTTGAACATGTGTTTGTTTGGTTTTTGAGTTCGATTTCATGAAACTTTGGGCGTTTGTTGTGATTTACAGTGGCGCTGTGCGGTTGATGAGTTCCAACAATGATTCGGTTGTCCGCGTTTTCGACTGCAACAATTTCTCTGTATTGAGCCGATTTTACTTCCCATGGGCTGTAAATGTATGCATTCTCTCTCGTCGTTCCAATATTCCAGTGTTATTCTGTGTGTTTCTCTTGGGCTTTCTTCAATGTGACTTGCATGGAGTGTTGTTTATCAAATTCCACCAGGTTGTTTGTAATGCGCATTAACTTCCGATTATCGCTGATTCTGGATGCAGCACACTTCTGTGAGTCCCGACAGCAAATCTGTAATAGTCGTGGGAGATAATGCTGATGGAATTTTGGCCGACAGTCAAAGCGGCAAGGTAAAATTTGCGTGTTCTTGTCTGTTTTTCTTTTCCTGTCGTTTTCGCTTTCGTTTTATCATAGTTTTTTACAAAATACTATATATATATATATATATATATATATATATGTGTGTGTGTGTGTGTGAGGTTTTGTGTGAGGTTTTTGGTAAGGTTAAAATATCAACGGAATTGAAGTAAATAGCTTGTTTTAACACCATCTAACGTTGTATTATCCACATGGTGTCAGATTATATCAACTTTGAGAGGTCATTTGGATTACTCATTTGCATCAGCTTGGCACCCTGATGGACGTGTCTTTGCCACCGGAAATCAAGATACAACTTGCCGCCTTTGGGATAATCGCTATCTGGGATCCTCTTTGGCAGTGCTTAAAGGTCGCATTGGTGCAATACGTTCCATACGATTCACGGCAGACGGACGCTTCATGGTTATGGCAGAGCCTGCTGATTTTGTGCATGTTTTTGACACAAAGCAGGATTATTCTCATTGTCAGGAGATCGATATTTTTGGAGAAGTAGCTGGAGTCTCCTTCAGTCCCGATTCAGAATCTCTTTTTGTAGGTGTGGCAGATCGTACCTATGGAAGCCTGCTTGAATTCAACCGGAGTCACGCTTACACATATTTTGATTGCATCATTTAGACACTACTTGCAAACTCGGTATATGAAGCCGATCTTTTGTCACATAGCCGCATGAGTGGATTGATTGTGAAGTCTCGTGGATGGTCACGACTTCATTGGGAGCTCATGTGCGATAGTTGGAAGTTACAAGTATTATCAGAGAATCAAGGCTTTTGGATTACATGTTTAGTCGTAGATTTTACCGTAGATGTGAAAACATGTGTGCTGCCAACGCCTACAATCGCAGCAGGAGTGCAGATGGCAGCTAGGGAAGCCGCAAACTCAGTGCACCTACTGTTTCGTCAGAGTTTTTCTCTGTGAAAAGATGGCAAGGACGTGTAAATTGAAATGAAAAGCCGAGTTGGAGACATCAATGATATCGAATATAAACAAAACTTACAATGCGGAAAGGTGAAGGGAAAAAAGCATGACACGCCTCGCAGTGCCTATCAGTGAAGCTGCACATGGCTATTTCTGAGAACAGGAAAAGAGAGTATGTTACGTTTAGAGTTATGTAGCTGGGTCAATGTGGATATATGTTCGGTTGCTCAGGCTCCAGTTGTTAGATGTGTCCGTCAATTATTTGTCAAGACTGTCATGGTTTGGGTGGGAAGGCCTCAGCTGGTGACTTTTGGAATCACCTTTTGTAAATAACTGAGTGTTAATCTAAAGTAGTTCCAAATTATTTTGGTGCTGATTTGTACATCTTGACTGCTGCTGGTGCTAGTGACAGTGGAATTATCATCTGGTTGATAGCAACATTTGTCGGTTCTTCTTTGTTCTATTGGCCCAATCTTATTCTCTGAACGCACAATTCTGCAGAGTATTTCAAGCAAGGCGATTCTTGCCATCTGGCGATGTTTATTCTTCGTAAAGATCTTAGACATCGTAGACCTCTTTTGTAGATTTAGTCTTTTTTTTGTAGACCTAAAAGATGTGTAGCATCAAGATTTGCGTGATGTGGTAGTTATGAGTTACCAAGAACTTATAGTCGCATTTTTTATAGCACTTACAGATATGTGAAAAGTGCGAGAAAATATGAGTGTGCATTATTACACAGTACGGTAAAATCCTAGTGACAAAAATTTCATACAAGTTCACCACTCAAACAAAGATAATTGAAGAAAATTTATTGCCAGAAGAATGTTTCCACAAGTAAAACACAAGTTCTAAGTCTGATGAAAGTCACGTCACGTCCGAATATCAGTAATGCTTGCAATCGAAAAAGAAGCAACAGTGATATAATATTTAATCTTGGAAACCCTAATTTTACACATTAAGTTTTTTGTAGGCTGTGGTTGATTTAGCAACTTGAAATTTATTTATTTGTTTATTTTAAAACAATATTTAAATTTTAAAAATAAATTTATTGGGTTCCAATAGCCATCTATTTTTTGTAACATCTTATTACAAAAAGATGTTATTTTATAAAATGATTTTTATAAAATTTTGTAACTTTTTATATAAAGATGATCTATTATTATCTTCTATGTAGGTAATTTGTTTATTTTAATCCAATTCATAATTATAAAACATAAAAAATAAGAAATTAAATATTTCAAAGTATATAAATAATCTAATTAAATTCATTAACAAATTAAATTTATTAAATATCATAAAAAATGACGTTTTTTTTAATAAAAAATCAAAATATATTTTATTAATTTAGAAAATTTTAATAACTATATGGAAGATAAAAAAAAACTTTATGTCATAATTGATATATTAGTTAACTATATACTAATTAATTAAGTAACTAAATATATATGTATATATATAACTTTAGGCTCAAGCTACAAGCACACTCCAAGTTGCTATATGCACATCCACTAACAATCAATCATTGACTTGTATATATCAATGCTTGTTTTGGGGGTGGATTTGGGAGTAGAGTATCAAAGTAGTGATGATCCAAATACGAGTATAAGCTAGTTTTGCTATTGAGAACATATGAATAAAAAACTTGTGATAAACTAAGCCTAGAAGTTATTATATAGGAGAACTATAAGGAATGATTTGTAGTAATGACAAGAAAATTTTGTCAAACTTAACAGACTTGATATAGGAACAAAAATATACCTTTGTATCCTATATGATAGTTAATCTGTTGATCTGAGCAAATTCCTTGGATAGAGAGACAGAGTGGGAATTGGTGATAAAAAATCTTAGACTTGATTTTCAAACATTTTCAATGGCTATCTAAAGCTTTTATCTTATGGCACTAGAAAACTAATGCATCTTCCAAACCTTCCTTGGATATTTGAGACTATAGAGACAATAATACAAATAAATAGGAAAAAGTTGAATCTTTATCATTTCAAACTAAATATGTCAAAGAAACAAATGTTATCAATGAGCATTAAATTGAAACAAAAATTAAGAGGGAAGAGGGCCGAGACTTGTGGTTGTTAAAAGCAGAAAGGCCAGAAAGGCCATAGGACCTCCACCAAGAGGTAGGGAAGAAAGAGAAGAAGTTGAGGCCTATGTCAGTTAAAAAAAAGAGGCAGTAAGATCTACATTGAGACAAGGAAAAAAAGGAGGAAACTAAGACTTCTACCAAAGCAAGGAAGAGAAGGAGATTGGAATCCACACCAAGAGAAGAGAAAAGAGATCTAGATGAACCAATCAAAGGCCTTCGATGTGTGTACAGCCCTACTAGGTGTAGATACAACAACTTGGAGTGTGCTTATAGATTGAGCCATTTCTTTACTAATAAGATTATATATATATGTATATATATATATATATATATATATATTCAAGATTGATTATTTTAAACTAATAATTAAATTATTCAAAATCAAAATAAGTTATCATATATAAGTATTTTTTAATCATTATGAAATAAAAGTTATTAAAGTTTTTAACATATAAAATTCTAAATATAAATTTTATGGTATAATCATAAAAATAATACCAAAACAAATCATAGTTAATCAATTATTTATATAATACTTTAATAGTACTTATCAAAAGTTAATTATATTTTTTAATATTTTAATATCTTTTATGGTCTTGATGATAAATCATAGAAAATAAATGATGGTTTTTTTTTGAATTATTTATAATAATAAGATTATCACAAACTTAGCACAAATCTTGTATAGTCAAGGATATGAATCTGGATATATCTCAAAAGATAATACTCTCATGTATTCTTGAAGAAGAAATAATAAAAAGAAAAAATATAAATATAAGATAGAAAAGAACACAAAAGATGTTGATAAGGCTAAAGATAACCTCACTCTTATCTCTACATATACTATTTAGAAAGAAGGCTTTGTAGAAACATTCAAAAGACCATAAGACATGTGTCTTAGGTGATACCTTATAGATTGCTTTGAATGCAACATTATCAAAGTAAAAATCTTTTAACAAACAAACAAACAAATTTTAATGGCTATATGACATATCTAAAGGAATTTGAAAGATCTAATCTAAATCCAAAAACTGGTTGAGTAAGGCTATATGATTTCATCCAATTAATGAACTCAAAAATTGTGGCTTCTCATCATCTCTACTGAACATATTGACCCCCTTTGAAAGTCATGATAAATTTTAGTGTATAAGAAGTATGAAAGAGGACTTAAATCATCATCCGACCTTTCTTCTAGTGAAATTAACTTGTCATATGAAATAGAAGGTAATATTAGGATGAATAATTTGAATATAATTGTACTTGATACGTGTACATTTTAGCCACAAGCTATGAGTGACAAGTTCCCGGTTGAACTACAAATCCACGAACCTCCAAATTTCGTGCAACAATCACCTTAAAATGAATAATAAAATAGAACGTTCATAACTCAGCTGATGCCAACTGCAGGCTTTGCTGAAGAGGTGGACAGCAATAATCTTCATCATCTTTGCTCAACGTCACAACACAATACACATGACGGTGCAACTACAAATATGTAGCAACTGTTCTCAAATATATTTCATCATCTCAAACAAAAAATAATTAAAAAATAGATCCAAGGAAATGGTTAACTGAGTTGTGAACGTGAATGACACGTTTGAAATATCTGCCCTGGACACAAAGTTCACAAAGACTGTCACCTAGTCCAGCGTGCTGCAGAGCATATACCTGCCAGCACACCTTCGACGTATAGTGATATATACGCATAAAGTTAACAATGCACGTGGAAGGATTAACTTTCACATATATCGATGTTGTACAAGGAGAAGTTCAGCGGGTTAAGATCCACAAACAACAACGTGCCAGACAAAAACCCCTCCGGATTTAAAGCTTTACGTGCACATCGGTCTACGCAGAACACACAAATACGATAAGTAATCTCGAACCCTAACCCCCTGGTCTTTCCTCCGTCTAGACTTTAAACAGTTATAAGGTTAACATTTTCAACCCATCTCAGCCGAAACGCTATATCATATACTGCTCCTTAATTGTAGTAGAGCTCCAGTCCCATGCCATCATGAATTTCGTAATCACTCAAAGTGATGTGATCCTTATATATGGTATACCACTTCTGGATGCGAATCTTCTCAGGTCGCGTTCCTGTTTGAGCAGCTACCAGCTTCTTGAGATCCCCAATTGTATCATCTTCGTTGCACTTCACACGTACCTTCTTCCCCAACCTATCGTTAAGCACCACCTCAATCATCGTTCCTGCCGCTTGCTCTCACTAACCTGTACCGCAATTCCGTCACCGACAAGGCAGTTTCGTAAAACAATTAGAGCGCTGAAATAGTAACAATGCCAATCAGAGCTCCAAACAGTTCAACAGAAACCACCACAACTGCTTGTCACAAAATTAAAATAGTTAACTTGTACGCGAGAAATCCACTCACCAAAATCGAAACCCTCCAGGAACCTCACTCTCCATATCTTTCAATCTTTCACCAAACTAAAGACAACAAACAATCAACAATAATCCCAACAAATTCTCCACGAAAACCATAGTAATAAGCAGCCGTTGAAAGCGAGATCGAGGAGCGATCATACATACCTGAAACAGGTGTTATGCAAGTGCCCGAGACCAGAATCCGCAACTAGAACGCACCACAATTACAATCGAAACGAAACCCTTATTAAGCAAAAACAGAACTGCAACAAACCCCCTCTCGCACGGCAAAGTGGCCACAGCTCCCGAGGTCCAGAACTTTCTACAAGCCTCCCCTTCCAGGTCTCGTATTATATAAACACCTCGAATCAGCCAATCATGAGACGGGCCTATTTGAAGATCTCGATTAGGTCCTCGATGTCCGTCCCCTACCATGTGAAGTTTCGTGGTTGGCTCCTTCTGCAAGAGTGAGCTGATCCATTGACTCGGCATTGTTGAGAGGAAAATATAAATAAAAATAAAAAATAAAAAAATCATTCACTAGTTATTATGACACATACTCAATTTTCACAATTATATATATATATATATATATATATACACATATCTATACATATGTTAAATTTTATAGGAATGTTAAATAGATTCAGATTTTTATTAAATTGATCCACTCATCTTAACCATCATGAAAACAAAAAATGACCTTTAGATTTATTTTTTCACTACTGGATCTCAAACCAATGAAGACCAACCACATTTATCGTGATTACCATATTCTTTATCATGGATAGTTTAATTTAATAAAAATCTAGATCTATTTAACATTCCTATATATATATATATATATATATTGGTCAATTAATTAGTAGAAATCTATAGTTGCTTTCTAATATTTAATTTATAATGCACAATCAAAAGCTATTTTGTGGCTAACCTTTCTATATTTAAAATGGCATTAATTGCATTCTATTAATAATCATATTTTCATCTAATCTTGTATATTTGAAAACAGTGATCAAAATGATAATTTAAAAACAATTTGTATGAAATTTTATTTTATTTTTCTTGGAATTTTGTACTTTAAATATGATAATACTATTTTAATTAAAATTATTCCTTATTTAACATTATAAGTGCATAGCCGTTACGTTAAAAACTTAAGATAAAATAAAAATGATAATAATCTCTCCCTACACAAGGTTTATATCATTATCTTGCATTGTCTTTCAACAATTCCACATAAAATCTTCAATTTGTGGTAAATTTAAAAAATGTCTACACAATTTAAACACCAATCATAAAACACAAATCTTAAAAAATAATTATTGTTCCAAAAATCTTATAAAAGAACACATTAAAATTATGTTTTAAAAAACTTTAGCAACAAATGCAAAGACATTTTCTTATTTAAATGAGGGATATTGACATGGGCATAATTTATTTAATATATCTTAAAATAATACAACCAAGAAAACCTAATTGCATCTGTCAATAGAGGAGATAAAATTTAATGCATGTTTTCAAAAATAATTATGTTGGATTTTTCTTACAAAGCTTCCCAAATATTCATGAATATATTTAACAATCAATTTTCTTTTAAAATAAAAAATATTGAAATACTTTTAATAGATGTTAAAGAAACAAGAGGTTAACAGAACTAGTAAGGCCTAGTAAAGATAAGAAATAGAAGTGCAACTGCAATAAAATTTAAACATGAGGGACAGTTTGTTTGTACGCTTGAGCAATCAAATCAACACATTGCAAAAAAACTTATCACAATTCATGGCATTGTGTCATGAATGGTATGCCAATTTTGGGTGTCTGTTGTATGTGAAAGGTTAGTGCATCATGATAATTGGTAATGTTAGCTAAGGAGTGTTTGGAATAAAATGCAATAAATAACATAATAATGGATATACTAATGCGATGCCATTTACAAGAGCCTCAGATCATCTTTCTCTAAACCTGCACGGAATTTGATTAAACAAAAAGACTATTAATAATATCATGGTCTAATTCAACATGGGATACCTGGATTGTACCTTGACTAAAAAAGTTCCAACTTCAACCAACCCAAACATGTGGGTGCTGCTGGGTCAATTAACTGTTAACGACAAGCTGGTCATGCACCAATGGTAAAAATGTCCCTCAAATGGCTCGCCAGCTTCAAATAACCTGTACCTGTGTGACAAGTTGCTGCTGGGCATGCTCTAAGAAACCCTGCAACATTCTAGGAGGAAAGTGAATTGTGTTGTGTTTATAACAAGCTGGTCATGCACCAACACCATGCCAAAGAGTGGCATATGGATATCAGGAAGATGCTTCCAGATCACGTACAAGATCTAGGAGCCCCAAATCAGATCATGCTTTGAAAACAGAGCTACCCAAAAACTGGTTCCCCAATGAAAATAGACTATGGTACAGAAACCTACATGGTCTAATAGATGTGTTCTTTGTAAATCCTATCTTTGGTGATGCTGATAACCTGAGCTTCCCTGAGCATCTCCCTCAAATTGAACCGCTGAGTCGACCTTTATTCGATTTATCCTTACAGTTCCTAATAGATATTCTGGAAGCTCATGCGCATGCTTTGCCTGTGACGAGGAAACACTGACGTATTATGGCCAGTTGAAAACATGACAAAAAAGACTAACGAATTAGGAGCTCCTAGGAGATTGAGAAAAGTGACAAGCGGGGGAAATTTACATAAATAGAAATGATGGGTTGAAAATTAGAGGTGGGACTGCATGAAGGAGTAAACATACCTCGATCAAAATCGCAAGATCCACTATGACACTTGTAACATAACCCAGAGCCAAGCCCACTACACTCCGTGCAACTGATGACGAACCAATATCTACGTCAATCTGAAAATAAGATATTTCTAATAGGTCAAACGAGCAATTTGAGAATTCTTAGGGACTCAAGGCATTGAAATCATAGGTTTTTAATAAAATAATATCCGAGGGTAATACAAGTGTTTGATAAAAGAATCTATGTTGTCAACCCAACTTCCACAAATTGGTAGATTGAAATACCTCAAGAAAATTATCTCTACGCAAGTAATTACAAGTGACAGCTTTGCCCAGTAGGCATGCTTTTGTACCAACAGCACGCTTCACCATCCAATAACCCTAAGAAATCAATGTAATGTTAGAAACTGATTCACAAGGCAGTAGGTATTACCTATTCGTCTTGAAAGAGAAAACATAATCAAACGTGCCATAATAAACATGTGTATACAAGCAAATTAAAGAACGTGATAAATTGAGATCTATATTGAAGTAGAGCATAGAGGATAAAATAATTTGCCAAAGCATCTTGGTCTTCAAAGCAACGATATGTTATTACACAACTAGTTTGCATGCACGTCAGTACATACCTCGACAATATTTGGGATGAGCTTAAACCGAGAATTTCTAAATGCGTCGTGTCCGTTAGCAAATTGATCAAGCAATGATCCTGGTTGGATTGGCTTGTCAGCGACAAAATACAACACCAAGCTAAATTTAGGCTTGGCACAAACCTGCCCAACCACCCATATTATCTTAGGTTTCCCACGGCAAAAGCGAAAAAGTAGAGCACCGGAAACCAAAAATTACAAGAGACAACTCAATGTCAAACTTCACGAAAAAATTCTGACAAAGCTTCAAGTTCAGAAGCGCAAGTGTAGCAAGAAGTAAGTGGGCACATTAGCATGACATCTCGAGCAATCAAAGGAGAAATAAACTGAGACCCATAGTAAATGATTGAGTTCAAGTTACCTGTAGGTTGATTACAAGAATAAAAGGTGCTTTCCTCCCTACTGCTGACTGATACACAACGGGAAAAAACGCAGCATCGGTAAGCATCCCCTCGTCACTTTTCTATCAAGAGAAATCATACTAAATTATCAAAACATAAAGTAAGTAAAATATTCGTCAATTCTGTCCTCAATGAAACATATCACTCATTCAATCACCTGCACGCAGCAGCTTGAGTGCAGAGCAATCTGGTCGATCTTTTGATCTGACTTAAGCCAATCCACAGCCACTAGTTTCAAAAGCGGATCTCCACCTGATATCTGATCACTACACACGATTTTCAATGAGACTTGTAATTACAAGCTACTCGCCAAATCGACGCATTCTCGTTGCTTCAAGAACATTAAAGAATAGATTTTGACTGAAAGGCTTGATGTGAAGAAAATACAGAGTATTTCAAACCTTGAGATTGTTCTCATTGTAAGTCTCACTACGAACCATGAATCCGCCGTCTCCAGGAGAAGACCATCCATCACAGTCTTCATCACTAGTGGTTCTTCTCAATGATGAATAGAAGGTATTAGGATCTAGTTCGTAAGGCAGTATATTCCAGTCAAGCTCTCGGCCAGCTCTAGGTGCTGTAATATGGGTTAAAATGTAAGACTTTCACGAATAGAACACTGGCAGTAGAAAATCTCAACCTAGAGATTTAATGCAAAGTGCACTAACTAGGAAAGCATATATCACGCTTTCAGGTACTAAAGGATTGAGTAAAGGACAACCAAGATAGGCATTAATTCGACCAAGAATAAGATGGAAAACTTTTCTGCACCACTAATTCACATTCATAAAATGTTTAAATGTTCGAAAATGATTATTTTAGGAAGAAATTACCTGAAACCATTTTAGAGGGTAAACTGAGCACAACACCCCAAGGTCCCTCACACTCCAGGTATGAGGTCTGTGAACACATGAATACAAAACTTTATGAGTCATGAGATATGAGACAAACGATGTGAATGCAAGAATTTGACGCTTGGTGATCAACTAATTAGATTGATTCTTAACAAAGGACATTGCAATTCAAGGACACAGACAGGCCAGCAAGTTGCATTCAACTTCCAACTGACAAATTCAGTCCTAAGAATAAGGTGGATTTACAGGTGCTACTTCTTATCTGTTGTATGTTACTGATATCTTTGAAAGTTATGAAATCTATAGATTTTTTAAATGTTATGCTTTAACAAGTCGAATATTCCCGAAGACTTCAAGCATTTGCAATACACAAAGTTTTAATATCATCACATTAAAGAATAACTACTAAAGCACACCTGATTCTTATTAACCAGCCCATTCTCTTCTCCTTCATTTTCCTCTTCATCATCAAACATAATTGCATCATAAAACTCTTCCTGTGCCTCGAGCACAGATAATTCCTCAGAGGATTTCATCAAGGTCGGGGATGTTACTTCCGGCAATGGGTGAGCTGTTTCTAACATCTTTTTCACCACTTTGCTCACTCTTTCTCCATCTTGAGCTTCCACAACAATAAGCTCGGGACTTGCTTCAAGAAGCTCTCTCAGGCCTAAACTACCGACACCAAACAAAAATGAGTATACCTTAGTATTTCATAGTGACACAACATCCAAAATAATTCGATCAACGATAAATCTGAAATCTAAATCACAGAACTCACGAATATTAGCAAAAGCCTACCTGCAATGCGGCAGAGCAAAATGCAAGGAATAGTCTTGTGAAAGTTCGAGTAATGACGTCGCTTCCATCGGCTCCATCCCGTGGGCTTTGCTTCAATAACTTGCGTAACCAATGATCGAGGAGTTCCCGAACCAGGCCGAGGTGGTAAAGGTATGATCTCCCAAATACCCGCTGCATAAAGAAACGAAGTTACTTGATGAGGCCCAAAGTGTTCGAAATAGATCTCCCAATACAATCTTGATCTTATAGATTCTCGTGAACAAACAAAATATGGAAAACAAGAAATTCCATGTCACAAACATCTCTTGAACAGTCACATGCAAATGTTAACGAAATCAAGACTTACGACTCAAATCAATCCGTTGGAAGCATGGTTTGTCTGGCCGACTTTCGTGCGTGGTTGAAACCTGTGTAATTGCTGCAACCAACATATGATTGTTTCAATCAGGACCAATCTACTTTCCACACCGTTCGTTTGAAACCCTTCAACCCAAAAAGACACAGTTCAAACCTACCAAATGTGATTTAATAGGTGCAAAACAAGAAAATCCTAAACTGGATAGACCAAATAAGTCTAGCGCAAATTTTTAAATCAAGCACCAGAAGGGTACTCACAATATGATCCATCCTGGTCGCGTCGCCAACGTCGTGAGAAAAGGAAGTCCCGTTTACCATGAAACCTGCACAATTTACCCTCATCATCACCCCGATGTGCTCATCGTTACTGGAAACATATGAAACTGAGACAGGATGCGATTCCCAACTTCATTGACAATAAATCAACTACCGTGCAGTCAAAAAATGATCTTGCACAGAAGGTTGAAACCCCAGCTGGAGAAGTTATAATACTATACCTGATAACATATAAGATGCATAAGACGAAGAAGGGTTATTATTGGCTTTCATGTTCAAAGCGAAGATCATAATTATGCTGTCAACATGCATCTTGACGAGAGCTTTGACGAGAATTGTACAATATTATACTCAAAGTCCGGGCAGGTTCTAGAACCTCACCTCCTGACATACCTGGGATCAAACGCACCATAGACAATGTCCGCATTCCCATCAATTCGCTCAACAAGCTCCAAATTGCCGGTCAGTATATCCCATCTATAGCACACAGGCAATGAGAAGGATCACAAACTTTAAGGGTTGATTGCAACAAATACACTTCTTGACCGAGAGAACTGCCCGAACTGATTTAATAGCCTGTCAGCCTCCTACGCGATGAACAACTCAGCGGGTCATGAAAAGATCTCTAACACAGTACATGCATTCCATGGGAAGACACTGCCAACAAATTAGGAATGAGTAATTCCCATGTCAAACCCATACCTGCTGCTAATATCCTTGCTACGCAAACCACACACATTATACTGATAGCAAGCAAACTTTTATTCACTCGACGATAACCGCGGAGGAAAGTCAACTGACAGTCCTGAAAGCCTTACTGGTATCGAAGAGCACAGTTCAAGCTCATAATCTGCTCAAATATGGCATCAGTGGAGGCTTCAATAACGCCAACAGCCTTCATTTTTGAGCCCTTCCCTGCCTAAGTCCATGAACAGGTGTAAGACAAGCTGACGATCATCCATGCAACTGGAACTTGACTCCGATGTGAGAATGTAACAAAGATGCATACATATAGAGAAGCTGAAAGCACCTTAGAGGCTGTGGTATCTTTGAAAATTCGGAGACCTGCTTCCCAACAAGTCACCAACATACTAGTAAGAAGGATTGAGAATGAACATGAAATTTGATACTAAGCAAAAAGATAAAGGCATGACAACTTACGAGCACATAACCAACAAACCACCACGAGTGAAAAGACAAGCCATTAACAATAGAAAATTGTATCTTGGGGAAATAATCAGAGTTAGAAATCGGCTAAGGTAGACTAGTTCACAAAATCACCACGCTTGCTAGACAGTCCACGTGCTTATTCAGGGATTGATCCAACATGCACGTAGAATAAACGTGAATTTATTTCCGTATTGAACTTTGACAGTCTAGTGAACCGCACTTTCCCCGACAGTGAACCGCACTTTCCCCGACAGTTTAGTTCAGGGCGAATAATAAGGTCCGCAAGGACCAGAAATATTACCATTTACTGTACAGAAGGATCTCCAGCCTGCCTGTTCAAACGTTTCTCCCTCTTGATAATCATTACATACACATGAAACAGGCTCCTGCGACGAAATTATCGACGACCTTCTCGATTGCGAACTTGGGCCTGTTCCCAAAATGATTACAGGTTGGTGCATTTAGGCATACCATTATCGTGAATTTGGATATTATGTCGGAGAAAAGGAGTCTGGACGAAATCTTTATTTAAACACATTCACGTATTCCTCAGGAAAATCTTTCAAATTATATGGGAAAAAACAGCCATAGTAGTGTAATATTACCCCTGCTAAGTGTCATAAGCTTCCCGATGCCTCTTGTGACCGATTTTGAATGCGTGCGTGGCTCGTTTATATCGAATCTGTTAAAACGTGAAGAATCAGCGAACAGATCTTTGATGATTGCCAACATTTCCTTCGAAAGTACGAAAGGTCCACCAATTATGAATTATCAGGTAATTGCATCCAAAACCATTGTTCCATTCATATATCGACTAAAGCCATATCCACTTACTCTTCGTCAGTATGAGCGATTCGGCGCCCGCTGCCAATTCGCTCACTAGAGGACTGAGCCTGGACGAAGGAAACAGGATTATCCACAAATGCAAGCAGCTAAATTCCAAGAGCTGAATCACAAGCTCCCAAGAATCTTGACAAAATAAGAGCAATAGGGAAAAATGGAGGGATAGAACTGGCGAAACCTCTTCCATAGCATCTTTAAAAGCACATATCAATTTGTCGACTTCTTCGGAGGTATTGCATGCTAACTGTACAGCACAAAACAGTGGGCATTTAAATAGGAAATCGAACATGATTCACGACGAATTCTTGAACTATTTAAATAACCAAAATCACCCTAAAATGGCCAAGTAGTTACCAAAAATATACACAGTTCAATGGTTTACTATCGATTCTGTGCCAATTGTTCCAATAATTACCTCTCCTTGCCTGCTATGATCCAAGCGATTGAAGATCCGCAAAACATACAATGCCTGTAAAGAACCACTGACGTGTAATTAAAAAGGGGTCCAGACAGAACTGATGAAAGAAGAAAAATGGCATTTGAACGAACATCCTTGCCATTGACCATGTAAACATACTCACGACAAGGTGAATTACAATGCGACTCAGAAGTTAAGAATTTGGATAATACCCTTCCATGAAAAATTCGACGACCCAATGCCTCTACCATCAAATGGGTTCCTGCTATCCCGCTTCTGATAGGCACCTGCAGAACAGAAATCCAAGAATATTAGTTCATAAATGCACCCTTGAAATTCGCCCATGTTTTCATTTTTACAGGCCAGCATTTGTTCAAAGCAGCTCAAATGCTTAAGCTTAATCCTCGAGATGAAGACAACACTGCTGAATCAGAAATTACTTCAAATGAAGTTTTGAATTCGTCTACAAAACACGACTGACAAACGAAATAGCAAATTATGTGTCCCCATGACAATCGTCGTAAATGTGTCAAGGCAGAGACAATACATTACTACTAAACCTGAGTATAATTTTTTTCTAGAATAATTGATGCGGCAATTGGAAGTCCATGCTTTCCAAGTAATCAGCATAAGAAAGCGGACGAAGAGAAAAGAAGCGTAGACATACAGTTCGGGGAAACAAAACAGGGTTGCGCTTGAACATGGTCACATATTTTCCCTTGATAACCAAAAACCGATCGATGCAGAACGGGTAACCTAATGAGCTCGTTCCGACGTGATAAATCCAACCAGAATAGCCAGGAGTTCCTCTGCAACCTTCCCTGTCGGTCCCTATACTGGAATCTATTTTCATCTCAACCTCTCGACCTCGATTCCAACTCCGTCCATGCTCACCCGAATTACGTCTCATTAAACCGTTCCGCTTCTCCTTCAAGGAATTGCTCAGCCACCGTGCGACTGGAATGCTGCTACAACCTCCACACCCCTTCCTTTTCATACGGGGCAAAGATGGGGAGGATGGACAGGACGAACCCTCCAGCGGCTCGTAGGTCTCCATATTTAACATTACCAGTCCTCCAAACTGGAACAGTTGCTGCTATCGGATGGCTGCAACGCTACCCTTACCTTTACTGCCATGAACTTCAACCTCACGTGGTGACAACTCCTACTTGCAAGCCTTTCATGTGGAGAAGCCTCGATTCCTCTCTGTAAAATCCTGTTTATCAACCGCACCAGAACGTCCTCCCCAAAAACATTCCAGAGAATTACATGTCGGTGGCCATATATACTGCTCAATTCTCTCCAGCCAAAATGTATCTCTTCCTCGTGTTCATCTTCCTAACACAAACCCCCGAAAAAACGTTTGTTTCCACAACAGCAACTCAATCAGCTGCAAGATACCAAGAGCTATGGATACTCAACGGATAACGACGATGAATCAGCAGTGCCAATTACGGCACATACACGTAGCCCCGGAAGCCAGAGACAATCAGGATGCAAAAATAACTCTACCACTGCCCAAAAACATCCTGTTCTCACAATCCAACCCAAGGGACTATCAAAATTACGCTTGAATTCGAAACCACCACCCCAGTCAGCGAATAATTCGAAATCCAATAACAAGCTCTCACAACGACGACCCCCGATCAACTTCCAACCCTTGCCAACATCCAAGAATCTCGAAACCAACACTGAAATGCCCTATCACACGCCACTCCTCCAGCAGGTGTAATCCAGGAGGCAGAATAAACAGCAAGAGGACAGCGAATGAATACGACGTAAATTAGGGACGGTAACAACTGGGACAGCAGAGTCGCGGCGATGTTGGGGTATGGAGGAGCATGGGATCGATCGCAGAAGGCGACAGTGAGAAGGAAGACGCATCATCAAGGACTGTGGGGGTGGGGGAGGGGATGCGCGCTCAACCCAGCGCAGTCACAATGGAAGCACGAATTCCTAGGCCTGGAAACCTCGGCAACCTTCCTGCGCAGGAAGGAATAGGGGAGGGAAGTCGGGGACCTCTCCTCTTCCTCCCTCCATTCCATTGACTCTTTCCTCGCTTTCCTTCCCTTCCGTCCCTCACTCCTCCTCCTCCTTTTGTGGGGAAAAAGCGCACCCTATCGCCAGCTCCGCCCGATGGAATATTCCCTGCTCTCTCGATCTCTCTCGATGCGAGTCTCTGCATCTGTCTCCCTCTGTCGCTGTGTGAATTTTGTCCGACTGGTAGGGTTGGGGTGGGGAGGTCCCTCCCTGGCCATGGAATATCCTTATTCCGAGGATCCGGGTATCTCTCACTGACACCAGAGCCACGCCGCATCGCAGAAGGAGGAAGGGAGGGAGTGTGCGGGCGTGCGGGAGGAGCGTGGTGGTGGACCAGGGTGCCTCCTCCCCCCACTCCGCGTTTTTATTTTGCTGTTCTTAAACTTAGAAAAGTTCTTATCTTAAACTTTACTCGGTATTTGTGCTGGAGGTGATGATAAAGAATAATAAGAATAAGAACAGTGGGTTTTGTGAATGTGAGTAAGGTAGCTGACCCATTTCTATTAACTTAGGCATTGTAGCGTATTTGCCAGAAGTGTATGAAAAAATAAAAAATATCCTTGTTGAAATAGAAATTAATAGGATTTTAGGTGTTTTTACACAATTTGTCCAATAATAGAAGTTATACTAATATTTTAGTAAAAGATTCTCTTTGGCTTGAAATTGATATTTAGACCAACCTCATTCCAACTAGTAGTTGGTGATAAAATTGAGAATGCTAGATTCTAGCCAATTTTTATGAAATTCTTAATTTCTTATCCAATAGTACCATGGAATTGAGGTGAAATGTGAATTAAGTAATATGAAACCATAAGGTGTTAGAACTCATTATTATTATCATGTTAAATTGATCAAAAATACACCACCCTATAGATTAGAAATAAAGAGGTGGTTGAAAATGGATTGGCTACATTAATACTATTTAATTGAAATCATTGTATTTTGAGTTCTAAAGTATTTGACATTCTAGACATTGTTTTTACTTTTCTTTTCAATATGATTAGTATATAATTCTTTGTTGTTGACTTTTTATGATGTCTTATTATAAATAGATGTATTGAAAATAGTAATTATATCAATTAGAGTTTTAAAGAAAGAAGATTAGTATTATAACAAAAGAAAGCTATACATGTGAAATTATTTCTTCAAAATATAACTTCTACCAAATAATGAAATGGAACTGAAGTCTCTCTAAGATCTAAAATTCTTCCATTCTATAATAATATAAATCTCATTACAATGTAGGACAAAGCAAACTAGAATAAAACAAAATAGAATGATGAAAGACAAAACATAACAAAAGATAATAGAATAAAATAGAATAGAAAAAATACAAACCAAACTTTATTAACAGGAAGGGACCAAAGCCATCCCTAATCCAATATCCAAATTATAAGCCTCTGCTAGTCTTATTCATACTTTCTCCAACTATCTTAGAACTTTCAAAAATAATCCTATGTCATGGACATAGACATCTAAGTTAGTAATTATCTGTATAAATAGGTAGAAGTAAGTAGAAGTAAGTAAAAATAAGTTAATTCTATCATATCTTCTATGGAAGCTTTTTAAAAGCTTCATAGATGTTCCTTTGACTTTATAAGTATCTATAATTAATTTTTTGGATTAAAAAAGTGGTCAACACATTGGCCATATGCCACACATGTTGTTAGCTTAAAGACCAAGCTAACTATGTGGTCCACACATAAAAAACTAGCCTTATAAGTCAAGGCATGTATCTTACAAAGTCAACACATATTGGAGGTCCTGTAAAATATTGCCACGTAACTCCTAGTTAAATAGTATATATAGAGACAAGAATGAAGCCCTCTTCATTCTTGCCAATTCTTTTCTTGCTTCTAGTCTAGTTTCAAGAGTCTCAAGTTGTCTTGCCTTTTGGCAATAAGCTATTCTAGTTTTTTTTTAATATACATACTTTCTTATTTCTATTTTGTCACTTTTTCTTTGACACAAATTTCATTGGTTTATGCATCATCTTTTAGTTCATGTGCTTGATACATTGACAAGAGTACACTTACAATATCAGAGCTTTGTCTTGTCTTGATTAAGAGTAGATTATCTCTTTCTCATGATAAGACATAAGCCTATTAGAAGTTGTAGATTACCCTCTTTTAAACTGATATTGTTCTTAATATTTTCTTTGTCTTCAAGTCTTTTTTTTACTTATCTTGAGTAATATTAGATATTTTTTTGAATGTTATTATGGCAGAGCTTGTTGAAATGAAGAGTGCAATGGCACAAATGTAAGATTAATTAAAGGAGTTGATGCTTGCGATGCATCAACTTAGTTTACCGCCACAAGGATCAATAAGAATAGCAGAAAGTGAAGATATAGAGATGATTAGAGCTGCTTCAACATCTACACTAAATCATGTCCCTCCATCCACGATAGAACATCCTTCAAGTATTAGAGAACCACAAATTTTCATGCTCGAGAAGTTTGATGGTACAAGATCTAAATTTTGAAGATTTATGAATCAAGTAAAATTTGTGATTGAACTTCAACTTCAAAACTATCCAATTTCACGATCACAAGTTAGATTTATTGGTACACTTCTTTTCGCTTCAGTACTATTACAATTTTCATCTTTTCTTGAATAACAAGATTTAATATTGGATAATTTGGAGATATTTTTGGTGAAATTCTAGTATATATATGGAGAACATGATGCAACTTTTGTTGCAACTAACAAGATCCATATTTTGCGACAAGGCAATCAATCTGTAACGTTACATGCTTGATAATTTTGACAACTTCTAAGTGATATCAAGTGGAATGATGTTGATCTTATTAGCCAATTTTTCAATGGATTAAAATATGAAGTAAAGAAATTGATGCTCAACTTATCTGATCATCAAACATTGAATCAAGCAATTGACTTTGTTGTGAAATTCAACAATCAACTTTTTGAATTTCGATCTAAGAGTCATACAAATAGGCCTCAACATTATTATAATTCGATGGCAATATCAACATCTCTTCAATACATACATTCAGAAGTAGAAGATATGTAAATTAATGTGGTATGTTTTAAACTTCTTATTGAGAAAAAAAAGACTCGTTGCCATCAAGAAGGATTATGCTTATATTGTAGAGAATCTAAATACAATGCTCAACATTATCCAAAAAAACAAAAAAATCACAAAATAAGATGCACAATTATTAAAGAAGATAATGTGTCAGAAAATGAATTTGTCCAATAACAATAAGAATTGTGCGGTTGGAATCTTATATAATTTTTAATGAAGGTTCTATTGTCTCCTCAGAATCCTCTCCTTGTTTTATAATAGATGTATATTTAGGACCTAATAATTATAAAGCCTTCACCTTAATAGATTCAAGAGCCTCAACTTATTTTTTAGACATAGAATTTGTTAAAAGTCATAAAATATCACTAATATAAAAAACCAAATATATTCATGTAGAAGTCATAGATGGTTGTCCGTTGTCTTTTGGAAATGTTACTCATAAAATACTTCCTATAGATATAGCAATAAATGGTCATAGTAGTTGTGTAATCTTTAATATAATTAGATCTCCCTCTAATCCAGTTATTTTAGGTTTATCATGATTAGAAAAGTATAATCCTTGTATAGATTGAATTTTTAGTATCTTTAACTTTTCTAAAAGTATAACTAAGACTGAAATTAATCCAGTAGAAAGTCATAAGTCTAGTATAATAAAACTTGTGTTTGTAAGTGCAAGAGCTTTCTTACATGTTGCATAAGAAGGATCACCTTGTGTCATTTATGCCACACCTATTTCTAATGATACAAAGAATTTAAGTGGCATTCCCAACAAATATGAAGAATTTCAAGATTTATTTGAAAAAAAGAATGCAGATACTCTTCTAGAACATCATCCCTATGACTGCTCAATTGACCTTCAAGAAGGAGTACAAGCACCATTTGGACCAATTTATAGTTTATTACAAAATGAATTAGCTGAATTCAAGGAATATAATGAAGAAAATCTAGCCAAGAATTTCATATACCATTCCAAATCACCAATAGGAGCTTCAATCTTATTTGTAAAGAAGAAAGATGGATCATTGCAGATTTGTATTGATTATTGAAGACTCAACAAGATTACCATCAAGAATAGCTACCCTCTACAGTTGATATCCGAACTTCTCAATCAACAGAATCAAGCTAAGATCTATACAAAAATAGATTTACAATGAGCATACAAACTAATACGTATTAAAAAAGGAGATGAATGTCATGGACATACTCATATAAGCTAGTAATTATATATATAAATAGGTAGAAGTAAGTAAAAGTAGGTAAAAGTAAATTAATTCTATAGTATTTGATATAAAAGCTTCTTAGAAGCTTCATAGATGCTGCTTTGACTTCATAGGTGTCTTTAATTGACTTTTTGGATTTGAAACGTGGTCAACAAGTTGGCCATGTGCCACACATGTTGTTAGCTTGAAGACCAAGCTAACTATGTGGCCCACACGTAGAAAAACTTGCCTTGTAAGTCAAGGCATGTGTCCTACAAAGTCAACACATATTGGAGGTCCTATAGAACATTGCCACGTAGCTCGTAGTTAGATAATATATATAGAGACAAGAGTGAAGCCTTCTTCACTCTTGTCAACTCCTTTCTTGCTTCTAGTCTAGTTTCAAGGGTCTCTAATTTTCTTGTCTTTTGGCAATAGCCATTTCAGTTTCTCTTTCAATATACATACTTGTTTATTTATATTTTGTTACTTTTCTTTGAGTGAAGGCTCACTTATTAGAATTACTTTTTCATCGAGTTCTTGTCCTTGATAGATTGACAAGAGTACACCTACAATATCAGAGCTTTGTCTAATCTTAATTAAGAGTGGATTATCTTTTTTTCTTGGTAAGATATAAGCATATTAGAAGTTACGGATTGCCCTCTTCAAAAGTGATATTGTTCTTAGTATTTTCTTTGTTCTCAAGTCCTGTCTTCTATTTGTCTTGAGCGATAATAGATATCTTCTCTTTTCTAAGTGTTATCATGGCAAAACTTCTTGAAATAAAAGTGCAATGGCACAAATGCAAGAGCAATTGAGGGAGTTAATGCTTGCGATGCATCAACTCAATTTACCACTACAAGGAACAACAAGATTGGCAAGAAGTAAAGATATAGAAATGATTGGAGCTACTTCAACATCTACACCAAATCATGTCCTTTCTCCTGTGGTGGAATGCCCTTCCAGTGTTAAAGAATCGAGAATTGTCCTATCCTGGAAGTTTGATGGCACCAGATCCAAGTTTCAAGGATTTATCAATCAAGTGCAACTTGTGATTGAACTTCAATCCCTAAGCTATCCAACTCCAGGATCGCAAGTTAGATTCATTGGTACGCTTCTTTCAAGTTCAGCACTATTGTGGTTTTCATCTTTTCTTGAATGACAAGATCCAATATTCGATAATCTAGAGGCTTTTTTGGCGAAGTTTTGATCCATGTATGGAAAATATGATGTAATTTGTGTTCCAACCAATAAGATCCGTATTTTACGACAAGGCAATCGATCAGTAACGTTATATGCTTCACAATTTTGACAACTTGCAAATGATATCAAGTGAGATCATGCTGTACTTATTAGCCAATTTCTTTGTGAATTACAATATGAGGTAAAAAAATTAATGTTTAACTTACCTGATCCTCAAACATTGAGTCAAGCAATTGACTTTGCTATGAAGTGCGATAATCACCTTTTTGAATTTCGATCTAAGAACCGTACAAGTAGACCTCAACGTTACTATAATTCAAAGGCAACACCAACACCTCTTCAACACATATATTTGAAAGTAGAGGATATGCAAACTGATGCAGTACGTTTCAAACCTCTTACTGAGCAAGAAAAGACTCGTCATCGTCAAGAAGGATTATGTTTATATTGTGGAGAATCAAAATACACTGCTCAACATTGTCCAAAGAAACAACGCAACCATAAAATGAGGAGTATGGCTGTGAAAGAAGACAATATGTTAGAAAACGAGTTTGTCCAGCTACAATAGGGACCATGCGCCTGGAACCTTGCACAACATGTAGTAAAGGTCCTATTCTCTCTTCAGAGCCCTCTGCTTGTTTTACATTAAATGTTATTTTAGGACCTAAATATTACAAAGCCTCTGCCTTGTTAGATTCAGGAGCCTCAGTGTGTTTCTTAGATGAAGAATTTACTAAAAGACATAGCATAACTTTATTAAAGAAAACTAAACCTGTTCATGTAGAAGTCAAAGATGGTCGTCCATTGACTTTTGGAGATATTACTCACGAAACCCTTCCTATAGAAGTAATAATCAATGGTCATAATAGCTTTGTAGTATTTAATATCATTAGATCTCCCTCTAATCCAATCATTTTAGGTTTATCGTGGTTAGAAAAATATAACCCTCAAATAGATTGGATTTCTCGAACTCTTACTTTCTCTAAAAGTATAATTAATAGTGTAGTTAATCAAGTAGAGAGTCATAAGTCTAGTTCAATTAAACCCGTGTTTATAGGTATAAAAGCTTTCTTGCATGTTGCTATGAAAGAATCACCATATATTATTTATGCCATACTTGTTTCTACTGGTGGAAAGACTTCAAGTGGCATTCCAAGCCAATATCAAGAATTTTAAGATGTATTTGGAAAAAAAAAATGTGGATACACTCCCGAAACATCGTTCCTATGATTGCTCAATTGACCTTCAAGAAGGAGCACAACTGCCATTCGGACCAATCTACAGTTTATTACAAAATGAGTTGACTGAACTCAAGGAGTATATTGAAGAAAATCTAGCCAAGAATTTCATACACCATTCTAAATCTCTGGCAGGAGCTCCAATTCTATTTGTGAAAAAAAAAAGATGGATCATTGCGGATGTGTGTTGATTATCGAGGACTCAACAAGATTACTATCAAGAACAGGTATCCACTACCTTAAATATCTGGACTTCTTGATCAGCTGAGTCAAGCTAAGATCTATACAAAAATAGATCTCCAAAGAGCATACAATCTAGTACGCATCAAAGAAAGAGATGAATGGAAGATTGTGTTTCGAACTAGGTATGGATATTTTGAATACAACGTCATGCCTTTTGGACTTACAAATACACCAACAGCTTTTCAACATCTAATGAATGATATTTTTCAAGAGTTTTTGGATGATTTTGTGGTCTGTTATCTAGACGACATCTTGATCTATTCTAAGAATCTAGAAGAACATGAACTTCATATTCGTCGTGTGTTACAAAAATTAAGAGATGCACGATTCTATGCCAAGATAAAAAAGTGTGTATTCCATACTACTCAAGTCGATTTCTTAGGTTACATCATTTCAAATGATGGACTTATGATGGATCCTAAAAAAATTCAAACTATTATAAATTGATAGATCTCAAAAACGGTAAGAGATGTTCGATGCTTTTTGGGATTTGCCAACTACTATCAGATCTTCATCAAAGACTTTTCTCGAGTTGCAGCTCCACTTACACATTTGACTTGTAAAGACAAAGTGCAATAGAATCAAGAAGCAGAAGTTGCTTTTGAATCTTTGAAGACAGCGTTTGTTTCTACACCAATCTTATATCGTGTTGATTTTTCCAAAGCGTTCTTTATAGAAACACATGCATCAGACTTTGCTCTGGGTGTGATTTTGTCACAAATAGAAATAGATGACAAACTTTATCTAGTAGCCTTTCATTCAAGAAAATTCTCAGCAGCAGAAATCAATTATGAGATCCATGACAAAGAACTTCTTGCAATTGTGGATTCTTTTCAAGAATAGCATCATTATATAGAAGGCGCTTCCAGTCCAGTCATCGTGTATACGGATCATAAGAACCTCGAGTATTTCATGTCAGCACGCATATTAAATTGTCGTCAAGCTCGTTGGAGCATGTCTTTATCAAGATTTGAGTTCATCATCACTTACTGGCTAAAAAAACAACAAGATTTGTCTGATGCCTTGTCTAGACATTCTTATCTTGCACCAAAAAAAGAAGATCTAGCTTTTGAGCAACAAAAAACGGTTCTCTTGAAGCCGGAGCAATTTCATCTTTGAGCAATAAAATCAACTTTGATTGTTGATTTAACTTTTCTCAAGCAAGTCCAATTAAGTATGTCTTCAGACCTTCTTATTCATGATATCAAGAATAATTCTTTTAAATCTCATGATCCCTCTAAATTCGAGTTCAAGATCAACATACTCTATTTTGAAGGATGCCTATATGTTTCAGAAGGAGAAGCACGATTATGTATTCTTCAAGCTCGTCACGACTTTCCAACAGCATGACATTTTGATACAATAAGACTTTGGAGCTGATATCTAGGGATTTTTGGTGGCCTCAAATGTGGAAGGCAGTCAAAGATTTTGTACAATCATGTGATGTTTGCTCAAGATCAAAAACTCCTCGTCATCGACCTTTTGGACTTCTACAGCCATTATCTATTCCATAACAACCATAGTCTACTGTTTCTATGGACTTCATCATGGATCTTCTAATCTCATGTTCTTATGACTCTATATTCGTGATAGTAGATTGTTTTACCAAGATGGCATATTTTGTACCATGTACAAAATCTATCACAGGTGAAGAAATAGCTAAGCTCTTTCTTGACAATATCTATCGCTATCATGAATTATCCAAGGATATTATATCAAATAGGGGAACTCAATTTGTATCGAGATTTTGGCAGACTCTTTTCAAGATTCTAAAAGTGGATATAAAACTATCTTCAACATTCCATCCTCAAACTGATAGACAAACGGAGCATGTTAATCAAGTTTTGGAGCAATATTTAAGATGTACCATTAACTACCAACAATATGATTGGACAACTCTTTTGCCATTGGCAGAGTTCGATTATAATAATACAGTACATTCTTCTACAAAACAAACACCTTTCTTTGTTAATTATGGTTATCATCCACGACTTGATATTTTTAACTTTTCAAAAGTTAATAATTGTTGCAAAAGATTTGGCGATTCATTTGTCAAAGTTACATGCAACGATGAAGGCGCAGTTAAAAGAGACTCAAGAACAACAAAAGGTCAATGCGGATGTCTATCAAAAGGAACAACCACCATTCCACTTGGGTGATAAGGTATGGCTACTTCATTGCAATATCAAGACCATTTGTCCTTGTGACAAGTTGGACTATCGAAGGCTTGGACCATTTTCTATTTCTGCACAAATCAATGCAGTTACATATCATTTACATCTACCAGAGTGAATAAAAATCCATCCAGTATTCCACATGTCTCTTCTTGAATCATACAAGACAGTGGGTATATGAAGAAGACAACAAGCTCCACCTCCTCCCATAGAAATGGACAATAATGAAGAGTTTGAAGTAGAAGAAGTCTTAGATTCAAGGCGGCGCCGAAATAAATTAAAATATCTTGTCCATTGGCATGGATATGATATTAGTAAACGCACATGGGAGCCAGTAAAGAATCTTACAAATACAGCAAAGGCGGTGGAGGCTTTTCATCAACGACATCCATCAAAATCAAGTTGAAAACCTTCTTTATAAAAGAAACAACATCTAGGCAAGATAACATTCTATTTTCAATCCTTATTTGTAGCTTTTTTGTAGTTGTGATGCTCAAGAGATGGAGAACTAACAACCAGCAGATTCGACTCAAGGACCTTCATTTCCTCACCTGTCGAACAAGACATTACAATTGTCACAACCTTCAAGACGATGCAATCGAGATGAAGATCTTCAAGAACGATATGTTCTTTGTCGAATAGATGGCAAGATACTACGCGTTTGGTATCACGACTTGGGAAGAGACTCTCGATGTTTGGTGATTTTGCTAGAGGTAGGAACAACTCCTGATGGTGTTCCAAATGTTTTATTTGAAGGAAGTTATGAAGGTCTCAATAATGATCAAATAACTGGATGGTCTTCTCGCCGTGGTAGGGGACACTACTGATGGTTGAGAGGCCCTATCAATCATCTTCGAAGAGAACAAAGATCAAATTATGTGGCAAATACAATTCGTCACATCATAGATTTCTTCAATATATGATGATCGCTCCTTGTGGAACTCGTTCCTAGAAGGAGGGATAATATCATGGACATATTCATGTAAGCCAGTAATTACATATACAAATAAATAAAAATAAGTAAAAATAAGTAAAAGTAAGTAAAAGTAGGTAAAAATAAGTTAATTCTATAGTATTTGATATGAAAGCTTCTTAGAAGCTTCATAGACGTTGCTTTGACTTCATAGGTATCTTTAATTGATTTTTTGAATTTGAAACATGGTCAACAAGTTGGCCATGTGCTACACATGTTGTTAGCTTGAAGACCAAGCTAACTATGTGGCCCACACGTAGAAAAACTTGCCTTGTAAGTCAAGGCATGTGTCCTACAAAGTCAACACATATTGGAGGTCCTATAGAACATTGCCACGTAGCTCATAGTTGGATAGTATATATAGAGACAAGAGTGAAGCCTTCTTCACTCTTGTCAACTCCTTTCTTGCTTCTAGTTTAGTTTCAAGGGTCTCTAATTTTCTTGTCTTTTGGCAATAGCCATTTCAGTTTCTCTTTCAATATACATACTTGTTTATTTATATTTTGTTACTTTTCTTTGAGTGAAGGCTCACTTGTCTGAATTGCTTTTTTATTGAGTTCTCGTCATTGACAATGAATGAAAGATTCTATTTTGAATTAATTATGGACATTTTGAATACAACTTCATGTCTTGTGGACTAATAAATGCATTGACAGCTTTGCTTTGAGAGTTGTATTATCACAAATAGGAACAGATGATAAACTTCACCCTCTAGCTTTTCATTCCAAATAATTTTTAGCAGCTGAGATTAATTATGAAATCCATGACAAAGAGCTTCTTGCAATTATAGATTCATTTCAAGAATGATGTTACTATCTAGAAGGTACTTTCAATTCAATCACCGTGTATACAAACCATAAGAATCTTGAGTATTTTATGTCAACGCGTATTTTAAATTATCTCCAAATCTATTAGAGCATGTCTTTATCCTGATTTGATTTCAAGATCACATATTGACCCAAAAAACAACAAGGTTTCTGAGATGCTCTTTTTAGACGTTCTTATCTTGCACTAAAAGAAGAAGATGCATCTTTTGATCAACAAAGAATAATTCTCTTGAAGCTAAAAGATTTTCATCTTCAAGTAATGAAATCAATATTGACTGTTGATTCTACCCTTGTGAAATAAATCCAATCAAGTATGTCTTCTAATCTTCTTATTCACAATATCAAGAATCCTTCTTCTAAGTCCTAAGATACTTCTAAATTTGAGTTCAAAAGCAACCTACTCTATTTTATAGGTCGATTATATGTTCCAAAAGGAAAAGCAGGATTACGTGTTCTTCAAGCATATCATGACTTTCCAACAACATGACATTTTGGATACAACAAGACTTTGGAGCTTATATCTAGAGATTTTTAGTGGCCACAAATGTGAAAGGATGTGAAAGACTTTGTTCAGTCATGCAATATTTGTTCAATATCAAAAATTCCTTGTCATCAACTTTATAGACTTTTTCAACCATTACCTATTTCAGAACAACCATTGTCTTCTATTTCTATGGATTTTATCATAGATCTTCCAATCTTAAGTTCTTATGACTTTATATTTGTGATAATAGATCTTTTTATCAAGATGGCACATTTTATACTATGTACAAAATCTATCAGAGGTGAAGAAACAGGTAAACTCTTTCTTGACAACATCCATTGCTATCATGGATTATCCAAGGATATTATATCCGATAGGTGAACTCAATTTGTATCAAGATTTTGGCGCATTCTTTTTAAGATTTTAAAAGTAGATATAAAATTATCTTTGGCATTTTATCTTCAAACTGATGGATAAATAGAGCATATTAATCAAGTTTTGGAGTAGTATTTAACATGTACCATCAACTATTAACAAGATGATTGGACAACTCTTTTGCCATTGGGAGAATTTGCTTATAATAATATAATATATTCTTCTATAAAACATACGCATTTTTTTGTCAATTATGATTATCATCCAAAAATTGATACTTTTGACTTTTCAAATGTTAATAATCCTGCAGCAAAAGATTTGGCAAATCATTTCTAAGAGGTACATACAACAATGAAGGTGCAGTTAAAAAAAGCTCAAGAACAACAAAAGATCAATGTAGATGTCTATCAAAAGGAACAACCATCATTCCACATGGGTGACAAAGTATGATTACTTCATTGCAATATCAAGACTACTCATCCTTATGACAAGTTGGACTATCGTAAGCTTAGACCATTTCCTATTTTTGTAGAAATCAATCTAATTGCATATCATTTACAACTACCAAAGTCAATAAAAATCCATCCAATATTCCATGTATCTCTTTTTGAATCATACAAGACAGTGGACATACTAAGAAGAAGACAAGTACCATCTCTTCTTATAGAAGTGGACAATAATAAAGAATTTAAAATGGAAGAAGTTTTAGATTCAAGGTGGTGCCAAAATAAGTTAGAATATCTTATTCTTTCTCGTGGATATAATATTAATGAATGCACATGGGAGCCAACAAAGAATCTTATAAATGTAGCAAAGAAGGTAGAGGCTTTTCATTGACAACATCCATCAAAATCAAAATAAAGACATTCTCTATAAAAGAAACTAGATCTAGGCAAGATAACATTCTACTTTCAATTCTTGTTTGTAGCTTCTTTGTATTTGTGATACTAAAGAGATAGAGAACTAACAACTAGTGGATTCGACTGAAGAGCCTTTGTTTGCTGACTTACCGAATGAGACATTGAGATTGTCACAAGCTTTAAGACTACACAATCAAGATGAAGATCCTCAAAAATGATATGTTTTTTCTTGAATAGATGGCAAGATACAATACATTTGGTATCAAAATGGTAGAAGAACGTGCCTTGTAAGTCAAGGCATGTATCCTACAAAGTCAACACATATTGGAGGTCCTATAGAACGTCGCCACGTAGCCCCTAATTAGATAGTATATATAGAGACAAGAGTGAAGCCTTCTTCACTTTTGTCAACTCCTTTCTTGCTTCCAATCTAGTTTCAAGGGTTTCTAGTTTTCTTGTCTTTTGGCAATAGCCATTCCAATTTCTCTTTCAATATACATACTTATTTATTTATATTTTATTACTTTTCTATGAGTGAAGGTTCACTTGTTTGAATTTCTTTTTCATCGAATTCTTGTCGTTGACATCTAATCAAATCAAATCCTAAACTCTAACCAAATCCTAAACAAATCCTAAATAAGCCTTAATCAAATCTCAAACAAATACTAGATAAATCATAGTCAAATTCTATGTGAATCTTAATCAAATCATAAACCGAATCCTAATCAAATCTTAAACCCTAACCAAATCCTAACCAAATCTTAACCAAACCAAATCAAATTTTTAACCAAATTCTAAATCCTAACTAAATCCTATTCAAACTCTAATCAATTTCAAGTAATTCCTACAACAGATTTAGATCTTGATAACTAATGAATGAACTATTGATTTTAACCCAAAATTTTCACACCTCTTAAAAATTAAGTTGACATCAAGCACAAAAAAAAAATAAAGAAGATCAAACTCACTAAAAGAAGATCAATCCTAAAATCTGCTCAAGTATCGGCCGCTCTCCTACTCCAATCTAAATGATGAAATTCTATTACCAAAATCTCCCTTTAAAATCATTCAATCATTTTCAAATTTTATATATGTATAACAAATGAAGTCTACTACTCACATACATAACTTTCATTCCAATCCAACTAGTAGATTGCAAGAAATTTTAGAAATTCTCACTAAATCTAAAATTCTATTTTGTGAGACCCCAATGCACTTAAACTTCAATAATCCTCAATTTAATCTTTTGATCAAGCTCAAACTTATAGTATATATTGAACACATATGTATCCACAAATTCTTAAAATTTTACTTATAGATCTATTGCCAAACTTACGAAATTCTCTAAAAAGTATCACATATTTTATTTCACAAATCCAAAGTCATCTAAAACAAACTCTGACTTTGCAAAGCTCTTGCAAAGTCAATACACACTCAAATCACTTCAAATTTATGCTTAAAGAAATCTTATCAAGTCAACTCCCAGATACTATTCTTTGATCTCCAAAAGAACTCCAAAATTGTCGTCATGGCTTAGTTTTGTACCTCTAGGTCTGATTTCGACCCTGATTAGTAACTAGTCCTCTCCGGATATCAACTCTTGGATTTCTAATGTAATTTTTGCTACAAACTACTCTTAACTTCTTTCTAAAGGTGCTTATATTGTTAATTTTTCTAATCTACTTTATTTTGCTCTATTTGTGGTCCTACAAAGTGAATAGAAGCCTATTTTGCAAAAAAGCAACATTAGCACCTTTAATTTTTCTATCCCTTGACTATCTATTTTTCCAAGATAATTTGTTACTATAAATTTGAAATAAGATCTTCAAAAATATGATATTATCTTTATTTTTTTACATATTAGCTATTTTACATGACAACAATGCTCAATCAAACGCCTTATCTTTATTATCTCAAAATTTAGCATATATTTCTAATAGATGTCGACAAAAAAGATTCCCTAACCATTTCAAGTACAAAAATCAAATTTTTTTATGCACTAAGAATAAAATATTCAAAGAATCAGTTATCTGAATTACAGCATAAAGAACTAATTCAAGCAAGTTAAAGTACGACTAGGAAGATAAGATCCTTTGAAACAACAAGCCTCTTTAATTAACTTTGTTCATTACCAAAGTCTTTAATTATCATAAGATGGTTTCATTGATGACAAAACCTAATGGAAATATAGATCAAAATTTTTAGTAAGATACTTCATTCATATATGATAAAAACCTTCCCTACAAAATTCAATTACGTTATTGAAGAAATACCAAAAAGATTTGATTGAATATTCTATTGTTATTTTATGTATATTCTTGCTTAAAAATACATTAGACACCTAGTTGTAGAAACTAAGTAAAAATAAAACAATAATTCTACTAAAATTATTTATATTTTTGAATGAAATATATCTATCTCTTGATAATTTTATAATGACCTTATTTTTTTCTATTTGGCAAGAAGCTATTATTTTTTCTATCATTCCAATCCCGCTTTGCAATGGCTTCTAGAAAAATTCCTTTGAGTTATTAAGATCTTTAAATTCATTATATATCTTTGGCAAATGATGCTTCTTCAAACTATGCCAAATTCTTTTATAATATTTATAAACCATTAAAAATTATATTACCTATTTTCTATCTTGACTTTTTATCTTTTCATAGGCCAAACCATCATTAATAATCTTTGATTTTATTTGTGTGGCAATAATATTTGGTTGTCCTAATGTAATAGGATACATAAACATATCTGGTACAAAGAAATTTTGTTCATGAATAACATCTTTTATTGTCATTTTAATATTTTGACAAGCTCCATATAAATCTCCCTATGAATTTTTTGCTGATTTTATCATCTACCCATATTTAATATCAATAGGCTAATTTTACATATATATATATATATATATATATATATTTATATATATATATATTTATATATATATAATTCTTTTGAAATCAAATTTATTTTAAAATCATGATCTATTAATACTACAATTGATTCTTCTAACTCTCCTAATTTTATTAAAGTTTTTGTAGTATCCATTACTCAATGGTTTAAAAAATAATAACTAGGGGCTTGAAGCACATTTTCTTTTATAAATCTAGCTTAAGAAACATTTCTAAAATTTTACATTTTGTCTTCTTCATCTGTACTACTTGTCATTTTTTTTGTTCTTTTATGAAATTCATGCTTTGCAATTCCTTGAATTTCAAAAATTATAAATTCAATCTTTCTATCTAAAATCTATTCTTCTAATATCTTCTTCAAATTTTTAATTTCTTTAATATCCAATTATAATTCATAAATAGGAGCCTTTATTTTTTCTTTCACAATTTTCCTTTTATATTTACAAACGTATGTTGGGATTTGATTCCATCCAATATGTTGATGGTTCATTGCTTAAGATTTTAAATCCTTCTTTTATAAGTACCTTCATTTCTCTCTTATCAAAGTTTGTTTCCAATTTTTTTCTACTTTCTTTTAAGTGTATCATACCATCTTTGAAAAAAAAAAAAAAAAAAAAAAAAAACTCCTTTGTACAATGCCTCTATATAATCTCCATATTCCCTTCTTAAATGGTCCATACTATCACACCACATGCACCTATGCACAACAGCTTTTATTGGTCAAGATTTTGGTTTTATTAATACTCTTGAAGTTTGACCTTTCTCTTTAAGTTTTGTAAATTTTATTTCCAAATCTCTCATCTTCTATATAATTTCATCAATTTTTATTTTTTCTTTCTTTGATGAAGTTATTGAAAATTGAATCATAGACATAGAATGATAATTAGGCATTTTTACCTTAAATTTTACAATAGTCTTTCAATATCCACCTTGTCCTTTTTTCTTCTTTTTTTTTCTTTTTTACAAAGAATCCTATTGTTTCTTCTACTTCCTTCTAATTTGTTATTAATCCTTTATCTTCTTTTTTTTATTTTTAAGTAAAATTTCTAACTTCCCTTACAACCCTCTATCAATTGCTTGAAGAAATAGCTCTACTTTACTTTGATCTAGTAAATGTCTCTGCTTCTTTGATAAATAAGAATATTCCTTTCAAATTGTCTCAATAATTTTATGGCTTGAAGATCCTTCTTAGGTCTTTCTATTCACTCAAAAAAAGACTTTTTTATAATCCAATTACTATCTTCTAAAAAATATTTATCCTTCAATGCTTAAAAAAATATCTCCCATGAAGCTCTAGAATGTCCTATAATGGACTTAATATAATTTCTTATTTTTGAAGCAGAAGCTAATACAAATAATTGAGCCATTTCCTTTTCAATAACATGCTTCAACTCTATTTATTTAATATAATATCTTAAATACCTTGTAATATCTTATCCTTCAAATTGATCAATTTTATCAACAATTACTTGTAAAATCTTATTTACCATACCTTCTTTGCAGTCTTTGACATATTGTTGTTGCATAAATAGAGAAAAAGTCTCAAACATATTTACAAAGTTACAATCAAAAAACATACCTTGTCCTCCATTGGTAGCTCTACTTCCAACTCTACTTGAAGTACCAATTGAAGTACCACCAAAGTTGGTCCATCCATTCTCTTGCTTTTCTTTTCTATAATTCAAATAAATTTTTAAAATTACAAATACCTTCTACCTCAAATTTTTCATGTTGAATTCACCAAATATGTCATTATATACATTCTTATTTACAAACGTACTAGGTACTTAATTATAGAAGATAAATAGAAATACAAAAAAAATTCTACAAAGTCTAATAGAATCTTAAATAAACTTTAAATAATCTTTAATAATCTTAATCAAAATTTAATCAATAAAAAATAAATTTAAAAGAAATTAAAAAAGAAACACAAAGAAGGCATAAATTAATATCAAAGGATTATAATAAAGAAATCCTTAAAATATATAAAAAATAAAATCCTAAAGAAATATTAATAATCTTTTTAAAAACTATAAATAGAAATCTTTAAAAAATAAATTATTTTTAAAATATTAAAAATAAAAAGCTTAAATTAATACTAATCAAATATTAATTTAAACTTAATTAAAATCTTAATAAATCTTAATCAAATCTGAGATCAGATTCTAATTAAATATTAATTAAAATCCTAATTGAAATCTTAATAAATCCTAATGAATCTTAATGAATCTTAAGTAAAATTCTAATTAAATTCTAATTGAAATCTTAATTGAAACTATAATGAACCTTAATCAAATTCTAAGTCAAATCTTAATGAAGTCCTAATTAAATCCTAAATCCTAATCAATTTCTAAGCCTAAGACCAACCTTAATCAAACTCTAAAATAATCCTAAATCTTAACCAAATTTTAAATAACCTCAAGAAAATTCCAAGTAAATTTTAATCAATTATAATAGTTGTTTGAAATCTCAATAAATATTAATTGAATAGTAGATCTTGACTAAATTTTTACTAAGACTTCAATCAACAAGAAATTAACAAGAATTTTAAATTTGAGAAGAATTGGACTTATTAGTTGCAAGAAAAGATTCCAAAATCTCTGAGTCATTAGCCACTTTCCTTCTCTAACTTTAATGTTGATCTTTCAACAAAGATTTCTCCTTGTTGAATCATTCATTTGTGAAAAAAATTAGATTTTATGTAGATATTTAAGTCTAAATTTCTCTTATTAATTTTTTTCTTTAATTAAATTAGTAAATATTGCCAAATTGTGGAATCCCTCTTTGATCCTAAATCTCAATTATCCGAGACTATAATCCACACAAATTCTTGTACTATTCAATTTAACTAATTGATTGATCTCAAATATTTTACAAAAATTTACAAAAAATATAAAAATAAATTATCAAATTTTATTTATAAAAATACCAAAAAATTCACAAAATTTTGAAATTTATAAACTATTTTTTATTTTTGAAAACCTATACCTATCAAAGACATCACTAACTTTGAAAATCCTTCAAAATCTCAATATTATTTCAAATAACTTGAAATCAACTCTTAAAATCTCTTCACTAGTTTTCTTCTTAGTACTACTATTTGATTGACAAAAAAATCCTAGAAATAGTATAGATGCTTGGTTTTGTTCTTCAAAGTCTGATTTTGACCTTGATTGGCAACCAATCCTCTTTGGCTATCAATTCTTATTTTCTTGAAGTAATTTTTTATAAAATAAATTTCCAAATCTCTCTTACATATGCTTATATCTTTTATTTTTCTAATCTATTTTATTTTGTCTTATTTATGGTAATACAAATTAAGTAGAATCTATTTTCATAAAAAGTAATTTTAATATTATAAGATTTTATTAACTTTTATTTATATTTTTTATTTTATCTTTTTAATTAGATTATTTTATAATGAAATACCTTTTTTTCTATCTTATGGTTGTATTATTATATGACACTACACTCTATTGCTAGTCCTTAATATTGATTACACAATGCCTTGCTGTCAATTTACTATAGTTGTTGCATTGCAGTACTACCACATTCTTCACCACTAAAGAGAGCTCTAAATCTTAAACAAGTACAAGAAAGAAAAAACAAAATAAAACAAAACAAAAAACAAAAAAAAATAGGTGCAACGCTGCTATGCATAAGAGAAAAAAACACATTGTAAAATTTTTATCCACAAACATACTACAAAACTTACAAAATCTTAAAATTCATAAATCTATTTTTATTTTTTAAAATCTAAATCCATTGAATACATTATTAAATTTGAAAATTCTTCAAAATCTCAATATTAATCTAAATATTATAAAGCTAATATTTTAAAATATTTTTTTTAATTTCCTCTTTAATCTTTTTTTTTTATATAATTTGCAAAAGAATCTTAGAGTTGTCATAAATGTGCAGTTTTATGCCTTAAGGACTAATTTTGATCTAAGTTGACAACTTGTTTTCTCTGGATATCAGATTTTGCTAATTTGAGATAAATTTTATTTTAACCTATTGTTAATTTTTTCTTTAAAATGCTTATATCAATTTCTTATTCCATTTACTTTTTTTTGGCTAATTTATGCTTTTACAAATTAAATAGAAGTTCCTTCTATAAAAAAGCAGCATTAAGATTAAACTTTTCACTATCTTTCTATAATTTATTCTTATTTTTCTATTACATCTTTCTACTAGGCTCTTCTATAATAAAATCTATATTTTTATTTTTCACTATATAGTCATATTATCACATGATACTAGAGGAGCCCAATACATGGATGCAATACACTGCTATATATCTAGTATACAATGGCCCCCATATAGATACTATATTTATATTTTATTATCTATACTATAATATGATCTATCTTATATACTGCTATATATTATATTATATTATATATTTAATTCTATATTATATCTTTTATATAACATAGCTAATATTATATTTAGACTTTATATAGACCATATAAATGTCTTCTTTCAATTACATACATATCCTATAATATTAAAAAAATTAAATATTTTAAATTTTTTCTAAAATATTATAAAAATAATCAATTAATGATTTTAAATATATCTTCTTAATTTGGAATTTTTTATTAAAATTTCTAATAATTATTAAAAATAATCCACAATATCTATTTTTTTTTTCATTTAGCACCTTCTACATTCATCTTCAAGTAACAATTTTCTTTTAGCACTACTGTTATCTTGTTTTATCCTAAAAAAAATCAAAAGTTGATTTGGTGATTCACAAAATACTACTTCCATGGTTGATATTAGAGATATATGAGATTTTGATCCTAAGAATATTGATAAGTTCATGAAGATTTGCAATTGTTACAAATCTATTCTCACTTTCATGAAGGGTAGCATCCATAATTTTTCTTCTATAGAAAATTTAAATAAATCTATAAGAAGAGAATAATGTGTAATTTCTAATATTAAATAAAAATTTCTAAAAAAAGATAATTTAGTCTTTTTAAAGAAAAAACCATTATTAGAAAATTAAAATGCTAGATTAAAAGGGGATAGTCCTTAACCTTCAAAACATATGAAAGAGATATGTTTTGAAGTAGGATAATCCACTCACTTCTAAAAATAAGAAAAGAACAATGAGCTACCACTCTTATCAAATTGTCAAGGAGATGAACCTCAAAGAACTAGAAGATCAATAAACTCTTGCATCACTTGAAAAGACTAAATAATCACTTAAAGATGATATAATATTAAACTGGAATGGCTATTGCTAAAGACAAGAAGATTGAAAAGTCTTAAAAGAAGACTATGAATTAGAAAGGCATTGACAAGAGTGAAAAAGGCTTCACTCTTACTGTCATATATACTATCTATTAGGAGCTATTTGGCGATGTCTTGTAGGACTTCCAACACATGTCTTAATTTGCTAAGCAAGTTTCTTATATGTATGCTACATCATTACCTTGTATCACAAGCTATTCACGTGTGCAATTCCTAGTACCTATCAACATAGCACTTTTTATCTAGGTAAATATTTATATCCATGACAATATTATGTATTATCTGACCTTAAGACTTTTTGATAGTCAATACATATAATTGGAGCACCAAATTTGAGTCTAAGTTTGAATAGAGATAAGTCAATAATTATAAGCAAATTTTAAATTTTAAACTAATAAAAAAATTTGATGTCTTTAAGAGCTAAGTCAAAATTCTTCTATATTATTGTTTATTCCAATAATATTAAAGCAACTTTATTATTAATGATGTTTGCATAGTCATTTATTGTAATAAAAATAGTATATATCAAAATACAATTCACATTGATAGCATTCACTTAAATATCAAAGAAGACAAAAAAAAAAAAAAAAAAAAAAAAAAAAGATTTTATAAGGTAGCAATGATTATTTAATTGAAAATTTAGATGTGGTAATTTTTTACTAGTTTTGTGTCAACTCCGACTTGTAAAATAAAGTCTTTAAAAATAGCGGCTTTTGTTTGTTATCTCATATAAGCATATTAATTAATAAGCAAAAGACTCAAATGCTTCTTTACAGCATATTTTTAATAATTAAAGTATTCATAATTTGCACATAACTTTAAATTTGAATCATTAACAAGACTTGGCATAAATCATTGCCAAAAATGACCTATTTTCCATCAAATGGAAGATCAGAGTCTATGTTAGTTATTTCAATAATAATCTAGATAATATGAATAGGTAGAAGTAAAAAAAAAAAAAGTATGTAAATTTGATAATATCTCATGGAAAAGCTTCTTAAAAGCTAGATAGATTCAAATTTGTCTTTATGTATATTTGCAAGTGATTAATAGGTTGAAAACTTGGCCAATAGATGGACCATGTATCATACATATTAGCTACTTGTAATACAATTTGGACATGTAGCACACATATAAGAAACTTGTCTTGCAAGTCAAACATGTATCTTGCAAGTTGGATACATACTGAAGGTTCTATAGAACATTGCAATGTAGCTCTTAATATGATAGCATATATAAAAGCAAGACCTTTCTCACTCCAGTCAATTCTTTTCTTGCATTTACTCTAATTTTAAGATTTTTTTTAGAATTTAGAATTTAGAAATAGTTTTTTTAATTTTTTCTTGAATATACATATTTATCTTCCTTTTTTTTTTGATATCTTTTTGAAAAATATTTCACTTGATTATTTATATTTTTTAAGACTATTATAGTATGGCATATATCTCTAAAAACTATATTAATCCAATATTGGCCGTCTACAAGGCCATACTGCCTATAATCCTTGAATATGGCTTCAAAATGAGAATCCTAAAGATTTTGGATATTTTGTAGTTCTGTAAATATAAAAAACATTTCATAAACTTTGCATATTGGGGATTTCATTTCTAGTAGACTTGCTTCCATCATGCATCCCTATATGTTATTATCTTCAATAAGGTTGTAGAGTTGGAATAGGCCAGGTTTTTAAAATTTATTAACATAAATGTAGAGTTGGAATAGGCTAGGTTTTTAAAATTTATTAACATAAATTTGAGTAATTTTCTTTCCAAAATGTTATTTAAAAACAAATATTTTTGTACTCTACAAGTTAGGAGCAAATGATGCATGTAATTAAGTCTGGTTTGTCTAGTGCATGCAATTAGACTTAAACAATGAAACTCAACTACAGGCAATTAACTATTATGATTATTTTTAATATTTTTAATAATTTATTTCTTAAATCCATTTTTTAATAAATTATAAATTAAAATATAAATTATTTTATTTAAAAATCAAACAACTTAACAATGTAATTTTTTATATTTTTTAAACAATCTACATAAATTTTACATTGATATAACATGTTTAGATTTTTAATTTAAATAGAATGCAGAAACATATATATATATATATATATATATATATATATATTATTATATTCATAAATTCTTATATTTTTAGAATTTAAAATATTATTCTTATATATATATATATATATATATATATATATATATAACAATCAAACAATATACTTATGCATTAATCTATATTGCTAAGAAATCAAAATTAATGATATTGGTTGAATGCTTATTGAATCATTTTGATGTTTAGAAACTTGTACTTTGATAGGAAATGCATAATAAAGAAGAAGATATGGCTATATAAAATTTAATGCAAATAATACATTTGCAATATTTCATTCTAAAATAGATTAACTTTATGCTTGTTTAAGAGGTTTGATTTTGTTTCAAAACTTTTTAGGTGATGTCATGTTTTTGTTAAGAATTTGTAAGTTATGGTTTTCTATATACAATAAGAAGATGTTTCATGACAACTCTTATTCATGCTTTCAATTTTGCATGCCTTCTCTAAATACAAGATGTTTTAACATGGCTCAAATAAAGAAAGTATTTGGTCCAAGCTTCAGTAAATGATACATATTTTTTATGTATTCTTATACAAAAGTCATATATAAGCATACATAAAAAAACATGTATACAGGTGTCACCAAAAATGCTTTAGTATTGGTTCAAATACCTTTAAATTCATTTCTTGTCATAATGATGAACATTGTTTGTTACATCTAAATGAACTTGTCAAATTGATCATTTATTGTATTGATAGGCTTTACCTTTGTAACAACATTCTTATGCATATGTGAAATGCAAAGCAATACTTTAGCATTCAAAAGTATACTTAGAAATAAAATCATCAAGGCTAATCCTTGATTTGTAAAAAAACTTAAGCAATTCTAAAGAAGATAGTTGCCAAAACATTTCTTCATATATTTAAAGGTCTATTTCTAATGAGATTTTTCTTCTACACTCTCAAAGCAATATAATAGTAAGCAGCACTAGTTAGTAGAAAAAAACTCATTTCATTTACAAATAACATCTAATATTTTTTTATTATGATAATAATTGGAAGTAACTTAAAAGGTACGTGAGATAATAAGTATAATATTATCTTTTGGAATCTTATTTGTTTTTTTGTGCATGCAATTGAAAAAATTAATAGAATTTGATAAATGCTCTTAAGCAATCTCTATAATAGATTTTGGTAATAAAAAAAATGCATAATTTTTTCATTTTTATTTCTTCTCATATCATTTTTCTTCTTTTTTGATGAAGATGTTTAGCAAGTTTGAATTAGTTGCTTATCCATGAGAATTTTTTGCACTTAATGTGATTTATTAATTATAAATATTTCCATATACCTTTGGTCAAATAGTCAAGGAGAGGATTTTTGTAATGACTTTGAGAAAAATAATAGCTTTCATAAATATAGTTGTTATTTTCTTCTAGTCTATTTTCATTTTTCTTGCCACAAAATAAGCCACAATATTATCTCTTGGATTCAAAGTAGCAAGTATTCACAATTTTGAGATTCCAAAAATAGTTTGGTATTTAGTTGTATTTAAGGATTATTTGAAAGAAACAATCCATTCTTGAGTTTGTTGTATTCATCATTTTTTTTATCTTTTAATAGGATTTTTTTTGTAGACTCATATAAAGTCAATTCTTTTTTGTTTACTATTTGGACAATTGCATTTTTTTATATGTTATCTCTAATGTTATTGACAAAAAAATTAATCCAATATTAATTTATAATTATAGAAAATCTTTTAAATATTTAGTATAAAAGAACCGTTTTGGATTCAAAGTAAGAAACAAGGATAATAATCTTAAGTATAAAAATTATAGAAACTATAACCAAGTTGCTACTTATAATGTGTGAACATGCATTATTTGTAGAGCTTTATAGCAAGTGTGCAAAATCTTGCAAATGGCAATGGAATTAGCATTGAAAGAATATATGAGAGAAACATATGCAAGAATGATAGATTTATCAAATAATATTTGTATTTGAAATATATATATATATATATATATCTTTGTGCACTTTTATATAAAAACAGTGTCAAAAGTAGAAGATGATGTCCTGTAAATGCAAGATTGATGTCTTACTAACACATCTATAAAAAATAATTAACCTTATTTTTTATATTTTTTAGTTTTTATAATAAAATAAAATAAAACTTTTTTAATTTTATTAAAAATACTTATTTCCAAAAATAATTTATTAGATTTCAAAGCAAAAATATTCTTGAATCATCTACAAATTAGTTTTATATCTAGTAAAAAAGTTGAATGTTAATCTTTGCCAAATTATTATTTGTTTGTTGTATCAATAAACTAATATACTTATTAAAGATCATAATTAAAGTTACTTTTAATATAGTTAAAATATACTCTATTGGTGATATTGTCTATAAGAAGTGAAAAGTTGTAAGACAATTTAAAATACAGTCACACCAAACTTATATATGTAAAGAATGAAAAAGATTCAAGTGAATTGATTTGATAATCAAAGAAGTGAAAAAAGTAAATAATTTGCAAAGCAACTACAACTACAAAGCTTTAATATGGAGAACAAAGAAAGAAATAAAGAGCATATAGATAAAATAAATAAAAATAAATAAATAAAATCTATGAAGAGAATAAGAAGAGATTGAAAGAACAAAAGAAAAGCAAAAGTGTTGGTTATCTTCTATGGTTAAGTGGAGGAGCGAAAGAAGAGTAGAATGGCACACAAAAATGAAAGAATGATGGTGCACCAACAAAATCCATTATTGATTCTTCAGAACCAATTTTAAAAGCATGACTATTCAGTCTTGTCCTTCAAATTCTCTATGAAAGTTGCATTTCATTTCTTCTCAAAATAACTTTGTTCATCCATATCATTATAGATATTGGTAAAAAAAAGCCGTTAATGGGATCCTTACTTGTTATCCAAAGTAGAACATTCACAGGAACAGTAATGGGTCAGCATTAATGGCCTCAAATGGAAATTTTTAAGGACAACTTGCATCAAGTTGTTCAACAACAGTACAACATGGTGCCTGTCAAGGTCTTTGTTATGATACAGCTCTATCCTTATCTCAGAGACTGTAATACTAGTCATGAATACTTATTATGTTTGAATAGACTCAAAGTTCTGACTATGTAGCAAGTTTCAACTTCATATTTCAGTCTAACATTAACGTTGCAGAACATGTAGAGAACTTTTGAAATCATCTATTGTCAAAATTTTCTCTAGTTCATAAATTATGTTTGAAAATAGTTTTTATTTATTCATTTATTAGTTTGACTTTCAAGATTTTATAGGTATGTTATGCGTTCATGATTACAATATTTGTTTGTTTCATCAAAGAGCCACTAACTTCTATAATTATGTGCTTTCAACACTTTGCATTTTAAGCAAATTCATTTATAAATTCATACATAATTATTATTAACAAATGCAGGTTGAGGGTTTTGAAGAAGCTAGGCAATATTTGGTGGATGGAGTGCTTAGTTCGAGGTTTTTGAACCATGAGAACTTTAATATAACAATTATATAACATTTACCGGATACTCCACAGCAAGGGTAACTTGCAACGCTCAGGCGTATTGGATGCATTCATGAACTTAGTGGATCACACGACTACAAGAATAACATGAGACTGCACCTGGTTCCATTCTGCACATGTCTGTTATACCACATACTGTACAAATAATTATTGAAACTTGAAAAGAACATGTAAAAACAGAAGTACAATGTGCCTCACCCCACATGTAGGCCGATGGTTGACTCCAATTAATCACCAACACCCCAAATGTGGGAGATTCTTCTGATATTCACAGGCTAAATTTCCAAATCGGTAATCATGAACACTCAAAGATGGCACATTACATTTTGCATCTACTTTACATGAGCATCGATGCAAATAGTTAGATTAGTTATCATCTTCGTCCTCATCATCGTCTTCGGCATCTGCCTCCCCATCCTGGTCCCCTATACCGTCGAGAAGTTTGTCAACATCTTCGCCAAGTTCTCGTAACCGGGCGCTTAACCTCTCTACTTTGGTTTCTTCTTGACCGAGACATACTAGCAATTCATTCAGCTCGTCCTCAAGCTCCTTCGAGGAAAGCGACGCAGGAACCACGCCACCACCTTCCAAAGCTTTTCTTAAAGTAATGTTGTCGTCTTCAAGACGAGAATTCTCCTGTTCGAGAGCATTATACGCATCAGACAGGCCTTTAAAATCATTTTCCTTCTCCGCAGCCATTTGTCTGAATTGAGCATACTCCTTTTCAATTTCGTTCTTCTCGTCGCGAACTGCGTCAGCCCACTGTTGAGCAACTTCAAGTTGTTGCTTTAGGGTCTCCACTTCAGCCCTGTTTGCTGATGTTCCATTCCTTCCTCGAATAACAGACGCAATGGCGCAACCATCCTCAAATTGTGACGACCCATCCCCCTTAGAGTGTAATAGAAGATCGCTTGTGATAGCCGAATTCCTCTCGAGAAGTTCCTGGAGAGGACGTACAATACATAAATAAGGAATTGCTAGATTTGAAGTCAGATAAAGAGTGGTCAAAACTCGATAATCAATGGGGAACAAGACTTCAAAGTCTAGGCTGATATCACCACCACTAGATCAACAGTGCAGTGGAGAAACTGATGTCTATCGTCAACAAAAAAAACGTGTGAAAACAAATAAAAAGACTAGGCATCAGATCACTCAAAAGCCATACCTGCAGCTCCTGTGCTTGTGCCTGCAACAACGACTTTAAGCGATGCATATATTCAGAGTCACTCTCCCCTTTCTTTTGCTCGAACCCCTTGAAATCCACAACGACACGGGCCTTAGGGCGTGAAAATAAATCCACTACCCTCTCCTTTATGAGTGGCTCTAGTTGCTTCAGGAACGTAACAAACTCAGCATCATAAAATGTAGTAACCAGAGGCTCCTTGTCACTTCCACCATACATCTGGACCTGCTGCTGCTGATCAAAGGGGACAGAAACCATTCCATCTCCTGCTGCAGCAGCTGCAGCCGTAGATCTTGTTAAAGCCTGGGGAAGTCTAGACGATGACAGAGCAGAAGCGAAGAGCGAGCTCTTTTCCATGTCCTCCCACTTAGCAAAGAAATTTGTAAGACCAACTTTCTGGCTGATAAGGTCTACAACCGCAGAAGAGTCTGTGGAATTTTCCTCTGAGTTGAAGATTATGCACGTGCCTAGAAGAACAGCTGCAAGGCCTGCCACATGTACACTGGCAGGCGATCCAGTGCTTCCAAGCAGCTCGATCAAGAATGGGAGATGGGCTGGTTGCTCGAAAAGAGCAGTTACAGCCGGTGGACATTCAGCGACCCACGTGACCAGCAACCTTAGAAACACAGGCTGTAGCCAGATAGTCTCAGGATTGTTAGGAGACTTAGTAGGTGATGCGGCTGCGAGGTATTTCATGCAACAAGGCATCAGAAGTTCTGGAGGGGAAGCGGAGGAAGAAGGGATCTTAAGCGGAATCTTCAACACCTGGTTACATACACAGATACAAAATAGAGAAAGGTTAAAAATGGAAGCATAAAATACCGTACTTACCATAACTTTGTGAGTCGTTAAGGACAAATTTTTAGTACCGTTTCACGTTAATTCTTCATCAGGCATCTAATGCAAGGAAACAACAGTAGAATCAACGTGCTAAAAAAGGTGAAGTGCGTACCCGCTCTTTACACTGGACGTTGTTCTTCAAAATATGTGACAACACACTTGCTGCCCTACAGCTTGCCTGAAATAGGCACGGCACTCACAACGTAAGTATGTCAATACATCAAACAGCTTCATAAAAACTAATCTTATTGATAAGTCCGGCAGCACTAAAATCCTACGAAAAGATCAGCATGGCGAAGCAGACATGGAGCAGAGACTAATTAATGACAACGTAGGTCGAACGTCATGCCTTAATATTTGAAGTAGAACACAAAATTTTGCGAGATAAAAAACCAGGATTAGGGTAGATTGGACACAAATGTTTTATCATAATAAGTACAAACCTCTAAATCGTTTCGTCCATCACTGGAGATAAGAGCCCCCACAAGCATACTGCACTACGCAACAAGAACATTAGAAATGTCCAACCACATAACTAAGGCAACCGAAGCACGAGTCTAAGCGGAAAAAACTCTTATCTCAAAAGACTGACCTCCCAAACGAGGGGCGAATTTCATCATCAACCAATCGATCATTCCCTTGAGCAATAGACTGGGGAAGAGGGGTAATGGTGGATGCGAGCATAGTCTGCCCATCTGAATTCCCCTGCGACCAACAATTCCAATACTCAGCCATGTGACAGACATGACAAACATCGAAATGATAAACATATCACGTCGATCTTAAATAGGAAACCGCAAAATACATACTAGAACCGAATGCTTAATTACAAAAACCGGGGATAACTAGGCACGGCAACAAGAACGTTTGGAGCATATCAAGAATATCTTAAGTAAGCAAACTTTGAGAAAATCTTAGAAACGAATTCACCTCACAGTAACACTTTACGACATACTCAGCTGCAATACACTCGCTTAAATTTGTAGCTTTTAACAAAGATCTCAAAACACAATGTAAGGCTGGCTCCGCATCAGGCTCCTCTCCAATCATTTTGCTTCCAAGAAGAACCTGATTCGCAGGATGTCCCACTACCAAATCACCTATGCATCTTAAGGCCTGCACAACATCCAAGTTTACAATACAGAGATGTAAAGAAAAAAACGAAGTTATGGCTGATAGTATCTGAGTTTTCTGATTGTTATCCGAGTGACCCATGTCAGCTTGCACCAATGCAGTACCTTAACCTTGAAATAATCTATTCGCCTATATTAACAAAATTCCAACAAGTATTGACTCACAGATCTAACTCACCGAGCAGCGGATGGCAACGGCTGATACTCGCCCTTCCACAGAGAGAGCGAGAAGAATATCCAGCAGCTTGTTCTACAGAGAATTCAAAGTCAGACCACTCAGCAAAAGCGAGATAATAAGAAAAAAAAAACACAAATTTCCTAAAACAATCGTCACACCCAGCATAGAAACAAACAAGAGACCCTCAAGTATTTTACACATAATGTTTATCTACATGGTACTAGAGAACAAAGATCTTGGGAAGAAAGTACACAAGAATTCTGCAGACCAAAATATTCACGGTTATGTCCCCCAAACTTGAACTACAAAAGATCAGCCTCAAAGACATCAACGTAAGAAGAACCTGTGCCAGCAGCGTTTGATTTGCAACAATATTTGCATCTTTCCCTGGTTTTGCATCAGGACCGCCAGAAAGTAAAAGCGCAACGGTCTCCAGTGCACATAACAGATTAATTGACTGTCCCCTCAAATTCAACCCAACAGTGAATTAGTAATCATGCTAAAGCCAATGAATATGCATCACAGTGAATCAAAAGCCTCATGAGTTCAACTTTACGAGACAGTAACTAGAATCAGAGTAGGAACTACCTTCTGCTGCGTGAAGCCATCAGCACTGCCTTTTCGCAACTTTAGAAGCTGAGCAACGCATTGTAACCCTAAAGTTTCTCTTAAGAAAATCTGCAAGCCATCTCAACATAAGAACGCAATACTTTTCAAGCTCAATCTTTTACTAATAGATCTATCTTACGCCCATCCCATCATACATATTATGTTGCACAAAATCATGTTCACATCATCGGCAACAAGCAAAACAAGATAACGAACAAAATAATACTGCTAACCTGGTTGGACGGATTATTGCGCAAAAGATTGTTGAGCAGCTCCAAACAGTCCTGAGACATCAGTGGACAACAACGCAACCGTGAATATGTACCCTACAATTGATTAAAAGTTGTATACGTATATGAATACAAGAACTACCAATGAAATCCGTTCGATATTTACAACAATGTTAGAATCGCAACCATCTTAAAGGAGTGTACCTGCACGATGATACCTCCTTCTGAGCCTCCTTCCTCTCTGATTATGTTGAATAGGCGATCCAAAGCACCTTCAAATACAACTATTTTCTGAATTTCCTGTACACACATAGACGAGTCCATGATCAGATACTACACGATTTTTGGATGATTCAAACAGTAATTATTAAATATGTAGCTTTCCAGATAAAATAAGCTGCAACGTACAAAGGCATTCAACTCAAAATTTAGATTTTAGCGTTGGAACGACATTACATACAACAAAGCGCAACTTGACGAAGATATTTGCATATAAAGATGTCATACCTCAGCCGATCGTGTGAGATATGCCAGCACAATTAATGCTTCATTGCGTATAACCTACATCAGCACAAAAGAAAAGGAAAGCAAGGTGATGCGTAAAATGTTTCAGTATGCCAGACTCTTTATAATTATCAAAACAGACCAATCTCGCAACCGCCTATAATATTTATATTAAAAAAACTGCTTTCAAAAAAAAAAAAAAAAAAAAAAAAAAAAAAAAAAAAAATCATGAAACGTCACGCATGAACTAACAGAAGTGAAAACAAACAGGCCAAGCGATCTAACCCACGATATTAGCAAGCTATTCGTATGAAACCAGGTTTCCAGGGAAGGGGATCTAGAATGAGGTCCATAACTAGGAGAAAGCATTAAAGATTTTCACTGCTGTAGAGCGACAAGATCAGGGTGTCCCTCAGATGTCTCTTCATATCCAACACAAGATTCGGTAATTGGAACGATAAACTTGTTAAAGTTTCACCATCACTGGGACACTCAACATTATCCTCTTACGTAAACCGAAACGGATAAGCACTGTGAGCAGGAAGTATCAAGTTAGACCAATATATCTGATAATACAAATGCAGTCAATTGCACTGATCCCTCATCAACCTCATACAAGCAAACAGAATAAGGCAGTGAATATACCTCACGCTCAGCAAGCATGTCCATCAACCGAGTGATACCCTGGGGTATAGAGAGTATAAGATCCTGCAGCCTTTGCCACATACCACCCCATCAATAATCCATGTAAATATTGAGACAAAATACAGAAGAACGAGAATGATTAGGAAACTTTAAAGGGGTAATAGATTTAAGAATCAAGTAGGAAAAGTGCAATCTAAGTAGACCAGATTGCACCTACGTGACTACAAGCCTGCAAAATCACTTAGCAATCATTCAGGCTTGAGTCTCCGCACACCTCTCAGGGCAATTCGTAAGCAGGGCGGTTAAAATTTGCAGTGTGTGATACCGCACATAAAAGTCTGGTTCATCCTACACAAAAGAGCATCTCACATTATCAGGCTGAATCCTAAATGCTTCCCAAAAACAACAAAAGACAAAAGAAAAAAAAAACAAAAACAAAAACAAGTCAAACAAACTATATTGTTAAAAACGTAGAGTTAAAAGCAAAAAATCCAAAAGGGTAATTTACGACGACGTAAACACAAAATGAGGACCGCATAATGTAAATTAGGGAGCCTACCAGAAGGCTCAACACAAGTGCGATACTGGCAGATTCTCGTGCAAATAATTCCGAATTCACAATGCCCGGTTGAACTTGGCCAGGCTCCTCTTGCCCTATATCTTCTGTTGTTGTCGCATGAAGAAGAGTCTCCAGTGCCCCCCTCACCTACACATTGTCACTTCAATAATAGGCAAGATATCCGTTCCTAACTCTGAAATTCCACAAAGTTGGTACTATAATATGACAATAAACGAACTATTATCCTCTCTTGTATGAGTGCTTGATGCATGCCATGACGGATCTCAAAGTGGACAACAGCAAGTCCGGAACGATCAAACACAAAAGACATTGGCAAGAGAAAGCCAATAATTAGACTGCGAAAACCCAAAAACCAGCAGCAACAAGTTTAGAGAGGCACTCAAACTCACCAATTCTAAGTCTTCACGATCCTCCCTGAAAACTTCCATAAGAATAGGAAACCCTGTTTACACAGAAAGGGTCTTCAGCAAAGCAGCATTCACCTGAAACAGCCCCATGCATCTAATAAATCCCAAGAAAGAACTACTACAAACGTATCCTAACACAAATTCAAATTCAGCATTAAAAACGATTGCGTGAGCATGCCGTTCAAGTTTTACCCATTGCTCCAAATGCAAGCTTTGCGGCTCGATTTTCTGCTACGGCGGCCTCCAATTCTTGCATGGCATTGCGTCGATCGTCAGCAAGCTTGCCATTGCTAATCCGCTCCAAAAGTTCCTCCACTCCCCTGTAGCAATGCGTATGCAGTCCATTATCCATCATATCAATGACATGTGTTTACCACGCTCGAATATTCATTTTTCAAATATTCTGAGCATATTCGACCTTAAAATATTCGTGCAAGAGAAGAAACAAGAAACTTTCAGTTCTTACCCATCATCTTCATCACGACCATAATTGTTGGTTCCAAACACCAGCCCGCCCACTCCCTACACATTCATGTAGATCAATACTGGAACGATAGAGACTGTTGCATTTATACTCGAATTAAAATTGTGACATAATAAACATTAGGAAAACATGAACCATGGCCGGCTGGGAAAAAAATCCTTGTAAAACATAAAATAAAATAATATTCATTTGGCCTAAATCAAACATACATTGCAAATGTAACGAGTTGACCTATGTTATTTCCACAATATTGAGCATTAGTATAATAACGTAATGAAGAAACAGATTCAACACATTGGGAAAATCGAGGTAATTAAAAAATATGAAACATTACAAAGCGAGATCTCTGTAGAGACGTAAAACCATGACCAGGAACAAGTCGTTTGCGTGGGAGACCATGATAGCCATATACCTGAGCTACTGCGTTGAGGTTCAAAGACCCCAACTTAAACGCCATGGCCCGCTCACCTCGCTGTTCAGTTAGTCAAACCACAAATTATCCAAAAGTGAACCTACTTCGCAAAACCCATGCAAAACATACAATCTGCCTGACAACAAATAGCCGAAATCAAAAATCAAAACCTCACCCACAAATCCATCTGCACCCTAGAAACTTTCCCCCAATCTGGCACCAGAACCTCCAACCTACAAAGATATTCGCTCTGCCAGCCCCAAATCACCAAGTGGAAACGTCTAGCCCCTACTCACACCCTTTAAAAAGTTCAAGGATGCAGAAAGAGGGCGCCAACTCAGATGCGCTCTCCCCAAACTGCGACATTGAGATGACTACACGGACCTGCTGCAATCTGTTTCCTCGGTGCCTGAAGAAATAAAACCCTAATTGCAAGAAAGTCCCGAGTCAAACTCGTAGCCTTGTGATCTGCACCCGCCTCGGTTGACGATGATGTTACTGGAGCTCTGAATGATCGATCACATGAACGGAGTGCCACAATCGGAACCTGGTCCGGAAACAAAATAAAATAAAATGAAACTAACAACACCTTCAAAATGCGATGAATCCGGTGACGTGAATGCTGCTCACGACTTCTTCCTCGGACTCAAGCGAGGGCTCCGAGGCCTCACTTCGTTCATCCAAGTTTAGCATCCATCTTACTTTCATTCCCATGTTCCCATCGTTCCCGCGTCGCATGTCAAGATTCCTGGTCCCGCGGCACGGTCTTAGATAGGTCTTGAGAGACTCGGACGCTTGGTCATAGGGGATGTACCTTTTCCTTTTAACTCTTGACAAGTAAATTATAGGTCCTGAAATTAAGTGTATTCCAAACGAAAAATAGAATTCATCTATTTTTGAATTAACTCGTAATTCTGAAATTTTTTGGATGTGCGTGAGTAATGGTGATTAGGGCACACTTTCATTTTTTTTCCTTTTCCCCTTTTTTTTTCAATTGAATATCGTTGATATGATATATGTTTCAATAACACATCAGACTTCTATTACTTCTTCCGAAACAAATAAGAAAACGTGCATTCTTGTTATTATTTTTATTTTTATTTTATTTTTCTGATTTTCAAATACATTGCATACATGTACATACAATAAGACCCTAGCCATGCCAACAATATAATATTATTGTTTAACATTTGTTGGATTACAACTATAGCTACAAAAAAATACTATATTGCATATTGATATGAAGAGGGTAATTTTTCCATAATATATTTAATGTATATTATGTGGTTTTATTATATGTTTATTTATTTATTTATGTTATTGTAACTTGTAAGGAGATACAATTAAATATATATATATATATATATATATATGTCACTCATGATTTTGAATTGAATTCAACCTAAGGAGAGAATGTACATTAAAAGTACATCAAAATAAAATTAAAAAACACAAGTTTTAATAATATAAAAAAATTCATGATTTTGTTATACATAACAAAATATAAATTTAGGGGATTGTTAAATCAACCCAAGAATTTTCTAAATTGATCCACCCATCATCATTGGTTACGGATCCAACCAATGTGGAACTAGCAATAATGGAGAATTCTTTGATGATGGTTAGGATGGGTGGGTTGATTTAGTAAATGCTTTGATTAATTTAACAGTTCCCAAAATTTAAGTTCTGTTTATGTTAAATTACTTAAATAACTATACCATTTTTTTGATCATTTTTTTTATAGTATAGAAAATTGTCACTGTAGTTTGACAACATCAAAATAAAGATATTTTCAGTTTAAACCCGAATCATAAAATTCATGTTTAAAGGTGTGTATTTGTTTTATGCCTTTAGAGGAGTAAACCTGATAATTAAAATTGAAACGGTTCAATACCACACACAATTTATTTTATTTACACTTACATTATTTGTTTTGTGTTGAAGCGTATCAGGCATGTCCTAAATTGAGTCTATTAAAAGAAAAAGAAATGAAATTGGTGAAGCGTTTATACAAATTGACTTTTCTCTTTCACCACAAGGTGAACAACAAAACGACGAACGAATGAATAATTTGGATGAGTAAGGATGTCGAGAAAGGACGATGGCTCATCGCTCCCGTTACTTTTCATCCCAACATTACTTTTATCTTTATCAGAAATCGAAACTTCTGGGATGCATCGAAATGTCCGCCGGAAGCGGAATGTTGGGCCGAAGCCCCCTGGCGTGAATTCATCGCGTCAAATTTTGCATTCGACGTCGAGGAAACAGGCTGAATTCTGCATTTCCAACGGCTTTGAGCACAACCCAATCTGCGTAAGTTGCGTCACTCTGCCACACTGGAGCGTCGGAGCTCTAGGATATACCATTCACTCACGTGCTTGAGCGCAGAGAATCCTCTTTTGCGCATCTCCGAGATGCTTTTACTGTTACTCACGGTCAGGATGCGTGTTGCTCTCGTGCACGCCAGACAAGGAGGTGGTGAGGCCCGCCTTCATATCCTTTACACCACGAGCGAGTACGTCAAAGTGAGAAATGGAAAGAATTCATTTTCTATTTCTATAAATTGGCCTTCGATTAGCTGTCGTGGTCGCTGATTGCCTGGCATCCTGAATGGTACTCTTTCAGCATCCAGCCTTGTTTTGTTGAGTTCAGTGGGCAGTTGGTAATGCGAATGTCGATGCTGTGTGAGAAGTGCATTTGCTGCAGGATTTTTCTTTGGTGGCCGACCATTAATAGATGTGGAAATGAGTGCAGGGACAACATACATTCTAGTTTCGTTGTGATGAATTCCCGTTAAAAAATTCCATGCAGTTGACGTAATCTTAAGGTTAACATATCTGTGTACGTCTTGTGGAATATCTCGCTGGCATGATGCCATAGATCGTCTAAGTCTGGACTAGTCGGTCACGAGCGACATATGAACAAAAATATGTAGGTTCTGACGAGTTGCAGCTCCCCAAAATAAACTTTGCATTCCGGGAGCTTCTGAAATCTGAGAGCGAAGTTCTCGAATTTCGCAACCATGTGTGCTTTGTGTTAAGTTCGGAATTCGGTTATGCAACATTAGGTCAAGATCTGCTTTTCATTAAAGCCCCCCTGAGGCCGTTTTGGAATCAGCAGTTCCCAGAACCAAGGAATCGTCCACAAGAAGCTCACCTAATCGTGGATTCATGGGTACTAAATACATTTGGAGGTACGATCTTTGTCTGTAAATAGCCCCGTGATCGTCCACTCCAGAGATAACATTGATTACTTATCGTCCGGAGAGGACTTTTTCAATTCATAGCTCGCTCACCGAGACAGTCCCCGACAGGTTTCTTGCGCAAAAAAATTGTGCACGGAATGAAAGAACTTCTCACCCTGTCAACCAATTCAAGAGTTGGCAAAGCTGCAGAAATCGGAGATTTTGCTCGAGGATGAGAATCTCCCATGAATTTGCCGTACCCCTACCGAAGCTCCATACGAAATCATCCTCACAAGTAGAGGATGTCTTAAAAATACCAGTGATTCATTGGATTCAACCCCGACTTCATCTTTCTTGTCTAGGGTGTAGTAGTAAACACTGTTGAGGTGAAATTTGAGCATTTGAGAAAGCTAGATTGGGCTCCTCCAAGTTTCTTCTATGAGTTCCATTTAGCTGTACATAACTCCACTTCTAACATCGTCTGGACTTCCTGTTACACCGTAAACCTCGACCAGAGTGAACTTCTCAGGTTTGGGGTCACACTGAAGTTACTCAATAATTATATACGAGAACACTTGTTCAGTGCAAGAACGAAACATTCTGCTCTAGATTAGATACATTGGCCAGCTCAATTTAATCCTAAACCATACTGAGGGCAAGAAAAGATATAGCTACAACCGCAACTAGTCTTCTTCCAAGGGTTTAGAGATCGAGATGGCCACACCAGGTTCTACAAACACTAACATTCGTTGATTGTCATGGCCTGTGATAGAAATTGGTATTATGCGCAATTTGGAGACACTGGCTGCAGATCCTCGTAATAGCTTTTGCAATCGTCATGTTTCGGTCCGAGATCCAGCATCATTGCATGTTTAGTGGTTATCCCCGCTGTGCAAGCTTTCGTGCAGACGGATATAACCAGCTTGAAGAGGGTGGATGTGTCTGCACCAGAGATGGAAAACTATTATGATCCGAGTGGAATGCAGATTCATGTTAGTTTCTATTAAGAATCATAAGCAGAATGACCTGTTACTTTGAATGTAAGCATGAAGAAAGACATACCCGTGTCTGAACAGAAAATCCATTACAACTAAAGCGGAGTTGAGCTTGTATTGACCCGGTGTGCACACAAGTTTTGCAACATCTGCAAGGGACACTAATTTAAAGTCCTCGATGTCTCCATCTGAACATAGTGGCAACACAGAGAAAAGGAATAAGAGAACAGGATAAACCGTGGTGCACAAGATTGTGTTCGCAATATTTACAGCAAAGTAGGAAATAGGGCGGTCAATGACAACATGCACAAATTTTATTTGAGATTGCCAGTTAGTTGAAGGCAATAGAGATGGAATTGGTGCAGTGCAAACCATTGTTGAAGGGAAGGAAATCAGGAGGCAGTTCCAAGTCATAGCAGTAAATCACATCCCTCTTCATCTTCAAGCCGTTACACTGCTCATAGCTCACATGACCGCAGGACACAGCCCTGCAAACCCCAAATCCTTCAATTGATAAAATCGTGCGGAACAATCAATCAGGGCAGCGACCAGGTTTAGGGTTTAGGGTTTAGGTAACGTAGTCAATAAAGGCTTCTTATAAAAGAGATACATGTAGTTGTGTGTTTCACAACAGAATTGAGTCAGTAACCTACTTCTGAGCCATGTGAACGGGTATGTTGGCTTTCGCCAAAGCTTTTTGGATTAGCTTCTCCTTACAGTTCCCTCCTGGGGTCTGAACACACCCACTCGTCAAATTGCATTTGCACGTATCAATATTGACTAATCAGAATCAAATACATGGTACCGCATCAAACATTGTCAACTTACAAATTGATGTACGTGCTCTTTCCACGACTAAGACACTGCGTCAATGAGAGTTGTTGCCACACGCTAGTCAGGTGCGTGCAACTTCTCAACTTTTTAGAGCAGTTGTAATTAATATGATAAGAATGTACAAACTGATCCGAGGAATGAAGCAAAAACCTGGCCTGCCACAACCATATTGTCCATGATGCCTGCAAATGATTTCTTTTTCTTACTCCGCCGGGATATCCACAGAAAATCTTTTCCGTTCATTCTGACGAACCCGTTCATGTGCAGTCCATAACACTGTCACAGGCAAACGGTCCCAGTGGTTCGGAGTGGCATTAGGAAACAGTATAGACTAGAGAAGTTTAAAAAGATCGGGCTAATACATAAAAACAAAATAAAACAAAGTTTCACCTTAATTCCAAAGAAGGGAAGAGCTGCCCGCTCAATGGAAAAATAACGATGCCCATCAAACCTAGTTACAACTGGACAGAGCTGCAGTCAAACAGAGCGTCAACATTGTCTTGTTAATTTCAACTTGCAGGTAACTTCCACCGCAAAAATGGAAGACGGTTTATGTTCGTGTATGCAACCTCATTTCGCCAGTCCGTAATATTTTTTTCATTTTCGAGAAGACGCAATATTGTGTCTATTTGTCTGGTACGTTCGCCAGTCGAATTGCAGGTAGGATGCAGAGTAATCCACCCATTCCCAGTGCCGATTCTCAAATCCCCTGGATCGTGGAAGAAAATTTTCTCGAACCGTTTTATGCGTTCCCAAAACCTGTATACTTCTCGCCGCCACAGAACTTCGTGAGACACACCCAAATCAATTTATGGAAATATATAATGCTTATTTTTGACACAGAGCCTGTCCTCGACCTCAAATAAAGTAATTCAGGAATCAGTGGCTTCTCAAGAACGAAGATACTGCAATCCGATACCTCGGGTGTATGTAGCCAAGGATTTCGCCTTCGAGCTTGAAAGGAATGAAGGACTTCTTATGTTCCTGCAATGTCATTCCCAAACTCGTCAGTCTCGCATTTACGTCTCCATAATATTGAATTGCAGCCTGTTTCACATTGTGTGTATCTAGAAGGAAAGATATAGGGCAAGTCATACCAGCGCGTCAAATCTCAAAGACAATCGTTGAAGGAGAAAATATTTGAAAACTAGCAGAAGCAATGTCTACCAGGATGAGAATAGTTTTGATCTAAAATTAACAACATTAGTGCAGAAATCCATTCCCTGGGTTTGATGATATGAATGATTAGTCTCTTATTCACTCATTTCAGCATTCACAAGTTTCTGGCACCTAAGCAGACATCAGAAATCACTTTAGCGTTGCTGACAATACACCTTACAGTTCAACTCCGTGAAAACTATGAATGCAAACATTACACACTAAAAATAAACGAGATGCGTCAATTCCATCGTCCGAATTATTTAATAACATTCCTCGTGATACTAAAAGCTCATGAAACAATCAACACTGCTTCTGATGGGCAGCTTGAGGGAGGATGAGACTCACCCGGCCAACATTACAGTTGTTGACCACTGTTTCCCAGAAAGGCCCGAGGCTTTCAATCGCTGGATCCCCCATAGGTTCCTTACTTTGTGAAAAAAATTGCAAACCTCTACAGGGCCATGATTAAACCCTAAAATGAAACACCTGGGCTCAATTTTCACTTCCAGAACGCATCAAGCGGGGATCAAGAGGGCACAAAGAGTAAGGTAGAAGAACCGTCAGTTTGCTAAAACACTTTGAGCCCAAAAGGTATTACACCCTCTTGGCTTCAAAGTAACCATTCAGTTTGCATGGAAGCGTTCAATAGCAAGGAAACTGATGTTAGGAAACTTAAGCAGGTGACTGACTGCTCCAGAGGCGCATCCTCCGTGACTTCAGGTCGATAAACCAACATGTGGTTCGTAACAGGACAATAAGAACTAATTCTAGTTGCAAATTCCATGGAAGTGCTAGCCAGATGCAATCCAATGTAGAACCTCGCAATGAGGCAAATGGTGTCATTACTCTAAAGTGATCCATGAAGTTTCATTCCAGCACTGCACTGCACTATTTGAAAAGCTGATTTTTGCAGTTTGTACAATAATTTTGTAACTTCCCAAACTTACACTGCACTGCACTATTTGAGAAGCTGATTTTTGCAGTTTGTACAATAATTTCGTGGGAAATGTTGAGAATGAGAACATGGGTTGGAAATGTCTAGAATGGAGGCAGGGGTTGGAAATGTTGAGAATGGAGGCTGGGGTTGGAAATATTGAGAATAAAGGGGTTGGAAATATTGAGAATAAAGGGGTTGGAAATGTTGAGAATGGAGGCGAGGGTTGGAAATATTGAGAATAAAGGCAAGGGTTGGAAATGTAGAGAATGGGGGCACGGGTTGGAAATGTTGAGAATGGAGGCAAAGATTGGAAATATCAAGAATAGAGGCAAGGGTTGGAAATGTCGAGAATGGAGGCGGGGGTTAGAAATGTCGAGAATGGAGGCGGGGGTTGGAAATGTCGAGAATGGAGGTGGGGGTTGGAAATGTCGAGAATGGAGGCGGGGGTTGGAAATGTCGAGAATGGAGGCAAGGGTTAGAAATATTGAGAATGGGGACAGGAGTTGGAAATGTTGAGAATGGGAGCAAAGATTGGAAATGTTGAGAATGGGAGTAATGATTGGAAATGTCAAGAATAGAGGCAGGGGTTGGAAATGTCGAGAATGGAGGCAAGAGTTGGAAATATCAAGAATAGATGTGGGGGTTGGAAATGTCGACAATAGAGGTGGGGGTTGGAAATGTTGAGAATGAAGGCAAGGGTTGGAAATGTCGAGAATGGAAGCGGGGGTTGGAAATGTTGAGAATGGAGGCGGGGGTTGGAAATGTCGAGAATGGAGGCAGGGATTGGAAATGTTGAGAATGGAGGCAAAGATTGGAAATATCAAGAATAGAGGTAGGGGTTGGAAATATCGAGAATGGGAGCAAAGATTGGAAATGTCAAGAATAGAGGCAGGGGTTGGAAATGTCGAGAATGGAGGCAAGGATTGGAAATGTCAAGAATAGAGGCAGGGGGTGGAAATGTTGAGAATGGGGGCAGGAATTGGAAATGTTGAGAATGGGGGCAAGAATTGGAAATGTTGAGAATGGGGGCAAGAATTGGAAATGTCAAGAATAGAGACAAGAGTTGGAAATGTTGAGAATGGGGATAGGGATTGGAAATGTTGAGAATGGCGGCAAAGATTGGAAATATCAAGAATAGAGACAAGGGTTGGAAATGTCAAGAATGGGGGCAAGGATTGGAAATGTAAAGAGTAGAGGCAGGGATTGGAAATGTCGAGAATAGAGGTGGGGGTTGGAAATGTCGAGAATAGGGACAGGGATTGGAAATATTGAGAATGAGGGCAAGGATTGGAAATATCAAGAATAGAGGTAGGGGTTGGAAATGTCGAGAATGGAGGCAAAGATTGGAAATATCGAGAATAGAGGTAGGGGTTGGAAATGTCGAGAATGGGGGCGAGAGTTGAAAATGTCGAGAATGGGAGCAGGGATTGGAAATGTCGAGAATGGAGGCGGGGGTTGGAAATGTCAAGATTGGGAGCAGGAATTGGAAATGTCGAGAATGAGAGTAGGGATTGGAAATGTCGAGAATGGGAACAGGGATTGGAAATGTCGAGAATGGGAGCAAGAATTGGAAATGTTAAGAATAGATGCAAGAATTGGAAATGTTGAGAATGGAGGCGGGGGTTGGAAATATCGAGAATGGAGGTAGGGGTTGGAAATGTCGAGAATGGTGGCAGGAGTTGGAAATGTTGAAAATGGAGGCAAGAGTTGGAAATGTTGAGAATGGAGGCGGAGGTTGGAAATATTGAGAATGGAGGTAGAGGTTGGAAATGTCAAGAATAGAGACAAGGGTTGAAAATGTCAAGGGCAATAGTTTGGAATAGGAGAATGGCTGGGAATGGATATGAGTTGAAAGGGTACGATGATGGTTTAAATATGTAAATTGATTTAATAAAAATTTGAACCACTTTATTATTTTTCTCTCTTTCTCTTTCTTTCTTTCTTTCTTTTTTTTTTTTTTTTTCTATATATATATATATGTTTGGTAGAACTAAGATATATTTGTTGCATTGATTAAAGATAAATCAAAACAATAAGAATGCAAAGGTTTTCAAGTTATGATATAATGTACAAAAAACAATAGATGTTGACAATATTATTTGAAGAATTTGGGATTATGTTGAAACTTTTAGGTAATATGCTTCTAGTGGCATTTGATTTAATTTTAAGCTCCTAAATTCATACACCAAGTAGCTAATTATAAGAAATAAATCATAAAATATCAATTTAATATCTTATAAATATTAACTCAAAAAAGCATAAGTTTGTAGTAAAAATAAAATATTTATTATTTAAAAGAAAATCTACTTTCTTTAAGATAAGAATATTTTGAAAGCATTTTTTTCAATATATATTTTTAAGCTCCATTTATTTAATCTTGTTATTAGTATTATAATTTTTGTATCATAATTAAAGTGATTAATTCTAAAATCTTCTATCTTCCATCTATTGCTTGATTGTCTAAAACTTATAATTCATAGAAATTAAAGATAAAATATTTAATAAGTTAATTTAAAAAAAATAAAAAAATACTAGATAAATTGATTATAAGATGACATAGATATTATATATGTATGGCATAAATAGAAGTCATGGTATATAAAATTACATTCAATCTTTTGTAGAGCTAATTTATTACAACTATGTTAGTTGATAAGTCAAAGAAGTTTTGCCACATACATAGATTTTAAATACTATTTTTTATTATTTGCACAACTTATTAGTTCCAAAATTTAAATAAAATATCTATCAAATTTTCAATATTTTGTTGGTTATTATTTGAATGTCTCTAAACAATTTTTTTTTCTTCTTTTACTACTAGGAACAAGTGATTTTACAAAATCAATATTTGAGATATCTAAAATGATACATCAAAAGCCATTCATACAATTAACACATATTATTTTTAAAAAGAAATTGTATATACTCTGTTGTATACATATGGAGAGTTTTTATTAGATACTTTTATTGTACCGATCAACTTTTGTGAAGTGCGGAGCTTAAAAGAACTTCAAAATATAAAAGTTAGTTTTAAAGAATGGCATGAAATACCTTAGGTTATAAGATTATTTGATTATACAAATGTATTAATTAAACTTTTGAAAAGTAAACACAATTCAAAAATAAAAATTAATAGCCATGATTACAATATTATATTATAAGAAATTATTAATAATAATAAAAAATCCTAGATATTTTTAGAAGTCTTTTAGAAGTGATTAATATTGGCTCGTGTTTAGTAATTTAGGAATGAAGGAAGTTGTACACTTTAGAGAATAACTAGATGTAAGAAATACTAGGAGTGGCTATTTTAAAATCAATCATTGTTGATACTTGCTAATTTTGAATAGAATATATTCATATTCTTTTCATAAGAAAAATTTAAGAGTTTTGTATAAAAATTATAATTACAAACTTAATAGTAATTTTAATATTGTTAAAGTTTTTGGTAATTGAAGAAAATATTATGCATTTTAAAGAAACTAATAATGAATTAAGAAGTCCTATTTGTGACAAAGTTAACATATTTGTATTTAATTTTATATAATATTATGATAAATTACTTAGATATTGTTGAGAGTCGCATTCTTCATTTCAATCATTTAATAAAGATAGAAAATTAATAAAATTTGATATTAAAGTATAAAATATTTATGCAATAATTTTAGAGCATTTAATTTTAAAAACATCTTGATAAGATAGAATTTAGAAATCAATAATATTTGTATTTAAGATATAAGTAACTTCAAATTATCATACAAATATCTTCAATTGTAAATCTTTTATGTAATTGTCCTTAATTAATTAATATTAAATGTCAATTTTAAAGATTCTTATGTATAATACTATAGCTTCTTCTAAGAAATGCACATAGTAAATTAAATATCTATTTTAATCAATAAATTACTATAATTGTTTTAAAATGCCACAAGTATTATATTTTCCTCTTGCAATGTTATAAAAATTTAATTACATTCTAAAATCACAAAATGTATGTATTTCTGATCAAGAACACAAAGTTTTTAAAAATAAAATAAAAATTACACTATGTATGCAATAATGTTTAGAAAACCAAGTAATTAGCATAATAGACTAGATAATTATGATTTATTATGCCTATGTAGTCATGATTATAAAATTAAAAACTTTAAAAAGAATATAAATATTTATTAACCTGATTTTATTATCCTACATAGGACATGTATATAGAAACCATATACTAATGCATCTTGTAAGAATATATATATGTATATATAGATATATATAAAGATAAAATACCTTAAAGACTTTAAATTATCATACTATCAAATAATATAATATAAACTTCTATTCTATTTACAAAGATTTTAACTTAACATCTAAAAATAATTTCAATATATTTTAAAATAGTATCAAAGTTAATATTAGAGTTTTTAATATTCTATGCTAATTCTTAAACACACCTATAAGTTTTTGTATTTCTAAATCGATAATATTCTTTTGTATATTCTTGAAAATAAAATAATGTCTCTATAACAATTTTTTTGTGTTTTTTATGTTTAAATTTTATTTTCCTATCTTTTAAGGAAAAATAAGTATATTTATAATATCTTTTATAAATTATCATAATGATTATCTAAAGTCAAGGTTTATATTAATAATATTTTGCCATGGTAGATACAACTATCTTGGTTCAAGCATCAAAGTTTGTTTATAACATATATAAACAAGATGGACTTATAAATATTATAAGGACTTAACATTTAATTAATTTAAATTATTACAACTTATATAAATTTTATTAAATTTAAATCACTTAAATATTTTTAATAGTATACTCAAAAAAGAAATTATAATGTAATGATTGTAAAGTATAATTACTAACTTTCTTACAAAGTTAAAACTTAGTAAAATTAAAATAAAATTTTATTTGATAGTGATAAATCATATTAATCTAAATTCGTTACATTTATTTAATTATTTTATGATTAAAATATTTAAAATTAATAATATTTTCTTAATATGATTTAGGATATAATAATTAGTCAAATTAAAAAATAAAATATAGAATATTTATATTATTTTATAAAAGACATCTATATATATATATTGTATATTTTTAATTAAGAATTATATATTTTTCTGATTTGATTTTTTTTTAGATATTATCTTTATATAAATTATATAAAAAATAAATTATCTACAATTTTTTGTGTGAATCATTCATATATATATATATATATACTAATATAAAAACTTAATGTGATATATATATATATATATATATATATATATATATATATATATATATATATATATGTATTATTTAAGTAAATAGAAGTAAATAGAAATAGTAGAAATATTTTGGATTGATAATACCTTCTTTCAAAACTTTAAGAGGGTTTTTTAGATGCAAATTGGATATTTAAATAACTATAGATATGTCACATGGTTATTTATATTCATTCTAAAATTTTCTTATTTTTAAGAAGTTGTATTATAGAAAAATTATGATTTAATGTTTGTTCTATTAGTATTGTGATTAGAATTTTTTATTTATTTTCTATTTTTTTATTTCAATCTTGCTTTAAGTCCTTTTAGTTTCTTTATAATTATAATAAGTTATTTTAGTTCTTTCTTTTAGCATATAAATCTCTTCTTCAGTATATTTCTTTCTTCAATGTCGTTAATAAGTATATTAACTTATTAAAGTTTTGTTTATTTTAATATCTTTGAATTTATTTATAATATATATATTTTAATTTAATTTCTTGAATACATATAATATAATTTTTATATGATTATTCCTCAGTAGTCTATTATAAGTTTGATCTTAAGAACTTTAGAACTTTGTTTTCTAAATATCTTCTTTAGCAATATAATTGAAATTATTGGAATCAATAAATATAAATACCAAATAGTACTTTGATCTATGATATGATAAAATTAAGGCCTCTTATACTAAAAAAAATTAAAATAAGTAAATAAATATTTAGTAAATCATAGATCATAGAATTAATATATTTAGATTTCATATAGTATTTTAATTATAAAAAATAAAATTTGAATTTTAATTAATATTTTTAAATTAGAAATAATAATCATTACAAAAATAATAATAAAAAGTGTAAACATACTTGAAGCTTAAAAGAAAACTTGAAAAGTCAAAAGAAAACATTAAAAAAATAAAAGAAAGAAGTTGAAGAACCATATAAATAAATTTAAAGAAACTTAAAGAAGTTAGAAGAAGCTTAAATAGAAAAAATAACAACCGTAAATTGAGAAGTAATGGAATAAAATTTTAATAGTGAATACATGTAAATAATAAACATGTATTTTAATGATGATTAATTTAATATTAAATAAATATATTAATAGTAAATAATCTGATTATAAATATTTATTTAATTTTTAAATAGAATAATATTAAATTTATTTTAATAATAAATAAATTAGTAGTATATATTTATTTAATTTTGATACAATATTTTTAGTCTTAATTATTTAAGAAATCAATCAAATAAATATAAAATTTTTTCGTGGACATGCATGTTTAATTAAATTACAAGAATTCAATAGAAGTAAATAGAAGTAAATAAAAGTAAATAGAAGTAAATAAAAATAATTAGAAGTAAATAATTTTAATAATATTTTGTGAAATATTTTCTTAAAAGTTCTATACGTACAATTTTTCTTTATTCATATTTGGTGGTGATTAGTAGTTTGAAAACTTGGCCCACAAGTTGTCTACAGGTCACACATGTCGGCTATTTGTAATAGAAGTTTGTTATGTAGTACACATGTGAAACTTGTCTAGTAAATTAGATACTTATCTTGCAAATTAGATACTTATCTTGTAAGTGAGAAAAGTGTTGAAGGTCCTATAGAATTTTGTAACATAGTTCTTAGTTAGATAGTATATATGAAGACAAGAGTGAAGCCTTTTTTATTCTTGTTAAATGTCTTTTTTGTCTTTTTTGTCTTTTATTTTTATTCTTTGTCTTTGATAATAGCTATTCTAGTTCAATAATATATCATCATTGAGTGATTATCTATTACTTTAAATAACAAAAGAGTATATTGATCCTTTGATTTTTTAACATTCATATCTTTGATGATTTGATAAGAGCCTTAATTCATTTTTTTTCTTATATTTAAAAGTGAATTAATTATTTTATTTTTTATATATTTTGAAAATTAATAAATATTCAAATTAATCTAATATTTTTATTTTTTAATATTTATTCTTTTTCTAAGATTTATTTTTCTTTACAATAGATGTTTATTTAGAATAAAAAAATCACAAAGTCTTTGTTTTGTTAGATTTGAGAGCTTCAACTTCTTTTATATACAAAGACTTGTTAAAAAACAAGAAATTTCTTTAGTCAAGAAAACTAAGCCTATATATGTAGAAATAATAGATAGACATTTGTTGTCTTCTAAAGATGTTATCTATAAAATTACTCCTTATAAATATACCAACTAATAGATATAATAGTTTAGTAATATGAAGTGTGATTAAATATCCCTCAAATCTAGTTATTTTAGATTTATTATAGCTAAAGAAGTATAATCTTCAAATAGATAAGATTTCTTTAAGCCTTGATTTTATAAACGCATAATTTAGAATTTTGTTATCAAAATAAAAAGTCATAAGTCTAATACAGCCAAATTTTTATTAATAGATGCAAGAGCTTGTATTCATGCAAGAAAAGAATAGTCACCTTTTATTATTTATGCCACATCCATTTTTGATAGTGGATATACTTCAAATAGCATTCCAAGTCAATATAAAGATTATTAAGATATTTTTAAGAAAAGAATAATAATTTTTTTATAAAGCATTGTTCATATGATTGTTCAATTGAAAGAGTTCAATCTCCATTTGAATTAATATATAGCTTATCACAAAATAAGTTGGTTTTACTCAAAGAATATATTAATCAAAACCTAGCAAATAATTTTTTATGCCATTTAAAATTCCTAATAAAAAATCTTATTTTATTTATAGAAAAAAGAGAGATAATTATAAATAAATATAAATTATATAAAACTCAATAAAATTATCATAAAAAATATATACTCTCTATCTTAAATACTAAGACTTTTTAATTAATTCAATAAAGCAAAGATCTACATTAAAATAGATCTATAAGGAACCTATAATTTAATATGCATAAAAAAAGAGATGAATTGAAGACTACATTTCAAATCATATATAAATATTTCAAATATATTATTATTCTTTTTAGATTTATTAATGCATTAGTTACTTTTAATATCTTATAAGTAAAATTTTAAAGAATTTCTTCATGTTTTTGTTATCTATTATGAAGTCGATATTTTAATTAATTTTGAGAATACAAAATAACATGAACTTCATGTTTGTCTTGTGTTATAAAAACTTAGAAATATAGGACTATATGCTAAGATAAAAAAGTTTGTATTTCTAACTTTTTAAATTGATTTTTTAAGATACATTGTTTCAAATGATGGTCTTATGGTAGATCCTAAGAAATTTCAAACTATCATAGATTGAATATTTTTTGAGATTTTCCAATTACAATTGGATATTTATCAAGAAATTTTTTCAAATTGTATCTCTATTTTTACATTTGACTTGGAAACACAAATTTGAGTGGAAAAAAAAAAAAAAAAAAAAAAAAACTATTTGAATCTTTTGAGTTGACTTTTTTTAAACAAATTTTATATTGTATTCACTTTTTTAAGGAATTTTTTATTAAAAAAAAACACATCAAAATTTATCTTAGATATAATATTATTAAAAATGAGAGCAAGTAATAAACTTAATCTAATATCTTTTCATTCAAGTAATTTTGAGTATTTTATATCAATACATATTTTAAATCATTATCAAATTCATTAGAGAATATTTTTAATTTTAAAATTTTAATTTAAGATTATTTATCAATTAAGAAAATAACACTATTTATAAGGTATTTTTATATTATACAAAAAAAAGAAAAAAAGAAAAAACAACAACAACTTTAATCAATTACAATCTATTCTTTTGAGGCTAGAGCAATTTCATCTTTGAGAAATAAAATCAAAATAGGTTGTTGATTTAAATTTTTTTAAGAAATTTCAATAGAATGTGTTTTCTAATTTTCTTGTTCAAAATTTTAAAAAAAAATATTTTAAATCTTGTAATACTTCTAAGTATAATTTTAAAAATAATTTATTCTATTTCAAATGATACTTATATGTTTTAAAAGATGAAGGACAATTATGTACTCTTCAAACTTGTGACAACTTTTTAATTGCAAGACATTTAAAATAAAATAAAATCTTGGAGTTAAAATCAAGAGATTTTTAATGATCTCAAATGTAGAAGACAATTAAAGACCTTGTACAATCATGTGATATTTTTTCAAGATCAAAAAATTTTCATCATTATTTTTGTAAATGTTTTCAATCATTACTTGTCAAGAACATGAATCTCAAAGAATTGAAAGATCAAGACACTCTTTTGTGACTCAAAAAGATTTCATAATCACTCAAAGTTGGTATTATGTTAAATGAAGATAGATATTACTAAAGACAAGAAGAGTAGAAAGTCTTAAAACAAGACTAAGGACTAGAAAGACATTGATAAGAGTGAAAAAAACTTCACTCATGCCTCAATGTATATTATCTAACTAGGAGCTACGTGGCAACATTTTATAGAATCTCTAAGTTGTATCCGGATTACAAGATACATGTCTTAACTTGCAAAGTAATTTTTCTATATGTATATCACATAGTTAGATTGTTTTATAAGCTACTAATATTTGTAATACGTGGCTAACTAATTGATCAAATTTTTAATCTATCAATTAATTATAAACACGTGTAAAATCAAAGCCTCATCTATGAAGCTTCTAAAAAGCTTTTCTATAAGATATTATCTAATTAATCTACTTTTATATACTTCTATATAATCATATAGGTAATTATTGGAATAAATATGTTGATTTGTGATATTATCCTCTCTTTTGGGGATAAGTTCTATGAAGAGCAATGATTACATATTGATATAGTCCAAGATACAATAAATTATATTGGCTATATACTTTGAGCTTTGTTCCCTTCAAAGATAATTAATAGGTCTGGTTTGCTATTATTAATATCTTATTCTAAGATAAAATAACCACTCTTTTATTTGATCCATATTGAAGCCTTTGTAGCTTCTTTTAAACAATACATTTATAATACCATCAAGAGTTGTCACTACTTCTAATAAAATCACAAAATATCAATAATTTCTTCCAAAGTTGTGATATCAAATGTGTTATATTTTATCATCTATTTAAAAAAGCTTATGTCATTCTTAAATATCTCTATCTCTAGTATGTCATCTTAAATCTATGGAAATTACAATGTCTTGTTTGGTAAGTTAGCAAATACTAGATCTTATATTAATTTTTTTTATTTTCTATTATTTTAGTGCTACAAATATACAAAAATTACAAATTATGATAAAAGGTAGAATGCAATCTTTTCTCAATCTTGTTTCTTTAATAGCAAAGATTTTTTATTCTTTATTTTGATTTTGATGGATATTATTAATAAAAAAAATATCAACCTTCTTTGTTGTATTTGCAAGATTCTTTATTAGCTCCTTTGTAAGTTTACTAATACTATATCTATGCTAATGAACAAGATATTCCAACCTATTTTGGTGTTGCCTTGAATCTAAGACTTTTTCTAATACAAATTCTTAATTATTATCTACTTCTATTAGAAGAGGTGGCATTTGTCTTCTTCTTAATATATTTATTGTCTTATATGGCTCAAGAAGAGATAAGGAGAATACATGTTGGATCTTTTTAGACTTTGGTAGATGTAATTAATAGACAATAAAATTAATATATTTACAAATAAGAAATAATTCAATCCTACAATAATCCAACTTGTCACAAAAATAACTAGTCTTGATATTGCAATAAAATAATTATATCTTGTTGCTTAAATAAAATTAATGTTGCTCCTTGCAGTGGATATTTATACAAGTTTTTTTTATTATTCTTGAAATATTTTTAATTATGCCTTCATTTTTATATGGAGCTCAAATAAATAATTTGTCAAATCTTATGTTCTAAGATTATCAACTTTTAAGAAGTCAAAAGTATCAAGTTAAAGATGATAATTATAATTAATAAAAAAAAGATATTTATTATGTAAAAAAAATCAAATTATCATAAGAAAATTCTACCAATGGCAAAAATATTTTCTAATCATCTTATTAAAAGTTGATGGTATATCTTAAATAGTATTCGAAAATTTGATTTATGCCCTCTATCTATCTATCAATTTGAGGATGAAAAGTAAAAGAGAGCTTTATATCTTCTTTTAGAATGTTGAAAATACTTTTCTAAAATATTGATACAAATTAAGTACTCTTATCTAATATAATATCCTTGGATAATCTATAATAGCAATAGATATTGTCAAGAAAAAGCTTAGCCAATTTTTCACCAATGTCACATATTTTACAAAGTACAAAATATGCCATCTTAGTAAAATAATCTATTATGACAAATATAAAATCATATAATCGTGAGATTGGAAGATCCATAGTAAAATCTATAGAAACAAAAGACCATAGTTGTTTCAAAATAGATAATGGTTGAAAAAGTCGATAAGGTCAATCACAAGGAATTTTTTATCTTGAAAAAATATTATATGATTGTATAAAGTCTTTGAATATCTTTTATATTTCAAGCCATCAAAAATCTCTAGATGTTAACTCCAAAGTCTTATTTTATCTAAAATTTTTGGCTACTAGAAAGTTGTGACAAATTCAAAGAATACTTAATTATATTTTGCTTTCTAGAGTAATTAATTGTCCTTCAAAATATAATAGATTATTTTTAAATTAAAGGTTAAAATTATTATGAGACTTCAAAGAATTATTTTTAATATTATAAACAAGAAGATGAAAAGACATACGCAATTGTACTTGCTTGAAAATTGACAATTAATATTGATTTCATTGCTCAAAGATAAAAATGCTTTGGCTTTAAAAAAATCATTCTTTGTTGATCAAAAGCTGCATCTCCATCTATTCATATAAGATAAAAATGTATATAATCAGCATCTAACAAACCTTGTTATTTTTTAGATTAATAAGTAATCTTGAAAACAAATCTTGATAAGAACATGTTCAAATGGACTTGGCAATAATTCAAAATATGTGCTCACATGAAGTACTAGAGGTTCTTGTGATTTGAATACATGATGATTGGATTTAAAGTGTATTCCAAATAATAATGCCATTCTTAAAATAAATCCATGATTGCAAAAAATTCTTTGTAGTAGATCTTGTAATTAATCTTAATTGCTAAATGTTTTTTGGAATTGAAAGCTACCGAGTGGAGTTTTTCATCTACTTTTATTCATAACAAAATAACATTCATAACAAAATAACATTCACAACAAAATTTTATGTGTTTTTTTTTATAAAAAAATACCTTAGAAAAATGAATGCAATATAAAATTAGTGTGATAATAAATGATTTTTCAAAGACTTCCAAAGGTGTCTTAGCTTCTTTATTCTACTTAAGTTTTTTTTATATGTCATGCATGTAAGAAGAGCCTCAATTTGAAAAAAAAACTCTTGATGAAGATTTAGTAATAATGAACAAATTTTTAAAAATATTGTACATCTTTAATTATTTTTAAGATCTTCTAATCCATGATAGTCTAGATATTTTTAAAATCTATCATAGGGCCATGATTTAAAATGATGTATCCTAAGAAATCAACTTAAATATTGTGAAATACATATTTTTTCATCTTTACATATAATCCTCAATCTTTTAGTTTTTATAATACACAATAAACATAAAATTTATATTCTATATTTTTAGAATATTTTAAGATGTCATTTTAATAACAAATGATAATGTCATCAAAAAATTCACAAAGGATATCATTTATTAGATGTTAAAACAAAATTGATACATTCATGAATCCAAATGGCATGAAATTACATTCAAAGTATCCATATTCGGTTTGAAATGTAATTTTTAATTCATCTTTGTCTTTAATGCATATTAAGTTGTATGCATCTCATAGATCTAATTTTTTGTAGATTTATATTTGATTGACTTGATCAAAAAGTCTTGAAATCAAAAGTAGATAATACCTATTTTTATAATGATCTTGTTGAATCCTCAATAATTTATATATATCTGTAAAGATTCATCTTTTTTCTTTACAAATAAGTTGGGAGTCCCTACTAGAGATTAAGAATGGTGTATGAAGTTTTAAACCATATTCTTATCAATGTACTCTTTAAATGCAACCAACTCATTTTGTGATATATTATAGATTGATTTAGATGGTAATTGAATTTATTCTTAAATAACAATACAAAAATCATATAGATAATGTTCTAAAAGAATATCTACATTTTTTTTTCAAAAATATCTTGATAATCTTGGTATTGGCTTGAAATGCCAATTGAGGTTTTTTTTCTATCAAAAACATGTGTAGCATATACAACAAAAGTTAAATTTTCTTTTGTAGCATGCATGAAGCTCTTACACCTACCAATAAGGATTTAGATTTATTAATTTTATTAACAAAATCTTTGGCTAAACTATAGAAAAAATCAAGGTTTCAAGAAATGTATGCTATTTGAGGATTATACTTTTTTAGCTAAAGTAATCCTAAAATAATTAAGTTAGAATGAAATCTAATCACATTATATATTATTTAGCTATTATTGCCACTAATTATTATAACTAAAAGAATAGGTTAATTAATAACATCTTAAAAAAATAACAAACGACTATTTATTACTTCTATATGCATAGATTTGATTTTTTTAAATTAAAGTTTTTTTAATTTTTTTAATAAAATCTTTATTTATGAAACAAGCTGAGGCTCTTGAATCTAAAAAGGCTAAGACTTTATAATTTATGGTCCTAAACAATCTTTTATTATGAAATAAAGTGAAGAATCTTAGGAGAGAATTAGATCTTTACTATGATAACACAAGATTTTACTTGCACAATTTTTATTATAGCTGGAAAATTTTATTTTTTGACACATCTTTTTTGGCAACCATACTCTTCATTCTGTGATTATTTTGTTTCTTTGGATAATGTTAAACAGTGTGCTTAAATCCTCATCAATATAGGGATAAATCTTCTTTATAGCAACAAGTCTTTTCTTGCTTAATAAGAGGTTTAAAATATACCATATCAATTTGCATTGGCTGTAGCCTAAATGAATATGCTAGTAAAAATTTAGAAGGTATTGCCATGACTTAATTTGTATCTCTTCAACCAAATTTTTATCCTTGACATCTTTCAAAGAGTTAATTTTTGCATGTAATGGCTTGAGCAATAAACTACTCTAATAAGTATATAAGTATTGTCAATAATAAATCTTTGACATTGTCTTTTAAACTATATTGAAATTGATTAATAAAGATTTTATCATTTCAATCTACATATCAAGCAAGGTTTTGAAACTCAACAACATATTTATGGTAGCTAAATATAATCTTTGTCATAGAGATATGAATTAGGTCTTTGCCACTCTTTCTTGATTACTTTTTTCAAATGTAGCTATAAATATTTTAAAGAATGAATTTAAATCATAAAGTAATTATAAATCTTTTTCCATCAAAGGTGCAAATAAAAAAAGACCACTTCCAAAGATGAGTGCTTCTATAAATTTGATTTGAATAAATCCATCAAGATATTGAGAAGGATATAACTTTAGATAGAGCTTTACTTGTTGTAGAAATCCTCAAAACTTTGATCTTATTCCATCAAAAAAATTAGATATACTTATACTTACTTCCTTTATACTTGTAATAAAAAGACTTTTGGATTTAATTGTGAACTTGATCTATTTTCTTCTTTATATTATATATATATATTTTTTTATAAACTTTGAACCTCATTATTGACTCCTTTCATAGGCATAGGAATAGTACATCCATGATTCATGTTGAAAATATGTGAGATTTTTATCCTAAGACTATTTATAAGCTCATGAAGATCTGTAATAATTACAAATTTATGTTCATTTATACTAAAAATAGTATCTATAGTTTTTTCTATAAGTAATTCAAATAAATTCAAAAAATTAAATAAAAAAGAATTATTTGTAATTTCTAATATCAAATAAAAATTTCCACAAAAAAAGATAATTTTTTCTCTTTAATGAAAAAATCAATCTTAGTAATCTATAAATTAGTTTAAAGGTGGATGGTCCACAACCTTTAAATATACAACAATAGATGTGAAGTAATCCACTCATTTTTAGAATAAAATAAAAACAATAAGTTAGGACTTTTATCAAACTATCAAAGATATTTATTAATCATAGAAATTATAATTAATAAAATAAAAATATTATATAAAAAAATAAGAAAGAAATAAAAGATAAAAAAGAAATAAAATTTGGTATAGAAAAAAAAATCATAGAAGTAAGTATAAGTAACTTTAGAGAAAGATAAGAAAGTATAAAAATGCAAAGAGGTTAGCCGCCTATATATTTAATAGATAAGGTGGTTGAAATCTTTTTTTGGTAGTTATGGTAGTTAAAAACAAATTATTTTTATTATATTTGAATAATTTAAGAAAATAATTGAGTATATAAAATCTATAAATAGATTCAAAGTTATATTTTAAGGATAAAAAAAATCATACTAAAGAGATTAAAATTAATATGTTTATTTGAAATTTAATATATTTTTGGTTTAATATTGAATTTTAAGATTTGCAAGTTAAAATGAAGTTATAGATATTTGAAGTTTATGTTGAAGAAGGTGATAAAAAGAAGAAGTTAATAAAGATATAGATGGTTGAAGAAGACAAAGTGAAGATGAAGTTAATGAAGATAAAGATGTATAAAGACTAGGTTGAAGAAGATAAGATAAAATTGAAAGATAAATTAAAGCTATTCTTAAGGTTGAATTATTTGACCATGACAAAACCAAGAATTGTAGAAGTTTAAGATAAGTACAAGGATAATTCCTATTTAGAAACACAGAAGGGATAATTGAGATTCTAAGTGTTCATATAGTAACCATATTGGAGATACATTGCCATCTCTACTAATTAAGTTCATGAAATTTATAGAATTAAAAAAGGTTATTTAAAAAAATAAATGATGTTTATGAATGGAACTTATTAATTTTATCACAAGTATGAAGAACCATAAATAAAGATGGTACACAACAATTCTATGGTGTACACCAAACTAGAAGGATTGAATAAATAGAGCAAAAGAAAATATATATATATATATATATATATATATATATATATATATATATCTAAATTTAATATAAAAAAGACAAAAATAAGATACATATTGAAGAAAGATTTATATTAAAGAATGTAATATAAAAGAAAATTTTGGCAATCAAGAAATCACAAAATGATTATAAAAATCAGATATTATATTAGATAATGAATCAAAAAACTAAATCTCTTAGATGTCCAAAAACTCCAAAAAAATAAACTACTAAAGAATAATATATTTATAGAATATATAAGCAAAAAGAAAAAGAAGAAAGAAAGGAATGAGTTGATTGGCAAAACATTGAAAAAACAAATATTACGATAGAAAAAAAGATTCTTTTTGAGAACTTGAGTTAAAAAACTTAATACAAGATTTATGTTCTAATAGTCAAAACAACTCAAATTCAAATAGTAAAGAAAAAAGAAGATGTTCTTCAATTATAGAAGAATTTATAAGACAGTTAAATTCAATAAATTCTATTATAAGTATAGAATCAATCCAATTTTTAATAAAATTTTTTAATTTACCTCCACCATTATAACAAAGAGCAATAACTAATATGGTATTAACTATTAGACATATTAAAGCAAGATTATTTAAATTTAAAAGCAAAGAGGATCTAAATATTAACATCAAGGAATTTAATAATATTTATCAAGCTAACAAAGAAATAGCATATGAAGACAAATTAGCATATTTTTTAGTAATACTTAAAAAAGATACTTTAAATAATATGCTATGTATTCTACAAGATATTTTAAATCTTGAAAAGATCTTAGAGATGCATTTATTATTTCAGAGAAAAGAAAATGATAGATAAGTTATTGATAAACTTTCTCATTTCAAGCAAAGAAGGGTGAAGATGTAAAAGAATTCTTTGAAAGAGTAATACATATAGCTAATAAACTTGTTCTTTAATTTTATGACTTATTTAAAAAAATATAAATTTTAAATAGATTAAAAAGAAAAGTAAGTAAATATGTAGCTTTATTACCAATAAATATATTAGAAGAAGCTCTAAAATGAGCAAGAAAAGTTGAATTAAATATATATAGGGAAGAAAGTTCTTACAATACAAAATCGGAAGATTTGAATGAAGATTTAGATGAAAAAAAAAAAAAAAAAAAATAAGTAGAAGAAAGAAAAAAAAGACTACTAAAAAAAATTTAAGAAAATTAAAAAAAAGAGATGGTTCAATCAAGCATTGGATGAAAGCAATTTAGAAAAGATGTTGTTTGTAGGAAGTGCAATAATGAAGGACATTTTCCTTTTAAGTCTAATATGAAATTTTATACAAATTGCAATACATACATACATCAAACTAATGATGGTACTTATATTCAATGATATAGAGATAAAAGTTTAGCAATTCATCAAGTACAACCATAATTAAATAATATAAAAAGAAGACAACCTATGAAAATAAAAATTACAAATTAAGATAGAGGTTGGAAATCCTTGAATCAATAATATTAAAAGAAAGAAGATACTATGAGAAATAACACTTTTAAAGGGAGAAAAATTTATCTTTATAGAGAAGGATATAAACTCAACTATTATGAAGATAGATTACAACCAAGATATGAAGGGAGATATGAAAGAGATAGGAGTGCAAATTTACTAAAAAAAATTTATATAAATCAAGCATAAGAGGGTAATCCTAAGTGTTATTATTGCCATTAGAATGGACATATAAAAGTAGATTTTTTACTATGGATCAAACACCAAAAAGAAGTCAGTGAGGCACAAAGACAAGGACAACCGGTTGTAGCCACAAATGTAATAATTTCAGAATTTTGTATAATTATTCAAGCTAAACAAATAAAAATAAATAAAATAGAGAATAAAATAACAAGCAATAGTAGTAGTGACAAAGACGAGAAAGACAAAAGTAGGAAGCAACTTGAGTTTATAAATTCAAATAAACTATAGCAAAAAGCATCTGAAGAATGGGCCAATGAAAGGTGAATATACAAAGATTTAATTGAAGAAGTACAAAAATTACAAAAGAGATTTAGAAAAATTCCAATTTTGGAATCAAATGCACTTAAAGATATTAAGAGAAAATTAGCAAGTAAGAATACTTTTGTCAATTTTCACAATCTTTGACAAACTTAATAAAATCAAGTGTAAAGAATGTATGGACTAAAGAATGTCAATAAGCATTTAATGTTCTAGAAAAAAAATTAAATACATCAATTTTAATCACACCACATTGAGATAAAATTTTCTATGTACATTGTGATACTTCAAATGAAGCAATTGGTTGTGTTTTGGCTCAAAATATTATTAGACAATTAGACTCATAATCATATTCTTGTAATAGTACAAGATAATTACTAAATTAAGCTAAAAATTATACTATCATGAAAAAAGAATCATTGATAATGATTTATTTAGTTCAAATTTTTTTTCATTATTTGCTGACAAGTTATTTTATATTTTTTGACAATCATCTAGTATTATTATATTTAATTAATAGACCAATAGTTTCAAGATGAGTAGAAAGATGGATGTTACTGTTACAAGAATATGATTTTGAAACTTTTTACAAACTAGGACAATAACATGTGATAGCAAATCATTAGTTTCAAATAACCATTGTAGAAGCTTCTATAAGTATAGTAGATATTTTTTTAGACACAAATTTAATTATGGTCCAACTTAATCCAAAAAAAGAATAGCATCCATTATCTTTCATGAATTGAAGCACACTTTTTATTGATTTTTTGAAGAATGGACGACTTACTACAACTAATTCAATTAATGTCAAATAAAAAATTGACATATGAAGTAGATGCAAAGTCAATAAAACAAAAAAATTAATGAAAACATGTTCAAATAGAATAAAATAAATTTCTTTAGTAGGGCCTATCATAAAAACTATTATTATTGAAGCACTTGAAAGACTTGTTAGAAGTTGTTTTTTGGCAATAATAAATTTATATAAAATTCTTAATGCTTTATTTTGGTGGCTAATGTTAAGACAAAATATATATAATTATTAAAAAAAATTGATGTTTTCCAATGAAAAATAATTATGCCAAATAAATACAAAAATATTATATATTCAATATTACCACTTGAAGTATTTTAAAGATGAAAAATTGATTTTGTGGGACCAATAGATTTACCAGCTAATTTAACAAGGAATTAATATATTATAACCATAATTAATTATACACCATGTAGATAGAGGTAAGAATATTAAAGGATAATACAACTAAATCAATGGCAAAAAATTTATATGAAGAAATTATAACATGTTATGGATATCCTATTGAATTAATGAATAATCAGCAAGTACATTTTATTAATGAAACAATTCAATTATTGACAATAAAATTTATGATTCAACATTAGAAATCCACCACTTATTATCCTTAAAGAAATGGATAAGCTAAATTGATTAATAAATTTCTTAGTTTATGGCATAGAAATACTTTTGCCTATTCAATACATAAATGAAATTGAAAAAGAAACTTAAATTTTTAATATGTGACTATAATAAAAAATAAAAAAAAAAAAAATAGACTTCATCAAGTTTGTAAGATGGATTTATGAAGAGCAAAAGCTGAAGAAAATATAATATGAATTCAATTACAACAATAATTTCAACATGAGCATATTTTTTGTCTTAGTAAAGATAGTAACTAAGTTATTTGATAGGTTTTAGAAAGAAAACCATACCATATTGATCAACATGTATGGTAGAACAATTTACAATAAAAAAATAAAAATATTCTTTAAAAAATTAATAAATATAAAAAATATCAATTAATTTTATGATTAAAAAAACCTCTACAAGGAAAAAAAAAATTTAATATAAATATATGGGACCTTATATAGTCAATTTGGATCATTTTAATAAAAAAAAATAATAATATTACTTGACAAAATCATTATTAGAATTAATATAAAAAAAATCAAACCGTATTATGAAATAAGAAAAAAATATCTATTTATTTTTTTTGGTGAATATTTTATAAGATAATTATAAAAAAATAATTGAAATAAATTTATATAAATATTATCAATCAAAATTATCAAAATAAAACTATCTTTGGCTTTCTATCATCAAATTTATTGACAAGCCAAATAAGTCAATCAAGTTTTGGAATAATATTTAAGAAGTACTATTGACTATCATTTAGATGATTAGACAACTCTTTTGTTTTTGAAAGAATTTTTTTATAATAATATGGTATATTTTTTATTTAAAAAATATCCTTCTTTGCAAATTATAATTATCATCAACAACTTTATATTTTTGGCTTCTCAAAAGTTAATAATCCAACACCAAAAGATTTAAGAATTGTATATTGATAATAATCAAGAGTTTGAAGTTGAAAAAGTTTTAGACTCAAAAAAGCTTCAAAACAACTTCAAATATCTTCTACATTGATGGAGATATGATATCAATAAATGCACATAGAAACTAGTCAAAAATATTATAAATTTAGCAAAAAGATTTGATATTTTTTATTAAAAATATCCATCAAAAACAAGATGAAGAGTAACAAATCTTTGCTATAAAAGAAACAAGATTTAAGAAAGATTATATTCTACCTTCTATCATTTTTTGTAATTTTTGTATACTTATAACTATGGACATTAAGAACTAATATCTAACAAATTCAATTCATAAACTGTTATTTGCTGAGTTATTTGATGGAACGTTGCAATTGTCTCAATCTTCAAGATAACATAATGAAAATATAATAAAAAAATAAATTTATAATTAATATCTAATTATTTTTATTCAATAATAATTTAAGTTATTTAAACATGGCTTTTATAAAAGCCTCTTAGTTTATTTTCTTGTCTTGATAGTTAGTAGGTTAAATGTTGATTAGTAATTTTACCTTCTAGGCAATAGAGACTCTTTTACTACCTTTGAAAGACCATAAATTAATAAAATCAAGTTAGAAGAGGTAAATGATTAGCATAGTTGATATTAGAATTAAGTTGAAAATAGGGTTGGATTAAAAAGCCCCTAGGATAAGTTAGATTAATATCTAAGGATTGACCATTTGTGAAATAAAATCAAAATCAAACCTTTAGCTACTAAAATGATGACTCAAGACAAATATGGGGACATTTGAAGATCAATGATTAGGATTGAAGAGCTAGCTTGGAATTTATTCTAGAAACATAAAGCTTATTTTTGTAGGATTTTTTTTGATAAGGCAATTGTTGTTCAAAGTCAGGATTTGTATTAGCAACTTCGAATCTATGTAATAAAATTAGAGCTAGTATTCTTGGTTAGTTTGTGAAATTAGTATTACATCTATGATTCAAAATTTAATAATATTTAGTTAATTAGGTATGTTAAGTATATGTGAAATTTTATAATAATCTAATAGTCCGGTTGGGAGATATTTGGATTTTGGTACAAGCAAGTATCGGAAGTTAGTAGATTAGGGTTGGATAGGATTTCTATGATATCCTAAGATATACTAGTTAGATCAAAGTGAAATTTTCCATAGTCTTAGAAGACTTAAAGATTAAGCTATATACCAATCTTGAATTGAAATTAATAGTTGGAGAAGGAGAAATCACTACTAGAACATTTGCATCAACTTTTAAGTTGGTGGCCAAGTTATATTAATGTGGTTTCTGGATATTTTTTCACAATCTATATATTAGATTGGAATAAGTTCTTTTCAAACATATAAAAGACTTATAGTAGCATTTGTGTGCAAAATTTTACTTCAAGTGGATATTTAGATTAAGAACTATAAGTCACTAAAGCTTTTTGATTAAGGTTAGAGCTTGCAAAGAAAAATCAAAATTGCTTGATTATGAAAGTGATAAAGCAATTGGAGTTTATGTATGGTTAAAATTACTAAGAAGAGTGTTTTTGAGTACTTTGTATTAGATTTAAGCACTTTTGAATTAAAATTCAAATTGCATTCTTCTTATAAGGGCAAAACATGTTAAGATACTTGGATACTTATAAAATACAATCCCGCCTTCCACAACCAGATGCTCAATGCATTTCCAAATAGGATGACACATAATATGACAATGGTGGTCTTTTTGCCTTAGTATAGGGCATCATTGATGACTAAGAGGACTTATTAACTACCTTTAAATGGAGCAAAGATTAGAGTATGTGGAAAATATAATTCATTGCATCTTAGACTTCTTTAATTTGTAATTATTGATCCTTATGGAACTTGATTCTAAAAAAAAGAAGAAATAATTTTACATATATATATATATATATATATATATATATATAATGATTAAGAGAATTTAATAGAAATAAATAGAAGTAATTAGTTTAAATATTATCTTGTGAAATAGCTTCTTGAAAGTATTATAGACACAATATGGCTTTATACATGTTTGTAGGTAATTAATAGGTTAAAAAACTTGGCCAACAAGTTGACTATGTATGGCATATGTTGGCTATTTGTCATAGAAGTTTGTCATGTGGCGCATTTGTAAAACTTGTCTTGTAAATTAGATATATGTTTTACAAGTAGATCAAGTATTAGAAGTCTTATATAATGTTGCAACATAGCTCCAAGTTAGGTAGTATATATAGAGACAAGAATAAAGCCTTTTTTTATTTTTGTTAAACATCTTTCATATCCCTTATCTTATTTTAAAAGATTGTAGTTTTTTATCTTAAACAATGGTTATTCTAGTTTAGTATTATACTATCTTTGAATAATTATCTATTCTTTTTGAATGAAACATGAATGTATTAATTCTTTGGTTTTTTTAAATTCATGTCCTTAATAAATGTCAATAATATACATGATATGATTTGATGTGTATATTACTTTCATCATTTTATTTAATAAATTTATCTTCTTCAATTTGAATTATTTCATAATAATGTGTTCTAATACTTCTTGTTAATGCAAATTTAAGAATAAAAAATATATTATAAAATAAATTTAATCTACTTATTATTTATCCAGTATATTTATAATTAATTCAATATAGGAAAGATTTTATGTTTAAATTAATTATCAAATACTTTTTAGGTCTTGTTTTTTTTTAAAAATTGATTATCAAATATTTTTTAGGTCTTGATTTTTTTTAAAAGTCATAATCCATCTTATCATTAATTTTTTTATTCATGTTTTTTTAATGTTAATTTTGTATATTTTTTAAATTATGTATCTATATTGCCATTCCATGTCTTTGTTCAAAAAATCAAAGATTTATTTACATATAAATAATCATATAAATAAGTACTAAAAATTTGTAGTATTCATGAGAATAGTCTAACACTAGTCTCATGAATACTACAAAAAAAAATAAAGTAATGTTAAGGTTGTATTTGTTTTTTCTTTTTATCTTTCTATGAGCTAAATTGAATTTAATATAATTGTAGAAAGGGCTTAGATATTTTACAACAAAGAAATTTAAAATATATATATAGTAAAAAATATAATTTAAGTATATAAAAAAAAATCTTAAAAAATATATGTATATATATATATATATTTAATCCTAATTTTTTCTTCTTATTTTTTTATATACTTCTAAAAAAATCATATCTTCTTTTTATTTCAAATATCTATTACAATAGAAAATGTTAAAATGACCCAGACATTGACTAAATTGACCAATCCTATCATAACCATCATTAAAAAAATGGATTATGTCCAAAAACCATTATTACAACCATGACCTCCCTTGTTCCCAGCCCATACTCCCTTTGTTCTTAGCCTTCTTCATTGTGACCCCACCATTCTCCCTTCCTTGTTCCCAACTCTCATCCCAACCTTTCTTGTTATCCATTTTGTGGTGGATTGATTTAGTAAATAGTTGGGTCATTTTAACATGTTTCAAAATAAAATGTGCAAAATTTTAATTATAATTTTTTTAGAATTTTAATGTCATAAAAATTTAAATAGAATGGATTTGAAGATGTTAAATAAAAAAATTCAAAAAACCAAAAATCAATCCACACATGTTGTAACAAAATCAAAATTCAACCACCCCCCCCCCCCTTTAAGAATAAATGGTGCTTGGATCAGAAGAGCAAGGAACGGGTACAATACAAAGAGGGTTCTCAATGGGGAGCACTCTTCCCAAGGTCATAATCATCTACGGAGTCGATTCCACATCCATCCAGTTTATGTAGATTCGCGGAGCACCAGGTAGTTGCGGAGAAGCAGCGCCCCTGGGCACTCAGGAAGAGACCACAGGGAAGGAAGGAAGGAAGGCTGATGAAAGAAATGAAATGAAAGAAAGCGAGCAAGAGAGAGAGAGAGAGATAGAGAGAGTTCTCCCTTTCCTTCCTTTCCTTTCTTTTCTTTCTTCCTTTCCTGCCCTCAAGTGAAGTGAGTGAGGCCGAGTGTGAGCAAGAAGCAAAGGAGGCCAAATTTCCAAGGCCAGGGAGGGCTACACGGGGACTGTGTGTGTCTGCGGCGCCACCGTGACCCTCTCCCACTCCTCTCCCGATTTCTCTGCTGTTATTTCAGTTTCCTGGCTCCGTTTTTCGGGACTCATGTATAATAGTCCTGTCTGCATCTCCTTACGTGGCTGCTGCTGCTTTTCTATGTCATCGTCCAGTGTTTGATCATCGTGAGATTGTTGCAGTGCTCGTGGAATCTCATCTCGCATTTGAGGAGAAAGAGAGATATCATTAGTTGTGCGAATTGCGGATGCGTATGCGTGTGCTTGGTGGGTTCGATCTTTAGCAAGGGTTTGGGCTGGATAGAGAGTTTTAGGGTTTAGGGTTTAAGGGGTGGCCATGGAATCCTGAGCTGTAGGAGGTTAGGCGGCGGATTACTTGAGTAGAAGCTGGCTTTTGGATCATTGAGGAGGACGGGGACGATGTCGTGAGGAGAGTACGCTTTCGTGTGCTTGACATACATACGTGTATTCGGTATTGGGAAAGAGAGAAGGATTTGCGCGCGCAGAATAAGAGTACAATGGGTCGATTGTGGTCATGTTCTGCGAGGTCCCCGTTAGTGCGATCCTCTCGGATTATTGCAGCGCGTCTTTCGTTGCAAGGCTCTCATTTTGGACCATCAAGGGTAAGGCTTCTTGGCAGCGCCGCTGTAATTGAACTTGATTATGATCCTTCGGAGGCTAGAACACCTCCATCTGAGAAGGTCCAGAGGATTGCGGACGAAATCTCAACGCTTTCGATGGTCGAAGCCGTGGATCTTTCCACTTTGTTGAAGAAAAAGTTAGGGCTGCCAGCTGGGATGGGAATGATGCCAATGGGCATGATGCCACCAGGAATGGGGATGCCTGGTTCGAGTGGTGCAGCTGCAGCAGCAGAGGAGAAGAAGCCGGAGAAGACTTCTTTTGATGTGAAGCTAGAAAAATTCGATGCTGCCTCCAAGATCAAAATTATTAAAGAGGTGCGCACATTCACTGCATTGGGGCTGAAAGAAGCGAAAGAACTAGTTGAAAAGGCACCAATCGTGCTGAAGGCTGGAGTTAGTAAAGAAGAAGCAGATCAAATTATTGAGAAGTTGAAGTCAGTAGGAGCTACAGTTGTAATGGAATGAGTTTTGGTAGGTCCCATGGTGCATCTTGTAAGTGTTGCAATTTATAAGAATTTTTCTGTATCTCAGTATTTCACATGTAAGCTTTTCTGCTCTTTCTTCTTCGTCCTTCTTTTCTACTTTCTCCATTCATGCTACGTTACTGTCAATTGACTGCTTCCTATAGCTTGATGTCTGACGATGAATGGACAGAAGTGTTGACAGTGCAATTTTCTTCGACGAAGGGTTGGTTTTTTATGTTACGATGCAATAGCCAAATGTGGAAAGATGATTGCGTAGGTCCAGACTCTGCCTGTGAAGGCTGGGACACGGGTAATGGAATGGAGAGATTTCATGCAGAGATTTGACGTGGTGGGTTGATGGTGTGGAGTTTTAAGTTTTCCCCAAGGGAGGAACTAGATAAACCAGTCATTGCAGAGTTGCCTGTGTGCACGACAAGAGGTGATTTGGGGGGTTAGCTGAGGGAGTGGCTGTCGGATATCTGCAGTAAGTTATTGTGCACTTGTAGCATGCACTGCAATTTTTGAAGTATACTACAAATAAAGTCATGTAATTGCCGTTGTCAGTGGGCGCCTGTAGCTCAGTGGATAGAGCGTCTGTTTCCTAAGCAGAAAGTCGTAGGTTCGACCCCTACCTGGCGCGACACAGCTAATCACTTAATCTTTGGAAAAATATAAGTTGTGGCTGCGTTCAGAGGTTCATATCTACAGCTATATACTTTCATCAGTTAGTTGAAGATGATGTGGCTCCATTTCCTTTGTTACATTATATATTTAGATAACCCTTCAGAATTGCCTTCTTGCTCTAACTTTTGTTTCATGATTCGGTTAATGTGCGAAAAGTCCATGTGGCTAATCCGGATTACATCACACAGACGGAGAATGGAGCTTGGCCGTCCTGAAATGAGCTGTCAAGACATGAACACACATTGAACTGCAATTGAAAAAGCATAAAAAAAGCTTTCGCAAACTAGGATTTGAAAGTGTATTTTTACAAAATAGAACACAAGTATCTTGCATGTGACACATGCTTGCAATCTTCTAGAATGAATAGTTTTGTTGGCAGATCTATTCTGAGATACCACCTGGTTCGCGCTGTAACCCGCACAACTGTGGTCAAGCATTCTGTCTCAGGAGGTGCGACGCCGTTATCCACGATGCGATGGGGCGTGAAGGATAGAAGCTCCCCACCGAGAAGGTTTGAAGGAGGGGCTATCCACCTTCGGGTTAGGTACCCTGAAGGGTGTGGATGCTGCGATACTATGAAGGTCGAACGAAAAAAAGGTCAAACACTGGAGAGTAGAACTTTTGTCAACAATTGCCTGCGATGGTGCAGATAACCATTACAGTCACAGCTTCCGCAATCCATCGGACTTCACGTGAGCCAATCACTGTCGTTTTTGCCACAAATGTGTTCGAGCGAGCGGCCGTCGCGGAATAGTTCCCACCTGGTACAAGATGAACAGAAAATCCAAATGTATCCCCGCACTAGCCTATTTTAATATTTGACCCTCACTAATTGCTCATAAATGATTTTCTGATTTCGTTTAAGAAAACGGATTCTTCTAAAATTTGAGACTCCCAACAATTGGTTGCGTGATAGTGATCAGTTCACGACATCATGATTGTAGACATACATGGATGACGGATGGGGTAAAATGGTGGGAATGAGAGCTAGGTGCCTGTTCTGCAAAATCGTGAGCAAACTCTTTAGATGTGTTTATCCAAGGATTCACTTGTTTTGATGGGGTACACGAGACAAAAGAGTAGGGAGTGTTGAGTTGTGCAGGTATCCATCGCGTGAGCGCGGCTGATCATGTCCTGACAAAAGACCATGATAATCCATTTATCAATTTTTGAAACTGCCAAATTTTAAGTAAGAACAAGCACCGTTAACATAAAACTGTTGCTTTGGCCTCCAAGGCTGGCAAAGGATTAAACCAAACTACACTACGTCTTTCTCGCCATGATCAACCAAAGATTCATCAATCAACAATTACAATAATGAAACACACAGTACAAGACATTAGGCAGCAGTTCATGTCAAACAAGACGTCACAATTACTTTGTGTAACTCAAGATAAATGTTTGCTTGTTAAGACATGTAAAAATTCAGAAAGTCTCCATGTCATCATCGGCCCGTCCAAGTTGGCGTTTCCAATTGTCATAACGATGGAGCAGTAAGATTTGTTAGGAGTTACAGAATTAATCAAGCTTGCGAGGTGTCAGGCAAGCGTGAGACTGTCACAGTGAGTCCTGACATCTAGTTACGAATATATCTTGGTCCAGCAACACCATTTGCAATTAAACTATCAACAGTCAAATTATTCTTCACGTCTGCAGGTAACGCGAACTTTCATGATGAAGCAGTATGGCACGAACAAAAAAAGTTGTCAATAAACGCATGACAAACATAGAAATCGGAGACAACAGGACAGCGTTTCGTTGCAACAAAGCAGTCAATATGTTCCATTGATCCAAGTGAAAGTACAATACATGATAAATGGCTCTTGTTCTCAAGAAATTTACATCACTAACTACGCTTCAATTTCACCTATGGAAATTCCCACATCTGTACATATACATACAAAACTGGATGTCTAACAATCCCCTGCGTAAGTTTATGTGTTGGCTTACCAGCTCAGTCACACCAGTAGCAACCTTGAGATCGTGTACGTGACAGCGAAGTCCACCTGTACAAGAATCCAACATCAAGATTTTCTCCAGGAGTGATCACTAAATCCTAGAACGAGGAACAGATATCATCTGCATGAGCTTTGGATAACCCCCCCAAAAACTATGCCTATCTAACTAGTAAACACTCAAAGCTCTGACTTACATGATGTTAGACATCACCAAGAAACAGGCTTGCTCTTTACGAACGAATCCCGATATGTATCCGCGAGCTCCTCGATGCTACCATATTTTCGAAGGCAACACAAGCAAACCGCAGGTCAAGTGAGCACAACCATGCATGCACATAGCGCATGCTGAGCCTAACTGCAAATACACGACTGCGAATCATCACTTTCGTCCACGTATTCACCAGTTTGACCTCCTGTAAATCTTTTCCTAAGTTCGTTGGATTCTTGCTGTATCAAGGAAAGACGCTCTTTCATGACAAAATTTTCATTCTCTAAAAATTCTATATGAGCATCCTGCCTTGTCAGGCGCGCTTCGGTGAGCGCGTAATCCGAATGCCGGGGCGAAGAGCCAATCATCTCGAACTGGCTAAGATTGTTGCCTATCCGCTGCATCACTTCATCTGCGGAATCCGAAGGAATGACTGAAGGTGGCTCCACACACATGTCATCAGCAGAACTGTTGTTTTCAACATTACTTCTGCTGCTACTACTGGTACGATCACAATCTGGGGCAGGTCGAAGACGGATAAGGCCTGTCATTGAGCCATAGCCATAATCCTCACCAGGACTTGATTCATGATAAGAAACTGCAGGAGACGATAAAAGGTCAGAAGAAGGCGCGGGGGAGATAGTACAGTCTAAACCTCCGGACCTTCGAACTCGCATAAGAAAAGAGTTGTCGTTATAAGGGGCCCTAGGAACGGTACGAAAAACCGATTTTCTCTTCCTGTGGAACTTTCGGGGATGCAAACGATTGTTTTTTTGCAAATCTTTCACCCTAGAATAATCGAGACCCTGACTCTTCCCTCTCACTACACTACGAGTGTTCACGGTATACCTTTGATCGATGCGTTTCGCACCCTTGCCCCGCCACTGGCGCTGAAACAGAGCAGCACCGAACGGCGCAACAAGATATCCGAGGTGTTGCGATCCAGCATCCATGCTCGCAACCATGGCTATATCCACCACAGAAGATACGAACCTTTCGGACCAAGGAAACACCACACACCCTTGTGCCCCAAGCACCTAACCAATGACAGCGTTCACAAGCAACACCTCGAGAAATACTCAACCACAGAAACCCTAAATATTCCCGAACACAAGAACACTAGAACACTTACGCATGAATGCAGCAACAACGACAACAGCAGCAGCCACAACAATCACAGAGACAAAACATAGTGAAAGTAACGGAGACGGCTGAGGTGCATAAAAGGCTGCGGGCTTAGACCGATACCGCCGAACACCCTTTCCCGCGAAGCAACGGAAGCAATGCCGATGACGACGGTGCTTGTGCCGTCCGACGAATTCATACATTCATCCATCGTTGACGCGTTCCACTTGACCTTTCGGCCACTGGTGACTTTGTTTTGTGATTTGGTTTGCTTGTTCCACAAGTTGTGGATTTAGGGTTTAGGGTTATTTATTCTACATTTGAAAACCGTGTTCAGGTCCGGTTGTTAATATCTATGCAACAAACTAATGAGGATGTTTAACTTGACTTTGTATTAAATAATTTAATTACAGACTGGCTTGGCAAATCTATGTTGCTCTAAGTAATATCTTTCACTAGAAGACTTCGTTTTGAGGGTCGAGATACTCATGCTTGATAATTCTTGGATCTGTTATGACCTTGAATGTGGACTGGAAGATAATATATTTGAAATGTCCATATTCAGTGACCACACAGAATGTTTTAGGAAACGAGGACAAAGTTCAAAGAACAATTGTTGAAGTATATGAAATCTGCATAGTAGAATGAAAGAGGCTCCAAATATCAATTAGTTGGGTTGTGCTATTCCTGGTATTTGTAGCAAAAAATGAAATAAATAAATAATGAAGCGTCAATCATCACATTCTTCATCGTGTATAAAAAAAAACTTGTCGACTTATTTGATGAGGAATTTTCATATGAACAACTTTAATGATTTAAAATAAGACCTTTGATTAAATGTATCCTACAATATTTAAACGTTATTATAGTAAACCAAAAATTTGGGAATTCATTAAATTCTTAATAGCAAACATTCAATTTTATGGCCATACGTCTAATATGGTACTGCAAGTGTTTCTCAACATCTTTTCAAAATCTGAAAAGTTGCGAAACTAGAGGCAATACTGATATTGACTTAAGTTCTTCAAAGGGTTGAAAGCAAACTCTCATTCAATTTTAGGTTGAATTGCTTCGATCGAAATATATAATTAGATGTAAAATTTAGATACTGTAGTAATAAACTTTTTAAAACTGCTTTTGGCTATATTTTCTGGAAAATAATAAATTATTCCTGAAGCCATTTACTGTTCCTGCTTTATAATTGTCTCTTTTAACATAGTTTGTTACATTCACTTCTTGTCCACACTCACTTTTCTTTAGCATGTGTACAAATATTGATCTCCAAGCGTTAATAACATCGCATCAAAAGATTTGCAATGATTTTCACAAAAAGTCTTGCTATTTTTTTTCGCTTTATAATTGTTCTCCAATATCTAATTTATTTTACTAGCATGTTTGACAATAAAGTTTTCAACAAATATTTAAAAATCTGTTCTGTATGTATATGTAATTATAATTTTCAATCGTTGCTAAATCTACAAGCAAATTTTATCAACAATCAGATTAATAAGACTCCTATAAAATGTGTGTTGATAGTATGTTATAAGACAAACAAATAAAATAAAAAGTTGTACAAATAATAACCGCAATCACAACTACCTGGCACTTCCGCACTATTCACAGCGGAAGAGGAGAATTATCATGACCAACCTCTCATACTGTGTAGATATCGAAAAAGCACCCTCCAAAAATTCTTGTGGCTGCTGGGATTCGAGCCCAGGTCTCCACGGCCACAACGTGGAATTCTCACCACTAAACTACAGCCACATGAAGATGCAGGCTCGCTTTCGAATTAAATTACTTATTATAAGAAAAGATTGACATAACAGTTTTTTATGTAGTAGTAGACTTACTTTGGACCCTCACCTGTTAAAACCTAGGACTTGCTTTTTGAATGACATCATCTCAATACGATACATTATCCAGCATGAGGTGTATTTGGTGAATTGACGAACAATTGCAGATAAAGACAGGATCTGAATCTCGCTGGTGATGTGAATATCTTAGTTTAAATAGTCGTGCAACTTGTGCAAGTTGTAGGTTTCGATAGGGAGGCAAAGTTCTAGGGTAGATGTTGAATTTACCACTTGCTTAGAAAACTTGTCTCCACACCATTCGCCAGAAATTTCAGGTGGATAACTGAGTCTATGGATTACTGTTCACGAGCATGAACTTTGGTTCTATCCAAGCTCGAGTGGATAATGCTCGGAAATTCCACTGTTCTGACATTACTTACTGGATTTTAGAACAGAATGTTCAATTCCATGGCGCCTCTTTTGGACTTGGCTACGAATTTGGCCCTTAGTGGTACTGCTTTTGAGTTCCCAGTGCTGTTCCAAGCGCACTGAGTTTCATTAGAGAGTATGTCTCCCGCTGTCCTTGTATCTACTTCCTATTTGTATCTTCCTACATTACTGCTTAATTTGCATCAGCTTTATCTGAGTCACCAAGGAAAGGTCTGCGACACGACGCTCGCAAATTTGTCTCCGGATCACCATCATACTGATTTCTTAAGATGGCCTTATCTCCATCCCAGACAGCCCAACCATAACCTGACCTTGTTAGGAATCACTGTGCACGCTTGCTTTACTTGTGTAGAATCATGAAACAAATATCGTTCCATACTTCATGCCCAATCCTTACCGATTCTTTATCTGGCAACATAGGACAACTTTAAACACGTGAATGTAGGAATCGCAAAACCGTTCCTCATGTCCTTCCCACAACAACAAGGTTCTCACATCTACATGGTTAACCAATACATGGACTTCACATACAATGTACAGCTTTATTCATTGTATGTCTTTAAATTCCAATATATTCAAAGATGTGAAGTCGTGTTCAAACATTAATACCAAAACCTTTACTTGCTGTTCAAATATTAAGTTTCGAGAGCTTCTATGGCAATACTCTAATTATTAAGCTTGTTTCAAATATTCATAATTATGATATCTGTATAGTCTACTAGTTTTAGACAAGCTCCCACCACCGTTGATGTATGTACTTTGTTGTATTTTAAACCTTCAGCAACTTACCTTATTACCACTTAATTGAAAAAAAATCAATTGAATGCAAATTTTACTTTATGTTTTTCAAATATATCATTATTCATTCATTAATTACTCATGTAATTCTATAATCATAATATTATTTATGTAATTGCATGAGAAAATTACTTATTCATTATGCTTATCAAATATAGCATTATTCATTCATTAATTAAAGAATCATATCATAGATGATTATTTGTTTTGTACCATTCAAAGATGATCAGCCACATTGTTTCTGCCATTACAAAAATATGTATAATGTGTTTTGTATTTTTTAATATTGATTTATCTGCAATACTATTAAATCATATTTATTGTTAGACTTTTTCCAGTATATCATTGTATTTTCTATAGTCTTAAATATATTTGTATTTTTTATTTGTTAATTATATCAAACATGAAACCTGATATATATATATATATATATATATATATATAAATTTAAAACATGAATCGAAAATGCAAGAAAAAATAAATATAATGTAATTGCACAAGAATTTCTAGCTCAAAGTCTTCATATCTAACTAGCAATGCTATTAGATACGTTTTCTTAACTTTTTTTGAATAAAAATTTGTTTGATAAGGTACGACAAAAAAATTACACGCGTCCAGCAATCCAACTTCTTCTGTTCAATGTTGGGATACAATAATCATCTAAAAACTTGATTTGTGTTTGTTATGTTATAAATATCTCGATATAATTAAAGAGAAACATTTAAATATAATTTTTTTCAATAAGAAACGCAAAAAAAAACCATTTATTCTCACATCGTTGTTCCAAATATATTGTACATTAGAAAATCAAAACAAAACGAAAAAGTAGTAAAAGAATGCAAATAGTTAAGGCCATGCACAAGACAATAAATGGGTAGGAACAACACGAGACAATGGCCATCACTATCGACCAGTATCACTCACTCACTCACTTACCCACTCTTTTTGCAAGTGCACACTCATGATTCCATGTCCATGAATTTAGCAAATGGGGTATTCAGGCTTTATATTTGAAGATGAGCGAGGACGAGGGGAATGTGGACACGAAGCGGGTCCCGGGGGCGGGGTCGGGGGTCCTCAGGATCGTATGGGTCGGGGGTAGAGAGGGCTGGAGGCAGGTGCGGCGGTAGCGAGGCCCAGAGGGCGGGGGCGGGGCGGAACGGGGCAGGGGGAGCCATGGCCCCGAAGACGGGGGGGGGGGGGGGGGGGTATATGATTCCTCACATGCGCAATGCCCGTGCCCCTCTGTTCTCACATTCTCCTTTCTGCTGCGCTTGATTCTTCACGTTTCCGTCGGAGATCTATTCTGTCCTGTGTTGCAAGGCTACGGTTCTCCGCGCTCTCTCCCTTCTCCTGCCTATGATCGAGACACAATTCACGTGAAAACTGTAGCCAACGGGGGTTCTGTTTCCAGTTGGTGGGTCTGCACGCTCTTGTGCGGGGGGACTGGCTTGGTCATATCTAGTCTCGCCGGGTTTTAGTGTTATCGAATTCCTGGCTGGGATATCGTGGAGACGGGGCGTCGAGGGTTCGAGGGTTGTGTGTTTGTGATTCTTGCTCCCTTTGGGCGGCCGTGGCGCGTTCGAGGATTCGTCTTTTGTTCTGTTCTTGTGAAGATTAGCTTGCCTCTATGAGTGTGAGAGTTTCAAGGATACTAGCGTCCGCGGAGGTATTTGGGATTGGGTGGCGGGTTTTGAAGATAGAGATGTGAGATAGGAGCTACAAAGAAGCTGTGAAAAGCAACAATGCCAATGAATGGAGATACCAAGGATGGCGAGTTCAACCTCAAGTGTGGTCGGACCAGTCTATCCACAAGAGGCCGAAGAGCTCTTGCACCTTTCTCTCCTTACATCAAAGCCGTCAACGAGGCGAAAAAGAATCCGTGGAGCCTCAGTAACCCCGAAGGCTATTTTGTGGTATCATTCTGTTGTTTTTCCACAGTTTTTGATGGTTGGACACTGTGTTTTGAAGCAATTACCTAGTAGCCTTGGTTACGATGTGGCACAAGTATTTTCAACCAGATGACTTTCAAACAGCTTCTTCTGTTGTTTTCGACTCACAAATGTAACCCTCATCTTTTTAAATCTGCTTTGTACGCACGTGAATTTAGTAGAAATGGTGACTCCACATAATACTGTGCGCGTTGAATCAGGCTTTCCCGAAGCTTCAACGTAATAGAGGATCACTTCTTTAGGCGTGTTGCAATGCGATTCCGGAATGCATCCTAGTGACGCTCTACCGTTCAGAACTATGCAGATCTCCTCTCATAACACAATTTTACACTTGCGAGAAGTTTACAACAAGTTCCGGTTAGAATTCTTAAGCGCTAGGTGTGATGTGAGGTGGATCAATGCGCTTGATACAACTGTACCGTGGTGTGTTGGGATGGACAGATGGCCACCGCCGAAAGTATCTTATCTTTTGATCTTGTCCACGATAAGATACGGTAAATTCAACGTTCTTCATTCATTTGTGATGATAGCAGAGTATTATTTAGAGAGTGATAATCTGTGTATACGTTGGTCTCGCCGTTTTGACTTCGAGATTAGTATGAGCATCAACATGATGTTGATGCTGAAAGATCACGGGTGCAGGAGCTGTAGGGAAGTTCCAGCCACTGTTGGATTATATGGAAATTTCCGAGGAGGCGAGAGGCTTCGGAATGCTATTTCTCGAATGATGGAGAGGACATTCATGGGGGTTGAGGTATTTGCAGCTCACCTGCAGGGAGTATGTCTCCAGTCTTTTGGTGCATTCAGTCTCATAACTTTTCACACTGATACTTCACACTCGCTTTTAACATTCAAAGTACTGCCACCATGGTCCCTTTAGGGAAAACCAACTCCTCAAGTGTTCAATTTTTGATTTGGAGACATTTCTGGCAGGAGCGGAATTCTCTTGTAATAATCCCCGGCAAGAGAAACTTTTGCTGACCCCTAGTTCTGTAGGCAGATCGACGAAGTGAATGCGTGGCATCAGTTTTTAACAATCTTTTTAATGGTGATCGAACTTATGGTGCTTCCTTTCCGCAGGTTGATCCGAGCCATATATGCATATCTAGTGGTGTCACAGCGTAAGTAACCTGTGTTCACTCTATAATTTGAAGGTCTGATCAGTTGCGTCCCCCATATTTCGCCGTAGTAAGATTTCATTAGAACGCAGTAGATTTTATGCTTTTTCCAGTTGATGGTTATTGGTGTAATTGAGATCTTAGGTTATACTGTCAGTGCCCTTAATCATATAAGCAGCTGCTTCTCAATTAGGACGCGTCATATGATTAGACTTTGTGCCTCACAATTGTCAATTTTATGCAAGGTCAGCGTGCTCGATCTATTCTTCTTCGCAACCTGTAATCCTGGCGATGGATGCTTGATACCAGCTCCATACTTTCCTGCGTTTGATAATGACATGTCCATCCGTGTAAGTTTTTGCTACTGTTCATACTGCTTAGTATTGGCCTTTCCATAGAATTCAGCCGCTGTGGTACTTTGTTATTACTCTTCTGTTTTCATGACTTTTCCTGGCCTTTATTTAATATCTCTGCTCTTGCTGCTGTGCTATGTAATAAGGTAACTTGACTTTGCATCATTGTTTCAGAATGAGGTCATTCCAATCCCAGTTCAGCCGACTGATACTCGCACATACATCCCAACAGTGCATGAGATGGAAGAGGCTGTACTGGCTGCGGAGTCGAAAGGCATACGTGCTCGGATGCTTCTAGTGACTAATCCTGGGAACCCATTGGGCACTCTTTATCCAGAGGCAACTCTTAAGGTAATAAATGAAATCGGCCATTTCTTGAACTTGGTGTTGATGGACGAGGCTAGTAATAATTATAAAAAGAGAGGGGGGGGGGGGACCAGCGTGTACTCTATGCTTATTGCAGGCGTGTTTGTATGAGCAGGAGCTTCTTCTTTGGGCTGTCAAACGAGGTCTACATGTGCTCTCAGATGAGATTTACGCAAATTCTAAATTTGGGTTAGTACTTTACTTTTAGCGTTTACACCCACCTTTTGTGTGGTTAGGTTATTTTAGTTATGACGAGCTAATGTTGTTTTATCTAGCAATTGAAGAAGCTGAAAATACTTTGATCTGACAGACTAGCTTGTTGTTCAGATTTCTCAATCCAAAAACGTTGTTGGTCTAGGCCCTCGGTGGACGAGTTTGTGAGCATGGAAAAGGTGACCAAGAATGCTGTAATGGAGGGTCTTCTGTCTGCGGAAACTGCGGCTGAGCTTGTCCATACTGCCTACGGCATGAGCAAAGACTTCGGAATGAATGGATTTCGTGTGGGTTGTCTTCATACAAAGAACAAGGATCTGCTTGAGGTGACATGTTACTTCTTAAGCTTCTTTTCTTGAATGCTAAATACTTGTGTATTGTGGTCCGGCGTATCGTGTGCCGGATCAGAGTTGTTTGACTGTTGCAGTGGTGACGTGACTGATGTTGAGATCTTCTTGTTTGGTTCCTTTTTGTTGCGTTTCATTTTGTTTTCTTCTGACTGAAGACATACCACAATAACATCCATTATGTTCTAATTAAAGGTGAATGTGTGATGCTCAGTTTTGGCAAAACATGGGCATGTTTGCAGCAGTTTCAAACGACACTCAGCATGCGCTAGCCATCATGCTGGAAGATGAAAATTTTGTAGATAAATACGTCAAGGAGAACAACAGGTTGGTTTCTAGTGTGCAACACATAGGGTCAAAAGAATCATTTCTACTTGGCATGTGGTATATCGATACTGAATCTTTGAGAGTTGATTGGATTTCAGCTTCATTTAGTTAAGCTCCCAGTCGTTATATTTCTCAGAAGCTTTACAAAGTTCCATGAAGTTTGCTTCTTAGCTTGAATCCAACGTTCACTGAGTCACTCGGATGGTGGATGCAATCTCAGGCGGTTGAAGAAGTCGTATGAGCTCTTAACTAAGTCTTTCGAGGCAGCAAATCTTCGATACATGCCTGCATGTGCAGCGATGTTTTGCTGGCTTGATTTAAAAAGCCTTTTGACTGAGGTATGTGGAACCTAACTAATACCCAACGTTAATTCTTGGCTAACATCAACTTTATTGATGTCATGGCAGTAAAAATTCAAAGCTAGTGGTCAAACGCATACTATGCCGTACCTGAGCTTGTTAAGCTGGCAAATTGGGCAGCCTGACGAGATTATGTTTTAACCCGTTTGCAGCCCACATTTACAGCAGAAGATAATCTCTGGAAGGAGATTCTTGATGAATGTCGGATAGTTCTCACACCAGGTGGTGTCCCGTTTCTTTGACTGTTGCGGTGGATTTTTCGTTCTGAAATAATTAAGTTCTTAGAAACTGAAGCTGAAAAATGGTTTGCGATTTTATTTTTTCGGCATGTTTCTTTGTATTTGATTGCGGTATGTGAGCACGCAAACTAAAATGTTTTACTTTTCAGGTCAAGCATGCCATTACGCAGAACCAGGATTCTTTCGAGTTTGCTACGCGTCCATGGCACCTGCTAGTCTTGAAATTGCATGTGCGCGACTGACCGGATTTGCAGAGAAGAAGCGACGAAAAAGGAAATCTCGAGATGGTCAACTTGATATCGACACCCTGCGCACTAACCATTGACTCAAAAAGCAAGAGAATCGGTAAATAACCTATGGGAATAGTGATAGAACCTGATTGAAAACAGTAATGTCACATTACACAAGTGTGCTATTGCTACATGATTTGCTAATGTACATTTTAGCAACGCAAGAAATGTTATAGAGAACTGCTCTCAAATTACTGATGAGCGTTTTCAACACTGACGTGCCCATTTTCATGTCTCATTTCATCTCAAAAACGTTTGCACTATTCCGCTTATTTGTCTTTGAAACCGATTAACACTCGCGAACACTTGATGATAGCACATTGACAATTCCCTCAAATGATCTAAAAATATGGTCTAAAGAACAGATGTAATAGCGGTAAAATCTTGATTCCATGGTTTGGTTTAGAGCAAATGTGAATAAGACTTTCGCAGCCAAAGTGTGTCTGATTCAGTACAAATAGAGTCTGTTAAAGTTTTCCTAAGGCCTGATTCAATAAAAACTTCTATTGCCTTCACCCTCTAAGCTTGCAAATCCCACCAATCGTTCAGCTTGTGTCGAGCCTCTAAACATGCTTATATTTGTCCCTGCACAATAAATCTTAAATTAAAATGAGCATTCAAGAAACGTCTGCAGTTTTCTGTCATCAGACATAGTAGCTGGAAATTCTCAACGAAGCCCTGAAAAAGTCCAAATATTATACAAGCTTCTGACGGCTGACAACGCCACAACGGAACATTTACATAAGGCAACTCATGAAAAGCAGAAGTAATGCTGCGGGGAGAAACTCACAGCATCACACTACACGGCTCCAACAATAATGTTGTTGATGGGGATGAAGATGAGCTTTACAAAGAAGCCGATGAATCCCATTACTATAAACCCTAGCCCGGTCCTTATGGCAACCTTCGAGAATTCTGTATCAAAGAGAAATGACATATTCATCAAGCCATTGAACGAGGCAAACATTTGAATGACGCTTACAGAAGCCAATCATGGCTTCTGCAAGGTAAGAGAAACAGTAAATCAACTAAGATTATGGAGCTCATGCACTCCTAAGAGAGCGCGCTCGAAGAAGATCAGTTGATTCAGCGCATCGATACAGCCGCACAAAGCGTGTCAAATAAGAATAGAAATATTAAGTTGTTACAGCTCGCCGCAGGGCTGCTCGAAACGGCAGAAAAAAGGTGATAGAGACGTGGTTGTGATTTAAATACAATGGATTTTACATCATTTAATACTCTCTCTCAGTCTCCAATTCCGCTATTCCCATCCACTCACTTCCGGCCAAAAACCGACAACTCATCCTAGGCAAGATCGAGAAGGGAAAAAATGAAGCATTTCGACTCGGAAAAAGGACCAACTCATACAGAGTAGAGAATGTCACAAATCATCGCAGCTGCACTGTCCTTTTTTTTGGATCTGACTCAAAGGACTCTAACCAACATCGCTAAACCAAATAAAAATAAAAAATAAAAACCAATAGCCACACGCACCCAGGATCTCAACGTGCTGGCCCTTCAAAGGATCTTAAAAACCCAAAATGATGCAAAAAAAAACACCACAGCGACCACATTCGCACAAAAGCTTGATGAGAACCAAACACACGGAAACGAACCTTTCCGATCTGGCTTGTGGCATCTCTTCACCAACCGCACACTGTCCTTGGCGAAGTCCTTCACAGGCCTCACAACAGTATCTACCGCCTCCATCGCGAGGGCTTACGAGAACCAAATATAGAGAGAAAGCACTGAAATTGCAACGATCTCTGCAAAAAAATAACTCACACTAAGACTGCTACGACGACGAGTGTGAGGGGATTCGATTCTCCAGATATTCAGAACAGATCTTCAAAGTCCGATGCAACACAACACAATACAACATCGCCGCAAAGCCCCGAGTCAGTCAGTCTCCATGAACCAACCAGGTCCGAAGGAAGGTAGGAAGGAGGCTCGGTTCCAAACCTGAGGTTTGAGGTTTGAGGACGTGGTTCGGCCACCAGGTGATTGGCACGGTGACGAAGTGGGTTTGGTGCGGGGGGAGGCTCGGGGATCGTCTCGTCATAGGGAGCACACCATTGGTGGGTTTGGGTTTAGGCCCCCTTTCTCGCCACCACACGGTTGTTGCGTTGACTGACTGGCTGACTTGGGATTGTGCCCTTGGCCCTTTCATAATCCATGGATTGGATGAATGCCCTTAGTTTGAGGGGTTTTTTTTGTTTTGAATGAGTTGGTAATCATAGGATTAGAATTATTATTTACAAAAAAAAATAAAAACAAACAAATAAACAAACAAACAATCAAACAACAAGTTATAGATTTTGTAGCAAAACCATTTGAATATGCTCAAAAAATATTTGGTCAAAATATAACATTGTTCCAAACTTAGTTCTTTAGTAAAATAAATCAAGACAACAAACATAAAAATTGAAAAACACGATTTGTTAAAAAATATGGTAGTGATAATAATGCTAATATTACCAAAGATTGAGTGCTTATAAATATAGATATTATAAAAGAATTATTTCATTACAATTATATATGCAAATTGTGGTTGCAAAAAAATCTAATTAATTCACAAGCAAGAGATCATAATAAAATGTTCAATTTATGGTCAAAGAATCTTAATAAAATATATTATAGTAAACAAAATCTTACAAGATAATGAATAAAACATTGCATTGATAATTTATTTAGTTTCTTTTGTATTTGAAAGCTTAGCACCAAACATAAATTTTGCAATCATAGTTAATACTTTGTTACAATAGTCTTATGTTGTAAAACTTTCATTCCAAAAATCCACAACCAATAACCAAAGCTTGTTCTACAAACAAGTGAGACATGCAATATTATTGCCCTCTTAATATGCATTCAAACAAATAAAATTTGTACAAAAAAAAAAACACAACTTTTCCCACCCATATTCACAAAGATTGGTATTGTTGCAAACAAAATCACTACATATTGCGCAAATTGTATGAATGCTGCTTGTGTTACAACAGGTTGCTGTACATATGCAGAATGCATGTTGCAACCAAGTAACCATCAATTGTGGCTTCTTTTGGAAAGTTTGACATCTATCTTATATTCTACAAAAATGAATTTGGTCGATGTGCAAACAGGATTCGGGCAATAGGTATACTCAATAGATTTATGCAAGAAACCCAAGCATTATAGACATATGTAACGGCAGATAAGAAGACGTTGGGTTTGAAGTGATTTGAGGGAACAGCTATAACAGAGAGGCTGTTACTGAAACCCAATCTTTCATATTTTTAGTGCTGAATTACAACAATCGATTTGTGCTAAATAGAAGCGCATCGGGGACCAATATGTGTGTGTTTATATATACACACACTGCCCAAGAGTGGCTAAGTGGACATTCGATATCATGCACATACAAGGAGTATCCATCTCCTCATTACTTTCTAACTTTGGATGGAGCCACAAATGTTTGAGAAATCAATGTGTTAGAGATAATAGCTAGTTATCTACATCCTTTATGCTATCCTCTTCGTCTTCCTCATCACCGACATATTCTAGCAAGTCGGAACTATCTATTTGGTCCAACAAGTCAATGACAGGTGAGAATTTCTTGGTTTCTCTACTTAACTTGGGCTTCCCAGACGGAAGTTGATGTTGGCTGATGCTCGCTTTCCACTCTAAATCATCTTGGAAATCCTCTTCGTCACTCGCCTCGTCCTCATCATCGTCGTCGTCGTCATCTTCATCATCATCATCAAGCTGTCATGTAATCCCAATACAGAACCATAAGCACCTCAATCAACAATCTACAATTAGAAAGCCAAGCAAAATCGCGAACCAGTTTACTGGTTCTTTAAAGTATGGGATATATTGTTGGTCACGTAGCACATCCCAGTCACATTCATACCTCTTTGTCACCGATATCGATGGCTCCTGTCATTGCATCCTCGTCATCCTGCGCCAGTAAAACAGTTTAAGTCAATCCATTGTCCTAAGAACTGCTACACGGTTAACCACATAGAAATATCTGCAACTACTATGATCCACCACCTACTTGTTTCCAAAAACAACACTTTCCGGGTATTGGTCAGGTATCTCTGGCCATGGACTGGAGAAACAAACTGTTTAAACTTCATGCATGTTCCGAGTGGAGAACATGAGTTACAATCAAATAAAGAGGTGGGCAATTATAACAGAGTAGCCTCAGACGATAAAAGCTCATACTAGACTCTATGAATTTTTACATATATTAATCTGGCAAAGCTGGAATACCTCTAGTAGCTCCTTTTCTCTCTCTTCTCTCTCTTCTCTGTCCAGTATTTCCTGAAGTTGTTCTCGGGTAATTAGTATGCCATCCTACAAGCACAATTTCAACTCGCGGTTAGTGCAAATCCAATCGATAAGGCAATGTGAGAAAGGAAAACATCTAAAAAGACTCGGAATAAAATGACGAACACTTCCAACTAACAGTTTAAGTTGCTGGCTTCAAATGCGCAAATCGCATATGGTACTGGTCAAGAGTCTGATGCTGAAGCACGACTTATTGACCCTCAACTAAACAAGTCCTGGGTTGTGAGCACACTGCATGCTTGAAACAATATAATCTGGTATTCACGCAACACAGTTGAAAAGTTACTCGGACATGGTTCTGCTTCCTCTGGAACAGCACCAAGAACAAGAAATTGCCGAAACTGTTGCCAAGTAGGAAATGAAAGAGCAGTCCAATAACTTCCTCAAGACCAGGTTAGTAAGAGCTGGATTCAAACTTACATCTTGCAATAAATCAACGATGTCCGGCGTAGGCTCATGCAAATTCTCATTACGGTAGTCAGCTACAGCATCAGGATCCTGCTCATAGTTTTTAGTCGGGTAAACGGGATCGCCTCCCCAAACTGTGTTCATAGCCCAACAAGAAATTCAAAAAGTCAGATCTCCAATTCTATAGCAAAAAGGTACAGATGATCGTGGCTGAGACTCCACACATTTGTAACTGAAAATTATTCAAAATACATATGAATATAGTTACCTTGTATAATTTCCTCGTCAGACATGCGCAAGGTCAAAGGATCACGAGCAATACGAATATCGGTTCCCTGCATGCGTCGGTATTCCCTACGAGATTGATGCTGTAACATGTCGAGCAGCTGGTCCACCACCCCTTCACCCGTGCTCTTTGCCCTCTCCTCAACAGTCACCTTCGAGGTATCTTTCTTCCATTTTCCTACCCATTCCTTATAATACGCAACTGCCCCAGCCTCTTTTCTGCGCTCTTCCTCCTCTCGCATCCTGCACACCAAAAGAATCAGTGGCGACCCAAGATAGAAAAAAGAATAAGAAGTTTAGCACATTAACACACGCAGCCCATTAATATATCGAAATTCATCAAGCCCAACAATTGAGCTATGCTCAAAACAACTCAACAAAACAAGGAAAAACTAATCTAAATAGCTCGAAAGCAAGAAGATGCAGTCTGAAAATACAAACAATTGCAGCCTACCGCTCATCATAAAACACACGCTTCCTAGCTCGCGCCAAACTGGCCTCGGCTATTGTTGGTTTATCACCAAAGAGCTCGATTTGACCCGCTTTTGCCATTGCTGTTGCGATGACCTATAACCGAAGCCATCATCACCCATCAGTTATCGATTCTATCCACAGAAAGATCACTCGTATCATTCATACTGACTATACACCCATCTAAACAATATTTACAAAACAAGGTTCTCATCATAGCTTCTGAGTGACTGTTGAATTGCCCACCAGCCATCCCCATCATTCAAAAGAACCTAATAACCCTGAATGTAAACCAAATTCAAAAAAAAGTTATTGAGTTCCGGCATAGGAATTACACTATCACCGTCACCCATGCGCTTTTGCCATGCACTCCAAGGCTCCTTATCCTTGGAGGGCTTCTGATGATTCCACCATAGTTCGTCATTTTCCAGCCGCTGGTCCGACTCGTGCACAAGACCTTCTTCACTCTGCTGGAGAACAAGCCCAGCATCCTCCTCTTCATCCTCCTCCTCCTCGCCAGAAGCATTCCTTTCATCATCTTCCTCCTCCTCAACTTCCTCCTCAAATTCATTCGGCACTTTCTGGCCGTCTCGACTCGCTACACTTGCGTTCTTCCTCTTGGAGACAAAGTCTCTACTCGACATTGCACCACCACCCCGGTCCTTCATTCCCGTATCACTGGGAGTAGCTGCCTGCCCTGACCTTACAACACGCTTCGCATCATCCCCCCAGAATGCAGCTGGGGGCAATGGCGCCCTAGTACCATAGGAAGGCGAAGGCTCGCCAGTGTTGGGATCAACGTAGCTAGTGTATGCCGGGTCCTCCGGAGGCATGTCCACTTCATCGCTCTCGTTACACCTCACCACGAGTCCTCCCCTTCCCTCCCCGCTACTCTTCCCTACCCGCAAGCTCCAGAAACTGACACTTCTGCCCCTCCTGTACACCAAGGACCCAGAAATTCCACTACTTCCTCCACAGAGCCACACATTCCTCCTGCTCTTCAACAAAATCCCACATCCTACGACATTGCGCTGTGAGCGCACGGAGACCGAATTCTTCCCCTGAAAGCAAGCACTAGAAGGATACGAAAGACGACCCTGCAACATGATGCCGCGAGTCTCCATTTTTCTGCACCTGGGCGAAATTGGCCTTCCAGCTAAAACACGTGCGCTCTCATTTCACCTGTACTGGGACATACGCTGCGTGATGCCAATGATCCGCCTCACAAGCTCCGAGGGCCCTGGTCAAAACCCATTCCCAGGCGAACACCGGTGCTCACACCACGAAGTGCTGTAGTCAGGGTTTCGGATTTATCCACTCATGTTGAACAGATAGGCTCGGACGGATGACCTCGTTCGTCACAAAAGAAGATGATGTGCTTCATTGGGTGCATAAATTTCTTAATTAAATAAACATCAATGGTGATGTAATACAGGCAAATATTACCTTTAAAATGTCTAGTCATGCTTCAGCCAGTCCAAGTGGTGTGTTGCCCTGGCACTTTCCTCTCCACACAAATCCTGCAAGTGCAACCTAAATTGGCTGCCGAGGCGAACTGTTGAGCTTTGATTATGAATGGGGAAGTCGAGAATTCAGCTGCGCAGCGTGCTCGTTGCTGGCTGAACGTTGCGAGTTCAGCCTCAATTTCGAGAATTACAAACCATAGCCCATTACGTAAACGTCGTAGTTGTACTCGCAACCAGCGAAAGGTATTTTTACGTTAGCTCATGTAGTTCTCGTTGTTGGTTTTACGCTGGACTGCCAATCGGACCTGTTCTAGTCCTCCATGTTGGTGGCGACCTAAATTTGAGTTGGACTAGATTTTCAATAGGAGGGCTAGCATCTTCTTCCTTGTATAATGGATAGAACTAAAAATTTGGTGAGGAGATATGTGCTCCACGTCTTCCATGCGGTAGAGACATGGTAATGAGCAATCCTTACTTGAAAGCTACGAAATGCGGATTGTGCTTGTTTGGTTTCCAAACGTGAGTTGGATCAGCTAGGTTTGCATCTGGTCGGTTGTGAGTTTATGTATTATTTCGCTTCTTTGAGTCGCGAGGATCTTCAGATTGAGAGCAGTGGCGCGACAGATGGTTATTGTCTAATTGCATGGTTTAGAATATGCCCCATGCACGGCAAATTTAGGTGGGTAAGTCACCTCTGTGGAGAGGCTATTTTGTTGGCCTTGATACTTTGTCGTTAGGTTTTCGAAAATCTGGAGTTGAAAGGCCTCTAGGTATATTTTTCCAGCTAGCCTTCACTAAGAGGAGAACCTGGTGCTTATTCTCTATTGCACTACAGAAAACTTGTCGGAGTCGAAAAAGGATGATGAAATCAAGAGACTACGAACTGGAAAAGTAATGAACAAGATACCCTTTCAGCAAATTCAGGTGTCTATGTTGTAGTACCTAAATAACAAATACTCCCTATGACCTTACCCATGCAATCGATACTTTGTACATCACATTTACTGTCATGATATGGTCTCTCAGGAGTAATCTGAAGTGATTGTAGTTAATATGTAAGTTAGAAATAAGCGCAAATGTGTGAGCATCATCAAGGCCCCCGATATGTTTGGTAGGTTCGACATATCACAGCAGATCATTTAAAGGTTAATGCTAGTTCATTACAGAGTTTTAGCAGTTCTTATTTTTAAAAATATTTTTTCTGCTCACTTCTGTTGAATACCAGTAAAAGGGTAGTATGTACAGAATTACTACAATCCTTTTCAGTAGACATCCATGCTATTGTTCCCACAACAGAAACTGTTTAGTTTGAGGATCATTTCATGCATTGTAACACATTCTTATCGACTTCCACAGATCTCCGAACATTGTGATCTCTATCTGCATTTGAGGAGTATGATACTTACGGGATGAGCCTGGCATTGCAGGAATTAAAATGAGCTAGGCTTTGAATTGGGCAAGTGGTTTGTCTGTTTTGGGGTGAGTGATATCATTTACCTATAAGTGGTATTTAAACCACAATATGGGAGTATGTTTTGCCCTCACAACCTTATATTGTTGATTATTTTAATTCTAATTAGTTATAGTAATCAACTAAAATGGTTCCTAGTTCATCACGTTTTAGGATTGAGGAAATTTCAATCAAAAGTACACATTTTTGAAAAAATCCATGATGAATTTTAATTGAACTATTGTTGTTTATGAAATTTGATTTTTGTTTATATCTTAATTTGTTGATTTTTGGTAAAATATCACATATACCCTCATAACCTCAAGAAATATCAAGAATATCCCTACATTCTTGATAATAGCAAATGCACCCTCAAATAAATGATATCACCAATTTAGAATATCCTTACATTCTTGATAATAGCAAATGCACCCTCAAATAAATGATATCACCAATTTAGAATATCCTTACATTCTTGATAATAGCAAATGCACCCTCAAATAAATGATATCACCAATTTGATAAAAGCAATGTATATTTGATATCACCAATGTATATATATATATATATATATATATATTTTATCTTTATGTGAGATCCATATTTCATGTCTTTATGATATCACTTGTGATTAGATCTTTATTTATTTTTTTACAATTTGCCTTACAAATTTTTAAAATCTAAAAATTTCTTTCTGAAAATAATATTTTAGTATTTGGTTAAGATGACATTTTTTCTATTGTAGAACTTGCATACTTCTAATTGCATGCTTTTGGGCGGTATGATTTTGTTGATTCTCCAATTAATAATTTTGAGTTATTTAAGATGACATCAAAAAAAGAAGAATTTCTAGAAGCAACATCAAAATTTGGATAGACAAAGCATAACTAATCTATTTATATATAGTGTCTGTAGGTGTATAAAAGGTACAATATGATCCATATGAAATATTGATGGTTCTTATAATGATATTGGGTATATTTCCAAAAAATAGAATAAAATATTTAAAATAATACAAGGTAGTTTTATATACCTAATGGTATAGATGGCATGTCTTTTTAGAAATAAATGTATGAAGATGGAGCAACAAAGCATGAGACAAGATGTTGAGTATAGGGGTTTTGAAATTGGGTGCTAACAAAGTCATGCAATACTTGGTGTATGGCAATTGTCGAAGTGGTATTGGCATAATAAAGCAATGGATAAGTTGGCAAGAAAATCAAGATAATGGAGCAATAAAGGTATTGAAGACTGACACACTTGTCTAAGTAGCATTGACAAATAAATTACAAATTCGTTGAATTTTTAAAAGAATAATATATACAATGCACTCAAATTTTTGAGAGCATGAAATTTGAAAGATGTGAATACTATAGCAAAGAAGCATTGCCTTAACCAAGTATTGAAATATTTTTTAGATGCCTAGAATTTGTAAGGTAATAAGTAGAAAAATTAAGTCAAGATCTAATCATAAGTGATATTATAAAGGCATGCAATTTGGGCCCTATATGAAGACAAAACAATAAATAAAATCCATGAAAATTATTATGCCATTGTTAGATTGGTGATAACTTATCATATTTAAAAATATATTTTCTATTATAAAAAATATATGGATAATCTTAATATTGTAGCATATTCATATCAAGGACACGAACCTCAAAGAACTAAAATGATAATACACTCTTGTAGTACTTGAAAAGATTAGAAGATCACTTAAAGATGATATAATATTAAACTAGAATAGCTATTGTCAAAGATAAGAAGTCTAGAAAGTCTTGAAACAAGACTAAAGACTAAAAAAAACATTGATAAGAGTAAAGAAGTCTTCATTCTTCCATCCATATATATTCTTAATTAGGAACTATATGGCGATATCCTATAGGATCTCCAAAATGTGTTGACTTTACAAGACAAGTTTTTTTTATATGTATGCTACATAATTAGCTTGTTTTGCAAGCTACCAATACGTGGTTAACTTGTTGACCAAGTTTCTAACCTATTAATCAACAACAAATACATATAAAGTCAAAACAGCATCTGTGAAGTTTCTAGAAAGCTTGTGTAAAAAATATTATGAAATAAATTTATTTTTACCTATTTATATTTAAATATATAAATAAATATTATAATAAATATGTATGTCTGTGACATTACCTCATCTTCTAGGAATGAATTCCACAAAAAGTAGTCATCATATGTTAAAAAAATCCAAGATACAGTGAATTGTGTTTACGACATACTTTGATTTTTGTTCTCTTTGAACATGGTTGATAGGTCTTTGTAGCCATTGATAGTGTCTCATAACAAGGTAAGAACACTACCTTGTTGTTTGATTATTATTGAGGCCTTTGTAACTTCCTTCAAATAAAATATTTAAAATATGGTCTAAAATAGTTTCAACCTCTAATAAAATCACCAAACATTGAAAGTCTCTTTGAAAGTCATAATATCAAATATGTTGTATCTCACTATCTATTTGAAAAAAAGACATGTTATTTTTGAAGATCTTTATCTCAATTACATTGTCTTGAAGGTTGTGACAATTGTAATATTTCATTTGATAAGTCAGTAAGTGATAGTTCTTGAGTTGAATTTGTAGGTTGTTGGTTTTTTATGTCTTTAGCATCACAAATGCACAAAAGTACCAAACAAGAGTAGAAGGTAAAATCCTATCTTTCTTGGATCTTATTTCTTTTATAATAAAGATTTGTTATTCTTCATCTTGAATTTGATAGATATCATAAATGAAAAACATCAATCTTCTTTATTGCATTTACAAGATTCTTTACTGGCTCTCATGTACATTCACTAATATTACATCCATGCCAATGAATAAGATATTCTAATTTATTTTGGGACTACTTTGAATCTAAGATTTTTTCTACTTCAAATTCTTGATTATTATCCATTTCTATAAGAATAAGTGGCATTTATCTTCTTCTTAAGATATTCATTATTTTATATGGCTTAAAAAAAGGTGCATGGAATACAAGATGGATCTTCATAAACATTAGTAGATATAATCGATAAGCAACAAGATTGACTTGTTCATTAATAAGAAGATGTCTAAGCCTATGATAGTCCAACTTGTTACAAGGATGAGTAGTCTTGATATTACGACAAAGTAGCCATACCTTATCATCAATATTGAATTGTGGTTATTTCTTATAATAGGTATCACAATTGATCTTTTGTCATTCTTGAGCTTCTTTTAATTGTACTTTCATTATTGCACGTAGTTTTGACAAATAATTCACCAAATCTTTTGTTGTAAGATTATCAATTTTTGAAAAGTCAAAAGTATCAAGTCATAGATAATAATCATAATTGGCATAGAAAGATATTTTTTTACTAGAAAAATATATTGAATTATTGTATGTAAACTTGCAAATGGAAAAAAAGTTGTCTAATTATCTTGATGATAATTAATGATACACCTCAAATTTTATTCCAAAACTTGATTCACTTGTTTTTTTTATTCATAAGTTTGAGAATAAAAAGTCAAAGAGAGCTTTATATCCACCTTTAATATTTAAAAAAGATTCTCTAAGATCTTGATATAAATTGAGTCTTCTTATCCAATATAATATCCTTAAACAATCCATAATAATAATAGATGTTGTCAAGAAAAAATTTAGCTGTTTCTTCACTTATGATGGATTTTTTACATGATACAAAATGTGCTATTTTGATAAAGCAATCTACTATTAAAAATATAAAATCATAGGAACTTGAAATTAAAAGATCTGTAATAACATCTATAGAAACTTAAAATTATGATTGTTTCAAAATAAGTAATGATTGAAGAAGTCCATAAGGTTGATGACAAGGAGTTTTGAATCTTGAACAAATATCATATGATTGTACAAAGTCTTTGACTGCATTCCAAATTTGAAGCTACAAAAAATCTCTAGATATTAGCTCCAAAGTTTTATTGTATCCAAAATATCTAGCTATTAGAAAGTCATGAAGAACTTAAAGAACATGTAATTGTGCTTTGTCTCTTGAAATTTATAATTTTTCCTTGAAGTAGAGTAGATTATTTTTAAAGTCAAACTTAGAAGTATTATGAGACTTAGAAGAATTATTCTTGATATCATAAATAAGATGATTAGAAGACATACTTGATTGAATTTGCTCAATAAAGGTTGAATCAACAATGAATGTTTATTTTATTGCTCAAAGATGAAAATGCTTAGACTTCAAGAGAATTATTTTTGTTGATCAAAAATTACATTTTTTTTCTTTTGGTGCAAGATAAGGATGTTGAGGTAGAGAGAATTTGCCTCAAGAAAGTACTAGCCTTCTTCTTATCATTAATTGCTCAATTAAGTCACAAGATAGAAATATACCAAGTTTATATATAAAATTGTCCTTGTAGAGACAATTACATCAATACATAAGTCCTAAGTATCAAAGATCAGCCAAAATATTATAAAAATATTATAAAACTTTATATATCCTTAAGATGAAATATTTTCAAATTTGAATAGTTTATATCTCACAATCAAACCATCCAAATAAAATAAAATTTTACATAAAATATTTTTGTACTTTCAACAACTACTACAACATATTTCAATTATAAATTTGTTATACATCTTGAGATATTTCCAAAATTCTAATAGTAGCTTCATATTCTTGCTTATATATATATATCTGTGTATAATTTTTTTTATATTTTACAAATTAAGTAATTAAATATTATAAAATTTTGATATATAGCTTTTTAACCTATTAATACACACTTTTAGAAATTTTGAACAAAAAACTTGTCGAAAAACTCAAGATATGGCTCCAACCATTACTATCAACAAAACGACTCACTTATTGCCTTTGAATTAAATATGCTATCTTCAATACTTTATAATTCCTTCATACAAACTCAAAATGTAAAAATTCCTTCATAAAAGATATAAGTCTTGAAATCATCTTTATGTCTATATCTCTCGAACTCAAAAATCTATTGTATATTTCCTTGTATTCTCAAAAGAGCAACAATATATCTTAAAAAGACACCTTAATTTCAAATGGCTATAACTTTATCATGCTTATTCCAAATCTTCTAAAATTTACACATAAATTATAGTCCAAATTGTAAACCTTATAATCCTTAATTTTAATTTTTAATTGCATATTTTGAAGTTACCAAAATCCTTGTTATGGTCGTAGATAGTCTCTTAAGAGCCTATTAGGTATGGCTTTCATCGAATAGAGATGAAGATCTTCATTCTTTGTTTTCATCTATCCATACCTTGCTTTCATTCTTCTAAATAATTTTCTTACAAGTTTGAATCTTTATCATTGAGTCTCAATCTTCTCCTTAAATTTTATACTAAATATCTAAATCTTGTATAATTTAAATATTAAAATAAAAATAGGTAAATTTCAAAATAAATTTTCTTATATCAACTCTTTTTAAATTAATATACTAACCATCCTAATACACATCAACACTTATAAATATATCATATATTTTAATTAATTTTTATATATCATAAATAATTACAATACAATAACATTTAGAAAGGACATTTGATAAATCTTGTTGTTTTCTAAGTCTATAGGTGATCTTGAAATCAAATCTTTATACAAACATACTCCAACGAGCTTGGTGACAATTCAAAATGCATCTAGACATAAAGTACTCAAGGTTCTTATGATCTATATACATAATAATTGGACTAAAAAACACCTTTTAGATAATGATGTCATTCTTGAAATGAATCCATAATTACAAAAAAATCTTTATTATGGATCTTGTAGTTAATTTCAACTACTGAAATTTTTTTAGAATGAAAAGCAAATAAGATAACAAACGACCATCTATGACTTCTACATGTACAAGTTTAATTTTCTTGATTAAAGATATTTCTTATTTTTTAACAAAGTCTTTGTTTATAAAATAGGTTGAGATTTCTAAATCTAATAATATAAAGACTTTGTGATTTTTAGGTCCTAAACACATATCTATTATAAAACAAGGTGAGGAATCTAAAGAGAGAATAGAACCTTTATTAAGTATTATACATGATTTTAGCTACTCAACCCCTATTGTAGCTAAAAAAACTCATTTTTGCACACATTATTTTTTTTTTGGAAATTGTGCTCTTCATTTTGTCATTGTATTGCTTCTTTAGAAAATGTTGATTAGTGTGATTAGCTTTTTTACAATATAAGCACAAATCTTCTTGATGATGTCAAGTCTTTTTTTGCTCCATGAGGAATTTAAAACGTACTCTATCAATTTGTATTATTTTTAGTCTTCATGAATAAGTTTTTGAAAACTTAGGAATTACTGTCATTACTTGATTTATTTCTCTCCAACCAAGTCTTTATTCTTGACGCCTTTCAAATAATCAAATGTCACATACAATGGCTTGAACAATAAACTGTTTGAAAGATTTTGTTTTTGATATTATTAATAACAAATCTTTGAAATTATCCTTCAATCCATATCAAAATTGATTGATAAGGACTTTGTTATTCTAGTCTATGTTGCAAGTAATATTTTGGAATTCAACAACATATATAGTGGTTGACCGTAATCCTTGCTATATACATAAGAGCCTGGTCTCTGTTACTCTTTCTCGATCACTTTTTCCAAATGTAGCTGTAAATACTTTTAGGATTGAATTTTAATCATAAAGAAGTCATGAATCCTTTTCTATTAAAAGTACAAACTAAGAGAGAGTACTTCTAAATAGAAGTGTACTTATGAACCCAATTTTAGTAAATCTATTAAGGTATTGGAAGAAATACAACCTTAGATAGGGCTTGACTTGTTGCAAAAATTGTCAAAATTTTGATCTCGTTCCATTAAACTTATCTAGCATACTAATTCATATCTCTATCGTACTTGTAGGAGCAAAAAATTTTAAATTTGGGTTTGAATTTAATTTACTTGCTTCCTTCATTTGCACAACTTCTTACCATAGGTTCTGAACTTCTTCCATAGGCATAGAATTAGTATTTCTATAGTTGACAATAGTAATTTGTGAAATTTCTATTCTAAGAATGTTAACAAGTTTGTATAGATCTGCAATAGTTGCAATTCTATTCTCACTTCCACCAAGTTGCATCCATGATTATTTCCTCCATTTCAAATAATTTAACAAATCTACAAATCAAATTAGAGGATGGTTATCTACAACCTCTAAGAAAAAAAAACTGGTTATAAAAAATTAAATAATTTGTTTAAAAGTGGATAATCCACAACCTTCAAAATACAACAATAGAAGTAAAATAATCCACTCACTTCTAATATAAGATAAGAATAAAAAATTAGCACTCTTGTCAAACTATAAAGGACATGAATCTCAAAGAACTAAAATATCAATACACTCTTGTGATATTTGAAAAGACTAGAAAATCACTCAAAGATGGTATAGTATTAAACTAGAATGGCTATTATCAAAGACAAGAAGACTAAAAAATCTTGAAACAAGACTAAGGACTAGAACAACATTGAAAAGAATGAAGAAGGCTTCACTCTTACCTCTATATATATTCTTAACTAGGAGCTATGTGGCAATATCCTTTAAAATCTCCAAAATATGTTGACTTTGCAAGACAAGTATCTTAACTTGTAAGGCAAGTTTTTTATATGTATGCCATATAATTAACTTGTTTCATAAGCTATTAATAGGTGGTTAACTTATTGACCAAGTTTCTATCCTACCAATCAACTACAAATACATATAAAGTCAAAACAATGGTATGAAGCTTCTAAGAAGCTTGTCTAGAAAATATTATGAAATAAATCTACTTTTACCTATTTCTACTTAATTATATAAGTAAATATCATAATAAATATATATGTCTGTGATAACTAAAGGAATATATATAAGATTTTTTTTAAAAAAAAATATTTGAATTCTATTAATCATTATTATATATTATAGTAGTTACATATAATTATTAACCTTTTTATTATATGTAACCATAAGAATATTATAAGAATTCATAAGAATAACGTAAAATTTAATGAATGGTATAAATATCAATTTTTTATTTTTAAGCCATAAAATATTGAAATAAATTTAATTTATACTTATATTTTTAATAATTTGAAAAAAAATTGAAAAAAATAGAATCACTAATTAGCATATACAAATTGCAAATTAAAATTTGGTAGATTTTACATATTTTAAAGTAAAAGATTTAATTCTTAAATTTCAATGATTAAAACGTGTATTTAATTTTTTTATACAACATCAATAGTTTTAAAAATATATAAGTAATATCAATGCTAGAATAAATGTATACAGTAAAAAAATTAATAAGATATAAAAGATTTAAGTAAATTGACTATATTTATTTATAAATTATAAAGGTCAAAATTGTCATGATATTAATATTAGATTGACTATATTGATTTATAAATTATAAGATGTCAAACAGAAGTATTAGCTTAATAAAAAAATTACTATTCAAAATAACAATTTAATGTATTAAATAAATTTTCTATAAATAATGATATCTTTTTTTATTACTTCATATATTTAAAAAAAACTCCTTGAATAAAAAAATATATTTTTTGATAATATAATTTTTTTATAAGTTAAAGATGAAAGATATCTATTTGCCTGATTCTAGACCATAAATTGCAACATCTGAATCAAAACCAAATTTGATTTTAGATTTTAAAATTTTACAAATCCAAAATTTATTAAATTTTTTATTAATTTTTATTTTATTTTATGCTTACATTTTTTCTTATGGCCATGACCGCTAGATTCTTCAGAATCCTCGTCTTCATCTTCACATGCACGGTCCTCGTCATCATTATCATCATCGTCCTCATCATCGTCCTCATCATCATTGTCAACATCGTCCTCATCATCATCTTCATCGTTGTCGTCGTCATCGTCTCCATCGTTGTCGTCGTCATCGTCTCCATCGTTGTCTTCACGTTCATACATCCGTCGTTCAACATTATTGTCGCCCTGATGAAGAGAAGCAGACGGAGAAGATGCCACGTCTTCGTCGTCGTCTTCCTCGCATGTACATTTCCCTTGTTTCTTCTTTCCCTTCTTTATCTTCTTTCCCATGCTTTTTTTCCCACTTTTCTGCTTGCCTCCTTTGCTGATGAGTTCTCTATCTACTTTGTTGCCCATGAGCCCGCTCAGCAGTCGAACATAGCGAGAGACTAGATGAAAAACCGAATTCGAGTTTTCGGTGATAATGGCAACTGCTATGTTATCATCGCTGTCTTCGAAATCGTCGGTGTAACTAGCTGCGATAGGGAAACGATGTACTTCGTCCCGGATGCCTTCCGTCGCTTGCGAAGCGGATTCGTAAACACCAATAGCATGGATTTGCATGGATCGATCGGGCATTGCATATGTGCCGCGCGCAGCCAGGGACACATAGAGCCGCAACATCACCGCTGTAGCCGTGTTCATCTTCGCTTTGTGCGAGGCCATAGTTGCAATGCTGCAGAGATGGCTCATTCAATAACTCGAAATTTGCCTGGCGTAAAAGATCTGAGCTCAAACTTTCGGTAACGAATACATTTCCTTTTGATTACAGAATCTTTCTATTATTTAGGGGTTCACATATTGAAATAGCAGCTGAGGGTTATTCTATGTGAAGCTCTTATCTGAGCTACTTATCAGGATTTGGAAGCTGTTTCAGTAAATTAGATAGATACAAAAGAGCAGTGTTAGCCTGATAGAGATGGCTACAATCAAAATCTATATTTCGCATAACGCGTAGCTAATTTTTGCTTTATCACTGAAAACGTTACTTAGCATATACTAATGAATTATGAATTATTTAAAATGGTGTTGAATGTACTCATGTTGATTCCACCACTGTCTGGTCGTGAAGCTGGATGGTACCAAGCAGGATTTGAAGTTGTGCAACCCCAATAGCTCCAGATAAGGCTTACGGTCAATAAGCAGAGAACATCCGGGATTTGTGTTCTCAGTGAACTGATTCATTCCCATTTATGTAGCTCTGGTACTTACTGACCACATCAAAGATATGACATGTGACGTATCGAAGCCGTGACAGAATCACCCGTAGTCAAGGTGCATTTGAGATTTCATGAAATTATTCTTTTTAATGATTGTTTTTTGAGTCCCACTCAATCGCATCGAAATTCATGCCGTGCCGGAATCACAGTGAAGGAACATTCGATCATTAATCACTTTCATGCAATAGCATCTGAGCTGTGGGCTCTAATGAGAGCATGGAACAGTCACAAGTAAAACTCGACGAGATCATTGCTATAGCGTGCGGATTCATCGGTAGTTTATTGGATGTAGTGTAATTTCTCAATGGATACAACCAGGATGGCAAAGATGAGTGTTACACGAGTTGTGTGACTCGCATCACATAGGTATTGCCGTCTTCTAATCGGCTTGTTACATCCACTTGTGGCAGAACTGCAATGGTTGGAACGCCCAGAGCGCATGATCCGTGTCAATCAGGTAATTTGCTGTGACAAAAGTGAAGTGAGTTAAGTCTTCAGCACATTACTACTAAAACCTGAAGTTCTGTTCTCTGTCTGCGATGTGAAACATTCGGCAACTTCCTGATGGAGGAGCAATTTCGAAGTTGGGCGAATGAGAATTTGAAAATCTTTCAGGAGGGACAATGTCTTCAACAGCTAAGGTCAGCTTTTCTAATTCTTCTCAGAAAATACCATTCAATTTTGTGGAAAAAATTCCGTTATCAAATATATTATCAATATTTGCATAGTCTCACACTCGGTTAAATTAGTATTTTGATGTTTTCTAAATACATTTTCGAATGTAGCAATTTATAATTCAACGAATTGGTGATTTCTTATATTATTGAATTATAATATAAGAATAAAAAAGTTAGAGTTGTCTTCTGGATCTTGCTAAAATAAAATCTGAAAGAATTTTAAATAGATATTCAACTCAATAAAGGAAAGATTAAATTAAAGATATATATGTTATTAAAATCTATTCTAAGTTTTAGTATTAAAATTAGATAATACTTTCACAAATAATTTTTATTAAAAAAAATGGCTATTTTTTATTACTTTACTTAAATAAATCTTAAAATTGTAGCCATATTAAAAATTTAAAAGAATATTGATATTTCTTTCCACACTTTTATCATTTCTGCCAGCTATGTAACTACCACCATGATTCAATAGTTCTACTATATACATGGAGTTATGAATAGTGAATTGCATCTTCTTTGCAAAGATCTATAATTTGTATTTTTCTTTGTCGACTTCATTTGGCTCCATATTTGGTCATGATTTAGTATAAATAATTTTTTTTGGTTAATATAAATTAACACTAGACAATTATTATTTTTGTCAAATATTAATTTCTAAGTATCAATCTTCAACCAATCTTCTTTAAGTTGAAATTGACAAGTTTTAGATAAAATTTATAACATGAGAAACTTTGCACCAACTACTAGATTAAATCAAATTGTATAGAACTTCACTTTATTAGTAATTATAGGAATTAGAAACTATCATATATAAAAATATAAATAAATAAATAAATAAAATTTTGACAATAATTATTAATATCATAGATTGCCAAAGGATTTTATATCATATAGATGGCTTCAATTTATATCAAAATTTTGAAAAATCTTTTTTAAAATATTAAAGGTAGACATAAAATTATCTTTTGCTTTCTATCTTCAAATTGATAGACAAATGGAACAATTGAATTAAGTTTTGAAATAATATTTGAAATATACCATCAATTACTATTAAAATGACTTGATAATTTTTTTACCATTGATAAAGTTTATTTATATGAATATAGTATATTCTTCTACTCAAAAAATATTTTTCTATGCTAATTATATTTATCATCCATAATTTAATACCTTTGACTTTTTAAAAGTTAATAATCTAATCATAAAAAATTTGACAAATTATTTATTGGAATTATATGTAATAATGAAGGTACAATTAAAGAAAGATCAAGAATAAAAAAATGATCAATACAAATACTTATTGCAAAGAACAATCTTAATTCTATATTAGAGTCAATATATGGTTATTTTGTTGTAATATCAAGACTTATTGTTTTTATAATAAATTAGGATATTATAGATTTAGACCGTTTTTCTATTTGTGAATAAAATAATCTAGTTACTTATTGATTAGACCTATCAAATTCTATGAAGATCCAACTTGTGTTCCATGTAATTTTTTTTTGAATCAAACAAGACAATGGATATAATAAAAAGAAGACAAATGCCACCTCTTTCTATAAAAGTGGACTATAATCAAGAATTTGAAATTAAAAAGAAGTCTTAGATGCAAGGCAACACCAAAATAGATTAGAATAGCTTATACATTAATATGGATATAGTATTAGTGAATAGAAGCCATATATAATCTTACAAATGCAATAAAGAAGGTTAATGCTTTTCATCAATAATGCCTATTAAAAAAAAGATGAAGAGTCAAGCAATGTTTTATTATAAAAATAATTAATTTTAATGAATATTACATTCTTTCTTCTATCCTTGTTTGTTATTTTTTTTTTTTTTTTTTGTGTATATAGGGCTAAGAAGATAAAAAATTAACAACAAGAAAATTCAACTTAAGGACTATTGTTTGTTGAATTACTAGGTGAAACATTGACATTGGTCATGCCTTCAAAATGATATAATAGAAATAAAAATCTTTAAAAATGACATATTCTTTTACTAATAGATGATAAAATACAATGTGTTTACTATCACAACTTTGAAAGAGACTCTCACTATCTAATAATATTAATAGAAGTAGGAACCATATGTCATAATATACATAATTATCTAGATATAAAATATAAAGTAGAAGGTAAATATATATAGATTTAATAATATCTTGTGGAAGAGCTTCTTAAAAGCTTTATAGGTATTTATTTGACTTTATACGAATTTTTTATTGATTAGTAGGTTAAAAACTTGCCCAACAAATTAGTTGCATATTATACATCGAAGAAATTTGTTTTGCAAATTAAACACATATCTTATAAGTTGGATGTATGTTGGAGGTCTTATAGAGTATTGTCATATAGCTTTTAATTAATTAGTATATATAGATACAAGAGAAAAGTCTTTTTTATCCTTATCAATGCCTTTCTTGTCTTTATTCTTATTTCAAGAATTTTTTAGTATTATATATATATATATATATATATATATATATTTGAAATAATATTTTATTTTTTAAACTTTTATCTTAAATCTTACTTTTTAAGGCATATATAATATTTAGATTTTTTTATAAATAATAAATTGCTTAATTATATTGTAGTAATATTTTTAATATTTTTATTTTTATTTTTATTAAAATTTTAATTTTTTATTATTATAAAGAATAAAAATATTAATTAAATTATTTTAATTTTTAAAATATATGTTATAATTACAAAATTATAAACACTAAATTCCAAATTGATATTGCTATACATCTTATGATCTTCTTATAGACAACTAATTAATAGTATGTTTCTTTCTTTTTCATATTTCTTTTTCTTTGTTCTAAAAAAGAATGGTGGTTAAGAAGGAGACATTGAATATTTTACAAGAAAATAGGTTGCAAGATATCTTTGCTTCAAAAATTATTTATTTCAAAATTTCATTTATTTATTTATTTATTTATATCTTTGATTGTCAAAAATATTATTTTTTTATTTATTCTATTTTTGAAACGATACTGAGTTTAAATATTGGATTATCAAATATGTAGTAAGTATTGGAGCACACATTTTAATCAATTAAAGTTGTGTGGAGATTACATGGAGTATAGCAATATCAATTGGAGATGTTGCATTAACCATTTTTTATAATTAATTAATTTTATATAATTTTTAACTTTTTAATCTTTGAGATATATTTTTTTGATTTTTTTTTTTAATACTTAATTAAAAATATTTAAGAAATTAAACTTAAAAATTTCCAATTTTTTTTATGGATAGATAAATATATTAGATTCTTTTTACCCTGATGTAGAAAAAAGAAAAAAGAAAAAAAAAAAAAAAAAAAAGAAGAGAACTTCAACACTTTTTCTTTTCTTTTCTTTTCTTTTTTCATTATAATCATTTCTTTTATTTAACCTTTTTTTTTTTTTTTTTTTGAAAAGATCACAGTGAATGGTCTTAGATTGATTCAATATTTGGTATTTTTTGTATGTAAAGAAGTATTATGGTCATATACAAAGAATCATAATCGAAACATAATTATTTTTTTCAATACCCATATGTATAATGGACATATTTTAAATTGAAACACTTGATAATTTATATCACAAGAGTTAACAATTGAATATACAATTGCACATCAATCAATTCAAACTAAAATACCATAAAAATAACACATTTGTGTGTAGTTGTGGTTGTGCCATGTTCCCAGACGCTTCTATTTCAGATGAGTTGCTCCGATCAGGCATGAACTGTACATTTAGCAACACACGGAACTGGTGTCAGGATAAGTCACTAGCTTCAGAAAGATTGCTTCATGTGGACGAATCCATCACTACATGAAGTAGTTTGTCAATTTTGTGGTTGCGCTTTAAGTGCCACTGTAAAGAACGGATTGAAGATAGTACGATGGCAGCAGAAGATCGGATTGTATTATATGGCAAGTATTTGGTGGCTCCGGAAGAAGATGGCTAAACTAACTCCTCACCTCGTTCTTCAAGCATTCTCTGCTCTGTTGAAGATGGTTGTCAAGGTTATTTTCATCTTCAACAACACTGACCATAGTAGGAATTTGTTGATTCTGTGTAATGAATAAAGTCGCTGCATTTTACAAAAAATAATGAAGTACAAGATGTGAGAAATCAGCAGGCAAGTATCTGTGAAGATCTAGCACTGCCAACAGGTATGTATGTACGTATATATATATGTGTGTGTGTGTTTGTGGAGAGAGTTCGAGAGAGGCAGATAACTTAAAAATAGGATACAAAAGGCATTATTTACTGCAAATTTGCTTGATGCAAAATATTTGAAACATGCTCTCTGGAACAGACTTGAAGGAACACTAGAGATTTGTCACCCACAAACCTGATGAGAATCTCTCCTTAGTTGCCAGTAAATGCTCTGTCCACAAGCTCCTCCTTGCTTACGAGCCTGCAAACACAAACCGAGGTGTTCAAGCTTGAATTCAAACTTGCATCATCGTTTGACATCATATTCAAGTTAATTGAATATGAGGGTGTTTGTCTACAATCTCATGTAAGAGTCGACTGACACCAAAGGAAAACTTTACCATAGCTCAACAAAATTAAGAAACCCAATTGCCACAATCCCGTCAGAAGTTTAGTTTCGAAATATTATGTCTGACCCTTGAGCATCTACACCAGAGAGATAGAATTCTTAACTGGTCAGACACAGTTCACACACCAGACAACCAAAGCTGCAAAAATGCAATGCAGGGTTGCAGCCAACGAGCCCAATACCTACAGCTTCAAGGATGAGACTTCCGGAGTCACGAAAGGGTGCAACGCTCACAAGTTCGGTAAGAAGGTTTTGCCACCATAATTACCATCCAAAAAGCGGAAGTTATGGCTGAAATCAACACCCCAGTGCTCAAGACTGAGTTCGCTAAAATCACTCTGAGAACAGTTTCTCCGAGTGTGGAGTTTCCAAATGAATAAATAACCAAACCAACTCATCCTTGTTCACTTTTTGCTGTATTTGAGTCACACGTTCACTCCTGTAATGAATCTGCGAAGGGAGCAACGGACGAACATAGTATAGGAACTGATTGAGGACTTCAACTTGAAAACGACGTTGCCAAATGGTACCCGACGCAAGGATTGCCAACACACCATTACAGAACTAATGATTCCAGCCATGGAAGAATTCAAGCCAGAGAACATCGCTTTGAATTTATTAAGCCATTTGAAAATTCATACTGGCTGTGGGTGTGGTTCCATTTATTTCTGAAGTTCGCTGTAAGCAGGAGGATGTGTTTAATTGGGGCTATCGCTGGATAATCTTAACTACGTTGGAGCTTGCGGACCAGAATTCTTGCCGACGGTCGCATCCTATTTCTTTTAAGAATGAGGGTAATATGCATCATGCTCGGTATGTTGCGTCCATGGGACACTGAAAGGTGTTCTTAATCTGCCTTTGTTCTCGGATATCGTGGGGTACTACTCAGGAAACCACTCATACTCAACGGCACATATTGTAGACATGGGAAAGAAGTTGAAAGGAACGAAGAGTTGAAAGAGAACTCGAAGCAGGTATTTCTCACATGATAAGCTTGGAGGGAACGTCAATGAGTTGCTTCTGTGAATCTCTAGTTCACGCTGAGGAAGAGTCACTAAGCGCATCATTCTCGATTTGTTACAATTGACATCAAAATCTAGCAGAAGTATGAACGGTAACCACGCATGGAAGTATGGAATCGACTTACAACTGCAGTGCTCAAATGTATCATAAGCTTAAAACCAAAAGCTTAGCTCAATTGTGACTACGTTCTGAATTCCTTTGTATTTACTGTATATTTCACACTGCTGGGAGAAAATTCCTACTTGTCTACTCTTCAACAAATGACTCTTCGTGAAACATTGTGCCCGAGCCTGGTAAATGGACCTTAAAAATCAAGCCAAATATTTCTATGTAGCTGAACTCGTTAAGCTGAATGAGCTACCAAATAAATATCAAAAGAATCGCTAGTAATGCACTGAAAGCAACGGATGGAGAGGATGAAATGCCCGCCGACAATTGGCCCGGTGGAGACGTCGTAGTTGGTGGACCTGGTGGAGGGGGTACTCTGGGTGATGCCACGGACGCGTTCACCACACTGCAAATTCCTGGGCCAGTACTGCCCTGTATTACACAAGAAATGGAGCTCTCAACAACCTAACAGAGCGGAGGATAACTGTAGCACATAAGAGAATTGAGAAAGACAAAAGAATAAAAAAACAGAAAGAAGGTTGAACTCGAGATGACAGAATGAACCCAATCTAGGAGGGATGTGGTATTTAGAAAGAACACAAATGTATCAGACGACCTGTTACAGAAGCGAGCAGTGAGACCATTAAATCAGGAGTTGTGGGAAAGATTGAAAACAGGTCGAACGGAAACTTGCCTCGCAGGCTCGAATGTCCTCGCAGCCACAATGCAACTGTCCATTTAGAGTGTTAACCCCCTTGAACACTCCTTCACTGGTGCTTCTCTGCAATGAGACGCAATGTCAAAAACTTAAGACCCACTTAGGCTTTACGGTAGGAGCAGTAGTCTGAAATTGTGAAGTGAACCTCTCTTTTTAAGCCACTTTGACTAAGGATCGGACTCACCTGGTAAAAGTCCACAGCCAAAAAGTTTGCCCACCGATTTCCTGCTGCTGTGTGGCATACATTGAGGGCCTTGCTAAGGTTGTCAGAGTTGTCAATGCAAGCAGTGGTCCTGTTTGGATTCGAAGGAAAATAATTCTGCAGAAACAGCGTCTTCATTTTATCTGTCAAGAGAGCAGAAGATTCTCGAGGAAGACACGATTGATTCAATGTACCATCTGCGAAACCAGTCACAGTATAGGGTTAGAGAACTCCTGGAAATCGTGAGTTTCTTCTCAACTGGGAATAAACGCGTTTAACTCTTGCTCCTGAAGCCCCTCAATAGATTCTAGTTTCCATAGGCCATAATACTAATTTTGTATGATGTAGCATTGCTTTGACAATATCACCCCCAAAAGCATTTCTCAGGTACGTCTGTTTCTAACATGATTTGGAAGAAGTTCGACTGTATCGCTTTGAAATTATAATTGTTCTTTCGTGGTAAAGAATTTCAATGACCAGAAAAGTCTTCATAAGAAAGGGGCAACATGCCAACTCACACTGGTTTTCAACCACATAGTTCCACTGGTAAGCGAAGCCCTCACTGGCCTCCTTGTTCTTATCCGAAGTGAAAACCAACAGTCTCTGATTGTCCGCTATCATTGTAGACAGAGTAGGCCAATCACTCCCGTCTTTGGGCATTTTGGCCAACGGAAACAAGTATTTGGTCAGACCAGCAGCTTGAAAGGCTGTGGTGAGGGCGTTCGTGGTGTTAACATAATCCTCGAAAAATATGGTGACTACCTCAGTCGGATTTGCCGCAAGGAACGTCTCAATCTCGGTTAATGTACCGTTAAGTGGTCGCTGGATCAGTGTAAAGACTATGTACATTAGTTAGTGAGTTGACAGTACTATTCTACTGTTTAATGGTTGAATGTGCAGATCTGCCCTAAATCCATGGTGACAAGTTGCGCATACGACCTAAAATTCGAGGAGCATTAACCTTGTGAACAAAGATATCTAGTTGTATATTGTAAACAGACGACTGCTCCAATCTGAATGCAGTACATAAAACCTGTAACCGAGCTTGATCCCGATCTCAAAAAACGCATTGCAGTGTTAGAGGATCATCTCAGAAGCACTTACAAATGCAGTGAAGTCATAGCACCGTTGATAAACCGAATGGCAAAGCCATATGTCCCCGTTCAGCTCGTAAATGTCAAGCATGAGGCCCCGGACGCCTTTCTGCACATTGCATCAAAATCATCTTCAGTGCATTGTTCAAGACGTTCTAAGCATCAGCCTGCGGTACCTACGTGTTGAGGAATCCAACCATTTACGGTCCTCGGAAATAAACTTATTTTAGCTGATTCTACCTGAAATAACAGAAGGATTAAGGTTACAATTAGTCAATTCGGTTGATATCCAGATTAATAACATTTCTGGAAGATGTCCAATGCCAACGATGGAGACAAAGTGAATACTATGAAACTCCCTCAGCGGCTAAAACCAATTGACAAAATATGTGTTGCATTGCAGTTCGGTCGACATGGGGGCCTCGTGCTCTTACGGCATTATCGTGAGGAATAGACGTTTATTTAGAGAAAGGAGAAGGTATGAATAATGTACACTAAGTTGGCTGGTAATACTGTCTTCCTGATTCTTTTGGGAGACGATCGTAACTCCTAGAACTGGCGCTTCACCCACAATGGCGTAAGAGTTGTGCGTTGTGACCCATGCATACTTGTTGAAGGGCTGGGAGAAGTTCTGAAAAAACCATACAAATCCAGGGTGTAATAATCAATCACGATATTGTGGGAGTAGGTATTCTGAGCTGAACATTAACAAAATATGCTAAATGTTGTTTCATCTATTGAGAAAGGACTCGTGCTCGGTTCAAACCTGTGCAAAAGAAGAGACCGGGGAAGCAAAATCAAGGGTGCAGACCGAAGGATTTCCATCACAAGAAAAACAGTAGTACCCTTGTCCGCAGTCCTGATCTGTTGTACAAGGATCTGAGGCCTGCATAGAACATTTTGTGGGCTCTTAGATCAAACATTCTACAACATCGCACATTGAGTTCACATGCGCTATTTACGCTGTGCTTCTGACCACGACACGGCGGTGCCTATCCAAGAGATATGATGGTAGACAAAGCCTAAAATAATCACAACTAGGGATTGAGTGGCGCAGCAGAGTTCTCAGCGCGGTACAACTTAATTGAGCTGATAACCTCCAAATGTTTGAAAGTTTGTTTAGAATCTTCGAAAACCAAAAGACCAAAAAAACAGTCCGAAGAGAATTTCTAACTGCACATCCTTTAGAGGTAAATAATGAAACATACTTAACAGCTGTCTATGCAAAGTATCTCAAATTCCTGAAAAGCCTGAAGAAATTCCAAATCAACTCAGGAAGCACATTCTTCAAAGACCTCAAAGACGGTTTTAGGAAGCCTACTGTGAAACTAATTGGTACACAAGTGGTGTGAAAAGAGATTGAAGAGCGTGGAATGGTCACGCGTGGCTATTAGTACAACAGCTTTGATGAAGAAGAAGAAGGGGAGAAAAAAAAAAAAAAAAAAAAAAAAAAAAATCTTTGGGAAACGCCCCGAACATCAACTGAAGCTATGAGCGGAATTGAAAATTTTCACTCCTTTCATACACCATCCGCCATAAATCTGGCTTTGATAGAGTTCGCTTAGATGTACCCAGATCCGAAATGACCAAACTGCAGCCGGCACTGCAATACAGGCTGAAGCGAGTGAGCTACAAACTGTGATCCACTCTTATGACAACTCAGGGCAGTAATTAAATACTAACTTCGCGCAATCGGGATTCTGGAGTGAAGCCAATTGCCAGATTCTGCTTACCACTCCAAGAGCATGCACGTTTCCAGAGCCCAAGCAAACGATTGTGGTCACAGCCACCAACAATAACACACCTACTTTCGACATCCTTGCGCCTCTTGGACGCTCGAGCTCTCGTTACGTCACCTGCACTTTCAACATTTTTGTGAGTTACAGAATGGCGTCTCTCTGCTGCGATCACCATACTAAATGAACCCACGCCAACTATTGTATCGAGGAAGCGCACATCGTAAATGAAAGCCCCACTTCTGTTCGTACCACGAGCTCTAAGACAGGCGATTGTTGGAAAGCACCACGATTTCCTCCTAGGCCGCTGCTGCTGACTTGTGCACTTCAAATTTCCGCCCTATTACCTTCTGATTTTTCCCACTTTTCCCTGCTATTCCTAGATGCTGCTGCACGCAACGACAGTGCGCACTCTAGTTCAAAGAGACGCGAAATCACGCGGATTCACCCAACTTTTACTAATCCTTCCGACCCACTCGAGCTTTGCAGAAGAAATGGCCTGCAAGCTCGGTCTCCTGCCCCTCACCACAGAGCTGATCACAGAAGCGTAATCCTTCCGATTGAAACAATGAAATCCACATGTCAACAACCATAGATCTCCTCACGAAACTTTTCCTTCTGCTCGATGGCTGTCGCTTTCCTAGTTCGCTTTCCTCAGCTTCCCACAATAATAATGATGTGTACCAACCGTACGAGCCTTTCTCAATTCTCCACTGGAACACCATCAATGGCGACCTCAATCTTAAATCTTCATCCACTACAATGTCTCTTAAGAGCAGTCAAATGAGCATTAGACTTAACAACGCAGTGGCTCCTTGATCACACCCCATCGATCAGATCCTGCCAACTGACTGACACCACCATTACGAAGCACACTGCCTCACGTGACGCGTTATGCAACGCATCATAAATCGCCCGCCTAGGTTCCTTTTTGCAATAAGAATGTTCCCAGTCACGTTCTACCTATCCTCGGCGGAGCGTGTTATTTTGGTTCTCCCCTTTGAACCTAACCTCAAATCTGACCCGAGACCCAAAGTATTGTAAAATGGTGCTGCGAGTCTTTCCCCTCAGGCAAATTCTTCGACTGCTACTTCGAGTGCTCCAAAGTCATCACGCCGTCCACACATGAATCAGCCCCTTCCTGATTCTCAACCAACAGCTTTGACCGGATGGTTCAATCGCATCGTGGTGAAGCCCGCGGACCTACAGTGCAGATTCCCATCAGTCGCCACGCTCGCTCCTCGACAGCCTGCCAGCCAGCCTTCGTTACTCATCGATCGATCGATCAGTCAGCGTGAGATCGGGTTCCGCAACAAACGTGACTGTCAACTCTCAGTCGCGATTCCGGAATATTTGTATTAATTAATCAATTAAATAAAGCCATCGACAAACATTCCGCCGCTTTGAGTCTCTGGAGACTCCCCCGTCAACGCTCACGTTGCTTTGGTTGCTTCGTATATATACTAATATCGATTATATACGTATTTGTGTTCCTGTGTATAGTATATATTTTTGGGTTCACAACACAGGGAGCATAGAAAAATGTAATTTTGGTCGTTCCCTAATGATTCCCTCCAATCCGTGGCCCATACTATTTAGTGAAAATGCTGTTCCCCTGCATCTTCGTGTGAGCTGCTTGCCCCTCATTTCCGAATTAAACACAGTATTATTTGGGGGTTATTGGTGTTGTTGATGAGTAGTAGACTTTCCATTACCTACTAAGTTCAATAATTGGAAATAATATTCCACGATGTTGAGAAAAACACATCTTGTTTGTTGTATTCTTCTCCTAATATCATGATTGTGTTACTATTATTAGGAAAGTTTTTCAACACTTTCAAGCTTCATGTTGCAAACCCCCCACAAAACACGCCCCATTCACCAGAGAATTGCTCACATTTATAAGAATAAATAAAGACCCCAAAGTGATGTTTTATTAATCTGAGATGTTAACGAGAGGATGATCAATAATTTTTCGCATTCGTGATGTAAGAGTATCGAATCTATTTTCTTGACACCATTTTTAGAGAAAGAGAGAACCTAACTGTTGTATGAAAATGTCACAAGGTTATTCAATTTAGAGTAGGTACGCAATTTGACTCCTTGATCAGGACGACCAGCTGTCAGAATGCTGAAACTGGGGTCCGAATCAAGATATATCATTGTAATTTAAGTGCATACTAATTCAAAGTTGGACCAGAGCTCTAATTAAAGAAAAACAAAGTAAACATAAAAGTAAAGAGATCCTGGACCGAAGCAGCTGGGGTTGGAACCCAATGGGGCGGGAAAGTTGCTCGGCTTCCAAGTTGCTTCACTCATGGAGCGGCGTTGCGGGTCTTCAAGCTGGGGTCTTCAACTCGGGGCATTCGGGTCTTCAATTGACGCCACGAGATTGCAATAGAGGCGCCGCCAAAGGTAAGGGCAGGGAGTACAGAAACACCGGCCCCGCTAAAGGAGCCGCCAAGAGCAACGTCATATCCACCAACCACTTTGGCTTTGCGATCATCACCTTCTAACACGCTTCCCACCACCACATTCATTCTTCTCATTTCTTCATTCATCCATTCATCCAAGTCAAGATTGTGGCGTTGATCTGATTCATACGTTCTTGTGATATCTACGTTCATCTATTTACGTTCTTTCAAAGTGTACGCTTAGCTTTTCTGTTCAACGAAAGTGCGTAGGAATGGAACCCAAGTCAAAAGTGGTGGCTTTACTTGGCCTATGCATGCAAACAACTGCCTTTGAAACTTCCAGTTAATGTATCATAAGATTTTCTATTCCTTGTGTATTTTCAATAAGTAGGTCTTTTCAAAAAATTATATAATATTTATTTTATAATATATATATATATATAGAGAGAGAGAGAGAAAGAGATATATATATATATATATATAGGGGAATGTTAAATAGACCCAAGTTCTTACTAAATCAACCTACCCATCCTAACCATTATGAAAAAAAATAATGATTTCTAGATTCATTTCCCCATTATTGGATCTGCAACCAATAAAAAGCAACCACATTCATCATGATTACCATATTTTTCATCAAGGATGGGTCTATTTAACATTCTTCTCTATATATTTATATTTATACACACAATTTAACCACATGGAATTTATTAATTAACATATACATGCTAATTATAAGAAATATTTTTGATTTTTTAAAAACAAATGTCAAATATATTGTAGGAATATTAAATCGATCATTGAGATCTTTTGAATTGCTCACCTAACCTAGTTCATTCTTCAACTTGAGAGAATTTTAAGTATTATTTTTAAACTTTATAATAGTTTATCTTTTTATTTTTCTTTTATGAATTTAAAAAATCATAATATATGTTTATTTCTACTTAAATATGCATTTAAGTTTTTAAAAGTTTATGGATAGAAAATTCATAAACATGTATATATATTTTAAAGTAGCAAGTTTTAGAAGATCTTTTTTATTTCTCTAACATTGATATATACTTATATTTATATTTATCATTTTATTTTTACTTATTTTACTTTTGAGAAATTAAATTCATAAATTACAAAAATATCCTAAGTGATTTTTTATGAAAAGATTCTTAGTTTTAATAGAACTACTTTATTTTTACACACACACACACACACACATATATATATATATATATATATATATATATATATATTAACTATCTTATTCATATGTAATTTAAATTTATATTTTTAAAATTTTTTAGTTAAAATTTTAAGATCAAAGAATCAATTATATAAAATATTTTTGAAAAAATTTTTTTTATTGTAAACAAGAAAATTAGTAAGCTATTAATTTTTTTACTATAAATGAGCTACTTAAGCTGCAAGTCTTATAATAGTATATGTTGAATAAGATAAAATTCTAAACTTTTAATATTTTTTGCTTCAAATATTAGAGCAATAATTTGATTTTTACAAAATTTATTTTTTAAAACGTAAAAAATATTAATTATATAAAATTAAATATTATGATCATATTGATATTTTTAGAATATAGTTTTTAGATTTTTTATAGCATAGTAATATGTTTTTTTCTTTTTTCTTTTTTCTTTTTTTTTTCTTTTTTATAGTTAAACTTATATAAATCAAATGTTTTTTTAAAGAAATCTTGATCTATAAGTAGATAATATTGTAGTTCTAAAAGTCTTAATAGGAAGTTCTATAAAAGTTTGTCCTAGCCAGGTCTTTTAAATTATTATGTTGTTAGGCCCTATTATAGTGTTCTACCATTGAAATTTTAAATAGAGTCTTATTAAAAATCAAAAAAATAGTCCTAAAAATAATCTATAATTAATCATGGATCGAATTCTAAAAAGTAGTAGTAAACTTTATTAGATTAATTAATAAAATTTTAAAATATTTATGTGTAAAAATTAAAATTAAAATTAAAATAGAATATCTGAATTAATTTAAGTTTGTTAAAAATTTCACAAGAGAATTATGTTGATATCTTAAAAAAAAATAAGATACAAGTACTATCAAAGACAATTATTTTTGTTGTAAGGTTGTATTGCTATACAACTTTTAACAAAAGCAAAAGCATAGTTTTTATCTTTAAACTAAAAGATTAAAATTTTTAATAAAAACCATTTATATTTCTATATACAAATGTTTATAAGTATCATCTATTATAGAAAAAAATAATAATTGTAAGGAATTATTAATCATCAAAATGGTATATGAAAGATAGAATAGAAATCATACTTGCTTGTTCTTTATAATCTAGATTGTTTTCTTTCACCTTACAAGCCATGTAGTCCTTGTTAGTTATCTTTTTTAATTAGTAAAAGTAAATTAAAACCATTTATTATTAAAAATAAAAGGTTATTAATTATCTCAGAATGGATTTGATAACTAAAATTATGAATAATTATTACAGGTTATTAGTTTTCAAGAGATAAATTGCATGAAGAAATACTATAAATTTAACATATAAAATTATAAAACCATGTTTATATTTTTTAAGTTAGAAATTAGATAATTTTTAATTTTTCAAAAAAAATTAGGTTTAAAAATCATTAAAATTTGTATAATTGTTTTTAGTATTTTGGTTAAAATAATAATTATATTTTTTAAATATATTATGACTTTTAAAGTTTAAATGAACCTCAGTAGAATAAACACATTATGTTTATCTTTTAATTTTTATCAAAATATCTTATTTGAATTTTAATACAAGTAAAATAATAAATAAATAATTATAATCTTGTGTATGAAATAATATATTTTTTAAAAATTGAATAATTATATATATATATATATATATATATATATATAAAAGAAATTGTTAAATTGTTCCAAGTATTTACCAAATTGATCCACCCATCATCATTGGTTCAAGATCCAACCATTTTTTTCATTGGTTTTTGAGTAATGTGGATCTCAAATTGGAGAATTTTTTGATGATGGTTAGGATGGGTGGGTTGATTTTGTAAATATTGGGATCAATTTTACATCTTTCTATATGTATATATATAATTTAAAATAATATAAATAATTTATTTAAATAATCTTTTGAAAGTTCAAAAGAAGTTTTAAATATTCATAACTACAAGTAAATTAAGATTCTATAACATCTTCTCATTTATAAGTTTTAAAATTTTCTATAAAATTAAAAATAATAATGTGGTTTAAGATGTGTTGAATTAGCAAAAACATATATAGGAGTAATTAAACATCTAAAACTAAGTTAAGATTATTTGTTGTTATAAATTAAAATAATAATAAAAAATCAATTTATATTTATGAAAATAAAAAAAATTAATTTTACGTTTTGTCACTAAAATATGATTTTATTGTTAAATATTTAAATACACTTAAACTTTTTTCCAATCCTATTTCAAAAATAATAATATTTAATATTTTAAAAATTAATTAAAAATTAAATATAATAAGATTTTTTTAATATAAGCATTCATACATGTATTGTTATATTTTTTGAAATTGCTACAAATTTACATATAATAGTATTTAAAAACATTAAAATATTTAATTAAATATAAAATAATTCTATATTTATAAATTATATATATTTACTAATAATAATAATAACTATTATAAAAATGATAGAATTCAATATTACACTAGAAATTTAAAATCTTAAAATTACTTATTGTTAGTAATAAATATTTTAAATACATTGGTAATAGAATGGTTATTATGTCTTAGGTGTTATGTTAAATCATACCAAGATATTTTTAAGATCCAAATTCAGATATGGATTTAAGAATATTTTGGTGTAACTTCTATATATTTTTTATATTATAATTTAGTCTGATTTTCTAATAATAATAACCATTTGTTGCACAACCTCTATTAATAATTTTTAAAGCTATAGAGGTTGTGTAACAAATATTTTATGGTTGAAAAATTTATAAAATCTCTTTTTGATCTTCAAAAATAATAATAATAATAATAATATATAATATTTATTTAATGAATGTCTTATTGAGAATGCTAAGATGATAGATAGCATGTTAAAATGATTAAAAACTCTAATTTCTAAGGTTGGTTAATTTCATAATGTGGAATAATTAGAAATTTTACTAGTTTTCAATTTGCTAGCATAAAATTAACTTTGTCCAACAACTTTATTAGCATGTGATTACATCAAAATAAATCATTTAAATCTAGTATTTTTTAATAAATAATTATGTCCATTTTTTAAATGATGTTTGATATTGCATGATTGGTTTGGATTAAGACACTTCAAAATAATATGATAATGAAAAAAATATTGTAACAAACTTTTTCTTATAATATATACTTGGTTTTGTGTCTATATTATTTCATGTTCAAAAATATTTACACATTGGAACCCAAAAATACCTAGATTTCAGATATATCAATCACTAAATAAATACAAGATTTATATTTAAACTTTTCATATGCTTAGAAAAACATGATTTGATGTTTTTATTTATTTACTTACATATTTTTAACATGTTGTGCAGCAAAGATGTCATCTATTCACCAAATTTCAACTTAACTGAAGCACAGGTTTGAGGGGAAGCATAAGTCGCTACAACTCACAAACAGATTACATAAAATAGTTACATCATGTTGCAATTATTCCATGCCTCCTCTAACTAAAATGACGAAAGGATTTCGTGGTGGACCCTGTCACTACCTATCTATAATCCATTCAACTGACGAAGGCATGAAACAAAACAGAAAGAATCCAAAAAAAAAAAAAGACGCACACACACATACACAAAATAAATCACAAAATAAAACACAAAACAGAGCAGCGTTGCCTTTAACAAATAATGAGCTGGGTCCATGCTATGTATGTCGACAGGTCATGGAGTGAAAATGCCGTTGAGAATAAGCAGTTTTGCTCAAGATAGCAATCGTTAATAGCTCAGTCGTTCGTGTCTCAGCATTGCCAACATGAACTGAAGTTCGTGTGGTGATCCCTTAGCTTTCCATGGTTTGGTATGATTTGTAGGATAGACGTCGTGAATTGAAGCTGGGTCGAAGCTGGGGAAGGATTCTGTGGGTAGTACTCCTAATCTAGACAGATCATGCAGCTTTGGAGAGCACATTGACCACCTGTGCCATGCGTGGATTTATAGCCCACATCCTACAAAATGGGATGGATTAAGAGGTGGTCGTTGCGTTTTTCTCGTCGCAGTTTTGATTGCAGAAGTTTCTAATTGGCACAGTGAAGCTGTGATACTCAATGTTTATTACATCTCACGTTGTGATTATCAGATAGATACGTCATCCTTAGCCTTTGAAATACGAGTTTTACGATTTGCACTATGTGAAGAAGGCTCCTGAACTGAGGAAATGTAGACCATGTTCTTCATGTTCCACATCTTTGCCTGGGTTGGAACTGCCTCGCTTGATATCAGTGTAATTGTCCACAAAAGATTTCTGAAAGTGCAGACTGCTGAAGTTCTCAGACCTCAGCTATCCCGCTTGGGCAGTATTTGAGAACGGAAGGTCATAGAATGCACGTTTCGATTTGCCTTCAGATTCCATAGATGAACATATAACCTCGGCATTTCGTCTCTTTTGTCCACAGACTTGTGCATCAAAATTCGCTAAGGGACACGTTCAAATTCTCTGAAAGCTCATAATCTGTTTAGAACCGCTGTTTAGATCATCGCCAAACCAGGTCAATTGCAACGCTCTTTTGATGCCAAATGGCTTGAATTCACTTATCCTCCCCAAGCATAAACCTGCAAGTGATCTTGATGCCTCGCTACAGCACTTGCAGTCAAAATTAACGCGTAATCAATCAACAGGATAGTTCCTGATTTAGAGTGGACTTGTCGCGGGACTGGTTCACCCAAATTTTCCCGAATTTTAGAATTCTATCGTAAGATTTTGCTTTCAGGTGTCGATCAAAACCCAACTGATGCATTCGTTTAGAAACGGAGGACGGAGAAAGTATCGTACTGTGAAATTTCTGTGAACATTGTGACCCATGTCATGGCAGAGCAGAATCGAGTAGCGAAAAGGACCTCAGATTTCGAAGGCCCCTGCGAAGCTCGACTGCAGATTTCTTCAACGCGTTTCTGTTCGTATTTGAAGGGTTTGAACACATTCAATAATCCTCGCGAAGTTTGCAGTTGTACAGAATCAATATACAAGTTGGTCTTTATATACCAATCGAAGGGCGATCTACTATCATATCTGAACGTCTTCATCACACCCCTCTTCTTCACAAGTGATCAGTGTCTGTCGATCTGGACAGTTGGTTTGACTAGACAGGATCATCCCCTGACGTCTGCTCCATCATTCATCGTAGATTTTGGCTACAGACAACCATGTTCTGGGGCAGCAATCACAGTGTAGCCTGGATGCGACACCATCGAAAGCCGAATCAAGAGGTCATCATTTTCTGAGGACGACACTGGCGGCCGTGCGCTGTAAATCTCCGTGTAGAAAAGTTACAGTTTGCTCCTATATTTCTATTCAAGAAAAGCCCTACTTTAGACTCATGCATTATTTAACTTACAATAAAGTAATCATGGGCACATACATTCATTTACTCATTTCTTGTCGATTTGAAAAAGATCCCCACTCTGAATTTTTTATTACTGAGCAACCAAGGGCATTCTCTCGTTAGTGCGAGAAAAATGAGTTGCTAAGCTTCAGGAGTCATATTGGTGAAACTCTGGTTCACAGGATAACCAATATACAAGCAAACAAAGACCAAAAGATTTTTCAACCAGTAGAGTTTACCTCTGAATTACATCTCAAATGTAAGTTCACAGCATGAAAAACATAAGACGGGAACAGGAGAGAGGAATTGATCTAACACTCAAGTATACAAGTTCACCAGCTCTTATTCACAGATGCGGCATAGAGAACTAAGAGTTGAGATTTTTAAAAGCCATTGAAAAGCTGAAGTACACAAGAATAGCGTTCAGTGAAAAGTAAAAAAAAGGAATAAAAAAGAGAGAAAATGAAAGAAATCTGTAAAGCTAAGGACACACCGGAACCGAACCCCAGGTCGTGGCAGAGCAGAACAGAGTGTACTAACATCCTACACAGAACTTCTCATATACACAAGGCGTCAACTGAAAAATCAGGAGTCCAACACCTCGACTGCCCGCAACTTTGTCAAGAATGTCAAGGAAAAGTAACTGCTTAAATGAATCGTTGATGTTCTTTCTCCTCTACGATGCATCGTATCAATATCATACTTCATTGCAGTACAGTGCCCTCCTGAGCTATGAAACTGCGGATATGAACCTTCTCAATCCTTCTTTGATGTCTTGTTAATTAGAGACTTGTGAATGTGAGGTATAACTCCTCCACCGGCAATGGTACCCTTGATCAGAGTATCTAGCTCCTCATCTCCCCGAATGGCAAGTTGTAGATGGCGGGGTGTTATACGCTTCACCTTCAGATCCTTACTCGCATTTCCCGCCAACTCCAACACCTCAGCAGTAAGGTACTCAAGGATGGCCGCTGAATATACCGCAGCAGTCGCCCCCACTCTTCCATTTGCGGCCACTCTTGACTTTAACAGCCGGTGAATACGCCCCACGGGGAACTGTCCAGCACAAAACAACGTACGCACACCGTCAAGTTCTTCGCTTGGAGCACTCCCTGCGGTGAAACGCATGTCCTAGTTAAGAAGACTCCGCAACCTAGAGGCCCTTTTGTCATAAAATTGTACTGTTATTGTATGTCTGGCGCAGTCAAAAGCGACAACTCCATCAAGTGTAGCATTGGGTCCGACCCTCTGTAGCATGTCATCAATGCAATTCCAATGCCGGTGCTAGCTGCAGAAACTCGTGAATGCAGAGTTATTTTATCACTGGATTCACCTACTGTTGTATAGCTTCCTTCTATCTTGGAGCTTCCACATGCGGTTCCTCAAAGGACGTATCCTTTAATCACTAGTTAGACTAGTTCCCTTTTTGGGAAGGAAATACGATGGTTTAGCAGATTCAGACTCTATCCTCAAAATGTGCCGTTGATGATACACCAAGACCTCCTTCACACCATTCTTTTAGCTAAAGGTTGAGAATCGTAGGGAAGGTGTTACAATGCAAGCAGCAACACCGACCGAACTGCGAACTGGCGGAGAAGACGAGATGAAAATGATGATAACTGCCTCCAATTACAAAGTGGAAAATTTTCGCAACCCCAACAAAGAAGAAGACGACAGAGGATCCATAATTGAAACAATGCCTAGAAGGTTAACGAATCATAAATGTGATACATGATACCAACTGCAAGCAAAATAAGGATGAGAATGCGAACCTGAAGACCAGCCCGGGATGATCGAGAAGTAGGCTTCTTCTTATCCTTGTTTTTATCGTCTACGACAGGAGCAGGTGCTTTACCCATGAGCAGCCCTTTGGCGCCTTTTCCAGACTGATTCCCACCCACCACCATGGTATCGCTCTACTTGTCGCGGGATGTATTAAAAAAAAAAAAAAAAAAAAACAGGGTACTCTGAACTCTTTAACTAAACAACCAAAACGACTGTTACCAACCGAGCACTTCACAACTAAGCACTCGCTTTTCGCAAGTCACCCCTACGTAAAGAAAGGTCAAGAAGCGCACTGGGGAAGAGAGGACTTCTCCAAATGCGAGTTAACCGAAAAGAATCGACCACCGCGAACGGACGCACCCTCCACAATAAAATAAAAATAAAAATAAAAGTACCAAGACCGTCAGATAACCGACACAAGCAACGAAAGAAAGCGACCGCTCAGCACGCCCAATTCCCCCAACACTTAGCACACTCTAACCTCCAAAACCAAAACACCCCTGGCTCACACCCCCTCACACGAAGAGAGGCCCAAATCGGATACCGGCAATACTACCCCCGCGTACACGCACGCAGCAGCACTGCACACAGGGCGACGAGGGAGCAAACTACAAAACCCCGCGGTACCACACCTATGTACCACTCCCCAAGAGAATTTTTCCCGCCACAATGACCAAATAGCCCCCCCTCCCCCCCCCCCCCCCAACAAAAACAAAAAATCAGAACAACCCGCCACGGAGTCGCTAATTTGAATGGGGAAACGCGCTGGCGACGCAGCTTCGGAAGAGCTGGAAAAAAGGAGAAATGCGGAACGGGCCAAGGGTAAGAGAGGGAAGCGGAGGAGGAGGAGAAGGATGTAAGATGGAAGATGCGACCGAAGTCGGGAAGGAAAGGGAGAGCGTGGCCGCGAGCCAGACAGCGACGAAGGAGATAATTGTCAGCGCGACGTCATGAGTGCTGCTGATGGATGTGCAGCGAGGCTGATGGGCGAGGGACGGAGGGGATGGAAAATTGAGCGTAGGATGGCGAGGAGCATGGGGACGGCGAGGAGCATGGAGATGGCGAGGATCATGGGTATGGCGAGGAGCATGAGGATGGCGAGTAGCATGGGGATGGCCAGGAGCGTAGGGTTTGGTTTGGATTGCGAGCGAGCGAGCGACCGATGGCGCGGACGAGGGAAGGGCGCCAGCCAGGGAAAGAAAAGAACCGCGGCGACCTCTCCGCTCCTTCCAAGCAGGTCTTCCAAAACCAGCGCTGCTCCCCCCAGTCTCCAGTCCCCCCCCCCCCCCCCGCCCCCCCGTCATCGTCGTCGACGTCGCTCTTGGCCGGGTGTTCCACCCAGTTCTTGTCTCCGGGTACCGGCTTGCCGTTATGCTCCCGCTCGATTATCTCACAATTCCGGCGGGTATCGAATGAGATTTTTCGTGGGACACCGCACCGGGTATATAACCCCGGTATTCAAGTTTTCAGGGTATGGTAATGTTCCTTTCGTTGCTGCGTTCAATGGTGAAAGTTTTTCAAGACAGTGGTGAGTTGTTTCATTAAAAAGAGTGTTGAACTATGTATGTATGTATGTTGATATATGTAAATTTAATTTAAGTTCAGCTACTTTTATAGTAAAATGTATGCATATATACATACATATATGCAACATTCAAAAATAATTTTAAAAATATATGAGAATTACATCTAATAAACATGAATGTTGAATACTGATTCTAGATTGATTATATCTATATATATATATATATATATATATATCTCTCTGTGACAAATTATGACACCGTATTAGGTTGAAGTTGATTAAGCTTCATGTCTCTAAACTTAAACAAGTTTTCCTACATTATTCATAGCGGACCTTAACTAAGACTTCCAAAATTTTATACTGTATTTTATGATTTAAAATTTGATTGCTCGTTAACTTCAATATTTTCATTTTACATGTATTGTCTTTGGAAAAGAAAACAGGATGAAAATGCATCACTGGAACAGGAGTCATCACATGTTCGTGTATGATTATGTGTTTGTGTGTACATGCTCACCCACAGTGCACCATTTGAATAGATATAATAGTCTATTTAATTATTAAAGCATTATATATATATATATATATATATATATATTTACATGGACTTGGTTCCGAAGATTTAATTCTTAAGTCTGGTTTTGAATGTAATATACATTTAAAGTGATAAGATGCAAACTGACCTATGTTTTAAGTACAATTGTGTATTATGGCAATGTCCATCATGACAAGAAGATATAGTAAAAATAAAAAATCAATACTAATTCCTCCTTTAAAAATGGTGTTTCTTTCTTTTCGAAAAAAATAACACGATTTAAATATTATTGTATGTATTTATGCATCCATTATATTAATAAACATCAAGTTGTGAGTGGTCATATTTTAAAAATCATGTGAACAAGACACTTGCGGAGACGTAAGATTTATTTATTCCTTGTTCGAATTCTTCAAAATAACCAGTCTAAGTATATGACTGGCAGTGCAAACTTATAATTTATTTTTGGATTATGCCATGGATTTAGCTCAGAGCAGGGGAATAATTCCCACATTAATGCCCCTATCATCAGGGGAAGGTCCAAAATAGACGAGGTTCAACACAAGGGCCGAATGAATGAGAACCACATAGGACGAAAATCATTCATCTATTCGATGACGAATCGCGTACTAGGAATTTCTAAACGGAAGCCGAGTAGGCTCGGCTTCCAACTTTTATTTAATTAATTAATTAACTTTCTTCCCGCGCGATGTGGACCCTTTTGGCGGGAGAACCATCCTCCTTCTCCCTGAACATGGGCCAGGTCGAAGCAGCGGTGTCGGCTCGTACCGCGATACACACAATTCCTGTCCCGTTCTGACAGATCACAGATTGTCGTGACGCAGGATCTCATGCTTTGCAATCCAACCATGCCAGGGCTGAGAACCACTGCGCGTGTGTGAGTAACTTAGTGGTGGTTCGATCAAGTGTCTTCATAATTCTCAGTTGCCACAGGCGACTTCCTCTCTGTGATTGGGCCGCATTCTGTGTCGTGACGATTGCAAGTATTTTAAGCAATCTCTCCCACCTCGAGGCTTTCTGGATGCGTAGTTACTCACTTCCATATTTTGCCGTGCTTTTCGTCAATCCACGGACGTGGATGAGGCCACGAAGCGCTTTTGGCTTTGTTCTGTTTCTGAACGTGTGAAAGATCTGTTTGCTGAATTTGGTCCTCAGTCTCCGACATTCTGTTTTTCAACCACCTCCGATCGCCCCTTGAGATTCTTCCGTGTTTTTCACGGCTTGCCTGGTTCTATGAATCCTGGATTGCAAACTGTTCGTGTAGTTTGTAGGTAGTTGCGGGGAAAGAGATGTCGAAGGGGGAGCTGTACGTTGTGGGATTGTTTCACGTCACCCTGAGGTTGTTTCTTCCGAACACCATTCAGGTCCCGATGTGACATCCTGCTTTGATTGTGCGACTATGTGGATTCTCAATTTCTCTTGTGGCCAATTAGTTTCCTTGCATTCGACAGTGGTGCGAAATTTTATTGCATATTCTAACTAGTGATAAACTGCTTGTGGAGGACCTCCTTTATCTCACAATTCTGTAACTGTTGTCCACGTATACCTCTGACAGAGATTCAATCAAATTTCCTCCTTCGTTTCGTAGAATTATAGCTCGATGAAATTCTTTGATTGCAGTACTCAAGAGACGTTGTGAATAGAGTGCAGTCAGCTTTCGGAATTTCATCTTAGGGTTTCCAAGCTTGTATCATTCACAAATGATGGGACGAAACTGAGAATATTTGATAATCGTTGCAAGGATGAAAATCTCGGGCAAGCAGTGTTGAATTACATTCGAGTGTTGTTTCATTTCTTGATGCCTCTGGCGGAGAAAGGCGAATTTTGAGGGTCGCGTAGCTTTCAGTTCTCACGTTAGTGCTTGTTATTGGGTTAAGAAGCGATCACAAGCTCAGCACTAGCAAGATGTTGGAATGCCTGTTACTCTTTGCACATAAGCTGAGCTCATCTCACTGCCATCTTTCTCCATGTGCTCTGAAAGCAGTAGAAATAAACCCTGAGATCAATGGGGCCAGCGGTGCAGTCAGGAGCCTTAACCTTATCCCAAATTGCTTGCCGATAACTTCTTCGTCGATTGAACTGGTTTTTTGTGTCCGAAGGATAGATGAGCGTCCATTGCTACTGATTTTATTACATGATTCGAATATCTTTCAATACAACTTTTGAAGGTCAACTCTAGAAACTTGTATCAGTTCTGCAACGCCATGCCGTCTTAGTCAATATTGCGATGTTCTGTTGAGGGTGTGCACTCGGTCATGTTCTTTCACTGAATGTATAATCTTGTTTTCTATTGTGTTGGAAACAATCACAAACAAACAGTAACCAAACTTAACGAACTGAATTAGAGTGAAACGTTGCAGCTTGTCAAGGAGATGCTACTTAATCGGACGCTCCTCTCTTGATATGGTAAAAACTATGTACACCCATTTTAACAATTAATTTGATTATTACATTCTCTCTAAAACCCTCAAATTACTTCTGATAAGTTATCAAAGTGAAGCTTTGAGAAAGTTTTATAATAAAAAACTTAGAAAAACACTAAAACAAAGACAAAAAAAGAAGGCTCTATAGAAGACACTCTATATAGAAAGTTGGAATACAAACAAATCTTCTTTTTGTCTTCAAAGAAACATGGCTTCAAGCAAACTTGCTACAGAAAAATAACCTAAGTTTGATGGCTATATATATATATATATATATTTATCTATTTAAGAAGTGTTAGATAAAAAGTAAATATAGGTAGATTTGCTAATATCTTGTGGCAAAATTTTTTAGATATATATTTAACTTTATACATGTTTTAAGTTGATTGATAGATTAGAAACTTCGCCAACAAGCTAGCCATATGTTGCATGTGTTGGTAGCTTGTGATACAAGTTAACAATGTGGAGCACATATAGGAAACTTGCCTTGCAAGTTAAAACATGTATCATGCAAAGTCAACACATGTTAGAGGTCCTATAGAACATCACTATATAGCTTCTAGTTAAATTAAATATATATATATATATATATCGAAACAAGAGTGAAACTTTTTTAATTCTTGTCAACATCTTTCTAGTCCTTAATCTTGTTTCAAGACTTGGTAGTATTCCTGTCTTTTGTAATAGCCATTTTAGTTTAATATTATATCATCTTTAAGTGATTCTTAAGTCTTTTCAAGTGATAAAAGAAAGTGTTGATCTTTTATCACTTGATTTATGTCCTTGAGATTTATGTCTTTGATATTTTGATAAGAATCTTAATTCATTTTTTTTTTTTTTTTTTTTTTTTTTTTTTTTTTTAATTTATTTTATTTTAAAAGTGAGTGGATTATTCGGCTTTTATTTGTGTTTTTGAAGGTTATAGACTACCCAGCTTTAAATTAACTTATAGTTTTTCAACATTGATTTCTTTTTTTAAAGAGAGAAATTATTTTTTTATAATAATTTTTATTTGATATTAGAAGTTATGAATTATCTTCCTCTAATTTAATTTTTTGAATCTGTTTAAATTTCCTATAGAAGAAAAAATTATAGATGCTATTATTGAAAAAAATAAAAATAGATTTGTAACTATTATAGATCTTTACAAGCTTATAAATATTTTTAGGATAAAAATCTCATATATTTTTAATATGAATCATGGAGATATTATTCCTACATCTATGGACGAAGTATCATAGACATACATAGGTACTCTAGTAAATACCTATATGATTAAGTAGGAATAGATAAAAATAAATAAAATTAGATTAATTTCATAAGACCTTCTTGAGAAGCTTTTTAGAAACTTCATAGATGCTGCTTTGACTTTACATATGTTTGTAGTTGATTGATAGGTTAAAAACTTAGTCAACAAGTTAATTGCAAGTTGATAGCTTGTAAAATAAGCTAATTATGTAGTCACATATAGAAAACTTGCCTTGCAAGTTAATATACGTGTCTTATAAAGTCAATAAGTTTTAGAGGTCCTATAGGACATTGCCACATAGCTTCTAGTTAAGAGTATACATGGAGGCAAGAGTGAAGTCTTCTTCATTCTTGTCAATGCCTTTCTAGTCTTTAGTCTTGTTCTAAGACTTTTTAGTCTTCTTGTTTTTGGCAATAGCCATTCTAGTTTAATATTATATCATCTTTGAGTAACTTTCTAGTTCCTTTCAGTGATACATTAGTATATTAAAGATTTTTTTTTCTCTAGATTCATGTCTTTGATAATTTGATAAGAGTGCTAACTTACTGTTTTTGTCTTGTTTTAGAAGTGTGTAGATTATTCCACTTCTATTGTTGTATTTTGGAGGTTGTGGACTATCCACCTTTAAACATTTATTTATTTATTTATTTATTTATTTATTTTAATTGTGATCTTTTTCTTAAAGAGAGTGAATTATCCCTCTTTGTGAATTTTTTTATTAGTGGTTGCAGATTATCTTTCTCTAATTTAATTTTTTAAATTTGTTTGAATTGTCTATAGGAGAAAAGATTGTGGATGCTATTCTTAGTGAAAGTGAGAATAGATTTTTAACTATTATAGATCTTCATGAATTTTTCAACACTTTAAGAGTGGAAATTTTACGTATTTCCAATGTGATTTATGGAGGTACTATGCCTATGCCGATGGAAGAAGTTCAGAGTCTACAATAAGAAGTTATATAGTTAAAAGAAACAAATAGATTGACTTCATAACCAAATCTAGAGAATTTTTCTTCTACAAGTATGATGGGAACAAGGATTAATATGCTTGAGAAGTTTGATGAAACAAAATCAAAATTTCAAAGATTTTTATAATAACTCAAGCTCTATTTAAGATAGCAACTTTTCCAATATCTCGATGGATTTACTCAAGTCAGATTTGTAAAGGCACTTCTATCAAGAAGTGCTCTCTCTTGATTTGCACCTTCAATGGAAAAAGATTTGAGATTCTTTTATGTTTTGAATTCATTCCTAGAAGTATTTAGAACCATATTTGGAGAAAGTGATAAAAAAAAGAGTAATAGAAATCAAATTCTTATTTTTACAGCAAGGATCACGGTTAGCTATCATATATGCTATTGAATTCCAAAATCTTTCTTGTAACATGGACTAGAATAGAAAAGCCCTTATCAATCAATTTTGATATGGGTTGAAGGATAGTTTCAAAGACTTCTTACTAACAATGCCAAAGGAAAAATCATTAGAACAATTCATTGCTGAAGCCATTGCATGTAACAATTGATTATTAGAAAGACATTAAGAAAAAATATTTGGTTGGAGAAGAAAAAATCAAATAATAATTGCAGCTCCTAAATTTTCAAAAACTTATTCATCAAGGCCAAAACCAATGGAAATTGATATGATACATTTTAAATCCTTCACACAGGAAGAAAAGAGTTGACAACGTCAAGAAAGCTTATGTTTATATTATGGAGAAGCTAAACATACTGTTCAATATTGTCCAAAAAAACAATGCAATTGTAAAATGAGAAGTACGATTGCCAAAAAAGACAATGTGTCAAAAAATAAGTTGCTCCAATTACAATAGAGACCATGAGGCTAGAATCATATACAATATCTAGTAAAGATCCTATTCTCTCCTCAAATTGCTCACCTTGTTTTACAATAGAATTCTATTTAGGACCAAAAAATCACAAAATCTTAGCCTTGTTGGATTCAAGAGCCTCAATCTATTTTATAGATGAAAACTTTGTTTAAAAACAAGATATATTTTTAGTTAAGAAAATCAAACATATGCATATAGAAGTAATAGATGCACATTTATTATCTTTTGAGGATCTTACATATGAAACTATTCTTATAGAAGTAGCAACTAGTTGTTACAATAGTTTAATAATATTTAATATAATTAAATCTCCTTTTAATCCAATTATTTTAGGTTTATCGTGGCTAAAAAGATATAATCCTTTAGATAGAATAAATTTCTTGCAATCTTGGTTTTTTCCATAGTTTAGTCCAAGGTCTACCTACGCAAGTAGAAATCCATAAGTCTAGTACGTTCAAACCATTATTGGTAGGTAATAGAACTTTCATGCATGTCGCAAATAAAACAACATCTTTTGCTATATATGCCACGTCCATTGCTAATAGTGAGAAGATTTGAAGTGATATTCATGGCCAATATCAAGATTTTAAAGATGTTTTTGAAAAGAAAAATACAGATATTCTTTTAGAACAACATCTTTATGATTGTTCTATTGATCTTCAAGAAAAAACTCAACTACCATTTGGATCAATTTATAGCCTATCACAAAATGAATTGGCTATACTCAAAGAATACATTGATGAAAATTTGGCTAAGAACTTTATATGCTATTCTAAATCTCCAATCAAGGCTCATATCTTATTTGTGAAGAAAAATAATGGATCTCTATGGATGTGTGTGGATTATCAAGGATTTAATAAGAACACCATCAAGAATTTGTATCTTCTAAATTTGATTTCAAGACTTCATGATCAATTAAATCAAGCAAAGATCTATACAAAAATAGATCTATAAAGAGTATATAACTTGATCTACATCAAATAAGGAGATGAATAGAAGACTGCTTTTTAAACTAAGTATGGATATTTCAAATATAATGTCATGCCTTTTAGACTCACAAATGCACAAACTATTTTTTAACATCTAATAAATGATGTCTTTTGTAAACTTCTTCATGATTTTGTCATATGTTATTTGGATGATATTTTAATCTATTCTAAAAATACAGAAGAGCATAAACTTCATGTTCATTGTGTGTTACAAAAACTAAAAGATATAAGATTATATGCAAATATAGAAAAGTGTGTATTCTATACTATTCAAGTTGACTTTTTTGAATACATCATTTCTAATGAAGGCTTTATGATGGATCCAAAGAATTTCCAAATTATCATAGGTTGAAAGATTTGAAGAAAAGTAAAAGATATTTTTTGGACTTTGTTAATTATTATTGAATCTTTATCAAGATATTTTCTCAAGTTACAGCTCAATTTACACATTTGACTTGTAAAGACAAAATTTGAGTGGAATAAAGAAGCCAAAGCATTGATTGTTGTTTTGAAGAAGGAATTTATTTTTACACCAACTTTTTATTGCATCGACTTTTTTAAGATGTTATTTATGGAAAAAAATGTATTAGACTTTGCCTTTAGTATAATATTGTCATAAATGGGAATACATGATAAATTCCATCCAATAGCTTTCTATTCCAAGAAATTTTCAACAGCCAAGATTGACTATGAGATCCACAACAAAGAACTTCTTGTAATTGTGGATTTATTTTAAGAATGGAATTATTATTTAGAAGGTGCTTCAAGTCCAGTCATAGTATATACAGATCACAAAAACCTCAAGTATTTCATGTTGATACATGTTTTGAATCATTGCTAAGTCCATTAGATCATGCCATTATCAAGATTTGATTTCAAGATCACATATCTACCTAAAAAATAGTAAAATTTATCAAATACTATTTTTAGATACTCTTATCTTATACCAAATAAAAGAGATATATCTTTTGATTAACAAAGAATAATGTTCTTTAAGCCAAAGCATTTTCATCTTCAAGCAATGAAATCAATATTAACTATTGATTTGATCTTTGTCAAACAAATTCAATCACATATGTCCTCTAATCTTCTTGTTCATGATATCAAGAATCTTTTTTTTAAGTCTCATGATGTTTTAAAGTTTGAATTCAAAAACAACCTATTCTATTTTAAAAGACATTTATATGTTCAGGAGGGAGAAGCTTATTTATTTGTTCTTCAAGCACGTCACAACTTTCTAGTAGCAGGACATTTTGGATACAATAAGACTTTAGAGCTTATATCTAAAGATTTTTGATGGTTGTAAATATAGAAGGAGATAAAAGACTTTTTTCACTCATGTGATGTCTTTTTAAGATAAAAAACTCCTTGTCATTGATCCTGTAGACTTCTCAAACCATTGCCTATATCTGAACAACTATGGTCTTTTATTTCTATGGATTTTATTATAAAACTTCTAGGTTCAAGTTTATATAGCTCTACATTTGTAATTATAGATTGCTTCACCAAAATAGCATATTTTATATCATGTATAAAATCTATTTTAAGTAAAGAAATAATTAAACTTTTTATTGATAATATCTATTGCTATCATAAATTGCCAATGGATATTATATCAGATAGAAGGACTCAATTTATATCAAGATTTTAGAGAACCCTATTCAAACGAAACATGTGAATCAAGTTATAGAGCAGTATTTGAGATATATCATCAATTATCATGAAGGTGATTGAATAACTCTTTTGCTATTGATAGAGTTTGTATATAATAATTTGATATATTCTTCTACTCAATAAATACCTTTCTTTGCTAATTATAATTATCATCTACAATTCGATACTTTTGACTTTTCAAAAGTTGATAATCTTGTGGCAAAAGATTTAACAAATTATTTTTCAAAACTATATATACAATGAAGACACAATTAAAAGAAGCTCAAGAATGACAAAAGATCAACTTAGATGCTTATTGCAAGGAGCAACCACAATTCAATGTAGGTGACAAGATATGGTTACTTTGTCACAATATCAAGACTACTCATCTTTGTGATAAGTTGGACTATTATAGGTTGAGACTTTTTTCTATTTGTGAAGAAGTCAATTTTGCTACTTATCAATTACATCTACCAGAGTCTATGAAGATCCATCTTATATTTATTATGTCTCTTTTTGAGCCATATAAGATAGTGAATATCTCGAGAAGAAGACAAATGCTACCTCCTCCTATAGAAGTGAATAATAATCAAGAGTTCGAGGTAGAAGAAGACTTAAATTTAAGGCAATACCAAAATAAGTTAGAATATCTTGTTCATTGGTGTGGATATGATATTAGTGAATGCACATGGTAGTCAGAAAAAAAATCTTTTAAATGCGGCAAAGAGAGTTGAAGCTTTTCATCAATGACATCCATCAAAACCAAAATTAACAATGACAAATCTTTGTTATAAAAGAAATAAGATTAAAGAAAGATAATATTCTATCCTCTATCTTTCTTTGTAGCTTCTATATATTTGTGATTCTAAAGAGATGGAAAACCAACAACTAGTAGATTCAATTCAAGAGCTTTCATTTATGGACTTACTAGATGAAATATTTTCATTGTCACAACCTTCAAGTCAATAAAATTGAGATGAAGATCCTCAAGAACAACTTATCCTTTCTCAAATAGATGGCAAAATATAACGTGTTTGGTATCATGACCTTAGAAGAGAGTCCCAATGTTTGGTGATTTTATTAGAGATAAGAACAATTCTTGATAGTATTTCAAATGTTTTATTTGAAAAAAGTTGCAAAGGCTTCAACAATGATCAAATAATAAGGTAGTCTTCTTGCTTTGGTATGGAATACTATTGATGGATGAGAGGACATATCAACCATCTTTGAAGTAAATAAAGATCAAAGTATGTGACAAATATAATTTGTGACATCTTAGATTTCTTCAACAGATAAAGACCACTGATCATAGAATTCATTCCTAGAAGGGAGGATAATATCATGGATATATATAGGTATTTTAATAAATATCTATATAATTAAGTAAGAATAGATAAAATTAGATAAAAGTAAGTTAATTTCATAAGATCTTCTTGAGAAGTTTTTTAGAAATTTCATAGATGTTGCTTTAACTTTATATATGTTTGTAGTTGATTGGTAGATTAGAAACTTAGTCAACAAGTTAGCCATGTGTTGGTAGCTTGCAAAATAAGCTAATTATGTGGTCACATATAGAAAACTTACCTTACAAGTTAAGATACATGTTTTGTAAAGTCAACAAGTTTTGGAGGTCGTATAGGACATTGCTTCATAGCTCCTAATTAAGAGTATATATGGAGGTAAGAGTGAAGCCTTCTTCACTCTTGCCAATGCCTTTCTAATCCTTAGTCTTATTTTAAGACTTTTTAGTCTTCTTGTTTTTGGCAATAGCTATTCTAGTTTAATATTATATCATCTTTGAGTAACTTTCTAATTCCTTTCAGTGACATATGAGTGTATTAAGGATTTTCTTCCCTCCAAATTTATGTCCTTGATAAGAAGTTAATAATAAAGTTCAAAGTTTGTGCCAAGAAGTTGTTTAATTAAGAGAAGCAAATAGATCAAGTTTAAAACTAAATTTGAAGAATCTTACTATTATAAATATAAAAGAGATAATGATAAGTATATTAGAGAATTATGATAGAAGAACATCAAAGTTTCAAGGATTTTTACAACAAATAAAGTTATATCTAAGATTACATCTTTCTCAATATTTTAATGGATTTATTTAAGTTGGATTCATAAGAACACTTTTCTTTGAGAGTATTCTTTCTTAGTTTATACTTTTGATGGAAAAAAATTCACAACTATTCTATAATTTGAATTCATTTTTGGAAGTGTTTACGGCTATATTTTAAAAAAATAATTCAAAAAGATAATAGAAACCAAGCTCATATTTCTACAATAAGAATCACATTCAATTATTACATATATTGCTAAATTCCAAAACCTTGTTTGTAATGTGGATTGAAATGATAAAGCTCTTATTAATTAATTTCAATATAGATTAAAAGATAATATTAAAGATTTATTATTGACAATGACAAGAACAAATTCATTAGAATAATTTATTATTGAAGCTATTGCATGTAAAAAATTGTTTCTTTGAAAGATGCCAAGAACAAAGATTTGGTTGTAGAAATATAAGTCAAGCCATGGTGACACCTTCTAAGTTTTCAGAAGCTTACTTATCTAAATAAAATCCAATGAAAATTGATATAATTTATTTTAAACTTTTTACTAAGCAAAAAAAGACTTATTATTGTTAAAAAAGTTTATACATATATTGTAGAGAATCTAAATACATTGCTCAATATTATAAAAAAAAACAAAAAAATCACAAAATAAGGAGCATGGTTGCTAAAAGAAATAAAGTATCAAAAAATGACTTTTTCTAGCTAGAATAGGGACTATCCAGCTAAAATCTTGTATAACATCCAATAAAGGTCTTATTTTCTCCTCAAATCTTTTACCTTGTTTTATATTAGAAGTTTTTTTAGGACCAAAAAATCACAAAGGCTTAGCCTTATTAGATTTAAGAGCCTCAGCTTGTTATATAGATAAATTTTTTGTGAAAAAATAAGAAATATTTTTAATTAAAAAAATCAAATTTATTTATGCATATAGAAGTAATATATGATTTTTTTTGTCATTTGTTCATATTATACATAAAATTATTTTTTTAGATATAGCAACTAGTGGTTATAATAGTTTCATAATATTTAATGTGATTGGATCTACTTTTAATTTAATTATTTTAGGATTATTGTGGTTAGAAAAGTATAATCTTCAAACAGATTAAAATTCTTATAACCATATTTTTTCCATAGTTTAGTCCAAGATTTTTCTAGGTATATAAAAAATCCATAAGACCAATATAATCGAAACCATTATTGGCAAGTACAAGAATTTTTATGCATGGTGAAAAAAAATGATCAACTTTTGCTATTTAAGTTATACCTATTTTTGATAGAAAAAGATTCAAGTAATATTTCAAGCCAGTATTAATTTTATTGAGACATTTTTGAAAAAAAATGCAAAAATTCTTTTAGAGCATAATCCATATGTTTGTTCTATCAATCTTCCAAAAAGAGCTCAACTATCATTTAGACCAGTTTATAGCCTATTACAAAATCAATTGATTGCACTTAAAGAGTATATTGATAAAAATTTGATTAAAAACTTCATATGCCATTCTAAATCTCTAGCTAGGGCTCCTATCTTGTATGTGAAGAAAAAAGATGGATTTTTGTGGATGTGTGTAGAGTATCAAAGACCCAATAAGATTATCATTAAGAATAGGTACCCTCTATCTTTAATTTTAGGACTTCTTGATCAACTCAATCAAACAAAGATCTATACAAAAATAAATCTACAAGGAACATATAACATGATATGCATTATAAAAGAGATGAATAAAAACTATATTTTGACCATTTATAAAAATATTTTAAATATAATATCATACCTTTTGGACTCATGAATATATCAACTGCTTTTGAATATCTAATAAATGATATCTTTTGTAGGTTTCTTGATGATTTTTTTGTGTATTATTTAGACAACATCTTAATGGTGTTAAACTTTGTTATATGTGATTTTTTCAAGAATTGAATATTTTGGATACAATAAGACTTTGGAGCTAATATCAAGAGATTTTTAGTAGCATCAAATGTCAAAGGCAGTTAAAGACTTTATACAATTATGTGACATTTTTTTGAAGATCGAAAACTCCTTGTCATCAACCTTATGGACTTTTTGTCACAGACATACTCATGTAAGCCAATAATTACATATATAAATAAGTAGAAGAAAATAAAAGTAGATAAAAGTAAGTTAATTCTATAGTATTTGATATGGAAGCTTTTTAGAAGCTTCATAGATACTGCTTTGATTTTATAGATTTCTTTAATTAACTTTTTGGATTAGAAACGTGGTCAACAAGTTGGCTATGTGCCACACATGTTGTTAGCTTGAAGATCAAGCTAATTATGTGGCCCACACGTAGAAAAGTCTTGCCTTGTAAGTTAAGGCATGTGTCATACAAAGTCAACACATATTCGAGGTCCTATAAATCGTTGCCACGTAGCCCCTAGTTAAATAGTATATATAGAAATAAGAGTGAAGCCTTCTTCACTCTTGTCAACTCTTTTCTTGCTTCCATTCTAATTTCAAGGATCTCTAGTTTTCTTGGCTTTTGACAATAGCCATTTCAGTTTCTTTCTTAATATATATATATATATATATATATATATATATATATATATATATATATATATATATATATATATATATATATATATATATCAAGTTATTTCTATTTTGTCATCTTTTTTTGAGAGAAGTCTCACTTATTTATTATTCTTTATCATATTCTTGTCCTTGACAAATTGACAAGAGTACACTTACAATATCAGAGCTTTTTCTAATCTTGATTAAGAGTGGATTACGTCTTTTTCTTGATAAGACATAAGCATATTAGAAGTTGTAGATTACCCTCTTCTAAACTGATATTGTCCTTAGTATTTTCTTTGATCTAAAGTCCTATCTTCTATTTGTCTTGAGCGATATTAGATATCTTCTCTTTTTTAAGTATTATCATGACAGAACTTGCTGAAATGAAGAGTGCAATGGCACAAATGCAAGAGCAATTGAAGAAATTAATGCTTGCGATGCATCAACTCAATTTACCACCACAAGAAGCAACAAGATTGGCAAGAAGTGAAGATATAGAAGTGATTGGAGCTGCTTCAACATTTGCACCAAATCATATCCCTTCTCCTATCGTAGAACGCCCTTTCAGTATTAGAGAATCAAGAATTACCCTATCCAAGAAGTTTGATGGCACTATATCAAAGTTTAGAGGATTTATCAATCAAGTACAATTTATGATTGAACTTCAACTCCAAAGCTATCCAACTCCAGGATCGTAAGTTAGATTCATTGATATGCTTCTTTTAGGTTCAGCATTATTATGGTTTTTATATTTTCTTGAACAATGAGATTCAATATTGGATAATCTCGAGGCTTTTTTGGCAAAGTTTAGATCCATGTATGGAGAACATGATGTAATTCGTATTGCAACCAATAAGATCCATATTTTATGACAAGACAATCGATCAATAACGTTGTATGTTTCACAATTTTGACAACTTGTAACTAATATCAAGTAGGATGATGCTGCACTTATTAGCCAATTTTTCTACGGATTACAATATGAGGTAAAAAAAATTGAGACTCAACTTACCTGATCCTCAAACATTCACTCAAGCAATTGATTTTGCTATGAAATGTGACAATCATCTTTTTGGATTTAGATCTGAGAACCATACAAATGGACCTCAATGTTACTATAATTCAATAGCAACACCAACACCTCTTCAACACATACATTTGAAAGTAGAGGATATGGAAATTGATGCAGTACATTTCAAATCTCTTACTAAGTAAGAAAAGACTCGTCGTCGTTAAGAAGGATTGAGCTTATATTGTAGAGAACCTAAGCACAATGCTCAATATTGTCCAAAGAAGCGACGCAACTATAAAATGAAGAGTACGGCGATCAAAGAAGATAGCATGTCGGAAAATGAATTTGTCCAGTTACAATAGGGACCGTGCAGTTGGAACCTTGTACAATGCTTAGTGAAGGTCCTATCCTCTCCTCAAAACCCTCTCCATATTTTACAATAAATATTATTTTAGGACCTAAACATCTCAAAGCCTGTGCCTTGCTAGATTCAGGAGCCTCATCATGTTTCTTAGATGAAAAATTTGCTAAAAGACATAACATATTTTTAGTAAAGAAAACTAAACCTATTCATGTAGAAGTCATAGATGGTCGTCCATTATCTTCAAGAGATGTTACTCATGAAACTCTTCCTATAGAAATAACAACTAATGGTTATAGTAGCTTTATAATATTTAATATCATTAGATCTCCTTTTAATCCAGTCATTTTAGGTTTATCATGGCTAGAAAAATATAATCCTAAAATAGATTGGACTTCTCGTAGTCTTAACTTTTCTGAAAGTATAACTAAGAGTATAGTTAATTAAGTAGAAATTCATAAGTCTAGTATAATTAAACCTATATTTGTAGGTACAAGTGCTTTCTTGTATGCTGCAAAAGAAGGATCACCTTGTGTCATTTATGCCACACCTGTTTCTACTGGTGGAAAGACTTCAAGTGGCATTCTAAACCAATATCAAGATTTTAAAGATGTATTTGAGAAAAAGAATGCGGATACTCTTCCAGAACATCGTTCCTATGATTGTTCAATTGACCTTTAAGAAGGAACACAACCACCATTTGGACCAATCTATAATTTATCTCAAAATGAGTTGGCTGAACTCAAGGAGTACATTGAAGAAAATTTGGCTAAGAACTTCATATGTAAATCCAAATTTCCAGATAGAGGTCCAATTTTATTTGTGAAGAAAAAAGATGGGTCATTGTAGATGTGGATTGATTATCGAGGATTTAATAAAATCACTATAAAAAATAGGTACTTGCTACCTTTGATATCTTGACTTCTTGATCAGTTGAATCAAGCTAAGATCTATATAAAAATAAATCTATGAGAAGCATACAAATTGATACATATCAAAGAAGGAGATGAATAGAAGACTGCGTTTCAAACAAGGTATGGACATTTTGAATACAATGTCATGCCTTTTGGACTTATAAATGCACCAACAACATTCCAACATCTAATGAATGATGTTTTTCAGGAGTTATTAGATGATTTTGTTGCCTGTTACCTAAACGACATCTTAATCTATTCTAAGAACTTAGAAGAACATGAACTTCATGTTCGCCAAGTATTACAAAAACTAAGAGATGTAGGACTCTATGCCAAGATAAAAAAGTGTATATTTTACACTACTCAAGTCGACTTCTTAGGATACATCATTTCAAATGATGGACTTATGATGGATCCTAAGAAAGTTCAAACTATTATGGATTGAAAGATCCCAAAAATGGTAAGAGATGTCCAATGCTTTTTAGGATTTGCCAACTACTATCGGATCTTCACCAAAAACTTCTCTCAAGTTGCAGCTCCACTTACACATTTGACTTGTAAAGTCAAACTTCAATGGAATCAAGAAGCAGAAGTAGCATTTGAAGCTTTGAAGATAGCCTTTGTTTCTGCATCAATCTTGTATCGCATTGGTTTTTCTAAGCCATTTTTTTATAGAAACAGATGCATCAGACTTTGCTTTGGATGTTGTTGTTGTGATGTAACATGTTTAATAAGTAAAAGATTGAAGAAAATATCATGTTTTGAGGATCTCACTTCAAAAATATTGTAGCAAATTATCTTGGAAAAATAGATATTAGTCAAAAGGTAGAAAAATTAAAAGTGCTAATGCTGCCTATTTGCAAATTATGCTTCTATTTACTTTATAAGGCCATAAATAAGGCAAAACAAGGTAGATTAGAAAAATAAAGGATATAAGCATATGTAGGGAGGAGTTAGGAGTGCAAATTAATAAAAATTACTTCAAGAAGACGAAAGTTGATACCCGAAGAAGGCTGGTTATGAACTAGGGTCGAAATAAGAACAAAACCGAGTCTTCACGATGACTTTGGGATTCTTTGGCAGATTGGAAAGTAGGATTTGATAGAAGATTGGATAGGGTTTCTATGGGCATTGATTTTGGGTGATTTGGAGTTGTTATGACTTTGTAAGAGCTTTGCAAAGTCAAGGTTTGTTTCGGATGACTTGGATTTTATGAAATAAAATAGGATTTACGTTTTGGGTGATTTTGAGAGTTTTTAGTAGATCTATGGATGAAATTTTGTGGGTTTATGGTTATAGTTTTTTTCAATATGTGTTGTGAATTTGAGCTCGATTTAATCGTTGAATTGAAGAATATTGAGATTTAAGTGGGTCAAGGTCTGAGAAGGTAGAATTTAAGGTCCAGTGAGGGTTTTTAAGATTTCTTACAATCTATTAGTTGGATTGGAGTGAAACTTATGTGAGAAGATATTAGACTTTTTTTTTTTATGTGTATGAGAATTTTGAGATCTATCAAACTGTGCAAAAGAGAGATATTGGCTCTGAAAAACTGGCATCAAGATTGGAGAAGGAGGCCGACGAATACCCGAGCATATTTTTGAGGTTATTGTCAATTTAATCACTCTAATCCTTTTCAATTTTTTTGTGCTTATTTTCAAATTAGTTTTTAAGAAGTGTACAAAATGTGAATTAAGATCAATGATTTATTCATTCGTTATTAAGGTTTAAATCTATTATAGGAATTACTAGGATTTGGTTTAGGATTTGGTTAGGATTTGGTTTAGGGTTTGGTTAGGATTTGGTTTAGGGTTTGGTTAGGATTTGGTTTAGGATTTAGGATTTAGTTTAGGATTTAGGATTTAAATTAGGATTTGATTTAGGATTTAGGATTTGATTAGGATTTGGTTTAGGATTTGGTTAGGGTTTGGTTTAGGATTTAGGATTTGGATTAAGGTTTGGATTAGGGTTTGGTTTAGGGTTTAGGATTTGGTTAGGATTTGATTTAGGATTTAGAGTTTGGTTAGGATTTTATTTAGGATTTAGGATTTGGTTTAGGATTTAAGATTTTATTAGGATTTAAGATTTAATTATTTTTGGCCTAAAGTTTGAATGAAGTCCAATAGGATTTTAACTAGAATTAAATTAAGATTGAATTGAGATGTATTTGAGTGATATTTGTCAACCTTTTAATATTTCTTTAAGAATTTTTTATTGTTGTTTGAAATTTCTTTGAGGTTTTTTTGAATTTGATTAAGCTTGCTTAGCATTATTATGGTCTAATTAAAGCATTCATAGTATTCTATTAGAATTAGGATTTTGTTATTACAATTTCCATTCTTCTTTCTACAGCCAAGTGCTCAGAGCATTTTCAAGCAACACTTCACGTATTACGACATCGTATTGTCACAAATGGGAGAAAATGATAAACTTCATCCAATAGCTTTTTATTCCAAAAAATTTTCAACTGCCAAGATTAACTACGAGATCCACGACAAAGAACTTCTTGCAATTATGGATTCGTTTCAAGAATAGCGCCATTATCTAGAAGGTGCTTTTAGCTTAGTCACAGTGTATAGGGATCATAAGAACCTTGAATATTTTATGTGAGTACGTATTTTGAATCGTCATCAAGTCCGTTGGAGTATGTCTTTGTCAAGATTCAAATTCAAGATCACTTATCGACTAGGAAAATAACAAGGTTTGTCAGATGTATTCTCTAAACGATCTTATCTTGCACCAAAAGAAGGAGATGTTACTTTTGATCAACAATGAATAATTCTCTTAAAGCTAGAGCATCTTCATCTTTGAGTAATGAAATCAACACTATTTGTTGATTCAACTTTCATTAAGCAAGTTCAATCAAGTATGTCTTTTGATCCTCTTATTCGTGATATTAAGAGAAATCCTTCAAAGTCTCATGATACTTCTAAGTTAGAATTCAAGAAGAATCTACTATATTTTGAGGGATGCCTATATATTCCAGAAGGTGAAGTTCAATCATGTGTTCTTTAAGCTCGTCTTGACTTTTCAGTAGTAGGATATTTTGGGTACAATAAAACTTTGGAACTAATATCCATGGACTTTTGGTGGCCACAAATGTGGAAAGCAGTCAAAGATTTTGTATAATCTTGTGATATTTCTTTGAGATCAAAAATTCCTTGTCATTGACCTTACAGACTTCTTCAGCCATTACCCATTCCAGAACAACCATGGTCTTCTATTTCTATGGATTTCATCACGAATCTTCTAATCTCAGGTTCTTATGACTCTATATTCGTGATAGTGGATCGTTTTACAAAGATGGCACATTTTGTACTATGTACAAAATCTATCACAGGTGAAGAAACAACTAAGCTCTTTCTTAACAATATCTATTGCTATCATGGATTACCCAAGGATATTACATCAGATAGGAGAACTCAATTTGTATCAAGATTTTGGCAGACTCTTTTCAAGATTCTAAAAGTGGATATAAAACTATCTTCGACATTCCATCCTCAAACTGATGGAAAAACGGAGCGTGTTAATCAAGTTTTGGAGTAGTATTTATGATGTACCATTAACTACCATCAAGATGATTGGACAACTCTTTTGCCATTGGCAGAGTTTACTTACAATAACACAATACATTCTTCTACAAAACAAACTACTTTCTTTGCTAATTATGGTTACCATCCATGACTTGATACTTTTGACTTTTCAAAAGTTGATAATTCTACTACAAAAGATTTGGCAATTCATTTGTCAAAGCTACATGCAACGATGAAGGCGTAGTTAAAAGAAGCTCAAGAACAACAAAAGGTCAATGCAGATGTCTATCGAAAGGAACAACCACCATTCCACATAGATGATAAGATATAGTTACTTTGTCGCAATATCAAGACCACTCGTCCTTGTGACAAGTTGGACTATCAAAAGATTGGACTATTTTCTATTTCTCTACAAATCAATCTAGTTGTATTTCGTTTACACCTACTAGAGTCAATAAAAATCCATCCAATATTCCATGTGTCTCTTCTTGAACCATACAAGACTATGGATATACCAAGAAGAAGACAAGCTCCACCTCCTCTTATAGAAGTGGACAATAATAAAGAATTTGAAGTGGAAGAAGTCTTAGATTTAAGGCGACGCGGAAATAAATTGGAATATCTTGTCCATTAGCACGGATATGATATTAGTGAACGCACATGGGAGCCAATAAAGAATCTTGCAAATGCAACAAAGGCGGTGGAGGCTTTTCATCAACGACATCCATCAAAATCAAGATAAAACCTTCTTTATAAAAGAAACAAGATTTAGGCAAGATAACATTCTACTTTCAATCCTTGTTTGTATCTTCTTTGTAGTTGTGATGCTCAGGAGATAGATAACCAACCACTAGCGGATTTGACTCAAGAGCCTTCATTTATTGATTTACTGGACAAGACATTACGATTGTCACAACCTTCAAGATAACACAATCGGGATAAAGATCTTCAAGAACGACATGTTTTTCTTTGAATAGATGGCGAGATACAACGCGTTTGGTATCATGATCTTGGAAGGGACTCTCAATGTTTGGTGATTTTACTAGAAGTAGAAACAACTCCTAACAATGTTCCAAATATTTTATTTGAAGGAAGTTATGAAGGTCTCAACAATGATCAAATAATTGAGTGGTTTTCCCGCCTTAGTATGAGATACTGTTGATGGTTGAGAGGCCCTATCAATCATCTTCAAAGAGAACAAAGATCAGAGTATGTGGCAAATATAATTTGTCACATCATAGATTTTCTCAACATATGATGACTAATCCTCATGAAACTCGTCTCTAGAAGGAGAGGTAATGTCACAAATATATGCATGTAAGCTAGTAATTACATGTATAAATAAGTAGAAGTAAGTGAAAGTAGATAAAAGTAAGTTAATTTTATAATATTTGCTATGAAAGCTTTCTAGAAGCTTCATAGATGGTGCTTTGATTTTATAGGTGTCTTTAATTGACTTTTTGGATTAGAAATGTGGTCAACAAGTTGGCTATGTGCCACACATGTTGTTAGCTTGAAGACCAAGCTAACTATATGGCCCACACATAGAAAAAACTTGCCTTGTAAGTCAAGGCATGTGTCCTACAAAGTCAACATATATTCGAGGTCCTATAAAACGTCACCATGTAACCCCTAGTTAGATAGTATATATAGAGACAAGAATGAAGCCTTCTTCACTCTTGTCAACTCCTTTCTTGCTTCTAGTCTAGTTTCAAGGGTCTCTAGTTTTCTTGGCTTTTGGGAATAGCCATTCCAATTTCTTTCTTAATATATATATATATCAAGTTATTTCTATTTTGTCATCTTTCTTTGAGAGAAGTCTCACTTGTTTATTTCTCTTTATCATGTTCTTGTCCTTGACACTTCTTCAACCATTATCTTTTTTAAAACAATTATGGTCTTTTGTTGCTACGGATTTTATCATAGATCTTTCAGTTTTAAGTTAATATGATTTTATACTTATGATAGTAGATCATCTTATTAAAATATTATATTTTATATCATATACAAAATCTATTATAAAAAAAAAAATAGTTAAGTTTTTTCCTAACAAAATCTATTTCTATCATGGATTATGTAAAGATATTATATTAATTAGAGAGATTCAATTTGTATCAAGATTTTATAGAATCTTTTTTAAGATTTTAAAGATAGATATAAAATTATCTTTGGCTTTTCATCCTCAAATGAATGGATATATGGAGCTAATAAATTAAGTTTTGGAGTAGTATTTAAGATGTATCATCAATTAGCAATAAGATGATTGGATAAATCTTTTGCCATTGGTAGAGTTGTCTTATAGTAATTCAACTCATTCTTGTATGTAACAAATATATTTCTTTGTTAATTATGGTTATCATCTATGATTTGATGATTTTGACTTTTTAAAAGTTGATAATTCTATGGCAAGAGATTTAACAAATTATTCTCTAAGCTATATATAATAATAAAGGCATAATTAAAAGAAGCTTAAGAATGACAAAAGACCAATAGAGATGCCTATTGTAAAGAATAATCTCAATTCTACATTGGTGGCAAGATATGATTACTTCATCATAATATCAAACTAGCTTCTTTTGTGACAAGTTGGATTATCATAGGCTTGGACTATTTTCTATTTCTAAAGAAGTCAATTTAGTTGCTTATCAATTATAAAACTATTAAAGTCTATCAAGGTCCATCCCATTGCTGTAATATAAGACAATTAATAGATAAAAGAGATGAAGAATCTATTATATTATAGAAGTTCTTATTTCAAATATTATAAAAAATTATCTTGGTAAATAGACAATAATCCAAAAGAAATTTGAATTAAAATTTTAATTACTATCTTTTTGTAAAGTAGGATTTTGTAAAATTAGGAGTTGATTGGAACAAAAATTAATTCAAAAGAGCAAAATTTGATATCCAAAGAGGACCAGTTATCAACCTAGGTCGAAATCAGATCTCGAGACACAAAATCAAGAATTTACAGCAATTTGAAGAGTCTTTTGTAGATAGAAGAGTGGAGTTTGAGAGAAAACTTAATAAATTTCTTTAGACATTGATTTTGAGTGATTTGAGTATGTAATGACTTTGCAAGAGCTTTGCCAAGCCACAGTTGTTTTGAGTGACTTTGGAATTTGTGAAATAAAAAGAAAATTATGTTTTGGAGAATTTTGTAAGTTTAGTAGTAGATCTACAGTTTAAATTTTGAAAACTTATGAAAGTAGTTGTCTAAAGTATATGCTATAAGTTTGAGCTTAATCAAACAATTGAATTGACGGTTATTGATTTTTAAGTAGGTTGAGGTTTTAAAAATTGGACTTTGAGAGGCAATTAGGATTTCTAAGATCTTGAGCAATCTACTTGTGTGATTGGAATAAAATTTATGTATAAAAATAATAGACTTAAATAGCTATACAAATAGGAAATTTGAGAAAAATTGAATAGTTTAATAAAGAAATATTACTATTAGAAGTTCAACATTCACATTGGAATAGGAGGCTAGCCAACACCCGAATAGAATTTAGGATTTTTCTTCCATTTGATAATGCAATCATCTTCAAAATTTGTGTACTTGTTGTCAATTTTGATTTTGAAAGTTGTGTAGATTTTTTTGTAAGATCAATGGTTTAATTGTTAGCTATTGAGGTTCTAAACTATAGTAGAGTTAGATTGAGTAGGATTAGGATTTGATTTAGGATTTAGGATTTATCTAGGATTTGATTTAGGATTTGGTTTAGGATCTAGGATTTGATCTAAGATTTGATTTAGGATTTAGGATTTGTCTAGGATTTGATTTGAGGTCTAAGGTTTGTTTTAGATTTTAGAGTTTGTCTAGGATTTGATTTAGGATTTGATTTAAGATCTAGGATTTGTTTTAGAATTTAAGATTTGTCTAAGGTTTGATTTAGGATTTAATTTAGGAATTAAGATTTGATTTAGAGTTTGATTTAAGATCTAAGATTTGATCTAGAGATTGATTTAGGATTTAAGATTTGATTAAAATTTGATTAAAGTCCATTAGGATTTTAAGTGGGATTAAATTAAAAATTTGTTGAAATTTATTAAAGATATATTTGTGATTATTTTAATATTTTTTTAGGACTTCTTAAGAATTTTTTTAAGATTTATTGTAGATTTTTTTCAAAATTCCTTTAAGATTTATTATTATTTCTTTTGTAAATTTTTAAAGATTTTTTTTGAATCTAATTAAAGCTTATTTAGTATTTTTAAGATTTAATTAGAATTTATTTAGTATTTGATTAGAATTAGGATTTTGTTGTTGTAATTTCCATTCTATCTTCTACAGCCGGGTGCTTAGAGTACTTTCGAGGAAGTCTTCATGTAATACAACATAATATTCTACATATCTCTTCTTGAGTCATAAAAGATAGTAAATATTTTAGAAAGAAGTTAATTGCCACCTCCTCCTATAAAAGTGGATAATAATGAAAAATTTGAGGTAGAAGAAGCCTTAGATTTAAGGAAATACTAAAATAGATTAAAATATCTTATTTATTTGTATAGATATAATATAAGTAAATGCACGTGGGAGCATATCAAGAATCTTAAAAATGAATTAAAAAAAGTTGATGATTTTTATTGATGACATCCATCAAAAAAAAGATAAAGAATAATAAGATCTATAAAAGACATTGCTTGTAGAACTCATCTCTAGAAGGGAAGGTAATATCATGGACATATATATTTACTTAGATAAGAAGTATTAGATAGAAAATAAATATAAGTAGATTTGATATTATCTTATGATGAAGCTTCTTTGAAGCTACATAGATGCATATTTGATTTTATACATATTTTTAGTTAATTGATAGATTAAAAACTTGATCAACAAGCTAACTTTGATTTATATATATTAGTAACTTGTAATACAAGTTATTGATGTAGTGTACATATATGAAGCTTGTATTACAAATTAAAATATTTGTCTTGTAAAATTAACATATATAGGAAGTTTTATAGAACATTGCTATATAGCTCTTAGTTAGATAGAAATTCTTACTCAAAAAATAAAGAATCATATTGCTTTAGCATTAATTTGGGATTTTGTAGATTTTTTATTTATTTATTTTTTATTTTATGTTAAAGCATTCAACTCAGCCAATGAAGCATGGCTAGCCTTTGAAAATATATACTTTGTCAGTGGCATAGTCACTGAAGCCCACCTATAAAAAAAATTCATCATACAAAAGATGAAAGTAAAAAAATCAACAACTCAATATATATATATATATATATATATATATATATATAATTTCAAAAATCTACTTTAACAATGTAATTTTGTAAAAGTTATCATCTCTCCTCAAATAAAATTTTTTACTCTCATAAAATCCATGCTATTTCAATATGGCACTATAATTCAAATAATTTACATAATAGAAATTATAACACTCTTAAAGTTGATTTCAATTTTCTTACAAGAAGTAGCAATGAAAGACTCTTCTTTTGACTCACATGCCTTTTGTGAGTATAAAATTCACTCCTTAATTCAATTACAAGATGGCTTCAATTAAGAGTTTTTTATAATGGGTGATATAAAGTAAAAGTAGTAAGAATAAGAAAAAAATAAGAAAAATACAAAACAAGTGGAACAAGTGTAATGAAGCAATTATATACTACAAAACTAGTCATAGTCTATTTATTAAGTTTTTACCTAATTAAAAGTAAAAAATAAAATTAAAAAATATTTTTAAAAAGTTTTTTTTTTTTTTTTTTTTTTTTTTTTTTTTTAAATTTATAATTAAATTTTTATCTTTTCAATGGTATAAGAACACATGTAAATCCGAGTTACTATGAGTAAGTTATGAAGGTTTAAAAAATAATAAGTAAATGAATGAAAAGTTAAATAAATAATTTTATTTCAAGGGTAACTTGCTTAAGAGATTTGGAATTTGAGCCTCACCAAGGCTCATAAGTAGTATATATGGATTGTCTAAAGACGCCTTGAAGCCTTAGTCTTGTCTTCCTACCTATACCTAAGGTGCTACAACCCATATGACATTTGTATACCTCCCTTCCTACAAAGACTAGACTAGCTGCTGGTCTTCCTATTTTCTACTAGTAAAACTCATTTTTTTCATTTTTAACTTCATCATAGTGTTTAAAAATACCTTATTAGCCTGTAAACCTTGTATAGCCTTCAAATCTTGCTTCATTTCGTCATAATGGCTTCAAAGGTGGTAAAACTCATTTTTATTGAAGTCTTGGAAATTGCTCTAAAAATTCCTAAAAAAATATAAAAAATACTGAAAAAATTCTCAATTTCTATAATATTTTAATAATAATAATATAAATTTAAAAATATAATTTCCTATCTTGGTGATTTTTTATAATAATAAAATTAATTTAAATCTACTATAAATCTTGCTTTTTATATAATTAACTAAAAAGACATGAGGTTCTTTCTCATGTTTCTTCTAACTACTAACTAAAATTTATAGTTTTTTCTTATAAATAATATATATAGATAGGAGGCCAATATAAATATTGGCCTTAATAAATATTCTTCAATATTCAATGATAAATAAAAAATACTAAACCAACTAAGATAATTGCTTCAAAGACTTACTAAGGCTCCATTTCTTCTCCACTAATAATATTTTCCTTTATTTAACATCCTCTAAGTACATCTTCACCTAAAAATTATAATTTTGGCACTATACATGTATTCTTTTGTCTTAAAACAACTAGTGAGTCAATTTGATGATTCACACCCTCTTTATAGGATGCAAAGAAAAGACTAAATGACAACCTTACAAATCCATCCAAAAGAACCATTAGCTTTTAAAACTTCAAAACAAATCCACAATTTCTTATCCACATTACAAGAAAATAAGGTATTTGGATTTTAAATGTTTCAAAAATAAGAGAAGAGTTACTACAATTTTAATAACAACAAATCATGATAATAAAAAAAACAAAAAAATATGGAAGCAAGAAAAAATAGAGGAATTAGCTCCGACTATTGTATTACATATTGTTTTGTTTGAAAATACATTGGATACTTGGCTGTAGAAGATGAAGTTGTGTTTTACAAATATTGAAGAAACTTTAATAGATTTCATCCACCTAAGAAGAATAAAATTTAAATTTAAATTAAAAAGTGCTTAAAGTCAATATAAAGTACTCAAAAACATTTTTTATATTAACCTCAATTATACACAAACTCCAATTACCTTATCACTTTCAAAATTAGGTGATTTTGATTTTTTTAGAAGTCCTAATCATAGTGAGTGAATTTTAGTAAGTTGTAATTCCTAATTTGATTGTCTAATTAATGAAAAATTTTAAATAAAAATATTAATTTAAGTCTTGTACATTCTCAAAAAAATTCAATCTAATTCAACTTACAAATTGTGAAAAAACATCTAAAAAAGCCACATAGATGTCACTTTGCCGCCAACTTGAAAGTTGATATAGATGTTCTAATAGCAATTTCTTTTTTTTCAACTATTATCTTTAGCTTAAAATTGGTGTATAACTTGATATTCAAGTCTTCTAATACTATACCAAATTTCACATTGTGACAACTAGTAGAACTTCAAATATCATAGGAACCCTATCTGACTTCAAACTACTAACTTCTAATATTCTCTTCTATCAAAATCTGAAAATCTCTCAATCCTTCTATTAAATTAACAAAAAAATTTATGCACTCTTAGTACACACAATCGACCAAGTATTGGCAAATTTTGAATTATAGATGTAATACCAATTGCATGAATTAGCTAAGAATGCTAATCCTAATTGTATTGCATAAATCCAAAGTCACGAATATAAATTGTGATTTTAGAAAATAATTGCAAAGTCATTCCAAAACCTATAAAAATAAGCCTTATGCTTCTAAAACAAGGTTGAAGCTAGCTCTCTGGTCTTACTTGTTGATCTCCAAATGCCTCCATACTTTCTCCTAGGTATTAATTTTAGTGGCTTAAGATTTCATTTCAACCCTATCCCACAAACGGTCAATCCTCAAGTATTAATCCAATCAATCTTAGGGATTATTTAGCCTAATTCTATCTTTAATTTAATTTTAATATAAAATATATTAATTATTTATCTCTTCTATTCTTTTTTTATTAATATATGGTCTTTTTAAAGTAATAAAAGAGTTTCTATAGCCTAGAAGATAAAATTATCAATCAACCTTTAATCTATTAGCTATTAAGATAAGAAAATAAATTAAGAGGCTTTTATGAAGCCATGTTTAAATATCTTGAATTATTATTGAACTAAGATGATTATAAATTATTTAGAAATTTATTTTTGATTATATTTTCATGGTATAGTTGTATTACAATCCGACATGGCTTTCTATATCCATGTGTATATTACTTAAATATTTTGCTTAGAAAATTTTCCTAAGCTTGGAACCATCAAAGACATATAATGGTTCATTGATACTTGTACCATCCATGACTTGATATATGATAAAAGACAATTCATCAACTTCAAACTGTTTGTAAATGGTGATAAAAAAAATCTATTTTAGTAATGATACAACCTTATCTATCTATGACTAAATAGAAGTAGAGATTTTAATGGCAAATGGCGAGATACTTTGTCTCTCTAATATATTATATGTATCATATTTTTGTATTTTTTACATCTTCTTAATTTGTCACTGCATATAGTACTAATAAAGGCCTCATGGTACAACCTTCTCGAATGGTGCTCCCTATTCTTGATCATGCATGGTGGCCACCTTAGCTTTTTCTTGCAATATCTTCCACTACTAAATGCAACTTTGTATATTAGATAGTGGCTATTGTCACGGCCATAATCATGTAAGCTAATAATTACATATAGAAATAGGTAGAAGTAAGTAAAAGTAGATAAAAGTAAGTTAATTCTATAATATTTAATATAGAAGCTTCCTAGAAACTTCCTAGACGCTGCTTTGACTTCATAGGTATCTTTAATTGACTTTTTGGATTAGAAACATCGTCAACAAGTTGGCCATGTGCCACACATGTTGTTAGCTTGAAGATCAAGCTAACTATGTGGCCCACACATAGAAAAACTTGCCTTATAAGTCAAGGCATGTGTCCTACAAAGTCAACACATATTGAAGGTCCTATAGAACGTCGCCACGTAGCCCCTAGTTAGATAGTATATATAGAGACAAGAGTGAAGGCTTCTTCACTCTTGTCAACTCCTTTCTTGCTTCTAGTCTAGTTTCAAGGGTCTCTAGTTTTCGTGTCTTTTGGCAATAGCCATTCTAGTTTCTCTTTTCAATATACATACTTATTATTCATATTTTGTTACTTTTCTTTGAGTGAAGGCTTACTTGTCTGAATTGTTTTTTCATCGAGTTCTTGTCCTTGACAAATTGACAAGAGTACACCTACAATATCAGAGCTTTGTCTAATCTTGATTAATAGTGGATTACCCCTTTTTTCTATCCAATCATCTATTTAATATCATCTTTGAAGAAGATTCCAATCTTTTTTTTTCAATAAGTTGCAACTCCTTGCTAATCCACATGTATATGAATCTTTGAGTTAGAAATCCCAAAGGCTTTCTATTGCTCTATATATGCCTTTTGATCAGCATCCACAATTCCTTTTAGAGCTATTTTAGCATCTTATTATTAATAAATCTATGTCTATGACTTTACATACACACTTATTAGCTATTCTACTTGTATTTACTAATTTGTATCAATATCCACTTGATACTCAGCCCATGTATGCTATTCTACCACAAAATATTATTTTTATTTATTAAATTCTAACTTTTTATCCTCATCATCGACTACTAAGTTCTTGCTATATATCCTCAATTTCAAATAATGACTCTAGTGTAGCCAAAATGCCCCTAGCATAGATTGATGAATTTTTATGTTATGTCTCTCTTGTCTTTAAATTTTTTCTATGCACAATTTAGACTTATATTTGAAATTTTCTCCAAAGAATACCTTCTATTCCAACTTCATCTATCTCTATAGCATTTTGTCTAATCTTCTACTAGCTTGGCCTTCATGCCTTTTTTAGGTAATTATATTCATGAGCATTTATTTTTATTTTTATCTATAATGTTCTTTTTTTTTGATAATTTCTTGTATGATATTTTTATACCAATCTATGAATTGTATCAACAAAGAGGTATTTCTTTTGCAAGCTCCATCCAAATACTATGATCTTTGTTCTCTTTGGTCATGGAGTCCTCTATCTCAACCTTCTAAAACAAAACAAGCCTTCCTCACCCTTACTATACTACTTTTGGAACCAACTTTCTATGCATAAGCAATGATATCTTCTAAGAGCCACTATTGGCAATCTATCATAGTTGAAGAACTTAATTTCCACATGGTGAATAAAAAATAGATTTTTTTGGCCTTCCCTATGCATCAAAAAGTGATAACTTCTAAGTAGATTTTCAAACTATCAATTTTAGTTTGAAAATCTTCAAGCATGTATCGACCTCAATAGCCCCTAGGATGCACTTTTTAGCATCCAGCTATCTAACTTCTCCTACCAAAATTGCATTAAGTATTACTTTCTTCTATGCAATTGCCTTGGACTTGTTGAATTGGGCCAACTTGTGCACTTGCCCAAATCTATTCTTTACAATCGGTGTTCTTGTATAATATATGAATACCTCCAACAGTGTCCATGTTTGCACTTGTAAATATATTTTTTTGTTATTTCTATGGTACTATCAATCTATACTTGGAGTATTGATGCATCTTTGCTATTCCACACCTTCTTTACAGCTTTACAGCTTCAGTGATGTCAACTAGGCAGTTGAAATCGATCAACACCGCTCGACTTTTGGGTACATCTTCCTTCTATCCCATTGAGCCATTAGTTAGAGCTCTACATGCCAAAAATTGGCAGTCTTTAGTATTGAAGCTGAGTATGTTGCCATGGCGATAGTAGTGTCCGAGCTCATGTGGCTGCAACTACTCCTCCACAATCTTCACTGTGCTAAAACCCTAAAAACTCCAACCCTTGTGTACTGTGACAATCAGTCCGCATTAGCATTAGTAGATACTATTTGTTTTCATTCTATTAGATACTATTTGTTTACAAAGTACATCTTTACATGCTACCACTTCATACACCAACTTGCAGCTCAAAACAAGGTTGTGTTCCACTACTGCTCCACACACCATGCGTGTCGACATCCTCACAAAATCACTCTCTGGGCCAAAGCTTGCCCAACACTAATCCATGCTTGGCCTGATTGGAGGAGAAATCCCACATTCATGATACTTTGGTTAAGCGGCCGTGTTGGAAACAATCACAAACAATAACCAAACATAACTAACTGAATGAGAATGAAACATCGCACACTGTCAAAGGAGCGCGACCTAATCAGTTGCTCCTCTGATAAGGTAAAAACAATGTATACTCATTTTAACAATTAATTTGATTATTAAATTCAATCTAAAACCCTCAGATTACTTACTTCTAATATACTGCCCGATTTGACACTAGAAATGGCGAAGGATAATTGTTATTGAATTGCGCACAGTTGAAAAACACTCCCACTTTGTCAAAATTTACCTCAGGGGAGCTCTGACTCGTAGCAATGTTCTCGTTGCTCGGACGTAATGAGACAATGTTCAAAGAACGGTTAGAGGGTGAAAGAAAGATATAGTGTCGCATTTTCTAGCTAATTCGTGGTCTAAATGATCACTGCGAAGAAAAGTTCACACATTACAGAAGCTGCACCTAGCTTCGATGCGAATTTAGCATATTCTCGAAGAAATCTTAAGGATTTATTGTCTCTAGTTTATCAGTTGGTACGTCCTTCCTCTCGTGGCCCCAAACTTGCTATCAATAATGGCACTGTGTCCTTGAACAAGATGGAATCTCCCGTCTCGTAAGAAACTTCACAGATCGGGTCTAAGAGCATTTTTAGACATATCATTTTACTTGTATTGATCTTCGTTGAGGAATTACTTACAATGTTGAGTATGAGGCTTTGTCAAATAGGCTCATGATGAATAATTCCAATAACTACGTTAGATTTTCGTAATTTCAATAACTTCGTTAGATTCAAACATGATACATAAACTTCTTCAAGGGATCGAGAGCAGGAGTGATAAGTTTCATGATTTAAGGAGCATACTGTTAACTTACTTTTGGACTTTTACAAGCACAAGTCGATGTATTCCATCACGAATGGGAAACCGCTCTTCTTCATTTCATCTTTGCTTTTCAAGTAGGATCCGGCTATTAATGTTACTCATTCTAACCAATGAATGATCAGTCCTTTCACAGCGGCTGTATTGTTCTCCTTGACTGAAATTCCAAGGGTCGATCTAACATACTTGGGCATTCTCAAAGCAGTTGGGGTGAAGTCTTTCTATGATTGTGAGATGTTCTCGCAAAAGAAAAGGTTTCAATATCAGAACAGCTTGACTGCGTTGGAGAAAGTGTGTAGATGTGCTGAAGAGCAAGACGAACACTACACGACCACCACAATTTCGGTCCATGTCTTTGGCAAGGATTCACGTTGAGCATCGCCAGTGCTGGAAGCCAAGCGTCTCCGTAGAGCCAAAAGTGCGGAATTGTCTTTCATGCGCAAGGTACACATGGTCAACCATACTGCCTGTTTCCTCGTTATTAGCGGTGGTAATTTTCGCCCCAGATAAATTCGAAAAGATAGAATATGATCAAAGATGACAAAAACAAGATGAATACAGCCACGGTCTTAAATCAGCTACAAAGTTACCTGATCATTCCTAGGCCACGAACCTTCAAAAAACAATTTTCGAAATGGCAATACATCCTATGAAACTATACCTCAATCCCACGAATTGCGAACAGTTAAGTAACTCCAGAGTCGAAGTTTGCACTTGATTGGAGATCTAGTAACTTAGAGGTTTCACATCATTTTCTTCCTTGGTTTCAAAAGTGCCCAGTAGCTCATCATCCTTCTCACTGCTGGAGTTCAAGTTCGAGTCATGCCGTAGTTTTTACAAACAGTCTTTGCAACGCTGTACGCAAAGATCACCCACATATCCCACAGCGTTGCGCATGGGTGCATTCGTAAAGTTTTCACAAAAAAAAATTCCTATTTTTTTGGTCTCCTCGTGGCTGTTCAATCGGAGAATATGATGTCAGTCTCAATCTTGATCAAGAATGGTGTGCTTCTGAAAGGTAGGTTGCCTGTCAATTTTCCATGACATTCTGCGGATGTTCGAGTCACATTTCCTTCCAGTGGCTTCACAGCTCGAAATAATTTAAGGAATTAGTGCAACACATTCCTGGTCTGTGGCAGCATCAGAGTAGAAGAGAATGTTATGATCACCTGTAGTTGTCGGCAATTAACTGGGACCTAGATTTAGTGATGCATCTCATGTTACAATGCTGAGAAGGGGTGAATCTTAGCGTCCATGGTACTTCCGTTTGAGAGTAAAAAAAGGTAATGTAAACAACATGAGCACAGAAAGAATGACAGAGTCAAACAAGCCACTGGTGAATGAACCGAGTATGCAGGAAACGGTTGGAGCTTACGAATTCTTAGATGGATCTTGCCCAATTCTTAGTTACATACTGGAACACACGTAAGTCGAGATTAACGTCTGGAACTACCCTCCTGAACTAATCCATGTAGCCGGGGGGTTTTCACATCGGAGCGCTATAGATGTTGAGATATTGATATGGTAAAAGACTTAGAGAAGCCGGGAGCTGAAGGAAGCATCCTCTGATCTTCTCCACAACTGTAACAGTATAGATATTTGAGGTAGAATATTTTTGTTGGGAATGTTGTTGGATACCAGGAGCAGAGTACCTTTACTCCACAGATGTCCATTCTTCTTTGGGGATGGGAGTCGACGAACAAGTGAACAGGAAGATTTCTTTTCTTTGTGATGGTTTGGCGGCGTGGGTTTAATGATCATGGATGTCAATAGCGGCGACCAACAGCAAGCTCACTCAACACACCAACAACAGGAGCATTGACATAAGTCGCGGGCTCCATTTGAGCGTAGTTGCTGCGGGAATCGTAGATGTTATCGCCCTGGTCGGGACCACCAATCACAGCTCCCGTGGCGACGTTGGGATTCGGATTCCACGAGTTGAACCAGTTGAAACCTAGTTTGCACTCGATCTTCTGGGGGCTAGTTCTGATAGAGGGCAGCGATGCTGCGCGATGGTGCACTCGTGTGGGATTTCTCCCAAAGCCGATCATGTAGGACAAGCCCCTCGGGTTACGCCCCAGCATGTAGTCCACCTGCCGCTGGGCTGCGGAAAAGAGCTGGGCAGCGGTTACCTGGCGCCCTCCGCAGTTCACAGTTCTCCGCGCTGCAGAGAGATATCGTGCGTACGTTGTGAGCAGGAAACTGGAACTTGTCACATACTGCATGTTAAGTTGGCCCATTGTGTACAACATACCACCCGGTGAAAACTGCAATTGGGAGCTCCAACTGATGCTCCGTGGCAACACGGCGCAAATGTAGCTATCCGCGCGGTCATTATATCCTTGCAGCCCGTTCACGCCTTGCATAACAAACTGAGCAAGCAGCACTTGCGCTCCAGCGTATTTGTTGTCCCAGCTGAACTGGTTGACAGACTGTGTGCTGCCACCGAGGGCATTGCCGTTGCGAATCAGGTATTTCAGATAGCCATTCTCACGGGTAGCCCTATACAACCATGCGGCGCCCCACACGAGCTCATCCATGTACCCCGAGTAGGAGCAGTAGAAGGGGCACACCACTCCTCCGAGCACGTCGCTGTACTTGCCTCGGTATCTATCCGCGAAGGCGAACACCTACTCCAATTATTCAACGAAACATTGTAAATACAAGATCGTTTGAACCGAAAGACAGATTTAGAATAAGTTGGATTTGGGAAGTTTTTCTGGGTCATACTTGTCTGGCCCTGGAGAGGAGGCGCGCAGAATAGGCATTGTCGATGTCCCGAAACGCAATCGAGGCCGAGGCTAGCGCAGCGGCCGTCTCACCAGCGACATCGGATCCAGGGCGGACCGCGTCCACTTTGTATGCATTTCGGGGCGTGTCCATCTCCTCTGGTCTCTGCCAGCACTGGTGGTCACTGTTGGGATCGCCAACCTGCACCCAGAGCTCATTGGGACGCGCACTGGCTTTTAGTAGATAATCTGTACCCCAACGGATGGCATTCAGTGTGTTCCCCCGCTGCCCGGTCATCCTCAACGCATCGCCAAACTCCACCGCTCCCCAAGACAACATGGAGACGCTGAATGCCATTGGAAGCCCGAACTTAACGTTGTCTCCCGCGTCGTAGTACCCTCCACTCAAATCAACCTGCACAAGAGTCCACCATCGTCAAGGTCAATTTTACAATTTCAGCAGAGGTCCAATTTCGCGGATAAAAAGTGTACAGGCACATGAATTTGCAATGAAATTGCTGCGTAAAGTTTCTGCCTCTACTTCTGGAAGAATCTATTTAGCATACATTGTTGGAGCGGCCATCGTTTAGTGCCGAATTCCCCCTCCACCTGAGCCGCTGCCAGCTTGGGAGCCTCCCCGATCGTTGAAGGTCGAAGAAAATGATGGACTTGTCCAGCGCGTCTGCGTAATCAGCTCTCGAGAACGCCAGTGCCATTGATACCAAGCTCGGCCATGCAAGGGCTGCCACGACCAGAAGGTGAAGATTCGACAGCCTCATGTTGGTCAGATCTGATCTTCCAAGCAATGGACTGGAGACCAACAGTCTCTTGAGAGGATTGTGGTGGAATAGATCACCTCGGCAACCACCAATCCGATTATGGTAGAACCTGTGAATACTGCGCTGTGACATGAACTGGACACTTATGTACGTATGCATTCTGCGATTGGTGTCGGTCAGATTTGCTGAATTGCAGGAACTCGGCGTTGGGACTGATTAAATCAAAGGAGATGGTACGTTCCACATCCATCTGCTTAAGATAATATTTTTGGATTACTGTATTATCTTTTAACACCTAATGACATATCCAGAGTTCAGAAGTCGAATCCTTCGAGGAATGGTTAGATCGATGAATGCAACCACAATGAGACCACTCAGAGTACCTGTTGCTTCCCGTTGACCTAAGTACCGGAATTTCATGACTTTCAGATTAGTTCCCCCGAGAATGTGCCGTCATGCTAGTAAGATTTAATTTTCATATTAATAATATTAACTTTGGAATTTTTTTTGACTTTAGAAGATTTTTTGATATCACTTGGAATGGTTTTAGGAGCTTGGAGGAGTAATTTATCATAAACGCATGTTCTAAGAACCAGAGGTGGCCCTCGGATGCGAGAGCAAGGGGTCGCCAGTAAATGCGGCAGTGAAAGTTGATCCCAACAGAAAATCGCGCACGTCGAGCTTTTCGAAAAGGGTCCACTTCCCAATCGATCAATTCCATCTGCTATTCCAGGGAACAGATCTCCACATCACCTTAGCTAGTGAGCCGCAATTTCCAATTTGCCACCGAATACCCCAACCGATGCAGTTATGACCTGCAGGACCCTGAGGAAGGTATTGTTGGTAACTCGCTGCTCGGAGTAGGTTATAAGATTCTCCGGAACAAAGTCAAGTAGCGGTGCAAAATTGAGTACTTATTTTGACCGCATAATCGTGCTGAGCCTACCCCGAAACAGTCTCGAAGTCTCCATGTCATGATCCACGCCGCAAAGCATCTGGAAGTCGCTGGTACTCGACTGCGAAGTAAAGCAATTTAGCATGGACGGCGTTGACAGACTGCGCAGAGCGCAAGCAGATGTGTCGTCGGAGAAGGAGGAACCTGCTCAACACAATCCAGGACACAAGCCTGCGGCACAATTTACTGCGCACAGACCGGCCGTTGTCACTGCAAGGTCAACCGCCGAACTCCGGGCCTAAGACGCCGACATCACCGAATGAACTTCGAACCCGATCGACTCGAGGGTGGTCTAGATTTCGTGTTGCGGTTGCAAGTCGTCGTGTGATCGTGGATGGTATTGGAGGATTTGCGTGCTCCAGTGGTCGATGCGATCTCCGCCGCACCATGTCGATGGCGCGACCTGAGACCCCGTTACCGCGGACTCAGAAGTGCTCTTTCGGTGCAATCTGTCTAGATCCTTCGGACAACCCTAGGATCGCCTTTTACTTTATTCCTTCGGCGAAAGCATACTTTTTATTTAGAAGATAGAATTGGATTTTTATTACTTTAGAGGAATAGGGAAGTTGCTATTGTGAACACCTTTTAGGCTTCCTTTAGACAAATCTTATCACCCTTCGGGTTACAGGCTATTAAATCAAACAAACATGTTATTTTATTTATTTTTGTTTTTTTGGATCTACCTAATTTCCAGATTTGATTATATATATATTCATCTTTTTAAGTGCCAATTTTAGGAATTAATTCTTGGTAGGTTGGAAAAAAAAAAATGTCAAATTTCAACAAAAAAGTAATAAAAACCTAAATGATATATTTAATTGGAGCCAATATGAAAGATAATATTTAGTTACTTTATTGTATTAAAAAATATTATAGATGGAGAAATAATTATCATGCATTTTGTATCAGGTCTAAAGAAGCATAATTATACATCAAATAATTTGATATATAATTATGTAATATTTAAGCAATAGAGTTGTTTTGATGACAATTATAGGATTAAAATCTACACCTTGTAAGATCATTGTTAAGATTTCTAAAATTTTTAGGCCTAACTATTATATAGATAAATCTTTATTTTTCTACTTACTTAGAAGTAATTATTTTCACAATATATGAAGAGAATTTATATTTCTATCTATTTATTTAGTAATTCTAGCCATCACTTAATAACAATATGTTGCTACAAATGTATTTCTTGCCTTTTTATGTGTATATATATATATATATATATATATATATGTATATTTAATAGTATTACCTACTCTTTTAATAGAATCTAGGGTAAAAAATGAGACATCTAATTTTTTAATCATATATATATATATATATATATATATTTATTTTGGTCCATAATATATACTTCCACCTAATACCACATATATTAGGTGTATTTGTGAATGAGTTGATTGTAATTGATTGATGTAATAGTTCTAAATAACATACATAATAACTTTTTTAGCTTTCAAAATTTTCTTCACTTTTGTTGTTTTTTCCCTCTTCTCTTGTCTTACTATATAATTTGGTAATATCCATATTTTTGCAAACTACAACAACTTCATTGCCTATATCTGCAATCAATATTACCAATTTGGGTACAATGTTTTGATTGTGCAATCTGATAAGCATCAGCAAATTATATTGGGATGTAATATGAGTGGTTAATATTGCAATCCTTATAGTTTGGATTTGGAAGAGAGACAATGCAAAATGAAACATGCCTTATTGGATGCAAATGGTAGGCTAGGAATTGAAAGTACATAATAATAAGCATAACTATGAATCTTTGATGAATATGACAACATAGTTGTTGCCAACTATCAAGAGCCAAAAAATAGGCAATAGAAAGGCTTGCCTTAAGATGTATCTTTCCATATCAAAGACTAGTGGTTTGATAATATGAATATAAATTACTAATTGGTATAGTGAAGAGATACTATAATGCCACTATATAAGCTTATTGTAAGTAATTGAAGAGCTATTTATTAATGCATGCTCTAACAAATGAATTAAAAAGAATAGATTAGAAATATACAATGTAATGTGATATTGGCATCTATATTACATACTTAAACTTAGCTTATTTAATATTTGTCAATATAACAAAAAAAAATACTATAATATATTACTTTTGGATTGCAAATATAAAAGAAACTACTTCAAGATGCTGCTTTTAAGTATTGAGGGCCAAACATGATTAAAGTCAATATTTTTTTCTTAGTCAAAGAAGAAAAAAGAGACTATAAGTGGATATTTGCATAAATTTGTGGTTTTTTTTTATGGCATTGCAATACCAAACATGATCATTACAAATTATAATTTAGCCTTTAGTCTTTGTAGTTGCAACTATCTTATCTAATACTTAGTATTTTTTGTATCTTTGGCATGTAGAAAAAAAATTCCTCATAAATTGAAAGAAGCACTTCACTTCAAATAATAAGTTCTAGGAGTTCTTAAAAGCTTTGAAAATCCTTTATTCTATATTTGAAGCTCAATGGTGTATTATAAGATAACTTTTAAGACATCTATGCTACCACATTGGTAACTTATTTAAAAGAAGTTTGTAGGAGCATTGTATGATATATATATATATATATATATATATATATATATATATATATATATATATATATTCTAATATTTTCTTATATGATTAAGAAGTATATAAGGTAGATTCATTTTATAATATTTTTTAGAGATATTGCTTTGACTTTATATGTGTTTGTAGTTGATTGGTAGGTTAGAAACTTGGTCAATAAGTTAACCATGTGTTGATAGCTTGTGGAACAAGCTAAATATGTAGTAGACATATAGAAAACTTGCTTTATAAGTTAAGATATATCTCTTATAAAATCAACATATTTTGGAGGTCCTATAAGATATCGCTATGTAGTTCTTAGTTGAGAGTATATATGGAGACAAGAGTGAAGCCTTCTTTATCCTTGTCAATGCTTTTCTAATCTTTAGTCTTCTTTGAAGACTTTCTAATCTTCTTGTCTTTGGCAATAGCCATTCTAATTTAATACTATATTATCTTTGAGTGATTTTCTAGTCTTTTTGAGTGACACAAGAATGTATTGACATTTTAGTTTTTTGAGATTTATATCTTTAACAGTTTGACAAGAGTGCTAACTCATTATTTTTATCTTATTTTAGACTTTAGGAATTTTTTCACTTTTATTGTTGAGTTTTGAAGGTTACAGATTACCTACTTTTAAACAAATTGTTTGGTTTTCTAATATTGATATCTTCTTTAAAGAGAGCAGATTATCCCTCTTTGTAGAAATTTTCATTTGATGGTAGAGGTTACAAATTATCCTACTCTAATTTGACTTGTGGATTTATTAAGTTATTTGAAATGGAAGGAAATATCATGGATGCTATACTTGGCAAAATTGAGAATAAAATTGTAACTATTGATAATCTTCAAGAACTTATCAATACTCTTAGGGTTGAAATTTCATGCATCACAAGCCTCAACCATGGAAATACTAATCTTACGCCTATGAAAGAAATTTAGAGTCTATATCAAAAAGTTATACAATTGAAAGAAAGAAGTAAATCAACCTCATAACTTAATTTAAATTTTTTTTTTTCTATAAGTATGAAAAGGACAAGGATTAGTATGCCCAAGAAGTTTAATGGAACAAGATCAAAATTTTGAGGATTGTTCAAAGAAGCAACACAATCACAAAATGAAGAGCACAATTACCAAAGAAAATAATGTATCAAAAAATAAGTTTTTTTTAGTTATAATAGGGACCATGCAACTGGAATTATATATAATATCTAGTAAAGATCCTATTTTCTCCTTAGATCTTCACCTTCTTTTATAATAGATGTATATTTCAATATTAAAAAATACAAAGTCTTTATATTATTAGATTCATGAGTCTCAATCTCTTTTATAGACAAAGACTTTGTTAAAAAATAAGAAATATTTTAAGTCAAAAAAACTAAATTCAAACATATAAAATTCATAAATAGTTGTTTATCATCTTCTAGAGACGTTACTTATGAGAATGTTCCTTTAGATATAGCAATTAAAGATCATAATAGTGTAGTAATATTTAATGTCATAAGATCTCTTTTTAATCCAATTATTTTATGATTATTTTGATTAAAAAAATATAATCCTTAAATAGATTTAATTTTTTATAATCTTAACTTTTCTTATAGTTTAATCTAAAATCTTAATAGTGAAGTAAAAATAGATAAGCTTAGTATATCCAAACTCTTATTGATAGGTACAAGAGCTTTTATACATGTGGCAAAAAAAAGGTCATCTTTTGCTATATATGTCATACCTATTTTTGATGGTAGAAAGATGTCAAGTAATATTCCTAGCCAGTATCAAGATTTCTAGGATGTTTTTGAAAAGAAGAATGAAGATATTCTTCCAAAATATCAATCCTATGGTTGTATAATTGATCTACAAGAAGGAGCTCAACCACCCTTTAGATCAATCCACAACTGATTGCAAAATAAGTTGGCTATATTAAAAGAGTATATTGATGAGAACTTAGCTAAGAACTTCATATGCCATTTGAAATCTCCAGCAGGAGCTCCTATCTTATTTGTGAAGAAAAAAACGGATCTCTACAAATGTGCAAAGACCTTTGAAGACTTAATAAGATCACCATTAATAATAGGTATCTCATATCTTTAATTTCAAGACTTTTTGAACAACTCAATCAAATAAAGATCTATGCAAAAATAGATCTACAAGGAGCATATAACTTCGTCCACATTAAAGAAAAAAATGAATCTAAGCTTGTTTTTTGAACTAGGTATGGACATTTTGAATATAATGTCATGCCTTTTGGACTCATGAATGCACCAGTTGCTTTTTAATATTTCATAAATGATATCTTTCATGAATTTTTTGATGATTTTCTTGTCCATTACTTAGACAATATTCTAATTTATTCTAAGAATATAAAAAATTATGAACTTCATATTTGTCATATATTACAAAAACTTAGAGATGTAGGATTATATGCAAAGATTAAAAAGTATATATTCTACACTATTCAAGTTGATTTTTTAACATACATCATTTCCAATAAAGAATTAATGATGGATCTTAAGAAAGTCAAGACTATCATGGATTAGAAGGTTCCAAGAATAGTCAAAGATGTGTAATATTTTTTAAGATTTTTTAATTATTATTGAATCTTCATCAAGAACTTTTTTTAAATTATAGCTCTTCTTATACATTTGACATGTAAAGACAAACTTGAGTGGAACAAGGAAGTTCAAATATCTTTTGAAGTCTTAAAGACAATATTTATTTCTGTACCAATTTTATATTGTGTCAATTTTTTTAAGGCATTCTTTATAGAAATAGATGCATCAAATTTTACTATGGATGTTGTTTTATTACAAATAAAAGTAAATAATAAGCTCCATGTAGTAGCTTTTTATTCTAAGAAATTTTTAGCAGCTGAGATTAATTATGAGATCGACAATAAAGAACTTGTTGTAATTACAAATTCATTTTAAGAATGGTGTCATTATCTAAAAGGTACTTTTATTCTAATTATAATATATACAGACCACAAGAACCTCAAGAACTTGATATAAGCAAGTATTTTGAATTATTGCCAAGCATTATAGAATATATCTTTATGAATATTTGATTTTAAGATCACCTTAAATCTAAAAAATAATAAATTTTTTTAGATGCCTTTTTTAGATTTTTTTATCTTGTATTAAAAGAAAAAAATGCAACTTTTGATCAACAAAGAATGATTTTCTTCAAACTAAAGCATTTTCATCTTTGAGAAATAAAATCAATATTGATTGTTAATTCAATCTTTGTTAAGTAAATTCAATCAAGTATGTCTTTTGTTCCTCTTATTTATGAATCAAGAATAATTCTTCTATGTCTCATAATACTTTTAACTTCAACTTCTAGAATAATCTATTCCACTTCAAGGGATGATTATATATTCCAAAAGATAAAATACAACTATATATTCTTCAAGCTCATCATGACTTTCCAACAATTAGATATTTTAGATACAACAAGACTTTGGAATTAATATCTAAGGATTTTTGGTGGTATCAAATATGAAAGGCATTTAAAGACTTTGTATAATTATATGATATTTTCTCAAGTCTCAAATCTCCTTGTAATCAACCTTATGAACTTTTTAAGCCATTACCAATTTTGAAACAATCATGATTTTCTATTTCTATCAATTTTATCATGGATCTTTTAACCTCAAGTTTATATGATTCTGTACTTGTGATAGTAGATTGTTTTATCAAGATGGCATATTTTGTATAATATACAAAATCTATCAAAGGTGAAGAAATAGTTAAATTTTTTTTAACAATATCTATTGCTATTATGAATTGCACAAGGATATTATATCAAATAAGGAGATTCAATTTATATCAAGATTTTAGAGAATTCTTTTTAAGATTTTAAAGATAGATATTAAGTTCTTTTTGGCTTTTCATCCTTAAATTGATAGACAAATAAAAAGGATGAATCAAGTTTTGGAGCAATATTTTAAGGTTTACCATTAATTATTATTAAGATGAATAGACAACTCTCATGTCATTAGTAGAGTTTGCATACAATAATTTGATATTTATTTTTACTCAACAAGCATCTTTTTTTGTCAATTATGATATTAGATATTATCATCTACGACTTGATACTTTTGACTTTTTAAAAGTTGATAATCCTGCAACAAAAGATTTAGCAAATCGTTTGTTAAAGCTACATACAACAATAAAGGTACAATTAAAAAAAGCTCGATAATGACAAAAATTTAATGGAGATGCCTATCAAAAGGATCAACTACAATTCAACATGGATGACAAGATATGGCTACTTCATCACAATATCAAGACTACTTATTCTTGTGATAAGTTGGACTATCATAGGCTTCAATCTTTTTCTATTAGTGAACAAGTCAATTCTATTGCTTATTGATTATATCTATCAGAGTCTATGAAGATCCATCCCATATTCCATATATCTCTTCTTAAGCCATGTAAGAAAATGAATATCTTGAGAAGTAGACAAATGCCACCTCATCCTATAAAAATAAATAATAATTAAGAGTTTGAGGTAGAAGAAGTTTTACATTCAAAGTAATATCAAAATAGATTATAATATCTTGTTCATTGGCAAGGATATGATATTAATGAATGCACATGGAAGCTAGAAAAGAATCTTGCAAATGCAACAAAGAAGGTTGAAGCTTTTCATTGTCAACATCTATCAAAATCATGATAAAAAATTAAAAAAATCTTTTTTGTAAAAGAAACAAGATTTAAGGAAGATAGCATTCTATCTTCTAATCTTGTTTGTAACTTTTGTATATTTGTGACACTAAAGAGATGGAGAATCCTCAACCAATAGATTTAACTTAAGAACTATTACTTACTGACTTATTAGATGAGATATTACAATTGTTACAACCTTCAAAATGACATAATTGAAATGAAGATCCTAAATAATGACATGTCTTTCTTCAAATAGTTGGCGAGATACAATGTGTTTGGTATCACGATCTTGGAAGAGACTCCATATGTTTGATAATTTTATTAGAAATAGAAACAACTCTTGAAGGTATTCTACATGTTTTATATGAAGGGAGTTATGAAGGCCTCAACAATAATCAAATAATAAGGTGGTTTTCTTGTCCCAAAATGAGACACTATCTATGATTGAGAGGACCTATCAACTATCTTCAAAGAGAATAAAGATCAGAGTATGTGGCAAATATAATTTAGTGCATCTTAGATTTTTTCAATATATAATGACCGCTTCTTATAGAATCCATCCTTAAAAGGAGGGATAATGTCATGGACATACATATTTATTCTAATATTTACTTATATAATAAAAAAGAAGTATGTAAAAATAGATTTATTTCATGATATTTTTTAGAGATACTTCCTAAAAGCTTCATAGACAATGTTTTGACTTTATATGTATTTATAGTTGATTAGTAGGTTAAAAACTTGATCAATAAGTTAACCACGTATTGATAGCTTGCAGAACAAGTCAACTATGTGGTATATATATAAAAAACTTGCCTTGCAAATTAAGATATGTGTCTTGCAAAGTCAATATGTTTTTGAGGTCCTATAGGACATCACTATGTAGCTCCTAGTTAAGAGTATATATGGAGGTAAGAATGAAGCCTTCTTCATTCTTGTCAATGCCTTTCTAGTTCTTAGTATAATAAAGTATGAATAAGATATTTGTATTATTTGTATATAGAAATATATAGTTGGAATTATTTTTGGAAACTTTTTAGAATTAAGGTTAGAATGGCGGTTTATGAAGGATCTACTATAAAATCTTTTAAAAAGATTTAGGGCAATTATCATAGTAGAATCTATCTCTAAAATCTTCTAGAAGAGCAGTTATTTTAATAGAGCCCATCATTAGAGACACTCTAAAAAGTTCCAAGGATAGTTGAACAAAGTATAAATAGGACTGGCTGAGGCTATTTGAACATTCAGTCATATATGGCTTCAAATTCTTTTTCTTAGTAAAGTTTGATTACTTTTTCTTGTTTTGTTTTATTTGATTTTATTTGATTCTATTTTTTTTTTTATTTAGTCCTATCTTTTATGTTCCATTCCATTTAATTACTTTCAATTTTGTTCTCGTATATTTGGTCTTATGTTATGTCAAGATTTTTATTGTTATAAAATTAGTAAGGTTTTAGAGCTTAGAGAATTTAGTCATGTTTCACATAGTCTTGTTTCAAGACTTTCTAGTCTTCTTGTCTTTGACTATAGCCATTCTAATTTAAAACTATATCATCTTTAAGTGATTTTCTAATCTTTTTGAGTGACATAAGAATAAATTGATATTTTAGTTCTTTGAGATGCATGTCCTTGATACATAGACTTGTAAAATTATGCATTTTGATAATACCTCAATGTTACTATTAAAGAAATGTATCTTATATTAAAAAACATTATATAAGTATCAATTGATGATTTACATAGAGCACAAGAATAAATGGCTGATATAGTTGTATATCAAATAAAAGATTACAAAGTTGCTATTATTCATCAATACATATGAATATCTACTACTTGTACATGCCAATGAACTCAAACCTTATGAATTCAATCATAGTGTTTGTACTTAAATAAATTGAGAAAAAAATCCATCTAATAAACAAAGTTTTTTTATGGTTCTATGACTATTTATTTATACAATCATGGACTTGTTGTATACTCATCAGTTAAAAAAACTAAGAAACAAATCATTAATAATAGATCATATCTATTAAAATTAGTATCTCAGGGATATATTGAAGCATGTAGAAAAGACTAATGATGGGCATAGCTTGCTTATTTAGTTCTAATAACACTTATATATATTAGAATTTTTTTGTAATATGGACCTTTACTTGTCAAGGTTTGAATGCATTTCAAAACATCAATGATAACATGAAAAGAAGGGATAGAAATATGCAAAGGAATAGATCACCATATGCAAAAGTGCTTTTGTAAGTTAAAACAATTATATCAATTTGCAAAGGCATGAATTATTGGAAGGTAAGAATGAAGTGGGCAAAGTTAGAAAAGTATAGATCATAGTTGTACATATATAATGGATGGAAATAAAAAATAATATTGATGAAAAAAAAATATAAATTCTATTTTTTGCCTCCGAGGCTTACATCTTCAATTCCTTCTCAAGACATTGCTACTTTTTTTAAAACCCCTAACTTAGGACTAGTATGCTAACTTAAGACTTTATAGGATAAGTAAGTGATACTTCCAAAATATAAATAAATATGATGATAGGAAATTACATAGATAGATAGATAGATAGATAGATAGATAGATAGATAGATAAATAAATAAATAAATAAATAAATAAATAATTATAAAAAATATAGATGACATATTTGTAAAACTATATTATTGTTAGGTGATGGGCGGGATCAATAAATATATTGATAGAAATATCAATATATATATAAATGAATATCTGAAATTTCTAATTAAATCATATAATCACATATATGTTTTTAAAATTTAACAATCATAGAATAAATAATAAATAATTAAATACTACTTCATAAATACTTAAATAAATTTAAATAAATTATTTATTGAAATTTTGGCTATTTAATATTTAAATATTTAATTATTCAAAGTGATTATAAACAATCAAGTATATTTGTTTTGGTTATATTGTCAAAATAATTACATACATAAATAAATTATAGATGATATATAATTTAGTTATGTATAATATTAAAATATGTAATATTATTTATTAATGATATGACTAAATTATATAACCCATTTATTTTTAAAAATATATAATATTAATTTAATATATAATAAATATATCATAAGTTTAGTCAAATTTCTTTTTTTTGACTTTATTTTTTAGAAATCATACATATTTTAATTAAAATTAAAATAAATTGAAATATAATTAAAGTATTAATAAAATTAAAATACTAAATATATATTTTAATAAAATTTAAGAAAAATAAAAAATTACAAATTTGATTTTCTATAACTTATATGAGAAATTAAAAAAATAATATAAATATATTATTATATAATGAATATTATATATATATATATAATAATTTATTTTAATTACATATATATATAAAAACAAATAAATATGCACAAAAAGAAAAAGATATATAATTTCAAGAATTATTATCTTATAAAATTTTAAAAATTATAATTTATAATATTTTTTAAATAGTAAAATAGTTTATTTAATTTAAAAAAAATGTAAAATAAAAAATTATAAAAATTAATAATTATTAATTTATTTAAATATTTATTGTTATAAGATTTATTGTAAAGCATAAGAACTTAAAAAAGATATGTAAACAAGTCAGAAGTAAATCAAAGAGATGACTAAATAGAAATAAGAAATTAAATATATTTAATAAGAAATTAGAATAGATATTACCAAAGATTAGGAAGCTAGAGACTTTTGAAATTAGATTGGAAGTAAAAAAAGAACTGACAAGAGTGAAAAAGGCTTCATTCTTGCCTCTATATATATTATCTATACAAGACCTACATTGTAACATTATATATGACTTCCAACACGTGTCCAATTTGTAAGCTATGTGTCTAACTTAAAAAATAAGTTTCTTATATGTACTCCATATAGTTAGCTTGTTGTATAAGTTATTATTACATGTAATATATGGCTAATTTGTTGACTAAGTTTTTAACCTATTAATCACTTATAGACATATAAAAAGATGAAAACACATCTATAAAGCTTCTAAGAAGCTTCTCTATATGATATTATGAACTTAATTTATTTTTATCTACTTCTATCTATTCATATTATTAACAGAATTATTAGAATAAATATGTTTTTGACAATACTTTTCCTTCTAGGAATGAGTTCCATGAAGAGCAATGATCACATATTAATTAAGTCTAAGATATGAAAAATTATATTTGTTTCATACTATGATTGTTGTTTCCTTCAAAGGTAGTTATAGGTTCTGTCAACCATCAATAATGTTTTATTCTACGACCGATAGACTACCTTGTTATTTAATTATTATTGGCTTCTGTAGAATAGGTAGAAATTCGTTTTTGTAAGATATTAATAAAGTAGATTAATCATTTTTAGGATAGTCAATTCAATAGGTCAGATGATTGAATTAGATGTGCAAAATTGTTAGTAGAGAATGACCAGTTAGAATCTGGAATTTCAAGGATAAGTACATAGCAGTTGAAGTAGATTTTGAAAGGGCCAAATTGTGATAGTCATGATTTGGGATAAGCTTGGTGCTATTTCTTATTTATTTTGTTATTTTAGATTTTGATTATTATGAAGTGAATCTATGGAATAAATCAAAGATTAATTTATAAGATATTGAGTATGTAATAGGAGTACTATGTGATTGAATTATTATGAGAAGATATTAGAAGATTGTTATCAGATATTGTGAAAATTGATTATGGATGGAAGATTATAATCCATTGTTTGTTGAGAGTTGTATGTTTTGACAAAAAAAATCTTTGATTACAAAAATTGTATGAAGCGAGATTGATTGGAGTAGAAGTTTGTTATTTCTGGTATTGGAGGCAATATATGTGTGCTTTTTGCAGTCTTTTGAGAGAGTGCAGGGTTGTACTTTGTTGTTATCAACTCATGAAGGAATATTACTAGTGGAAGAAAGCATTGTGGTGTTCCTTGGTATTTTAGTGGTTCAAAATATGGTTAATTGTGTGATTCTAACATGTAAGCTCATGTTGTTAGTCTTTTCCTATGTTCGAATCCCCATCTATAGGTTTATTTTGAAAGAAATTTGTAGAATAAGTAAAACGACAATCACATTTTGGAGCTGCTATTAGGGATTGACAATAGTATTGAAAGTTAGGAATTAACTGCCAATCTTTAAATAATAATAATAATAATAAATTGAAGAGGTTGAAAAGTTTAAAAAAGATATTTGGGAAAGACAGTGGTTATTTTAAAAAGAGATTAAGCGGCATATTATTATCTTCATTGATAACGAGTGGTCCAACAGTTCTAATAGTAGTTCAAATAGATGTCGAGGGTAATCGCATAATTAGCATGGTTCCATTATCTACCTTTAGGGGCTTGCCAAGTACAGATTTAGATCAACACTTGTCTTAGTTTTTGACTGCATATATAGCTAGTAATGGCAAAATTGAAGATATTTGGTTGCGATGACTGCTAGCGACCTTAAAAGATATGACATTTGAATAATATAACTGCCAAACAGTAAATCACTTTTCTAATTGGAAAGCATTAAAGAATACATTTTTAATCCATTTTTGTCCAATTGGTTTTGAGGATCGACTTTGAGAAAGATTAATGAATTGTAAAATGAGTCCAAGAGAGGCAGTGGAATTGTACTATGGCCATGTGGCAGATATACTCCGCAAGTGGCTAAATCACCAAATGCTAGAGGCTTTTGTATTCTCTACATTAATCAATAGATTGCACGCACTTGAACTAAAAATATTTGTAAAAGAGACTCAACCAAATACGGTAACAACATCTCTTAATCGAGCCAAGATTTGGAAGGAATTCCATTTTGACCAATTTTTAACTAAAAGAGCCATTTTGATTCTAGTTCAAGGAGGTTATCAAATCTTGGCATGAAATAGAGTAGTAGTTAGTTACTCGAGAATGTTCGATACAAGGGCCAATTCAAGTGCCAATATACAAGAAACAGTTAATGCCATCCTATCGCAAGCTATACTATCAAATATGGCAACATTACAGTCTTTATACTTCTCTTATCAACAGCAACCATTGACTATGAAAGAATTACCAATAGTATCAGCTCCAAAGGATTCTAATGAAACCTTGTTATTAAATTTGACTAAGAAAATAGAAGAAATGGCAGTCAATATAGCAAAGGATAAAAAAAAAAAAAAAACAAAAACCTATCAATACTAGGTCCAATGTATAATGTAGTAATTGTAAAGGCCAAGGTCATTTGGTGACAGAATGCCCCTCTCCTCTGCAAATGATGGTACAATGTACATTCTATGGAGGAAAGCATTTGGTAGCTAATTCTTCGAATTAGAAAAAGTAACAACAGTTTGGTAATCAAACTAAGATCCCACCCACTCAATGGAATATCAATCAAGTTCAAACAAATTATAGGTTTGGCTGGAACGAGAATCATTCAAATAGGCAAAATTGGGCCTTTAATAACCTTCAAGGTCCAAATTACAATCCAAGTTCTGCATCAAACATTGATAACTATGTAAAAAAATAGTCAAGATATCACCAATATTTACCATCATTGCAATCGATTCGAGTGTCTTCCGCACCAATAGGACAATCAGGATCATTTACCAATTCAACTTAGAACAAGCCCAGTCAGTATATACTGGTGGAAACACTCAATATGCCTGATGGAAGTAGAAGAAGACTACTTCATTGTTATCATTGCAGATAGATTGGTCATTATGCTAGTAAATGTCCTAATCCAAGAGCCAGTTATGACTGTGCTCTAGTTTGTAGAAATTATAAATAGTTGGTGCATACATATCAGCAGTATAATGCTCCGTTCAATTTCAACAATCATGATTAGTATATCCAGCTACAAACTTAGATCAATGATAATAATCGAGTTTCTTAACATTTTTTGATAAATTGGATGGAATGTGTCAAAGCAGTACTCACTAAGAGACAATAAAAGGAAAAATGATCAATTCAACACTTGAGTGAACTAATTGCAAAGGACCAATTCAAACCATTATGGGAATGTCAAATCTAGTTCCTATAATGGACATCTTATCAATAATGAGACCTGATCCATCTACGCAAATCAATGAGGGTCCAACCTTCTAGGTTTTGGCTCAGTCTAAACTAGTTCCATCCTTTGTGTAGTTCTAGGAGACATCTTACCCATTAAAAGATCTTCTCATTGACGGATATTCCAAGAAAGCTCTTCCAATTGTTCCAATTTTGAGTCTAGGAAAGAAAAATATATTACGTCAAGGAATAAAGCTGAAAAAAATGAAAAGAAAGCAAGCATTGGGAATTGCTTTAAACATGGAGCCTTATAACATTTTGAAAGATCTACATGCTGTCAGAATAAAGGGTGTCCCTCAAGAAAGCACTGCATTCATGGCTGCCACTAATTGCTTAATTAAGTCTTGAGATAAGAAAGACCAAGTTTATATATATATATATATATATATATATATATATATATATATATATATATATATATATATATATATATATATATATATACTTTTAGGAGCAATTATACTAAATATTTAAATCTTGAGTTTCCAAAACATCTAAAATATGATTAAAAAAACTCTAAATCCTTGTATATCCTTATGAGGTATTATTTCCAAACTTCAAAAAATCATATCTTTCAATTGGACCATTCAAATATACTCAAATTTTACATGAGGTACTGATATACTTCTAACAACTACCACAAAAAATTTTAATTGCAAATTCATTGCAAATTTTGAGATATCTTGAAAACCCTAACATTAACTTCAAACCCTAGTTTTTATACACCTATGTGTAATTTTCTTCATATCTCACAAATTAAGCATTTAAATACCACAAAATTTATATGTATATCTTTTTAACACAATTATCTATCTTTTTTAAAAAGTTTAAGGCAAAAATTCATCAAAAAACTCAAGATATGGCTCCAACCATTACTATAAACAAAACCGCTCACTTACTACCTTTGATTTAGAAGCATCGCCTTCAACTCCTTATATCTCCTTTATATGAATTTCAAAAGCAACAATTCTTTTATAAAAGATATAGGCCTTGAAATCACTATTCTAGCCGCATCTTTTGATCTTCAAAAACTATTGTACAACTTCTCGTATTCACAAAAGAGTAAAAATATATCTTAAATTAATATCTTAACTTTAAACGTCTATAACTTCTTCACCCTAACTCCAAATCCTCTAGTTTATGTACATAAATTGTAATTCAAATTCTAAACTTTATAATCTTCTCTTTTAATTTCTAAATGCTCTCTTTGAAGTCTTTGAAACCCTTGTTAAGATCGTAGGCAGCCTCCTCAAAGCACATTGGACATGGTATTTGACCAATAGGGATGAAGTTCCCCATTCCTTGCCTTCATCTGACCATGTCTTACTTTCATCTCTCCCAATTAGCCTTCCACTAGTTTGAATTTTCTTTCTTAGGCTTCTACCTTCTTCCAAGGCTTCATATTATATATCTATATATATCTATATATATATATATATATATATATATATATATATAGATATAAATATTTTTTGCCAAAATCAAAATAAGTAAAAAAAAACAAAGTAAGGTTTCTTATACCAACTCTTTTTAATTTAATCTACTAACCACTCTAATACACATCTAGATTTTTCAACATATAATATGTTTTAACTATATTTTACGTATTGTAAGCATTTATAGTATGATAACGCTATTCAGCCTTCTATTTTAATGAAGCAACTTTTAGTAGTAGCACCGGAGTATCGTTCTATATTGAAATCATTGTTAATATGGCATCGACAATGCAACAAAGAAGTTTATGAGGTCAATTTGAACCCTGACCCAAGCATGCCTACCATCGACATATTGATAGATGACATTATGATTTTTGGAGTTCAAGTGGATGGTGGCTCTAGCGTCAATTTAATAAACGCACATACAATGGATGCTTTAGATTTAGTACATTTAGTATCCAAGACATTGATATTACAGATGGCAAATCATAGCTAAGTTAAACCAATGCATATCTTACATAATATTCAAACCATAATTACCGGTATTGAATACAAAATAGACTATATCATTTTTTGGTTATAACATTCAACTCTATCATATTCAATTTTATTGAGATGACCTTGGCTTTATCAAGTAAAAGCTAAGAATGATTGTAGTCATGGTGCTTTGACGATTGAGAGAAGCGAAGACAAGATGTTGTTACAAATGTATCCGGTATACTATCATGGAGAATCTCAAATGCTAGCATCTGAATTGACATTTGACGATGAACTTAGTTCTGATAAAGACGTCATCGCACCAAAGGAAGGAGCATCCTTCAAGACAACTCAGCTCCATGGAATGGTATATCAATGTGAAGGAATGAGAGAATATTTGATATACTTTTTGAATATAGAAAATTTTGATCATATTATTACAGATTGGATGAGCAAATATGATATGTACCAAATTAGTACACTAGAATCAGAATTGAGTACCTCCAATATGTCAAACTTGACGAATGGATCACAACTAGTGAGAGAATTGAAATAAAAAAAAAAAAAAAAAAAAAAAAAAAAAACCAGTGAATCTTTATGTCGAATTATTAACTTAGGAATAAATGAAATGCCTCGAACAATTAAAATTTATAAAGGTATTTAAGATCAGGAATTGACATGTTGGAAAGAATTTTTAATTCACCATAAATCCGCTTTTGCTTGAACTTATGCTGATTTGAAAGGTATCCCTGTCGAAGTCTATGAGCATTGGATCATTTTGGAGGAGGATGCTAAAGCTACCTATCAGAGGTAACATCGACTTAATCCAAAATATTTTCTAATGGTGAAGGAAGAATTAGAGAAGCTTATTGAGATTAGTTTTATTTATTTGGTACCAAACAGTTTATCGGTTTTTTCAATCGTGATAGTGCTGAAGAAGAATAGAAAAACTAGAATTTGTCAGGACTTTCAAAAACTAAATGTGGCTACTAAGAAAGATTACTTTCTATTATCTTTCATGGATAGTATATTAAACACCATTGTAAGGCATGAATGTTATTCTTTCCTAGATGGATTTTTTGGTTATAATCAAGTTAAAATTGCAAAGGAAGATCAACTAAAGACTACTTTCACTATGGACTGGGGAACATTTGCTTATTACGTTATGCCATTTGGGTTATGCAATGCTCTAGCCACATTTTAGAAGGTGATGATTCAAGCATTTTAGAATTATTTATAAATATTTATGGAGATATTTTTAGATGACTTTTATACTTTTAGTATAAAATAGAATCATTTGAAATGCCTAGGCAAATATTTGGATCAATATGCTACATACGGGATATCATTGAACTTTAATAAATGCCAATTTGGTGTTCCGTTTGGAAAACTCTTGAGACATAGTCTCCAAAAGCGGTATTGCCAGTGATCCAAATAAATTTCAGTACATAATGAACTTGACAAGACTAGAGACAATGTTCGGTGTTTGTGGTTTTCTCGGCCATGTCACTTATTATCAACAATTTATTCATTCATTTGCAATCATCTATCAACTTCTGACTAATCTTTTAAAGGAACTTTTATTGGATGAGACCAGTCCAATTTGGACCAATATCTTGGGCAATGAACCTATCCTTGATTTTTTTGACGTTGATTTATTTGTTGTAGATGTGATTTTACCAAAGTATAGTGAAATAATTCAATTTTTGACATTCCAAATATTTCCACGTGCATTTAGCGAGAAGCTTAAGAAATGCTTAATTTTGAAAAGTACCTCATATATAATGATTGGTAGTGCTTTGTATAATCAAGGAAAGGATGGCATTTTACAACAATATATTTTTCAAAGTGAAGTAAAATTGATATTTGATGGTTGCCACTTGGATAGTTGTGGTGGACATTTTGACAGTGATAATACTATTCAAAAAACTTTAATGGCCGGATATTGGTAGCCAATAATGTTTTCAGATGCACACCAATATGTTCATCGATGTGATCCATGTCAAAGAATTGGTTGACCAATTGGCACTTCTATCATGCCATTAGTACCAATTTTGACCCAAGCACTGTTTGAAAAATGGGGAATTGATTTTGTTGGACCAATTGCAACACCATTGAGACATGGACAAAAGCGGTATATTTTAGTTGCCATGGACTATGTAACAAAATGGACAGAGGTTGTTGCAACATGATATGATAATGCAAACATTGTCATTTTTTTTTATATGAGAATATTATCACTTGATTTGAATGTCCTAAAGAATTGGTTAGTAATCAAAGAACTCATTTCACTAATTATACAATTGTAGCTCTAATGGACATGTTCAAAATCAAGTAGAAGAAAACAACTCTATATCATCCTAGAACCAATGGACAAATGAAAAAGACCAGCAGTATTTCATGCAAGATCTTAACTAAGACTTTTTTGGTGATAGACATAGATTGGAATATCAAATTATTTGCAGCCTTATGGACATATCGTACAGTGTATAAAGTAACAACTGATTCCATCTTGTTCAAATTGATTTATGGGCAAGAAATGATCTTACTAATCGAATTAGAAGTCCAGAGTTTACGGATTGTATTGGATGAATAACTGAGTGATAAAGAGTTAGTGCAATACCAATTGGCAAAATTAGAAGAATTAGATGAAATTTGAGCTATTATTCTTTTAACAATAGAAGCTATCTAGAAATGATGGAAGAGTTATTACGATGGTAAACTAAGACCTAAGAGTTTTATGCCCAATGATTTGGTCTTGCTTTATGATAGTCATTTTAATAATTTTCCAAAAAAATTTCAAGTCCAATGGCATGGTTCATATCGGGTGGTTGAAGGATTTTCCAATGAGTCAGTCCAATTGGAAGATTTTATGGACCATCAATTTAGTACACGTATTAATGGGAATCGATTATGGGTATATTATACTTAAAACTCGAGACGGATTTCAATTTTTTCTTGGGCTATAATTATTGGTATAGGTAGATTTGAGTATAGAAGTAGCTGAAAAGATAGTTAAAGATGTAATTAGTAGTAGGTCAGATGGGATGGCAAGAGAAACGAACAATATGGGTAACATGTTGTTATTATCACCACTAGATAAAAGAATAGGAGTAGCGCAATCATTCAAGGTGATTTTGTGGTATTGCATTCTATTGTTATTTTTCTCTATTACAATTTCTTGTGTTTCAGGAGTACTAGAGAGTAGCATTGAGGGTTAAGAGCTTAAAAGAGTATACGCCATGGCAATTGAGAGTGCAAAGAGAGCTATGGATAGAAAGAAAAGTGGCCAAAATGTGAAAGCTAAATGTAATTTGGAACCACCATTCGTAGTAACTATTACCAATATGGAGTCTATGAAATTGGAGATATATTGGATGCCAAGAAGAATATGAGATTTTTGAAAAATACAAATGTTTCAATTATTGCAAAAGTCAGATAGCTTGCCACGAATTAATGTAATATTAGTGGAAGAATACATCGCAAACTATGACTTAGAAGATACATCAAGCATAGTAGAAGGATGCATTATCGGTATTGATGAGAAGATCCTAGAAAAGCTGTTGTATCTTTCAATTAGAAAATTTGTGGTGGAGGCGCTTGACTCAAGTGATTTCAGCCAAAGGAAGATTTTTCAAAGGTAGAATGTCATCATTTGAAAAGAATCAAAGTTGGCAAATAATTGAGGTAATTATATCAAAGCTCATGGAATGGTTGCACTTCATACTAAGGCTTTTAGGCTTGTATTGACACAACACGTATATGTCAAGATGGTTATTGTTTGCAATGATAGGGATGCTTGATAGGATGGTGTTCAATTAGGCAGCTTATGTAGCAACCTGTATTCATGTAAAAATGGGAGCTAAGCAAAAAATAGAAAAGTTTATAATGTTGCTCTATTTCAACTATGTATATGTCGTGATTGCATTTACATTGAATTAAGCAATGCCAATAGCAAAGAGAATTGTATCCTTATTAGTACTTCAACAAGGTGAATGAAATTTATTAGCACTGATTGCCAATTCAAGGAATTTAGTACATAAAATTGGAGAATCCAGTTGTACATTGGCACAGGAGGCAATTCCAAAAATTACACTAGAATTGGCTTTGATTCGTTTGATATTGAAAGAAGAGAATGAAGTCTTGATTATGTTAAATATCAATAAATTGGCGTTTCGACAAAGTCCACTATCGAAAGGTACATACCTTAAGAATGCTTTATTGAAGTACATTTTGTAAATATATTGCATGGTACGAGCATTGGATGTAGAAGGCAGTGTCAAACAAGAATTGGAAGCAAGCAAAAATGTGATATTGGAGTAGAATCAAAGAATTGTAGAGAAAGAACAAATCATCCAAGAGAATGCAAAGTCCAAGTTGACATTGAAACAAAGGTTTTTACAAATACAAGAAGCTTGCATGAAAGATAAAGAAAACATCTTACGGATTGTGGATGGTCAATGAGAAGAATTGCTCCAGAATCGTCAGACATAGGATTTGAAACATGAAAAAGTTATGTGCCAATTGCAAGTAGAAGGAAAAAAGGCAGAGTTATTAGCGCAAGAAAAAGCGATATTGAGTGACCAATACAGATGTAAAACAGAACGATTGAAGGCTGAAATTGAAGCCTTGAATGCTGAGGTGACAAAATTGGTAAATAATTTAGTTAATATTGATCAATCACAAATATTGATGATGCTAGTTTTTGAAGTTCTAGAATAGATGAGCCAACATCATCACGAGTTGGAATTGAGAGATGCCTAGATCTTAAAATTGGAGGCTCAAGTCCGTGAATTGAGAGAGTACAATGAAGACCTTTCAACCCACTTGAGGAAGGAGCTAATGGAAGGATTGGAGGAAGATGAAAGTTTGTACTTGGAACTAGAATCGGTGGAACCAACAACGGATAATGCAAAAGTTGATCCTTAAGGTGGACTAGAGAAATAGTAATTTTGTAGAGTTTTGTTAAGTAGTTTTTTTTCAGATATGTATCAATGCTATGTTTACAAGGATGCTATACAGTTAGAAATGGGATTATGTAGAATGGATAGAAATTCATTTTTATAAGATATTGATAAAGTAGATTAATCATTCTTAGGATAGTTAATTCACTAGGTTAGATGATTGAATTAGATATACAAAATTATTAAATAGGGAATGATGGTTAGAATCTAAGATTTCAAGGATAAGTATATAGTAATTGAAGTAGATTTTGAAAAGGCCAAACTATAATAGTCATCAGCCAGGATAAGCTTAGTGCTATCTCTTGTTTATTTTTTTGTTTTAGATTTTGATTATTGTGAAGTGAATCTATAGAATAAATCAAAAATTAATTTATAAGATATTGAGTATGTAATAGGAGTATTATGTGATTGAATTATTATGAGAAGATATAAGAAGATTGTTATCAGATTTTGTGAAGATTAATTATGGATGAAAGATTATGATTTGTTGTTTGTTATGAGTTATATGTTTTGATAAAAGAAGTTTGTGATTACAGAAATTGTCTGAAGCCAAATTGGTTGGAGTGAAAGTCTATTATTTCTAGTATTGGAGGGAATATATGTATGCTTTGAGCGGGCTTTTGAGACAGTGGAAGGTTGCACTTTGTTATTATCAATTGGTGAAGGAGTATTGCTAGTGGGAGAAAGCATTGTGGTGTTCTTTGGTATTTTAGTGGTTTGGAATATGGTAAATTGTGTGATCCTAACATATAAGCTCATGTCGTTAGACTTTTCTTGTATTCAAATCTTCTTCTATATGTTTATTTTGAAATTTTTTTGTAGAATAAGTAAAACAACAATTATAGCTTCATAGCTAATATTGAAGACCTTAAGTATATAAAATCAAGTACCTTGCTTTCTTATTATGTACAAAAATATATTTACATGTTTAATTAAAAAATTATTATATTAGTATGATAGAATCACATTTAGAATCCATGCTTTAGAATATGTAATCATTTAATTATAAACAAAGCTATCAAGATGGCAATACATAGAAGACTATCTTAAATGTATAAGTTCAATAACAGGACTTTGTACTATTGTCACCGCTTATGTGTCACACTTATAATATGCCTTTGCTGAACAATGAATGAATATACTTAGATGGATGAATATAAGCTAAATGTTCCAATTTCAATTTTCAAACTTTACATTAAAGATGCATGCTGAAGTTCATTTCTTCAAGCACAACTTCAAATCATTAGTTTTGTATTATCCACTCAAATTCTAAAACATTTCTTCAAAATATCATATTAGCATGAAAAAAATTCAATAAAATAATTTTAAAATATTATAATTTTTTCCTATTACTTTATTTTTTAAAAAATATTATGAAAAGAACCAAGATCTCAAACATTATCAAAAAACTATTTAAGAATTATGAAAAAAATTTGAAATCAATTAATAGAGTGATTCTATTTTATCATATAACTTTTGAATCTTTTATTATTTAGAATAAAAATAAAAAGAGACTTTAATTTTTACAAATATCTTATTCAAGCTATAAATTTTTCAATATAATTGTATTAAGTTATCTAATATATTCTTTTAATTGAATTTTTTATAATATAAAAATATAATTTTTAAGCTATTAAATACACTCTTTTAATAGAACTTTTTATAATATAGAAACATAGTTGCAACAATATAATTTTGTATTATAAAAGCTTTTGTAATATAATCTAATTAGATCTATAATGATTCTAATTGGAAAGCTCTAAGAATGTTTTTAAGCATTTTAAAAAATAACTTAGAAATTTTAAAGATTTATTTTTTATTTTTAAAATATTATTACAAAATAGAATATAAAAATTATAAAAATATTGTTATTATCTTTCTAAGATTGATATAAAAAAATTATACATTTATATTATTAAATTATATAATTATAATATATATATATATATATATATATATATATAATTAAGTTTTTTATTTTTTTATAATAAATATCTAAAAAGCTCTTATAATACATATTTGATATATAAGATTTTTTAGATATGGTCTATGGCCATAAGAACTTCTTTAAGATATACTTTTGTATTTTAAAAGTCATTAGAAAAATAATCCATAATTTAGAAACTTAATCCTTAAGCTTCATAAGTTTTTCTATAAGACTTTTGATACGTGTCCAACTTGCAAGACACATATCTAACTTATAAGACAAATTTCTTATATGTAGGCTATGTAGTTAGCTTGTTCCACAAGCTACTAGAATGTAGAATATGTGGCTAACTTATTGGCCAAGTTTTTAATCTATCAATCAGTTAAAACATATTTAAAGTCAAATACATGTCTATGAAGCTTCTTAAAATCTTTGCCACAAGATAATATCAAATCTACTTACATTTATTTTCTATCTAATACTTCTTATTTAGATGTATATATATATATATATATATATATATATATATATATATATATATGTTTGTGATATTATCCTCCCTTTTAGAGACAAGTTCCATAAGAAATGGCAATCATATGTAAAGAAAGTCTAAAATGGAATAAATTGTATTTGACACATACTCTAATCTTTATTATCTTTGAAGGTTGTGGATAGGTCGTCTCAGCCATTATATTCCATACCAAAGCAAGAAAACCACTGTATTATTTGATCATTATTTAGGCCTTTGTAACTTCTTTAGAATAAAATATTTGAAATATTTTTGAAGACAGTTCCTACCTCCAATAATATGACCAAGCATCAAGACTCTCTTCTAAAGTTGTGATATCAAATGTATTATATTTTACTATTTATTTGAAGAAGAATATATTATTCTTCAAAGTCTTTATCTTTATTATGTCATTTTGAAGGTTGTGATAGTCATAATATCTTATCCAATAACTCAACAAATGATAGCTTTTGAGTTGAATCTACTAATGATTGATTTTTTATCTCTTTAGTACTAAAAATATACAAAAACTACAAATAAGGATAGAAGATAGAATGAAATCTTTCCTAAACCTCATTTCTTTTATAATAAAGATTTGATATTTTTTATCTTGATTTGGATGGATTTCATTAATAAAAAGTATCAATGTTTTTTGTTGTGTTTGTAAGATTCTTAGTTGGCTTCTATATGTATTTACTAATATCATATTTTCACTAATGAAAAAATTATTTTAACCTATTTTGGTGCCGCCTTGAATGTAAGACTTCTTCAAACTCATATTTTTAAATATTATTTATTTTTATATAAAAAAATATATTTATTATCTTTTTGATATATCTATTATCTTATATGGCTCAAGAAGAGACACATGAAATATAAAATGGATCTTTATAGACTTTGATATGTACAATTGATAAGCAATTGAATTTATTTATTTATATATAAGAAATAGTCTAAATCTATAGTAATTCAATTTATCACAAAAGAAAATAGTCTTGATATTATGATGAAATAACTATGCTTTGTTGTTAATATGAAATTGAGGTTGTTCTTTGTGATAAGTATTTGCATTGATCTTTTGTCATTCTTGAGCTTCTTTAAGTTGTGCCTTCATTATTACATGTAGCTCTGAGAAGAGATTTATCAAATCTTTTACTGTAGGATTATTAACTTTTCAAAAGTCAAAAGTATTAAGTCATGGATGATAGCCATAATTGGCAAAAAAAAGTTATTTATTAAATAGAAAAACATACCATATTATTATAAGCAAGCTCTATCAATGGCAAAAGAGTTGTCTAATCATCTTGTTGATAGTTGATGGTATACTTTAAATACTATTTTAGAACTTGATTTCAATTACTTTATTTGTCTATTAATTTGGAGATGAAATATCAAAGATAGTTTTATGTCTACCTTTAAAATATTGAAAAGAATTTCTTAAAATCTTGATATAAATTACATATTTATATCAAATATAATATTCTTTAATAATCCATAATAATAATAAATATTATTAAGAAAAAGCTTGGTTATTTCTTTACTTTTAATAGATTTTTTACATGGCACAAAATATGCCATCTTAGTGAATCAACGTACTATCATGAATATAGAATCAAAAGCACTTCAGATTGAAAGATTTGTAATAAAATCCATAGAAATAAAAGACTATGGTTGTTTTGAAATAAGTTATGGCTAAAAAAGTCCATAAGATTGATAATAAGGAGTTTTTTTTTTTTTTTTTTTTTTTTTTATCTTGAAAAAATCTCACATGATTATACAAAGTCTTTAACTGCTTTTTATATTTAAGGCCATTGAAAATTTTAGATATTATCTCTAAAATTTTATTGTATCTAAAATATCTGGCTATTGAAAAGTCGTGACAAGCTTAAAAAATGCATACTTATGTTTTTTCTTTTAGAATATATAATGATCTCTCAAAATAGAATAGATTATTTTTAAATTTAAAATTAAGCATATCATGTGACTTAGAAAAATTATTCTTACTATCATGAACAAGAGGATCAAAGGACATACTTGATTGAACTAACTTCATAAAGATTAAAATAAAAATTAATGTTAATTTCATTACTTGAAGATGGAAATATTTTAGCTTCAAGAAAATAATTCTTTGTTGATCAAAAGATACATCTCTTTCTTTTGATACAAGATAAGATTATATAGAAAGGGCATTTAACAAACCTTGTTTTTATTTGGATTGTTAAGTAGCCTTAAAATCAAATCTTAATAAAGACATGTTCTATCAAACTTGGTAATAATTCTAAACACATGCTCACATGAAATACTTAAGATTCTCGTAACTTATATATATAGTGATTGGATTGAAATTACCTTCAAGATAATAATGCCATTCTTGAAATGAATCCATGATTATAAAAATTTCTTTGTTGTAGATTTAGTAATTAAATTTGATTTTAGAAAAAAATAGAATAAAAAGAATTAAATGACAAAGTTATTAAGCAACTCAAAAAAAACATCATTTATTAGATATTAAAAAGTAGCTAGTGCATTCATGAATCCAAATGACATAGCATTATATTTGAAATATCCATACTTGATTCAAAACATAGTTTTTTTTTATTTATTTCTTTTTTTAATACATACCACATTGTATGCTCCTTATAGATCTATTTTGGTATAGATCTTTATTTCATTGAGCTAATCAAGAAGTCTTAAAATCAAAGATAGATGGTATCTATTCTTGATGGTAATCTTATTGAATCCTAAATAGGCCACATACATTTTTAGAGATCTATATTTTTTCTTTATAAATAAGATATGAGCCCATGTTGGAGATTTAAAATGGTATATGAAGTTCTAAGCCAAGTCCTAGTCAATGTACTTTTTGAGTGCAACTAACTCGTTTTGTGATATGGTATAGATTGGTCCAAATGGTAATTGAGTTATTTCTTAAAAATTGATGGAACAATCATAGAGATGATGTTTTTAAAGAATATATAGATTCTTCTTGTCATAAATATCTTAATAATCTCAGTATTGGCTTGAAATACTACTTGAAATCTTTTTCTATCATGAATAGATGTGGTATATATGGCAAAGGTTGACCTTTTTTTGTAGTATGTATAAAAGCTTTCATACCTACCAATAAAAAAATTGGGCACATTGGACTTATGGATTTTTATTTGACTAAAAAAATCCTAAACTAAACTACAAAAAAAATCAAGGTTACAAGAAATATAGTTTATTTGAGGATTATATTTTTTTAGCCATAATAATCCTAAAATAATTAGATTAAAAAGAGATTTAATTCCATTAAATATTACTAAATTATAGTAATGACTAATTTCTACATCAATTGGAATAGTTTCATAGATGACATCTTTGAAAGACAATAACCAACCATCTATTATTTCTACGTGCTTAAGTTTGATTTTTTTAATTAAAGATATTTCTTATTATTTGAAAAAGTCTTTGTCTATAAAACATGTTGAGGCTCTTGAATCTAATAAGACTAAGACTTTGTGATTTTTTGGTTCTTAAAAAATTTCTATTATAAATTCAAATAAAAGATCTATAAAGAAGATAGGACCTTTACTAGGTATTGCACAAGATTTTAGCTACATAGTCTATATTATAATTGGAGAAACTTATTTTCTAATATTATAAGGTAACACAATTATATAGTAAAAAATAAAAATATTGATGTTATTATAGAAGAGCCTAGTAGACAGATATAATAGAAAATAAGAAAAAATGATAGAAAGGTAGTAAAAGATTTAATCTTCAAGTTGTCTTTTTGTAGAAGAAACTTCTATTTACTTTGTAGAGGCATAAATGAGCCAAATTAAAGTAAATGAGATAAAAAATGATATAAGAAGGTATAAAAGGGAGTTAAGAGTAGTTTTTAGAAAAAATTACTTGAAGAAGCCAAAAATTGATATCTAAAGAAGATCAATTGTCAACCTAGGCCAAAATCAAACCTTGAGGCACAAAACTACATACTTCTAGTGACTTCGAGGTTCTTTGCTAGATTAGAGAGTGAAATTTGAGAATAAACTTGAAGAGAGTTTTTTAGACATTGATTTTATATCAATCAAGTCAATATTAAGTTTTTAAGGAATTTTCAAAATTAATAATGTTCTTGGTTGGTTTGGATTTTTGAAAAATAAAAATATATTTACAAATTTGAAGGTTTCTTGAATTCCGAGGTGTGTGTACAAGTGAATTTTGGATAATGTGTTGATGTTCTAGTTGTTAATGTGTACACAAATTTTGAAGACAATTACACAATTAGATCGAAGTATATGAAGTTTTTTGTGGATTGAGGTCTCAAAAATTGGAGTTTGATGGTGAGTGAATATTTCTTAGATCTTCGGTGAGCTATTAATTAGATTGAAGTGATTTTTTTTTATAGATACTAGATTCAATTTTCAACATTTTAGATAAAATTTGGAAGTAATTAAATAATTTAAAAAAGAGATATTGGCACTAGAAGTTCAATATTTAGATTGGAGTAGGATGCTACTTAACATCCAATTGGATTATCTTGCTTTTCTTTCAATTGGTAAGTGTAATTGATTTCATCTTTCTTGTACTTATTTCTATCTAAGACATTAAGAAGTTTACAAAATTTGAGTTGACATCAATTATTAATTGTTGAGATTCTATTTGCTGTAGAGTTTATTAAGAATTTGTTTAAAATTTAGGGTTTCATTAGGATTGGTTTCAAATTTTGTCTACAATTTGCTTAGAATTTGATTTAGAATTAATCTAAGATTTGTTTAGGATTTCGGATTTTATTAGGATTTCAATTAAGATTTGATCTAAGATTTGATTAAAGTTCAATTAGGATTTCAATTAGAATTTGATCTAGAGTTTGATCTATAATTTGATTAAGATTCAATTAAGATTTTAATTAAGATTATATTAGGATTTATATATTTAATATTTCTTTAATATTATTTTAGAGGTTTCTATTTCTAATAATTCTTTAAGATTAATATTATTTCTTTAATATTTCTTATTATTTTTATTTGATATTAGTTTGGAACTTCTTTGTGTTTCTTTTATAACTTCTTTTAAATTTATTTATAATTGATCAAAGTTCAATTAGGATTATTAAGGTCTACTTAAGGTTATTTAAGATTTTACTAGACTTGATAGGATTTTTCTTGCATTTCTACTTACCTTCCACAACTAGGCACTTGGTGCATTCTCAAGCAAGAACTTATATAATACAACATTGACACATTGTCTTCTTTGGAAACCATATTCTTTATTTTATAGTTGTATTGCTTCTTTGAATAATTTTAAAAAATATGCTTAGGTTCTCTATAATATAAATACAATCTTTTTTTATGGTGATAAGTCTTTTTTTTCTCAGTAAGAGGTTTGAAATGTATCATAACAATTTGCATAGGTTCTAATCTTGATGAATAAGCTTCTATAAACTTAGAAGCTATTTCCATGACTTGACTTGTACCTCTTTAATTAAATTTATTCTTGATATCTTTCAAAGAGCCAATTGTCATATATAATGGTTTAAGTAATAAACTGCTCTAATGAGTCTGATCTCGACATTGTCAATAATAAATATTTGATGTTATCTTAATTTTATGCCAAAATTGATTGATAAGGGCCTTGTCATTTTAATCCATGTTTCAAGCAAGGTTTTTGAATTCAACAATACATATGGTGGTTGAATGTGATCTTTGTTGTAAAGATATGATTTTGGTCTTTGTTACGCTTTTTTATTACTTTCTTCAAATGTATCTATGAATACTTTAAAGAATGGATTTAAATCATAAAATAGTTATGAATCTTTTCTATCAAAGATGCAAAGTAAGAGAGAACACTCCTAGATAGAAATGCACCTATGAATCCAACTTTAATAAATCTATCAAGGTATTGAGAAGGATGCAACCTTAGGTATAGTTTTATTTGTTATAAAAATCTTCAAAACTTTGATCTTGTTCTATCAAACTTATTTGATATATTTATCTTTACTTCCTCCATATTTATAGTAGCAAGACTTTTTGGATTTAGTTGTGAACTTAATTTCAATTACACAATTTTTTAGCATAGATTTTAAACTTCATTTTTGACCTCTTCTATAGGCATTAGAATACTACTTCCATGGTTGATGTTAGTAATACGTGAAATTTCCATCCTAAGAGTATTAACAAGCTCAAGAAGATTTGCAATGGTTGCAAATCTATTTCCATTTCCACCAAGCGTAGCATCCATAATTTTTTCTTCGATAGGCAATTCAAACAAATCTATACATCAAATTAGAGGAAGATAATCTATAATCTCTAATATCAAATGAAAATTTTGACAAAAGAGAATAGTCTATTTTCTTTAACAAAACAATCATTATTGGGAAATTAAAATGTTAGATTGAAGGTGGATAGTCCACAACCTTCAAAACACAAGAATAGAAGTAGGATAGTCCATTCACTTCTAAAAATAAGACAAGAATAATAAATTAGTATTCTTGTCAAATTATCAAAGACATGAATTCTAAAGAATTAAAAGATCAATATACTCTTGTCTTATTTAAAAAAACTAAAAAATCACTTAATGATGGTATGATAATAAATTAAAATAACTATTACAAAAGTAAAAGAATTTAAAAAGTCATAAAAAAATACCAAAGACTACAAAAGCATTGACAAGAATGAAGAAGGCTTTACTCTTATCTCTCTCTCTCTCTCTCTCTCTCTCTCTCTCTATTTATATATATATATATATATTATTTAACTAAAAACTATGTGGAGACATTCTAAAAGACCTTCAACACATGTCCAATTTGTAAGACATGTGTCTTAGTTACAAGACAAGTTTCTTATATGTAGGCCATGTAATTAGCTTGTTCTACTAGCTACTCACACATGCAACACATGACTAACTTGTTGGCCAAGTTTCTAACCTATCAATCAATTATAAACACGTCTAAAGTCAAATACGTATCTATGAAGCTTCTAAGAAGCTATGCCATAAGATAAAATCAAATCTACTTACATTCATCTTCTATCTAATACTTCTTATTTAAGTAAATATGTATGTGTCATGGACATACATTGGAAGATTCTTCGAATATTCTTCTAGAATATTATCTAAAGATTCTCTAAAGATTCCTTTAGAAGGTTCTAGAATATTCTTAGAACATTCCCTAAAGATTCTCTTAGAAGGTTCTAGAATATTCTTAGAAGGTTCTAGAATATTCTAATAGATTCTAAGAAGTTGCTCGAGAAGTTTCCTAATTAGTAGAAGTTGTTGGAGAAGCATCCTAGTTAGCGGAAGTAGCTCGAGAAGCTTCCTATTCAGTAGTATATATAGGAGTCGAGGCTGAAGGGTTCTTCAGTCTCGACAATACATCTCTTGGAGTTCTAGCTCACTTTTCTGGTGTTGTTCTTGTACTCATCTGTTTAATCTAGTTCTGCCACTTCTTCTTGAACTTCTTGTTAGATTTCAAGTCTGTATTTTGTGTCTATGACAGTTTGTCGAGACTGCATTTTCACTGGTATCAGAGCTAGTTCCTTCTTGTTAGAGAGTGGATTACCCCTCTTCTTGAAGGTGTGCTAGTGTTTTAGAGGTTGCGGATTACCCTCTTCTAAACTGATATCTCTTCTTTCTCAATATTGGAGCCTTATTCTTCTTGGAGAGAGTGGATTACCCCTCATCTTGGAGTCTTAAGGCGTTTTAGAGGTTGCGGAGTACTCTCCTCTGAACCAATATTGTCCACTTGTCAAAACTCTTTTTTCTTCTTTCTGAAGGTTAGCCGAAGGTTAAGACGTTAAAATGGCTGAAAGTTTGGAATCCAAACTAGACGCCATCATAAATGCTCTTGCTTTGTTGTCACACATGACAACAGAGATCGAAGGAGTCATGGTAGGACTCCATAATAATGGAGCATCTGGGATAGCGCCATCTAAAGCATATCAGCCTCAAACTTCTGCGCCAGAAGAAGTAGTTTTACCTTCAGTTCAACAAGATCGAGTAGTCCTACAACGAAAGGAGCCTCGAGTTAGTCTTCCGGATAAGTTTGATGGAACTCGTTCCAAGTTTCGAGGTTTTGTCAACCAAATCAGGTTGATAACAATTTTACAGCCCGAACGTTATCCGACGGAGGAAGCGCGTGTTGGGCTTGTTGGAACCTTGCTTACAGCACAAGCTCTGTCTTGGTTTACTCCCTTGTTCGAGAAGCGATCGCCAATCCTGAGCAACTTTGAAACGTTCTTGGAGGCGTTTGCAGAAGCATTTGGCGAGCATGATAAAGTTCGATGGGCTACAACAAAGATCCGATCGCTACGACAAGGAACACGCTCTGCATCAGTCTATGCCTCGGATTTCAGACAATTGGCAAGTGACATTAATTGGGGTGAAGAGGCGTTGGTGAGTCAGTTTTATTGGGGCTTGAAGGATGATGTGAAGGACTTGCTGTTATCTCTTTCTAATCCTCAAACGCTCAACGAAGCTATTAGCCAAGCTGTAAAGTGTGACAACCGCCTATTCCAACGTCGCCAAGACCAACGTCCAAGACACCAAATGACTCGTTACGACGTGACTATGTCTGCAAATAGCTTAAACTCACATTCGAAGGCAACAGACATGTAAATCGACACGGCGCGTGTCCGATCTCTTACTCCAACAGAGAAGAAACGGCGTATGAAGGAAGGGTTATGTTTGTACTGTGGAGAAGAAGGTCACAAGGTTGGAAATTGCCCAAAGAAGCAAAATTGGCACCCTGTCAAGACTAGAAGTGCGATGATTTCGAAAAACGACGACGCCCAGTCACAGTAGGAACCGTGCGGCTGGACAATCTAATATCACGACAACAATCAGGTTCCTCCTTCTCTGTCCAACCTGCCCGTTGCTTTACAATTCCTTTGTTTTTAGGCCCTCAAAAACAAAAAACTTTAGCTTTATTGGATTCGGGGGCATCTACTTGTTTTTTAGATAAAGAGTTTGCTAAACGCCACAAGATCCGTTTAGTACAGAAGTCCAAACCTGTTCACGTAGAGGTGATAGATGGACGACCCTTATTGTCAGGCAACGTTACCCACGAATCAGAACCTATAGAAGTGGTGTTTAAGGACCATAGTAGTCACGTTGTTTTTAATATTATTAGAATCCCATCAAGCCCTGTTATCCTTGGTCTTTCTTGGTTAGAAGATCATAATCCGTCCATTGATTGGAGGCTACGAAGGATAACATTTCCTGAAAAAAATAATAATAAACCTATTGGTAGAACCTACATGAAGAAATCCATGTTTATTGGAGCGAGAGCGTTCCTAAGATCGTCCAAGGAAGGCGCACCATTTGTCATTTATGCAGCTCCAACTAGCGGCGAGAATATCTCAACATCGAATATACCAGAGCAATATAGGGATTTTGAAGACGTGTTTCAGAAGAAGAACGCCGATATACTGCCGGAACATCGACCATATGATTGCGCCATAGACTTGGAGGAAGGAGCGCAACCACCTTTTGGTCCAATATACAACCTATCGCAGACGGAGTTGGCAGAATTGCGGAAGTACATCGATGAGAATCTAGCCAAGAATTTTATTCGACATTCAAAGTCGCCAGCTGGAGCACCAATCCTATTCGTGAAGAAAAAGGATGGCTCACTGCGGATGTGCGTGGACTACCGAGGACTCAACAAGGTGACCAAGAAAAATTGCTATCCCTTACCTTTGATCTCCGGCCTCCTAGATCAACTTGGACGTGCAAGGATTTTTACAAAGATTGATTTAAGAGGAGCCTACAACCTTGTGCGAATCAAAGAAGGAGATGAATGGAAGACAGCCTTTCGTACAAGGTATGGCCATTTTGAGTACAATGTCATGCCTTTTGGTCTTACCAATGCTCCAGCGGTCTTTCAACATATGATGAATGACATCTTTCGGGAGTACCTCGATGACTTTGTTGTCATCTATCTGAATGATATTTTGATATTTTTCAAGAATGAAGAAGAACATGAGAAGCACGTTTGTTTGGTTCTTGAAAAACTACGCGAACGAGGACTCTACGCCAAGTTGGAGAAGTGTCAATTTCACCAGAATGAGATGGAATTTTTGGGCTTCATTGCGACTACAGAGGGCTTGAAGATGGATCCAAAAAAGGTAGAAGCAATTATATCTTGGGAAGTTTCGAAGACGGTTAGAGATGTTCAGTGTTTTCTTGGATTTCCTAACTTCTATCGGATCTTCATCAAGAAGTATTCTCAAGTTGCTGCACCACTCACGCGTCTAACAAGCAAAGACAAGCTCGAATGGGGATCACAAGCAGCAAAAGCATTTCAAGATCTCAAGACGGCATTCACTACGGCTCCAATCTTGGTACACCCTGACTTTGCAAAGGCTTTCTATTTAGAGACCGATGCTTCAGATTTTGCTTTGGGAGCTGTGCTTTCACAGATGGGCTTAGACAAGAAGCTTCACCCAGTTGCGTTCTATTCACGGAAGTTCTCTGCTGCTGAGATCAACTACGAGATCCACGACAAAGAGCTGCTTGCTATAGTGGATGCCTTCCAAGAGTGGCGTCACTTCCTCGAAGGAGCTGTACATCCAGTGACTGTTTATACGGACCACAAGAATTTGGAGTACTTCATGACAGCTCGAATTTTGAATCGTCGTCAAGCTCGATGGAATATGTCTCTATCACGATTTGACTTTATTATCACCTACCGCCCTGGAAAACAGCAAGGATTATCTGACGCATTATTGAGGAGATCGTATCTTGCGCCAAAGGCTGGAGAAGCAGCGTTTGATCAACAATGTAGAACATTGTTGAAACCAGAAAAATTCAGGATTTTTGCTACTGTTGCAACTATCGATGACGGCTTCCTCAGCGAGGTACGTACTGCGACCATTGAGGATTCTATAGCTCTTGACATCAAACAACGTGTCGATAATGACAAGTTTAAGGTGGAGGGAGATCTTCTGTATTTTGAGGAGCGGTTGTATATCCCGAAAGGACCAACTCGACTCCGAGTACTTCAATCTCGCTACGACTTTCCAGCTGCGGGACATTTTGGATTCAACAAGACTTTGGAGCTCATTTCACGAGATTTTTGGTGGCCCCAAATGTGGAAGGATGTGAAGGAATTTGTCCTTTCTTGTGATGTTTGTTCAAGATCCAAGATCCCTCGACATCGTCCGTATGGACTTCTCCAGCCATTGCCTATTCCGCACCTACCATGGTCTTCAGTTTCTATGGACTTCATTACGGACCTACCGCCATCGAATTCATTTGACAGCATCTTTGTTGTGGTAGATCGATTTACCAAGATGGCGCATTTCGTGCCTTGCAAGAAAACATCGTCAAGTGAAGACACCGCTAGACTCTTTCTTAATAACATACATCGTTATCATGGCCTACCAGATGATATCGTGTCGGATCGAGGTACTCAGTTTGTATCCAAGTTTTGGAGGTCCCTCTTTGAGATATTGAAGGTGGATATTAAGCTCTCTTCGGCTTTTCATCCTCAAACTGACGGTCAAACGGAGCGGGTGAATCAAGTTTTGGAGCAATATTTACGATGCACCATCAACTATCAACAAGATGATTGGACTGCATATCTACTGCTTGCTGAGTTCGCATATAACAACACTCTTCATGCGTCAACTCAACAAACACCATTCTTCTCCAACTACGGATACCACCCCAAGCTCGATTTATTGAGTTCTTCAGCAAATAACAACCCAGTAGCTGAAGGATTTGTGAAGCAACTATCGGAGCTTCAAGCGACGTTGAAGCTTCAATTGCAATCTGCCCAAGAGAGTTAAAAGGCATCTGCAGATAAATATCGAAATGAGGTGCCTACTTTTAAAGTTGGAAGTAAAGTATGGCTTCTTCGACGGAATATCAAGACCAAGCGGCCATGTGACAAATTGGACTATCGGAGATTAGGGCCATTTGTTATCGGGAAGCAGATCAATCCGGTGGCATATCGTCTGGAGTTACCAGCTACTATGAAGGTACATCCAGTCTTTCACGTGTCTTTGTTGGAACCTTATCGAGAGTCAGCTTTTCCCCAAAGAGTACAAAGTCCGCCACCAAGTATCAAAATTGAAAACCATGAGGAATACGAGGTGGAAAAGGTACTAGATTCACGGCGTAATAGAAGAAAATTGGAGTATTTAGTGCATTGGAGTGGATACGACATCAATGAACGAACGTGGGAGCGTGCCGAAAATCTTGCCAATGCGCCAAAAAAGGTACAAGAATTTCATCAACGATATCCTCATAAACCTAAGCCGATTCAACGATAGCTTCTTGCTGAAGCTTGCTCATCAAGTAGCATAAAAAGGGAGGAGGGCACCTCCAAAACCCATAGTTCGATAGTGTAGAACTTTGTTAGCAACTATAGTTTGCTCTCATCATTTTAGCCTTTAGACATGGATAGTCAAGATACTACACTTATTATGTCATCTTAAGCGACTAGCTCACGAAGATGACCGCGAGATGAAGAACCGCCTGCACCACGACGACGTCGGAGGATACCGAGCAACAGATCGCTAGTAATTGTATTTGAGGTCGAGCCTGCCTACGACGGTCAGCCAGAAGGTGTGTTTGGAGGACAGTTTCACAATGAAGACACAGAAGTCCACGCTTGGTCAGAGGTTGAAGGTGTTGGTCACTACCGTTGGCTCCAAGGGCCGATGAATCATTTGCCTCGCGAACAACAATTAGAATTCATAGCGGATGTGATGCGACAGATTTTCATTTTCTTGCGTTGGTATTGACTGATAACAACATTGCTTCTCGGAGACCTCGAAGCTAGAAGAGGAGGTGATGTCATGGACATACATTGGAAGATTCTTCGAATATTCTTCTAGAATATTATCTAAAGATTCTCTAAAGATTCCTTTATAAGGTTCTAGAAGATTCTTAGAACATTCCCTAAAGATTCTCTTAGAAGGTTCTAGAATATTCTTAGAAGGTTCTAAAATATTCTAATAGATTCTAGGAAGTTGCTCGAGAAGTTTCCTAATTAGTAGAAGTTGTTGGAGAAGCGTCGTAGTTAGCGGAAGTAGCTCGAGAAGCTTCCTATTCAGTAGTATATATAGGAGTCGAGGCTGAAGGGTTCTTCAGTCTCGACAACACATCTCTTGGAGTTCTAGCTCACCTTTCTGGTATTGTTCTTGTACTCATCTGTTTAATCTAGTTTTGCCACTTCTTCTTGAACTTCTTGTTAGATTTCAAGTCTGTATTTTGTGTCCGTGACAGTATGTCCATGATATATGATCATCTTCTTAATTAGTATATATAGGAGTAAGACTTTAAGCATTTGTAATCTTATCAATGTCTTTCTTACAATCTTATCTTGGTTTAAGATTCTTAAATTACTTTGTGTTTAGAAATAATAATGATAATGCATTATTTTTATGTATATAAACATAAATATATATATATCAATGGCAATTAATCAAAATTTTGAGATTCTATGGCCAATAACACATGTTTCTAGTAACATATATATATATATATATATATATATATATATAGAGAGAGAGAGAGAGAGAGAGAGAGAGAGAGTTTTAATAGTATATAGTAAATAAATACATAAATAAATAAAACATAATCTTAAAGTAGCCAAATTTCAAGAATAACATGCCAAATCTTTTAGTTTAGAAATACAACACTACATCTTATCTTTTCATGAATAAATATATATATATATATATATATATATATATATATATATATATATATATTAGTTTTTTATTTTAATTTTTAATTTTTATTAATTTTATTTCATTTTATTAAAGAAACACTTTGTATTATGATATTATAATATAGCTTATTTTAATAAAAATAATAAATTAAATATTTTTAATTATTTATTTTAAAAAATCTAAAAGTATAAATTTTAGAAAAAAATATCTTATTCAACATCTTATTTGCTTAAATTGACTTCAAAAAAATATTGAAATAAAATTCTTATGCTAATATTAATAATTATTGATATGTTTATTATAAGATAATACTTTAAAAAGACTATAATATAAAAGCCTTAAAAAATTTCTTAAAAAAAAATTTAAAAAAAAAACTTAATTTTGGAGATAATATAAAATAATAAGAAGCAATAAATTTTACTAAATTTTTATTTTTATTACAAAATCAAATACATTAATTTATGTTTTAACTTTAAATTTTTGAATACCAAGTATATTTACATATATATAGTAATTTTCAACATATTTTGTGTGAAGCATAATAAACCCTCACTAGTTGAGAGTCTATTCTAATTCACAACTATTAACTGGCTTCCAATATAATTATTTAAATTGTCTTCTGCTTTGTCTTGAATTCTCAATTTTCTTAAATAGTAAAAGCCACTTTTCCATACCACAAAAACAACACAAGGCATTCAAATAACTCAACTTAAAACACACATTTGAAAGACATTTTTTTAAATGATTTAATTTAAGTCTATACAATTTTTTTTTTATTTATTTTTTATTTTTTTTATCTAGTATTAATTATCATCCAAAATTATTATCCATGAATGAATTTTCATCCACAAATGAAAATTCATCCAATTTCACTCATCCTTCATCTACAAAAGTTTTTGTACAACTTGCTTCTAATTCATCATTGAATTTATCCCAATAAATTTTTCCAAAACCTAATCTAACATCAGTCCTGATTACTTGCCTTAAATTGCATTTAATTTAACTTGGTTGCCTACACCCACTGGCCGTCAGAAGGTCTCACAGAGTGCTGAAGAATCATTGGTGAATCTGCTGAAAAATGAAGTGCGCCTCCACTTCTTGCTCATCCTAGGAACTTCACTCCAGTCTCAACACTTGGGCTTCACAATTCAATGCTCTAGCTCATTGATGAATACCTCCTTGTCAATACGGATGAGGTAGATGCATCCATCGGCAACAAGGCTTGAGCTAGAACAATACGACCTTTATATCGCCTTCATCGAATTAGCAGGAACTTCAACTATTCTCTCTGTAGTGAATGCTCTATCGAGGCTGAATTAAGGATTCGATGTGAAGATCGTGAAGATTGCTGTTATTGGTGAATACTCGGTTGCTTGTATTCCCAGGAGTACATAGCCTCTTCCATCCCCCTCGACATCACGTGGTTCGATAGCATCGGAGTTTGTCATTACCAATTGAGAGCTCACAATTTCCATCAAGATCGTGAAGATCTTCGTACAGAATAGCCGCCGCAAGTCAATCTCGTTGTGCACAACAGCAAACACCCAGATCGAGATCCCTTGTTCAGTCGCACAATTCTAGGTCGGAATACGCCGCACTTTGCCGACTAGTGTACACCGCCAGTAGCAAGTACGCCAAGAACACCGCTATTCGGCTTTCTGGTAACAATAGCACCGACATAAATTTGGAAACAGTAACCAAACCAGGGACTGTGGCAAGATAACAAAGAAGCCACTCGCCCTTGTGATTATCTTCCATTTTCTCTTTACTTTTCTTTTCTTTTCTTTTTCTTTTATCTTTTTCTTTCTCTTCTTCTCCTTTTCTTCTTTTGATTTCTTTTTCTCCTTTTCTTTTTTGAATTTTTTTGAATAAGGGATTCTATTTTCGCTCTCAGCCGATTAAATTTTTAATAACAATTATTAGAGAGAAAATATTTATTTTAAAATTCCTTCTCGAGGGAATTCTACAAGAGACCTAATCTTGTATTGAAATCCTATTTTTTGCTATTTATCTCAAAACTTCTGCACTAACTAACTAAAATAATGATAAAATGCACCAGAAGTGCATCTTTTATACTAAAACACACCAGTGTGTCAATTTCGTGACTCACATTTTCATAGAAATTTTTAGATTTTTTTAAAAACCATCTCAAAAATACTAATTTCAAAAATACAACACTATTCATGCTTTACATAGGGGGAAAATAAATAAATAAATAAATAAATAAATCATTTTAATTTATGTTCTGTTTTTGTATTGCTGCGACCATAACGTACTCATGTCAACACATTCGCCTTGTGTAAGACTCTAAAACTCTTTACTACAACTTCTTTTCAAGAGGATCAATGTCAACACTCCCTACACAATTTGATGCAAGCACAAGAGCAATCCACTCCACAAAACTCGGTATTCTTTGTTGTGAAACTCATGGGAAACTAACTGACGGGCGAAGCGAGAACTTGCACTTATCAAAGTTACTAGCAATGGTGCAGCTGGACCTTCCCCAGGAATTCTAAATTTCACTTTTTGAAGCAAATTTCACAACAAAAATAACAGAATAAAGTAAACAAACAGACGGTCCAAGCGGCAGATTACAGTATTATAGGTACCAAGTAATGCCTGCAGAGATCTGTACAACACATAATTGTGCACCTTCTCCAAAATCAGAGGAGGAGTCCATTATCATGGTTCGAGCAGTTTTTAAGGAGTGTCTAGATCAGTACTAGGATTTCGAGCCATGCGAGATGTCGCTGTTGGATTAGTTGTGGTAGTATTCATCTGACCCCAGCATATCCCATGCTTGCACGCTGGAGTTGTCATTCCTCAGGATTAAAATTGCAGCCGCATAGATCCCGATCATTCCGATAACCCATATATACATTGTGGAAATCAAGGGCCAGCTGCCCGTGCAAAATTGTTCGAGACGTAAGAGTAAGATCTGTCGCCAACAACTTCATTTATGTTTGTGTATGAACCACAACTTAGAGGAAGGGAGCATAATAAAAGAGCTGGTAGCTGTTGGTGGACAAGCTTGAACGGTTGATTCCCGTTGCCGTGATAAACATTTTTCACCATGAATTGAGTGGCTGTCCCCGATCACTCACATTTCTAGAACGACAACTGTTCGCACACAAGATGGAATGCAGTGTTAGAAAGATGAAAGCTCGGCGGTAACCACGAAGATGGTGGTCCAAGCCATGATGAGAAATCATTCGATGGATCATGAATGCTACATACACAAGCGGCAACAGAATGATCATAGAAGGCGATGCTTACACTCAGAGTCTGTTCGAATCCACTTTCCGTTATGGTTGCAAGCCCAGCCCTTGCCTAAGCTAGCACCTCGTCTTCTCGACAGCTCCCCCGTCAAATCAGCGGCCTGATTTGGTTCTTTTTGTGGACAGTGTGGCAGCGGCGATGAGTTTGGCGTTGACGAGGTTGATGTTGCTCCGCTGTCAACGTTTGCAATGCACGGAGGCCCCTGAAGATTTGTTTCAATTGGATCGAATCACTGTTAATACCTGCTTACGAAACTAAGTCTTCCATTCTTGTGAAGATATGAAGTATGAATGTACCTGCTTCCGGAATTCTCTCTCGGCGGTCAGAAAATTCTGCTTTTTGACTGGAGCAACTTTAGCTGTAACACAAAGGCTGCACCCTGACCGCCATAGCCGCTTGATTCCTCTCGAGGCACGATTTTTACCATCAGCTCTCATGTGCAGCTCGCGATCGACGTTGTCCAGCTGCTTCTCAGGTGGCTTCTTCCGCTTCGATTTAATGTCCGATTTCGACGTCCGCCATCTGGAAAGCACAACGCCGCACCTTCGCTGTGAGAAGGTTTCTTCATCAGAATGATCATCAGTTGGGGAGGTCCCCACATGAAGCTGCTTTCCAGGTCGACTCTCTAACTGGGTCTCCACTTCTTTTCGTGGATCTATGGCTGCTTGCAAGAGGACTGCGGGAATGTCTCTTCCGACAGAGGAGAATAACTGCAGGTAATTCCTTGCTGCGTGGCCAACCGATACTACTCCAAAAGATGCATCATGGTCGCCGAAGACTGGGAGATCCTTCCTCGTGATGGTGGTACTGGAAGCGCATGCTGGAAGAGGATCTCGTGACGCCGACTGACAGGATTCGGCTTCGTCTTCGGAGCTTCGGACTTCGCGATCAACGAGTGGCACATTGGGCACACTGTTGCGTCGCAAATTGCTCTGAGAAGGTTTGCGTGGGCGACCATCAAGGCTATTACGCACTCCCGCAAGCTGGTCCAAGGCGAACGTCCCAATAGCAAGCAAACCCTCCTGTTCGTGGCTGAACACGAACTGGATTGTCTCCTGCAACCTGTTTTCCCATTCAGAGCTCAAATCATTAGCTCCACGAGACAAGTACTGATCTCCTAACCCAGAATCTTCTACATGATGTCCAGAGAAATCCTTCGAAGTTCGACGAAGACCTACGTCCGTCTTCTGACGCAGCGATGATTCGAACCATCCACCCCTCTCCGATTGACATTGATCAGCAGTTTCAGGGCTATGGGTGCGCCTTGTGGCGTCAGAAGATAGAAACCAGAAAGGTACTTTACCTGCACAACATTGCTAGACATGATGAGCAGCTCAGTAACATAATTGACCGACATAGTATGATTGAATTGGGCACGTATATCTGTAAATATGTCAGGAAATACTTGATAAGCTCGAAACAACCATGTATTATCTATCATTTGATTTTCAGGTTATTTAGTTTATTAATCAGTAATTTATTTTTGATTATTGAGCGCGAACGGGAGCACGTCGTTTTTCCTCTTGAATTAGCCTCTTAAATTTGCACCATGAGGAGTCAGACATGACCAGTGACTGCAGTAATCGAAACTAGCTTTCAGCGTCTTGAAGTTTTTGGTCTGATTTGAGTAGGTTCTGTTAGGATTCAAAGGCAAATAAGAGCCGAGTCGAGCTTCATGCTGGATGATCAAAGCAGATTTGTAGTTACTTACTAATTTAAACTTGGCCCAAGTCTTCGGAAAAGCACTAGCTGCGCTATTACTGTGTAGGGATTTAAAAAAAAAAAAAAAAAAAAAAAAAAAAACCTGGTTTCTGAAATTCTTTGGCGCTCGTCTGGAGAGGTGGGGGATCCTGATTCTTTCCCCACCCGAATAACTGCACAATAATAAATGATTTTTAATTAGTATAATCCTTCTTCAAGGATCTTGCCTGTAAAGGCTGTCATGCAGCAGGTACTTAAAATTTGCACATGCAATTCCTTCAAAGCTGGGCCGCATACCTTCATGATGGGAGGGTCGTGCTTGATCCAGCTGTTTGAGTTGATCGATCAAGAATGGATAAGAACTGGTAACGGCGCCAATGAAGACTTCGTGATTAGCTCCAGAGCTAGCATCTTGTGTCACAAAAAAAATACTCCACTGTCAGTTTCTATTCTGCACAAGATCACCCTGAGTTCATTTGTAGCCCAGGGTGCCCTGAACCAAGACGAAGCAGCTAGAATGTCATAAACAGTCCAGGTAGTTGGAACAATAAGGACAGTACTTTATCATACATTTCGAAGAGGGAGGGATTGATTCAATGTGGATTGTAGAGATTGAACAGAAAGTAGTTGTCGAAGACCGAGCCTCCATCTTCCAGAAGAACGATGCGACAAGCATGTTGGCTACAAGAAATCAGAACGAGATGGTAGCACCAGCGTGACACCACAGTTATCACCCACCTGATGCAACGTGAAATGCGTGCTTCCAGTACTTGGCGCCTGGCTGAGAGTGCAGCCTGTAACAATCGTGCACCACAGTTTAGCAGAGAAGGACTCAGGACGGCTTGGGCCAGGTGGCTAGACATGCTCTTAGTAGTGGGCGTTCTGCATTACCGAGCGAAAAATTAGCTTACACGCACCTTCGACAAAGGGCTTGGAGTTTAAGTATGGTCGCAGTCGCTTCTCGTCGCTTATCAAGCTAGATTCCCGAAGAGCTGGCTGATTCTGAAGAAGCTGTGCGTCGATCGATTACTGGAATGAATACTCATGAGGCACATTGAAGACGTGTCGCCACGCGCTGACGTCGTCGTCCGCGGACTAGCTTCTGGGGGAAGGAGCTGAGGGTCTGACAATACGGGATCAAGACTTGTACCAGAGCCGGTGCATCATTTGTAGAAATGACCCCACAACAGAAGTCCTTTACGAAGGGTGGCATAAATCCCATACCCTGTCTTTACAAATGAGGACCAGCACACTATTAATCTACCAATAAGGATCAAAGACTAAAACTTCACAACGCTCAAACAGAAAACACGTACATCTGTGTCAACCTCCCCTAATAATGTGCCGGCAACAGATGCATCATGCAATCGACGTCATGGCAGGAGATATATATATATATATATATATATAGAAATAGATATAGAACAAAGATATGTACATATACCCCAGAAGAGGAATAAATCTGATCAGCTGAAGATCCATGTTGACCGAGGTTGATATGTTTTCCCCAGAAGAACCCCACCAAAATCCTTACAAGATCGCTGTTCTGACCAGTCTAAGTAGAATACTCCGCCCTGTGTTGCACTTTGCAAATCCAATTCCAGATTCAGACGTGTTTCAGTTATTACAGTTTCACAATAGAATGTAGAGAGCCTGGCAAGTCCCCGTCGCTGCTATTAAAAAAAAAAAGCGAAATCCTACTAAACTTGTAGAGATCCGTGAGTGATTGGAGCGTGCGGAGGGGGCCACCTCACAGCCAGCTTTGGAGCTTTGCCTCTTTGGATTTCATGCTGCACACAGCCAACCGTCAGGCACGGCTCCCACCGATCTCTGCACACTACTTGCTCGTTGTGGTATCGTGCCAAATGCATCCCAGAACCCCAATTTGCAGAGGAACCTGATATTCTGGGTGGTTTTTCCCTCTAGCCTAGGCCAGACTCCACTCACAATCTCTCTTTGAAGTGATCTCATGCGATCGATAGCATGCAAAATGGTTCGCGTTCCTTGATGCACCAGAGAGCAGAACTAGATGATGCAACTGTAGAAAACTTGATGCATGCTCTTTTTATTCGTTTGGATCAAGCACACCGTTGTGAAGTGCACATCTCGGAGCACATTTCAGAGCACAATTGCTTCCCCTATTTTAAACTTCATTTCATTTTTTCTGTTTTTTCTAACTATTTCATTTGTTTAGATATGCCAATTGTAAGCGTTTGCAACACACTAGTAAAAAATGAACACTAGAAGAAATGCGATCGGATAGCTATCGTATCAAGAGTTTATGTGGTTGTACATATTACTGGTGGTTTCTTCTACTATTCGCACCTTCTAATTCATAGGGTTGAAAATAGGAATATAAAGCTGTATGAAAGATTTCAAAACATTTTCAAGAATATGATTCTCTTTGTATTGTTCTTGTTTCACAAAGATATTATGCCATATTTTTAAACTTAATTATGGCTTTAGTGGAATGGGCACCCAACTTATATCTAGTATTGGATAAATAGAAAATCTTTGTGGTTCCTTGTACAGAAATATTTTAATAATCCTAAACCATTGATTTTTCTAATTGTTGATAAATAATTTTGTGTTTTTTTCTTTTAAAAACTCAAAATTTTAACCATGCACCTCTCCTACCGATATATTATGGACTCCCAAAAATTGGTTGCCATCAATAAGATGCTCATAAAATTTGAGGTAGCTAATTGGCAACTAACTGTTGGGAATCTCTAAGATATTGAGAGAAGAGTTGCAATGTTAAGGATTTGGGGTTTTAACAATAATACCCAATACCATTGATTGGATTGGATTAGATTGGATTAAGCAATTAGATTGGATTAAGAGCTTTAAGTTTATTAAAATGTTCTAACACAAAGAGCCATTTGGATATTTTGTTCATTCATTACCAGTTGGGTACCTATTTCGCCAGTGCAAGCTGGGTACTGTTCTGAAAAATTGCTCAATTATCCCTTCTGTAACCCCATCTTTCTCCTCTGTACACAGTTTGTTACATTTTGTAAAGAATGCACAAATGACCCAGTCTCCTTTCCTTGTAAATTGTAAAATTAACTCCATTCTTGTGGTCTGATACTCTCTAATACAGATAATGTTAAACTCATAGCCCACATGGAGGGAGGAATGTAGCAGCTCTGATGAATTATTCCCTTGGTTTTTTTTTTCCTCCCCCCTCTGCCACTTTCAGGAAGCTCCTATTCCAAAGCATCATTTTGACTTTGTACCTTAAAGTGCTAGAGGCCAGTGCTGAGCCTAGTGGAGGAGATGATGGTGAGGAGTAAACACCTCAGGCTCCTTTCTCAATATAGCATGCCAAAGCAGCTGTATCCCAGTGTTTTTGTTGCTGTGCCACCACTCTGAATTGAAACCTTCTTTTCTTCCCTTTCTTTCCTAGTTTCTGGTTGTAAATATATTCTGTGTTTGTCCAAATGCTTTGTGGATGATGAACTACTCAGTGGGAGGAACCAAGTGCAAGCAAGCAAGTGGAGCCCAAGCCACAGATTTAAGCCTCTTGTGTGTCACTGGGGCTGAGCTGTACTTTGCACTGCTGCACTGTACTGACTGGCTGACTGTTGTTGCCATCCTGCCCGCATTTGTGCTGTGATTTTAACAGTTAATTGTGTTATGTGGCCATGGAGCCAGAAAAGGGAAGGGCCAAGTGAGGGCAAGAGGGAAGAGAGTTGTTTTGGGAGTAGAGGTAGTGGCTGGAGAGAGGCAGAGACTGAGGGGCTGCTGGTGTCAGAACAGGGGCACTCAAGTGTCCCAACTACCAGGCTTGATGCAGCATGAAGGTCCAGATTTGGGGCAGGGACTGGAATTGAAGTGAAAGACTTTCTATATTACACTAAAATTCTCCCTTCCTATCTTTAGAGGCCTGCATTGTTTGTGGGTCTCCCAGTTCAAAATTGGCAAAGCTGTTAGTGTGGGCTTGTGGGTGGGATCGGGTGGAGTGGGGGAGAAGACATAGGCTGGACGAGGGCTGAATCACATGGGGGGAGACAAACCCCCTATCAAGACTGCAAGTAAGCCTCCCCTCTGCAATGCTCTCTTCTTCTTCTGGTGGTGGTCTTTGAATTCCTACTTGGGCTGTGGTTCAGAGCTACTGGAGTGCATAGAAAACAGTTCTAAAAACTGTGTCCATGATGTGGGACCTCAGGGCATGCAACATGGAACATGCCTGATTTGTGAGTGAACAAATGGGTGACTTGTGGATCTTAGAGATGGCCCCCCATCTTGTTTAGTTTTGGAGTTCAGTGTTTTTTTGTTTTTTTTTTTTTCGGTTTTTTTTTAAAACAAGAGCATAAGAAGATCCTTGCATCCTGTCCTGTGCCTGACCCATGAGCTGTGAAGACGTCCATCCACTCATGCATTAATCCATACTGAGTGGAGTGATTGGGAGTGTAAATTGCCCCAAGGACTGAGCTGCCAAGTCTGTTCTACCCCCTTGCAAAGCACACTCTATTGTCCTGCAAGGAGATTCTGGGTTAGCTGGTTTTGTCGTCTTTCTGTGGGGAGTGTGGCATTATCTGTGTTCTTGTGCCCATTTCTCTCAACATCAGAAGGGGGGAGAAGAGAAGGGGCACTGGTGAGCTCACTGACTGACTGACAGGTGTTTGTCACACTTAAAAGAAGTCTTTGGCACCTGCCTCTCTTTCTCTCTTCCAGATGCATGAGTCACACTACCATCAAGAGCTCTTACATTTCCAGACAACAGAACATGATACAAACTACATTACTATGTACTACAGCTCCTTCTCTGTGATCTGCAACAGTGATTTTTTTTTTTGCATGTGGCTATTGCCACAACACCTTTTACTTGGCACACAGAAACCCTAAAATCTGGAATGACCCAAATTTTTGTGCTAGTAGTCTAATTATCTGTGCGCTTAGCAGATGTGTGTGGATAGCAGAAATTTTTGTGCACTTAACTACAATGCACATTTCGAGCCATGTCAGTTGTCATGTCTTTCTTTGTTGAAGGCAGGCTGTGATTTACCAAGGATCGAACCAACTTGGGCATACAGGTGTACTGCACAAGCGAGGAACTGAGAGTCATTGTTTGGGGAATGAATTGGGAAATTATTGGGTGAGGGCAGCACCACTATGGAGACAATGAATGAAGACAATGGACAGATGGTTAATTTTTAGATTTTGAGTTTTGTGCGCTTAGCCTGTTTATTTGTGTGATTAGCAGAAATAGCATTTTTTTTGTGCACTTAGCATATTTTCTATGAGCTCCTAAAAAATTTGTGTGCAGAGTAAAAGGTGTTGTAGCAATAGCCATTCCTTTTTTTCTTTTCTTTTTTTTTTCATATGCCTAACCTTCTAACATTAAATTCAGTCACATGCAGTAACTTATCCAAATCTTGTTTGATGTGCAGTATTCACTGAATGGAGTTTCAAATCTCTTCTCTCTCTGAATGTATTGTTCAATTTTGTGAGCATAGCCAAGCATCACAACTCCAATGTACAAATTATATAGCTACATATTACAGCATGTGATACATTACTAGATGTCAATTATTACATACAAACATTGGGGTTTAGAGTGCATGGTGAGATCAGGATGTGAGGGCTCCACAAGGGTGTGAGGAGCTGTAAGAAACACACAAAAGGTTCATGTTGCATGGAGTAGAAGCAGGCACTAGTTGGTCCTTGCTGGGAACATGTGATAGGAGGGGGGAAGACAAGGGACAGCAGGAAGAGGAGAAGAAGGGGAGACTTAGGACATTTCCACTGCAAGCAACATGGTTTCTCCCCCCCTCTTCCTCACAATTAACCAAGCTCAAGCACAGGGTGTGAGCTCAACTGGACATGAGGCAGGCAGAGGAGGAAAATGTGATTGGTGCATGGTGTCGGTGGGCTGCCACAAATATTAAAAACAAGAGACAACAAACAAAGAAGGGCAGCAATAATGGCCTACCCTCATGGGTTTGGCCGAGAAGACCCTTCAAAGTGGGAGGAAGGCCGAGGGCAATTGTAACCATTGCAGAATTTGCCACATACCCAGCTCCCTCTATTGATCTCTCATTGTGCACTGTAGCCCAATTCACTCCCATTCAAGTATTTTCCCTTTGGCAGCTTTACTTGTCAGTGCATCTGGGCTTGCTCAGGGACCTTCCCATCACAGCCAAGCGCCTCAGTGGCTTTGTCTTCACTGCCCATAATCAACTGCCGCTTCAGCTCTCTTTGTGTGCTGCAGTGAACTGTCAGAGATCAAACAAAGAAGAAGTGGTACAAGAAAGAATGAGAAGCAACTGAAGGATGGAGAGACAAAGACAAAAAGGAAGGCAACAGCTGCTGGGAAGGGCAGTGCATTTTTGGACTCTTCAAGCTCTTCTTTGGGAAGCTTCTGGAGCTTTTGGACTCCTCAGCCCCAATTCTGTGTCCTTGGCAGGTTTACTTTTGGCTTCGAATTTTGGATGGCACTGGAAGTTACTGTCTCCACATGGAAGCTTCTCCCTCCTCCCTCATTCTGACGCGTTCCCTCTCTCTGTTTGCTGCACGGCTTCTTGTCTCATGCTCTGGCCCACAAATGATGGTGATCATGAGGTGGCATTCTTTTTAAATACTAGAACATCCTTTAGAGTTGATTTTGCAGAATAAGTGCCCAGTTTGCACTCTGACATTTTTACTTCCTTTGTCCTTCATCCTTGAGTATTCACAGACATAGATGTTGGGTTGTTGCTGCAAATTTTGTCAGCAGCTTACTACCGTCCAACGAATTGTTAGGAGTCCCTAAAACATTGGTGAGAAGGATACAGAGTGTAGAGTTTGAGGGTTTTTGTGTGTATATATATATATAGATAGATAAACGTAATATCATTTTTGAACAATTAGACACAATGAAAAATTTAAGGTGTATTAAAATGCTCTTGTGCAAGGAACCATTAGGATTTTCTATTTTTCCAGTACAAGATACCAGCTCGGTACCTATTCCACAATGGCCCTTGAGAATGCAGTGGATTTTCTATTGCTTTCTTCCATTAGAGAAATCTTGGATGTTTTTACTTTGACCCACAATATAATTGCTTTTGGTTTTAATAAGCTTATCTAAGGCTCCTGTGGTTGTAGTCCAAGCTTGCTACTTAAACAATTTCAAATGAGGGATTGAAGTTGTTCATTTTATCACAGAATACACAAAATACTGGAGGAAACATGACTGCACGAATCTGCTATTGTGGGTGGTTCATCCATTGACAAGTTCACCATTGAAGAGGTTGATCCAAATTTCATTCTACACCTTCGGTACAATTTTGGTTCACAAACACTTGAAACGACAATTTTACATATTCAAGGCAGGTTTTAGTCAGGTGATGAGCAATCTTCGTTCTGCTCTCGTTTCAAAGAGTTTAGCTTAATTATTGATTTTTATACGTGGGTTTACTGGACACAATGCATTGTAACCATGGAGATTGCAGAGATTCAAATGAATCATACATGTATGTATTTTTTTGCTCAAAATACTTGCATCATCAATCCCTTCATTGTAATTTTTCGGAACAAGGATGGCAAGAGAGAGGATTTGATGTGTTGTCTCTCAGCCAATGAGGAGTTCATTCCTCGGTGAAGCTCTGTCGCGGAGCCGTGTCAGTTAGAATCAGATTCGTCATCTTTCTCACGCGCACATGAAACGCTCATTCTGATGCGCGCGAAGTGTCTCGTGCTCCAGTTAGCATCGTCTGCTCTGCCACAGCGGGAATGCCCTGCCACCGCGCCGTCTCGCTCCTCCGTAAGATCTCACTTGCGTCATGGTGAATCGATTCGTGCACTTCTGCTGTGTTCATGACCCTTGACTGTGCTTGGTTGCACTAATCTGTTTGACTCGTCGTGATCAGCGCACTTCATTACTATTTTATAGGAATGGGTTTTGCATTTGTCTGTCATGATTGTAACAAGGGTTTCTAGTCTGAGTGAGGTATGTGCGATCAGACTATGTTGTTTGTTGTGTTGTGTGATCATACTCGGATCATTTAACCCCGAAGTTTGGTGTCCTGCTTCAGTTGTTGAAGATCAGAGTGGGGTGTTGCACCTGAGCTTATTCTGTTGTACCAAGCAGAGATGATGAGAGGGATGAGTTGGGGATGGAGGTTTAGGAGAAGTTCGTGGTAATGATGATGATGATGATGGCGGGGAACGCGACAGAGATCAAGAGTTGTGTAGGGACATGGGTGCTGCGACACTATTATGGATGGACTACCTGCTGCAGAGAGCAATTTGTCGAGTCCCACATCGGTTGGGTTTATCTCCGTGTTCTTCGAGCAGGATGTGCTGTGCTGAAATGCTTCGCTAGGGTATATGCTGCCGGCCATTTTCAAGGATAATCGCCCTTACCTTGTGCTCGGACAACCATGATTAAGGCAGCATCATTGCTATATGAACGTTTCAGCTAGACTGGCGGTGTGAGCAAATCCGATGGCTGAGAAAATTGTCGTATCCATAAGCTCTGTAAAGCATTACTTTGTGATTCATGAAGTCCTTGCTTTCTCGAAACTGTGTTTCCAGAAAGAATCCTATCTCAAAGAGGTAGGTACTCTGAAATGGGTCATCATCTGCGTGCACATCGACTTGTGTGATTGTACAGGGCGGAGTAGCTTTTGGACTCTGGTGTAAATCCGGAGCCAACACTATTGGTGCTGAATCGTGCTGGGCGTTGCTGAGGTGTACTTCGTGCAATGATGAATTCTTGTTGCTTGTAAGCTGTTTACAAAGTGGGCAGATTCGAACCATCGTATTAACGAGACTAATAAGATCCCGAGCGAAAGAGCCTTTTCATATATGGTAAGACGATTGACTGCAGAATGTCGCCGTTCTGCATCATCAATATGAATGCAAAGCCTTGCCGATTTTTTAGTTTCCTGACGGATGCTTTTGGGATTAAACTCGAAATCTAATGTTAGCGAAGAAGTGGGTAGCGATTTAAAGCATAATTCTCTCAAATCTTGTCTCTTTCTTGTGTTGGGCGAGAAATCTGGCACTCAAAAGATCATGATCGCTCCTGAAAGAAGCAGAAATAATTTGAAGAATATTCCGAAATGCTCTGCTGCTACTGTCAAAAAAAACCTAGAGGAAGTTGATTAGAAAGATCAGTGGTGTTAATATTAGGTCATACAAGGTAAACAAATGAGTATCATTCCAACATTCGGATGAACAGACTGGATATAGAACCTTACATGTCATAGTCTAGATTTCATTCAAACTTATTGTGCACATCAAATTTCACTATGTTTACTACAACAAGCTATCAAAATGCACACAGTGTTTGATAGAAACAAGTGAGTTGAGAGGCATAGTCTCTAATTAGATAAGGATTGTAGAGCTATTCAAATAGAGTCCTAGTTTAGGATAAGAACAATTTTATTTATATACACTATTCATAGGTATGGATTTGGTAGTCACAAATGAATTAATGAAGTTGGAGGGACACTCTAACTATTTGATATGGAGTTGCAAGGTTAAGATGAACTTGATGCAAGAGGATCTATGGAAATACATAGAATCAACAAAAAGGGCTTCAAGCTTAACAACATTTAATAGAAGAGTTTCTCAAATAAGAATCTAAACAACCATCATAGTAGAAGCAAGCATTGTTGTGCCATAGTTTCTTACAAACACACAAGCATAATGTATTAGAATTGGACAAATCATAACATCTATGCTATGTGATTTAATTCTTTCCAATGTCTTACATATCACAAAATCGAAAGGCCTTTGGTTACAATTATAATAACTATATGATATCAAAAACAATTTATGATGACTATCTTTGAAGGAAAAACTCTTCTCATTACAACTAGCAAAAAAGAAGTCAATTAAAATTTACCTTTATAAAATCAACAACTTATTAAATCAATTAGCAAGTTTTGCCATACTTATAACTGACAAATATTTAATCAATCTTACCTTGTAAAGTTTTCAAAAGTCTTGGTCGACCTTCAGACAAATTCAAAGAAGTAAACATCAACCAACTTTTATAAACTTGAAGGTTTATTAATATGAGAAGAAACAACCAAGGCTATTAAAAAAAAATTGGAAAGAAGCAAAAGAAGTTTTGTACATAAGGATTATGTCACGAACAAAGAAATACAGACTCGAGATCTAACAAGAAGTTCAAGAAGAGCTGGCAAGAATTAGATTAATCAGATGAGAACAACACCAGAGACGTGAGCTAGAGCTCCAAGAGATGTGTTGTCAAGACTAAAGAACTCTTCAGCCTCAATTCCAATATATACTTCTATTTAGGAAGCTTCTCAAGCAACTTCTACCAACTAGGAAGCTTCTAGAAGGTTCTAGAGACTTGCTTCTAGAAGGTTCTAGAAACTTATCTCTAGAAGGTTCTAAGGACTATGTCCCTAATATCTTCTGCCAACTAAGAAGCTTCTAGAAGGTTCCAGAGACTTGCTTCTAGAAGGTTCTAGAAACTTGTCTCTAGAAGTTTCTAAGGATTATGTTCCTAACATCACCCCCTCCTTTAGCTTCGAGGTCTCTGAGAAGCAATGTTGTTGATCAGTACCAACGCAAGAAAATGAAGATCTGTCACATAACGTCTGCTATGAACTCCAATTGTTGTTCACGAGGCAAGTGGTTCATCGGCCCTTGAAGCCAACGGTAGTGGCCGACTCCTTCAACTTTTGACCAAGCATGAACTTTCGTGTCCTCATTATGAAATTGTCCTGCAAACACGCCTTCTGGCTGACCATCGTAAGCAGGCTCGGACTCAAATACAATCACCAGTGATCGATTACTTGATATCGTCTATCGTCGTCGTAGTATAGGCAGTTCTTCATCTCGGGGTCACCTTCGTGAGCTAGTCGGTTGAGATAATCTGACTGGCATAGTATCTATCTCTTGGCTATCCATATCAGAAGACCAAACTATGGCTACTGAAAAAATTCTATTTTATCTTGGAAAAAATAACTACATCAACTACGAATTTTGGTGGTGCTCTTTCCCTTTCTTATATTCTTGGGTGAGCAAGCTTCAGAAGGAAGCTATTGTCAATTTGGCTTCGGTTTATGAGGATGTTGTTGATGAAACTCCTGTACCTTTTGCGGCACATTGGCGAGATTTTTAGTTGGCCCCAACGTTCGCTCATTAATGTCGTAGCCGCACCAATAAACAAGATACTCCAACTTGCCCCACCTTCGCAGTGAATCCAGTACCTTTTCAACCTCGTATTCCTCATGGTTCTCGATCTCAATACTAAGTGGCAGACATTATACTCTTCTAGGAAAAGATGACTCTCGATAAGGCTCTAATAGAGAAATATGAAAGACTGGATGAACCTTCATAGAAGCCAGTAATTCCAGACAGTACGCCATTGGATTGATTTGCTTCTCGATGATAAATGGTTCCAATCTTCGATAGTCCAACTTATCACATGGTCGCTTAGTCTTGATATTCTGTTGAAGAAGCCATGCTTTATCTCCAATTTTGAAAGTAGGTGCTTGATTCCGAAATCTATCTGCAGACGCCTTGTAGGATTCTTGAGCGGATTGTAATTGAAGCTTCAACGTATTTTGAAGCTCTGATAGTTGTTTCGCAAATCCTTCAGTTGCTGGATTGTTATTTGTTGACGGACTCAATAAATCAAGCTTCGGATGATATCCATAGTTGAAAAAGAATGGTGTGTATTGAGTCGATGCATGGAGGGTGTTGTTATATACAAACTCGGCTAATGGTAGATATGTCGTCCAATTGTCTTGCTGATAGTTGATGCTGCATCGTAAGTATTGTTCCAAGACTTAGTTCACCCGTTCCGTTTGGCCGTCAGTTTGAGGATGAAGAGCCGAAGAAAGCTTGATATCCACCTTCAGTATCTCAAAGAGAGATCTCCAAAACTTTGATATGAACTGGGTTCCTCGATCTGATACAATATCATCTGGTAGTCCATGATATCGATACACATTATTGAGAAAGAGCCTTACTGTGACTTCACTAGATGATGTCTTCTTGCAAGGAATAAAGTGTGCCATCTTTGTAAGCCAATCTACCATGACCAAGATGCTGTCAAATGAGTTCGATGATGGAAGGTCCTTGATGAAGTCCATGGAAACTGAAGACCATGGTCGACGTGGAATCGACAATGGTTGTAGGAGTCCATAAGGGCGATGCCGAGGATTCTTGGATCTTGAACAGATGTTGCAGGAGAGGACAAAATCTTTCACATCCTTCCACATTTAGGGCCACTAAAAATGTCGAGAAATAAGCTCCAAGGTCTTGTTGAATCCAAAATGTCCCGCAGGTGGAAAATCGTGGCGAGATTGAAGAACTCAGAGTCGTGCTGGTCCTTTTGGAATATACAACCGCTCTTCAAAGTATAAAAGATCTCTCTCCACCTTAAATTTGTCGTCATTGGCACGCTGCTTGATATCAATGGCTACTGAATCTTTAATGGTCGCGACACGTACCTGATTCAAGAAGTCAGCATCAATTGGCACAATAGTAGCGCAAAGCTAAAATTGCTCTGGCTTCAATAACGTCATACATTGTTGATCAAACGCTGCTTCTCCAACCTTTGGTACGAGATACGATCTCTTCGATAAGGCATCAGATAGTCCTTGCTGCTTTCCAAGTCGATAAGTGATAACAAAATTGAACCTAGATAGCAACATACTCCACCAAGCTTGACGTTGATTTAAAACTTGAGCTGACATAAAATACTCCAAATTCTTGTGATCTATGTATATGATCAGTAGGTGTGCAACTCCTTCAAGAAAATGAAGCCATTCTTGAAAAGAATCCACTATAGCAAGAAGTTCCTTATCGTGGATCTCATAATTAATTTTAGCAGTAGAGAACTTTCGAGAATAGAATGCAATTGGATGGAGCTTCTTGTCTTCTCCCATTTGTGAAAGTATAGCTCCCAAAGCAAAATCCGAAGCATCAGTTTCTAAATAAAAGGCCTTTGTAAAGTCTGCGTGTACCAAGATTGGAGCCATAGTAAATGCGATTTTTAGGTCTTGAAATGCCTTCTCTGCTACAGGTCCCCATTTCAGCTTATCCTTGCATGTCAACCGAGTGAAAGGAGCAGCAACTTGAGAGTAATTCTTGATGAAGATCCAATAGAAGTTAGCAAAGCCAAGAAAGTATTGTACGTCTCTCACCGTCTTCGGAACCTCCCAGGACACGATTGCTTCCACCTTCTTGGGGTCCATCTTTAAGCCTTCCGTAGTCGCAATGAATCCCAAAAACTCCATCTCTATTTGGTGAAATAAATACTTCTCCAACTTGGCATATAGTCCTCGCTTGCATAGTTTTTTCAAGACCAAACGAACGTGCTTTTTATGCTCTTCCTCATTTTTGGAGAATATCAAAATATCATCCAAATAGATGACAAAAAAATCGTCAAGGTACTCTCGGAAAATATCATTCATCATATGTTGAAAGACTACTGGAGCATTGGTAAGACCAAAGGGCATGACATTATACTCAAAGTGGCCATACCTTGTACGGAACGCGGTCTTCCACTCATCTCCTTCCTTGATTCGTACGAGGTTGTAAGCTCTCCTTAGATCAATTTTTGTAAAAATCCTTGCACGTCCAAGTTGTTCAAAGAGACCAAAAATCAAGGGTAACGGGTAAAGATTCTTCTTTGTTACCTTATTGAGGCCTCGATAGTCCACGCACATCCGCAATGAGCCATCTTTCTTCTTCACAAATAAGATGGGTGCTCCAGCCGATGATTTTGAATGAGGGATGAAGTTCTTGGCTAGATTCTCGTCGATGTACTTTCGCAACTCCGCCAACTATGTCTGCGATAGATTGTAGATTAGGCCAAAAGGCGGTTGTGCTCCTTCTTGTAAGTCTATGGTACAATCATATGGTCTGTATTCCGGTAGCATGTCGGCATTTTTCTTTTGAAACACATCTTTAAAATCCTTATATTACTCCGATATACTTGTTGTTGAGATCTTCTCCCCGGTAGTTGGAGCCACATAAAGGACAAACGGTGTGCCTTCCTTTGACGATCTTATAAACGCTCTTGCTCCAATAAATAAGGATTTCTCTGTTCGGGGTTTTCTACTAGGCTTGCTCTTGGATGGTTTTGTGGGAAAAGTCATCTTCCGCAACTTCCAATCTATGGATGGGTTATGCTTTTCCAATCAGGAAAGACCATGAATAACAGGATTTGATGGAGTTCTAATAATATTGAAAATAATATGACTACTATGGCCCTTAAACGTCACTTCTATAGGTTTTGATTCATGGGTGACACTACTAGATAATAAAGGTCGCCCATCTAAGACCTCAACGTGAACAGGTTTGGATTTTTGTACTAAAGGGATCTTATGATACTTTGCAAATTCTTCGTCTAAAAAACAAGCAGATGCTCTTGTATCTAATAATGCTAAGATTCTCAGTTTCTGAGGGCCAATAAGTAAAGGGATTGTAAAACAAAGGGTAGGTTGAGCGGAAAGAAAGGAACCTAGTTGTTGTTGCGATATTTCACTATCCAGCCGCCCAGTTCCTATTGTGGCTGGGCATCCTCGTTTTCTTGAATAAACGTGCTCCTAGTCTTGACAATATGTCAATTTTGCTTCTTGGGGCAGTTTCTAACTTTGTGGCCTTCTTCACCGCAATACAAGCATAGACCTTCCTCCATACGCCGCTTTTTTTATTCTACAGTAAGGGATTTGAGACGTATCGCATCAATTTGCATGTCTTCTACTTGTGAATATGAATTCATGCTGCTTGACAACATAGTTGGGGCGTGGCGAACCGTATTTTGTCTTGAACGTTGGTCTTGGCGGCGTTGGAATAGGCGGTTATCGCACTTCATGTCAGGGACAAGAACTCGATGAAAGCTAAAGAGTAAGTGAGACTTTTCTCAAAAAGAAATAAGACAAAATAGAAATATGTATATTAAGAAAGAAACTGGAATGGCTATTGCCAAAATACAAGAAAACTAGAGACCCTTGAAACTAGACTAGAAGCAAGAAAGGAGTTGACAAGAGTGAAGAGGGCTTCACTCTTGCCTCTATATATACTATCTAACTAGAAGCCACGTGGCGATGTTCTATAAGACCTCCAATATATGTTGACTTTCTAGGCCACATGCCTTTGCTTGCAAGGCAAGTTTTCTATGGATGGACCACGTAGTTAGCTTGTTCTTTAAGCTTCCAACATGCGTGGCACATGGCTAACTTGTTGACCAAGTTTCTAACCTAAAAGTCAACTATAGACTCCTATAAAATCAAAGCAGCGTCTATGAAGCTTCTAAGAAGCTTCTCTAGAAGATATTACACAATTAACCTACTTTTACATACTTTTATCTATTCATATAGGTAATTATATGTATGTCCGTGACATTACCCCCCCTTCTAGGGACGAGTTCCACGAGGAGCGGTGATTATATATTGAGAAAATCTAATATGCGGCGAATTGTATTTGCTACATACTCTGATCTTTGTTCTCTTCGAAGATAGTTGATGGGTCCTCTTAGCCATCGATAGTGTCCCATTCCAGGGCGAAAAGACCACCCTGTTATTTGATCACTATTGAGGCCTTCATAACTTCCTTCAAATAATACATTTGAAACACCATCAGGAGTCGTTCCTATCTCCAATAATATCACCAAACATCGAGAATCTCTTCCAAGGTCGTGATACCAAACGCGTTGTATCTCACCATCTATTCGAGGAAGAACATGTCGTTCTTGAGGGTCTTCATTTCGGTTGCGTCGTCTTGAAGGTTGTGACAATCGCAATGTCTCATCCGGTAAGTCAGCAAACGAAGGTTCTTGAGTTGAATCCGCTGGTTGTTGGCTCTCCATCTAATTAGCGTCACAAAATGCAAAGAAGTTACAAACAAGGATAGGAAATTGAATGTTATCTTGCCTCAATCTTGTCTCTTTTATAAGAGAGGTTTTCATCTTGGTTTTGATGGATGTCGTTGATGAAAAACTTTGACTTTAGCTGATGCATTTGCTAGATTCCTGGATGGCTCCCATGTGCGCTCACTAATATCATATCCGCACCAATGAACAAGATATTCCAGCTTATTTCGGCGCCGCCTTGAGTCTAATATCTCTTCCACCTCAAATTCTTCATTATTATCTACTTCTATAGGAGGCGGTGGCATTTGTCTTCTTCTTTGTATATCCACTGTCTTATATGGTTCAAGGAGAGACACGTGGAATACAGGATGGATCTTCATTGACTCCGGTAGATGTAACCGATATGCAACTGGGTTGATCTGTTCAGAAACAGAAAAGGGGCCAAGCCTACGATAGTCCAACTTGTCACAAGGTCGAGTAGTCTTGATATTGCGACGAAGTAGCCATACCTTATCACCCACGTTGAGTTGTGGTTGCTCTTTACGATATACATCTGCATTTATCTTTTGTCGTTCTTGAGCTTTCTTCAACTGCGCCTTCATTATTGCATGTAACTCTGACAACCGATTTGCCATATCTTCTGCTGCAGGATTATCAACTTTTGAAAAATCAAAAGTATCAAGTCGTGGATGATAGCCATAATTGGCAAAGAAAGGTGTTTGTTGCGTGGAGGAATGTACCGTATTATTATAAGCAAACTCTGCCAATGGCAAAAGGTTTGTCCAATCATCTTGTTGGTAATTGATGGTACACCTTAAATACTGTTCCAAGACTTGGTTTACGCGCTCTGTTTGTCCATCAGTTTGAGGATGGAAAGCTGAAGATAGCTTTATGTCCACTTTTAAAATCTTGAAAAGAGTCCTCCAGAATCTCGACACAAATTGAGTTCCCCTATCCGATATGATATCTTTAGGTAATCCATGATAGCGATAGATATTATCAATGAAAAGCTTAGCTGTTTCTTCACCTGTGATAGATTTTGTACATGGCATAAAATGTGCCATCTTGGTGAAACGATCTACTATCACAAATATAGAATCATAAGATCTTGAGTTTGGAAGATCTGTGATGAAATCCATAGAAACAGAAGACCATGGTTGTTCTGGTATAGGTAATGGCTGAAGAAGTCCGTAAGGTCGATGTCGAGGAATTTTTGATCTTGAACAAATATCACATGATTGTACAAAGTCTTTGACTGACTTCCACATTTGTGGCCACCAAAAATCTCTTGATATGAGTTCCAGAGTCTTATTATATCCAAAGTGCCCTGCTGCTGGAAAGTCATGACGTGCTTGAAGAACACGCAAACGTGCTTTTCCTTCTGGAACATATAGGCGTCCTTCAAAATATAATAGATTATTCTTGAACTCGAACTTAAAAGAATCATGAGACTTGGAAGAATTATTCTCGATATCATGAACAAGAGGGTCTGAGGACATACTGGACTGGATTTGCTTGAGAAAAGTTGAATCAACAGTCAATGTTGATTTCATTGCTCGGAGATGAAATTGCTCCGGTTTCAAGAGGACCGTTCTTTGTTGCTCAAAAGCTGCATCTCCTTCTTTTGGTGCAAAATAAGAACGTCTAGACAGGGCATCGGATAAACCTTGTTGTTTTCCTGGCCGATAAGTGATAATGAAGTCGAATCTTGACAAAGACATACTCCAACGAGCTTGACGACGATTCAACACGCGTGCTGACATGAAATACTCGAGGTTCTTGTGATCTGTATACACAGTGACTGGACTAGAAGCACCTTCTAGATAATGACGCCATTCTTGAAAGGAATCCACGATTGCAAGAAGTTCTTTATCGTGGATCTCATAATTGATCTCGGCTGCTGAGAATTTTCTTGAATGAAAAGCTATCGGATGAAGTTTGTCATCTGTTCCCATTTGTGATAAAACTGCACCCAAGGCAAAATCCGATGCGTCTGTTTCCATAAAAAATGCCTTGGAAAAATCAACACGATATAAGACTGGTGCAGAGACAAACGATGTCTTCAAGGCTTCAAATGCTGCTTCCGCTTCTTGATTCCATTGGAATTTATCTTTACTAGTCAAGCGTGTAAGTGGAGCTGCAACTCGTGAGAAGTCTTTGATGAAGATCCAATAGTAATTGGCAAATCCCAAGAAACATTGGACATCTCTCACAGTCTTTGGAATCTTCCAATCCATGATTGTTTGGACTTTCTTAGAATCCATCATAAGACCATCATTTGAAATGATGTATCCTAAAAAGTCAACTTGAGTAGTGTGAAATACACACTTTTCCATCTTGGCGTACAATCCTGCATCTCTGAGTTTTTGTAATACTTGACGAACATGTATTTCATGTTCTTCAACATTCTTAGAATAAATCAGGATATCGTCTAGGTAGCAGACGACAAAATTGTCTAAGAATTCACGAAATACATCATTCATGAGATGTTGAAAAGCAGCTGGTGCATTCGTGAGTCCAAAAGGCATGACATTATATTCAAAATGCTCGTACCTGGTTCGAAACGCAGTCTTCCATTCATCTCCTTCTTTGATCCGTACTAGATTATATGCTCCTCTTAGATCTATTTTTGTATAGATCTTAGCTTGATTTAACTGGTCAAGGAGTCCTGATATCAAAGGTAATGGATACCTGTTCTTGATAGTGATCTTGTTGAGTCCTCGATAGTCAACACACATTCGTAAAGATCCATCTTTTTTCTTTACGAATAAAATTGGAGCTCCTGCTGGAGATTTTGAATGGCGTATGAAATTCTTCGCTAAATTCTCGTCAATATATGTCTTGAGTTCAGCCAACTCATCTTGCGATAAACTGTAAATTGGTCCAAATGGTGGCTGAGTTCTTTCCTTGAGATCGATTGAACAATCGTATGGGTGATGCTCAGGAAGAATATCTGCATTTTTTTTCTCAAAAACGTCTTGATAATCCTGATATTGACTTGGAATGCCACTTGAAGTCTTTACGCTTTCAGAAATAGGTGCAACATAAATAGCAAAAGTTGATCCTTCTTTTGCTGCGTGTATAAATGCTTTTCCACCTATAGGTGTGAGTTTTACTATACTAGACTCATGGTTTTTTACTTGGTTAATAGAACTGTTACTAATGCTCTGAGGAAAATCAAGTTTACGAGAAATCCAATCTATTCGAGGATTATACTTTTCTAACCATGATAAGCCTAAAATTACTGGATTAGAGGGAGATCTAATTATATTAAAAATTACGCAACTACTATGACCATTTATTACTACATCTACAGGAAGTGTTTCGTGAGTTACATCTCCAAAAGACAACGGACGACCATCTATGACTTCTACGTGTACAGGTTTAGTTTTTTGTATTAATGATATTCTATGACATCTAGCAAATTCTTCATCTAAAAAACAAGATGAGGCTCCTGAATCTACCAAGGCAGAGGCTTTGTAATTATTAGGTCCTAAACGCACATCTATTATAAAACAAGGAGATGGTTTTGAGGAGAGGATAGGACCTTTATTAGAAGTTGTACAAGATTCCAGCCACACGGTCCCTATTGTAGCTGGACGTATTCGTTTTCCAACATATTGTCTTCTTTGACAGCCGTACTCCTCATTTTGTAGTTACGTCGCTTCTTTGGACAATGTTGAGCAGTGTGCTTAGGTTCTCCACAATATAAGCACAATCCTTCTTGTCGACGACGAGACTTTTTTTGCTCAGTAAGAAGTTTGAAACGTACCGCATCAATTTGCATATCCTCTACTTCCGAAGGTATGTGTTGAGGAGACGTCGGTGTTGCCATTGAATTGTAGTAACGTTGAGGCCCACTTGTGCGACTCTCGGATCAAAATTCAAAAAGTCGATTGTTGCACTTCACAACAAAGTCAATTGCTTGACTCAATGTTTGAGGATCAGGTAAATTAAGCATCAATTTCTTTACCTCATATTGTAATCCGTAGAGAAATTGACTCACAAGTGCGGCATCATCCGACTTGATATCAGTTGCAAGTTGTCGAAATTGCGAAGCATATAATGTTACTGATCGATTGCCTTGTCGCAAAATACGGATCTTGTTGGTTGCAACACGAATTGCATCATGTTCTCCAAACATGGATCGAAACTCCGCCAAAAAAGCCTCCAGATTATCCAATATTGGATCTCGTCGTTCAAGAAAAGATGAAAACCATGACAATGCTGAACCTGAAAGAAGTGTACCAATGAATCTTACTTGTGACCCTGGAGTTGGATAGCTCTGGGATTGAAGTTCAATCACTAGTTGGACCTGATTGATGAATCCTCGAAACTTGGATCTGGTACCATCAAACTTCTCGGGCAAGGCAACTCTCGGTTCTCTAACACTCGAAGGGTGTTCCATTCTGGGAGAAGGGACATGGTTTGGTGCAGATGTTGAAGCAGCCCCAATCATCTCTATATCTTCACTTCCTACCATTCTTGTTGCTTCTTGTGGTGGTAAATTGAGTTGATGCATCGCAAGCATTAACTCCCTCAATTGTTCTTGCATCTGTGCCATTGCACTCTTCATTTCAACAAGCTCTGCCATAGTAGCACTTAGAAAAGAGAAGATGTCTAACAACGCTCAAAACAAATAGAAGAGAGGAATTGATAACAAAGAAAATACTAAGAACAATATCAGTTTAAAAGAGGGTAATCCGCAACTTCTAATGCGCTTATGTCTTATCAAGAAAAAGGGGTAATCCACTCTTAATCAAGAAAAGACAAAGCTCTGATATTGTAAGTGTACTCTTGTCAATCTGTCAGGGACAAGAACTCGATGAAAGCTAAAGAGTAAGTGAGAATTTTCTCAAAAAGAAATAGGACAAAATAGAAATATGTATATTAAGAAAGAAACTGGAATGGCTATTGCCAAAATACAAGAAAACTAGAGACCCTTGAAACTAGACTAGAAGCAAGAAAGGAGTTGACAAGAGTGAAGAGGGCTTCACTCTTGCCTCTATATATACTATCTAACTAGAAGCCACGTGGCGATGTTCTATAAGACCTCCAATATATGTTGACTTTCTAGGCCACATGCCTTTGCTTGCAAGGCAAGTTTTCTATGGATGGACCACGTAGTTAGCTTGTTCTTTAAGCTTCCAACATGCGTGGCACATGGCTAACTTGTTGACCAAGTTTCTAACCTAAAAGTCAACTATAGACTCCTATAAAGTCAAAGCAGCGTCTATGAAGCTTCTAAGAAGCTTCTCTAGAAGATATTACACAATTAACCTACTTTTACATACTTTTATCTATTCATATAGGTAATTATATGTATGTCCGTGACATTAACCTACTTTTACATACTTTTATCTATTCATATAGGTAATTATATGTATGTCCGTGACACTTCACAACTTGGCTAATAGCTTCGTTGAGCGTTTGTGGATCAGAAAGAGTTAACAGCAAATCCTTCACATCGTCCTTTAAACTCCAATAGAATTGACTCATCAACGCTTCTTTGTCCCAATTGATATCACATGCTAATTGCCTAAAATCCGATGCATAGACTGATATAGAGCACATCCTTTGTGGTAGTGACCAGATCTTTGTTGTAGCCCATCAAACCTTGTCGTGTTCACCAAATGCTTCCACAAACGCCTCCAAAAAGGTTTCAAAGTTGTTTAGTATGGACAATCGTTTCTCAAACAAAGGAGCAAACTATGATAGAGCTTGTCCTATAAGTAAGGTTCCAACAAGCCCAACATGTGACTCCTCCGTTAGATAGTGTTCGGGCTGTAAAACTGTTATCAACCTGATTTGGTTGACGAATCCTCAAAACTTAGAATGCGTACCATCAAACTTGTCTGGAAGGCTAACTCGAAGCTCCTTATGTTGTAGAACTAGAAGTGCTTGTCAAACTTGAGGCAAAGTTGCTTCTCCAAGTGCAGAAGTTTGAGCCTTGTGCAACCTAGATTGTGCCATCCCAGATGCTCCATCATTATGAAGCCTTGCCATGACTCCTTGAATCTCTGCAGTTCTTTGCGATAATGTAGCGAGGACATTCGTGATAGCATTAAACTTAGACACCGAACTTTTTGTCATACTAATGTCTTGGCTCCCGGCCATTCTAAGAGAAGGACAGAAATGACTCTACAAAAAGATAATATTGGTTTAGAGGAGGGTACTCCGCAACCTCTAAAATGTCTTAAGAGCTTCAAGAAAAGGGATAATCCACTCTCTCCAAGAAGAATAAGACTCCAATATTGTAACAAAAGAAGTATCAGTTTAGAGGAGGGTAATCTGCAACCTCTAAAATGCTAGTACACTTCCAAGCAGAGGGGTAATCTACACTCTAACAAAGAAGAAACTAGCTCTGATATCTGAGGTGAGTGCAGTCTCGACAAACTGTCACGGACACAAAAATACAGACTCGAGATCTAACAAGTAGTTCAAGAAGAACTGGCAAGAATTAGATTAATCAGATGAGAACAACACCAGAGAGGTGAGCTAGAGCTCCAAGAGATGTATTGTCAAGACTAAAGAACTCTTCAGCCTCAATTCCAATATATAATTCTATTTAGGAAGCTTCTCAAGCAACTTCTACCAACTAAGAAGCTTCTAGAAGGTTCCAGAGACTTGCTTCTAGAAGGTTCTAGAAACTTATCTCTAGAAGGTTCTAAGGACTATGTCCCTAATATCTTCTGCCAACTAAGAAGCTTCTAGAAGGTTCCAGAGACTTGCTTCTAGAAGGTTCTAGAAACTTGTCTCTAGAAGGTTCTAAGGATTATGTCCCTA